>NC_138106.1:36221208-38621208 GCF_964146895.1 Miniopterus schreibersii | reverse complement strand
CAATAATGCTTGTCTGGCTGATTTCACACGTTCTGGGGAGACTCAAGAGAGAGAAAGGATGTGACAGTGGTTTATCAGTTGTCAGATACTGTATAAAATGATAAAGATCGTTCTTCCTCCTGCTGTGTGGATGCTATGGCTGGCGTCAGGAGGGTGTGCGTGTTTTCCAGTGCTCTCCTGTTTCGTGAGGGTGGTTTGCATAAATCTCTCCACAGACTCCATCTTTTAACCACTTTCGCTGGTTAGTGAGGTGACCTGTTACCCCACTGTGGAAGCTCTCAGCAAAGTCAATTACCCCCTGAAAGGAAACATTGAATTGGTGACTTTACACTCACACATGGCCAAGCTGAGTTGCAAGGGAAGGCGGAAAGTTATGGGTAGGGCCAAACTCTCAGCAGAGTTTGGAATATTTGCCTCCTAATTCTCATAAACACCCCTGAAGAAAACAAAAGCCTCCAAATTTTGTGTTGTTAGGACTAAGAAAAAAAGGAGAAGCCAACAACATCATCACCAGAAGGAAAAAGAGCAAAAGAGACAGAGTAACTCAGCGGAGTAACTCAGTGGATGGAGCTTTATCTGTGGAATGCTATTGATGATCTGAGTGCAGTATGAGAGCGTCAGTGAAATGAATTGGTGGTTTCAGTTCCGGATATGGTATGCAAAGAAAAAACTCGCTCTTTGAAATTCAGAGCTTCCTCGGCTATGCTTCAGGAAGCCACACGCCTGAAGCTGAGCGTGGAAACCGACTCATTTCTAGCCCTTTGAGATTGGCCTCTCCAGCCCCCAGACTATGGGCAGGATCTGAGGCCTAATGGGAAACCAGAATTGGGTCTGGCCAAACCTAGAGAAGGAGATCAGAGAGAAGGTTGTCAGATGCACGTCTCTTTTGGGGTGCTTGGCCTCCCAGAAAAATAGGACAGACAGTGGACCTTCTAGTCAAATGAGCCCCCGAAGCTTTTCAACTTGCAGTTGGTTGTAGGTGGATGGCCCAAAATGGGAGAAAACAAACATACAAATTCAGTGCTTACCTTATTTTTGGGGTCACATTGAAGCAGGTTGGCTGACTGATCCACTTGGGAAAACATGACCCTGAGGCTCTGAGTGTAAAAGATATCATGTGTGTTCACACCAGCGAGCCCTAGAAACAGGGAATCCTCTTCTTGACTGTCCCAACAACCTGTGCAGCTGGTATTCTCTGTGTCACTCAGGTACTAAGGAGCCGTAGGAGAGGTATTTTAAATAACTTAGAAAAGCATATTAGAGATCACATTTTCTCTTTACCTCTCAGTTACCTTTGACGTATCAGTTGAACTGAGGCATGGCACCCCATGACAGGAGGGAGCTCAGGTCTCGAGAAGTCATCATGTCTAAGCTTGACCCTTAGACCCTAAATCAGTGGTCTGCAGATTTTCTGCTGACTATCTCAGCAACTGTTAAGATGGCCATTTGCTTCAATTCCATCAACACATTAAAAGTAAGCAGCTTGTTTAAGGATAATGGGAAGAATGACGGTTAAATCAGAACTCAGTGAGAGACATCTAGTAAGATGGTGTTCGGGGAGTGGGGACCAAAAAAGACTTGGCTTAGGGTCAGAAGATCTGAGTTCACTAACTTGATGACCTCTGGCAAGCCACTTAATCTCTCTAAACCTCACTTTTCCCATCTGTAAAGTATGAACAGTGATTGCAAAAGAAGAGCACATGTTTAAAAGCATTTAAATATGGTAAGGACTATGCAAAGGTTCAGAGTTATTACTCCATATAAGCTTTTAAATATTAATGATTAATTTATGTTAGAAGTGAAATTTCAGACCTCATCATAGAATAAGTATTAATCTTCCAAATTTTTTTCATCTGGACAGCACTAATGAAACATATTAGTCCACATTATTGATTTATTTGCATGCCACTTCCAAAAAATATTCAAAGTAACTTATAAGATATAGAGATAACAGCATTGTCCAGACACAGATAAAAGATTAAGACCTAGTCATGAAAGAAAAGGACAGTGAGGAGGAATAAAACTCAGAATCAGAATAATTTTAGTGAAGCCTATAGTGTGATTGAGCTTCCCAGCAGCTTAGACAAAAAGGGAAATGCTTTTATTATGCATTCCTCTTCATCTAGTAAAGGAAGAATAGCTATGTGTGGATCAGGAGGGGGTTCCAAATTCTTCCTGGGTCTAAGCGCCACAAGAAATGCAGCATGGGCATCTTTATTTATAGGATATCAAAAAATAAAATGGGCAGGGTCTTCAAGAAGAGATGTAGCAAAGATATGGTTCCAGTTTAACCACTAGGCGATATTTCCCTCTGTGAATCAGTGCTTGTCTTCCCAGAACAAATAAACAGCAAGATGATTAATAGAAGGAGCAGGCTGCTTTTAAAAAAAAAATAGGGCAGTGAAATCAGAGTGTTTGCCCCTGGCTGGGGCGTGCCGCTGGCTGGGTACTCACGTAGGCAGTCACCATTCATTAGAGGAGCCAAGCAGGCAAGGCAATCTGCAAGGTGGCTTGCACAAGGTCACCTGGTGTCTCTGAAACTGAGTCTGCATTCTGAGTTCCTTAATATGATTTTTTAGGTCACAGTGTTCTAGGCAAAACTCCCTGTTGATGTACATCGCTCATGCAAGATTTAGATCACCTCTTTTCGGGCAGAGCTCCATGGAAACACCGCCCATGGTTTCTGAAATGGAGTCTGATTGGGTCCTGGCAATGCCCAGCTGGAGTGGACAGTGATCTCTGCAGTTGACACATTGCCGGACAGTTGGCAAAGCTGCAACTACCAGAATCTAGACCTTGTAAGCTATTATTATTTTAGTGCCACAGTAAATTCCTGTTTACCCTAAAATGGCTAGGGAATGGGATATTCTGGGCAATGCAAAATTCCGGTTTGTCTGGTTATTATCTATATCATTGGCTGATTCTTGGTTTCCAAATAAGTAAATTACAACACACTTTGCTAAACACTAAAATTATATGCTGGTATGATTTAGGCTTTCTTTGATAATTCATAAGATACTTCAGGATCTGTTTAACTTTCACTACCACCATTAAGATGGTCACCTCATTTTCTAAGATCCTGGGTGGAAATGCTGAAGTTGTGGAAAATTGGGCCACATCTGTAGTGACTCCCAGCGAGGCCATTGGAATTGCCATTGCAGTTTAGTTGAATCATTTCATCCTGGATATCAGTTTTTTGGAAAGTGAAATAATAAACATATTAGCATAGTATCTGGTATCTGGCACGTTATTGTTTTACCTATTTTTCCCCCTCAAGAACATCAGGATAAAAAGAAAAGAATCTGATTCATTTAATTGACCAGTTTAGCGTCTACACAAATTGAATGCACAGTTCAATTCTTTAGATCTCGCAGGGACCACAGATTCTGTTTTTTTATTGTTGAAAGTGTTACAGATGTCCTTCTTTTTTCCCCACCATTTACCCCCTCCACCCTGCTTCCCTCCCTGCCCCCCATGCCCCAGGCCTTCACCGATGACAAGCCTAATTCCATTTTTATAAAAGGAAACTGAGGCCCGGAGAGGGAGTGCAACCCTGCTATGGTCTTGTGGCTGTGATGGGTTAGAGTTGATGGTGGAACCCTCATCTCCTGGGGTTAAGGTCAAGGCTCTTCTTAGCAGTCTGACTCCTATAATACACAGTTTCTGCACAGCAGGGAATGAACAAAAAGATGGAGGGCAAATGTTCTCTTTGTGCAGGGACTCTAGGAACTCACCATTATCAACACCGTTTGAAGGTCATCAAAGTCCCCTTCTTTAGAAGAGCCCTGATCTGCCTCTGAAACAGTTCATGATGGAAAGGACTAATGGAATCCCCAGGATCCAGTCAAAATGAAAACTTTCCAAAAATATCCAAGAGCTGTACCACCCCCCACTCTTGCAAGAGTAACTTTGTAAAGAGCCCCTGACAGGTTTAAGTTCCTAGCATCTTCCTTTGTGTCTCCCTCTGTTTTGAAGCCTGATACATTCTTCTCTCTGCCTCTCGGGTACTTTCAAAGGTAAGCCTGTACTCACTTAACTTCCAAATTAATTGATGGCAAACTCCTCCCTGTGTAGGAAGGGGAAGAAGGAAATGAATGGTTTTAATGCTGGTTGCATTTTTAAAAGGCAGGACTCAACTCTTAAAAACGAGTTGCTCTGTTGGTTTGGAAGTGTTTTCCTTAGTTTGAGATTCTGACTTGTCTCCTTTCTTTATCTCATTCTCTGCGCTCTCACTCCTGCCTTTGATCAGAGGCCTGGAAACCTGCTGTTTGCACATGGGAAACCATAGAGGGCTGAGATCTCTACCGCCTTCCAGAGTGACGGAGGAAATCAATCTCACAAGGGACCAATCCCAGGGTCTGAGGGACTCAACTTCTATTACTGTTGCCAGAAAAATATTTTTGCTATCTGGCTTTGTATATCTCATCTTTTTTAGCTCCAGGAAACTTCTCAGAGGCTTCTTTCTCTACCCTTCTCCTCTATTTCTACTCACGAGCTATTCTGATATTTTATGTAAAAGCCTTGTCTTGATTATAAATAGATAACTGATCACAGAATCTCCTAGAAAGGAATTATAGAGGTCAGGGGTCCAACTCTCCACAAGGCTTGAGAGACATCACTACCAAGCCCCTTCTGCCAGTGGGCACATAGGTAAGAGACAGAAGTAGTCAGAGCAAAGCTCTCCATACTGTTTACCTGTTCCCTCCCAGGCCCCTCCAGCGATGTATTCTAAACCTTGGAGATTGGCACTGGAAGGTAGGAGCAAGGCCTGGCAAAAATTGACTCTGGGTAAATGTTTTCTGAATAAATAATGAGGTAGGTCTCTAAGACCTGGCTAACCCCTCTGTTCCAGCTCTTCCAGGGTAGTGACAAATCCCCCTTCCTTCTCTTTACACCCTGTGCTGTAGCCACCCCCATCCCCACCTTCCCCCACCGCCCTGTGCTTCCACCCCTCCATACCCTCTTTCAAGCTCTTTTCCTGACTGACATGGTCAATGCCATTTCTGTTAGTTGAATACACTGACTCCTTGGTGAAGTGCTCCCTTCTTCCTCCTCCAGTCTACCAACCTTCATCCACCTGGACTTTCCTCTCTGTTCCCCAAGGAAGTTGGGTATCTCATCTGAGTACATTACTAATTTATCTCACTAGATTCTGAACTCCTTGAGGCCAAGACCCCTCCCATGACTCTCTGGGTTCTCCACGGCACCCAACAGCAAGCAGGACCTGCGGCTGGCATCAGGACAGGCCCTCTGGCTTGAATTCACTCTCAGGTCATCTTCTCCTTTAGCCTGAGAGAAAGGGAATGGTGTGGCCTCACTCTTTTCTCTTCCATCAAAAGCTGAGTGAGGAATTATTTCCGTTCTCACCTTTGACCTAAATCTACACAGCTCTATCCTGAAAACTACACCTGCAGATTATGCAGTAAGCAGGCCACTGGAGCTCTGTAACATAGCGGCACATGCACACCTGCCCAGGTCCTCGCAGGGCCCTGGAAATTTACAAGAACATATAGCTGTGCTATTGCTGAGCTGGCTGGAAACCTGTTTTGCTTGAGGCTTCTTCCCTCAGCAGGTATGTTGGGGTGTTGTGAGTGGTGCCAACTGGGACAGGAGGACAGCAGCCGTGCCCAGGTTTTATTTATCCCAGCACAGCAGGGCTCCACGGGCTTTTTGATCCTTAATCATGAACCTGGGAGCCCTTTAGTTCTCCCAAGCAGTCAAACCAATAAGGCTCTCTGATTCCAGTGGCAATAACCAGTCATGATTTATGGACTCTCAGAACCTGGACTGTCAGAGCTGGAGATAACCATAAAAATCACCCTGTCTGATTCTTCATTTCACAGATGACAAAGTGGGCTAGGGTTGCCTTGCTTTTAAAATGGGGGGGTGGGGGGACGACAGACTGTATTCATTCATTTAGTAATTCATGTATCTACCCATCCATCCTTTCATCCAATGACCTATCAATTAACTCATTTGCTGAATGTCCACTAATTAGGCTCCCAGCCTGTGCTTGGTTCTGGATACAAAAATGTAACTACAACCTGGTCCCTGCTTGCCACATACACAAACACACATACCTACCTATGATTCAATGTGCTGTGTTATAATGAAAGTGTGAACAAAGCGTGTTATGAGCACCTAGAAGGCATTAGCAAATCTGCCCTGCTTGGAAGAGTGAGAGAAGACTTTAAGAAGAGGTGGCATTCACACAAAACTTTAAAGAAAGGGAAAGAGCTTTATAAACAAAGAGGGAGTGTGGGGATCACAGAGAGACGGCAGCCTCGGGAGAGTGTGCAGCATGCCACAAGAGCAGTGAGCCTCCAGCACATGCCGCAGGAGGCTGGGGGTGGGGATGGTGGTGCGGGACATGTGCTTGATCTCTATCTCAGGGGCAACAAGGAGCTTTTCAAAGTTTTCAGATAAAGCAGTGTCACATCAAATTTACATTTTCTTAAACCTTCTTTAGCCACAGTAAGAAGAGACAGAGACTGCTGCTGAGGAGGTTGATGCAATTGTCCTGGAATAATAAAGACAGTCAGCTGTCAAGTGTATAAATCAGATCATGTTGCAGCCTTGCTACGACCCTCCAGACCCTCCATACTCCATACTGGTTCCCCAGCTGTTTACTCTTCATCACAAATTCCTGTTGTTGTTGTTTTTATAACAGTACTTGTTACTGTATTAAGTCATCTTATTTGTTTGCCTGTGATCGTCTGTCTCCAGTCCTTACATGAGAACACCGTCAGAGCCGGAGCTCTGTGCATCTTATATACCATTGTAGCTTGAGGCTCAGTACAGAGCCTGGGACATAATAGGTGCCCACAAAGAATTTCCAGAATGATTGATGAGACTTTGACCTCAGGAAGTGATAATGAGGATGGAAAGGAGATGGCCTTTAAGGGCAGAAAAACAGATCCTCCCTTCCCAGGTTCATTATGTACTTAATGAGTAGATAGTAGCTGGTCTTCAGAAGATGAAGTTATACTCTTAACTAACTGAATTTACTGCTCACATCTGAGAATTTTTATGACACTCAACCCTGTTTTTCTTCTTGCCCTCTTTTACTCTGTGTGTTTCCACAAAGTACCTGTCTCTACAATTTAAACTTCCTGGATCCGCTAGTCTGTGCTTCTATCTTCTAGATCCAGCTCTGCCACCAACTAGTTGTGGGGCAAACAGGTCACTTTTTTCAGAGCCTCAGTTTCCTTATGGTTAAGTCAAGATGCTTTCTATCTTACATGCTATGAGTCTCAAATTTCCCTAGCTAGGGCAAGAGTTCTGTTTTCATTTTTTTTTTTTAAGCATACAAACAATGATTTTACACACAAAAAAACTCATAAAACAAGTTTTTTATATTTCTCTGTTGTCCCTTTCAATTTCTAGCCTTAAGTATTTTTAGAGCTATAATCAGAGCACATGTACAATTTTGCGTTCCACTCTTATCCGTGAACATCATTTGTTATATGCCTTTCATGTTGCCACAGAGTCTTCCCATTTATCATTTTAATGGCTACATAATTTTCCATGGAGTTAATATATCATAAATTATTTAACCATTACCAAATTGTTGGGAATTTGGATTCTTTCCAGGTTTTGATATTTTAAAGAGCTTTGAACATACAAGGTTTTGTGTTTTTTTTTAGAGTTATTTTCCTTAGGGTAAATCCCTAGGAGTGGGATTATTAGATGAGTTTTACAGCTCTTGAAAAGTATTGCCAAATGTCTCTCCAAAAGGATTGTTTCAATTTGTATTCAATTTGCGTTCCATGCACTCGTGTGCCAGTTTCACAGAAACCTTGCCAGCTTGTTTTTAAAAATCAATTTCCTTTATTTTCTCAAGTTCAACTTGTATGAAATGGGGCTTCCTGATTGTTGCTGTATCGAAATTATCATCAGTCAGGCTATAGTTTTAATACAGCTCTTGGCAAAGAGAGCCGCTCAATAACCAGTATTGTTATTATTACAGAAAGCGGGATATTAGGAGGGCCAAGCATGCTTGTCTTACCCTCTAACTTAATTTTTTTCTACTACTGTCTCCAGTGCAGCTTACTGTGCAGATATTTACCCTTTCCTTCAATGTTTCCTCCAATTAAAGGGCCACCAAGCATCCTGTACTTCAAAGTGGCCAAGGTTCCCTGAGCTTAGAAGCCGTCATGGGCCAAGCTCCCTTCCTTGATGATTCTCTCTCCTCCCTTCTATTTCTCTATCAAGGGAGAGTCCTCTCTAGATTCCCATGCTGACGTCGGTTCCCAAAGCTGCTGCTTATGTTCATCTGAAATCTTCCTCCACATAGTTAGCTTCTCCTATTCCTCATCTTCCCTGGGGTAGCCCTTTGGCTATTTGAAAACGATGATCATGTCCCTGGTAGGGATTTTCATCTCCAAGTTGGATATCTCATTTTTAAGCTATCCCTTATCCTATTCAAGTTTTTAATTTCTCACGGTCCTGGTTGCTCTCCTCTGAGTGAGTTGTAGTCTGCAAAGTCCTCCCTAGAAGTTGGGCCTATTTATTTATTAAAACTTACTTAACACCTTCCAAGTGACAAGCAGGATATGAAGAGGAATAAAACCTAATTCTTGCCCTTCATATGCTCAGTGTGTCAGAGAGGAGCACAACCCTCCCAGGTTAGAGAACTCTTAGGCCATAGCCTGGTGAGTTGGTCAGGTGTGACACCCTCAGGAAAATCTGATGGCCCTTTGTATAACCAACCTTACATATGCTTTATTGGTAAAATGACAACTGATCTACCAAGAGGAAGCTACCATATAACATTTAGTAGAAATGTCAGAGCATCTTAAAGCCTGAATTTCTGAGGCTTAGACCATAGAAAGAGTTCTAAGAACTGTAGTGGTTGACCACCCACCAAGCAAAACTTACCTGGGCCCATGCCTCTGAGGGAGGCTAATACACCTAGACATCTGCTTCAGTGAGGTTGCTGGCTATTCAGAAGCTGGCAGGTGTTTAAGGAAAGCCAGTTTCTTAAGTAGGAAGAAAGGGAGCCTACTATTAACCAGCAGTGAGATGAATAGGGAAAACTCTGGTGCTGTTCTGCCATTGTTGGATGACCTGGGTTATGTTATCTAACTTCTCTGGAACTCAGTTTCTTCATCTGTAGAAATGGGTAGGGTTGGACTCTTTGACCTGTAAAGTCCCTTCCAACTCTAATAATCTGTGATCCATAGAACAGCAGATCCTGATTTGTCCCTCTCAATGACTTCTCTCATCCTCCCTTACCCATCCAAGAAAAACCCAGGAAGAAAGGTGACCTCATCAGTCACTGGACAGATGTTGGAGAGTCTGTTGGGATTCCATGACCTCCATAGCTACTATGGTGATCATGCCCAACTGCAGCTAAGATCTGTTGCTGGCAGGCTTTGTACCTCACTTAGCAAGCCTGGTGCTATAGCTGCTGCCTCTTACTTCCTCTCATTAAGGCAAACCACCATCTTATTTTGTTTTGTTTTCCCCGCATGTTTTGAGTTTGCTGCTTCCCAGTTCTTGTTATTAGAAATATCGTAATTAATAACTCCTGGCACACAGAGCAGCCAGATTGGACAATCTGCCTTTTGCTTTCTCGAACTGTCTTCTGAGCGATCTGCAAGTCTGAATTTATAGCCTGGACCCCATACAATGGATTGTTTTGTAATCCCCAGAAAGAATCAGAAACTCACCACATTGCCAACTTGAAAAAATGAAATTCTCTTTGTAGTTTATAGTGGAAGTTTTATCCAACCCTTTCAGTTAAGCATTGAAAGCAACATGTGGTCTCATTCTTTCTTAAACCTCTCTTGGGAAGACGATTCTACAGACTTCTTTGGTCACCATTCCAGAAATTCCCATGCTGGGTCATCAGGAATGGGTTCACAAGGTCTAACTAACCCACCCAAATGGCAGCTTAGGCCCATTTCCTTAGCAGAGACTAAAAACAAAGACTCACTATTCCCTTTTTAATTTTCTTGTAACTGAAGAAAATTGTTAAGGACCTTATGAGTGTCCTCTATTTTTGCCCTAAGTAATCACAATTCCTTGGCCTTTCCACTTCAGGAAACACCCAAAACATTAGGAGTTTCTAAGCCTGTCATTTGAACTCTTGTTAATTTTTCATATTTGTTTTGATAGAACCTAATTTGGACAAATGTGATCATGGAATAATAGTCAATGAGCATATACTTTTTTCTTGGTTCTGTGGGGAACACAAATTTGAATAAAATAAGATTTCTTAAGTAGCTTACAGTTTATTATCATAGTAATTATATACAGGGTTGAGTTTTGTTGAGTTACAACAGTACTCTAAACTTGCTCACACATGGAATCTCCTGGTGAGCTTGAGAAACTATTGATGGCTATATCCCATCCCCCACTGATTCTGATTTAATTCGTTTGGGGTGTGTTCTTGGCTTTGGAAGTTTAAAAGGTCCCCAGGTGATTCTAATGTACAAACCACTTTGGGGGCCCACTGGTATGATCAAAGAACTGAGAGACAGAAAAAAGAAAAGACATTTTATGAGAGAAATTGAGAAAATTTTCATGGGAGAGTTTAGTATAAAATTTTATTGAAGCTTTGGTTGAACAGTGAGAATTACGTTGCTGGCTTTGGGGTTATGCAGATTGGAATTTGAACCTCAGCTCTGTCTCTTAGTGGCTGTGTGTTCTTGCGTGAGTTACTTACCCTTTCTGAGGGACTCTTGTGAGCAAGAGCACACAGAATCTAGAGGAACGTAAGACACATGAACGAAGTAGTGGGAGGTAAGGTGGGGATGCACAGTTTTTCCTTATGTAAGAAGGTGGGGATTTGCAGGAGGGCAGAATCAGAGGAGACGGAAGGGAAGTGGTGGGTAAAATAGATATCATAAAGGATAGACTTTTCCTAACGTCCAAAATATCTCTCTTCTCCATCCAACCCTCCCACCCAAATCAAAGCCAGTTCAATTGAGTTTCTGTTATAACCTAGAATACAAATCAAGTAGCTATGGCTAAAGAGCCAGACCAGAGTCATAGTCTGAGCAACTGATTTTCATGAGCAGAGTATATATAGTAGCCTTTTCACCAGCTGCTTCACATGGTCTCTTTTACTCAGGCCTTTTGGTATTCCCAATGAAAGAAAAGAAAATTGTGAAAAATATTCATGTCAAATATATGATAAAGGTTGACAGAATTGGAAACTGAAAATGAAGAAAAGAAGGCTGAAAATAAAATACCTTTACTTTGAAAACAAAATACCTTCACTCTGATCCACCCAAGATCCACCCAAGTTAGCATTAATTGCTTTTAATTGTTCCATTGTAAGGTTTGTTTTAAAAAAACAAGTGGTTATTACACTGAGAATGTTGGTTCCTTAAATTCTTTCATGAGGCCCAAGACAGGACTGAATGGAAATAAATCTGTATTTTTAGATGAAGAACTAGTTTTGTTAGAGTATACTGGTGAATTTCAATGAGAATGTCATATGTACTGCAAATGCTTGGAGAAGGAAGCTGTAGACATTTTACAGAATGGAATCAAGTCATTAAATATAGAGCTAGAAAGGGCTTTGGAGTTCACCCCATCCAACCTTCCATGTGTATAGATGAGATGGACGTCCAGAGTGATACTGTGATTTGTATAGGTTCACACAGTGAAGTAATTGATCAAGAGAAGAGGGAAATCGGGTATTTTGTCTCTTAGAGCTCATTTGCCATAAGAAAAAAAAAAAAAAATTTGGCTTTTAAATCAGGAAGAGCTGGGCTTTTTTTGAGTGGCAGGTTAAATTACAACCACTGAACCTTGACTCACACCTATATTATGGCTACAGGATTCTGTGTACATTTTGCAAATCAACCTGATTCTTGAGTCCAACCTACTCTATCACCACAACTTTCTTTTGCCTGGTTTTCTTTTTCCTTTTATTATATCAATTTTATTTTGGTATATTAGAAGCATCAGTACAAATTGTCTTAATTCCTTTACGGAACAAGGTAGAGTAAAAAGATGAGTACCTTCATTCCACTTGTATCATGCTCCCACCATAGAAGAGAACTTATATTTATTGATATCCACTATGTGCTTATATAGATTATTTTATTTTAATTCCCTTAAAATCACCATAAGATATTATTATCTTCATTTTACAAATCTCATAGAATTGGTTAAATCCAAGTCTGACTGACCTCAATGCTCATGTTCCTTCTCCTACATTGGGTGAGTTTTTGAAGATATTTATTGCCCTGGAGTGGGAAAGCTGCCCAAGGTCAGCTGAATGGCCTGAATGTGCTGTTTTCCCATAATGCTTTGCTGCTTTATTCTTTAGAAATGCCTAATTATTTCACTCAGCAAAACTTCAAGTCTTACTCCAAACAATTGGCTTCTAAAGAACTGGCCATTCTCCCTGTTTTTAATGTTGGGGAAAGAAACCTAACCAGCTATTACTCTTTTTTACTTTACAAGAACAAAAATAATCACATTAAGATGTCAAAAATAAATTTTAAAAGTGCAAATGTGGGAGAAAGGCACCTTCTGTCTGGTAGAATCCAAAAGAAATGTAAATAGACTCATGTGTATTCTTTGTGTGAAATACTCGTACTGGCCACAATTCAAATTAAGATGTCAACAGGACATTAATAAAAATGAACTGGGGATTAACACGGGGTTGTGAAATAAGTTCACAAAGTCATTTAAGTGAGGATCACACTCTGTGATTGGGAATCTGCACTATCCTGTTCCTATCATCAGTGCTGGCCCTGTAGAGACAGGCTTCCCTCTCACCACTACTTCTGCTGAGCAGATTGGAGTACCTTCTCTGCACCCAGCCCTGCCAGATGTTACAGAAGAGCAAGGGCACTGGTTTGTACCACTGGTGAATTTGACTTTGGTTTTAGTGAGCAAAGCTTATGCCCAAGAGACTATTAGAGTTTATCTTACCAGGCAGGCTAAGTTTCTGGGCTGAAAAAAGTGACGCTGCGAATTTGGACTACAGTAAATTCTCAAAGTGATGGAATTTGAGGGAATCTCAGACACACTAATCAAACCTTCATTTTATAGAGAGTTTCCAGGGAGGCTTAGGGAGAAGAGGAGCTTGCCCAGGGCAATACTGTTAATTCATGGTAATAAACTTGACTATTTGTTACTTACCGGACCCTGTGCTATACAATTTGCATGTTCAATTTCTATGGCAATGCTGTGAGCTATTTATTATTTCCCTTTGGAGATGAGAAAACTGAGGTATTGAGTTGGAGGTTGCTTGCCTGAGATTACACAATAAGTTGTAGAGGTGGGATTTGAATGCCAGTATGTCTCCCTACAAAGTCCCTCTTCCTTTTAACCAGTGAACACAGAGCTGGGACTGGTTGTCCACAGCCAAGTTTACTTTGGTGTAATGCTTCCTTTAGCATAAAGAACCTTGGAGTATATTCTATGATTCATTTGATATGTGTTTTTCTGAGGGTCCTCTACAAGCAAATCTTGAGCTAGACCCTGGGGATATAAAAAATTAATAAATGCAAGTTCTCAACCTTCTGGATCTTAAAGTATAATGGAGTGACTGACACTTGAAAAGGAAAATTACAGTACAGTGTGATGAGTGTCATTATGGAGATATAAACAAGTGCTGTGGGAGATCAGGCAGAGCAAACAGTTCTTCCTGGAAGGAATAAAGGGTGACCTTATGGAGATAGTGAAATGTGAGTTGGGTCATGACATATGACTGACTTTTCCAATTATAGAGGGGAAGAAGTACATTCCAGAAAAAGGGAACAGCATGTGCAAAATCCCGCAATTGTCAATGATACTGGTTTGGAGTAAGAAGTTCAGAAAGACTACGTGGGTTGAAGAGGCTGAAGATAAAGCTTAGGATCAGATTGTGAAGGCTGTTCTGTGCACTCATCAAGGAATTTTGTGTCAATTCTATAGGCAATGGATCATCAACAGAAATTCTTAAGCAAGAGCATGTCTTGGTTAGATTGCTTCTTAAGCAGATAACCCATGGAGACATAGAGGACAGAAGACAGATGTATCAGTGCTTCTGCTAAAAATGAATGAGAACTTGAGCCAAGGCATTGTGGATGGTGAGGCAGGGTGAATGAGAGGTATTTGTTTCTGAAGCAAAGCTCCTAGGGTTTGATGATTGCCATGTGGAGGGGGAAGGGAGGAAGTGTCTGAGAACGACCTGGCAATTTCTAGCTTTAGAGACGTGAGTGTAAATGCTATTAACCAGGGCTGAACACAAAGGACATGGAGCAGGTTTAATAAAGCTAGAGACAGGTAGGGGGAAACTAATTCTCTTTTGAGCATGTTGTTTTAAGCTTCTGCAAAAACACACCACTGGAGATGTGAGGTGTGAAGTCAAATGTGGTGGTTGGGAGAAGACTAGGGGCTGGAGATGGAGATCCAAGAGACCTCAGGATACTGATGATACATAAAACTCTAGAACCAGTAAGTGTCCCCAGGGAGATGTGCGAGGTGGGATAGATGAAGATCCAAGGTGAGACCTGAGCATACTCTGAGCCTTTCTCAGACCCAGAGTCCCTATGCAGGTAAGGACTTCCTCAGGGCAGGTTCTCATTGAGGTCTTTCCTGAGTGGGACATGGATGGATAGATCTTTGCATGCTTACTTCAAAGTCTCTACTACTTTACAATTTTTTAAAAGAATTTTCTAAAATTATTAACCCAATAACTATTTATTGAGAGCATGGTGCCTAGCAGGGCATGGAGTGCTAAGTCAAACAAGGCCTCTGTCTTCAAGGAATTTCTGTCTAATATTAGCAGGGGTTTAACAGCAAAATAAACAGCAAGTGTTAAAGTGCTTAGCAGGGTACCTGACTTAATAGGTAAGAAGTTATTTTCATTTAAAAAATGATATACATAAGTATCTGAGAGAAGGCATAAAGGTGGTTCTGAGGAAGAGGAGATTCCTTGGTTTAAGCTAGAGACACAAGGGAAGGCTTCTCAGAAGAGGTGGAATATAGGCATGATGCATATGTAGGATTTCAGCAGGCGGAGGTGGCCGCTGTTGGGGATGGGGCCACATTTCAGATGGAGAGAACTTGTCTGATAAGTAACTGTGTTTACAGGTGAACCCAATTATTAAGACAGACCCTGGCCAGTTCAGTGCCTCTTGTCCTACAGCAAGAACTGAGATTCATGTCAAACACTGGATTCTAGGACTGGGCCACCATAAGCAGGGCTAGTTCCCAAGAAAGGTCAGAGGGCTCTGGGCCCCTCCCCCCACCTCACCCTGACTCATTATGGGACCAAACTGTTTCAGTGCTTCATTTCACTTGGTCAAACCAGGACAATTTGAATGCACCTGCCTGGTGCGGGTGGCCGTTGCAAGGGGCAGGGAGCGCTTCCTAATTGTGGTCCTGTGGCCCGAGCCCCACGTGAAGACTCTTGGCGGTCTCACTCAAATGAGGTGGGGGCCGGCTGACTGCCCAGCCACACTTGGAGGATGCCTTGTTCATTCATTCTCGGTATCGCCAGGTCTGTTGGTGCTTTTCTTTTAAAAAGGGGAGGGAAGAGGAAGGTGGGGGGCGGTGGAGTGCCACCTGCCAGAGCGCTCTGCTTCTCCCTCTCTCATCCCCACCAATTACCTCCAAGACCTCATCTCCACCAAATAAAACTCATTCAAAATGCAGAGCAAATGGCTTCATCCAAAGGAAGAAGAGAGGAGAAACAAAAACAACAGCAAAAGCTATAAAATATCACCATGCACCTGAATGGGTCAGTGTCCTTTCACCCAAAGTGACTTTTCCCGGGAATTCCTACTTCATTGAGCAAAGGGCTGCCTTTTTTTTTTTTTTTATCAGCAAGGGCACAGGGACTTGGCCTATCCATTCAGGGCTCTGTTCCCACCAACCGCACCTGCAGGGTGGCCAAGAAACCACAGAACCCTGAGATGTGTTATAATGACACTGTCCCCAGGGACTACGTGCAAGACAGTTGGGGACAGTACTTTAAATACAACAATTAGAGGTATGGACTAGTTTGAATTCTCTTGGTCTCAGGCAGTTGGTATGAGGATGAGGGTGAGGGTGAGGATGAGGGTGATATGATAATAATGTCCTCAATAACTTTCTGTAGTAGTGAGTCATACTGCTACAAAGCACTTTCACCTTTATTGACTCATTTTCTCTCAAAAACACACTGGAGATCCCAGTCACCTTCAGAGTATCCCCAAAAGATAAACTACCACCTCTAGTAAAATGGACTTAAGTGTAGGTTCATTATTTAGAGCTGCACGTGGTGGAACTTTTGGGATTTGCATGTGGTCTTGCCCTTACCAGCTGGGTGACCTTGGACAAATCATTTTAAACCTCCTAGCCTGAGTTTCTTCATATGTAAAATGCGTTAATAATAACTGTCTCAGAGGGTTATTGTAGGGATTTAAATGGCTTCATGTAAATAAAAAAGGACATTATAAACTCTAAAGCATTATGCAAATATTAATTACTGCCTATACAAGGGTAAGCTATTTGCAAAAATGAATGTAAATATAGTTTTGAGATGGCGGGTATGATGTGCCTCAAAGAGCACTTTGCTTGGGATCAGAAGATATAAGTTCTATTTTGGCTCTTACAGGCCAAATGGTAGTGAGTGTGGCTTTCAGATAGGCAAACACAGCCATGCAAGTGATGCATTTAGCAGTAAAACAACGGCTGCCACCATCCACCTGTCACCTTGTCACCTGTATTAGGCTGAGTGAAGGCCCCAAACAAAGGTGCCCATATTCAAATTTCAGAACCTGAGAATATGTTACCTTACTTGGTAAAGAGACTTTGTAGATGCAATTAAATTAACAATTTTGAGATGGAGAGATTATCCCAGGTTATCTGGACGTGCCCACTGCAAACACAGAGGTCTTTACAATAAGAATGTGGGAGAGTCAATCAGAGTGATGGTTATGTGACAATGGAAGCAGAGTTTTGAGCCATGTTCTTTGAAGATAGGTGAAGTGACCACAATTCAAAGAATACAAGTGGCCTTTAGAAGCTGAAATAGGCAAAGAAACAACTTCTCCTTTAGAGCCTCCAGAAGGAAGCCTCCCTGCTGACACCTTAACGTTAAAGCCCAGAAAAACTAATTTTGGATTTCTGCTTCCAGAACTGTAAGAGAATAGTTTTATGTTGTTTAAAGCCATCCAGTTTGTGGTAATTTGTTTCAGCAGCCATAGGAAACTCATACACCGCCTCTACCTTGAGCTCCCCAATCCCCAAGCACTCGGTTTTCTGTTTTTCCCTCCCAACCTGTACCCAACTTCTGAGTAGGTCAGTGGGCTGTGCCCAAGTCTCCCTCCACCTCTCCCTTTCTTCAGTGAGCCAGAGTGCAGGTCAACCATAATAGGGATTTTAACAGATGAATAAATTGGCTCCAGGCCTCAAGTTCACTGGAGGTCTTCTTGGGGCACTCTGGTTCAGGAAATGCAGTTTAAATTTGGGCAAGTCACTGAAACCCTCAGAGTCCCTATTTTCTCTTCTGTTATTGGTGATAAAATTTAATTCCATGTCTACCTCATGGGATAGTTGGACAACTTAAGAGATATGATAGCAATGAAAGTTCTTTGCCACCTATAAAATGTTCCACAGTGTGAACTCCTATTATCATCATCATTATTTTAGAAACAGAAATTTCCAGCTCAATCTCTTTTTCACTCAACATATATGTTGTGGCAAGCAACAAACACTGATTCTAGTCAAGAGAAAAATGTTTTGTAAGGGGAATATCCAGTTGGGCATTGGATTTTGGACATCTGGATTATCCATGAATGTGCACTTTCAATATAGACATAAAAATATTTTTAAAAACCCAGATGTTGTGAGAACATTAAATAATTGTTCAATAATATTGCCCATGCAGAGGTGGTAAGGTGGGGCAAATGAAATTTGCCTTTCTCTTTGTGGAACTAAAAGTAGAAATGACACTTTCTACTGACCAATCAGTAACAGAGTCATCTGAAGACCCCCATTTTAAGGCATCTTTTGGCCACAAGACTGTCAGAAGCAGAAGAATTCTGTGTTACTGCAAACCCATGCCTTCTGCGTCTTGCCACTGAGAAATGGAAATCCCCACTAGTATGGGCTCTTTCTCATATATTAAAACCACAATTTACCTAAAACTCACCCTTGACTCTTAGAATGGTTTATCAACATAACCTCACTAACCTTTTCTAACTTCATTAGGATCAGAAAACATCAAGCAACCGTCTGGTAAATTAGATCAGAAGAACAGAGAATATTAGAATGCAAGGGAAAGGCATTGGTGGAAGGTAAATAACATTTATCAACTATTTAGTTCAAGATGAAAGACCATATTTTTCCATACACACTATCTAATTTAATTATTCCCATTTCACATGTGTGGACACTGGGGATTAGAAAGGTTAAGTGATTTTTAGAATATCACAGTAGAACATGGTAGAGCTGGCTTTCCAGACCACTCTTAGTTCCTCCCATTACAAAAGAAGAAGAGTGAGAAGGTTCAATGCCCTGAAGTCACATAGTTACTTAGTGCCCCCGTGACTTCTAAAATTCACTGAATAATTGGTTTGGATTCTCCCCTTTGAAACAAACCAAAGCTCTCTAAGTCTTTGCAAACCCAAGAGAACTGAAACACTCCAAGCTGTTCTTCCATGCCCCCCAGATTTGGTACTTCTCAAGTATATTACCTGGGGTTCTGAGTATGTTGAGGCCCATGGCTTTCCCATGGGAGGCTGAAGTCCCTTCTTGAACTCTTTGGCAGGTTCTGCTTCATGATCACCAGCACCCACTCGCAATGGTAAGCAGAGCTTTTGCAAAAATTTCCCCTATGCCCAATGCAAAAGGTAAAACAAGTATTGGCATTGAAGCCAAAACATGGGAGGTCAAGACCCAACTTGGCTATTATCTCATTTTGCACTTGTGGGTCAATCAGAGTGGGACCAGGTAACCTCCTAGGTCTGGGTTTCTCACTCCCAGTAGATCAGTTTAATGGGGTTGGTTAAAATTTTAAATAGAGGAGGTTAGTAAGGGGAAGCTCTAAGTCTAAGTGGATTCTGGCTTTGGTTCTCTGAAATCTAAACTCTTGTTCATTCAAGGAGAATTCAAAACAATCTAGCACCTCTTCCTGAGAGGGTTACCTCTTGTTCCTTTGAGAATGACAATACAAAGGGACACTACAAAGCTGTAATCTACTGAGTCTCTAACAAATTTGGAGAACTAAAGCTAGACAGGGAGTTGATCGAGGGGCAGCAGGAAAATGGAGCTGACACTTAAGGAATAAAATGAGCTGTAAGTAGGGAGAAAAATAAAGCAGATTAACCCAGATATTTCATGCAATTGTGCAGACCATGGCCAGGCTTCAAAAAACAATTCTGGACTCAGTTTCTAACTGGACAAGGTGTTACTTGGACCTACCTAATTCATTCAACCTCCCTGGATGTCAGTTTCCTCAACTGGACAAGAAGAATAACGACATCTTCCCAACTGTGTCACAAAGTTGTGGTAAAGGTTAAAATGAAACAGTGTATGTGAACATCCTCAGGAAAATGCGGAGTGTTGCACAATGCAATAACAATCATTATCTGTAGAACCCTCACAGATTGTCCTACTGGGCAACAATTCTAATTTCCCTTTTCATGTGGAAGGAAACCAGATCTGAGACTCATGATCTTCCTAAGAGCATCTATGTTGATGTAGGTGACAGAGCCAAGGTGCATGACTATTAACAAATAGCAGAAAGAAAAAGCATGCTTGAGTGTTTTCCCTGGTACTAGAGATGCCCACATGTGTCTATGCTGCTAAAACCAGACTGGCAGCAGGGTGGAGAAAGGAACATGTTTTAGTTGCTATTATTAGAAACAAAGCACCCCCAAACTTGGTGGCTTTAACTGTGGGTTAGGAGTTTGAGAGGGGCAAGGCTGGGCATTCTGGCTCAGGGGCCTCTTGAGTGGTTGCAAATAGTGGCTGGAACTGGAAGAGTTGGAGCAACTGGGAGCAGGCCAAGAACCTCTGAGGGTCCCCTTATGTGGTCCTTCTGTGTGAGCCACTTTGGCTTCCTCATATCATGGCAGCCTCCAGGCCGACGGACTGCTTACTGGGCAGCTCAGGGCTCCATATGAACAAGGAGAAACCTGTATCATGACCCTTGACAATGTAGCTTCAGAAATCACACAGCCTCATTTGCACTGTATTAAAATGATTACAAGGGAATCACAGCTCCACCCAGATCCCAAAGGAAACCTAGACCCAGCCTTTCGATGGGAGGAGTGGTAAGTTTCTAAAAGAGCATGTGCTTGGACAGATTATTGTAGTCATCTTCAAAATAGGCAGTCTTCCCAGACAGAAAGCTGCCACACTGTCTAAAGGAAGATCAAGGGTCTCAGCAGTTATTTCTGAACCAAGGATGTTAGTTATGAAACATAGTCTTTTGTTGACAGGTAAGTCCCCTGAAGAAGATAGTCTGAAAAAAATACCAGCACCATCTTATCATTTAACAAAAAAGTGGGTTAAACTAGCCATGGGATGGGGCCACATTGGGGAAAGGTCTGAAATATCATCTGGAAGACCAATCAGTCTGTGAAAAGCTAACAAAGAAAATGTTTGCAGAAGCAGGCAGAAAGAGACTCATCTTATTTGAAAACTTTGACAAATTCAGGTTTTCTGTATGGCTTAGTTATCTTGGAAAGTCCCTATCCTCCCCTGGCTTAGCTAAAAGTGGGTGGACTCTGCATGGAAATGAAAGAACCCTTCCTACTCAATTATCCTTCAATTAAGCTATTTTAAAAAATATATATTAATTTATCAGGTTGCACTTTACTTTTTGAAATTTATTGATTTTTAACCTACATGAACCTTGTGCAAAGTACTGTAATATTTCCTGAAGCAAACAAACATGAGGAGAGTGTCCTGCCCTCAACAGCCAAGAGCCACACATTCAACAGAAAGGGGTAGAATGGGGTGGGAAAGAGTTACCAAGTGTGGCCTGGGAATAGAACACCAGGCCCAAGTTTCTGGGTCGTAGGGTTGAAGGTACTGTGTAAGAGATGGTGTTTAAATCCTGCTGTGTATGTGACCTGGTTTACACTTTGCTCCAAGTATAGGGTTATTGGTGAGAGGCCACCTTGGGTCTTTGCAGGAATTTAAAAAATGATGTATGTGAAGACTTTGGCATGTGGTGGGCATTCAGAAAAGTGCACTATTGCTGTTATTAAGTTGTGTTTTATTGAATTTAATTTTTTTTTTTTAAGGAAATCACATTTTATTTTTTTATTTTTTTAAATATATCTTTATTGATTTCAGAGAGAGGAAAGGAGAGGGAGAGAGAGAGACAGAAATATCAATGATGAGAGAGGCATTGATCAAGCCCGCAACCTGGGCATGTGCCCTGACCAGGAATCGAACCCCAGTCGCCTGGATCCCAGGTCGACGCTCAACCGCTAAGCCACGCCCGGCCGGGCTGAATTTAATATTAACATTAAAGTACAAATAATGACTTTCTGTTTACAAAGCACTTAGATATTTTTATCTCAATTATCACAATAATTCTATAGTTTAGACAATGTAATTATGGTAGTACCCCCCCCCTCAATTTACAGGTTAGGAGGACAAGTCTCTTAGGTAATAAGTGGCAGATCTGGGATTTGGAACTAGATTACCAGCCCAAAGCTACCCCTTTCCACCCTACCATGTTGTTTCTTTATTAAATTGCCAAGTGACCTTGTGCAAGCATTCCACGTCCCATCCCCAATCTGGCCTCCAATTTCTACATCTGCAAAGTGAGAGGAATTAAATCATGCCTAAGGTCCCATCCAGGTCCCAGTGTCTCTGATTAAAAGCGTATGTTCAGGAATGGTGCCTGTTTGCTGCCGAGCTCCTTGTACATGTTGGAGCCCAGGCTCAGAGGGGGCTGGAGCCTGGAGCTGCGCCTAAATCACAGGCCTGACTTGGCGTTCATCACTGTATCTGGCTGCCAAAAGGACAGAATTCTCTAGAGGACCTGAGTCCAATCTGGCCAACTTCAGATGGCCTTAAGTTATCCTCTGACCTCGAACTTCTGATTATCTGAAGCTTGTTTTTTTTAAAGACTTAGAAATAGCCATTATATCTCTCTGGAGACCCACTTCCTTTCTTACTTTTATTATGTTCCTCCAACACCAGGGAATGGGAACTGGGAGACAAAAGCAGAGTTATCAGTACAAGCTCTCCTGTCTTGAGGGTTTGTGAAGTCACGTAGCTTCCCCTTGAGGAAGAAATGGGAGATCTAGGTTATATGTGTTTTTAAGATAAGAAATCTATTAGAATTTCTAATAACAATGTCTGATATTCGCCACTGGTCCACTTACTATATTGCAAAGTAAATAAGTGAGGAAGATACTTTCTACTTTCTGTATCTGGCTGCAAGAGAAGTTGTAAGTCTGAAAGGTAATATTAGGTTTAAAGCATAATCCTTTTTTTTCTGTACCCCTCCTTCCCCATTTCTAGATAGAATCTGCAGTGATTCAAAAGTCACTCAGAAAGTGACTATGCTGGATAAGGTCTTTCTGCACGTTGGCTCAGTGTTGCCTCTCCTGGGTCAAATGCCTTGCTCAGTTCCTGCTCATCATTGAACTTCATTCTGCAGAGACTCAGGCAGGAGATCCACCTTCCTCAGGAGAAGGGCTTTCACACTCAGGGCAAGTTATGCTGGGGTTCTGCAGAAGCACAGGCTGAGGGGCAGCCTCCCTACTAGCCTCTCTGCCTCCAAAGTTAAGGAGTTTGGTTTTGGTTTCATTTTGCCAGGGAGAGGGAAGAAAGAGCTGATTTAATCTTTGCTCCATCTACTACCAGGGCAGAGACTCTCAGACCCTTCTCCCATAGCCCTCTGTATGCTGCCAGCACTCCCAGGGATAAAGAAAAAGGCAACTGCAACAGCACTGGGACAGCAATTGCGCAATTTGCCACAAGGTCACAGGGCAGCTTGTGGGGCAGTAGATAAAATGTTGGCCTGGGCTTCGATCACCACTGTGCCACCAACGCAATGTGTGACCTTAGGCAAGTTATTGAACTCAGTCAGTAAGTCTCCTTTATCTCACTTGTCAAACTAAGAAATGGGATGCTTTGTAGAACAAAAAAGTATCAGCTTTGAAGAGTGCCTTTGGTATCATCTAACCCAACTTGTTTATTTTATACACTTGGAGATTGAGGGCTAGAGGTAGAGAGTAACTTGTCTAATGTTACATGGCAGGTAAATAACATGGTTATTGCTAGAAGACAAGACCCCTGATTCCTCTTCTAGATGATATCTAAGGTTCTCCTCAGCTTCAGGAGTCTATCACTCTAAAAACAGAGTCCCTTGCCAGCTCTGGCTGCTGTCTTTGGGCTTAGTCTGGTATCGGTCAATGTGTTCTTCCTTTAGGACTCTTGATGACACATTGTGTCCAGCTACTTTACTCATTATAGAGTTCTTCAAATTCATGTAAAGCTGGGCAAGTGATATGTTCAGCAAAGCTTCTGGCAGGTATGTTGTAATGCTTGTATCAGTCTGGGCTCATTTCAGGCAAACCTTCAGACAGAGTATTGGGCAAGGGTAGGGTCAGCTTGGCAATTTGGCCTTGTAAATGGGCACAAACATTGCAGTAATCACCAAGAGAACCACATTCTAGGTCAGTTTGGCTGCTGAATCACTTTATGACCTTGGACATGCCTCATCTCCTTCTCAAGACTCAGTTTCCCCATATTTAAAAGAAGTTGATTGAACTTGATAATCGCTATGGTACTTTCAGCTCTGACATTTCATAGAGGAATATTGCCCAATCTTTCTATTCCTTAGGGAATTTTGCTTAGGAACTATGAAGATGATCTTTGCCACAGGAAGTCTGGGAATGCTTGGAGGCCTTATGGTTGTAAAACAAATATTAGAAAATAAACATAAGAATATCATGTTGTCCTGTGCTTTGGGCTCACATTTTCAAAGTTTCATATTAAATGATAGCAGCATAACCACATTTTAATTTTCATGCGCAGAGCGGCAAAAGGTGAGCTAGGAATCACATCACTATGAAAATTAACCATGTCCTATCAAAGTATTACTGCACATGATTATATTTTGTGAGACATGATTGGATCTTCAGCTTCATAGACATAGATTCTGACTTTAGAGTGCATGTCTACCAGGGAGTTCAGGGATGAATATAAATAATTCAAATACAAAGTATGATATTTAAAGCCAATAGAAAAGATCTTAGAAAGGTGAGAGATTATATCTTATTGGGGGGTATTAGGAAAGTCTTCATGGAGAAGTTTGCATTTGAGCTTGGTTTGGGGAAAGAAATGGTCATGAGAGGCAAGAGGAGGCCAATCAGAGGAAATGCTATGAAGAAAGGAAGAGGCAGGAAAACCATGAAGTTTGGAGACTAGTGAATAAGTAGTTTGTTTGGCAAAAGCACAGGCTGTGAAGTGAAGCAGTGGGAAAGAAAACTAATTATCTGTGTGTGTGTGTGTGTGTGTGTGTGTGTAGATACATATACATATACTTATATGTCATATTCCTTTGGCTAGTACATTAATTTTTTAAGGGCAGAAATTCTTTGTTCTGATCAAACTTGTGTTCCCTACCAAAAGTGACACATAATCATCTGTCAAAACTTGTTTAATGAAAATACAAATTATATTATGTGGTACTTTTTCCTCTAAACCATCAATGGACTGTGTAGATATAACTATATCTTAGAATCTCAGAAGTCAAATTGAACGTGATACTTATCCTGTTGATTGTTATGACTGTGAAGTACCATCCCTTAGTCCTGTAAATGTAAATAGGTGATTTCTCCTGGGGAAGAAGGTTGTGTCATGTTTATCAGCTGCTAACAATTAAAAATGTGATGTGTATAGGACATGTACAGATGCTGAACTGAGCAACTCAGACGCAGAAATAAGCTCATCAACCATAGTCTTCTGCAATGGCCTATGGAGCTAGTTATAGGGCCAATAGAGCAAAGGAGATCCTAGTAAACACCCATGAGTCGTAACAAATGAAATCTTCTAAGAAAACGTGTTAATAAATATTTGCTGAGTTTTTGGCACTTAGTAACATAGTATCCAGACTACTGCAGAAAGGATAAAGAAAATCTGGACTTTTCTATATCTTGACTATGATAGTCAATAACAAGCCTACACATGTGATAAAATTGTATAGAACTAGATACATACATAAGTGGGAAATATAAATGAGATAGGTGAATTGTATCAATGTCAATATCTTGTTGTGATATTGCACTACAGTATTGAAAGATGTTATCATTAGGAAAAACTGATAAAAGGCATATGGGATCTCTGGATTATTTCTTATGCCTGCATATGAATATATAAATATCTCAGTAAATTTTTAATTTATAAAAATGGAGCTCAGATAGGTTCAATGGTGAATTCTACAAAACATTTAAAGAAATTGTATCAATTCTCCTCAACCTCTTCCAGAAGATCGAAGCAGAGGGAATACTTCCTAACTCACTCTATGAGGCCAGCACTCCCCCAATACCAAAACCAGAAAAAGGCAAGAAAAAACAAGCTACAGACTGATACCTCTAATGAACATAGATGCAAAGATTCTTAACAAAATATTTGTAAACTTACTTCAATAGTGTACAAAAAGGATCATATACCATAACCAAGTGGTATTTATTCCAAGTGTGTAAGACTTGTTCAACATTCAAAAAATCAATGAATGTAATCCATCACATCAACAGGCTAAATCCAACACCCAGTCATGAGCAAAACTCTCAGCTATCTAGGAATAGAGGAGAACTTTCTTAACTTGATAAAAAATGTCTACAAAAACCTACTGCTAACATCATACTTAGTGAAGAGAAACACAAATTTTACCACTAAGATTAGGAACAATGCAAGAATGTATTTTCTGACCACTGCTTTTCAACATTGTACTGGAAGTCCTTGCTAATGCTGTAAGACATGAGAACTAAATAAAAAGTATACAGATTGGGAAGAAAGACATAAAACTCTTTGTTCTCAGTTGACATGATTTTCTATGTAGAAATTCTGAAAGAATCAACAATAATTAGCTCTTAGAACTAATAAGTGATTATAGGAAAGTTGCAGGAGACAAGATTAATGGGCAAGTGAATCACTTCCCTATATGCCAGCAATGAACAAGTAAAATTTGAAGTTAAAAACACTATCATTTACATTAGCACTCCAAAAAATATGAAATGTTTAGGCATAAACCTAACAAAATATGTACAAGATCTATATGAACAAAACCACAAAACTCTGATGTAAAATACTTTTAAAAAACTAAGTAAATAGATAGACCATGTTTATGAGTAGGAAGACCTAATATTATCAAGATTCTAGATCTTCCCAACTTGGTCTATAGATTCAATACAACCCAAATCAAATTTCCAGTAAATTATTTTGTGGATATTGACAAACCAATTCTAACATTGGTTTGGAGGGGCAGAAGACTCAGAATATCCAACTCATATCGAAGAAGAAGACTAAAATTGGAGGGCTGATACTAGCTAACTTCAAGACTTACTCTAAAGCTACAGAAATCGAGACAATGTGACATTTGTAAAAGAATGAACACATACGTCAATGGAACAAAATAGAGAGCCCAGAAATAGATCATCATGAATATAGTCAACAGATCTTTGAAAAGGGAGCAAAGGCAATGCAATGGAGCAAAGATAGTCTTTTCAAGAAATGGTGCTGGGACAAATGGATATCCCCAGGCAAAAATAATGAATACAGATACAGACTATATACCTTTCACAAAAATTAACTCAAAATGGACCATAGACCTAAATGTAAAGTGTAAAACTATAAAACTCCAAGAAGATAATGTAGGAGAAAATTTAAATGACCTTGGGTATTGTAATGACTTTTTAGATACCATAAAAAATGATCAACCAAAGATATGATCTGTGAATAATTGAAGCTGGACTTCATTTATATTAAAAAGCATCTGCTCTGTGGAAGACAATGTCAAGAGAATGAGAAGACAAGTCACAAGCTGAAAGAAAATATTTGCTAAACACACATATTTGATAAAGCATTGCTATCCAAATTCTTCAAAGAACTTTTAAAACTCAAAAATAAGAAAACAAACTAATTAAAAAATAGGTAAGAGACCTTAACAAACCCCTTGTCAAAGAAGATATACAATGGCAAGTAAGCATATGAAAAGATGCTTCACATCATATAAAAAGACAAAACAACAATAAGCTACCACTACATACCTATAACATGAGCGAGATTTACACCTATCCCAAATTGTGCATATAAAATCCTAGAATTTTAGAGCTCAGTGAAGCTTTGAGCCAACCTATTTATTTTATAGATGAGGGAACTGAGGCTTGAGGAGAAGAAGCCACTTCTCCCAGGTCTCACAGTCCTCCAGAGCCATGGTCTTCAAAAATGTTGTGTTTGGAGGTGCACCAAGCAATCCACTAGATCTAATATACAAAAGCATGTTAGAACTTTTATTTTTGTAACTTTTGAAATAATTATAGATTCACAGGAAGTTGCAACAACAAAATGAAAAGAGCTCCCCTCGTGCTCTTCACTTAGTGTTAGGATCTTGTATAACTATGTTTCAATAGCAAAAGAAGGACACTTTGGTACAGTCCATAGAACTTGTTCAGATTTCCTCAACTTTTACTTACACTTATTAGTGTGTTTGTATATCTATGCAATTATTTTACATGTGTAGATTTGTGTAAGCACCAAGGAAGTCTATTTTTAATATTTTAAATCTATAATAGAAAGAAAATGTTACCAATCTTTAATAAGTGGATGGTGCTGCTGCTGATACTGGTGTCCATACGTACATGAGACAATTGCATTCTTGTAACACAACTAAGATTACTTGAAGGGAGGAAGCGGAGTTGAATGGTTGGGCAGTCACATTCATTCTTTCTTAGACTGTCAGTGTATTGTGACATTCTTAAGTTTACATGAGCCCCATCAAGTGTGTCTATGAATTATATTATTCAGTTTCAATAAACTAACCTTTTCAAAATGAACTTAAATAAGTTAAAATGATTTCTGCCTTAAAAGATTTTGACAAGCCATGGATTGAAGAAAATACCTATGTTGTAAGCACAACCAAACAAGGAAATAGAAGAACTCACCCTTCTTCTGGTAAAAAAAAACACACCACAACTCTCTCCAAGTGACATTTCAAGGAACATGTGGTAAGTAATCAACTAATCGGAGCCGATAGAAAGTCAACAAAAAATAATTGCAATAATCAAGAATGTATTTTGAAATGGATTTTAAAATATCTTTTTATTTCTTGTCCACAATGTACATTTTTTTGTGTCATGAGATATATATTGTGTCCATGATGGAATGAGTCATCATGATTTGGGAGATATACTGAACATGATGGCAGACTTTTATAAAATTTTCAACGTTGTTCAAAATCATGTGACACGCAATACGAGACAAAATGCATACCATTAAGGAAATGATTATTATTCCTCCTACAATGTAGCAGCAAACTAAAGTGCTATCCTTTGCTTACTTTATTGTCCATGAGACCTTAGGTATAACATTACTCCTCCCCCAAAAGCTCTGTTGTAGAACTAAGGAAGGAAAAGATGTGAATGTGCATTGTAAATGCTGAAGTTCTGTGCTAATGGCATATTATTATTATTAATTACTTTACCATAAAATTTCAGAAGAAAAGTTATTGTACAGGAATGTTATTATCTAATATGCAATATTTGAATCTCAGATGAGGATTTTTTTTTGGTAGACTGCATGGAAAAATAATTCTTTGAGGCCAAAATATATATTTAAGAGTAGTAGCATGATGGAGTGACTCCAGACCTGGATTTCAATGCTGACTTACAACTGCTGTGACCTTGGGCCAGACACTTAATCTCCCCAAGCACCTGGTTCCTCATTTGTAAAGGCAACTAATAAATAACCCGTCTCATAAAACTCATTGTGAGAATTGAGGGAGAGACAATATATGTGAAGAACTTGGCACAGTACCTGGCACACTGAAGGTTCTCAAACCTCATTCCTCTTCCCTCACTTTTAGGCCGCTCCTGAAACATACCCTTGCGTTACTGGCATTACATTTCTTTCTTGTCCTCAATTTTCTTAAAGGACTGGATTGAATACCCCAATTTCTTCAGAAAACACAACATTTAACAGTGTTCTGCTTGCAATAGATATTTTAATAAAGGCTTATTAGATGAGTGGTTAAAATTAATGATCTCTAACAGGGAGCAAATTTGAGGCCTCAGGCCAAGGTGCTTTGATCTTGGGATCTCAGACACTGACTGCCACTAAAGGATTGTTAGAGAACACTACTATCCTGAGCCCTTAGTGGCCTGATATTATATAAGTGTAAGAATTCCTTTGATGTGTACAGAGCACTACAGTTTCCAAAGCACTTTCCCATGTGTCATCCTATTTGATCCACACAACAAACTTTTGAGCTACTCAGGCAGGTATATTCCTTAAGAGAAGCCTTAGGCATGGACAAATAGAGTGATCTAATGCTACGAGGTCAGCATAGGACATGATACTGGTAGCACTAATCATTTTCTGGGTATTCTTTGTAACAGGCACTTTATGTAAATTATTTTATTCAGTCTCCAGAAAAATCTTTGATTCTGTTCTTATTATTGCTGTTTTAAAAACAACCCCAAAACTTAGTGGCATAAAACAACTTTTAGCATGAGCAGGGATTCTATGGGTTAGAGATTCAGAAAGGTCACAAAAGGGACAGCTTGTTTCTACTTCATGGTGTCTGGGACCTCATCTGGAAGATGCAAAGGCAGAGGGGCTCAACATCTGGAGATTGGAAGCACCATCAGTCACACATCTGGCACTTGCTTTTATCTGTCTACTGGGATGGGACCACCTATATGTAGTCTCTGTCTGTGGCCTGGGATTCCTCATGGTGGCATCTGGTATTGACTTTCTTATATGGAGGCTCAGTGCTCCAAAAGCAATTGTCCCAGAAAAATAAAGGGAGAAGCTAGGTCGCCTGTTGTGACTTAGCTCTGAAGTCATGTTGTTGTTGTTGTTGTTTTTTTTGCTTGCTTCACTCTATTCATTTAACAAGTCCCTAGCCCACCCATATTCCAGGGGAGGGACACAGATCCACTTTTTGAGGGAAGAGAGTTCAGGTGGGATGGCAGATGTTGCTGTGACTATCTTTGGAAAATAAAATCTGCGATACTCCTAAAAGTATTTAAGAACAAGAAAATAAAAAAGCAAGGAGAGAGGAGAGTAAAGATGGCAACGGACTGAGTGGAAGCTACACTGACACTCTCCCAGGACCAAACTGGGATTACAACTAAAATATAGAAAAACCATCTTGAATAATCAGCTGCAACTGAAGACGAGCTGGAGAGCACCCTCATAACCAATGAGGAAAAGTGGAGGCTGCACAGAGACTGGTAGAAAGTGCAGACGTGAGAGGGCTGGCTGGGCCCCCACAGGCAGCAGCTGAAGGTCCGGAGGAATATCTCAGCTGTCGGGGGATTCCCACTGAGAACTTTGGAGCCTAAACCCCAGGCTAGACTTTCCAGCCAAAAGCATCAGAACTGAGAAAGGTGCCCACATAACATCTGGCTGTGAAAAGCAGCAGGGTTTCTGTCTGCCAGGGAAAGATGGCTGGAACTGCAGGCACCCTCTTAAAGAGCCAAAGCACAAAGTTTTGTGTGCAGCCACTCACCTTGGGCTCCAGCAGAGGGAGGGCAGAGTGGACTGGAGCTGTGTGAGGAGAATCTAAGGTTGTGGGCTCTGGAGTTAGAGCTCAGAGGGCATTCCTCTGGATTTCTGTGCCAAGTCATTCCCCCATACTGCAGAGGCAGACATTTACCTTCCAAACCACTTTTGCCTGAGGGAAAAGCAATTGTTCCACCCTGATAGAAAACTGCTTGCCCTACCCAGAGGAGTTTCTACAGCCTGAGGCTCATTAAGAGAATCAGATTAATCAGCCTGCAGGCAGAGGCAGACCTCAGAGTTCTTTGAGTCTTTGCCTGATCTGGTTCTGGACCCAGGCCTTGGAAAAGCAGACTTTGGTGTGCATCTTGCTCCTGTCCAAAAGCACCCAGCCCCAACAGAGGGGACCTCAAGCTGTGAGCTGTTGATAACTCCAAACAGGGTACTCAAGGGCCAGTCACAAACAGTGTCTGACATTGGCCTGCACCAGAGACCTTCCAAAAAGACTGAGACTCCTAGCAGGCCTACCTAATACATAGAAAAAAAACCAAAAAGGCTAAATGGAGAGACAAAAAAACAAGCCCCAAATGAAAGAAAAAGAGAAGTCTCCAGAGAAAAAGCTAAATGAAATGGAGATAAGCAATCTCTCAGATATAGAGTTCAGAATACTGATAGTAAGGATGCTCAACAGCATAAAAAAGATACGGAAACTATGAAAAATGACCAGTCAGAAATGAAGACTGACATAGCAGAAATAAAGAATACATTGAAAGGAATAAACAGCAGATTAAAGGAAGCTGAACATCGGATCAGGGAATTAGAAGTCAAGGTAGAAAAAATCACTCAATCAGAGATCCAAAAAGACAATTAAAAAACAGGAGGACAGTCTAAGGGAGCTGTGGGACAACATGAAATGTAACAATATTCACATCATAAGAGTGCCAGAAAAGGTCAAAAGTAAGCAAGGGTTAGAGAACCTGTTTGAAGAAATAATGGCAGAAAATTTCCTTAACCTGGTCAAGGAAAAAGTTACACAAGTGCAGGAAGCACAGAGTCCCAAGCAAGAAGAATCCAAAGAGGCACACGCCCAGACACATCATAATTAAAATGCCAAAAATTAAAGGCAGAAAGAGCAATCTGTTACCTACAAAGGAGCTCTCATAAAGATGTCAGCTGACTTCTTATCAGAAACTCTACAGGCCAGAAGGGAATGGCATGAAGTATTGGAGGTAATGCAAAACAAGGATCTGAAACCAAGACTACTCTATCCCAAAAGACTATCATTCAAAATAGATGGTGAAATAAAGAGCTTCCCAGACAAAAAAAAGGCTAAAGGAGTTTATCACCACCAAACCAGCATTGCAGGAAATGTTAAAGGGACTGTTGTAATAAGAAGAAATAGGGAGAGAAACATGGCATAAAAATTAAAATGGCAATAAATAAGGACCTATCAATAATAACCTTAAGGAGAAATCAACAGCAATACAATCATAGTTGTGGACTTTACTATCCACTGACTTCACTGGATAGATCTTCCAGACAAAAAGTCAACAAAGAAACAGTGACGCTAAATGGCTCACTAGATCAAATGGATTTAATTGATATTTACAGAACATTTCACCCCAAGGCTGCAGAATATACATTCCTCTCAAGTGCACATGGGTTATGCTCAAAGATAGACCTCATGTTAAGACACAAAACAAGTCTCTACAAGTTCAAGAAGATTGAAATTATATCAAGCATCTCAGATCACAATGGCATGAAATTAGAAATCAACTACAGTAAAAACACTCAAAAACATTCAAACACATGGAGGTTAAATAGCATGTTATTAAACAAGAAATGGGTTACCACTGACATCAAGAAAGAAATAAAAAACTTCCTAGAAACAAAAAAAAATGAACACACAACAACTCAAAATCTATGGGACACAGCAAAAGCAGTCCTAAGAGGGAAGTTCATAGCACTGCAGGCCTACCTCAAAAACAAGAAAATTTTTTAGTAAACTATCTAACCCTACAACTTAAAGAATTAGAAAGCTCCTCCGTGAAGCCGTCCAGATCAGGGCTTTTGTTTGCTGGGAGTTTTTTTTATTACTTCTTCGATTTCATCAGTTGTTTTAGCCTACTCAGGTTTTCCGATTCTTCCTGATTCAGTTTTACATGATCTCACTCATATGTGGAATCTAATAAACAAAACAGACTGAGGAACAAAATAGATATAGAGACATAGAAGCATGGAACAGACTGATGAATCTCAGTGGGAAGGTGGGTGTGGGTGTGGGCAGGGAGAGATTAATCAAAGAATTTATATGCATATATACATAACCCAAGAACACAGACAATAGTGTGGTAAAGGCCTAGGGGGAGGGGGGCGCGGATGCAGGGGGAGGGGACCAATGGGGAAAATAGGGGGGATATCTGTGATACTTTGAACAATAAAGATAAATTAAAAAAACAACACAAAAATGCAAGGAGAATGAGAGACTTGTGCAAAGTCACATAGCTCATACAGTGTAGTGTCTTACCAGGGATTAGGATTTCAAAATCAGTGACTGAGGTAAACATCGATCACAGTCAAAATTACCTTGGAAGTCCTTTAATTTGTTGGTAAAGTACAGTATATGTGGTTTGGTGTAAGCAACAGATTCGGATGTGTCATCTCAAGCTCACTGGAGCACATCCACTAACTTAATGAAATTATGGGCAGAATCACATGCACCATTCAAATTGTTCTGTTGTTTTTTAGAGTGTTAATATTTAAATTCCCATAGTTTTGATGCATTCTAAAGGGTACATATAAAACTGGCTCAGGTCAGTCTGACTTTAAAACCCAACGTCTTCCACAGTACTGCCTAGAAACCACCTCTGGGAGACTCAGAAGGAGATCAGAGTTCCAGGCCCACCTTTCTTGGTCCTACTCACACCAGAATCAGGCCTCAGTTGCAATCTGGATGTGATTTGCAGGCTTTGTCACTGACTTAACTCTATCTGTCTAAGCTATGTCCATGTTAAAGCTGCAGTTATGCTTGAGCACCTGGATAATCACACTCTCCCTGCCCACTGCTCTCTCCCTCCAGGTTATTAGAGAACTGGAAGAAGGGGAACTGAGAGCTGGTAATGAATGAAATGCCCGCAGATAAGAATAAAGGCACTGCAGACAGACCGAACAGCATGAGCAGGCAGGGTGGTGTGAAGCTCCAGGTAGTATTCAGGGATTAGAAAATATGAGGAGCTATTTTGTCAGGGAAAGATCACAGACATCTGATAATACCCAGGCACAGACTTAATTCTAGAGATAGTGATGCAGAAAAAGTAATCAGGCCAGCTTTGTAATTTAGCAGTAACATTCTGGAGGCAGCATGGAGAACTGTAGGCAAGGTTGGGGCTTAGGTAAGGAGACTGGTGAGGATACTACTGTGACAAGAGAAGTAAATGCCTGCCTCTGGCTAGTCACGGTGTCTGAGCATGTAAATTTAGAGTCTTTGCCCATGATCTTTACAACTGGTTTGGTACCAATATTTAAGGAATTAGGCAGACCTCCAGGGCTAATGGAACAAATGGCCACTAAAATGCACAACTCAAACATCTTGTGCTCAGAGAAATCGCCATCTCCAGGGCCTCAGTGCCCAAAGTCTCCCATTTGAAATATTTCTTTTAGATCTCAGGGACTTAGAATTGGATGAATCATAATCCTGGTGTAATACGTGGTAGTATTGTATCTATTTACTTAGTTAATCTAATGTAATAAGCATTCGTGAGTGACACTTCAACGTGAAATGAAGGACTTTGACAGTAACTTGACCACATCTGCAACTGTGGTCTCCCCCTACTCCACCTGTGGCACCCAACCCAAAGGAACCACCATGATGAATCTTTTATTCATTATTCCTCTGCTTTCCTCTTTAAATAGTTTTAGCCCATCTACATATAGTCCTTAAAAGTATATTTTATTAATATTGTTTTTAATATTATAAAAAGGACATCATGAACAAATAGCATTGATATTTATACTTTTTAATCAATATTATATCATGAAGACTTGTCCATATTATTTATTGCAGTTGTAGTTTATTTAATTTGAATATGCCATAGTTAATTCATCAACTGCTCTATTGGTAGGAATTGTATTTTATTTGTTACTATTTATAATAGTGCTATAAATATTATTATCTGCATTTTCTGTGAAGGTTTTTTTTTAAGCATAATCATTGAATTGCTGGGTTATAGGGTCCATAAAGTTTAATTTTACAAGGTAGTATCAAGCTGTTTTTCTAAGTGGTTTTACAAACTCCTGTTCAAGCCATGACTAACCTCACCAAAAACAACTATGAAAATTGTTCAAAAAAATCACATCATCTGAAAATAATGGTAATTTTATTTCTTTCTTTTCATTTCTTAAGCCTCAAATTTCTTTCTCTTTTCTCATTGTATTATCAATATTTAGCTGATATGGTGAATTTTGCTTAGAGATTTTCTAATATTAAAATTATCCTCGGATACGTGGGGAAATCCCAGTGTGGTATATGATCATTTTGATGCACTATTGGATTTGGTTTACTAAAACTCTCTTTGGAATTTTTACATCTATAGCAGTAAGTGGCATAGTATGTAAATTTTTCTTATAGCTCTTTGTTAGTTTTGTTATTAAGGTTGTGATCTTCATATTATCTGATAGTATTACATTGACACCACTTTATTTTGTTCCAGTTGCCTGATTAACCATTGTTAACCCTTTTATTTTCAACTTGTGCATGTATGTTGCTTTGGAATCTGTCTAGTGAATAGCAAATATCTGGCTGTTTTTTTTTAATTTGGTAAGTTAGTTCATTTTCATCTATAGTAATTATCCACATATTAAGACTTTCTTCTACTCTATTAGTTTATTATTTCAATTTGTCACATTTTTTCTGTTTTTTATTTCTTTGTTTATTATTTTAAAGTTGTTTATGTTTTGTCTTCTCTCATATAAGACAAGGACGTTAATAGCTTCTGATGTTCTTGGCCTTCCTCTACTTCATCATACTGAGTTCATCTATATTTCTGTTCTTGGTTATGTATATGCTTTTCCTTTCTTTTTTTTTTTTTTTTGGTCTCAGTTATTTTTTAAGACAACCACAATGTTACAAAGATATTTTATCACCTTTACTTTACATATTTCTTTCATCATTCCTTAGATTTGTTTCTTCTGTATATAAGTATGGCATTAAAACAATTTTTGTGTATGGATCTTTGCATGGCAAACATTCTGAAACCCTGGATATCTTAAGAGTATTTTGAGTGTGTCTTTACATTTGAATGAAAGTTTAACTGGATATGAAATTCTGTACTTTCAAAATTTTGAAAACACTTCCCTTGCTTTCTTGCATCCTTTCATACTGCTGAAAATTTTGATATTAATATTACTCTTGTTCCTTTGTAAGTGCTCTTTTCTTCTCTCTGCAAATTTTAAATAGTTTACCTTAAATTTCTTAAATTTCAACATACTTTATGTTTAGGAGCATGATTTCTCTTATCTTTCCTCTTTTGCTCTCTATAATTTCTTTTAATCTGAAGCTTTCTATCTTTCATTAATTATGGGAGAATTGCCTCCATTGTTTCTTCAAAGATTTGCTTCTCTCCATGTCTGTTTATCTTTATTATTTTCTTTATGAGACTAATTTTGCCTTTTATACCTTAACTTTCATATTTTCTATTTTTAAACTAATTTTCTGCGAAGAATTCCTCAGTATGATCCCCCAATTCACTATACATTCCTCAAGCAAATTCATTCTAATTACCATCTATTGTGTGTTTTTTATCTCAACTATTATAGTTTCATATTTAACACTTCTACTTGATTATTGTTATGGTTTCTTGTTTTCATTTTATATCGCTAATATCATGCCTTATTTTTTAAATATAAATAAATAAATTCTTTAAAATATACAGAAATCCTTGATCTGTCAGTTCTAATACCTCTGGTTCCATGGAATTATAAATCAGTGTACTGTTTTTCTTTGGAAATATTAGTGCTTCTCTTTTCACCCATGAGTTTCCATTTCTCTGGGGTTATGAGCTACTCTGCACAGCAGTGCTGACGGTGGAAGGATGGAAGGCCAGATTTCCACCTACATCGACACTGGCATGCTCAAAGTGGGGGTTGAGAATGAAGGATGAAACTTGAGTGGAAGGTTCCAGGCATCAGTAAACCAGAGTTAATCACCCCTCACCCCACCTACCATCTCCTCAAATGTGTTCTTTACTTTAGGATGAATTAGCATCTAGAAGAGGAGATTGTAATCCACCAGCCCCGGGGGTTTAGAAGGAGAGGGTGGGGCAGTGACTGTCTGAGACCACCGGTCAATCTTTGTGTGTCTTCCTCACCTCCACTCAGGTGCAGGGCTTCTGCACTGCCCTGGTTTTACATTTGACATGTACTTTGTTAAAGAGCTGTAAGCTCCAGCCCTGTCTGTCCCAAGGCAGTGAGGGTGGGAATGGAGGTGAGATGAAGACCCTAAGAAGCAACAGTTCCTTCTTTTATCCTTCCACAACAGCTTGCATATTCTCTGCCTCAGCTGGGCCATTCCAGATACACACACATGCCAGATAAAAACAGCTTCTGCCTCTCCAAGGAGTTCTCATAGCTTTCTCTATGACTCAATGTTTTTCCTCTGTAGTTCCTCTGAGCTGATCTCAAGGGAAGGAGCCAGTAAGTCAGGCTAGTTCATCACTTGAAAACCCACTTGACTTTCCTTCTTACATGTCACACACTGTCTTTTCTGCCTTCCTTTAACACACAGGCATCTCTGGGGTGGCAACACACAGCACTGGTTGAGAAGGTGAACTGGGTCAGTGCTTCCCCTGGACTGGAAGAAGGGGCAGTAGGTAGGGGGAGTGGAAGAAGCACTGAGCAGGAGTCAGGGCTGGACTGTGTTCCCATTCAGGCATTGATTGCTGTGTTGTCTTCCACAAGTCTTTTCACTTCCCTGGTCTCAGTGTCCTCTTCTGAAAAGTGAAGTTAATAATAACACTGACGTCACTGGGCTGACACAAAACTCAAGTGAGAAATTGGATGTGAAAGGGCTTTGTAATTTGTAACGTGAGGTGATTTTATTGATCATCTGGAGACAGGGAAAGGAGTCTTGGGTTAGGCAAAAATTCATATTGCCAACCTCAAAATTTTACTAAGTGTTGGCCCTGCTAAAAAAGCCTGATGCAACTGAACATTCTCTTATTATAGAAAATGACGAATGTGTGCTTGATGCCAGAGTTGTCACATTCTTCCAAGGGTGCAGACTTTTATGGGCCCCTGGAAGCTCTGCCGGGACTATTTCTGAGGACGGGAACATTGTGCCTTGTTGGCAAATGTTATTAAACCAAGGCTGCTTGTGGTCATTGAAGAATCTGGGTCTGCCTTTGCAATGGTAGGGGCAAGGTATCAGATCTTGGCCTCTGATGTTTGCCTATTTGGATACAAGGCTTCTGCTAAACTTGCTGCCTTTAGTGTCCTTGTTTGGTGAGGGTCTTTTTCCAGTCTAGTGAGGTGAGTGCGAGTGAGAGAAGAGGGTGGAGCAGGGCCAAATCAAAGACAAGTAGCAGAGGTAGACATAAATAAGAATAATGTGTTCTCTCTGGGAATTTATACAAGGACAAGGCTAATGAGACTTTGTTTTCAATTACTTAAAATGTAGTCTGTCATTGAAAAGATGATGTAATGACTTTAAAACAGAAAACAAGCCAGAATCCAACACCATATTCATCTCTCTGTATTTTTTTTTTTTTTACATTCTTGTCTATTTCTTGTTTTCCTCATTATGCATGCATAATGCACATTTTATTTTGTGGCCTGATTTTTTTTTTACTTAACATTATATAATAAACATTTTCCTTTTAAAGTTTGCATTTTAATGACTAGATAATATAATTCTTGACAATGTTTTGTAATTAATAAAACCATTCCTCTACTTTGAGACATTTGGATTGTCTTCGATTTTTTTGGTTGGTTTGTTCGATTGCTTTTTGCTCTTCTAGTGAATGCATTCGTGGAGATCTTTGTGCATTTTGCATATTTTGCTTTTGTTTTTTTCTTGTTGTTAAATCATTACCTTTGCTTGAATTTTAAAATTCCTATGAATAGGATGACAGAAAATATACCTGGGCACCTTTATGACTCTTGTACACTGCTTTTTAAAAAAATATTAATTTAAAGTGCCACTAGCCATTTTACCCACAACTCTTTCAAGCATTGACTATTTGCTAAAGTCTTTTTCTACTTTTACAAAAACAGTGCTTCCAATTTGTTTTCATTTGTACTTCTCTGCTTAAAAGCAAAGTTTAATACTTTCCATGTGTTTTTGTTTTTGTCTAGATCATGCTATTAAAATTAAAATTAAGCTGCCATAAATTTTCAGAAATTTTTAAAAACCCTCCCAAAATGTCCCCCCAAAAATCTTCTAAGAAATTCAAATTTCCAAATTAATCAGATATAAGTTTTCTGTGCCCCAAGCAAAGAGAAGTGTCAAGTTAATTTATCTTTAGTTTATTGGTTGAGTGCCTTTCTTGTGTAATTCAAGTCCCACCAGGAATGATTTAAGGGATATTGAAAATAATATCCTCTCCCAAAGTTTACATTCCAGTAGAGCTATGATCATATGATTGACCACAATTCAAAAATTGCTAAATGTTGTAACAAAAGAACTGAACAAGAGCTACAGGGATTCTGAGAATAGAGAGGTTATTTCTAATTTGAGTGAAAGAATGTGAGGAGTCAGAGAAGGCCTCTGAGGAAATTCCATTAGAGCTGAATGAAGAGGATCTGAGGTAGGGCCTATTTCAGGACAGTGAGGGAAGTGAGTTGGTGGGAATGTTTTAAGTATTTTACATGACAAATGTCCAGAGATTGTAAATAAGTCTTCTAAGTTATAATTATTCTTCTCCAGATAGCAAGTCAACTGAGACAGGGAAGATCAACTCATGATCACCAAGTCACATGGAAGGGAAAGGTTTCCATATAATTAAATATATATAAGCGAAGAAAACAAAACGTGGCCAGTCTCGATTGTCTCCATAATATTACAGTTATACGGTGCATTTTGAAAGGCCTGAAATTTACAGTCCAGCTTGGTGCTCCCTAAGGCCTCTCAGACATAGCGCACAGAGAAACTGGTACTATCTCTTTGTTATACTGCTGCGCGTCTTGGAAAAAGTAGGATACGTTCTGACAAATGCATTTTCGGGCAATTTTGTCAGTGTGTGAGTGCTCAGGGGCCAAGGTGAACAAAACAACATGAGCTTAAATCAAGCACAAGAGAAAATGATGCAGTCAAGAGATGCAGTAAACACATATGTATGAGGCTACTGCCGGTAAAACAGGCAGACTGTTATATAGGGGAAAACTGTATACGTAGAAAGATTACACTGTAAAATGGGATAAAAGTATACTAAATACATAAACCTGTAACAGGTTTATAATCATTATCAACTATTATATGCCGTGCATAATTGTATATGCTATACTTTTATATGACTGGCAGCACAGTAGGTTTGTTTACACCAGTATCACCGCAAACACATGAAGAACGCACTGTGCTATGGTGTTAGGACGCCTATGACATCACCAGGTGATAAGAATTTTTCAGCTCCATTATAACTTTATGAGAGCACCATCATATATGTGGTTCCTCATTGACTAAAACGTCGTTATGTGGCACAATACTGTACTGGAGGAAATACAATGCTGTTTGTTAATAAAGGCAACTGGCCCAGAATTCTGGCTGCCCCATGTCCAGAAGTCAAAAAGAAAGGTTCAATGTCTGGGCATTCTTGGAGCCTGTTGGGCAAACACCATGTGCAAAGTTCTGCAGGCAAATAAAGATGATTAATAAAAATAATTACCAGATTTATTCTGCATGATAAGTAATCAATAAATTGGGCATTGAGATTAGTTAATAAAAAAAAGAAAGAAAGAAAAATTATTATGGTTTTTGATTGATCCTACCTTGACCAGGCTTTCTACCATGGGAAAGAGAAATTTTCAGTATTACACAGAAAATAACATAATAGAACCCTGGAATTCTGGTCATAGCAGTACAATCTTGAAAGCACCCAGAGTCAGGAAATTTACCTATGACATACTTTATGGGACTGGCTAATGAGAATAATATTTGTCATTTATCCAGTGAGCTCATTCAAGCAACTAGAAAGGTAGCAAATAGATTTTTTAGAATTTCCATTCAATAAATAGAGCAATTCAGTCTAAGTATTTGTTCAGTTTTGAAATCCTGTCTTGTTCTAAAAATTATTTCAACTAGTCAGGGTACATTAGTCACACAAGGATTCAATAGTTTAAAGGTTAAAAGTTTAGAAAACAATTTAAAAGTTTTTGCATAGTAGGAAAAAATAGATTTACATGGATATAAAAAAAAAAAAAGGTTACACAACTGAGTGCAGAGCCCTTGTGGAAAAATTCCTGAAAACCTTTATTGCACCAACATACTTATTATTATATTAAAAATTTTAACAGCTGTGCTTTTCTTCTAAATTAAGAAAATTTAGAAAGCACTATCATGAGCTAATGCTACATCAAAGTGGCATGTTTCAACACTTCAATGTCATGTGTTGCCAAAATCGAGTTTTCCAGGAGCCCTGGCTCAGCCCACTCCTCTTGGAGGCAGATGTTGGAGTGGTCACTCCAGGCCAGAGAAGTCAGCATTTCTTGCTTCTCCTTCCAGATTGTGGTGAAGCCCTGGATGCACTTTATCCCACCTCAGTTTCTCTGGTGAGGCCCTTTGCCATGTGAAGAGGTTGTGGTCAAATGGAAATATTTGAAGGGTTGCCACATGGAAGAGGGATTTAGACTTATCCTGCATGGTCCCAGACAATAGAACTAGGATCAAGGAGATGGTAGCTGCTGCAGACAGGTGGATTTGAACTCTAGGTAAAATTAAACTGAAAAGAAAAGTAGGTCTCCTTAACATGACCTCTCACTAGGACAGCCACCTCTGCTGAACCATTTAATTTAACTCTTTCGAAAGCCCATAAAGTAAATGTTATTAATTTTTTACAGACTAGCAAACTGAGACTCAGAGAGAGTAAGTAACATCACTACTGAGTATACCTGAACTAGACCTGGATCAAGTTGAGACTTAAACAAGTAACAAGTTACTATGGGATTTTTGAATGGTCAAATAAGCCTAAAGTGTAAAGGCAAAGATTTAGGACTGGAGGTGGTAACACCAGCTGAGGCAATATACCCACACCTGTGACCTATGTGGAAGGATAGTCCTCCTGGGGAAAACTCAACCATTTGGCTGGAGACAGATCCCAAGGAAATAGCTGGTGAGCTGACCACCAGCATTGAGGTTGGTTTTAAATCAGGAAGCTGCCATCTTTTCTTTAAAAGTCTTTCTAATTAACAGAACTGTCCCAGACAGAACTGGCTGCTTTGGGAGATGGTGAGACCCTTGTTCCTGGGGATGGTCAGACATAGTCTGGATATATACGTCAAGATGGAGAAAGGTCAAGATGTGAAGACCCTGAGGTCTCTTCCAGTATCTTCCAGGGTGTATGACCTAAAATATTCATGAAAGGAAGGGAAAGGGAGACTGTTCAAAAAAGTTAGATGAGATCAAGGTCTATAACATTCTCAGGTTTCTACAAAGTTCTATCCACTCAGAGTCAGGACTAAGGCCATGGCTTGCTCCAAAAAGTCTCCAGATAAAAATGAGCAATATTAGCCACTACACTCATGTTTTGAAGAAAAAATCCCAAGCAATAGGAGAAGGAATCTTCCTGCTCAACCTCTGTCCAGGAACAGAAGATCTTCCTTTCATGACGTTGTAGAAGAGGAGACATTAATGAATTAAAACGAATAAGGTCCAGAGAAAGGAAGTCATTTTCCCAGTGTCATTCCTCCAGCAAAGCAAATTCAAGCTCTGCACAAGAACTCCGATCTCCCAACTCCCAAGCTTATGGAGGTTCTTTCCATGGCACTGCCTTAACATCTCTATTCTTTTTTAAAAATTTTATTAAATTTATTGGGGTGGCATTGGTTAATAAATTTATATAGGTTTCCAGTGTACAGTTCTATAACACATCATCTGTGTATTGCATTGCGTGCTCACCAAAGTCAAGTCTTCTCCCTTCACCATGTATTTGATCCCCTTGACCTTCTCCTACCTCTTCCTAACCCCCTTTCCCTCTGGCAACCATCATATTGTTGTCTGTGTCTATGAGTCTTTTGTTTGTTTGTTTGACTTGTTTGTTTGTTGCTTCCTGTTTGATATCCAACATATGAGTGAAATCATATGGCTCTTGACTTTTTCCATCTAACTTATTCACTTGAGAATATCATCTCTATTCTTGATGAGCATGGTATTTTGCCCCAGGCTGTGAGCTCTGTGTGGGCAGGATTTATCTCTCACACCTCTCTTTCATTTTGAACTGCCCCCAACTGCCACACTCCCAGTGGGAGGTTCTTCATCAATCTTTGGGACCCCGACTTACTTTCCTAATTTAATTTTCACTATTTTCATTTACCAAGCTAAGATACTCAGCTTGCCTAAAAATACAAGTTAGAAATGGAAAGTGTCTCAGAGATCATCTAATTTAACCCTGGCATTTCATAGGTGAGAAAACAGGAAGCTCAGAGAGAAGTAAGCTGCTGTCTCAGACGCTGATCAACATGGTGTGAAGCACCTATTAATGTGCCATGCCTGGTACTAGCCTATGAAAACCTGGCCTCTGATCCCCGGGAGGCCAAAAATCATGGAGTAGGAAGGGCCCGGTGGCTGAGCATGGGAAGCAGTTGCTGAGATTAGATTTCTGGGTTCTGGTGATTTATAATACCGATTCACAGGCAGACACTGAATCATTTCTGGGCTTCAGTTCCTCCAGTGACACCATGAGGAGTGAATGTTTTGCACATTTCTTCTCTCAGGGCCAGTGTGGTGAGAGCAAGATTGTACTTGGGGAACTTTAGAGAAGGTACCCCCGAGTAGCTGGAGGCACTGGGGTATGTTTGGCACAGCCCAGCAGAATGCTCTGCCCATGAGCTCAGAGAAACTAAGGGGTGGGGGTGGGGGAAACTCCACACTCCAACTGTTTATAGGCTTGATGTTGTAGTAATCAAAACAGATTTTGTCTGGCACATACCATATCGAAATGACACTCCCTGAGTGAGTCACCTTCTTTGGGGAAAGTCCCTTTGCCTGGACTTGCCCTGGAGGGCAGGGAACTTGACTCGCTGTTCTGGGTATACTGTCCAGCTTACCCAGGCACTTAACCATGCTGTTTGTGTTGTGTGTTTTCCTTCCGCAGGGGCATTTTATGGTAAGGATAGACCATGGGCAGCCTCTTCCATATTCTTAGGTTACAAAAGTGTGCACTCATCCACTCCTTTGCAAAGGATCTGAGTCTGTTCTGAAGGTTAGTGAAGCAGCTGCACCTTCTCCAAAGCATCAGGGAGGATCTCAAACACCATGGGGCAGTAGAAAGATTATTTCACCAGGAGTCAGGATGCCTACTCTGAGTCCCAGGTCTGTGCTGAGAGGTGAGTCATAGACATCTGTACACAGCACTTTAGGGTTTAAGAATCATGCACATACATGATTTTATATAGGATTTACAATATCTTTCTGCATGTGTCATTATGTCACCATTCAATCCCATCTTATTGAGAAAGAAGTGAATCTTGGGTAGTTTGAGACTTTAGAGTCCCAGGCAGAAATGGTGGTGCTGGACCTGGATATAGGTCTTAATGACATCAGAGCTTCTTTACACAAATGTTCATGCTATAGCCTAGGCTCTAAGTTTCTTCTCTGCAAACAAGGGTATTGAAAGAGCTCTTCAGTCCTGTCCAGTTCTGACATTCTGTGGTTCTGTGGATTGGGTCATGTGCATTTTATCTCTAATACTCAGCACCCGAGTTTAAGATAATATTGCCATGCTGTGAGACAGAGAAAGATATCAGGGGAAAAGTGACATGATCACCATCACCTTTGGAGGTGGAGTCATAGAGTGAGAAGAAAATTGGTCTGAGCCAGACCAAAGCAGGATGAAATCTTGTCTTTCTTATTTATTAGCAGTGAGACTTTGGACAAACTGTTAAACCTCTATGAGCCTCTGCTCCCTCTCCTCAGTTTTCAAATGAGGCAAAGACACTGATTTTGCAAGTGGGTGGTTGTAAAGATCACATAAAATTGCTTTATAATAGCCGATGCACTTATTACCTCTAGGCAGGTAGTAGTACTTATTAAAATTAGTTTCCTTTCCTTACTTTCTGATGGTGAATATGAATATCCAACTTGGCAACAATAAGATTTGCTTAATTTCAGGTGGTTGTGACAGTATAAGCTGTATCTGCTGGAAAAGTGTTTAGGACAACTGGCACACCTATCCGTTGGAATGTGCCCTGGGGCAAAGGAGAACAACTAGGCATTATTTGATTGCAGGAGAGAGTGGATGGACACAACCAGAAGTGCCCTGTATATGAAAAATAATTTTAAGAATCCTTGTTTACCTTACATCATGTACATGATGCACATTTTCTATAACATAGCCATGTTTACTTTGATATTGAAACTGCTTAAAATAGTACTTGACATGTAGCAGATGCTCAATAAATATTTGGTAGACAAGTGAATTCATTTTTGAATGAAAAATAATGTAGTAAAGTGTTTGCCATCAGGAAAAATTGATGTCCTGGGAAGATCTATCATACTTAACTGTGTCATCCAGGATCTTGCTGCATTACCCCGAGCATACACCTTAAGGAACATGAACCCCAAAGAGATTCATCCTATTATTCTACAGTTGATAAATCCAGTAAAGTAATAAATGTAATGAAAGTAATAAATCTTGTAATATAAAGCAATAAATACTGAGTCTGTCTAAAACCCAGGTCTCCTGAGCCCCACCCCAGGCTCATATCAGGGCAACATACTGCATTGCCCTCAAATTTCTGGATGATCAAGCTTTTATCTTTTCTACGTCTGCCCCTTTGGTTCCTCCATCTACAGTACTAGAGGTAAGAATTAAACTTTCCTGGGGCCGTGCTTTGCTGGAACTGTGTTTCACAATTTTGACAAATACTCTGACCATGGCTGTTTTCAGTATCCTGCTTGAATGGTTCTATTTGTGAAGGGCTTTATGACTGTTTTGGTCCTTTCTCCTATTTTGTCTCTAGAGTATTTAAGGAGCATTTGGAGGCTTGCCAGATACATTTCAAATCTGGCCATGTTTCTAAAAAAAGGAAAGTGAGTTCTAGAATGAAGAAAACCTCTGGCTCCATCAGATGTAGTCCCTAGAATGGCAACCTAAGCTCTCTAATTTTGTTCCTTTCAGGGAGCTGTAGCATACCAGTTTGTCTGCTCTGGCACAGGCTCCCTGAAGACCAACCTGGGAAATCTTCCAGGCAGAGACATCCAGTTTTACTAACCTGGCTGCCACCTTTCCCAAGGCATTATCTTCTCACCGTAGCAAGCATTCCTCTTTCTTCCTTTCCCCACCCTCCCCGCCCTCCCCTGGAACTCTTCCTGTGCTCAACATTTCCCTGGCTGTCAGAACTTGTTTCCTGTCGGTTGCATCTGCTTAAGCCTAGGTACACCCCAACGCAGAATCCCTGACAAAACAATGTGTTGTGGTGATGCAACAGCCCAAGGTGTCAAAATAAGTAGGTAATTAAAGCAGGGGAAGGTCAGGGTTTCTTCTGTCTGGAAATACAAACACACACAAAGAGAAAAGCTGAACATGAAAGCCAATTGTACATCCCCTGTCTCCCCTGCTTCTGGGCCCTGATCCCAAAGCCTAGTACCTACAATAGGTCCTCTTGGGGCACCGGACTAAGAACCCACCTGATTTAGAAGGTGTGGCAAGTTTGAACATCAAGGAATAGAACATTTTTAAGGTTTCAGCACATCCCTTGATTCTGTCTTCCTAGTTTGTTTTCACACCAGCCCCACCCTAAGCTCCTCTTGGTGCAATGGCCCCGGATAGTGGCTCAATGCCATGGATGGGACATTGCTCAAAGTGGGCTGTGGATGCTGAGGGCCAAGTCTCTTCCCAGGAAACTAAGCCCCCAACGTCATCTTCCCTTGGCTTTTATTTGTTCATTCATTCAACACAACACTTAAGAGCCTACTATATCTTAGGGATTATGCATTGTGCATGGGGATGGGGGCGGAGAGAATGAAGATTAATATGAAATGGCCTTTGTTCCACTGGAAATCACTGTCTAGTGAGAGAGGTGGGCCTATAGGAAAACATCATAGTCTGCTGTGATGATGGGTCTCTAACTTAGGTCTGAATGAAATTCTAGAGGCCCAGAGAAGAGTGTGACCAACGCTATGTGGGGAATCTAGGAACAAGTGACTAAGGAGGTGACATTTGAATTATAACCCGAAGGATGACTAAGGCTTCTCCAGACAGGTAGGAGGAAAGCAGTGCATTCTAGGCAGAGGAAAAGTATACTCAAAGTGGGAGGGATGAATACTATATTGTTTTCTGAGAATATGGAGTTCATAGAGACTAAAATTGGAGGTAGGTATGGAAGGAGGAGATATCACTGAATAAGTTGGTGGGACAGGATATCAGTTATTCTTAAGATGCCAAAGAGTGTGACCTGTCCTGAAGGCAGCTTCTGGGCTAGAGTAGCAGAGTAGAGAGGTGAATAAATCTATGTGGCAGTGGCAGCAACTCTTTCCCAATCACCTTCCTGCTAGGGATTCACACTCTCAGAAGGTTTCATCTCATCAACCTTCAGTTCTCTTCTCCTCAGTCATAAAATAAGGCAGCTTTTAGCAGCAACCTCTTCCCAGAAAGATCTATCAGAGGGCCGACTTCAGGAGCTAGAGTCTCACCTGCCCACAGCTCAGTCATCCATATGAGGTGGGATGTGGAATGGTTGGGCTCTGGGCTTTGGTTTCAGGTAGTCCTGGTTGTGAATCATGGCTCTACCTCTTATCAGCTCTGCTATCTTGGGAGAGTTACGTCCCAATTCTAAAGCCTTAGGTTGCCCTTTGTAAAATGGGATTGAAGGGTAATAATGCCTTTCTCATTGGGTTTCCTTGATTTGTATCCTGTGGAAGTGTCTCATCAGCTGTGTGTAACATAGGACTGTCCAACTGATGTTTCTTATTGCTGTTGCTTAACACACTCCTATGACTCTTTTATTTATTATTATTTTTTTAATATCTTTATTGATTTCAGAGAGAGGAAGGGAGAGGGAGAGAGAGATATATAAACATCAATGATGAGAGAGTCATTGATCGGCTGCTTCCTGCACACACACACACACACACACCCCAATGCCTTCTGCACCACCCCCACTGGGGGGTTAATCCTGCAATCCCGGCATGTGCCCTGAAATGGGAATGGAAGTGTGATCTACTGGATCATAGGTTGATGCTCAATCGCTGAGCCATGCTGGCCAGGCACTCCTGTGACTCTTGACAGTGCTGCCCTAAGACCCAACAAGTAGGCCCTGGCTTTACCTTTGAGGACAGACACTACTGCATGCATATCACAAACATGAAAACAAATAAATCTGAAATTCAGGATCCAGTACTGAGAGCTGGCACAACCAGATCTATAACCTAAATCACCATCCCTCAGATCTTTAGATCTTTTGCCCTATGTCTTTGAAATAAAAGGCAACTGTGTCTGGATGCTGTGAAAGTTTGGAGATGTGCCCCACTACCAACTTTGCTGACAGAAACTACATCGGAGAACAGGGAGGATCCCAATGGTTAAAGCACTTAGGTAAGAGAAATTAAACAACTTTTCAAATCCTTCTTTTCAGATAGAATAAATGTCATAGATCCTTGATAAGAAAGTAGTGCTGAGTGTCCATTTTCTTGCTTCTCTTTATGTTCAAATTCATGACTCTCCACGTAGTCCTGAATTAGCATGGATTTCCAACCACGGCAGCCAGAGAACATTTGTAAATTTAAACAATTTACTTTACTCTTAAATTTGTGTATATGCTGGTTGAGACATACTCTGTATGGAAAGTGTGATAACAGATTCATAACATTTTCATCTAAATAGGCATTAAAAGTTGGCATTGTAAATAGTTTAATTTTTTTAAAGAAATGAATAAGATTTCATTAAACTTTAAAATAATATTTATTTAAAATGTTTATATCTATTAATTATAACTTATTTGTAGTTTTCTTTTAAATTTTAATTAATAGTCTGATATCTACAATATCTTTGAAGCAACATTTTAAAAAATTATATCAAAAGTAATTTAAATTTTTGAATTTTTACATTTTCTTTCATTTACATTTTAATGAAAATACATTCAGATTTTATACATGTTGAATACAATTAACAATTTGTTTTGTAATCCTGCAGATAAGCGCTGTCCAGTAGAGCTTCCTGTTGGGGCAGAAATGTTCTACATCTGTGCTGCCAAACAGTAGTCACTGGATATGTGGATATTGAGCATGTGAAATGTGCCCAGTGTGACTGAGAAACTTTTACTTTAATTTTTATTAAATTTTAATTGATTTAAATTTAATAATCCACATGTGGCTACTGGTTGTTACATTGGATGGCATATTTTTAGATCACTGAAAATAATGATAGGTAATAATAGAAATAGAAAAACAACACAGAAAGACCTAGGGAAAGAAGAAAGTTTGACGAGAAAAAGAAATAAACAGGTAAGCTGCCTAATTCTTTAAAATAGAAATAATAAAAGTGAGCAAATTGACTTGCACACAGAAAGCCTATGTATGATTATGTGAACTAAAAAACAGAACTGGAAAACACAGCAGTTGATAAGATACTACAAAGACAAAGCAAATGCTTGAACATTAGTATGAAGTTTTTAGAATATTATTTAGCCAGTAGTTAGCCAAAGGTCATGCTGCTTTTCATGGCAGAAATGGATCAACTTTTCCAGGAAAACTTCTGGATTTAAGAGTTATTTAGAATGAGGTATTGAAATGCACCAAACGTGGAAGACAGAAAAAAAGTAATGAAGTAAACTTTTATTATTTGGGATGGCAATTTTAAAGTGAGACTATTAATAAAATGGGTAGTAAAGTACAAAATTAATAATATATAAAATTTTAAAGCAAATATTGTCTGGTACAACTAGATTGCTCCAGGGGCAAAAGTTACATGGAACAACTAACAATGGCTTTCTGTCATTGAACTATACCAAAAAGGAAGGCAAGGAAGTAAAAATTAATTTTCTTCGTTTTATATCTCTTATAAAAAAAAGTACAGGTTTTGGTTTACGTAAAAGACTAAAAAGCAATTTTTAGCTTTTGTCACTTATTTAAAAGATTACCATTGTCTGTCTTCTTTGAAGAAATGTCTATTGAGGTTCTTCACCCATTTTTAAATTGGATTATTTGCTGTTCGTTATCGAGTTGTAGGAGTTTCTTATATATTTTGAATATTAACCCTTTATCAGATACACAGTCTCCAGCTATTTCTCCCATTCTGTGCGTTGTCTTTTCATTTTGACGACGGTTTCCTTTGCTGTACAGAAGCTTTTTGCTTGATGTAATCCCACTGTCTATTTTGCTTTTGTTGCCAATCCAATGTCTAAAAGTGTTTTCCTATTTTTTCTTCTAGGAGTTTTACAGTTGCAGATCTTATGTTTACGTCTTTAATACATTTGAACGTAATGTATTAGTCAGAAGTTACAAAGTTGTAGTTATACAGGCTGAGTAAGTCCTAGAGATCTGCTGTACAGCAATGTGCCTGTAGCTAACAGTACTGCATTGTACACTTAAAATTTTGCAAAGAGGGCAGATCTCGGGTTAAGTTCTAATCACACACAGAATAACAACAATAATTATAATAATAATAATAAATAAAATAGTCTGGGAGGAAACTTTTGGAGGGGATGGCTATGTTTATGGCATAGATTGTAGCGATGGTTTCATGAATGAATGCTCACCTTCAAGTTCATTAAGTTGTGTACATAACTATGCATAACTTTTTGTCTGTCTAAATAAAGTGGCCCTAAAAAGAGGTTTGCCAAAGGCAAGCCTATAATGACATTAACATGGATGATAAAGAGAAAAGTATACAAACTAGAATTTTACTTAAAAACCCAGAAGCATTCTTTGTGCTATAAATGGTTCATAGTTTAAATTTGTTACTGGAAAATAAGCCTCAATTTTGTTAGTTAAAATCACATCTTTTGAAACAATTCAAAGATTGCCTTCCTCTTTGGGAGGAGGAAAGGTCTGTCCAAAGATAGAAAAACGTACATTTTATATTTGACCTAGCAAGCATTCTGGAACATATGATAGGGAATTTGAATTACTGGAAATAAAATATAAAATGCTCTGGAAGAAATAAGCAAAACAGTAGAAGATTTTCAAAGAAACATTGAATTATGGCCTTTGGAGGAAAATTAAATTAATTTTGAATTTACCCTATCCCTTGTTATTTGGTATAAATTATTGTTTGCTGTTAATATTATTAACAAACTATTACAACCAAACAGATCTGGGTTCAACACCAGAATATCTAAAAATTTTTACTTTTTTCACCTTTAAAGGTTTATTTATTTATAGAAAATTATTTTTCTGAATTAAAAACTACTTTGTCAAATATGTAATATAAGTGACATTCCAATAAAATCAGAAGAAAATATTATGATAGGATTTACTTGTAAATAATCCCCAAACTACCTATAGAATCTGGTTTTATAGAAAATGTTCCTTTTGAATTGCAAACTATCATGTCAAATATGCAATATAAGTGATAGAAAATGTTTTTTCTGAATTAAAAACAACAGTGTTAAATATGCAATATAAGTTATATTTCAATAAAATATAATAAAATCAAAAGACAAAATTATGATAGAGAAGATTCATGTATAAACAATCCCCAAACTAGCAATAGACTCTACTTTCTGGCTATTACAGATCAAGATATGGTCTCTATTAAAGAGAAATTTAAATAAATTGAGCAACATATTGATATATTCAGTTTTTTAGTATAATATTCCAGCACTAAAATTGGAAAAAAGTTAAGAAATATTGTGGGTCATGGAACTTTAAAGGCCTATGAAGTCATGACATAGATAATAGATGTAGTTAACAGCTGTATATAATTTTTTATAATAGTGATTCTTTATAATATATGATCCATAACAGTGCTAAAAGTGATATGTGAAATTTATCAGTTCATTTTAAATATAAGTATATTGTTTTAATAATTTTATTAAAAATTGCTATTGTCTGATGAAATTAGATGAATGGGATAATCTTGGGTGTCTAGCACCACCGCCCACCCCCAAAAAAGAGCTGGAATTTCTTTCTGAGAACTAGAGAAATAGGACTCCAGAAAAATAGACACCCAGGTCTTTAAGGAGGGAAAGGAGTGTTTTTGGTTTTGTTGTGCTGATTTCTTTCTTTTTGTTGACTTTGATACTTACTGAGAACATGACTTGCTAATCTTGTGTAGGCTCAAAGATGCCTGGGTTTTCCAATTGTTAAAATGTTTGATGGGCTAACTCCCAGGACTAAGTGACAAGGAAACCTGGGAAACACAGGTGGCGTCTGGGTGTGTGGGAAACATCAGAAAACAAGACCAGGACTTTTCCTTACTTGGATCCTGTAAACGCATTCTCTCTTGATTTTTAAGCTCTCACACATTTTGAAGGGCATTTAAATCTGCAAATTCATAATCTTTCCACTCTTCATATACAGGCATCTTTTTGCATGAGGCATCTGATACAGGAGAGGACTCATGAGGTATATCTGTCAAGGGAAATTCCATCTACATCCATACCCACACCCATATTCATACCCATACTCATACCCATATCCATATCTATATCCATACCCATATCCATATCCATATCCATATCTGTAGCTACTTTTCTAAAGTCTTTCTGAGTTTCAAGTATGCAATTTCAAACTTGTTACCAGTGAAAAAAATCTAAGCTGGATCTATGTTTGAAGATGAGGGTATAAAAAGAAACAAGGCTAATGTTTAGCATCTCTGAAATGACTCCTGGCTGCAACAGACCTTTTGTTAAGGTGTTTTTCTTTTAAGTATCCGATTAACATAAACTTTTTTATATTATACAAAAACATAATACCATGATTATGGAATAAAAAGCCACCCACAAGCTTACTATCTTTATAAATCATGGCTTTCCATTCTTTCCTGTCTTTTCCAAAAAAGCGTATTTCTCTCAGTGTTAGACATGCAGCACAAATATAACTTTGCATTCTAATGTTTTTCATAAGCATCACACAAAGAGAAATTCCAATGTGGTCTTTATAATGACCTAGCTAAATGGCTTCAAAAGAGTACATTTGTGAATATATTAATTTTTACCAGCATTCCAAGATTACATTATATCCAGTTCAGTTTTATTATTAATAATACCTCTTTGCCCACTTTTCTGCTGTCCCTTTTCTTAGTCTTGGACAATTTTCTTAGAATATTTCCCCAATAGTGGAATTGCTGCATTAGAAGAGATGGGAACTTAGTAAAATTGGGGGTTATTACCTCTTCTAATTTATTAACTTTTAATCACATTTAAATTCCTCAATGAAGCAAACTAACTTACTAGTTCACCAACTCACTAACTAGCTCAATGTCCCAGTTTTCCTGATTTATTTTTGTTCACATCCAACTGGTTCACAGAGTACCTTATAACTGCTCTTCCCTGACAATGAACCTCTGGTTCACACTTCTTTACGTAAATAAGTTGCAATGATAATTTTCTCCCTGAAGCTTGATCACTTCAGAGAGCTATTGTCTAGCTTCAAAGAGTTCCCCATCTGCAAGTGTCCATGAGACACAGTTTCAGTGATTGTGAAAGGGGCATACTGATAAGCCAGGTAAAGACTGGGCTCCTGGCCATCTGCTCTTTCTGTCTCTTACCAATTAAATCTCTGCCAAGGCACCTTGGGCTCTGCCACCAACCTGTCCTACCAGCTCTTGCCAAAGTGTAGGCAACCATGTGAACATGGGCATGGCCATTCACTGTACACCCATTCTGCCTGGAACTGGCCTAGATCCATAAGGGACTCACTGGACACTAAGATATAATCTTTACCATCAAGAACCAGGTAGACTGAAGAGACAAGATATATACACTTTAAGAATATGGCTGAGAGCCTACAATTCTATAGAAGTTTAGAAGAGATGGATAATATCATAGGCTCTAAGCTGGGACTAGAAGCACAGATAGAATAGAAGAGGCAGAAAGGAGTATAGAGGACACTTAGTTTGGAGACAATGATTTCTTCATCATTCAGTTGCTAAGCATCTATCACATACCAAGCTCTGAGTGCAGTTCTGGGCAAACACAGATGAGTTAGATAGCATCCCATTTCTTCAGGAGATCACAGTGATGTGGGAGACACACTCATAAGAAGATCATCACCATGGCGTAATGCATGCTATCACAAAGGAACTGACAAAGCGATCTTAATGCAATGGCCAGACCTGTCTGTCTGACAGATGAAACTTACCTCCAACCTAAGGGATCTGGCATAGTTTATGAAGATCACATGAATAAAATGGGAGGTAGCAGTGGCAAAGTGGAAAGAAGACTCTGCTTCAAAGACCTTGACTTTCACCTGACTCTGCTACTTTCAACCTATGTGATGGTGATCAGGTTCCTCAAAATCTCTGGGCCTCAGTTTTGTCACACAGAAAATGGAGATTATGATACTTCTGCAAGAACTGCTGGGAGACTGAAAGAGAAAGGAATTGATAAAGGGCCAAGTAAAAGAATGTATCATCATCATCATCATCACTGATATCACATATAAAAGCACTTTGGAAACTCTCTGACCCAGTATAAATGAACAGTTAATGGTGTGATGACTTAATTGTTAACACAGTTACCTGTCCTCATCTGCCAGGCTCTTGATTACATCTGAGCACAAAAGGATGTGGCTATAAATAAACTGTGTTTACTCCTGTCACCCACCACATCTTTTTTCTTTGGGTAAATCCCACCCTGGGAGGCCTCAGAATGTTAACCTTGCATTGGTAAGTCTTCCTGGACATGATTATGAACATTTTCTTTTCTTTAAGGAAATTAAATCATGTAGAGTCCACTAAACCTAAGGAAGTTTAAAGTGCATGGAGAGTTGGCCACATGCCCGGGGTTCACCTATTCATCCAGGCATTACTATACAGGCCATTTATTTTATAATTTCTCATGAAAAACTGTGGCAATAGCCAGAAATGACACAGGTGACAGATGAGTCAAAGGACAGGGTGACTCAGAGATAACCATCTCAACCCCCACCCCTCCAAACTGGCATTCTTAAGCTTTCTGGCTTCCATAGAGATTTATGCTTTTGTTTGGATATTGCTTTAAGGAGATTAAGGGATCTGTATTCCTGGAAGCCTCCTTTTCTGTTTCTTTCCTGGGGCCCTTCAGACCATGCTCCAATTCATTCCTTTGTAATGAGAACAATTCATATTCCTTTGGAATTTATTCTATGCCAAGAATTGCATTCTGTCTTTCACACTCATTATCTAATTTACTCTCCATCACTATCACACATGTACAATGGTTATCCCCACTTTACAGATGAAGAAACTGTGGAATAAAGAAAGGAAGTAACAGGCTAAGTTAAGTACAAGAATACTTGGTAGAACTGGACATAGACTGTCTAACTCCAGAGCCCAGACCTTTAACCACTCTGTAATTCTGCCTCCTTTAGATAGGAAAGCCTAGAAGTGTCATGTTGCAGCATAAGCTCAATCATCTCAATTGTGAGTCATAGCTGAGGACTGTCTTAGGGTGGCCTTCTTGTAAAGCAAGAACTATGGAGGGGAGAAAATTAGCTGAAGGGTGTTCTAGGCAGTCTTCTTCCTTTGCGGGCAGCCAGAGAAAGCCTGGCCCAGGGAAAACATGTTCCACACGGCTCCTGCTGGTGGTTTGAGAAGGTCTGTGGTTTACCTTAGTAGAAAGAGAACAATATTTTTGGAAGAGGAAGAGCCAAGCTGCTCAATGAGTTTCTTCCAGACTCCACCAGCCTGTATTCCTTGTGTCACAGTTTATTGTGCCTTGAGAAAATGTGAGAAAGTTTATCATCCCAAACATAGCTCTGATCATGTCTTCCACCACTCAGAAGCCTCCAGTGATGGTTTCCAGTGGCCCCCATCAGCAGTCTCCTGACTTCTCTGTGTATGTAGCTCCACAGCAAAAAATATTTGTCTGCGCACCCAAATAGATTGGTAACATGTGCGTGTAAAACCATGCCAATATATTGTGCACATTATGAAAGTAAATAAAAACAGATATTAGAAAAAATATATAAATATGAACTAAAGAATGCTTCAAAATGTACACTAATCTTCATAACATGATACTATCTTTTCTACTGTCTCAAGGCATAGTCAACACTCCTGGCAAAGTTTATCATTAATAATAGTGAATGTAAACCCATATTTCAAGCATTCTTCCTGAGAAATTTGTTTGGTCTACTGCTTGCTGTATCTGATTAGGTCATCATTGGCTTTAACTCCTGAAACGTGGCCAGTGGAAAGCCAGGAATAAGAGGAAAGTCAATTCTGCTTTTATCTTGTTGTTTGCTCCTGTTTGTTATAAATATTATACTCAATCCACAGGTTCTTTGCAGGAGCGTTTTAAAACTACTTGTTTATTCGGTGAGACTTTATTTTGTTAAATCTAAGTAAATAATCCATAAATCCAAGACACTAGCTAAATGAGAAGGGCAGTCTGGGTACTTCATGGACTTTGTGGGGCAAAGAATCTCTACCCCTCCTCAGAATAATCTCAGTTGGAGACGTGATATGAAATCATTGGACATAGGGATCCAATCAATGAAGGACAGGAAACATATAAGAATTAACAGGAATATACACAGTAAATAATAGGAAATTTTAACTTTTTATGTAAATAAAAGGAAATATAAATGAAGAGTCTAGTATGATTTGCACGCTGTCCTGGGAGAATGCACTTCTTTTTGGAAACCCCTTCTCCACCAAAATCTGATTCCTTCACCTTCTAAGACAGTGACCTACTTCTTTAGCCATACCTTCAACAATCACCAACCCCTCTTATTCTCATGCTCACCCACACACTGCACTGTACAAACACATAAGGCTGGTCATCTTTCTCTGAAAACTTTCTTCGCCTGGGTCTTTGCTCAGACTGTTGTTTCTGCTTGAAACACCCTTGCTTTCCATGGTTATCTTTTAAAATTTTACTCATTCGTAGAGATTCACCTCAATCTCAATATCCTGAGTGAAATAATAACAACACCAACTAACATTTATTGACCTCCTACTACCTGCCAGACACTGTATTGTCTCTTTTACCCTTCACAACAATTCCAGGGGATCAGTACTATCATTAGAAAGCTGAGGGACAGAGAACTGCCCAAAGCCACACAGCTTTGGGGAAGCAGGGAACCAAACCCACGAGGACTCCAGATTCCTACAGTCTATCGTTATATGTGTGTTTTAATTTAATTGCATTTGTTCAAACTGGGAAAGCCTCCTCTAAACCCACCCTCTCCTCCTTTTAGTGGGGAGGTGGAATTAGTTGCTCCCTCCTTGAGTTTCCAGAGCAGCTCGTTTATAAATTTCATGAAGTACTTTCTTCATCCTGCCATATATTGCTGTTATGTGTGCACATCTCCCATATCCCAATTATACTGTGAGCTCTTCAGACAAGGGGCCACTCTGAATTCTTCACAGCATGTAACAGAGCATTAGTAAATATGGTCATCGAATGGATGGATGGATGGATGGATGGATGGATGGATGGATGGATGGATGGATGGATGAATGGATGGATGGATGGATGGGGATTAAAAACAAAGGTCCTAGGTTGGATATAATTTTTCAGAACTTAAATTGATATTTTCCTGGTGGTCTGAGATGCAAATTACTAAGGTATATGGGGTCCATGCTGTATTACAAAGATTGAAAACTAAAATGAAAGACAAGAGTTCCATTTCCCAATATTTATAAAAGTATTGGAGTTATACTCTTTAATATATGTTGACTGGTTGATAAAGACGTAAACTTGTATTTATGCAATCTAACTTTTCAAAATAATGAGTGCAATAAAAAGCTATTACCTTACATACTACCACTGGACCTCTTGGACTTCTGGAGAATGATTTTTGGGCAGATCATTCTAAACTTGACAATAGTTATGCAGTTTAGAGAAGAAACTTTAGCTCATTTAATCCTGAAAATAACACACATGATACACACCATACATACTACGGTTTAGGAATTTTTCTTTTTCCATTTCACTGACTCAGAAACTGAGACTTGCAGGGGTGAAGTGACTTGTCCGATAATTACATAGCCAAGGAGTGGCAGAGCCCATACCCAAACCCAGGTTTTGGGACTCCGATCCTTTAATCTTTCTTCACTCTTCTCCTCAACACAAAAGGAACCCTAGAATGTCAGATATTTGAATTACTGGAAACTCTTTACCATGGGCATAGAATAGATAGCCTCTTTTCAGTGTTTTTGAAATGCAGCTCTGGATAAGCCTGCCGTCTTGAGGATGGTGCATGGCAGGGAGGGACTAGGTGCTTCTAATCCCTGGATGACTAAACAGAAGCCCAGTCCATCTGTGATAAATATCCATTCCAAGGGCCACAGGTGCACACAACAGAGTGAGCGTCTTTCTTTTCTGCCTCAGTGCTGAAACCATCACAGAAGCATTTCATTCTTTGCTCAGTCAATTAATGTTTCCTTTTTTATTTTTTTATTAATGTTTGACTGTGTCCTTCTGTGAAGGTACAATAGCAGACTCTGACTGATAAGCTGCGTAGTAAAATGGACTGGCTTTTCTGCATCTACTGGAGACAAAGATGCGAGGATGTATGGGGAGGGCCTCTTTCCTAGTCCTCAAAAGCTGGAAGAGACAAAGGCAGAACCCAATGCCTCAATGCCACCTTTCCCACCTTCCTTGAACATGGCATCCACACCTGGACACCAGCAACTATAGGATCCCAAAGGCCATTGAAGCTACCTTCAAGTATATCCTATGTGAAAAGGGTAGAAGTGAGGGAGTAGAAGCTACATTTACTTTGGGGAGTACCTAGAGGAAAGGGTAAAAATTAAAAGCAACCAGCTTCCTACTCATAAAGCTGAGCTTTCTGATAGAAATGTACAGCAGAGAAATAGGCTACCTTCTGGAATAGTGAGCTTGCTGTTGTTGGAAGCATTCAAGCAGAGGCTGGACCATCCCTCCTTGAGAATAGTATATACAGCATATATTTAAAGAATAGATGGCTTGGCTAGACAAATGCTAAAATACCCCTTTGAGCAATGGCATTTTGTGTTCCTCTAAATATTCCACACTTGAATGCCTTCGGAGATGGGTTCAGACAAAGCTCATCTGTTCTGTAATACTTGGCTACAGTACAACGCCTGCTGCCTGGTCACAAAGCATTTCAGAGGCAGCTGTTACCACCCCTATTTCAGAAATGTGGTGAAAAGGGAATTCAGAGACAGGTGAGGGGCCTGCCACCACGTGAGCAGGTGGGAAGAGGCCCCCATCTCCAGAGCTGTCTAATGCCTGAGCCTACACACTTCTCAACTGGATCATAAGTAAGCGATTTCTAACCATGTGCAATGATCCCACCACCCCTGGGAATGCCTTAGAATTTTTCCCTTCTAGGTTATAAAGTCCCATGATCTCAGTGTTGGAGTCTTTGAAGTCATGGAGCCAAGCTCTCTGGGATCCACAGGAAAGCACTGTCCCCCCTGACACTAATTGAGAACTAGAAAATGGAATGAGTCTCCTGGAATCCTGAGGAATTGTGTCTGGGCCCAGGGATGAATAAGGCAAAAGTCACAGCCAAGTCTCCTGCCACCTTGTCCCAAGGAAGCCAGTCTTTATGGGGAGGAAAGGGCTAAATTCCAAGAGTGGAAAAACATAATATAGTTTGTTAAGGTTGCAAGCATTTGGAGCAACAAGAAATAACAATGGCACAATTTTAGTAATCTTTCTATTAAAAGGTCTTTGCCTTTGACAGGTGGGGAAGCAAGAGGATCTAGGAGAAAGCAATGAAGTGGTCATCAGAAAACCTGTGCCACCAGTGACTTGCTGTGTGATCTCAGGAGAACACGTAACCTCTCTGAGTCTTGGTTTCTTCACGAGGATGACAATTTGCACCTAGGCTTGATTGGAGGATCAGATGAGATCATGAATGTGAAGCACTTTGCAGTTGGTAACATTAGACAAATGGGTGGTGTTAATATGATCATGCCTGCTTTCTGTACGTTTCCTGAAGTGAGTTGATGTTATTATTACAGTATCCTCTATTTCCAGAAAATCAGGACACGGAGATGAGAAGGGACATGGGTGCCTGGACCAAGCAATGAGGTCTCCCTATGTTGGGAGGACATCATGCTTGACCATGGCTTGGTACTTTCTCTCCTTCTGAGAATGACACCATTACATAACTGTCTGGGCCAACCCCCCAGACCACAGAGATTTCCTTCTGCCTCACTGTGTGAGACACGTGCATTTTGGGATGGAATCGGAAAGATGGCCACTTTCACATCATCTGGGGAGCCCTGACACTTACCTTCTCCTCCCCACATTCCCACTGCCCACGCCGTGCTCTTCGTGTGGTCTCTGTCTTTGTGTGGTCTCCGCTGTTGGGCAAACTGTGCATCCTTCGATGCTACCTCAGATGAGGGAAGTAATCTTGGGCCTCTCTCTGGTTCTCTGCCTCAAAGAATGTCCCAGCCATCATCTACCCTACACAGCGGTCCCCAGAGCATTCTCCCTTCTTCTTCTCCACCAGCATATCCTCTTCTGTGAAGTTCTCTAACTCTGGGTTTCCCCAGCCCCTGCCCTCTACCCACAGACTGCCCCTTGCCATCATCTTCATCTCAGATAATGAAACGAAAGAGAAATTCAAGTGACTCATCAGTCCACATAGCAGGAGGGGGAAGCAGAGAGAGTGGGTCGGTAGGTCCAGATGAGGATTTCTGCAGGCCTCTTCACAAGATCTGCTAAGCTTCACAAAAGGAAATATATAAAAATCTGAGTGGTGCCATTTTGTCTCCAATGGCAGCCAGTGTGAAACTGAAGTGTGACTGCCACCTCGCCAAAACGCAGGGCAGCCCCCGCCTCCTGTGCTCAATCGTAGCTCAGCGGCTAGCTGGACAGCCTCAGGACAGAGGCCTACACTGTCAGCACCACTGAGCCTCAGCTACCTTCCTGGCCCAGGGCACCACCTGGCCTCCATGCTACCCTCCCCGGGGACTGATGTCCACTCCATTCAAGCACCCTGGATACAAGGCAGTGTCGGCTGGGGGCACTGAGCAAGGAGACAACAAGGGGAGCTCAAGCCCCAAATTCCATGCTCTTGGGCTGCCTGGAGGCCTGCTAGACAAGAGGCTCTTCCCAGTGGAGTATGCATGGTGAGGCAGAGTCAGCGGGTGGGCCTGGTGCATCCATCAACCAGACAAGCTCTGCTCTAATCCACTTTACATATGGGCATCTGCCTGAGATTTCGGGGTGGGGGTTGGGGGGAGAACAGAGTTCACTGAAATTACAAACAAAAATAGCAAACAACTTTGAAGCTCCAGTTGACCTAGTCCCGGTGTTTCTCAAACTTGAGTGTGCCTAAGACTTCCTGGAAAGCTAGAAAAACCATGTATGGCTGGGTTCCTCTCCACAGTTGCTGATCCAGTATTTTGGACTGGGGCTGATATCCTATATTTCTAATAAGCTCCCAAGGACCCTCAGTGTTGCTTTTCTGGGGACAAACTCTCTGGCAGCCCCTCTCCCCATTTCCCACCTGGCCCCTGCCCTGTCCAGGGCTTTTCCATCACACCTCATCACCTGTCCCAGTACAGCAGGACCTTAGACATAGAAGACCACTCCGGCCTGGGCTCTTTGGCCTTATCCTTGGGACAGTGAACAAAGGAGAGCCTTCCAGAGCCCATGCTCAACCAATCTGAGCCTCTCATTTTGGGAAGTTACATTGTACCCCCAGGTCATTAGGATGCTTGCTTCCTCGGACTTCGCTTGTTTGTGCTTCATTCATTATTGAGCCTTCCACGATCTCATTCTTTTATTATTTTTTCACCCAATACATCCTGATTGAGACCTTCCAGGTGCTAGGCTCTGTCTGGATCCTGAGATACAGAGAGATAGGTTCTACCCTGCCTTCAAGGATTTCGCAGTCAGGGAGGAAAAGAAACACAATCAAGTTACCACCTTGTGATGGAAAAAGAAGGGAGTGCCTCGGAAGGTGAGTGATGACAGAGAGGAATGGGGAGGGTGTCATCAGGTAGGCAGGACGATTTTAACTGATAAGGAGCGTGGGCATGGGGCAGGGAGGACATAGTCAGTGTAAGATTAAATAATAAGAAGCATCTATTGACTATTCACTGTACGCCAATTGCTTTCCGTACTTCTTTTGTCCTTACAACCAGCCTTACAAGAGGTACCATTATTAAACCCTCATGTACAAATGAAGAAACTGAAGCTAACAGAAGTTATGCAATGTACCCAAGGCAACATAGCTACTCAAACCCAGATTTCCTGATCTTAGAACTTGATCTCTTAACTACTCTACCATCGTATTGCTCTCAGGCAGGAATGAACAGCCAGCATCTGTGGAGGGTAGTGAGGAGCAGGTCTACTGAAGCACTGGGCAGGTGCGGGAGTAGTAAAAATGCAGTGGGAAACATAGGGTGGGGCTTTGTTTGTTCAGGGGCTTGACTGCCAGGGTGAGTCATTCGAATGTAACTCAGGAGGCTGTGGGGACCACTGAAGGTTTTGAGCAGGAGAGGGGCACATGGCGCAAGTGTGTTTTAGGGAAATTCCTCTGAGAGCAGGAAGCAGATTGGGTTGGAGATGGGAGCCATTGGTGACTAGAGACCACACTGGAGGTTACTGCAGAATTTCAGAAGCAAGAAAATGAGGGCCTGGCTTAGTGCAGGGTGGCAGGTAGGGTGATTCAAAGGCAGATGCTCTTCTCACCATTGATACTGCAAATATTTTCTGACCACTGACCACATGCTTAACATATATTAACTCATTTAATTCATTTAATCCTAGCAGTAGCTTCTGCATCAGATTCCTTCCCTTTTGACATTTTCTCCCCTCCTTTACCTTGACAGATGGGTCCCATGCCTGGCAGTTTTCCAGTTTGGAGATCAAGGCCTGAAACTTCTTCCTTGAATATTGATGAATCATGTGCTGAGACAACTCGGGATCAAGAAATCATGTTCCGCCCTGGCGAGAGTTGCTCAGTGGTTAAAGTGTCTACCTGCAAACCAAAGGGTTGCAGGTTCAATACCTGAACCTGGTTGAGGCACTTGCAGAAGGTAACCAATCGATGTGTCTCTCTCACATTGATGTCTCTCTCTTTCTCTTTCTCTCTCTCTTTCTTCTCCCCTCCCCCTTTAAAGAAAATGGAAAAAATGTCCTCTGGTGAGAATTAACAAAACAAAAAAAAGAAATCATGATCAATTTCAGAACTATTTATTTTCCCCATTTGACATCTAAGGAAGCTGAGACCTGGAGAGGATCAGTAACTTGTCCCCTCTAGGCAACCACGGAACCTGGACCACAGAAGGAAAATCTTTCCTCTGCTTACACCATGCTCCTGTCCTCCTGCTTCTGGGCCAGGCTCGAGGCTCTGCAGCTGTGGTGGCTGCCAGATGGCATCTCAGTCACCAGGCTGGAGGGCGCCTGAGGACCCTGTGGTCAACCTTAGGCTGGCGGCCCATCTCCCACACTGACACTGTGGGCACAGGGCAGAGGCCTGAGTGAAGGGAGCACGTGTGGTGGAAAGGGCAAGAATGTGGGTGACTCATGCACTCTGTAGTGTTCACAGCTGTTCAGGGGGCATCCCAGCCTGGACAAGGCAGCTGCCATCTTCACTTTCTCAGAGAGTCACACTTGGCCCAGGCAGCCACTACAGTAAGAGTAAAAGAGGGAAAGTTGGGCTATCAACAGGTAGCACTGGGCAGAAGAGAAAGTGTCCATCCGTGGGTTAGAAAACCTCAGCTCCACTCCCAGCTCTGTTCTTGCTCTTTCCAATAGTGTCACCTTAAGCCTGATGGCACCTGAAGTTGATGAGGCTCACTCTTCTCATCTGTTCATGGGAATATAATCTTTGCCTGCCTTATCTTGGAGATGTGGAGAGTGACCAGTAGGCTAATGAATTAAAAAAAGAAAAACTTTTTGCAAGTCTAAAGGGTTCTACACATGTATGTAGTTTGTTTTTAACTATTAAAAAACACCACAGGTTGGATAGCTTATAGGGAACAAAAATTTATTTCTCACAGTTCTGGAAGCTCAGAAGTCTAAGGTCAAGGCACCAGCATAAAAATAATTTTTAAAAAAGTATCACCTCAGGGGTTAGGATTTTAATATATGAATTTTGGAGCTAATATTGTTATTAGTGCTTATATCAATATCATTAAACATTTTCAAAGAAAACGTGGTAAAATGTTAACGTATCTTTGGGAAATGTATATTTGAACATTTTGTACTATTTTTGCAACTCTTCTGTAAGTCTAAAATGACTTCAGAATAAAATGCTTTTAAAAACGTTGCATTCTTGGCTGGCCAGGTGTGGCTCAGTGGTTGAGCATCAACCTAGGATCCAGGAGATGGAGGTTCGATTCCTGGTCAGGACACATGCCCTGTCCAAGTGTGGGGACAGGGAGACACCATGCTACTTTAAAAAATAGATCTAATACTTTCAAGAAGGGTCCTGCTTCTTGAAATGATTATTAAACCCACTTGGAAGCTGGGAATCCCATTCCACAGCCGAAGTTCCAGGAATTGTGTTTACTCAGTCTTATTCCATGCCCAGGTCTAAATATGGCATGAAAAAAAAGGCTATCTTTCCTTCAGTCGGAGGGACTGCCAAAGACACCACAGAGACAACAGAGAGACTGGATGGTCAACAAAAGGAGGTCTGAGCAAGAGCATGTGCCCCTTAGAAATGCCTGGTCCCCTGAGAACAAACTCCATTGCCATCACCCTTCCTGACTGAGGCAATCTATCACCTAGACAGTCACTGTCGTGTGCTGCCCGGTCCCTGGCCAGCCATCCTCTCTTGACCTGCCCTCCATGTTGCTACCAGACACAGCACCCTGAGCACAATGAGGATGATGTCCTTGCACTGAAGTTCTCTTGCCCTTGTCCTGTCCTTGTGCCCTAGTATCTACACTGGGCCACAGCTTTAAGAAGGACTCTCCTCCTTAGAAAACCACCCCTGCTCTCCCAGATGCCCATCAGTGGTAGATGATGTCCAGTCTGGACAACAGGCTGAATTCAACTTGGAGGCGTGGCATCCTGCTGACCTCGATTCCACTGAGGCAGTTTCAGCACCATGCAGCCTTCTTCATTTCCTGCTCTAATTGCTGTGCAGTGTTACCATGGGCCAACAGCTGCCACCTTCCACCCCACATCTGGGTGCCATCCAAGGACAGGTAAAAATATTCCTCCCTTTACATAAATCATCAGAGAAGCCTCTGGAAAAAGCACGAAATGTGCAGCTTCCCCGAGGCCCATTCCCCTGGCATTGCCTCATTGTTTAGATTTGGTCACCCTGTTGGCTCTTCTTCCCTCAACTGCCACTTTCTGTGCTTCCCAATAGAGTGTGTGAGTGGGGCTGAGAGTTCTGATCTAGAATCACAGAAGAGCACAGAACACGTCAGCTGAAGGCAACTCAGAAATCCCCCTTTTCTCCTAAGCAGTGGAACCTTCTCTCTCCCGCACCAAACAAACCTGATCTAGATTCCTAGTATATCAAGTAGAAAATGGCAAAGCACCTTTGGTTGAAGAGGGGTTAGGGGGCCTACTTTACTTGGCCCCTTCTCCCCACTCTCAGTGGCATAGCGGGCCAAACTCCCAATCCCATAAGCTCCTAATTTTTTCAAACCTTTTCATTTTAGAAATAATGGTTGTTGAAGCCTAGAGGTTTATCCCAATTCACTTAGTAAGCCAAAAGAAGAGGCCAGATTAGGCCCCTGGTTTCTTGATGTTCAGTTCAGGATGTATCTGTTACCCATCTCTAAATTCCCCAAAGCTTACAGCATGGGTGAAATACACAGTAAACACTCAGAAAATCCATGCTAAATCTCATTGACCTCAATTCTCTGTCCTTGACAGAGGTTCTGGGTGCTCGTGGGCTGCAGTTTAATTGTTAGCCCCTGCACCATTGGTTGGCCTCAGATGCTTTGAGGCCTCCTTTGTTTTTGTAATGCTTTCTTACTGCAGACCGACAAAGTGAGGATAGACAGGATTGGCAGGAGGACTTCAGGGTTCTCCCATTTCTGTTGATTGTAAATGAGAGAATAAGTCAGACAGCTTGGTTCAAACCCTAGCCCTACTAAATCAAATATCTACTATAGTGTGACTACTTACCAACCCTCTCTGAGCCTCATTTTTCCTATCTGAAAAAATGGGGACTAATAGTTCTTAGCTCACTCAATAACTCATTCATTTGTTCCTTCAACCAATACCATGGGAGGTATTGTATGTGCTAAGAACTGCCCTATGCTCTGGGCTCTTTGCAGTGAAAAGAGACATGGCCCCTGTCCTTGTGAAGCTCACCCTTAATGAAGAAAATGATTCATCTAATGTTGTACTCTGTGATAAGGCATGGGAGAGGTCGTGCTGGGTACTGAAGAAACAGGACCGGGAAGCCTAGATAAACTTAGGCCTAGCCTGAATTTGAAGGGGAAGAGTTTTCCACTTGAAGAATGGTCTGAGAAAGTGCAAATATTGTTGAGAGAGCAGAAGGAATCCAAAAAGTGTTTGAGCATATGGATGCCTTTGTCCTGGATGGAAGACCTGGATGGAAGAGAGCTTGGTGGTGAGGATTTATAAGATAATGAGATAGTGTATGTAGAAAAATGTATCACATAGTGCCCGGCACATAGTAGGTGTTCAGGAAGTGCCACTTGCCCCTCATTTTTTTAACAACATACCTACAGATTTTATTTTCTCAAATCTTAGGCCAGAGATGTAGACATAATATTAAAAAGTATGCTTTAGTAATATGGCTCTAAAATTACTGAAATTCATGTTCTCATTTATGATATTCTAAATTTGGCATAGTTATTTATTGAAAAAAATGAATTTAATTTTTCAGTTACATGGAAAAACTTATTATAAATATATTTATGAGCATGTTTTTCAAACATTTTTTCTTGTATGAAACAACCATCATTTCTTGTCCACAAGAAGAATGTATTACCTTTTGACTTCAGATTTTAGTGAATGCAAGTGTCAGTGTTTGTTCTATAAACTCTGATTATCTCTACACACTTTTACTGTTTAGTTATTGCAGGCTTCTCACATCAGAATTCTTGGCTCACCTGGAGGCTGGACTGCAGAAGATTTAACAAGCAGCAGGCTGCAGGAAACTCACTCAGGAATGACAGCTACAACCTCCAATGCATGTGCTTTTATTGTTCTTGGAGTTTTTAAAAATTATATATGTACTAACAGAAAATTGCATCCCTTCTTTTTTAAAATACTGTGGCTTCTAGTGCACATCTTCACTGATTCATTGTCTGGTAACAGGATTCCAGTGTAAACAGAGATAAGAGGGGGTAGAAAAATCAGAAAAGAATTTAATTGGCATTTAATATTTTTTCAAGGTATATATTCTGCACTGAGTATATTCCTTCTTTTCTTCCCTGTTTTGAAATAAAACATCTCCCTGATAATAACTTCTATTTGTCTAGTATTTTGCCAATTAAAATGGCTATCATTTTTTCTTCATAGAATACTGTAAGGAAGGTAGTTCTTATTTTTATCATCATTTTCATTTTACAGTGAAATAGACTTGTCCAAGATTGTATAGATTGGAAGTAACTGACTCTGAATCAACACTCCAAATTCTGGCTTCAATTTGTGACCTCATGGTTGTTGTTTTTCCCATTGTCTTCACCCAGACAGTCTCTGAAATTCAGTAGAGTAAAAACTTCATACCGGCAGAGGCCTCGCTTGTTTGGTTCAAGCATTCTGTCTCCATTATTATGCACGTGTCTGGAAAGTCCAACAAACTTGTTTTTATTTATTTGTTTCATTTGCAACAACATGGATGAATCTCGAGAGTTATGCTAAGTGAAATAAGTCATATGGAAAATGACAAAAAACATATGATATTTATTACTCATATGTGTGATATAAAACAAAAAGCAACAAACTAATAAATAAAACAAACAATAAACAAATTCATAGATACAGATTACTGATTGGTGGTTACCAACGGTAGGTAAAGGGGGTCAAATACACATGGAAGGAGACTAAGCCTCAGGTGACATCAGGACCTTGTTTTTTATTAAATTACAGTTTATGTCCCAAATCCCTCTTATAGCCTCAAGAGTTGATGTCGGCCCAGCAGGAATGGCTCAGTTGGTTGAGCTTCATCCTGTGCACCTAAAGGTTGCCCGTTTGATTCCTGGACAGAGCGCATACCTGGGTTGTGGGTTCGATGCCCGGTCAGGCACGTACGGAGGCAACCGAAGGATGTTTCTCTCACATCGATGCTTCTCTCTCTCTCTCCCTTCCTCTCTAAGCATGTCCTTGGGTGAGGATTAAAAATAATTAAAATTTAAAATTTTTTAAAGAGTTAATGCTGAGCCCAGCCGGGCATGGCTCAGCGGTTGAGTGTCGACCTAGGATCCAGGAAATCAGGGTTCAATTCCCAGTCAGGGCACATGCCCGGGTTGCGGGCTGCAGCCGATCAATGGTTCTCTCATCATTGATGTTTCTATCTCTCTCCCTCTCCCTTCCTCTCTGAAATCAATAAAGATATATTAAAAAAATAAAAAAAAATAAAAATAAATAAATAAATAAGAGTTAATGCTGAAGTGATTACTTATTGAGTGATACTAAGCAACTGGTACCCACGAAGGTGACAAATTAAACCTTTATAAGACCCAAGGATATGCAGAATCATATACAGCTGTGCCACAACAGCAAACACAGCACCCATGATAGGGCACAGGTTTATTTCACATGCAGACTTCACCATTGCTGGTGACGGGGAGAGGGGAAGAAGGCTATTGGGACATCCCCTGGCTTCCATTCTTGTGTCTTCCTTTCCCTAAAGACATTGCTACAGGATGCTGGAGCTCTGAGGGTTTCCTATAATTTGGTCTGAAAAAATTCACTGGGTTTTTCCAATCTGTTAGTACTTCCTCTTTAAAGCTTAGCTTCTCAAATTGGTAAACACTTAATTTCAGTTACAAAATTAGTTATGTATTGGTATGACATATTAAACTAATAATTTACCAATGAACAACCTGTGATAATTTACACATTTTCCACAAGACAACTATTTTATAGAGAAGGAAGGACGATCAGGAGAGCTAATTGTTTTGCCTCAGATCATACAGCTAATAATGTATGATGTCAGATTCAGGCCTTCCAACTCAAGATGCTCAAGTCATTCCATTATGACACTTCCAGTGTACCAGAGATACTGTCTACTAAACCATGAAAAAACATACGGGCTATAAAGAAATCAGGGAAGCCTGATGAATTTCATAAACACAGTCCACTTTTCCCCAATACGCCTTCCCAAATTCCTCCTTTTAGGTCTGCAGTAGGCAGTAGGGGTTGTAACAATATTTATGAATTCTCAGGGTAGAGTCAGAGAACTTCTTTTTTGAGAATTTTGCCTTCTTGTCATTTTCATGAGAATGTCCTCCAAACATATGAAGCACCCTCAGCATATAAAAAATTCAGCTCAGCATATTCTCCCCAAACGTCTCCTTTTTTGTGTCAGCTCTGTTATGTCATGTTCACCCTCTTAGATGCCCACGTTACTAACCCAGAGGTCATCCTAAGCTCCTTGCCCTCACTTTCCTTTCTTCACCATGTAACCCCCCAAGACTGGTTGATTCTTTCTCTGAAGTCTTTCCTCAATGTGTATCTACTTCATGACCCTAATGCCACTTTTAAGTCTCCATCATATCCCATTTGGTGTCAGCCATGGTCTCTTAACTGGTCTCACACTGTTACCTCTATAAAGTGAAGAGTGTAATGTTTGACTCTGCTCTGTTCATAATGGAAGAAACAGGCCAGGGCTAATGTAAAATGCTCTACCACCCTTTCCAAGAACAGGCAAGTAGATAGTGCCCATGTGTGTGTTTGTCCTCGGTTGCCAACTTCCTCTTCACCATGCTCTGTTCACATTTTTCTTCAAAGAAACCACACTGCTGCTCAACAGATGGACATTCTAAACTAGGACGCTGTGCCTGGTCAATAGATAACGGCAATCTGGCCTGGACTAGAGGGAAGATCACAGGAGGCAACACCTAAGAGGAAGCGGACCTGACCTCAAAACACACTTTATACCCGCCTGTTCGGCAGAGGCCAGGGCTCCCTCAGGGCAGTTCTCAGCAGACATGCCCCAAAACATTTGTCTACAGCTCTCTTAGTGAGCTCACAGCCTGCTCTGAATCTTTGCTTATTTTGCTCTGTTCCTGAATCTTTGCTTATTTTGCACAGTCTCCTGCTCTTTGGGAGCCACTCCACGGCAGGGACCAGGTGAGAGCCAGAAGACCCCTGATGACCATGGCCAACTGTCTTGACTTTTTGGAGTCTGTTTTCCCCACCTGTTAAATGAGGATAGTGATCCACACCAAACTCACCTACTGGGTCACCGTGAGAAATGAGAATCACACAACATACCGAGGTTGATGTTTGAGAGGGTGAAAGACATTGGTTTTGGAGTCAGAAAAACTGGGGTTTATGTCCAAGCTGAGCTACTTACAGTCTAATCTAGGCCCAGCTGGTAAGCCTCTCTGAAGGTCAGTATCTTCATCTGGGCTGATGCAGGTTAGACAATCCCTGTGAATCATAAGGCATAATGTATATATAGTGCGATAATGTTATTCTAGTGTATATGGAGTACTTTCTAGAGCCTAATATCATCCCCAGGGTTCTCTCCACAGCCCTCCCTGTCTCTTGCTCGTCAGAGGTGCTCGCTGGGAGTCTGCTGTGTGGCTCTCATTACAGTGAGCCTCTTGACCCCACCTATTGGTGAAGAGCATGTGCCTGGGGTGCATGTTATGCAGAGTTGGAAACTCTCAGAGGAAGGGATCCTGGCTCATGTGGAGATAGTCTCTGCTGTCGATAGTCTGGTCCAAACAGATGAGGCAGATCTTCCCAGGGTGGGGTCACTTATAATACGCCTGGGATGGCCTGTTTTTATGTGAGTATGCTCACTATGTGTTTCAGGGTGTGTGTGTGTGTGTGTGTGTGTGTGTGTGTGTGTGTGTGTGTGTGTGTGTGTGTGAGAAGAGCAGACAATAGTGACCTATCTTTGAGGCACTTAAGTTCTTCAGCCAAGCTAGTTGTGCCTTCAATGTAGGTAAGGGCGAGTAGAAAGAGCACTGTGCCGCCATCACATCATAAGACATGGGCTTCATCCTGGCCCTGCTGGGCATCAGTCACATCACTTCCTTTTCTGGGCCCCAGTTTACCTTCCTGAAGAGCTCGGCCCACCTCACAGAGGTCTGCATGGGTCACGGTGGGTGTTAAGGAGCAGAGAACCTTCTGTGAAACTGAGAGAGTCCCCCTCTTGCTACAAGGATGCTGCAACACAAGGAAGGCTGTATTCCCAAAAGTCAGGGTCTGTTTCTACTTGTGGTACCATTGGCAGCACCTGCAATGGGAAAGATTTGCTTCCACTGCTGTTAGTAACTGTGCCACACAGGGGCTCGCTGAATATAGGAGGCAATATGACTAAGACTCTTGAGTGTTTATGGATCAAAAGTAGGACACTGTGACCTAAGACAAATTTAAGAAAAGTGTTGTTTAAAATTATTGGTATTATAAAAAACAAAACAAACCAAAAAGAAAAAAATGAATGCTAGGAAGTCAAGTCAAGCTTTACCTAGTCATGAGAATAAACCGGAAAGAAGAGTACTAGATCTGAGCTTAGGGACGTGTCATATTTCCCACTCTCACCAATTTGGCTGTGTGCTCCCTGAGAACCAGGTCATGTTTTGCTCATAATTGTATCTCACTGTGCCTGGCACATACGAGGAAGCTGTTTGAAGTATGCACTTGTTGGCGTATTGGCATGATAACATGTTCACAATATATCATAGTGGGTTACAAAAACAGTATGAACAATATGTATATATTTCCATAGTAAAAAGACTGAAAAGATATTAGTATTATTTTATTAACAGCATTATCTTTGCATGATATTGCATGTTACTTTAATTTTCTTTTTTTTTAAATTTCTATTCTATTACTTTCTACATATATTAATTGTATAAAAAAGTTTACAATGTATATATAAATACATTTTTAATACATCTTCAGTTTTTTTGGACAATCAAACAGTAAACTGCAAAATAAAGATTTGGGGGGTTGAGAAAAAAATAAAGTGTTAATTCATATAAAAATAAAAATGTTTGTGAAAATTGGCATCCAGAGGCAATAATGGAGGCTGTTTTTGTTCCCAGTGGTGCACAAAGCACAGTTCAATGTGAGATACTAACACGCAGCAGGAGCTAGGCAACTCTTCATACTTTCTACCTGTTTATTGCAATCAAATTGAAAACAACTCAGGTTCTCAAAAATAGAGACGTGGATCACCAAACCACAGGATATCTACACTTTGGATCTTTATAGTGCTTTAGAGACATTTTGTAGTTTTAAAAGTTCCAGTATGTACATTATGGCATTTTATAGAAATATTTATATAAAAGAATGCTAACTTGCCTGTAAATACTTATAATTCTGGGAAAACTCATTTTTATTAAGACTAAAATTCAAACAATGTAAAATAGCACTGGGCTAATCCCTTATTTTTGTAGCATTCCTTAGTTTTATCATTTTTGTAAATACAAAGTGAATACCTACACACTAGTAATTAAAATAATTTCTAAAGGTCCTTGGAACTCCAGAAAATTATAAGCAAAAGGTAGTAAAGAAACAAATACTCACCTGCTACACTATGGCTGCAAGTGTAAATAGGCCCAAATTTTCTTAAGCATTACTTGGAAATACATATGTCAAATTTTAAAAGTGCCATTGCCTTAGTTCTACCAATTCCATTTTAACAATTTCGTCCAGGAATTATCAGAGACCTAGAGACATTCATCTCACTGTTATTTGTGATGGAAAAATAAAAGAGGAGTTACCAAAATGTCCAACAGTAAGAAATGGGATGAATGGATATACCAATGAATGGAATAACTAGGCAGCCATTAAAAACATCCCATGGAAGAGTATTTAGTATCACCAAAAATGTTTTATTAGAACATGCAATTATGAGATTACCAAATAGAATGTGCCATAAAATAACATTTTAAAAAAAGACATTGAAGAATGTAAACCAAAAACTGACAAAGGTTGTTTCTAGGACACCTTTATCCCAGGCCTCTTTTCAAGTTGGCTTGTAGCAATGGAGAATTGGAGAATGAATTTTCCCAGAGCCTCAGTTTCCTCATCTATGAAATGCAAGGTTGGACTAGGTCAATTCAGAGGTCCTCTCCAAGTCTGGTCCTGAAAACCCTGAATTTGATTACAAACCCTTCCTGTGTCTTGGTTCATGCAGAACATGTACATAATATAATACTGACGGTCATGATACATTGGATGCCATGAGGGTTTTCTCCTTTTGTGTGAATAGTGGGACACTTCACAATGCACAAAGCTTCCAGACCTTTACCTGCCTCCCTCTGCATCCTAGAAGAGCAATAAAGGCAACTGAACTATCTGTATAGCAATTACTTTTTTTTTCTTTCCATTTTTCTACATATTTTAATTTCTTTTTCATTTTTTTCTTTCTTTTTTAGTGTGTGTCACACATAAGATAGAGGCCATACGTTTCCCTGTATCCCTTCTGGATAGGGGAATAGAAAACATTCAATTTCATATTGGACAACAGATTCTACTGCCCAAAATACTCTGGTTTGAAATCCAAACTTGAATTTTTATTCTAGTTTGGTATCTAGAAATTGGCAAACACATTAAAAATCAAATGAGTTCAAGTTTATGTTTATGATGTACAAAAGGACAGTTCTGAGATGACATTTCATTTTTGTATATAAAAAGTGAAATGTTAAACACTAATTGCATGCTGGGCACCTGTGTGGGAATTCTGCCCTCCAGCCAGGCTCATCCTCACCACTCAGGGAGACTCATGGGATAAAGAGGGCTCCACCCAGGGTGGGGTGTCTGCCTGGGCTGGGGAGAAAAGCAGGCTCATCCTGTGGTTCGCTGCATCATCAGTGTTTATTGCTCTGAGAGAGGATGCCAATGGCTTTCGGGTGATGCATACCTGGTGTGCAAGCAGGTCTCGTGTCCATTATCAAAACCTTAACTATGAACTGTTTATAATCTTACCTTGCAGTCTGGGAAGGATGGCATGCAAGAGATGGTAGGATCCTAAGTACCAAAGAGTCAACCTTCATCAACTTTGTAGAAAACTCATTTTCTCTTCAGGTGAAATAGATGAATCATTCATTCATTCAGTCTAGTGCCAGGATTTGGTAACAGATGAAACCTGCTCTTTGAAGAGCTCACCACAGGGAGGGTCAGGTATGGGCCCTGGACCAGGCTGCCTGGTTTTGAATCCTGGTCTTCCCCATCCTAGTTGTGAAAGCATGGGTAAAATCAGGTAACCTTTCTGGTCCCCAGGTGCCTGTCTGTAAAATGGAAATACTAATAACAACACAAAGGACTGCTCTGAATAGTGTCTGACCCAAAGTAAGCATGAATGTTAATCATTAAAATACAGCACGGTGTGTGTTGCATGCTTTAACAGACATACACAGCCACAAATGATTAAACTGGGGATTTACAGAGAACTCCTTATCAGTTAAGGTTCCATTCAAGAAACAGAACCACTACATGGGGTATAGAATCAGAGATTCATCATCGGGGGCTCAGTCCTACAATTGTAGGAACTGGCAAGTCAGTTTGGTGCTGGACTTGGAGTGAGTGAGGCAGGCAGTTGGGAACAAAAATGGGAGTGAAGCAGGGACTACAACCTACAAGCACCAACTGAAGCCCATTTCTGACTCTCACTGCCCCCGAGTGATGATGTTAGTGGCCTGCAGAACAACCTGGCATCCCCCGTGGAGCTCTACGTGCTGGTCAAGGATTCATAAGAGCTGCAAGAGGAGATCTGGTAGAAACTAGAGTAGCTAAGGGCTCCCAAACAGGTGAGCTAGCAGATCAGGGACAAGGGTAAGATACCCAGCACACCATGTCTAGCACCAACCTCTAAATATTAAAACATAGTAGTTTTTCTCCCATATTCCAAATACTGTGCAAAAGGTCTCTTGTGGTCAACATTATTCTGCAAGCAAGGGGAGTCTGGGAAACATAGTTCCAGCTCCCCTAAGCTGACCTGGAACAAATCCACCACAGTTCTACAGAGGAAGTGATGGAATTGGGTCTGAAAGAGTATTTGCCATGAGGAAAAATGGAAAAGATATTCCAGACCCAGTGAATATAATGTGCAGAGCATGAAAGGTCTGGTGTGTTGAGGATGTTCATAGTGGTTGCCGCATAAAGTGTTTTTGTTACTAGGCCACAGAATCAGTCTAGCATAATCATGAGCCACTATAGTTTGAAGAACTGCAGATCTATTTATTGAGTCTAATTTTTTATTAAACAAAGACTGACTTCTTTTTCTTCTAGCATAATGTCTTTCCCACTAGGCAACAGCAGTGAAAGGCAACAGCAGTGAAAGGCACTGAACCTGGGTTTTAGTTTGAGCCTTGCCCCACACTCTATGGGTGACCTTGGACAACCCTTCCACCCTCTAACCTCAGTAACCTCATCTCTAGGGATTTGAACTGAAGTGACAGCCAAGTCTCTAGAGTCATTTTAAACTTTAACATTCTCTGGTTTTCTGGCAATTACCTGGAGACTAAAAGAACACAGCAATTTTCACTGTGGTGAAAGACCAAACAGAAAATGCTGGGGCCCTTTGCCACGTCAGTTGACTTTTATCTCTAGATCCTGGAAGCAGGCAGCCTCCTGTGGTTGTTCTGAGGTCTAAATCTGGCCAGGGTTACCTGTCCAAGGCCAGGTGAAAGCTAAACTGTATTTGTCTTGATAGCACTAGCCTTGCACTGTGCTGGAAGCGTCTAAAGCTGTCAATAAATGTTGGATGAATGAACTTGTGGTATCTGGCCCCAACTGATCCATAAGTTTGGGGAAAGTGTGTGCACCACTTGGAGGAGACACTATACAAACTCCCTTCTTAAGGGAAGCTCTGGATTAGAAACAATTTCTTCAAATTTATTCTAATCTTACTCTGTGTCCCTGGGAGGATCACAAAATTAAATAACTATGGAGGGAGTCAGGACAAAATCCTGGTGCATGTTTGAGGCAACATGAATTCTAAACAGAGAATCAGCCAGCTGGCCTTTAATACTATGCATGTATTAATAAATAGCTCTGATTGGAATACTTCTAGATATAGGTATATCCTCTCTCAAAAATTGTTGGGGAAAGTCAGACCATTGCCTACATTCTTTGCCTGTTTTCAGAGATGTTCAAATGTTGGTGCCCAAGGAAAACATGATGCTGTTCTTCATGGAGCCCAATAAAGGGCTGATATATTTCATCTCCTTCTCTTATGGAAAAACAATTTTGCTAACAAACAATAGGTCTGTATTCTATGAATGCAACTCGAAACTGGAAAATGTGGGCTTTGGAGTCAGGAAAGCTGGCTTCGAATCTGGGCTTTCTTGCCTAACAGTTGTGTGTACTAAGCAAATTACTTCACCTCTGAGCTCCTGTGCTTTATTTTGACTTATTAAAGATTTTAAATAAAAACAGTACATATAAACTGTGGTAAGTGTTCAATAAACAGTATTTCTCTTCCTTATAGACCTCAAAAAGTAAAAATGATAAAAATGTTATATTTCTGAGTTTTTCTATTGCTATTTGTCTGTTATTGGTTTATTTGTTGTTATATGCTTGCTCTTGCTAGCAGACAAGTGATAACAGAAAAAAAAGCGCTTAAAGGGGAAAAAAGCATGGAAAAAAATAAAACTGAGAAAATATATATATGTGTATATATACATATATATATTTGTATAGCAGTCAATTTTTGGCTTCATACAATCATGTTCTAGGCAGGAAAGAGCTTTGACTCACAGGCCATGAGAGCTGAAAGGCTCTTAGAGGTCATCCAGCAAAGCCATTCCATGGATGGGGATGCTGAGAATCAGAAAGGGAAGTGAGTTGCCCAAGATCTCACACATAGAGATAGTGTGAGAAAGGGAATATATCTTTTGATTCCTAATCCAGTGACAGCCACAGAGCCTTCTCTCATTCATCATTGTAATCTTGGAAAATTTCCTTGTTCTCTATCAGTCTTTCCACTAAACAAAAGATGTCAAGGATAATTCACAATCCATACCTCATAGAGATGTCTGTGGATCAGTCAGGCCTAGGCTGCAATAAGCATTCAGCTCCCCAGAGCTGGGCATGAGCATTAATTATTTATAAAAGACACCTGAATGTTACAGAGGGAGCTGCTTTGTGCTTGTCAGATGGAAGGACCTTTTTCCTATATGATTGGGAGAATCGATGGTTGAGTCCATTGATGTGCCTAGTAACCTGGAATAAGTCACTTACCCTCTCTCAGCTTCATTCACTTACCTGTAAACTAAGCAATATGGTCCAAAGTCTAACTAAGCTTCCTTTTAGCCCTACTCGTCTAACTTTCCATCATTTACTTTAAATTAAAACTCAATCATGGGATGGCTAAGTACACTTGCCAATGACAGGGACCTATCTCAACTTATAATCACCACTAGAAAAATCAAAAAAGCTAATGAGAATTAAATTAAAGGCAGAAAAAGAATACACATTTCTTTTTAAGCATCACTTATCTGGTCTGTAATGATAATCATGCAAGGACACAATAAGATCTCTTAACCTTGAATAAAGACTGCTAAGCAACGTTTCAGAAGTATTTTAGTTTCTCCTGTCTCTTCTTTCCCAGAGTAAACATCTCTCTGTGGACTCAATCTAAGGACATGTATGGATAAGCAGTGATTTAAAAATCTAGGATAAGTAGATACAGGCCAGGATTTGGGAACAGGTTTTTATCTTAATTCCTTCTTGCAGTATGAAAGGCAGGATGGGGAAAGCCACAAGCCCTGCTCGGGAAGTTGGGGGTCAGTGCTGTCACTGGCCAGCTAGGTAAGTCTGGGCCTTGGTGTTCCACTCTGAGCCTCAGTTTCCTTCTGTGTAGGGAAAAAGGGGTTGGGTTAGATGCTCTGTAAAGTTGATTTAAGGGCTAACACATTTGGCTTGCCTGGGTTTTCAGAGCAGATTCTCTAAAGCAAGCATCTCTTTGTCTCACAGCCCAAGTTCCCTATTCCTTTTCCCTAAAGGGCTCCAGCACAGGGATTCTGTTTAATCCATTAACAACTGAAATCCATTTCGTTGTAATGAGTATGTGTGTTTCCGTAATTTTATAAAAACTTGCAATAAATAAAAGTCAAAGGTATTCCTCAAGGAGCTGCAATAATGAAGATGCAATAATGGTAAGGGTAGTGGTGGAAGGGGAGCTGGAAGAAAGGGACTGGGGTTCCCTTGAAATCCTGCTCAGCACAAGCAGCCATGCCTCTGGTACCCTGAAACTGCAGAGTTGACAGTGTCTTAAGGATACCAGCTCTCTCTAGCCTCAGTTTAATATGTCCCTACAAGGAGTCCTTCATCTGTGAAGATAGGCACAAGTTGCTATATCAATATAGACTTCTTTTAAATATAAGCCTAATGAGTTCACTCTCATTTTAGAAGGCTTGGGAATTAGCCTGTGGATGAAAGAGTTAAAATTTTACAGGCTTGGGCTTGGATGAGGCAAGCTTCAGCGGAACATTTGAGGAGTGAAGATGCAAACAGAGATGGGCAAAGTTCTTCAGGTTCAAAGGCTTGTTTTGGAAAAGAACCCAGAAGGTTCAGATGCTTTTGCTGAAGCTTATCTGACTTATTCAGGCTGGGAGTGGGGGAAGGCAGAAGCCTTCGTGGAGACAACCGGACACAAGATGTGTTTTTGCTTCGCTGTTGCTGCCTTTGTTTCAAGCTTATGTGTGTTTTGATGGGAAATCTAACCCACATATTTTCATCCTTTGCACTTGAATCTATGGAGGTGCTGGCTGGTGAGAGTGGGCCAGGTGGCCAGGTGGCTGATAAAGAGTCAGAAATCCTCCAAGCAGAATTCCATCAAAGCATGGAGATCAGTCCTCTCCCCAGCGCAGGCAGAGAATGAGGCAGAAAAATTGGGGGCACAGGCCAGGCAAGCAAAGTGACCGGACTGGACATGGTCTGTGACCCCGTATAGAAGTTGGAGGGCTGTACAGAAAACCCTGAATTGATTAGAAAACTGGGGCTTGAATCTCTTCAGCAACCATAGTTACCTCATTTATAAAACGGACACTTTGATCAATAATTCTCACTCTATGTGGTTGCAAAGATTAAATGAAATAATGTTTATTAAAGTTCACAGTTATGTGTTTGGCACAAAATAAATATTTATTATTGTTTATAATGTTTAAGTTGAATGCAAATTCTTGTTCCTTTATGTGTTTCCAAAACTGGTTTACCCTGTCTCCCACCCACAAACCCTAATGTCACCCTGAGAGTGGCAAGAAGTGCACTCTCTCTGGAAAACAATGTCAGTTGGCTCACATATTTTTTTTCACACTAAACAGCATGATTTCAAAACACTTGGAAAAACCAGAGCCAAAGCAAATTCCCTCTCCATGCCAGCCCCACACACAAACTTTTTAAACCTTGGAAATCAGGCAAGAGAGAGACAGCAAGGTGAGAAAGCCCAGCCTCCCATTGCTTCACAACGTATGTATATCGAGTTCATTTCACAAACACAAGGTGCACAGTCAGAAGTGCCTTGGGCAAAGTTTGTACCTTCTTGAATTCTGACTTTTGTTTACCAAGGTAATAAACCGGTCCTCTGCTGCCTCAGGTGTAAAGCTATTATGAAAAGGCATATTTGTATTTCACCCCACCTCAGAGGTAGGTATGTGGGACATCCTGCACTGTAAGAGCAGCCGGGATTTGGTATTTACAGAGAGAGTCACCAGAGCACGGAGTGCAGTGTCGTCAGGCTGGGAAAGGCTGAGTCCTGGCAGACCTGGCCATCTCACCAACCTTCCTCTCTCTCTTCATCCACCTGCCCCTTCAGACACCAGTGCTCACCCTCTTAGCCTTGGCAAATAACCCAGCCTGCAGGTGATCCTCTGGAGGGACGTTCCTGTCTCTGTTTAGTCAAGTTACATTCTCTTCTTTGGCTTTTTGTCCTAAGTTTTCTAACCGACCAATTGCTGACACACTTTGTACAGCCAGAACAGAGTGGATAAATACAGCAGCTGCAGGAACTTTCACTCCAATCCCGTTTCTGGAAACCTCCATGGCCTTTCTTCCCCCTCCTTCATGTGGGCTGTCACACCCGATGGGTTATCTGAAGCCTGGGATGGATGGGAGGAAACTTTCACCCAAATCTGACTGAGCTAAATGGCCTGGAACCCACTCTAAATCATCTACTGAAATCTTGGCAGGGGAAGGAGGAAAGAATGTATGGAAAAGGGCAGACTGAGAACACCAGAGCCGTTAGCCTGGGCAAGTGGGAGAGCTGCTGAGGGTGACTGTGCTGTCTCCACCTCCAGGTAAGTCTGGCAGACCACCCAGAAACTTGCACTAAGACACTTGGCAGCGTGACACAGGCAATTCTCTCAGTCTTCCTTCCTCGGCTAGAACTGGTGCCTCCCTGTTATCTTCTGGGAGGTGATTCCAGATTCTGAGCCACTACTCGGTGCAGAAGCTTAAGCTAGTGGCTAGCACATCATAGGCACTCATAAATACTTTGAACAATCAACAAATTCCAGCTTTGTTGCTTGACAAAGTAAGATCTTGAACAAGATAATTAACCTCTATGAGCTGAGATTCATCATCTGTAAAATGGGAATCATAATAGTAATTGCCTTTCAGTCTTGCTATGAGGATCAAGTGAAGAGCCCTGTGTAAACTCTAAATCTCTCCACAAACATAACCACATACAGCAATGTAGAACTCCTTAGGCCCACGCTTCTAGACCCTACCCTGTCAATCATTGCCTCCCTCATGCTGCCTGGAAACTCAATGTGACACACACCCATTTAATCTGTGAAGGTTTCGGGTCAATGGAAGGCATTTAGAGCACAGAGATTAATGTAACACTTCCCATTCCTTGGGGAACTTGGTAGGAAGACAATGAGGATAAGAAACAGATGTACCATCATTGAGCACATAAGTACTGAGAGTTTACTATTTAATCATTCAATAACTATTGAGGGCCATTCATGGACAAGGCATTGGGAATTCTAGGATAGGCTAATGTCATTACTCAACACAAAACATATTTATTTCTTGTTCACATAACAGTACAAGATAGGTATGTAGGTTGCTGGGGCAACTCTCCACCACTTAGTCATTCAAGAGCTCGAGTTCCTTTTGTCTTGTGCCTCTATCATTTCCTAGGGCCTAGTCATCATCTGGCAGAAGGGGAAAAACATGCAGCAGTGTGCATGAGAGGCTTTCAAGGCCGGGCCTGGAAGCAACACCATAGATTTCTACTCATATTCATTAGGTAAAACTCTGTCACACCTAACTACGAAGGAATATGGAATGAGCCTTATTGTGCTTCCAAGAAGAAGAAAGAGATTTTGGTGGACACTTAACCAACTTCAATATAATAATATAACAAGTAACAAGACAGGATCCCTGCCCTCAAAGAGCTTACAGTTTGAGGAAGGTTATGATAAACCAGTAAATATACAATGAAGGTAATTTCAGACAATAGCGGGTGCTCTGAAGAAAATAAAACAGGGCAATGTGATGGTGGTTCTGAGTGAGAGGGCCTATTTTAGATGGGAGATGTTGTTATCTGAACAAAGGGCAGTTGAGTCGAGACTGGAATGATGAAAAGTGATCAGTGAGGGGAGAGGCAAGATGGGACTTGCCTGGCATGTTGAGAACAGAGCAAAAGGCCAGAGTGGTGAGGGTGTTGTGAATAATGGGGAGAACTTTATGAATAAGGGAAAAGAAGTTAAGGGAGGGCTTCAAAGACATAGTAAAAAAAAAAATTGATAAATAAATAGATAAGTTTCAAGATTCATGGTGATTAATGCAGAAAGGAGGTATCAGCCAGTCTCAGGCTTACACTTCCTCAAATCCATTCATTGCTTTTCCCAAGCTCTGTTCTGTACTATAAGAGGGCTGACACTGTGCATCCTAAGATCCCATGTCATCTGGCTTCCAGCTGAGAACAGCCCATGAGAGGCACTGGCAGAAGATTGGAGGGTAGGAAAAAGGGAGAAACCAGAGTATCTCTCTCTTTCCCTTTCTGCCTGCTTCTACAGCAGGGTTCTGTTCTCTCATGGCTCCAGCTCCTGCTAGACAGGCCCACCAAGGTCTAGCTTCCACTAGGTGACTTCCTCTCTTTGTCCCTCTAGTACAGCCTGGTAGCAACCCTTGCTATTGCTAATGGCTGGATTGGCTTCTCAACTTCAATCACCTGTGTAGCCAATAACTTGAACTAGATTTCCTGTGTTTAGATACTTAGAGTAGCTTCATTTCCCTGTTGGACCCTGATGATGGATGGATACAAGGTACAAAGCACATGCTGTGGGACTGTTCCCTCAGGACCTGGTACCAGGCCTGGAATATGGAAAATCCAAGGTGTCTGTCTTGATTTCTTATTGCTACTGTAAAAACACAAATGTAGTCCTGGAGGTCAGGAATTCAAATGTGTCCTACCAAGCTAAAACCAAGGAATCTCTAGGGGAGAATCTGTTTTCATACCTTTTCCAGATTGTGGAGACTGCCCACACTCCTTGGCTCATGCCCTCTTCCTCCAGCCTCAAAGCCAACAATGGCAGGTTGAGTGTCTCGCAATACCACCACTCTAGTTCAGACTCTTTGGTTTCTCTTTTCGCTATTTAAGACATTTGTGATTATGTTGGGGCCACAGGGTAAACTAGATAGCTAATCTCTCTATTTTTTTTAAGATCAGCTGATTTAATTCCACCTATGATCTTAATCCTCCCTTTCCATATGATATCATGTATTCACAGGTTCTGAGGATTAGGATGTGGACATCTTTGGGGAGCCACTACTCTGCCTGTAGCAGTGACTAACAGAGCACTAAGTCAAAATGGGGAGAGGGAAGTTATAAAGACTTGCTAAAGGAGACAGTAGCTGGGGCCTTACACTGCACACAGTAAGAACTCCATGCCTGTGAGCTGAGATGATCACAGAAGCTACCATATTCCAGGGAGGACATTTGTGTCCTCTGGTTCAGAGAGTCTCTCCAGAGATGCTCGAAGCACAGCTTGCTGTTGGAAACCCCTCTGAGTGTGCTCTTGCCTGTCATGCCTGGAATGTGATGCTGGGACATAGCTCCTGTTAGTCTCTCACCCAGGATGGCATGTAGGTTTCTTGCTTTTGCAGAGAAAGGTTCATTTCAGAGAGGGGAGTGGGTGAAGGCAAATTGTTGGCTGCAGCACGTGAGGCCCATCAGTTCCAATTCAGGGACAACTGGAGTTGATGCAGGCATGCCATCCAAATGTAATCAAACGCCTCCTGTTGCCAGACGATGTGTTATTCAGTGGGGGGCTGGTGGGGGATGTTGTGAATCCAAGATGCCTTCTGTAACTTCATCAGATGGGTACTGGGAGGAAAGAGAGGGAAATTCATTTCACTGGTAAATAAACTTCCAAACTGTAGCAGATTTGCAGATTTCTTAAAAACTCTTGAAACTGCCTATGGGAGAGAAGATCCACAATGAGTGGAGAGGGGGTGGGGGGCAGCGCATGCTCAGAGTGGGAGGACTTGTGATAGGGTAAGTCCATGGGCAGCACACAGCACCAGATCTCAAGGAAAATCCTGGGTTCCACTTCTCCACTTGTGTAGCGGGGGGAGATGGAGAGGTGAGTCTGAAGAGGAGAGAGTTTGGGTAAGTATAGAATAGCTTTCTCTATGTTGAGATAAATTTTATGGAAATGACTTTCTTTAAACTGCTTCATCTGGAACTGGAGTTCCACCACCCACTCTTCCCACCTCTTAGCCCAGCACCCCAGGGCAGAACAAGGTGAGGAAGTCTGCCAGGCCTGATCTTGGAAGAAGGAGGGGCCTGCCCTTAGGGATGTGGGCCTGGGATTATTGCCTTAGTCACACAATCCAGACACATGCAAATTCTGATTTCAAGTTCTGAGCTTCTTGAGCCACTGTGGGGTACTGGGAACATCTCAGGGAAATCTTTTGGACAGCAGATTGTTAAGGGTTTGCATGTTGGTTGAGCCCCTCCAACTATCTTTGTCATTTGGGAGTGCTGTGTAATTCTGGTTATGTAACTGGGATAGAGGTAGTATAATTGTATCTTTTATCAGCACAGAGGTGTTGCATTAGGGAACTGTTTCATTCTTATACACAGTTTTTGATACCTGAGTACCTTGAAGGATTAAAGGCTATTAACTCACTCAAAAAAATGCTCAGCAGTAGGGATAGGACTCCCCTCCAAGGATGTATGAGAGACTTGGGAGGCAAGAGCTGGAGAGAGACTGACTTTCCACTGCCTGCCCTTTGGTTCATGTGAACTTTGTACCTTATGAATCTGTTATTTGTTCAAAAAATAAATATATTGTAAAATATACAGAATCAGTATGATCTCAGCTACATACAATCAGACAGGTAGAACAAGGGCACTACAATGAAATTTAATGGTACTCAAGTTGCTATGAAGAGATTGTTTCTCTTACCTATAATACGTTTGCATATCTTCTCTGTCTTTCTCAATGAACAATATAATAGACTTTTTCAATGATTTAAAAAGTTACATATTTTTAAAACAATCAGAGGAAACAGTATTTCTTAGACCACTGGTACATTAATCTATAGATCAAGCTCAAGCTGATAACATAGTCCCTGCCCATACGCCTTTTCCATTTTCCAGTTTCTTTTCAGTTTGCCAATGAGTGGGCTACGTCTCTAGGTCTGATTCATGGATCTCTTGTTGTTCACTCAGTCATAGTGAAACGTCGTGCGTATATCACCCTTCGTGACTGCTGGGTTTCAGTTCAGTTAACCTCCCTGTTATCATTGTCATCTCCACCGTCATTTGGCACTGTCTCACATTGTCAGTCAGCAAGCTTGTCTCAGTTCAGTGCCATATGAATTTTTAAGCACTTGCAACCTTTGGCCATGTGCTGTTGGGGGGAGGTGAGTCCAAACTGTTCTGCCCCCTAAGATACTTCGTCTCAGAAGGGAGAGAGCGTATACAAAGTTAGCTTTGATTGGAACTAGAAAGTCGTGAAGGCTTTAAAAGGTATCATGTCATATTATGACTGTTAGATGGGAGAAACTAGGAATGAATGAGTGCTTCACGGAGGAAAACTTCCTTCCTTAGAGCCTCCTGAGTTCTTCACCTGTGCTTCCTCTCTGGTCTTTATCACAGTCTGTAGTGTGTCATGTCCTTATCTCGGCCCTTTTTATTACCCACTGTGGCCCGGGTTAGTGCCATAGTGCAATAGAGATACCAACAAAATGCTATAGAGCTTGGAGAAAGCTGAGAATAATTTCATTCTGGAGGCAGAAATTTGTACAGGAGCTAACATTTGAACAGACTTAAGGGATCAATGGCATTTATATAGCAGAGATAGAAGAAAGAGAAACTTAGAAGAAGAGCAGGGAAAAGGGCATGGGGTGTTGTGTAGGGATGCACTTATCTGAACTTTAGAGTCCACATCTGCAACGTGAAGGTCACACAGCTTCAGAAGTTGCTGCCAGCATCAAGTAGCACATCTAATACAACATTTACATAGCACCCAATGGGTGCCCACGCTCACACAGCAAGCAAGGAGCAGAGCCAGGGTACACACTCAGGGCTCAGAGTGAAAACCTCAGCCACTATTCCATACCACCCACAAAGGATGAAAAAGTGGTCCATGTACCAAAGCATTCACATGTGTGAGTTCTATGATTCCTTCTTACTTGAACCTGTCCCTTGGACTCCAGAGTTGCTGATCTTAAATTCTAGGTTGTTTCTGAGCTAATTAAGCTTCCCAGGTAATCACCAGCTTGTCAACCTGGTACCTAGCCTACTTGCTAGGATGATACTCTAGGGGTGAACTTTCCCACAATTAGAGAGTTCATTTCAAACCCTGGACCCAGCTTGATTTGGCTTGGCCTGAGTCATTGGGAGAGCTGCCCATTCTAGGCCTAACTGTGACCGTAACCAGAGCTTCTTGGCTCCACTCTGAGGAACCAGCCAGCATTCAGAAGCCACTCTTAGCTCTGAAGTTCTCGGTTGGGGAAGACATGAGCCATCTAGGCATCTTCCAGGTTGACAGCCTTGTTGAAGAAAGACTCAGCATAAGGCCAAGTTACTGCAGGGTATGTGAACAGCCAAATGGGACATTCTTGCTTTGGCCCAATACCATAATGCCTTCTTTCAGGAGGCCTTTCATTTTTACTGGAAAAATGCTAACTCATGGCCCAATAGAAATCAAGTCTTGGAACTGGCACTGTGGCAGTGTTCCCTGAGAATGTTCTCCATTATTTGTTTTCATTACTGCTGTGGTGGTACCTTCAATGTGACCACTACTGCTCTTGACAGAAAAATTATCTAGGAATAAAGTTCCTTTCTGTGCTCTCTCAGGGAAAAAACAAAACAAAACCCACTTTAGAGTGATAGTATGTACCTGTGTTGTGCTTTTTAGCTCCCAGTGCTTTCACATATGTGACTTTTCCTCTTCCTAAAAAACTTTGAGTTGTGTGTGAGAAGGGGCAATGGGGAGGATGGGAGGAAGTTTCATGGAGGAGAGGTATTACTTCCTTTGGATTCATGGGGACTCTGAGGCACAGAGAGGGTAAGCAGTACGATGAAGGTTACACAGCTTGTCAGTGATAATGCAGGGACACAGATGCCGGTTTCCTGCCTCTACACTCCATGCATTTCTCATGTTTTTTGAGCTACCCCCAAAGCTCCATCCCCAAGTCCTTAAGATTGGAAGGAGCCTCTCTGTCTGGTTTTCACACCCTCCTAAGTCCATCCTTAGCTACATCCTTCTATGGAATTTGTCAGTTTCTGTTGGGAATACAACTCAGGGCCTAGGGTTCTCAACAGGGGGAGATTTTAACCCCAGGGAACAAGTGACCATGTCTGGAGACATTTTGGATTGTCACAACTGGGGAGAGGGAAGTGGATGGATGCTACTGGCATCTAGTGGGTAGAGATCAGAGATAATGGAAAACATCCTATAATGCACAGGAGACCCCACTATAGCAAAGAATTATCCAGCCTAAAACATTAACTATGCCAAGGGTGGGAAGCCCTAGGTTAGAGTAAGAGAAAAAAACCTTCAATTCCCAGATCCCCATGCACATAGAGGGTTTTCCATGAATGTTTTTCCAAAACAACAATGGACATTTTGCATTCATTTTCCTCCTATTAGCATAATGAAGATCTGCCAAATATGTCAGAACTCAAAGGGGAAACTGAGGCCCAGAGAAAAGAGGTCACTCAGCTGATATGTGGTGAAGGAACAGCCGATTCTCCTGCCCCAAGTTGAGTGCATTTTCTACTTCATCATGCTCAATTCCCCTGCTCACTAGCTCTGCTTTGAGCCATTTTCTGACTCACTGATTCAACAAATGTTGTGATCTGAATATGCTCACTGACACAGACCTGCTTACAGCTTATTCTAATACAGAATGAGGAGGTGTGAAACAACCTAATGGATTTGAGAAGAACCTTCTTGATTCTGCCTCATTTTCCCTTCCTGTCCTCAGACCCAGGCCCCTGGCACAGCTGCTGGGCAGAGGGGCTTTTCCTCTCTCCTTGGGAGGCAGAAGCTCAAAGATCTCTACTGGAAACGAAACTGACACCACCTAAGCCCTCAGATTTCCTTGCAGGAGGCACATTACTGAAAATACCTAAGTTTCTTGGAACTGAAAGATATTTTTTCCTTATTTGATTTTTCATAGCTTGTTCTGTTGGTTTAGTGTTTGTTTTTTACTCAGCCAGTCAGTGAAACTGGGTTGGTCAGTGAAACTTTCTAAGGACGGCAGGTTTCACTTTCAGGGTCTGAAAGTTGGGGTTTGGGCTTTCAAAGCCTTCACAAAGACAATTAAGGTGTTCAGCATTCTAGGCCAAGAGTGAATTTAAAACTACACGAACACAAATAAGGCTTAGATAGTTTTCATTGAATAGATTGATTTATACAAAATGTTTATTTAACATGTGCTCTGTATTGGACTCTGCAAGGGCAGTGGAGGCACAGCCCCGAGCGAGACCAAGATGTTTCCTTTTCTCAGTTCCTATAGCCTGACTGGGAAAGTGAGTCAGTAAACAGCTCCCCTCTTCTCCCCTGAAACATCCTTTATTCACTTTATCAGGGACTTAGCTCAAATTGTATTCTCTTACGAGAATACTCTCAGGTTTTTTTTCTTTGTCAAATTCCTTTTCAGTCTTCAAGGGCAAGATCAGATGCCAGTTCATTCAGAAAAACTTAGAAATCTCCCTAGGTAATCAGGAAATGCTTGTTAAGTATATCTCCAACCTCTTCTCCAAATGGCTACAAAACCATTCAGCATTTATTGTTGCTCCTTGCAGGGAAGCAATGTAGTCTGGTTGTTAAGAGGTACCTATGTTCAAATCTAAATTGTATTACATACCTGCTGGTGCCTGGGGCAGGTTACTTAGCTTCTCTCTGAACCCAGTTTCCTGGTCCACTGTGAGGCTGTCACAAAGCCTCTACAGTACCTGTCATATGGCAACTACTCAGTACGGGGTGAGCCTAAGTGCCAGGCTCTGTGATATGGGGGATACAAAAACCCAAGTGACATGGGCACTTCTTCCCAGGAGGGCACAATATCGGATGTAGATGGCAAGATCACAAATGTCTGCAGAACATAGACCACACATTTGCTGTAGGAAGTATTTGGGAGCAGGTGAAAATTAATTCTGAATAAGTGGATCTGATCCTCTGCAAAGTTCTTGGAAAGAATAGAATTTAAACTAGACCTTGAAGAGAGAATCGGGCCCTCCTAGCAAATCTTGGCAGGCAGGGGAGTAGGGAAAAATGTGCTTTGGGTATAGGGCCTGGCTTACCCAGCAGCAGTGAGTGTGAGTACCAGGTGTGGCCAAGCTGTTGTGCACCTAATGAATGGGATTATAGAGATTAAGTGAGGGGGTGGAGGATTTGGGATTGAAATGGGGTTGAATATGGGATGATTAGCAGAGTTAATTAGAAAGATAGTTAGACCCAAACTTTTAAGGGTTTTAAATGCCCAATATAAAGATTTGGACTTCCCCCTGAAGGCAAAAGGCTCCCAAGTTTTCTGATGTAAGAGGGATGGCGCAAGCCAATCAGATTCCTGCCATCAAGAAGCTCACAGTCTGGTCAAGGAGAGAAACAAGTGGAGAAGGATTGCTAAAAGTAAGCGAGGAATGAGATGTGAGAAGCATGGGGGGAAAAAGTGCTATGAGGTACACGGAAGAGAAAACATCTAAGGAGGAAGGTTTATGAGAACAAAAGAAGAAATCCAACACTGAGTGTTCCCCCACTCTCACAGTCCCACACCATATTGTACTTACCCTTTAATTTTGTATCTCTTCCTCTCTGGGCTGTTAGCTCCTAAGGGTCCAGATACAGAGTCTACATTCAACAAACCTTTCAAAATGTTGATTAAAGTAAAATATTGAGATAACTCTGGGCATAGCATATACAGTGGATTAGGAAGGAAGATTACTGAGGCTGGAAAACTTAGGAAGTTTCTGCAACAGCTCAACTGAGAGTTGGTGAGTGTGGAAAAAGAGCAGTGGCATGGGCAAAGAAGGGATAAGATGGACCAGAAACAGACACACAGAGAGAATAGACATCGGGAACTGGTTGAAGGTAAAGTGGGTGAGAGAGGAGGAGGGGTCAAAATGTACACAAGATGTGGAGTCTAGGTGCTCAGATGACAATGCCATCAATCTATCAACCCAAAGCAGAAGAGCTCAAATCACATGGACACAACACAAGTAGGAATTCAGTAAATATGTGTGGGAATGATGGATGGGTGGATGGGTCTTCAGCATTAATCAGGGAATTATGCACTCATTTATTATTGAGGCTGAAGGAGAGCTTATCATCAACCCTCTCATTCTCTATATGAGTGAAACGAGGTAAGATGGGGAACCAACTGCTTTTGATCACATAGCTACTAGGTGATAAATTTAGGGCATGAAATTAAATCTCTGGATGCCTAGGCTAGTGTTCTTTCCAGTATGTTATATGGTTATTTTCTTCAGTTCTTAAAAAGAATTTCAGAGGAAATGGAATGCATGAATATCATATCCCACTTGTATTTTTTTTTTTAACTGAAAGCTACATTGGAATTTCATTTCCGTTTCGCTGATTAAAATAGGAATTCTGAAAGTCATGCATATTGATAGATGAGTCCTTGGCTTTGGGGCCAAATTCTTCCAGGGGCTGTTACCTTCTACAATCCCATTTCCCCAGACATTCCTCTCTGGCCTACCTAGATCCACAACCTGCAGCTGAAGAATGTGGGGCATGCCCTGGTGAACGTGTGCAGTAGGAAGGCTAGCACAGTTCTGAAGGCACTTCTGAGAGTACATTCATCACTTTGCAAATGTGATTCTGACTCTTAGATAAATAGCCACACGGTAATTTAATCAATCAATATCTAGGAGGCACAACTCTAAAACAAAGCGACTGGTATCCTTAAATCACAACAAAAACTAGTCTTGTTTCTTTTCTCCACTTTTTCTGTATTGAGCACCTCCTGTGTGCTCCTCAACACACTAGTTGTCATGATGGAGGAGGTGATAAAAGAAGTTTAAGATACGATCCCTCTTTAAAGAGTGTGTATCCCAATTGAGGAGAGGAGACTCCCATGGAAGAAAAAATCACAATAATTTATGACATAATAACTGTCTCTCTGGTAACTTTCAGGCATTAAACAACTGATAGAGTGAGAATCTCAAACTCGGAAGCTCAACACTTCAAATTTCTTTGGGTAATTTGAGGGCGATTACAGCATCCTAGCCTATATAGGTCATCAGTCTCTGATGTCAGAGAACTACCTTCTCACTTTCTTGTTTCCCAGGGACAGTATTAAGGTAGACTAATGAATCGACTTATTAAATTTAATGTTGTGAAGCTGTGGCACGGAGTGCTAGGAGAAGGGACATTACACCTAGACTGGGAAGAGCTACCTGGAGCCTTCTTGCCTCTGTTCTCTCTCCTCTCCAGTTTCTCTTCCACACTGACCAGTTGTTCAAAGTTTCCCTTACATTGTGCCGGGCACCGTCCTTAATATTTTTCGTGCATTATCTCATTGTCTAGTGACAATAGATTTGAAAACTTGGTGCCAGCATTGCCAACACTGAGGTGTGTGTTATTAGACAACCGATCATTGTCTCTGCCCTTTCTTCATCTCGCAAATGACAAGGCAGTTCCAGATGGAGAGCAAGTGTGGAAGAGGCACTCCCATCTCAATTGCCTGCTAAAGCATCAACTCACCTTTTTAAAAGGAATGATGTAACTCCTAGTAAGATTTAGAACGTGCATAGTCTTTAATTTGACAGCCTAACCTCTAGGAATCCATCCTATAGAGATAATAACAAGAGTACAGGATTCATGTGCAAGGATGTCTGCAGCAGCAGCATTTGTAAACACACACAGGTTAAATCATCCTAAATGGCTATCAACAGAAAGACAGTTGGAAGCTTACGTTTTATCTGGTCTCTGGACTAGAATGCATATGAGGGATGATGTTAGAAGTTTTTTCACAATATGTTTTTAAATAAAAAACAGATCAATATGTAAGGCATAATTTCTTTTCCATAAATATGTGTATGAGTGTACATGTATATTTATGTAGAGAAAGATATATTTGATTTAACTTAGGAAACTAACTTGACTGGTAAATGCTAACAGACCAAATGAGAAAACTTTAGCTTCATTATGTAATTTAAAAAGATAAAAAATAAAAACTTCATCGGGGCAATTTTTACTTTTTTGTGTTTTAGAACTTTCCAAACACAAACAAACTCACATCTGCCTTCTAGGAAGGAGGATCTGGGTGAACAGGAGGCTCTTCTGTCCTTGGATTGCCTACCGTGACCAAGAGGAGGCCTAAGCAAATTTACTGTGCCTGGGGCAGTCTGGAGGGATGAAGACTTAAGGTGGGAGGAAAGATGGAGAAAAACCACTGAGGAGACAGGCGGTTGGGACCACCACAGGAGGTGAAGCAGTCACTGAAAATATCCTAGGAGGTCTCTCAAGAGAAGAGGGCTAATGCATTTTGTTCAAAATTATTTGAGTTGCTGTCATGCTCCCTTCCTCTGTGTCCAACCCCAGGCATTCTTCAACAAAGTCTACTTCACACACGTGCACTCACATGCAAAATTTAAAAAATAAAACAATGACAGAGATGACTTCCATCATCTCTAAACTCCCTCTGACTAAAATGCTGGTGACTTTGTGCCCTTATAGCACCTGTCCTGACCTAGACCCACCTCCACCCCACCCTCATCTCTGCCAGGCTGCCTGTCCCACAGGTATCCTCCAGGTGATCCCTGCATTCCCACACCTCCCTGCTTTTCCCCAGGCTTCCCTTGGTTAGGATTCCTTTGCTTTCTCTGCCTGGTGGGCCCTACACAACTGTTAAGCCTGTGCTCAAATGTGTCCTTCCTAAAAATCTTGCTTGTTCTCAAAGCAGAATCAGTCATGTTCTCCCGTGAGCTCTGGCCTCTCTGGGCACACCTTTCATGAAGCTGGGGAGAGGGAGCAGTGTTGCCATCACTCTCCCCTAAGGGCCCCGAATGTGTTTGCTTGTCTCTGTATCTTCAGACTCTAACACAGTGCCCCACACATTGTAGGTGCTCAAAAAATATTGGTAAATAGTGAATTGATGAACAAATGAATCCAGCTTTTGTCTAGCTTTGATTTCAAAGTCCTTTTTGATGCTGAAATCTTTCTCTTTATAAAGTGTACCCAGTGGTCCAAGATCTATGGGAATGTTCTGTTCTCAATGCCTCCTGCTCTACCCACAAATATGTCCCAGGATCATTCCATCAATTGGATATACCAGGCTTTCCTGGCCCCTGGAAGGTCCCTGAAGCCTGTTTAGATTCCCAAGGGCCAGTTTTCCCAGGCTGAGGGGCGCCATCTAACTGAGGCTGGGGCTAGGGCTGGGCCTGCCAGAGAGGTGGTGGCTGAGCCAGGGGAGGTGACACTGGCACAGGAAGAGGGTTTTACTTGGGGTAAAAGGCTGAGTTTGCCCTGGAGCTGATGGTCCTTTAATAGCATAATGATCTTGTGAAAGTCCTTGGCCTGTCCTGGCTGGGCATGGAGAACTGGCAGTGCCAGGCCTGGCACAGGAAAGCCCCACCCAGGTTAATTGATCTGTTTCTATCCTCTGACAGACCCTGGGCAGGAGTCAGCACATTTCCTCTGTGTACAGATCTTCCCTGTGCCAGGTTCACAAAAGAAAGTTACCTGGGCTGAGTGGGTCAGGCAGGCTTTAAGCTGCCTGTTTCGTTTGTGTACCCACACTCCTTCGTTGCTTCCCCACTTCTCTTTTCTCTCTCCAAATTTTTCTCTCATTCTCACTCTAGTTCTGATTTTCTTTCTGGATGTCTGTGCCTTTCTCCTTTGCCCTTCCTCCCTCCCTCTCTCCCTCCCTCCCTCGTTCGCTCCCTCCCTCCCTCTCTCCCTGTCTCCCTCTTGCTTCCTATTTGTTCTCAGTCTTTCTTAACCTCTGTCTCTCATTCCTTCTTCTTTATCCTGTTCACAAGGACTTCCTCTCACTCCCCATCCCCATACCACCACGTCTTCACCAGCATTGGAGAAGCCTCCCCTTTGCTCTCCTGCCTGCACTGTTGGACAGACGTCAGATGACTTTTTGTGTTTTCTCCTTCAAGCCTCTAAGCCAAGAGACCACATAGTCTCCCACTCTATCCAAAATTGTTTCAGGTACCACCCCTGGCGCCTGACCCTTACCAGGATCCTCTCCCAAGGGCCAGGTTGACCAATGCTCATACAGAGAACAAACACAGGCCCCTGGCCAAGCTAGAGGGGAGTTGGCTCTGGGATGCCCTCATGCTGAGAATGGCAACCCAAAGTTTAGGAGTCAGCTTCTTGCTCTTTTCCCCCATTTTTTAAGTATGGGTCCTCTGGCCACCTCTGAGTGGTCATGGATGAGTGCTATGAACTTACAGCCATAAAGATGTAATGAAGGAGACCTGCCCATTCTCTGACTTTTCCTGATTGCTGATAAAAGTGGAAATGGAGGCCACTTCGAAGCTTATCATCACTCTGAGGGGCTCCTGGGGCACAATGTGGTTACAGATGAAGTGTCTCTTTCTTTCATTAATTTACTCAATTAACATAACTGAACAGCATTTCTGGGCTTGGAAACTGAGATACAAAGATCTTCCCAGTTCTCAAAGGGATTATGACTTAGCAGAAGACATGGATCTATACATGGGAAATTAGAAAAGCTTAAGATAGCCTTAGCTGGTTTTGCTCAGTGGTTAGAGCATCGACTTGAGGACTGAAGGGTCTAGGGTTCTATTCCAGTCAAGGGCACGTACCTCGATTGCAAGCTTGATCCCTGACCCTGGTCAGATCATGTGCAGGAGGCAACCAAACAATGTGTCTCTGTCACATCGATGTTTCTCTCTCCTTCTCTCTCTCTTCCACTCTCTCTGAAAAAGCAATGGAAAAAATATCTTCGTGTGAGGATTAAAAAAAAATTTTCTTTTTAAAAAGAAAAGCTTGGGGTAATTGCTAAGGAAAGTGTGGATAAGATGTTGGAATATAAATGGACTAGCATATGGGGAGATACAGAACAAGAAAACATGAGTCTTTAATTTTTGAAAAGACAAAACCATATGTGTATAGCAGTCTCCTCCCTTATCTGCAGGAGATACATTCTAAGACCTCCACAGATAGTACTGAACCAATATATACCATGTTTTTCCCTATGCATACACACCTATGATAAAGTTTATTCATAAATTAAAGTAGGCAATTTCGAGGATGAATTCGTTCTCACCTTAGATCTTCGACCTCACTTGCTTTTTTTCTTTTCTTTATTAAATTGAGAACTTTTACCTTTTCACTGAAAAGAAGCACTTTACAGTTTCTCTTTGGCACATCCAACTTTCCAACATCACTAACCTGTGCTTTGGGGCTATTATTAAGTAAAATAAGGGCTACTTAAACCCGAGCACTGCAATCCAGGACAGTGGATCTGATAACGAAGTGACTAACGGCCGTGCGGTGTGTGCAGCGGGCAGATGATGGACAAAGGGATGATTCACGCCCCAAACAGGACTGAGCAGAACAGAGGGAAATTTTATCACACTACTCAGAACAACATGCAATTTAAACCTTATAAATTGTTTATTTCTGAAATTTTCCATTTAATATTTTCAGACTGAAGTTGACCGCAGGTAACTGAAACCATGGACAGCAAAACTGCGAATAAGAGGGGACTACTGTACATGCAAGATGTTCAGGAGGACTGGCATTAATTACAGTGGGGGGGGGGGAACCTGGGGGGAAAAGTATGAAAACTTGAATGAAGCCTTAACAAAAACTAATGGTCAAAGACTTAATTTCCTTTCCACCTCCACAAAACTCTACTGGTATTTTTATTTGAAGTCAACATATCTTCATCAATCCTTAAACTCCGATTCCAGGTTAGACACACTAAAGACAGAGGAAGAAAGACCTAGTAGGAAGAGCATTTAGAACCAAGCCATTGAATCATAGTTGTCTTTAACATGTCACTTTGAGCGAAAACCTTCTCCTTTAGCCTTTAACTATTCCAAGGTCCCATCAATCTGTTGTTTCCCAGATTGGTAGCCATCAAGTAGGTTCTGCCGTGACCCTGCAACTGAATCTTCTGTGTCCTCCACATCAGTCCCATGTTCCTAACGCAACAATCTTTTGGGGGAGAAAGTGTGGGGTGTATTTTCACACATTTTATTAATGGGGAGTAGAAAAATATTTGAGTCCTATACCCCACCCCACCTCCAACTTCCCATTCACCACATCTTTCCAGCCAAGTGTGTGGAAAGAGGCAGATAAAAGACTTGAGTTATGTCTTTAAAAAACAAACAAAAACTGTATGGATGAAGCAAGAAGATAACCCAGTTCAGCTCTTAATTTTAAGATTGGGGAAAATGAAGCCCAGAAGGAACAAGTGGTTTGGCCAAGTTCACATAGCAAGTTAGTGATACAGCTAGAACTCAGAGCCCTGCTGAGTCAGCTGCCAGTGCTCTGTGTTACACCAAACGCTTTTGTAGCTCGGCCTCACTTCCTCAGGTGCCTCCCTGTTCTGACACCATGTCAGCAATATGGCTCCATCTTTGACTGAAATGGACCATGTTCTACAGAGCAGGTCAAGGGCCACTTCAAAGTGTGTCCTGGTGAGTTCATGAGAACTGCCAGCCTTCTTCCCGGTGGGTCATTGATGCTTTTTCCAACAGGCAGGTGTCCCATTGGCAAAGGCCAACACTGCTTCATGGAAGTGGGCTTCTGGGGGCAGACCTACTGACAATCTTGAGGCACAGCAAATTCTCTTCTCACCCATGAAGGGGATGGCATGAGGTATAATATAGAGGTAGGGCAGAGGAGATGGAGCCTTACCTGTTTGTTTGTTTGTTTGTTTGTTTGTTTGTTTGTTTGTTAAAGGACACACATGTCCTAATTTCAACCAGGATAACATGTACAGGTCCTTGCTCCTAACCCTCAGAAAAGAAGACAGATCCTTTAGCCATTGAAATAACAAGACTGATATCAGAAAGGGAGAGAGGAAGTCATCATTGTGGACATTTATATAAATAATAATTTTCCACTGAGAACTATGAACTCTCCTTGTCTCTTCTATTTTTAAATGCTAATTGCTTCTGATTTTGTTTACGTAGGCGGAGCTAATAAGAATGTAACCATTGAACTTAATGTATCTGTTTTTGGACACTTGTGATTTATTTTTGCACACATGCTCCAAATTAATGCTAATTACTTTAAAGGATCAGGGTTTCTATTCCAAGAGGGATGACGACAGTATGTCAATTTGCAGTCTCTGAGCATAATGTCCCAATTATCAATGCATTCCAGACCAGAATGGACTTGGCACCTTCTGGAAAGGATTTGGCTGCACTTTTATCAGCCAGTCCCTGGACATAGCTTTGTTAAAACTTGCTTTCTAGTAACTTGTGAGTATGCCTATACTTTCCTCTGTCTCAAAGGCCCTTTAGTGCCATATCAGAATTCCAAATATCTACCTTTCCGTGTCCAGGTCCAATACTTCTCTCTCAGAGACTTCTTTGATTTCTTTGGCTGAAGATAAATTTTACTTCCTATGAAAGTCCCAGAGCACTTTGCTTATTCCTTCCTCAAAAGACTTAGCACTTTCTACATTGTATTGGAATTATTTATTCACCTCTTATCTCCTTTCTGCATTATAAGCCTCTTAGTGGCAATACCTTATCTGAGTTATCTCTGTCCCTACTGCATACTGAAACTTCTCCTATGCCCTGCATATATGAAGTGCTTTGTGCACTGATTTAATTGAGGCTTTTTATCCCTAATACTCTACCTGCTCAAAAAAGGTTTGAAGGTAGGTTAAATAAATGTATATGAAGCAAAGGATTAAATACATCTATACACACACATGCAAAATGACTAAAGTCTATAAAAATTATATGAAGCACATCTGGATAAGCCAACATTTAACTATCAAACTTAGAAAACAACAAAAATCTGTGCTGTGAGGGATGGTTGGGGAGTAGTGACAAAAGATTTAAAACTTGGCCACTTCCACCAAAGGAACCAAAGCTTCTCATAGGATATTTGCTCAACACAAATGTTAAGAAGAGCAGAGCAGATGAAAATCATCCCACTGGGGGAGGGGATCACTGACTACATGGAATGAATATGGAGCAGAGAGTGACCAAGGAGATGTGGCCACAGAGGAGTAAACAGGCCTATCCCAATTTGTTCATTTAAGATTCACTTATTCATCCAAGAAATTTTTATAAGCCAGTATGTCAAGCACTGTATCCATACTGTGAATACAAAGGTGAAAAAGAACATACTAGTTTAATAACTGTTTAGGCCAGGGGTCAGCAAAGTAGCCCAATGGGCCAAATCTGGCTCACCATCTGTTTCTGTGAATGAAGTCTTACAGAACACAGCCATGCTCATTCATGTATGTACATGTTGTCCATGGCTGCTTTTTCTCTACAACTGCAGAGTTGAGCAGTTCTGACAGAGACTCGGTGTCCTGCAAAGACAAGGTGCTACGGAGTGCTGGGGAATGGGGAGTCAGAGAGAGGCAGGAGTTAACGATAACAAGATTTCTCTTGAGAAACTAGGTGGAAAGTAGGGCTCTTCCCAGGGATGGGAAACACAGGAGGAATAAAAGGTTAAGAAGAAGGAAAAATATTGGCTCAGTTTGGGGCATGCTGAATTTGAGGTGCATGTGAGATACTGTACAAAGAGGTCAAGTTTGTGGGTTTGAATCTTGGATGGGTAATCCAGTCTAAAAATCTAACTTTGGGAGTCCTTAGAATCCAGGGAGTAATTAAAGCCATTAGAGTTGGTAAAATTTCAGAGGGAGAGTATGCAGAGGGAGAAAAGAAAAGGGTCAAAGAAAACAATTTAAAAGCCTGAAGAATGCCAACACTTAATGGAGGAACAGAGTTCAAGTACTCCTTTAAAAAAGACTGAGAAAGAACATCCAGGAAGATAGGAAGAAATCCAGTACAGTTCAGTGTCACAGAGCCAAGGGACATGATCTAGCAAGGGCAAGAGTTTCAAATAATTAGGAAATGTCTACTGCAATAAAGATTGAAGCAGAGATAAGCCAGGAACAAATTTACTATTGCCTTCATGACAGCAGCTCCAGTAGAATGGTAAGAGCAGAAGCAAGGCTGCAGTGAGCTGACCCATGAATGGCAGGTGAGGAAATGGAAACATACAGACCGTGTGTGAAGGAATTTGGGTAGGTAGGACAGCTGCTGAGAGTCAGTAGAGGGTGGTTTCTTTTCTTTTCTGTCTTTGTCTCTTTTTTTAAGTGAGGAGAGATTCAATCATGCTTCAATATTAGCTGGGAGGAAACAATAGTCTCATTTTAATAAATCACCAGGAAAACTTGGCTTCTGCAGATGACTTCACCAGGGTTATCCCCTTAGAAAAAGAAAATTCAGTAACCCAGTATGTTCTCTTTTTGTACTTAGTTTCCAAGAAGCTTAGAATCAAATTCAGTTCCCCCTAGGTGTCTGGTAGTGCTTACAGCCACTTCCTTCATTTGCTTTCTGTTCTGTTTTATATCTCAATATCTTATTTTTTAAAGAATAATTATCATGAGCAGTTTATAAGGCCCTTTCACACAGGATATTTCACAGCATTCATCCTCCATTTGGCACAAATTTAATGAGTGCCTGCTGTGACCATACAGTTTTCGCCATGCAACAGACATAGTGATGAGTAAGACAACACAGTTGCTACTTTTACAATCTAGTTTAGGAGGCTGACATTAACTGAATTCTTTTACTAATAATTACAACTGTGGTAAGTGGAGCAAAAAAAAGTACTGGAAGCCCTAAGAATCCAAGGGGTCAGGAAAAGTATCCTAGAGACTGAAGGATGAATGAGACTCAGAAATGGCTCCTGCCTGGACACTTGCAGTGATGGGACCCAGTGCTGCATTTTTGAATAGTGACAAAAGTCAAAATAGAGCACAGTTTGGCTCATGTGGCCTCTGCCCACAGGCCTATACCTTGTCCCCACATAGATAAGCTTAATTTTCTCTAGCATGGCTTTTCACAGCTGGAAGGTGGCAATAGTAAGTCCCATCATACACATACTTATATAGATCTGTTCTCTCACAGTTAAAAACAGGTTTTTCAATTTTTTGTTTTGTTTCTTGATGATGCCATACTTAAAGAGACTTCTACTTGTTTGCAACTACCCACTCTTAGCTTTTACTGTAGAAATACAACTCCTTGGTCTCTTATACAGAATTGTTAACTAGATACCTGACTGTCCAGAAATAAAAAGAAAAAAACAAAACCCTACCTTTTTCAGCTTCTCTTGCAGCTAGATGCAGCAGATTACAATATTTAACAATAAGCTCTCATGAAAGGAAAAAAAATAAAGCTCTGATTGGTAAAATTTGTCCATTTCTGTGGTGTTAATTCTCCCATGGCTGATTTCAAGCTACCACCATGACTCACTAAACATGGAATTGGGAGGAAATGTACACAGTGGACTCTCACATGTTTTAGGAGTGGGTTCCAGCACACCATTTTCAAGGTGGAATCATAAGATTAAGTTCTCAATAAGATGTGAGAGGAAGCAATGTGTATAACTGCCCAGTTGTGCCTTAAGTGGAAGTGGGGACCTCCACTTTCCCTTTTCCTTCTTCTAATGGCCTGGAATACAGGTGGAGAATCTATTTTATACAATGTAGATAAGGCATCATTCTAGAGACAAAAAAGCAACAAAATAAGAGGACAAGTCTGGTTTGGAAATATTTTAGAGATACCTTACTAGCCCTAGGTGGTGTTTTTTTAATGTAAACAAGAAAGAAATTTCTAACTGGTTTCAGCCATTGCTATTTTGAGTCTCTGCTAGAACAACTGAAATTGTATCCCAACTGATAGAGTCATCCATCAGAAAACGGCAATCAGACCACTGCTCTAACCTCATGCAAAATGCAGCTACTTACAAGGCACAGTGTGAACAGGTGAACTAGGCATCCTTCCTGCTCTAGGCACCCCAGCCCAGGCCAAAGCTGGTGTGTAATCGAGTTGCTCTCAGGCAGGGTAGAGGTCATTAGTGTTCTAAGGCAGTACAACCACACAGATTTAAAGGAGGGGGTGATGGTGGTGGTGATGATGATGATGATGATGTAGAATAAGAAGAATGAGGCAATATTTGAGCTCAACCTTAAAGATGGTTAGAATTTTGACAAGTAGAAATGAGCAACAAAGCTTTTAGACAGAGGGGTTGTACTTCTCATTCAGATTTTAGATTCCAATCATTCTGAAAATGTGATCCCGCAGAAAATCTCTAAACTGTTATTTTTTCTTTTTTGATAGAACAAATTAATTGTAAAACTATGACAAAAATGTTTCAAATATTTAAGAGAGTCCATTGTTTTCTGAGTCTCTGATCCCTCCCCACCCCCCCATTGACAAAGCCCTCGATTTGTTCATTTCAAAACATTCTGGTGGATTAATTAAAGCATTCCTCTGGTGCTTTCCCAAGTAGTGCTTTCTGGGCTTATTTTGAATTACTCAAGGTGCATAAAGACACTAAAACTTCATTCCTTTAAAAAAATCCGTAATGCAAGCTTTTCAGTAATACAAACAGGACTCTCTTCCCATTAGTTTTACTTAAGGAAAGAAATAAAACCTTATATTTTTTGTTTTTTATTTCTCACAGTTCCCAGTATAGCAGTGAGCAGAAGAGAAGCTCTCAGGAAATATGCATTAATCTGAATGGGAGTCACAGAATTTGAGACAATGAGAGGATGTTGGGAATGTGGGGTGAGGAAGAAACTGTATACATGGCCTAGAAATGTGAGGAAAATGTCTAACATGAGAGTAGTAAAGACTTAGGAACGAGCCAGCAGATCCTGGCAGCAAAATCCATTCTCTTCTTCCCTTCATTTCAGAGGTCATAAAATAGAGGCCCTGGAGAAAAATGACCTTAACTCCTAGAACTGGGCCTAGCTTCCTAGTGCCTTTCCAAGCTAGCTGATCCTTGTTTCCAAATTTTTTTTTTCTTCAAAGTTGTATTACCATAAACATAATAAAAAGAATCCTATGCATTTTTTTCACATTCAAGTTCACACTGTGTTTCTTCCTCAGAATATAAATATGAACATGAAGACCCAGTTCTATCCTGTCATTCATTATGGGGCCATTTCTACCAAGTTGTGGAGCATGTACAAATAACCAATGTTTTTCTTACCTCCTGGGAAACTTAATGTTACAGGTGCCAAGTAACTTCGTCCTCCATGACAGTGACTATACTGCTGTGAAGATCTTTCTCTAGATTGTAAGGCCATCGCATCTTGATTCTATGAGTGTTAACCTTATCAGATGGCTTGGGCTCAGGCAGGCAGTGTTCCTGTAGTTGCCTGAGCCAGCAGAAAGTATCAGAGATACACACAGAGAAAGAGCACCTGGAACAGGGCCCAAAGCCTCCACGGAGATTTCAAATCTGGGTTCAACCACTCCACACTGGGTGGATTAGTAAAAGCCAATTAACATTCCCAGACCGCAGTCTTTTCTTCTGCAAAATATGAGTCACAAACAATTCCTGTTTTTACCATCTTATGGCTTGAAATAACCAGTGTGAGAGTTTCTAAAAGTATATAGAACTCCATGCAAACTGCTCAATAAATGACTAAGTGCCATTATCTGGGTCCTTTGGCTGATTCCTGGAAAGATAGCTGAGCATGTCTAGGTAAACAATCTCACCTGAGTCCTGCCCATCACCAAGACATTGAAACTAGGGAAGAGAGAAATCCAGCGTTATGGTATCTGATTTTAGGTGCTTTTCTTAGGGATTTGTTCATTCGTTCAACAACACATCTACTGAACACCTACTCTGTGTAAGGTATTGAACCTCAGATTTTGTGGGATAACAGACTTGAACGTAAGCCAGCTTTTGGCCTTAAGGCGCTCACACAGGATAGTGGGGGAAGACCACACACGCATACCAAAAAAGCCTGTAATCCACATAGAAAGGAATTTGTCAAAAGAAAGGCCTCTGTAGTGAAGTCCATTCACATGGCCTTTGGCAGTCATTTCAGTTCTCTGGGCTTTAGTTTCCTCTTCTGCAAAGCGTAATAATCACAGGGTGATTGTCAGAATCAACATGGGATACTATTTTGTTTAGGTGCTTTGTAAACTGTGAATTGCCATCCAAGAGTCAGTCATTCCTTCTCCCTGTCTCCTCCTCACCTCCTTGCCTCCCTTCTCCTCTAGCTTTTCTTGGCCTCTCCCACTTCTCTTGTCTCCATCTCTAGCCTTCTCCTTTCCTCTGTTCTCTCTGCTTTGACAAGTGCCCCATTCTCCATCACTGACACATCCTCAATTAGCTGGGTCTAGTTTGATCATTAAAGGAACAGCTGGGTTGGAAATCTTTTCATCCAACCTGTTTCCTTATTGTATCACATGATGGCTCAAAGTTTTAATGGATTTAACCCTTGCCTGACTGGAAACATTTTCCCCATTTTGTTGATATACATAAGATATAGAATGCAATCAAGATAAATAATGACCTTTATTTCCTGCGGGTTCAAATATAATGAGAATGGTGTGTGTGTGTGAAATTGTTTAGGTATAAAATGTAAAGTGCTCAATATTTCAAATCAATTAGCATTTAGAAACCAAAGAGACACACCCACAACTTCTGGGTTCATCCCTTTCATGTTCTCTTTCTCCAGCCAAACCTCGATTCCCTGGAATTTATAATAGAATATCAAGGCTTAAAGGAAACTCAGAGGTCAGATTATTTGATGTCCATTTTTTTCAGATGGTAAATTGATGCCCAGAAAAGAAGAGGAATCTGACCAAGGTCAAACAATTGAACTAGCAACAAAAGGATCTAGGACTCAGATTTTCTGGTTCTCATTTCATTCTTTCCCCTCCCCCTTTGGCCAATGTCCAGGTCCAATGGGCTAGGTAGCTATAGGCCCTTATTCTCTCTATAAGCTCTCCCCCTTTCTCTTTACCTTGGTTTAGACATCTCACTCTTCCTCCTCACCAACCCCACACAGACCTTCTTTCTGAGTCAGGCCTCTGACAACCAAGACTTTTAAGTCTTCTGAGCCATCAAAGCCAAAGCCAAGGGAGAGAGTGTGGGAAGAGATTAACTAAAGAATGTATATGCATATATGCATAGCCCAGGGACACAGACAGTAGTGAGGTAGGCCTGGGGTGGGGGTGGGGTGAAGGATGCAGGGAGTCGGGGGGGGGGGGGGGGGGGGTACATTTGTAATAGTTTCAGCAATAAAAATAAATTTACAATAATAATAATAATTTTTTTTTAAAAAGTCAAAGCTAGACTCATGGATAGCCAGGTCTCATGTTCCCTGTGCTCCACTCTTACTCCCCCTCAGTAAGCAACATCTCATTTAGTCTTCACAAAAACCAGTGAGGTGTCATTATTTCAGTCCTACAGACTAGCCAACTAAGCTTCAGAGCACTGTCTTACTTACCCTTAGGTCACAGCTAGAAAGTAGTAGGGAAGGATTTATATCTGATCTAGTGTCAGAGCAGCTGGTTACTGCTTTATTGCCCTTGACCTTAGAAAAGAGAACCCGCTGGTCTGACTGAATACCCAGAAGGTGATTGACTCCTACCTCTTCTATTGGGGAGAAGGCACTGTGCTCCTGGACTGCTGAGTGCATCTGAGTCCCTTAACCACATAGTAACAGTGAGAGCTAGGGCAAGCAGCTTTACTACCACTCAGGTAAGATAAGGAGTAGTGACGCCTAAGAAGAGTTGTGAAAATGAAGGATTAAAATAGATAATGTTTGAGAAAGCACCAGGTATAGTCTGTAAAAACAACACTATAACTACTTGGTTTCAATATAGTAAGTTATTCATACTTTTCTTAATATAAATGTTAATGATGATATTGTTTTACACTATTTTATTACAAGCTTTCTCAAATATTTTTATTAAATGGGTAATAGACAGATAACAAGTGCATAAATAATTAAAATATTTTATTGGATTTTTTAAACCTGACCTCTTACCAAAAAATTGAAAGTTAGCTTATAGTTTATAAATGCATATATATCATTGTGCCAATCCTTTCACCTAGACAAAAAAAAACCACTATTGTCTTTGTCACAAACATTACAGAACACATGCTATGTGCTAGAGACTGGTCTAAGTACACTCTATTCTCCATCATCTCATTTAATTATCAAGAAGTAGGTACCTTAATTATCTCCTTTTTATAGATGAGGAAACTAAAGCTCAAAGCATCTAAGTAACTTGACTGAGGTCACACAACAGTTAAGTAAAAAAGACAAGTTTTTAGAATTGTACATAGTGTATTTGATATTACTTTATCCCACCTCTCTCAAAATAAAACTTTTCAAAACTCCTGAGTGGCCTGCAATCAAGGCATCCAGTACAATAGAATTTAGGCAACATGTTAAAAGCTAACTAGCAAATGTGTGTGTGTGGGGGGGGGGGGGAGAAGGAATGGGGAACAGGCAGAAAAACATGAGAAAATTTAAGCTAAAGAAATCCACTGTAATTGAGCATAAACTATAGCTCTACTTCCATATATAGAGACTTGTAGGCTTACCAACTAACTCATTAACCAACAAATAATTGAGCACTTACTGTGTGCAAGGATAAGTGTTCCAGTCTAGAGAATACAAAATATATAGTCACAACACTTCCTCCATGGACCTCACAAACTCCTGGATAAATTGTCAGATAAATGCACTTAAAATTGTGTGTGTGTGTGTGTGTGTGTGTGTGTGTGTGTGTGTGTGTGTAAGTAAATTGCTTTTGGGGTGTGCTCAAAACTGTTTTTTATCCAAATTTCCCTTTTATACAACTTGTTTAAGGAAAAAAATAAGAAATAGTGTCTAACTTTGTGAAATATGAGAATAGGATTTTGAGAAGAAGAGGTGAGCTACTTAAATTGGTCAAGACATTGGGGCATAAGATACTTTTATCTTTAGTGGAACTTTGAGCAATTTGCAAAAATTTAAAAAAAACAACTCAATGTCCTGAAAGCTAAATAAAGCAAACTGGGCCTCTGATTCCCCAAGGTTCAGAGTAAGAGCCCAACTCTTCCATGGAGGACAGGAGGAAGAGAGACTGGATTTCCATTAAAAATAACCCTAGAGTTCAGTCAATAACAATTTCTTTTGAAACCCTTTAAGAAATCTGGGATGAGTCCAGAAGAAAGGTACCCACTAAGCCAAGCCAGGAGAGCAGGGGAAAATCTATAGCTGATTTCATTTTGCAGAGCACTTATTGCTGCAAGTCGCAGCAAAATGAAGTGGCCAGTGGGGGCAAAAGTAACCCCTGACTTGAGGGCCCTGTCATCTTTCTCTTCCCCACCACTCAGGCTCATGGCTTTGATTTCCCTTTGCAGTGTCTTTGCATCCTTCCACCTCAGGAAGCAGAAAGTCTTGGAATTAGAAGCTATTGACATTCACATCCCAGTCCATCCAAGTAACAGCTCCTGCCACTGGCAGGTTATCCTATGTCCATGTGAGTCTCCTCATCTTCCCATGTAGCCCACTTCATGAGGCTACTCAGATGACATGACGGATGTTAAAATATATTGGGAGGCAGTACAATTTCCCAGACATGAAGGAATAAAAAACTTAAAATCTAAAAGGTTTGAATACAGATGCCCATATTCCACCCACAGTTAAAAATAAAATGAAACCAGTGAATGATGCACATAAATCCACAAATACACACCTAGTCTACATAGAATGGAACCCAAACTCCATGGCTGGTTTTCAAGGTCCTATTCAAGATACTTCCAACCCTTTTCTCTAGTATTGTCTCTCTCTGCCAGTTTTACTTCTTTTGTAGTCCTGATAAATTACTTGCCCAGGGACTCAAGAGCGCAGAATATAAGCTTGTTCTTTAATACCTCCGTTTATTTGTTGCGCTACTTCCACCTCCTAGAAAATCTTTCCCCTATATGACTACATGTCCAAACCTGCTTAAATGCAGCTTCCTCCAGAAAGGAAGCCTTCTCTGATATTTCCTGTTTTAAGTCATCTCTACTAAATCTAAGTACCCCTAGCATTTTTTCATTTACCTCATACTTAAATAATTTATAGTCTCATGAATTTATTGGTTACTTGAGAAGAATGATTATGTCTAATTCCTCTCTGTTTCACTTACCAAGGAAATAATAATAGTTAATTGCTGAGACTTATTGAGCACTTAACATGTATGATCTTCTTTAATCCTCATAGTTAAAGATATTAACACCGACATTTTTCTCATTTTGCAAATGAGGAAACGGGGGTCCAGAGAGGTTTAGTAAGTTGCCCGAGTTACACAACTATTAAGTGGTGAAGTTAATTTGAAAACCAGGGATTTCCAGTCTAAATCCATGGTTTTTAACATCCATGCCTCCACTTATTATATGCTCTTAACATAGGAAGTACTTAGTAAATGCTTACTAATTGAGTGAATGGACAAATGTGTGAATGAAGAAAGTGTGAATCTTCAAGCATAAATATTCCCATTCTATGCACAGAACTTCACTGGAAGAATCAGTACTAGAACAGATGTCTCAGGGATTGCTGAGTCTAGAAAGCTCTCTACGGGAAGTCATTCACTCATCCTTTCAACATTTACTCATTCATTCAATTATTCTTTCAACGTTTATTAAAAGGCTGCTGTGTACTGAACAGATGGTATAGAAATAAAGAATAAATCAGATGTGAGTCCTTGTCTTTGGGAGCTTACATTTTGGTAAGAGGAGAATTGACTAGTGTGGTGTTTTTTTAAGTCTAAGGAAGAGCAGACATTGGCAGAGTGAAGATAATCCAAGCTCAGGGAATGGCCAACAAAACATTCAGAAGTGGGCAGTAAGGTAAGCCTGATACTGAACATAAAGGAGCCTCCCCTTAAAGAGGAAATTAACTCAGCAAGAATAACTGGATGACTCACTCATCAAAATAGGAAGCTCTCTCTGGTAAGGAAGATGGTGGCATTGAGGTGGCAGAAACCACGAAGATCCTGCTCAAACACTTACCACAGTAGACTTCACCCTTGCTGCTTGGGTTACTGTCTGAGGAGTGGAGAACTTGCTCACTGGCCAGGGCTCAATAGAGACAATGCAGTGCTGTGGTGAGAGAGTCCATGCTCTTGGAGTTACTGCCTCATTCTGAAAAAGGGTCCCTCACACAGCAGCTCTGCAAACTTGGGCATATATAAAAGTGGAAAGAATAACAATTCCTCTTACTGAGTTGTGGAGACCAAAGAGTTAATGCCTATAAGTGCAGAGGAAGCACTCACTAAAGTTTAGCTATTTTTAATGTGCTTCTATCATTGACTCTAATTGTATATTTGAACAGAAAATTCCCCAGTGAATTTTAGAAGAAAGAGAGAAGGCTTACATTTCACTTGGGTAAGAAATAGGAGTATAAATCATACATCTTGCATCTTATAACAACTTCATTTATAAGATGACAATTCTTCCATCAGCTGGGGACTTTCTTTAAACTGCTATGTAATTGTCTTCAGCAGAACTCCAAGTGGATCATGGTGTTCCATGTTTGTGGACTGTCACCAAAGACTTTAAGAGTAGCAACAGAATGATTCTGCTAAAAACAGAGTCACATTTTCTTTTGCTTTACCAGACCAATACACCTAAAAAAAAATCCATGATCTATTTTGGGTATATATATGTTACTGTAACCTAGAACACAGATATTTCTTTATTAAGGCAAATACTGATTTATTCCATGTATTTCCTTTCTATTTAAAACATCAAATTGTATATCTTTAAAATATATACATTAGAGAAAAAATATTATTTATGTAAGAATTTATAACCAGATGCTAGACCTAGCTCTACTGTGAGAAAGTTCTGATTTTTAATTTTGCAGATAGTTTTTAACATAAACATATTTTAATACGAACAGCAGTTTTAAAAATTATGACTAATGAATAAATATTCTCAAAACATTATTATTTCTATTTATTAATTTATGTTTACATATCAAACATTGCAAATTAGCACCAGATGCTAAGGTCTTAACTTGGCCTTGTTTTCTGTAAGATGCATTAAATATTAAGAACACACCAATAAATGGGGGAGATACCTCTCAATTGACTAATAAGATAACTAAGTTGAATAGTTAAAGAATTTTAAAAACTATGTCAAGTTTATTCCACACCAGGATCAGTCATCTAAACTACTTAGGGTTGGTGGGTGGGGCATGGAGTGCATTTGAGATCATCTAGAGAAGGTAGTGGCTATAGTGAAAACAGCACAGGCTTTGGATTCAGAAGACTGGGTTCCAAATCCTAACACTTCCACACTGCCCATGTGTCTTCTGAGCATCACTTTATTGACCTGAAAAATAGCCATAATAACACTAACCTCATAAGGTTGTTGGAAGGATTAGAGGTAATAAGGTATGTGAAGTACCTGGAACATAGTAGATGCTCAATAACTTTTAGTTCTTAATGATAGGAATAATTCTGATATATTTGTATGCAGGTACAATTAGATGGTGTTTGTCATGATTTATTTGTTGTGTCTTGATATTTTAAAAGGCATGTTAGCAGTCTTCACTAGCAACCTCATGAGGTTGCTGCATGGGGAGCCAGGAGAGGCTGGCTCATTTCTCTATTCCATAAAACTTTCTATAGTTCCTTTCTCTATAACATCACTCTCTTCCATACTCATCATATCATCATTGATAATGAAGAGTAAAGTACTCTACTACCAATAGGGAGACCTATGATTTAGTCCTGACTCCATCTGTAAAGGGCTCTGTGACTTTGGGTCAGTTGTCCCCTCTTTCTGGGCTTCAGTTTTTTAGTTTTAAGATGAGGGAATAAGATAAGAGTTTCTCTGGAAATCTTTCAGCTTTAAAATTGCATTAGGTACACAAATCTATAATTTTCTGACTTAGGCATAGGTTCAAAAAAAAAGAAAACCTGTAGAAATGATTAAAGTGGTAGGAGAGATTAACTGCCCATCTGTGTCTGAGAAGGAGTGCTAGTGACCTGATTTTCATATGTTCTCTTAAAAGCTAAAATCAAAGTAAATCAGATCAAGTTCCTTTCCCTGTGACCAAGGGAGGATTTCCACACAGGCCTCATCATCAGTACCGAAGGTAATTATTTGTAAATATTTCTCTAGTCCTGAAAATACATGTGCACTGTTCACTCTGCTAACAAAGGACTTACATATGGTTTGGATTTAGTGTATAATCTGTGGTCATGGACCCTGTTTGCGTCCATTGAGGTCACCAACCACACATAGCCCCAAATATCTTTGGTAAATGCTATTTTGCTATAATAAATTCCTTCCTATATTTGAATCAATAAATTAGTTGAAGTTTAAATCATCCAACTTCTAAATCTGACCAACCATGGAATGCCTTGGGAGGCAGAGAGTTCCCACCATTGGAGATATCTAAGAAGGAGTTCAATGGATTCTCTCTCAGGGGTGTTATGTCAGAGGTTTAGATGTGGAGTAATCTCTAAAGTCCTTATGAATCCAACACTTTCATGATTTTCTGGTTCTATCTATTTTTACCAGGACAACTCTGAAAGTGGAGGTGACGAATTTTATCTTTATATTTTTAAAATGAGTTGTTCAACCCTGTTGAAGAGGAGAAAGGAGCCAACTCTGCACATGAGTTAACTGAATCTTAATACTAAAGATAACCAATATTCCAGCATTCTAAGCCATTGGATTCTGGATAATGCATTTCAATGAAATATGAATGGCAACATTATGGGAAAAAAAAGGTGATTGACATGAGACCTGGGTTTGGCAAACAGAAGGGGGCAAGATTAAATTCCTGGTATATGCTGTTGGTATTTGAAAATTCTTTTCCTGCTTATTTCCCTTTGGATCCTCTGATATTCCCTTGACTTGGCTTGATTTGTGCCCAGTTTTGTGTCCATGACTCAAAGGATTTTTCTAAAGTTCTATCCAGTGGTTGTCTTGGCATGCTGCATATTCCAATGCAGAAGTTAAAAGTTTGCACTTCCTTAAAAGATAGTATTTCTCAACTGAACCTGCATCAATCAACTGAATAGTATAACTATGCATGCACTGCTCAAGGCTCAATATTGGCTAATAATCACTGGCTTTGTCCAATACCAGGCTTATCATTCCTATTCACTCTGAGAATTGGCCACCTGAAGATCTAAAATGCAACAGGGAGAACACCATGTAAAATTGCCATAGTCATACAAGAGATAGTGTTTGCAGCATCTGTCCAGATCTGGTAAGGTGATTGAGTCTTGATTTAAACTGTGGAGTGTGGAGAGTGGCTCAGGAGTTAGAGAATGGCATGTTAAAGGAAATACTGAAGAGGATTCCTGTCCTAACTCTCTTCTTGGGCTCTTTAAAAGTCCTATTCACCTCTCCCACACCCTACTCTACCTCTCGCCTCAGTTACCTGATTCCCACTATTCATCTTGGCATTGTCTTGATCTGTTGGTAGGATTAAGGAGTAACACTGTCCAATGCTGGTAGGTGTGATTGCTTGTTTTGTGGGTCAAGAAGCATTTGAAAACTTTACAGAACTTACCCTGGCTTCAGGTGGATCCCAGAACTGAGGCGAAAGGCCCATCCCTAGGAGAATTGTACCTGAAAGGCCAGGTCCATGCTTGTTAATGCAAGGCCTATCTCACTCTAGTGTCTCTTTTAGGAACCACAAGTGGGTGTAACACCACAAGTTGGAGCGTAGGACTCATATTTCTTCTCCTACTTGCTCCTGTTTGAGTTTACTGTGACCTTCTCTTTTGAAGAAAACGATTTGGCTCTAAACTAATATGTAAGTCTTGTTAACCACCCTTCTTCCAAAGAATACAACTGTCTCTCTTTCTGCCCTTTCTCCAATTCTTTCCCCTCTGTTTTTCTTTTTGATTGTTCAGGTTATAACACATGTTCAAGCAGGGAACTTGAGGGTTTTGAATGTGTTAGTGAAGAAAGGGAAGTGATACTGGCCATTGGGTGAATGGCGACATCAAAGAGAAGCCCACATTTTGTTCCCTAGAGTGTGGCTGGGATTCTTTACTCCAAGAAGAGCATTAAACAACAGAGCTTTCCAGGAAAAGATTGACTTTTATTTTTATTTTCCTTCTATCTTCTTTCCCAATCCATTCAGAAATATAAGCATTTGATACCTGGAGACCAATTTCATTTTGTAGAGGGGACTAATGCTACTGAGAACTAATTCTAAAACTATAGTAAAAACAATAATATCAAAATTTTTTATACCCATGGTGTTGATCCTCTGAACAACACAGCAGGGTATGAAAGTTCAAGTATGAATATTATCCCAGTTTTTTCATGGAGTAAACCAGGGTTGAAAAGTGAAATGCCTTTCCCAGGGTCATATACCAGATGGACAGAAGCATCAAAGCATTGCCACTTTTCTGACTGTAGGCTTAGTCTATGTGTTTCTATACATGGCTGCCTCTTCCCACACAATAATCTCCTAAGATTGTCTTTAGACTTTAGAGTTGGGCTCATGGAGTTACTAAGGGGACTAAGAAAAATGGAGCTTTCAAGTGGTCATATTCTCATTTTTCTTTCTCTATGTAGTGTCTGAATATCAAAAGAAAGAATTGTTTTTTAAAAATAATTTTAAAATATTAAAATTGCTTTGAAAATCGTGTTTACCTGTGGGAACCATTTTCCAGTTCCTACTAAATGAGGGTAAGATTAAAGGGCCCATTCTCCCCTCTCTTCTTCTCTCTATCGTTAATAGCTTCATGAAATCAGCCAGGGGAGGGACCTTGGAGAGATCAGGTATTGTGGTGAGTGCACTCAGCCAGGATGCAAAATCCCTACTTCTCTCCAGGCTCTGTGTGGTCTTAAACAAGTCATTTGACCTTGTGGGTTTTGGTTTTCCTATTTATCAAATGGGGAGTTGGACTATATGGCATTTGAGATTTCCAGGCCTGACATTCTTTGATTCTATCTGGAATATTAGATTCTAGTCTGACCATGCTTAACCAAGAATGCCAAAAGATGCCCAGGCTTTACTTGTCTCTGGTTTGCCTCTTTCTCGCCAAGGTTATCAGGATGACTGTGGGCCCATATTTCCCCATAAGATTAGATGCCTCACTGTGATCACCTAGCATATCCCCATGCCACCCACTCCAGTCCTTCCCTCTGCCAATGACCAGAGGCTCTTGCAAATAAAACACATAGATACAATAGGAAACCCATTGTGAAAAAGGCTCTCACTTTAGAGAAGAAAAGGGCAACACTAGGAGTGTGGGTCCTAGTCAGTTCCTGAGATGGGCCTGGACTCCAGCTCGGGCACCCTGACACCCTAGGTGAGTGAGTATTCTACAACACCATTGGACTTTCTTTAAGCTCTCACATGGATAAGACAGTATCTTCTGTTCATACCTTTTAGAATCCAGAGGATTACATTTCCTAACTTAAATCAAGTGATTATCTACACTGTACTACTGTTCTAAGTCCTTCTACCTTGTCGCTTCCTCATAATTAGCTTTATAATTATAAGTGCTTTCAATACATTATCTTAAGTTTTTGTAGAGAAAAATGGTGTTAGGTGAAATAATAAACAAATGAACAATAAACATGAACAGTGAAATGATTTCTCATTTGAATACCTGTTTAGTGTACAAAATTAGAAAGCCAGTAAATAAAAGTAAGAATAATACCTGTCTTTATCCTATCATTCAGAAATATCCACTGTGAACATTTTGGTGAGTTTCCTTCCAGTTTATTTTTATATGTATACATGTATATTTACTATTAGTGCTGTTTCATTGGTATTTCAAAGGGGTTTTTAGGACTCATCACTACACACTTTGGTCTTTCATCAATTGTGTGTATATAATTCCTATTATTTCATATCACTTAAGGTGGTTTCCTTCCTAGTTGAATCCTGATTGATACAGAGAGCATGTTGCTGAAACTCCTAAAAATGTGTCAGGTCTGGATTTTGATATTGGGTTCCCCTCCTGGACACATTCCAGAAAAGACTTTTGAAGCATTGAACAGTATGTTCTAAAACAGCTCTAGGGTTTTAAAAAAGTCAGTCATTGACTATTACATTTTAACATTTATTGAACATCTGCTATACATGTCAGACATTATGCTAAGTGATAGTATATGTATTTTATTACTTAATCCTAAATCCCTGAGGGTAAGCATAGCCATGTTCCCACAATATAGACAAGGGAAACTTGGGCTTAGGGAAGTTACATGGCTCAAAGTTGCATAGCTAAAAAGTGGTAGAGTCCTGATTCAAATCCAGACAGTTTGGGTTCAGAGTCCACACTCTCACTCAAAGTTGTCACTTGCTAACACGCCAAGCTGGAGAGGCCTCACTTATTGGTAGGAGGGCAGGATCTTAGGGCAGTGACCTGTACTGTGGGAATAAATAACCCTGTGAGATGAGTCCTGCTGAAAAAGACAACAGGGCTCGGCCGACCGTGGCTCAGCAATTGAGCGTTGACCTATGATCCAGGCGATCGGGGTTCGATTCCTGGTCAGGGCACATGCCCGGGGTGTGGGCTCAATCAGTGACTCTCATCATTGATGTTTCTATCTCTCTCTCTCCCTCTCCTTTCCTCTCTCTGAAATCAATAAAGATATATTTAAGAAAAAGAAAAAGACAGCAGGTATGCTGGCATGAGCACTGGACTCGGAGTCAAACAGATGTGGGTTCCAGCCCTCCTCTGCTAGCATTCCAGCCATGTGACCCTGGATGTGTCACTTTCCTGTCTGAGATTTATGTTCTCATCTATAAGAGGGGAATAGTAGCATCAGTCTTAGAGGTCATGGTGAAGATGAAGAATGATAACATGTAAATGTACCCAGCATGTTTCCAGTCATATAGCAGGAGCCAATAGAGTTTAGCTGAATCTGAACCTGATCAGAAAGTTTCAGGTTGAAACCTGGTTTTGTGTCTTGGATCAAACACTTGGCACGTGAGCTGAAACAATATACTGGGGCTTTTCTAGGCCCAAGTTCCTCATCTTTCTAGGAGGTGGTTGGACTAAATGATCTCTATAATCCTGTCTCAGATTCTGGGCCTTCAGCTAGTCTTAAGAGGAAGGAATGTGGCAGACGGTAACTTCTCAAATCAGTCTAAAAACAAGGCCAGTATTCTCAGAATACAGCGTGTTTTTCCTTGGCCCCTCCGCACCGTGGAGGTTTATTACTAGATTCAAGCACTGGAGCCTTCTGAAAGGTCTAAACTAAGGTGTGATGATGAAAATCACAAATATTTCTTAGAAGGTAGGGGTGAGGCCTTTTACTGACAGGTGCTGTTGCTTTTATTAGCTCTTCTAGGAAAGGAGGGGTCACAGCTACATAGGTTTCCCAATGATGAAAGAAAATAAGTCCTTGACTAGCTCCGAAGAATCCAGCTGAGAAATCACAAAGCCGGGTGATTTCTTGGGTCCCTTATACTCACTCACTTTGTGATTTAGCTGTAAGACTAGCAGTTGCGTTTTAACTGGAGGGCTCCTAGATGATAACTAAGCCCTATGGGGAGTGGAACAGTGATTTGATTTCACTCTAATGATGCCTCTATCAAGGAAACATAAACCCAGAGTTGAAGGGGATAGATAAGTTTTGTTAGGATTTCACAGAAAGGATAATCAGGGTTTTCTCCTTTGTCCTGGGCCATACCTCCTTCACATGACTGGGGCCTCCTCCTCACCAAATCTCTGACCCAGAGAGGTCTAAGGCTTTGCCATTGGGCCATTCCTACTCACTTCCCTGGGGACCTTGTTTGGGTTCACAGTTTTAAGAAAATCTTAACACTGACAACTCTTACATTTCTGTCTTCAGTTTAGATTTCTCTCTCTGGAACTCAGAAACCCAGCTGCCTGCTCTGTCATCACCCTTTCACTGTCTATTGGCCCCTTTAACCAAACACATCTAAATTAAAGTTCCCAAGCTGCCCTCAACTCTTTCAGATCTGCTCCACCTGCAGCCTTTCCTTCTTGGCAAATAACAATTCCATTTGTTACAGTTGCTGAGGCCTAAGGACTTGGGAGCCCTGCTTGACTCCTGTTTCTCCACAACCCACATCTAAACTACCAGGCCCTGACTTAAACATATATACAGAATTCGAATACTCCTCACCATTTCTGAGTCCAAGCTACCATCATGTCTCTCCAGAAGTATTACAATAGCTTCCTAAATAGTCTCTGTGCTCCCACTTTGCCCATCTCAACAGAGCAGTCAGAGGGATTCTGTGAAAATAAATTTTCGATCCTGTCCAAACTCTCAGTGGCTTTCTATCTCATCCAGAGTAATAGAAAGTTCCTTCCCTGCCCCTCACACATGCCATATTCCTTTTTCCTGCTTTTCCCCTTTTTAGCATTTATTATCATAAAAATGACTGTACGCATTTACTTTCCAGTCTATTGTCATGCTTCTCCCTGCTAGAAGGAAACTCCAAAGAGCAGTAAAGCACAGCACCTGGCATTCAATAAATGCTAGTTGAAGAAATGGTGGGGGTGGGGGTGGAGGGTGGAGAAGGGGCCCAGGAGCCCTTTGGAGCTACGCTCTGAACCAGAGGATCTGTGTGACCAGAGGCAGAGAAAGGAATGCTCGGGAGAGAGGGCCACTGGGCCAAGGCCAAGTGGGGCCCAGTGGGGACTGGGAAGGCCAGAACAACTGACTCATGCTCTTTACCAGCCTCTACCCTCTTGCTTTATTTCTTCCAGGATACCTATTGTCTGTCTTTCAGTATGTAGCGAAAATCCCATGGCTGCTTGGATAATAGAAAGCTCATGGATGGAATTCAGGGTCAAAGACCTGAATCTAGCAGGGTGCCCCTGGACTAGCCACTTAACTTCACTAACCCTCTGCTCGTTTATCTGTCGTAGAAAGATAACAATCACTAGCTGTGTTCTCACGGGCTGTGGTGGAGAGTGATGAGTAACGGAAGGGAAAGCGCCTCACATTCCGAAAGCTGGACCATTAGGGAAGTGCACCAGAGTGTCACTGAAATGACTACTCAGACTCCCATGGAGGTTACCTACCTCAGTGGCAAGGAAAGGGGAAGAGAGTGTTCCAACTTGGTGACTAATTCAGAAATCCTTCGTCTTGGCTTTTGAATATGAGAGGGACACAGAAGGAGGGATTGGAAGGTGTACTTTCCTGAGGATGTGGCTAGTGTCCAGATAAGGTGCTGTTTATTTCCCATGCACAGGGTTCTGGGGATCACTTCTTCTCCTTTCATCCTTACATACATTTATTAGTTGGTTATTATTACCCTTTTCTTTAGAGATAAGAAAGCTGAGACTCAGAGAGATTAAGTAACTTGTCCAGTCACACAGGTATTTGGTGTCAGCATCAGAAGAAACCAGCTTTGTTCTAAGAGTCTGTCCTGTCCATAGGCTTCCTTTTCAGTGGCTTATGCAACTAAGTCAGCAGCCGACAGTGCTCCTTGGTCGCCTGAATTTAGGCAAGTGAATAGTACATGAGTCTAACATCAGGGGCCCAGGCAGATAACAGACTCTGAACTATTAAACATAATTCTAAAAGTGAAAAGAAAGGTCTGTGTGCCACCTGGGAGCCCAAACCCTTTTCTAGACCACTGCCTAGTGCTAGGAATGGTTTCTTATGGCAGTACACAACAAAAATTTAGAAGAAACCAGGATTTTGAGCTAAATGCTTTATAAAAGCCTAAGAATAGTACAGCTGGAAGCAATGCCCACTGGTCTTTTTAAGCATCATGGAAAAAAAATTTAAACAGTGGTACAAGAAATGACATGACTTTTTGGATGATTGGTAATCCCAATTTGATTTGAATAAGTAACATTAACAACTCACCCATCTGCCACACAATAGGGCTTAATCAGTCTTCATGGAATGTATGCAGCTATCTCTACGTGAATGTACCACATTAGGGTAATAGTTTTGATGTTTGTTAATAATAGATGTAAATTCATTTGGATAAGTGATGGATACTGGACCCACAGTTCAGAGAAATGCCCAAAATAAACAAACAAAAAAGCCTATAACAGGACACTGACAGAATACCTGCTTTAAAAATTTATGCACAAGAAACTTTATTGAGCACCTACTAGGTAATGATGGAAGGAAATGGAAGGCGCACCGGTCTCTGGTAACCATAAAAAACATTTATAGATGGTTTTAAGTAAGTAATTTTTGTAGGTGAGAACTACTTGAATTTGGAGAAAAAGGAGGACCATTTTTCCTTTGGTGTGAAGCACCAATTACACAGTGTTCCGGGAGAAAGAGGTCTGGGTGCCCTGAGCCATTTTAGACTGCAAAGTTCAGCTGCATAAAGGAGGCTACACAGAGGTTCATAGTTAGACTTTTTAAAAAGAAAAAGAAAACAACCCCCTCCCCAGCTACCACTGCTATGGAAACCCTGAAAACGAGGTTTTAGCAAGAAAGGAGAAAACTTGGTGAGCTGGTGTTAGGTCAAGGGCTTTGGGGTTGACTCCGCCAGGGCTTGACTCCCCCCATCTGCATCTCAGTTCTTTGATCTCAAGGAGACTATTTCCATTCAGAATCTCTGGTTCTTGGAATAGAAAATAAAGAGACCTGCTTGTCTCCTGTCAATAAGAAATAAGACAAAGAGGGTAAAGGGGCTCAAATAGAGGGTGATGGAAAGAGATTAGACTTTGGGTGGTAAACACACAATAGAGTATACAGAAGTCATATTATAATGTTGTACACCTGAAATTTATATGTTATTAACCAGTAGTCTTTTTAAGCATCAGATTTTTTTTTAAAGCAGTGATATCAGAAATGACATGACTTTTTTGATGATTAGCAATCATGACTGAATGTGCACAATAAATTTAATAAAAAATAAAATAAAAATAAGACTAGGTTGTAAAGGGCTCCGCAGAACAGCAGGCTCACAGTGGTTCTCAGTCTCATTCCTCCCCCAACCCTCAAACTCTTCCTGAGCCTCTAACTTCCTCTGCACTGGCACCTTTGGGCAAGGCCTTCTCTTTTCTCACCTACCACATTCAGGTGTTGGGCCAGATGACCTCTATGGTTTTGTTACATGTGTCTAACTGTCTAGTCCTATTTCTGAACTTTATGTTAATGAGCCATCTACTGTGCCTTACTGCATTTAATCCTCAGAAGAATACCTATGGGGTAACTGTTGCTTCCTCCTGAGGAAACCAAGGCAAGAGGCACAGAGAAAAGTCATCCTGGACCTCTGATTTGGCATTCAGCTTGCAGGAAAGACTCTTTTGAAAGGCTTGACAATAGCATTAAAAAAAATGAGACCCTTTATTATACCCTTGATCTTGAAAATCAAGTGGAAAACATCCCCATTTTCACTCCATCCATTCTCCCTCTTTTTGCACTAAAAGCTTTAGTCATCTTATCTTCGTTTTTGATTGTCTCTCTCTCTCTCTCTTTTTTTTTTTTTAACCTGTGTACTATCAAAGATTTATTTCAATAAGTTCCAGATAGTTAAGCATCACAATTTACAATAGCTAAGATCTGGAAACAGCCCAAGTGACCATCAGTAGATGAGTGGATAAAAAGGCTGTGGGACATTTATACCATGGAATACTACGCAGCTGTAAAGAGGAAGGACCTTGTACCCTTTGGGACAGTATGAATTCATGGTTGTCTCTTTTGAATGTTGCTATTCCAGGCTGAGATAATGACTCTCCTGAGAGCCTTAATCAAATCTGGAAGGCAACAGGACTGAACAGAGTCTTCCATACCTGGTTCCCAGACTGAACATGCACAAACAGAGGGGATGCTCAAACAAAGCTGATGCCCCTACTGCCTGAGGCCATGGGATTGGCTATGAATTTTCACTGACTCTTACCTGATTGTCTTTCTTCAGCATTTGACACACTTGTCAATGGATTTATGGTAAAGCCAGTCTCTCTCTTTAGCCACTGATTTATATTCCCCCTAGAGAGCCTTGAACTATGCCCTACACAGTAGTCACTCACTGAGCTGGAGATGGTACCTCCAACCAGTGCAGTCCCAGATTGCATCAAATATTTCAGCAATTGCACCAAATTGCTGGAAACCCTTAAAGTTTTGGTCAGCCCTCTTCCCAGCCTTTCTCTCTTAGACTCACAGAGCCCAGTTTCAGCAAACTCCTCATAATGCAATTAAATTTTTGGAAACTGAAGCCAGGTTTCATATTTAAATATTGACTTCAACCACACAGGAAAGGCTGGCCAAATGCAGGAATGACTGGTGGATTTTGGCAAAGAGATTAACTGGGATTTTCCATTCTCAGAGATGCTGCATGAGCTAATGCACAGGTAATTCTCTGTCTTCAGGGGTTCCCAAGGACCAAAGAGTGGGCAAAGCATGAAACTGAAAACCAACATGCCTCCTAGGGAATCATTAGTGTTCTAAATAAAAAGTTAAGTAGTAGAAGAATTGAACTGTTTCTTCCTTTTCAATGCAACTCCACCTACCTCTCCAGGTATTGTGGGGATGTTGTTAGAACATATGTGAAAAGACTAGCACAGGGCCTTGTTCAGAGTAGATAGCAATGAATGTATGTAGTTGTTAATGCTACAATATGGGAAAAGGCACTTGTTTGAAGTTAAACAACCAGGTTTTGAACTTCACTTTGCAGTTAAGTAGCCCAGCTGCTGCTTTCCCAGTCTGGGTGCTAATTCCCTAGTCTTTCTAATTGTGGCATACTTCACAGGGTCACCATGAGGCATATTAAAGAATGGCTGAGAAGGTTCTTTGCAAACTAGACAGCTTTCTAGACAAAAATACAGCCTCATTAGGTATACCTAATTTCTGTGTCACTGTTTCACCTTGTGTCTCTATCTGAATTGCCTTCCTTCCCCACACCCCTCTCCTATACCTGCCTTTTGAAGTTCTACCCTTCATTCATTGTGCAGTAGAGCACAGTGGATAAAAGCAAAGACTTAAATCTTTAGAGTTCAAATCCCAATTGCTTGTTTGTTAGCTGTTTGACCTTAGATGAGTTGTTTATCATTTCTGGGCTTCAGCTTCCTGTCTGTAAAGTGAGGATAATAACACCACCCGTTTTATAAGGTTGTTGTAAGAATTAAATAAGTTCAGAGTGTAGTGCTTAGAACAATATGAACTAAGTACCATATGTATGTTAGCTCTTGCTATTTCAAGGCTACGCTTATTATTTTGATGTCTGTTTCAAGGATATATTCATTATTTTACAATATTTTATTATTATGTTCAAACTCCATCCCTCCAAAACTTTTGTAGATCTCGTAGTTTGAAGCAATCATGCTTACATATGCAACCATATTGGTTGTAGCTCAGCGATAGCCCTTGTCATTGCTTGCATGTTTGTTGATCTCTCCTGCACTGGCCTGAGAGGCCTGAGTGACAGAGCCTTCCTCTTTTACCTCTGTACACATGATAGATGCATTAAATACGAGTTGAATTGGATGGAATGTATGCAAATGTATACACATGAATAAACCTAAATATACTAGACAATAGCTAATAACAACCTCTACATGATAACTGCTTTAAAGACTAAATACAATCAAAACGTTTAGCACCGTACCTGACACATAGTATGTGCTCAGTAAATGTATTTACTTGGAAAGATGGAAATATAACTAAAGGCACATAAAGTCCAATAAAAGTTTTTAGTGTACTGGGTCCCTCTCATTCAAAACATGTATTAGATGAGTAATTTACTTATCTTAGGTGCCAGGGCTGGATTAAAATATCGAGGAGAAGAAAAGTAGCTCCTGACCTCAAGCACTCACATTCAAGATGAGAGACAGTCCAGTTACTAAATAACCACAGAGGGCCATAGGTGCTAAGCCATGTAGGATGGAGCTGCACAGGGATGTCCCTTCAGCAACTCAGTCGCCCAGGTTAGTTTATTTGGATGACTGCATCTTCTTTTTCAATAAGTAGAAAGCCAGGGGAGAAGATTCTAATTGACCTAAGGAAGAGAGGAGCAAGTTCATTATAAGGGTGTGGTGGTTTATATACAACAGGTGAGAATATAAAAGAAGGGGGGTGCTATCATGAGCCACATCTATAGAATTATATCTCATACAGAAGATTTCTCAGTCTCAAAACATTGCAAACAAAAAAAGTGCTGGTATAGAAGGGAGACTAGTCTCCCACAAACTCTACTTCCACCTATGGCTTCACTTCTTTAGCTCCTAATTTTGCTACCTATTGGGAAATTAGTTTGGACTGGAGTATTTATAAGGACCATTCCACCTTTACTATTTTTTTAAATTTATCTTTATTGTTTAAAGTATTAAAGATGTCCCCCTTTTTAAAATATATATATATATATATTTTTTTAATTGATTTTAGAGATGGGAAGGGAGAGGGAGAGGCAGATAGAAATATCGATGATGAGAGAGAATCATGAGAATCATCAATTGGTTGCCACTTCCACGTCCCCCAGTGGGATCAAGCCCGAAACCCAGGCATGTTCCCTGACCTCTTGGTTCATGGGTCGATGCTCAACCACTGAGCCACACTGGCCAGGCCCCCTTTGTTTATTTGTTAACTCCTGGTCTGATATGAAAACCAACCCTTTCTCCTAGCTTCAAATACAACCTACAGTTGGAAGAATCTCAAATTTATGTCTCCAAACCAGGCATCTCTTGTGAGTTCAGAGCTCAAATATCCAACTGCTTACATCTACCTCAGAGATATCTCACACACCAAGTTCAAAACTGAGTTCTTGATGGCCAGCAATTGCCCCCCTACAAGCTTTTCCCTCAGTGTTTCTAACTCAGTAAATAGAAACACATCCATCTAGTTGCCCAAACCAGAAAGATGGGATTTACTCTTAATACCCATCTCTCCTTCACCACCCCTTCCTGCTGAATCCAATCTTTCTTTCTATTTTGTTAGTTCTATCTTCAAATATGTCTCAAATCTTTCCACACTTCACAGCCTACACTGCCACCTCCCTAATCCAAGCTACTTTCATCTCTCACCAGGACTCCTGCTCTTGACCCTTGCTAATTCATCTTCCATACAATAGCTGTGGTGCTTTTCTTAAAATATAAACCAGATTGTGTCATCACCCTGCCTAAAAACTTTAAATGACTTCTTCATACACTTAGAATAAATTCTAAATTGCTGACTATGGCCTACAAAGATCTAAATTCCTGCATGGTCTAGCTACTGATTATCCCCCCAGTTTCACCTTCTACTAGTCTCTCTGCTTGTGCCACACTGGCTTCCTTCAGGTCCCTGAGCATGTCATGGTTTTAGCCCTTTAGAGTTGTTTGACCTCTGTTCCCTCTGCCTGGCACACTTTCCCCCTCACTCTTGCCATCATTAGCCCATTCTCCTTTTTCAGATCTCAGCTTAAAGTTTGCTTTAATAGAAAGGCCTATCCACTAGGTAAATTATGTCCTACCCCCACCTCACAGTACCTTACTCATTTCCTGTATCTCAGTTATCTTAATTTATAATAAATACTCATCTGTGGATTTCCTTGTGTAATACTTGTCTCCTCAATTAGACTATAAGCTCCTTTAGGAACAAGTACATAATTATTCTATATATATGGAAAGTCTAGACCGGACTTTCCACATAGTAGGTGCTCAGTTCGTAACTTTTGTAGCTACATATTGGTAAGAACTAAAAATATCAACCTATGTTTATTCCATGTAAAACACTCAACCAAATGGGTGATAAAATAAGGAAATAATCATTAAATATATTGTTTCTCCAACCTTTTCCATTTCTAACCCCTAGAATCTTACATTTTCTTACTGAACCCTCAGCTTTCAGAGTTGAAAAGGGAAGTGTCTTAGTATAATGTTCTTTTGCTTCACTCCCACAGACACATTTAGCTTTGTGCAAGAATGTGGCTTCCACAGGTATGGCTGGGGAGACGTGTTGGGAACAGGTAGGGTGGAAAGGAAGAAAAAGGAACCAGCCGGGGGAGGTGGCTGCCCTTGCGCAGTTTGGTCACCATCCCAGTTCACCCACATTGGAGGTTTTTTTTTAAAATGTCATATATATCCAGGATTCTCTTCTTCCCACCTCTAGGAATCCAAAAATAAATGAGCTGATGATCATGGGCTTGGTGCCTACAAAACTGGCAAGTATGGGCAGATAAGCTCTCAGTTCTAGGAGTCATCTCTTGCCACCACCACCTACTGTCCCTTAACACTTTGGAGACTGTTGTCTACCTATTTCTGCTCAATCTACTGGGCATTTTGTTCCGCTTAGGTACCTGTTGTTGCAGATTGCAGGAATTAGGATATATATGGTCTTATGAGTAGGCCCATTGCTTCATCTGCTTGATTATTGCCTGGTTGCCTCACCAGAGTGAAGCCCTTACTCCTCTCTAGTGTCCATGCTCACACTTCCTTCCTTCCTTCCTTCCTTCCTTCCTTCCTTCCTTCCTTCCTTCCTTCCTTCCTTCCTTCCTTCCTTCCTTCCTTCCTTCCTTCCTTCTTTCCTTCCTTCCTATCAAGGCCAGCTTGCTCCCAATCCCCTTCCATATCCATCTCAACACTCAGGGATCCATTTGGCATTTGTGGCAGAGACAGGAGCAATAGATTCGGGGATTGTCTTAGCAAGTTGAAGTTGGCCCAGGGCCCCGTCACTCAGGCCTTTGGTAGAAAGTTATCCTATCTCCTTATTTTAGTAACTCACTCATTAGCTCAAATGCTTAAAACAAAAATTATAGAAATCTACCTTGTTGATCCTAGAAAACAGCCCTGATAAATTGGGACGCTGTCTATATCTTCTGCTAAGAGTCCAGTTAGTGCAAAACAAATGATTTTTCCTCATCTGGGTGCAGGGGAAGGGCGTGGAGGGGCTAAGGTAGAAAGAGGAAAAAGAGGAAGAGGTATCAGAAAGGAGGATCTAACGCTGGATTTCAGTTCCCACTACTGGGAAATGGTTCGTTTCCAATTCTGCATTTCAAGAACAAAAAGACTTTCTGACGGCCTTTTTCATTTTCTTTGGATCAGTATGAATTCTTAGCCGTAATTTATGTCCTCCTGTACTTAAAGGGTTAAAATGTTTTGGGAAGTGAAATAACCATATTTAAGGATGGTTACAAAGTCAAGATAGGGCATTTCAAATACCTTGTTCCCCAGATAGAATCTGAGTCACAGAGTCTGTAATCTGTTTTGGAACAACCTGATGGCTTTACTTAGCTGTGATAGTTTGTTCATTAGTTGGTCCATTCATTCAACACTCGACAACTACTTTGAACTACGCATTATAATTTTCAAAGTATTTTCCCCTCCATTGTACTTGATTCTTATGAGAATCCTGTGATATAGTCACTTAACAGAAATTATCATTTTGGAGAACAAGAAACTGAGAACCACAGAAGTTAGTCAGTTGTGGAACTTAAACTGGAACCCAGATCATCAGATTTTACATCAAATTCTCTTTCAGTTCTACCTACTTCAATCAACATTTTTCTAAGTGAGTACCATGTGTTGGACAGAAGTCTAAGGAAACAAAAATCAAGTGTTCTTGTCCCTGAGGAGCTTCTAGCCTATCCAAGAAAGGCAGAGATCAAGACATGGATCTAGAGTTGAGGTAAGTATAGGGGTCCTTGCTTGGAGAGTGCTAAGAGTCTGCTGTAGAAAATTGTAGTAGGAGATGAGACTGGAAAGAAGTTTGAGGGCCTAAAGGGCTTGATTTCTTGATTCACCATCACCATCATCAAGTCTTCTCAAATACACCTTCCCAAATTATGACCTTTATTAACGTAATTATTAATCTTTTTCTGTTCCATTTTCTTTTGAGCATTTTGTTCGCATTTTAGTGCCAGTGTCTCTAAGGGTAAGGTTGTTCACAGCAACTTGATGTTTAGACATTAAAAGCTGGACAATTGTAGATAACTAAAATCTTGTCTGGTAGTTTTATGCATGTGCCATTATATCAAACTCATCTTTGCCTGGCCATAGAAAGGAAATGGTCATAACTCCTAGCACATAGGTTCAACCCTGAGGCCTTGGTGACTAGGTTGCTGTGGAAACTGGTCTGGATGCAGGGCTGGCACCTAGAGATATCACCTGTTAGTATATTGCCTGAAAGTCTGGAATACCTAGAGTGTTGGGATGGACTTGGGCTTAGTTGGATAGGCATCAGGACCTATTGGGTGTCTAGTTCTTGTTAGGGATGGTGTTGTGTTCTGGAGTCCAGGCTGTGAGCTGTGGAATAGAAAGATGCTGGGTGATTTTTATGTTCATTGCAGAACCTGTTAGGTACAGAGGATATAAAAATCAAGGTCCAAAGCTCTGGCCTGCAGGCTGAGCCAACCTGGTGATGGTGGTGGTGGAGCTAGCTGAGGCTCTGTTTGTGCTCCAGGCTCTTGCAGATCTTCCTGATTGGCTTATTGGGTATTACTGGATGGTACACTGAGATGGCTGGGTAATATCCTATTCCAATTAATACTAGATGAAAAACTCAGAGGCTGAGCCTGCTGAGGGAGGGAATTAGTGCCTCAAACTGATGTTGGAGTGGGATGTAGACACAGCATGTGAGAAGAAGCCATAGAATTGTATTGGGCTCAGAATTGGGGCATTTGGGACCCAGTCCTGGCTCAGTACTTTTGCATCACCTAAAACAATTTCATCACCTTTCTGGGCCCTTTGTTTCCTCAGTAGACTGTGTGGCCCCAGGGGTCAGGGTCCCATATTATATTTGTCTGTTTCTCCAACATCTAGCACAGTGTCTACCCCTCAAAAAACCTACCAATGAACCATGTGTTGTTTGAATGAGTGAATGAGTGAGTGAACAGAGAGAGCTGAGCATGGAGAATTAATAGCTTAAGGGAAGAGGGGCTTATCAGAATCATGGTCCTTACCATCACCCCCTAGAGTTTGATGTCTACCCTCATGCTTTTTTTCGAGAAATGGTGATTCAAGTAATGGTATAACCCCCCAAAGTTCCAAACAGCTTCATAAGTCTCTGAAGTAAAAAACATTGATATAGTTTATTTTATATTGTTTTCCTTAGCATCCATTACTCAAACATGTTACAAGAATAAAATACAAATCTCCTGTTAGTCCCAGAAGTATCCCAGTGAAGTTCTATCTACCAGGAGAGCTCCTGGGTGGCTTCACAGAGACAGCAAAGTAACCAGGAAACCCCGTGACATTTGCAAATGCTGTGAAACACCAACAAACAAGATAAGCATACTAAGACCAACTGAGTGGAAACAGATCAAAGATTTACAGGATCTGTTTAATCTCATTATGGTCAATGAGCTCAGAAAAGTTGATGTTTTGTTGGAGTGGAGACAAGTGTCTCCCAGAATGAAAGGCCTTCTCCAAGAGTGAGTGGGCAGTTCTCACTTTTGCTGTATGCCCTAAAGATGTGGGTGGCTTCAACTTTAGGTCAAACATTCAGAACTTTAAATTAGAGGACTAACTATTTGCATTTAAAAGACTTCATCTAGGGCTTTTCAATGTATTGAGAGTGAGCTTGTGAGGTAGATATCAAACTAATATATAAACTTTATACAATTTGGAAGATAAAGAAAAGAATAAAAGAAAAAATTCATCCATAATTCCACAACCTACTTTAAAATAGCCACTATAAATATTTTTTGTTAAGTGTGTACTCTTGTGTATGTATATCCAGTCTAATTTCTATTAAGGGTATTGTTAAAGAGTTATGAATACACTACATACATATATTATATGTTCATATATATATATATATATATATATATATACACACACACACACACACACACACATATATATATATATATATATATATATATATATCCTACTTCTTTTCACTTTACCTGATACCATAAGTATTTTCCAATTCTAATTTTTAAAAATTAGTAGTATTATAATTTACTTAACTATTCTCCACCCAACACCCTCTCTCCCAACCTAATCATGATGGGACATGTAGGTTGTTCGAAATTTTTGTTGTTAGATATAATGCTTTAATGCATACATCCATTCAAAGATACTTTTCCCTGTATGTTGAACTGTGCCTTGAAGATAGATTCCTAGAAGGAAAATTACTGGGTCAAAGGGCATAACTGTGCTTATGATTCTTGAGATACATGACCAAATAGATCACTGAGTCATCCTAACTGAAATGGTATATGAAAGGATTCAGTCTCACTGCATTTCACCAAGAATTATTTACATGTCAGCCTCCATAGTGAATATAATTGTTGATTCAAAGATCTTATAACTACTTGGCAGAGAAGCTGACAGAAGTGGGAAAAGATGAAGGGAAAGAAGGAAAAGACACTTAAAACTCAAGTGCAGCATTGGAATTAGACACCATTGATAACCTACAATTGGTTAGAAATTAATGAGGCACTTCTAAAATAATATACAGTATGTCAATGTAATAGGGGCCCTGTTTACCAAAGTAAATATTGCAGCAAAATAAGTAATTTGGAGTGGACTGGTTGATGGGAATCAACTCTACCACTAATTTGCTAGGTGGTCAATTACCCTCTCTTGACCTTCCTAGTTTAGATTATGGTGTCATATCTGGATAATGAAGATAAATTTAGAATTTTAGGGTCCAGACAGCTATTCTTTAGACACCCAGGGTTACAACTCTGCTATTCAACTCTGATGAGATCCAAAGTTCTGTTGGAGTTATACAATGAAATAGAAGATATTCTAGGAAGCTCCTGAGATTCTCCCAACCTCAGTAATGAATCCCCAAGTTCTGTGTGTCCCTTATGGACTAATGGAAAGATCTTTCCAGGCCTGTTTCCGTGGGTGGTTTCCAAAAAGAAATGTGGAATAAGTGGATTGATGAATGGTTTGAGACATCTACCATCACGAAAACATTTTGCCTTTGCTGGTGCCTGAGTATTCTTCTGTTAGTTCTTTATACAGAAATTAGCTAAATTGTTTTCAATTTAGTAAACTAAAAGAATAAATGCAGGCTTCGTAATTTCCCTGACACTATTTTGGGGGCATGGTTGGGTGGGAAGCAAGACCTCTCCTGGCTCACTTTTTGGAGATTTCTGGTGTTGGAAAATAAAATAAAAGTATGTCCCAACTCCCTACTCTCCCCTCCCCACCAAAAAAATGTATATGGAAAATTTGAGAAGACAGTACAAAGAACAACTATGTACCCAGTTTTCCCTACTATTAACATTATACAATACTATGGTACATTTGTATCAATTAACAAAACAATATTGACACAATATTATTAACTGATGTCCATCACTTATTTAGATTTGCTTATGTTTACCTTAAGTCTTTTTCTGTTCCATGTTCCCACCTGGTTACTACATTACATTAAGTTGTCATATCTCCTTAGGCAACTCTTGGCTCTGGCAATTTTTCAGACTTTCCTTGTTTTGATGACCTTGACGCTTTTGAGGATTACTGGTCATGTATTTCGTAGGATGTCCCTCTATTATCTGATGTTTTCTTCACAAATAGACTGAGGTCTGTGAAGAAGACCAGGGTTAAATCAAAAGTACAATCAACATTGTTTATCACTGTTGCTGTTGACCTTGATGAACTGTTTGATGTCCTCTGTTTGTCAGGTTTGTTTATACAAAAACCTCCCTCGTCCCTCCCCATACTGTACTCTTTGGAAGAAAGTCACTATGCACAGCTCACACTTAAGGAGTAGGGAGTTATACACCCCCTTTGAGGGCAGTGTATCTACATAAATTATTTGGAATTCTTCTGCAAGGGAGATTTGTCTTTTTTCTCCCATTTATTGATATATGCTATAATTTATTTATATCTATGTGGATTCATAGATAATCATTTTATATACTTTGGGTTGTAAGCCAGTATTATTTTATTTATTTTGTTGCTCAAATTTTCCAGCTTTGGCCATCGGAGCTCTTTAGGTAGCTTCAGAGTCTTTGAAATATCCCTCATCCCTTTGAAATACCCCTTGTTTGTTTGTTTTTAACAATTTCTTACTTTAGGGTGCTACAAGATGTTCCATTCTAATTTTGTGTATGTCCTGCTCCAGTCCTAGAACTACAATCAGCTATTGGTTCAAAAAGCCTTGCTTCCCGTTACTGGAGAATGGTATCAGATCACAATCTGCACAGGTGCGCTCATTGCTACTGCAGTGTCATTGCTTTTAGGCCAAATATTTTAAATGTAAAGTTCTTAACTTGAACATGCACACAACTACAATACAATGGCACCATTCAGAAAAACAATTATAGATTTATTAACTATTAGATCACAGTACCTTCAGAGCCTGTGGGGGCTCATATACTGGGTCCTACACTGGGAGCTACCTGCAAAACATGTGTAAAATGATCTTCTCCTCCATCTGCCTGTGTACTGCTAAGACTGATGGAGAACTTCAAGGGAGGTCATGTAAAAAGTCCAAATGTGAGGCCTTCTGTGAGTGTAAGGCCACAGAAAAAGGTTATTTTGCAGGGCTGCCCACCCCATATCCCCTTTCCATGATAAGCCATGAAAAAACCATAGCCCAGGTTTAAACCAAGGCATCCAAGTTCTGGACCAAGCTCTGTCAGTGATTCAGTGTGTGTGGCAAATACATTCTGTCTGGGCCTCAATTTCCAATTATACAAAATCAGTAGTGTTGAGTTGGATCGTTGCTAAGGACCCTCCCAGTTCTAGTATATTATAACTCTCAATACTTTTCCATTGAGAGAATGTAACTGGCTCCACCTTTCCTTGTCCCCGAGGAATCAATATTCCAGAAGGTCTAAGACAGTGGAGAGACGATGGGGGTGTGGAGGTCACTGCTGAATTCTGGTAAAGGCCTTATTTTATCCAGACAATCAGGTCTGACAGATTTTAGACCATTCCTTTTAAAGAATGAAGATTTTAAATTATAGGAAGTATTGATTTGATAGAAAGTATCTCATTGATTTCAAATTTCTTCTGGTAGATCAAGGGGTTTTTGGGTTTGTTTTTGTGTTTTTTACTTTTTTGTTTTGTAAGGGCAAGCTCCTCATTTGTAATTTCCTCTGACTTCAAATAATTGCCTTTAATGCAGTGACGGCTAGGCTACCTCTAAGTTTCTTACAAGGAATCTCTCTCTAGGATTTTTTTCTCTCTCCTTTCTTCCTTCTTTCTGTGTATGTGTGTGTGTGAATGAACATTATATTTTTCACATCCACATGGAGCTTAGTGGCTTAAAGGCTGCCCAGTTTACAAGTGTCATCTCTTTTCTATCATCGACTGGGACAGTTTCCAAAAACAAACAGAAAAAAAAAGAATTCTAGTGCAGAAAAGACACTTGGGAATTGTCACATCTGATTCTGAATGCCGGAGATCAAAGGTACAAGGTCTTAGAAACTGCCTCCTCCAACTCCTAACATTTAAAATCTTCAATTGGCTTTTGGACCCACTCAGCATAATCCCAGACTTTGGTCTACAATTGGTTAAAAATTGATAGAGGTGAGGCTTCTGGGACTGCCTTCTTTACTTAGAAGTTTAAATTTTAACCCCTTCCCCCACCCCAGGTACACAAATTCATGCAGTTTCTTTCCACATCCCCCCACCTTAAAGTTCTGTAAATACGTAGTTCGATACAAAGGTATAGAATTTTGAACAAACAGACATCATGTATATCATCTGGGTTAGTCCTTCACATCGTTGAGGAAACTGAGTCCTGACAAGTGGTTTTGCTCCGGGTCCCATAAGGACTTCCAGGCAGAACTGTAATTAGAAACCAAGGTTTTTTTTGGCAACCTCTCCAGTTTTGTGTGTGTTTGTGTGTGTGTTTTTCCTGCCTCACACTATGCCCCTGCGGAGTTACACGTTTGTGTGTGTGTCCCTGTACGTACATATGCTACATAGACACCGACATGAAGGAAACATGCACCAAACATCTGTAGTCTGACCTCAGGGAACAGTTTAATGACTCGAATTTCAGGCAGCTGAAAGGTTTCTGCGGGTGGAGGCTGAAATAAACAAGAAAAGCCACTGTGGAGATGTGAATGGAAAAGTACCAAGCACTCCCTCCCTCTGCACATTCTTCCGCTCTCCAGCTCTCCCTGCCATCAGGCCGGCTTCAGATAGGCTTCTGCACGGTCAGGTGTACAGAGGGCGGTGCAGAGAAGAAAGGAAAAAATGCAGGCACAACACGCAAATCAAGTTTTTCCACTTCTAGCCTTAGGTAGTAAAGACGGCTGAGTACAGCGGGCCCGAGGGTGGGCCCTCCACCCTGAGTTTACAAACACTCAAGGGCTTTCCTCCTCTCATCCCTCTCATAGTCCAGCTGCTGCTTTCCCTCACGCTAAGGGTTCATAGGAAGTGAAAACTCTGCTATTCAAAACAGCGATCGGATGCAATAAACAAATTATTACAGCCCCCCAATCATTTCTCTATTTTAAGCTCCCGATATTTATTTCCATTGTATCTAAGTGGGGAAAATGTGGAAAATCAATGTTTTGGGGGGAAACCCTGAGCTATGCTGAAAAGAAAAAGAAAAAGTCTTAGAATAATACAGGCTGGAAGCAGGCAGCATATGGATCAAAATTAAACGCTGACACTTTTTCAGAAAGTAGTGGCTGGAAATCATCTTTTTTTTTTTTTTTTTTTTTAATGTCTCAAAACTTTCTGCTCAAATATCTCTGAAAAATACCAAGAAAACTTCTTTCTTTCTCCAAGGATAATATACTGAGCTTGTTTGCAATAGCTCTAAACGAAGGATTTAAAATAAAATTAATGGGTAAACTTTTACATGTCAGGTAGATAACATCTCCTTTACCCATCAAAAATAGTGTCACAGCAGCACAGGTGACAAGCATAACCAAACCCAACCAACCATCAAAACTCAGTATTCATCATGACTTGGAGTTTGTTTTAAAAACCAGTTTACAATTTACAGAGCCCAAAGCAGCCTTGCTTTCCTCAATTCTGCCAGAAAACAAGATACCCAGGTAGTCAGATCACCAATTCTCTAAAATGACACAGGAACATCAAACCACAAAGACCCATTTTGAGTTGTGTTCCTGGGGTCACACACATCTCTAAGTGAGGGCCAGCCTGTCCTCCTGGTAGAAGGAAACCCAGGGGAGTTATGTTATTGATCAGCAAGGTTCCTTCCAGTTTGAAAATCTATAATTCTGTGATGTGATAGTTCAAAGATCTACCAAGGTAGCAGAAGTTCCTGACAGGGGAAAACAATTTCCTGTTTGGAGCCCCCTTAGAACGAGACCAGTGTTTATCCCAACAATAGGTTCTTTTTCAGCTACAACTGAATTGTGAGGAAGATTTCATGAGTGGAAGTGGATGCAAAATCTGTTCCTCTCCTTAAATAGATGTAACATTAGGAACAGGATATTTCATTTTGTAACAAAGCTTACATTTACCCAGAAGCTGCAGTTAGGAACCTATTACTATGCCCAGTCCACTGAGCAAAGGGGCTGGCCTGGTCCCCTATTCTGAATATTAATAGCCAGTAGAGCCATTAAATCATAGGACTGGTTGATACACAGTCCCTCCACGTCTACAGGAATCACACATAAGACCCCAAACACGGAATCTCTCTTTAGAGCTTCTTCAGGATGATTTAAAAGAATCTGAATATATTCGAGTCAATCCTTTCTTTAATCCTATAACTTAGCACTGCTGTAGTGACGGAGACTCACATAGTGATGCCAACTGGCTGCTAATGGGGAGAGATCAAAATGAGAAAAGGAAGAACATGCTGGAAGAAATTCAATTGATATAAAATTTGATAGTTTAGTCTTAGGAATTGAAAAGAGATTGAGAGGTGGGTGCACAATTTTCCTTACTACTCATTCAATGGAGAGGAAGGGACCTGCCTAAAAGTAAATCTCTACCTTTGGAATATTTTTATTTCTGTTTTTCTTGTAATGATCTCCTGTTTTGATCAATTCCTTTCAATGTAAACAGTTTGATTTGGCAAAAAGAAAAAAAAAAAAGTAGAAATGTGGGACTCTGGAAGTTGGTCTCAGAAATAATGTGCTGAGAAGGTTTGAGGTCCCTGGTGGTGGGGTTAATTATCTATAAATCAGGCCTGGTGGGTTCTCTCTCCAAGCACTCTTTGCAGAGGATTAAAGAGGACTGTGGTACAAAAAGGGTGCATTCCTTCCCAGCCCCCACTCGGGTTAGTGCTGTCGCCAGAGGGAGCAGATTTCCCTTTGCTCTGCAGCGCCCCCATGGGGCTAAGATTGGAGTGGCAAAGAGAACGCAGGAGGGACCGGCTGAGTGTGTTTAAGGTGGGGCTGGGGGAGGGACCAATGAGGCCTGTAGGCAACTTGGACAAGAAAAATGTCCAAAAATCATAAAATCCCTTTGTACCATCAATAATAGGGCAGAGCCATATAATTCACATTCCGAGCCATATAGATACACCGGAGAAACCCTAAATTTCTTATTGCTCGTGAAAGAAAAAAATATTACATATAAACACACAAAGAAAATGACTTCGGTAAAATCGGGGTGTCGTTTTGAATCCAGTGAGATTCATTTAAAACTCTTTGAAAATGAGGGGGAAGGAGACAATTTAAAAAAGCAGATAAGCGTCTGGCAGAATGAATCTGCACTTGACAATATCATGTGTCTCTGAGGGTAAAATGTTCATTTCAACAACAGTGACAGGATTAGGCCTATGTATATTTTTCAAAAATCCTTCACAAGACAGGCTTTTCGACAGAGGCTGCAGTAATCCATCTATAAATAAGTATTAAAATATTCAGATTTCACAGGGACAGACATACATATTTCCTACGCTTCAGCTCTTGTGGAAAACAATCAACTCTTTTGGACCTCTCCTGGTTCTAAAGCTCCCAACACAGCCTTTTAAAACGGGGGCTGCATCAACCACAGCATTGTCAGCAATAGACACGAACTTCTTATTGACTTCTTTTGGGAAAGAGATCCCAAATATCCCAGAAAACATCCAGCAATCTTTCATAGCTCTGCTCCCTTCTCCATTATAAACCCAAATGTGGGCGATGGAGAGGTAGATTATTTGGGGGGATATCTTTATTGGAAAGTAACATGTGCAGAAATTTTGTGGGACCTTTAAGAACTCATCTGTAATTTAATGAGTCGCCTGAAGGGCTCTCATAGCCAAAGCTCAGAACAGCCTGACCTTTGAAATCTGTTTTTGGTCCAAACATTTTGGGTTAATTCTTGAGGAATCTGAAATATTATTTTCCCCTCACACCCCTTTTTTTAAGAGAGAGACATAAAAGAAACAAGAGTCTCCCTCATTCAGGGATGAGTAGGAGGGGAAAAAACCCCAACCAACATTTAAATAGGGAAACTGGCAGTTCTGAATAAACAAACCGAGGCCCACAGTGAAACGATTCTACACTGCATTTGTCTTCAAAAACATAAAGGAAGGAAGAAAGAAAGATTTCCCCTTTCTCCCCCTCCTCCCAACTCAGCTCGAAAGCTGCGGACTGTGCTGCGCGCGGCGCGTTGCGGTTGTAGCACAGTCTGTTCCGAATGCACGCAGGATCTGCGATTCTGGCGCGGCAGGCCTCTAGAACTCCCTCCGGCTGGTGTCTTAGAACACAGAAGGGATTTTTGACAACGACCTTGAAAAGAGACAGGAGAGGGGTTGGGGGGTGGGGGGAGAATCAAGACTTTAGGAAAAAGCAAAACACAAACAGGTATTTGGCTCACAGACTTCTGTAGAACACACGCGTACACCTACCGAAATACACACACGGTTTTTGCAGCAAGACATGTCCTAAGTCTACAAGAACAGAAAGAGTAAATCCACCACTTGCTGTTCTGGAAAGAAACAAACCCAAACAAAACAGATCCTTTGAACATGTCGCTGAAGTGCAGGAGAACCTCCTCTCAGCATTAAGTCCAAGGGGAAAAACAAAAATGCACCAAAAAAAAAAAAAAAAAATTAAGTGGGGGTTGGAATGGTTACACACGACCAAAAAACTCAGCTTCTTTCAGTAATAGCATCAGTATTAAAATAGAACATCTTCTTTAAAAAGCTTGAGAGATTAGGGAAACACACACACACACACACACACACACACACACACGCACACCCAAATCCAACCGATGCGGGATCCTACGATTTACGTAACACCACAAACTCGCAAAAGGCAAAAATCAGAAGCCAAAATCCGAAAGTCATCAAAATACAACCACCCCAAATCCCAAGCCATCACATCAACAAGGAAAATAAAAACTGTCCCAAATAAAAAATAAAGCAAATGAACCCACCGAAAACTGCTTGGCAAATATTTTTCTCGTGGTGCCTAATATTCTAGCTGCAAAGAGCTGTGGTGTTTGTTTTTTCTCTTACTCGCTTCTAACCCTACTGTATAGAACAGACTTTTTCCAACGGTTCGAATCTCTCGCTCCCTTTTGTGTAATTTAGCTCGAGGAGCTGAGTTTATGGGTAAGAGAGGAGGAATTAGCCCCAGACCCCAGGAAAGCAGAGCGCACTCCCCCTCTTATGTCACCGAATAGCAAATTAGTTCTCAGAATTCCAGAGGCCGAGCTTGCTCCAGCGAAGACGCCGACGTCACAGAGGGGGCGCCCACGTGACGGTGGAGGAGCGGGCCGTACCATCGCGCCGAGTCCGGGGAGGGAGGGCCGCTGTCCGCCCCCTCCGGCCCCGAGCCGGGACCTCCAAATCCGAGACGCCCAGCTCAGTACGACCTCCAAACAGGCCTAACGATGGAAAAAGAGTACGTCTTTGAGGGCTTTTTAGGGGCGAGGGGAGGCAAAAGCCCCGGCGAGCTGACACAGAGTCCTCCCCTGCCATGTAGCAGTGGTAAAGTCCGAAGCTCAAATTCCGAGAATTGAGCTCTGTTGATTCTTAGAACTGGGGTTCTTAGAAGTGGTGATGCAAGAAGTTTCTAGGAAAGGCCGGACACCAGGTGATTATTGCTGTTGCTGCCGCTGCCGCTGCCGCTGCCGCCGCCGCCGCTGTTGCCGCTGGTGCCGCTGCCGCCGCCGCTGCTCATGATCATTATTTTACCTTTTAATTCTTTTTTTCCGCTCTTGCCAAATGCTTTGGCTCCAAGTTTCCTATGTGTATCTGTTGATGTAAATGTATATATTTATTTATTCTAGCTGTCAGGTGTTAAAATAAATGCCGAAGCTTAGCCCCACGTCTTTCCCACTCTAGGATATAGATTTTTATGTATTTATTATTTGCTTCTGTTGTCTTTGAGTGAATCGGCGGGTTTGGGGCGGCTTTGGCCACCCTCCCTTGAGTTGTTTTGGTTTTTGAAAAGGAGGTGGAGGAGAGGAAGGAGGGGAGTTAGGGGGCGGCGGGAGCGGAGAGGACGAGACAGTGTTTGGGGGGTGATTCGGGCAAGTCTGGGGGCTGTCTGGCCCGAGGCGCGGGGAGGACGCGCGCTCGCGCCCGCTCGCTGTCTGCTGCCTGCTTGCGCGCGGCTGGTGATCTCGCTGGATTCTTGCGGCTGTGTTTTCTCCCTCCTCTGGCTTGCAGACTGCCTTCCCCGCTGCCCTCGCTCCTGCCTGCGCTTCCCCCTCTCTCCGCCTTTCACTCGCCTCTCCCTCCATCCCCTCTCCCGTCCTCTCCGTGACTCCGGGGGGCGAGAAGGGAGGCTGCCCGCTCGCCCGCCCCGCTGGCTCCCTTCCACCGGCCTCGGTCCTCTGGACTCGCTGCCTCCGAGCCGAGATTTTGGAGGAAAAATGCAAAAGAACTCCTCAGTGTTTTTGTGTTTTGTTTTTTTTTTATCCCCCTAAAATCCGAGTGAAGTATAGTTTCTCCTCTTTCCGAGCCGTGATCTTCCCACCGAGATGCGAGTGCTGTGGTGTCCCCTTCCCCTGTGTTTTGGGGGAGGCTTAGCTTTGCCTGGAGGCGGGGATGTTGAATACTTTGAAAATTATTCTTTCTTGGTTGCAGTCGAGGGAGTCGGGAACCCCGCGCGCTCCTTCTCAGCGCCCGAAGGAGAGGAGCTGATAGCGGGACAGGGGTTTGGGGGGCGGGTGGGAAAGGGGTGCGTGTTTGCACCTGCGGTGCTGTTCAGTGTGCGGGGACTCCGGGAACCTTCCCGGGACAGCCTAGCGGAGCAGGAAGGTGGCGGGATTTCTTGGCGGTCGCGGTGTTTGTATTTTGGGCGCTGCGTGACTCCGTGTTAGCTCCCAATGGCTGTTCCTCCTCGGTCCTAAATTTTATTTTATTTTCCCGTGGTGCAAGCTTTGTGAAATGACAGCGGCGGGCCGGAGAGGAGCCGACACGGGGCTGTAGATGACCGAGGTCCTTGCACTGGGCGAGGGGAAAAACCAAACCGCCCCAGCCCGCGTTCCTCCGCGCAGGACCCGGGAGGGGAGAAGGGCACTTTGTGGTCCCGGCCGGGCGACCCGGCGCGGGAGGAGGGGGCGCGGGCGCGCAGGGGAGACCTTCGTGAGTGGTTTTGCAAACACTGACGGTGAGGTTGGTTGGATTTGCAACCTGTGGCTCTCCTCGAGGGAGCGGGGCTGGGAGAAGGCGGCGGCGGCGGCGGCCCGGGGCGCGAGCTGGTGGGGAGCTGGAGCCTCGGAAGTCGACTGCTCCCGGGGACAGCTGGAGCGAGGGGCCACCCCGCTGCCGGCTGCGGTGACCGTGGCAAATGTCTTGAGAACTGTGGCTCGCGTTGCCTGTATGATGCTGTATTATTGGAGCTCTGGCGAAAAATGGAATTGGTGTTGCAATCATGAGTTTTAAAGCTCCCCCATGAAAAACAAGAACACAACTCAAAAGATTTTACAGAGAGTGAAAAAGACCCCTTTTATGTTGTATCCCTTCTCACAAGGGTCCTGACAGCTGAGCAGGGTGAATGACCCTAAACAGGGTGCTGGAAGTCCAGAGCTGTTACTGGGTCCCTGACTGACTGAGAGAGTTGGTCACTCCCCACCCCACCCCCCTACACACCAACCCAAATTAAATATTTTGTGGAGGTTGTTTTTTTTTTTTCCAGTCAGTTTATAGTTTTCCAGGAGAAAAAATTTGTAATGCCTTTTTTTTTTTTTTAAATAAGTAAAGTGAATATCAGTAGATGTGTTTTTTTGTTTTCTGTTGTTTGTTTTTTTTTTTACTGTCCAGAAAGAAAAAAGTGGGGCAGGAGAGAGGGAACCAGGGAAAGGGCTGTTTAGAAATACAGTTTGTGGCTCTGAGCGATGCCACCGGCTTCCTCTACAGAGACTGCCAGTTTCCCTTTTTCTTTACAAGGTGTGTGTGTGTGGTTTTAATAAATAACTTTAAAAATATAAGAGTAGGGGCATGATCCGTCAGGAGACAGGTATCTGTTTTGCTCACTATTTACTACCAAGAGCCTTTGGCACTGGAACAGAACCTCGTAAATCTGCAGCCCAAGTTGAAGTTCATCTGGCCCTAGTCCACACGCTATTCCTGGAGGTAGCAAACATGAGCTCAAAGGAATGAGGTGAAATCACATTCTCGCTTTAAAATATATACTGTGTTTTTTTGTTTGGTTGGGTTTTTTTGTGTTTTTTTTTTTTTAAAGGAGAAAAGGTATTTGTCTGGGGGGTGGGAGGAGGAAATGGAAAGAGAGCACCAGGAGATGGCATTCTCTTGCTAAAATGACTGCAGTTGAGTCTTCAGGCCAAAATAGAAACCTGTAGATGGGAAATATTCCCCCTCCCCCCATTTATAAATAGAAGTTTCCAATATCCTACTATTTGGAAGACTTTCTAATACTACAGGCCCAAGCATTGGCTGATTTTAAGGGTCTGTTGAGTGACAATAAGGTTAGAAGCTGTTGTGAAAGCTAGGAAACTTAAAGGAGAAAGCAGCCAGAGGAAGCGGGAATTCTCCAATCGGGCTTTTCCTCCGTGCTCAGTTTGGAAAGGTTTTACCCTATGCTTTCTTGAAAAGACCTTCCAGTTCATTCTGGGTTTGGTGGACATGGGTGGGACTCTAAACTCTTAAGCTGCCGTTTGCTGAGCCTTGAAGAGTTCCAGTTATTGGTTGAGTAAATGTTAGCCATGACTAGATGTCAAAATCCTTCCTTCCCTCTCTCCCCTGCCCGGTAGCCACACTCACAACCCACTTCGTTATGAAAAACTTTAAGATTTAGAGGAGGTGGTGCAGCAGCGCCACCCCTCGGTGAGTGGAACTCTATGTGCACAAGTCGAACAATTTGAAAAATATTGTGAAATGACCTTATGAGGAATTTATTTTTTTGCCTTTAGCAAGAGGAGATAAAACTAACTTTTTTAAAAAGGATTTTGCAGTTGTTCTTTCAAATGGGAAGGGGAAACATTGCTTTTCAGCTAGGATAGTGTCATATAATAGGCAACGTAGTTCCAATAAGAGTGTGGCTGTGTGTGTGTGTGTGTGTGTGTGTGTGCGCGCGCGCGCGCGCGCGTCCCCGCTGGAGCCAGACAGAGGGGAAGGTTGCTTAGTTGGCTTTAAGTAATCGAGTTTTCCAGGAGGAGGTAGCCCCCCTTCCCTTTTGGACTTCTCAGAGCACCTGAATTCTGCTACCTGTCTGACCATGAGAAAACAAGGAATGTTTTAATGTAAAAATCCATAGTACCTGGAAGCCCTGTGGTTTTGGGGGCGGTAATGGTGGCGTATGTGGGGGGTGGATGCAGGAGTGAGGTTAAGGGATTGCGCGGGGCGTGGATTCAGGAGTGAGGTTAAGGGATTACGCGGGGCGATGGTTGACTGATCTGTAACTGGCTTTGGAGACCCGTGGGAATCAAAGTTAGGGTGGCGCGTGCCGGTTTCCTGCACTGCGCAACAAGTGGGAACGCCGCAGTAGTGATCCCAGCGAGGGTGCTGTGTTGTGGCAAAGCTGGCCGGTTTCTCTTCTCCTCCCTGGAAGCCAGAAAAGGCTTCTCCCAGCCCTCTCCGACTCCCGGCCTGAGACCAGCGGCCCCATCAAAAGACCAAACTCGTCCCCTCTTCCCCCACTCCCGGCTTTTTGGAGAGCAGTTAAGCCTGGGTGGGACCCCGCCCTTGGCCTCCAGGGACCCCTTTCTTTCTGGGGATCAGGAGTTTATTCTCGACTTTCTTTGCTGGTCGACCAGTGTTTGGCTGGGAGCTCTGCTAAATGCCGTCGAGTGCCATTCTATTCTGTTTTTTGAAGGCAAGTGCACCCTTTCTTTCCCTTTTCAATACATTCAGCCTTTCAGATTGGAAAAATCAAAGTATGCTACAGGAACTCGGCTCCAGATAATGTGTTGTGGTTGCTAGAGGCGTGAGCATCGCGAAGAACGGAATTACATCTAGTAAATTAAATGTTTTCCAGCTTTGCCTATGAAGGCAACCCCCTCCCCCTAACAGACAAAAAGAAAAAAAAAGGTTGGGGGTAGTCGGGTGTGGAAGGTTGTGGCCGCGCGGTGATTTTCCTACGCACTGAGTCTGCCACCTAGTGATAGGTCTTGGCTGAGATCCCTGCCTTGGGCGGTGGGTTCTCCGAGTCACCTCAGGTCTCCAAGTATCCTCCTGACCAGGCGCTAGGACTGACAGGGAGGACACCTTCCAATGAGGCTGGCATCCAACATCCAAAGTTTTGGTAAGGTGGATGAAAATTAGAAAACCTCCGGATACTTCTCCGATCCACGGTTGCTTAGTGATGGGCATCTGCCTCCAAGAAAAGAACCATAAAATAACTCGTTTTGATCACACTATTTCCCTATTGCTGTGGCCTAAGGGGGGGGGGGGGGTCGGTAGTGGAGGGATGCCATGGAGGCTCTAAGACATACAACTCTTTACAGTTGAGGAAGCAGGCCTGATGAGGGGGCCTGTTAGGCCTGTTAGCCTGCTTATGGTGACAGATAGTGACTTAGTCCAGGCCAGACTTTAAGCTTCTGAATTTCCAGGATAGTGACTGAAATTCAAAGGCAAGTTTGCCTCCCCTCGAGGTATCTAAAAGAAGGAACAGCAGTCAGAGAGAGCCGTGATTCCAACCTCTTAGGTCACTGTAGTTGGAAACTTCTCCAGCTGTTTTGGAGGAATTGGTTTACAAAGTATGGCCTAAGATTTTCAGTAACTAACATGAAAAGCCTACAGTTGTGCTGAGGGGTGGGGGGTGGGGGTGTCTCAGATTTTGGGGGAGGGGGGCGTGTGTTAGGGAGTGATTAAGGCCCAGTCCCTAGACATGTAGAGATGCATCTTGCTGCACCTGAGGCTCCCATTTGGATCCTGAAATCCCTCTCTATCCCCTTCTTTCTAAACTTTGCTAAGTGGCTTGGAGAGAAATCAGTTGTGTGGGTGGGTCATACGGACCGGCAGAGAGTAATCCTCATAGAATTTGTGCCACAACCGCTTCAGAGCAAACTTTTCTTTCTGGGAGCTAAGAACTTAAGGTAGCAAACGTGCGTCGGTGTCCTGGCGGCCCCTAGCGACGGCCGCACGCACACCCGCCGGAGACGCCGCCGTCTGGGCAGCCCGGGTCCGCCCGAGTCGAGTTCAGCCTCTCCCACTGCTGGGAGCTGTTGGAGGCCGCGCCGGAGAAACGCGCCTCTGTTCGGGTTGGAAACGAATCTGGGGATGTGTTTGAAGAGCGGTCAATTTTGACTCATCGCTTTCCAAGGACAGTTAGTACCTTCCATCTTCATTAACGTGAATAAAGACCTTGGCTGACTTCTGTCCAGATCGGATTTTTAAAGGCATTGTTTGCTTGGGAAGATCATGCCGCTTCCCTCCCCCGCCAGACTTTTTTGCAAAGGCCGAGCGGGTCCAGCTAGGATGGCCGAGATATCTTTGCTCGGGGACGTGGTTTGTTGGCATTGTCTGCCGGACCTTTCTGGAAGGCTGTCGCAAGCTGGGAGTATAGGGAGCGTCCCTTCTGCAGCTCCTCTTCAGATCTTGCTGATAAAACACATCCCTCTATTTTATTGCGTTTCCTAGAAGCTTGCTGGCTTGAAAGAGCGCTGTTGTCAGAAACGTGGTAGAAATGGAAGTCCGGACATAATGTCCCTGAACACCTCGGTGACTGCTGTGGCCACCGCGTTATCAAATTGGCATTCATCTACTGTCGGCTCCCCACCCTCTCGCCCTCCATCGAAGAGATGGAAGAGAGTCCCCCACAGAACAACAACTCTGCAGTTTGACCCCACCCCCTACTGAGGGACCCACGTGGCTGGGCCCGAGCAGTTCCTTAGTTGAGATGCTGCCAAGGGAGCGCTCCTCGGGCAGCAACCATGATGCAGGTTTCACTGCGGCAGCTCCAGCCTAATTAAAACTCCTCGTCTCAGTCCCTAAATAGTGCTTTACACTTCCACATTCTCCTTTAGATTTCTCAACGAGTTATTGGAATTTATTAGATTACCAATAATCCAAGGGCCGGCCGGGATTGGGCGGGGCGTGGCGGGTGAGGGGTGGGGTGGAGGACCGAGTTCTCCAAATCCCGAGACTGTCGAAACTAGGTCAATGGGAAGGAAGGAGGGGCGGGACGGCTCGGGCTGCGGGTATCCAGCCTCGGGGGGAGGGCTCCCTCTAGTGTCAAGTAGCGGCGAAGCGTGAGTTTGAGCTCCCGGAACCACGAGACTCCTCATTTACAATAAGTGCATTTACTTAATTTTAACTTCCCTTCCTGGATCCTCACCCCATCCTATATTAAATTTCAGCCTTCGCTTTCAACATTATTGCACCGGGCGAAGGAATGAGAAAGCCTCCAAGTAGGAGGCCGAAGAGGCCCGGTCCTTACGAACCGCCTTTGACGCAGCCGCCGCCGCTGATGGGTTGCGGGACGCAGCGCGTCGCCAAAGCCAGTTTTAAGACCCAGCTGCGGCCTTAAAGGCTGCGTCTTTCGCACCCCGGGTTCCCCAGTCCCCGCCCCCGCAAGCGCCTCTTGGAGCCCGCTACTGAGATCATTAGGAGATGGCGCCCAGGGGTTATGATTCCGAAGAAGGCCGCGGGAAGGCCGAGCAACCTTGGAGCGCGCCCGGGCGCGCGGTGGGGTCAGCATCCGGGCCTCTGCTGAATCCTGCCCGTGTTTCTACGGGGCTTCGGAGAAATCGAATTCGGAAAAAACGAAACCTGGCCAGGTTTGGCCTGGCAGCTCCTGTGCTAAAGGCGTTGGGCGGAAACCCAGCCGAGCTGTGTTCCCCTCCTTGCCAACGTAGGCGGAAGGGGCTTTCGCTTTAGTTTTTCTCCAACTCCGCTGGCTGGGGCGCGTGGAATGGAGACCCCGAGACCTGGGGACTCCATCTCTTAAACCTAACTGCCCTCTTAAAAAGGGAGTTGGGGGCCAAGCGAAAAGAGAGGGGGGGGGGAAAAAAAAGATGCCCCAGGCAAATAAACGCCGGAGTTTGGCAACTTGAAGTCATGAAATGAGCCTGGGATTGGATCGGAGATCCTGGGTTCTGGAGCGGCTCTGCTGCGAACTTGCCTGCCTCTCCCCATTTATAAAACTGTTGTGGGGGAAGGGCTGCCCCAGGCGAGCTGTAAGAGTCCCCGGGTCCCGCGCCGCCGAGGGATTTAGGGGAAAGTGCGCCGTATTCCCCGCGAGCGCGCCGGGGCGCCCCCCCGCCCCCCGCAGCCGCCCCCTCGCGGGGTGAATCCCCGGGCCGGCGCCGCGCGGGCAGCGATCCCGGCGGCCGCGGGGCCGGCAGCTTCCTGGAAAGTTACTTCTCGCTGGAGCCGGCGACGGGCAGGGTGTTCTGTGAAATCCGCTGAGCCGAGATCGACGGCGTTCCGGGAATGAGAGGGCTGTGCCGTTCCCCTCACTGCTCCCTGCCTTGACGGCGTAACAGGAAAAAAAAAAAAGGCACACACAATGTTAGTTCCCGAGGCGCACGAAAAGTTTTATCTGAATGCCACCCAATTAAGGGCTTCCACGGTAGTGCCCGGGGGCCTCCGCGGAGCCTGCGGGCGCTTGGAAGCGGATGGGCGGCGGCGGTGGCACAACGCCCCCGGGTGGGCAGGCGCGGGCGGACAGGTACGGCGCGGTGGGGTGGGCGAATCTGGGCGCTCGGGCTCGCGGGGCTGGGTGCGCGCGGGGTGAGCGAGCGAGGGGGCGGCCGTGCGGCCGAGCGGCGGAGGGAGAAGGACGGGTCTCGGTGTTGGCTCGCTCGCGCCCGGGACCTCGCTTCTTGCGCTCCTCGCATCTCCTTTGGTCTCTGTCATTTCTGCCGGCTTCTTTTCTTTCTCTTTTTGTGAGGGGGGCACCCTCGTTTTTCTTCTCCAAATCCTTTCAAGGGCCTGCCTTCTCCTGAAGGTGCCTACGTTTAAAGTACCAAAGGAGAAGAAAGTGTTGGGGTGGTGGGAGACAACCTGCAACTCTCACTGGGTGGTTTTTTTAACTCTCACTTGGTAGTTGCTGTGGCTAGGGCGAGGTTGGGTCCGGGAGAGTCCAGGTCCGGGCCCTCTCAGTTGTCAGTTTCTCCTGGACAGCTCTGCTCTCCTGGTTGTTTTTGTGGAATGAGGCTTGTGCGTGGCACTGGTGAGCTGTCTGAAGCTAACAGACAGGTTTGTCCAGGGCTTGATGGTGATTAGTTTTGAGATGTTGGACAAGGCTTATCCCCTGGAGCCTCAGTGTCCTCCCCAGTAAATCAGGGCTGTTATGAGGATCAGATACAATAATGGACTGGAAAGAGCTGAGTGGTTTGTAAAAAACAAACCAAGTGCTAGTGGTCCCTCCACACCTGCAGCATCTAGAGGGAAGTCTGTCGCCCACACCCACCATAACCCACATAGTCACTAATTGTGGGGCCTCCTGAAACAGAACTATGTAGGAAGGAGTGGACTTAATAAGGACGTGGACCTTAGTGTATGTGCATTTGGCCAGCCCAGGCAGAGGTTTAGGGTGAACAGTGCCCAGCCCAGAGTATGGCTGATAGTAGACCCAGGGGAATTGTTTTGTTTCAGTCCAAATCTGGAGTGAGTCATTGCCAAGTGTCAAGGTGAAACGGCAAATCTGGGCTTCCTGTGGTTCCAAAAGTGTGTGACTGGAAATCCACAGGCGGGCTGGTGGTTGAAGGTATTCCCGAAGTGTTTAGGGATCTCTTCCCTGGGGGAAGAGGAAAGTGTTTATAAATAAACCTCACATGCGCCTTCAGCATTCTTTTTCAGAGGAGACAAATTGTTGAACTATGGTTAGGACCAATTTAGTGCATCTCTCTTTGCCCATTTTCAGTTAGAATTGGGGAGAGGAGGAAATAGGTTCTTTTGTCTTTTTCTGTCCTCTCCCTTCCCCCATTTTCTCCCCACTATCCCCACTCACTCACATGCACACCTAACCTTGAAGCCGATGAGATTGAGTGACTGGCACTTGGGACCACAGAGAAATGTCAGAGTTTTTGGTTACAGACTCAAGGAAACCTCTCATTTTAGTGCTCATTTGGTAAGACTCAGCAGCCTGGAATGGGGGCAAAGTGTTTGTGTGGGGGAAGAAACTTAAAAACGAGATTCACCCACGTCAGGGTGCTGTCTTGCATGTTCTGCAGCACGTAGGCTGATTTGGAAAGGGGTCAGGAATTTGAGCCAGAAGACCTAGGGCTGGGCTACTCACCATCTGTGTGGCGTAACTGGACCTCCCTGGCCTCAGGCCCCTTTACCTGGAAAATAACTCTAAGGCCTAGGCTTTTTTAAAAAAGGGGGTGGGGAAGAGGGCTAAGATATGATTTTTTGTTCTTCAGCCCATATATAGTGATAAACGAGAGTCTTCCACCTGTACTTTAAAATAATTTTGTTTTAGAGAAACCAATTTGAAGAAGGTACTTATTTCATGAGTGCTCCGGGGCCAGTTCTCAGCTAAACCACACAATTAAATCTTTCACCAGCAGGGGGAAGCACAAACTTGGAAGATTGTGGCACTATATCTGGTCTTAGACTCAGGAGGGAAGGGAGAGGAAACTTCTAAACAGAAGGCAAAGATTCTTAAGAAAAGCATAGATATGCCATCTCAGGTTGTATTCTGCAGGTTCTGATTCAGAGTTTCAGACAGGAAGTACTGCCTGGCTGTTTGTCCTGGGCAAGCCACTTGAACCTGGGTCTCAGTTTTGTCACCAGTGAAGTTGGGATAAAGATATTGACTGTGTTGGCCTTGTGGAATCATTCTAAAACTTGAAAGATAATATTTTAGCAGGTTTTGAAAAGCATCCAAAGTTTTTAGGTCTCATTAATATTGAATTTTTTCTTTCTTCAAAATTTTTCTTTCCCATAAATTCAATGGCTTTGGGGTGGTGTACATTTTTTACATTCAGAAAAGAAACATGTGTATACATATATGTAATTAATGTGTGTAATGTATCCCCAGTACTCAGGATATAAACATTATTGCATGGCTTCGGGTGCCTGTTGTTTTCATAAGAGCAGAGCTGGAAAAATGTTTCCTAGCTTATGGTAAAACCGCACCAGCTGGCAGGCTGCAGCTATCAAAGTAAAACTAAACACGTGTGTCCTAAAATAAGACTATAGTGGACAATCTAACATTCATTAAATCAATTTCTGTTTGTTTTTTTTTCTCTTCCCTGCAGGTTTTAAGCAAAATTTTGGACTGTGAATCAAGGCATTGGGTAAGTAAATTGAATTATATCCTTTAAAATTTTGTGGAAAAACTGTTTCTTTTGAATTTCCCAATGCATATGTTTCTGTGAACTTTGCCACTTTCATTAGATGAGATAGAGGATAGCCGATTCCCTCTCCATCACTCCCAGCCTTATCCTTTATTAGCTCTCACCCTCTACTCCTGCGTTAGACTACCTCAACATGTTGTGATCATCCACTCCCATGCTTATTTCTTAGTTCACATTAAGTTAGCCACCTACTGTGCACCAGCAATGTGCTCGATGCTCAAGGTATACTGAGGTAATTCTAAAGGCTAATAGAAGAGAAATGAGTTATTGATGAGAATAGCTATAATTTTTAAGAACCTAGACTATGGATCAGGCACATCTAATTTTTACAACCACATAGGTATTACTACTCTCATTTTGGGAAACCAAAGCCCAGAAACATTGAGCAATCTGCTCCAAGTCACACAGCTAAAAAAAAAAAAAAAAAAAAAAAGGTAAAGCTAGCATGACCAACCTTCAAAGCCTGGCTTCTCTCCCCTGTTACACCCTCACTACCTCTCAGTGCTGGCAGAGTATTTGGTACGTGGGAAAAACACTCAACAATATTCATTCCCTTCCCCTTTTCTTTAAAGGGTTTTCTATTCTGACTTATTGGATACAAATTATTCTCCCCATTTTACAGATGTGAACAATAGTTCCCAGAGATGAGCCATAAATTGTTTAAAGACCAAACATAAGGGACTTCAGTTTGCATTCCATATGTTAGCAGGCTGAGTGACCTGCTCTCACTCTCCTGGTAAGCAAGAAACAGTCTGGAGAACTAACAGGATTTGGACCCCTTTTAGCAGGTGAAGACAAGATGGCCTCGCCGGCTGACAGCTGTATCCAGTTCACCCGCCATGCCAGTGATGTTCTTCTCAACCTTAATCGCCTTCGGAGCCGTGACATCTTGACTGATGTTGTCATAGTGGTGAGCCGTGAGCAGTTTAGAGCCCATAAGACAGTCCTCATGGCCTGCAGGTGAGGGTCTGGAAGGGAAAGGTGGATGGATACAGAGGGAGCGATGCTGCTGGCTGCCAACCAGGCAGAACATGTGGGCTTTTTGCTTTGTTTGGGATCATGTCTCATTTGTGTCTAGCTCTCCAGCATATGACCTGACTGAGTAGCCTCTCAGAAAGGGAAAGAACGCATACCTTTCGAGAAGTTTCTGTTCTGTGGGAATACAGGGAGAGATCAGATACTGTCTAAAGAAAGGATGCATTTGGCACAAATATGGAGAATAACTTCAGTTCACACATGGAAAAAATGAAAAGTGAAAGAGATTTTTAAAATATGTTAAGCAAGTTAATTTGAAATCTTTTCTCTTTTATTCCATAATTGTATTTATTTTATACTGCGGCTGTATTTCCATGGGTAAGTTAGTGAAAGTGAGACAGCTATGTCTTCATATTTGTCAAGGATTTCAAGTGTTCAGAGCAATTTTATATTACGTCATCTCCCTGGATCTTCACAGTGGCCTGTATTATGGATGGCATGATTGCCTCCGTTTTATAGGCGATAAAACAGGGACACTCACGGGTGAACTGATGTAGAGTCAGGGATCTCAGCTGCTAGTAGAGATCCACAATGAGCACGTTTTGTTTTTAATAGTGGAGAGAACAGGTTTCTAGAGATACAAAAATAATAGTTAATGGTAACTGAGTGTTTACTATGTGTCAGCATCATTCTCTACCCTTTACATGTTCATTCTTGCCACAGCCCTGCAAGGTAGACACTATCGTTTCTGCTTTGCATATAAGGAAACCAAGGTGCAGAGAAGTTAAGTATCTTACCCAAGGTTGTGTTGCTTCTTACTGGGTGAAGTGGGGCTCACTTCTGGTAACACACTCAGAAAGAGTAGACTTGAGATGGCAGCCCAGGATTCTGGCTTCCAAGTGCTCTTTCCTCTGCCAGACAGCACAGTACTCGGAGGCATGGCTTGAAGTTGGACTTGGATCTTCTAGGAATATTGAATTTGTGATAGTCTATGGGGCTTTTAGAAAAAAATCAGTAGACTGTAGATGTAGGCATCATTTGATTTATTTGTCATCATTACCAAGTTGTGTTTTTTAAAAAAAAAATACAATTAGAGTTTTAAAATAAGAATAAAGCGATGGAACAAGGGAAAAGCTTATCCCAAAGATATAGACTAAAAATAGTGACTGCAAATGAGTGTTAATTGTAACTCTGGTCATCTGTACAGTTATAACACTAAAAGGAAAACAAGTTCTGGGGCCTTGAGAGAATCACTTAACCTCTCTGATCTTAGTTTCCTCATTTGTAAAGAGGGAGAACGATAGTATCTACCTGGCAAGGTTGTGAGGAAGTGATGATAATATATGAAAAGTGCTTAATGACTCACTGGCACTTAGTAAGCACTTCGTAAATGGCACTATTATTAATTGCCGTGGAAGTTTTGGAGCTAGGGCCTGGGGGGAGGAGCTGCACGTGATGCTGACAGTAATTGATGACAGAGTCTACATGTCTGCTATAGTGAGACATTTGTTTGTTTTACAGTGGCCTGTTCTACAGCATCTTCACAGACCAGTTGAAATGCAACCTTAGTGTGATCAATTTGGATCCTGAAATCAACCCCGAGGGGTTCTGTATCCTCCTGGACTTCATGTACACATCTCGGCTCAATCTGCGGGAGGGCAACATTATGGCCGTGATGGCCACAGCTATGTACCTGCAGATGGAGCATGTCGTGGACACTTGCCGAAAGTTTATCAAGGCCAGGTGAGCTGCCACCAGTTGGAAGCCTTGGAAATGAGAGAGATCAGAAGGGATCAGAAACCCTTCACAATGCATGCATACAGAAATAGTAATCCTCTGTAATGTGCCATAACCTATGTTTCCACTATTTTTACACCCTTCTGCCCTTATGAACTCTTCTGCTCTAGGCTGACTTGACTCCTTACTGCTATCCACATCTGCCTTGTACACCCTCACCTCTTGGCTTTTTCCCATTTGCTTAACATGCCCTTTCCACCCACCCATCCTACAAGGCCAAGATTGGATGCCAGCTCCTCTGTAGATGTTTTTAGGATTATCACTCAGCTCTTTCTTCAGCTCTTCCTCTGTGTTCCAAAGCCTTTTGTCTCTCCATTAGGTTTTTCTTTTATTTTAGCTAAGTCCCTAGCCAAGGGCTGGGAAGACATGACCGCTATTTAAAGGTGAGAAATCTGAGAGCCAAAGAAGTGAGAAGCTTTGTTTAGAACCATTTGATTCACTGCTCTGGAGTGATTGCAACCCTTCTCAAACAGAAGGGTTTCCAGCCTCTGTTTGAATGCCGCCAGAAGCCAGGAACTCAGTGTTCCCAGAGCCACGCAGTCTACCTTGGACAGTCAGAAAGCTCCTCTTTATGGCGAGTTGAAATGGCTCCCTTAACCTTCATTCATTGCTGCAGTTCTGTCAACTATGATCATGTTTGAGCTGGCCTATTTTTCGCCCACATAATGTCCCTTCAAGTATACACAGCTAGAGCTCTTTGTCTCATGTGGGTGATGATGGTGGCAAGATCGTCAGTGCCATCATGTCTGAGTACTTTCTCTAGGTCAGGCCCTGTGCTTGGAGTGGTTAAATAACTTGCTCCCAGGTCACATAGCTGCTAAGTGCCTCAGCTGGGATTGGAAACCAGGTCTGACTGCTTCAGTGAGGGCTTCCTGCCCAGGCAGTCCTGCCTGTTCCCCAAAGCACACTTCCCCATGACTCAAGTCCTTTCCTCAACAGGGCACCAGTTTGTCTATGACCTTCTGCACATGTGACACCAGGATTGTGTAAATACTTTCCTCCCTGAGCCTCAGTTTCCATGTATATAAAATGGAGATAATAATACCTGCCTTCCCTTCCTTGCAGGATTTTGCCTGGGTGAAATGAGATAAGGGCTCTGAAAGCTTTACATTCTATAATAATCTGAAGAATTACAGATTCATACACCTACATACCTATGTGACTTAAACATATAAGATCGTGTGTAAACGCATAGATTGTGTGGGTAACTCTTTTCTCCAGGCCTTATTTCCCCAACTGTGGGCTAGATTGCTAGACTTCAAGCATAAATGCCTTGTAATGGCAAAGATTCCCTACTCCGGAGCCACATTTCCTATGTCTAGCTGACCCAAGCACAACTGTGGTTACATAGACCAGTGCCAGTTGGAAGGTCGTCTATTTAATAGTTCTAATTTGAAGGTCGGTGTCTTCTCTTTTGCCCTCCTGCAGTGAAGCAGAGATGGTTCCTGCCATCAAGCCTCCCCGTGAAGATTTCCTGAACAGCCGGATGCTGATGCCCCAAGATATCATGGCCTATCGGGGTCGTGAGGTGGTAGAGAACAACTTGCCGCTGAGGAACCCCCCTGGGTGTGAGAGCAGAGCCTTTGCCCCCAGCCTGTACAGCGGCCTGTCCACACCGCCAGCCTCTTATCCAGTGTACAGCCACCTCCCCGTCAGCAGCTTCCTCTTCTCCGATGAGGAGCTGCGGGATGCCCGGATGCCTGTGGCCAACCCCTTCCCCAAGGAGCGGGCCCTCCCCTGCGATAGTGCCAGGCCAATCCCTGGGGAGTACAGCCGGCTGGCCATGGAGATATCCCCCAGTGTGTGCCACAGCAACATCTACTCACCCAAGGAGGCGGCCCCGGAGGAGGCACGAAGTGACATGCACTACAGTGTGGCCGAGGGCCCTAAGCCAGCTGCCCCCTCAGCCCGGAATGCCCCATACTTCCCCTGTGACAAAGCTGGCAAGGAGGAAGAGAGACCCTCCTCGGAGGATGAGATTGCCCTGCATTTCGAGCCCCCCAATGCACCCCTAAACCGGAAGGGTCTGGTTAGTCCACAGAGCCCCCAGAAGTCTGACTGCCAGCCCAACTCGCCCACGGAGTCCTGTAGCAGCAAGAATGCCTGCATCCTTCAGACCTCTGGCTCCCCTCCAGCCAAGAGCCCCACCGACCCCAAAGCCTGCAACTGGAAGAAATATAAGTTTATCGTGCTTAACAGCCTCAACCAGAATGCCAAACCAGAGGGCTCCGAGCAGGCCGAGCTGGGCCGCCTTTCCCCTCGAGCCTATGCTGCCCCACCAGCCTGCCAGCCACCCATGGAGCCTGAGAACCTTGACCTCCAGTCCCCAACTAAGCTCAGCACCAATGGGGAGGACTCCACTATCCCACAGGCCAGCCGGCTCAATAACATCGTCAACAGGTGATTTCAGAGGCAGTCCAGGCCTGTGGTCAGGGGTCACTTCTGAGGGATACAGGGGCTGTGTTCTTTTCTTGCTTGAAATGCTGAGCATAGTAGAGGTGTGGGTTAAGTGTCTAATGATTGAATTAGCCTAGTAAGGAAGGACATTAAACATCAGTATCTTTTTTCATAGCAAGCAAGAGAATTCCCCTCTCTGTATTGTGGGGAAGAAACTAGGTTAGGGAGTGGGGCCTGGCGGAGGGCTCCATTCTGCCCCAGTTGCTGAGGCTCTTTTCCTCTTGCCTACAGGTCCCTGACAGGCTCCCCCCGCAGCAGCAGTAGTGAGAGCCACTCACCCCTCTACCTGCACCCCCCCAAGTGCACGTCCTGCGGCTCTCAGTCCCCACAGCATGCGGAGATGTGCCTCCACACCGCCGGCCCCACGTTTCCTGAGGAGATGGGAGAGACCCAGTCTGAGTACTCAGACTCCAGCTGTGGTGAGTCCCTTCCCCTCCTCCCCTGGCCAGGGAGAAGGCAGGCCCCTGCTTCTGCTCTATGGGGTTTGTCTTCCGTTCTATTTATGCTTTTGTCACTGATTGGGAGAAATTCCTGATTGGAAGTTCATTGACACCAGCTGATCACTCCACTCTTGCCCCCTTAGGGAACTAGGCTGACCAAAGCAGGGGGTGGGGTGTTAGAGTTAATCTGCAGTAACAGAGAGTAATCAAACAGACTTTCAGTTTCATTCCAGAAAAAGAAGCTTGTGGGGCTGGCTGTAACTCTCAGCACATTCTCAGCCCCTCTGGGCCCAAACTTCTGGGGCAGGATCCATGCTCATGTAGTGCACCTGCTAGCTTGTCCATTCCAGGGGGGGAGGCATCTGAACTGATTAATTCTCTGTCTCCCATGGGTCCTAGTGAGTCTCTAGAACAGAGTGGGTACTCAGTAAATGTTAGCTGAATTAGATTAGTTGAACTGAATTGTTAAACTGAAGTTTCTGGATAGTCTGTGTTTGACACCCCCAGTTTTTGCCAGATGAAAAAATCTGTGTCTTCCTGCAGCTCTGGCTGCAGTCATAAAGCCCAGAAATACCAACTCAGGGATGAGCCACCACGACATGTCATTTTCAGATTGTTACAACAAAAGAAAAAAAATAGTTACACTGAGAGGTTTGGCACAGGGTTGTGGACTGTAGTTGAGAGGGCAGGGACTGTCCCCACCTGGCCCCCTGGCCCTTTGCCTTTGTTCTGCACTCAAGTTCCTTCTCTCTGGGCCTCTGTTTCTACTTCCACCATCATCTTTGGTCTCCAATCTCACAGAAGTGTTTGGGAGACATGAAATGCAGATCAGTGCAAGGGTGACCGTGTTTGTCATTCACCTTCCCAGTGACTTCAAAGTATCATTGCATTTGATTATATCTTACATTCCTATGATGCTTTGTGTTATATCATGTGCTCCTATGAAGTAGGTAGGACAGGGGTTTATTATCCTGATTTTGGAGATAGAAACACAGACAGAGGCTCAGGGACGTGAAGGGTCTTGCCGAGGGAGTCTGTGAATGAATGCAAACAAAACTATGAACTGATAAGAAAAGTCAGTTCTCAGCCCTCTCCAGAAAAGGGAGAGTCCTGCTGAGCTTTCCTTAAGCTGGTGTAGTCCATATGGGTGCCTGCTGGTTTGAGCTTCCCTTCTGTACCTTAATATTCAAATTTCTCTCCTTTCTCCTCTGTGACTGAGACTCTAAATGCTAAGAAAAATGAAATCCCCACAAGCCCTTTGCTCTGGGCTCCCGTGTATGTTGGGTGGGCAGGGGCACTGGGGTAGCTGTGGAGGTGAGGGGCCTTGGAGCCCTACCTCCCCTCCTTGCGCTGATGTTGGTGTCCCCTCCCACCCTCTGACAGAGAATGGGGCCTTCTTCTGCAATGAGTGTGACTGCCGCTTCTCTGAGGAGGCCTCACTCAAGAGGCACATGCTGCAGACCCACAGTGACAAACCCTACAAGTGTGATCGCTGCCAGGCCTCCTTCCGCTACAAGGGCAACCTCGCCAGCCACAAGACCGTCCACACGGGTATGGCCCTGCCCCACCCCACCTGGGGTCACGAAAGGGAGAGGATTCAGAGAAAGCATCTGGGGGCTTGGTACCGGTGGGGTGAGGCAGAGAACAGGCCCCATCCTGGCCTGAATGAGGGCCCTGTTATGTCTTTGCTTGGTGACTGGTCCACTCCCTGTATCCTTTGTCTTTCTTCTGAGCTGCTCTGTCCTGCTTCTCTACTTTGCTGGAGTCAGGAGTGTTAATCCAACTGTTGAGCAGGAGAAACTAAGCTGAGAGACACAGAGTAGATTCGGCTTTTGTAAAGCCAGAAAAAAACCCAAAGGCCTCTTGATTTCCTCTAAGGGTTTATTCCTTATCAACTCACATTCCTTTACCAGGTAGCTTCTAATAACCTGATTGTTGTCCAAAGTTGACTCTCTCTTGGTATTTTAAATGGCTCCTTTATCCCAGAAACTTTCCATGAAGGAAGGCCCAGCCCTCTGTTGGTTTCCTCTGTCTGAGCATCTACTCCAACTCAGGCCCCGCCCCCCTTGCAAATGGAATCCAGCTGTAGTTGTCACAAGCGGAAAAGCATGTTTGTTCTAAAAGAGAGAAACTAGAGCAGCCTGATGGTATCTCCCTGCTGAGTGGGTTGACTATTGAACCCATCTTATCCAAGCGAAGAGCTAGAAAAGCCTTCCAAGGTGATCAAAATTCTCCCCTCGGGTTCCAGAGAGGGATACTGAGGCCCAGAGAAGGAGAGTGACTTTTCCAAGTCCCGCTGTTAGAGAAGAGAATCCTAATGACAAAGCTGGTACCAAGGCTTCCTGGAACCTCACTCTCTCCCTGCCCCACACCCACCTTGTTTCTACTCCTCCATGCTTTTGGGCTGTGATCAAGGGGTGCTGGTGTGTGTATAGCAGGGGCAGGCCGGGAGGCAGGCCCCCGGGTCCTCTCTTTGACATCTTACAAGGGATGGAAAGTCGAAGTGGCCCTGGGAAGGGCAGCTCGCTTTGAAATCCAGGAGCCAGGGACTATGGTAACCTTCACTGAATATAGCTATCCGTTCTTCTTCTCTTGGTAATAGGTGAGAAACCCTATCGTTGTAACATCTGTGGGGCCCAGTTCAACCGACCGGCAAACCTGAAAACCCACACTAGAATTCATTCTGGGGAGAAGCCCTACAAATGCGAAACCTGTGGAGCCAGATTTGTACAGGTGAGCAGGGGACGTTGGGAAAGGACCCCTCAACCTGTGCACGCGGCCCCCGAGGGGTGTGCAGCTCACCCCAGCAGAACCTCTCACACTTTGCTCTCTGCCCAGGTGGCCCATCTCCGCGCCCACGTGCTCATCCACACTGGCGAGAAGCCCTATCCGTGTGAAATCTGTGGCACCCGCTTCCGACACCTTCAGACTCTAAAGAGCCACCTGCGAATCCACACAGGAGAGAAACCTTACCATGTAAGGGAGCCTTTGTGGCTACTGCATGACCTGGGACGGATAGGAAGGTGGAGGGTGGGGCTGCAGAACTGTTTGTTCCAATCTCAAGCACGTGGTGGGATGATCACTGAACTGATGATCATAGGCCCGGATTTGGGCCTGATTTTCAAAGACACCCTGCTTGACTTTGGCCTGGGTCTCAGTTTTGCTCATCTTTAAAGTGGGGGTATTGGGCTTGGTGATCCAAGCCTTAGGAAAGAGGTCTGGATTGTGAATATATAGATGGCGGAGTCATTCATTCATTCATTCCACTAATGCTTACTGAGTGCTTACAACATGCCTCAGTACTGGGCTTGATGTCTGCTTAAGAGCTAAGGAGTTTGAGAAGGAGCAGCCAGCCACAGCAGTAGGAGGAGAACCTGGAGAATGTGGCGACATAAAATAAAACAGAGGAAAGGCCATTTCAAGAAGGAGCAGGTAGCCAGCAGACAGATGCCATGACCAGCCGTCGGAATCATGGTGTTCCAGAGCCGGCACTCTGCAAACTATGGCTTGTGGGCTCATTTTTTAACATTCTGTGAGCTAACAGTAGTTTTTATATACTTAAGTGTCTAAACAAATCAAAAGAACAATATTTTGTGATATATGAAAATTTTATAAAATTTAAATTTCAAAATCCATAACCAAAGTTTTATTGGGACACAGCCATGCTTACTTATTTACATATTGTCTGTGGCTACTTTCACAACACAGCAGCAGAGCTGAGTAGTTGTGTCAGAGAATGTAAAATATCCCACAAAGCTTAGAAGATTTACTGTCTGGCTCTTTACAGGAATAGTTTGCAGATCTCTGCGGTAGAGGGAAAGAGATATTGGCCAGGCAGCTGAGATATCCGGGTTCTTACTCTGACCTTGGGCAAGCCCTGAGCCTCTCATTGGAACACAGTTTTCTTTCTCTATAAAATGATGAAGATGCTGTAGATGAGCAGTTTTCAAATCGTGCTCTTTCAGCCACTGAGGTTCTGCTGCCCCGCCGGGCAGGACTGAGATTGCAGCCTCTTACCTTTCCAGTTTCCATTTAATTTGAAAAGAGAATCCCCTGGCTTACAAGTGTGGAAACCACTGGTGTGGATGATGCTGACTTTGATGAATTTATGGCATCACTGTAGGTAGTGATGCAAGATAGTTAACCAATGTCACAAATGTTAACAGCAAAATGGTTATTTTCATTGGTTTGTTTATCATTCCTTGAGTGAATATCTTTTTACTTGCTATTTGTCCTTGGGCATATTAGTTATCCTCTCAGTATCTTAGTTTCCTCACCTGTAACATGAGCCCATAAGAGAACCTATCGCATAGAGTTGTATTAAGTTAATGGATTTGCTAAAGTGTGCAGAGCAGGGCTTGGCACATAGTAAGAAGAGAATAAATATTTGCTATTAAAAGTTTTCTCTAGAAGTTTAGATGTCCAGGATGTCCAGATTAAGAGTGACCTGTTGTTAACATCTTACATTAGTATGATACCTTTGTCACAACTAATGAACATATACTTCTGTGTTATTATAAACTGAAGTCCATATTTTGTTTGGATTTTCTTACTTCTTACCTAAATTGTCCTTTTTATGTCCCAGGATTACATCCAGGTTACCCCACTTATTCATTTTATTTTTAAGTCACTTTCACAGTTAAAACTGTTACTATCCATTCATTGAATCAAAGCAAGAAACAGCTCTCTTTGGCGGTGCCTTGTTAGCTCACCCAAAGTGTACACACTAAGACAGAATATAACTGCACTTTTAAGGCGTATCTTAGACTCATTAATTTTCATGAATGCAGACTCTTGTAGTCCATTTGTCCAAATGTGTTCAGATTTAATGCATAACTGCCTAAGAGGTATATTCTGCTAGATACTAGGAAGATTATAAACTTTAGTAAGAAGTGGCTCCTGCCCTCAAAGCATTCCCCACCTAATAAGGCAAGGCTGGAAATCTTACAGAGGCTCAAAGAAAAGAGGGATTCTTTTCATGCTAGAGAGATTCAGGGAAGCCTTAATAATTAGGGGAGTTTGCATCTGAACTACATTTTAGGTAAGGCTTGAACTTGTGGGTTAAGTCAGATTCTGCTCAAGCAGAAAAAAGTATGAGCAACAGTTTGGAAAGCAGAAAAGGGCCATTTGCACAAAGGTTACCGATCCCTTAGCAGGAGCCCCAACTCAGAGGGGTGGATTCGGATGGGTTCTTAACCTGGCCATCAAGAAGGAAGAGCTGCCCCGATCGCTCCCAGGGAGAAGCTCCTTCTCTGGGTCTTTGGACAATGACATGTTTCTAGGGTTGATGACAGCTAACGGTTTGCCTCTGGTTTTCCTTCAGTGCGAGAAGTGTAACCTGCATTTCCGTCACAAAAGCCAGCTGCGTCTTCACTTGCGCCAGAAGCACGGTGCCATCACCAACACCAAGGTGCAATACCGCGTGTCGGCCACTGACCTGCCCCCGGAGCTCCCCAAAGCCTGCTGAAGCATGGAGTGTTGATGCTTTCCATCCGAGCCCCTTCTCAGAATCTACCCAAAGGATACTGTAACACTTTACAGCGTTCATCCCATGATGTAGTGCCTCTTTCATCCACTAGTGCAAATCATAGCTGGGCGTGGGGGGTGGGGGGAGGGGCGTGGGGACCGGGAGCCAAGGCCGCTCCCCTTCCCCCATTGCCATCCAACATTAAGAAAATAATATCGCTTCTTCTCCTATGTGTAAAGCGAACCGTGTCGGCAAAAGGAATCATTTTGTACATCAAAGTGGGGGAGTATGCAAAAGCTCTGACTTGACTTAGTCTGCAAAATGAGGAATGTATATGTTTTGTGGGAACAGATGTTTCTTTTGTATGTAAATGTGCTTTCTTTTAAAAGAAGAGACTTCAGTATGTTATCAAACAGAGGGCTTTAATTTTTTTAACCAAAGGTGAAGGAATATATGGCAGAGTTGTAAATATATAAATATATATATATGAATAAATATATATAAACCTAAAAAAGATATATTAAAAATATAAAATTGCGTTAAAGGCTCGATTTTGTATCTGCAGGCAGACACGGATCTGAGAATCTTTATTGAGAAAGAGCACTTAAGAGAATATTTTAAGTATTGCATCTGTATAAGTAAGAAAATATTTTGTCTAAAATGCCTCAGTGTATTTGTATTTTTTTGCAAGTGAAGGTTTACAATTTACAAAGTGTGTATTAAAAAAAAAAAGAACAAAAAAAGCTGCGGAAGGAAAAATGTGTAGTTTTGTTCTAGTTTCCGGTTTGTATATACCTATACAACGTGTTCTACGGTGCCTTTTTCATGGAAGTTTTCAACAATGGACGAGCACGCCATCCCGTTCTGAAGTGTAGGCAGACACAGGGACTTGAGGTCGTCACTAACTAAGCTCTCTTTGGGAATGTTCGTCTCATCCATCACATTCTGCGTCATGCTTGTTTTAGAACTACTCCGGAGACAGGGTTTGGCTGTGTCTAAACTGCATTACTGCATTGTAAAATATAGCTGTACAAATACAAGAATAAAATGTTGAAAAGTCGAGTCAGCTTGTTCAGGGGTCTTTCTTTGTGTTGGGATTGGGACTTGAATGGGTCCGGTTTCCTCTGCTTTTAACCTGATGGGAAGTGCTCATGGAGGGCAGTGGCTGCCAGCTGGGGGGTCTCGGAAAGGCTGAGGCTGGGGCTTTGGCTCCGGGCACCAGGATGGGCTGCAGACTCCAGAGCCTGGTCGTGAGAAGCTTTGGTGGGGGGTTTTGGATGGATCTCTCACCTCTATTTCTGGCTGGTTCTCTCCTCTTTCTGAGTTGTATTTTTCACCCCCCCACTCAGAGCTCTAAGCTGAGCTTTTAATGACTTCAGTTCTAGCCCTTCTGACACAGTGTATGTGAGTCCTTTCCTCCCCTGGGCTTTCGAGAATTTGTCCATTCTGCGACTCAAGAGGATTCGTTTTGCTTCCTGGCTTCATAAGCAATTTCTGCTTGAGTCCAGGGGATGGTATGAAGGCCTCTGGTCGCAGTCATACATTTCTCAGCCTTGGTGTCCTTTTGGTATCTGCCAAGTGGTTGACAAACATCTATAGACTTGGAAGCTTTATGAATGTCTACTAGCCAAGCAAACCTCCACGGCTGCAGGCATGTTCTTTGTCCAAAGAACCCTGTGGTGGAGGTCAGCCATCTCCTCCCGTGTGACAGGGGACAATCATTATCCTCTGTGTCCCCCTCCCAGCCTGCCCATGAGGGGATTGGATTATCTAGATCACTTATGATTCCACGATTCAGACATAAATTCAACCTAGCTTACTTTGGCACTTAGTTTTCTTTTACCTCAAAAAACCCCAAGGACCAAGTTTGATTGATGAGACCTAAGAACAGTGAGGACAAGTGTGGTCCTGGCCCCTGGCCCAGAGGAGAAAGTCCATACACCCCATTTCATTCCTACCTGGCCTTGGGGCAGGGACCTGAAGCAGAGCCTTCCCTGAGCCCTCGGGCCCCTGGCAGGAGGTGGCATCCCCTGGCAGTGCCTTTGCAGCAGGCTTTGAGCACGTGTTGGGAAGCTTACGGGAGCTGACCACCCAAAGCCCCAGAGAGAGCCTCAGAAAGTCACACCACCCTCTGCCAGCCACATGGCCTTCCAGCTCAGGTTTCCTTTGAAAACGACTTTAAAGGACTTGCCAGCTCGAGGCCTCAGCTCACCCTGCTCTTTGAAAAGGGAGAAAATGATCCCTCTGCTCCCATAGAAACTTGGCAAAAGAACTTAAAAAACAGACTGCCTCAGGAATGACAATTCACAGGCCCGAGGGAGGCCGGCCCCAGGGCCCCTTGGCTCCCGAGGGACTCGGAGTTTGTTTATATATCATTACTGGTTAATAAAGAGACTAGGGGGCCGAGGTATGGGTGGCTTCAAGTTCAAACAAAAGGGAAGATCAAAGACTGAGTAATGTAGCCAATTGACGATCAATAACAAGTAAAAAGCAAACATCTCTAAAGAGATAAGCTCAGGCAAAGGAAATAGAGAATTTTTATTACAAAAGCATGACGTGAATGCGACATTTCACAAATACATAACTTTCAAAACAGAGGCGCCTAAGGTTCTTTTCTGCATTGTGGAATTTTTAAGGGAAAGATTTCTCAGGACCAGGGTGGTGGTTGGAGTGTAGACCCAGACAGGAGGGTTGGTTAGAATCAAGCAGAGCTACTTAGAAGCTGGAAGGGATGGGGGTTGATAAGGATCACTTCATTCAAATCTGTCATCTACCCGTGAAAGGACTGAGGTGGGGACATGCAGTAACTTGCCTACTGTCTTCACCCAGTGCCCTGGGATGGGGTGGGGGGGCCCTTCTGCTTCTTACTCTAAACCCAGAGAAGGACGAACAGATACAAATGTTCCCATTTTAGATATAAGGAAACTGAGGCAGGGACTTGTCCAAGGTCACACAGCCAAGTAGTGGCCAACTAGTCTGAGTTCACACAACTGGTCATTGGTAAAACATCAATTGTTTTCTTTTCTTGAGGAAAATGAGCTCTTTGGAATCGGGGTTCCCATTCCTCTCTGCGTCGCTCACAGCAATAATTGCATTAAGCAGTGGTAAGAACTGCTTGCATTTGTGAGGTGTTTATGATTTTCAAAGTACTTTTGTATCATGAGCACATTCTATTCTCACAGTCACCCCTCAAAGCAGAGGCTACAGGGGGATGGAAACCACACACCCACCTCAGAAACTCCAGGATAGAGGCAGTCCCCTAGAGTTACGACTGAAGTAGGGTCCCATAAAAACACATCAGACCGCACCTGCCCACAGAAGCTGTTCCTCAGGAAAGTGCTTTATCCTCAGGCCCTGCTGGAGTCAGAACTCAGGCGGACAGCCATGTCCCACATGATGTGACCCACTCCCCTGACCACTGGTCTGTCTAAGGATGGACGTTGATCCTAAGGCAGCCAACCACAGGCAGGCCTGTGGCCTACTTTGTGTGGCATGTAAAGTGCTGCCTAAAAAGGGGGTGATGATAAGTTGGGCCACTAAGAATGATGTGTCCTGGGAAGTCGTCATGAAACATGGAAACAATCAGCCAGTCCAGCATTTCTCAAATTTCATTCATTTGTGATCCACCTTCATGATTTTGCTATAGCATCTAACCTTGAATATTTATGTACTATTTTTCTTTCAATCAACTCACATTTTAGATATGTTTTCCCCACGTATAAATAAAAGTAAATAGCATTCAAAATAAAAATGTTCATTTGTGTGCCTTCTAGATGTTTTGTATTCCACTGGAGGCATTTTTGGAAAACACTAAGAGAATTAGAATAGGGAAGAGCAGCACAGAGAAGCTGAGCCCTGGAGAGTAGCTGGGTCACATTAATGGCAGGGCACTGGACTGAAGCCCCCAGAGAAGGAGGCTTGGAACAAGGATGACCTTCCAGTATCAAGTTCTAGAAAGCTTGTCACTGATTTGGGGATTCTGGTCTTAGGTTTCTAGAAGATTCCATTCCTCTTATAACCGCTTCATAAGAAGGTCCCTGCCTCTATTCCTACACCACCCACTATTGTTGGCCTGGCCTGTTTCCTGGAAGCAAAGAGCAGAGTTTATACAGGTGTCCAGGTCTCTGGGGTGGCTGCCACTGGCAAGACCCTTACGTACTCTAAAATTGGCTCTAGGCTTCTCAAAAGTGGAGGCTGAGGCATGCTGCGATCCCTCCGAGGTGAGATACCCAAAAAGTGATCTACCCAAAATACCGTGACCACTTGGAAAGACAATGCTCCTCCAAGCCCCAAAGCAACTGCAGGAAGATTCTAAGAGGCATGCAGGAGGCCCAGCCCCATGAGGGCGCAAGCGATATAGTGTCATTGAAGAGCCATGCACCTTCAGTGAAGGAGAAGAAAGCCTCAGTGGTTCCTAAGGAAGTGGCCTTCTAGGAACTCAGGCCCTGAGGCAGGAGAGTTTTGGAGTCTAGGAAGGGGACCCAGGGATCTTGGAGCCCCTGGACTACAATATTATCCTCTAAGCCCTGGGGTTAGTCTCTTATTAAATGAGTCTGACTCATTCAACAGCAATGGCTGACTGCTCAGCACATCTAAGAGCTGAGTTCCCTGGGTCTCTCCCTGCCTTTTGCACATCGCACAAGCAGGTTGGTTAAATAACAAGCACGCTTAGAGTCAGAATCCATTCTCATGACTGGAGGGGCCTTAGCAATTATGATTCTGTTCTACAAGTGAAGATATCAGGCTAGGGGGGAAATAGGGACACGCCTCAAAGGTCACACCAAGAACTTTTTGGGGAAGAGGTCTCCTGACTCCCACTTTGGCTTATAACATTGTCCCATTTTTCAAGGAGTGCGAAGTCAAGTTGGGAAAACTAAACAGGGACAAATATGTAAGTAAAATCACAAAGAAACACAAAGAGTTATAACATTAAAGCTAGTGGATGACATTCTTAAGGATTCAGAGTTGTGCTCAGAATGGCAAGTGGTTCTTTCAGGGCAGCACCAGGCAGAAGCCTTCTGAGGGCTTTCAAGCATCTCCCTCCCTTCTGTGGAACAGCAGCGCCTCCTTCTGTCAAGAAAAAGCTGTCCTCCTTGAGGCCTTCTAACCAGCTGTGTCTTCCCAGTGGGAGCCATCCTTAGGCAGGTGATTTCGTTTGCTAGGGCTGCTGGAACAAGGTGCCACAAACTGAGTGACTCAGACAACAGAGATGTATTGTCTTGCAGTTCTGGAGGCTAGAAGTCAGAGCAAGGTGTCCACAGTTTGGCTCCTTCTGAGGACTGCAAGGAAAAATCCTATTCCAGTCTTCTCCCCTAGCTTCTGGCAGTTTGCTGGCAATCCTGGCACTCCTTCACCCATAGAAGCATCACCTTTATCTCTGCCTTCATCTTCACATGGCATTCTCCCTGTGTTCATGTCTCTGTGTCCAAATTTCCCCCTTTTATATGGATACCAATCAAATTGGAGTAGGGCCTGCCCTAATGACCTCCACTTCACCAATTATACCCGCAAACACTTGCTATTTCCAAATCAGGTCACATTCTCAGGTGTGGGGGGTTAGGACTTCAACATATGAATTTTGGGTGACACAATTCAACCTATGACAGGAATTGTTTTGGGACGGGGGCTGGTCACATGCTCTCAGAAGTTGCACCATCCTCACCTCTTCTTTGTACATTGTTCCTGCTGTCAAAGGTGAAGGAATTGAGATTTGGAGGATGGGCACTGGGCCTTGACTTGTGATCTCAGTCACCTTCACCACAGCCCACTGACAGGCGCTTGTTTGAACTCTTAGAGAGGAGGAGATGAGATGCAAAGAGGCCAAGCTGAGGCCCGGAGTGCTTCTCCTTCTAACCAGCTGTGTCTTCCCTTATAACTAGCTGTGTCTTTCATATCACTGGTGGGTCTCACCTCAGAAGAGAACTGGGGGACAGAGTAACTATGCTCACTGAGCAATAACACTTAGGTTATCCAGAGGGAGAAAAATCTAGGTCCACACAGGCCTCTATGGATCAGGCATTACCAAATAACATGTATACTAGGCCATTACAGGCTTGATAAAAGCCTCTTAACAAGAACTGGAGACTATTATAATTAATCATATTTTGAAAAGTGGTGAGTGTTTGCACTTACCCGGTGATGATCTAATCCAGCAGCTCTCTGCCGTTCAGAACATTTAAACATATTGCTGCCCACTTCCCAGGTGACACTCAAGTGCAGCCAGAGGCGAGGCTATCTTCTAATCTAATCCAGCCCTTCATTGCACATGAGGAAGCTGAGTGACATTAAACAAAAACATTTTATAAGGACTAAGACACCACTCTCCAAATACCTAAGCCAGTGTTCTTTCCCCTAAAATCCACTACCATGATTTTCTATGCCCTGATACCTTAGTGCAGCCCCTAAATGATTATCTTGTTTATATATCTCCATATATCTCATCACTTCTTTGGTGTGACCCTAGGGGAGCTAAACTGGGACCAATGGGTAGGAATTATAAAAAGGCAGAAGTTGACTGGATAGAATCGAGGATTTCTGAACAGATGTCTGAGGATGGAATGGGCTTTGAGATCATAACTGAGGTGACTAAGCAGAAAATTCAGGATAAGTTGGAAATCATGTTGACTTGGGAGCAGGGGTGGACTGAATGACTTGAAGGTCCCTTGCAAACTTGCTATTTTCTAAGATTGTAACCCATTTACAAGCTGGTTTTGACCTCGGAAAGAGGTCAGGGTATGGATCTGGCATGAATCTCAAGAGAGAAGGACATGATCACGGGTTTCTGGGGTCATTTTGCTTAGGGTTGGACAGCTCCTGTACCCCTGGACTGAGCTGCATTCCAGGGGTGGCCTGGGCTGCCATCCCTTTTTCCCAGCACACCCTGGCTTGGGGTTTCTCACACACCATTTCCTGATAGTGGGACTATACCTCCTCTCCCATTATTTTCACCTGGTGCTCCCTAACTTTAAGTCACATGGAGAAATGCACCTTTTCCCAAACATACCAGTGTCTTTGTATACACCATACCTGCCACTCAGCATGCCCCTTTTCTCCGACTCTTTCCCACCACCCTTACCCAGAAACTACTTTACGGTCAGCCACCCATGAATCTCCTCATCCTGGAAAACCATCTTGCAGGTCTGTTGAATGATGAAGAGAGCGAGTGTGTGATTTAGGGTTCCAGTTGGTTTTATTGCTCCTCTGTCACCAAGACTTCAGGAGGCAGTTCTACTAGTGCAGTCTAGCAAACAGCCACAAGGTGGCAGAGTAGGCCAAGCCGTGATGGTAAGGCACCACTTGATCGGGTTCGGGAAAGTAAGATGATGTAAATGGGGTCAGTGCTATTTTATTTCTAGTTGGCCTCCTGTCTTTGTGCCTGTATCCTTCCTGTAACCCTCTTCTTCATCTCAGCGAAGCCATCCAATGGAATTGGCTAGTGGCCTTATGGGATGTGATTTGAAGCCCTCTGGCACCAAAATCTCTCATTCAGAGACCTCCTTGGGTGTGTAAATTTGCACTCTGAAAGTCATTCCTTTGAGTTTCAGGTTTGCAGTTCTCCTTGGAAATGAGGGGTCATATCTCAATTCTCAGGCAAAAGAGGCCGATCCCTACTAGAACCCTGGAGGGAGGCAGGGGTTTATGAGATGACAATAATAATAACTAACCTTACAGATCACCAGAGGCTTTCATTTCCAAGATCTCACTTAGGCTGGACCTCAATCTTGCCAGTTCGGGAAGTAAAAGCTTGTTTGGTGGATGAAGAAACTAAGGTCAGAGAGGAGAGCCTAAGAACACATGGCTAGTAAGTGACCGGGATGTGAATGGCTTGTAGTCAGGGGCTCGACTAGTATGAATAACATTCGTGTGTCGGTGGATGAGTGAATAAAAGGAAAACTTTACCTCTGAGCAACTGTGGGTGAGAGAAGAGGGCAGGAGTTTATTTGAGCAAGAGAGCCAGCTGAGGGTTGCTGGTTAGGATGTAGGGCAGTGAAGATACAATTGCTTCAAGGCAGTAAACAGCGGCAACACTATGCTGCCCAGACTGAGTCCGGGAGGGCAGGGACCACGTTTGGTTATCCCAATAGCCTCAGAGCCTCACCGAATACTCCACACAAACAGGGAGTTGATACGTGTTTGCTAATGGATTAAAAAATAGACCCCACAGTGCACACTGCTTCCATCCCCGTGGATCTGTAAGTACAGCAAAGCTGGAAGAAGCTGTGGGGCACTGAAAACAAAAGTAATTCAGAACAGGGATAGGGGTGCCTAGAAACAGCCTAGGGGGTGCAAGTCTGTGTTAGGGTGGGTGAGAGCACTTTCCTTTTCCTGGTGCCCTCAGACACCAAAACCTCAGCAGTGAGCAGGGCTGTCGAGGTCAGCACTTTTGAAATTTGCAAATAGAAAATCAATGCCCAAGAAATGAAAATGGTTGATCTGGGTGACTGCAAGTTTGAGACAGAACCTAAGTCTCCTGGCTCTCCACAGAGAGCTTTGTCTCAACAGAGTAGACCCTCAACATTGCCAGGGAATATTTCCTAGACTTCTGGGAATTGCCTACATCAACAACTCAGAAATATTTGCAAAGGTATTCTGACTTTTACTGGAATCACATTTAGAGAGAATCGTGAGTTGCTAAAGCGTGGCCTCACGTCACAAATGAACCACTTTTTCAACTTTTAATAAAGTTTCCTCCTTTCTGCGGTGATTTTCACACAGAGGCAGTATTATAATGACCTTACAAGGCAGTGCCCCGGGGGGATGTTGCTGCTGAGGTGCTGATGTTGGCCCCAGAAGGGGGCGCTCGGGAGCTAACACAGACGCACAAACAAGACTCTGTGTCTCTTAAATCATCATGTACCAAACTGGAAAAATATTCATGGTGTGTAACATTTTAAACAATTGTAGAGGTAAAAACATGATTTATTTTTAACCAAATACATTTTAAAATAAAATAAATTCTAAAATTTTGCCAATAACTTAGCAAAAAAAGAAGAAGAAAAAAAGTCAGAGAGAGGTAGGTTAAAAGGAAAGTGGTGCTTTCATTTGCTCTTTAATATACACTTTTGTTTGAAATTTTACAATGAGTTTGGTGAATAAATGCATATAGTGGGTGAGCCAGACTCTTTGGGTACAAATCCTGGAACTGCCACTTATTAACTACATCACCCCCAATAAATTACTTCACCTTTATGTGCCTCAGTTTCCTTATATGTAAAATGGGGGTAATAGTCATAGTATCGACCTCACAGAGTTCTTGTGTGCTTAAATGAATTAATGTATGCAAAGTACTTAAAAACACTCATGATTGAAAGTAAGCATCTATCACTATCCATTTTCATTAAAATTAAGGTTTTTAGCATTTTCCTCCCAAAGGGTTTTTAAGATGAGGAAATAATCTATTGTTTCCTTGCCCAGTTCCTGGTACCACAAGAAGTAGGTTGCAGCTTCTGCAGTTTCTTGCATCATATGAAGTCTCTTGGAAGAATGTCCTGGACTCCCATGTGGAAACTGCAGCTACCCTTGAGTTTGGTGTTGTGCTCTGACCGGTTTCCATCAATAGGTCCCCTTGGACATTGAAGCCATTCTGAACTAAACCTTAGAGTTTCCTCACCCTCTCGGACTTTGCTTAACTGCCTTGCAGGGAGTGACATAGATCAAGTAACTCTTATGCCTCTTGTACCTGCATGTCTACTTCATCATCACAGATTTTACCCTCTAGTATAAATAATTTTCAAACTCCCTCTTTCCCTTCCTACTAGCATAAATCCACATTAGCGTTTTCCTGTCCTCCTATGCCATCTTTTAAAAACCAGCCAGGAAACTGAAGGCACTTTGATGGAGCTATCCCATGGATGCCTGTGTTTATTTGGCAAGTGCTGATAAGCTAATGCAGACTTAGAAGCTTCAGTGGATCTAGTTCATGAACCTCCACTGGGGAAAATGACCCATAGAAGCTTTATTGACAATTTAAACTCATTAAACACATTTAATATTCAAAATCTGAGTATCATTGCTTACCAATATAGACATTATAAACTCTTTATTTCTCCATTTCTCACTGCACTTAAATGGTAGGTCTCAATGGGCAGTGCACATCAGAGCTTCCTATGGAGCTGTTTTGGGTAGAGCAAAGGTTCTTCCCATTCCTCCTGCAGAGGAGTCTGGATCTACAAGAAGCTAGAAGTGATCAGAATCCAAAGCTAGAGTGTCTTGGGAACAGCATTACTAACTAAGCACCGGCCAATTCCCAGGGAGAAAGGGAGAGCACACCCTTACGGGGCCCATTGTTGACATCCAAATCTGATCAGGGAGTTGAAGCTTAAAGCAATTCAGCCATTCCACATTCCCTCTAAGATAGAATCTTTACTCTTTGCATAACATTTAAAAATCCTTCATAATCCAGGCCCCACATATCTCTCAGGCCCAACTGTCATCACTCTTCCTGATGGAGAGGGAGTTCAAGGATGATTCTAGGTGATTTCACCCTCCAAGTCTTCGCTGATGGCTTCCTCTGCTTAGAATACACCTACCTCCTTTTTTGTTTAGCTGTGGCACACGTATTTACCCGAGTACATTGTGTGCTCAGGAAAAACTTGGTAGTGTTGCAAAGGATAAAAGATAAACGTGAAAGCTGTGATATTAAGACAAGATTATTGATAATGGACGTAACAAATTAGAGGCTGCATTGGATACATCTAAAAAGAAGTGTTTTAAGAACAGATGTCTTGTATTCTCCTTGGCCTATAACATCAAGGTCAATGGTAGTTTGCCTAGAATTTAAAACCAAGAGTTCTGGGTGCCACATCTAAAAGTTCTCAATACTACAACTTTTATGTCCATTACATACAATGAAAACCAGTTAGGGTTTACCCAGCAAGTATTACTGTAGATGCATGAATGTAACAAGTGTATGTTAAGTCACTACAGACAAGGAGTGTACACACCCTTGGACATCGCTGTGGGGATTAGGCTGCTTGTATCTTTTAAGCATCTTCCTTTGCCCTCCAGTAACTGAATCCTGTAACCACAGACACAGACAACAGTGTGGTGACAGCCAGGGGGAAAGCGGTGTGGGGGTAGGTGGAGGTGAGCCAAGGGTGGGAAAAATGAGGACCACGGGAAGGCTTTGCTTGGGGTGGTGGACCCATGGTGCAGTGTGTAGATGATGTTTTATTGAGTTGTACACTTGAAACCTGTATGGTTTTGCTAGCCAGTGTGGCCTCAATAAATTCAATCAATCAATAAATAAAATAACTTCAAAAAAGAATCAATAACTGAAAGCTATTGCCATGTAAGCATTGCAAGTAAAAGTTCTGAAACATTTATAGTACAATAAATTAAACAAGCTGCATCTGGATATGAACTTGACATATCAGCTTGGATTTCTCAAACTTTAACATCTTCTGAACTATCCTCTTGATCTCCCCCAAAACCTGCTTCTTCTTTCTGCCTCAGAAATGGCCACGCAGGTGCTCAGGTCATACACCTAGATGCTCGACCCCCCCCCCCTCCCCTTTCCATTTAATTTTTTGGTACATCTTGTTAAAATATGTGTAGAATTTGGCTGTATCACCAGAGTCTGACACATCACACTGTCACCCTGGCAAAAACACAATCTTCTCTTATACTGAAATAGCATCCTGGCCCTCACCCCCCCGACCTAAGCCCACTGCATCTTCACTTGTTTCCTGCACTCTGTTTGTAACATGGCACTTGGGTGATTCTATTAAAACTTAGGTTACATCATGCTACTTTGCTGCTGCACACCTTTTTACTGACATAAGTGGCCCAGTCCCTGTGAGATCTGGCCCTCACCTGAGCACAGTTTTTCACTTCCTCCCACTCTCCTAACTGGCTTGCTCAGCTCTTGCCACACTGGCCTTCTCAGTGTTCCCTGTCCACATAGGTGCACTCCACCGAGGGAGTGTGGGAGGCTCACCCAAACTCACATCTTAGTCCTTGGAACCTGTGAATGTTACCTTCTATAGCAAAAAGGGGTCCTTGCAGATGAGGTTAAGTTAAGAATCTTAAAATGGGCAGATTTTTCTGGATTATCCAGTGGGCCCTAAATGCAATCACATTTACAGGGCGGGGCAAATGTAGGTGTACAGTTGTGAGTATTTGACACAAAGTTTATTTTTTAATTACTTATTAATTATTGTATTATTTCCCCTGTGAACAACTGTAAACCTGCATTTGCCCACCCCTGTATAAGAAGGGAGCAGAGGGAAGTTCAACTACACACACAGTAGAAGACGGTGTGAAGACAGAGCAGAGAGAAATTCCCAGATGCTGGCCTGGAAGGTTGGAGGGATGTGGCCACAGCCAAGAGGTGGATTCTTCTCTAGGGCTTCCAGAGGAAGTGTGGTCCTGCCAACACCTTGGTTTTGGCCCACGGATACTGATTTCAGACTTTTGGCATCTAGAACTGTGGGAGGATACATTTCTGTTGTTTTAAGCCACCAAATTCTTAGTAAGTTGCTCCAGCTGCCTCAGGAATGTAATACATGGATTTTGCACTTGCTATTGCTCGAACTGAAACGCTTTGCCTCATGTCTGCATGACTCCCTTCCTCATCTCTTCTGTGTTTTTTCTTAAATGTCACTTTCAGCTGAGGCCTTTTCCTTCCACGTTGTCTAAACTATAACCCTCTCTATGCCTTCCATCCACACATCCTCTATCTCTCTTTCCTGTTGATTTTTTAAACCTACTTTCTATTAGCACCTACCACAGTATTTATTCTATGGTTTATGACCCTCCAGGAGAATATAGTTCAGTGATGGCAGGGATTTGTGTCTTTTTTGTACTGTATTAGCCTCAGCACCTAGGGAAGAACCTAGACATGAACCAAGTACTCAATAAATATTTGCTGAGTGTTAAATGAATAAATGAATCTAAAATACACAATATATCATATAAGTGCATAAATAACTTATTACTCATATCTTGAAATAAAGTGATTTGAGTGTATGTAACAAGTGGTACATACAAAAAAATAATTAATCTAATTATAAATTACAAAGTGTTTTTATAGTCAGCGTTAACAGTAGTACTGTCATTTTGAACTTTTTATTGACAGATTAAACAATTATTTATATTAGTTTAATTAATTTATAGCATTTTATAAAAAGAAAGGGCTGAAATTATAGTTGAGATAAAAACAGTTTTGCAATAAAGCAATGTTAAAACACCTTTGGAAAATATCAGTATGAACTTATGAATTTTTTTTTTTTAAAGTCTTTTTAAGCTCATCTCTTGAAGGGGTTTACAAGTAGCATCACCTGTAGCACAAGACTGGTCTATAGTCCCAGCATACAGAGGCTTATTAAAAAGGTGGTTGACATGTCTGATATGTCTGAGTGAAGCAAAATTTTATGTAAAAATTAGATCTCTTCCTTGAGGCTAGGTCTGGGGAGACTCGGGGGTTCCCCTCTTTCTGATAACTAGCATTGTGTTAAGTTGATCGTGTCAGGAGGAATAATCTTCTAGACCTCTGACTGTAAGCCCAGCTCCAAGAAGCTATGAGTGGTAGACAGAGCTCCCCTTCCATCCCACCTGTGAAGTCATTACATAATTGCTGTGTTATTGGAATTTACATTTAACATGAACTGTAAAGGACGTACACAGAAAGCTCGATTTGGGAGTAATGGTGTTTTACTCTCTTGCTATGGCATTAATGCTTTCATAAATAATATTTTAAGCAGCACTTTAAATCTGTGATCATCAGAAAGCTTGGTCCCTATAATCTTGTCCTCAAAATACTGGAACTAGGCAGAGTAGCATCCTCGCTGCCAACCTCAAGGGTGATGTCCTCTGGAACAGTTTTGGTGGTGGTTAGAAACTGTGGTGTTGAAATGTGTGCCTTTATTTTGTTAATTATCGATTTCACAAATATGGCTTTCTGCCCAGCTATGCAAGGGAATTTAGTAAAAATTATTTGCTAGGACTTGAGGGCTGGATCCTCAAGGGTCAAAATTAAAGTTCACAATATATATACACTAACCCCAGTTTCCCATGGTCTGCTAAGTACATGTACTTTTAGAGAAATAAGAACAGTAGGTTCAAATGCAGCTTTTCCTGGAGAATCTATGACATGTGGTGTCTAGGACACTAAGGTCACAGAGCAGTTCATGAAAGAGTAGAGATAGAGTTCAGGGTTTCTGACTATACTGTACCATAGAACCCATGTAACTCCATTGTTCCAGGAGGGTGCCATCATTCAGGCAGGTGCTATAATGGATTTTATTATTGTTCAAAATATTTGGTATCACTTCACAAAGGGCCCTGACCACACCTTTGGCAAGATATATTTCCTTGCCCCATTGCAGGGAGAGCTGTGGGACTTGCTTTGGCCAATGGAATGTGAAGAAAAGTAACTAATGGCATTTCAGAATGGAAGCTTGAGGAGCTGGCCTGAGCTTCGCCATGATGCCTAGGACAGTCCCAGAGAGGAATCATGGCTATTTGTGTGTGTGTGTGGAGCCTCGGCTCATCAGAAATGGGCAGGTTTTCCAGGTATAGCTAAGGAAATCTGGAGGAGGCTTTCAACCTTCTGGACAGAAGCCAGCACAGGCTACATCTTCTAAAAGCAACTCCAGACCCCCTGAGCTTGACTGTCTCTTCTCAGCAAGGATTTTATATCCTTCCTTTCTGCACCACTCAATCAATTACTCAACCCCATGCTCTTAATTTTTCCCTTTCAGGGAGTGCTTTCTGCTCCCACCCCACTCTCTTTACTTATATACTTCCCACAAATTGTGAGACAATTCTTCACCAAATCTCTGCCTAGAGTAATAAAGCTCTGAAAAAAAGTGACAGTAGAGGTGACCACCCTTAATACAGGTTTTTGGGTGCTGAAAACATGGCCAGTAATTTTGGGACCCTCGAATACCAGCAGGAAGAGAATCTCGCCTGCCTCATTGTTCTGGCTGTGGCCAACTGATATAAGAGCAACAGGCGATCTTCCCTGGAGATGGTTTTACTGCACACACTGCTTGAGAGTTGTGAACTGTTCTGACCATGTGAAAGGCCCCCAGACGCAGAGGTCACCCCCCACCCAAAGTGTGGCGCTTGAACATGCTGGGAGTGAGAGGCCTTCCTAACTGCTCTTGGAAAAGATTCCTTGGGGACTTTGGATTTGTTCACTAGCACCTTCCATGTGTCTTTGGATTGTGGAGAAATAAGGAAGACAGAACATAGCTTGCATTTCCCCTGGATTTTTTTCTTAGTTAAGAAATATCCTGAACTCATGAACCACTAATTCAGTTTTACTCAACCTTCTCCCTTCTCCCCCTCTTCTTTTACATCTTTTTTTTTTTTTTGTCCCAAGATGCCTGTGGGAGAGAACACATTCATTTCAGTAACAACGGCTGTTTTCTTCAGGACTGGAGTGGTTGGGGTTCTGCTGTGCACAGCCTCTCAGGACCGTGCACTGAAATCTCTGGGGTCTAAGGGTCTGTACCGTTGTCAAAATCCCCCAGGTGATATCCACTTACCACCCCCAATGCTTCATACTTTTATATTTTAGACTCCACATTGATATTCTCTGTATTATTCTAATAACTAACATTTAAGTAATGAACATTTTACAAAAGTATTTATTAACTCACATTCCAAATTGAAGAGGAGACTAGTTCTTTTACCCCTTTCCTTTGTTAATTTTGTTTGCAGAATATTGGTTCACAGGATTTTATTTTATAAAGGAATAAAACCTTCTTTTAAAAAAAAGTGTTATGTAGATTAAAAATATGGCAGCAATGCATGATGAAACTGCCAGCGAGGGATGTGGCTACAGCTGTACACGGTTATACCCTAGTGAGCTATTAAATTGTGGCTTTTGAAGCAACCCAGTGACATGCCCAGTAAATCGAGGTAGTAACTGTGTTCATTGGTTGTTTCACAAGCAAGTTTTTTTCTTTAGAGAAAACAAGGTTGTTGTACAGAAAGATGAATTATATTAGTCTCTGCTTAGAGGGCTCCCGCTCTAAATTAGACCTGATATAAGATCTAAGGGGGATGGTGCCATTTGGGCAAAAACAGATAAGCCCTGACAATTCTCAGCCTCTCTCTCTATAATATATAGAGAGAGGGTGAGAATTCATCTTTTTTTTTTTTTTCTGGAACCAATGGGCCAGTATTTCTCAGAGACTTGCTCCTGACGTGTGGCTCTAGGCTGGGTCATAGGCTCCTCAATTCATCCCATTCCTTGGAGCTCAAGGGGCCCCCATCTCACTTGAGCTGGTAGCTGACTGCTGAGAGGGCCCTCAGTGACGTGCGAGCAGCCCAGTCCTGAGGCCTTGGCCAAGTCACCACCCATTTCTGAACTTCAGGTGTCATAATTCAATGTCAAGAGAGTTAGATTAAGAGATGGAGAACTCAGTGAAGAAATCCAATTTTTAAAAATAAAGATTCTCTCTTGAACTCTCAGTTAAGGGCTCTGAGACATAGTGGTGTCCTTCCTGAGGCCTTCAGCACAAAGTTAATATCCGCATTCCCAGAGAAAATACAATGGTCTTGTCCCTGACTTCACCCCATGCAAAAACCACCCGGGTACAAGTGCCGAGTCTGGGACTCCACCTGAAAGCTGTCCTCTGGTTCCCAGCAACCCCTTTCAATTCTGCATGACCTCTCTGTGCCTCCACTTGCCTAAGGACCAGTTTCCAGGTTAAAGAGCCATATGATGATTACAGACGGAGGGGGCTTTAGATGCCATGTAGCAGAGCATCCCCTGTGCAGGTGAGAGGACTGAAGTCTGTGGAGGGAAGTGACCAGACCTTAAGGCCTCACAGATGTCGGGGCAGACTGGAGTGGGCTGCAGAATCGCCTCGCCTTTTCCCTGATGGGGCTGCCTCTCTCCCTCTTGTGATTGTGCCTTCATCTGGATTATGCAAATTGGGGGGCACGTTCCTTCCTAGTCCCTAAAGTCTTTAAGTTGGGCTTGGGGTGATGTGGGTGCCCTATTGCCCGGCCAGTTGCAGGACCTGCAACACAGAACAAATGTGTTCCTCCAGCAGCCGCCTCGGTGTGGCCTGGGACCAGAACCAAATGAGTTTTAACAGTTCTATGACTCTAGGAATCTCAAATGTTATTACTGCACTTTTCACAGCGAGTTCAATTACATTCTATCTCACTAACTGGTCTGAGATCTCCCCGAGCAAAAGGACCATGCCACCTCTTTCTCAGTCCCTATGCATTAGGAGCTCAACAGTACTGCAATAAATGAACAAATGTGCTTCATTTCAGAAGGGTGGGCCTGAGTCTTGGATGAGTTAGCCAGAGCTGTGTAAACCTGTTTCCTGATCTGGATGAAGGGGGACTAATCACTGCCTTGGGCAGCACACAGGTGAAGCAGTTAGTGCTTGGCAGGTGCTAACCCACGGTCCCAGCACATCCAGGGCTTGGGAGTTGTAGGCTTTGCATCTCTCCATTCCTGTTTCTCCTTGGCTCCCTAGGGTGACATAGTTGCCATAGTGCATGATGTGGAGAATGCCTGGAAGAGCAGTAGGGTGAAGCAGGGCCACTGAATTGTCCTTGCCTCCTGGAGGCCCCCAGAGGCCGGGGTGAGTTTGGTCTGGGCTGAGCCTCCCGTCCTGCTCCCTTCATTTAGTTGGTGTCAACACCCAGCCCTGCCTCCCAAGCTAAGCTCAGGGCCCTGGACCTCTCCCTTGAAACTTCTCTCCTCCCCGGCCCTGGATTTTTGGCACTCTGCCCAGCTGCCATGGTAATAGTCTCCAGGGTGACAAAGGAGGTTGCTGGGTCTTGTTTTCTTCTGGTGGTGAGGATTTTCAGACCACAGAGACTGAACTTCTCTACACCTGCCTGGGCTCCTTCTGTGTTCTCACTCAGGTAGAGCTCAAACTCCCGTTCCTGCCAGCAGGGCCATGTCTACCAGCCTGACTACTTGTGAGTGGAAGAAAGTCTTCTATGAGAAGATGGAGGTGGCAAAGCCCACTGACAGCTGGGAGCTCATCATAGACCCCAACCTCAAGCCTAATGAGCTGGCCCCCGGCTGGAAGCAGTACCTGGAGCAGCATGCCTCAGGCAGGTGAGAGGCCCAGAAAGGAGGGCCCTGCAGGCGGTCCCTGGAGCACAGCCCTGGATACCTTCCAGGTGGGGGCAGAGAGAGGCTTGGAGCCTCATCCTGGTGTCAGGTCAGAGTGGGGGATGGAGAAGAAATGCCGGGTAGGTCAAAGAGGCCTTGTTCTAATCCCAGCTGTGCCACTGACTCCTGGGTGGCCCTGGAAAGCTGAGTTCTGTCTTTGGGTCTCATTCCAATTTGATTTGAATACAAAAACATTTATTGTCCACCTGCTATGTTCTAGAAACTGGTTCTACAGCCAACTCTGGGCACTTGGGCAAGTCACTTTCCCTGTCTGGGTCTCACTTTTCACATTTGCAAAAACAGGGATTTGGCCTAAGATGACCAATCAAGTCCCTTCCAGCTCTATTATCTATGGGTCTGTGACAGAAAGATTTAGCTTTGGGTAGGACTTCCCTTAGGTCTATAGGATCCAGCATTTGACACTTTTTAGGAGCCTTGTGTCTCCCATACTGCAAGGAGTCTTAAGGCCAAGGAGACATGTCCATCTGAAGCCCACAAGCCACTCCCTTTTCTATACTATGATTTGAGACTGGGACCACAGAATTCCCTGCCCAAGCTGCCTCATGCTCATCTCCAGGGTCTGTGCAGGCCTCTTCTCTGGGTCCATTGATTCAAAGACAGACAGTACCTTTAGGCTTCTGCGAGGCTTACAGGTGGCTGTGTTCTGGGGATGTGAACACACAGGCTGGGTGTTCAGACATGTTTAGATGTGAAACCCCTCAGGTGCCACATGATGCAGAGAGGGTAGGAACAGGAGGCAGGCTGTGGGTGAGGAGCTTACATTTATATTCTTGCTCCAAGACCTGCAAATATTAGAGTGAACCTGTCTTTGGGACAAAAGACAGAGGCAGAGGTTGGTGGTTCATTTCAATTCAGATCAGTTCAAGAGAGATTTATTGGACCCCTGTTATGTGTTGGGTCCTGGCTGTGTCTCTGACTGGCTGTGTGTGTACAGAGGGATTTCTTTCTCTCAGTGCTTCTGTTTCATCTCGGTAAAATGAAAGGCTAATGATCCCGAAGTTCCCCTTCTGCTAGGTCTGGTATTTTGGGATTTAAGATGTGAGGTCTGGCTTGAGGGAAAGGAAACAATCCTGGGCTGGCTTGATTTAAGAAGGTGTGGAAGAAAGGGGATGAAAACATGGAGCCTCTGAGCTGGCTGGTGGAAGGGGTGCAAAGGGCCAGAAACTTGGGCCCCATGGCCCAGGAGTTTAGGGGCTGAGCTCCCTTGCCTCAGGGATCAGCTGGTCCTATACCTGGCTTCGAACTGTGTCTCCCAGCTGGCCTCAGGCAGGGCTAGAGAACTGCTGCACTGTCCTTATTCTGTGCATAGGCTCACTCTACCTCTAAGCCTTGGGACATATGAGTCCTGGTGCCCTGCAGCTCTGGCCAGCATGGGGGTAAGGGTCCTTCCCGCTCAGGACCAATCAGGCTGCTCTCCCTGCCAACCCTACTTGGGCAGTGCTGGGTACTGTTCTGTGCTTATGTTGTCTGTGGGCTACAGGGTTCAGAGGCAGACTTGGCATCATCTCTACTCCACAGCATGGGTTGTGCTGTGCTTGGTGGTATCTGTTGGATTGAATTGAGTCCCCATCAGAGGCCATAATACAGGGGGCCCAGAGAGGGTCAGCAGTGAGGGCAAACTCAGCTTAATAGACCCCTGACAGCCTGTAAAGCCTCTATAACAGGGGCTTGTGAGAGGTTCATCTCAAGGGTAGAAGGAACTTTCCTGGAGGTGAGTGCTCTGTCACTGAAGGTGTGAAAGCATCAGGTAGGGGCTGATGGAGTGGGGCTTGGCTAGGTGAGTCCCAGGCCACTTCTCTCCATGTTTCCTGAGGTTGGGACTCTAGGGTAGCCCAGGTTAGACACCATGGTAAGTGTTCGTGTGTGCATGTATGTGGAGGGGGTTGCAGAGCAGGATCCACTTTTCCAGTCTCTCCTGCAGGGTGGAGAGGGATCTCGGGATGATTTGCCAAGGGACAGAGAGTGTTCTTTGTGAAGGAGCGGGGACCAAATTCTGCAGTCCTCTTCCTGCTCGCCTGTCACCCCTCCACCTGTCCATCCGTGGATTCCTGGTGGTCCGAGCTTGGCACAGTTAGGGGAATCTCCTCTTCTCCCTAGAGCAGGCAGGATGCTGGAGCGAGATATGCTGATCATCTTTCTTATCAGAGTCCCGGGAGGTCTGGCCCTCCTTACTGGACACCGTCACCCTGCTTTTCACAGCTGAGAAACAAGGCCCACAGTAGGGGAGTAACCACTGCGCAGCGTCCAAGTGCCGGCCGTGAGGCCTTAGCTTGGCGGGGGCTGCGGCCACCAGAGGGCGCGCAGGAGGCAGCCCGGGGAGCGCGGCGGAAGCCGGCCGGCCCCTGAGGACGCCCCGCAGCTCCAGGCCCCGGAGCCCACCAGGAGGGGTGGGGCTGGCGGCTCCAGCGCTAAGCAACCCAGGGGGCAGCAACTCCGCTTCTACCTGCAGGCCCAGGCACACAGCGCCCTTCCTTCCGGACTCGTCCAGGGCAAGCTGCCGCTCGGAGGAAGGCCCCTCTTATCCCTCCCTCCTCCCCCCGCAGGTTCCACTGCTCCTGGTGCTGGCACACCTGGCAGTCGCCGCACGTGGTCATTCTCTTCCACATGCACCTGGACCAGGCGCGGCGCACGGGCTCCGTGCGCATGCGCGTCTTCAAGCAGCTGTGCTCCGAGTGCGGCTGGGCGCGACAGGACGAGTCCAGCATGCTGGAGGAGAACATCGAGGGCCTGGTGGACAACCTGGTCACCAGCCTGCGCGAGCAGTGCTACGGCGAGGACGGCGGCCAGTACCGCATCCACGTGGCCGGCCGCCCGGACAGCGGGCCGCACCGCGGCGAGCTCTGCGAGGCCTGCCAGGAGGGCATCGTGCACTGGAAGCCCAGCCAGAAGCTGCTGGAGGAGGAGGCCGCCGACCCCTTCTCTGATGCCTCGGCGCCCAGGGCCCCGGCCGGCTCGGGCTACAGCTTCTCCCTCCGCTGGTGCCTCTTCTGCGCCGCCCTCTGCGCGCTCATCGTCTACCTGCAGGGGGCCTTCCGCGGCTCCGCCTTCCTTTCCTGACGCTGGGGGGGAGTGGGGAAGACAAGGTTCTGGTCCTGATCCCGCCTCAGATCCCATGTATGCCGCTGGACAGCTCAGTGACCTCTCTGGACCTCACTTTATGACCTGCGGAATGAGAGGCTTGCTCTAGTCTAGGAGATACTTAATGGTCCTTCTATTAAAATTTACAGTGATGGGGGAGGGGAGAAGGGTACTAAGCCCACAGGGAGGGAACTCCTCTCTCCACCTCCCTCTCTGTCCTGCCTCGCGATTCACTTCTGTATCCCATCCCCCATTAGGACCCCGTTAGGTCCTGTCTTGCCCCTGCCTCATTCTCAAGCACATCTTCAGCTGCTTCCGACTGTCCTGCCATGGTTCCCCTTGGAGAGGCCAGTGGCTCCACCCAATGCATCTTCAATCACTATTCAGTGTGTCTGCATCCAGCCTAGGAATCTTCCAGCACCGTTCAGGTGTGTCTTCATTCAGGGGAGATGATGGTCAGGGGGAAGCCTGAGCAATGAACACAGCACCTGTCTCCCAGCACCTCCTCCTGTGCCCCTGGAGAACCCCGAAGAGGCTCAGTTTTTTACTCTGGTGCTAGAGTCTGCTTGGTTGGAATTATTTAGAGCTGCACTGTCCAATGTGTTAGTCACTAGCCGTATGTGACTATTTAAATTAATTAAAATAAAATAAAATTTAAGATTTAATTCCTCAGTTGCAGCAGCCACATGCTTAGTAGCCATATGTGGCCAGTGGTTAGCATATTGTACTGTGCAGGTCTAGAACACATTCACATACATTCCTGTTGGACAGCACTGATTTAGAACTTGAGATCCCCACTTAAATGTCTGTGGACTCATAATATGAGAGGTAGGTACAGGTTTAAAGGTGCCCATGGAGCTTTCTGGGGGCAGGGACAGCCATGGTGGGGTGCAGTAGACATACACAAATAAATATGTAATGTCTGTGCTTCTGGCTGTCAGTTGATTGGAATCTGTGGCTTGCAGTGTTGCCTAAACCTATTTCCTGGGGAAAAGAGACCTGTTGAAATTCACTGCAAAATGATGGTAGTGTGTATGTGTCTGTGTGTGTGTATGTGTGTATGTGTGTGTGTGTCTTGGTTTGGGGCTTGGAGAATATATTCCTGTGTTCTGCAGAAATGTATGAGCTGTGGCAACGCTCCTTACACAGGATGTAATGTCAAGATATTCTGTATGAAAATACCTTGTAGCAGATTCTACAGCTGTCCTAGATCTGGGGGCAATGAGGGAAGGGGCAGATGAGGCAGATCTGTGAATGTGGAACTTCCAGGTGACAGTGGGGCTTTGGGTCTCCATTCAGGAGAGGCGATGACGGAGGGAAAGCATGAGCAATGCTTTGTCTCCCAACTCCTTTTCCTTTGACCAGTTCATGAGACCACCCCATTAGGGGCAGTGCATTTGCTGTGCCCATTCTCTCAAGTGTAGCAGTGACTTGGGAAATTTGACTCATGGTCTGATGTCAAATGAGCCTGTGTTTATTATTGTCAGGAATAGGAAACAGAAACGCTCTTGCTCACACCCAAAATTGCTCCCTGACATTCATAACTTCGTATAGCCCACCGTCAGAGCCTTGGTTCTAAGGGGGGCCTGAGAACTGAAGATGAGCTTCAAGGTTGGTGTGTCTGGCTGGACATGTTCACAGAGATGGACTGCTTTGGGCACTGTGTCCCACTTGCCCACAGGATGTGCAGGCTAGCTTTACTCTTCTCAAGCTGTGGCAGTGTGTTTCTGGTGACTTGTCCAGATTCCTCTGTGGGCCTGCAGAGAGCTGGGAAATCTGGAAGAATCTATTGCTATCTGTGTGGGTGCAGTAGAGGTACAGAAAGAGCGTCAGACTGGAGCATTTGTGAATGAGCAGGCATGTGAGGAGCGTTCACCTCTGTCAGCTACAGAGGATGCTCAGCTGGGCCTGTACAGAGCATGTGCCCTGTGGGGCGTTGCTCCCCTGCAGACACATGGTGGCTCCTGGGAAGATAAACGTCAGGAGCCCAGGAATCTGGTGGTCTCCAGAGGACTGTGTGCCCCCTGCTTTGGTCTACTCTAGAAGTCTAAAAGGGACATAAAGGGACAAGATTGGGATGAAGTGACATTAACAACTTCTCTTACTGAAATTGTGTGTGGGGCTGGGGGTAGACTGCCAAGACTGTGTCAAGGGGGAGGGGCAGGCCTCAAGTGGGCCAGAAAAGCTGAAGCTTCCTGGATGAGACCTGGGAGTCGAGGGATGAAGAGCTGCTGAAAATGGAAGTGAAGGTGAGTAGGTGAAATGAGGTGAAAAGTTCCAGAAGATAAACATATTCTCCTTTTTTCATCAGCTCATTCTTCTCATACCTCTATATTTCATACTCACCTAAAATGACCCTCCCCTGACCCTACATCCTCTCTAACTTTTGCCATGCATTTTTTTTTTATCCCTTCAAAGCCAAGCTTCTCAAAAGGGTAGATTATATTTCTCTCTACTGCTTATTTTCTCCTTAATTCATGGAAGTCTCACTTCCATGTCCCTAAACTCATCCCATACCTCACTGCCCAAGCCCTGGCCACGTCTCTGTCTGTATCTCACTTGGTCTTGCTATTGCCTTTTGCACCCTCTCCTTGAAGATGCCATGACAACACCTGCTCTCCCTTCTCCCACTGTTTTCTCTCCTCTGCAGGATTCCTTCTCTCGCCCGTCCCTCACATGCTGGTGTTTCTGGGGAGTCTCTTACTCTGCTGGGTTTCCTTCAGTACCACGAACCCATTCATGACTTACGTTTTCTCCGCATACGAATTCCTGGTCGCTAGAGTTCCTCCAAGCATTCCTGCTGAGTTTCAGACCCCTAGGCCAATTGACCTGCTCCTGGGAGCACCTTCAGCATGACCAGAGCTGCTCTCATTAGTTTTCCACCCAAACTTGCTCCATCTACTTCTCAGAAATCTGGGAGTTATTTTCTGACCCCTTGCCACCCTGTCCTACCCTGCAAGAATCGGTCACCATGTCCTCAAACTGTTCTTCCCAAGAACCTCTGGGGTGGGAACCTCCTTTCTCTCCTGCCCGCTTACTGCTGCCCAAACACATCATCGGTGTCCCTCACCTCTGTAGCCCCCATAATAATCATTATGCCTGTAGGTCCCTCTCTTATAGCCCACCCTCCACTCTACCACTATCCTGGGGTGATTTTCTAGTAGTCAGATACGACCAGCTCACTCACCTCGTAAACTCTTCCAGAGCTCTTTCCTGCTAATGGTAAAATGCAGTCTCATTAGCCAGGCACATCTCATTTCCTAGAAATAATAATACAGGAGATTAATTGAGAAGGCACTCAATAAACATTTGCTGTTGCAACAATTTACTGTGTGTGAAGTGCTGTGCTAAGCGCTTTCCGTGCACTGCCTCATTTAATTCTGAAAAGCACCCTCTGAGGCAGGTACTATTATCTCTATATTATGGCTGAGGGATAGGCTTAGAGAGATTTAGAAACTGGTTCCTGGTGACCCAGTTGTTACGGCACAGGGCTGAGGTTGGAATTCAGGGTCTCTCCGATTCCAGAACTTAAGTTCTCAGTCACTATGCCATCCTGCTGCTCGGCTAAGCCAGTGCTCATCTAAGTTTGATGCGGACTCTCTTGAACACATGTCCCATGTGGCTTTCAAGAGTTTTTCCTTCAGAGTCGGCCTGAGCACGAGCTCCCCGTGAAGCTCCCTTTCACAGCCGGGCAGCCTCAGGGTCTCACCACCTGGACCTACCTCCGCTGCCCTTAGTGTATTCCCTTGTCATGCTGACTCGCGTGTGGGTCTGCCCACCACTGTTGGTTGTTTTTCATCATCTGTCCCCAGGACCTGGCACAAAGTAACTGCTTAATCAGAATGGCTGACTGACCAACTTCTCGTCTTGGAGGCAATATTCTCTACACCTTCCCCCCAGCAAGAATCATCCTGTGTATATTCCATGTACTGTGACACCCCCAAGCTAGAAGCGAAGGAAATGCTGGCTCTGCCAGCTGCTATGTATAATTGCCCTTTCATTGCAACCTACGAAATAGGCACTATAATTATTCACACTTACCGAGGGGAAACTGAGGCTTAGCGAGGTGCCTGGTTTTCTAAGGTTTGTGAGCTGGTTAGTTTGAATCTGGAACGGAAGCCCAGCTTGCCAAGAAATAAGGAATTAAATAAACCTGTTGGAGAAAAACAAACAAAACCTCATAGACACAGGTGACAGAATGCTGGTTACCAGAAGAGGGGCAGGGGAGGCAATTGGGTAAAGGATGGCAAACACATGGTGACGAAAGGACACTTGACTTTGGGAGATGGGGAGGGATTCACATACCCACTTCCCTGCCAACCTGGCGTTCCAGTTTTGTTGGAATAATCTAGTATTTTATAATTAAATTAATACAATACTTTATAACTCATACATTCTCTTTCAAGAATTATTTTAGACATAAGCATTGCATTTCATAATATTCATTTAAGAATCAACTCTTATATTTTACAGGTTGACTTGTCATCACCATCTTTATACCAGCCCACTCCACTCTGAGTTCTTCATTGAGATTTATTTTCTGTCATTTAGATGAGGTACTTCTGTGAGTAATATTTCAGAGAGAGTGTGTGGCTGTCTGCCTGTCTCAGAATGGCTTCCCCCTGCTCTTACTCCCCGCCCCCCGTCCCCCACTAACTGGGCCGGGTATTACCTTCTCTCATCACAGACTTTTACTTTCTAGCCCTCTCAAAACCTCATAGGCATTAATTCAATGTTTTCTGGAATTTACTGAGGCAGAGAAAATTACATTATCAACCTAATAATGTATCTTTTCTTTTACATTGTCTGATCTAATGTAAAAAAATTATTGATTCAATCAGACTCACAAATCTCATAGATAATTCAAGCTAGAGTTGGTAAGGTTTTGCCTATTTATTTGTTTTATTGTTTCTTGTAGTAATTTTGTCCACAGGGGACAGGGAGGCATTTACTCTGATTCTTTAGATTGTTTTCGTGTGTTTGAACTATAATTTTTCATCTGCTTAATGACTATTTTCTGCTTATGTTTCCAGCAGATGAATGGGGGAGTGTTCTGTTGGAGAATGTGTTGTGTCTCTTCAAATTATAGGGTCCCAGGCAATGGAAGAAAGGAAAGGCCTATTTTACCAATGTTTACTTTACTAGAAGAGAGGTCTTGTTGCCAAGAGGGTGGCAGGGAGTGAGCCTCGCTCAGATGGGGCCACCCTGCATGGCCCCAGGAGCATGGCAAAACACTTCTTTTCTGTTTTGTTGTAGATCAGGCCGTGGGAGTACTGTTTCTCTCACTGACTGGCATGAATACCTTATTAGGAGTTGACTCTAGGAGGCAGCATCCCCCTGCTTTATATTTCATGCAAACTTAACCTGGAAATTAGCGCAGCGACCCGATGCTCCCTCTCTGGGGACCTGGTGCAGTTCCAGAGGTAGGATGGAGATTTGTCCCCATCGGCTGTCCTTTCACTTGCCCTGATCTCAAGACCCTTCCAGCCCAAGCTTGGGAATGCTAGTGCTTTTCTGCTAGGGTCAGGGAAGTGGTCTTTTCCTCTTACTCCTGAGGTCAGCTTTCTGTTTGCATATGGAGATCCACAGATCGGTCCACATTCAGTCATGACTGCCACTATACATGGGTAGCTTCTGTGATTTCCAGTAAATACAGGTCTCTCCCTACTTTGCATCTGATAACGCCCATGGTGGAATTTGGAAAGATTGGAAGGTTTGGGAAGTAGGTGCATGGGCTGAGTTTACCACCCTAAACCTAAAGTTACTACTTCTAACTTGCATTTAAAAAAACCTACTCCTGTAAACTAATTTGAATCTTCACTAGAATATGACGATTATAAATAAATAACTGATATAGATTTAGGTGCATATTAGGTGATCTTTAAATAGCTACTTTAAAAAAAATTAGTACACTGTATTCATACATCTCTAGTCTTTAAGGAGTTCCTTTCCTAGTGGGGGCAGACCAGTTATCTCCTGAACCTACTGTCCCCTTTTCCCATAGTGATAGGGTTTTAGCTGGGCACATGGCCTTGAGAATAAAGACTACTTATGTCAGGCCCTTTGCTGTTAGGTGTGGCTACAGGACTAAGTTCTGGCCAAAAGACATGTTACACAGAAGTTATATGTGAAACGTTTGTGGGAAACTTCCTAAAAGGGCAGTATTTAGGTTATCTATTGCTGTTTAACAAAAAACTTAGTGACATAAAACAACAGAAACCGTTTCCTTATCTCTCATGGTTGCTGTGGGTCAGAAATATGGGAAGGACTTAACTGAGTGCCTCAGGCAGTTGCAGTCAGACAGTGGCCGGAGCTGAAGCGCCCGGGCCGGCGGGGTAGCTCTCCTCTCCAGGCCGGCTAGTGGGCTTCCTCCAGGCGTGGCCCCCTCGGGGCAGTCAGGCTCCCCTGGGGGCTGAAGGCTGCAAGAATGAACATCCCAGCGAGAAAAACAAAAGTTAAGATTTCTTTTATGACTTAGCTTGGCAATCACATAGTGTCAGTGGTACCACATTCTAATCAGAACAGTCGCACTGTCTGCCCAATTTCAAAGCTAGGAGGCAAAACCCCACCTTGTAATAAGAGGTATGTCAAAGGCACACTGTAAGAAGAACATACGGAATGGGAGATAGTGTCACAGCCGCCGTGGGGAATGCAGCCTCCCAGAGATGACAGCCGTGTGCCCTTTGTTCTCTTTATCTTCATTAATTTATTTTTTTCCATCCTGCTGCCTCAACACCGGTGCTGCTATCTTTGATCATGAGGTCAAGACCATACATGGCAGAGAACAGGATAGAAATGGTCTAGTACCTAATAGCAACAGGGAATTTTATGCAAGAGGGAAATGAGCTTTTCTGCTTTTAAAGGCACCCGCTGCTATTTTGAATTTTTGGTCACTTGGAGTCCAGCCCAGCCACAGTCTCCCAGTTCCTGAGCTGCTGTCCCGGAGTGCTATGTGTTGTTCCCTAAACACCCTGTGTGATTTTGCTGTTCCCTGCCCTCCAGCATAGTGATATCCAAGCCTGCAATTCGCTGCTTCTCATACTTTGCCCAAAGCTGACTTATTTCCTTCCTTTACGTCCAAAAAAAAAAAGCCATCTTTTAAGAAGCTGTCTCAGACACCTAGAGACAGAATTAAGGACATTGTTCATCACATTCCCACAACCTGTTTCTTGAATCTATATTTAATAAATTCATACCTTCTTGTATGATAGCTGTTAGCATATCTTTATATCTCCTGCTGCGTTGTAAATTTCGTCAGGGTGAGAAGTACTTTACATTTATTTTTACAGTCCTCTTGCTTGGCTGTTTTTTAGCACACTTACCTTAGAGTCTTTGTGCTCAGTGAGTTTCAATATTTTCGTGTGTTTTGTTTTGTTTTGTTTTGTTTTGAACCTGAACACAAGCAGTTTTATTCATAATTACCAAAATTTGGAAGCAACCAAGATTGCCTTCAATATGTAAATGGTTAAACAAATTATAGTACATCCAGACAATGGAATATTTAGTGCCAAAAAGTGGGTTATCAAACCATGAAAAGACATGGAAGAACGTTAAATGCATATTGCTGTGAAAGAAGTCAATATGAAAAGGCTACTGTGTAATTCCAACTGTATGACATTTTGGAAAAGGCAAAGCTATGGTTACAGTTAAAATATCAGTGGGTCAGGGATTGGGAGCAGGGAGTGCCAAATAGAGTACAGAATTTTTAGGGCATTTGTCAAAACCCACAGAATGTTAGACACAAAGAGTGAACCCTAATGTCAATTATGAGCTTTAAGTGACAATGATGGTTCAACAAATTTACCATTCTGGTGCAAGGTGTTGGTAGTAGGGGAAATGGGGGTTGTGGGGGAGGGGGCAGAATCTGGGAACTCTTACTTTCTGCTCAATTTTCCTGAAAGCCTAAAGCTGCTAAAAAAAAATCTATTAATTAAAAAAAAGCCAAATTATATTCTATATAGCTAAATACCTGAAGCAGTGATGGCCGTCACTTTTTGGGCAAATCTCAAGTACAGAATCGGCAGTCACATCTGCATTCAAGGCATCAGGCAACGCTGAGCATGTCCAAATCAGCAATCATCGAGATACAAGTTAATTGAGCTGTGAGCCCTCCACCACTTATTCTTTATTGAGAGTGTCCGAACCAGGTTGCTTTTTCTTCCTCATTTTAACTAATCTTTCCATCATCCTTTTATTCCTCGTAACACATTCAGGGCATAACATAATATCTTCTAGGCCTGGAGAGGGGAAAGTGCAGGCTGGTAGGAGTAAGGGAGAGATCATCTCCGTGGGAGTGTCAGACCCCCAGGCATGACCTGCACGGAACTGCAGGCGAACCCAACCCATTTTGTCTGCCAAGAGAGGTCTGCCATGGACCACACACCACCTGACACCAGATGTTGGCAGCAGAAAATTCTCAGCAGAAATAGGAATGGAAGAGGAATTCGCAGCCTTAGGTTGCACGGCTCTTGAGCAGTTCTTGACCAGGCGGCCAACACGGCCTCCTGAGCTGAAGTTGTCACTTCGACTCTATTGGTCACTTCAGCTATATTGGCCCATTCCTGTCTCTTCTTACTCTTTTGACTTTTCTCACTCCTTGCTCTCTTGCATTTCCCAGAACATGACTGCAGTGTGGCCTCCTGTGGTGTTTCAGCAATACTTTGTTTTTCTTCAGAATAAGCATGTTCCTTGAGCCGCAGATAAACATCCATTTTCTTGCCATCAGTGCTCAGATTCAGTTGCTGGCGCCAGTTCTGCAAAGTGTCGTAACGCACTTTATGAACTGATGGCAAAGCGGTCGGCAAGGGAAGGATTGGTTTGGGGCGATCTTGGAATTGTCCATTCGTTTGAGGAAGATTAACTTTATTGTTTGTCGTAGGAGTCGTCAGTTTGCCTTCTGAGGTTGAAGAAACACTTGGTTCCATTTGGTGTTCATTACATTCCTCATTAAATGGAACCAACGTGAGAATCACACTTTGTTCATCTAATTTATCCTCAAAGAAATCCTTCCCGCTGCCATGAGAGCTTGAGCTCGCCATTTCCAGGACCACTCAGAAGAAGGCGGGGCCGGCAGTGCCTAGTATATCTGCAGTTCTCTCCTTTTTCAATATTTTTGTTTTATGAGCCCCTGTTAAGCGATCTCCATGATGATAGGAGAGAATTGTGCATTCATAATTTTGTATTATTTTTTCATAAAGAAACCCTTGCCCCTCACCAAATCCTATACATTCCAGGTCCCAAAATATCTAGATTCACTTCTTTCCAGAAAATATGAGATTGGAAATGTTCCCTGAGGAGTGAATAGACTTTGAGAAAAGGAGTTATGTGTACTTGAACAGTGAGCACACACATTTTCTAAGGGTGAGGCATCAGTGGGAAATCAAACTGAAGAAGTCGGAGCCACATTCCTGAGAACCCCAGAAACCTATGTAGAGTGTAGAGGTGTTGTTTTGTGTTTTCTTTAAGACTGATTTGCATTTGGAGTTTTGAAGGGAGATAATTATGTGATTAGATGTGTATTTAGAAGTTGAATCAGGCCATAGAATATAGGAAAGAGTTGAAGGGGCTGGGCTACAAGGTAAGAGAAAAGGTAGGTTTAGGAGTCATTTGTGTAAATATGGTAGTTGAAGACATTGATTAGCATTAGGGTCAATATTCATTCAATAATGGACCAGCATTTTGTGAAGATTTTATATGTTTGGGGCAGTCTTCTAGGTAAACCAGGATGGGAACTCCGTCTCTGTAGTTGAGAAAAGCCTTTTTGCTAGGAACAAGGCATGCAAACAAGCTATTGCTAGACAATCAGGTAATTGCTACAATGAAAACTACAGGCAGTCTGTTTTCAGAATTATTTAGATGTATGGGTTAGTCCCTGTGTCTGTGGCTTCTAGAAGGACAGGATATATGTAATTTGCATCAGTCTTCTGGAGAGACCAAAAGTAAAGCTTTGCAGCAATAACCAGCCTCTTTTTAAGAAGAAAATGGGGGTTAGGATCTGGAAGGCACAGCTCTAGATGGATGTATAATCTCAGGACTGAATGGGACTAGCGCTCCCCTCATGTCTCCTTGGATCTAAGAACATAGTTTTTCTGCTGCCCTGTTAGGAAACCAAAGCTGACATCTGTTTCCCTGGGACTCCTGCTGTCAAATGTTGCTTAGCCAATAGTTTATTTTTTCTCAAGGCATGACATTGGTTCATCAATTAATCAGAAAGGTTTTATGAGTAGCAAGTGCAGAGCTAGGATCAAAGGGAGACAGCAGTGATCCCCCTTCAGCAAATGAAGCAGATGGTGATAGAAACAAGTTGAAAGCTGAGAAGATAGAAAATATGCCTGAGGAATGGAGGTTTGGCCTTACCTATCTGAAGATTATAGTTCTCATAATGCTGGGGAAAACACTGAAACTATTTATATTTATGTTGTTAGCATTCAGATAAACACCCACCTGCTGCTAATGCACTGTGTGGCTTTGGGCCAATCATTTCACTCCTCCGGGCTTTTGTCATCAGAGCCATCTGCCAGTCCTAGTGCCATGCCAAGCCCTGTTTCCAGTTTCAGTAACTGATGCACATTACATGAAAACTGAGGTACTTCCTGGGAAAACATTCCACTGTGTCCATAGTTGGGATATAGTTGGTCAAGCTCTGTATTTCAGAAGGAGGTGGGGTAGGGTCTTGCAATAATAGCCAAATTACAAGAAGAGATTCTAGAGCCCCTTAGGAGAATCTACCCTTTGGAAGAAACATCTGGCAGACGAGGCTGACTCCATAAAGGCGCTTGAGGTTTGTGGGGGAGGAGCGGTCCCACGTGCGGAGGGCGACTGTGACTTGAATCCTGCTCCATCTAGTCCCCTTAAAGCTCAGGAAAAGGAGAGGTTTAGCTAGTCCATTAGTTTTTGATAGATGCTGTAAAACAAATTACCACAAACTGATGGCTTCAAACAACAGAAAATTATCCTCTTGCAGTTCTGGAGGGCAGAAGTCTGAAATCAAAGTGTCAGTCAGGCCACAATTCCTTCAAAAGCTTTTTCCCCTCTCTCTTCCAACTTCTGGTGGCTCCTGCTGTTCCTTGGCTTGTGGTGGCATCACTCCAATCTCTGCCTGCATCTGTTTTCTCTTCTATCTTTTGTAAGTACACTTATCTTTGGATTTAGGGCCTGTCCAGATAATCCAGGATGTCCTCATCTTGACATCCTTAATCTAATTATATTTGCAAAGACCTCTTCCCCCTTCCTCTCCCCAAATAAGGCCACATTCATTCACAAGTGCTAGGGGTTAGAATGTGGACATATCTTTTTTGGGGCCACCATTCAACCCATTACAGTTAATAAACACTGCTGTTCTAACAGCCAGAGGCTTTGTTGCTTAATAGCATAAACCCTGGCTGTTAAAACAGCAGTGAGATTCTCTAAAAGGCTGGGAAACAGAGGAAAGAAAGGAGAGGAGAGGGGAGCCCAGCACCTGGGATGGCAGGGCCTGCTACCTGGTGCTCCACTGGGGTTACACAGCAGCCTGGAAATTCCAAAGGTCCCTGCAGAGTCCAGTGCACATGGCCCATGGCCCATGGCCCAGGGCAGCGCATTAGAGAATGAGGTTTATGACTCCGTGGGTGGGGGGGTGGGGGGGTGTCGCAGTTCATTTAGTGGGTCGTGGCCAGCATTAAAGAGAAAAAGAAATAGGAAAAAATAGAATGTCCCAGAGTTTACTGCAAGTAATAAAAGTATGTATGTTTTGAGAAACGTGTGTAGGTGGGTGTGTGCGTGCTTTGGTTTACGATGTGAAATGCATTTCTTACGTAAGTTGCGGTCAAGAGTTTGAAAGCCACTGGTGTGAGAGACCGTGGTGTGGCACTTTAGAGCATCATGGAGAGAGCAGTGATCCAGGGACATGTCCTAGGTTTTGGGCACACATTGGAAATAATTGCTCTGGCCAGCACAGTGACAAAGGTGTGAACAGCTACAAGAAGGAGCTCTCTGCACATGTCAGACACCCTTGGGAGCCTCCTCCCTCTTGGAGAGACTTTGCAAAGGGAGTGAGATTCTACAGGTATGTGGGTGATTTAAAAGGTGGTTAAGCCAGTGATTCTGAGACCAGCCATAAATGTGACATGGATTGTGAGCACAGGTTCATGAGGCTGGAGGGCATTCAGATTACAGGTTAGAGGACTGTTTGTATTAGAACCACAGGTTTTGAATTGTGCCCTCCCTTCAAGCCCTTTGTTTCCTCTAAAGGTTTATGACAGAATCCTGTTCAATAAAACAGAATCCCAGTAACCTACTTCCTCCCCCATCATAGTAGCCCCTGAGGCCTGCATGCAGGGGGTTCTAGACCTAATCTGGGGAGGCTATAATGACTAACACCGAGTTAGAAGGTGTTTGTGGTCCCTTCTAATGTTAATTCTTTGATTCTATGGCTCAGATAAAATTCTGTATCATTTACCAGATCACTTCTTTTTGAAGCGAACTGTTGAGTTTTGTCCATTTTTGAATCCCCAGCACAGCGTTTGGCGTGAAGGGTTCAGTAATTGCATGTTTGCAGGAAGAGGCTCTTTTTTGCAACCCCAGCAGCAACACAGTGTTCTCTGCACAGTGGGTGTTTTCAAAAAGTGGATGGAATAGATAAAGAAGAAAATCCTGCCCTAAAATTTTAACTGAAGTTGTCTTCTGCAGTGTAGCCAGCAGAGGGCAGGAGAGCTCAGTTTAACAGCAGCGGCCTGTCCTGTGCGGAGGCGGCCAAGCGCAGCCCCGCGCAGCCCCGCGCAGCCCCGCGCAGCCCCGCGCAGCCCCGCGCAGCCCCGCGCAGCCCCGCGCAGCCCCGCGCAGCCCCCGCCAGGAGGAGCAGCTCCCGGTTTCCTGGGATCAGGACACGCACGACCAGGAAAGGCTGGAGACAGGAGAATGAACCCCCAGAGCCACATCAACCTCCAGAGGTTTCTCTATAGGGTGAAACTCTTGTCAGGGAGTGGGGTTTAGCTTCAAGCTAACTATGAGGTGCATAGAGGACGGGACAGGATCATCTTTTAACGTGGTAGCAACCACTTGGCTAGAAGACATTCAAGGGACTTCACAGCGCACTTGTGCCATGGAAAGAATGTACGGAAAATCTCTGATTCTCCTCGTTGTGTGTATATTCTTTCCATGACCCAAGTGCACTGTGAAGTTCCTTGAATCCTTTCCCTCCTCTTGATTTCAGTTTTCCCACAGGTAAACGGATGGGTGGGACTCGATGATTTTGAAGGCCCTGGTCCGTGGGTGGGTCCCCTTCTGGTGCCAGCCCTGTCTCTGCCCTCAGCTCTTGGAGAGGCAATGGAGCAGAGTTAAGCCTGCCCCGCTCAAGGCGAAGATGGGCTGGGGGGAAAGGAGAGCTGGGGTTAAGTGAGGGAAGCTATGAGCCAGACAATAAAAGGAAAGGGGAGGGAGGTGAGGAAGGCAAGAGCAAGGAGGGGAGAGGAGAAGACATAAGCTTATGCATCAGAACCTTTGCAACTGGGTTCCAGGCACCTGTGCTTTTAGAATGTGTCCTGGGCAATCCTGGTGTGGAGCCAGAGTCAAGACCCAGGAGTTTAGATTAATGCTCGCACGTTTGAGTGTGGGGAAATTGAAGCAGCAGTAGGGGCACATTCACTCCGCAGGGCATTTCTGTGATTACATAGCCTCTGTCATTCCATTTCAAAGTGGAGATCTCAGGGTCACCCCAAAGAGTAACTTCGCCATCTGTTCTGCACTGTTCAGGAGACAGGGCCATTGGTTCCTGGCTCTATTTTTCCAGACCCAGCTGGTCATGACAACTTCTCTCCTGCCAGCTGCACTAGGAAAGCTCATGGGAGACCTCAGATTTCACACCTCAGATTTAACAAATCAAGTCAATTCCTTGCTCAATTTTTTTCAATGTTTTTTTTACCACAGCTTTCAAGGATCTATGTGGCCTGGCCTCTGCCTGCCTCGCTGGCCTCATCTCCTAGCCCTCTCTGATTCACCCAATCTTTTCTGGTTCTCTTGCCTTGCTGCTAAGGTTTGATTGTACCAAGCATGCTTCCACCTCAGGGCCTTTGCACAGATTGTCCTCCCACCTGATAAGGAGATATCCTTATTGTTTTTAGGAGGAAAATAAATAAAGAGACCTGGGAGATGTTCTCTGGATGGCACATGGGGCAGAGCACAGCTCAGTTTCATTTCACTGAGGAGCCCTGAGCAGAAGCCATAGATAAACAAGTGGGATGCTTATTGGAGACTAAGGAGCCCACAAGGATAAAAGGAAAGTAGGAGAGAATCAGGGGCAAGGTTTTCTTTTCTATGCCTGGTGAGAGAGGAAATGTTGAAGTGGAAGAAAGAGCTCTGAAGGCATAACAGCCTTCACCCTCTTGTCCAGTTGGTATTAACACAGTTAATCAAATGAGGGACACTGCAAAGAGGCGAGTTAGCATTGTCATTCCCTTCTATCGTGTACCATGGGCACATGCCTACTGCAGTGGCTGATGGGTGTGTCCTCTTTAGTCCTTCCAAGTGATGTAAAGACTCTTTCATTTTCAGTGACTATATTAGCATATTCCTACGACAACTTCAGTTAGTCTAGCACATGAGAACAATGACATTGAGCAATGTTTAGGGTTTTCTTCTTTCTGAAACTCAGAGATGACTAAAGGATCAAAAGATATATGTTCCTAAATGTATAGCTACCTAGGGTTGGAGGTCAAGTGATACAGCCCTCAGTTACCTGAAGCTTATGATGCTTGTCCTACTCATAGAACCCACAGAGACCTCACATAGGAGAGACATTTGTCTCCAACCCAACCATTATTTTTCAGCAACTACTCTGTGCTTCATATTTTTATGATCTCTGAGGAGGGTACAAATGTGGCTGAGACAGGGTTTCTGCTCAGTGAATCTCTCATGGATGAGATATACAAACTCCCAAGGCACAGACATATAAAGTAGTCTGTGAGGGTCTCTGCTAGGGGCACAAAAGACACACCTTTGAGCACAGGAGAGAGCCACACTGATTCTAAAAGAGAGGCTCTTGGAGACATCTTAGAATAAGCTGTATGATGTTAACAATCAGAGATTGGTCAATGGTATTCCAGGTGGAGAGAACAATATGCACACAAAGATGGATGCAGGAAACTGCAGGATATGCACAGTGCAAAGCAAGTGGATGGGGGACTGGGAGGGCTGAGGTTTAGGGAGTGACACAGTAAGGTGGACCAGGAAAGATAGAGCCTGAGGAAACACGACTACAAGCTGCTGAGTTTGCATTTGACCTGGTTGGCACTGAGGAGTCATTGAAAGCTGTTGAGCTGGAAGGTGACAAGATAGAGACCAGATAGAAGATTACTTCAAAAAATCAGGCCAGAGATATTACCACTCAGCCCTTCTCAAGGAAAAAGTTACCCTTATGGGCTTCATTTATTAACTCCTTCACTCTGCATTATCTAATGTAGTCATGTTAGTCTAGGTTTTGTTGGCAAAAGCTAATTTGACAGGAAAGTCTGGCTCCTCTACTACTAACAGATCCAATAGCAGTTCAGGGAGGGTAACCTGGGATTCTTTCAGCTGAAATCCAGCTTGTAAAGGATGGCAAGTTTTCATTTTTGTGCCCCATGGTGGTAGAGTTGCTATAGAAGGAAAGGTCCCTATAGTATTGTCAGGCCCCTGTCCTTCAGCAAGAAGTCCACATGCTCACCATAACCTGCTCCCATCCCTGATAACATTCACCAAAAAGTCTGCCCTCTACTTGGTGGGTCACTTACTCTCAATTTATCTCTTGCTCCCAACTTTACTTAAGTCAAAACCTAAGTAAATGTTAGACTTTCTTTAGCCAGCTATAAGTCTAGAAGACAATTCAACAAATGAATTCATACTAAAGTGTTAATAGCTACCAAATTTTAATGTGTAATATCTCCAAGAAAAAGTATAGAAAAGAGACTATTTTCTAATTGATAAATTTCAATACCCATCTGCTGCATCTCAGATCACACCCTACATGTCCCCAGTGTGAGGAAGGCCTGCCTGCCTAGCCAGGTAGGAGCATCAGCAGGGATGTTTCAGCTCCCAAAGGCTGGCTCATTGAATATCACCCCTTGGCTTGTGCTGGCTGCCTCCATCTGAGCAGCAACAACAAAAACAGGCCTTTTTCTTTTTATCATGTTTTATGAGTTACCAAACACTTTCATGTACACTGTCTGATATGGCTCTTAAATCATATTTTAGCAAAAGCAAAGATTATCAGGCCCATTTTAAGCAGGAGAAAAATGAGCACTTAAATTTAGGGGCTCAGACATCCAGTCCAAGGCTCTTTCCACTATTCCATGGTTCTTCTCTCCACTGCCTGTAGTTCTTAACTTTCTTCTGACTTCTTTTCCATTTGCAAAAAGTCCAGGAAAAGTATTTGTCAGAAATCTATTTTCTGTACTTTCAGGAATTTGTGGATCTTGAAGGCATTTTAGAGAATGTTACCAATTTTTCTCATTTCTGTAATTCAATATTCAAACAAGCCATCAGAATGTTCTGTCAACTCTCTTTCAAACTAAACTTCCAACCTAATCAGCCCTCCCTTCCTTCGCGGCTACCACTCCAGCCTCAAGCACCATCTTCTCTTGCTTGAACTAGTCTGGAGACTAGGTGCCCAATAGCAAGCATAAGCCACCTTCCCTTCCACGGAGAGAGGCCCTGGCTGGGAACGTATGACATGCCTGGTAATAAGCCAGCCAGCTGAGCCATGGGTGTTTAAGGGGGAATGTGCCCCTTTCACCCTGTCTTCTTTTTTCTCTTAAATGTTTTTTTGATTCCTAAGTTATCTTCTTCTGTCCACTCCTGCCCTCCTATAGTTAATTCTCTACTTAGCAGAAGGCATTACTTTAAAAGAATCAAATCAGTACAGCTGCTTATTTAAAATCCTCCAGTGGTTTCCTTACCTCAGCCTTCCAGGCTGGATGGGGTCTGGCCCTGCCTGCCTTGCTGGGCTCATCTCCTAGCCCTGTCTCATTCACCTAATCTGTCATGGTCCTCTTGCCTTGTTGCTTCCACCTCGGGGCCTTTGCACAGATTGTCCCTCTACTTGACAAGAAAATATCTTTATTCAGATATTTGCATGGCTAGCTCTCTCACTTCTTTCAGGTCTGCTCAAACAGTTCCTCCTAACCACCATGCTATACCTTGCTTTAATCTTTATGGATTTGAACATAATAATTGATTGATTGATAGATTGATGTCTTGATTATGTTCCTCACTAGGACTTTTTCTACCTAGCTACATCTCAAGCTACATCAAGCTAGTGCTACATCTCAAGCAGTGCAGATTCTGTAACTTGTAAAAAAAAAAAATTCACAAATCAATCTTACAGATGGAGAAACTGAGGTCCAGAGTGGGGAGGGCAGGTCAGTGGCAGGAGCAAGACTGAAGAACAAGTTTCCTTCCTCACAGGCCTGTGAAATAGTCACTGCACTGCCTCCTCTCATTTTACATACAATCCAGGTGCTTTTCCAACATAGAGTCTTCATTTTGAGAAGGAGGCAGCATTTTAACTTTACGATACACTCTAGTTTGCCCCCTTATTTTTCTCAAATTTAAACTCTTTGGTTGTCAGGGCTGGAAGAAACCACAAAAGCTACCTATCAAGTCTTTGATTTTGCAGACAGGAAACCAAGGCCCAGAGAGGGAGTCCCACAGCTGGATTGTGGCAGAGTCAGAACTAGAACCCAGGTCTTTCAGCTCCCAGTACAGACACTTTCTACTTCCCTGCATTGCTTAATATTGAACAGCTGGCAGATTTTACTGTTTCGCATTAAAATGAGTTTCTACTCCTCATATTGGCAGGTAGTCACCCCAAATGTACATTTCACAGGGAGGTGGCAAAGCCTATCCTGGACAAAAGAGCTGGATGCCTTCTAAAGACACTTGTATCCTGGATGCCAGCTGCTCAGCCAGGTGTCTCAGGCATCTCTGAGTCAAGGAAGGGTGAAAGGTCCTAAAAGGGGGGATATCCCCCCCCCATCTTGCCATTTCCTGCCTGTTTGCTGTGTGCAAAGCATTATGCTCTCAGGGCTTCAATTTCCTCCTCTGTGAGAGGGGTCAGCATGCTCTGATGTGTGGATGAGAAAGTGCTTAGTGAACCACAGGGGCTGCACAAGAGTGGGGGAAGGTGACTCCCGGGAACTGCGGTCTGAGAAATACGGTCCCCAGTACAACCAGAACCCAACTCCCCTCCCAGCCTTTGGGATTTGGGAGAGAGGTCTTGGGGGTTATTGGCAGAGGGATCAGGTTGGGGAAGTTTGAAGTACCTTTGTGCTAAGTCAACTTTTATGCAGGACTTGGCCATGGGGGCTTTAAGGAAGAATTCAGGTGACCTTTTGTCCTGGCACTGCTTCTCTCTTAGTGGTCCTTAGACTCCTAACAATGCCAAGGATTATAAAACAAAGCAAAACCAAAACACAGAAGGCTTGTCAGCCACAGCCTCAGTACTTCAGCAGGAGCAAGAGAGAAGCAACCTAGACCTCCTGTTCCCAAGTAAGGACTTCAATAGCTAGAGAGCATGAGTAATTTTTATGGGAAGTGGCTGAGGAGACAAGAGAGGGAAACTAGATGCAGGGATGGAGGCAGGCGTTGGCTAAGCAGGGCGGGCCGGAAACGAGAGAGATGCAGAGAAGGCAGAAGAGCCAGATGAAACCACACTGAAGTCAGGAAATGATTGGGGAGAAGGGAGAACCACAGAGAGGAATGAGGACAGGAAATGGGGAGAAAGGACAAGAGAAGGGCTGAGCAAGGAAGATTCTGGGGGAGAAATTCAGGGGAAGATTAGGGAAAAAGAGAAAGAGGAGAGAGGAGAGAGGAGAGAGGAGAGAGGGGGAGAAGGTTCTGGAAGCTGAGGAGCAGGATCCCAGGGAGGGAGGTTGAAGAGGTCCCAGAGCACAGAGCAAGATAGTGGGGCTGCTGTTTGCTCCTTGGCTCGCTGCTATTTTAGGAAACTCCCCTTCTCTAGTCAGTGGGGCTGCCTAAGGCCGCGTTCTGGGTGGAGGGGCTGTGAGATCATTTGCAGCTGCCTTGGGACAGTTGGGTTGATACAACTAGACTCTGAGTACCCAGTCAGGAACCAAGGAGGTTCCAGGATACAGAGAGAAAATAGCACGTGTTCCCCAGGTTGTGCTCTTCAGCCTCAGAGTCATTGCTCTCACAGGCTATTCCAACACATGAGTGACTTTTAGTGCCCCACTGGTGCTTAGCGTTGCCTGGACTTGCCAGGCCCTGGAAGCTCTAGCCTGCCTTCCTGGGCATTCTCTCACTGCCTTGGCTTACAGACACAGAGGGAAATAGTGACAATTATCCACACCATTGAGGAGGCACCCTCCCCCCTCTAACCTCTCTTGCCTATGGGCATTGTGGTTGTGGTCTAAGTATTGAGAATACATACAAGATGCATGGGTGGTGAGAGCACTGGCCAAGTTCTTTGCTTCATTTTGTTTCTAGAAATACACATGGTTTTAGCTTCTTATGAGCTTGAAAGTCATAAAATGTCAGCCTGCAGGGATCACCTGGTTTGTTCCAGGACATTAGCTGGCTCTTCCTTGATAAGGAATTGCTTTGAAAAAATAAAAATAAAAACTGTCAGAACACTGATATGGACAGCAAACATCTAACCACAACTAGAATTCTAAAACAGCCTTTCTTTCTTCCTTCCTTTCTTCCTTTCTTCCTTTCTTCCTTCTTTCTTTCTTTCTTTCTTTCTTTCTTTCTTTCTTTCTTTCTTTCTTTCTTTCTTTCTAAATTGGATGAATTTTTTTAAATTTTATTTTTAATTACAGTTGATATTCCATATATTTTATCTTAGTTTCAGATATACAACATAGTGGTTTAAAACAAAGGTGAACAGATTAAGAAGTATAAAATGGAAATTACAAACTAGTCATGGGAATGTGAAGTACAGCATAGGAAACATAGTCAATAATATTGTAATAATTATGCATGGTGCCAGGTGGGTATTAGGCTTACTGGGGAGATCACTTCATAAGTTATACGAAACGGCACTTGTTAAATTTCCTTTTTATGTATGTGGGGAGCAGGGGAGTGCTGGGTCTAACTACGGGCCTGCTGATCTTTTCCCACACTTAGACACACAGCAATGGTCACAGATGTGCAGGGGGTCCCTGGTTTTTGCACACACAGACTGAGGGTAATCCCTGACCTAAAACTGCTCCTACTGGCCAGGAATCTGTTAGAAAACTCAGAGCTGAGCGAAAAGAACCCTGGCCTTGGAATGTGGAGTCAGGCCTTGTTCCGACTGTGCAGTATGTGATCCAGAGCATTTCACTGCCCACTTCTAGGCTCAGTGACCTACACCCTGAGGCTTAGTAGATGGTCTCTGAGATTGTTTTCCATCCCCAAGTTCCTAGACACCAAAAGGAAGTTAATCTCACGTTTTTCTCTGTTTGTTTGGTATTTTTTCTTTCTGTCACAATAGGAAGACAGGCAGACTAGGAGACCCTCAGGTGCTGAGAAAGACGGATGGAGGGTGAGCCTAAGATAACTTCTCCATTATAGGGAAAGTGTGGTTCTTTTCCAGCCCATTGCATCGTAATCTACAAGGCTTTTCACAGAGACAATGGAGAAAGAAACAATCCAGTCTTTCTAACATCCAAATTCGTTCTTAGATTCCTTCTCAGGGGAATGATTCCGACTCTCCACTTGGAGCCTGCATATACTTGGGCATTTGTGTAGCCTTCTTAACATGTTTGAGTATAAAGATAGAATTGCCTGGGTACGTTCATGCGTATGCAGCTGTGGATGGTAGTGCATTTGTCTCTTAGGGCTGAGTGTTTGAGATGCTGTGTGCAATTGAGTGCACATGTACGTGTGTGAGTGAAATTATGGAATGTGTGTGCGCGCAGGATTTCGAAGGTTGTGTAGATACTGTGGAGTACTGTGGGCCCCTGGGTGTGCAGGATTTTTTTTTTAAGTCAGCCACTTTGGATTCTATAGCCTCCTCTCACTTCTGTGATTGATTTCACGAGGCTAATTGTGCGTAAAAGCGCTAGTGAGATCTGGGGGCGCCTCCTCGTCTGACGTCAGAGAGAGAGTTTAAAAGGGGGAAGCCGGTGGAGAGCACACAGCCGCTTTAGGAGTGGCAAGGTTCAGAGCCGTCGCTGCAGCCTGCAGATCCGCTCCTAGGGGCTGACCAACCCGCCGCAGCGAGGCTTCCCGGCGCCGCGGAGATGCTGTCCTGCCGCCTCCAGTGCGCGCTGGCCGCGCTCTCCATCGTCCTCGCTCTGGGCGGTGTCGCCGCCGCGCCCTCGGACCCCCGACTCCGTCAGTTTCTGCAGAAGTCCCTGGCTGCCGCCGCGGGGAAGCAGGTAAGGAGACTCCCTCGACGTTTTCTTTTCCCTCTCCGGAATCCCTAACCTTCTCTTAGCCTTGCCCCTGTCCGCTTGGGTGGATTTAAGAGGTGTTCCCGAAGAGTTTTGGTGCTTCTCTGGGTCCTTTGGCTCCCAAAGGTCTTAGGAAAACTTTCAAAGCCCAGAATCCCCTCTTACCTCCTTTCCCCGCTAATCAGCGCGGTCTGTCACAGGTGAGTTCTTTGGCATGGAAAGAAATTCTGAGACCTGGGTAATTGAGCTGAAATGTACGCTGGCATCTATCCTCGGTGCTGACCACGGGTGCTGACCTAGGTGCTGAAAGAGCGCACCTCTGAAGCTGCTCCGTCCTAAGGAGCCCCTCCCTCCCACGCAGTGGACTGAGGGGCACCGGGCACTCTACGGACGGACGCAGTATGTTTAAGGTTGTGAAAGGTCTCGTTCCCCACAGTTGAGTTAGCAAAAACGGTAAGGACAATTCCAGTTTGTAGCTCATGATGTGAAAACTGAGTTAAACAAACTGTTGGCACAGGTTTATCTTTGCAAAACTGCTTTAAAGATCTGTTATTTCTCTCTACGCGTGTGATTTAAGCCTATAGAGACAGAAAAGTTGCAGAAACATCTGATGTTTGCAAGCCTCTTTGTGTAGCTTGGTGATTCTAGCAACTACCCTTATTTTTATATCCTTAATGATTTTAAGTGACAGAGGTGCACAGCTGTGAAAATTGGGTTTTGGGTGTGGCCAAGTTTGCTTTCCAAACTAGGCTTTTACATTTCTTGTTCTCCATCCCTCTCCTCCTCATTCTCTCTATCTCTCTCTCCCTTCCACCCCGTACAGGAACTGGCCAAGTACTTCTTGGCAGAGCTGCTGTCTGAACCCAACCAGACAGAGAATGATGCCCTGGAACCTGAAGATTTGTCCCAGGCTGCTGAGCAGGATGAAATGAGGCTGGAGCTGCAGAGATCCACTAATTCAAATCCGGCCATGGCACCCCGAGAACGCAAAGCTGGCTGCAAGAATTTCTTCTGGAAGACCTTCACATCCTGCTAGCTCTATTAATCATTGTTGTCCATATATGACCTCTGATTCCTTTCCTTCAAACCCCATCTCCCTTCCTTAATCCCCCCAATACTAATAAAGACCCTTCCATTAGAAATTGAAGACTGTAAATACAAAATAAAATTATCATGAAATTATGAAAAGCAAGAATTTGATTTCTTATTGAGTAAACCTTTCTGTTCAATAATACACGATTAACTTCCATTGTTATTTCAGTTGAGTTATTTGAGCTATGCACTGCAAATCTCAAAGACACACTATTTAAAATTCTTGGGGGGGGGGGTGCTGCAAGGTGGAAGGGATCAATGAAGGGAGAAGGGGGGCATCTGGAATACTTTCAACAATAAAGATAAATCTTAAAAAATAAAATTTCCCTGTAGTAATAAAGGTTATGTTTTAAATGGTAACTCTTATAGTTTGGGTGATTACAAACTTAAATAAGTTCACATAACTCTATGACTGATAACTTTAATCCACTGGTAATTATGGGAAGGGGCTATCACAAACATCAATTACATAATAAATACAATAAAAATTATATGTGGAAACGAATATCAGTATTTATCAGTAGGCAGGCTGAAATATCCAACTATTTATCAGGCTGATATGTAAAATATATAATATATAAAAAATGGGGGGGGGAACCATTAAGAAGTTGGAGGAAAGAAGTTGGCTTAAATAGCCAAAATAAAATTCTAAGGCTTTAAAATTTGTTTCCAGTCCATGGACTTTTATCTAGAGAAATATCACCACTTTTATATCTTTTTTGACAATCCTCTCTACAACTGAACAAGCTTAAATGATTGCCTCTGCTTAAAAGTAGGACCCTAAACCTTTCTTCAGGGGGAAATATCACTTTTATTGTAGAATTCCAGCATCAGAATACTATGGGTTGCAATAAAAATGTGTGCTGGGTCACCCCTGGGAATGCTACACTCTTGAAGTTACTGGAACACAATATCAAAATCCCAGAATAACTGAAGGAGAGATCCTGAGCCATCTTTTGATTTTATCAAAATAAGAGTCAAATAAAAATGTAAAAAATAATAAAACATTCAGTACATGGTAGCTATTATTATTAGCATTGTAATATACTTAAGGGTACTGCTAACTATAGAGATAAAAAGATAGCTAATTTAACTCGTAGAGACCTTAATTAGATGTCCCTTTGGGGATGTCTGTTTTAACTATCACCTCTATTTCTGATAGCTGCTGGAATAATAAACCAAGTATAAATACACAAACTCAATATAAATCTCTATAGTAAGAGCTTACAAATGGCAGCATGTGAACATCTAAGAGAAACTTTGTATTTTATAGACAATATTTGTGTTAGATAATACACATTTTTCACATGAATAAGGCTACGTTGAAGTTAATTCCTGGACAGCTGATCAAACAGGAGAAAATCCAAGCCACTTTACTAATCTTTATGAAAACAGAACGGCCTTTGAGGTTCCGGTGCATCTTTTATTTACAATACGTTCAGGAGGGAATTAATGAGTGTCCACTTAGGGGACCTGTCTGTGTTAAATGCCTTATGTACGTCTGGTTGCCAAGCAACTCAGTGGAGTAATAGAATCACACTATTATGATTAAAACACAGAAGGGAACACAACTTAATTGTTTTCTGGGCAGTGCATAGAGTGTAGGAGTGACAGGGGGGTTTACGTTTTCAGTATCATCTTTAGTTGTCAGTCCCCAGTAGTAGTACGGAAACAACTGGCAAGAATTATGCAGTCATGTGCCCACATATATGTTTATTCTTTATTTAAAGCTTAAATTAAATGGAACATTTGATTGGGGTTAGTTATCATTTAGCCTCAGTTTTCCCACCTTCATAAGTAGAGGGTTGCACTAGCAAGGGGACTCATGTCCCTTCCAGATGTGACTCCTGTTATGTGCTTCACTATGCTAGAGGAGTGCTGTTTCGACCATCTTAATTAATATAGAGAGCATAGATTTGTTTAATATCCAGAATGTCGTACTTTTCACTTCCTATGTAGTTCATTTGCCTTCCTCCTAAATTTGATTCACTGCAAGAGTCTAGCATTCTAGCCTGCTTGTCATCTAGCCACAGTGAACTTTCAGATGATATTTTCTTTCTTCTCTGCCACAACCACAGGCTCCAGCAAATCCTGAACAACTTGCTACTTCATTTAATGAGAGAGCTTGAACGAAGCATCTTCCTTCCCGGGCCTTAGTTTCCGCATCTGGAAATGAGCGTGCAAACAGAACCAATTCCTTAGCGTTATAAGGGTTTACTGAGACCATATATCTAATGTTCTCAGTACATGGCAAGCACTTGGCAAGTGTTCAATGTTATAACTGGTGTTTATTTTGTTCTCATATGTGCCATGCATTATAGCTTCTCTGTCTTTGTCTTTGCGATTTTTTGTCATTTCTACATGTCCAAATGTAACCCAGCCTTCAAGATGTATTTTATGTGATTCTAGCTCCATAAAAGTCTAGCTTTTCCTCACTTGGGATATATTCCTTCTCTGAATAATCTGCATCTTTTCCATGGTACTTACCACTTGCTACTTCTTATAATTGCATGAATATATGTAAAAGAGTATTGGTGTGTGAACTTCCAGTGAGTAGGTATATGTCTGATTCATACGTATTGTCCATTCAGTGTCATATACAATGTCTTGCACATAGTAGATCCTCAGTGTTCATTGAAGAACGAATGAATGAATGATTCATGAGCTTGCAGTTCCACCTGAAACAAATCTCTATTTACTAAACAACAAAATTTCTTCTTAGTGCTTTAGTTGTCACAGGAGAATGACATCAGTGCTATTTTTTGTGAGGCTGGTGTGACACAAGATGGAACAGCCTGTGGTTGTGATTTGAATAACCATTGAAACATATGATTAGCATGCTCATTTTGTAAGCTTCAGTCAGCCCAGTTTTCTTTAACCATCTTACAGTATTTTTAAACAAGTCTTCCTTAACTGTCCACCAGCAAGGATCAATATTTTTGTGCCTGCAGCAAACTATAGAAGAGGACTCATAGGTCATCTCATCCTCACCACTCATTTTACCAGAGGCTGACATAGGGAGAGGTGAAGCAATCTGCACAAGACACCTAGTAAACTATGCCAAGTCTAGACAAAGCCTAAGTTCCCCCTCTTCTACGCCAGGGTTATTTTGATTATTTTACCACATTGTCCCACAAGAAAGGTATCCTTCTAGATAAGTGATGTGTTTCATCGGTCTGATGTGAATACTAATTTTGTCCCTGGAACTTCACCTTCTATTAAACAAACGATCTGCATCAGAGAGAGTAAGACAGTTGATACGAAACAGCCTCCTGTGGTTATAGAAAGACATTAGGAAGAAACAGTAAAGATATTGATTAAGAAGAAAAGTGACTCAAGAGGGACAGTCTTTACTAAATTAGACCCAAGAAACAAAGAATGATTCTGTCTTGGAGAGAAGGGGACTGTCCCAGCAAGCAGATGGACTCTCCCGCTAAGGAGATGGAATTGCTCCTAGGGAGTGGTCTTCAGAGAAGTCATGATTCACATCCACAAGACTAGGGGTCATGCACCTCAATGACCCCCTCCAGTTCTTCTAGATAAGTGACGAGTGAGAGTGAATGCCTTAATTCCAGATGTTCAATTTCTCATTACCGAGCATGTCCTTAGTGGCAAGGACTTGCTAGGGACTGGAAACAGTTTGTAAGATAAAGCCTCTGCTTTCAAGGATCTGAGTCTAATAGGTAAGATGCATTAAAAAAGGCCAAATGCTATAACAGAGGTTTGCATAGGATAAAAGAAAGGTGTTAGCAACATCCTGTCTTTTTTTCCTTTTAATTATTCTCCTTACTAGTTTTTAAATTATGGTTTGGAAGTCTAAGTGGTTTCAATTTGGATGGAATAAATAGGTTATGTGAATAAGTATAATGGCTTAGTATATTCTTCTAAAACATAATCTAGGCTGGGAATCAGAGGGATTAAATAACTTGCTCAAGATGTCACCAGCTGATGAATGATGGAGTTGAAACCAGGTCTTCTAGGGGAAAGGTGAGTTCATGGGAAATTATAACTTGCTGAGTAAATTAAGAGCGTATCAACTCTAGAGTATAACTTAGCTCTTCTATATATCATACAAATGGTTATTAATACTCTACTATTGTCAGAGAAGAAATAGACTTAAGCTCTGAGATTAGGATTTGATTCTGAGACTTCATTAGGGGCACTATTTCCAAGGAACTGTTTATAATCTTGCTTTTTGCATGTTCAATATCATTGTTATAGTTTTGCTAAATGAATGAATAAACAGACCAATAAATGAATAGAATTAATCATTTCAGGTTTTAAGGACTCCTTTTCCTTCTCAGTCACCCCCATGCAAGCCAGGCTGTAGACATTTTTAGCTTGAAGCAATTACAAATCTGTTGGCCCTGTAGCTACATCCCATGAAAAGTTGGCCTGAGGCTGAGATTTGGAGACCTAAGAATTTTCACTGAAATTTATAAATGAGGTCAACTTTTATTAAGTAGGCTTTTATGCTGCTGAAGTTGATGTACCTCTCAGGGTCTCGGATAAATATTCTAGGTCACACTAAGTAGTCATCTTATACCTATTAGCTCCACATGTCTTTGGAATATGGTCCATTAAAATGCTGAAATTATTATTCAGATATTCAATAGTCCTATTAAAATAAACAATATTTCAAAGAAATTCAGGCTTTTAAACTAGAGTTCAAAAAGCGAAGAAGTATAACTCATTCTCAGTTAATTGCTGTTTAATTCTATCTTTCCTGTATAAAAATATGTGAAAGTGCATTTTCAGTTCCAATGCTGCATTAAGGTCAGATGGCACTTTATGAAGGAAAACATTAAGCTACCCTAGAATTGCTGTCCCAGGGTAACAATTTAATCGACTACCAAATGCACATTATGAGAGTCAAGATTTACAAATTTAACTAGAAATAGCTCTTTCTTCCTCATTTTTTCTATTTGCTTTTGCCCACTTGCTCCCCAAACAAAAGAATGGGAAGCAAAGGCTTTAGCAGACTTCTCCACCTCTTCTGCATCACTTTTATTTGATATTATACGTGGGTTAGCATGATGGACTCAAGAGGTCCTATCGCCTTCACTAAGTCTTCTGGAACTGCCTGGCTCTCATGCTCTTTCTCTCATGCGATTTATCAAGAACTTTTTTTATTTTTATGAATCGCCTGTTTGTCATTACAGGGGGCAGCTGCCTGACGCTGTTGCCTCTGTTCTCCTTCCCCCTCCCCCTGTTTTGCCTCTCAGGTCTTCTTCAGGAACTTCTCCCCTCTTTGAAAGCAGGGTCCTGAACTACTTTTGGTAAGCCATCCTTCTGTGCACTCTCAGCCGTGTGGCAGGAATGAGATGGACTCCGCTCCAGGCCAGCATTGACGCTCGAATGGAAGGAACCATTGGGAATATGCCACCCCCTGGTCGTGGGACTGTGCTTCATGGTTAGGCAGATGGCCACTTATAGTAAATCTGGGGAATTTGGGGGCACTGCTGGGACATCTTTTTCTTGCTGATTGTGGATGAGAAGCATGGTTTCCAACCATGTTGAGACTACCAGCGTAGCCTGGAGACCTGTGCCGCAGAAGGCAGAGTGGAGAAATGTAAGGAAGTGGGGTCTTTGGTGGCCTCAATGAAGTACAATATTAAGATTGTCCCAAACAAAAACAAAAAGATTTTTACCTTTGTACTTTTCATATATATGATCCAATAAATTCTCTGTATTTTTTAAAGTAGTTAGGTTTTCCTTTAACCAAATGCTTTCTTACACACATCCTTAGTGCTACCTCATATCTTTAATAGTGTGTACGTGTGTGTGCACATGCACACATGTATGATCCTATGGTTATGTCTCTGTTTATATATCTTTTGCTCTTTATATATTTATGCTTGTCCTAACTTTCCAGTTAAGATAAAATTTCTGAAAGAAAAAATACTAGACTTTACTAAACTTTATATCCTTTTGAAACCCCATTATATAACAGGACTATACTAGCTTCTTTACAAATACTTCTTTACAAATACTGATAATAAAGAAAATGAGAATTACTTACATTTGCTTAATACTTTTAACTTATTAATGTGATCTACAGCTGTTACCTTATTGAATCTTTACACATTTTAAAATTCATAAACTAGGCATCAGGGCAAGGATTTATACTTCACTTTTTACAAATGTAGAAACTGATGTGCAAGTATTTAAGTAACTTGACCAAAGTCATAGATAGCTTACATGACAGCACTTAAAATTAAGACCAACTCTTCCAAAGAATCAAATAAGCTGCTTTAGTTTTAAGAATGAAGGCCACAATCAGTTAAACAATGTCAAATATCTCTGTCAGTCAAGCCCCTTTGATCTCTGCCTTCCCCTTGCTGCTTGTTATGGTCACACCCACTTCATCTCTGGTGATTACCCCCCACCATTTGGGCTCTGAAAGTTCAGGATCCCATTGTACCCACTGAGTCCAGGGAGTCTATTTAGGTAGCAATTCTCACTATCATTCTGGGCCTACAAAGAAGAGGCTGTGTGAGCTCCTCAGAGCTATTTGTGGGTTTTCCATTCACAGTCTCCATAGAGTGTTTCTGGGTCTTCTCGGGGAACATAGGTAAGAGCTGTGAGTAGGTATTACATGATGAAACCACTGCGATATTCTGATCTACTGTCCTTGTTTTTGTCTACTCTCCTGACTTTGGGTTTCCCTAGGAACTCCTCCTTAAGTCCCCTGACTTGAGAGTTAATCCTACTAAAGACAAGACAATGTTGATCATAACTTGAGGCCTTCCCTAAGGAAGGTCTACCTTCCTAGGAAATGTTTATTTGCTTTTTGAAAATTGTCAAATTATTACCATGAATGTATTCTGTGTTTTGCATGTTGTTGAGTGGTTATACTGCAGACTATGTGTATGTGTTTGTTTGTGCGTATAGTTTTCTTTTTTAATGATGACCTCTTTCAATTTACAAATATTTATTGATGGCCTATTTGCAAGGTGGAAGCTACAAATATTAATAAGTTAAAATCTCTGTCCTTAGGCAGTTGAAAGTGCAAATGAATGTTCACTAATAAGTACTATAAGACACTGGTTTCTAAAATGTGGCCCTCGACCAGCAACCTTAGAATAACCTGGTAACTTGTTAGAAATGCAAATTCTTGGGCCTAACCTCAAATGTACTGAATCCAGAATTTGGGGAGTGGGTCCAGAAATCTGTGTTTAAAAAAGCCCTCCAGGAAATATCTGAATGGAGTTCACTGCAACTTATGCCAAACAAGTACAATTCAAAGGGAATCTAGCTCTTTTCTCAAAGGTGGTCCCACACCTCACCCTAAAGATCCAAGGTAGTGGAGGAATAGATGGAAACTATACTCATCTACTCCTAGGACTAAACTAGAATTACACCTAAATTATAAAACAATTATCTTGAGTAACCAACTGAAAACTAGCTGAAGAGAAGTCTTATAACCAAGGATTTACAGAAGAAGCCACATCAAGATTGGTAGAAAGGGCAGAGTCTTGAAACTAGAAGACCTTCTTACACCATACACAAGAATAAACTGAAAATATATTAAATACTTAAATGTTAGACTTGAAAGCATAAAAACTCTAGAAGAAAACTTAGGTGGTAAAATCTCAGACATTTCTTATAGCAATTTTTTTTTCTGATATATCTCCTCAGGCAAGGGAAACAGAAGTAAAAAATAAACAAATGGGACTACATCAAACTAAAAGGTTTTTTGTATACCAGAGGAAACCATCTACAAAATTAAAAGACAACCCACTGAATAGGAGAACATATTCACTACTAATACATCTGATAAGGGGTTAATATCCAAAATTTATAAAGAACTTATAAAACTTAACACCAAAAAAAGCAATCCAATTAAAAAACATGGAGATGGTCAATAGACATGAAAAGATGCTCAACTTTACTAATCATCAGATAAATGCAAATTAAAACCACAATGAGACACCACTTGACACCTGTCAGAATGGCTACCACCAACAAATCAACAAACAACAAGTGTTGGCAAGGATGTGGAGAAAAGGGAGCCCTCATGCACTGTTGGTGGGAGTGCAGACTGTGCAGCCACTGTGGAAGGCAGTATGGAGGTTCCTCAAAAAATTATAAGTGGAACTACCTATGACCCAGTGATTCCACTTCTGGGAATATATCTGAAGAAACCCAAAACACTAATTTGAAAGAATATATGCATGCCTATGTTCATTGCAGTGTTATTTACAACAGCCAAGATCTGGAAATAGCCCAAGTGCCCATTAGTAGATGAATGGATGAAAAAGCTGTGGTAGCCCAGCCGGGTGTGGCTCAGAGGTTGAGCGTTGACCTAAGATCCAGGTGATCAGGGTTCGATTCCCAGTCAGGGCACATGCCCAGGTTGTGGGCTAGGCAGCTGATCAATGACTCTCTCATCATTGATGTTTCTCTCTCTCTTTCCTTCTCTTTTCCTCTCTCTGAAATCAATAAAAGATATATATATATATAAAAAGAAAAAGCTGTGGTACATTTACACCATGGAATACTACTCGGCCATAGAAAAAGGAAATCTTACCCTTTGTGACAGCATGGATGAACCTGGAGAGCATTATGCTAAGTGAAATAAGCCAATCAGAGAAAGACAAGTACCATATGATTTAACTTATATGTGAAATCTAATAAACAAAATGAACTAACAAGCAAAATAGAGACAAACTTATAGATAGGGAGCAGGCTGACAGCTGCTGGGGAAGGGGAGTAGGGTTGGGTGGAAGTAGGGGGATTCAGCAAAAAAGAAGAAAAAGCACATGGACAGGGACCACAGTGTGGTGATTGGGGGGAGGGGGAAGGGCGGGACATGGAAGAGTATATAAGGAGAATAAATGTTGATGGATGGAGTCTTGATTTGGGATGGTGAACACAAAATACAGTGTACAGATGATGTGTTGTAGAATTGTGCACCTGAAACCTGTATAATTTTGTTAATCAGTATCACCCCAATAAAACAAACAAACAAACAAACAAACAAATAAATAAGTAAAAAGCCCTCCAGGAGATTCTGATGCACACTAAATTTTGAAAACCACTGTTCTAAGATAATAAGAAAAAATATGAGGCTTGGATATAAGAGAAAAGTAACAATGGTGAAGATGATATTTTATTTAAAAATTTTTATATTTTATTCCATAATTTTTTGTCAAATAAATTAACAAGGTTGAAGTCCCTTTTTATCTCCTCCACAGGTATGTTCTCATTCCTCTTTCTCCTTTTAGAGGAGAGCACTAACAATAATTCAGTGTCTATTCTTCCTTCCTATGGTTCTATACTTTTACTATATATGTATGCAATCATAAATAATATGTTGTATTGCTTTGTGCTTTAACAATCTTATAAATAGTAACTTATATTTTTGAAATCTCCCCATTTATATTTTCCATCATTTTAGTATTATTGTACAAATACATCAGAATTATTTATGCTTTTCTCTGTTGATAAACATCTGGGTTTTTTCAAATTGAATAAGAGAGAGAAACTATTAATGTCTTCAGGTCTTAGTAGTATGAGATTGGATGATCTTTTTTACCAAAGAAAATAGTTAAAATCAAAATAATTCTGCTAGATCTGGCTGGGTAGCTCAGCCGGTTAGAACGTTGTCCTGATATGCCTCGTTTGTGGGTTTGATCCCCACTTAGGGCACATACAAGAATCAACCAATGAATGCATAAACAAATGGAACAACAAAACAATTTTGCTAGTCTCATAGTCCCTTTTATTTAGCCATGGGAATTCTACGCTTCCTGGCAACTTTCGCATTATAACTTGCTACACTTGAAAATCTATATATATAACTAAGTCCATCTACTATTGCCTCTCTGTTCTGATTCATCCCATCAAGATTTGCCCTCACTAAAATTGCTTCTTTGGAAATTGTTTATAAAGAGAATAGTCTGAATCTCAGCTGGTAGTATTTCTAAACTCCCTTGATTCCTGTTGGCATAAATTCCCATCAGGTAGTACTAGGGGAGACAGAGCATTGAACAAATCAGACACCAGTTTAAAAAGCTGAAATGTGCAATTTCACTCTCCATATGGAAGGAGGTAAATTAAGACTGACCTGGGGGTTAAATAGTAAAGGCTTTATCTGCCTGGGTGAATTTAGTCACAGAGAAAATCAATTGTTTGTTGGGGCTAGGCCATGACTCCTTACAGCGCTAAGCCTTTAACCTGCTATAGGCCTCTTTTGGAATCTGATCAACTTAAATCTGGTGAATTTCACTACTTAGGAGTCCTGACCATTCCCCAGGGGTTCACCATTGTCCTGATCCTGGCCTGAGAGCTGCCCCAGAGCCATGTGTGGTAGGATCTAGGAGAGAGAATCATAGTATTCAGTACTTGAACTTGCTTGACCATATCCCTATCCAGACTCTTCTTAAGTTCCTCCAATGATAGAGGACTTATTGCCTCCTGAGGTACTCTGGGGCTAGATAGAGTAAGTCTAATCATTCCTTCAAAGACAGGCCCTGTGAATATTTGCAGAAAGCTTCGAAGCTTTGGTCTGCTCACTGCACCTGTTTGCTCTCTTTTCCATTGTAGCCATGCCCAGTCCTTTCTACTTTTTTATGTGATGGTGTTCTGATTCTTTCACCCATCTCTGTGAGGGTGGCCTATGTTTATTTTTCTGAGAGTAGGAAAGAATTCTAAAGGTCTAGGAAAGAAGCATTTTAATTATAGGTAAAGTGTCACATCCAATATTATATTTAGGGTTAAAGCTTAATTATCCTGATTTTCTTACCAGTGCTCACTGTACCATCTTTCCAAAGACACTTGTACGTATCAGTCAGACACACATTAATTGTAGAACTTAAGACATTTTGGTGCAATTTGGGGAGGTAGTTTGGGGAAAATATGTTTTGTTTACTTTCACCAAACTAAAATATAATGAATAGAGCTGGGTAAGTGGGTTTCCTAATTCTAGCTGGGTTTAATTTTAAACACAGTGCAATGTCACACAATCCTCAAGGACTGGCAAATAACATCTTCTTTGTATATATTTAATTAAAAGAAATATAATTGAGTACTGAGGAGCTATAGATACAGTATTCACATATTCAGACCTTAGCCTTTAGGATCCCAGTGTAGAGGGAAAGACTGATACATTCATGGCTGAGTGTAAGTTCTACAGGTGAGGTATGAAGCAATTGCTACAGGACTGCAGCCAAGACAAAGGACATTCTTATTCAGGGGTGTTGAGTTTTTAACAGACGGTGGAGAGCAGAGGCATGTGAATGCTATCCCAAGTTGAGGAGATAAATGACAAAAATACAGAGGCAGGAAAATGTGGTGTATATTTTGAGAATGATAAATCAGTTCCAAAGTGTATTACTCTAAGCTAGATTTTTCCTTGGACTTCAAAGAACAACTTGGGAGACTGCTTGTTCAAACTTTTTTTGGGGTGGTTGATACAGGGAGACAAGTCTTTCCCTGAGATGGATGGAGTATGAATGAGTTATGTTTTGAGATGATATGTAAGCATTTTCAATTTCTTTCAGAAACTAAAACACATTTACAGAAGTCAGAACAGAGAGGTTTTTGCTATACCCAGAACAAAAACGAAAGGTTGAAGTAGGTTGTCAAAATGTTTTTGGAAAATTCAGCCTTAAAGTGTATGCAAATGAAAGACAGAGAATCATTGGAAGACTGATTTTTGTAGCTTTTCCCCCCTCTAAACTGGTAGCTATTTTATTACCTTTCTTTCCTCTTGTGTTTGTCATTATTTTTATGGAAATTTGATCCCTTGGTAATATCCATGATGAATTTGGGGCAGAGCATTAATCAGTTTTAGAACTGAGAGGATGACCTATCAAGTCATGTAGTGATTGGAGTAGAGCGTAACGCCTTTTGTTTTATACATGAGGAATATAACTTTCTTTAAAAAGTTCCATCTAATAGTTGTGTGGACCTTAGTAGTTTGTAGATCACTTTTCACAAGTATCAATTCACTCATTCAACATACATGTATTGAGTGTCTATACAAACATGGAAATGGCATAGTCCCTGCCCTCAAGGAACTCATCGTCTTATGGGAAAAACTGTCTTACAAAAAAGTTATGGCAGAGGATGATAACAAATACAGTGAGAGAGCACAGGCAGGAGTAAACAATGTTCTTATGGGAGAGGGAGTATTGGGGACTTTGCAGGGGAGACCCTGCTTGAGCTGGAACCTGAGCATGAGAAGAAATTCATAAGATGAAACAGTTGGAAGATGATTATTCAGAAGAGAAGCAGATGTTAAATTCCTAAGCAGGAGACACATTGATGAGTGATTTAGACTCATTTGGTGGCACGTAGAGGAAGCTCATTTCATACTTGCTTAAACATTTTTATGAGAATCTATGATTGGGAATCACGGGCTTTAAAAAAGAGGGCTTGAAGATTGCAGACCCCAAGGGCAGACCCCAAGGGCAGAGTACCGCCAAGACTCATGACAGGGTTGAACAAAAACTAAAAAAGAACAAACAAAACCCACTGAACCACAGATATTTAATTTAAGCTCTCAGTCTGAATTGTAAATCTTTGCTAGGGAATAGCTAGTTGGCCCAGTTTGGGTGCAGAATCTACCCCAGGCTTACCAATATAACCAGAGTGGTAAGATCATATGGTACCAACCTGGTTTCCAGGGCTGTCCACCATGAGTGAAAACTTTAAAGAAGAGGGCTTGAAGATTGCAAAGGTAATCCAAAGGTGTTTGCTCTAAGCAGATCTGAGACCTCTAATAAGAATAAAGAATTTTGCCCTGGCCGGTGTGCCTTAGTTGGCTGAGCGTCCTCCCATGCACCAAAAGGTAAGTAAGCAGTTCGATTCCCAGTCAGGGCATATTTGAGAGTTGCAGGCTCAATCCCCAGTAGAGTGTGTGCAGGAAGCAGTCAATCGATGTTTCTCTCTCACATTAATGTTCTCTCTCTCTCTCAAATCAATAAAAACCTATTTTACAAAAAAGAATTTTGGTAGGGCCAAAGCATGCTCTGGTAGTGGTGATGCTGCTGGTGGTGTGTGTGTACACTTGCTAATGGAGATAGGGAGAAAGATGAGATTGGAGGGTTGGCATGGAGAACATTGTGAAAGAGCTTCAATTCTTTTTTTTTTTTTTAGATGATGGGGTTTTTTAAACATTCTTAGAATTAAATGATCAGAATTGTGTGTTTGTGTAGAAGATGAATTGAAAAGAGATAAAATGAAAGAGAAAAGATAAGTTAGAGGTATTGAAATAGCCTAGCTAAGAGACGATAGGATAAAATGAAAAAGAAAAAAAAATCAGGAGAAAGAAATAACAGAATATTGTGGCCTATTCAATGTGGTTAGGAATTTAGGGAAAACTAACATGATTTTCCCTTTTTTGATGTAAAAGATAGCAGGGGTGCCATTCATCATGACAAGCAACCAGGAAGAGATAGTTTGGGGAATAGTGATTGGCATGTGGCCTGGATTGAGTGAAGGTGCTGAAGACCACCCACGGGGAAATGGTGAATAAGATGAATGTTCCTGAAGGAGTGAGGTCTGGGCTAGAAATGAGATCTGGGAATCATAATTCATGGGTGGCCATTGAAGCTGAGGGGTGACACTACCAGGAAAAATGTGCAGAGTCAGCAGACAAGTGGAGAGAGGATAGAGCCCATATTAGGAGGTAGGTGAAAGAAATGGGGTGAAAAAAACAGAAAACAGAAAACAAGGGTGTCCTGGAAGCCAAGAATAAAGAATTTCCAAAAATAAGGAGGTTGTTTATCACCATCCTGTACTATAGGCCAGGTAGATATTATTTCCAGTTTATGGAGAGAAAACTAAAATTTAGAGACATCTATGATTCACTCAAGTTCATAGGGCTGATTAGGGTCAAAGGCAATACTAGAACTGAGGTTTTCAGACTTTCAATCCTGTGCTCTTTCAACTATAGGATGCCACAATTGTGCCCTGATGGAGAAATTCTGGACGAGCCACCAAGCTCTCCCGGGAAGGAGACCCGGGAGCTGAGGGAATGACCGGAGCTGAAGACCAGGTCCTGTGAGGGCTGCTGCACTGCGGTCAGCTCAGACCAGTAGGTGGTGACGTGGAAGCAGCGCTGGCGTCTCAGATGGGCGCTGGGCCTGTGACTTTAGCCAGGCTGGGCCTCAGATTCCTCCCTAGTAAAACTGAGATGTTAAAATATATAGTTTCTCATCTCTAATTTTATGATGCTTTTTATGATACAGCTGATTGGGTGTCTCCTCATTATGGAGGGAAAGTATCCTCCTAAACTTGCAACTCCATTTCTAAGCACACAGGCAAGGGGGCAATGACCAGCACAGAGGAAACACTGGAGACTTTTATCTTTATAGACAGAGATAAGTCAGAATTTTACCTGCGTCTATAAAACCACAGGTGAGTATGATGGGAAAGCAGAAGAGTTAGGTGAGGAGGCAGGGACTGGTAGTGCGTGAAGATTAGAAACAAATCAACTACAGTGATAACAGGAAAAAAAAAAGAAGAAGCTACACTAATTAAAAATAGCTGAAACCCCAGAGGTGCGTTAAAAAGCAATCACATTGGCTTGTTCAAATTAAGAACAACAAAGAAATCACTCTACAGACTCACTCCATATTCTGAGTCTCTTTCTTAAAAAAAAATAAATAATAAACTGATATTGGAATAAAGCTTTCCCTTTTGCAAATTCTCCTCTTGCCGCAGAAAGAGAAAAACAGAAAACTTTCAGTCATTTCCTTCTAGTCTTTGGGTGTTGGAATAAAAGGAGAATGAAATTAAATTCACTGTGAATATTTTCCTTCTGGGCTCTAAAGCTGCTGGCATCATTTATTCTAACCCCAGGACTTACATAATCTGGGTGCCACGAGAGCCCTTGGAAGTCATTAAATAAAAAGAAGACATCAAATAATAGGGAAGAAAGTCAATTAAAATGCTGGACCCAATAAGCTAGTCAGAAGAGTTGATTTAAATGCAACCCCAGGACCCGGAATATTGGACATTAAAGAGTGAAGAGATTCAACTGGGAGGAATAAAGGGAGTTAAAAGAATATCTTTGGGAGTAGGGAAGAGACCGTGGCTCCTTGGTGACCAGGTCGTCTTTATTTGCATAGAGGAGGAATAGACGTAGTATACATGTGAACTCTGGCAGTTCTAAGGCTCCCTGAGCCTTGGAAGGGAAATGGGTATTGGGCAGAATGAATGTAAAGGGTACAGGTCTCAATGTAGAGATCCCACTGGAATAGGAGACATCTTAGCCTGGGGACCAAGACTTAGAGTTTTACTGTGTTTTGCCTTTTCTTTGTCTGTGGTCTGTTTGATTGCGGGAGTGGACTCAAGGGTCTTATGACTGAGAGTCTCTACTGGAAGCTATATTATCTCTGACAAGCAGCTGGGTGTGTGCTGAGTGCTCTAGGATCCCAGATTGATGTCCTCCCCAGTCCAGACAGAGTCTGAAGTTACCCTGGGAAGCACTCCCAAATATGTTTCAGGAAGTGATCCTCATGGCTGCAACACAGAGACAGTGACTACCTGTTTTGGGGTCTCATGGAATCTTTGGAGTCTTCCTATCACCCCTGTATCTGGCCTTGGTTGTCCCTGGGACACTGGATCAACACTGGACATAGCTGGGGATCTGACATGTCACAGCATCAAGCTTGCTCTTCTCCACTCTCTCCAGGGTAGGCTCCAAAGCTGGAAAGACCAGATATCATCAGTAGGTTTAGGAAGGGGCTTAAAAGTCAGGTCTTGACCTCCTGGGGAGGCCACAAATCCTCAAAAAATGGGAGTGAGAGGTCTCACCTCACAGACCTTTAGGGTGCTACCACCTGCTCATTGCTGTGTCTGCCAAGGGCCATGCTGAATCTGCATTAGAGTTTCGCCTCCTGCTGGAATAAACTTTGGAAACACTATAGAAAAGAGAGTCCAAAGGCTTCCTGACTTCAGGTAAACATTGCTGAGCCCTCAGGTTAATTTTACTTTGAAGGTGTCAGATCCATCACCCTTTCCTCCTTCTTGGGATCCTCCACCTACTTCCATATCTGCCTACATTAAAGGCATTTGTGGTCATTTGAATAAAGCCCTCCAAAGAGTTCCAGGTCCTAATCCTTGGATCTTTGAATATTACCTCATGTAGCAGAAGGGACTTTGCAGATGTAATCAAGTTAAGGATTTTAAGATGGGAAGATTCTTCCGAATTGTCTGGGTGGGCCCTGCATGTAATCACAGTGTCCTTATAAGAGGGAAGCAGAGGAAGATTTGGCACAGAATAAGGAGGCAGGGTGATAATGAAGCAGGACTCCAAGCTGCTGGCTTTGAAGATGGAGGAAGGAGCCATGAGCCAAGGAATGCAGCTTTAGAAGCTGGAAAGGCCAGGAAACAGAATCTCCTAGAGCTTCTGGAGGAAACACGACCTTTCTGAGACCTTGGTTTTGACCTAGTGAAACTGATGTCAGACTTCTGGCCTCCAGAACTGTAAGAGAATAAATGTGTTGTCTTAAGTCTTCAAGTTCATGGTAATGTGTTACAACAAGCATAGGAAACAAATACAAGACACTCCTGTCACACATGCCATTTCTTTTAGGCTGAAGGACGAACAGAAAAAAACACCTTTTTTCAGTCCTGGGAGTTAGGCACACACAGGTTCTATTCTATTGGATATAATGGACTTGGTATGGAAAGTGTCAAGTTTCAAAGGGCCATAGATGTAGGAGTAAGTACCCAGGTCTAAGGCCAAGCAAATGTCAGGGCAGATGAAGAGGCCATGTCAAAGCCCATCCCAGCAATCACTGTTTGAATTCAAGGTCACTTGGTGACAGGAAGATTCAGTGTGATTGTTGAATCTCATGGTGTGAGAGATGGAGGCCTGATCTAGTGAGGGAATAAATCACAAGACATTTTTGAGCAAAAAATGACAGAATTTGGTGACAAATTAGACCTCTTAAGGAGAGCAATAAGTCAGGGGTAACTGAAATTCCTGAGTGAAGAAAGTGTATGCACACAGATTTCTTTTACGTATCAAACCTGTACTAGACAAGGGGCCACAGCAAGCAAGTAGGGCATAGCTCAAGGATTTGAGGGGAATGTCAGAAAATACTGCTTTCTGGAAAGGAATTTAACAGAAATGTATGACATTCATCATTTATGAAGTGTTTCCAAGAAATAACTCACTTGGTGATGACTTTGTTGCTAGTGAAGCTATAGCTTTGTTTTTTAAATCTAAATCTCTCTAAGATATTTCAAAGGTACCAATTTGATATGTAATTACTATAAGATACATGGTAATCCTGAAACTTCTAATTGGTCCTGTCTATCAGGAATATGTGTTTAGGTGTGACTCTGACTGATGCAAGGTGAAAGGTGTTTTTGTGACTAATTAGGGCAAATGATAACTAAAAAAACCTAGAGAAGAAAAATTGCCTGATGATTATAATACTTTCTAAGCAAGAGAGGATCTGTATTCCAGATCTGAGCTGCTGGAGCATTATAACAGGCCAGTCATGATTTATTAAGTTTTGCTGTACTAGAAAATATACCTGAAAAGATACCCGAACCTAATTTTCTCTTTCTAATACTTCTGTCACCAAGAACCTTCTGATGAGCAGTTCTATTTACAGGCACTCTGATCCTAGAAATAAGGTGCCCTGGATGCAGTAATGTCAACATATCACAAATAAGAAAATTAGTGTCAGGTTGAGCTTTCAGAGTTTGGTGAATTTGGGTAGCTTATGTCAGTCCCACAGAACATGATCCTCACCCCTAGGTGCACTCATCCAATTAAGGCATAAGTTAATTTTACTAATACCAGTGTATTTGTTGTTATAAATAAATTTCCACAGTTTATTAACTAAAAATAACACAAATTTATTATCTTACAGTTCTGGAGATCGTAAGTCCTAAATCAGTCTCAAGATGTCAATAGGGCATTGTTTCTTCAGGGAGCTCTAGGAAAAAATCCATTTTCCTGACTTTTTTGATCTTCTAGAGATTTCCCATATTCCTTGGCTCATGGCTCCATATCAAACCAATCTCCACTTCCATTGTCACATCTTCTCCAACTCTGACCTTTCTACTTCCCTTTTGTAAAGACCTTTTCCTTTAGGTCCATCTGGATAATCCAGGATATTTCCCCATCTCAAGATCCTTAACTCGCTGGGCCAGGAGTGGCTCAGCGGTTGAGAGTCGACCTAGGATCCAGGTGATTGGGGTTCGATTCCCAGTCAGGGCACATGCCCAGTTGTGGGCTTGATCAATGACCCTCTCAACATTGATGTTTCTCTCTCTCTCTCTCTCTTTCTCTCTCTCTCCTCTCTCTCCTTTCCTCTCTCTGAAATCAATAAAGATATATTTAAAAAAAAAAGAAAAAAATATATTTAACTCAATCACACCTGCAATGTGTCCTTTGCCATGTAAGATAACATATTCACAGGACCCAGGAATTAGGATATAAACATCTGGGGTGGTGGTGGCATTATTCTGCCTACTTCGACTGGTATTGTTACATGTTGCCCAACAGATTAAGGGCCAGTCTCCAGTTATATAATGTTCTTAACAAGTTGCAGGTGCACTCTCTGAGGCCCTGCTCTCTGAGACTGGGCTTGATTCGAACAGACCAATGACAACTTTAAGATGGGTCATAGGAAAACCGTTGTTGATGCTACATGGAAACCCTGAATACAAATAGGACTGTGCCTGAAGATGGTAAGAAGAATGGTGACATGTCTTGAATATTTGTCACATAATGAGCACTTGAAAGAAGCTGGCTCCCAGCCTTTGGATTTATTCAGAGGCTGGACTGTTACTTGGCAGGGGTGTTAAAAGGAGATTCAAATGATGGCAGGACTCAATGACCTTTGTGATTCTGCAAATCTTGAATATCTATTAGTTTATTAAGTGAATGGGATGAGGAAGTTTTATTTTGTTCAGGCACCGCTGTCCTTTAGTCGTCATTACCCAATGTATATTTATAATGATGAGTCAAATAAAGTTCCAAAATTTACCAACAAGAAGCAAATGTCCTAGAGAACAAAATAGATTTCAAACCCACAGCTTCCATTAAAGTTAATGAGAAGTTAATCATGTCAATAGAAGTGACATAGTAGAATCTTGAGAAACTTAGGGAACAGAGGGCTCCAAATGGTATTGGCTGAACACCACTTCAAATAACTCCACTTCATACGGAGTGGGGAGGGTAAAGGACAGTGAGAGATTGTGTTAATGCTTTGCAGAACACTCCAGTTCTAACTGCAGCAATATTGCCTCTTAGCTTGAAGTGTTTGTCCAAATGAACCACTTCATTAAGAAAGAGAGGTTTGAGCTACTTAATAGCTTCACGCTCAAGTCAGGAAGGCCCTGAAAAGATGACTTTGCCATAAAATTGTTCCCATCCTGTCTATAGAAATGCCTGGCCTCAAACCTCAATATTCACCTCTTTTCTACTTTTAACCCTTTACTGGTATTTTCACTTTGGGACTATTTCTTTTCACATTGTCATTTGAATCATATCTGCTTGTATATAAATGTAGGAACTTGACCAGGTGGGAAAGATGTGTGAGTGGGAGATGGGGTGGGATAAAGAGAGAGACACCTAAGCTGTTGCAAAATTGTAGGGTCTACAATTCCAAAGCTGGAAGTGTTTTTGAAGATTATCTAACCTCAATCTCTTATTTTTATATCAGAGGCAAGTGGGGTCCAGAGAAGGATCAGGAATTGTCCAAGGTCTCGCCAGGACTGGTGAGAGGAAAAGCAGACAGTAGATCTCATTTCCTTGAGTTGTCAGGTTGGTCTGTGCTTCTTATTGATGATCATATTCTGTCATCTGGGGGTGGCCCATGGCTGCCCCATCCCATTTGGTCTTGTGGAGTTTTTCCTGTCATTGCTCATCATTGTAAACTTAAAGAAGACCCACTCAGACTTTGTCACCCCTGGCCACCCAAATTGATTTCTTTCTCCTTGCTTGGTTTTAAAAATGAATTACTGGCACTTTGTGTTACTCTTCTTGGTGGAAATCCTCCACGCTTTCCTTTTTTCCAGGCAAGCAGTTGTTCAACCCTTTCCTCTGCATAAAATGTCCTCCCAGTCTAGAAAGCAACCCTTACGCACACCATTGGCAAGTTTCCTCATTCCCTCTGAATCTTTACAGGGTTGATTATATTCCTCTTTAAGGTTCTTACTGTTTTCTAATTGCATTGCTTATTTGTATAAATGTCTTAATGCACATGGTGATGCATTTCCTGAAGACAAGGCCCAAATCTGATTCACACAGAAAATAATCATTGGAGTAACGGCAAATTCTAAAAAAGCACTTACACCAATGTTTTAACCATTTTCCATTTATTCACTCATTTAAACTCACATCCACCATATGAGGTTATTTTTATTTATTTATTATCTCCATTTTACAAATGAAAAAAGTGAGGGATAAAAGGTTTAGATATACTGTCCCAGGTCACTCAGCAAGTAAGTAATGATGCCAGAATCTGAACCAGGGAATTTGGCTCCAGAGTTCAACCCTTAATTGCCATGCAGAGTAGCCAACATATGTTTGTTCAAGTATCTATACATCTATATCTATGTCTATGTCTACATTTGTATCTGTCATCTATCTACATCTCCATATACATCTATAACTGTAAAGGTGTTACTTAGTGGTATTTGCTCATATGATCACCCATTCTACCTTAAATTGAATTAAAGCTTGCATTTTTATTATGTACCAAAGCAGTGAGTATAGTGGGTAGTTGAAGCATCAGGGCAATTTGAGAAAGAATAGTCCAGGGGCAAATGCAGAGTCTTTCTCTTCAAATCATCTCAACTAAGATGTATTTTCTGGGGAGTGAAAGTGAGATGGTACTTTATTTTTAATTATCTTTAAATGCCCCTGGTTTTCCTCTTTACCTTGGGAGAATCCAGAACAAACACTAAAAGATACAGGTACATGGCAGCTGTAACCAGGCTGTGTTTTCACATGAATTAATATTAACATTATCTGGTTTTCCTGTTGCCCCATCAAGATAGGTACCAGGAGCTTTAATAATTAATCAAATTAGGACCCAAAAATCATTCCCCTTTTAGGAAGCTTTATTTCTGTTAGCTATCAATTAACACTGATGACTTCAGCTCCCTTCTCAGCGTGGTTCGAAAAATGGGAAATGGAAAAACGCCACAGTGTGTTAATGGAGCCATAATACACATTGCTTAATGAAGCATGAAGGCCTTGTTTACTCTGAACGCTGTAATTATTTAAGAGCTTTTAAAACCCAATGTCAAACTTTGACTCTCGCCTACCTCTTTCTCAAACTGGAGCTGTGCGCTTAATGTTTTATCTCAACTCGGTAGAGGTGAGCTGAAAATAAATGGCTAATTACGCATTTCCATTTGTCAAATTATTTTATTGCCATTCAAAGCCTTGCCAATCTGGCCTCTGTCATTGAGAGATGTTTCACAGCAATGTTCAGAGCTACCATTTATGGAGAGCCTACTATGTGCAGGGCCTTGCATGGGTGTCCTGCATCATTTCCCTGCTGATCTCCACCCACCCTGTGAATCATGGATGAGGTAGAGTGGGCCCAACTGTGTCTGAAGATACAAAGGAATCAGACACCAGACCTGCTGCCTTTTAAGCCAGCAGAACATAGAGTCTATATGCATGGGTCTTAGAGCCAGACTCTGTGTCTGGCTCTACTTTCTGTGTGACCTCATGCAAGTTACTGTACCTCTCTGTGACTTTTTTCCTCATGGATAAAATGGGAGTGATGATAAAAATGGACTTCACCTCACAGATTTGTTGCTTGGACTAAATTATATGCCTGTAAAGCATTCGGAACAGTGCGTGGCACAAGCTAAGAGCTCAGCAAATGTTAGCTATTGTTATTACTTGGCTCTTTGCACCCGTTCCGTGACCTTTAAAAAAATATCAGCAAACACTCACTGTATGCTTGGAAGAGATCAGGGGCCAAACACTGGTGGAAAAGAGAGATCAGGGGACTAGGAATGGACACATTTGTCATCTGCCTTGTCTCTGTAGTTATGTCGCTGGCTGTGAGCAAATCTCTTCTCTGGGCTTTAGCCCCCTCATCTGTGAAAAGAGGTTGACTGGCCCTTGCTCCAGCTGTGAAGATTAAAGGCTGTGTCAGAAGAGAGAGGAATTATAAATCTGCTGGTACCTGGTACTCTGGTGTAAGGGAGTCTGAGTGCAGGATGCTCACTGCATACTCTAGGAGGAGTAAGGTCCAGTAAGATCTGGCCTCGTCCTCACAGGGCTCCACCTAATGGAGCATCTATACAGACATATAATTCCTAGTCAAAAGGCTCAAGGAGCCAGGGAAGTAAAGGGTCTAAGTCATTTGAGATCAACAGAAGAGGCTTCCTGAATAAAGTCACACTGAGGTTAGGCCTCAGTGGAAAAAACACATCTAGACAGGTATAGAGTGAGGAGGAGGGAAGCCAAGGGAAGGGGACAGCATTAATAAAGGCACAGATTTGGTGACAAACAGGATGTGCACATTCAAGAGATGGTGTGTTATACAGTGTGGTTCAAACCCAGGGACTATCTAGAAGGGAAGTAATCTCTTAGTGCAAAAGATTTGATTTTGATTTGAATCTCAATTTTACCTTAATAACTGAGATTTCATAAACAGGTCACTTGCCGTTCTCAAACTCATTTTCCACATCTGTAAAATGGGAATTATAGTCATAGCAACTCACATTTATAAAGACTAGTGATTCATTGCATGTAAAACACTGAGAATACTAGGGAGTCAACCAACACTACCTGGTATTGTTTATCATCAGGGGACAAGAAGTGAAGGTAGATTGGGACTAATTTGTGTAGGATTTAGTCTATTCAAATTAGAAGTGTGATCTTTACTTGGAAGTGATAGGGAGCCACAGAAAATTAATGAGCAGACAAATGAGATGATGTATGTTCATAAGCAAGGAAGTTATCCTCAAAAGCTGCCTAGAAGATGACCAGGTGTGGGCTTCATGGGCTGGGTGAGTCTTGCTCTTAGGTCAGGGACTCTGTTCAGTGTCATCTGTGGTTATGTGGCACTTTCACACTATGAGATGGAGAGGAAAGCATCATTCCCATTTCACACATGAGGAAATGAAGTTCTAGAGAATCTAAACAATTTGCCTAAATTTGTTTAGTCCAATTATGGCAAAGGTGGGATTAGAATCCAAGTATTCAAACTTTCAGTCCCGTGCTCAGTACTACAGATTAAATTCATGATATGGGGAAACCAAGAGGAACGGAGAAGGCCCCAATATCACAGAGAGGGTCTTGGGCACCCCTTGTTAATGCCAAAACAAGCTCTTTCCAGGCACTGGATCCTTGTTAAAATGCAAATGTCAGTGGGGGAGGGGCACTGATTTTAGCCATTTGGGCCCCAGCTTCAGGATGAAGTCAGAGAGCGGATCCTCGGGGGAGGGAAGAGCTTGAGGACTCTGTCACTATAAGGGGTGTGAAGAGGCCAAAGGGCAGGGCACCCTGTGTAGGATTTTCTCAGTGTCCCCGTGCTTCCTAGGCCTTGGCTGACACAAGTCCCTCGCACCCTCACGCTGTCATCAGGACAGTGGGTGTCCGTCAGGACCACTGGGTTAGTGCTCCTCGTGTCTTCCCCAGCACAGTACCCTGGGACCACTTCCTCGCGGTCTTTAAAAGCCTCGCATAGCTGGTACCCACTGCCCAAGGGAATGGCTGAGGTCTGAGGAAGGCCCTGGCACTGAATCTTCCCTAAAGGCAGATTCTTTCTTCTACTCTGTCATCTTAAAGATGCCCAGGGGAGGAGGGTCACCACAGGCTGGCACTACCACCACCTGGCCACAGGGAGATGGGCGCTAAGTACTGATTGTTACCTTGACTTGGGGCCCCTGGAAGGCAGTGGAACAGTGAAATCCTGCCAGGCAACGTTCTGTCTTGTAAACAAGTGCTCAGGAATATATCACCGGGCGAGGAGCTTTCCGCATCGCCTTCCTGACAAGGCCCCCGGAGCCCTTCAGAAAGCAAGCACAGATTCGCGGGCTTCCCTCAGCCAGGGAAGAGAAATGGGAGGACTTCTTGAACATTTTTTATCTTGCCTCAAACTGGATAATACTTTCATTTTCTTCAGCTGAAAGTCAAAGCTGTTAGACTTTCTGGCTCTATGTCAGCGTTCAGAGTGAATTCTGGGATTTATTTGGAAAGATCTGAAGTCGCTGCCCACCCTTTCTGAACGGTCTGGGTTATAGCTCATCCTCTCAAGCACACCTACGGTTCCCCCTTGTTTACAGGGGGGAGTCCATTGTCAAGTCCCTTCACTAACTAGCCTTCATCTCTCTTCTGCTGCGTCTCCTATTGATTTCCTCGGTATGCCTTAAGCTTCACACATACTTAGTCTCATTTCCCTCACCCGTTGGGCTCTGCTCACCTCTTTGCATTTCTCTCCTGCTTCTCTGCCTGGAAAGCCCTTTGATAAGGTAGCTCCCCAGGGAAATTCTCTTCACTGAAGGCCACATCCTCTTGAAAGTCTTCTCAAATCGCTTTCCCAATTAAACGAATGTCCTTGGTGCTCCCAAAGGCTGTTGCTTACCCTTAGGTTGCTGGCTTCTTTTTTATTCATTTATTTATTCAGCCATTTAATATCCATTTTCTCAGAAGTGTTCCTCTTTTTATGGCCCAGTGCTCGATCTCATACAGGGGCACAGAGACGAGTAGTAAGCGGGAGGCAGGCAAAATGTCAAGAAAGGAGAGTGCGATGATAGGATGCCCATGTCACATTTTTCCTGAGTAGGCCATATACTTGTGGGAGGCAGGGTTATATAAAGAAAAAGTATTTGGTTATTATAGTCAAGAATGCCTGAGTACCTTTCACATTAATTCGTTGTGGAATTGAACTTCAGGTTTCTCTCTCTTCTGTAAGTGGGGATGGTAATATCTCCTCAGGGCTATGTTGTGAGATTGAATTGAACAATAAATATAATGTGCTTGGCTCGCAACGTGAGCTGAACAAATCTTCATGCCCAACTTTGCAAGAGAGTAAATATTTGAGAAATCAGGCTTTAGTCTACAGAACAAAATCAGATGTTGTCTGTGTACCTGAAATTAAGATGATTAAAATCCACCCACAACAAGGACAAAGAGAGGCAAGAAAAATATCATGTAGCAGATGAATTTTCAGGGCATATTCTTGATCATTGCTATTTACCACAATCTAAAATATGTCGACCCACCTGTATTTACTATCCTGTCTGTGCCTACGCTGGGCACAAATACAAAAGAAATAAATAACATTTAAAATAGTCTGGAAGGAAGATTTATTGGCTCAGAAAAGGAGGTTTGGGGGATTGAAGGGAAAAGGATTTCTAAAATGAAGGAAACAAGATATTTATGGATTGAAAGAAAATGATTTTTAAAAAGTAAACAAACATTTAAGATTAAAAATATAACAAAAGTGAAACTAGACAGAAATACAAATACTGCTGCTTGATATTAGTTATATGTGAAACCTTGAAGAGCAAAGCAACAGAAAGGAAAACTCAGAGAAACAGTAGAAAAGTGGTGGCCAGGGGCTGTGGGGGTAGATAGGGTTAGGTTGGTAAAAGGCTATATATACACTTTCAGCTATAATATAAATAAGGCCTGAGGATCTAATGTAAAACATGGTGGGACTCCTTTCCCAGTATGTATATGTATCAAATCACCACAATGTACAATTTAAATATCTTACAATTTTGTTTGTCAATTATACTTCCAAAAAGCTGGGGGAAAAACCCCTCCTCTCACTATAGTTTCTCTGATCCTCAAAATCTCAAGGATGCTACTTAAAGCAAGAAGCCCAACCCAAAGTGGCAACCACTTTCTTTACCCCAATAAGCTGGGGAAGTGACATCCTAGTTTATTTCTTCTCTCAAGCTTATTACATCCAAATCTAAATTTCTGTTTTTAGTACTTACTGGCTGTGTGATCTCGAACAGGTCACAGTCTCCATGATAGGGTCTTCTCACCTGGAAAATGGCGATAAAAACAGATCCTGCCAAACAGGGTTAAATCAGTGAATTCCTGGAGAAGATGAAACAGATTTGAATGGAATAAGTGTTTTCATAAGCCTTTGCATTTGTTGTTACTGTTATTATGTCAGGCTCAGAGTCCTTTCAAATGCTGTACTGAGTTCCCATGGGAGTCTCACCGTGTCTGTGATGCCTCTCCCAGGAGCCCATTCTTTAGAGAAACATTCTTTTCTCCCATTCAACATAGCTGCACTGGCACGAGCTTTGTACCCAGCAAGGTGCCAGGTGCTGTAGATGACAGTCCTTTTAAGAAGCTCCCACTCTGATGGTGCAGGAGGCACGTGCACAACAGACTATCCTCCGCAGCAGAATAAAGCCAGTGCTGAGAAAATGCATCAGTGCAGTGTTGGTGGGGGAGTGGGGGGGGGGGCTTGAGTGGGTCAGGGAAGTCTTCGCAGTAGAGGTGGCATTTGAACTGGGAGTAGACGAACAGAGCTAGAGAACAAAGACAGAAAAGCAGCAAAGGACATTCTGTGCTAAGGATTTAGGACTTGGTTCTCCAGGGCAGAGCCAGACCATGGGAGGTTTTAAAGAAGGGTACAAGATGATTGAAACTGCGCTTTCAGACAATAATACTGGTAACCATTGACGGGTGGAGTGGAATAGGTTTCAGTTTTCTGTACTATTCTATTTTTATTGATCATAAGTGTCCTGGAGGCAGGGAAAGGTGAAAGAACACAGCATCTCTGGGAAATGACTAATGGTCCACTGCACTGTCCAGGCTGGGCTGAGTGAAGAGAGGTGATAGGAGACAAGGCTGGAGGGTTAGACTGGGACTCATAGAAGGCCAGGCTAGGAAAAGGGTTTCCTTCCGAAGGCAGGGGGAGCTGTTGGCGGTGTGAAGGGGCATGCCCCATGATCTCGCTCCACTCTGACAGTATGTTCGACATACACATAGACATCTGAACAAATCTATCAGGAGGCTGAGATTTTTAGAAAATCTATTTCAGAACGGTGACATTGAGACCAGAACACAGTTTTCAAATGCCATGTTGAAAAGTTGGTACCTTTTTCCACAGAGTGGAAGAACATATTCATAAGAAGAGCAGCAAGAACTGTAGTGAATGCTTTGGTGCCCCTCCCAGATGCCTTTGCTTCTCCTGCAAGCATCCGCTGTGTGTTGGCAAAAACCTTCACAACCGCACCACTTCTCAGAATGGGAGCCTTCCCAGGGACAGACCTCAGCCAATGACTAGTTGACACAGAGCACAAAAGTCTAGTTTCCTTGCGTCAGGGTGGGACTAGCTGTGGATGATTTGTGCTTCTGTGGAATTGGATTCACTGAGCTTCTTTCTCCCTGCCTCTTCCTGCTTTTCTCACTCCCTTTACCTGAAGAGCTTCCCTGCCTCCCACCCCCCCAAAAAATCCCTGAAATAACAATCTCAGGCTCAGGCTCAGCTTCCAGGGAACTTGACCTGAGTATGACATGTGCTAACCTGCCTTAGGAGTTAATTCCAGCAGCAGTGTGTCGGACAAATTGAAGGCAGAGACTGAAAGCCTCTCTTTCTTCAAACACTAGTAGGAGCTCATAACAATGATTTGTCCATTAGGATTTGCTATCCTGAACCATTACTTATTTTTTATGTCCATTTTTGTCTCTCCTGCCAGTCTTGCCATTTATTTTATCATAAGTAACACGTTTCAAAGTGCCTGCCAAGAGCTAAGAAACAGATATCACCTGGCTTTCTTTAGGCAATACTTCTGAGATTTTATACATTTCTCTGAGGAACAAATAATCAAAAACCCCTTTGCCTGTAGGTGGGTATCTGGGGGCCAGAGCCCAGTAAGCCATCTTGTGCTCGTTGCAAACCTGAATCTAATTATGCATACTCATGCACACCCACCAACACCCAGCCACATATTCTAGCGCAGCGTTGATAAATATTTGTGTTTAATGGCACTTAAGGGGAGCATTTTTATTTCTAAACATTGGCTGGTGAGTAATGATTTTGCCAAGAGCACAGCAAGAATTTTGCAATCTTGACTATTCCTAGGCTTTTGATGACATACAATTACTCCACGCTGCAGCAAGAAATGGAGAGAAAATTCTGTACAGAGCTTGTCGCCAGGGAGTAATTTCATCAGAAATAGGGGCGGGGGTACCAAATGAATTCCAAGGAGGTGCATTTTTGCATTTTAAACACCATTCTTCTTGCTTTGATCTGAATACTTGAGCCTCTAAAGGGCTCGCCTTCTGCACCAGGGCTGAAGGAGCCACTGGCTTTGTCTTTGTTCTTGCCGGCCAGGTGTGAGAAAAGCAGCTACTTTCAAAGTGCCTGCAGTCCAACAGATCTAAAGATGAGCCCCTCATTGCTGTGTGAACTTGAACGAGTTGCTAGCCTTGAGCAAGGGGCAGGTGTGTGAACTGGGAAGAGTGAAGGGGGCTGTAGAGGTCCGTACACCAGGCTGCCCTGGCTCTGTCAGTTTGGGTGAAGGAGTTCCCATCCAGGGCCTGAATTGCCATAGAACTAAGGTAAGAACGATAACCCCTCCGCAGCAGACCTGCACTGAGGATAACTGAGAGGGCCTGTGGAAGCTAGCATAGCGCCCTCCGCAGAAAGAGCAGTTGCCCGGTCTGGGCTCTTCTCCAGGTGCCAGGTTCTGAGTCAAGTTCTCCAAATTCTCCAACTTCGAGCCTCTTGGAGTCACAGAGACAGTAGGGAAAGCCTGCACTGACTGCCATGAAAAGGCCCCGGCAGGAGGTTAGGGAGCTGTGGTCCCCTCTCTCTGCCGCTTGTGTGTTTGGGGTTGACAGATATGGCACCATCTGTGAACCTTCCTTCAAACCTTCTTTCCCCCTGTTTGTATTCAGCCTCCAATAACTCTGCCTTTGAACCCTATTTGTCCTTGAGCACCGGCTGCATTGTGTCAGTTGCATTTTCAGATTCATATGTCTTAACTCCTAACCAGGTATAAACCTCTTGAGGTTAGAAACTAGTCACAGTCATCTCTGCAGCCACACCCTCTACCTCCATTTCACAAAATGGGCCCAGTACACAAGAAATGCTAACTAAGTATTGATGGATTGATGGGTTTGGGCCAGCTTCTGGGTGGTTTAGAATTCAAAGTACTCATTGATCCTATTAACATTCACTTATTTCTTAAGTACCTGCTGCATAGAAGGCCAGGTGCTCAGCTCTGGGAAAATAGAGGTGAATACAATAGATGAGGCATCTGCCCTCACTGAGCTTGCATTTTTGTGAGGAAGAGGCAATTAACAAATAAACAACTCTGGAAGAAAACAGGTAGTGACAAGTGTTATGATGAAAACAGTAAGGTGATTTGCTGGAGTGGTGGGCGGCAGTTGGTCAGGTGGCCAGAGAAGCCCTCTCAGGTGAAATCTAAGCTGAGCTGTGGATGACCAGCAGGAGCCAAGAGAGCCTGTCAGGCTGACTAAACGGCATTGGCCAAGGTTCTCAGACAAGCGCTCATGCGAAGGTCCTAGCTCCTCAAGTTATAGGACCAGAAAGAATTTGGTTGTGGGAAAACATTGTAGGGCCAGCGGTTGGGGACCTGGCTCGTAAGTACTTAAGTAGACGAAGTGACCCATTCTTAACTCACTGCCATTCTGATTTAGTGGCTTAGTGCTTACGTTTTCCCACATTTGGCAGGCAGCGCTATTTTGATGTCTTGTCATCTACACTGAGAAGTAATAACGCCAAGTTTCCTCTTGTCCTTTCCCTGAGCATGGAGTCTATGAGCCATGCTCAGGGCTGGATTTGCTTCCCACCCTTGCACTTACATTCTTCTGAATTTGCAAGAAGAAAGCAAACTTCAGTGGGAATGTGAGGACCCACCAAGGCAGAGGCAGGCCCTAGGCCCCACGGCAGGACAAAAGGCATACATGAGTGACTCAGTAAACTGCGGAGGGTGGAGGCAGTTCCAGGAATTAACTTAAATCGGTGGGTTTGAAAAATACCAGGTGCACTCAAGCTTCAGGTACCTGTGGTTGAGAAACATCCTGAGCCCACCCTTCCTAAAGAATTTATAACCCTTGTAAGGACAATGATTGCTTGCTCACTGTAGCCCTATATAAGCTCGTTGTAAATTTAGATCAGGGTTCAAGTCAGAATTCCACTGCTTTGGATATGACCGAACCCCAGCTAGCTGGAATAAAAGTCCCTTTTGCTGTTACATTATCAGCTCTGGAGTGATTGTCTTTCCGCCGCATAGGGGATCTGGTTCTCGGACATAACAGGAAGAATGCTAACATTGGTAGTTATCTACTTATTTATATATTTGTTTATTCTTTATATTCTACCTACCTCCCCAAAGGAGGCCTATGTTAAAAAGCATGGTTATAATTTTTTAAAAAGTAGAACAAGTCAAACAAAAAATCAAAACAAGCTAATTTGTACCAAGGTTTGCTTTGGTGGAAGTCTGAGGAGCTGTCGACTATGTCAGAGAAAGTAATTGAGGGACATGACTGAGCTGCCAGGTAGCCAAGGGGAAAAGGGCCTCTCAAAATGTTCCAAGGCTCACATTTACCTACAGCCTTGAGTCTCACAACAGGGCCTGGCTGTGAGGCTTCAGGTAGCTTGCCTCCCCTCTGGGCTTTATCTGAAAAATGAGTGTGTTATTAGGTGAGACAGATTCTCTGGGCTAGTTTAGTGTCAATATTTCGTGACTCCAGGTAGGGCTGTGACACAGGCAAGACAAGGTGCAATTGCCAAGTGAGAGAAGGCACCTGGAAGGGGTCAGAACTGCTGTAAGACATGAAGGGGTTTTCCAAAGGGACCTTTTACTAATTAGGTGGCATCATGTGGTGGTCAATAGCCTACACTCTGCCAGGAGGACTCCCTGGGTTGCACCTTTGGTGGAGTTACTGAACCTCTCTTTGCCTCTCTGTTCTCATCTGTGAAAGGGGAATAATGACAATCCTTATGTGATATGGGTGTTGAGACAATCAACAGCATTGATATATCTACAATGGGAATATGGTAGCCCTTTGTGGCAGAGCTGTTGACAGTATCAGTAGCATTTATCCATTGAGAATACTTAGAACGATTCTGGGCAATCCATAAATGTTCAGGAAATGGGAGTGATTGCCCTTATTGTCACTGCTATTGTGCAGTAACTGGAACTCTTCAGAGTCATTGCTCCCCTGCATCTTCATGCCCAAAGAGTGATTTTGAAAGTCACTCTGGTAAAAGCATCACGATGATAATGTTAGGCCAGGTAATAGCCTGAACATCCACTTCACGGATGTGAATGAGCAGGGCAGTCAATAATAGCTGCTCACTTATATTGAGCATCCACTGTGTGCCATGCACTGTAATAGATATTACTCTTGTCATTTCATATAGTTCTGTCAATGACCCTGTGAGGTGAGTGAGAGTCCTGAGGTTCAGAGCAATCAATCCCTTCTAAGGAAGCCACGTCAGTCTGACACCAAAGTCCATACCCTTGAGGCAAGTCAAATACTTGTGGAATTAAAAAGTCTTACCTCCAAGCACCTCCCTGGAGACAGCAGTCTGGGGACTGCCAGAGTACCGGATCCCTGATGTATGAAAGAACTATTTGGGCACAGTAGAGCAAGGTGAAGAGTGCAAGAGAAAGACAAGTTGGAAGGTATGGGGTCAGTGGGGGGAAAATCAATCTCTCTCTCTTTCTCCCCCATACACCCATGTGTGTACACACACACACACACACACACACACACACACACCATATCATAAAACATTTCATTCGAGTCATTAAACCTGGATTCAAGTATTTGCTCTTTCACTTACTGGGTGTGACCTTGGGCAAGTCATGAGCCTCTTAGTTCTGTCTTCTATAAAGTGGAGAGTCAGGTACTCCTGAACTTCCTCACAAGACAGTGTAAAGCTTACATCCTATAGATAATGTATGTGAATATTCTTTGCAAACAGTAGAGCAGTACAAATGGGATTTTTAAAATATCATTTATAACCAACACTACCAAGATTTTGGATTGCTTTCCTCCCAGGAGGCTCCCTGCTTCCCTTCTCAGAAAAACATAATTGTCCTCTTACCAATAATTCTGTCTCTTAGGATGCCGGTGTGCAGCAGTGGAAGGACAAATTGCCTTAATTTAGCTCCAAAAATATTTGAGCAGATCAATTTCCAGAGTGTTGTCAAGTGTTGAGTGTGTGGACACGAATTTTCATGAAGAGTAATGGCCCACGTGTGTGAACAGAGACAACAAGGCAGGGCGGTGGGGGCGGGAAAGCTGCCAACCAGGCGATTAGCTCTGCAGCTAACTGGGAAAGGAAGTTTAGAGAGATAAGAGCTCGGTGCAGATACCTAGTGCCCTGCTCTTTCCTGCTCTGGGGAAGGGCAATTACTGCCTTGACCTTATTCTGGCCAGCTGTTCAGGTTTGTTGACTTGGCAATTATTTCATACTTCTGCTTGTTTGTTCTCTTTAACGGGGTGATTAGGCCTGAAGCCGTCATCAAATACAGCGGGTGCCTAGAAGCTCTGCCTCCTGTCTCCATAGGGGCAGGGGAGGCGGGATGCCAAGAGGATCCTAATGCAGGGTGAGGCCACGGGGCTGAGCATAAGACACTCCTTTCCGAATGGGAAGGTCCACTCATTTTTGTGTTTCTGAAACATGTCTCTGGAGAACACAGAGTGAGGCAGTGTGAAGAGAGCCGGCATTGTCCCCTCAGATGCTTGGCCTGAACACCTGACATCTTTGAGCCTCAGTTGTCTCATCTGCAAAACAGAGTGAACAATGACTTCTGCTCCCCAAGGCTGTGGGGAGTATCAAATACACTAAATTCCTTTAGTCAACATGTGTTAACTAAGCAACTACTGTAGTTCACACGCTGTGCCAGGACTGAAGAGTAGAGCAGTGAAATGAACAAAGTTCCTGGTTCCCAGAGAGCTCACATTCTATGTATAAAATGTGCAGTAAGCCCTGGCTGGTGTTGCTCAATGGTTAGAGCATCGGCCTGCACACCAAAGGGCATGCACACCAAAGGCCATGAGTTTGATTTCCAGTCAAGGGCACGTCCCTGGGTTGCTGGTTCAATTTGAGGTCCCAGATGGGGCACTTGAGGGAGGCAACCAATGTCTCTCTCTCTCCCTGCCCCTCACTCCCTTCCACTCTCTCTAAAAATCAGTGGGTATCCTCAGATGATGATTAACAACAACAACAACAACAAATGTGCAGTAAGTCAGGTGGTGAGGAGGGCCATGGAGGAAAAATATGTCCTGGAAATGGGTGGAGTGTGTCAGGTGGAGTGGGTGGAACTACAATTTGCTTAAAGCCACTAGAAAAGGTAACATTCGAACAAAGGCCTGAAGGAGGTGAGGAAGCAATTTAACTTGATACCTGAGGGAAGAGTGTTCAAAATAGAGGGAACAGCACATGCAAAGTGAGATAATATGTGGGAAAACACTTTATGAATAGTAAAGGATTGTCTAATATAAGTTGTTATTTTTATAACTCTTAAATCCAGCTAGTCTGATAACAGAGACTGAGCTCTTCGCCAGTGTGTATTCCTGCCTCTCAGTGCTAACAGAAAGCTCTTATAGGTTCATATCAAGTCAGCATTTCATGGAACTCTGCAGAGAAAGGCATAGGGGTATCTTTATGATTTTTATCTGCATGTCATTGTTCCTGTTATTAACCACTTCTGAGGCCATGAGAAGCACACACACACACAAAAGACAGACAGAGAGAGAGAGAGAGAGAGAGAGAGAGAGAGAGAGAGAGAGAGAGAGAGAGAGAGAGAGAGAGAGAGAGAAAGAAAGAAAGAAAGAAAGAAAGAAAGAAAGAAAGAAAGAAAGAAAGAAAGAAAGAAAGAAAGAAAAGAAGAAAGAAAAAGAAAGAGGAAGGAAGGAAGGAAGGAAGGAAGGAAGGAAGGAAGGAAGGAAGGAAGGAAGGAAGGAAGGAAGGAAGGAAGGAAGGGGGGGAAAAGAAAAAGCTAGCTGCTGAGTGTTTTTATTTTTTATTTTTCACTTTTCACTTGATTGTACGGGAATGGCAAAGTGTATCTCCCTAGCACAAAAATGTACATTTCTGCTGACATTTAGAAATGACTCAGAGCTTCAGACAAAGGTTCTCTAGATGTGGAAGAAGTTTCAATGATTCTGTTTGGGAAAATCATTTTTCAGAGATGCTTTTTTGTGTGGGGAGGCCTCAGCTGAGGCAGGTGGGAGAGTTAATGAGTAGAATTGATAATGACAGGTAGGAAAATTGATTGTCAGTCAAGAAATGGCAGGAATGCCAGCAGGGAGATCTGTATGGGGAGACAGAGGATGAGACTGCTAGAAATGATATATAAAGATGGACTGTGGTTGGGGAAAACACTGTAGCTCCTGACATAAGACAGTGCCAACCTGAGACTGGGGGATGGAGCCCAGACACATCTTAATTTAGGACTCTAGAGGCCATGGGTCTTTCTGATTTTATTATTTCTAGGCTACTCTTACTTCTCAACCTTAAATAGATTCAGGGCTTATAAAAAGTGGCAGCCAATATTGCTAAGCCTGGCATTCCTTGCTCAGCCCCAGGATGAGCTGGATATTCCAGCGACATCTCTTCCAGTTTTTCCATGTCCGGTAGCAGAGATAATCTTGTTCTGTAACTTTGTGTTGCTGAACTTGAAAGAATTTCTGGTTCAAGAGTCACATTATACAAAGAAGGATGCTCAGTGCCATGAGAGGGAAAGCAGTTTTGCCGGGGTCCCGCAGGGATTTGGTGAAGAAGTCAGAACAAAAGCACAGGTCCAGATTTCATGTTAGGACTTTTTCTCTCGTTTATGCTACCCAAGGAGCCTACCCCATGTTTACTACTTCTGATTTGTTGAATGGCCAATTAATCAATGTTTTACCCAATAAACCTTCTCCTTCTGGCTAACGTTTAAATGAGAGCTAGACCTAAACCTAGGAAAATTGGATTCTAAAATCTTTGGAAAAGCAAGTCAATCAAAGTTGAGGGGATGAATGAAATAGGCACAGAATAAAGTAGGAGCTGAAAGACTTGAGTTCATGTCCTGACTGATCACATCCTGGCTGTGGGGCTTGGGTTTAAGATGTAGGATCATTGGCACCTAGAAGGTGTTGAATGGATACTTAATCCAATTCCTCTTCCTTTTATAGAGGTCTCTGATCCTGTGATGGGACAAGGGTCATTCCCATTGTGGGCAACTCCAGTTGTTCGAGAGGTCATTCTTACACCAGGCCAAATTCATAAATTCCTCCTGAGTAAGTTCCTTCAACATTACTTCTCTGAACCTCAGTTTCCTTATTAGCAAATTAAGGATTACAAAACCAGCCCGCTCTGCCTCTCTGATGGGGTACTAGTAATGTTTTGTAATAAGATACAGTTAAAGCAAAAAAAACAAACAAAAACAAAGCAGTGGTGATGTAGTAAAAATGTGGACTGGAAATCAGTGCTATTAACTGACAGATTAAAAGTCCCTTTGAGCTTCAATTCTCTGCTCTATGAAATGGAAATAGAAATACCAGTCCCTTTTCTCTGTCAGGGTTTTTGTTAGGATTCAAGAAAAATGATAAGAAAAAGAGGCAACATGATGCAGTGGAAGGGGCACTACATTTGAAACCAGAAAATTTAGCTTCAGGTCCCTACCATTTAATCATTGTACATTTATATAGAAATCCTTTAAGCTCCCTGAGCCTGTATATCCCGATTTGTAAGGTAGAGGTGGCAGTTTGTGAAAATCAGATGAGATCATTGATATGTGATATGTGTACCACCACTCCAGGGGCATGTGAGAGGTTCTTGTTATTCCTGTGTGGGTGTCAGAGAGCCCATGCCTTCCTGCCACATCCGCTAACATGCTATGCTCCCCCAGGGACTCCCGGCCCTGGAGTCTCATGTGATCAAGAGGGGGAGATCTTTGCTGGTGTCTGAATGCCTTGAGCATCTCAGGTAAGCCCTGGGGGTGCTTAGGGCTGAATACTCACTTGTCTTTCACAGAACAAAAGGCAGTGTTCCATTCTGGCCACATTTGTGATGAATTAAAAAGTACAGAATAGTCAAGTCAGTTTCCCTCTGGGCCTCAGTCACCTAAATCATAAAGAAGGCTTTTCACTCAGCACTAGCCCAAGATTTAGACTCCAGCTCTACTGCATGCATTGGAATAAAAATGTAGTAGCTGGAAGCAACTTGTAATCATTTACCCTTCCGCTTTGTATAGGTGTGGAATCTAAGGCCCAAAGGAGTTCTTGCCCTAGAATAGGTAGTAGGTAACACTGTAGTCAGACCTAGAACTCAAGGTTCCTGTCCCTCAGTGCAGTGCTCTTTGATTCACATCACACTGTTGTACCTCAACAAATTTAGAAGACCAACAATGTGTTAGACACCTGGGTCAGAAGTAATCAACATATCCAAGAAAGTCTCTGTCCCATACCCCTTTGTATTTCTATCTCTCCAAAAGCCTTCTTTGTGTAATTTAGGCCAAATTTCTAATTCTTTGAACTTGTTTCAACCATCTAAAATGGGGACATTCATGTATTCATTCGTTTACTCATTAACTATTTAGTAACATGTACCTACTTCCTCCTTCCTCTTTTTTTTTTTTTTTTTTACTACATCTGTAACAACAAAAAGCTCTTTTGTCTCTTTGTGCATGAGTTACCTGGACTTTCATAGGAACCATCCAAAATCTACTGCTTACTATACGCCTTCCTTTGATTCAGTACAAAGACGTAGCCTTCTAATCTTAGGGCAAGTGATCTGCTGCAAAATTTGTTGATGCTTCTGCTGAACTAGTTCTAGGCTCCCCAACTGACATCATGGTCCTTCTGCAGGACAGAACTTACTACTGACTGAGAACACAACACTTTTCAGCTAGCGGATGAACCTCTTGAGAAATTCTATCACTCTCTCCCTCTCACATTACTATTCACTGAAGCAACACCCTGAATCCTGTCACTCTCCTTCCCCTACAGGAAGAAGAGGAGCCTCGTGATTATCTTACCCCAGTTAGAGAACTCTATATAACTCACTCAGATTGATTTATTACAGTCTCCTGTTGAGAACTCTGACCTAATACTGTTTGTTGATGGATCATACTTCAAAACTAAAGCTGAAGGTTATCCAGCAGCACATACAATCACTAATTTAAGCTCTCCTTTAGAATACAATCCACTACTTGAGGCAAAATAAGCCCAGATGACAAAATTTACTACATTTATTAGAGTTTATCAACTAGCCAAAGACTAGAGAGTAAACATATATACAGATAGCACATATGCTTTTGGAGTAGAACATGACTTTGGGATGCTACAACCCCCACCAAAATGGACAGCAAGTTAGGCAACTTTTAGATGCACTTTACTTCCTAGAGAGGTGGCTATTGTAAAGGTTGAGAACCATGCAAAAGAGATAATGTTGAAGCTAAAGAAAATGCCCTAGCAGATTATCTTGCCAAACAAATAGTCTAAACCAAAGTTATGATGCCAGCTAAACCCTCAAAGGACAAAACTCTGGAGGGACTCAAAGAGGCCATTATATGGTATCAAGATTTAGTCCCTGATTCCGAAAAAGAAAAGTAGAAAGAGTCCGATTGCATTGTTCATTTAGCTAATCTCTGGTGCCCCCCAGATAATGGCTTGGTAGCCCCATAGGAGTTCAAATGGACATTAGCTAAATTTCCCTATAAAATTACTCATAGGGTACAAAATGATTAACGTATTTTTTTTCTGTTGGGATTTATCTTCCATCAATTATGGAAAACATATTTTCACCCATTTCCTCACCCTTCTCACCTCTGGCAACCATCAGTTCATTCTCTCTATCTGTGGGTCTGCTTCTGTGTTGTTTTTTCTTTAGAGGTTCCACATATAAGTGAAATCATATGGTATTTGTCTTTCTCTATATGTGACTTATTTCACTTAGCACAGTGCCCTCTAGATCCATCCATGTTGTTGCAAATGGCAAGATTTTATTTATTTTTTTTATTGCTGACTAATATTCCATTGTACAAATACCACATCTTTTTTTTTTCTTTTCCTCATTGTTTTTTTTTTAATTTTTAAATTTTATTTTTGTTTAAAATATTACAGATGTCCCTTTTTCTCCCCAATGACCCATTCCACCCCGTCACATCCCCCTCCTCAGTCCCTCTCTTCATTGTCCATGTCCTTGGGTTGTGCATATATGCCTATAAATTCTTCTTTAACCAGTTGTCTATCAGTGGACATTTTGGTTGCTTCCATACCTTGGCTATTGTAAATATTGATGCAGTGAACATAGGAGTGCATATATATTTTCAAATTAGTGTTCTTGTTTTCTTTGGGTAAATACCCAGAAATGAAATTGCTGGGTCATATGGCAGTTCTATTTTTAATTTTTTGAGGAATTTCCATACTGTTTTCTGTGATGGCTATACCAATTTACAATCCCACCAACAGTGCACAAGTGTTCCTTTTCTCCACACCCTTGCCAACACTTGTTATTTGTTGACTTTTTGATGAAAGCTATTCTGACAGGTGTGAAATGGTATCTCATTGTGATTTTGATTCACATTTTCTTTATGATTAGTGATGCTGAGCATCTTTTCATATGCCTGTTGGCCATCTGTATGTCTTCTTTGGAGAAATATCTATTTAGATATTCTGTTCATGTATTAACTGGATTGTTTGTTTTTGGAGGTTGAGTTGTAAGAATTCCTTATATATTTGGGATATTAACCACTTATTAGACAGATCACTTGCCAGTATCTTCTTCCATTCAGTAAGTTGTCTTTTCATTTTGTTGATGGTTCCTTTTGCTGTGCAGAAACTTTTAGATTGATATAGTCCCATTTGTTTATTCTTGTTTTTGTTGCCCTTGCCTAAGGAGATATATCCAAGAAGATATTGCTAGGATTGATGTCAAAGTGTTTACTGACTATGCTTTATTCTAGGATTTTATGGTTTTTATGTCTTATATTTAAGTCTGCTTTGAGTATATTTTTTATGGTGTATGAAAGTGGTTTAGTTTCATTTATTTACATGTACCTCTCCAGTTTTCCCAACACCAATTATCAAAGAAACTCTTATTCCTTCATTTTATATCCTTGCATCCTTAGTTGACCATATAAGCAAGGGTTTATTTCTGGGCTCTCAATTCCGTTCCATTAATATATGTGCTTGTTTTTGTGCCTGTATCATACTGTTTTGATTATTGTAGCTTTGTAGAATAGTTTTAAATCAGGAAGTGTGATATCTCCCACTTTGTTCTTTTTTCTCAAAATTACTTTGGCTATTCCAGGTCTTCTGTGGGTCCATATAATTTTAGGATTACTTGTCCTAGTTTTGAGAAGGATGCCATTGGTATTTTGATAAGGATTGCATTGAATCTGTATACTATTTTGATTACTTTGAGTAGTGTGGACATTTTAACAATATTAATCCTTCCAATCCATGAGCATGGTAGATCCTTCCATTTATTTGTGTCCCTTTAAATTTCTTTTATCAATGTCATAATTTTCAGAGTATAGGTCTTTTACCTCCTTGGTTAAATTTATTCTTAGGCACATTATTTTTTATAAAGTTGTAAATTTTTTTCTTAATTTCTTTTTCTGATCACTCATTATTAGTGAATAGAAACACAACAGATCTATGTATATTAATTTTGTATCCTGCAACTTTACTGAATTCATTTATTGGTTCTAATAGTTTTACTGCCACTTTATTCTTAACCAGCTCTGTACATCATCAGAGGTCCTTTAAAAAACCATACAAACCTATGCTCCACCCCCCACTGGCACACTGATTTAATAGGTCCAAAGCAAGGTTGGAGTATCTGCATTGTGAACAAACTCTCCCAGGTGACTGTGACAAGCAGCTAGGTTGAGAGCTCATGCCTTACCATGTATGAGATACCAGCCACTGAGAAAGCAGAAGTATATGAAGCCTACGCTTGCCTCAAGGAACTCCCATGCTCATTGGAACTGGGGTGGTTGAACAGACTATGATACTGTAGTCTGAGAAATTCAATGCTAGACGCAAGCACGAGTACCAGAGAATACAGCATTGGGGCTCCTAAGGCATATTGAGAGCATTGGGTAAGGCTTCTTGGAGGGGAAGATGCTTGAGTTGAGTCTTAAAGGAAGTGTATGAGTTAGCTACTGGGATGGCCAAGATGATGTGGGTAGTTTAGGGACAGAGAAGAACACAAAGGCAAGAAATAAATTAATGTGTTCAGAGAATTGCAAGAATGAGTGGGGAAAGAAAGCAGTGCTGAGGATGAGGAGGAGATTAGGGATCAGTCCTTGGAGGGCTTTTTGCCCTGGACAATGAGGAGGAGGCAGGGATTTATTTTAAACTGAAGAATGACAGATTTGATTTTCAGATGGTAACTGTGGCAGCTTTGTTAAGAACAGACTGTCTCAAAAGGCCAACAGGAGGCTGAGGCCCTGGTTAACTCTGTTTGCCACCCTATACCAGGCAAGCAGATAATGAGAGATGATGAAAGATCACTTGATAAACAGTATCTTTCTTCAGAAAAGAGATAGGTGCCATTAATTTGATTATAAACCATGACCTTCAGAGTGGAGTCTTGGTGAAAGAGGAAAATGACTGAAAAGGTGGTTGGACAAAGAGTTAGAGAGGAGGGAGGGAGGGAGGAAAAGAGGGAAGGAGAAAGGAAAGTGGGAAGAGTACTGAGAAGTACTTGGTGTCAAACAGTGTTTAAAATATTCTCTTTGCATCACCCTAGCTCTTAATTGGCACCAACCACTGAGGGCCTGATTGATCCCAGCAAGGGTCCAGGAAAACAGATAATTTCTTACAAGCGGCTAAAATTCATGAACCCTGCAGGGTCCCACACACCAAAGCTTTGTTGTTGCTGAGTTCTCAGGTTTCCTTCAAGGGATGAGTATCCAGGGGTGGGAGGGTTTTATAGGGTTTTTTTCTTTTTCAAAATACAGAATATATTCATGGAGTTAATTTAATGCCTGTGGTCTTGCTGAGCAAATGAAAACAGCAGAGCAAAGAGCTAGGCTACCAAGCTACTTGTTATAAATTAACTCTTAAAGTAATGGGCTCATTATAGAGATGTCAGGTCTGAAGGATGTGCACAGAAAACCTAATTTTGGATTAAGGGTTTGATTTGTAAGATATCTGTCCACTCAGAGTTTGTGTCAGAGGAAGTTATACTCTATAGTAGCTTCTCATGTTGGAACAGGACTACCTGAGGTCTCTCCAGATTTGCTGGGTATTCATAGGGGCGGGGAGACACAGTGGCTGGGGGGGGGGGCAGTTAGGGAGTCTATTTTTATTGAGAAGCTGCTTTTTATTTGTTAGGTACTTGGTCCCTGAACTTTCCCCCCAGAAATGCTATCAAGGTAAATAATATTATTCCTCTTTCTCAGATGTGAAAATTCAAACTAAAAAAAGACTATGCAGTATTTCCAATATCTCACAGGTGGCAAGAGCTTTGGAGATTCAGCTGGGCTCCAGGGCTACAGAGTGTCTGGCTTAAAGCATGGTTTGCACCACTCTTAGAATTACTCTTACTGACATTGGCACTGTACAATAAAAACATTTTATTTATTGGAAGTGTGTTGGCATTGTCTGCAGCAGTGTGCCCCTTCTGAGCAGCCCCAGAGATGTTTCACTCCTGGGGTGTGTTGTGCTGCTTCTGGAAGCCAGTGTGTGTTTATCTCATAGACATAGATTCTGGATTTATGGCTCATGTTACTTTGAATTTCTTCTCTGCACCTTGGTACATCAATCACAAAGCTGTGGGACTAATGCATAGAATTGCAGCCGCAAAACCAACTCAAAATGGTCCTATCCTGTCTAACAAGATGCTGAATTGCTTTTCAGAAACAACAGGCTAAAACCACAAGTCATGCAGCTGGAGCATGCGCAAAGAAGGGAACTTTGACCTCCAGCTGCGCCTGGAACCAAAGTCAAACCAAAAAACAGAACCAAAAAACCAGGGTATAATCAGAACTTAAACATGGGAACTGTTAAAAGCCAAGGGTCCATTGTCCAGGAAAATCGGGTGTAGATGCCCCTTTACCATAAAGGGCCAAGTTCCAAGGTCCTTCAATGAAAACTTTCTCCCCAGAACTTCCTCATACCTGTTCCCTCTAACCTCTTAAAAACCCTTCACCTAGTCCAGCCAGCAAGGTGGATTTGAAGCACCATTAGATTTCCCATCTTCTCAGTTGATGTCTTCCTCCATCAATAAACCTTTCCTTATTCTGAACTCTGAGGCTTTGAGTTTTGGCCTTTCGAAGTGTAGGGCACACAAACTTTGGTTTTGGTATCAGGATCCTAGCTCCCATGTTGGATTATACAGAACACAGGGTACGCTTGCGGGTGCCAACCTTGCTCTGATTTCCCCTTATTGCATTATATTTCCCCCTCTTTCTGCTTTCCTGATTGATTTACTTTAGTAACAACAACAATAATAACAAAAAACTCTTCTTGTTCTTACTGTGTGGCTCTCTCTGCCATATTTTTCACTTGGTTTGTTTAACCTTACACACACACACACACACAAGCCCACACACTCTTTTTTCTGTGCTGCTCTGTTACACTGTTCCCCAGAGCAGGCTGTGGGCATGTGCACACACACGCACAGTTTCTTCATTAGGTTCAGGCAGATCCATGGCAAAGGCTGACGTCCTGCTCACGTTATTAGTGGCTATTTGATAAATGTCACACTCTGTTAGAAAGTGAAATAATGCAATAAAATATTTAGATATTTGTTCTTCATGATGTGAAACTGAGTTATTGATTTTTTTTCCTCTTTGTGCATCATTTGGTGCCACACAGAACCATACCTTTTAAAGAGACTGACAGGAGTGCCCTGTTAATTCGGCGTGGAAACTGATAAGCCCTGGTCTCATGGTCCATTAGGGAGACAAACATGTATTCAGATAAATTATGATACTGTTAAGAACCAAAATTCGTCTGAGTCCATTTAAAAATTTTTATTGGCTTTATTCAATGATTCATGAATTTGGCAACAACTAATCTAGTAGATAGAAAAGAGTTCTGAGGAGTTGTGCAAAATAAAAGACTTTCATAGGCAGAAGGGAATGAGAACAAGGAAGTTAGTTATATAAGAGCGAAAAAAGCAGGTTGGTTACTGCAAGGTCACCTTCCTTTAGGGATGGCAGGGATCTAGCAGGCAGATTACCTTAACTAGTGCTGGTTAGGAGATCTTCACCAATTTGTTTAAGATTTCATTTCTGGGAAAGCCAAAACTGTAATTAAGTCTCAGTTTGGTGACTCCAAAAGTGACTCCATTTGGGACCTGTTGTCTTGTTTTTAACAATACTGAAGGGGACCAGAATATGCCACCTCGAAATATGACTCTTTGGCATAGGGGTTATTTTCAGCTAAAGGCAATTGAGAGCCAACAGATGCAGACTTTACCTCCTCCCAACAACCTTAAAAGAAGAGTATAAATTTCTCCTTTTGAAAATGATATTTATATTTATAAAGGAAATTTCCATTTGTAAAGATATCTTCCTCATTACACAGGGAGACAAATCTTGTCACTTGAGAGGCTTTTAAAAAAAATTTTAAATTGATTTTTAGAGGGAAAACAAGGGAGAGGGAGAGAGAGAGAGAAACATCAATGTGAGAGTGAGACATGGATGGCTGCCTCTCGCCCACGCACTGCCGAGGGACTGAGCAGGCAATCCGGGCATGTGCCCTGAAGGGGAATCGACCGGAAGCCTTCAGCCCAGGGGGTGATGCCCAACCACCTGAGCCAGGGCTCACCTGAGAGGCTCTCATCTACATAATGTAACAACCCTTATTTACCATGTATTTTCTCTCCCCTCCTCTCCATAATTTGCCTCAAAAACCCCAAACTCCCTTTTCCTTTGTTTAGCCAAGATGTTACCCAAGCCTCAATCTTCCAGCCAGCTCCTTTAGCCACATTTTTTTTGGTTTGAACTCCTGTGCATATGTATGTATTTAAAACTGCTTTTTCTCTTGTTAATCTGTAATTAGTTTGATTTGAGGGCCCAGACATTGAACCTAGAAGGGTAGAGGGGAAAAGATATTTCCTCCCCTACAAAGCAAAGTGGTGCAATTAAAATATGTTTAGTGACATAGGAGCACGACACTTTCTAGTTTACATCACTTTTTCATATCTGTTATTTTATTTGAGCCCCACAATAACACAGTGAGGTGGTCATGCCAGGAATGAGAATCCCATTTCATAGGTGGGGAAACTGAGGCACAGAGGCTGGTTGGGTTAGATGTTCTAACCAGCTCACATCATGGTGAAGAATTAAACTGGGCATTTTCTCTTTTACCGTGCTCACTGGTTGTTGGGTGGAAAGGAAGAGGTTCTTTTATGTTAGAATCTAAGAAAGCAAGCAAGAGGCTAAAAACTTGATATGCGAACACCGACAAAACAATTTGGCTTAATAATGGATTTATTTCAAGGGTCGGGTGTTTTGCTGTTTCCACAGTGCAGATCAATTTCTGAGAGACTCTGAGCCAAAAGACCATCCATCCTGGCTTCTGTGAAGTAGATTTGCTCTTTTGCATCTTGCTTGTCTCTAGACCTTCCTCACAGAGTAGGTAGCATTTACAGTTGTTCCTCCTTACTTTTATGGATGACTTGTTCAGTTTTGGTGAAATTGTTATTATAAATTGCAAAAGGGCAATTAATACTCTCCTCAACTTGTATGAGTTAGAACCCTCCCAGGAACATTTTGCTTTGGGAACTTTCATTTCAAAGAAAATGGCATCAATAGGAAATAGTTATTTAATTTCCAAACAGGCTGAGAGCTTTCCTATGCAAGTATGAGTGAATTATATATTAATCATTTTTTAAAAATAAAATAATTGAAGCAGAAAACTGCCAAAGGGGGGGTCACAACAACTCTTCATATTGAAATCTGTGAAACAGAGAGAAGCAGCATGAACCAGGTGTGGCAGAAATTTTGTGTATTTGGAGCAAGACTCTAAGATAGACTCTGCTTGTTAGTCAATAATCCTTTGGAAATGAGAATCATATATTAATCTCATCAGAATCAGGCAAAACATGCTTCTCCCTAGACAGTCCATGTTGTCTTCACCAAAGTTCTCTCTGCCAAAGAATACTACTGGTTTTGACATCAAGCTGCTGTGAGAACACAGTTGTAAAGCTCACTAAAGGAGATAGCTACCTTGCGAGGTTTTATTTACTCCAGCAGCATGAGAAAAAAAATCAATTTTAAAGTTGTCAGTGTGGGCGGGTGTGGGAGGGGAAAATTTCCCCCTTCCCCCTCTTGAACTCTTGTGGCTGGACTAATATTAAAATTGACATAAGACAGACCAACAGGAGAAAATCCAATTTAATTTGTGCACACTGGAGATAATAAAATTGATACTCAGAGAGGGACCAAAAAGTGGGCAGCTTTTTAATCTATTTACATAAAGAAACAATAAATTTGTGATGATCTGACAGGACAAAGAAAGTTAGGTTTGGGTGTTCATCAGCAAAGAATCTAAGCAAAGTTTGTGCTTGGGTAGTAAATTAGTAAAAAGGTAATAAGGTTTGTTTATACAGGCTCCTCTGCATTAAGGGAAACAGGTTTCAGGTGCCCTTCTTGCACTGGCTGCTTTTCTTTTTTTTTTTTTTCTATCACCATTTTGGCTGCTTTCAAGTAGCTTTAATTCAAAATAATCAATATGCCAAAGTAGTATATTTTGGGGTGGTTTTACCTGGGCCCCAACAGACCAGTAAGAATATTTCATTAAACTCTATACCTGATGAATTTAAAATGTGATTAATTTTTTTACTGATTTTCAGGAAGTTTCAAATGAGGCAGTTTTAGCCTCTCATTGGAATCCCTCCACAAACTGGGCTTCCCCTGAGAAAAAGCCACCTTGGCTTGATGGGCAGTTGTCTTCTTCTAGGCATTTCATGGAAGAGATGCTGCTTATCATTCACAGCCATATTGCATACAAATCTCTTCTAATACACGAGGACCATTTCCCATAATTGATGGGAGCCGGTGCTCCTGCGCATTCCAGGCCAGCTCCCTGAGAAAGCAACCAAATACGAAAGGAAAGGCCACTGGAAGTGCAGAACTCCACACCTTGGTTCTTCATGAATCTTCCAATGAGCCAAACTTCTCATTTGTAATAACGTCACCAAAGACTTGGAATGGTTTGTCCTTAGAGGACTTCAAACTGATGTTGAACGAACACCTAGGGACACTGCCTCAAGGGTCCGACTGTAAGCTTCCCTCCACCGCTGACGTCTTACTGTAACACTATCCTGTGATTTCTTAGTCTAGTTCTGCTCTTAGCTGAGGCAATATGAATAAGTAGGTTGGAAAGCCCTCTTCGACTTGAAAACTGCGTGGTGTTCTGTTCTTTCATATCCATGGGAAGTACTGCCTGCCTGGTAAGTTCCTGGCACACTTTTCATACCTTGGCTCCGCTGATAGAGCGCTTTCTCCACAGCAGCTCAGCACCTTGTTCATGAGAACTATTGATATAATACTTTTTTAAAGATCTCCAGGATTCAAAAATTAAAAGGTTCTTTTTATGTGCTTTCAGTATAAAGAAGGGATTTTTAAGTCTTACAGGATTTTAATTATCAATGTAAGCCTAGGCCAGATAATGTGGAATATAGAGAAAATAATCGAAATTCAGCCCAATTTCATTACCATGAATCAGCCACGAGGGCTCATCTATCTTGTTCATACAATACCCGTAGGACCTACGACAGGGCCAAGCACACAGTAGGGGCTTAATGCTGTTTGGTAACAGAGTGAATGAATTATAATTTTTGTCTTTATTCCTCCTCTTTTCCTCATGCACACTTTTTATGGGTATGTTCATGATGCCTATGTCAGCATTTGTACTTTGCTTTTCCTTTGTTTACTTGCCCTTATATAAAGCATGTTCCTTTGGACCACAGAATTATCTTAATCATTGTTCATAATGACTGGCCGACACAGGAAGCACACTCTAGCTTAGCCACCTAAAAGCCGAGTGTGCTGCTTGGGGAACTAGTGTTTTCTCATTCCTACAGGTGCTCACACGTTGGTTGGATGCTTAACTATCAGATACGAGTTTAACTAGATGCATTGCTCTAAGACCACTTTCCAGTTCATTACCAGGAAGTTCAATGACAGGTCATTTTGCAAAGCTAATGGGTTTTCATAAAACATGGCTATAATGAATCAAAACTTTTCCAAGAACCGATCCTCCCACTCATACGCTGTGCTCCTTGGTTCCCATTACTAACTAAGTTTATAATGTAAATTTGAAAAATAATAGAGCTTTATTTCCTCAGAAATAGCCATTTGTTCAGAATTTCCATTCAATAATAAGTAATAAGCAAGTTCCTATGTGCCGAGCACATTTTTAGATGACTCAACTTCAATCTCTGATCTCACAGAATTCAGTTCGTAATTACTAACACCATATGACTCACTGAGTGCACAGATGAACAAAACACCTTCTCAGTTGTAGTAGAACTCAGAAAAGGTGATGGGAGGAGAGGGTGGGGGCTTGACCTATATGCAAATAACCAGGAGGAAATGAAGTAAATGCTGCAGAAGAGACATATAGAAGGGGGGACCTTGACACCCAAGAGAGCAAAGTTAATCTGCACAATGAAGAAGTGTTTGAGGACAGGAAGCTAAGACACATAGACTGACAAATTTTAACAAGGCAGAAAGAATTAAATGTCTTAAAAGTGCACAGAGAAACATGGGAGTTCATTTATGTGAAGGAGAGGGGTTTATCCTGCTGGCAAGTAGTCAGAGAGGATTCCTGTGGCACTGGGCATCCAACCACACCTTGACAATTGGGTGTGAGAATGGAGAAAGTGTTCTATTACGTTAGAATAAATCTAGCACCGTGTGGCTGTGTTCAGATCCCTAGGACATGCTGTTTGTCTTTTGTTTAGTGGTTACACATTTTATTTGTTTTTAACCTTTTAATAACCAGAAAAGAGATTCATAGCATAGCCAGCATACCCTGCAGTTCTGGAGACAGGTTGGAAATGGATACATCACACTGGCCCACCTTCAACTGAGATCTCTTCCCCTGGGAACCCAGCCAGCGGACCTGCCATCGGCATTGAGACTGTCCAGGGTGTCCTCACTGCTGCTGGTGTCTATCTGCCCTTCCTTCACTTTGCTTAACTACCTCTCTGACAGAGGGCATGCAGTGGCATTTCTGTCTATTTGGGACATCCTGTCCCACATTCAGGTGGAGAGCAGGGAGCTATTTTGAAGAATTCAGAAGGGCTGCAAGCCTCAGGAGCAAAAGGTCCTTCCTCTCTTTTCTCTGGAAGGGAAGTGAAACCTGGAGGAAAAAGAGAAGCTGCTTGGAAAGGGAAGGACATTTATCTTCACGGATCAGTTGCCTTCTGTACATGCCTTGACAGGGGATTGAACCTGAAACCTTTTGGTGTCCCGGACGATTCTCCAGCCAACTGAGCCACCCAGCCTGGGCTTGGTATTAATTTTTTAAATGTTTGGTAGAATTCACCTGTGAAGCCATCTTGTCTTAGGCTTTTCTTTGTTGGAAGTATTTTAACTACTGATTCACACTCCTTATTTGTTACTGGTATGTATAGTCTTTCTATTTCTTCTTGATTCAGTGTTGGTAGGTTGTATGTTTCTAGAAATTAATCAATTTTTTCTAAGTTATTCAAGTCATTGGCATACAATTGTTCATAATTGTTCTATATTTTATTTTTGTGGCATTGGTTGTAATAGCTTCTTTTCTTTTTGTGTCTCTATTTATTTGAGTCCTCTCTTCTTTTCTTAGTCTAGCTAAGGTTTGTCAATTTTGTTTTTCTTTTGAAAAACCATCTCTTAGTTTTGTTGTTTTAAAAAAAATTTTGCACCCTCTATTTCATTTATTTCTGCTCTTTATCATTTTCTTCCTTCTGCTAACTTTGGATTTTGTTTTTTTTTCCTCTTCATAATTTCTTGAGGCAACCACTATGGAAAACAGTATGAAGGTTTTCCATGATTTTCCCATACAATACAGAAATCTCACTTCTTGATATATATCCAAAGGAATTGAAATCAGAATTGCAAAGAAATATCTGTACTCTCATGTTCATTACAGCATTATTCACAACAGTCAAGATATGGAAGCAACCTAAATGTCCATTGGTGAATGAATGAACAAAGGAAGTGCAGTACATAAATATAATAGAATATTATTCAGCCACAAAAAAGAAGGAAATCCTGCTATATGTGGATAACATGACTGAACCTAGAGGATATTATTATGCTAAATGAAGTAAGCCAGACACAGAAGGACAAATAAAACATGATACCACTTATATGAGGTATTTAAAATGGTCAAATTCATAGAAGCAGAGAGTAGAGCAGTGGTTTCCAACAGCTGAGGGGAGGAGGGAAAGAAGAGGTATTTAGTCAAAGGGTACAACATTTCAGTTATGCAGATGATTGAGATCTAGAGAGCTATAGATAACAATACGGTATGGTATACTTAAAATTTACTGAGTATAGATCTGTAGTTGAGTGTTCATGTCACAAAAACACACACAAATAAACAAATAAATAATTAGAATGGTAGAAAACTTTTGGAGGTGAAAGTTTTATTCCATAGGTTGTGGTGATGGTTTTACAGATGTATACTTATGCAAACTCATGAAGTTGTATACATTAAATATGTACAGCTTTTTGTATGTTAATCATACCTCAGTAAAGTGGTTTTAGGAAAAAGATAGAAGAATTTAGAGCTTGCTTCCTGATTATGGGTTTGGAAGGAGGTTCATCAAGACCCTATAAGGGAGATTGTTTTAAAACTGAACTCTGCAGGTTCAGTAGCTCACTGTTCTATCTTGCTTCAAATACTCACCTCCCACTGAATGTACTATGAATTCTTCACTTCATTAAAAATTTGTTTCCTATATTTTACATTAAGCTAAGAATGTATTTGAAGTCCAAAATGAAAACAGTTCTGCCAGTTTGTTTGGGCATCACAAACAGACTTAAGCCACACACAAGCTTCCCGGGGCTCCATTATCTGCTTATGAACAGCAGGCGATCAGGCCAATGAACCATGTTATTGTCATTCCATTTGTGTCTCTCAAGTCATTTTTCATCTCAACTAATCAGAAAATAAAGTCAATCCTTCTCTACTTTCTGCCTCCATCCTCATTTTAGTTCCCCGTGGTTTCATGCTGTGCTGAGCTGCTTGAAATCTGGCATAAAACACCCATGAAGAGCTATAATTTTCAAATTTGCCCATGGGTAATGTGCAGAGTAAATGTAAAGTGGTAGCAATTGGGTTGTTTGAGATGTAATGATTTTTTACATCAATGTGCAGTGTCTGAGGCAAGGAACAAGTTCCCAAAAGTAGCATGTGTGACTGATGGTCGGACCCAAGGTTGTCCACAGAGGTCATCCACGCAGTTAAGGGAAGAGGTGAGACCAGAAAGCCAAGAGCTGATGTGCAACTTGAGTTCTCCTCAATGCTTACCCCTTCCAAGGGATTTGAACATAAGGGTCTCCTGGAGAACCACTGGCTGGTTACCTTTCAGGAGTCCTAAAAGGATAATATTTCTTCCCTCTGAAACTTGGTTGTGGTCTGGTGCCTGGCCCTCAGTCCTACAGGCTCAGACTTGATTTTATGAGCAGCCAGAGTCTCTATTTTCCATCCAGGGCAGACCCATTCTAACCAAGCTTATGAGGTTGACGTATAAAATTATAGATTCTCAGTGAAGGACCATGGCCACAGCAGCCAGAACACATACATCTGTATGACAGAGCTGGCTTGTCCCAGAGGAAGGCCTCCCTGAGCAGCTAAACCTTAATCAGGAGCTTGTTTGTTGAGCATGGATTCATCATAAGAACAATCGCACACACTGAACAGTAGTAGCATCAGAATGTTCATCCCATGAAAGTTCTAGATCTGGACTCTAATGGCTTTCCCTCCCCAAGATACAGCCTGGATGGGCACCAGCAAACAGTTTTCTCTGTGATACTTTTGACTGATGCATTTCTGACTAGCCATCCCTCTGCCCTCATTCTTAATGTAACTTAGTTATTGCAGTGGCCGCCCACACTGGCTGAACACCAGGTTCTGAAAACAATCTCTCTCTCTGATGGCTTGACTTGCTCCGTGTTTATTGTGTGAACAACTTTGCTTGGCAGACACTTTAGAAGAGTCTTGCCCCTCAGCTTTTTGGTTACCCTGCCTGTAAGGGGTTGTCAGTTGGCTCACTGTAGATAGTTTAGTAATGACAAGGCATCCAAAGGTCCAGAGTTTGTCCTTAAATGTCCTGGTTGATTTGGCTACAGATTTGCTGTGTGACTGTTGAATTTTTGGGAAGTCAGTGGCTCTGAAACTGACTGCATTTTGCCTTAGCAACTAGGAAGTTCAGAGCCAATTTGTGGCTTCTTTTGGCAACAGTGGAAGATCACGTACTATTTGCTCACTGTGCTGATCTGAAGATCTCTGGCCTTTTGGTTTTGTTTTTTGTTCTTTTCCTAAAGTCTGTTCAACAATTGTTTTATATTTTTGTATTTTTGTAAGCTGCCTCAGTTTATAACGGAAATTCAGAGCTCAAAACTCTCAATGTGCCTGCTGATAATACATTTCTATATGTTAAAGACAAATAGCTGTAAGTTTCTTGGAACACTTGAGAAAGAAAGTATAATCCTGTGCAGTTCTTTGAAATGCTCAAATAGAAAATGAGTTCTGATGGTCCTGTGTGAGTGAAATTGTCTTATCTGCTAGATTTGCCTGGACTCTTATGTAAGTATGTGGGAACAAATGGTAAAGATGGAGTGGAAGTGGGGAGGATTTCATGCACACACAGAGGACTTAGTGCACGCCAGGAAGACTTTGTGCACACAGGGAAGACATTGTGCACATAAGAAAGACAGTGCATGTGGGGAGGTATCTCCTGGGTATGATGCCCATTTTTTATACACATTCATGGAAGTTTCCTGGCTACAGTGGGTGTGTGGGGAGGGGTGAGAGAGTTACAATCATCTCAAAAAAATCTCCAGTTAAATGTGAAATACCCCAGGGAAGGGCTTCAAAGAAATCTCATTTCTAACCACTGGGACTGTGGGGGCTCCTTGATTTACAGGGTTTATAGCCTAATTGACCTTCTGTGTTGAGAACCTGAGAATTTCTAATGTAACCTCTCATTGTAAATATAAAGAGACTGAGATGAGGCCCAGAATATGACTTCCTCACCTTCACCATTTTTTAGTGGCCAAGCCAGGGGAGAGTCCTGATTGTTCCGTGCTCCCAGCACAGCTCTTTTCCTCAATTCTATAACTGACACTTCTACCTATGACCAGTTTATTCCCTGTTTAATCCTGCATTATAAACATACAACTGTCCTCTCCTCTCCTTACTCCCAGATCCTCAAGGTGAGATCTTGATGGCTATACATTTTGGAGACAGAAACATGTCTTGAAGAAATGTTTTACCACTGAACAGTTAAGTGTTTCACTTAGGAAATGAATTCAATGGCAAGGAAAAGAAAAAAGGGTAGGGCATAAGTAATATCTGGTTTTCTCTCAAACAATAAAAAATTCAGAGATGGGCAGTCTATCACTGGCACATCATTCATAAATGTCAATGGTGACCCTAGGACCTCCTATGCTTCTCAGACTTCCTTTGTGTATGTGTGTGTGTGACTCTTCTTGATCTTAGGATGGCTGCAGGAGCACCATCTATCATAGCGTTGATTTGGTTCGGACACATGGAGAAGGGCAAGGACACACAGCATGTGCAAGTTGACTCAGACTTCTTCAAAGAGCTTCCTATGACCAACTCCTTCAAGTGACCATGTCACATAACCACCCTAGTTATAAGTGAGGCTGAGGAATATAGTTTTTAGTTGGGTGTTTTGCTGTCCTGAATAAAATTATGGTCTCTTGGAGAGTAAAAGGGTAGAATGAATACTGAGGAAAGAACTTTCATTCTCTGCCACTTTTGTGACCATGGGGAAATTAATTAACTTCTTTGAGTTTACTTACCTGTAAAATGAAAATTATATAAGGTCAAGTATAAAAAGTACTTAGCAAAGTACCTGGCACACAGTAAGTGTGCAAGAATATAGAACATTTAGAATATAGAACAGTGTTGAAAAGATTGATGGAATGTAAACAATTCTCCACTATCATTGTGGTTGGGGGCTGTGAGTACTATTTTGGAGAGAAGGAATAAAGTTATAAATTTGAAAGGCAGATATTTAACTTCTTTATTCATTTAACATGTTGGGTCATGAACTTTCTTAGGTGTCTGGAAGCTTTTGCTTTTCAGGGGAACTGTGTGATTTTTAGGGGACTTGAGAGATCTAAGGTGGGAATCTACTTAGCCATCAGCCCTCCCTGGAAGTCTCTCTGAGCCATCAGGCTGGGCCAAGTGCCCCTCCAGGAAATTCTCTCTTTATATGTCTGTCTCTCCCAGGTTATGAGCCATGGAGGACAAAGGCTGTGTCTTAGTCACCTACAACTTCCAAGGGCCCAACACAGTATTAGGGGCATTATAGATAGTCAATGCATGTGTACTGCATCGAGAGTAGGTGCTTTAGGTTCACTCCTTTTAATGTCATCCTTGGTCAGACCAAACACAAAGTCCCCCTCTCAAAAGGCCTTTTTGGAGGTATTCCTATGAAAAATGAGACAGCCATTACAGATTTTTTATGCTTCACTCCCTCAGGGAATGTTCAAAACAGTGAATATCTTTCAAGTTAAAATGATAGAATTTGCAAGTTAAATGGTGGATAGTGACAGTGATACTTTAGGGAACATGGTTCTGCTCAGTGTTCCCTCACATTGGTTTGGGGAGTTAGCATGATGCAGTGGAATTCACTGTGGACCTAGAGCAGAAGCCCTTGAATTCAAGTTTTGGTTCTGTCACTTGATTATTAGGCTGGTGGTGGAGACTGAGCTAATTTCTCTGCCTCTGATTACTTACCTGTCAAGTGAGGAAATAATAGTCAACATTTTCCACTCCCTCTCATGGTTGTGGGGAGGGATAATGAACCAATGAATAGAAGGAGCCTTATACTGAGCCTAAGGGAACACCATGGCTGAAGCTGTTTATGCTCATGAAACTTTGGACTCTGATACCCAACATGGGCTTGCTAGTGCTGCCGTAAGGGTCACACACTGGGTGGCCTAGGAAACAGAAATCTATTGTCTCATAGTTCTGGAGGCTAGAGGCCTGAAATCAAGGTGTCAACAAGGTGGTTTTCTTGTGAGGGCTGTGAGGGAGAGTCTGGTCTGTGTCTCTCCTCTGGCTTCTGGTGGTCTGCTGGAAGCATTTGGTGCCCCTTGGCTTGTAGAAGCATTATCCTGATCTCCTGCTTCATCTTCATATAAAGTTCTTCTGTGTCCACGTCTGTTCTTATGTCTAAATTTCTCCTCTCTATAAGGACACTGGTTGTACTGGGTTAGGGCCCACCCTAATGACCACATTTTAACCTGGCTGCCTCTTAAAGACCCTATCTCTAATTAAGGCCACATTCTGAGGCACTGGGGGTTGAAACTTCACCATGTTGATCTAGGGAAACACACACAGTTCAACCCATAATACTGGGGGATAGTAAAAGGCACATACATGAATAAACAGATGACCCTTGATCTGAAGAGTTTTACCTCCATTTAGTTCCCAGTGAACTTGGTGGCTACAATCTCATTTTCTCATTCTGGTTGCAGTGCTGTAGGACTGTGATCTATTTAAATTTCCTGAGCATCCGTTTTTTCATGAGTAAAATAGAAATATTAAAGACTCTCATAAGATTGCGGAGAGGATTAAATGAAATGAAATATGTTAAGTGCCTATGTCATGCTTGGCACATTGCGAGTGCCTTAATAAATGGTCATTCCCTTCTTCATAGCAATGTTAGATAAAGTAGAGAGACCAGGAAGGGGGTGGTGATGGGCACCAGGCTTCATAAAGCAGTTACTGTATATCAATTTGTCTGACTCAATTGTTTTTGTGAAGAGCTATTTGAGTTTGAAGCTTTGGAAACGGGAAGTGAGCAGTCAGAAAGCTTTTTGAACTGACAGCAGACAAGCTGGTTGATAACCCATCATCTTAAATTGCCTACCTTTGATCACGCCTTGCTATTTTTTTCTGATGATTTCACCAATAATGACTTCTATTAACATTTTATGGGCTTTTTTTTTTTTTAAAGAAAAAGTTGATGATTTATAAATAAAAATATCTTCCCAGATTCTGTTTATAAACATAAAAACTATGTGAGATCTGATTTATTGCTCAAATACTTTGCACTTTTGCAACAATACATTTTCAAAACATATTAAGACAAGGAAGCTTGGGTTAGTCACCTCTGGTGTGGTGAAAAGGAAGGTGAATGTGAAATCATATAATTCAATCTCTTCACTTTTCAGATGGAGAAACTGAGGAACAGAGAAGCAGAGAGACTTTATTGAAGTTAACCAGCAAGGAGGACCTTGGTGTAGGCCCTGGGTATTCTGCCTCCCAGTCGTCACAGCTGCTGTTACTGCATGCTGTAGCCTAATTAGTGTTTTAAGCAAGTCAGTTCCACTTCCTGGGTCCTGGTCCTCATTTGTACAAGGAACTGGACCAGCAGCCTGCTCTGGCTTTGCTTCACAGAGCAGCAGTCAGACCACTCCCATGTCCATCAGAGCGGGGACATGTCCCTCTCTCCTTTCCCTCTCAGAACACCATTCCAGTGTCCAAGATCTATGGTCATGGACAGCACAAAGAGACAAATGCTCACCCAGCTTATGCTGGACAAACTGAGACTGAGTGATGCCCTTCAATTCCAGGCAGAGATCAGTGACTCTGGGGGGAAGTGGCCGCTGTGATAAATAACATCACACAAAGTGAAGAGGAAAAGGTCCTGTTAATAAGAATTTCTATTTGTGTAGTGGAAAGTGTACTCTGTAAGCTGCTTTTTAAAAAATATGTTTTTATTGATTGCAGAAAGAGAGGAAGGGAGAGAGAGATAGAAACATCAATGATGAGAGTCCTTGATGGGTTGCCTTCTGCATGCCCCCTACTAGGGATCAAGCTTGCAACCCGGGCATGTGTCCTGATCGGGAATCAAACCTCAGTCTCCTGGCTCATAAGTCAATACTCAATTGCTGAGCCACGCTGGCCAGACAAAAGAGTACTCTTTATGAAAGTGTTCTCTTGCCACGAAAGTGGCAAGTTTAAATCCTGTTCTACCTTACTACTTAATTGACCTTGTCCAGGTTAAGTAAAGCTGAGTTACTTAGTCTCAACTGCTTCACTAATAGCAATAACAAAATTACCTTGGTTATAAGACTGTTGTGAGGGTTAAATGAGATAATATAGGTAAAGTTTCTACACAAGGCCTGGCATGTGGTAAGTATTCACTATAGTGGTAACAGTAGTAGCATACTAGTGGAAATATTTTAAATGAGTGCATATGTGGTTCTCAACCTGTTTTAGATCTGCTAGAAGTGACTGCTCTCCCCAAATACACATACCAAATATAAACACATCTGGGATTTTATAACATTCCTGAAACCTATCCATGGGCTTTAGCCTGTCCACGGATTCTTGTGTAAGAACCCCTGCAGAAGATCGCCATAAGGTTTCTTCCTGCTTTATTGGTGATTTGGTGAAATTTGCCTGACAGCTGGAGTAGCACAATCTAGATGTTTCATAAATTAACTGAATCATAATGATGAAAAAAAAAAGACTCTTTGGCAGGGCCCAAAATAGAGTAAGTGTAGGAATTTTGATGGGAGAAATAAAAAGTCTCAAATTCTACATTAACTCAGAATCCTGTTGGCAGTTATCCAAAAAATAAGTAATAAAGTGCATCATTATGATTCTACAAAATGAGAAAATGCCAAATGTGAGATGATGACAGTTTTTAAGGTCTGAAACCCAGAGAAGGAATGTCTCTTAGCTTTCTGGCCAGGCCAGCCATGACCATGAGAGCTCCCTTTGCACAGAGATAGAGGGCTAACCAGAGCCGCTCAAGTACCTTTGCAAATAGCAGTGCTGGGTAATGTTATTCCCCAAGCCGCCCTTTGTAGAGTTAGGAAGAGTGTGGTTGTCTGGTTGGCTCATTTACTTGATTTCAACGGCCTTTAACTAACTCGGCTTCCTGGTTGCAGTGTGAGTGAGGACGATGCCCCGAACACTCCTGTTCATGTCCAGATATTTTTACTGAGACCCTCCATGCACAGTGCTCCGTGGTAAGCTATGCCATGAGGGATGCAAAGATAAAAATGCTTTACATTTGTTTTTAATGTGGACTGATTTTTCTGGTTTATACTCTTTTTGTCATGTGCTCTTTCTGGCTCTACTTTCATTCCAATTATTTTATTTGCAATTCCCAGGAAGATTGTGAGGGGTGTCTGACAGGGATTTTTATTTCTATTTTACAGAAGAGGGCAAGGTACCGAGAGGATGTAGCTTGCTCAGGACCATAGTAGGAAGAAAATTCATGTCTTGTGAATTTGAATTAACCCACTTTGCACTGTGCATAATTGCCCAAGACTTGCCTGATTTTATGAAAGAGACCTTATATACACAATTGACTGATTCAAGGCAGTAAAGGGGAGTTGTGGGGGTCCATGGATAAAGGAGATCTCTCTCAGCAGGCTAAGGGGAGAGATCAGGGCATGCTTTGGGGAGGGAAACTTGTTGGCATTTTCTTCTTGGTAGCCTCAGTAGAGACTGGGAAGAACGTGACCAACCAATCTCTTTACTTCTTCCAACCTCAGGAAGATTTGTACCTGATTCATATCTGTACAGCACATACACTGCTAGGTTTCTGATGAAATCCTTTCTTCATTCATGGAACAAATATTTACTGAACATTCTTCTCAGCCACCACTATCATGATGGACTAGGAGGCTCTATGATGACAGTAATGATTCCAACTTATACAGATATGTGTGTATATACACGTTTACACACACACACAGGTATACGTTTCTTTTCCTGCTGAGCCAATAATTTCTGTTTAGGTACTCATCACTGTGTCTGTATTAGTGTCCTGGGACCACCATAACAAAGCACCACAAATGTATTCTGTCACAGTTCTGGAGGCCAGAAGTCTGGAATCAAGGGATTGGAAAGGTTGGTTTTTTCTGGAGGCCCTGAAGAAGAACAAATTTCTTGCATCTCTTCTAGCTTCTGGTGGTTGATATTCCTTGGTTTGTAGTTGCACCTCTCCAATCTCTGTATCCATCTTCACATTGCCTTCCTCTCTGTGTCCATGTGTCTAGAACCTTCCTCTCCTTTTTCTTATATGGACATCAGTCATTAAATTTATGGTTCACTTTAAATCCAAGATGATCTCATCCTGAGGCCTTTAACTCAATTATAACTACAAAGACCTTATTTCCATATCAGGTCACATTCACAGATACAGGTTGGGGCTCAGACATATTTTTGGTGACATTATTCAACCCAGTACAGTGTCCTAATAGAACTTCCCTTCTCATCTTTGCTTTGAGAAGATTTACGCTTTCCAACAAACATTTATATTACTGTAGCAGTGACCCTTATTTCAAAAAGATGTCTGACGTTCCATATAAATGAAGGGAAAGTTGTCTTAATTAAATAAACAAGGAGAGTGGCTGAGAAACACATCAAAAGAGTTACACATGCATCAGCAATTTAAAGGATATTTCTGTGGATTGATCCTTCAGATATAAAGTGCTCTGAATCCCTGGAAGAGCAATGTGATTATGAGTGTCTGGCTATTGCCTATTATGCAAAGATTCAGTATTACTCTCACATGAAATACCTGGACTTATTTTACTTAAGAAATCTTAGATAAAAGATTTTTTGTTACACTGTGCAAATCAATATGTATTTCAGACAGCATGTTCCCTCAAGCTTCAATTTTCCAAATAGAAAAGGGCACTTGAATTATATTGGGTAATGGAGATCTCGTGTAAGTGGGTTGTGTATAATGAAAAAGACAGGTGACTAGGATCTGAGCTTGTTTGGGCACTAGGAGAGAGTAGCGATTTGGACAATCCAGGTTTGATTGGGAACATTTCATGTTAATGTGCAGTTGTTATAGATGTTTTCCTTGACCCAGAATATAAAAGGAGAAGTTAAATTCAGCTCAATTGCTGTCAGTGGTTCACATTATATTTAAATTTATCGAGCATTGTTTATTACTTTTCAGGATGAAACAGTCAAGGAAGCCAAAAAACAATTCAGATCAGGATTATGTTTCAATGCTTTTAAAGGATAGTAATGATGCTGAAGTTTCTTGGTTAAATAATGATTACTTATAGTAAATCAAAATTTTGCTCTTCATTTTTAACCTAGTCTTGGATGACAGGCTTACTAAATACATGAGCCTCTCAGTTTTTAACTTCTTAAACCACCTCTGAAATCAGAAAATCCACATGGCAAACCTAGTGCTTTCTGAAGGTTTTCTTTAATGCAGACCACGTCTGGAAACAGTTTATTTCCTTCACCTGAGAACAACAGATTAAAAAGTGGGCAGCAAATACGATACTTCACATCATCTGTCCTTTCTTTATGCTATTACCTTATGCTTTACCTTGTCAACTTGAATCGATATCAAGCTGGGACAGGTCATAACTCTTTCCCAGATTCCCTATCCTAGTTCAAAATAGTCAGCTCCTTAAATGTATGGTTCCGCATGTGAGGCCATGTGGTGTGATGGACTGTACATTGGAGCAGTAGTAAAAAACCTGGGTTCTAGTCCCAACTTTATCATTTACTAGCTATGCAAGCCTTGGCAAATCAATAGAACTCCATAGATATTTGTTGAGCACCTACTATGTGACAGGCCTTGTATAGCTGGAGAACAGAGAACATAGAACATAGATATGGATCCCACAGAATGAGAAGGATCAGATATTGAGGCACATGGATACGTAACTCCACTGTAAGGTACACAGAAACTTGTGCCAAAGGCAGGACTAGATAAAATGCTGGTGCAAGCAAAAGAGAGTGATTGCCTATGTTTGGGTGGGGAACAAGGAAGGGTTCATGGAAAAGGTTGATCCATAAGCCAGGATTTAAAGGTGGGTGGGAAAGGCGGTATAGATGGAGCGAAGCCTGTAATCGAGCCTCTGAGGGGGTAAAGCCCATCGGTGCTGCGGGGCCTGGCGAAGCGTCTGATGACCTGGCACATGCCGGCGGGTGGGCGGGTAGTGCAGAGTGCAGGGAGGCCCAAGCTAGGAAGGTACTGAACTTAGTAGAAAGAAGGGTTTAAAATGCTAAGCTCTTTCTTGAGGTTGATTTAGTTAAAAAAAAAGAGGAGGAGAAGGAAAGAGAGGAGGAGAGCAGAGGAGGGAAAAGGGATTAAGGAAGAAAAGCTAACGCGTTGGGGACCTGCGTATGTCCCTGTTGGTAGCTCTGCATGTCAATGAATAACGGGGAAAATGCCCTGTGAGAGGACCATGACCTGTCACAGAAACAATCCAATTTAAAGGCCTACTGAGCCATGGAAGCCTGGAAATTCTGCCCAAGTCGCTTTGACAGGCTTCATATGAGACAACAAAACATATTTGCTTGAGTGTAAATCCATCCAGAGTCTATGTAGGCTCTTCTTTATACTATGGAAATGAGCAAAGCATAAAAATGGTGTCAATAGCATTGATCTAATACTTGGTGGTTTACAAGCTCTTGAAAATATATTGCTTGATAAAGTGGGCATAGAGATTATCTCATTTGATAGCTTGGTAACCAAGGAGAAGAAAGGGGCAGAGAGGAAGTCAAAGTCAGGTCTCCTTTTGAGAACAGGTGGTTGAGAGGGTCGTTAATTGTGTCAAAAGCTACCAAATTTTGACACTGACAGTGCTTGAAAATTGGGACAATGTTGGCTACTTAAAAAAATTCTTTAAATCATTTCTTGAACTGGTTATTAATCTGATTTTATGGTCAGCACTGTAAACTAGCCTTGAGGGAGTCACTTCCCTCTCTTAGCTCCTGATACTTCATTTTGAAAATGAAGGAGATAAACCTGATTTTTTCAGCCTTACCCCTTTCCCTTTTTTTCTCTGCATAAATTTAAATATATGCCAGCATCAAGTCAAACCATCAAGATTTTTATTAGATATTCAAATAGATTGAGTTTTCCTTTGTTTAAATATAGAATTAATGCATGCACAGAATTTTAAAATATTCAAACAGAGCAGAACAAAAATAAAAAGTAAAATCATCCTTCACTTCATCACGAACCTCTCTCCCCAGAGACAGCCACTGTCAATATTCCCTTTTTAGTTGTACTAGTAATTGTTGCTATAACTTTATATAACAGACTTAGGCATTTACTTTTTATTGTATTTTTGATGTATTAACTCTAGGCAGAGCTATTGTTTCCTAGATATGAGGCGGGGGATTTTACTCCCTGACATTACTATCCACTTCTTTCCTTTCCACTTCCTGATTTTTGTTAACTGATTATAATTTTTGGATAGTCTGTCGGTTGCCTTCATGAATTTAAGTAGTATAACTAAAGTCTATTTTATGTTTTATCAACTTTGGACAGTGATAAACTCACTATAAGGAGAATGACAATAGTATACTCCTCCATCTCTAATTTTTTCCTCTCTATTTTCATGCTGTGTAAAGTTGCTAATACATCTTATGTGACTGTGTAATAGATGGAGTATAAAAAAGAAAATGAATGGCTAGAATCTATAATATTATGACTATGTAAATATTATTGAATATTGAACTGGGAAGTATAGATTAAGTCATATAGGAAGGAACATTCTAGGCCTTCCACATATGTCATGTTAAAGAGGAATCTCCCAAAGGCCCCAGCCAGTGGATTTCCTCTTCCTTGATTTCTAGTTTTTCTTCCTTCTCGGCTATTCTCTGGTGCCTCTGCTTTTTGCATCCAATGTCATCCTCTTTAACAAATTTCTCTCCTATTTTCGCAGAGAACCATATCTCAAGTAATATCTTTCCGTCAGAGCATAAGGACAGTGAACTCCTTGAGTTTTTGCGCATACACAGTGTCTTAATTTTGCTTTTCTATCTGATTGATGGCTTGACTGGGTATGGAGTTTCATTTTGAAACCGTTTCCCTTTGAAATCTGGAGTGTTCGCTGTCTCCTGACCCCTCGAAGGTGCTGCTAGGAAGTGTGGTATTACTCCAAGCCTCACCCCTTGGTAAGCGGCCCCCTTCCCGTGGCCCTGACCTGGGCTTCTCCCCTTGCTGTTGCAGTACCAGCTTTCACCACAAGGGCGGGGGCCTTTTCTGTTGGTCCTCGGCATACGGCACCCCTGCGGAGTGGGGCAGAGGCGCTGTCTACTGGGCAAAAAAAAAGACTGAGAGTCAGACGACCTGAATTCAAGTCTTGACTTGGCTACTTCTCCATCTTTAACTATCTGTTCAACCTTGTAAAATACTATATCTTTACTCAGGCTCATCCCCCCCCGCCCAAGACAAAATGATAACAATCTTGGCTCTGCTACTTCCTGCCATGTCCCATGATATTGCAGGATTATTATTGCTATAAACTATTGGGAGTAAAGTTGTTTTGCAAATTGTAGAGCTGTATATAAGGGTCAATGTTACAATGGATGTGAATATGGAGAAAGGTGTATGGTGGTGGGTTCTTATTTTTTTCATGCATTTATCACATGTCCATTTGCCTGGATATGGGGATATTACTGTGGGGTCATCACTCAGGCAACCTTGCAAGCCAGTTTGCTAATCAGCAGCCTCAGTTCCCTGCTACCTGTGAGGCCACCGTGTAGGGCATCCCTTTTTCCCAGCAATGCTCAAGGAAGGCACCTGTTTATGTTCAGGGGGCCTGAGTGATAAATGACCTGTCCCTTTATCCTTCTTAGAATAATTTCTCATTCTCTGAGAAGTAGAAATAACACTCATGCTGACATACTGTGTAGCTCCAGAGTACTTTCAGTCATAAATGAATTAGAGGAAATCATTTAAATTACTGTTGGGGGGATTAGCTGGAATGCTTTCAGGAACTCTATTCTCTTTGATTCAACACATTTCTATGGTTAAAACAAAATTTAGCTTTCTGATGTATACTTCCAGGAAATACCAAACAATGATATAAACTGGAGAGTGAGAGACTAAATTAGAATTACAAAGTAATCAGATTTTGGAAGAGTCTTCTAATTGGAAGATCCCTATTTTACAAAATAGAAAACTGAGACTTTGGCCAAGGCAGGGAGTTGACCAAGGTCACATGCACAGAGTGGAAATAGGTTCCAGGACTCCTAATTCCATTTCACAGCTATTTTATTCAAAGAGAAAAGTCTCCTAACGGTCTTTAACTTTCTATTAGGTTGCTTTTAAAGTGGAGAATAGAGAGAAGCCTTGCAATATGGATAATCTTGCATGGAAGGAGGTACCTCAGAGTACTTCTGTTACAGACCCTGCATGGGGCAAATCTCAAGCATTGATCCAAGCCTCTTCTCACTGAAGTTGTGGGAGGTAGGGATTATTGGCTCCACTTCAAAGATTTGAGGAATTAAAGTTCAGGAAGGTAAACAAGGTCGTACAACTTGTACTGTTTGTTTTTGGTAAAGGGCTGAGACTGGTCATAGGACTGGTTTGTCTCACAGTTTCTCAACACATATTGTGATAAACAAAGGCACAGGTACTATTTTTTTAAAAGTTGTTCTTGGCACAATTCAAAGGTGTCTTAGTAGGCTCAAATTTACTGGATCTTAGATTTCAGGGTTGTTGTTTGTGTCTGTGTGTGTGTTTTGGAAACATGTTGCTCAAGAGATTTAAAATTCCTCAAGAAAGATGAGCTGTGCTTGGCCTTGGTGAGAGCTCTCTTTCAATTATACATTCAACTGTGGGTACCACTCAGAGTAACTAAGAAGAGTACCCAGAACAGAGAGAGGCCTGAGACCAAGGCATAAACAAATCCTGGAAGGAAATGAACATGTTCAGCTCAAGACCTCAGCCAAGAGAAAGTTCATTGGGGTACTTGATAGCTGTGTTCAAGTTTTAAAGGGCCATGAAGTGAAGATTAGATTAGACTTGTATCATGTGCCTTTAAAGGACTGCTCCACCAATAGATAAAAATGGTAGGGAACCACATTTTTAGCTTATGATCAAAATAACTAACAGCTGAGCCACCTTTGGACGTCGAATGAGCTCTCTTCTGGGAGGCATTGGGACCCCCTCTTTGTCAGGGAGTTTGGAAAGGTTCTGTTGGGTGTTAGATTGGAGCCATCAGAAAGTCCATGTTAGCACAGTTGCAATGTTCATCAGTTTAAGTCTTTTAAACCTTTATAATTCAATATCACATGCCTAACATAACTACACTCACACATGCTTTTTTTCTTTTTTAAATATATCTTTATTGGTTTCATAGAGAGGAATAGAGAGATAGAAACGTCGATGATGAGAGAGTCATTGATCGGCTGCCTCCTGCACGTCCTCGACTGGGGATCGAGCCCTCAACCCGGGCATGTGCTCTCATCAGGAATGGAACCCCGATCGCCTGGATCCTGGGTTGACGCTCAACCACTGAGCCATGCTCGGCTGGGCCACGCATGCTTTTTTTTTTTTTTTAATATATCTTTATTGATTTCAGAGAGAGGAAAGAAAAGGGAGAGAGAGAGATAGAAACATCAATGATGAGAGAGTCATTAATCGAGCCCACAACCCGAGCATGTGCCCTGACTGGGAATCAAACCCAATCGCCTGGATCCTAAGTCGATGCTCAACCGCTGAGCCACGCCCGGCCGGGCCCACACATGCTTTTTTGATCTTCCCAGTACTAATGATAATAAGTTAAATTTATTGAGCACTTACTATATGGCAAAGTATATGCTCAGATCTTTATATGCATTATTTAATTTAACATTCTTCAGTGTCTTATTTTGCACTATTATGATGTATTTCATAGATTGTATATAAATATTATAGGCTAAGTGACATGCTCAAATGTCATAGCTAGTTATTGAGGGAGCCAGAATTTCAATCCAAGTATGCCTGATAATGAGATCCTAGACACTCTGCCTCTTCTTCATGAAAATTAATACATTTGAAGAGCCAAAAATAACCTGGTTTGCACCCAAAATAACTCAGTATGAGTTGGAGGGGTGCTGAAGATAAACTAAAATAATATTATGATTTCTCTGACATGGATAACTGACAGTCGTGCTCCATTTTGCCCAAGGAAGTAAAATTTTTTTAATTAATGAGAGAGAAGAAGAGATTCACAGCCTTACAAGAGAAGAACTTCCCAGATTTACCGGTTCTCTGTCAGTTTTAGATGGAGGAAGCTTTCTAATGTCAACTAAGTTTATGGCAGTGACCTTGACATTCCTGTAGAGGAGCTGAGGTTGAGGGAAAGAGTGGAAACAAGAGGCCAAAGTTACCTTTCCCCAGGAAGAACTTGTTTAACCTCAGAGCCTTAGAAAGTTTAAATAATTGTAAATACGTGTTTGAGCTCATAAGTGTGAAAGATTTTCTCGCCTTTCTGGCCATGACTTTTGAGCATCAGAGCTGCTTTAGCACCTCTGGGAGGGGGAGCCGAATGGCTGCACTTCAAGTCTGATTAGACTTTAAAAGATTAGTGTCTCAGAAAACAAAGACACTCTTTTACAGCTTCTCCAGACAATAAGAAAAACAACACGTAGAATTCCCTGGGTGAGGTGGGAAGTTGGAGAGGCCCTTCTGTCAGTTTGATGTTTATAGTCATCTTAAGATGACTTTTCACACTTAAAATTTTTCAAACAATTGGCAGTCTGTATTCCAAGAGAAACTTCAAATTTTCTCTACTTCTCTACTGGGGCCACTTTTCTGCATGGGATTCGTAAAGCTTCTAATGGCTTTGATTCCACAAAGACTCAGGAGCACTATGGAAATCACCTCTACTAAGAAATGCAGTCATTTCCAAAAGTTTCCAAAACACAATCTTAGAAGTCAATTAGAGTTTCCAATATTGCCTTTTAAAATATTCTAGAATTTCCTTAAAAAATAATGGGAGTGGGTGCAGAATACAAGAGATCAATGGGGGGAAAAGGGTGACATCTGTGTTTCAACAATAAAGATAAAGTTAAAATAATAATAATAATAATAAATTGATTACAGACATGCCTTGTCCCAAGGACAAGGAATATGGAGGAGGAGTCTACAGAAAATAAAAAATGTCAACATATTTTGGGAGGGCTGAAAGCAGGGTAAAGATACAACTTAGGGATCTATGAAATGGGATACTATGAGAAGTGAGCCAACCCGAAAAACAGACCACCTAAAAATCTCAGCCCTGAGCAAAAACATGGAAGCAGTGTTGCTAGGGATGAAAGTAAAATTAGTTAGAGGTTGGAGACAGAATAGTTAGAGCTCCAGTGCCCTTCCTTACTGCAGACCACCAGAAATTTTTTTCTGCCCCACAGTACTGGGGACCTGAGATTTGTTCCCTTGGGAAATAGAATCACTTAATATCTGAGTTGGGGTCACCAAGAACAGTGCTGATGTGAGATGTGTGACCAAACAAAAGATAAAGGAAAAGTCTGAATACTAAAGAAAAGGGTTCCCAACCACTTTTCCAAACCCAGATCCCAGAGCCTCAGGTTGGTGCCCCAGACTCAAGGCAGAGTGTTTTCTTCTATGGGGAAAATGAGGGCATTCAGAGGAAACCGATGGACGTTGACATCTGGGCCTGCCCAATGCAAAAGCTGGTTTCATGCCTGAGAACACTGCAGGAAAGACAGGAAGCCGACTCCTCCTTTCTGCACTCAGAAAAGTATGAATAAATAGCCAAGGACTCCAGACATCTGCAAAGGCTTCACACATGGGTAAGAGATTACAACAAAATACAAACAATGCTAATAATACTACTAATAATAACCAATTCAGAGGACACAGAAGCAATACAGGAGCTAAGGAAAATTAAAGCAGAATAGCTTGTAATTAACATCTCCAGAGAGATAAGAGCTGAAACAAGAATAGGAAGCATAAAAAGGAATACTCTCAGGACAAAATGAGCACTTGGAAATTAAAAACTATGAATCTGAAATAAAAGCTTAATAAAAGAATCAAAAGGTAAAATCAAAAGAATTTTTCAGAAATATAACAAAAAGACAGAAGTAAAAAGCATGAAATAATAGATAAAAATATCAGAGAAAAGGGCAGTCCCATGACTATTATAGGTTCTAGAAAGTGCACAAAAAATAAAGGAGAGGCGATGGTAAAGAATATAATTCAAGAACTTAAAACTATAAGTTTTCAGATTGAAAGTTATCACTAGGTGCTCAGCTTGGTGAATTAAAAGAGATCCCCACCAATATACACAGTCATGGAATTGTAAAACACCAAGGAAAATGAAAAGATCCTAAATGAGGAAACTGATCCACACACAGGCCTGGGAGTCAGAATGACAGTGGTCTTCTCAGGATCGACACTGGAAGTTTAAAGGCAATACAGTTATAGTTTCAAACTTCTGAAGGAAATTTTCCACTGATTTCTATTCTCAGCTAAGAAACAGGCAAAGGTGCTGTAACACAGGGACTGCCCCGCCTTCCCCCAATCCTTCCAAACACAGTGGCTCAGGTAGGATAAGAGCTTATTCTCTGTGCAGTAGCAGGGCAGGTGTAGTTGGGTGATTCAGGAAGACAACTCAGCTCCACAAGGACATCAGGGCAATCCCTTTAATTTCCCTGTTCTCAGTTCCTAGGGGCTGACCTAGTGCACATGGTCAAAGCTATCATCACCACCTTGTCCAAGCTCCAGCTCATGTAAAAGAGAAAGGGAGCTTCCATTCAAATGGGATGTGGAAGTTGCACACATTAGTTCTGAACCTAGTCGAAGGTCACACCCAGCTGCAAGGCAGGCTGGGAAATACAGAATCTCACTGGGCAGACATGTGCCTAGCTAAAATTGGGAGGAGGGCTTTATGTCTTATGAAAGGAGAATGGAAAAAAGGAAGCTTTGGCAGTCTGCCACACACCCAAACCACTAACTGGGAGGATAGGTAAGAGTATTCTCAGACATGTGAGGGTTCAGAGAAGTTATTCCCCAGGTACCTCTCTTTAAAGGAAGCTATTAGATGATATGCTCCACCAAAATGAGGGATAAACAAACAAGATGACATGGGAAGCAGAAAACAGTGTCCCAACACAGGAAAATGGTTAAAAGAAACCCCAGACTAAAGCTGCACAGGAGAGATAGAGGAAGGCAATTCACATTAGAACAGGGAGGCAGGAGGGAGATTTTCAAGGAGAATGGCTCTGATATATGCAAGATTTTGAAAAACAATATAGATAGGTGTGTAGAGATTGTTGGAACATTTGGATAAAATTAATGAGAGATACATTAAAAATGGGCAAAAGGAAAATAGGGCAGCTATTAACTTTGGAAAATTGAAGTGTGTAAGAAAACATGCATGATTGTAGCATTTTCAGTATCAAACAATATTTGCATTGTGATAATAATGTAAACATGACTGTTAATTTAACCAAAATTTTCCCATGACTTTTTTGGGGAATTAGGAAGAGAGAAAATAGGCCTTGTACAAAAAAGGTAAGTCATCATCTTTTATAGTGAAAAGTCTATAGAAAATGTCTAAAATTGATAAATCAAGAAATATAATAAATGCATATTATTTTAAAATAAGGTTGTAAATGCTAAGTAACCAATTGTAAGAGTGGGTTATAAGAGTGGGTATGAGGCTGGCAAGTAGTAATAGATTAAACAACAATTTTTTATCTTTATGGCTTTTTAGTAATATTTGACTTCAACTAGATGCATGTGTGTGCATGAATCAATTTTACAAACAAAAAAAATTGTAAAAGTAATCCTACTTTAAAAATTTAAAGGAAATTAAAGGCTCATTGAGTAAAATGAAACTTGGAAGCCATATAGTCTTATACTTGACCAAATTGAGGAATTCTTTCTTAATCTCTCTCAGTCACTTAATATGTCTTTAAATACTTCTAGTAATAGGAAACTCATTACTTCTCCAAATAGCCCAGTCTAATTTTCAGAGCTGTTTCTGATATTTAGCCAAAATGTCCTCTTTGCAACATACACCTTAGCTTTTCTCTGCCTCATGTCCTCTAAGAGGTTCCTTCGGGTCTGCATAAACAACCCCAGGGACACAGAGCTCATTTCCTCCCAAGGGAAGCCCATTCTTCTTCTGGAGTGAAATCAATCTCTTCTGTGGCTTCCATCTACCAATCCGTGATCTATCTATCGATTGTGGCCACTTGGCCCAAGCTCCGTCCCTCTTCCCAGAGATGCCACAAGTTACTTGAGGATAGCCATGAGTCATGTTGGTTGAATCTCCTCACCATTCTGTGCTTCAGATCATGATGTCTCTTAGAGTGTAGTGCCACAGCTTTATAATATATCTGAACTTCATTGGAGAAAGACATAAGGCTGGACCTCAAGTGTTCTTGAAGGCCCATGCAGTCCATGGGGCCACATTAGCCTTAGTGAGGGCCACCACATGCTGCTATCATGGGGGATAGAAGAAGTTAGCTTGTGAGAATTATGTGATCAGTGTGCCTGCTGCTGCACAGAATTTGCACATTATGAGAGTCTTGCAATAAAGAAAAATCCATCCTGCTTTACCATCCACAAAGGTAGATCATTCAAACAGAAATTGAAGATGAGCTTTGACTAGCAGTGGGTAGCAGAAAAACAGATCTCATGGACTGGCAGGAGGGCCTCAATGATCCTGGCTGTGACTCTTCCCCCTTTAGGTAGAATTAATATTATTTATATAGCCAGGGATCTACTTTTTTTTCCCCCCAGACAAAGGATAGACTTTTCTCATGCTCAATAGTAGCCTGAAACATCATCCCAAAGACTTCTCTTAGTATGGTCTTAGAGATTTGTTCTCTAGGATAGGCAAGACCCAAAGCACTGTATCACCTTAATGATGATTAATCCATTCTGCTCAGTGTTGCATCAGAACAGGAAACAACCTAATGGCCAGCCATCACAACCTCTCCTCCATCTAGTGAAAAGGTGTTTAGATCCAGCCAGGTGAAGTAACTAGCTCAAGGGACATGATGGATGAACCAAGCTAGAAGCTAGACTTTCTGATTGCCAGCACAGCATCTTTGGAGAGAACACCTAAGGGAAGGAGGCTTATGCATTAGCCAGAGGTGTGGTTTCTAAGAAGGAAACCACAGATACAATTTTCCTCCTTTATAACTTAACTATGAGCTCACCCTGCTAACGGAAATTTTGCCATCTCCATGGAAAAACTTCTTAGCACACACTTTTTTTCCTCTTCTGGGAATGGAAGCCCCTCTATTGTCTTTGTGCAGGAATATGGCCAGTGAGAAACCATTTGTTATTATGTGACTCTGAACCTTTCTTTTTTTTCTCCCCCACTGATATTCAGAGACAGTGGAAAGGGTGGGGAAGGAAAGAGAAAGAGAGGAGCGAGAGAAACATCATTGTGAAAGAGACACATCGATTGGTTGCCTCCCCCACGCACCTCGACCAGGTGCCAGGGATTGAATTTGCAACCCAAGTATATGCCTTTGACCGGGAATCAAACCTGAGATCCTTCAATGCACAGGCCAATGCTCTAACCACTGAGTCACACTGGCTAGGGCTGAACCCTTTATCTTCTTACCCTAACAGGTATCCTCATGCTTTGCTACCTTGCTTCTTTTCTAACCTAAATTTAGTGTAAAAGTGTTTACTTGAAATTTCCCAAGAGCCAAACCGAATAATTGTAATGGACTTAACCTCTCTTGTGATATTTTTAATTTACCTGAAACTTAGATAATATTTACTAAGCTAACTTCAGTAACAGGTAGGCTCTAATATGCAAAATGTTTCAAACACAATAGAAGATTCTTTCTTACTCAAGAAGCAATATGAGTGGGTAAAAAATTCAGCATGGTGGTTTCTTCTATGCAGTCATTCTCAGACTCAGATGCAAGATCTGCCATTTTTAGTCCAAGGTGTGCAAAGCTGTCCTGAGCATCATCTCCATTCTTGCCAGTGAGAAGTGGAAAAGAGCATAGAGAGTACTGCTTAGAGGGGTTTTATGGGCCAGACCTGGAATAGACACACACCATTGCCCTTAACAGTTCACTGTCTAGAACTTATCAAAATAACTGTACTGGATTGCAAGCTTGAGGAGGGGTGGGTGGGAGGGGAAGAGTAAACATTATTCCTGGTTGGGCAGTCAGTTTCCAGCATTAATCCAACAGTCAGTGTGTGTGTGTGTGCGCGCGCGTGCGCGCGCATGGGTGGGAGGCGAGGGTGTCAAGAATTTGTATAAACAGCCAGCCATTTTTGTCAAATGAATATTTTGTAAATATCTTTGGACATGACTCAAAGTAAAATGGGATGCTCTCAACTGGTGTGTCCTTTTACTTGAATGGGATTTCCTTAAACAGTTCTAATTCGTTCCATTCCTATAAGCAAAGAGTTCCCAGTCTGCATATCCAGTCAACTTTATTTGGCCTCTGTCTCTAGAACAATTACATCCATAATTTTTTTCAGTCATTAACTTATTCAAAAAACGTCTGTTGTCCACTTATGTGTTAAACATTAAACCAGATGTTGAGGATATATCCCTGAGCAAGACAGACACGTTTACTGCTTGCATGAACCCAAGAGTCTAATGGAGAACAAGTAGGAATAGATGATAAGTTGACTGGAAAATATATCAAGTAATCAGAAGTACTAAAAGTAAAGTAAAACAGGGCAATGAGAAAAAGAATGCCTGGCGGGCATTTAGATGGGGAGGTTAGGCATGTCCTCTTTGAGGAGGTGGCCTTTAAACCAAGACCTGAGTGACAAGGAGACAAGCATTTTGAGATCATAGGTAAGAACTTTTCAGGCTCAGGGAATGGCCAGTGCAAATGCCTTGAGGTGAAAATGGGCTTGACTATGAGACAGAGATGAAGCAAGTGTGGTTGACAAGTTGTGAGTGGGGGTATGTGATAGGAGTTCAGGTCAGACTTGGTGGCCCAGAACCAGATCATACGGTACCCTGAAGGCTCTGCTGAGGGCTTTTAGTTTTATTCCAGTGGAATGGGAAGCGTTTGGAGGGTTTCAAGCAGGAGAATGACTCTTGCTTCCATTTTTTAAAAAGTATCCCCTTGTTGTTATGACCAGAATGCATGGAAGCAGAGCAGGAGGGGCAGAGGTGGCAGTTAGGAGGTCTTCGTTATGGTCCAAGATAAGACGATAAAATATGAAGGAAGCAGTAGAGATGAATGAAGGCTGGAACTGGTCAGTATTTTGGGAGTTTTGTGGCCTAGACTTGCTGAAGGATTTGTCCTAGAGGGAATGAGAAAGTGAGAAATTACAACTGCCTCTTGTATTTGATATGTTCGCTTACTTTCATTCTCTTAGTCAATCCAGGATCTCCCAAGGATAAAACTTCTTAGGGTCTCGGCTGGGAATTGGGGGAACTGGTTCTTATATCTTTTTATACTTGCTGTTTTATTTGCCTGAGCAAACTCCTTCTTGCTCTTTAATTTTTGTAGGAAAATGAAAATAGTTTCCACCTCTTACCTAAGAAAACTGGTGAAGGGTGATAAATTGATAATATTCTCTGTAACGAATTTCTAATGGGAACACAAGATGCTCTTCTGGCTGAGTGATATGTCCTGAGCATTTGAATTTAATCAGACTGTAGCATATTTCTTTGCCCTTTACAATGATGATGACTAACTGGCTCCCATGTGAGCAAGTTATATTTTAGACAAAGGAGGGAACATAAAATAATTCTTGGCTTGGGGCAGTTAATATCATTTAATTGAGTCATAGTTACATAAACCATAAGTGAATGTGCAGAGGGCTAACTCTAAGGAGAATTTTTTACTTCAAAAGAATGCTCTGTCCCTTTGCTTTTTTGGTTCCTTTGTTAAGAAAGGGTCTTCTATTGTCTTCTGATTTGACTCATGCTGCAGACAAGAAGCTCCAAGGTGCATGTGAGGATATCAGCTGTCATTTTCTACAAGTGAGCAGACACTTTCAGGCCCCAGAGATCATGAAATTAAAGCTCTTGGCATACTAGAAAGTAAAGTAGAATTACAATTCACCCTTTCTTATTTAAGAGCTTTGAGATGCAAAATCATTTACTCAAAACTGCAGATAATATATATATAGTGTAAATTACAAGAAGAAAGTAGGAAAACCATAATTATAACATGAGATTTTAACATTCCTCCCTCAGATTAATAGATCAAATACAGACAAAATGTTAGTAAGGATATAGAACATTTCAATAAATCAGTTATCAACTTTGATCTAATGCAGACTTATAAAGTCCTGGATCTCCAAATTAGAAAACACCCATTTTTTTCAACACACATCAAATATTTACAAGGATTGACCACATTAAGTATCAGGTTTCAACAAACATAAAAGTCAGACCACAGTGCATAAGTAAGAGATTAATTACCAAAGATAACTAAAACCCCACATACATTTAAAAATAAAAGAACACAGATAAGTAATTCATGGATCAAATAAAATACTAAAATTGATCTTAGAAAATATTTAGAAACGAAGGAACAAAAATGTGTCAAGACTTTTGAGATGCAGGTAAACAGAATTTAGAAGAGTAATTTTTGCCTTAAAATTTATATCACTAAAAAGGAAAATCTAAAGTTCAATGCACCAAGCCCATTTCTTAGGAAGTTAGAAAGAAAAGAAGAAAGAAAAGAAAAAAAGAAAAGAAAAGAAAAGAAAAGAAAAGAAAAGAAAAGAAAAGAAAAGAAAAGAAAAGAAAAGAAAAGAAAAGAAAAGAAAAGAAAAGAAAAGAAAAGAAGTGGGGGAGGACATGTTGGTCAGCTTGGGCTCTCTGTAACCCAGGCACACGCAGTCATGCAGTGAGTATACAAAAAGCAGAATGGTAAGGCCTGGGGTGGAGGGAGGGACTAAGTGGAGGGGGGTAAAGGGGGGGAATGGGGGACATCTGTAATACTGTCAATAATAAAATATATATATTTTTAAAAAGAATAGTATAATGTCACCTAGATACCCTTTAATGAGATTCAACAATTTCAACATTCTGTCATATATTCTCTTTTTCTTTATCTGTATGCATATGCATATTTTTTCTGCGCCATTTCAGACTTAGTTTTAATATCAAGCCATTTTGCCTATAAATACCTCAGCATTTATTTCCTAAAAGCAAAAACAATCTTCCAGTTAACCATATTACCATTATCACTTCTAAAAAAAATTAATAAGAATTCCATAATATCATCTAATAGAGTCCATATTCAAATGTTCCTAATTGCTCCAAGAATGTCTTTTAGCTAGTTTTCTTTCTTTTTTCCCCCTCAACCAGGTTTGAAGCTAGGTTCATATATTGGATTTAGTCGTATTAGTCAGGGTTCTCCAGAGAAACAAAACAAATAGGATATATATATATATATATATATCACACACATACATATATCTACCTATCTCTATCTATCTCTATCTCTATCATCTCTATCTCTGTCTCTATCTCTATCTCTATCTCTATCTCTATATCATCTTTATCTCTATCTCTGTCTATATGTATGTATATACAGGGTAGGGCAAAAGTAGGTTTACAGTTGTGAGTATGCAAAACACAGAGTTTATTCTTGTATTATTATTTATTAATTATTGTATTATCTTCCATACGGACAACTGTAAACTTACTTTTGCCCCATCCTGCGTGTGTGTGTGTGTGTGTGTGTGTGTGTGTGTGTGTGTGCAGAGAAAGAGAGAAAGAGAGGGAGAGAGACACATTTATTATAAGGAATAGGCTCATGTGATTATGAAAACTGACAATTCTAAGAATGCAGTTGGAAAGCTATAGACACCAGATAGCTGACGGTGTAGGAGAGCCAAGGATAGGAGGCTCAAGACTCAAGAAGAGCTGATATTTTAGTTCAAGTCTGAAGGCAAGAAAAAAACTAATGTATCAACTTGAAGGCAGTCCAGCAGGAGTTTCCTTTTACTCAGCCTTTTTGTTCTATTCAGGCCTTCAACTGATTAGATAAGGCCCACCTACATTAGGAAGAACAATCTGTTTCACTCAGTCTACAAATTCAAATATTAATCTTTTTCATAAACACCCAGAGTCATGTTTCACCAAATATCTGAACACCCCGTGGCCCAGTTAATACATAAAATTAACCATCGCAACTGTAATGTCTCTTCAATTTCTTTTAGTCTAGACTCTAAAGCAGTTTACCCACTTCTTTTTTAATTTTTTTAATGAGAGTGACTTTTGAGGCATTCAGAAGGTTGTCCCATAGAACATTCTACATTCAGAATTTTTCTGATTATTTCTTCATGGTATCGCTTGTTCTTCTGTCTCTCATAGTTTCTGTAAACTGGAAGTTAGACTTAAAGGGGCTTAATTATATTTAGATTAAACCCTTTAGGGCAAAAATACATTATAGGTGATTTTTTGGTTTTGTACTATAATACATAGAGAGACACCTGATACTAGGCTACTCCACTGTCAGTGAATCTAAGTTTAACCACTTGGTAATTGCGTTGACCATCAGATCTTTATGTTGCAATGATATTTTTTCATTTCAACCAGTAATTTGTGTAGTGATATTTTGGCACTGTGTAAATATCCTGCTCCTTTTAACTTTTCACCTAATTGTTTTAGCTTTTATGATGATCCTTGCCAGAATCAATTACTACATTGGAGCTTACAAAAAGATAATTTTCTATTTCTATTTTCTATTTGCATTTATTAGCTTTGGGACTCTGGATGTGATTCAAGGAGTTCAAGTGTTTTTTCTGTATGCAAAGTAAAGCCAATGGAGATTTTATGCAGGGAAATATGGAGAACAGGGAGAGACCACAGGCCTTTTATGAGATTTGTACCAAGATTCTAGAGCTCTAATATTATTTGCTTAGCTCCCTATGGAGACAGCTACTTCAGTTAGACAACTTGTCCTGACCAGGTGATATCTTCTGTGGAGAAAATGAGGACCCTCGCCAGGCCGGGCATAGCTCAGCGGTTGAGCGTCGACCTAGGATCCAGGCGATCGGGGTTCGATTCCCGGTCAGGGCACATGCCCGGGTTGTGGGCTGCAGCCGATCAATGACTCTCTCATCATTGATGTTTCTATCTCTCTCTCTCCCTCTCCATTCCTCTCTCTGAAATCAATAAAGATATATTTAAAAAAAAAAAAAAAGAAAAGAAAATGAGGACCCTAGCACCCTGACTGTAAGGCTTTCCCTAGAGTAAATGTCTGGACCAAATCAGCTTTTCACTCAATTTTGGCCCTTACCTTTGCAAGGAACTATTAAGTCCTTGCTTATAGGGAAATCTATTGTGGAAATTATATATATACATATATATATGGAAATCTATAAATATAGAGAAATTTATCTATCTATATCTATATCTATAAAGGGAGAAGTATAGATATATATTCCATTGACTTAACATGTCACAAACATCCCTAAAAATACTAATTTTTTTCTGACCCATAGATTCTACACCTAGGAATTTGTCCTAAGGAACATATGAGAAAAATGTACAAGAACATATCTACAACATCTCAGTGGGTTTATTTAAATAAATTGTATAAACAATTAAGAAACAAATATTGGTTAAATAAATTTTTGTGTAGCTATATAATGAATATTATAAAGCTATTGAAAATGATATGGAAAGAATATATTTAATGACAATTTAAAAACCTTCACTATGTAAGTTAGTAGATGCAAATAGGTACAGGGACACAGACCAATTCCCTTCCAGAAACTTCCAGGCTCCAATGCCAATATACTCTTTCAAAGCTTGGGGTGGCCAGACTTCCTACCAAAATTGGAGCTTCAGTTCTTCTGGATATAAATGAAATTATTGTAAAAGGGATTATCTATTCCTCTACCCAACAGCATCTGCATCCCAATTCTTTTTCAGCGAAAATGTCTGATATGTGTAAACCTATGCTTGCTGTTCACTCCTGTCCCTCTCCTCTTTTTCATACTTCCTCCAAATTGACTTCACTCACAAAAAATAATAAGCAATGTAGAATACTTATGAGTTCACATGGAGGAGGCAGAGGAAAAGACTGACATTCCACATTGCACAGAATTTCACCTCTGAACTCCCCAGACACTGGCCTTTTCCTCCATACCTGCTTCCATACACACCTAGTCTTCGCACCTGCCCCCATGCAGCCTACAGGGCTGCTGTCTTCTGCCTACATGGAACAGCTGGTCTCTGGGGCCTCTCGATCTCTCCTCTTCTTAGGCAGAGCAATCTCTGTTTACATATCCTTTCCTGCTCTTTAATATAACTTTTAAATATGTCTAAGGCCAGTATGCTGAGAATGAAGGTTTTATTCTACTCTCAGTAAACAAAAGATCTACTTACCTAGATCTACACTTCTTATGTAAAGAGAGATTGTAAATAACACATATTTTTATCTAGTCAGCCATGCATTAAACCAACACTCTAATATTAATGTGTTTTTTTAATTTAATAAATGTAAAACAAAAAGAGGAAAAAAAGGTGACTTTTTTCACTGTCAGTCTGGAGCAGGTACTGAGGAGTGTCCAATCTCCAGGGCAGGCATGGAGTGAAACTCTCCTAAACAAGGTCGGTCCTGGCAGGAGAAGGGCTAGGGCACTGACTGGTAGTGGAGCCAGAGACATGGAACAGGGAACATAAGACAGAGATCAAGGCAGGGAGTCTGTTGCTAAAACTGGATTAGAAGGTGGGGGATTAAAGTTTCAGCTAGGATTAGTCTCACGCAACAGAAAAACAAATTCAAATTTAAGCAAAAAATAGAAGCTTTTGGCTTATGTAGCAATGCGACTTGATCCAAGGCTCACCAATGTCATGAAAATTGGTTTCCTCTCTATTTCTCTGTTCTCCTTCCTTGTTTTAACTCCAGTCTCAGGCAGACTCTCTCCATGGCCATCAGGTAATAATCAATTGGACAATAAGTATCTTTTTCCCCCAGCATTAGCAGCAACATTTCCAAGATTCACTCTGAATGGGGGGCTTAGGGCACATGCGACCCATAAGCAGGGATACATATGATTGGCTGATTTCAGGTCATTTGTTTCACCCAAAAATGCAGGAACTGGAGGTGAGGAAGGGCTGGATTCCTGAAAAGTAGAGCTGTTTCCAGAAGCCTTGGAAATGGGCACTGGAGAGGTACAGAACATGCTCCATCCTGGAGTCTGAGAAGTGACAAAAGGCCAAGAAACAGCAGGATTGCTGACTAGACGTTCAGTCTTGACAAGAGCTCCTGTCTGGGGCAGGGCTGGCACTATTTAGGGCTCTATTTCTCTCCCCTGAGTTCTCTAGTGTGTGTCAAGTGGCCCTGATTTTCTGGGAAAGGGACAGATGCAGACTGGTCCTGACAATTATGAACCAGAAATTGGCCTCAAAGCCAGGAGCAATATTATCTGCCCACTCCTTGCATAGGAAATACAAGGAAATAAAACTGCAACGAACATAGGGGTGAATACATTCTTTTGAATTAGTGCTTTGAATTTCTTCAGAAATATACCCAGCAGTGGGATTGCTTGGTCATGAGGCAGTTCCATTTTTAATTTTTTGAGGAACCTCCTGAAACTAATACAAAACAATATTGAATGTAAATGGTAATTGAAAATAAAAAATAAAAAAAAAGTTCAAGGAAAGTATTAATGAATAGTGAATTTTATTACTGGAGTAGAACTCTTTTATATAAAGGTTTTGATTCCTAAACTGCTCCAAAAGAATTATCCTCAGAGATATTAATCTTTCATGCTCCAGTAATACTAAGAGCCCTCATAAAAACAGGCTTCCTGAAAGCTATTGCTCTTCTTCCCCTATTTTAAATCTTTTAATTGGATGCAATTTTGATACAGGCAAGTGAGCAAGTGAGGCTGATAGATGATATTTTCTGGATACATTTTAATTAAAAGTTAGTTTTCCAAGGTACTTGCTCAGTTCACAATTTATTTTTCTAGAAATTTTTGTGCAACTCCAATTCTGTTTGCAAAACTCTCTGCTCATGAGATATGATCATTTTATAAGAAAAGGAGGCATGATCAGAGAAATTGTGCCTTAAAATCTGATAGCTTGAGTTCAAACTGCAATTCTGCCACATACCAATTCATGGCTTTCACATCTCTGAGTTTTGGTTTCCTCTTCTGTGAAATAGAGATAATAATAATAACATGTAGTGTAACTGTGAGGATTAAATGAGAAAAGTTAATTAAAATGCGTAAACAGTCTCTGGCACGTAGAAGATGCTCAGTAAATGCTATTTCTCATCCCCACCTCGCCTAGCAGCAGGGATTAGTTTTCTTATCACAGGAGAACTTCTCAGCTCTATTTTCCAAATAACTGAGGAAAAAAATTACTTTTAAAATCTGACTTTGTTTTTGCCTTGAAAAGTACCCATTGAATTCAAAGCCAGCACTGGAGTCAGTTTATAGACCATTTAAATCTATGCTCCAAGTAGAGAAATAGCCATTCGCTGAAGGAAAACCAGGTGAACCGGGGGAAGTTCAAGTGTCACTTCCTCTGATAAGCTTGCCTTGATCCCCAAACCTGGTTGACATGGCTGTGACCTCCCACTTGCTCCCTGCCACAATAGAGACAGGCAGCCACAGCCCTTGGGCCAAATCCAGCCCACCGTCTGTTTGTACACAGCCTGTATATAAAACGAAGAATGAGTTTTGACATTTTTAAATGATTGGGGCGGGGGGGGCGGAATCAAGGAAGCATAAGATTTTGTGGTACATGAAAATCATATGTACTTCAAATTTGTGTCCATGGGTCATGTTTTATTTGAACACAGCCAGCCTTATTCACCTGTAGATCGCCTGTGGCTGCTTTTGCATTACAATGGCAGAATTGAGTAGTTGTGACAAAGACCACATAACTAGTAAAGCTGAAAATATTTGCAACCTGGCCCTTTACAGAAAAAGTGTGCAGACTCCTGATCTAGAACATTCATGACTAGGTCACGTTGCACTTATTTCCTCCTACCGGTCTAATCCTTGAGCATTGGGACTGACTCTCTTCCATCTTTGTGTCTTTAGCAGCTAGCGCAATGCCCGTGCGAGGCATCCATACATGAGTGTTTTCCTCCTTTTCAGGTACTTCAACTAAGGTGTCTCCCAGCTGTAATCCACACAGGTCTATCCCAGGGTCCCTAGCCTCTGGCCACTCCTTGCAGCACTTCAAGGTCTGACAACTATAGGTATGCTCAGAGCCTGGTAACATTTCAGTTGTCTGAAAATTAAAAAGAAGGGACCCTTGAAAAGTCTCCTGCTTCTCTGCATCCGGTTGCTTGAGGTCATGCAATGCAGGGGAAGGAGCACTGTTTTGAGAATTGACCTAATGGAGTTGAGTCCTGGGCTAATGACTTTCAACTTGTATGACCTTGGGAATAACCCACCTCTGAGTATCACTTTCTTCATCTAAGGTATAGAGATCATTCTTGTCCCATAAACCTCACTTGATTACCTTGGCAAACACCTTCACTGGTGAGGATAGGGGTCATGTCTGTCTTGTTCCCACTGTAGTTCCTGGTTTAGCACAAAGCCTGGCACACAAAAACCTAGAGGTTCTCAACTGTGGCCGGAAATTAGAATCACCTGTGAGCTTTCACCACCCACCAGCACAGAAAACCACGGAGGCCAGATAAAGGAGGACCTCTGGGAATGGGCCTGGATTTCAGGTTTTTATTTATTATTTTTTAAGCTCCCCAGGTGATTCAGATATTCAACCAAAATTGAGAGCCACTGTTGCAGAGTCTGACGGCACATTTACTGAGTGACTGGGTGAAGTGAAGCTGCTCCACAGACCCTTGTGCGCTCTGTGCTTTTGGGCACCGACTGAAGAATCAGGACCGTCTGCATTTAAGGGCACAGCCTGCGGTTCCTCACCCCTGTAGAACCGCCCTCTTCCATTCACAGAGGTCTGTTTGCTGCCTTGGTAGCCCTTCAGGGACAGGCCTGCTGCTAGTTCTCTGGTTGTTTCTTTGATCCTTTGTGGTTTGGCTTCCTTTGTTCTCCACTTTCTTTTCCTACCGGTTCCTTGTCAGTTTCCCCTCCTCCTCCCTAATCTTCCCAGATTTTTTTCTTCTTACCTTTGCTAAGCTCAGAGCAATTGCTTACCACCAACCCAGTGTACTTTCCTCTATTTCCATTTTTTAAATTTACTGTTAAATTAGTTTTGCCTTGGGCCTCACTTTGGAAAATAAATCCCCAGACTCTCCTTCACTATCTAAATTGCTGTCTCTGGGAAGGTAGTCTCAGAAGCTTTGAGCTGGGTGACAAATCAGGACAGCCAGCCCCTCAGTTTATAGAAAAGGGAACACAGGGCCAGTGAGCAGGAACAGCCCACTAGGGGTCACGGAGTGAGTCATGCAGGCCTGGGCTGGGTCACACATTTCCGCATGTCCACTTCAGTCTACCTTCAGGCTGCCACACCATATTGATAGCTAGGCCTGAGGTTTTTTGGACAACTCATTGCTTCTCTTTTACAAGGGTTAGCACCTTTCCAAAGCTGCACCTTGGCAGATCCTATTAATTTTATCACTCAGAGAAGGAGGCATTGCTGGTGGCAGCCACATGTAGGTGTGTGAGGGAGGGCCTGGCTGACCACCTGGCTTAGTGACTCTCCAGAGGACCCAGCTCTGCCTGTCTCAGCCTCCTTGCCTACATTCCAGGAGAGCCAGGTGTTGACAGATGTCCTGAAGGGGCAGCAGGAAAGTGAGAGAGCTCTTCCCCATAACCACCTCCAGCTGTTCCCTAAAACTGACGGTCATAAAAAGCTGTCTACTTTCTTGCCTGCAGATCTGTGATGTTCAATATATAGCCATTAGCTACAATTAAAATGAACTAAAATGAAATAAAATTAAAATTTTGTGGTCCTTAGTTGCACTAGCCACATTCCAAATGCTCAGTGGCCACACGTGGCTAGTGGCTACTGTGTTGGACAGCACGGATATAGAACATTTGTAACGTGGCTGAAGATTCTATTAGACAGCGCAGTGCCAGGCACCTGGGTAGGATACCTGGGTCTACAGGAGAAACACTCCAGCTGAGGAAGATCAAAAAGAGACCAGCCCATGACAATGCCCCTCAGGTTCTGGACTGGGATTCTGAAGCTGGCTGGGGTAGACATTTAGGACTCTGCCCCCTTCCTGCCTCCCCATGTGTGTCTTTTCTTTCCTGGTTGACTGTGAGCTCCTTGCAAGAGGTGTCTATATCTGATTAATGTGTTGTTACCACAGAATCGACCTGACATATAATAGGCCTCAATGAAAAGTGTGACTACACGAAATCATGTTCTTTATCCATTCAGTATTGTCAAGAAAAAAAGCTATATTCAGTACAGTGGTTAAAAAATCTGTCTTTTTGGTAAGAAGGGACAAAAGTAAAAACTGGCTGTTAGTTGAGTGAGAATCCATGTTAAGTTCCCCTCTTCCTAGGGGAGGAGGCTCTTTGGGAGGGAGGGAGGTGATGAGCGGTGGGATAGAGAGAGTAAAGACTGAGCCCAGCACCCAGCATATAGGTTCACAGACATGGGGATTGCCTCAATTTGGGGATTAGCTCTGCCTCCTTGCACAGAGTTCTGGGATGGAGTTTGGGCTGATAATTCCAGGCCAGAAGGCAATGTGGTGTGGCAAACCAGGAGGCCAAGAGCAGGGTTTAAGTCCTGGCTCTAATACCAATTAGCTGCTTTGTTACTCCACATGCCATGACAGTCCAGGCTGGTAATAACAACCTGTGTCCTCTCCAGGGCACAGACAAGGCTGAAGCGAGGCTCGAGGAGATAAAGCCCTACCAGGACCTCTGTAGCCTGAACAATGTGTGTCAATGTGGGGGCAGTGGCCAAGTGGCTACTATTAGCATCTTTTGTTGGATTACAGGGACATGCCTGCTAGAAACCCTTTGTGAAAATGCCATTATTTTGCACTTGCCAACTGATGCTTCTGCTTGCCACCCAGGTGCCTGGTTCAACCTCAGATCTATTAAAACAATGCAGCAGCCACACAAATCTCAGGCAAGTCAACAACAAAAAAGGTCCAAGAAGAGGGTTTTATTTGTTTTACTTTTTAAAGTACTCTGCTCCTTTATGATGCCCCCAAGAGATTATTTCCATTTTCCTTAGCCATTCGCACAAACACTAGGTGAAGGTAGATAGGGAGGAGTCAGAGAGAGAAATGAATCAATTCACATTAAGAACTTTTATGCGGCAGGTGCTTAATATGTGTTATCTTGCTAAATCCTAAAGACTTTTGAGGTAACTCATTTTATACCCATTTTACAGATGAAGAAATCAAGGTTCAGAGAGCTTAAATTTCTGCCCAAAGCAACATAGTTAGTGAGTTATACACACAACACAACCCCAGGTCTGTCTGACCTAAAAGACCCAAGTGTCCCTGTTGCCTCCCAGCTAATTTGAAAGTAATGGAGCAAGGCAAGATGGGAATTCATGTTTCCCACCTGGAGCCCTGGACTGTCTCCACTGCCCTATTGATGCGTTATACTCTATAAGTCATCTGAGAGGCCTTGCTTTAAGTTATGACTCAAGTCAGTCTCTCCTCAGGATGCTGTAATTTGTGTGTTTATGATGAGGCTAAAGATTCCTTGTTCTCGTTAGAAAATTCTAAGTAATTTTGCAAGGCTTTCTGGCCTGAGATAATTTCATTCAAATATCTTGATCTTATTTTGGATTACAAAAATTTTGCTAATAATTCCATGTAGTTATGGCAACAAAGGAATGTTAATGTTCCTGAAAAGTACAGCTAACCTTTTCATTATCTAGTTAACTGTATGTGACCTCTTCGGTATTTGGAGACTGATGACACAGACCCAACGATATTTTTCTCTTTTTCAGGTTCAATTTCCTTGCAAGTATGATGCACAGTCTAAGAATTTCATTAAGTCACACATTTTCTCTCAGCCAGCAGTATCTCAGGGAGCACATGGGCTGTTGCTTGGTCCTCACTGAACCTACACCATGGACAACAGTGGGGTTCCAGGTACCCTAAGTCAGTTTGAAAACCCAGTTTTAAAGCTCAGTGGTGTAGAAGAGTGAGGTCAGGGAAAGATTTGTCACTCAGTGGTCTTGGGCAGCTCACTTCACCCTGAAGATTATTATTATTATTTTTTTAAAATATATCTTTATTGATTTCAGAGAGAGGAAAGGAGAGGGAGAGAGAGAGATAGAAACATCAATGATGAGAGAGTCATTGATCAGCTGCAGGCCGCAATCCGGGCATGTGCCCTGACCGGGAATCGAACCCTGATCTCCTGGATCCTAGGTCGACGCTTTAACCACTGAGCCACGCCCGGCCAGGCCACCCTGAAGATTCTAACCCTCATTGGTTACGTAGGAATCATCTCAGCTTTGCCAACTTCACAGGGTGGTAAGATGATGGGTTTAAGGGACACTAATAGCTATGATTGAATTGTGTCATGTCCCCTAAAATTCACATGTTGAAGTCCTAACCCTCAGTACCTCAGAATGTAATCTTATATGGAAACAGGCTTGTTGCAGATGCACCAATTAGTTAAGATGCAGTCATATTGGAGTAGGGTGGGCCCCTAATCCAATACATCCGGTGTACTTATGAAAAGGGGAAATGTGGACACAAGCATGAGTACAGGGAGAACACCACGTAAACATGAAGGCAAGATCAAGGTGATGCACCTACAAGCCAAGAACACCAAAGACTAATTAGCAAAGCACTTGAAGCTAGAGGAGAGGCCCGGAACAGATTCTTCCCCACAGCGTTCGGAATGAATTAACCCAGTCAACACTTGACCTTGGACTTCTGGTCTCCAGAACCGTGAGAAAATACATTTTTCTAGTTTAAGCCATCTAGTTCGTTATTTTGTTACTGCAGCCTTAGGAAACCAATATACTGATGATATTTGGTTTTGGTGATTGAGCTATAAGAGCCAGGTGAAATACTGGAAGGTCTAATGCCCTCAACAAATGTTGGCTTAAAGACCTTGGTCAAGTCATTTAACCTCTCTGGACCTCAGTTCCTTTGATGAAATGGGAATTTCATAGTGTTTATATTGCTTTTTTTTTTTTTTCCAGGGATAAGTTGGGGTAATAAATTTGAAAGTATTTTGCAAAATGTGAAATTCTAGACAACTGTTATTGTTTGGGGAGGGTCCATTTTTGGTTTGGTGATGGTTAGAGGCAAGGGATGTCTAGATACAGGATTAAGATACATATTCCACATTTGCAAAAAAACGCATAAAATACTTGAGTGATTTTGTAAAGTAAACAAAATGTTTTCATCAGCCAGAGAGGTAATCTTTGATATATTTCCCCACAGGGGATTTAGCACATGGAGCACAGGAGTGGACCAGGGGTGGCTTACTTGGCTAGTCTGCCCTGGAGCCACCAGTCTGCTTCTGCCCCACATTGGTGCCCACCTGCCTGCCCCCCCTTCAGATTCTGTCACGCCAGCTCAGCCCCACTCAGCACAGACATAGGTCTCAGACATTTCTAAAGCAAACCGACACTGAGTTTATTTAGCTTGTCTCTATCTTTGAAAAAAATTGCTGCATTTTCTGAACTGCCTTCTCCATCTCATTCATCTCTGTTATGGATGACAGTCCCTGCTCCTTCCAGAGGTGATCAATAATTTTAAACCCTGGGAGTGTCCCATGTGTGCATGTGCATGCACATATATGTGTATGTGTGTCTTTAGCATCATTGTGTCCATCTTCCAAAGCAGAGGGTCAGCCTTGGAAGTCTGTCCTGTTCAAGTCAGTGCCTGGCACATAGTGAGGACTGGATGCATAATTATTGGATGAATGAATGAGTAAATAAATGTTGTGGGAGAAAGGCGGCACAATCTCATATTAAAAATTTAAGACTGATTACCAGAAAACTGCAGTTTAACTTTAACACCCAGGCAATAACATTTCCTAGCTGTGTGAAAGTGAACAAGATACAACTTAGAGAAGCCTCAGTTTTAGAATTTGCAGAATGGACATAATACTAATTTCTCTGCTTAACTGAAAAAAATACTGGAGGGTTCAAATGAAATAAGAAGGTGTGATGGTAAGTTTTATGGGCTAACTTGGCTAGGCTATACTATTCAGCTATAATCAAACACTAACCTAAGTGTTTCTGTGAAATTAATTTGTAGATAGAGTGTGATTAACATCTATAATCAGTTGAGTTTAAGTGGAAATTACTCTCAATATTGTGGGTGGGCCTCATCCAATCAGCTAATAGGCTTTAGAAGCAAAAATCAGAAGTTCTCTCAAGGAGAACAGCAAAGACTGGCAGCTCCCTGCATGCCACCTTGGGGCAAATACCTGGAGCTATCTGCATGGGTGTTCTCTCCATAGACACCATCTTAATTAGTACAGACCCCTCTGGCACTGGGGCTTCTTTTATTAATGCCTTTATTAAAAGGTCTCCTTAATCAGTCAGCCATGGAATATGCTCATGGGAAGAAGGTGCTTTGGGCTCAGACAGGCTTTGCCCATGAGATAGGAGAAAGCCTCCAGTGACTTATGCAGGGTCAATGGGTCTCCTTGAAACCTTGTAGACACTGCTTTTCCCTTAGACCATCCCCATACTCTTCCTGCACCCCTACTCCCACCCTGGAGACATTTCATGTGATAAAGACAAACTAAACCCTACCTGACACTGAACTCACATTTTATTCTCAAAAAAGAGAAACAAGTTTTGCAAAAGGTTTTCACCATCTCAGTAATGAACTCATTTGGGACAAGAGCTCTTATCTGACCCTCCTTCACCATAATAACAGTAGCTACATTCATTATTCTTCATGTTTGTACAAAAGCTTTTGATTTAAAATGTGTGTTCACACCCATTATTTGCCCAGCACCTACGATGTACCATTCACTGGGTTTGGCACTGGGGAGTCAAACATTGATAAAACATGATCCAATTTGAAAGTAGGACCATATTTTTATCCATGGCAGAAAAAATGGACTTTTAGAAGATTACACTGGGAAGAGGCACTGTGTGAAGCTCAAGGAGGGGAGAGCCAACTGGGAATTGGGAGAATTTCTTGGGAGGACATGTGAGTCAGGTGCTGTGGGAAAGAAAAAACATTCCATTTTGCAATGGGACCTGAACGGATAGTAAGCTGCAGTAGAGACAGCCCTGGGCTGAAGGCAGGAGGCCTGGGTGCTAGATCTTGCCCTAGTGAAAACTCACCTTTGACCTTGGGCAAGTTCTTTCCTCTTCTGAATCTCAGATTCCTCATTTGTAAAGTTAGTTCAGTTTTATTTATTATTTATCTGTTTATCTATTTATTTACAGCTTCTTTCCAGGTTTAGGCAGAACCTTACCAAATATGTGAAACTATAGAAGCAGAGCTATTTTTATTGAAGCAGGGGATGGATGAGGGCCACAGCAGCTCTGTCCCTCTTTTTCCCCAAAGAGACCCCAGAAGCATCTCTCTCTCATTCTCAGGCTCTGAGGAGCAACAGGGCCAAGTAGTCTGGAAAGTTCTCCACTCTGAGAGCCAATGCTTCTATAAAGTTCACTGGCAATCTGATTTTTAAAAATGATAACAACTAATTAATATTTATTGAATACTGTTCATCAGGCCTTGAGCCAAGGGCTTTGTACAACCCCATGATAAGTTCTGTTGTCATCAGTATCTTAGAGACGGAGAAAATGAAACATGAAAGGGGGTAAGTCACCCAGGATCATGTGATTATTGAGAGGCAGAGGCAAGATTCAAACCCAGACAGCATGGCTCCGAAGGCCACAGTAATAACCATTCATCCATAGTGCTTTTTAACAGCCCCACAAATGTGTTCCTTGACATTTGCTTAAATAGTTCAAGCTGCAGCTTAAGCTCATTTAGTCTTAAGCACATAACAGAAATAACCAATTGAAGAATTAAATGTCATCCTGTAACCTAATCGATGTCTTATAGAACAAAGTTATTATAGGGAAGAAATCTGTTTTCCTGAATCTAGCTGGGCAATATTTTTCTGCTGTACTGAATTTTCTTCTCCAGCTCTGCCTATTCCATAGGCCTTATTTTTTTGCCTTTAGTGAAAGGGAAGAACAGCCAATCCCTTATCTTCATAAAACTCTCCATTTGGCCACCATTAGCTCATGTCTCAGCCTTCTCAGGTCTAAGCAAAAGCAGCAGTAAAGTTCTAGGGACTCCTAAATCCCCCAGGGCTGCAGTGGGATGCTGGTTTCTAGACAGTCAGAGAAGTTATGGGAATGGAACATGAGTAAACTCACGGCAAATTCCTATTGTCCAACCTCAGCAGAGACCTCACCGCTCATCACCAGTCTTTGATTTCCTGTTTCTTCATGTCCAATTGCCTCACCACAGCAGTGGTGCAAATTGTCCTTTACATGCCAAGTCCCAAAGTTGGCCCTGTGTCCCTCAGCCTCCCCAGGATGCTGAGGAGAGGGAACCTCTCTGCTTTGAGGTTCCTCACCTTCCTCTGCCTCCCCAAGACATCTCTCAGGGCTCTTCTCCATTCTTTTCCCCTTTTCTTTCCCTTTTGAAGAAGTGTCCTATCTCCCTTCCCATATAGCCCTGGTCCATTCTTTCCAGCTTTCTTCAAGCACATGGCTCCATCCACTCTCTCTTAATCACCTGCTCCCTCAAATGTTAAATCTCCTTTCATCCTGCCCCCTCAACAAACAAATACTGCAAATCTTACTCATTTCAAATAGGCCTTCCCCTTGACCCAGCCACCCAGTCTCTACATCATTGTACCATTATTTTTCTCTTCCAAAATCATTGATTCATTCTTTCAGCACTTCTCTCTCTCCGTTCTTCCTTGTAAACCTCAATCACAGACAGGGCTTCAACTGTCCTCTTTATTGTAAACCACTCCTAAGGCCCCAGGCATCATGTCTAGCCACTAGCATTAAATAGCAACCTTGGGTCCTGCTTTGCCACTAACATGCTCTGTGATCCTGGACAAGTCTTGTTTCTTTCTAGACTTCAATCTTATCAAATATAAGTTTTCGAAGATTTTAAATCTTTGTTCAAACGAAACTGTTTTCAGAATCCCAATATGTACAACAGATACCCAGCATGGTGGTCAGGTGTGTGAATGTGTATTTATGTGTGTGCTGGCCTATGAGCATACATGCATGTGTGCTTGCATGCTTGTGTGTGTGTGTGTGTGTGTGTGTGTGTGTGTGTGTGTGTGTGTGTGTAAGGGCCAGTGAGAAACTCTGTCCAGTTAGAATGAGCAGTTGAACCCCCTTTTCAGGGAAACTTACCCCTCTGTTCACAGGACTGGGTTTTCAGCTGGTATATTTTAAAATGTACTCTGACCCCAAGGACACAGTTGCTTGATAGAGAGATAGGCACCTAATTCCAGAAGAATCAATCAGAACCCTCCCCTGGGCCTAGGATCCCAGTTTCAGTCTCACTTGATCCTTAAGATAGACAGGCTCCAAGATGGACCCTAGTGATCCCACCACCTAGTATTCATGTGTTTATGTAACCCTTTAACCTTCACTATGAGCTGAATTTAGTGACACTTCTAGTGTGGCTGGTTATCCAATGTTAACTTTCTAGGTTAGATTACAAATAGAATGTGGCTTCTGATATTGGAGTTCTCTCTAGGCCTCATTTTCTCTCTCTCTTCCTCTCTCTCTCTCTCTCTCTCCAGTCTTGTGAAAGGAAGCAAGTTGTGTGAAGCCCTATGAAGAGGCCCTGTGGCTTAGCAGGGAACTAAGACTTTCAGTCCAACAGCCCATGAGGAACTGAAACCTGCCATCAATCACATGAGTGAGTTTGGATTTGGATCTCCTGAAGCCAGCCAACAGCCACTTGAGTGAACTTGAAAGCCAATTCTGTACCCCCTCCCCAACCAGTTGAACCTTCAGATAAGATCACAGTCCCAGGCAACAATTTGGCTGTAATCTCACTAGAGACCTTGAGCCAGAGGTGCCCAACTAAGCCATGCTAAGATTCCTGATGCACAGAAATTGTGAAGTAATAAATGTTTGTTGTTTTAAGCCACCAAGTGTTGAGGTAATTTGTTATGTTACGATAGATAATATATCCTTGACAAGAAAAATGTAAGCCTAGGAGCTCTAGGTGACCATGTTTTACTCTCTGGTCAGGGGAGCAGACACAGTGGGTCTGCAGTGAGAGAGAAGAGTCAATGTGAAAAGATTTCTGTGGTCTTCAATGCCTTGGTTCTGGTTTATTTCTGAGACTCATTTTATCCTGCTTTTGAAAATTATGTTTTTCATTCTAAAAGTCACCCTTTCTCTGCTATTTGTATTTGTAACCAAATATAAGGGCTTTAAGAGGCATCCTATTTTCTCTACCTCCAATGTCTTTGCTCCCCTTTGTCTCTCTGTCCTGCAGGCTGAACCCAGGCACTGTTCATCCTGTGGAGCTTTCCCTGACCAGACTTTTCTCTCCTCTTCAGATAGTCATGCATGTTTCTCTGTATCCTTCCTTAGTCTTCTGAGCACGTTTGAAACATTTATCACAATTCTGGGACTATGTGTATACCTGTCTGGCTTCTCAATTTTATAATTAGAATGAAACAGTAAGATTGTCTCATTCATCTTTATGTTCCCCAGCACCTTATGAATGGGATTTTTTAACCAACAAAGTAGAGAACAGTATTCATGACAAGATAGCTTTACTTTTATAAAGCAGATTTTCTGGAGATAAGCTCTCAGGTTAGTCAGAGGTTTAGGGGCGATTCAGATAGATACACAAAAAGCTAGTACATGTTGTAACTTGATATATTTTGAAAATTGGATACCAAAGAAATGCATATGTGTATGAATTTCAACAGAGAAAAGGAATACATTTTAGGAGATTTTATGAAAATGTTTTATTTTAAGGGAGAGATAAGCTTCTACAGTAGACAGCAGTTGGAGCAGTAGACATTGCAATGTAAAAGTGCCTGGAGGAATAGCAAGCAGTGAGTGGACTGAAGAGTTTGTGGTACATATAACAGAAAATAAGGCTAGAAGGTTAGACTGAGACCAGATAGTGGAGGGTGTTGAATGCCTTTCTTTGTATTCACACTGTGTTCTAGTGTTACATGGAAAGCAAGCACTAAGAGGTGCATCAGGAGGGTTGAGGACTATGTAGGAAAGATTAGTCCAGATGGCTGAAAGAAGGTGGAGATAGGGAGACCAATTCAATATAGGTCTTCAATGTCAGTAAGAATTGAGGCAAAAAGAAGACTGAAGTGATTTGGGAAGCATGTGTCCTGTGTAATTGGTAAGGAATTATGAAGCTATGATCTGGTTGTCCAGTAAATTTGGAGTTCTTAGCATCTAGGATGGTGATTCTACCCAATAGTGTTGCCTGTTGAAGAGTAACTCATGAGCTGGTATGGCGGGCAGGCCAAAGAGGATGTGACCTTTCTTCTCAGAGGTCCATTCATAGGCAACAGTCAAATGAATCAGGAAACAACCATACAGTGGAACATTATACAAGCACTAAGAAGTGTGAAGGGGCAGGTTGTGGGAGACCCATGAAGTAGAGGGATCAGAACAGAATAATAAATTGAAAAGACTGAACCAGGCAAGCAGCTGGAGAAACAAGGGGGAAGCTGATGAGGGTCAGTGATGGATCTACATGGGTGAGCATGTAATGAATGTGTTAGAGGCAGCCCTTGCAACTATTAGGCAGTGTGTGAGGGGAGGAGCTCTCGTCACCTCATAGCTCATGGCTCATACATAGCTATGGCTCATAGTTCATAGCCTCATAGCTAAAGGCTGAAGAAGGACTCCAGTGGGGAAAATGTTCAACATGTGTGCCTAATTTGATAAAGGAAAATTCATGGAGATGCAGGATTCAGAAACGAGCAGTGCCCATTCAGCTCTGTGCGGACATCTGCCCACCTTGCCCTTTACACTCCAGTCATATTGAACTATGAAGGTTAGGGGTAAGCCCAAGAGTTGATATACAATTTTATGGGATTATTTCCCCTCAGCTTTCCCTGCTGCACAATCGCCTGGGAGCTCTAAGGACCTCCCTTCCTTGTCTTCCAGCTGGAAGGCTGAGGCTTTGAGTTACCTACCCTGCTGTGTAAGTTTTGCTGTGTACTCCCAGGTCAAGTGGTGAGAGGACTGAGAGAGGAGAAAACAAGCAATGAAAATTCCTCCCATGTTCTTGGCTCAGAGTTTTAGGCATCTGCTCTACTGGCACTGCCATCATTTCAGCTATTGGCACAGCTATTATGCCACTGAAGCCAGTATGGGTTTCTTTGGGCTGGAGAAGCAGAAGATGGAAAACAACAAAACAAGCAACAACACCACCACCAAAAGAAATTTACATACTCCCTCTGTCCTTTAGAGGCCCAATTTCCTGCTCCTTAGACCCTAAAGAGAGAGATTCACTAAGGGTTCCTTCTGTTGGCTTCTGGCATACACTTCTGGGTTTGGAGCTATAAAGCCACTGTCACTTTCGTAGAACTTCCCGTTCCCCAGTTACCTGCTAGCATTCACCCTTCAGAGCCCTCACATAGATGCTGCACACACGTTGTCTAGTATTGCTAGTTATTTTCAGTGGGAGAGACAAGGAAATGTATGTTTACTTCATTTTATGCAAAACTGGAACTCATTTCTTTAAGATCACATTTACCTATATATCAACTGCTATTTATATATACTATGCTGCTAAGTTCTGAATTTTTCCAGGTGGGTATTTATCTGATTTTTTTCTAGCATCCAAGCACCACGTTTGGCACATAATATGTGCTTTAAAAAGTTCAGACTGAATATCTTCCCAACTTTCCTATCACTGTTCTTCATGGATATAGGTTCTGAGTTATTCTTAATACCATATATTTAGGAAATCATTTGGTCTATCATACTGCTCTTGCTAAAGCAAATTGTGACCCAGATGCCAAAATGCACCATCTCAGGCACCTCACCTCTCCCTGGGAATAATTTAAGCAGAGGATACAACTCCTCCGCTCAATGTCCTCTAGGCTCTTAGGAAGGCAAAAGTGCTATCAATTTACCAGTATTACTAGTCTCTTCAGAATAGAAGCTTTCTCTTAGGATAATAAAATATGGCCTTCAATGCAAAGTGGTCCGAACACTTATATAAATGGAATTTTTTAAAAGCATCTCTGCATCCCCAAACATCAAAATAAATAACTATAAGTGTGAGTCATGTGTTAACTCATCCATTAGTGGAAGTTAGAAAAGAAGTCAAACTAATAAAAATCAAAATAATAAGGTCATTAAAAGAAGCAGTGAAGAGTAGCATCTTACATGAGAGTTTTGCAAGGAGGGGACTGGAGTAAAGACACCCACTCTCAGCTATTTTTCCTTCCATTATAGAGGACATTAAAGAGAACTTAGTGTGAGAATAATGGTAAAGTTAGTTTCTCTATTTTTCTTTCCCCTAATACCCCCTTCTCCAATCAAAGAAAATAAATAAAGATACCCAATTAACGGTCAACCTGTAGGCTGTTTGCAGTGAGTTTGGGAATATGTTGTAAAATAAATATTGAGACCTTTATAGCTATTTATAAGTCTGGTGGCCAATCTTCAGGAAACTAATTACTTAAATGCTTAGGTAGCAAGATGTAAAGATTTTTAGGGATTTCCCCCACCCCTTCTTTGCTTTTGGCTGTGATTTGTGATGTGAAAATGAGAAGGCTTTTTATTTTTATTTGAAAAAATATTTTATCACTCTGCCTTCCCAGCAAGATACTGAATGAACTTAATGCGAGGATCTAAGGATGCCTCATTATCAGGAGTATTAAAGAATGTTGCAGAATTGTTAAGATAGCTAATGGAGATCATACTGCAGGGAGCACAATTATTTTTTCCTGAAAACAAAACATAAAGCCAAGTATTTTTTTCTTGCTATTTTTGAGTCAGAAGGGTCCTTAGAGAAATATCTAGTTTCTAGTTTTCCACCTATGTTTTAGACCTTTACAAGACCATAAATGCAGTAATAAGTTTCTCGGGCTATTGTTCTTTTTTGTTATTCTCTGCTTTATTAATTCTTTCAATTACAAAAACATTGTAACATGATGATGCCAATGAGACTATGCAAAATATATGAAGAAAAGGTTTAAAATATGCTTCAACCCATTCTCACCATAATCTCAAACCATTTTCTATATTTTAAATAGCTCCAAAGAAGCTGTGTATTTGCCTGTAGTGAAGAGGCAAAGGCCACCTGAAATATCAATTTTCTTTGCTTTTGACTGGTGTTACATCAAACTTAACACATTACACTATCTAGGTAATGCTGTTTCCCAGTTCTGATTGGTAGTTCTGCATATTATTGATGAATACAAATTGAAAAACCTAATTTTTACCTAATTAATAGTTTGATAGCAAAGTATGAGCTCATGTGAGGTATTTTTTATGGTAAAAAGATCCAGAATTTACCATTATTTGCTGCCCAGCTCAGTGTCTATGGGTGAATCTAATTCATCTTCTTCAGCCTATTTATTTAGGTTCTGACTCACACCCAGGAGGTAGCTCATCAGTTTCTCCCTCAGAAGGTGGCCCAGACAGATGATACAGCTGCGGGAGGTAATGGGTTATTGATTTTCATATTGCCATTGAGCAATGATTATCTTTGTCTGCATCTCATTCTTGTGGCAACTATGAAAAAATAAATTTCTGGAATTAATGGGCTCTACCTGTTATTATCAAGCTGACATTGATGCTGTGGGAGACTGTCAATTCTCAAATACTGAAATTAAGAATCATTGACCATTAAACTTGGAGTAGTCTTGATAGTCTCTTAGTTGAATTCTTTCATCTTTGGGCTCCCAGCTCAATGCCAGCTGAGTCGAGTCGAGACATGAGAAGATCATGGATTTTGGAATACTGCATAACTTTCCTACTAGCTGCATCTGGTTTCTTGTAAGTAAAAAAATATATATTAACATTTTTATAGGGTATAATCATTATTAAATGAAAAGAGGCATATGAGTTTGGTAAATACCTTTTTCCCCCTGGAGGTAGAATCCCTCACTATGCTTACAGCCTTCCTGTATATCTTACACCAAGTATGATCTGAAATCAGCAAAGGAAAAAATGCTATATGTGCTTCTCTCCAGAAGGAGAATCTTTATCCAGGTAAAAACAGAATTAGACAGAATCCTTCCATGAAATATTCACAGGTAAATTACACAATAAAAATTTTTTTGTGAACAAAACTTTTTGGAAATGCTGAGATAAGCCAAATGACACAACTCCCTTTATTTCAGGAATTCTCAGTTTGCACGTGGCTTTGTATCACCACCAATAGGGTAATACTGTATGAAGTAGTTCCCAAACTTGACTCCAGAAATATTTTTATATCCAGAACACCTTGTCAAACTAGAAACATGAAGAAAGGACTTTGAAAAGAGTGAATCATATCAAATCAGTATAGCTTGACCTCAGTTCGGCATGTGTGTGCCTGCCCCATACAAGCTGGGCCTGGGCATGATTACACTGATTAATATGATACTGAAAAGTTGACATTTAACCTGAGCCCTGAAGAATGCCCTGGAAGCTACGTAGCAGAGAAGATAGGGAAGAAAATTTCAGATGGAAAGAGAACTTTGGAAGAACACGGCATACTTAAATACATGGGATAGTGGGGAGGAGGCTAGGAAGATAAAACTTCTGAAAGAGGAAAGGTTAGCTTAAAGAACATAGGGCTAGCCTGGCTGGCGTGGCTCAGTGACTGAGCATTGGCCTAGGATCCAGGAAATCAAGATTCAATTCCTGGTCAGGGCACATGCCTGGACCATGGGCTAGATCCCCTGTGGGGGGCTGCCTGATCCCTGGTGGGGGGCATGCAGGAGGCAGCCCATTAATGACTCTCTCATCATTGATGTTTCTATCTCTCTCTCTCCCTCTCACTTCCTCTCTCTGAAATCAATAAAGACATATTTTTAAAAAAACAAATCAGTGAAAAGAATGTGGGGCTAATTTCAGGGTAAAGAGACCCCATTGAAGATTTTAAGGCAGGTGATTGACACAATCAGACTTATTTTTAGAAGAACAGTCCAAAGGGAAACCTAGAAATTTGTTTGGAGGATAGCAACATGTACAAGCTTCTGCAGTGCTCTTGGAGAGAAATGCTGAAAACTTAGTAGCAGAAACAATAAGCAGAAAGTGGCCAATTGGTCAGCTTTTTGCTGGCTAAATGAACAGAATTGGCTGCCCACCTCTATCCCCCAATCACTGACCCGAGGCTGTTGTTCTGAGCTGAGAGGACTTCATCTATTCTCATCTTCTATAACCCATAACCTTATTCTCAGACCTCCTCTCTCCTGTTGTCTTCTAAGTAGCAATGGACTTCATTTTTTAAAAAAACTTGTCAAGTTGTTGGCTAGTAAAGGTTACCTCTTCTGTTAAGAAAGACTCTAAAGATTGACAATATGGTGGATCTTCAAGTACTGGAAAAGCTGACAAGCACATTAATTTTGAACAGAACATTATTTTATGTTGCCCTGAATAAGGTCACTTCTATGAGCTGTCTCCTTTATTTTTACATATAGTGCTATCCCAAACCAGGTCGACCAATGAATTCAATTAAGCAGAAGGGTTTGCTTAGAACAATCAAAGTTATAAAAATTCCCCCTTTTGAACACCATGATCATTTTCGTGTTGAGCCCTGCTTCAAAAGTAACAATGTCTTATTTTATGGACTGCACTGTTCTTGGTTATCAACTAAGAACTGTTGTCTCTTGCACAATGTCAGTTTGGGTCACAGTGTCATATCCTTCCCTCCCCAAAGTGTCTCTCATAGAAGTCTGAGCAGTCTACATTGTCAATAATGATGACAAATTACTGGCAACACTGGAAAAAGGGATCAAATAGCAAGTTCAATGAGACCTAACAGACATAATATGGTGCTTTTCATCAGTTGTCAATTAAACTGCCAGACTTAATTGGTGCTGTGTTTAAAATAATATATTTCTGACAAGTTATGACACAAATACATACACTAATACATGTGAAGCAGGGAGTTTTCTCTTGTGGCTTCATTTTTTGTTTCCAGTTCTTAGCCCTTTGCCTTCTTCTGTCCCCTGCAGACAAATACAGCTATCTATCGTCAAAGAAGCATGTCATTTAGCTTCCAAACAGGCTGCTAGTAAGTCTTTTCTGTAGAAAGGGCTTTCAGATTCCCAGATAATAGTTTTGACATTGGCTTGGGGTTCTTGTGTGGGTATCTTGAATTGACTAAGTTACCAAGATTTCTTCTATCTATTGCCCCAGGAATAGGAAGAAAATCAGGTGTTGCAGTCTAGTCAATGAACATTTATTGAATGTCTGTTATGAACATTCAAGATAAGGTAGGACAGGAAGCAAAGATAAATGGAACCCTGTCTCTATGCAAGGGGTTTACAGTCCAGTAGGAAGAGAGACACACAAACTCCTGACAGAGATTCTAGGGTAGCGCAGAAGGATGGAGCAGAGGGGACAGAGCTGGCAGACATTTGCAAAGATAGATTCAACTGGATCATGATATTAGGTTAAAATGTATTAAACTATTACTGTAGGTAGGCACTGTGCTAAGCCCTTTGCATGCAAAGTCTCATGTAATTCTCACAGCAATTCTATGATATAGGTACGATTATCCTCACTTACAAATGAGAAAATTGAAGCTCAGAAAAGATAGGCAGCTTTGCCAAGCTAAAAAAGGGATAGAATTGACATTTACACCAGTTGTATTTAACTCCACAGCCTGTTCTCTTAGCAGCAATGCTATGCTGTTTCCTGGGATATTAGGGTGAGAGAAAAGGGGAATAAAGATGAGGCTGAGGTTTCAAGTAAAAGCGATGAAAACGTTGCTGGTATATTTCCCAAGATTTAAAGCACAAGCAGAACAATCCCCATATTCAGGTTTTATTGTGTTGGGTTAATTTATGGCCAAGTTCAGGTGGTCTAAGTTTAGTGGGTGAAAAAAGGATCCTGAAAAACTAGTAATTCCATTAGTTGTATTTCAGTTGATTTGGGTAAATAGAAGGACTTTAAGCAAAGTCTTTTGGTTGAAAATATGTAAATCTGAAGAAAAGTTATCTTGCTCACTCATTCATAAAAAATACTATATGTCAGGTATTATCTAATCCTTGTATAAATAAGGATTTATTTAGTCCTTGTAATATCCTCAAGACATCGGTACTGTTTGCCTCCACTTTCCAGATGAGAAAACTGAGGGAAAGAGAGATTAAGTTACTTTCCCAAGGTCTCTCACCTCCCAAGTGGTGAACTTGGTAATGGAGCCCAGGCTAATCTAGGAATAATCCACCATCATAACCACTAAGAGTGCTGCCTCCACTTCCAGTTGATAATGAAATGGCCCACAGTTACTGGACCCTTATTTGGAGGCTAATCCCTTCTCCAGATTCTAGAACCAATCCCTTTTGAATTATTTAAGGAGGGAACTAGGTGAGAAGCCTAGGTGGGTCCTGATCTACCCAAGGGTGCCTGTTTGGGGAATTTGACTCTTCTCTTGCTCCTGTAACAAAGCTCTTTATGCCTCTTGGGGAAGTTTCTCTTTCCATGTTCTGTTCCCTTAGGTCAGTAAGAGGCTCTACATGGGTTATTTCCCCAGGAATTAGGCCTGTAAGACTCGAAGCTCTGTTTGCTTTTGTCAATTCCCACAATGTATGGCAAACCTTAGTCACATGGCTAAGACTCTGCTACCTGCCCTACAAATGCCTCCCTGAGTCCAACATGCTTTCAGATCTCCAATCATCGCCTGCTTCCAGGTTGGTCTCTAGTCTTCATGCCCCGGACAACCTTTGGGGTAATCCAAATCTTATGCTAGATGTCTTTAACATATGCTTTCTGGGCCACACTTTCTGAATTAATTCTATTATCTAGAGCTGATTCTCTCCTCACCACCTCTCTGGTGTCTGTCCCAACCAGTGGAGAGATCTAAGATCAGGTTTCAGACTCATGTAGATAACCCTTTGGTTGTTAAATACATTAAAAATAAATAACATGGGCCCTGCCCAGTGTGGCTCAGTTGGTTGGGCATCATCTCGTGCATGCACCAGGCGGTTGCCCGTTCAATTCCCAATCAAGGGCACATGCCCGGGTTGCAGGCTGGATCCTTGATGAGGGGTGTGCAGGAGGCAGCCGATCAATGTTGAGCTTCCGCATTGATGTTTCTCTCCCTCCCTCTCCCCCCTCTCTCTAAAAAGGGAAACAAGAAGTGGATAGATGGGAGAAGAAAGGAACAGATAAAGAGGGAAAAATGCGAGAGTGGAGAGTGGAGGGAATTAGGGAGAGAGAGAACAAAAAGAGAGCGTGAGATGAAAGAGGAAAGAAAACTGAGTGAAAAGAGAGAGATAAAAAGAGAATGCAGCCATACCTTTTTAAAAAGTAAAATTAAAAATATAGAACCACAACCAATTATTCTCAGTTATCAGATAGTCTCACCAGACACCCAACAGAAGCAAAATAGTCATTATGACCTAAAAAGCCCCACAGTTAAACTTGAACAAGTTATTAAATTGTTTTCCTTGCAGTTATCGAGAATGGTTTTGCTTGGAGTGTTGTCACCATATATTAGACTTCCTGGATTCTTTCCTTCTGAAAGAACTTTTCTGCTTTTGCTTGGGTTTTAGTGGTCTATTAGGGAAAATTATCTTATTTCCACTATTTTCACAAACTGTACAGTAGCAAATATTTTAGGAGATAAAAACAGCCCAGGGAATGTCTATGCAATGCTAAAACCAACAGAAATTTTTATGAAAAATTTTAATTATTAAAATCTATTTATTGATTCTTCAATTCATTTATTTGCTGAGCAACTGCTAGGTGCAAGACAGTGTTCAGATGTGATCAGATATTTCACCCAGATTCAGATACGACACCTGCCCTCAGAGAGGTTTCAAGCTATTTTAGGAAAGGAATCAATTACACGAATAACTATGATCTAGGGCAAGAAGTGATAAAATGAGAAAGTGATACAGGTTTTTAAAAAGAGGTGTTGTTTTGGCCTAAAAGAATTAGCCCATCTATCTCCTTTCCTCCTCCATCTATCCCCCTTCTTGTTTCCCTTTTTAGAGTGAACTTTTAAGTTCCCTGAGGTCGGACAGAAGGTCATAAGCCCACCAGGTGAAGTTAGCGTGGAAGAGAATTCAGAGGAGAAAGTCTTATTCTTAAAGATTGTTTTCAGCTTAAGTTAAAACTCTGCTAAGAATATTTTTGTAGTTTGTTATACGTCTACATTTTTCTGCCTGTTTATAGTTGCCTTCAAGTTTCCTATTCTAGGATGTCTGAGAAATTCCCTGGACTCCACTGCTTTGACATGAGACAAAAGAATCTCACTGTTTACCTACACAGGAGGTTTGGTAAACAAGGTGGGTACCTGTTCCTTTGCTGAGAGCCAAGGTAATCTTGAATTGAGAGACTTTAGGAGGCCTGAAAAGATAAAACACATTTTTGATCCTGAGAAATCTGACTCATTCACACAAAGGAGGAAGAAACTCAAAGAAAGAGACTCATTCCACAAATGTTAATAAGAAACCATAAGTGTTCTGTCCTAGGGAACCAGAGATGTGAGGGGCTTACAATTGGGTGGGGAAGTCAGGTGTCATGATAACCCCACCCATGCAGGCTCAGCAAACATGCTCCCATTGGAGCACATTGGGAGAAATCGTCTCAGCTGGTGGCAGCTAGGAAGGCTCCACAGAGGAAGTGACACTTGACTCTTGAAGAAGATGCTGCAGCCCTGAGTGATTCTCAGGCAGTTCAGGAAGGATGCTGTGTACTGCCTGATGGTGCCTGGGGTCCTTCTAGGAAAGACCCTGAGCAGAAATGCAGCCAAGCAGTGACATCTCTGAATTAGCTTTTGCTTTCAGTGTTGTAAACACTGATTGCTTTAGCAAAACTTTATTCAGTTGGCTTACCTTTTAAAACCTTTCATTATAGAGAGTTTTAAAACATATATGAAGGAAGACAGGAGAGTATAATGAACCTTTATATACCTGTCATCCAGCTTCAACACCTATCAACCTATGGCCAAGTTAAATTTAAAAGAAATCCACTGCTATACTCATTCTGGGCTTATTTATTTGGAAAAAAAATGCTTATTCATAATATAGGCATAGCTATTTCCATTATTTTTTATTCTTAACACTTTACAAAGTTACTTCTTGGTATTTAAGTGAAGTAGTTTATAATGGCATATTTTAATTTTTTTTCAAAATTTCTGTCAATAAATTAAATGATCTTTAAATACAGGAAAATTGCAAAAGAAATTTTTCATAAATTTAATCTGTGATGCACTGACCACAATGATATATACTGAAGGGATTCATTTTTTAGCATTTTCAATGCACTTTTAAACCTAATTTTTGAAAGATAATCTTTAAAATGGAAATTATATAAATTAATATGGAGTTAATAAAAATGTTTTCCTCATGAGGATGTCCAGAAAGACACTTCCACAATTCTGAATTTATATGCACTTTATAAAACAACTTTACTGATGTATAATTAATATATAATAAACTGAACCCACTTAAAGTATAAATTGGATGAGTTTTGATGGATGTGTGCACTAGTGAAACCATCACCATCATCAAGATACAGGACATTTCCATCACCCTAGAGTTTCCTCATACCCCTCTGTTTTGTGCTTTTTTAAAAATGTTTTGGAAAAGAATTTTTAAAAATACTTTATTTTTTGGAGCAGTTTTAGAGTTCATAACAAAACAGAGAGGAAAATACAGCGGTATTCCGTATACCTCTTGTCCCCACACATACACAGCCTCCCCTATTATCAACCCCTCTCTCCCCAGAGTGGTACATCTGCTGCAGCTGATGAGCCTACACTGGCACATCATAATCACTCAAAGTCCATAGTCACATTAGAGTTCACTCTTGGTGGTGTACACTCTATGGGCTTGAACCAATGTGTATGGACATGTGTTCATCTTTGTGGCATCATACGAAGTATTTTCACTGCCCTAAAAATCTTCTGTGCTCTGCCAATTCATTTATCCATGATTGTTCTCTGTACTGTCTCCATGATTTTAACACATCCAGAACATCATATAGTTGGAATCATACAGTATGTAGCCTTTTCAGGTTGGCTTCTTTCACTTAGTAATATGCATTTAATTTTCCTCTACGTCTTTTCATAACTTGATTGCTTCATATGGTCTTTAATAATCCAGCCTTTTCCTGTAGCTGCAACATTACCTCTCATCATTTGCTGCCTCCAACTTTTATTTCACTCATTAAACAACTAACAATCCTTGAATATTTCATGTTCTCTTTTGTTTTCAGGACTTTGTGGAAATTGTTCTGTCTTCCTCAAATGCTGTCCCCCTTCATCTGCTTCATGTGTCATCACCTCCCCAGTGAAGTCCTTCCTAATATCTTACGATGAGTGTAGGCACTCCTTCCCTGCTGCTAAGCCTGTGGGTGTGCTAATCACACTCTGCTGGAACCGCTGGGTTACTTCTGCCTCCTCAAATGAGACTGTGGCCAACTTGAGGGCAGGCACTGCCCAATGCTCGATACATCATGTGATGCCCAAAGGGATTTGTTGAATGAATGTAGCTATTAATATCAATGATTCATTTAATGTCATTACGAATTTACTAACTCCAGTACACCTATCACAGTACCTGACACATATTAATCACTCAGCACATTTAACTATATTAAGCAGCCATTTTTCATTTACTGTATTTTGACATGTTCCAATTGCATTTGTAAAGTGACTAATTTAATCCTATCAACCTCTCTATTATGCATATGTTTTATTATCTTCAACTAACTAAAAGATGAGGAAACTAAAGTGCAGAAACTTTAAATAATTTTCTTGGGGTCAAATTAACGTCAGGAATTGTGTTCAAGCCCAACTTCTCTTTCCAGTTGAAGAAAGCATATAAGTCCAAGAATAGGGGAAGAATAATATGCAGCTTTGTTACTCTCTGTCCAGTCTGCCCTTTATCAGATATGTATTGTCTAAAAATAAGAATGTCTTTGTTACATTTTCTCAGTTAAAAGTAAGAGAAAAGCAGCTAGGGAGCCTAACACTGTAGAAAAGGCAAATTCCAATTCTTGTATCATCAGATCTTTATCTGCAGGCATTTGATAGGCTTCAGAGTTGACCAGAAAACTGCTGTAATATCACAGGATCTTTAATTCGTACATTGACCTGGAAAAAGAATGAAACGGATGATGATTATGACTTTGTCTCCTGATTGAGAGAAAGTTCATGTCTTCACAGTCAAGTTAGACAGATTATGTGTGTGGACTGAGTAAGTGGCTGTCTATCTTGTGATGTTGGAAGGGTCAGGGAAAGTATGTCTGAATAAACATTCCTCACTCAAAACATTGTCTAAATTTCCACTATGAGGAAATCCAGTCAAACATACCTTTGGACAGAGAGTTTATATGGGAAATTCTGATAAAACACTTCCAGGAGGCCATGTGATGGAGAGAAAAGCATTCTGGCTTTTGACGTCCACTTTCTCCCTCTGATGATAACTTGTTCTGTGACCTGGGCAAGTGACTCTTGTAACGCAAACAACAGGGCTGTTTTCTTCTCTGTAGAATGAGAAGCGAGACCACTTGACCTCTACATCCCATCAGCATTTCCATTGCTATGTATCTTGGGGTGATCAAGGATCGTATCACTGCAGTAGGCTGACCTGCCTCTGGTTCCCACCCTCTGGGTTCCCATACTCCACCTCACTATCACCAGAGCAGTGTGGACACTGAATGGCCAGCATTTGGGTAGTAGATCTGTGGAAATTCTATGCATCAGGGAAACCCCAATTATCTTTTTTGACATTTAACAAGAGATTTCTGGAGTACTTTGACAGATGAAAGCATTCCTGGTCTTCACCGAGCCACAGTTTTATCATCTTTAAACTGGAATTAAAGATGATAAATCCCAGTTTATCATTGCTGACTTCTTTTGCCTTGTCTTAAATTATAGGTGAGGTTTTAATGGGCAGTGCATTTGCAACAGTGCTTTAACAGAATGCCTGGCACAGCATAGGCAGTTCAGAAAGTTACTTTCTTAACCCTAATTTTCCTTTTCCAGAGTGGGCTTCAGGTCAAGTAAAACCAATATATACATCCTTATGCCCAAACTGGCCTATACAAACATGTAGTACCAGACTTTTTATGTTTCTTTATGTCTGGAGAAATAAACCAATTACTGTATATTTTCCTAAGTCAATCCCTTCTCAATAAATATGTTTTGTTTATTTTCTGTAGAACGTGATTTGGGTTCTGTGTGTAGAAGTGAGGCAGTGTCCAATTAGAGCTAGGTTGCCTTAATAATAAGTTGCTTCCCACTAAGACTCTCATCCTTGCATTGCCTGCCCTGACCTGCAGATACCTACTTGGCCAAGGCTCTCATTGCTGCTTCCTGCCACCAAGAAATCTTAAATGGCTATGGGTAGAGGGTCTGACAATGATGTCAGTTTCTGTATCTGGTTTCATGTGACAGTTAATTATAACATCCATTCAGAAAATAATAAAGAAACTTGTTGTCATAGTGATGGCTGACTCCCCAAGCAGGATGCATACCCCCAATCAGAGCATCTGTCTGCACAGGGCCAAATATCAATTTGTTGTGTACGCTGTAAGAATAATTGAGACTGTACTTCAGAGAGAAAAAAATTTGATATGGACAGAGTTTTCTGCACTATTGCCATGTTCAGTTCTCTTCTATACAATCATGATTTTCCTTTGATTTCTTCTTTTTGGAAAAAATGTAATTTTTCAAGAACTTGAAAAATTTTTCAAGAACTTGTTTATACTGCAGAGACCATGGCAATAAGGGCTCCTATTATCCAGGAGTCCTTGAAGGCACTGAGGCTAGTAAGAGGGATGTTGTCCAGGTAACTGACTGTGGGGGCCACTAGGGTTTTATCACTTGTGCAGTTATGACAGATCCCACTGTAGCTCCTGACTCACGTGTTTGCTTAGAAAACTTTGGAGAAAAAGGAACATTGGCTCCTCACTCTTCTGATGATCCTGCCATCTCCATTTTGCCAAGAAACTCATGGAAAACTCAGATAGTGCCCGGATTGTCTGGGACCTATAAAGCATTGAAATTAGCCTGGCTGGTGTGGCTCTGTTGGTTGGGCATGGTACTGCACACCGAAAGGTTGTAGTTTTGATTCCCAGTCAGGACACATGCCCAAGGTTTTGGGCTTGATCCCCAGTAGGGGGGATGCAGAAGGCAGCCGATTGATGTTTTCCTCTCACATTGATGTTTTTCTCTCTCTTCCCCCCCCTTCCTCTCTCTCTATAAATCAATAAAAAATATTTTTAAAAATAGAAATAAAAAAAGTATTGAAACTAATCAAGCAAATATCCCTTCTCTAGGAGGGGATGCTGAGAGTAGAACCCAGATTGAACAAGAGAGGGACAATGGGGAAAAAGAAATGAGAAAGCTCATATAAAATGAAAGAAAAAAGAAAAAGTCAACAGATCTTAGAAAATACAAAGCAATTATTTTTTTGGCCCAAACTTCCATTTCCCAAAACCAAAAGAAGAGAGTACTTTAGAGTTAGGAGGCTAGAAAGACTCTCTTGCACAATTTACCTTTCTAAGACTATAGTACTGTGATTTCTAATTCAGGAGCCATTAACCACATCTGGCTATTTTAATATAATTAATTAAAATTAAATAACACTAAAATTTTAGTGCTTCAGTGACATTAGCCATATTTCAAGTTCTTAGCATCTATATGTGGTTAGTAGTTACCATTACACAGTGCAGAATATTTTCATCATTGCAGAAAATTTCTGTTGGACATTGCTGGCTATCTAACAGGTAACGAGTAACAGAAAATGAATGTAATCAAATCCTGCAAAAAGTTATTATAAGATAAAAGAGAATAAGGAACAGAGTAATGTACAGATAGAACAAGGATTGGCAAACTTTTGGCCTAAAGATAGTAAATATTTTAGGCTCTCCAGGCCTAAAATAGATAATAAATATTTTACATAGATAGTAAAAAAAAGGGGGGGGGGCTTTATGTGCCCCCTACTCTGATACAGCTCGGCAACTCTGCCAATGTAGAACAAAGTCAGCTACAGACAATAAATAAGTGGAATGGTGTGGCTGTGTCCCAGTGAAACTTTGTTTACAAAAGCAGGTGGTGGGCTGGACTTAGCCTGCTCAGAAACCTCTGTTATAAGGCAATAAAGTTTTGTCAAAAAGACATAGCTACAAATGAAGATGGTAACCTAATCATCAAAATTGGCTAAAAGAAGAAAATGGGTCAGTCAGGTCTTTAGTCTATAAATACAGAGGGCATGGAGAAAGTCAAGAAAGCTGACAATATCTTAGGCTACAAAAAAAATTCTCAATAAATTTCAAAACTATAAAAATAAAAATTTAACTTAAAAAGACCCTTTCACCTAGAAATTTTAAAAATGCTATTAAGTAATTAATTCTTGGTTCAAAGAAAAGATACAAAACAAAGTTGCAGAATTCCTTGAAAAATAGCGGACAACACCACATAGCAGAATCTTTGAAATAGAGCTAAAGTAGTTCCCAGAGGAAACTTTATACTGTTAAACACCTGTATGAATAAAAATTAAAGATTACGTAAATGAATTAAATACTCAAAAATTTAGAAAAAGAATAAAAAGTAATTTATATGGATCAAAGCAGACGTCAATGAAAGAAAATAGAAAGCCAGCGAAAGTAATAAATACAGGTAAGGTCTGGCTCTGAAAAAAAATCCACAAAAATGTTTAAACCACTAGCTAACCAATTTTTTTTTTTTAACAGAGATTAAAGTATAAATATATAAAATTAGAAATCACAATGGAGAGAAAAAAATAGAAGAAATTTAAAAATTATGAGACTAATCTGTAAATTTATGCGGATACATTTGAAAAATTTGATGCAATAATTTTCTAGAAAATATGACTTATGAAAATTTACCTCAGTAGAGATAGAATGTCTTGAAAGACTAATTACTATAAAAGAAATATAGAAAGAACACAAGAGCATCAGGACCAAGTGGTTTCCAATTCTGCACATAACTATGCTCTTCTTGAAGGTATGTTTGTTTTCATCGCGTAACTGTTCAAAGTTTCTAGGAAGCTCTCTTAAACACAATGATTTCCTTGCACCCACATTCTGAAATTCATTTACTTGTACACTTATTAAGTGCATTCTGTGAAACTGATGCTATGGGGGACACAGGCAGCAAGGGCAATGGCAGTGGGGCCTGTGGTCGTGGTAGTGCAAAGATGCTCGGGCAAGGCAGCAGGGGGAAGCATGCAACAAGCAGAAACATCGTAACACAGCAACTATGAGCTGGATAGACCTGTGTTGGAATCCTAATTCCTCCAAGTTAAAGCTTTATAACCTTGGGCAAGTTATTTAATTTTGCCAAGCATTATTTTTCTCATCTTTAAAATGAGAATAATAAAACTACCTACCTTATGCCTTTGGTGCGAGGATTAAATGAGATAAAGTTTATTAAGTGCCTGGTTTAGCAGAGGCATGGAGTAATCACTGAGCGAATCATAGCTTTTGTCATCTTGACAGAGGAGGGGGTAATAATAACGTGGTGTCCTCAATACTTTTGCAAGGTCCACAAACTAGGAAAGTAAATTGAAATGTGGATTTCACCTTAAAATCCAACATGTTTAAGCCTGAGCAAATATTGTGATGTGAATCTCTGTTCTTGCTCCTAATCCTCCCAATTCAAGGTATCTTCCTTCAGGAACATTGGGTAAAAATAGGGGCTGAAAACGTAGCTGTTGTTTTTTGCCACTTCCAAACTCCATTTAAACAATAGTAAAGAGATATTATAAAAGGCAAAATTCACAGTAGAGAAATGAAAAGAGACAAAGTCGCAAGCAACAACATTTTAGAAGATGAAATGCAAATGAATGGGTGCAAACTAACTCAGCAGCTCAAGAAAAGCTGAATTTTAAACCAGCACTGGTAAAAGTTGTAAAAACAACCTATTTTTTTACATACAGAATCCCTCAAAAACTTATAAATTTACACCACTACCTCAGGACTTGGGAATGAACAGGCTTGATGAGAAGTCTGTTTATAACACAGATCTCTAGACCCCCTCCCCCATACCCTGCAGCCAGGTGAACACCCACCCCCACTTTGATAGAAGACTGGAAATGTAACCTCTGGATAAAATAAACAGATGTTCTCTGGACTAGAAGACACCAGGCACAAGTAAGAGTAGGGTACCATACTGAAAACAATGGCAATTAAAAAAAAGTATGTATCCCAAATATTGAGGTTTCTAGTTAAGCTCTACCAACACAGCTTAAGAATGCCAGCAACCAGACAGTATCCTCCAGTACAAGACTGGAAGATTCTCCCCCAGGAATATGATCAGCCCAACAGGAATGATTTAATATGCTCCAGCTTACTGCTAGAGAGCATAGTCAACAAGTCCCACCCCAGGAGTCCAGAGCTTCTGATAAACTTTTCTTGTGACCTGAACTATTTAATTTTTATGGTACTTCAAAGATCACCATCTATCTCTAACTTGAAATACAGAGACTAAAACAAACACAACACATACCTTGGAGAAAACAGCATTTGGTGAGAAGACAACTATATACAGTATACACACACACACACACATACATATGTGTGCATAAATATATGTGTGTGTTTACATATAATATCTTCAGAGAGTCTAGAGGTGATATTACAACCATTAGAAAAGAAGGGAATGGTGCCCTGGCTAGTGTGGCTCAGCTGGTTGGAGCATTGTCCCTGCACCCAAAGGTGGTTGGTTTGATGCCCAATCAGGGCACAGGACCTGGTTGCAGGTTCCATCCCAGCTTGGGGCACATACATGAGGCAAACAATGTTTCTCTCTCACATCAATGTTTCTCTCTCTCTTGTTGTCTCCCTCCCCCTCTCTCTCAAACCAATAAAAGCACATCCTCGAGTGAGGATAAGAAAAAAAAGAGGAAGAAGGGGATTCTACTAACAGCAAAGTAAGGGACAAATAAAGGAGCACTTAGAAACCAAAAATAGGACAGCAGATATATAGAAATTCAATAGAAAATAGAGTGTAAGTTTGAAGACGTATACTATAAAATAGAACAAAACGATAAATATAAAAATAGGAAAGATGAGAAAATGCAGGGATTAGTCCTTGAGGTCCAATGTCTAAATAATAGGGCTTCCAAAAGAGGGGAAGAGTGGAAACGGAAGGGAGAAAAATCACCAACCAAATAAGTCAGGAGAAATTTCCAGAACTGAATGAGACCAGTTTCGAGATTAAGTGGACATACCAAGTACCAGCACAATGGATAAACATACTGCAATAGATGGAGGGAGAAATGGAGGGAGGGAAGCAGAGAGAGAGAGAGAGAGAGGAGGGGGAGGAAGAGGAGGAGCGGGATAAGGAGAGAGAGAGGAGGAAAACTGAGGAGAGGGAAGAAAGGAAAATCCATACTGACACACAAAGAACCATGAACTGCAATAGTTCCAGGTTTCTTTCCACAGCCACACCAGAAGCTAGGAGATCATGGAAGGGAGCCCCCAGCATTCTGAATGCGATGATTCCTAATGCAGAATATCATACCCAGCTAAGCTATCCAGATGGCATACGAATAAAATGAAGACATCTTTGAAAATGCGAGTTCTCAACATTTTACCTGCCATATACTCTTTTCCAGAGAGTTTTTCTTTGCCGAAAGATGTGCTTGATTTAAACAAAGGAGAATATTAAATAAATAAATAAATAAATAAATAAATAAATAAATAGGAAGACATGGGTATAGAAACAGAGGGTCCAACACTCCAAAGAGGTAAAGGGAATCCTAAGGATGGCTGAAAATGCAAATCCTAAGGTACTATATGCTTTTAGCAACAAATTTTGTGGAGTCATCAACTTTAAATGCAAATGTATATTTTTTATTAAAACAAGTACACAAACAAAGCAGAAGTAAATCTTCTCAAACGGATTATGAGCTCTCTGCCTGTGGACTTTTCTGATTCTGAAGGGTTTCTGGGCAAGCGTAAGACACAACATCTCACCCATCACAGGGAGATTGTGGGAGAGGATGTGTTTGGGAATGTAATTTCACCTACCTAAGCCTATTATAGTGACCACTGTTTAAGAACAGTCATAGTTTTTATAAATGCAAATCCTACCCAATTTTTTTCTAAGTATTTTTTCCTTATAGCTTACCCTGGGATTCCTAGGTAGCTGCATCTCAGGTGAATAGGTGAGAACCAAAAGATTGCCAACAGACAGGGAGTAGTCAGGAGAAGCATTCAGACAACTAACCGAATAGCAATGAGCAAGGTGGTCATAGCCAGAGGTCAGCAGAATGTAAATAACAGCAATAATAACTATTTGCATGAGGGTAGAACACCAAGTTTATGAAAGACTTTCATCTTTTAAAAAATGCATGTCCTAATTGGTGTCTATTTAATAAGATGGTTAAAGTATAGGTATCCTGGGTCAACAGCCCCATCTGGGCTCCCAGCCAACAGCCAGGATCAACTGCAAGCCATCCCAGCAAATCCTGGATGTCCAGCCCACCCAAGTCAGGGAATGCCAAACCCAACTTCTATCTGACCGCAACCCCTGACAGTTCCCCAGATGAGAATCATCCAGCTGGGTCTAGTCAGTCCAAAGAATCATGAAAGGTAATCATAAACTTTTGTTTTATGCCACTAAGATTTGGGGTGGTTTGTTATGCAGCAATAAACAAACAGAACAAGGATGATCTACTCCAGCCCCCGTATGTCCCCAAAAAGAAAAGAAAATCTGAGACAGGGGGTGACTTTGCCAAGGTCTCAGAACAGGGTGGTGGTTGGGTTAGGAACAGACTCAGGCCTCCAGACCCTCAGGCTATTGGTTCATCGCCAGGGTCATTTAATCTACAGTAAATGTTATCAATGTTTTCTTCTCTCCTCTCTCCCCCTCTCCTTCTTATAACTTTTTATTTTGATATTTTAAACTTACAGAAAAATTTCAAGAACAGTACAAGAAACTCCCATATACTCTTCACCCAGATGTACCAATTGTTTGAATTTTACCTCATTCGCCAATGTTCTTTGCAGGAGAATATTTTTCCGCAGGGATGCTGCCCACAAGACTGAGTCCTGCTGGGTGGTTAGTCACTGCTCAGATCGTCCCAGTGGGAATATGAGGAGGAATGGGCACCTGAGAGTGAGAGGAGTGTAGGAGGGGAAGCTGTAGGGGAAGGAGAAATGTTAATTAAAAAGAAAGGGCATAGGGGGATACTTTCAACAATAAAGATTAAACCTATTTTAAAAGAAGCGGCCGCAGAAGAAAGGGCATAAAAAGGGAAGAGCAGAATCGCTCCAGACCAGCTCGTCCCCATCAAGACTTCCCCAGGAGCAGCTCTAACCCGGCCTGACGTACGGAACACGTCGAACCTGAGGTCTGAAGGCCCACGTTTAAATCTTGCTGCATGACCTAGAGTGAATTTCCTTTTTGTCTCTGAGCTTTGGTTTTACCTTTCTTTACAAGCCAGATTAAATAAATCGACGCATGTGAAAAGGATTTGCCAATGGTACAGAATAAAGGAATTGTAACCATTTGTATCTAATAGAATCACTTGGACAGCTTGTTAAAAATTCTGATGCTAGGACCTCATTTTCACATATTGTATTTAACTCATCTAAAACCCAGGCACTGCAGTTTTTAAAGGCTCCTGGATAATTTTTAATGTGCTGCCAAGGCTGAGAAGCACCGAGATAGACAACAACACCATCATCGTGGATCTGCTCAGTCTTGGAACCTTGCAGGACTAGACGTCCTCCGTCTTATCCCCTTCTCCTCCTCTGCCACCACTCTCCTCACCAGAGTCAAACCTTCTGGGCCTGGTGTGCTTCACTTTCATTTAATCATCTCATTTCTGCACTGTCTGGTTCTGCATCCCTGAGAATCCACTCCACAAAGATTGCTTCCTGGAAGTACCTTGCAAATTCTCAGTCTCTCTGTTGCCAGTCGGAGTTTTGCTCTTGCGCAGAGGTTTTCCGTTTCCACCACAGAGGTCACCAGCTGTCATTTTCTTCTCCAGACTTATAGCTCAGGATTGGCAGGAACTGTGACTCATATGCAAATATCTTTGAAAAGAAGTGTGGGAAGGATTTTCTATTCCTTGGTAGTCTTAGCAGGGGAAAAAATAGTAATTTTTCAGATGAGTATAACTTCTCTTTTGTTACAGAAATATCCTTTTCTGGTGAATTTGTTTTCCTTTTTTTTTTTTTCTTCACTACAAATATCCCAGAAATGAACTATTGACTTCATTTTGAAGTTTAAATCCTTCTTTCTTCCTTCTTTCTCCTTTCCTCTGTTAAAGAAAAACATTATTCATGACACCTGTTAAAGACAATAAGGCACACTTTCTTCAAGGGGGAGGGTGGCTCTTGCAATAGTTGTAGGGACCACAGCAATGGGGTTTTTCAGTAGGGAGAGAGATTGTGCTTAACTCTGAATACAACCAGGAAAAGTAGGAATTTATAGCCAAGGTGCAGGGTTGGAGTCAGTGACGGAAAAGTACTAAGAGCAGACAGGGGTGACAGGGGCAGGTTCTGATGGCAGGCCAGAGTGACCAGACGTCGCTGCGGGATGGTGGAGGGAGAGGAACCTGACTGGACATGGAGGGTGATTAATAATGAAGGATGGAGAATTCTAGCTAACCCAGCTTCTTGCTAAAATTCTAGCTAAACCAGGATTCTTACTAAAATTGGGCAATGAAAAGATGAGCACAGAAACCTAAAAGTCAGGGCCCAGATGACAGGAGAATTCAGAGGGGTCGGATCAGGGTTTGGTCAAGGAGAGAATCTTTGTGACCTGCTTCCCTCTCCTCCCCCCTTCCTTCCTGCAAAGCATTTATTAAGCAGCTCTCATGTACCCAGTGCTCTGCTGGGCACTGAGAATGCAAAGATGGGTAAGACTGTGTTCTGCCCTCTGCGGAACTCCTGGTGTAAGAAGAGAGAAAGATGAACGCAATACAATTTGAAAGGTGTGATAATACAGTTATGCAAACTTCTGCCTGAACATTTAGCTTTGTTTGGGATAGACACAGGAAAGAGGAAATTTAGCTGAATTTGGAAGGGTCGGCTTGAGATTTCTCAGGCAGAGAATGGAGGAAAGACATTCCCAGCAAAGGAACGGTATGTGCAAAAGCCCAGGGAGTGAACCAACAAGATGTGTTAGGAGAACTGCAGTGGTAGTTCAGAGAACAGAAGGGTTTTCTTGGGGGAAGAGAAATAATGAAGGAGGGACTATTGTCTAGGACTGGATGGTGGAAGAAATTCGTAGGGTAGATATCTATCTTAAGCCACTTTGGTCCAAGGTCTGGTTGGTCCCTGTTTTCTCAGGTTTTCAAACTCTGTATTTTTAGCATCTATAGAGGCAATCCGATTGGAATTTCTCTGACACCCCCACCCCAACTTCTCACTCCTGTATTCACTGTGTTCCAGGCACACAGGCCTCCTTTCTGATCCCGACTGTAAACTCGTTCCTGTCTCTGGGCCTTGGCTCTTGCTGTTCCCTTTGCTCGGAATTCCCAGATCTTCTCGTGGTTACCTCCTCCTTGTCATTCAGTTTGAATTCAAGTAGCACCACCTCCTAGGACCCTTTCTGACCACTCCTTCTGCAGTTACCCTTCGAGGTGAGCTCACCCTGTAAAACTTTCTCCATAGCAGTCATTGTAACATAAATTAATCTTGTTTGTTTGCTTGTTCCTATGTTTATTGTCCATCTTCCGCTTCCAGAATATCAACTCCATGCAGGATAACCCTTCTTATTTTCCTGTGGAATCCCCAGAACTTAGCAAATGCAGGGCACTTGGTAAGCATTCAGCAAATGCACTGAATAAAACTAGCTGGCACGTGTTTTTATTGGAGCCATCCCTTCCCAGGGACCAGAATTCATGTCCTCCATCCCTGTTCCCAGTGTTGAGGTATCTCCGAAGTAAGATCAGAATTATTACTGATGAACATGGAAAGAAACTGAGAGCCCTAAGGAATACCCTGGCCTGGTGAGGTCTGATGAAATGCCCCTGCACTACAACAGTGAACACTTGCCCCGTCATCCAGCATGCAGGTGTCTCCCAGATCCTTGGTTTCTCTGTCTCCTGGCAAAGCTGGAGGTTCCTCTGCCTCTCTGTCTTTGTTTTCCAATTTGACACATCCTGGCCCCGGGGAAGATCTTCTCTTTAGCTCTGTCAGCTCTATAGTCAGGCTGCTGCAACTGTGACTGGGGTGGGCACTAGGACTAAAGGGAGCATAGGGAGGGAACATTTTGTGCCATGTGGGTAGAAGGCAACATCGGGTTAGAGGAGGCAGAGGACTGGAGTGAGGAGGGGAAACCAAGAGCAACTATAGCCCAGAGTGATGTGGCTGCCTCCTTAGCTGTTTCTTTCTAGCAAACCTTGAGGGTTTTCAGAGTGTCTTTTGGTATATTTCAAAGTTAAGTAAATTCTACTACTAATGAAAGCACTTTCCAAACCCCATTTTCTTTGGTTAAAAAGGAAATCAATTCAAAACATCTTTAAAAAGAAAAAAATAAGTAATCTAAGGACTGTGGTTATTTTATCTTGCTTGCAAGGAAGGAAGACTTTGCATCAGCTAATGACAGAGTCCTCTCTTTCTGGGCCTTGAGTGCTTATGAGTGAATCTGTAGCTAAAGGCAAATTTCCATTTCAGCCTCCTAGACAGCCTTAATTACCTGGCAGAAATCACAGAAGGTGATGCCAAGTGGCATCTGAACCTGTCATTTTCTTTCACTGTGTTGGGGATTCAAACATTTTCCACTCTAATGTGGCAAAATAGTCAATCAGCCTAAATTATGCATGCATTCCAGATCAAGCCAGGGACATGTCAGGAGCAATTCAATATTTTTTTGAATTTGGGAAACTGAAAGCCCACAAGATAAAAGTTTAGAAGAGCTAGATACAAATTAACTTTGCAATATGGGGGAAAACAAGCATAGAAGTGAGAAAACTTTTTCTCCTTGGCTGTGTCAATATCTGGGACCACTAGACAATTTCAGTAGTAACATTCTGGCAATACTGAACAGACAGTGTTAATTTCCAATACTTGCCTTGAGTTTCTGTCTTCTTCATTTTTAAAAATAGATGTTAGGTAGTGTGTTATATGTGTCGCTTATTTTGTGATTGTGACGATGTTGCCACTTCTGTGTCATTGCATTCATTTTTCAGTGGAGGAAACTTTGTCAGGGTCAAATTGACTCTGTAGAGGGAGTTCTGGTATTTCTGGTTACCTCACATGGTATAAATGATTAATTCTGGGAATTCAGGAAACATTTATAAAAAATCTATGTGACAGAAACTGAGCCAGGGTCAGCATGAATGAAACGTTGGCTCTGCGTGCAAGCCACTCCTACACTCTTGACATGTGCTCTACAACTCTGATTCAAAGTCGAATGGGTTACGGATCCTGGAGGCAATGCAGACTATGGGCTTGTGGTGGGAGCAGGGGCAAAGGAGATGCATTACAATCAAGAATCCAAGGAGAAATCAGAAATTATTAAGGATGTGTTAGAATTCTGTGTATATAGAAATAAAATGGCGGGAGAGCATATTCTAGACAGAAGAAACAGCTTGAAAAAAGGCATGAAGTTGTACAAAGACCAAGTGTGCTGTGGCAATTGGGTAAACCAGTGTGGTGGAGACCAGGCTGTTTATGATGCAAGGAGAGGAGGTGTTGCATGAAGGAAGGAGAGATAAATAGAAAATGATAAATGTCAAAAAACACTATGGAAAACTTTGAATGACAGACTGAGGAATCTGGTTACTATTTAGTAGGCAAACCTGGCTGCTGTGGCCCAGTGGTTAAGCACTGACCCATGAACCAGGTTTGAGCACATGCCTGTGTTGAGGGCTCGATCCCTGGTAGGGGCCATGCAGGAGGCAGCAGATCAATGTTTCTCTCTCTCTCCCTCTCCCTTCCTCTATCTCTAAAATCAATAAAAACATATCTAAAACATATATATATTTAGGAGGCAAGAGAGAGACACCTAAGGTTTCTGAGCAGAGGAATGACAGGCAGAACCCCTTGGGGAAGATAATTTGAGCTGTGATCATAAGGGCCTGGGCCCCAGGGCAATGGCTGTCAGAATGGAGTGGAGGTCGTGCTCTCATTGCTGACCCACCTTTGTTCAGTCAGCCCCGTGAAGTGGGAGACACTAGGAACACAGAGATACATAATCAACTTGTCTCTCTTCAAAAAGTTCACAGAGAGAACTAATGGAATGTCCAACCAGCCTTGCTTCCAGGGACTTCTACTTATATAGCCAAGGACAATCTGATTGTATCTCTCCAGTCAATAACTAATCCTCAGACAAAAAGTGACAAGTTCTGACAATCAGCCAGATTTGCTAACGCCAAATAGCTTGATATTTTGAGAAGTGCAAAAGGATACTATGATTTCCTTTTATTTAAATATTTACTAAAGACAAGCAAACTTTTAAGTAGAATGATATGCAACTAAATTTTTTAAACATGTCTGGGCCTGTTGATTGCCTCCACTGAGTTCCACATCCTGGTACAAGATCCTCAACATTAATGCCCTATATTAGCAACACCCTCCAGGGGCACAAGCTCTCTCTCTCTCCAAGACACCTTTCACAGGCTAAGGCAGAGATGGAGTTTGAGCTGATCTCCAGATTGCATCCTATCTGTGCACACAGGTTTATTCTACAAAAAAAAGTATGGTCTCCCATGGACATGACAGTGTGTTAAAACTCAAATATGGTCCAGTCTGCAGGTTTGTTCATTCTGAACCCTAAAATAATAAATTTTTTTTTTGCTATTTAATAAAGATCACATCTCTAAATGTTTGTGTCCATTTCATATACATAAGCAATAAAAGTTAAGCAGGTTAACCATCAACTGTATTATTTCTTTATGTTTATAAGGTGATTTTTTTTTCTTTTATCAAATTCATTCACATGCATTATCTCATTTGAGTTTTACAGATATCTGATAGGCAGCATGGGTGCTATTGTCCCTGTATTTCAGGAAAATACAGAGTTTCGATAACTTTCTCAAGGATAAACTAAGTTAAAAGTCCACCACGCAGGCTTCCAGACTCTGCCAGGGCTCATTCCACGTATCCCCCAGCTGCTAAGTTTTCAAGAGTGTTTCAGGAGCAATTCTTTAAAAGTTAGGAGCAGGTCACTAATGAAGGTGTGTATGTCTTAATAGTGATGAATTAGAAGAATGGAAAATCCAAGGGCATTCGTATGGTTGAGAAGATGATGTTTTGGCTTCGCTGGGGAGCAGCGAAAGGTTTCTCAGGCTTCGGGGATGGTGAGGGAAGATCCAAGGTGACATTTTATGTTTCTTTTATCTTGGCTGAGACCTTGGGAAGAGGTTAAAAAGCTGGAGAAAGGTTTGTTACTTAAAGAGGAGTCTTTTCTTGAGAATTTTGCATCCCACTTTGTTTTGCTAGGCTTTCAGGAAATTAATAGTCAGGCAGCATTCCAGCCTCAGAAACTGGGCTGGAAGCAGCTGTTGGGTATTTGGTCTGTGGATTAAAAATGCTACTGTTAGAAACCTTTTGCAAAGTAAGACAAACACCAGGTTTGTTCCTGAACTGCCGAAGGAAACACTTTTGCCTTTTCAGCTAGAGTTAATTATCCATACCTGAGAAAATTGCCAGTGGAGATCATGATCTGCCTGAGGTGTCTGTGAACTGCCTTCCAGAACCCTCTGTTCCTTGCTGTCTTTTTTACCTGGAAAAACTCAAAGAATTCCTAAACTGCATGGAAAACCAAGATATGAGAGAACAAGTTTTCTCTTTATGTGAGTCTTAAGTCATGCATTGGGACTTCAGTGTATTATGCTGATGATCTACCCCAGAGCTCTTATAAAATTGCTTCTCTGGGTGATGGTTGGAGCCTCATTGCACTGGACAGATATGGTGGGCAGAGCTGATTATCAAGAAAGTTAGTTTTGCCTTGTTAAAAACTACTCTACAACTGAAACGTCAAGTGAGAATTGACAGAGTAGAAGGGTTTAAGGAGGTCATAAGAGTTTGAACCAGTAAAAAATGTGTATCCTAAATGCTGTTTTGGCTTAGTGATTCTTGAGTGCAGGATCTGAGTCCTATTTATATCTGTATGCCCCGTCCTGTTCCTGGCACACAGTAGGCCTTGATATGTGTTCCCTGTTGAATGTTTATTGACCTGGAGACATGTTCATAGACACTGGTTTTGCAATACATAAGCAGACAGAAAGAACCCCTTAGCAAGACAAGGACCAGTGAAGTGCTCTTAGAGAAATGCATTGGAACTTCGTCTGCATTTTGACTGTGACTTTATAGAGTGAGTGGTGGTCAGGCCTGATGGTGACTGGAGAATAAAATAAGAGAAGATAGAATAAAGTGGATCTTAGGGATAGGATGGGATTTACTGATGTTGATATTCCCCTCTACCTACAATAACTCCTGAAACCCTTTGTTCAAACCTTGGAGGTAAAACCAATTATATCTTGTGTCCTGACTTTTATTTTCTTAACAAATGGTGCCAGCACAATGTGTTGAAAAGGTATCTTTCCCTCCACTTAATTCTCTTTGCCCTTTTGTCAAAATCAATTGGCCATATATCTACATGTGGGTGTAATACTGTACCCTGTCTCTTACATTGATGGATTTGTACAACTTTATGGCAATCCTACTCTGTCTGATTATACAGATTTATAAGTTTCAAAACCAGGTAGTATAAATTCTGCAACTTTGTTCTTGTTTAAATTTATTTGACCATTGTATGTCATTTAAATTGTCACATAGATTTTGGAATCAGCTTGAAAATTAATATTAGCTTTAAAAAATGTCTGCTGAAATTTTTATTGGAATAGCTTTAAATCCATATGTCAGTTCAGAAAAAACATTAACCTCTTAAAAACATTGAGTCTTCCTATCCATGTGTGTGGTATATCCCATTTGTTTGGCTGTTCTTCCACATCTCTCACTAATGTTTTGTAGTTTTTAGTGAAAAGCTTTGTACGTTTTTTGTCAAATTTATCACTAATTATTTTATATTTTGATATTATAACTTATTGTTTTTAATTCTATTTTATGAGTGTTTATTGTTTGTATGCAATTATTTCTTATTGCCCATAAATAATTAATTTTTATGTGTTCAACATATATTCTGAAAACTTGATAAACTCACCCATTAGTTTTTTTGTACCTGTTTCAGAGATTATTTAGGATTTTCTACAAATATATTATGTCATCTCCTGATAATGACAATTTTATTTCTTCTTTTCTAATTTGTATGGAAATTTTTCTTGCTTTATTGCAGTGACTAGGACTTTCAGTACAATGGTAAAAAAATAAATAAAAAAAATTGAGAGCAGGTGTTCCTGACTTTTTTCCCAAAGCTTAGGGGGAAAGTATTCAATCTTCACTATTAAGTATGATGTTAACTGTTAAGTTTTTTAATACATTTTTTTTTCAAGTTGAACAAGTTACTTCTATTTCTAGGTTGCTGGGACTTTTTAATCATGAATAGACATTGAATTCTGTCCAATTTATTTTTCTGTACCTATTGAGATGATCATATGGGTTTTCTTTATTTAGTCTACTAAGATGGTGAGTTCTACTGACTGATTTTCAAATGCTAAAGGAACTTTGTATTTCTGTGATTAATCTCACTTAATCATGCATGATGTATTAAATAAAATTTGCTAAAATTTTGTTAAGAATTTTTGAGTCTAGAGAGATGTTGGGTTATATTTTTCTGTTTATGTAATATCTTTGTCTAGTTTGCATATCAAGGACAATACTGGCCTCACAGAATGGGTTAGGAAGTATTCACTCTGCTTTTATTCAGGAAGAGATTATAGAGAATTAGTATCATTTCTTCTTTCAATGTTTGGTAGAACCCCCCCAGTGAAACCATTTGGGCATGGTGATTTCTTTTTTTTCACAGTTATTAATTGGTATTCAATTTAATTAATATGGGCGTATTCAGGTTATCTTTAGTGAACTTTGGTAGCTTGTGTTTTTCAAGGCATTTGTTAATTTCAAATAATGTGCAAAATTTATTGCCATGAAGTTCTTCATAATATTCATTTTTATCCTTTTGATATCAATAAAATGTACAGTGATGCCCATTTTTTTCATTCCTGATATTGGTCATTTTTCTGTATCTTTTTTTTTCTCCTGATTAGTATGTCTAGAAGTTTACTAATTTTAGTAATTTTCTCAAATCATTGATTTTTCTCTATTATTATTTTGTTTTCTATTTTATATACTTCCACTTTGATCTTTATTATTTCCTTTTTTTGACTTATTTTATCCTGTTTTAAAACATTGTCTAAGATAGGAGGGCAGCCAGGTACCTGTGACTTTATCATGGCCCAATGCAAAAGACTCCCTGTTTGAATTTGCACTGTAATCATCTCTGCTCCCACCCTCTTTGTGATTACTGGGCTTTTAATCATTAATAATACTCAAAGTTGAAAGTGTGAGATATGTTGAGTGTGAGCAGAGGCATTTTTCTGGGATCATAAGGAAGTTAAAAGCAAATCCAAACAAAGAACCAGGGATGTGACTGGAAATCCTCATTTAGAGAGGAGAAGATGCTCAGAATAAGGTCATGTAGCGACAAGGAGCTATGTCTTATGTGGCCACAGAATTTGGAGGTCGAATACACATTCACCACGCACACTTGAGACAGAGTTGAGGCAACAAAACACTATTTATTGGAGCATTAAGTAAAACAGACAAAGTAAAGCAAAGTGAGACAAAGAGTAAAGCAAGTCGTCACCATCCAAAGAATGTTTCCAAGATGCAGGGGAACTGAGGCAGCACCTTGGCTTCAGGGGTATCCGGCGAGAGTCCCTGTCAGAGAGTTCTGACTAGGGCCCCTCAGAAGCTATTGTTATAGGATTTCTTATAGGTCCTTGATTTATGGAGTGTTCTATAGCAACGGGGCAACCTACCTGTGGTTACTATAACCACAGGGGGCATCTCTATGTGATCCTATGCATGCATTCCAACTGTGGGTCAGCTATTGGTCAAGCATGAAGGCTGGCGAGGCCGTTCCGAGCTCACTGCTGCTGACAAAGGAGTCAATGCCCTGGTGCCACCCAGGCAGAACGTTCCTAGACACAAGTGAAAGGCACAAGGGAACACCTACTTCCTATTGTCTTTACTTAATAGGTCATTAGAGCAATCCTCCCTTATCTAAAGAACTGCTCCTTGGAATAAGTGTTAGACTTCATGGTGGTCTTGAAACATCCCTGGATCAATGGATAGAAGCTATAGGGAGGCAGTTTTACTTTGTCACAGAGTGTCCCAAATGGGAGTGATCTTTGTGCAGATAGGTGTGAGGTCTCAGTCCCTGGAATAATTGGACAGAACTAACATTTGATCACTTTTGACTTTGTAATTTTCATTCCTGAAGCCAGGCAGGTAGATATTCAGATTCCACTGCCACCACATACAGTTGTGTGATTCTGAGCCCGTTACTTAACCTAAGTTTCAGCTTTCTCATATGCATTTGTCAGTACTAAACATGTCTACTTTACTGGGTGGTAATATTAAATGAGATATCATGTGAAGACAATTTTAGAATCGTGTCTGGTACATAGTATGCACTCCACACATTCTTATTTATTTGTTTGGTTGTTTATTATTACCATGTACTGAAGTCATAGTTATATAACTTTCAACCTGGGAGGAACCTTACAGGTCATCCAGTCCAAAGCCCATTATTTAAAGGACAGGGAAGGTGAAGCAATGAGAAGTGACTTGCTCCAAATCATAAAGTTTGTCATTTGATAAAATCGGAGCCCAGGTATTCAGGCTCTCATCCACTGATCTTCCCCTCTCTCCACATCACACATGCACAATAGGACCCAGGGGACAAGAACCTTTCCAAAGGAAGTTCTGAATTCTAGTTTTTCCATTGGTGTGCTGTGCGATTTGGAGGTAAGCCCTTTTTCCTCTGCAGATCTCAGCTCTTCCATCCATAAAACGTGGACATGGCAATATTTCTAAAGGCCTTTCTAGGTTCAGTGTTTTGTGTTTTAAACAGGTAATTTAAGCTACTATGAAAAGAATTGGTTTGTTGAAATTGTTTTCCTCAAGCAGGCACTTCCATTTGCCCACAGTGACAAAGAAAAATGCTTTGGTTCATGTTCTATTTTAAAAGAAAATCTATCATTCATTTCTAATCTTGTTTGTTTGCAGCTGTGTTGAGTTAAATAGCATACCAAGGCTTAAGGCAAGCCAGCCAGCTTCCCGGGAAGGCAGCGTGAGGGTTGCTCCTTTGTGTTTTTTATCTCCCTTCCGGTGCTGATAAAACTGCCTGCCACCCACCCCTGTCCCTGTCAAGGGTTTAGGATTTGCAGAGACCACACTGTTCATCCAGCTCCTGGGACCCTCCCTACCACCTTAGAGATAATTACTTATTCATGCTGTTCTCAAGTTGGTAGGGAGCTCGTTCCACTTGCCTGCCTCACGAATGCCTGCTTTCATCCACAAAAGAGAAGCAATATTCTGAAAAGATACATCAATTAAAGTGTCTGCCTCCTGGCTTCCTTTGGCTGCAGTGAAAGAGGGAAGTTTTCCCTTTTCTCTTTTCATGCTCATCTTGCAAGGTTTTCTTTCTTTTTATTGAATTTATTGGGGTGACACTGGTTAACAAAATTATATGGGTTACTGGTGCACGATTCTATGACACACCTTCTGTGCACTGTATCGTGCATTCACCGCTCCAAGTCAAGTCTCCATTCATCACCTTTACTCCCTCCCCACCCCAGGCAATCACCACACTGTTGTCTGTCCAAACGTTTTTTCCTCTCTTATTTTTTTCTTTTTTGCCAGGTTTTCTTTGTTGTTGCTTTGAATGGATATGCAGCCTGTCAAGACATGTGTCTTCCCTACAGAATGTACTTACAGAGCAGCTGCTCTGTGCCCAGGGCACTGCTGAGACTGGGCCTGCCCCCGGGAATGCGTAGACCGGGGTGGTGGAAAATGACTTGGGCTTAAGTCAGTATTTTAATTACTATAAAGTAAGGGCTAAGATAATAGGGTGTAAGGAGATAGGAATTCTGCCTGGGACTCAGGAAAGGCTTCCTGGAAGTGGTAGAATTTACCACTGAAAGATAGATGTAATATAAACGATCAGAAAGGACCATTTGGACAACTAATTTCTTTTTTTTTTTTAACCCTCACCTGAGGACATGCTTTTATTGGTTTGAGAGAGAGAGGAAGAGGGAGAGAGAGATTGAGAAACATCAATGTGAAAGAGAAACATCGATCGGTTGCCTCCAGGGCAAGCCCTGATTGGAAAGCAAACCCGAACCTGGGCATGTGCCCTGACCAGGCATCAAACCCTCCTCCTCCTGGTGTATGGGGCGATGCTCCGACCAACTGAGCCGCACCAGCCAGGGCTGGGCAATTTTTCTTTTCCAAAAACTTCTTAAGTAATGTTAGTTGAATGTCAACTCAGTGGCATTTCCTATGCTAATTAGATGGTAGGATTTACTTGAGAGAGGGAAAAGGTGAATCTGGTGGCCAAAGACAACATCCTGCCTGGATGGAAGACTGTTGCTCATTTCAGGTAGGGCAACTGAGGCAGTATAGGAAAACTGACTTCTATAAGCGATTCCAGTGGCTCAGAGGAAGAATGGAGAATGTAGGAGGGGTGTCTTGCCTTTTCAGGACAATGAATGTAAGGGCTTTTAACCTCCACAATATAGACATTTTTGACCACATAATTCTTTGCTGTGGGAGGATGCTGCTAAAAGATATTTAGTAACATCCCTGGCTTATACTTACTAGATGCCAGCAGCAACCTCTCTGCTGTTAGAACAACTGAAAACCTCCCCAGACATTGTCAAATGCCCCCCAGTAAGCAAAATTGCCCTCGTTGAGAAACACTGAGGATGCAGTTTATATGTTTGAAAAAACATAAAAGTCAGGATCAGGAGACTAAGTCTCCTCTTTATAGTTTTGAACAAGTCACTTTCAATTTGGGACTTCAGTTTCTTCATTTTAAAAAGAAATGAGTTTTACTAGATTTATTCATTTGTTCTTTATCTGTTCCTCTGTTTCTTTATTCCCTTCATACATTTTTCACCAGCTCCTGTTATGTGCCAGGCAATCTTCTAGGTGCTAGGGATATAGCAATGACCAAGGAGAGAAAGGCCCCTGCCCTCGTAATGCATTCAAGTCAACAGAGGCAGGCAGTAAACAAATAGGCGTAAAAATGTGATAAAATCCCAAGCAATGACAAGTTTTATGAAGGAAATAAAATGGAGCAATCTTATTAAAAGTGAAAGTAAGAGGCTGTTCTGTGAAGAATTACTCTGAGACGACCTTTGAGCTGAAGCCTGAGTGTTGAAGGAGCATTCTTTAGAATGCCCCAAGCAGAGAGGACAGGAAGGGCGAAGGCTCTGAGGGAGGAAGGAGCTAGCCCTCTCCAGAGGGTGGTGAACAATGGGGAGAATGCTAGGAGAGGTCTGACGGGAGACAGGGACGGTTCCTCTGGCATTGTATAGACCAGAGGTAGGGAACATCCAGCCTGCAGGACATTTAGGGCCCTCGAAATCATTTGGTCTGGTCCTGCCAAGGCAACCGCAGGTGGGACTCGAAATTCAATAATCTAGGAGCTTTTTTCATAGCAACAATAATTCCGTATGGCCTGTGAATTATGTTACAAATATCCAAATGGCCCTTGGCAGGAAAAAGGTTCCCCATCCCTGGTGTAGCCCATGTACAGGAGTTTGAATTTTATTCTACTTGCTACAGGATGCTATTGGAGGGTTTGAAGCAGGAGATACAATCTGATTTATTTTCATGAAGATCATTCTGGCTGCTCTGAGGATAATAGATATTAAAGGGGCAAGAATGGAAACCAAGGGATGTAGAGGTTTCAGTAGAGCAGGAGAGAGACAGCCATGGCTTAGCCTAGAGATATGGCAATGGAGGCAGAAGATAGAGTTAGGATTTCTTTTGGAGGTAGAGCCAACTGGATTTGCTGATGGTTTGGATTTGGGGGCTGAGGAAGAGAAGGCTATCAAGGATGATGCCTAGGCTTTGGCCAAAAGAACTGTGTGAATCATTTTGCCCTTCACTTACGTGAGAAAAATAGGTATGGGAGTGAAAGGCAATAGTTCAAGATGAGTCTAAAATGATTTCCAACTTGAAAATTCAATTCCATAATAGAATTCAGTATTACCCTCCTTTTGTTTTCTTCAGAGACCTCAGTCTACCTTTTTCCACCTCCACAACACACATATACCAAAGAGACACACACGGAAAGCTCTAACAAAAATAAATGTGTGGGACAATGGCATAGCAGGGAATCAGAGTTGTTTCTAAACCACCTCATGCGTGCAGAGATAGTCTTGTTCCTAACAAGCACCAAGGGACTTTGGAAAATCAAGTTAGATGAGATCTTGTCAATGGGAGGTTTTGCTATCAAGAAATCTAATGAGGCTTAAAGAAAACTGATAATTCATTAGCAATCTTGAACGTGCCCCCATTTTGCTGCACGATAATTATTGAGTAGCTACAGATCAGAAATATAGAGACTGACTGCTCCATCCATCAAATCCCAACAGCCATAATCATCCAATGAATGCCACATAAATCAAACAGTGGAAAATAATAATATCTTTGCTTCCCCCTGAGCCTTTCAGCAACATTTCCAGAGCCTATGGCGAATACATTTACTAGAAACTCTGGCTCCCTCTAGGGTGCAAGGTCATAGCTGTCTAACAGTTACAGGACAGTGTTACTCCTTAGACACAAGGCAGAAAGCAGGGATGTAGTCTTTTAGCCTAGGAGGAAGTAGTCCTTTAGTTTGGATCCTACTAGGAAAGTAAGAATTTGAGAGTAGGCATGTCTCTGACATGAGGCTTGGGGTTTTCAGGACTCTAAAACTGGAGTGGGCTTCTTTCCAGGGCTGGGGTAAGGGAGTCATCTCCAGAAGCCTTAGATCCATTTCATCCAGCACTAAAATGGAGAGACTGCATGGGATGGGGGCAAGTGAAAACTGCAGAACTCTTGGCACAAATAACTCTTTACACATCCACCTCCCACACTAAGAGACTTGAACATTCAATTCTGGCATTGCCTTTATCAGCTCAAGACAGTGTCCTCGGATAACAACTCCAGCCCCTTTAAAATGCCTGCCTGAGAAATCTCATCACTGCCAAAGACTTTACTGTTTGTACCAGCCAAAACCTGACTACAAGCCCCCGACCTTCCTTTTCTTAGAGCATTTACTTTGGAAAACTTGTCATTGTAAATCCTTTCTCTGTCCCTTTGAGATCTATCTTCTCTACAGCCCAGGAAGGCCTTTCTCAAGGACCTGAGGGCCATCCGTTTGAAATGTAATCAGCAAAAAAGATAGTCTTCAGACTCTATTAAAGTTAGAGTCACAGACTCTGTGGGAGGGTGAGAGCCTAACTTTGATAAGCACCAGTTAGCAAACACAAATGGCCTGATCACATTGACCGCCCACCCCTTAATGGCCTGCAGTACTTTTCCTTCAGCATGCCCCAGCAAATGCCATTTTCCTAACAAGTTCTGCAGGTACCTATCTATCCATTTTTAAAGTCAAGATATTTTTCAAAGCCTGCTTTGGAAAAGATTTGAGATTTTTTTCTGTTATTCCTTTTCCCACTTGTTTTTCCTTCCTTCCTCTTCATCTTAACACATTGTGATAAAAAATGAAAGCATGTTTATTACCTATTAAAAAAATAAGTCCCCTGCTTTTTATTCAGTGGAAGTGAGTTCAGTTTATTCCCTGAAGTCTCTTCCCTACTGCAGTAGCTCAAATAAAACCTGTTTTGCTATTTTTAACAAGGGTCTGGTACAACTTTTTTTTTTTACACATCCAAGGGTCTGCAGCTCTGAAGACCATAGGAGCAGGTCTGAGCTCAAACTCTTCTACTGGCATAACTGTGGACAAATGACTCCATTATATGAAGCTTTAACTTTGTAACTGTGAAATGAGCATACTAAAATGTATTTTATATTTCTAAGTCATTGTGATCATAAAACTGCATAATACTTCAGAAATATTCAAGTGCTGGAAAACGTGAGAGGTTTTGAATGGTTGTTTTTTAGATCAGGACAATCTTTGAAAAGAATGTACTGCTGACTCACGAGAAGCCCATGACACAGAAATCTTCCCATGTATACCCAATTTATTTTCTTTCTTTTTTTTAAAAATATATCTTTATTGATTTCAGAGAGAGGAAAGGAAAGGGAGAGAAAGGGATAGAAACATCAATGATGAGAGAGTCATTGATCGAGCCTACAACCCAGGCATGTGCCCTGACCAGGAATCGAACCCGGATCGCCTGGATCCTAGGTCGATGCTCAACCGCTGAGCCATGCCCGGCTGGGCCCCAATATATTTTCTACCCTCTTTTTCCTTATAAGTTGAGTATCAAGGCCCAACATTTATACACTCCTAGGAAATAAACCAGTCTTGGGTTTAGAAACTACGTTTTTGTGACCTTAGATATATCATTATTAAGTACAAACATGTTACCAGGAAGGGACAACACATTGACCAGATTGCAGCTATCTCTGCTTTGGAAGAGGTGAGTTTCTAAGAACCTGATGTGTCACTAATAGAAGGTGACAGAAAGAGGTCCAGGCATTGACTCAGAAGAATGCCAGGTCTATCCTCTCTCTGCCATTCTATGATGTGTGTGGAGATGAGCAGTGGCCTTCAAAGCATGAGCTCCAGTCCCTGCCTTCTTGACCTTGTGCAGTGGTGGGCATTGAGGTCCCCACCTCTCTTCCCTGAGTCAAATTTGGAGGCCCCGAGCACACTGAGCACATCCACCAGGAGAGGCTGACGGTATTTTCTGCTTCCTGGGCTTGGGGGTCACTGTGCCAAGGTGGGCTCTGACCTAACAGACTCCTTTACCCAAGCTACAGTCTTCACCTGCTTCCTACTATACTTGCTCAGTCAACAGGAACAGATTTTCCTGCCCCAATTTTCTGCTGAGACTGTAGTGTTTATAAATTCTAGCCATTTGATTAGGCCTAGACACTCTACCTGTGTCTTGCCATTCCGCTCTTCTTGGGTCACCAGATCCCGTTTCTCCTCCCCACCCTCCAGTGAGTCCTATGGTTCTGCCCAAACAAGCAGTCCATCGGGGCTCTGCCACCATGATGCTGCACTTAACTGAGTTCATATCACCATTGCCTGGGTGTTCCTGCTTTGTGCTCCACTTGTCAGACCAGATTTCTGTTCTGGCTCTACCAGCTCACAGGAGCTGAGCTCCCACATCCTGTGAATGATGCAGTTTGAACTGACAGCCACCACACTCAGAGTCAGCTTGCAAGTCAGAGAGGTTCTCATTGTCCCGGTCCTGACTGTGTCCCCTCTAACCCTAGCTTCTCCAGGGCCTTGTGTGAGGTCTCAAAAGATCTTACTCAAAATCTGGCTTTGGATTCATTCTGATTCTCTTTTGCAAATTTTTGGGGAACTCTACTCTGAGAATTGCCATGCAAACAAATCATTCTCATTGCTTTAAAGATATGCCTCACCTCTTCTATGATGAAGATGAAGTGTCTTGGTTTTGTCAGCCCACATCTCCTTTTTGCACTTGTCTCATAAGCATGGAAGAATTTAAATTTGAAGGGCAATTCAATACATTATCAATTCTGAGACATCTTGCCATCATTGTTAAACAAGCTTGTATTATATTTTAAAATAGTTAATGAAATGCTAATTTGATTTTGGTCAATCCTTTTTTATCGCATCTCGCTGAACAACTTCAGTGATTTTAACACTGCTAAATATATTCTTCAAAGTACTGATAATAACAAAGGCCTAGGCTGCAGTTGCAAAGAACTATAGTGCCATCTGAATTAATGCCTTTGAGATTAAAGGCTTTCTTGCAGGGTGTTCAACCCTGGGCATAGTAGCAAAGACTACTTCAATCTTCATCCAGAGCATTTGGTCTTGCAATTCAGATTTCAGTTTTTCCTCCTTTTGTGGAGAGTGAGTACAATAATTCAGAAAAACCCATCAATCACTAAGCTTAGTGCCATTAATTTTTCCTAACTATAACAAGGGATGATGAGAGCTCAGGGTACTGTCCTGTGATTGAGTCACCATGCAATTCTTTATTATCTCCTGGCTTCAGTTTACTCATATGGAAAATGAAGATTTTAGGTGATATGATCTCTCAAATCATTCCCACTTTAAGGTGTGTGTTTTTTGGGGGGAGGGGGGAGGGTATTGGCCTAGTCACTGAGCATCCTCAAAGCTTCAGCTTAACTCCAAACCAGAGTTAGTCTAAGTTAGACCAAGTTGTGCCTTCAGATTACCCTCCACTACAAGTTTCCCAAATTCTAAATGATTTATTTGTTCCTAAAAATGATTCACTCCTGCCCAGCCAGAGTGGCTCAACCACTGAGCATCGACCTATGATCCAGGAGATTGAGGTTCGATTCCCAGTCAGGGCATATGCCTGGGTTGCGGGCTTGATCTCCAATGGGGGGCATGCAGGAGGCAGCCAATCAATGACTCTCTCTCATCATTGATGTTTGTTTGTTTGTTTTCATTTATCTTTTTGTTGAAAGTATTACAGGTGTTCCATTTTTTCCCCTCTTTACTCCTTCCACCCTGCTTCTGCCCCCTCCCCAGGCCTTCACCCCACTATTGTCCAATTCTATGGGTTATGCATATATGCATATAAATTCTTTGGTTAATCTCTTCCTACCCCCCACCACCCTTCCTTCTTCCCTCTGAGATAACGACAGTCTGTTGCATGCTTCAATGTCTCTGGGTCTAATTTCTTTGTCAGTTTTTTTTTGTTCATTAGCTTCTTTTTAAAGAAAACCCTTCAACACTGCTTTTTCTTTAATTTCCTAGTTGTAGGACTTCAGGTCAGCTAGATTTCAGGAGGTTCTGAACATGGTTTTTCTGTATTTTAGTTGTAATTTTGATGTGGTTGTGGGAGGCAGCAGGTACCATGTTTACCTATGCCTCCATCTTGCTGTCTCTCTCATCATTGATGTTTTTATCTCTCTCTCTCTCCCTTCCTTTCTCTGAAATCAATAAATACATATTTTTAAAAAGTTAAATAAAAAATAAAATTAAATAAAAATGATTTGACTCCTAATATGTATAAGACACTAAATTTGTTGTAGTTGTTAGAAAGTTACTATAGAATTGAATGTAATGATCTGTTGTCTATTGTTTCAGGCCCCTGAGATTGAGCCAGCTGTCCCCTTCACAGGACAAGCCTTCAGACTCAAAGGCAGCACTGCTCTCTCCCCACAGAGAATCATAGAAGCAGAAGACAAAAAAGAAAAGGCCCATCTTAAGATGGATTGGTGGATTTACATTCTTCTCAAGCTGAAAGAGATTTTTGAAGTCCTATGATCAATCCCACTCCCTTATTTTACAGTAAGGAAATCAAGGTTCAGAAAAGAGAAGTTAAGTAGTTAGAATGAAGGCAGACAGACCTGGGTTTGAGAACTGGCTCTACTTCTTGATAATTGCTCAAGACTCACTCAAATTATTTACTTTGTAATACCCTGGTTTCTTCACTTGTAAAATGGTTATAATAACTACCAATTTTATAGAGCTTTGTAAAGATAGATGAGAAAATAAAAAGAAGCATATACCAAGCATATATTAAACACTCGATAAAGTCAAATTTACCTATCACAGTGCTTTGGAACCAAACCCCCACATTCTGCTCCCTTTGATTATACAATCAGAACCTTTGTTTTATGGATCTAGAAGAAAAAGCTAAGTGAAAAATGCCAGTATCTTAAAGTGTCAAGAGTGGCTTATTTTCTTCAGACAAAACATCTAAAAAAATAAGGTGAGACCAATGGCTAGACTTTGATATAATTAACAGTTCAAGCATGAAGACTGATGACAGATTACTCATATTGCAGAAGCTGCCAGAGGAGACATCAAAACAATCTTACAGAAGCAGTTGCAGAGGACAGGAGAGGATTGTGACAAATGGAGCATAGGATGTGCAAGGTGTGGATACAGATGGTGGTCCTGGCATATGACTGGGGAAGGGGAGTGGCGAGAGAGGTGTCTAAGACAGACAGGTAATGCTGGTGACACAGTTCAGCGGTCTCAGGACCTCTGATGTAGAATTAGAAAGAGCTCTAGAGAGAGAAGGCAGAGTCTCAGTCCTAAAGGAGTTCAAGACTTCAAGGACTTGGTTAGAAGGTCCAGTGGGAAAATGCCCAAGGACTATTGACTGAGAAGTGTCCCTCTTCCATAGAGAAGGTCATCCTCTGTCCAAGCACTGAAGAGACAGATGAAAAGCAGTAAGGGGGACAGGGTCGTTCTGAACTGCGTGTCATTTAAACTTACATAGTTTAAGAATGTTGAAACATATGTTAGGTCTTTGTGGCTGAACTCTCCTTATAATAGTATTTAGAAACAACCCAATATTTTCACACAGCTGACAAAAACAGAAGCTCAATTTTAGGCACCAGAGGGGATAAATTTGTTTTACAGGAAATTGTTTTTTCAACTGTAGATGATGTTCAGTTATAACTCATTTCTGGTATTTTCATTTAGAGTCTTTTTGCTGGGCTTATAAATACTGTATTTAATTTCCGAACTCCTCAAAGTATTATAAAAATCAAACTGGGGTCAACTACAAGGTTCTCAGGACTCTGGTGATGCTGAGTTTCCCGCAGGGAAGAGAGCCAGGGCCCAAATCCACAATGGTGGGGGGCGCCCCCCGATTGCTCTGAAAAAATCAATTTTTCTTGTCATTCTGGCTGAATGAGGTCTCATCCTCAGAATAAAGATTATATTTCCTTAAAAAAAAAAAAAAAGGGCAGTGAGGGGGTAAGGGACCACCTACTTCAGTAGCCAGAAGAGCACATTGAGCCTTGGTCTTAGATGAGGCTTAAACATTACAGCCAGACCCCCTTCTCATTCAGAGAGAAACCAGTGTACTCTTCAGAGAGCCCACGCAGGGGCCAAGGCAGGGACAGAATTTACTGGACCAATGATATGGCATGGGGCTTGGTCAGAAGATTAAGACAGAAGACATCCATTTAGAGAACATGGACTTAAGCAGGACCAGATGCCAGGCTAACTTGATGCCATGTGCCTTGCACTCCTGGCATAGGAAGCCTTAAATCCTCCCTGACGGTGAAAGGATTGGTGTTTGAGTTAAATATGAGACTAGGTCAGTAGGGGGCTGGTGTGAATAGGGTGCAAGGTGGTCAAAGACAGCAGCTGCCAGGACTGCAGAAGCGCAGAGCAGGACAATTGTTCAACTGCAGCCAGAACATCTTCAAACTTTCTCCACAGCACTTTGCACACATCTCTATTATAACAGTCACTAAAATCTACCATGACTATATGTCTGTCTGGTCCTCTGAACTACAAAATATTGAAGGCAGAGGTTTTGAAAGAGGGTTCACTTTGAAGTTATACAGTATGGATTCAAATTCCGCCTCTAACAGCCACTAGCTGTGTGACCTCAGTTTCTTAAACTTTCTGTGTTTCAGTGTTCTCATCTGTAAAATGGGGATAATAACATCTGTCTTATTGTTGGAGTGAGAATTAAATTAGTTAATAAAACAATTAGACCAGTGCCTAGCATAGTGTGAATGTTGTATAAGTGTTTGTTAAATAAATAAAAGTTTATCTCTGTTCCTAGCTCTTGGTATAGTACTGATTTTCAATGTTTGATAAATGATTGTTAAAGTAAAATATTAAATTTTTTACTGGGCATTCTTGCTGAGTGGTGATTGGAAGTCATGGACCCATGATCTATGACCTCACCGTGACCCAAGACAGCATGACCAAAGGGTGACAGTAAGTGAGTCGGCATAAAGCACGTTTAATGGTTTCTTACATTGGTAAGCACAGTGTTAGTGAAGGCTCACAGGTATGTGGGAATGACAGCATAGGAGAAGGTACTGGACTAGAGGCTCCCAAATAGGACTCTAAGTCTGGTTGTACTTTTCTGTTCCCTCATTTTAAAAAATGCTGATATTTATACTTATTCTGCCTACATCATAGATGGGATAGTGTTGAGAGTCAGCAGAAATGTTCATGGGTGAAAGCGCTTTATAAACTATAGAATTCCTTATGTATTTTAGAGATCATTAATTCTGTGTATGTGTCAATGATATGTCACTGCCGCTCTACCAGTTATTTCTTTTTAAATACAGTGGTACCTCAGTTTTCTAATGTAATCCATTCCAGAAGACCATTCGAGTTCTGAAATTTTCGAAAACCGAGGGATGAACAGCCAACAGGGATGAAGGCCTCAGGGTCTTGCCCTCAGCGGGAGTCATGTGGCATGTTCGACTTCTAGGTGTGTTGGAGAACCGAAGCATTTACCTCCTGGTTTACGGTGTTCGTAAACCAAAATGTTCATCAGCGGAGATGTTCGAAAACCGAGGGACCATTGTATTTCTATCCCTCATTCTTTCTCTCTCTCTCTCTTTATTTATTTTTTTTTTGCAATTGGAACCCAAAATATAAATCACAGTGATTAATCAATTTCTAGACAACTTTCATAACATTTGCTTTAAAAAAAATTATCTTGTAATTACTAGAGTTTGGAAACAGTATAAATGCATGCATGTACACACACACACACACACACACACTTTTAAGCTCCGAAGTTTGCTGTTTATAAAGAATCAAATATTTAGCCTGAGTGAGAGCAGAGCAATGAAATATTTGACTGAGAGTGTTTATCTGACCTGCAATATAATTGGACTTTATCAGCCAAGTTGGGAATAGGAGTTAGATCTTAACAGGATTAGAAAGATCATCTTAGACTTTGCTTCATAACCTGAATGTTGAAATCTGTATTGGTTTTTCAGACACTGAGCCTACTATGACCTTTTGCTGCCCATCAGCATGGTTTCTTCAAGTGTCTCTATTTGGAGTGGAATAGGATTGTATTTAAACAGCAGTTTGCACCTATCCTGGTTTCTTTTCCTAGGAGCAATGAATATGATACAAGGTTCCAGATTCAACATTGAATAATAAAAGCATGGCTGTGGCCCTGGCTTATGTGGCTCAGTTAGTTGGAGCATCGTCTGGTAAACCAAACGATTGCTGGTTCAACCCCCAGTCAAGTGTGTGTGGGAGGCAGCCCATCAGTGTTTCCCTCTCTCTCTAAATATCAATACTTTTTTTAAAAAAGTATTACTGTAATCATAGGATGCTGGCAGGAGTCAAGCCTTATGGCACAGCATGATATTGAACTGGAAAACAGAGTACCCAGGTCTCATCCCAGCACCATCGCTTATTTATTTAACTGTGTAAACTGAGAGAAATCACATACACACTCTGAGCTTCAGTTTTTTCATCTATGAAATAGAAATAATAGCATCAGCCTCGCCTTCTTCTGGTTTACTATACAGCTCGTATGTGATCTTGTCCTTCGTTAACCAGGCCCTATAGAAGGTCTATGAAAACACCTAGACTTTCTAATATAAAAAGTGATAGCTGCAGCTTACTTGTGGAGGGAAAATTCATAATGCAGTATTTGGTTTTCAGCAAAATTGAGTGCCATTATTGATCAGTTTTGGCCTTCATATCAGATAGAATTATTGCCTGAAAAGAGAACTGTGCTTCCAACTTCTTTCAAACTTTGCCTATGCATCAAAAACATGATTCCCTTTGAGATTTTCCAGGCATTTCCTTAATTGAGGGTAGCTACAAGGGAGCAGATGTCTGTTGACACAATTATGAGCAGCAAGGAAAGAATCTTGAAACTTGAAAAATACAGTAGCCATTGCCCCAAGACTTTGATAGAGCTCTGGCAGGTCCCTTAAACACCTTCCTGACTTCCTGGGTTAGGAAACAGAGAAGGCAGGTTTTATCCTGAGGTGGATTTAGCTTGGCAAAGCTACCAAGTGTTCTGGAATTCAGAGTGGGTCCCTTCCTGTTTTCTGACCTCTGAGTCAGATACCCAGGTCATTCCCTCTAGTAAACCCAATGAGAGAGCTGCTTTCCTGCAGGGTCTTCCCTGGGCTTCCATCCTTTATGGCCCTGCCCTCAAGGCATCTCCTGTCTGGCACTGCATTCACTCATCACTCCTCTGGGCCTGGGCGCCACCCTGAGTGCACTTGTTTAGAGTGCACCCTCAAGGAGCTCACATCACAGGGGGCAGGGACAGGCCCAAGGCCAAGTGTGGCCTCCTGGCTGCCCTGATTAATGTCTGTACAGGCACAATGGGAATCGCAGTGAATATGCTGAATAATAAACTGCAGTCACTCTTCTTCTCCTTCAGCTTGTCCTGAATTCCTTTCTTAATCACCTCTCTCTCCTCTGCCTCTACCCCAAGACAACTCCCCCCCCTGCCAAAAAAAAAAAAAATCTAACATAATGAATGGTGCTCACTTTTGAAAGAAAAAGAGCTGTGTTTGAATCCTGGCTCTACAGGTTACTAGCTCTGTATCCATGAACAATACCCCCCACCACCCCCACCTCCAAGTTCTCTGAGTCTCAGATTCTTCACCTACAAAATGTCAGCTGTAAAGATTAAATATGAACACATAGTAAAAATTCCTGGCCCATGATAGGATTTCAATAAAACTTAACACAACAACAATAAAGTGATCCTCCAGAACCCCATCATTAGAGTCTAACAATGCTTCACAAGCAGAAGTAATAGCGGTTCAACCCACCATCCATAAGAGGTGGCTCGAAGCTTGCATCAGCCCTTTGTAAACAGACTGATCGATGAAGCCAGTGATCAGGAAAATTGAATTCCACTGAATACATTGCTGTCTGCTGGGCAAGATCATATTTCAATGAAGCCAAACTGTAAATAGTGGGAGACTTTTCTGATGAGCTATGTATTTGGGAACAGGGGATTTTGAAATGTCATTTGAGCTCAAATTAATCAAATTTGGAGTAACAGAGTTTGGAGAAACAAGTTCAATAGCATTTAGGTGCTGAATGAAAGAGAATTCAGTCTGATAACAAAACAGCCACAGACAATATAGATTCCTTGGTGCTCCCTTGGACCTGAGGAGAGAGCCTGTATTACATGCTGTGTGTATTGTTTATTCTCCAAACACTTGTTTAGAGCATTCCATGTGTCAAGAATTGGGCCAGCACTAGGAAAGTTCAGATACAGCGGAGATAGTCCCCGACATCAGAAAACTCACAGTTCAGTGGGCACAGAGGATGCTCAAATGGAATCTAGAGCAGATGAGGCCACTGTGCCCTTAGAGGTCTGGTTAAACCTGGTCTTAACTTACATTCCACAACTTGTGAGCCACTTCTAACCATTGAGCTACACTGGCCAGCGCTATGTTCTCTCTTGCTTTTTTACCTGAAACCCAAGCCAGATTGGCCAGCTTTGCTGGTCTTTGGTTTCCACCCATAGCTGGTTGAGTAAGCAAGTTTAAGGTCTCTCTGGGGCCCAATTCTCTTTCTTTATCTTTGCAATGATATTCCTGAATGTACAAGTCCCAAGATAGAGATTTGATGCTTAGGAAGGCAGTTAATAGGCCTAACTCATGTTCTCTAAATCAACATCTAACAGACAGCTCTTTTCAGGGATTATGAGGCCCTGGTGGCAACTTTGTTCCCAGGCTGCTACAGTTTACTGTGTGTTCAACATCACTCAAGGACCCTCTGTGGAAGGTAAGAATAAGGCATTTTTTGGTCTTGCACTAAAATACCATCACAATGCAACCAGAGCTCCCTTCTTTACTCTCAACCACGGCCTACTTGCTTTCATCCACCAAGTACCCAAGTCTCAACCTGATCGCAGATGCTCTGGATGTTATTATTTTTATCTTCACTTCTCCAGCCAGTGCTGGCACACAGCAGGTGCTCAGTGCTACTTGATGACTTAAATAATGTCCAAACCCGCTAACAACTTTGGTGAACATAACACACACACACACACACACATCATCATCAAAAGACAAAACAAAAAAAATTGATGCTGAGGGAATCTGGTCCTCAGGCTGTCATTTTTTTTGAATGGCTTGTTTTAGATGATTAAAATCATGAGGAGTCCAAAAGTGGAAGAATTCGTCATGTTTGACGTTGGCACATTTTAACCAATTTAAAAAATTGCTTCTGCATCAGCAACATGGCAAATTTACATGTACTTAGGTAATGAGGAAGAAAATATGCAGACACTAAATGTGAGAAGGAGAATAGCCATGAGGGAGGGGAGCAAGGGGTCATCCCAAAAGGAGGGGAAAGAGAGGGAAAACAATTTAGGACAACCAAGGAGACTGAGGAACGAAAGAGAAGACAACAGAATAGGCAAAATCCTGTTTACTCAAACGTGGACTGTTAGAGCAGCAAGGGGGTTTTAGAGTCCTGACTGTAAAAGAAGAATATAAAGCGGCAGGGGAAATAAATGACACAAGGTCACTGTGATGTCAGGGCTGGACCTCAGGCCTCCTGGGGAATTGTGCTCCTTTCCCTGATTCCGGCTGGTTCCGTAGTATGTGTAGTTTTCTTTTCAGTGCGATCAGTCCCCTACATATAATATGTGCATAAGAATTGCTTGTGGAACAGAGAATACAGTACAATGTGCTGACCTAGTCTGAAACCACATTTGTAGTGTTTTGGAGTTACTGGGTTTTATTTTTCAAGGTGAAGTATTTTAAAATGTGCATGTATATTTCCATTCCCCTCCATCAAGCCTTCTTGTGTTTTTCTTTGACATGTATTGTCTAATTGGAGCCTCGCCATAATTCTGTAAGAGAAGCACCATTATTTGTGCTATTTCCAGATGAGAAAACTGAGATGTAAAATTTTCTCTCCATGGGGCAAGTTATAAAACACATGGAATACAAACACCACCTTCCGTCCCACTGCCCCTGACAACTGTGATTTACCATCTGGAGATATTGATTTGACTAGTGAAAAAGGCTCAGTCCTGGAATCTTGTTTTTTCATTCCCACTCTCAATGCTGATTTGTAATCACAGACATTGTGAAGTCTTGTTGTTGGATGCCTCCCCAGCCTGACCTGGTGGAAGTGACAAATTCTACCTTGCCAGCATTCATGGAAAATCCAGTAGAGTTTTCCTATAGACTTCTGAAGTACAGGACTGCAAGCCCAGTCAGAGGACTGGGACAACTCTGCTAACCAGCTATATTCGTTTCCTATCACGGCCATAACAAATTACCACAAAGTGGTGGCTTAAAAATCACACACATTTATTCTCTTACAATTCTGGGGGTCAGCAATTTAAAATCAAGGTATTGGCAGGACTGTGCTCCCTCAGGAGGCTCTGGGGAACAATTCATTTCCTTGCCTTTTCCACCTTCTCGGTCTGCATTTCTTTGTTCTTGGCCCTTCTGTTTTCAAGTATATCATTCCAATCTCTTTATTGACTTCTCCTCTCTGTAGTCAAATCTCCCTCTGTCTCTCTCTTACAAGGGCACTCGTTACATGTAGGATTCAGTTAGATAATCCAGGGTAATTTCCAAATCTCAAAATCCTTAATTTAAATGTATCTGCAAAGGCCTTTTTGCCACATAAGATAACATTCACAAATTGCAGGAATTAAGATCTGGGCATTTTAGCAGTCATCATTCAACCTACTGTACCAGCCAAGGGAGATTATAAAAAAGCTTGTCTTTGCTGGGGTTCTGTGCTGAAGAAAAGCCTTTTTTATGTGTCTATGCTATGGGGAGACTTAGAGTTAAAGGTCATAGGACCTGCGTGTTGCAGGAATCCCTAAGCCTTAAATTTGCATTAAAACGTTTCTGGGGTCATGGCCCCTGTGAGGCACTCATGAAGGCAAAGGAAAAGCTTTTCTTGGGTGACATTTTCACAACCCATATTATATTGAATTCCCACCCCTATATTGCCATTAAAAAATATGCTCACACCCAAAAACTAGAGAAGGCACAAGGGAAAAAAGAGTAAATATGCGCAACAAACAGGAGGACTTGCATGGCAAGAACTTAGGATAAACCCATCTAAAGGGAGACTATAAAATCAATGTTTAAAATTATTAAAGATGTGAAATGAACAATCAAACCATAAAAAAATAAACTCCATGAAAAAAAGAATAGGTATATTTGAGAAAGAAGCAACTGATACTTCTAGAAACAAACAAAAGAAGCAAAATTATTGAAATTGAAAACTTGATGAACAGTTTAGAGAGCAGATTAGACACAGTTGCAGAGAAAACTAGTGCCTAGAAGACAAACTTTAGGACATTCACCAGAATGCTGATAGCCATCGTTTAATAGGAGTTCAAAGGGAAAGAAGAGAGGCTGGGAGTGAGTTGATATGCAATGAAAAAATGGCTGAGGATTTTCCATGTCAAAGAAAGACGTTAACTCTCAGATTGGAGATTTACAATGCATCTAGAGCATCAAAAAGAAAAAAATGCATCCACAACTATATACTTTCAAGTAAAAGTGCAGAATGCCAAAACAAGAAGATCTTCAAAATTATCAAAGAGAAATTATCAACAAGGAAACATAAATTGTACCAAAAACTACTTCTTAAAGAAAATCTAGAAATCTGAAGACAATGGAGTATAATTGACCCTGTGTTGAAGTGGTAAAATACAAGAATAAATGGTGAGAAAATATATATAAGTAACATGTGTCTAAATCTAAATATGCACAAGCTGTTAAAAATAATTACTAATTAGGGATATTTAAAACAAGCAGAACAAAATTGTTGAACAACCAATTACATGGGATTTAGGATAAGAATTATTGGTTGTTCTGCTTAGGAGTCTGATTAAACAGAAATAACTTTGAATGTCAAAGGCATATTAAAAATTTAAGGGTACCACCTAAAAGAGACACAAGGTATAATTTCAAACCAGTGAAGGGTAAAAGAGAATAAAGTTCAATGAATCAAATAGAAAATGAATATGTCATATGTAATAAAAATATTAAAAACAACAACATAGGTATAATACATATAAACCTCAGGATGGTGGCTGTTTAAGAGGATGGTCATTTGAAGATTTTTAATTCAGTTGGATCTTAATATTACAATGAGAGAGAGAAAGGAAAGAAGAAAGGAAGAGAGGGAGTGAGAAAGGGAGAGAGAGGGAAGGAGGTTAGATAGACATGGACGAAGGTTAACATTTATATTTACTAGGTAGAAGTTTTATGAGAGCCTCATTGTCTGCTATCTTATTTACTGTATTTTAAAACTATGTTATTGTATCTAAAGGAAAAGAAACAAATGGCACTAGATTAGAAATTAGGAAGTCTGCATTCAGGTTTAGCTCTGAGCCTAACTTGCTATCTGATCTTGGACATCACTAACCTGTTTTGGGTCTCTTTGTCCTTCTGTTGAAGACAATGTATTAATGTATTAGGGTAGATAATCTCTTAGTCACAATTTTACATTTCTAAGAATCTCTAGTCATCTCTCCATTTTAATTTTCTCCCTGAACCACATAGCTGAAATGGAACAGGGATCATCTCATATAAACCTATTACTTTATAGAAGGAAAACTGAGGCCCAGAGAGGAGGCATGGCTTTCCCACATTCACTCCAAGAGTTCAAGTGAACAGATCTCTGCTATGCTAAGGCCCAATTCAGACTGTTTCCATAAGCTCTGAGGCTTTATCTGCCTCTCCATGGTGGTCTGATGACAAAGGAGAGAATGTCTGCAGTGGGGAAGTCACCAAAATGGATAAGAACAACCTATTAGCATTAAGCATGGACTAAATGAGACCCAATATCATTCTTTATTAAGTCAAGCTGAGAAGTTGGACGCAAGGGAGCATTTTATATGTCAACACCATAGCAAAAAATATGAATGGACTGATTAATAAGTAAACAAACAAATACTAGGAAATCAGTCCTGTTTTAATGCTTCAAATTCACAGTAACATTGTGTTAACACGAACTTCAAGTATTAACACTAATAACCATGCTAATCACTGGGATGAAGACTCCAAATTAATTCAAATGCTGCTCAATAGACCATCGCAGCATCCCCACTGCCTGTTCCTTTTCTATCTGTTCAGATCTCCATGCGGTAATTAAATCCATTAAAATGTAAAACCAGCTTTTGTTCTCAAGGGGAAACATGAAAAAGAGAGTTGAATAACATCCCTGGTGATGAAACTGTGACTTCTCAGAAATTTCCATTACATCTGAATTGTTAGCCCTCTTTTCTGAAATAGTAGCTCTGCCGCTCCAGGGTCCAGCTGCCAGGCTGGGTCCACAGCATTTCTCAGCAAGAATATTTGGTATAATGAAGAGCCTGAGCACAGGACTCAGTCAGGAGACATGCTGAGGTCATGGCTTGGCCTCCTCTAGCTATACGATCTTGGTTTTATTAAAGAGGTTTTTTCTCTGACCTCCATTTTTCCCATTTGTAAAATGGGAATATCTGCTCACCTAGGCTGATTGGGAGAATCAAATGAGATGATGAAAGTGAAGGTGCTTTTTGACACTAGTTTACAAAGTGAGCTATTCTCCCTGATGTTCAGAAGCTCACAGGAGCTTCAATTTATTCTTCGGGTAGGGCGTTATTGTTCACAAGGAAATAAGGTGTATGTAGTGTTCCCACTAAGATCTATTAGAGGGTACATTTAAGAAAGAATATAATCATGATTCTCATACAGATATAAAATGAATACATGCCAAATATTTTATTTAACTCAGAAATCAATGAAGGTTACAATGAATGCAAAAGCAAAATCATAAGACCACATATTTTTAGTCAAATGTCAACTCATGAAATAAGTTTACAAAAGGATGCAAAGTGGGCACTACCTCCAGGTCAGTTTGCACTTCTACGGACAGAAATTACGTGCGTTACTATCAGTTTTCTACAACTTTATTTCTGTCTGCGCAGACTTGTAAAATAGCCTAGTCAAAGACAAAGAGAGGCAAAGATAACCCAGGTGGATGAGCTAATTGGGACAACCACTACGTATCAGTCTTCTACAATTTTTCCTACAGACACTTTATTTAAAGAATCCCAAACCTACTCAAGGCAGCTGCTTGAATGCTGGCATCATCACTTGCCAATCTTACAAACCTTAGGTATGGAGCTGGGAAACCCTGGGCCGGGCTCTGGGATACCAACTCAGCTGTCCTGGCTCTCCCACAGGTTTAGTGTGTAGAATAACATTGGCGAGCCTCCTCTCCCATCTGAGTCTCAGTTTCCCGATCTGAAAAATGAGTGCATTGAAAACCAGTTGACTACTGGTCCTATGTGAGAAACCAGTGAGGGTGTGGACTGAAAAATTCTTTAAACAGTTGAGACAGTTTTATTCCCTACGAGTGTGTATTACTATTAAGCCACACTGAGCAAAGAAACATCACAGGGCTCTCCAACTGCTCTACCTCCTCGACTACACTTGTTTAGAAATACATACATTAGAGGAATTCCCAGAGAGAGACCATGGAAACAGTATTTGGGCATGCTATCTGTGATGGTTAATTTTATGCGTCAACTTGGAAGGTATTTTTAAAAGAGGTTAACATTTAAACAGCCAACTTTGAGTAAGCAGATTGAGTTTCCAATGTGGGTAGTCCCTACCCAATCAGTTGGAGGCTTGACTAGAGCAAAAAGACCAAGCTCCCCAAGGAACAGAGAACTCTCTCCAACTACCTTCAGACTAGAGTTGCACCATCAGCTATCTTGGATCTTGAACCTGCTGGCCCATGCTTCAGATTTTGAACGTGCTGACCTCCATCATTGTGGGAGCCAATTCCTTATAATAAATCTTACTCTTTATGTACATATCTTATTGATTGTGCTTCTCTGGAGAACTCTAATATGCTACTCGTTATCCAAATGGAAGTCTCCACAGAGGTAGTAGTTGGTAGTTTTGACTATACTCTTGGATACTCTGTGTAGTCTCAGGAAGGTACTGTCTAGTGAGAGGCTGGGAATTCTGATCTGTGGAGGGAGCTTGGCCTGGGGAGTGGTCCCAGTGGCCATGGAGGACATTCCAGGGAACATAGCATTCTCACCCAGTGGCCTCAGCTCAGGCTGGAACCACCACCCCCTCTCCCAGGCACAAGTCGTATCAACAGACATTTCTGGCCTTCCTGACAAATGAGCTATGAGGAAATGTTGTGAAGCTTGATAACTGGAGGGCAAAGATAGAGGGAGAGTTATGCCTAAGTCATAAAGCTCCTGGGAGAAGAAACAAACTCCTAAGATGAGGCTTAGTAGAGACATGGAATGAAGACACAGTAGTACCACTGTACTATCACTTATTGATTCTGGTTAATATCCCAGGCACTGATCCTTACACATGGCCAATAGTGTGGTTGAAGACCAAGGACCAGTGAGGGGGAAAATAAGGACAGCCAGTGAGCACTCACCATAGGAGCTTGGGAGAAGAGGGAGGGCTGCAGGAGGGTGGGGAAGGGGGTTAGTGAGGCACTCAGCTCCCTGAGAATGGCTTGGATGGGGGCCAGGGTCTCCATCTGCCCCTCCCAAAGACTAGCAACTGCTCATTTGTACATTGTTCTAGCAATAAGTAGTCACCAGCAACATGTCACCTCCCGCCCCCAATTAAACCTTATCAGAGTTAGCTAAGGAAGGAATAATGGTTGGTAAGATGCAGCCCAGACAGCTCCAGCATGGCTTTCATTTGCTGACAGTTTCAGCCCATTTGAGAGAGGCTGGGGAGGCACTCATGCAAGCTCACATTCCCACATGCCCAGATTTCTTGAGGATGCTCCTCAGAGATGCTAAGTGAGGCATGTGATGAGAATAGCTTACAAGGCAAAGAGTTACCTGAAACATAGGCTAACCTGAAGAGCGGTGCAGGTCTTGGTGTGGTTAGGAAAGTGGGTTGGAGACTACCAGTTCTGCAACCCAAAAACTGCCATTTTGGATAAGTGGCTTCACTTTTATGAACCTCTGAAAATGGAGATGCTACCATAGGTCTATTATGAGAACCAAATGAATGTGCAAATATGAAGGGTTTATTTTATACTTTAAAGCAAGAGTCAGCAAACTTTTTCTGTAAAGAGCCAGACAGTAAATAATTCAAGCTTTGTGGGCCATGCAGTCTCTGTTGCAGCTACTCAGTTCTGCTATTGCAGTGTGAAGGCAACTGTAGATAATTCATAACAAACGAGTTCCACCACGTTCTGAAAAAAAACTTTATTTATGGACACTGAAATGGAAACTTTATATAATTTTCATGTGTCATGCAATATGATTCTTCTTTGGACTTTGTTCAACCATTTAAAATACCAAAACCATTCTTAGTGCTAGGCCAGACAAGAAGAGAAAGTAGGCCAGATTTGGCCACTGAGCCCTTGACTGCCAAAGTGTTGCATAAATATAGAAAACACAGCAGGGAGGAATTTTGCAAAAAGGCAAAGAGGATTGTGTGTGTGTGTGTGTGTGTGTGTGTGTGTGTGTGTGTTTTCCTACATATTAATGGGGGCTTTTAAAAAGCAATTACTGACTAAGCTTTGTGGTGCTAACATGAGGGTACTAGGGGTCTGGGAACAGAGGCCATGGTAGTCTGGGCAACCAGAGAAGGGGTTCATAGAAAGTGGGTATTGGGTTTGAGCCACAAGAAGTAGAGTTTCAGATACCCAGGAGGAGAGGAAACAAGATGGCGGTGTAGGTAACAGCTGCACCCGCCGCCTCCCGCAACCACGTCAAAATTACAACTAAATACAGAACAAGCATCACTCAGACCTCCTGAGATCTGGCTGAACAGAAGTCCTACAACCAGGGAACTGAAGAAGCACCAAGACCGGTAGGAGGGGCGGAGACGCGGGCGGATCGGGGCTGAATCACGGAGACGTGGCCGCGGGCCCACACCCGGGAGGGAGTCTCGGCGGGGGAGGTTTCCCAGAGGAGGGAGGAGTCCCAGCCCCACAGCAGGCCCCCAGCCAGGGCTCCAGGGCCAGGAAGAGACGTCCCCACAACTCTGGGCTGTGAAACCAGCGGGGACTATGGCTGAGGCTGCGGGAGCCCCGGCAGCTCCTCCTAAAGGGCCCGGCACGGACTCACTCGGACGCTCCCTCTGAGCCCAGCGCCGGGCAGCAGCCTGAAAGGACCCGGGACACTCGGGGAGGAACTAACCTGCCTGAGATCCGGGCGAGAGGTGGAGGGCGGCTTCCTCCCAGGCAGAAGAGCTGCAGAGGCCATGGCTCCTTTGGCGAGTCCTCCCCGCACACAGCCCGCAGGCAGGTGCCATGTTTGAATCGCCAGCGCCTGACTCACGCCTTTGGCCCCGCCCCGTGATTCCCGGGCCCTCCCCACCTGCAGCTCATCCGGGCCATTTCCAGGGGCTTTTCTGTGCAAGTGGCCTCTCCAGCCTCATGCTTAGGACTTTCCTAAAATCTCTCAAACAAGCAACAGCGGGCCCCATACGGCTTGATAAGTGGCCCCAGGCCTGGCACTAGCAGCAGCCGGCATTGGCTCATAGCTTGGCCTCTCCTGGGCACCTCCAAGCCCAGCACAAGTAGCAGCCAACTACGGTTTGCTGTGTAGCTCATGCTGGGTGGCCCTGGGCAAGGCACTGGCACAGGCTGACTTTGCACCTCCCGGGAGGCCCCAGAGACAGTGCACCTGGTGGTCAGACTCAGCCATGCTGGATTACAACCCTACCACATCCACAAGTGACACACTCAAGGGGCGCACTTGGTGAACACCAAACCTCCACTGAAGTAAATCCTGCTCCATAGGGGTGTCTCCAGAACAGTAGCTCTCTGGCTATAGTTGCAGCTGGTCCTCACAGCCAATTGGCCTGGGGGTCAGTTCCTCCCAGTGATGCCAACAGCAACCAAGGCTCAACTACAACAGGACAGTGCACACAGCCCAACACAGGGGAGCACCTAGAAGGCCCAGCTCAGGTGACTGGGGAGGCTGAGCCACTGGATCCTACAGGACACCTACTACACAAAGCCACTCTGCCAATTCCAGGAGACATAGCAGCTCTACCTAATACACAGAAACAAACACCTGGAAGCAGCCAAAATGTGGAGGCAAAGAAACATGTCACAAAGGAAAGAACAGAAGAAATCTCTAGAAAAGGAACTAAATGAAATAGATCCAAGCAAGCTAACAGATACAGAGTTCAGGATAATGGTTATAAGGATGCTCAAGGATATTAGTAAGAGTATGATGAAAATAATTGAGAAAATCGATGCTACACGAACTGAAGTGAAGAATAATTTATAAGGAATCAACAGTAGAGTAGAGAACACTGAGAATCAAATCAGCAATTTTGAACATGAGGAAACAAAAAACACCCAACCAGAAAAGAAAAAAGAAAAAAGAATCCAGAAATATGAAGATAGCATAAGGAGCCTCTGGGACAACTTTAAGAGGCCCAATATTTGTATTATTGGGATGCCAGAAGGAGAGGAAAGAGAGCAAGAAATTGAAAACCTATTTGAAAAAATAATTACAGAAAACTTCCCCTACCTGGGGAAAGACATAGACTTACAAGTCCAAGTTCCAAACAAGAGGAACCCAAAGAGGCTCACAGCAAGACACATCATAATTAAAATGCCAAAGGTTAAAGACAAAGAGAGAATCTTAAAAGCAGCAAGAGAAAAGCAATTAGCTACCTACAAGGGAGCACCCATAAGACTGTCAGCTGATTTCTCAACAGAAACTTTGCAGGCCAGAAGGGAGTGGCAAGAAATAATCAAAGTGATGAAAAATATGGAACTACAACCAAGATTACTCTACCCAGCAAAGCTATCATTTAGAATTGAAGGTCAGATAAAGAGCTTCTCAGATAAGGAAAAGCTAAAGGAGTTCATCACCACCAGACCAGCACTAGAGGAAATGTTGAAGGGTCTTTAACAAGAAGCTAATGAACAAAAGAATCTGATGAACTAAATAAATCCAGAGACATTGATGCCTGTAACAGACAATCATATTTCAGAGGGAAGAGGGAAGGGGTTTGGAGGGTGGGAAGAGATTAACCAAAGAAGTTATATGCATATATGCATAACCCATGGACACAGACAATGACGGGGTGAAGGCCTGGAGAGGGGGTGGGAGTGAGGTGCAGGGGGTCAATTGGGGGGGGGGGGGAATTGGGACACCTGTAATACTTTCAACAATAAAGGTAAATTAAAAAAAAAAAAAAAAGGAGTAGAGTTTCAATAGGTGAGGCCATTTATGGAGGGAAGGAAGAATGAGGCACAGAGGAGACAAAATGACAGCTAATGAAAGACAACCAGAGAGAGGAATGCCATAGTCACAGTCAGTGTCAGGACTACAGCCAGAGGCTCCTGGTCCCCACTCAAGTGATCTTTCCACATCCACACTGCTTCCTAAATTGTGTGGGCAAGTAGAAAAATTAAAAGTGCCCTGCTCTAGGAGAACTTGTCAGATTGGGAGATAAAAAGACGTTCTGGAGAAAGTTATATAAAAATAACCTAACAATTGACAGGACAGAAACAATAACAAAATAATAATCACCTTCAATTGAGCACCTGCACAATCACACATTAGGTATTCAGCAAGCATCTCATTTGGGACTCATAATAACCCTTTGAAGTTCTGGTTATCCTTTTTATCTCCATTTTACACATAAGGAGACTGAGGAAAGAGAGAATGTTGCATTGGGCTCAACAACAATAAGCATTTGTGTATTGTTTTCGAAGACTCTTAGGATAGAGAGAAACATGGTGAGTAATAATCTAAGGACTGTGGCCGTATCCTCCAGGGTGGGCAGCCAGTGTTTCAGGGAGTAAATAACACAGGGGTGATCCATGTAGATGACTCAATGCCAGCCTGACTGGAGTAGTTGCAAACTTCATACATCTCTTGGCAAGCCTGGTGCGGTTCATAAAAATGTTTATAGATGCCTTTCCAGGGACCACATGCTCTAGAAGGAGTCCTAGTAGCAGCAGCATGGAGCTTAGGAATAATTAAATAACATTTTCAGCTCTCCCAAGAGCCATTAGACGAAAACAAATAAGCAGGTGAAAAGAGGAAGTTGAGAGTTATTTGCACTTTGTTAATGGGTCTTTAATCAACAGACCCCCATCCCGCCAGCAGCAGCCGGTTCCTGCAATCTGCAGAGACTGTGTACTCACAAAGCTCCCATTCAAGCGCCATGGAAGCTGGCATAATGCAGCAATCAGACAAGTCCAGGCTTCTCCATTATGCTACACCTGCACCTGCTATCACGGCAGGAACTTCTTTATCAGCCCTTAGAAACTTACAAAATAGAGGAGGTTGTCCATAATCAGTTATTTTCTAGCCTTTGGGGATAGAGATATATAAGCCAATATCAAAGGCTAATTGCCCTCTTTTCCTGGAGAACCAGTGAGCCCTTATGGGTCTGGGCAGCTAGAGGTCTACCCTGTGGCATGGAATGACTAAGTCCCTTGGACTGTGAGCCAGCTGTGAGGGTGGGAGTCGGGGTGGCATTGATGGCTGTAGCTGGAACCAGGGGGGTGGGAGCTTCATTAGCATCCACCCCACCACTGTTGGGGAGAATGCATGAGCTGGCTCGTCAGGTGCGGAAGGAGGCTGAATGCTTTTTTGATTGCTATAATTGCGGCAAATTGGACGCTTGAGAGTGCCTCTTTAAGGAGAAGAATCTCGTGGATGAGAGTAGGGAAGGAGGCCCTCTTCAGATTCCTCTCCTTTGTCCCATGTGTATGAGATAATTCCCCAGCCATTATGGATTGTGAATGGGCTGCTAATTTTAGTTGTGCAAGCCAAACAAAGACCCTGGTTGGTAGATCCGGTAGGTGATTCATCTGATGTGTTCGTATGGTGAAAGCTAAAGGTCTTGACGGTTGCCCCTGATTGTTTCAAACTTTCCATCCAAAGAGCTGGAGAATTTCTTAAGTGGCTGTCTCATCATTAGCAACAAACATGGGCTCCAGGATGCTCTTTTCTGTTTACGGTCCTTTCATCTTGGGTGTTTTGAGTGTGGGTGTCGTCCTCTAGGTCTCCTTAACCAGGAAGAATCAGGAAGGTAACAGTGAAGCCAAAATCAGTGAAAGACCCAAAGTAAAAGCCACAGAAATCCAACATCCAATGGACTTTTAGGGAAAACAGACTGGAGTTAAGAGGATTTCAGTACCTGAGTGGGAATAGAAGTTCAAGAAATTTTAAGGAAAGTTGAGGGTGACTGCAGAGTGCCGGTTCCTTTTATTAGCTTCCTTGTTGTTTATGAGTGGTTCGTTGAATTGAGAGCTGCAGGGTCGTTGGTTTATTTGTTGTTTATTTGTTTTGTTTTTAGTCCACCATAATAACCAAAAGAATGCTGTACTTGATCCAAAACTGGATTTGCTTACTTACTTGCTGTTTCCCTTCAGTAAGACACTCTATTTTGTTGGGCCTTTATGTAACCAACTCATCCCAGTTTGCCAGAGACTTTCTGGTTTTAGCACTGGAAGTCCTGCATCCTGGGTAACCCCTTAGTTCCAGACAAACCATATGCCCTGCTTTACCAGGGCAGAATATCAAGGGATAAGAGAGTTGAAAGGCAGGAATTAGATTTGATGAGTTTTGGGTATAAGGCAAAAGGCCCTGAAGTTATCTTATCTCATTTTTCATCAAGCCCTTTCTCAAAACACTACCACTTCTCTCAAAGCATGTGTCCTTCTCTTGAAGCATGTGTTCCCTCAGCCTTTTTGGTACTTATTAATGCAGTTTTCTTCTCTGTGAGCAGTTTGAGGGTGAGGACTCCTACCTGCGTAGAGCTCTACCTGGTACCCAGCAGATCCTCAATAAATGTATTATTGAAATAGATCCATTACCCTCCTGGCCTTCTGTCTGTAAGACCAAGGACCATTCAGATAAGCACCCCTTTGAGATCTTTGTGGGAACCAGGAGGCTTGAATGGCAGAAATAGAAAAGAACAGGCCCAGGCCCTTGCCAGTCTTCTCCTACAAATTTGCTGTGCGACCTTGAGTAAATTACTTTCCATCTGTGTTTCAGTTTTCTGATAAATATTAAGAAAAATTGATAGTTCAGTGATTTTGTACTATCCACTTAGCTAAGCTCAATCTGCAAATTGTAAAATTCCCTTCTCTGCATGGTCCCAAGTTAAAGTTAGAATTTTGTTCCCTATATAGTTGCAAGGTAGAGTTGGCCACAAGTTCGTGTTCCAAGTTAGGGTCATGTGAGCTTTGGAAGAGGGACATTTTATATGTTTGACCACTGAAAATTGATGAGGGCAGGCACTGTTATAGCTCATACACACTGTCACCAGTCTGCTAGCTGATTAGATTGTTATGGGGCACAGAGGGACCTTCAGCTCCTCCAGCTACTGCCAGATCCCTTCCCTCCTCCTTCAACTTCTCTGAGTTCTGGGCCAAGTGTGAATGGTACTCTGTGGTATAGGGTGCCAACACATCTTGTAGGTCAACAGCATCATTGAGGTGAAAGAAGGTGAGAGACACTGTTCCAACTAATTATTACAAAAATCTCTTGTGAGGTAAGTATCATCCCCATTTTATATTATCTCCATTTTATAGGTGAGAAAACTGAAGCACAGGGAAATTTAAGTAGCTTTCCCCAAATCACACAGCTTTTAAGCTGCTGAGCTAGGATTTGCACTCTGGTGATTTGCTGGAGTCTGTGCCTTTATCTGCTGGATGACACTGTCTCATTTGTGGAATGAAAAGTTGTGCTAGATGTCCCTGAAGTCTCTTCCACTCTATGAAGTAGGTCTATATTTAATTTTTTAATCCCCCAAATAGTGTATCTCAAAGTGTGGTCTAAGAATTACCTATATCAGAATCACCTGGGAAACTTATTAAAGCACAGATCCCCTGAACCCCACAGATTGGGGATAGGATGGGTTCATGCTTGTTTATAGGCTTTTCATGTGATTTTGTCTGAGAACCACTCACTGCCCTAGAAGAATAATAGGTAAATAAATAAATAAGAACTATATATATATCTTTTAAGGAAAAGGTGAAATTAGTCCATTTAGAGGTGGTTCCTTCTCCAAGTCTACATTTAAGAGGAGGACTGAGCCTCAGTCTCAGGTCTATAGTCAAGAAAATACACAAAATGGAGCTAGTAACAGAAAGCTCTGGCAGGATTTGCCTCTGCCCTTCCCTGAAGCACGCCTAGAAGCAGCTTGGGAGAGGTCTTCAGTGAGATAGATCATCCTCAGCCTTCCTCATGACTGTGCCAGGAAGCAATCAGAGTGGCAGCAGCCCCTGGGACAGCAGCAGCATTTGCATGCTGTATTTCTGACCAGCCCTCAGTTGTCCACCCCACATTGTTAATTAGAAGTGTCTCTCTCCCCTTTCCATGGGTTTATCAGTCATTTATCTTTTCTTGGTAAGCCTTGCTAGCCAGAGATGGGTGGAGGTTCACCCAGGTGACCTTCTCTATTAGCAGCCTCCAGGCCCAGGCTTCCAGAAGCAGAGCAGCTGCAGGCTGCGCAAATTGGAGTTAGAAGAAGACATGATAATGGAAAACATCTTCTAGGCAGCGAATGGTCATCATTAGCAGGGCTGATAATGAGGGCCTCCTCCAGGCAGGGCCTCAGGACCACAGGCACTGCTGCTGCAATCCAGAAAGCAGGCCCCCAGGCCTAAAATGGCCCTTCATACGGGTAGGTTTTAATTGTTTGCAAGGGGCTTTTCTATGTACTGTCTCATTTGAGCTTCTTCCCACCAATCTTGGAATGAAGAACCTAAGCAACTTAGAACCTGACTGGAGAAATGTTAATAATTAATAATTTCCTATCTTTTGTGTTAAACTTCTCTCACAAAATGTGTTTTTTTCCTGATTCTTTTTTAAATTAAATTTATTGGGGTGATATTGGTTAATAAAATTACATAGGTGCCAAGTGTACAATTCTATAGCACAGCATTTGCATATTCCATTGTGTGTTCACCACTCAAAGTCAAATCTTCTGTCACCATAGCATAGTTAACCCCCTTTGCCCTTTACAACCCCCCCATCCTCTTTCCCTCTGGTAACCACCACACTGTTGTCTGTGTCTGTGAGTTTTGTTTGTTTGTTTGTCTTGTCTGTTCATTTGTTATTTTCAGTTTTCTATCCCACACATGAGTGAAATCTATAATTCTTACACTCTCTTGTTTGTAAGGTATTGTGGAAGAAATTTAAGGCGAGCTCCTAATTACTGCAGGAATCACCTCCAGGGTCAGGGAGATCACTATGTACTCAAGTATCCTCTCATTTTGCTAGACATCTTGAATTTTCTCAATTATCGTGGCAAATAAGCAGTTGAAAGCAGCTTTTGTTTCCTATTCTCAAACCTAAATTTGAATCTTACAGCTTACTTTACCAATGGTGAGGAAAGGCCAGCCCAGAATTTACCTAACATCAACAAGAAGGAAGAATTTTCCCTGAACAGACTTATCTATACCTCTGGAAACATGGCCAATCAGTGCTCTGGGCCTCCATCAATCCAGGTAACAAGATTTCTTAATTTATTATTCAAGGCTCTCCATAGTCAAACTATTTTAAAGACTATAGTCAAACTAACACAGAATTCCAAACCAACCTCCAAACAACCCCCAGATGAGTTTTCCCATACCTGGCTAGATTGACCTACTTAGCACCTGCCCAGCACCCTAGCACATTTCTTTCTCTTTACCTTGGCTCTTAAGGCTCTCCTTGTCCTTGTCCCCTCCTGTACCTCCTTTGCCCACTATTTTTTCAGGACCAGATCAGTACTCCCCTCCTTTCTAAATAGAGTCCTGACCTTTCCTCCTCACATGCAGAGGGAAAGATACAAAGGAGGAGCTGCTTTTACGTCTCTACCCCACACACTGCAGGGCCCAGAATGGCTATGCACTGAGTCGAGTGAGAAGAACCTGGGTTCTATACTTCCTAATTTTAAGAATTTGGCCCACTCACTTTATCTCTCCAAATTCCAATGTCTTTATCTAGAAAATGGGGACAATTCTACTTCACAAAGTTTTCTGAGTTGACATCTAGTATTCACCCAACAGGAATTTGCCAAGGGTTTTCTAGGTGCCAGATACACAGTGATTGATGTATAGTAGATGATTAATAAATATCACTGGTTGTTATTAAATACTTATTAAGTGGATTTGTTGGATGTACCTAGTTAAGGTAAAGAATTTTAGATTGAACATAGATTGTTTCCATTGTCTTTTTTCCTTCTTGTCTTTTTTGACTATGTATTTAGACACAAAAGAAGAGAAACAGAAACAGAATTAATGATGTAACATTTTATGTACAATATCTCATTCATTATCCATATTCTGTGTCCAACCATTTGGATTTCTATTGGATATACAACTGAAATATCTAGAATAAAATAATAGGTATCAGCATGAATATGTTTATTTTCTTATGTTTTTTGCATCAATCAAAGTGCCATTTGTCAGGTAACATTTTATTAAGCTAGCCTCAATGTTTAGATGAGAAAATAGACTTGTGAAGGACATAGTAATTATCTTTAAATACAGAAAGCCTCTCATAAAAGATGACCTTGTCTGTGTGTCATCAGCGGAAAATCATTACTGGTGGGTAGAGGTTATAAAAAGATAGATTTTTCTCCAAGATATAGTAAGAGGAGGCAGCACACCCCTTCAGAGATGACTGTGTGTGTGTGTGGTTGGGGGTGGGGTGGGAATCATAGAATTAACAGTTTGGTACAAAATACTTTTACGGTCTGGCAAGGGGTAAGACTGAGTAAGAGAGAGACAAAATATTCTCATTCAGTAATGGGGGTCCCGTTGACACCATTTTTCATTGAGAAAAACCCATTCTACTTAAATCATCCCTAGGCCACAAACACACACACACACACACACACACACACACACACACACACACACGCCCTGATGTGTTTGTCCTTGGGAACTGATTCTATTTTAATAGATTCCTGAAAAAAGAAACTAACAGCCTCAGCCTTTACAAGGGAACATAAAAAAGAAATTATATATATCTTAGTATGTCTTGGAGAAAAATATATTCTCAAAAGACAACTCCATGTTCAGCTTCCCCTAGGGATTCAACACCCATCCTGCACCTGCCTATTCTGTTAAATTTCACTGATGATGACCAACATTGGTGAGGGGTTGGGGTGCTGAGGCCACTTGATTAAAATTTAACACATTTTTATATCAGGAAGGGGCAAAGGCTTTAGGGGGAAAATGTATTCCTTCATGAAGAGGTAAGGTAACCTAAAAGAAAGTGGGGCAAAAGTGGAAATTTGGATGGAGAGCCTTGAACAATGAACTTGATATGCAAGTAGAGGAAATTCTTGAACAGGAAGACAGGGGATCCAGACTGAAAGATTAGAAAGTAGACAGAAGATCCTTCACAAATCTTTAAGTTCCTTCAGTTTTGAGATTTAAAGCAATGTTCATATTTGCTGTGATTATACTGTCTTCCTTTCTGTGTAATAATTCACTTTTGAAATCATTGAAAGTCTTTAGAAAAAAAATGTGTATGTAACCATACACCCAGAGATGCTACTGTTGAGAAAATGAAGGAACAGAGTGGCAAGAGAAAGAGGAGAAGCCCTCCTGCTCCATCTGTACCTTCTACTTCTGTACATACCTTTTGGATGTCCCAGCAAACAGGGTGTTGGTAGACCCTGAAGAAAAAGCCACACCCTATCAAGAGATGGAGTCTATTTTCTCAGTCAATCTGAGTTGGCTTTGTGATTTGCTTTGACCAATAGAAATGTGGCAGAAATAATGTAGTATTGTCAAGGGTAGGTCTTAAGAGGCCTTGCAAGCTATGTTTTCACCCCCTTGGAAAACTGCCAGGAGACCACCATGTAAGAAAGCCAGTGCAGCCTAGTAAAGAAAGAAAGGCCATGTGGAAGAGAACTGAAGAGTCCCAGGAGACTGTCAGTACTAACTGCCAGACATGAGAGTGAGGTCACCTTGCCCTTTCCAGCCCAGTCAAGCTTTCCAGCTGCACATGTGGGCCTAGGAGAAACCAGCAGAGTAACTCTCCAACCAATATTCAGACTCAAATAATGATTCATTCTTCTTTTATGCCACTAAACTTTGGGAAGACTTATCAAGCATCAGCCCACTTACTGAAGCATGAGCTTCAGATGATGCCCAGGGAACCCAAAGGACAACTAAAGAGAAGCCAGAAATGGAAGAGAGCTCCAGTCCTAGGGAGTACTCCAGAGTGGGCAGAGCCATGAGCAAAGAGGAAGAAATCTCTGCTTTTCTGTATGAATTAGAGAATGCAGCTCTCTGGAAAGAGAACAAGTGACTCAGCAGATGTGTAAGACACTAATGAAAGAAGGAAACTTCTATCAGAACTAAGAGTGGAATGGGCTGCTTTAAGAGGTGCTGAGTTCTCTGACATCAGGAGTATTCAAGAATAAGCAAGAGGAGTGGTTGAAGAACAGAATTGGAGCCCTATGCAGTTGATCTGAACTCAGCAGGCATCTGAGTCCTATTGGAGAAGATGGTAGTATATGAATAATTATATCAATAAATCTGTCGTGTTATCTTGAAAAGAGGTTCTGGTTTATCAAAAGCCAGTAGTAACGTGTTTGTGAGCGAGGCAATTCCTCTGTGTGCATAGCATTGCTTATCGACATTCATCAGGCCAGGCTGGTCAGAGCACACAGACCACACAATAAGTACCAGAGGACTGTGAGAATGGATTACTGGGAAAACATTCAGCTCAAAAAAATGAGGCCTCTGGGCAGGAATTACATCTTTCTAGAGTCTCTTTTTGAGACCAGGCCCTGTTGTTATCATTAAGTGAATTTGTAACATGATCATAGTAATGACAACAGCAATAATAATAGCAGTAATAGGTAACACCAACTCCCCATTGGCCTTTTACTGCCTGCAACAGATCTGTTGCTGAGATGAGCTGCCTCTCTCTTCCTTTCAGAAAGCATTTGTGAAATGCCAAGGGGTGTGTTTGGCCCCATAGCAAAGTACTGATTCCTACCAGAAGCAGGTAGACTTTCCTTATAGATGAATTTGCTTCTAAGAAAGTCTGCAGTCATGCATGCTCATTATACTACCTTTCACCAACATTCGAAGGGGGAATTAAACCTCGTGACATATTCATCAAAGCTCGTGCTGATTTTTTTTTAAAGAAATACAATGAGGCTCCCAAAATAGTTTACTCATGCTGAACTCCACACCACCCTCACTGTGACAGAGGGCTCTGAAGTAGAACACACTTGAAAAAGAACAGATAGAGATTGCACCAACAACTCTTTAGAGTTTAGCAGCATACGTGAGAACCATATTTCAAAGCAAAGGAAAAGGAATCCAGCAAAAATATTTCCAAGGGAAAACAATGAGGGGCTGGTGAGAAGCCTGCACTCAAACCTCTTCAAAGGAATGAAATCTCAGGAGTGCATAAATGTAGGGCCTTCTCTTGAGAAATGGAGCCCGTTCAACCAGAGGGCAGTGACTCTCTCCTCTTTGAATCTGCGAGACAATCACCCAAACAGAACCATTGCTTCCTCACCTTGAAATCTACCCAAGAAAAGAGACACACTATGGGAACAATTGAAACGCTAGTCCTGCCACTAGCTTTGGTGACCTTTATCAAACTACTTTCTTTCTCAGAACCTTGTATTATTTGTCTGTAGCGTAAAAGTTTTCTTCCAGATGTATGAATTGGTGAAATCTGTGCACACATTCTCTCAACCTCACTCTGTTTTTCAAAGCATTCAAGGGGACACATACTGAATGAATCCAATTTTGTGATTAGAGATGGGCCATTTAGAGATGAACCTAACAAGGAAGGATGCCCCTTTCCCACAGAAAATACTTATGGAACTGCACTGTGACCTGCTGTTTCTACCTTTGTTACTATTAAAGGAACTCTTTTATTTGATGCTAGAAGCTGAGCTATGGAGGAACCAATGAGAAGATGGCCAAGTTTTAGGGGTCAGAGGAGGACTGTTAGGTTACAACGGCCCTGTAAGAGGGCACCAATCTTGGGGTACAACATATAAATTAGGGTAGCCCAGAATCAGATGCAGCACACATGAAGGCAGCTAAGCTATGATTAAGAAACCATGATTTCACATTTGTGGTCTGTACCTGGGAAGGACTATATGGAATTATTCAGGTTCCTCCAGAATCCAATGAATTGGAAGCTAGAACTGGAAAGGCAGGAAGCTAGGAGTTGGAGTTTGGCAAAGAAAGAGGGTTAGTATTGTGCTAGGGCTCTTCTAATTAGGAGACAAGTCCAGAGAGTTAGCCCATAGGGAGAGGCATATCAGAGGTCAACCCAAGTGAGATATGCCGGCCAGTGTAATGGTAATGATGATGAACTGGGTGCCTTGAAGACACAGGATTTAGTTTAGCTTTGTTGTACAAACACATATCTCTGAGCCTAGTTTCTGCATCTGTAAAATGAGAAGAATAATTCTAACCCTGTTTATCTCATGGTGTAATGTTGTAAAGCTTACATAAAAACATGAGTGGGAAAGTACATTGTCAACTAAAAGTTTCATAAAATATTTATAACATGACTAAAAAGATTTATGGCTAAAAGGGAAGTTCACTCCTTAAATGACATGTCAAGCATAGATTAACACCATTTGCAAAAAAAAATTTTCAAGTGTACTGAATCTTCCCTTCCACTCACACACACCAAACATAGTAATCCCCAATCTACAAAAGTAGAATTTCTGATCTAAAGATAAAAGACCTTGATGAAATCACTTAATTAACAGTCATTATCTAAAACTCTTTACCCTTCATGTGTGCATTGGGGTGGTGGGGTAAGAGATGCATGTGAAATCTTACTGTCCTCGACAAAGCACAGACTGAGCAAAGCAATCACAGTCCCTGACATAGACACATTTGCTCTGGCTTTCAAACTCCTAATCTTTTGTGAAGAAGGGCAATTGGAGAAGGGAACTGGGTTATTAAAAAAAAAACAACCCAGCTGAAAGGCAAACTTGGGCCATAGGTTTCTAGATCTTCAGCAAACCCAATCCTAAGAACCCCCCAAAACCTCTTTTTCTTTAATAAGAATTTCTCAAGCTGTTGAATTCACTACCATCTTTTGAATGTGTACCCTGTTAACTCTTCTTGGGTGAGAAGATTTTGTAGAGAGAAGGAGCAAAGTTTTTTCAGCTTTATTGAGGTATAATTGACAAATAAAATTCTAAGATACTGAAAGAGTACAATGTGATGATTTGATATGTGTAAACATTGTGAAAGGATTGCCCCCATCAAGTTAATTAATCTACATCTGGCTTGTTTCACTTAGCATAATGCCCTCCAGGTTCATTCATATTGCTGAAAATGACAGAATTTCCTTCTTTTTAAGGCTGAGTAATATTTCTTTAGAAGGCTGAATAATATATACATACACACATCATATATAAACATCATATATACAATGTGTATAAATATATAATGTGACATATACAGGGTGTCCCCAAAAATGTATACATATACTTTGAGTAATTATAAAAGCAGTGTTTATTAAAAACATTTCATTTTCAAAATTGAGCTACCAGCTGTTAAAGTATGTATACATTTTAGGGGGACACTGTGTATACACACACACACATATGTATGTATAATATATATACTGACCCTTAGGTTGTTTTCATACTTTTACTTTTTAAAAAATAAATATATCTTTATTGATGTCAGAGAGGAAGGGAGAGGGAGAGAGAGAGATAGAAACATCAGTGATGAGAGAGTCATCATTGATTGGTTGCCTCCTGCACGCCCCTGCCTGGGGATCGAGCCAGCAACCTGGGCATGTGCCCTGACTGGGAACCGAACTGCAATCTTCTGGATCCTAGGTCGATGCTCAAGCACTGAGCCAGACTCAGTCGAGCTCATACCTTTGCTTTTATGAATAATGCTGTAATAAACATAAGAGTACACATATTTCCTCAAGATAATGCTTTTGTTTTTTTTGGATATATTCCCAGAAGTGGGATTTCTGGATCATACAGTAGTTCTATTTTTAATTTCTCGAGGAATCTCCATACTGTTTCCATAGTGACTGTACCAGTTTACATTCTAAGCAACAGTATACAGGGCTCCTTTTCGCCACATTTTCACCAGCATTTGTTATCTCTTATTTTTTTAAAAATATATCTTTATTGATTTCAGAGAGAAGAACAGAGAGAGAGAGAGAGAGAAACATCAATGTTAAGAGTCATTCATTGGCTGCCTCCTGCATGCCCCCTACTGGGGATCAGCTAACAACCTGGGCATGTGCCCTGACCGGGAATTGAACCTCTATCTCCTGGATCATAGGTCAATACTCAACTGTTGAGCCACGCAGGCCAGGCATCTCTTATTTTTTTATAAGGAACAGAATTTGAGAAAGACCTCTAGAGAAGGCACATAGTTCCTTATCTTGCCAGTCAGCTAAGAATCCACTTGAAAAATCCTGTTCTCTTTAAGGAGGGTTGATTGAGTGAGGAGACCTGAAGGGCAGCCTATGAGGAAAGAGTCTCATAATGATACATGATTCACATACACAGATTTTAAGTGTATAGATAAATTTTATCTAGTATTATTTTCCTTTGGCCTGGAGAACTTTCTTTAACAGTTATTGTAGTGTAAGTCTGCTAGTGAAGAAGCCTCTCAGCTTTCATTGTCTTTATTTTGCCTGCATTTTTAAAACATTTTATTGGATATAGATTTCTAGATTGATAGGTTCCCTCCCCTCCCCTGCTAGCACATCAAAAATGTTGTTCCAATTTTCTCTGGTTTGAATTGTTAATTGTTTCGGATGAGAAATCAGTGAAATTCTTATAGTTGTTTGTTTGTTTGTGACATGTCTGCCCACCCACTGGCTGTTTTTAAGATTTTTTTTTATTATCATTGGTTGAACACATCTTGGTTTACAACAATTTGATTATAATAAACTGTGGTGTGGTGTGGTATATGTAGTGTGTGTATGTGTATCCTGCTTGAAGTATGCTAAGCTTCTTGGCTGTGGGTTTATATTTTTCATGTTATTAAAAAATTTTCAACCATTATTTCTGTAAATATTTTCTCTGTCCCAGTCTCTCTTTTGTCTCTTACTGGTGTTTCGGTTATTTGCACATTTGACTCATTGATATTGTACCACAGAACAATTGTTCCTGAGACTTTTTTTCCAGCATTTTATCTCTGTTTTTATTTATATAATCTCTGTTGTTCAGTCTTCAAGTTTATCAATCTTTGTGACATATTGTCTAATATATTTTAAGCTCATGATTTTTTACTTCAAATATTTTATATTTTAATTTTAGAATTTTCATTTTAAGTTTCTCTATTTTAAGATTCCCTATTTGTTCACTCATTGTGTTAATGTTTTTCTTTAAATTATTAAATATAATTATAATAGCTGTTTTAAAATTCTTGTTTGCAAATTTTATCATCTTCCTTATTTCTTAATTTGTTTCTATTTTTTGTATTTTTTTATTTTCATTTTAGATTACATATTTATGCTCATTTGCATATTCAGTAAGCTTGATTATATTGCTAACATATAGTTACTATATTTTTTAAATGACTGTCTTCTTTCATAATTGAGTTTAGTGTTTTATTCCAGCAGGCATTTAATTTGCTCATGAATTAACATAGTCTTTTCAAAGTTTGTTTAGAAACTTTTAATGAGTTGTTCTAGAATGACTATTACTCCAGGACTTAGGCTCATTCTATTTCTAAATTGTTGACTCTATATGGGTTTTATTGAATTTATGAGATGTTCGGCAAAGTCCTTCTACTCTGGTTAGTCAGAATGCAAACATCTCTGGTATTTGAAAACTCTGGTATTTGTTTAGTTCCCAGTTCCCAGTAGTTGTTTACATCTGATAAATGTTTTCAGATTAGCATCATGCAGTTTTTCTCTGCACATACACAGGTTAGTATTTAGCCAAAGACTCAAGGGGCTTCCTCAGCAGATTCTCAGAGTTCCTCGACAGAGCTCTCTTCTCCCTCTTCCTCTGCCGCCGGAATTCTAGCACATCAGTTGCCCTGAATTCCGATCTCTATCTTTTTAGCTCTGTGAGCTGGCTGTGCTCTGGTTTGGCTCCATTCTCTGTAATACAGTCTGGAAAGTGCCTTCAAACAAAAAGCTGTAATAATCATGGAGATTATCTTGTTTGTTTTCCATCTCTCAGAGATCACAATCCTGCACTGCCATTGGTTCAATGTAAAAAAACTTATTTTATATAATTTATTTTTATAAAAAGCTAGGTTTATAGCTTTTTACTACAAGAGGACTAGTGATATCTGTTTCTCCATCAGGGCAGGAAGTTGAAGTTTCAACAAATACAACATGTGACTACTTGATATCAAGTGCTGTTTTAGTCTTTGAGGATTTACAGATAAACAGCACATCCCAGACCTCAGTACCTGGTGGAAAAGATAGGCACGTGAATAAGTTCAATGATTTCAGAGGAGCTTTAGTAGAGGAATGTACTGAGTGTTACAGAAATTAGGAGGAGGGGGCATTTAACTGAAAAAGTCAGAAAAGACTTTCTACAGGAGATGGCATTTAAGCAAGAAATTTATATTTTGCAAGTTGGAGACAAGACAATGAACAAAGAATAAGGTTGGTGTGTATAGTTAGAAGCATTAGATGACTGTTGTGTAAATTGTATGAGGGTGAAAAAAAGCTGTTACCATGTGAAACTAGAAAAATAAGGTTAATGAATGCCACATTAAATACATTGGCTTATCCTCTACACGAACCCATAGCATCACTATGATTAAAAGCAAGGTCTCTGGGAGACCTTGCCCATAACTTACTAGCTGAGATAGTAGGAAAATTTATTATGAACATCAGGGTTTTTTTTTCTTTTAATTTTTAAAATAAAATAATGTCACAACCTTTCTTATTACCCTTATAATGGTTAATGCCGTTAAAGCACTCAGCTCAGTGTCTGGCATTTAAGTGTTCAAAAACTGCAGGCAAATGAAACCAGAGTTTGTTTGTGAAGTTGTTTTGTGAATAGTTAGGTATTCTTAGGGGGAGAAATGCTGTTGGATAGTGAGGGATTAGCTATATGCAGGAGAAGGATTAGAGAAGCCCAGAATGAACAAAAATTAGAATGTGCTGGAAGATACACTCAATAGAATCCAAGAAGGTCCATCCTCTGTGGGTGGAAACATGGCATGATCAGGGTCTCAAGCTGTGGCCAATTGCGTTGACCCTGCTGGAGTGTGTTTCGCCTGCATTTATTCTAGAGCAGAAGTGCCCAGTGATAGAAAGTAATCCTTAGACACTGAGGCTTCATTGCCAGGAGTGTCAGGCTGATACATTTATTTAAAAGCATTATTGAAATTGTGAGCATTTTTCTGTTTGTGGAGGATTATGTTTTTCAAAATGACCACAACACTATCTCTGGTCCCACATGTTCTTTTTACAATGCAGTATTGACACGGTACTCATTAAGTCTGGGTGGGCTTGTTACTGGAGCAGAAATGAATTATTGAACTTCTGAGCCCAGGTAAAAAAAAGCAACACAGGGAACACCTGGTCCTCTCCAGACACTTTCTCTTGGAACTCAATCACCATGCTACAAGAAAACAAAGACACCACACGGAGAGGTCATGTGTAGGTCTTGTGGATGACAGCCCCAGCTGAGGTCCCACAATCAGTGTCAACCTCTAGACCTGTGAGTGCCTGAGGCCTCTAATGATTCTTGTCCCTAGTCTTCAAGGACCTCAGCTCCATCACGCAGAGCAGAGATGAGCTGCCCTTTCTAGTCCTTGCTCAACCACTGACTTATGAGCCAAACAAACCAATGTTATTATTTTAAACCACAAGATTTTAAGTGATTTGTTAATCAGTAATAGATAATTGAGCTATTTTATATTTTCTGCCTTTAATGGTTACTAAAAGTACAACTACTAGCATTTTAAAGTTCTCAGTTTTTAAAAATGTGTTAAAAGAAGGCCCATGTTTACAAAAAAAGTGTGAAAACCCATTGAACTAGGAATTTTCACTAATAAAGAGAAAGTAGAGCAGAAGCCATCATATCAATAATACTGGTTTGTTTGCTCTAATAAAAGATTCTTCTCTGCCTGTAAAAAACTGAAAAGGGTTTCCTGAAGCTGGAGTCTATCTCCCAGAGCAATTATTTCAACAACAATTTTGCTTTCTACTAACAATAATGCGTTTATTTTCTACCGAGGCATAATCTGTTTCTTAAAAACAAAAAAAAAATTACACCTCTCTTGATGTCGACAAAATCAGGTGAGCTTAGGTAGTTAGAAAAACAGGCACCTCTTAAAATCGTTTCTAACAAATTATCTCCTTTCCTTTCTGCCTTCCAAACTTTCTCCATGCAGTGCCTGGCACACATTCTCAAATGTGGTCACAACCGTGGTCAATAATAACTGAAGATTAAGCTTTACAAGGCGAGAAAGACTGAGAAAATTGGAGCTGGAAACACATCTAGTGGTTTGTTCTTTCTCCTGGAAGTTAACTCATGCGGAGAAAGCTCTGCTGCTCATGGTTTAAGATAATAGCAGATCTGCCGACAGCCTGGCTATTGAGGCCTTACAAATGGGAAAAGACCATGTAAACAACTGAGATATCACAGACGGATATAGTGAGCATCTCTTCCAAATAAACACCAGGGCATACTGATTCAATAAACAGAGCAACAGTGGGGCAAAACATTTGAATCTAAGACTTGTCTTCTGTTGCTCTGACACAGAAGGATAGAGGAAAATTATTCCACAGCAGCCCAATTGTTCTGCCATTTAGGAATATCCCACCCCATTCTAACACATAACATATATCCATCTAATTGGCCAGATTTTTTATAAAAAAAAAATTCTTTCATTTCTACCCAAATGCCAACAGACTTCCTTGTGAAAACCAGGATCTTTTAAAATTTATTGATTTTTTTCTTATAGCAACTGAATTCTTATATTTGTACATCATTTAAGAATTTTGCATTCATAGCTCAGAAATTCTCAATTAATTCCCCCAATTGAGCACTGCACAAAGACTTGGAGTATTCCCTTAAAAGGGAGACAATATATTTAATAAGTGTTTGTTATTGATTATTAACACTGGAAAGTAACGGTTTGCTGTTGTTTTAAAACAACTAATAAGAACAAATGGCTTAAGATAAGGCTAATCTTTTAGGAAACTTAAGAACCAAATAATCTAAGAAATTCACCCCAGAAAAGGCATGAGGGCACAAGATATACAATTTTTATTACAATTTTGGAAAGGGCATGGACTTTAGGTTAAGAACTGATGCTTAATGATGATACATTCTGTATGGAACATGAGCTAACTGGTTTGGCTTCAGGATCAAATGCACATTTGTGCTTTCTCTATTTGAATGATTTCTGCTCTTATTTTTATTACTTCGTTCTTTCACTTACTTTAATTGTCTCATCTTTTTGTAGCTTTTTAATATATAAGCTAAGTCATTGATCTGATTTATATTATTTTCTAATATAATCATTTTAGAGTTAGGCTTCTTCCCTTAGGTACCACTTTAACTGCATCCACAAATTTTGTTATGTTGGGTTTTATTTTCATTTAGTGCAAAATATTTTCTAATTCTTCTTGGGATTTTTTTTTTTTTTTTTACTCAAGAGTTCCTTAAAACTGTGTTGTTTATTTTTCAGATCTCTGTTTTTAATTCTGACTTAATTCTGTACAATGTCAGAGAACACAATCTTTATGATTGTAATCTTTTAAAACTTGCTGACTTTAATCAATTGAAGGACTCACCTTGTTTATTTTTTTTACTCCCAGTAACTATGATCTTGTTAGGCCTATTGTGTCTGAAATGCTTTTTTATTTATTCCTCCCAGTTTTCTATTTGTTTATAGTGGCAGTGCAAGTCCCTTATCTCTTAGTTCACCATGACCCAAAGCCTCCCTGACTTACTGAATCCAAATCATAATGATTACATCCTTTATGGCTCTCCATTGTCCTTCAGGTCTACACATTTCCTTGTAGAAGGCTCTTCTGACTGCTCTCCTCCACTGAAAACTTGGTCAGAGACCTCTCGTGTGTTTTCTTCAGTGTACAATTACCGGTTATGTAATATGTGTCCCAATCTACTGTATTTGCCTGTACTTTTCTATTTAGTTCCCATAAAAATATACATTTTATATATTAGGTTAAAACATATAAAATTTCTGCTATTTTATTTTTTTTTACCTACAAAACTAGCAGTTTCCCTTGGTTCAAAGTGATATATTTAAAAATCACTTCTTATACATACATAAAGTGGTCGTGGGGAATCTCAAAATAGCCCTGGTCTCTTATGAAATGTTATTAATGGGAGAGTCTTTAATAATCCATTCCCAGAACTTTTGAAAGTGGCCCTACCACGTTCTCTAATTCTTGTTCTAAGGCTGCTGTGAGCTCCAATGAGATAATGTGTGTAGAACAATTAGAAATATGCCTGGCACATGATAAGTGCTCAATAAAGTTTGGATTGCATTGCTTTTCCATTGGTGCTGTTTAGGTGGTTGTTTGGAAATTTAGGTTTGTCTTTGCCAGATACCAGGCATGTCTCTCAGACTATCACTCACTCTAGTGTCCCTGCCCTGTGGCAGCCCTTCAACCCCTTCCTCAGCCTTTCTTCCAGCTCCTGGATTTTCGTTACCACCAAGGAAAGGGAGCCCCTTCCTTTATGACTGTGATCAGGTAATCTGAGCTTCAGGTGGTTCAGTAACATCCTTACACTTGATCCCTTCATCTCTCACAGAAACTTCTCAGATCCCTAGAATCAGCTTCTTGACCAGCTTCTCTCAATCCTGAGGTGGGGAGAGAGGGCTTGATCTCAAGGACATTCAGTCGGTAGCCATTGTAGTTGTTTTTTGTTCTGTTTTAAATATCTTTTCAGCAACTTTTGTCTTTCATGACCAGAGTTTCTTGACTGAGCGCTGGACTAGGGTGTCCTAGAACTAGGGTGTTACTGATGGCAGGAGCCACTATCCCAGGGACCAGGTGTTTCTATAACTGCCCGTTAGAAGCGCCTAGGAGACTAAAGGTAAACGTGGAATCACTCACTCCTCTCCTTCGCCTTAATGAAGTCTTAAAATCTGGGTTTTGCCCACCTGCTTGCTGGGTGGCTTGGCAAAGTCCTCATTCCTCTTTAGAACCCAATTCTCCCATCTGTACAGGCCCTTTTAGTTCTCAGGTCCAAGTCCTGCTTGAGTCCTTTGGAAATGCATTTCAAAGATCCTTACACACAAGAAACTGGAGAAATTCTTTATTTCTGAACTACTTTTTTCTCGGACAACAAGAGCTGATGGTGTATTAGCTGAAGCTTTTGACCCCTCTTAAGTGGAGGCTTTATAATCTAAGAGAGAGCCTTGTCCCTTCAGCATATCAGAGGAACTAGTGTCCTCCTTCAGTCATGAGAGTGAACATGTCAGCTCCCACCTCCAAGGTAGCTCTTCTCAAATAATAACTTGGGGAATAATGATTCATGGCCACCTACCCACATCAGAATGTTGTCACTACACATTACTTAAAAGGCACTCTAAAATAGTGCTTCTCCTGGGGTAACTAAAGCGGAAAATGGCAGTAATCACAGGTGCATATATCTCTGTAAGCTGTGTTACCCACGGTCCCTTGGAGGCAGTGGGAGCTGCTTAGCTGATAGGGAAATTGTAGGCATGTGGGCTCAGGTTCTGTGAGGAGCAATTACAGCCCAACACAGAGCACAACTGTGGGAGGAAGTTGACAGCTGTAATTGAAGAGCACAAGACGGCAAGTCAATAGAGTGAAAAGGAAAGAAAAGAGTGAAATCCTCAACAGCAGGATAGCAGTGAAAGCCTTGTGTTTGATCATTTTGGGGGCCTGAGAAGGACACGATAGAAAAGTAGGCCAGGATTGAATCCTGATCTTGGTATTTACTAATGATACCATTTTGGGCAAATCACTTACCCTCTCTTAGGCTTAGTTCCTTCTTCTATGGAAACTAGGATGGTAAGGTTTTGCAAAATTGTTGCAAGAAGTAAATGAATTGCATGTGTAAAAGCAGCTGGTGATCACACTTCAAAACAGAAAAAATATATTCTGAGTTCTCATTGTATGCCAGGCACTGCACTAACAATAGAAGAGGTGCAGATAAAAATAAGACAGTTCCTGCCCATGAAGGTAATAGACTCCTGGGTGAGACAGACACAAGTACACAGCTACTCAAGATCAGAAGGTAAACGATTGGTTCCCTCAGAGAATCCAACTTATTTCAAAATATTTCTTTCAGGCAATTTAAAACTCTAATCACCTTTTTTGTTGAAATGTAAATTTATCTGCATATTTCTTTCTTATTAAAAGCATCAGAAGTGAATTACTTCTCTAATAACAACTACCACAACCACAAACCACTATACTTGTAATGACTTCCAAGATTCTGAGGATCTGGAGACATCCCTTTTTAAAAATTCAGTAATTAAACTGAATCATCAAGTAAAGCCAATGTTCTAAATTCTATTACGCACAAGCACTAGACATCTAAAATGAGAACTAGTTCCAAGGAAATTCAAGATGTTATTTGAGCACCTAAGGAACATGTGGCTGGGCCCTGCCTGGCTGTGCCCTGGCCACTTAAAGACCCTGACACTTAAGGCAGAACGTTCACTCTTCCAAACAGGTGTGGCCCTCAAATTCCAGCCAGAAACTAATTTTTTCTAAGACCCTGATGCAGCTTATGGTGGCCTCAGCCCACCCTTTAACCTTCTAATTTCCCCAAAATTGTTCATGAAAACCAGCTTGCCATACCATACTTTCTTCATCCTGACCCAGACCATGTGCCATTCTTTCCCACCATAGCTACACTCATCTGCTACAGACATTCCAGACCCATTTACTAGGTTCCTGTCTTTCTAAAAGCAGTGGAGTGCAATGAGGTTAAGATAGAGGTACCAAAGAAAGGTTTTCCCAAGTGTAAAGAAAAAGAGATATTACCCATTGGGTCTCAGGAAAGAAGGTTGCTTGGAGGAGGTAGAATTTGAGCTGGGCTTTGAAAAAATGTTTTACTTTCAGAAAATATAAATGACAAGGAATGAAGATTTTCTAGTAATCTCTCTGGACTCAGACTACAGGTGCAATGAGGCCCTCCTCCCTAATCCTTCCCATAAGAAAGAAGTTCTACTTCTGTTTTACTCTCCAAGGATTTCTGTGCTCTCCATCACTTAGGGAGAGGGCTTTGGCTCTTTCTTTGCTTCTAAAGGGGGGCAGGATGCAGAATAGGTACCCACCATAGGATGAGGGAAACCAGAGTTGGGCCTACTACTTCATCTCTTTCCCACTCACCCCAAACCTATTCAGTGTCTGAAAGTTCTCTGCTAGAGAGATATTTTTTTGGATTTCAAAAGCCTTTCTGTAGCCCAGCTGGTGTGGCTCAGCAGTTGAGCATCAACCTATGATCCAGGAGATCACAGTTCGATTCCCAGTCAGGGCACATGCCTGGGTTGCAGCTGGATCTCCGGGGGGGGGGGGGGGGATGCGTGCTGGAGGCAGCCGATCAATAACTCTCTCTCATCATTGATATTTCTATCTCTCTCTCCCTCTCCCTTCCTCTCTCAGAAATCAATAAAAATAAATAAATAAATAAAAGCCTTCCTGTATTCTTCAGAACACCTACCTGATGTTGAAACTACATTTAGGGAATAAATACACAGCTGAATACTTTATAGAAGACCACCCCTTAAACTTTAGCCAGCTATTACTTCACAGAGATTTATTCACAAATAACTGAAAATAAGGTCATGTGGGGATAACAAACAAGGATAATTCATTTTGCAGAGTAGTTTACATTTTCCAAAAGACTTCTACATTCATTATTTTATTTGACATGGCAACCCTGTATATTTTAGCTTTTGCTACCTTAGAAACCACCCCAAATTTTAGTGGCTTACAAAACACAATAATTTATTCTCACAGAGTGAGGTTCAGTTGGGTGGCTCTCTTGATCTCAGCTGGGCTTGCTCATGGGTCTAGGGTTCAGGTGATATAGGTTGGCTCAGCTGGCACAACTTGGCTCTGCTCTACCTTCTGGGACTAGTCAGCTAGTCTTGACATGATCTGCTCATGGTAATGGTGGAGCCTCATGAGAACAAGTAGAAATACACCAGCATCTTGAGAGTTAAGCTCAGAACTATCATGCTTTTCCTTCTATATGATTTTATTGTCCAAAACAAGCTGTACGGCTGAACTTTGAGTCATGGAGTAGGGAAGTATCCTCTTCTCCTTTTGCGAGAGGAACTACAAAGTTGCATGGCAAAAGGCGTGGTATGGAACGGGGAAAATGGGGACCTTAGTGCAATCTGTTACAAAACATATAAGGTTAAAGGACAAGCATTGCTATCACCATGCTCATTCTACATGTAGAGAACAGAGTCTCAGAGAAGTGAAGTGATTTTTCCATGGGGTAGAGCTGAGTCTTGTGACACCAAATGCCTTTCACTTTTACTGCACCACAGAGGAGTTGCCTGGGAATCCACAAGCTAGAGGTCGATAGAGGGGACTCTAGAAGAATACAGGTCTTGAGAGACTCAGTATGCCAATGGCCAGTGGCCAGGCCATATATAAAAAAAAAAGAACCCTGCCCGGCTGGGCGTGGCTCAGCGGTTGAGCGTCGACCTAGGATCCAGGCGATCGGGGTTCGATTCCCGGTCAGGGCACATGCCCGGGTTGCGGGCTCGATCAATGACTCTCTCATCATTGATGTTTCTCTCTCTCTCTCCCTCTCCTTTCCTCTCTCTGAAATCAATAAAGATATATTAAAAAAAAAAAAAAAGAGAATCTTGACCCACGACTTCTACAACAACCAGCCTGGGAAGCCAAACCACAACCTCTGTAACAATTGGACCCCAAACAGTCACGACTTGGTCAATAACTACCAGCTTCCCTGATTTGTTCACCCTTCCTCTCTGCTTCCAACTTAGGACCAATCAGAGAAAGACAACTATGTTCTCCAAACCAATCATATAAGATTCCCCTCTTCTATTTAACCCTCTTTCTGCTTCCCTACCCACCAAACTTCTAATCAGGACATACTTGAAGCACCCCTTATTTCCATTATAAAGCTTTCACACCCTCCTGCCTGCTTTCGAGTATCTGACGAACATGTAACAATAGTTCACTCCCTTAATAAAGCAAGTTCTTAATAAACAACCATTGCTTGTCCTCAGTTGGGCAGTCTTTTTTTATATTTCCACGTCATGCTACCCAGAGACTGAAGCAAGAGACATTTTGTAAGGTCAGGAAGATGGAGATTCCCTGGACCCAAAATAATCGCTTTAGATTCCTCCAACTTTTCTCCAACATTGGGCAACCTTCTTGACACTGAGAATGTGATAGAAAGCAGTTAGTTAATGTTGCTATATTCTTATATCCGTTTCCTGCAATAAACCATAGATTGTAAGTATTATCATTTTGGGTTCTATGAGTCTTCTTAAGCAGTCAACTACTGACTAAATGCAACCCAAAGTACAAATCCATATGTCCACCAGCTGGTAAATGTATAAGAAAAAGTGGTAATCCATACAATAGAGCACTTTTAAGCAATTAAAAGGAACAGACTACCAATACTTGCTAAGCAAGAGAATCGAGACACAACAAACCACATAACACATGCTTCCACTTACATGACATTTTTATTAAAGGCAAACTTATAGAAATAGGAAGCAAATCAGTGGTTGATGGATGTGAGAGTGGGGATTGGCCACAGTCTGGCATGAGAGGCCCTTTTAGGAAATATTCCCTCATTTGGAACATTTAAAACATTTGGAACATTTGGAAATGTTCTAAAATGGATTGTGGTGATCGTTCCACAGCTATGTAAATTTATTGGAAATCACTTAATTGTGCACTTATAGTAGATGAAATTTATAATATGTGTTTTATACTTGAATAAAGCTGGTTAAAAAGAAAACATTTTGAAAAATAAGTGTGCCTTGGAAGAGAATAAAAACATATCATGAATGAAAAAGAAATGTTGTCAGGCAAATTGCCAAGGCCCCAATGTTTGGTGTAACATTAGTTGCTCAGCTCCCTGGAAGCTGAGCACTGAAAACTCTGTCCTTGAATTTGAATCCACTTTGGCTGGGAGTGTGACCTTCTCAAGAGCCTCCTCTCAACTCATTGTCCCTTAGCTTTGTTGTCTTTCAGCACACAGAATGTCAGTGCTGGTAGGTGTGTCAGGTACCTGGGCTTTGGAGTCTGATAGACTTGGGTTTGAACTCTGGCTCTGTCACTTATCAGCTATGTGACATGGGACATATAATTTGACTTCTCCAATCTTTGGTTCTCTTACCAAAAAATTAGGATTAATAATTTATATCTCAAGAGGCAGTTATAAAGACTATACGAGATTATTCCAACTATCTATTGCTGTATAAAAAACTATGGCAAACCTAGTAGATAAAAACAACCATTTTATTATATCTCACAATTCTGTGGGTGAGAAATTCTGGAAAAACTTGTTTGAGTGTTCTGTATCTGATCCACGTGGTATCAGTGGGGGCAACTAGAGCTGGACCATTTACTTCCCAATGGCTTCTTCACTCACATGTATGGTGCCTCCATGACCCTGTTCTCTCTCTCCACATGGCAGCTCATCTGCCAGAGTCTTTGCATGAGATCTGAGTTTCTCACAACACAGTGGTCTCAGGTAGTTGTACTTCTTATGTGGTAGCTGGCTTCTAACAGACAGGAAGCAGTAGCTGCCAGGCACATGGGCTGTATCTGGAATGGCACCGTATCACTTCCATCCTGTGTTATTGGTCACAGCAGCCACAGGGCACACCCTCCCAGACATGAGTAGACTCCTCCTCCTGATGGGGGTGGGGTAAGATGTTCACATTCACCAGAGCACATGGGTTGGGAGATACTACATGGACCTATTTGGAAAATACAATTTACCACAGAGTTAATAACCACATAGTTCAGGGAGGGGTAGGCAAAATTTTACAGTGAGGGCCAGATAGTAAATATTTAGACTCCACAAACTATGTGGTCTCTGTCATTATTACTAAATTCTGCTGGTTGTAGCACAAAGGTAATAAAAGATAACATTTAAAAAGTCACTGCTGTTTTCCAAATAAACTTTATTTACAAAACAAGAGGCAGGCCAGACTTGGTCCAGGGGCCATATAGTTTTTGTGAGTTTTGATGTAATGTATGACAAATAATAAATGCTCAGGGATAGTAGAAATTATGATCGTCACTGTTATTAAGAGCCTTTGGATATCACCAATTGACTCTTCCCTCTCCTTCTATTTACAAATGTAACCTGACTTAGTCAACATTCCCTGCTTGTTACTGCTGGCCACCCAGTTGCTCCCTCTTTTCACTTGACTCCATCACTTACATCTACACCTCAGGTCCCGGTAAATACCACCCTCTCCTCCCTGACTCCATATCAGCCTCTCCTTCTTTCATTGCCAAAGAGCAGCAAGTTTGGTGGGGTCTAAAACCTATAAAATATGGTCGAGTCCTCTTTAAAAGAAGGATACAAAATCACAAGTGAAAGCGTATATTTATTTAGGATAGAAAAAGAAATCACAACAAATAACAAATTTTAAAATGCTGACAGACACAAAGTCCAGAGAAATAACATACTGTAGCCTGACATCTCTGTGATACTTTTCCCTAAAATTTGATCAAATTTTTTATTTGATGTTGTAATATCACTTACTATAGAAAGACTAGAAGTAAAAATAATATAACTTTCTTCTGACATGGTTAGTCAAGTTTTTGAAAAATTATTAATAGTTTAGGAAAATTCCTTTCTACTTTACAACTTTTTAATAATGCCATGAAAAATTTCAAAATTGTTGTCAAATAAAGAAAAACTTTTATCAAACTTCATTGATATGTGAGCAGGAAGTTTTCAGGGCATTTCAGGTTTCTTTGTATAGTGACTCATCTTAAATACTATGAATCAAGCCACTCAATGAATTTGTTGTTGATGTCCTTGTTGTAGTGTATATGATCAACTTTATATTCTTTCATTGATATTATCATTTCATGTCAAGTAGACAAGATACTTCAAAATTTTTCACCCTGACTGGTGTGGCTAAGTGGTTAGAGTGTCGGCCCTTGGACTGAAGGGTCGTGGGTTTGATACCTGGTTAAGGGGGCATACCTGGGTTGCAGGTTCGATCCTTGGCCCCGGTCGGGGAGCATGCAAGAGGCAACCAATCGATGTGTCTCTCTCACATAGATATCTCTCTCTCTCTCCTCTACCTTCCCCACTCCCACCCCCTTCCACTCTCTCTAAAATTCAATGGATTAACAAAAATAAATAAATAAATTTCCAAAGTGTTTACATGCCTCACTTGGCTTCATTAATTTGATTATCAAACAACCCACGAACTTATCCACTAATTTTATTGGAAAGTTATCTCTTCCTTCTTATGACTTACTTCCTTTGGTAATTATTGTTTTTGTTATAATTTGCCTCTAAATATCAGAAAAATTTCTATCAATTTCCTTACTTGTCTTCATCATTTGCTCTGAGTTCTATTATTTTTTTTTAAAGTCCCTGAATTTTTATTATGAAAAATGTTTTTAAATACAAAAAAGTTTTTAAATGGTACAATAAATCCATTAATTTTCTGAAATTTTCTTGTTCTTTAATAAAAGCATAAAACAAAGTATCCTTCATGTATGTTCAAATAAGTAGATTCTCACTTGATTTATTGAAATGTTTCAATATATGTATTTTCAAATGGCAGTTAAAATAGCATATTTTAATGTTACCAACTTTCTGCATAAAATTGTGCATTTTACTCATGTTTAGATATGTGAAATGCATAAACGTGTCCCCACTCAATACAGATTAAATCTCCAATTTAATTTCCTCATAGCTGGACCCAAAAAACCTACAGCTTATCTGATGCCATCTGACAATAGTAAATTTGAGAGGAAGGCATATTGAGAGTGGGAAAAGATTATGATCTTAACTTAATGTGATTAAAATACCTTAATCTGGAAAATTTACAAGAACAAATAAATACATTGATAACTTCTACTCCCATGCTGTGGGGGTTTTTTTGTTGGTGGTGGTGGTGGGGGTTTTTTTTTATCGGGGTTGGGGAATTTTTTTTTTAAGGGAGAGCAGAAAAGGCAGACAATATAGTACAGCAAAAATTGTGGACTGGGGTAAGCTACCTTTTCTGCTAACCAAACTGTGAGATTCACTGCAAATCTCTTTTCCTCTCTGAGCCTGGCTCTGTACTCCAGCTCAGTAAGAATCCGCCTTAGCCCACGCATGAGTAAAAGGACTGAAGAGGAACCCAGATACCCAAGCCAGTCATGAGAAACATTTGATTACAATTATTTTTGGGGTGTTCATTCTTTGGGATTATTTTTCTTCAAACTTTATCTTTCTTCAAAACAAGAGATTAGAAGATTTTTACCAATTCATCATTTTCTACATCATAAATATAATCAAAACATACCTTTTAGCTAGAAATACATTATCCCAAATGCAAAAAAAAAAAAGCAAAAACAAACGCAAAACACACATACACAATACTATTCTACACAATGACTTCAGAGAACCTTTTGCAGAAGGCAATTGATTGCCACCAGTGCACTCATTAATTTTCATGTCACCCTCTCTAAGTTTTGGAAACAAATGAAGTTATTAATATTTGAAGACACTGGGCAGTATTTTCTGGCCACCTCATTAGAAAGGCCCTGCAGTCAACTAAAGACAAGTAGGGCTTAGACCCAAAGTCTAAGCTGGGCTGTTAAAAAGCAAGGGATAAGCCACTGTGAAGGGAAATTTATGTTTATCATAGGCATCAAACTGGTTTTCAAAATTTATGTTTTTCAATTCCATGTGAATAGAGAGGAAAGTATGTGGGTGCAGGCAGGAGGAAATGGACTTCCAGACCTGAATCTGAAATGTGATGGGCTAGATTGTTTCTATTCCTCTAAAGTAGAAACAGCAATCCCTACTTCCAGAAAACAATATTAAGGAGGACCAGGCATTAAAAAGGTTTGTTTGTTTTTAACTACAGAGCAATATGAGTGAGTATTGTTTTAAAAATGGCCACTTATTTAGAAACCAAAAAAGAAACTACCGAATTACCCAGCTTTTTAGTGATAAACAGACAGAAAAAATAAATAAAGAGTGTGTTTAAGAAAATAATGAGACAAGTTGCTCAGACTTCCCCATCTATTCACAGGTCACTGTTCAAATGTCATGTCAACAGGAAACTCTTGGGCAGATCCCTTCCCCTCTCTGCCGATGCTTCTCTTGCTGAAAAGGAAAATGTGACTTTGTGACCTTTAAACTAAAGAAAAGTAGGGCTTAGACCCAAAGTCTAAAATTAGAGCTGGGCTGTTAAAAAGCAAGGGATAAGCCACTGTGAAGGGAAATTTATGTTTATCATAGGCATCAAACTGCTTTTCACATATTCCAGCTCACATATTCCACAATTCCAAATATCTGACAAGATAAAGTGGTTCCTGTTGCCCTTAACCTCTCTCAGCATTTCTGGGAACTTCTCTGTGGGCCTGGGTTGTGGTCTTTTCTCAGCACAGCCTTGAACCCAGCTGTGTGACCAAGCACCTAGGAAGGGGTGGCAGTCAGGAACCACGCTGACAGAGGATTTCACTGGGAATGTTACCATATAGTCAGTCAGAGAGGCGGACCTCACGGGGGCTGTGCAAAGGGTTCAGAGATGCTGGGATCCAGGGGTGCCCCACAGATTCCAACCAGCTCCCCTGATGTGCAGGTGCCATATCCAGCTCTTGGAGGCGGGCTGAGGGCTGCAATATCTCCAGGCTTCCTGAGGGCAGGTCCTGCAGCACTCCCTCCCCACTGCCCCTGGTACTGTGGACAGTTAGGGAGCACCAGGGAGTCTCCCCTATTGGCCAAGATGGGGCAGGAAGAGGTTCTTACACTGAGTAAGCAGAAGAGCTAGCAAGATAATTGGATAGAAAAAAAGCCCTCCTCTTCTGATCCCTACAAGAACTGGGGACTTGAGCAGGAAGAGGAGATTCTTTGAGACGGGGCTTCGCCATTCTCCCAGGTCGCAGCACCTAAGTAAATCTCTTTCTTTTTGCACCATCACCTGTCTCCCAAGTTTGACTTTCGTTGGCGGCAAGCAGCAGAACCCACTTGTTCTGTTACATAAACACTGACATTTACTCACTAGTGAACTTTTTAGCACATTATCATGTGTAAACATTTATGTTGTTGTGAGTTCTGGGAATAACTCTGGGATCAGTTCCATGAGAGAAGACACAAAAATAACACATTATTTCATTTGTCCTTAAAAGATAAAGCTCTCATCCAAGGATGCATAGAGATTGTGCATGACAGATGTTCTATAGAGAAGAAAGATCCCTAAGAAGTCGGAAGTAGATAAGTCCCAGTGCAAATAGAACGGCTCCCCATGGGAGGGAAACTTTGAGCCAGTGCTTGAAGGATGGGTGGGATTTGGACTGAGACAAGAAGAAAGAGAATTTCAGGAATCAGAATAAGCCAGTATCTATCGAATCAGTTGCTCAACAAATAGTCCCAAAAATAATGCTCCAGATTCTCAAAATTTCTGGAGGTTTTGCTTCAGACTATCCATTCCCAGCACCCCCCCTTTGTGCTAGTATGTTCAGTTGCTCTCCTGTTGCTTTGCAGAGTATTTCGCTTCCCTCCCCAGCTCTTTTAGATTAATGTGTCCATTGGATTGTCTGCCTGACTCTTTTTTTTTCTTTCTGGATAAGCTAAAAAATTTATATTTTTATTTTTTTTTATTACAGTTGATATTTAATATTATATGAGTTTCAGGTGTACTGCCTAGTGATTAGACATTTATATAACTTACGAAGTGATCCTCCAATAAGGCCAGCACCCACCTGACACCATACATCATCTTAATCCCTATATTCCATGAGGCTTAAACAGAGAATTAATCAGCTCCTAGGACAAAGTCCAGCATACGGCAAACTTCAGGGTTCACACAAGCCCGTATGCAGCCCTGGCTCTGCCTTCCTCTGAGGTTTCACCCTCAACCTACTCATGAGACAGCTGTGGGCATTCCAGACTTCAAACCTGGGCACAGGTCTTCCAGAAAAAAATGAGAGGGCTACTTCTTGGAAATTCTACTTGAAAAGTGAGGAAGGACTTTCTCAGAAGCCCTCTGCAAACTCCTCCTTGCATCTCATTGACCAATTTTGTGTCAGATGCTTGTTTATGAACCAATCACTGGCAGGAGAACATGATTTCACTTGGATAAATCAGGCCTTTCTCTGGAGTTGGAAGTGAAACACATGAGCTTTGTGAGAAAAAGGTGGATACCTAAAAATATTGATGCTCTGTAAGGAAAAAGTGGAAAATGAATGCTGGGCAGAAGCCCACACTGTCCATAAACTCAGATATTTAGGTCTCTCAACTCTGAACTCGGCTGCTCCATTCCGTTGTCTGCTTTTACAGAACAGAAAGAGTCCACCCACCCGCTGCTAGCAGAGCCAAACGCTAAACACTAACTGCACTGGAGAAAGACTGGCTATTTTTTTATGAATGGGGCTGCCCAGGAGAATTCAAAGCTAAAGCTCAAAAGCCCAAACTCTCTGATTTGGGTTTGGGGCATGTTTTTAAGGGTATAAGGGGAACAGGTATGTGGAAACACTGGAGGGTAGGGGGGCAAATTCTAACTGGAGAACTTGGAGCTTGGCCATTTATGGTAAGGAGAGTCAACACAGAATCTTCCTGAACAACAGACCCTTTGCTTCTGAAAGAGCTCCAGTGTTCAAGTTCTGGTTATGTCTCGGTTATATAGTTCTGTGGGGTGGGGGGTGGGGTTGTGAGACTGTGGTTCCAGGTGCAGCTAGAAGTCAAAGTTCTCTTCTCTGTGCTTGTTTCAGTTTCATGACTTCAGGTTTTGTTCTTTTGTCTCTGAAAAGCAACTCAGTAGCTCTTTAAACAGGATAGAATCATTTTCAACTGGTTCTACAGTTACGTTGTCTCAGATTTTTCTGATTCCAGCTTGGGTTCAATGAAAGTGCTCCCCATTTGCCTAGAAGTGGAATTCAGTCACCAGCAAGGAAAGCCAAAAGAGAAGGCATGGTTTAGAGAAGACAGTATTGAGTGTGGGTGATGCAAAGCACAGCACTTAAGAGCAGGGTTCAGGAGTAAGACATCCAGTTCTGCTGTCAACAGCTGTGGGGTCATGGATACAAAGCCTCAGTACCCAATGAACCTCAGTTTCCCTATTTATTAAAGGAGAATTACAGTGCTGGTCTCAGTGTTGCTGTCAAGATTCATGGAGATACTAAAAGTGGAATGCTCTGAACTTTGCACTTAAAATGGATATTCTATTAAAAATTGCTATTTTATTATTATTTCTGAGGAGAAGTGAGGAGACAGGCCCTGGGAAAACTGTTGGGAATGGGTCATCAGGATACCACAGCAGGTCCAGGAAGCCTGTGGGCAAAATCTTTGGAGTGGAGAAGAAAAGGTTTGATTGGAGAAGAGGGGAAAGGGGCTGAAATCACTCCTTTCACCTATGTTTTATTTTATAGCTCAAGCCTCAGAGAAATATTCCTTCCAGTGGTATAGTTCAGTAGATAAGGTACTAGCTCCCACATCTTAGAGCTTTGTTCCTCCTGCCTCATCTATAAATCACAAAAGACAAGCACCTTAACAAAGCTGTGTGAAGTGAGGCAGACTATATTTCTTACCTGGGTCTTCATTTCTCAACCTTCAAAATGATGATCTCATATTCCTTTGGCCCTAATATACTGTGAGTCAAAGAACAAAATTAGAATTTTGGCAGAGCACTTTCGAAAGGTTCCCATTTCTATCCCAGACTTGTGGTCTCAACATTGTTACCACGGTTTTACGAGGCATAGGAATTTACCCTTCTTAGAATTTTTCTCTTTAGAGGTTACAAGGAATGCAAATCCAGCCTAAGAATCTGGGCATTCATTCCCAGCCTGTTATCTTTTGAATGGTTAACAGTTGCCCCTGCACTACACTCATTCCTTATCTACCTGAATGCCATTTCAGACAAGCAAACAAAATGATTACCAAAAAAGGCAATCTTAGAGAGACACTGGCAAGTCTGATGGACTCTGGTAATGAAATTATTTCTAACACTGCTGCTTACAAAGATCTGGCTAGAACAAAAGGATGGGTGTTTATGCACGTACCTCGGCATAGTTGGTAAGCAGCTCAGAGTCACTGACTTGCCTCAGGCCTCCAAATCTCCTGGCAAGTAGTTAACTCCCTTATCTTCAGAGCCCTCCCAGAAGGAAGGGCATTAGCGTTCACTCTCACAAGGAGCCAAGAAATTAGAGAGTTTTCCTAAAGCCAAACAATCAATTCCAGCTTCGCCAACCCACCTAAGGCTTCCTAGGTTCTATACAGGCAGGCTTTGTTTAATTCTGCTTCACTTTATTGTGCTCCACAGGTGTTGCATTTTTTATAAATTGAAGGCAAGACCCTCCACCAGCAAAAAGACCACGACTCAGTTTATTGCGATCCTACTTAATTGTGGTGTTCTGGAACTGAACCTGCAATATCTCTGAGGTATGTCTGTTCACAGGTCCTCACTCCCATTTGGGAAATAAACTATCACAAAATCCTTGAATTTAAGAACTTGAAAGACTTTAACAGATCCCTATGCCAACATAGCACATTCATTTAAATGCCTTTGGTTAACATCTCTGCCAAGGTGTCATCTAGCCTCACTTGGATGCTTCTAATGAAGGTTCCAACAGAGAATATGCACTAAAACCCAGAGGGACTGGGTTATGAGGACTGGTGTGTGGGGGTGGTGATGGGGTGATTAAGGAATCCTGCTGCAGGGAAGAAGGAGGGTACTGAGACCTCACTTTGGGTCTGGGGAATGTGGAGACAAGGACCCAGTGTGGGATTCCTCACAGGTCAGCGTTTGCCTGAGCAGCATGCTAAGGGGGTGGAGCGGATGGAAAGGGAGGATCTGGAGGAGAGAACAAACTACTTTCCTAAGCAGCCCTTTCTCCAACTGACAGCTCGGCTCTCCTACATCTTGGTCTTTCTGGATTGTGTAGCAAGGACAAAAATATTGGGTTGGGCATAATGAGACTTCAATTACTATTCTACATCTGCTAGCAATTAACAGTATGATCTTAGACAAGTTCAAAAAATTATCTGAAACTTGGAAATAGGTGAAAGAGATTATTGGGTATTCTTTCAATGCCAGGCTTGACTTTCTATTTACTAGACTGTTTAACTTCACTATAAGGCAGAGGCTCATTTGGAAATTTTTGTTCTGTAGAGATGCAAATAATTTCTTCCCAGCGAAACTAATAGCTTCAAAGTTTACAGTTTATGATCCTGTTAAACATAAACCAATTTTTGAATAGCTTATAACCCAGTAAGCCATTAAATTGCCTATCTGTATCCGGCTTCTCAAATGCTCTTTGGACCCGTCTTAAATCTTACTGCTTTCCTCATTAATTAATGAGCTCATAAAAATCTTTGAAACCTGTCCATTTAACATCTCTCTATAAGAAACATGATTTTACTTTTTTGAAAATTAATCTTTAACAGGCAACTAACTCACTTCTGCCTCCAAGGACTTGGTTTCCTTATCTGTTAAAAGATACATTAGGACTAGAGGGTCTCTAAGGGCCCCATCTAAGGTGCCTGAGCTGCCACCTGGGACCCTCTTTCCCATCTTCCCAGGGTCTCCAGAGAATCAATGCCTGACAGCATCACTCCCTGCCACCCAGCCCCAGCGAGGTGGTCAGATCAAAAGAGAACCCGGCTCTGCTCTGCTCGCCTGCAGCAACTCTAAGGTTGTTTAGAAGTTCCCAGGAGCCGTAATACATTGTTCTGCCCAATTTACTCCCATTTCCCTGCCTCTCCCCTCCCCAACCAGCCCCTACTCCTCACTATAAACCTCAGACATTTCTAGTTCCACATCCCCAGGCTTTTAGTTTAATTTGAGGGTAAAGTATCCCCACTGAGTGCTCACCTCCTTGACATTCGTAAGTGGCAATTGGTGCCTTCTGGCCTCTGCTTGGGCAGCAGGGGTCAAATAGCTACTCTCCTTACTCCCACTGCTCTAAACCTGCTTCCGCTCTGACATCTGAGGAATCTGCCCTCCCAGACCTCCAGAGGCTTCTCTCCCTCTGCCTTCTTGGCCTGAGGGTGTTCAGCCATCATACTCCAGCTCAAAGTGCCTTGAGTTCACCAGGGCTGAAGATGTGAAGGGTAGATGGACACAGAGGACATGAAAGGCAGGTTGAAAAGGGCCGTTGGAAACGTTTAGCATTTAGTGAAATCTATAGCTTTTGGCCCTGGACTATATTTAATGATCAACACATAAAAAACTTTTCCATTTCGGAGGATGATGATTTGTTAACAGGAGCTATTTTTTTGCTGAATCTTCTCAGGTCAGATCTCTGTCTGCCTGAGAATCAGCTCAGTGCTTGCAGTGTTCATAAAATAAATATGGTTCTGTTTCTGATCCCAGCTTGGCTGCCTGGCCGGACTGATAATACTCGCTCATGGTTTGGTGAGGCGCTGCTGAGTTCCTCTCCACACCTTTCTCTATTCAGTAAGATTCCAGTCTACTACATCAGGATTTAGGTTAATTCCCTAGCATGGGAAGGAAGTCATGCTTCCCAGGCTGCTGGCCACATCCTGGCCTCATCACTCCTCAACTATACAGCTTGTGGGAGGTGAGGGGGTAGCTGAAGTTTGGGCTCAACAAATCAAATAATATTTATTTGAGACTGAGTGGTTATCCAAGGTGCCATAGAAACAAAATCATCAGATGCTCTGATGTGGTTATCCTGGAAATGTAATTTGAAATCAATTAGCAATGAACATATTTGACACTTTGAATGGGTCTTTTAAAAACAAAAACAAAAACAAAATCAAAACACCTTCCTCCTTTATATTACAAAGAGCTTGGGGATCCTCTGCTCCAGTTAAAGACAAGTTTCTCCAAGAACTCTTGGGGGCAGGGACATTTGTGTCCCTGAGAAGAAAAGCCAACTCTAAATGGACCACATACCTCTTTATAAAACCCTTGAGTCTTAGAGACACAGTTCTCTCCAGGTTCACATCCTGGCTAAGAGAAGGGCCAGGGTGAACACTCCTGCTGTACCCCAACCACAGCAGGGAGAGAGGAGATGCAGAAGGAAGATCGGGGAGAGGGGGGAGGAGGGCCCAGCCTGGCCATTCCCTCTTGTCCCTTCTCTGGACCTGCCATCTCAGTGAACCCAGGCCTTCACCTCCCCAAGGCCCAGCCCCTTAACATAATAATGACAGAAATTAGATCCACTCTTAAAACCTAAAAGATACAGAGGTGGTGATCCTCCAGCACATCCTATTTAATTCACCAGTCTGGCCCCTACAGAAGCCAATCCAGTCCTGGAGGATGACATTAGACTCTCTCAAATGCAACCAAGTAGAGGTCTCAATTACAGCTGCTGTACCAGAGGTGACATTTTTGTTAGAGCAAATGCTCATTGCCTCAGATACATGGTATATGGAGACTGATCTGATGAATGTATTCTGAAACTGAGCCTCATGAATTGCCTTGACCTCAGTTTTCCCTTGCCTGACTTCTATTTCAGATCTCTCTACTCTGCGAAGTCACTTGCTATCTCTAGTCCATCAGTTTTCTAGCTTCAACCCATTTTCTGGTCCTATGTATTGATGCTTCTTTTCCCTTTTTACTGTCAGTAGGGTTTCAAGACAGATCAGAGGGAAATATATGTGTTTATCTTCTAAATTTAATTGGAAGACGTTAACCTATTTTTCAGACTGAGAAACTGAGGCCCAGGAAGGGAAAATGACTTGCCCCAGGTCACACGGCGTAATCATGCTGGAAGTAAAGTCTCTAGTTCCCAGGCCAATGTTCTTTGTAAAAAAAATAAGTTAAATTAAATTTAAAAAATTGCAAAAAGGTATGAAAATAGGAGGAATGTAGGAATTCAGTAGGATGGTTTGGGGCGAGGGGCATTTAGAAAAGGAGAATGTTGGTGAGAGCGGTCTGAGAGAAAATGAAAATAGATGTCCCCCCCCCCCAAAAAAAAAAAGGAAATATTTTTATCCTTGGGTTTCACTGTCTTCACATTCCTTCAAGATATTTATTGTCTATAGGAACCCCTCTCTGTGGTTACCACTATCCTATTTCAGACTCCCCACTATTTCTAGTCTGCACTCCATCATTTCCCAGCAGTATATAGTATTTTAAAAATATGATTCTTCTCAAATTGCCCATATTCTCATGCTTGCAGTGACTCTCATTGCCCATGGAGTAAAATCCAAATCTCTTAGTTATTTCAATAACCCAAATTTTTGAACTAGTTAGGAAGAGGGATTGATAGGGGAAAATAATGGGAAGAGATGGGAGCAACTTGGTGAAAGAAGGGACAATGTGATGGTGACAAGGAGAAAAAAAGGTGAAGATGACTCTAAGGTGATGAGCTTGGGTGACTGGGGCAAATTAGAATAGGAAAGCCAGAGGTGCCAATGAGGTTGGTTTTGAACATAGTAGTGTAGAGATGGCAGAGTGAGCGCCCTGTAGAAAGGCCTTGGGGACAGATGGAAAGAAGGAGTGAAAGATGCAGCCACGCACTTCAAGATCCCAGGAAACGGCAAGTTCCTACATGCTTCCCAACCCAGTGCTGGAAGAAGTGAGAGAATCCGATAGCCCCAAGGGGCATAAAATCAAAGGCAATCTCTTTAGGGTGGGAACATTGGGTGGCTTCAAGTAGGAGAGAAGAAAGAACACCAGGGATAACATATCAATATTTTTCAATTGTAAAATGCTCTTTTTGTTGTTAAAACTGAAGCATACCTAAAATATAATAGCCTGATCCCTACAGTGCTATTGATAACTGTATTTGTTTTTTATTGTTGCTATAACAGATTACCACAAATTTAGTGTATTAAAATAACACAAGTCTACTATCATCTAATTCTGGAGGTCAGAAGTTTAAATCTTCCACCTCCACCCATCCCCACCCCTGAATAACTTCCTTTTTTTTTCTTTTTCTTTTTTTGTTTAAATATATCTTTATTGATTCCAGAGAGAGGAAAGGCAAGGGAGAGAGAGAGATAGAAACATCAATGATGAGAGAGTCATTGATCGGCTGCCTCCTGCACACCCCCGACTGGGGATCGAGCCCGCAACCCGGGCATGTGCCCTGACCAGAAATTGAACCCTGATCGCCTGGATCCTAGGTCGACGCTCAACCCCTGAACCACGCCAGGCCAGGCTGAATAACTTTCTAATAACACTCATGACCCCGAGTTCTTGTGAAGATAAAGTCTAGATATTGATACCAATAAGTGAATGAGTGAATAAATGACTATAAACACCTTTTAGTCATTCAACAAATATTTATTACTGGGCTTATTCTCTGCTAGGTCATGTTTTAGAATATCTGCAAAGAAAGCCCAGGAAACCAGTTTAGTCTACAAACTTGATTTGGCTTGGTCTCGAAGCAAATTATTTGTCACATTAAAATGGCAGCTAGTTCACTGATTGCCATGAAATTAAGACAGGAAGAAGAGACAAGCCTATTTTCTTCATTCTATTTAAAACAATCTGGATGTGACGGAGATCCACAGAGAAGCAACGCGGGCACAGACCCATGCGATCAAGTTATCTTGGTCTGCCCCTCGTGTGGGCTGTGGGCTTGTCCCAGGCACCGGGGTTCTAGCCGTGGTGTGGCTGGGCCCTGACCTCTCGTACTCATGGGAATACCACGTCCCCTGAGCCTCCTCTGCCTCAGCTGACTGGTTCATGTCTTGGTTTTGGCCGAACACGTCACCAGCGTGAGGGAAGCTCCCAATCTCCATGTAAGAGAGAGGGGGTTGGGGTGATATAGTCATGCGGTTTTGTAAGTTCAGTCCACAGAAGCCCAGAGAGCATGCCTCACAATTGGCCATGTCATGGGACCCATCCAAAGGCACCTCCGGCATCACAGGTATCTCTGAGAACTTCTTGATGCCATTTCCGTAGCATTTCTCCTGAATACGGTGTACCACGTTGTTCAAGATCCTCATGGCGCTCTCCTTGGAGAATTGAGGCTTCTCAAATTGAGCCCCAGGACACTTCTGGCACCTCTGAGCAAAGAGCCGCATAAGCACCCGGCCCTGAAACTGCCGTCGCTCCAGGTACATGTGACATAGGATCTGCACTTGGGCGGAAGCCCAGCTTCTCCTGCATGAGGAACACTGGAACCTGCAGACAGAAGGAAGAAGCCCATTATTCCCTCATCTAATTATTGACCTGAGGGATATGGTCCTGCCTTGATGAGATCCCTTTCAATTGAAAAAATGCATTTGATATTGACAATTTGACAAATAAAAATAAGAGGAGCTGTGTTTCAAATAAAGCTTTTCCCTAGGACCCACTGAGCTTTTCCTCATGCATGGTTCCAAGTCTGCATCTTGGCCAGTAAAGCATCTCTGGATATCCCAAAGGGAAAACATTTCTGCTATCTGCCAGCAAATTTGGTCCTCACAAGGGTCACAAAATTTCTTGTAAGGTACAGTAATCCCCCATTATCTGTGGGGGATATGTGACCTCCCCACACACAGTAAAAACCTAAAACCCTTACATGGTACTAACCCTTATATGTTTTTCCTATACATACATACTTACGATAAAGTTTAATTTCTCAGTTAGGCACAGTAAGAGATTAACAACAATAATTAATAATAAAATCGAACAATCATAACAATACTCTTCAGTAATTTTTATATTTTTCAGCTCAAACTTAGTCCTCAGTCTGTATAACCACCCTGTACTTGCAGTAAGTGGCTTGGTGTCCCTCATTCCCGGGAATCCCTTGCTGAAGTGGAAATTTGCATAAGGGGGAACCTTCTGTACCTATTTTGGAGCAGGCACTGTAATTGGTGCTTTACAGTGTTATACCATTTAATTTTTAAAGCCCCCTCTGACATAGGTGTCATTGAGCCCAATACCCAGATGAGAAAATTGAGTCGTAAGGGATACACAAATTGCTCAAGAACATACAAGGTAAGTAGTAGTAGAGTCATGTTTTAGTACCTGGCTATTTGAAACCAATCTTGTTTATTTACCTACTACACCACATCACCTCTAATGAGCAATGTGGCTAGTCTTGCACCTAGAAAAACTAACTTAGGACCTGAGACCATAATGCTTGGGTTGGAGACCCCACTCCATAGTTTACATAGTTTACATTGGGGAGACCTTGGAAAAAAGCACTTTCCTACTCAAAGCCTCAATTTATATATACATCAAATAAAAAATATTCAAGGATTATATTGTCATCGTTAAATGAGATAATATATATGAAAGTACTTTGTAAATTACAAAATGCTTTTCAAAAATCGGTTGATATTTTTCCAAAAGTACGTTGATAAGTTGTTTTTCTCATCTTAGAATGAATGTCAAATCAATTCATCTGAACAAGAGAAGCACCTTCCTATTTGGGGAAGTGTCTCAAGGAGCTCTGGCTAGTGTGGAAACACTTACATGGCTTACTGGCTTAGAAAGCAGAGCAGAATTACTGCTACATGGGCTCAAGCCAGTGCCTTGAAAACTGTTCTGCAGACCCCTAGAGGGTTCTGCCATTAAAAATATTATATATTTTATATATTCTATATATCAGATATGTTCTATAACATGTGATATATAAATATATGTTATTGAAAATGTATAATAAAGAAATTATAGCCCAGCCGGGAGTGGCTCAGCGGTTGAGTGTCGACCTAGGATCCAGGCGATGGGGGTTCGATTCCTGATCAGGGCACATGCCCGGGTTGCGGGCTTGATCAATGACTCTCTCATCATTGATGTTTCTATCTCTCTCTCTCTCTCTCCCTCTCCTTTCCTCTCTCTGAAGTCAATAAAGATATATTTTTAAAAAATGAAATTATATATGTATATGCATTATCATATGGAAATGGAGAAGGAACCCTTGCTCTGCCTAGGAAGGCCAGACAATGCTTTACAGAGGAGGTGGCACTTGAGTTGGTCCTTAAAGGCCGAATAAGTGGGGAGGAAGAAAAGGGCCCACCAAACCAGCAGAGATCATGACAAGGGAATAGACATCTGAAAATGCATGGCATGGCTAATCCTCCTTAAGGAATGGAACAGAGGATACCTGAGGCAGGATAGGGGCAGGCAGGGAAGCAGGACGACAGCTGAGGTGGAAAGTAGAGTGAAGGTCCCTGTGTACTATACCAAAAAAAAAAAAGATTTAATTGTCCAGGTCAGCAATTCTCACCTTTCTGACATGGGCAAGGAAGTTGGTTACTGCAACCTGGAGGCTCACTGGAAGTTGAAAAGGGAGATGGCCAGTAAGAGAGAGGCATTACTTAGGGACTCCAGGCACTAGGGTTTAGATTTCTTTCTTGAAGCACCATTGCCTTCTATTATGCCCAGGCTTTCAGCTTTAAAGGGAGGCCCCAGTCCCAGGCTGGTATTAATTGGGGCTAGCAGGGCTGCTATAGCCTGGGGAAGCCAGTCAGGACTGAGGGGGGAGGTAGTAGAAGGTGCTACCTAGAGGTGGTCTGGAACAAATGAGGTGGTGAGGGAATAGGAAGACAGATTTATGGAACATAGAAGCATTTCTCAGGGAATTGCAGAAATATTTAGGGAGAAAACCTAATAAAAGAAGAAACTTAACTTCTTGCAGGTAAGCAAAATGGAGGCTGGAAGTCTTATTTAGATCCTAAGGAACAGGGTGACCACAAAAGGATGGAGAACCTGGTGACACATTCTTTTAACAAGCCCTCAAAACCATCAATCAATCAAAGAGGCCAGGCTGAGCCTCTTTGTCTACGAAAGCCCACTGCCAAGCAAACTCTCACGTACCTGCCAAATGCTTTCTGCTGGTATTGTTTCCACCCTAGGGCCACACAGTCTGGCTGAAGAGTCTCATCGAACGTCAGGGTCCATCTGTCCCAGAGATTCACCTCCTGGAGCAGTTTTTGAAATGTCGGCTCCCATGTCCAAATATCCAAAATCATTCTCTCTCGAGGCCTGGAATTCATGTTTAGTGTGTAGCTTTCAGTTTCACTGGATACGCAGCAAGAGATAAAAGTAGTTTCAGTTTCTATGTCCAAGCACACGTGACCATTCATTTCAAACTAAGTACAGAGAACAAGCCTTTCTTTCCAGGACAGAGGGCAGCAGAGTTTGCTAGTTTGTGAACAAGCCTTGCTAAGAGACATCTGAGTACAGAGCTCTGCTCTAGATTCTTTGGGCACCAAACAGTTAGCTTTTTAAAAACTGTTGACACTGTTACAAAAGTCCCTCATTCACCCCACTCTTTGCCCACCTCCTCCTCCTCTCCCTCTGGCCTTCGCCACACTGCTGCTGGTGTCCATAGGCTGTGCATATATATTCTTTGGCTGCTCCTTCACCTTCTTTTATCCTGTGCCCCCAACCACTCCCTTCTGACATCTGTCAGTCTGTTCCATGTATCCATGCTTCTGGTTCTTAGTTAGCTTTTATTTAATTTTTCTCTCATTTCACACTATGCAAAGCACTATGCTCAGCACTGGGACAAGTACCATTGACTAAAAAACAGTTCCGACCCCCATAGATGCTCAAAACCTTGTGCAGACCCAGGGGGTGGGTGAGGGGAACTTATGTCTGACCCTCTCTCATGCACTCTGTAAACCCTCACCGCAGTCCTCTGAGGAGGATTATTACTGGTATTTTGCAGGTGAGCATCACAGAGAGCTGGGGTACCTTGCTCAAAGCTATCCAGCTAGTAAGCAGCATAGGTGACCCCAAAACATGCAATGTCTCTATCGACCTCCTTCCCTGAGGAGCAGCTGAAAATGGTGTCCACAGTCCAGGCTGGCTCTCTGGAGCCAGCGTTAGAGGGACCTTCTTGAAACCTTTATCTCATGGTTTGGTCTAGTGAAATCTCCTAGGTCCCAGGGCAGGATGCCAGGCTGAATGAAAGGATTATTTAACTCTGCCACTCACTATGTGAACTATCTTGAGGGCAGTATACAATCACATGTGGGAGTCATATTTTGGTGGCAAGATAGAATCCTCATTCATGGGGTGAGGGATTGGAACTAGAGGACCTTACAGTTGTTTCTAACCCAAAAAGTCTGAGATTCTAGTAAATAAGCTCCATCCCTCTGAAGTTTAAATGAGGGAGATAAGACAAGCAGGACACTTATGTCCTTGGAAGCCCCACTACAGTTATTGTATCCCAGATATGATCGGCCTGTCTTCTCAGCTCTCTAGACTGCAACATGCTCTGTGTGGGAGGCAGAAACACTTCACCCTTCTTCTTTCCCTCCCAGGATAGTCTCTTCTATACAAATTCTCACTGCTTTCATAACTAGACACATTGAGGGCATCTATGTCTATACAGACAATTATAGGAACTTGGAATTGGACCCACAGAATATCAGAACTGAAAGCCCTTAGCGATCAACTTATTCTCTTTTTTCTGATTATTATATGTAAGAAAACTGAGACCCAGAGGAAAGAGCACTCCTGCCTAAAATTACACAGCAAATTAGTGCCAATACTGGATCAGAACCCAGACATCTCATTTCCCAGCACTGAGTTCTGCTCACCTGCCCCAAACATACATAGGCCCTTTCCCTTACTGTTTCTTCTACTTTCTGCTGGATATAAGACCCCAAGGCCATTTTTTTTATCCTTTATCTTCAGAGCATGACCACATACCCTGCCTCCTGACTCCTCAAGTGGTCATTTTTTCCCAAAATGTTGCCTTGAGTGCCCCCTGCCTATTGCCCTCAGCCTCTGCTTTGTGTATTTCCTTTAACACACAACTGCTTCAGGCCAGCATGGTCCAATGGACAGGGAAGCGGGGAGACTATGTGTATAATTTCCGATTTGAGATTTGAGGGCTGGAAGAAACCCATTACCTTCCCCAGCAGTACAAAGAAAAAGAAGAAAAGGAAACTATGGCCCTTTTAGAACCTCATGACCCACTGTAACCCACTTGTTCCTTTGGACTGAGGCCTTGTGACTCCAGTATAATAGAATCATGGATTTGCTCTTTTGGAAGAGACCTGAGATAGCTTCTTCTGACCCCTCCTCCCATGTCACTGAAAACCAAGGTGTGGAAATGACTTGCCCAATCACACAGTGTGAGAGTGGTGACCTCTAGGTTTTCACCAGTGGTTGGTGACTTATCATAGGCTGGTTAAAGAGTTCCTGAAAAGACAGTAGGACTATAGGAAGAGTCCCCAAAAACAACAAAGCACGGGTCAATTCTGTAAGGGGGCTATTGGAAAATTTAGATTTTCAGCAGTTCAGAGCTGGAATGATTCTATATGGTTCATCTAATCCTGAAATGGCAAGTGATGTTTCTTCTTGTTCTTGGCCCAAGAATGACTTAGCTAATCAATGCTTGAACCCCTCTCTCTGGGTCCCGGTGTAACTTCAGAATCCCTTTCATCACAGTTCTGGATAGCCACTTCCAAGCAATTGGTAAATAAAACATTTTTCTTCTTCTATTTTTTTTTCCCCATTCCTGCAGTAGTCCAGCTCCCATATTTTACAAGTTGCAGAAACCAAAGCCAAGACAAATTTGCAATAACTAGAGCTAAAAAGTCCAGTTTCGTAATCTTAGGTATGTGCCCATTTTCAGAATATCACATGACCTTTCACAAATAAGTCTAGCACAGAGCTTAACACAAACATGCTTTTCTAGGGGATATTTAGGCTTGGGAATGAAGAAAGGTAGACATGAATGATAGAGATTGAGGGGGTGAGACTGAAAGAGGAGGTGGAGGTTCTGTCTATGATGCTCTCCACTTGATAATTTATTTCTATAGTTAAGTAGCTTGGAGGTGGTAGAAAACGGAGGAACTTGAATTGATTTAAGGAGAGAAGCAAGAAATAAGAAATGTAGTCCTTAATGTAGCAAGAATTTTACTTACTTTTTTTTTTTAATTTTTTTTTTTTCTAAATATATCTTTATTGATTTCAGGGAGAGGAAAGGAGAGGGAGAGAGAGAGATAGAAACATCAATGATGAGAGAGTCACTGATTGAGCCCGCAACCCAGGCATGTGCCCTGACCTGGAATCGAACCCCGATCGCCTGGATCCCAGGTCGACGCTCAACCGCTGAGCCACGCCCAGCAGGGCAAGAATTTTACTTACATTTTAAACATCTCTTCAACAGAAAATTTCAAGGTGCTTGATTTGGAAAACAATGAGGCTGGATGATTCCTAACCTAAGTCCATTCCTCCCACTTCAAGTTTTCAGAGTAGGAGAAACAAATCCTGGACTAGGAGTCCCTGCTGTGTTGGTGATGTCAGACATACCTTCATCTCCCAGACCCTGAGGTAACCTGTCTAATCAGTGGCAGAGCCAGGACTCAAATTTTTGATGCCACACTAGATCCTATGAAAACATAGGCATGTCTAAAGAAGGAATGGGTTGCTAATGGTAGAAAAACAGGCAAGAGTCACAGGGAGCTATTTTGGGTAATTTTAGTGGGGGTCTTCATGCTGTTCCCCTAAAGTTGTGCTCTCTGGCTTGAGTCCCCTGAGCTCATCAGAAGAGCCACCATCCAGTTAGAACTACCTCTCATCATAAGGTGAGCCTAGGGGAGAAGGGGAGTGTTGAGATCACAGCATTCTGTAATGAAGGGGCACAGTATCGGTGGCCCTATCCTGTGCAGTACAGATAATCACAACTACTTACAGCAGGGAACAGTAAAGTTAAGGGAAAGCAGAATTAGATAGTTGTCTTAAGAAATATAAAAAAACCAAGGGATTCTGGTCAAGAGGGCAAAGTAGGTAGAGACTGTACTCACCTCCTCCCATGAACACACCAAAATTACAACTAAATTATAGAACAGTCAACCTGGATAACCATGTGAAGACTAGCTTAACAGATGTCCTTTAACTTAGGATATAAAGAAGAAGCCATGTTGAGGCTGGTAGAAGAGGCAGAGATGCAAAAGAGACTGGCCCCATACCCACATGCGGCGGTTAAGAATCTGGACGGATATCTCAGCTGCAGAGGTCCCACTGAGGAGCAAGGAGCCTCATCCCCACGCCAAGCTCCTCAGCCTGGAACACCGGTGCCGGGAAGAGGATCCCACATAACATCTGGCTGTGAAAATCATCAGGGATTCCTGTCTGTCCAGGTGAGGCGGGGAGACAGAAGTCTGCTGGAAACCCAGGCTTCCTCTTAAAGGGCCAGTGCACACAGTTTTGCTCTCAGGCACTCACTTTGGGTTCTGGAGGAGGGATGGTGGCTGGTGGGGGTTAGGGATGCCAGAGACATACAGAGAAAGACTGAGTTGTGCGGTTTCAATGCAAGGGCTTGAGAGATGGCTGCCACTGTCCGTCTATTGAGTCCCCCCACACAAGTTGACTGGAGCCATTTTTCCTGTGTTGAGCCCTCCCCCTACGCAGCCAAATATAAACTTGCATTAGCCTGGTGAACTCTATTAGCTCCACACTGAGGGCTCCTTGAGACCCTACCCACCGACTTGCCCACGGCCGAGGCTCTTTCAATAGTAATCAGCCTGGGCCCATGTTAGAGTCTTTCTTAAAAAACTCCAGTCAAGCTTGATGGATGCCAACCATACAGGCCAGAACTGAACGCGCCCACCAGACAGCCAAACCTGATTCTGCATTAGCCTGGAGAACTCCATTAGCTCCATGATCACGACTCCCTGAGATCCTGCTTCACCCAACTCATGTTCCACCCAAGGCTCTTTCCATATGGGCAGCTGGCAAGTGGAGACAAGTTTGACTTGCCTCAGGCCTGAAACTGAAGACAATGAACTTTGTTTCCCAATGTAACCCTTCCTACAGGCATCCAGGCCCAGCACAGGTGGCTACCAACTGTGGTTTGCTTTGTAGTTCCTGGGATGCAATACGCTACATTAACAAAATAAAGGATAAAAGTCATATGATCATATCAACAGATACATAAAAGCATTTGACAAAATCCAGTACCCATCTATGATAAAAATTCTCAGCAAAGTGGGAATAGAGTAAACATACCTCAATATAATAAAAGCCATATATAACAAAGCCACAGCTAACATCCTACTCAATGGGGACAAGCTGAAAGCATTTTCCTTAAGATCAGGAACAAGACAGGTTGTTCACTTTCAACACTTTTATTCAACATAGCACTGGATGTCCTAGCCACAGCAATCAGACAAGAAGAAGAAATAAAAGACATTGAAACTGGAAAGGAAGAAGTGAAACTGTCATTATTTGCAGATGACATGGTACTATATATAAAGAACCATAAATATGCCACCAAAAGACTACTGGAACTGATCAATGAATCCAGTAAAGTAGCAGGATACAAAATGAATATTCAGAAATTGTTTTTTTATACACCAATAATAAAGTATGAGAAAGAACAATTAAGAGAACAATCCCATTAAAATTGCATCAAAAACAATAAAATATCACCTTGGTAGCCTTAGGCAAGTCCCTTAACTTATCTATGCCTCAGTTTCTCTAAGTGAGGATAATAATATTACCTACCTCACAGGCCTATTGTGAGGATTCAATGAGTTTTAAAAATAGTCATTGGAAGTTCTTAAATAAAAGTGTTTGCTATTTTTTGTTGTTGTTGCTGTGTTGCATGTTTCTAATTTACAGTAAAATCTTTTTTAAACATGTTGGATATACAGCAAAATAAAATTACAAATATTTTTTAAAATTATAGTACAGGGTGAAAAAAAACTACAAATAGCATATATATGTATGTATATGGACTCAGAGAGCAGAACTGCCACAGAAGAATCTGTACTAGGCAGAGATATACATTCCTATCACATCTTGCTATCTCACCCTCAGGTCCACTTTATGTACCTCCCTGGGAGAGATCAGCTCTCCCTAGGACTCACATACAACTTCTGCCTTGATAGCCAGTTACCCTGCAAGAAGTGAAATGAACTATGAAGCCCAGAGCCAGTTGCTGCTCAGACCCAGAGCTGGCCTGCTGAGAACACCTTTTCAGAGAGTAAAGATCACATTAAAAGGACAATAAAATAAACCTCTTAGAAAGAACCAGAAGAAATGTGTAAAGTCAAAATAACTGAAATAAAACTTTACAAGTTTTCAAAGGTGCAGTTTGTTTTACAATTTCTATGAAAACCTGCTTGGCTTCAGGCCTCACACCGTCCATCTGGGATGCCGAGGTTTGCCTCCATAGGCAGCTTTCTCACTGTTTGGGGCTAGAAAGACCTTCCACAAGCTTAAAGAAAGCTGAGCCCCAGAGAGAAAGGTCACCAACCTCAGGTTGCCTTGCCCGTCTTTCCACCTGCAAATAGAGCCTCTGACTCCCATTCTTTGCAGGCACTTCTTTGACAGCAGGTTCTCTGAAAGCCAGAGTCTGAACTATCCAGGTGCTTTTCCAAGGTTGTGGTGAAGACATGTTAAAGCAGTGTCTTTAACCACCCCACCCCGCCATCCCCACAAGCAGGCAAAAGCTACATCTTTAATTGGCTTTTCTCCCATCCCTGACTCTACCTAATCCTTGGCTCCTGGCCCCCAGGAATCACCTCTCACAATACCTACCTGCACCAAGTTCTTGTGCTTTTAGAAGAACCCCAGTCAAGACAAAGAGCAAAAGAGAAAAAAGTGAACAAACTAAAAATCAACAACTCTCCTTCAATTCATCAGAGAATTAGGGTCACAGGGCAAGCTGCTACCATGAAAACTGGAGAGACAGACCGTGTTTACAGAGATCACAGCTGATGGAGCCAAATGCCCAGGAGCATAAGCCACCATTGGAACCAGTTTGGAAGGAAAATTTTTACACTGTCATTGGCCAATTGCTGGAGACTCAGTGAGGCAAATCTTGACAATTAGAAAATACAGGCAGGTCCAGCCATAAGGGGGTTCTCACTCTTTCATTAGTTTTACCTCCAGGAGCATCACCAGGTTTTCACTGTGAAGATGGAGAAATTTTTTCCTGTGCTTCTGGCCAAAGGAAGAGAAAAATAATCATGTTTTTAAAACACTCAGAACTCTGTCTTTAGCAACATCTGTCCTCAAGGGAAGCCCTTTCACAGGAGTGTAACACACTCCAGTATTACAAAAGCGTAACCACCTGGGGGATGGGAAATCTTACTGCCAGCCCCTTCTAGCCTTCATTGTGGGGCATGGGAACTAGCCCATTCCTTCCCATGTGTGTCTCCCTTTCCACCTGGTAATGATGACAAGGCCCACCATGCGTGCAGTGAAGAGAGAGGAACGCAGGGCATGTGCTCAAAGGGGCAGGGCCACCCCTGTGTTCTTCTCTGGAACAGGAGCCAGATCCCACACCAGTCAGACAAATTCTCTACTCATCTCATTAATACCTGGAGGAAGAATCAAAAATTCAATCAGCCATCAAATTTTCTCAATAGTCAACTAGAATTATTTAACCACCAAGACTTGGGAGAGATTTTTAAGGTTCTCTAAGTTCCATTCTAAATTGCTTGCTTTGTAATGGTTAATATTTGAATTATAAATAAAAATTCAGATAGTATTCCTAGAGTAACTCAAAGAGAACTGGACTTAAAATGAGAAGACAAAGGTCTATGGTCCATCCCCAACACTTACTGATTACTTAAGCTCTTTCAACCTTAATGTCCTCATCTATAAACTAGAACTAAGAATACACATCCCTTTAGATTTAGTTGTATGTACTAATATGACATAGGTATAAACCATAACTACAAAATTTCAGACAGTATTATTTCATAAAAAAGAGTATGTAGAGGCTTGAAATAGTAGCACTGAATAAAATAGAACACTTGAGCTCAATGTTTAAAGAGTAAAGAAGAGATAAGGCCCCATATATGGAAAGAAGAGAGATATTTAAGGACCTAAAAAGTGTTAGTGTCTGTGTGCTGTAAAGAAGAAAAGTAGAAGATAAAATAAATAACTAAATTTTAGAGCACTTTACCTCTTAGACAGTACCTTTATCTCCACATCTATGCTCCCCCTACAATAACCCAATGGATTATGATTCTTTATAAAGAATGTATCACAATAGAGGCATCTAATGGAGTTTCATAAAATACAGATGTCCAAGTCCACCTCTGAAAATTCTGATTCAACATGTCCAGAGCTGAGAAAGGAATATATTTGTTTTTAAAGCTCCAAGAATAATACTGAAATACACTTGTGCATAAAAATCACTGTAACTTAAAAATCTGAGGCTCAGAAAGCTTGAACAACTCATGAAGATTTAACATATGAATGGCAGAGGTAGGAGGTGAAGCCAGGTGCACTCCTCTCCACCCCGCGATTCTGGAAGGCAAGGTCAGCCTTCATTAGTCTAATCACTATGGCTGAGTTGACCTGGCAGCAGAAAGCTGCTTGCTTTCTGGTGGCTGGAGTCCAGGAGACAGCCACAGTTGTAATGTACGAATTTAATTAGCAGCAGTGCGCACTGATCCAGGGAGAACTACGAGAAATGGAGACAGATCACTCAGGGCCATTGCAATGTGCAGCTGGGGAGACACTGTACAGCCTGCTGGGGATCAGATCCATCAGCAGAATTTGACTGTTTATCTGTGTGGCTTCAGCCTGGCCCTGAGAGTGCAGCTTGTTTTTTGGTGAGATCCCCATGACCCCCAGTGATGTGAGTGAGAATTTTAAACCTGTGCAAAGAGCAGCCAAGACCCCAGGCCAGTAGAAGGAAACAAACAGGCTCTAAGCTACAGGCTTGCCTAAGAGTGGTCTGCCTAGTGTTTTAAAGAACTCTTGATCTTGGCCTCAAGGCAGTTGTGTTGCAAAGAATCAGAATCGTCCCTACAAGGACAGTTCATGAAATTCAGGCTGGATTAGTTTCACAATCTGACCTAGAGTCTTCCATTGAAGTTATTGATTTCTCCTGCGTTCATTCCGACAGGTCATTTCCAGAGCCTATTTCTTGCACCTCCTTGTGGGGAACTCTTCATTCTCAGCCGCAAGAACAAAGATTACGTTTTTCATTGTTGTTAGGGAAAAGTCAGTTCGCTCTCTCTCTCTGACGACTCTGCAGAGATTTCTTTTTTCATCTTATTTTTTAAAATCCAGATTTATTATAACCCTATTTCAATGAGGAGGGGTTTGGCTGGCCCTGTGAGCCCCTTTCAGTATTGGGTATCAGTTGCATGTGTCAGGTCTGCAAAGAAAGATGAGTGAGAGCTCCTGCTTCAAAACAAAACCTGGGGTGCAAATAACATGCTCCAGAGATGGAGAGGCTGGAGATAAGAGGTGATGAATGCTACTTAAGATGGCAGGGCCATTGTACTATTTTCCCTCCTCTCTCTTCCCTTGCAGACCCATGATTTGTAATGCTCTGTCATGTCCAATTTTGGGCACAGCCTGATGAATGTCACAAGGCTGTAAACACTTCTAGGTTTTATTTTTCTGTGTGTTGTCTCCCACTTTGTACTTGTTATAATCCATGTCACCCAATAATGGATTAATTTTGAAATTCACTTTTTGTTCTTATTAAGCTCCTGAGGTTTGGGAAATAAATATTGCAAGTGCTAATATGTGGAACTGAGCTGAAAAATTGTTCTGGCACAGATATTTAGGGAGAAGAAAATACTATCTCAGGGAATTTGATAGCCATAAAGAGGATCAGGTTTGGGGTGAGAGGATCTGGACTTGAATTCTGGCAATGCCTCTAGCTGACTGCCATCATCTGGACAAGCTGCTCCACCTCCCTGCCTCAGTGTCCTTTTCTGCATAATTAAGCAGTCGACTAGATAGCCTCCAAGTTCAATTCCAGTTCTGGAATTCTGTGGATGGAACGGGGCTCCGATCTACATCAAAGGAGGCAAAAGAGTCCTCCTGGTGCCCTGTTAGTGCTGTTGGCAGCATCAGGTTGTCCCAAGCGTGTAGGAGAGTAATGAACTTGAGTGCAGTTCTCTGGGAGGTCAAAAGCCTACCTCTTGGTAGAGCTTGCTTTTCCCTCAGAGAAAACTGGGGAGTAGGTAAAACTGATGAGGAGATCTGCAAAGCACCTGCTGGAAGATGAAGAGGATGGTATATATGTCAGTGCCTGGGAAGAGGGAAGAGTGGTAAAGCAATGGGACTAACTCACAGTGGGAAAGGGAAGGTGCTCTAGACAGATGGCTACCTGGAATTACCAAAAACTTGTCATGTTCAAGAGGGTGCAGGGTTATCCCTGCTAACTCCAAAGAGCTGAACTACATGCAGGAGAGAAGCTGCAAGGACAGCATTTCACTCAACATAAGGGCTACCTGGACAAAACTCATTCCAAGCCACCAGCTCCCTCTCTCTAGTGGCCTCCTGGGAATGTCCACGTAACATAAAGAGGGACAGACTAAGAATTAAAGACCTGGATTGGAATCCAAGCTCTTCTAGGAATGGGTTGTAGTGATAGGGAGGGGTGACCCCATAGTGAAGATATTGAACCGTTCAGAAGGGGGAGATAACTTTAAAGCCTGTGTGAGGTAGCTCCCATTCTTACCCCTGTCTCACAGATGGAAGCACAAAGAACTTAAATAATTTGTTTACTATCACATAGCTGCTAAGTGGGGAGCCAGAATTTAAAACCAGGTGCTCTAGCCTAGAATCTAGCTCTGCAGGCTCTGTCATTTCTGGGCCTTCCCACATGCTGCTTTCCCTGGCTAGAAGACTCCTTTATCACCTCCTTACCCTGGAAACCCCCACCCATTCCTGAAGTCTTAGCTTGAATGCCTTTTGTCTAATAAATAAGCTTTTACTATTTCCCCATGCCTGGATTTGGTGCTCATCCTGTGTGCTCCCAAAGCAGATGGTATTTCTCCTAAAATATTTTCACACATATAAAACTTTGCTATCTTCTTTTCTATGACTTAAGCTCTTTGAGAACAGTAACATTTTCTTGCTGGTACAATATTGTGCAAAATTTAAAGGGAAAAAGTTCAAGGATGAAAAATCTATTTAGTCAAGTTATTTTCACTTGCAAGGGGGAAAAGATATTCTTAATAAGTAAGAACTCAGTACATATGTCTGCACTTCCCAAAAATGTTATTAAAACTGTGCCCTAAAAGAAAAATGAAATAAAACTGTAGGATGGAAAGATCTTTAGTGCTTTGATATTCAATATAAATTTTGCTGTTAGCATCTGACAGATAATTTTTACCTGATTTGTGTTTTCCATTTCTAGGATATTTTTAGTTACCTTTTTTCCTTTCCTTACTTTAACTGATTTGACTGTCTTTTTTATATCATTATTTTCCTGTTGTGATCCTTTTTTTTTTTTTTTAATCTTCACCAGAGGATATTTTTTCCATTGCTTTTTAGAGTGGAAGGGAGAGAGAGAGAAACATCAATGTGTAGAGACACATTGGTTGGTTGCCTCCCGCATGCATCCTGACCAATGCTGTGGATCAAGCCTGCAACCAAGGTATGTGCCCTGGTCTGGAATCAAACCCAGGACCCTTCAGTCTGAGGGCTAATGCTCTAACCACTGAGCAAAACTGGCTGGGGCATCCTCTTGTGATTATTTTTAGTTGTACTATGCATTTATATTTTACTAATGGTTAGTTTTAAACATTTAACAAATTGACTTAAACCTATCCAAATACAAATTTTAAAAGTTAGATACTAACTATGTTTATATTTCCTCAAGAAGTGACCTTTTGAATGCTTTCCCCCATCCAGTCCACCCTCCTTTGCTTGCTAACATGATGGAAAATTTACTCAGAGTTGTTAAAAAATTTATTTCAGCATTCGGCTTCTATTTTAAGAAATTTGGTTTATATTTAAAGATAAAATTTACTGAATTCATTGAAAAATCAGTATTTCTCTTATATTTTTACTCTACCCCAATCGATCTCTTTTTCCTGATTAAATTTTAATTTAGAAGACATATTTCATCAAGTCCTTTGTAAGATACTCACGTGTGCATACTTTGTGAGTCCTGGAAGTCCTTGGTTGAAAAACCAAAGGAATCACAGTCTTTTTCCACTGATATTCTTGAAATATTTTCAACATCTTTTAGTTTCCAGTGTTGCAGTTAAGAACTTTATTGTCAACATCATTCTCTTTCCCTTATAAAGTAGCATGTGCTCTCTTTTAAAAAAAACCTGTAAAATGCTCTTTTAATTCCTGGAAATTAAAATTTTACCAGAAAAATGTTTGTTTTTATTGTTTTTGTTAATCATGTACATAATTTTGAGTTTTAATCTAAAATGTTGATCTTTAATCAGCTCCAGGAAATTAATTTTTTCCTGTTTCTTTATTCCGTTCCTTCTCTCCTCTGGAGCTGCCGTCTTTGCTAGTCATGTTCCCTGACTCTGACCTCTTCTCTTTCATTTTCACCAATAATTTTTGCTGATTTGTCTTTTCGCTCCATATTCTGGAGTATATTGTCAAGTCTATCTTTTCGGTCTAAGTTTTCAGCCCCTCCATATATTTTCACTCCTTCCATCGATTATTTTAATTTCAGAAATTGTCATTAAATGATTCTTCCTAATTTTTGAGAGCTCTTTCTTGTTGTCAGCTTTCTCTTTTGTAATATCTTCTTGACTCTCATTGAAAATTTGTACCAGAAAGTTCTCTTTCCTGCTCTCTCTTCTCTGCACTCTATTTAAACAGGTTTTTCGCTGTTTTGACTTGTCGGTTTTATAACTCTCCCTTTAGGCTTCTCGTGCCCTGAGACCTTCAGTATTCCTTCTCCTCCTTGGCCCTTCCTCATCTTTCTCCTCCTGCTCCTCTTGGGTTTTTGTTCTTAGGAACACGCCCTGGGCCTGCCAGCACCATCAACCAGTGGAAGGCCCCCCCACGCTCTTAAGTCTAGGCTCTTGGTTCCTTCCAGGGAAATCAGCAGCAGCGGGCAGACGGGCTCGGATCACTCAGCTGAGGAAGGGAAAAAGCCATGAGGCTCCTGAACTTGAGCAGGCACATGAGAGGGAAGGGGAAAGAATAGTCCCCCTTAGCAGGCCTGGGCCAGGGGGGTTAGCTGCTGCCCTCAGGACACAGCTCCTCCTGGAGCCACAGGCCATTGACACCGGCTGGCTCCTCGCAGGCTCCGCTCCTCGTCCTCCGAGAGACAAGCCACCACCTGCCGAACGTGGATCCCAGGAACTTGCCTGAAATCATCTCCACGTGGAAACAGGCTACAGTCAGGCAGGGGGGTGTTTTCCACGCTTCCTTTCTTCTCTGGACATTGGCCACATGGTTAATCTATCGCCGAGGAGTACTAAGGTAGGGAGTGAGTTCAAAACAGAGTATTTCGTTTTCCCTCTACGTTTTCAGAAAATATACTCCATTATTTAAAAATTGAAGGTAAGGATGACTGTTATTTTAAAAAAGGGAACTTATGGCACAATAGAAATCACCTCACCTGTGGAGTCAGAGACCCTGCACAAGGTTCATAGCTTGGAACCAGCCAGGCCTACGTTCCTCATCAGTGAAGCAGGGGCAATGGAGTGGGCCTGGGCCTCTTCCCAGCAACCTTGTAAAAATCAAACATTACAAGTGTGAAGATATTTTCTTGGAAGTAAATCGCCATGAGAATGCAAGCTGACATTACCATTAATATCCATAAAAATGAGAGTTATGATGAAAAAAAAAAATGGGCTGCCTCATGTAGCGATAGATCTCCCTGTCACTGGGAGCATTCATAAGAAAGTTGCAAAGCCCTCTCTTAGCCATGTTTGGGGAGATGAATGCATCTGGACATTACAATTATTAATCTCTGAGTCCCTTTTTAATTTTCTACAAGTCTGTGGTTCATCCAGCACTTGGAAGTTTCATAGGCCTGGGAACCGCAATTTCCCTGAAGTTAAACTCGACTCCATGAATTTAAATCAAGTAGAAAATTTATATTCTAAATTGGGGTAAAGTGTGGCTTTGATATGTAGCTAAAGCACACAGACTCTTCTTTCACTAATAACAGAAAACAAACTACAGTGGGAATTCTCTGGTAAAATATCTAGCTGCAGCCCGTTGACATCATCTTGGCAGGCTGAGGGAGAGAGAGATCCCAGACTTAATTAGCAAAATTTGACAAAGTCTTTCTCTCGAGCCCTGGGCTCCAAGGCCACCTGCTCCTGCTTCCTCCTAGGCTCAGGACTCCAAGTCTCCAGTCTGTGCCTAGACGTGGTATAAATGGATGAGTTCATAGGCTACAGGTTATCAAGAAAAGCCATCCACCCATGCTCAAATGAAAACCGAGCGAAAACTGTATCTCTGTCAGTTTTTATATCTAACATATTTTGAAAATTAATGATCCTTTCTACACTTCTGCTGGAAACTGACAGTAGAGCCTCATCTTCAGGAAAGCAAAGTGTCAGAATGCAAAGTGAAAGGGATATCAGCCCCGCTGTTCAGACTTTGTTTGCTTTACATCAATTCAACCACACTTACCGAGAATCTATGTGCTGAGGCCCTTGGCTCAGTATCACGGAGGGTATCCAGGAGAGAACTGATGACATGTTCTGTCCTAAGATATCTGTGGTGAAAGGTACCAACAAACTATGACAAATAAAAAAGGATCATGACAAGTAGAAGTAGGAGGTTCAGTTAAGGAACAAGTGGGACATGGGAAGGTTATTTCTTACCAAGAGAATCAGGGAACTTTTCCTGGTCAGTCAGCACTTGAGCTCAATCTTGAGGAATGGGAAGTATACAGACAGGCTAGGATAAAGGTGAGCCAAGGCCCAGAGGCAGGAATATTCATGGTACAAGGGCCTAACACATGGTATTTATCAAGTGCTTACTATATGCCAGGTGATATGAAAAGCTCTTTAAATAAATTATTTCACTTGATTGAGAAAACTGAGGCACAGAGAGGTTGAGTTGCTTCTTTAAAATCACACAGCTTAGAAGTGATAGAATTGTTACAATGACTGGTTGTGGTTATGGGACACTGTGTAAAAGACCCTTATGCTAGAGCAAGAGACAGTGGATGCCAAGCTTAGGAGATCAATATTCCAGCTCTCGAGATATTCTATCTAGATCTTGTTATTGAAAAAATTCAACCAATCTGTCACTAACTAAATTTTCCACTCATCATAGTGATTTGGGAAATCTTGAAAATCTAGATTTCTTTGACAGAGGTAAAAATGGTCAACTCTACATTCAGCAAAACTCTGAGATGATCTAAGGAAAAGCTTATTGTAAGTTGGAACCACTTGACTCTGGAAAGGAGGGATCAGGAGCCTTGGGAAAGTCCCTTCATGAGATGGGCTGGTATAGAATGGAGTCACACCACTCACTTCAGGCTGAGTAAAAAGGTCCTATTAATTATGTGGGGACGAGATAGAATAGACTAAAACAGGGTCAACAAATCAGGGGTGAGCAAGCCAAATTCAGCCTGCCACCTACTTTTGTAAATCATGTTTTATTGACACAAAGCCACACTCATTCATTCATTATTGTTGCTCTCCTTCAAGGATGGCAATACTGAGCGGTGATTACAGACTGTGTGGTGGGCTGACACTGAAAGATCTGGCCCTTTACAGATTAAGTTTGCCAAACTCTAAAATAGAAAAATAAAAGAATTCCAGCATATTCACATTGGAAGAACGGAGATCCTTAAATTCATATTTCCCTCCCCTTAACCCCCTCTCGTTCTCATCCCCACCCACCAGCCACACACACACACACACACACACACACACACACACACACACACACACAAAGAGGCTGAGCCCCAGAGAGAGAAAGAGATTTACCTAAACTCACAAAACTTGTTAAGGGAGAATAGTTGGAGTCACTAACCATTAGACTCATGTTTCTTCTACTACATCAATTCTGAAAGACTAAAGTAACTTGTTTTCTGAACAATTACTCAGCAACTAATTCCTGAAACACTGTGTGCCCAGCACCGTGCTTTCTATTGAGGATGAGAGCAGTGAAGACCTGGTACCTTCCCATCGTGTGGTCTACACTAAAATGGTGATAGACCTTCTGCAGTGGAGTTGTGTATTAACACCCTCTAAAGTAGGCAAATGGAAAATCAAACAGCACCACAATTTCCCTTTCATTCCCCTCAGGGAGGCCCCACAGCAGAAGGTGACTTAATGTCTCACGTTGAATCCAACTCCACCAGCGGGCCCTTCAGGGCTGGCCTGATTCTGCATGCTGGTGATGCCTCACGTGAACCAGCGGGGTATGTTTAGCAGGCATGTAGTTCAAGATGCCTTACAACTCTGAGTGGCACATAGGCAGTGAGACACACTGAGGACATGACAGGCTCTCACTTCCCATCGCACCCTCGGCTTGCCCTGGGGCCTCAGCTTATGGTGGAAGGCCAGGTGGCCTCCCCATGTTATTCAAATGATCTTCCTGCTCTCCTTCCCCTTCAAGCTTGTATAGCTGAGTGGGTGTGACATGTGCCTGCACAGATATTTGAAGCAGTGTGCGGTCAAGTTCTCTGTGCCTAGTAGAGATTGTCTCTGTCCGGTGTGTGTGGAGTGTGTGTAGGTGCGTGTAGGGGATTCAGGCACAAATGAGCAGAGAGGTGAGAGATTTTCCCAAACAGAAAGTCTTTGTGGAAACAGCAAAACATGCTGTGGATTTGTATTAGAGATTTACAGAATCTTGGAATTAGAATGTCGTTTGAGGGCCAAAGGCTCCCAGACGGTGCCCAGTGCAGGTCATGCCACCTACAGCATTGTGGACAGACAGCCTCTGCCTGACTCCAAGTGGCAGACTCCCTATTTCCTGGGGGAGCCCAGCTTGTGCTCGAACAGCTTCAAATATTGAATATTTATTCTGTATATTAAAACAAACTTAATAGCTTCTAGTCCTATCTCCCAAAGTCACATAGAATGAGTCTCTTGTCTCTTTCCTCATGATGGTTCTTAGGGTGGGTGATTGCCCAGGTCCGTCAGATCCCTTCCTGCCCCACCTTCTGTTTTCCTCATCATGGAGCAGGGTGGACAGATGGTGTGCATGTGTGTGCATGCACATGTACATACATGTTGGGATGTGTAAGGGAGGGAGAGGAGAGAATTACAGCAGTTCTGAATCAGTGGAGTGTTAAAACCTTGCAAAAGAAGGGCTTGGAAACCAGGCAGGCCACATGGCACAAGACATTGTATGAAAAGGTTGGGCTTTAGAGAGGAGAACAGCACAGGCTGACTGGAAGTTTAGAAAGATTTCTCTGCCTCTATTGTAGAGGAGACATCAGCAGCACCAGGACAGGAAGGCCCATGATGAAAATACTGTAGGAGTCCAAAGAGCGAGGATGAGACCTTAGAAACCAGAGGGCGCAAAGATGGAGAGACAAGAAATGCTCAGGAGAGCCCAGCTGGAGCGGCTCAGTGGCTGAGAGTCATCCAGTGCACCGAAAGGGGGCAGGTTCAGTTCCCAGTCAGGACACATACCTGGCTTGCGAGTTCCATCCCCTGTCAGCGAGTATACAGAAGGCAACACATTGATGTTTCTTTCTTTCCCTTCCTTTCTCTAAGCATGTCCTCAGTTGAGGATTTAAAAAAATGTTCAGGAGAGAACTGGAGATGTGGTGATTCATGTAAACTTTTGAGGTGCAAAGAGAGATCAGGAAAGACACCAAGGGGCTTTGGGGCACTCAGCAGATGAAACATCTCCAAACGGCTGCCAACACCAAAAATTTTTATTCTGTGGCCTGGGAGCCCTCCCAGTGGAGTCTCTGCAGAGCAAAAAATGATACATTAACTGGGGGAATTGGCAAGGAACAAGGAATAGAAAACACTAATAACAGGCCAAGATAATTAGCCAGCAGGTCTGGGATCAGCTGCATATAACCTCAGCTCATCTGCTCCTGAAAATGGCCAAGGGAGGATATGAGGGGGAAAGTATGGGCAGGACATTTTGCAAATGCTAAGGAGCAGCTGAGCTCAGACCTTGGTGACACTTGAATTTAATGTGCTTGGCACTTTGGCTCCAGTTTCTGGAGCCCTTGGGGTGCCAAATGCATTGCAGCCAGCCGGCCAGTTGTCCACACATCACTTATGCCTCTAGGCCACTAATTACTTGCCCCCTTTAGCCTTATTGCTAGTCTCCATTAGGGGCATGTTGGTGACATGCGCAGGAAATGGATTGGAGGCTATTAGACTGTCCAGGTTGAGAAAGGTCAGGTCTTGCCTCCTGGGAGAAAAGCCTAAACTGTAGCTTTATAATCCAGTGTGTGTGTGTTTTGTTTGATTGGTTGGTTTTAGTTTTTAAAGATTTTTTATTGATTTTGAGAGGGAGAGGGAGAGAGAAAGAGATTCCCTCAAATGCTTCTATTAACTAAATGCATCTACTAACTAAACTAGTCCTACTTGTTCTCAGGACTTAGGTCTCAGACATTGCTTCATAAAGCAGGTTTCCTTACCAACATTTTCCCACCACCGTTATGTGCTCTGATAGCAACCTGTACTTTTCTTTGCAACTCCTTATATGAATTATCAGCTTAAAGTCTCTCTCCCCTGCTAGACCATAAAGTCCATGAGGGCAGAACCTGCCTTGCTCACCAACATTAAATCCCCCATGCCTGCAACATGATAGATGTGAGGCATGTGTCTGAGGACCAACACTTGGGATGTTGGATGGGTCTGGCACATAGCAGGTACCTAGGGAATATTCTTCCTTCTCTGCTCCTAGAGAAAATACCACTGAGCCCATCCCAGGATGTGAGCCCCCAGCATAAGGGAGCACTACGGCAGAGCTGAGCTGGTTCTTGAGGTCCATGCTGGCCTTCCTTATGGGTCCTGTGCAAGCTACAACCCTGGCAGAAGCCACAGCAACTAGAAGTTTAGTAAGAATGATGTTCCTATCAGCAGTTATCAACCCTGAAATTCTCAACATTAAAGGCACATCTGAGGATCTCTTTAAAAATACCAGTGCTTATATCCAACCCACAGAGACTTTATTTTAATTCATCTGGAATGGGGCCTGGGCTTTGGTATTATTCAATAGTTTCCCCAGGTGAGCTCAATATGCAGCCATAGATGAAAACGATTGGTCTAGTCCAATCACCATTTTTCAGATATGAAGGTGAAACAGCCGAGGGAAAGGAATTAGCTCAAGAACCCACAGCTTAGAAGAGCTAACTTTCTACCCATGGCTCTTCCCACTGCACCACGTAACACTGAAATCCCCTTTATCAATCACAGAGGCCGCTTTCCTGGCATCAGGCTAGGCTGAGGGCAGAGAACTTTTTTTTTTCCATCCTAGAAAATCTGTTATTAAAAGCCTGTTTATGCAAGAAATGTATAATTAAAATTGAATGAGTGTAATTCCTTTATCGCAATGAATATTAATTAAAGGTAAACACAGCATCGATATTCATTTAGAGGAAAATGGAAGCTTAAAAGCAGACTACTCATACCGGGGTTGTCAATCACATTAGAAAAATAACAGGATGATAAGACCTCGACAGCAAAATGTTGCTCTGTTTTCCTCAAAACCTCTTGGGTATGGAAATTAGTCAAAATGCAAATCTGCTGCCAGGTCGGGCTCCATGACTGTTCATGCCTCTGCCTTGCTCAGGGCACGGCCCTCAGAAAATTTTAAGCTGTCAAGACTTCTTAATGCAAGGTCAGCATGCTGGAGGGGCAGCTGGCCTCTTCTGCCCTCCTGGAGAAGGAGAGAGGCCAAACAGACCCAGGCTCAGCCAGGTCATTCTGGGTTATGAGCACCGGATGAATTGGCAAAAGCACATTTTCCCAAGAAGGGAACCCCAAGGTCACATGGATCCCCAGCTCTCATAAATCAGACTCAACTGGGCTGCAGGCTTTTGAAAAGGCAGATTGCCAGGCCTGATTCCACTAAATCAAAATATTTTTGGACTGAAGCTTGGGAATAAGCATTTTAACAAACTCTGGTTTTAATTCTAATTTCTAGCCAAGCTCAATATCTTGGTTCTGCCAGGTCAGTTAGGGTCTCAGATCATGTCATTCATTGATTCATTCACTTGTCTGATAAATATTAATCATTAGGCACTGTGCTAGTCATAAGTGAGTACAGAGATAGGTAGTCTGTTTTCTGGTTCCTCCTGGTCTAGTAAGAGAAACTAATGCATTAGAAATGGAATTATAATACACAGAGATGACAGTCATCATAGAGGGAGGAAAACAATATTATGGGATCACAGAGGTAGGTGAACTTAACTGTGAATGGGGAGTCCAGGAGCATTTCACAGAGCAGATTAATGGAGAACTCTTATGAGTAACATGTTCTCCCAGCGGTGAAGGTGTGGAGCCTTGGAGACACTTCTGGAGAATGGATTTACTGGAAGGCAGAGAGAGCAGTGTTTTGTTAGGCTGATGAGCCCTTCATTGTGAAGAGTATGACTGCCATGCAAAGGTGTGTAGATTTCATCATGTCAGAGGAAAAAGGATTTGCAAGACTAACCTGCACATTGATGGGTTATGGTGGGAATGCATTCAGAGACTGCAGGTTTAAACACTTCTTCATCATACTAGATTTAGGATCAAACAAGTATTTGGATTTTAAAAAGAAATGATAACTGGGAGGTTGGTATCTACTTAAGAGCCAAGACCATATTTCCCAGGAGTAGAGAGAAAGAAGCACTATCTTCCTAGGGAAGCCAGAGTGTCCTGAATCAGTGGGTAAAAAAGAAGGTATTTCAGGCTTGGCAAGGTTTGGCACTGAGCTCAGCAAGATTGCTGACCATTATAATAGGTTTCAATATAGGCTTTTTTTACCTATGGCCATGGACAGTCACCTAATAAGTTCCTAATGATAAAGGGGTCATGTTTGGCTACAACAGTGCAAACAGTGTGGGTATACAAGATCTGACAAACAGTAGAAGGTGAGCTTTGTATGCATCCTGGTCCCATGTGCTACATTTTAGAAGGGAGTAAATAAATTCTCTTCTTTCTGAAACTGACCTTATAGAATCACAGTTCCTCGGTTTCGGCAGGGCCCATAGAGCTCCTCCTTACCAACTCTTACAGCTCAGACTGTAAGAGCAATTCACACTATTACTGCAATCCAAACAACACAATAAATATTTTTCTATAATCTAAACTTGAATGGTATCTGTATTTCCCCCTACTTATAGCAACAAAAATGTTAACCTCCTATTTCCCCACATTAAACTTAGGGATCGTTTTGGATTTGTGATTTAACATATCATTGATTGATTTTTTTTATAGCCAACATTTATTAAGATTTAATTTAAAAGTATCTTTGTTTCTTTATTCAAGAATGTTTCTTTCTGTAATAATTTTCTATTGGATTCCTTTTTCATTTTGCCAGACTAGACCTTCCAGAAATTCTTATAGTGAGAATTGTACAGACTTTGCATGTCTAAAATGCTTTCATTTTGACCTTACATTTTAATAATCATTTGGGTCATTATAGAATTCTGGGCTCAAAATCATTTCCTCTCTTAACATTGAAGACATTATTCCATCATTTCTTGTAGCCATTATTGACAATCAGAAGTTGGTTGTTTATCTGATTCTTTTTTTGTGAATAATCTTTGCTTTCTTTCTGACAGCTTTTAGATAGATTTTTTCCCCCCTTCATTTTCCAAAATTTCACTAGGATGTATCTAGGGTTAATTTTATTTTAAATTTATTCTGTCCAGGAGCCTGGTGTGCCCCTTCAATCTAAAACATCTTTTCCACCACTGGGATATTTTCTTCTCTTATATCTGTGGTTTTCTCTCATTCATTTTGTCTATACTCTCTCCATCCTGAACTCTTATTATATACGCGTTGAACTATTGCCTCTGTCCTCCAAGTATCTTAGCTTTCTCTATATGTTTTATCTCTTGGTCCTTCTGTTCTAAGAACTGGCAGAATTGCTCAGCTCTGTCTTACAACACACTCATTTTCTCTTCACTTATGTCCATTGTGCTCCATATCTCATTTATTGGCTATTTTTTTTTTTTAACAAACATTGTTTATTTATAACATCTCTAACTGGTATTTTTTCTTAATGTCCTATTACTGTTTTATAAATGTAAACACTAATTACATTTTTTCAATTTTTATTTATTCCATTTTCTCTTTCCTAGTCTGCTAATTTTTCTGTTTGTTGAGTTTTGTTCCTTTCTTATCTAATGTTTGTTTTCCTTAAATCTTCAGCAATTCTTGACAAAATATTCAACTTTGTATGAGAGATTGATTTTGAGGTTGCATAAGAATGTGTTTTCTTTAAGAAAATCTGACGCTAGCCATATGGTGGAGGGGTGGGATATGCCCAAGGCAATAAGTTGTGCCTGGGCCAGGCTTCTGAATGTGGGGACTCCCAGTTACTCTAGGATGTCACAGGTACTGCCCTGCCTTGCAGCCCCGGCACTCAGGGGCACCATCCCATTCTAAGGGCACTCACCGTGCAGCTGGATACTTGGCTCAGTGGAGGGAGGCGGTGAGGACATACACTGCTGGCACTGGGTTGATGCTCACACAATAAGGAAGTGTGCCTCTGTTTGAATGTTATTAGCCTTGGGCCCAGAGACAGATGGGGAATATATAGACCCATTCAGAACTTAATTCAAAATCAAAAGGACCTTAAAGATTTTACTACATTACTTCCCCTTACTCTAGGGATATATCTGTATCTATACTATATCTCTATCTATCTAAATATTTATACTATATGTAATATGTATTTAAATAAATAAAGTGTCTTACACAAGACTTGGTACTCAATAAATGGGAGCTACTGTGAAAAATATTGTCAACAGTATGTGTTACTGTCACCAGAAGTCATAAGCAGTCTGCTCATTCTCCCTGTCTCTAATCTTTCTTTAAAATCAGATTTTGAATTGAAATGGGTCTCAACCGCCATTTACTTCAGTCCTTTCATTTTTATTGTTTTAGGTTAATTAAAACATTTCATTGTAAAAAATATGGAAAGTACAGAAAAAGTAAAATAATATAAATAAAAATATTCCTCCATTGTCCAATCATGGTAAGTAATATCAGTTCTTTAATTTCTGAACTGTGGCCCAGGGGGCAGAAATTGTCAGCAGCCACCTGCCAAGTCTTCTCCATACCAGTCCACTGTATTTCTCTCTGAAACAGAAAGTTACTTTGCATTTTTCCTATTGGCTAGAGAAACACAAGCCTGAGTAGAGTTACTCTTTCACACAGGAAGCCCAGATGAATTCTCAGTTCTGCTTGCTTATGTTCTTTTCTGTCCATAATCATGTTGGTCACAGCAATGCCTGTCTCTTGAATTCCATGGTCTGTCAGAGCTGAAGAAATCATTCTGTTCTTCACTTGTCTTAAAGTTTTAGTGTGGCATGTGCTTTGTCAGTACAGGTGTGGAAACCATGCTAAGACCAGTCTGGGGGAGAAGAAAGGAGAGAGCTGTGGGGGCTGTGCAATTATGCCCCTCTACTACCTGGAAAACTCCTCTACGAAGCTTCAATGTCACCTCCAACTTGAAGTCCTCCCTCCTTTGCCCTGGCATTTGATCAGTCCCAGCTCTGTGCCTCTTAGCAGTCAGTACATTTCTTTCTAAAGCATTTATAGGGTATTTGTTGGTTTACAGGTCTGTATTACTTGATGGATTATGAACTTCTTAAAGGAAAAGATCTAACACCTAACACTATCCAGGCACATAGCAAGGGCTCAATAAAAGTTTGATGAATGAATGACTGAATGTATGAATGAAGCATTTTTGTTGATAAAGAAAGAATGCCTGCTCCAAGAAAAAATGTGACAACTTCACCTACCATATGCAACATAATATAAACAATAGTGTACTCCATAACTAGCATTTAATTATCCATTCTTCTATTAACTTAGGCATTTACCCCCTAAATTACTCCAGAGTCAAGGGTGGAGGGCTTGTGAGGGGTTATTTACTCTCACACCACAGTTATTGTTTGAATTCATTCTGCAGAATCCCAAAATTGTGCTAATCTAGGTTCCTGAACTTCTCCAGGGTCAGGGATATACCCACTCTCCAATTCACCTTATTTTGAATTCAGAAGAACAAAATTTTTTGAAGAAAGTATCTTAGGAGTTTGAGAGAGAATTGAATTTAAAATTAAAGGTTTAGATTTTAATCCCAGCTCTGCTATTAAGTGGCTGTGGGAGTTATCATTTTATTCTAAGCCTTATAATCTTACCTTGAAAATAGAAATAATAACTGCCATAGCAGTGTGACTGTGGACACAAAGTGTAAAAATGAATATAAAAGAATTTTATGAACAAGAAAACATTGGATATATTTAAGAGAAAAAAGTAAGGAAGGATGGGAGATTAGTAGAGAAATGGACCACTGTCCTAAATAAAAAAGAATTATCTGTCAGAATAAAACAGAAAAGATCCTTCTCCAAAGCGAGGGAAATAATTGGGATCAGAGAACATTGTGTTATGGGAACAGGAATGCCTTACTTATAATTACAAGGCAAGTCAGTGGAACGAACAGTCTCATAACTCTACCCTGAGGCTTCGTCCTTTCTACTTCTTTCTACCTCTTTCTACCATTTTTCTAGTTCCATGTCTAAGCACAAGGGCTCTGAGCTGTCAGCCTGGGTTTGAATTCTGATTCTGCCACAGATTGGATCCCCAAAAGTACTTTACTTTTTCATCCATCACTTTTCTCATTCTTAAAATCAGAGTAATTATAGTACCTCCATGTAGGGTCTTCTTATTGAATTTTATTTTCTCAGTCTATCATTATAACTTCCTTGCATTCACTCTCAACTTCCTTGCCCCTCCTGCTCCTCTGTGCACTGTACTCGCTTTGCAAAACCACAACCCTAGTGAATCACCACTCTCCCCACTTTCTGTGCCTGGCCCCATGTGGCTTAGTTTGAGAAAACTCATGGCAATACCTACTGCCCTATTTTAGATACAGGTATGTCCTTAAGATTACCCAGCTGCCATATGGTATTCTCTTAACTCACTCTCCCAACTGCTAGAAACAACTTCCCAACTTCTCTTCTCATTCTGCTTTTGCTCACACTCTCAGCTAATGACCTTGTTTCCACATGTCTAAAGCATTTCTATGAACTTCCACAAATATATCTATAAACCTGCCATCATTTTCAAACATGTGCTCTACCTCTCCTCCTGTTGCTAAACATAAGTTGTCCATCTCCTATCTAAAGCTATTATGGGTTGAACTGTGTCCTCCAAAAATGTATGTGTTAAAATTTTAACCCTCAGCTCTTCAGAATGTGACCTTATTTAGAACAAGTGTCATTCCAGATATAATTAGTTAAGATGAGGTCATAGTGGAGTAGGTTGGGCCCTTAATTCAATATGACTGGTGTCCTTACACAAAGGGGAAATTTGTACACAGATGGGCACACAGGAAGAATGTCATGTGAATAAGAAGGTAAGACCAGGGTGATGTCCCTGAAAGCCAAGAAATAATAAAAATTTCCAACAAACCACCAGAAGCAAGGGGAGAGTTTGAGGACAGATTGTCCCTCACAGATCTCAGAAGAAACCAACCCTGAAACCTTTACCTTGGACTTCTAGCCTCCAAGACTGTGAAACAATGATTCTCCATTGTTTAGTCCACCCAGTTTGTGGTACTTTCTTATGGCAGCTCTCGAAAACTACAACAAAAGCCAATCCTAGATCACCTAAAGTGACTACTGGATTCTGTCCCATTTAGGCTACCATAACACGGTTCCCGCAGTCCTAGCCTTTTTCTTCAATAGCATTCGTCTTTCCTCTCTACGGCACCATTCTCATCAGAGTCCACACAAGATGTTATTCATCCCATCTTAAAATACATATATTTTAATTTCCCTTGGCCCTGCTTGTCCCGCCTTCCACAGCCTCTTTTCTTTTGCAACATTTGCTGCAAAAATTCTTGCGCTGATGTACTCACTGTCTTTAATTCTTACCCCTTTCTTTTTTTTTAAACACACTCAAGCTAGGCTTTCATGACCATTACTCCACATAAAGTCGCCAGCAATGTTTACATTGCTAAACCCAATGGTCAATTCTCAGTCTTGCTCTTATCTGAGCCACCAGTAACATTTGAAGCAGCAGATCATTCCTGCCTCCTCGAGGGGCTTCGTTCCCTTGGTTACACACTCTTGGCTTTGCCATTCCTCTCTGACTACGTATTTCTTCTCATTCTCCTTAGGTGGTTACTCAACTTCTTCTACACTCAGGATATGGAAGACCCCCAGAGCCCTGTTCTTGGTGCTTGTCTCTATCTGCACACATTCCCTGGATTAGCTCATCTAAGCGCAAGGTTTTAATTGCCATGTATATGCTAAAGACTCATAAATTGATACCTCCAGCTCAGCCTCTGCCCTGAAATCCAGACTCACAACCAACTGCCCATTATAATAGATCCCACAAACTTAACATGTCCCAAAATGAACTCATGACCTTCCTCCCAAAGCCTGTTCATCAACATTCTTCCTCATCTTGGCTAAAGGCAACTCCATCTTCCCAGGTGCTTAGGCCAAAGCCTGGTATTCATTTTTGACTCCTTCTTTTATGACACCGATTCAAAAAGTCCTATTGACTCTACATGTAAAATATATCTGGAATCTAAATGTTTCTCCACCTGCCCCCTGTTGAGCTATCATCATCTCTCACCAGGATTGTTGCAATAGCTGCCTCACTGGTCTTGTAACCCACCCCTCTATTCTTTTAACGCTATTTCTGTTAGAAGTGTTTTTGTAAAAGATAAATTGTGAACAAATATGTAAGCCATAGATAAACAGCATATTTATGTAAGAGTCCCAGGAACTTCAAAGGAAGCTGACTCCCACAACCAGACATTCTGACTCCAGGAGACTTGCTGACTTTCAACCATAAAAACCAGACCTCCACTTGACCAGTTTTGCAGATAATCATTGGAATAGACTGTGCTGACTTACACGCAGAGAACTTTCAACCCCCCTTCCCTGATTTCTTTGTACTGCTTTCCCTCTCCCTCCTAATAAAAAACCCTGCCTACACTGAAATGTGAAGATGATCTTTAGGACAGGAGTATGACATCTTCTCAGACTACTCACACTTGAATAAACCGCCTTTCCTTATGTCAGTGACTGTCTCTCAAGTATTGTCATTTGATGCAGCAGCCAGCCGAACCTGAGTTCGATATCAGCCTCTCTATGTCTTCCCTTGCACCCTATGTTCTATCCTCAACACGGTGGTCAGAGAAATTCTGTAAAACATAAGTCACATTAAGACAAGTCCTCAAGTGGCTCCCTACTTGATTAGAGAAAAAGCTGAGCCTTTTCAGTGGGCTTTTAGGCCCTTTTTGGCCTCTGCCTACCTTTACATCTCTGACCTCATCACTCCTATCCTCTCACACCCTCCACTCCAGTCATGGGCTTCTTGCTAGCTCTAGACTGTCCAGGTTGCTCTCACCCCAGCCTCCACAGGTAGTCCTTCTACCTGGAATACTGGTCCTAGATAATCACACAGATAACTCCCTTATCACTTCTATCTCTGGTCAGATGTCACTCCTCAGTGAGACCCACCTTGACCACTTGTCTGCTCTCAAATACCTTCTTTCCCTTCCCCTGCCCCATCACTTCTTAATATACAATATAATTTACTTATTCATTATGGTTATATATTTTATGTCTCCCTATACCAGAATGTAAGCTCTGGAGGGCAGGAATTTATTTTTCTGTTTTATTTACTTTCATGTGTAGTAAGTGCCCAGTAAATACAAGGTAGGGCAAAGCAGGTTTACAATTGTGAGTATGCAACACACAGTATTTATTCTTATATTATTATTTATCAATTATTGTATCATTTTCCATACAAACAATTGGAGACCTACTTTTGCCCCACCCTATATTTGCTGAATGAATGAATATAAAATGTCTAGAACAGTATCTGGTACAAAGTAGTGTTTAATAATTATTAGTCATCATCTATATTAACTCTCATTATCCAGATCAGATTGTTCAGCATGAAAATCTAGGAACTTGGCTGGCACAGTGCCCCTTGAAGGAAAGACACTGGGTGAGAGGGGGAAACTCATAGGTTAATGAAGCGTATCCAAGGCTCATTTATTTCCACTTGATTTTCATGGTCTCTTTTTGTTCTCCTGTAACTGTTCCCTTGTGCCAGCCTTAGATGGATCCTTTGGACCTACCTTGGCAGGGCCCTGCTAAAAATCACTGCTCTGCGCTCCTCAGGAGAAACTCAGGTCCAATTTAGCTGATGGGAAGTAAAAATTAATAACCTCAAAGAAACCTCAGCCTATTTCTGCTATTACCTCATTTCCAAGATTTTTTAGTCTTTAAGAGGAATTAAAAGAATTAGGCCCAAGCCCAAGAGCTGCCGTAGTTAATACAATTAAACAAAGGACAGGTGAATTCTGCACAGCCTGTCAGGGTATTTTGGTAATCAGTCAAGAATACAAATGGTTTTTAATTTTTTTTTTGGGGGGGGGGGATGCAATGGTTTGCAAGGGAACCAACTTAATGTGACTTCTGTTTTACAGGACCAATCTGGCTGTAATTTTGAAAACAGAGGCAAGGAACAAGGGCAGAAGGAGGAAGACCACTTAGGAGACAATTGTGACGATCCTGGTGAGAGATGCGGATAGCTCAGGCCACAGCGGCAGTAGAAGACCTGAGAAATGGTTAGGTTGTAGATACATTTTGAAAGTAGAGCCAATAGGACCTCCTGACTGTTGGATCTGTGGCATGAGAGAAAGAAAGGGGTCAAAGAGGACAGCTCCATTTTAGGACTGAGCACCTGGAAAGATGGGAGCCTTCCCAGCACCTCGCAAGACCCACGGGACACCCTTGGTATTCAAAGAATGTGAGGGGGACAGGAGAAGGGTTGCATTCATTTGATTGTTTTGTACATAAACATTGCACATATGTTTTCTCTAAAGCAGAACAGACAAATTTTTTTCAATTTTCTCGGAAACAACAGGTTTTATTTTCAGAATTCCCAACCACTAATTCCTCTTTTCCCTGCTTTTTTACTCTGTCCAGGGATATTAGGTTTTTGAGTAATTTTCACAGAACAAAATAACTCAAATTTAACATAGTCTTCAATAAAAATGCAGATTTTAGTGACATCCACCATCCACACCCTCCTGAGTAGACTCAGACCCTGAACTTTCAGGTCTTCTCTGAAAGCCCTGGTGTTTATTTAAAGCTGAGCCCAGCAAGAGGAAGGTATTCAATGACTGAGAAGTGTATTGGGGAAAGCAGAGAGATTATGTTTTACATTTCTAATCAGTTGAGGTGAAGAGGAGCCCCATTATTGGCCCAGAGTCCCCTGGGCTGTGGACTTCCACAGCTGTTCAGTTTTAGCCTATCCACAGACAGCTCCTCACCTGGGGAAGAGCCCTACCAGGAGGAAGGGCCTTGTTGGAAATGAAAAGGGAATAGAGTAGGAAATGTGGATCCAGAGTCTCCCAGCTCCCCATTACTACTATTAACTACTATTAACTTACTTTACATATATATGTGTGTGTGTGTGTGTGTGTGTGTGTGTGTGTGTGTGTATAAAATCTCCTATTATATATATATATAATCTCCTATGGTTGTGAGAATTTAGGACCACCTGAAGCTGTAAGATCAGATGGAAATTTTGGCTGGTTGTTTTTGGGAATCAATTTGCCTAGGAGGCTCAGGCTTATGGGGAAGAATGCATGTTACATAAAAACAAGGTTGTTGCCAGTGCCTAGGACACCCAAAATGGGTTCATTTATGACCAGGAGAGAGTCATGGATCTACCCTGAGACCTCTGAGACACCCTACACCCAGCCATGGGTCTCAAGGGCAGTGCTGTGGCCACACTCAGAGGGGTGCTGCTTTGAAAAGTTTTCCAGTGATTCCCTGCTTTCTAAATTCACATGCCATCAAGGTTGTTTCTTTAATAATATCACTCTTACCCGGCCAGCGTGGCTCAGCGGTTGAGCATCAACCTATGATCCAGGAGATCGAGGTTTGATTCCCAGTCAGGGCACACACCGGGGTTGGGGACTCGATTCCCAGTCTGGGGCGTGCAGGAGGCAGCCGATCAATGACTCTCTCATCATTGATGTTTCTCTCTCTCTTTCTTCCTCTTCCCCCTCCCCCCACACATAGTTGGGAGATTTTGATTCTAGTCTTGGGACTGACTGGGGCTGCCACTGAATCTTTTTGTTGTAAACAAGTCACTTTCCAGATCTAGGACTCAGTTTCCTCGTCTGTGAATCACTCTGATATCAGAGTGAAGGCTGGATGAAAAGAATGTTGCCTGGATTAGAAAAATGTTGCCTGGAAGCCAGGAGGTGAGTTACCATAGAATTTCCAATGAATTACAGCCTAAGAAAGACATGACAATGGCCTAAGCAACACAGTTGCATCAACTAGGTACTACCGGGGAATCAAGTCACCCTAAAACTTACCATCTATTATTTTCCATAAATCTACAAGTCACCTGGGTGGTTCTGCTGATCTGGGCTCACTCAGCCAGTCCTGACTGGGCTAATTTATATGTCAGTGGTTGGCTGAGGGCCCACTGGTCAGCTTTTCTCCATGTGTTCATCACATCTCCCCAGCAGCCCAGCCGAAGCATATTCTCATAGTTCAAGAGAGAAATCAAGCACTTTTTAAAACCTCTGCTTAATCATTGAGTTTGCTACTATCCCATTTTCCAAAGTAAGTGTCTTAGCCAAATTGAAATTCCACTCGAGAGACACAACCAGGGGCACAGATAGAGGGAGGCCTGGAAACCAACCCTGTACAGAGGTGAGCTGGGAGAGAGGATAGATACAAGAAATCCTGGGAGAAAGGCAGAAGCAGCTTTCAAATCAGCTGTGACCTCAACACACCTCAATAATTAAACTGAGTGAGAAGTTTTTGAGGCAGGGAAAGGCTTGGTTTCAGGTCACTTGGAGTTTGTCCTTGAATAGGGTCAACTTACCCCAAGCCTGAGTGACCAGGAGACAATAGGACCTGGAAATAGCTTTGCACGGTGTCAGTAAGGGGACTTGTGTGGAAGATCCTAGGGCGGCTGGGAGCCCGCAGGTGGAGGTGGGTGCTGGAAAGTAGATGTTCCTGGAGAAGAGATTTGGAGGTCCCTGTAGATTCTTCAGCTCAAAACTCTGTTCTCTAAAAACATGACTCATTTTATATTGCTTATCATTTTCTTCATCTCCCCTCATTTTTAACAAAGTTCTTTCCCAATGCCATACTGAATTAATTGTGTTAAAAATAAATTTTAAAATAAAAATAAATAAATAAATGAAAACATGAGGTGAGGGTTCAGGATGCAGAAGGGCATGAAGCCAGGCATTCAGCACTAGACATGGTGAGGGAAGCTGGGTCAGAGGGAGAAGCCCTTGAGGGACATGAGACTTGGAGGATGCCCAAGGGTACAATGTCCTGCCTACATTCTCTGCAAGGTCATGCCTGTCTGCCCAAAGCTCAGTGGAGAGTTTTGTGTTTTGTTTGAATAGTTCAGGTCCCAACCTAAGCAGTTTATCTTCTAGAAGAAAGACTATAATGGAGAAACCACGGACAGGAGGAGCCAGCCCCTTTATAATTTCCCACCCACCAGGGGTGAGGCCTTCAACTGTGCTTGGAGGTAGCTTCTTTCAGTTTGTAATGTTTGTAACCTGAGGTTCTTTCCTGCTAAAATAGGCTGCAAAACCATTCAAACAAAAACAGGAGGCAAGTGCATCAGCTTCATCAGGACAGAGAAATTGTATCTGTCCTACTCATGTATCCACAGTGCTTGGAACAGCGAGTGACAGCTAACAGGCACTAAATGCGTATTTGTTGAATAAATGAACTCTATGAGGGGTCATTATTCCCATTTTATAATTGAAGCCAACAGCTGCACAGTTAATAAATTGCAGAGCCAAGACCAGACTGAGATTCCCAACCCCAAGATCATTGCTATTTATTTTGTCCTGTTATGCTTCTAGGTCACTAGCCTCAGGAAACAAAGAAGCCCAGAGGCATGAGTATATGAAGCAGTTGTACAGTGCACAGAAAAGCAGGCAGACTCTTTGGAGTTTTCCAGCACAAAAAAGATCTACAAAGAAAACTCAGGACAGAAATGTGGGAGCGAGTCCTCTCTGTGCAGTAAAGGCACATGCCCGGTGGCAGGCAGGTGCGGGCTGGGAACGTGCACGGCTCTTCAGCCTCCCCTGCAGCAGAGCTTCAGAATGCAGTCTCTCTGTGGGGCTGGAATGCTCCCTGGAAAACCCAGACCCAAACACAACATAGCTCTGTCTCACTGACCCTTGCATGATTTACTACTTAGGTATTAACCATGGTAAGACTCGGGACTCATCATCACCACTATTTCTTCTCCAGAGAAAATAACCAAGATTTTAATCTTTCCACAAATTGGGGAGTTAAAGTGCATAGCTGACCATCAGAGTGACTACATGACATTAGGTTCTTAAGGCTAAGAGGAACTCTGAGTGGTCTAAGGCCTGGGACCCTAGAGAGAAGGTCTGAGGAGTTGCTGAAATAACATGCATATTATGAATATTCTGATATTTTATCAGATCTTCACAGGGTCTCTGGTTCAAATCCAGCCACATAAGGAACTAGAATTATCACTTTAGCTTCCCATCTTCCCAGCTTTGCTAAAAGCACCAGAAACGGAACATCAGTCCTTTGCAAGGCAGCTTATGCCATTTCTTATGATCAATGCCTGCCCCAGCAGAAGGGCAGGTTGTCCCATTAGGACTTGGTCTCTTTCCACATGTCCAGCATATTTGGTCAGAACCAGATGTGGCATAGAAATGCTGAGATAGCCTCCAAAACGCATCGGCTGGCATCAAAGAGGCCGCTTTTTAAATTTGTGTATTCAAAGGCAACTAATAAATAATTACCCAAAGTGAGATTTTTAATGAGAGTTTCTGCTCATATGTCTCAGAAGAACTTTACATAAAGGCCAGACCTGGAGCTGGTGGCACCCATCAGCCCCAAATTCTAATGGACAACCCCTAGCATTAAGCTTCAGTAATAGAGGAAAAGCCCCAAGTTTCTGTGGCAAGAGATCCTCTACTGCCACCTGGTGGCTATCACTTATTAATGTACTTTTCACATCAATATTTGTACCGAGTGCGTGTGTGTGTATACACATTCATACATATATTTGTTGTTAATTCTCACCTGAGGTTTTCCATTGCTTTTTAGAGAGAGTGGAAGGGAGAGAATTAATGAGTATGTGAGGGAGAGAGAGAGAGAGAGAGAGAGAGAGAGAGAGAGAGAGAGCGAGCGCAAAAGAGAGAAACACTGATGTGTCTTGGTAGCCTCCTGGGTGCCAGGGATGGAACCTGCAACCCAGGTACATGCCCCTGACCAGGAATCAAACCAGAGACCCTTCAGTGCACGAGCCGACACTCCACCCACTGAGCGACAGTGGCCAGGGCACCATGTGTATGCTTTTAATCTCTTCAAGGCTTTCCAACCTGTACTAAGTTCAAACTTCTTCCTTTACTTATTTGTAAATTACAGCTCGGGATTGTAATAAGCGATGTGTCCCATAGTTTACCTGCCTCAGAGCCAAGATGGAGGCTTAGGCTCTCATTCTCTTCTTCTAGGCTCCTCACCTTGTGCAATATCGGCACATTTAACCCTTCCTACCACTTTGCTCCTTCCCTGGACAGGAATTTCCCATTCTTCCCCATGCTCCCACCGTTCCTGGCATTTGCCTCTGCAACGGTCTCCTCTTCCCAAGTTACCCTGGCTTACCTTTCTGTACTCTTCCCTCAGCAGGAGACCCTTGAGAGCACGGACTGCTTGTATTTTCACCCCAGGGCCCATGATGAGTGAAGTCAGCCATCACCCAGGCGAGTGGCACAGTGTGCGTCTGGGCAGGGGCACCCTTACCATGCCTGCCAACGTGCACTGCCCTCCTGCCCTGTGCTGTAGAGCCCCTGTGCTTCTGGGATCTTGGAGGGAACAAGACATTGTGCAGAGCTCCAGTCAGGTAGAAGGCCTGGAAGGTCAGTCATTGATCACAATACTGTGCAGACAATCTTACCCATGGGTGCCCGAAGGGCAAAAAGAAAACACGGGTATGAGGCTGTGAAGCTCAAAGTAGTTTCTGAGACTTGAAGGTGAATTCAGATGAACCTTGATAGAGGGCATTGGGGCAACAGGAACAGCCACACCCCGAGGTGTGAGCAAGTGGGTGTGTTAAGGGTATACCTGGAGTACACAGTACATTGGAGGGTTGGGGGAGAGGGGAGTCTAACCCTGGAGCTGCTGGCACAGATGCCCAAGGCCTTTAATGACAGGCTATGGGAGCTTAGCATCCATTTCAAGGAGTGAGAGCTCCATGGAAGATTTTAGGAGCAATGAGACAGGGTCTGGGCAACAGTGGGGATGATGAATTGGGAAACAAAATAGAGAGTGTGGCCCATGGAAAGTCTTTAGAGTCATTGTCCTTGGACTTTACTGTGCTTTAGAATCTCCAGGAGAGACAGCATATAATGCAGAGTCCCAGGTCCCCTCTCGAGATTCTGGTTTATTAGGTCTGGGCTAGGGCCCCAGGGATTTGTATTTTCAGCCAGAAGCAAGCTCTTTGGGTACTTCTGATAAAAACAGCTCAAGGGCCACACTTGGAGAACCACCAGAGAATAGGAGGGGAGAAGGCAACAGGGAAGGGATAGGAAGTGAGAGAGACGCTTGCTCACCGTGGTTGCCCAGAGGAACAGCTGGAGGGGTGGAAAGGGAAAAGGGAAGAAGCGGAGCCAGAAAAACTGAAGATTGTTTTAAGAAGGAAAGAATGGTTCCCAAGAGCAAACTCAACAGGAAGGTTAAATTAAGTATGAACTGAAACAGGGTTATTAGATTTGGGCAACTACATGATTTTTAACGACTCTACCCAAGAGGGGTTTTACTGGAACAGTAGGGAGCAAAGCCAGAAACAGAGGAATGGGCAGTAAGGGGAGAAGGAAAACTCTTGCACTCAGGAGATAGCCTTTCCTCCAGAAGCTTGAGAAAAGAAATGAGAAAGGATGGAGCTCGATGGGAAGGGGACTCGTGCGCTGGAGAAGGATTTGATTTTTAGACAGGAAAGCCCTGATTATTTTTCTACGCTGGGGAGGAGGAGAGGCTGGGTTCACAAGCAGAGGGTCCCTGGCAGAGGTGGCCGGGGAAGGGAGGCTCCTGGGAAGCAAGCAGGAGTTGAGGAGATGTCCCAAGCCCCCCCCAGCAGGAAGAGGACCCCCCTTTTCCTTTGGCAGGTGGAGAGAGAAAGGGGGGAGAGTGTGAGTGAAACTAGGTTTGCAGGATGATTAACATAAGAGCCAAAGAAAACAAATACCATATAGATTCGCTTTGTCCAAATTAGAGTTCATATAAATCTGGGAGAAATAGTGAGTTCTCTAAATAGCTGGATGAAGGGTCAAAAAGAAGTGAAGAGCCTAGAGGGAAGAGCTAAAAATTAGCTGCAACAGTGCAAACGTAAACACTTCACTCAATTAAAAATGAGCTTCTGCAAACACAGGAGGGCGACTTAACCTAACAGCAGCCAACAATTTAACAAATTAATTGATGATACTCTTCATTTGATTAAAAAAGGATTATGAGGCTTTTAAAAACTAAGAATCTGAAATGATCGATGAGGGATCAACCCCAGGGGTTTGCAGAATTCTAGCCTACCAACTGTTACTCTACCCCAACTTACTCTACCCTTTCTAAAGGTGTGAAGGCAAGGAGGGGTGGGCAGCACGACTGTTGAGATAATTTCTTCCATACTTTGCTTTATAGTATTTTCTTTAAAGTCACTCATTTGCAAACCTTGATATTTAACTATATTAGAAACCAGCTTTTGAGGTCTCTCTCAAAACTGAATGCACTGATTTCACCTAATGAAACTCACAAGTCTCTCTGACCACCAGGGAAATCTTTGCAAGAATAAGGTCCTAAGACCTCCCCACCTAGAGGCTGATTGCGTAAGTCTTGAGGGGAGGGGCTGTCATTGAATCATTCTAATGGCCAGTTAGGTTTGGAAGCCACTAAACTGGTTAGGAAACCTTTGGAGGTTTCTGGCTCCCAACTTAAGGAGGGACAGAACATTCTTCCTTGAGGTCCGCAAGCACTGAGAACCACTAGATTGTGCTGTTAGTGAGGATGACAAACTTACACACTTGAAACTGTGGTTAATTATAGTCTACTAACGGCATTGGTTGGTGTTGCACATAAAAATGTGGGAAGACTTGCTTAGATTTATAAAATCCTTTTCTTAAAGAAGTTCAGTTTTTAGTATAAATAAATCACTATATATTTATTCTTTTCTAATCTTTTCAAATGACTAGTCATTTATGAGCAAAAATGTGTGCATAATAATGCTGTGGATGTTGTGAAGAGACATCAATAAAGTCGTAAGAAGTGGTTTGGAACTAACTCATCATGACTAAAGAACACAACACAAATGAACAAAGCACATATCATCTTTCTTCTTTAGGTTTAAGTGTGTTAGTTGTTATGTCTGAGTTCTGATTTACGAGCCATAAAATTTACCCATTGTAAGTGTACACTTTGATTATTTTTAGCATTTTTTATAGCTGTACAATCATAACCAACTTTAAAACATTGCCATTACCCCACAAAATCTGCTCACCCTTGTTAATAGCCCTGAAGCCCAAGTAAAACTTCAATCTGTTTTTTGTTTTTAATGGTTTGCCTTTTCTAGAAACTTCATGTGACTGGAAACACAAATATTTAGTCTTTCATGGGTATCTTCTTTCACTTAGCATGTTTGTGAAAGTCATCCTTTAGGTTACGTGAACACAGAGCTCACTCCTTATTTTAGCCCTTACATTTCAGTCTAAAACCCATTTTTTAATTCATTTTTGTGTATTGTGTGAACTAAGTGCCTAAGTTTTCATATTTATACTGCCCTGGCCAGGCAGCTCAGTTGGTTAGAGCATCATCCTCATACGTCAAGTTTCAATGAAACAAATCGATGTTTCTCTCTCTCTCTCTCTGTCTCTCTCTCTCTCCCTGTCTCTCTCTCTCTCTCTTTCTCTCTGTCTCCCCCTTCCTTTCTCTCTCTAAAATCAATCAATAAAAATTTTTTAAATGTATTTATGTGTGTATGTATTTTTGCATATCAATATCCGATTGCATCTCCATTTTCAAAGGATGTCTCTCCCCCTTGAATTGCCTTGGCACCTTTGTTGGAAATCAATTGACCACAGATGCGTAGCTTTTTTTCCATAGTCTCTCTTCTGTTCCATTATCTACTTGTTTATCCTTGTAGGAAGGGTAAGCACTGATTTGTGAAACCTTGGTTTCAGTTACGTATACTAGGTTACTGTGCAAAATGTATTTCTTACTGAAGATAGTGGTAAAAAGATTTTCTTGAAAAATATTTGTCTGGGCAGTGCTACACAATAGTCACAATAAGACACCAAAAAAGGGGGTTCTAGAATAGGCTATGAGGACCCGTAAAGATCGTGGAGGAGAATGCAGCCTCACTCTTTGAAGAGGAAACTGAGGCCCATGAGGAGGAAGTAAATTATCTAAGACTAGGCCAGAATGCAAACCCAGCTGCCCTTCCCACTGTGCCAACTGTCTTTCCCTGCTCTTGGGCAACTCCTTAAGCTGTTTCCACCTTTCCTCCCTGCACTGAGGTTCTGCTGGCAGAGCCCATGTGGACACACGGCTGGGCAGGGGCCCCAGGTGCTCCTGTCTTTCCCCCTCTCCCGTCTCCCCTTGGAGACTCCCTGAAAACAGCCTCCTCAGGCCCCGCTCTGCTCCCAGATGACTGTTCCCTGCTCTCCTGCCCCTCCCTCTTCAGGAACGGTGGACTTGGCTTTTCTTCTGGGACTCTTCTCAGAATGGAAAGAAGAAAGCAGCGCCATCGACGTCAAATGGCTCTTACACAAGGGAAGCATCTTGCTGAGAATCGTGTAAAGAACTCGGAAACATATGGATTGAATTTCCCTCAATTTATCCAGGAATGTAATAAGTCAGGGCCGCGGAGTAAGGCTGCCACTTAGGCCACAACGCTCCAAACACTTGAAAGACTCATCTCCCTCCCACAACCCCCCAGAGACTTCTTACCCTGCAGCTCCCCAGTCTCTCAAGATCCACGGGCCCCTGCCCTCCTAGGGACAGGCACGCCAGGCTCTGTCCCTAACAGGCCGGGCTCAGTGGCGATGGCAGCACCCCAGAGGGCTCCCCGCTGCCTCCCTGCAGAGGAACACTGTGCCTCCAACCTCACAAACTGAGCAGGATGTCTGCTCATTACTTCATTCATTCCTCCACTCATTCAACAGTGTTTATTGGGCACCCTGGGGGGAGTGGGAGAAATGTAACCGTGAACAAGAAAGCAGAGCCTGCTCTCCTGTCTTGTGAAAGAACTTTCTAGCACTCCTAGTGATCAAAGCTTTTGAAGAAGGCTGAGTTCCCAGCACTGATGGTGTTCAAGCAGATGTTGATAGAGACTGGAGTGTCAGGTGAAGAATGGGCGGCTGACCATCTCCCAAGTACAGGGTTTCATGAGGTTTTAAGTGCCTGGAACAGTGCCACTGTTCCTTTCCTGCCTCCGGCTGGCACCACTCTCTTTGGAAGGCACCTGCAGGAGCTCAGAGCCAGAGACTTTTGTTGGAGGCCTGGGCGGTCCCTGGAGAAATGACAGTGAGTCCAGAAAAAGCAAATGCCTGTCTTTCCTGCTAAAAAAAAAAAAAAATTATCATTCTTGCTTTAAAAAAAAATATGTCTTTATTGATTTCAGAGAGAGGAAGGGAGAAGGAGAGAGAGATAGAAACATCACTGATGAGAAAGTCATTGATTGGCTGCCTTGCCCCGGACTGAGGGTCGAGCCCGCAACCCGGGCATGTGCCCTGACCCGGAATCCAAAGGCGATCTCCTGGATCACAGGTCAATGCTCAGCCCCTGAGCCATGCCAGCCGGGCCATTCTTATTTATTTTTATTTTCTGTCTTTGTGCCCTCAGAAAAGATCTGAGAACTTTCTTCTGAGTGAGGATGAACCTAAAGAATAAGACAAAAGTACATAAACAAACTTTAAAATTCTGGATAAAATGTTCCCATTGAAGAGACTGCATAAAGGATACATGGGGATTCTCTGTATTATTTCTCTCTTTTTTATGTTGAGAACATTATTTTCTTATATAAATGTGCAGAATACAGAAAAGCAGAAATAGAAAAGAAATATTATTCATAATTTCATCTTTTGTTGATGTTGGGTGTGTTGTAATATTTCTTATAACTGAACGCAAATCTACAATTACCTCAAAATAAAAAAGTCTAATTAAACTCCCTGAAAGTTCTTGATAATTAGACTATGAATATGTATGTAAGATGTTACTTTTAAGGGAGGCAGAATGAGGAATTTAAGGGCACTTTAAACTATTTTTCCAATTACTTCAAAATAAAAAGTTTAAAAGCAGGGACAGAGTGCTGGATGAGGAACTAGTAGACACTGACTTTCTAAGTGACCTTGGGCAAGTCCTTTGTCCTTTCTGGCCCTCAGTTTCCCTATTTGTAAAATGAAGGTGCTGGACAAGACAATCTTCATAGATAATATCTTACCCCATCTATGGTCCCATCTGTGGTACTATATCTGTGTAACTCTCACCGTCTTCTCTATCTTTTCCCCAGCCCAGTGTCTCAGATTCTCCATCTGTAACGTAGGGAAAAACAAAATTAAGTTTAAAAAATTGTTAAATTAATTATGAAAGGACCCAGTGGATGCCAAGTGCCTGCCTCATACTAGATAGCCAGGAAGAGTTGGATTCCTGCCTCTTTGCCCCGGCCTTTCCCGCAGAGCAGGGCCAAGTCTGAGTTTCTCCACCCCTCCCCTCCCTATTCTTCTCCCCTGAGCCCTGAGCAAGCGCAGCCCTCACCAGCAACTTGGGAGGTTCTAACTTAGCTTGGGAGAAGCTAAATGGGATGCTCAGGTCCTAAGTTGTTTCCCCAGGACAGTGAATTTCGCACTCTGGATGCATCCAAATCACCTGGGGAGCTGTTTAAAACAGATTGCTGGGCCCCACCCCCAGAGTTTTCATTGGGTTGTTCTGGTACAGAACTTCAGAGATGCGCTTCTCTAGCAAATTGTCAGGTTGTCTGCAAGCCTAGGGGACAACTACATGCTCCATGTTCCAGAGAAAAAGCAGACTTGTCAGGGAGCTGGGCTCTAACAGCTAGAGCCCAGAAGGAGAAAGGCATAAGGACTGGGGGATGGTGACCCATGGGAGGGAGTCTGGGAGATCAGAGCAGGGACCTCCTCCACGCCGGCTAAAGCCTGACCTCCAACCTTGTTCTCTCCACCGCCTCAAGACCTCCTGGGGTCTGTCACTCCCAACAAGCTGTGTGACTTTGACCAAATCAATTTTTCAGAGCTGCGGTTTCTCTGCCAGTAACAAAAGTGGATGGCAAATACTCCCCAAAGAGTTTTAAAGCATAGATAAAAGAGTGAGGTGTAACTGCTAGGTGAAATGGAGGTTGCTGTGTGAGTCTCAACCACTCACTTAAAGGTCAAGAGCAGTGACCATGGCCTTTGACACCCACAGGGGTAGCCACTTAGATGTCTTACATTTGGTTCTGGGCACCACTGGGTTAACATTTTCATCCTGTTTTAAATAAAAACTCACCAGTGTAACTAATGTTTTAATATTACTAATTCCAAAACTATTACACCATGGAGCCAGAATTTTAAAAAAGAACTTAATTGAAATCCAAAACATGCCCAGTAGCAATGCTTGTTTGATAAATAAATTTTGTTTCCAACTCTAACTTGGTGCAAAATGGTTTTTGGTATAGTTCATGTTTCAGTGTGTGATATACAATGTCTTCTGTACAGAACTCTGAAATATTCAGAGAAATAAAGACAGTAATAATAATCCTTCCCAGTTTTACAGTGCCAAATGGGAGACTGAACAGTGGCTTGTGGCTCTTCAGTATAGATGAGGAAACCGGCCCAGGCAAGTTATAAGGGGTACTCAAGTTCTTAGAGCTCTGCCCCCCCTCCCAGGCAGTGTAGGTGCAGACACAGTGCTCCTAGTTTTGTACCATAAGCTTACAGAGAACACTTGAGACATGAGCTGGCAGCCTACCCAACACCACCAGCCCATCGCCACCCCAAATCAGCAAGCTCGCTTTTCATATGGGTGTATACAAGCCATACACTGGGAAATGTCTCCCTAGAATCAAAACTATGTCAGAGTTGGAAGGGGCATTGGAGATTGTCTAAAGAGTAATGTGAGGAATAAATGTTCTGAGAAGTCAAGAGAACAGCCTAAGATCACACTGCCAGAGAGACTGAGAGCCTCACCCCACCATCCTCAGTGCACAGGAATCTGAAGATAAGGAGTTTATCCAACTGGTCCCAGCACCCCTGATAGGAAGGGTGCTGGGAGGCTCCCTGGGAGAGATGACAAATGAGAGGTTTAGAAGATTTTTCAAGTATGTTTGCTCCATTTCTCCCTGATTTTCCAGGAAAACCCAAAAGGGTGGAGTGGAAATCTATTATATTATAATTGTATTATAGAGAAGGGAACTGAGGTTCAAGGAGGAAAACTTTTATTTGTCAAGGTTCACACCACCAGAAAGAGTGGTAAAGGCAGGACCAAAACCCAGATCTTCCATTCCCCATCCCACTACTGTATAGCCATGTCCCTGAGGCTTTGTGGGAAAGACTCTTTTATATGATAAGTTCCCATCCCAACACCCAGTGGCTGATTTTACAGATTTTTTCTCAGGCTCTGGGAATGACTTTGGGCTGGCCTTGACCAACTAGCTGTGTTGTGGAGCTTTGTTGGTTGCATTTGCTATAAGCATGTCTCTGGGGAGTCGTATGGATTCACAGGGCTCCAGGATTTTCCGGTTAAGACCATTGTCCTATGAAGAGTCTGAAACAAGTCTCAAATGACTTGATTTTTTTCGCAGTAGTTGATATTTTAGTTTGGCAGACACTTGGGTTAGGCGAAGATTTTCTTGATACATCACCAAAACAAGATCTATAGAAGAAAACTTGATAAATTGTACTTTATCAAAATTAAAAACTTTTTCTCTAAAAAAAAAACATTAAGGAAAAGACAAACCACAGACTAGGGTAAATATTTGCAAATCATACATTTGATAATAGACTTGTGTATATATTAGACTCAGTATACATAGAGAACTCAATTAGAAAATAAATAACACAATTTTTAAAATAAGCAAAAGATTTGAATGGACACTTTACCAAAAAAGATATATGGGTAACAAATAAACACATAATATGTTCAAAATGATTAATCATTAGGGGAATGCAAATTAAAACCCAATGAGATACTTCTATATACATATGAGAATGGCTAAAATTTTTTTAAAAAAACTGACCTGATTAAGGATTGCTAAGGATATGGCACAACTGGAACATTCATTCACTCTTGGTGGGAATGTAAAATGGCACAACCACTTTGGCAAACTGGTTGACTGTGTCTTAAAACATTAGACATACACCTTCCACATGATCCAGCCATTCCACTCCTAGAGATGGACCCAAGATAAATAAAAGCGTCATTCCAAACAAAGACATGTGCCTGAATGTTCACAGCAGCTTTATTTGCAATAGCTGGAACTGGAAACAACTCATATGCTTATTAACAGATACATGGATAAATTATGGAATATAATACATGCAACAACATGGGTGAATTTCATAGTCATACTGAGTGAAAGAAGCCAGACAAAAGTGAGTACATATTGTATGATTCTATTTACATGAAATTCTAGAAAATGCAAACTCATATATACTGACAGAAAGCAGATCAGTCCTTCTCTAGGGAAGCAGGGGCAAGGTGGAGTGAAGAGAGATTACAAAGAGACACAAGAAACTTTGAAGGGTGGTGGGTATGTTTATATTTTAATTGTAGTGTTAGTTTCATAGGTGTATAGATATTTTCAAAGCTTATCAGATGGTACATTTTAAACTTATGTAGCTTATTTGATGTCAATTATACCTCAAAAAATCAAATCTGAAAAAATAAAATAACATGAGCTACTGAGAAAGTGGGTGTATGAACAAGTGAAAGAAAATATTTCTTAAATGATGAATAAGGATAACTTCTTGGTGCAGCTACTATGAAAAACAATATGGAGGTTCCTCAAAAAATTAAAAATAGAACTACCTAATGACCCAGCAATTCCACTTCTGGGCATTTGTCCGAAGTAACCCAAAACACTAATTCAAAAAATTATATGCACCCCTATGTTCACTGCAGCATTATTTATAGTAGCCAAGATGTGGAAGCAACGTAAGTGTCCATCAAGAAATGAATGGATACATTGGGGAGAAAAAGGGACATCTGTAATATTTTAAACAAAAATAAATTTTTTTTTAAAAAAAAGGATGATCAAGAAGGAGAGTAAGGTAGACTAGCATTTTGATATTTTAGAAAGATAGAGACAAATCTGGGACCTTTAGTCTCACAAATGAAATGATTCTTTAAGTTGGAAAGAAAGAGGACCCAAAAAGAAGCATATTCAGGACAAAAAAAGGGGTCCCAACATGGTAACTGCTCTTTCTATTACAAGATCACACAAGTTTTCTTCAATCTGAAATTCGCCACTGACAAATCCCAAGTTAAATAAAAGTACCAGCAATCATTTAAATTTTTGATATTGATGTTATTTTTACAACTTTTCTCTTTATTAAGCTTCTTAAAGCTTAATTCATTGTTTCAAATGACATTTTCAATAGCTAGAAAATGAATTATTCAATCCATAAATGTAAATGAACTTTTTCTTGGGAATAAGCAACTAGACCATAATTTCCTTTCACTAGATATTTCACCAGCCTGGTATAGAAATATGCTGTAGTTGCAATTAGGTGTGTGGAGCATGCATTTGATAATTATAACACACAAATATGTATTCTATTAAAAAAAAGAAATGAATGGATAAAGAAGTGGTACATATACACAATGGACTACTACTCAACCATAAAAAAGAATGAAATCTTATCATTTGCAACAACATCTTTGGACCTAGAGGATATTATGCTAAGTGAAATAAGTCAGACAAAGAAAGACAAATACCATATGATTTCACTTATATGTGGAATCTAAAAAAACAAATTAAATGAACAAACAAGATACGGAGAAGAAATTGATGGTTGCCAGATGAGAAAGGAGTTGGGGAACTGGGTGAAAAAGATGAAGAGATTAAGAAGTACAAATTGGCGGTTACAAAATAGTCTGGGAATGTAAAGTACAGCATAGGGAATATAGTCAATACTATCGTAATAACTATGGTGTCAGGTGGGTATTACGACTTACTGAGGGATCACTTCATAAGTTATATAAATGTCTAGTCACTATGCTGTATACCTGAAACTAATACAAAGTAATACTGAATGTAAACTGTAACTGAAAAATAAAGTTTTCAATAAATAATTGTGCCTGAGGAGTAGCCAGCTTTCCTGAGGGTGTGTGCTTGCGTGTGTGTGTGTGTGTGTGTGTGTGTGTGTGAAGTATTTTTATTTTTAAAATCCTGCTTTTAAAAAAGTTGTTGTCACTCAGGTTTTCAGTGTTGTGACAACTGAAGTGTCTAAATTTTCCCTGTGGTTTGGCCCAAAGATAGTACCAGCCACGAGGCCCATGCGCTCCACATGCCCTTAAGCTTCAGCCAAGACCAACTCTGAGCTGGGTGTAGCCGGGAGGTCTTCCCTGCTCTTTTCCAAACTGCTGCAGTTTCATTACATTTTTGCTGAGCCTGAGAGTGATGGGAGAATCGGGAAGCCTGGGTACTTAGGTATTGTTAGCTCCTTGGTTATTCTCCAACTCAGCTCCATCTCTCACTCTGCTATCAAACGTGAATTTTTAAAAACACTATCTGATCATATTACTCTCCACTTAAAAATCATTTCTGTCTCCCCATTACCTAAAAAATCAGCCGTCCTCAATCCTTTCAACCTTCTGGATCAGTGATCAATTTTCCATATCTTGCCTGGCATTTGGACTCCTTCCATTCTGACTGCTGCTTGCCTTCCAGCTCTCCCCTTCTCAGTAAATGGTGCCAACACTGTCTTCAGTCAGAATTCTGGGAGTTACCTTTGCTTCCTCCCTCCCTCTCATTCCTCACTCTGAATTTATGCCTAGGTTCAGGCTTTTTTTTCTTACAAAATATATTTGCCTTTGTCCACTTGGCTGTATGTCCACTGCCACCACTCTGATCCATCTGACCATTCTCGCTCCTAATCAGGCCTGTTTTATGACTTTCATGGGTTCCAGGCCCTCTCGCCTTTATGGATTCCTTCATCCATAAAAAAGATAAAATAAAAATTATATTTTAGTGCTGCATTGTTATAAGAGGCAAATATGATCCAGGCTGGATTCATTGTTATATTATTATTTTATTGTATTTATTATTTTATGAGTTTTACTCTGATTTTAAAAGAAATTAAGATTAAACATTTTCATGGGTCCCAGGCTCTGTGCCCACTGCACCTGATGGATGAAGAAGCCCTGGTCCTAATACTGCAGCAGACTCCTAACTGCCCTCCCTGTTTCCCTTCTTCTAAATTCATTCTCCTTAAAACACCCAGAGAGATCTTTTATCATTGTAAATTGGAGTGTGCTGCTCCCCTGATTAAATATCCCTGACCGTGACCTACAAGGCCAGACACTAAAGGCTTTGCATTATTATAGACACAAAGTTTCCCTTAAAGGCACCCTCCAGACAAGTAACTGGCTATGTTTGATATATCTCCTTTCATAGTTTCTTCTATGATATATGGAAAATATATACAAAATATTTATGATATGTACTAAATATGTAGTGTTGGGTGAGCCTACTATTTTTTCATTGAATAAATGATATACTAAGGCACATATCATTCTTCAACCTGCCTTTTTCGCTCAACAATAAGTCCTGGAGGTAAATCCATATCGATGCTTATAGATCTTTCTCATTCCTTCTAACTGGTTCTCCATATTTCATAGTATGAATATGTTATATTTAGCCATTACTTTACTGAGGCACATTTTTCACCTTCACAAAGAATAGTACAATGAGAATAATTGCACACGTGTTTCTCTAAGACAGATATCTTGAAGTAAGATTTTTGATTTATAAGATGTGTGCATTTTTAATTTGCTAATACCCCCTGTTTGCCCTTCAAGTGTTCGTGCCACTTTATACTCCCACATGCATTGCATGAGTGTGCCCATTTCTTCACAGTTTCACCAACACTAACAATCTTTAACATCCTCTTTCTCAAAGAGCCAGCAAATGGTAAGCTTTTAGAGGCTGAATATGTCTTTATTTCAGCTTCACTTACACAATTCTTTGACTGACTGTAGAATGATAGGTTTAAAGGTATTTTCCTTTTGCACATAAGCTATTCTCTACTCCCTTCTTCTTGCGGGGTAGCTGGTGAGAAATCTGAATGTGAATCTAATTTTCATTCTTTCCCTTTGGCAATTTTTAGATTTTAATTTTATCTTTAATATGCTGAAATTTCATTGCAAGGAATCTAGGTATAATTTTATGCATGCATCCCACTTGGGGCCTGATAGATCCTTATAGTCTGAGAATTCATGTATGTTCTCAATTCTTGAAAAACTGAGACCAAATTTTTTTCAGTGATCACTTCCTTTCCCTTCTCTTTATTTAGTTTTTAATGAAAATGCTATTAGACATATGTAGGACCTTCTGAATCTATACTTCCTTTATTTTTGTATACTTCAGATCTCTTTATCTGAGGAAATTCCTCAGCTTAATTTTCCAAACAATTAATTGGGGCCAGTTAGCTGTTTATATTTATGTTTGCACTTTATTTTTAATTTTAATAATTATACTTAACATAATCATATTTTATAAATGAAAAATTGTTGCTTTAATTTCACTAATTATTCAGTTGCTTCTTTATGCATTTTAACCTATTCTTATTTCCAATCTTCCTCCTGTTCTTGTTTCATAAATGATATTCATCTTTTAGGTTTCTGGAGATAGCTTACTTTAAACTACTGTTCCTATGGTACTACTAACTTCTTTTTTTTCATGAAATTCTTCTTTTATTGAGTTTATTATCTCTTTTTTTATATTCAGTCTTAAAAAAATATATTTGTTAATTCTTGCTTAACAACCATTCTGTGAGTTGTTCCTACTCCTTCCCAAGTAACTTTATGCTACAGCCTCATGAGTTTCCAGCTTCCCAGTGGAACAGTGAAGGCTTCCTACATGGTCAGGATGAGTTCTCAACGTAGCCTCAGCTCACAGTTACAGATAGCTTCTCATCTATTGTCCTTTTACAAACCTTTCCATTTTTTCATCAACAGATAATTCCTTTTCTTGATTCTGAGTGTAGCTATTCATTTATTAATCTCATTTCTATATCTTTCTTATTATTTCTATGAATTGGATATAGAAATGAGAAATTTCCACATGTGTTGAATCCAGGTAATATAGTCCATCATTTGAAAACACCAACTCTTCACTAGTTTACTTGTACTCATTCTAGTCACCTTAAATACCACATCACCATGATTTTGATGACCACTTTGTATAAATGAGGCCCTCCTATTAGTCTCTCTGGTAGAACTTTGTTCTCTTCCTTCTTCGGACTTATCCCAATTCATAATTATCGATTCAGTTGTGTGTTTACCTGTCTTGATGATGACATGACTTTTAAAAAATTATTTAAACATGTATTTATTTAAAGAGCATTTATTGATTCCAATGTGCAAAAAATATTGTTCATTCTCTTGAATTATAGTAAAAGAATAACACAAGTAGACAAATATTTGCTCTATAATTTAACACATGCAGTAATTTAAAGTACATGTAAGGAACAAGATAGTGCTTACTTCTATGTTGGGTGATCAAGGAAGATCTCCCAGAAAAGCTGACATTTGAGCAAGATTTCAAAGGATGGACAAGAGGGAGTTCTACAGAAAGATGAGGAAGAGAATACCATTAAAGACCAAGAGAACCAGGTATGTAAGAGCATGCAGATATGAGAGAGCATGACGGAATCTGGAATACACAACTAGTTTGGTCCCAGTTCTAGACATTAAAGTGTCAGTATGTCGAAGTGTGCCCATTGTGAGGGAGAATATAGAAGTAAAAGAGCAGTCTCATATATCAGTAGACTGTCAGTCAGGATAGGCTAGGTTATCTGCAGTAACAAACAATACCAAAAGCTCAAAGGCTTCACACAACAGTTCTCTCGAATTCATACAAAGTCTGCCATGGCACTAGGCAACTCTTCAGGGCAGCTGTTTTCCACATGTTGGCTCAACACTGCAGTTTCCTTCAGTCTCATGACACCTAATGTCAACATGAGTCAGGATTAAAATACTATTCTAAGACATTTTTATTTTATTCTGTCAGCAAAGGGGCACTCTGGAAAGTTTGGTAAAGAAAGAGAATTAATAAGAATTACATTTTTATTATAGTGGGACTGAAGGTATAGAAACCAATTAAGAGGTTGTTGAAATAATCCGGTGAGAACTAGTGAAGCCCTCTACTAATGCAAGGGCATGGGGAATGGAACATATGCATGATGATGGATTTGATAGATACTTATGAGTAAACAATAGGACATTGATTGATGGCATGTGAGAACAAATAGAAAACTTAAATCAGGATGACACTCAAATATCTGGCTTTGGTTTCTGATTTGGTGGTGATTTATGGACACAGTTGGTACAGCAGAATGAACAACTTGGGAATGAAAAGATAATGACCTTTGTTCATTATAACCTTCAGATGGAGGTACAAATAGACATTTGATTTGTGGGTGAAGAACTATGGGGGGATTTTAGGTTAAAGAATAGATTTGTAAGTAACAGGTATGTAACAGTATTTAATACTATAGTCATAGAATGTATGCAAAATATTCAGAAAAAATTATTAAAACTGAGCTTCTAAGCTTCCTGGCCTCAGGAGGGCCATCAAGGCCCTGAAATTATATGCCAAGCTTTAAGAATATGTGCATATTTAAATTTTTCTTGGAAGAAGACCTATTTTACAAATGTTTATTAAGGTCTTACTGTATGCAAGTCAAAGACACTATCCTTGGTACAGGGAATGCAGCAGTAAACGAAAAGTACAAATATACTTATCCACCTGGAGACTGAGTTATTCTAAGGAGTGGGAAGGAAGCAACAAACAAATAAATAATTAAAATAAATAGTTACAACAAAAGATTTTTTAAAGTAAAATAAATAGTATCTTTGGTGGTAATTAGTACCATTAAAAAAAAGAAAAGAAACAGGATATGAATATAGCAACTGTGGGTGGTCAGATAGGACCTCACTGAAAAGGTGACATATTTAAAAAGAACTGAAGGAGGTGAGGGAGTGAACTATGAGGCTTTATTGGGGGTATTTCAGACTGAGAGAATCTAGTTTTCATTAGATTCTCAATGACTCACCTAGCTGAAGGATCATTGCTCTGAAGAGAGCCAAGAAACAGGTAGAGAAAAAATAATCTATAAGGAGTGCTGGTGATTGGTTGTGATATTCAGAAAAGATGTAAAGTCAAGAGGCTCTGATGAATTGGAAGAAAATGGAGTGATGTCAAATGACTGGATGTCTTGGCAAGGTCGTAGTCTAGATATAAGGTTATTGAAGGAGCAAAAGACCTAGAAAGATAGAAGATGGTGGTTAGAGAATGGGGAGTTCTGAGCTTAAGGTTTCAGAGGTGGCTGTGGCTATGGGTGTAGTATATGGCTAAGGTGAAATGGAAAAAGTCATCATTTAAGATGAGGAGGTCATGGAATGATATTGACAACACTCAGGACATCAGGAGGAATTGGGAAGGAAAGGTAAGCAATAGTGCCCTGTATCTGAATTCTTAATGAAGGGAATGAAAGTTAGGATGAAGAGGTTGGAAGGTCATTAACAGAGGTGAGTAAAGTGTGCCAGAGTGATAGAAGAGCAGGGGAATTTGGGAGGATGGGAAAGTAGTGGTCATGAAACAACCGTAGTGAGTTAGGAAAGTGAGAACCCTGATTTCTTTATGATCAGAGTCCTGTTCCCCACATTGTCTTACCCCCAGTTCTCTTTTGTTTCTTATGGCCTAGTCACCTCTGTTCATGGTTTGATCTGCTTGATCCATGTGGCCTTAGCATCTGGGGAACCTCTGGGAGAGAAGAGACCAAATATGAATGGATAGCAACTATAATTGACATAAAATAAATTTGGGTGAGCAGAGGTAAGAGAGGTGTGTATGGTGTATTAATTTCCTAGGGCTGCCATAACAAAATACCACAAATTAAGTTAATTAAATTGCAGGGTTTTATTTTCTTACTGTTCTGAAAGCTAAAACTCTAAGATCAATGTGTTGGCAGGTTTGACTTCTTTTGAGACCTCTCTCCTGGGCTTGCAGATGGCTGCCTTCTTGCTGTGTCCTCATGTGGTCATCCCTCAGTGTTGCCTGTGTCCTAATCTACTCTTCCTATAAAGACACCAGTCATATTGGATAAGGGCCCACTATAAGAGTCCTCATTTAACTTAATCACTTTTTTAAAGTCCCTATATCCAAATACAGTAATATTCTGAAATACTAGGAGTTAGGACTTCAACATATGAATCGGGGAGGGGCACAATTCAGCCCATAACAAATGTTGTATGTCTCAAGTTCTCAAGAGTCCCAGGATTCTCTCTTATACACATACCTCCCCCCCACCCCCCCAATATTACCATGAGGAGAAACAACCAAACAGTAAACCAGGTACTCTGTGCTACCAGCTAGGCTAGGACCAGGTTCATAGAATCAAGCTCTTCAGTAGAGCTTGGTTAAATGACAAGGCTCCCCTTGGTTAGAAGTTTAAGGGAAGCATCCCCACCTCCTTCTAGTTTAAATCTTAATCTCTTCTCCTCCCATCCTTTGGCTGGGTGCATGAGAAAGAAGGTCAAAGAGAGAGCCAGAATTACCTAAAAGAAGCTGCCTCCAAGTTGTTTTCTCACTGAATAAAATAGGGCAGAAAGCGAGAGCTGATGTGTGTGCCTGGGTGACTCACTTTCACTCCCCCCAGTAAACTGACTCTGGCTTGAAGAAGAGTGAGAAAGAGGGCAGAAATGAAGCTGGGCTAAGTGGTGGGTAAAGGAGACAGGTTTCCCCTCCTGCAGAGCCCAAAGGAGGTTCTATAAGCCGTAAGCCTAAAGGCATCTGAGAACACATGAAGATTTTGCCCCCCGGGAGAAGTCAAGACACCTTAGAATACCTCTTTATCTGACAATACTGTGTGGTAGAGAGCCAGGTTGTGTGGACCAGGCAAGGGTCTTAAAAAAAAACACACAAGTAAGTTTCTTTTTAAAATGCTTAGTCTCAGATAGAGTGGCATACAACCTTACATAAAAGAGCAAGGGAGTATGGAAATCCTAGTTCATGGTTTCAGCCCCACCAACTAATTTCTATGCAACCCTGGGCAATGCATATATCTCCTCTGGGATGAAATTACCTCATCTCAATATTATTAACCATGTAAGTAAAATAGAGATGATAATGTATGGCCTTTATGGGCTATTTTGAGGATAAAATGAGTCATAACAGAAGCATTCTTCTTGAGAATACCTTTTTTGTTTCATCTTACAGGTCACTCTCTTTTTAAAACTATTTTGAGATCTCCTAAGCTTTAGTCTCAATAGTGGTGCAATAGATATCGATCCACACACTAAAACAGAGATGCCATAAAGTGTTCGAGTAGGAATGTACTTTTAAAAAACAAATCAAAACACCTACTCCAACACTATCACTGTGAATTAGAAACTCAAAACTCAGGAGGAGAGACAAAAAGCTCAAGGCTTCACATTGGGTTGGGGCAAAGCATGCCCTCCACTCTTGACGTCTTAACTCACAGGTGAATCCTCTTCCACCATGAGCCCACCCTCTAGATCGATGCTTCTAACACATAGTCATGTGCCTTTACTTTTTTTCTCTCATATGCATAAGTACCACCTATATTATTATTTTTTGAAATTTTGTGTTTAAATCAACTCTGGCCCAGCCAGCATAGCTCAGTGGTTGAGCATCGACCTGTGATCCAGGAGATGGAGATTCAATTCCTGGTCAGTGCATGTGCCTGGGTTTTGGGCCTAATTCCAGCAGGAGGTGTGCAGGAGGAAGCCAGTCAATGACTCTCTCTCATTATTAATGTTTCTCTCCCTCCCTCTTCCTTCTTCTCTCTAAAATCAATAAAAATATATTAATAAATAAGTCAGCTCTGGATTGATTATTTAACTAAAATCTACATATTTGAAAATATGGTACTGCCATAAATGTAAAAATAAAGATAACTAATTAAAAAATTGTTAAATTCTAGCAGAATGCTATTCCCACCACAAGACTGAACCTGAGACTTGCCCTTTCCTTCATAAAAGGGAAAAGAGCATTCATGGCATAATGGCACCACCTTGAGACTTTCTTCTTTATAATATCAGGAGTGAAGAAGAAATGTAAAAGGCAGGACTTTTTTGGCATATGATGGTGATGGACATTGAGGGTCAACTCATACAATCCCCATTTCTAGCTCATCTTCTTTACTGCTTGCTTCCGCTCTATAAGTTGGTAAAACCCTTGAAGTTAGTGGTGATTGTAGGACCCAGCTATGGCCTGTGAGATATAAAGAAAAGTCTTCCAGTGCTACCTTTTCCTCTTCCTTTTTCTTTTCTGCTTAGATGCTGACATGACATCTGGAGTTACCACAGCAATTTTGCAACCATGAAGTGACAAGCATGACAATAAAAGCCCAAATCCTAAGACTGGCAGACCAGAAACAAAGAAAACAATGTTGAGCAGCTGCCCCAGAACTACCTACCTTCTTACTTCTTGCTATGTAAAGAAAAAAAATTATCTTTATTTCAACATTAGTCAAGGTTTCTCTTATTACCTACCAAACAGAATCTTAACTGACCCAGTGTTTATTAATTCCATGTATATGGCACCTGCAACCAACTTGACACCATGGGTGGTATGTCTTTCATGCTTTGGAAGAACTTTCTGTAAGAGAGCCTGTATTAGTTTGCTAAAGCTACCATAACAAAATACTGCAGGTTGGGCAGCTTAAACAGCAGAAATTATTTTCTCACAGTTTTGGAGACTAGAAGTTCAAACTGAAGGTGTTGGCAGGTGGTTTAAAGAAATTCAAGAACAAGGCATCTCTCCTTGGCTCACTGATGTCTGTCTTCTTGCCGTCTCCTCGTGTTTTTTTCCTGTGTTGTCTGTGCCCTAATCTCCTCTTCTTATAAGGACACCAATTATATTAGATTAGGTCCCACCCTAACACTCCCATTCTAACTTAATCACCTCTTTAAAGACCCTATTTCTAAACAGTCATATTCTGAGGTACTGTGGGTTAGGGCTTCAACACATGCATTTTGGAAGGACACAATTCAGCCCATAAAAAAACCTAACAGTTTATTTTTTAGTAGAAGCTATTTTTCCTTCCCTGAAATCTTGCACTCACATGACAACAAGGCTCATGGATGTTCAAAGTCGACAGGCAGGATCAGGAATTTGACAATGAGGGTAAAGAGTCCTGAATTTGGGGCCAGGAAGCCTGGGCTCTAAATATTGGTCATCCTCTTGCTGACACACTTAGTATCTCTGAATCTCAGTGTCATCATCTGTAAAAAGATGGAAATATTACATGTAATAATGTATGTGGAAGTTTCTGGCACATATTAGGGATATTTAATCAAATCCAAAATGTCATTAATTACAAGATGCACCATTATATTATATATGCCCAAGATGTCAAGATTGTGTCATGGAAATCTTGGGAGTTTTTAAAATTACAGATTTAGGAGCCCAGATTCCTGAATCTGGAATGGAGTTCAGGAATTGGTACTTTTTAAATTCCCCAGATGATTCTGATAATCTGATATGCTCTGAAGCAATGGCTTTCGGTATACTGTCAGTCAATGTGTTGAATAATCCAAATTGTAATTCTAAGCTGTGATCTTTGGGGCTATTTATCAGTTTCTTAGATATTCAATAGGAAGCTTGGGTTTCAGACTTTGCCAACAAAAACCCATTGCCCAAATTCCTTACATTTTCTTACACATTCATGGAATTCCAGAAGGTCCCGTCTCAGGAGTTGCATATAATAAATACTCCAGCAGAACATGTAAACTAAGTCCTTTCTAGTGGTAGGAATGCTGTGTTATTTACCCTCTTTGTAGAAGTTTTCTGGTCCCTTACCCTGACTGTAACTTGGGGGTATTGAGCCTGCATCTGCCATTCTATACTTTTATGATCCTAAATGACATACTGTTAGTTCTTTGTATGCAGATTTTAAACTTTTTGGTGAAACTTTTTAAGAAACTAGCTGAATCTTCTTAAAAATTATTGTTCTGAATACCTATGTTTGAATCCTGACTAATGGGATGCTATTATGACAACAGACAAAGCCATTATCAAGGTTAGAAGACCACTCAACTCTTTGACTTGTTTTATAGGTCATTGGCAATCCATGTGACCACCTTCACTGCAATAGCATCCCATAGTCCTCAAGCCCACATTCATATGTGTTCACAGTGGAACAAACTGATGCCTCTCCTCCCCCTCCCCTGGTCGAGAACCTAGGTGACCTGCCCAAGGTCACATACAAGTTAGCCTACTGATATTGAGCCTACTTCCAGACCACTTGTTTTCCATTGCTCCCACTCCAGTATCTATTAATGACACGACAGGGAGTTTTATCAAAAGCACAGGGCAATGTCACCAATGTAGGTCAACCCAATGGGAAACTTCTCTGAAGACCACCCAGATCATTCCTGAGCTACCTCGTTCTTGTTTTCACTTAGATTCCACCAGAGCCTTGGCTCACCCCCAGGGAAGAACACATCAGCTCTGCTGTATATTGGAAGAACTTTGGCTTAGAACATATTTCAAATATCTCCCATTGAACATTGGCTGCCTTGAAAAAACATGACCAGGAAATCATTCCAGGACACTCAATTGCTCTATGACACTTTACAAGGAGAAGCTGATGGCTTTCCCTCCCAAGCTCTCCCCTTCACGCCCAGGACAAATGACTGCATTTCCCTGTATGTGCCCTAAATTAGGAGAGGGCGGTCCAGCTGCAGCGTGAATGGAGGGAATGTCTTTAATGGGCAGGGCCCCTCTGCACAGCGTAGTGTGCCTTGCGCCAAGTTCTTTCTCCTTCAGTTTTAAAACCCTTGTGTATTCCAAAAGAAATGTAGTCCATGTGTTTCTGATTCATTTACACTTAAATAGTTAAAATGTTGTTTTGTGAGACTTATTTGATGTTCAAGGAGCCTGTGAGTCTTCTTAATGGGACTTTAAGGAGTAGTTTCTATTATGCCTGAAACACAAAGCAACATTTTGTGGAAACAGTGCCTGAGGACAAACCTATTCTCTCATCCCATGTCCTTGCACCCACATTATTGACCACAGCCTTTTAATAAGGCCAGAGTTGGCACGGCTGACATTTGAAAGTGTTAAAATAAAGAAACTGGAGAGAAAATGGAGCAAGGAGAATTTCAGTGAGATTCGAGCCACCATTCCCTAAAATGTGCCAAAGCAAAGCTGGGAAGACATGTGAGTGCCCTCTTGGTTAGAATCGGTGGTAGCCCTTTCTTGGGTACACCAATGGATAGCTTAAAAAAGCACTCTACAAGATTAATCTCATTTAGTTTTATAGCAACCCCCATTTTCTAGATAAGAAAACAGAATTGAAGATGTTAAGCACTGGGCCTAAATTGCACAGATATAAAGGAAAGATCACAATCAAGTTCTGACTCTCAGTCTAACACTGTTTTCCAAATGCCACAAATTGAGTTCCTCTGTGAATGTTGTGTGCACTTGAAATATCATATTCATTATAATATATTAGTGAGAAGCAGTACAATATAATAAGTTAGAGCTCAGATTTTTTCCTCATTGCTTTCTAGCTGTGTGACCTTGGGTACATTACTTAACCTATCTGGGCAGTGTCATCATCTGTAAAATGGAGACACTATTAGTACCCACCTAGATGAAGTATAAAGATGATTGGAGGAAATTAACACATTACTAGGAACAGTGCCTGACGCATAGTGCTCACTAAATGTTAACTATCAGTAGTTGTAGCAGTAAGGAGTAACAAAGAGCTGGGTAATCTTGGCAAGTCATGTAGCCTCTCTGAGCCTCAGTTTTCTCATTTGTAAAATGAGCACAATAGTGTGACCCTCACAAGTTCACGGGAGTAATTGAGATGACATTTGTGCGTTGCTCTGTGCCTAACGCAGAAAAGGGTCTCAGTAAAATCTAGTTTTTACACCCATTTGGTTGTCATTGTTGTGAAGGGAGTGATTCTCTTATTCAGCTCAGTTTAGATCTGGTGCTGATTTCTCCAGGAACCTGCATATAGACATGTATACGGCCTGCCTCTTCCTACACCCCAGGGTGCGGGGCTTTCTTGCTGTGGAGGATCCCCTCTGGCTGCATTAGACCTCCACACCCTCTGAGCTGGTAAACAGCACAAGTTCTGTGTTTAAGTGGAACCACAAACCAACTGCAGGACCTGTGCTTCCAAACATTCCGGGCCGGCGGCTTTGCTCACAGGAAAGCCTGTAGTGTGTGCCCACAGACCTGGGGACTGGGATCTGTTTTCTTTCCCAGTGTACACATTAGAATTGCCTTCTTACTTGGTTATTTCTGTTCAGTTGGTGTCCTTTTGCCGGTGTCCTGAAAAAGAGCAGAAAACTATAGCCATCTGGCAAGGGAGACTGAAGAGAAATTAGACTCTGTCCCCCTCCACCCTCTACACACTCACACACACACACACACACACACACACACACACACACACACACTCGCACTCACACTCACACTCACACACAGGGTGACACAAATACCTATTTGAGCCTCTCAATTATTTTCTCCCAGGGACTGGAGCCAGCCATACAGGATAAAGGAGGGAACTGGGGGAGCAGATCTCTTCAGGAAGACAGATTCTGTTCTGTCAGGTTCCTCTGAGAGTATGTGTAAGGGGGGGGGCAGGGAGAGAGAGAGAGACAGAGAGAGAGAGAGAGAAAGAGAGAGAGAGAGAGAGGAAAAGGCAGAGGGAGAGAGGGGGAGAGGGGATCTGTTGCAGGCAGGGGAAGGCGTGACCTGAATGGAGAATGCCAGCCAATTCCAGAGACACACAGGGACCTCAGAACAAAGATAAGGCATCGCTGACACCACATCGGGGACGAGCTCCCAGACAACTCAGGCCGGGGAGACCAAGGCCAGGCAGCCAGGAGCACCCAAGGCAGGAAAATGAGGTGAGTGCCAGGGCAGGGGTGTCCCTTCAGGTGTCAGGTAGCCCTGCAGGGTCTGACCTTGCCTCTGGGCTGACTCACCTTTGTGTCCTGCGGGTGGTACAAAGGGTTTCTTATCAATCCTTGGGGCTCTGAGAGGGAGACGTGGGCTGGGCGCCTTCCCGGGACTCCGGAGACATGCAACTTGAAACGGGAGACTTTGTGCAAATCCTGCCCAGGGCTGCTGAGGCTCAGATTTCCCCCTCTGCCCGCGTAGGGTGCTGCCTGCTGGAGAATGTGACTTTCTCCTGTTGCCCACAGGCTCATTTTTTGCTTTCCTCCTCAGCAAAGAGCAACGGTTTATCTCTCCCAACACTTTGTGAGTTAGATATGTGTTTGTGTGTTTATTTGTTCTGACCGGAAAAGAAACCAGCTTCCCACAGCTCAGCTCTGTGGTTTCTTAAACCTTCAGAAGTTGGCCAGTTAAAAACCTCAATTTAAAAAACTAAAAATCTGTCCCTGTTTTACAGTTTTCTATAAATTTCTGAATTTCTCACTGAAATCAGAGGCAGCTGGTGGCATGAATCAGGCTACCAATTGCACCAAATGGTTCTTACAGGGAGATCACAATTTTTAAAAAAATTTTTTAAGGAGCCTTTGGAGTTCTGAGCCTAGGACTTTAAATTCTAATTGTTTTTATGCTCTTCAACATTTCCTGTTCCTCAGCTTATAGTTAGAATTACTTGAGCCTTGTAAATTTCCTCTGCAAGTCTCAAAACCCCACTACCGTAATTATCTTTACTACTTATAAGTGTTAATGCTGTTAAGAATACCAAAAGAAAGAAGACGGGAAAGCAAGACACTGCAAGATGTTAAGTCCCTAAACCCCTCTGCTCCCATTAATTTCCTTCTCAATTGAAAAAAGGGAGTTCTATTTGTATCTCTTTAGCAAAGTCACCTAGCAACTTTTCTGGGTCTGGGGTCAATAAGGGGCTTCCGACTGTTAACTCTTTGAACTCAGATTACCTGTGGTTCAGAGAGGTAATCAGGTCTTTAAGGTGAATTCAATCATTCTGTTCTTTTTAAACCCATTGTAATTTTAGATCTGCCATTTAACTTCATGTTTCTTTCTCCTAAAAGAGATGAAATGTATGCCATCTACATGCAATGACAATTTGATTGATCTGTCACTCTTTGAATCCCATCCTCCACCCAAATGCCCCAGTCATACCAAACTGCAGGGCTGATGAACAGTTCTGTGTCTTTGCCTTTACTCGTTCCTTAACCCAGAGCATCCCTTCCCTTTATTTTCTACCGAGGGGACCCTTTTGCTCCAGCCAACTCAAACATCACCTCTTCTTCCCTAGCCAACATCCCCAAAGTTAAGCATCCCGACCTTTGCACTGCCTCTGTCCTCTGGGGCTACATCTCTTCTTGTCTTTGTAACATTTCCTTGTTTAAATGTCTACCTCCTCTTCCAAGACTGAATGTTTCTTAAGATACAGAATCTATGTCTTGTTCATATCTGTGTGCCCAGTACCTAGGGGAATATCTGTTTCCTGTTAGCCATTCAATAAATATTGGCTGAATTGAATTCAGTTGTTAAAGAGCACAAGTACTATTGGAAAAGTGCTCCACTAGAAGTTTTCAGAGTCTTGCCTCATACAGAAGGGCGCTTTAGAGTTTGCAAAAACACTTTTATGGGCACTGCCTCTTCTGGTCTTCAGATTTTGGATAAGGTAAGGATTTATGGATAAGTGAGAATAAAAGCACTTAACAATTTACCCAAAGACACACATGGTTTTTGAAAGACTCAGACTTAAACTTGGGTCTTTGGGCTCCAAATCCAGGATTTTTTCTACTATAGTCTACCAGACACTCCACCAAGTAACATTCTGCACGGGCAGGGCTCAGTCCTCACTGCACAGTGGAATCATCTGCAGTGCTTTAGTGCCGAGGACCAGAGCTCACTCCAGACCAATTAAACTAGAATCTGTTGAGGAGGGGCTATGATATTAGTATCTTTAAATTTTTTTTTTTCACATAAAGCCGTGGGTTTTTGAATTATTTTCCACAGGATTAATTGCTTTGGCTAGATGCCTGGAGATATGGGCATGGACCCAGCTTCCTCTGAGAGCTTCAGTTATTCCTCTCTTCTGTTGAAGCTAATTCACCATATGGCGTTGGCTATGACATGTCACCTCTTGGGGTATCCTTTTCATCATGCGTCAAATAAGGGTGTTGTCAAAGGGATCTATACAGCATCTCTCAACTCTTCCACTCAGAAACAGTCTGGGTGTCATGTGGGGAGTGAGTGGAGAGGGTAGAAACTACTGCTCTTTGCACAGGCACTGATCTACGTGGGCATTTGTGTCATTCCAGTCGCCTGCTCCCACACTGGAGCCTCTGAAATCCCAGCTTTCGACATTACTTTTGACATTTTGAGCAAATGTAGCTCAACTTTTTTGATTAGCTAGAGAATAGATAGCAGGTGTCTGGAATTGTACAGCCGGTGCCTGGTGTATAAGAAGCCAAAAACACTCAGAGAGTGTGAAGGGGAATGAAAGCCGCCACTTACATCTTCTGATTTGCAGCCCCTAAAGCAAGCAAGCATATGCTCAAGCCCATTATGTGCAAGGAGATATTTGTTTCATATGTTCGACTGTTTTGAGATGCAAACAAAATAGAACAGAAAGCTTCGCAGGCCTTCCTCCCACACTAACCAGTTGTCTACCCCACATGGTCCTGGGCCTCTGGGCTGTCAGCAGCCGGCCCTTGACAGCCCCGCAGTAGGAGGCTCAGAGGCTCCTCCATGTGCTCTGGAAAAAGCAGACATGGAGAAAGTTGACCTTTGAGCCTTGCAGAGTCTGGATGTGCTATTGCAGGAAAGTTTGATTTGGGAGCCAACGCTCTCTCCTAAACCCCCTGCTTTTCGGGAAGCAGCATGATGGAGTAATCATAACTAATGTTTGCCTAGGGCTGGGCAGTTAACAAAGCACTTCCCAACCCGCCTTTTTTCTGAGGGCAGCTCTGTGGGAAGTCATTATTATCACCGAATGGATGAAGAAACGGAAACCTTATATGACATCCCCAAGATGGGTCAGATAAATGAAGTCAAAATCTGGACTTGAACCTAGTTCTTCTGACTCAAGACTAGCACTCTCCCCTCCCCAAGCAGCACTGAACTAGAACTCCCTGCCCTTGAAAGTGGGGCTGCCTGGGCCCTGTGAATGAGAGTTTCTGGACTCAACTTTCCTACGAATTCACTAGAGACTGGGACTTATGCCTTCCCTTCTCTCTGCCTCAGAGGCCCTTCCTCTAACAGATTGGTTTAAAAAAATATTGACCCTGGCAATTGGATTAAAATGTTTGGTTTCCTTAGTTGCATCCCACAAGTTGCTATTGTAAGGGCCTTGGGGAAAAAAATTAAATAATTTTATTGTTTTCTTTTTATTGAAAAAAAAGTACAAGTCCTTCTAGACAAATTTGAACATTTGGTATAAACAAATATAAAATTTAAAACACTCATATTCCCACTTCAGTGATAACCACTGTTAACACCCTGCTGATATCCTTCTAGGCCGTTTTGCACTTACCTATTTACCTTTTATGTAAATATTATATGAAAAGGCTAGATAATTTATGTTTAAAGTTATCTTGTCTTTACACACTCAAAAATTTATGTATATGCATATATACACATATATGCATCTGTATACTAGGACAGAAGGTTGGGGAGAAACAGCTTCCTGATTAGCAAAGATATAACTATTAATCCTAAAATGCTGGTATAATTTCCCAGCATTAACTTTTTGGGCTATACAAGACTGTGACCCCACTTTCATTCATTCATTCATCCATTCAGTCATTCAGTCATCATCTAGTATATATTATCCTCTAACTAGGCCTTTTATATATATTATCTTGAATGCTCATGTGAGTCTTATAATTAGAGATTATAATCCTCATTTTACATATGGGGAAACTGGAACTCAGAGAGACTAATTACCCAAGATTTCATCACCAGTAAGCAGAAGAACTGGGATTTGAACCCAAATGCATCTGACATCAGAGGCTGTGACTCTAAAGCAGTGCAGTGTGATACTTGCTCTAATAGAAGCATGTACTGTGGAGATCTGTGAAGTGAAGGGTACTCCATAGCCTGGGAAGCTTTGAGCTGGATGACAGGGGAGAAATAAGACAATCAGGTGAGGAATGATCATGGCATATGCAAGGGGACTGAGGTATGGATGGGCATGACGTGCTCCCAGAATGACATGCCAGAGCATGGCTGGCACTGAGACGAAGCTGGGCAGGCAGATCAGCACTAGATCAAAAAGGGCTCATCAGCCATTCCAGGAGCAGATGCTTTTCTCCACAGGCACAGTAGAGCAGCATGGTTACATCTGTGTTTTAGAAAATCAACTTTAGAGGAAGATTACTGAATGGTATAAGATGAGGGCAGGAAGATCACTTAGGATGCAATAGCAGTCGTCCATACAAGAACTTTTAAATTAATTGAACATGGGAAGCAGAATAAACAGGACTTCTGGGAGAACTTGATGAGCCAGGTTTGGGATGTCTGAGTTCAAGGTCCTTAGGTCTTGCTTAGGGAGGGGAGGGGTCAATCTATTAGATGCCCGGTGTGGTATATATTGGCCATTAAGGTTTTAACCAGCCTTGGACATTCTGCCTCGTTATTGCATCAGTCACTTTGGGCGTGTTCTGTAATTTTTATTGAGTTTTCCTTGCCCTTTATCCAACTCTTTCAACAATCCATTAACTTTGATTCCTACAGCTGGAAATAAATTGTAGGATTTTGATCCTTTCATAAGAACACTTACCAAGAAGGGGGAAAATTTTTTTACTGATTTACTGATTCTTTCTTAATTCAAAATTTTGCATACCTTGATTAATTTTATTAAATTTGTTTAAGGTACTGCAGATCCCATCATTGAGTATAAACCTCATCCCAACATTACTGTTACTATTACTTACTTTTTAGAAATGGAACAGCTTATGATTCTTAAATTAAGCTGAGCTGAAGAAATGATAACTTTTACCTAATTATGAAATTTACATTTTCAACAGAAAAATGATATGTGTCAGAGTCCCAAGTGTGGTACTTGCTGGGAAAGTGGAATACTATTATCAAATCTTTAGAAGAGCACAACTGAAGGAAACCTTAGGAATCACTGAGTTACTGTCTTCTGTATTCTAGACTGGGTAAACAAGGCCCACAGGGGAGAGGTAATGGCAGAATGTCAGTGACAGAGATATACTGAGAACTTGGTCTCCAGGCTGCTGATTTAGTTAAATGGTGAGGACTTGTGTCCATGGTTGTAAGCAGACTTATTTATGTCTTTCAGGTGGCTCCCTCTTTTTCATGCTCTGTGCTTCTCCTTGTTGAAGGCTTTGGCCCACACTGTGGAGCTCAACAATATGTTTGGCCAGATCCAGTCGCCTGGCTATCCAGACTCCTACCCAAGAGATTCGAAAGTGACTTGGAATATCACTGTCCCAGAAGGATTTCGGATCAAGCTTTACTTCATGCACTTCAACTTGGAATCCTCCTACCTTTGTGAATATGACTATGTGAAGGTGAGACACCTCCCCCCGCCCCCCATGTTTCTTAACTGGGCCAGGATCTCTACTGGAGAATCTGCTGGGAGTTAGGGAAGCTTAGATGAATTAGGTGCTGTGCTTCCCCTCCCATGGTGGCAGTCCAATGAGGGAGACACACAAGATTACAACATGATGAATGAAGATGTGGGTGGCATGCTAGGTGCAGGTTGAGTACATAAACCTAGAAAGGACCATGAGGAAAACTGAGGCTGGCAAAGTGCAACTCAGCCAAACACAGCTTCCCCTTCTTACTTCTGTTCTCAGAGTCTTTAATGTTTTCACTAACCTCTGTTCCAAGGTTACCTTTAATTCAAAAAGGTAGAAAAGGCAGAGACCCCAGCATAAGCATTAATCAGACTGAGGCATATCCATAATTATGTCCAAATCTGAGGCATTAAAAAGTACTACCTAGTTCCCTAAGTAATGATCAAGTGTTTTGGAAGTAGCTGACAGTAGGAGGTGAGATTGGAAGGTTGGATTAGGAAGAGATTCTGAAGGGCCTTGAATGTGATGCTAAGGAGTTTGTATTTAATCAGCAAAGGGTATAGGCACAGGTGGGAGTCACTATCAGAAGGGAATATAAAGAAAAATCACATGGAAATGGGACAGGAAATAATCAACACCATATTCCCTGGAATTTAGAGAGAACCCACAAACAAGACCATGGGTGGGAAGCTGCTCTTTAAGAGCAGGTCTAAGAAAGGTTAGAGAAGTTTGCTCTTCTTTTAATTTGAATGAAAAAATATGATTGGAGTACTTCTGAGAGATTGCATCTATTAAGGTTGTGTCTGGTTCAAAAAGATGAGAACCTTCTCTCTAAATTTTCTCTGGCTTTCTGGAAGGGATTCTCATCAAACTACTCCAAAGTAGACTTTGCATATTGTTAGGATTATTGGAGTCTAACTCTTCCATAGCCAGTAATTCAACAAGAGTTAACCTTGTGTTAACCAGGATTTTTGATCAACAACAAAGTAGTAAGCCTGCAAGGTGCTTTTACATCTATAATCTTACTCAACCTTAAAAACAATCCTACAAGACAGGTACTACTATCCCATTCAACAGGCCAAGAGACAAACCCAGGAAGGTAAAGCAGCTCATCCAAGGTTGTGTAGCTAGTAAGTGGTGAATCAAGGTTCTAAACTCTTGTTTTGTGACTGTAAATCCCATGCTTTTTTGGCTATACAAGCTGTGCTCCACTGAGCCCCAGGATACTGCAGGGGCTTACAAGGCAACTGGAGGCAAGGGAGGCCTGATAAATGGAGCTGTGAACGCCTACTCTGCTTAAATTCATTTAATTGCTAGATGTTGTTTATTATTTATATTGGGTCTGCTTCAAAAATCTCACTTGTATCAAGGTTTCTGTGACTTAAAAAACCTTCCAAAATTGGTAGTCCATGGCAAAGTTTCTCAATTTCAGTGCTATTGACATTCTGAGCCAGACCATTCTTTGCTGAGGAAAGCTGTTTTGAGAATGATAGGATTTTTAGCAGCATGCCTGGCTTGTACTCACTAGATGCCAATAGCACTTCCCCCTCCAGTTGTGACAACCAAAAATGTCTCCAGATGTTGCCAATATCCTCAGAGAGGCAAAATCTCCTTATTTGAGAACCACTGATCTTTGGGATGTTTCCCTTACTTGAATGTTTTGTGCTAAGGACTATGAGAATTTAGGTATACAACAGATCTGGTCCCTTACAAAGAAAGTTGAGCCCAGAAAATAGCAATTGCACAAGATAGAAAAGAGTAATGACAATAAAAGACTGACAAATGGAGCCAGCCTCTCAGTGTCACAATGATCAAGCAAGGATCAGAGACCAAAACCCTAAGTGCTCATCATCCTAAATTGAAATTTCTGACAAACAGGTCAATTATGTCTTTCAGGATATAATCTAGCCTCTGCCAGAACCAAACTTCAGAAGAAGATAGATTATGGTTGGGAGGCATTAGGTTAGCAGAATCCTCCAGCTCAATTCCCCAACTAATATTGGTCATAAAACTAAGACATTCTTGAATATTTGGGTTAGAAAGTGGACTTAACCAGAAGGAAAATAACCAAACATTGGCTTAATGAGACAGTATGCTCTATAGATTTAGAAAAGGCTAGCTATGAACTTCCTAACTGCTTTTTTCTCTACTTTCAAATATGTCAACTATATAGAAATTCTGTCAGTGAAAACATTTACTTTTATTGGTAGCTGAAGCCTCACAACCACAAAAATTACAGAATTTCTTTCTTTAGCTGCAACAATGGCTTATTTTCCTCATTCCCCCCTCTCCATCCCTAGAATTGACTCTCAGTTTATATGCATTGAGCAGTAATTTCTCACAAGTTTTCCTCTTATTCAGACAGATGCCAGGCTTGACCTTGTTAGGACTCCTTAATCAAGATGATAAACACACAATAAAGAATTTAACTTATTCCTTTGCCCCAAATAAATTCCTGGCAAAGCAGATTAAGGATCTGACATCAGCTGCATTTCATAGTGGGAAAAAAATGACAAGGTGCTATTCAAGGGCAACAATAGAATCTGAAGACCTTGTCTGACACTGAATTAAGGACACTGGAATACATTTCTACCTAAAGTTTGACCTTTCTGGCTGGAGAATATTTTGGAAATTGATTGATAGTTTCTATCCAGGGAGGTGAGACACCTTCCTGAAAGCCCAAGGAGATGGAACTAGACCTTCTGGAAGGGCAACATGGTCTTGGGTTCTTGCCTAGGTTTCAGGAAATGCCTGTTCTCTCATATCTGCCATTAATTCCCAAATGATTGGGAGTGGACAAGAAAATCTTGTAACACTCTGCTCCAAAATTAGACTTCTCACCAGAAGAGTAGTCTGCTTGAGGCAATTCGGAGACTGAGCAGCCTACCTGAAGTACCCTACAGTCCATGTATCTCTGATCCAGACACAGTTCCCCAAAATCTTTGGAGGAAGGGATTAACACATTGGGCAGGGAGGGCAAGATGCATTTCTCCCTTGTGCTTGCCCAGGTGACTCAGTTCTAGGATACCAACCCAGCATTAGCATTAGCCTCCCTGCAGAGGTCCAGCAGCCATGAGGCCTGAGCAGGCCTTCCTTTGCAGGACACTGTGCCTTAGTCAGCTGTCAACTGGTGCTCCCATGGAGACAAGCCCTGTGCCCTTGGCCACACATGCCCGGCAGAGTTCCCCTCCTAGAATTAAGAACTCACAGAACGTCAGGCTGCTGAGGCCCTCTGGAGACTCACCTAGTCCCATGCTGTTGCTTGTTAGTGTTGTTTTTCAAATATCATCTCCCCAGTGAACATTTTCTTCTAAGAAATCTTCTAGTGGGCCCGGTAGAGAAAACTGAAGTGGGGCTGCTCACTTCAGGTTGAAGGTGGCAGAGTGAGCTCACTCTGCCCACTCATCCTCCTTGATCCCCTTGAAGGTCACATATTTCAGGAGTTATATCTTGACTGTTGTTTAAGTTTCAGTTGGACAGAAGAGGGGACTGAAACTCAGAATTCAGGGACAAGACTAGTACTCTGGCCTCTGAACTCACAAAACCAGAAGCCTTCCACATGTAGTTGAAACCCGTTCACTTTTTCTAGTTGCCCCCCATCCCCAAAATATGTGTCTTTCCTGGCTTCAAATGAGAGAGAAGCTCTTCCTTTTCCATCTGAATGAAGTACGAGCATGCCACACCACCCCTGGATAAGTCAACACCCCTCTACAAAATTCTGCTTTTTTCCTGTTCCATGAGGGGTTGAAATGAGATGATCACTAAAGTCCCTTAAATTCCAGAATTCTAATCCTAATCCTTCTTGCCAAAACTTTCCAGATGACCCCACCAAACCTTCATTTTCCTGGTTAGAATAAGGCCAGAAACCGGTAATAATATGTTACAACAGCCAGTTCTCAAGGTTCCAGGGCCATAAGCACTCCAATAAGAGCCTACAGTCTGCTGGAGATGCCTTAGTGACATGTCATTTAGAGAAAGCTTGTAAACATATCATGCCACTGCTGCCCTTTTCTAAGCAGTTTTAATCACTGATTTCCAGTTGGTGGTTTCTATCCAGGAATGTTAGATGCTCATATAATATCCTCTGTTTTGAGGCTTTATCACTCTGTGAGTAAATTCCCTTGGCAGACTTTGAAGTGGGTTCAAAGAACCTTCCAGTTCACAGGAACCCTTTTCAGCCCAGCCCAAGCTCACAGACCACCCTTCCTACCCTGGCCCATCAGAGTGATGATGACCACACTGCTGACACTGCACATCAGCTAAAGAAGAGCAAGACCACAAAGCTGTGGTCCAGATGCTCTCATTTTATGAAAATTCCTCTCTCCGACCTGATTTCCCTCAGTCCTTGGTCTTCAAGGCACATACACATCTGCACGACAGCATCTGCATCCTTGGAATGTGTCTGCAATGTGTGGATTCCTGAAGCTCACACATGAGGCGTACAAATCACAGCTGGTTAATGCTGTAGGCGAGGGGCAGAGCACAAATACTGGCCAGGGAGTCAGTAGGCCTGGATTCTTGTGGCCATTTTCTACTAACAAGGTAAACCTTAGGTAAGTGACTACTTCTACAGGGAACTCTGTTTCCTCCTCTCTCAAATATAAGGAAGGGCTTGAACAAGATGGTCTCTAAGGCCAATGTAGTCCTCACATATATGCATCTAAGACCTCAAAAATCATAGTTCAACTCTGCCATCATTATGATCAAAGCCTAGGGAAGGGCAATTCATTGGCCAAGGTCACACTGAGACCAAAATTTATATCTCAAGGTTCTCAGTCTTTTTCTTCTTTTAAAAAAATTAATAGGCAGTGAAGTTCCATAATGTGGATGCTTAGGGTTTTGGGTGTGTGTTTTTTTTAAGTGTAATGTAATATAAGTATAATGTAAGGCAAACATTGTCTACAGTCAAACTTACTCAATATCTTATATGTAGTAGAGCACTGTCTTATAGTATATCCAAAAAGACTTCTCTCCCTCAAAAATGCAGCAAATTCAGCATCAGATGAAGTGGTCAACTTGTACTTAGAAAGGAGCACTGGCACTATAGTTACTAAAAGAGGTACTTAGAAACCAGCACCACAGAGGGAATGACACATGCACACATCCTATTTTCAAATTCACTCCATGGCATCTGTTCATTGGAAAGGGAGACAATAAAAACCTGCATTTGGTTTTTTATTCTCTTCTCTCTTTTACTCATTGAATGCATATAGCTCAATTGACATCTGTAAATGCTCATGTGATGTAAGTCCACTGTCTTCTGTTAACTCTATATCCTTGATGGAGTCAACATTTCTTCCCCTCTTTCCACTGTTACCGCCTCAGTTCCAATTCTTATTCTTCTCACCTAGTCTGTTGCAATAGCCTCCTAAATCTCTGCCAGCTGTCAGTCTCTCCCCATCCAGTCTACCCTATATATGTGTCCAAAGGAAAAGCATTGCTTTGATTATGCCACTCGCAACATCTTTCAATGTCTCCCCACCATCTATGGAATAAAGTCCAAGAATCCTATTGAAAACCTACGATAAACTGGACACTGCATCAAAAACAGGGCCCACGAAGATGAGTAAGATAGTACCCGTCCTCAAGGAATTCACAATTTTGTAGTGTATTATGAGACAAGTATATAATTAATAAATTACAGCTAGGCAATTAACACAAGGGGTATATAAGTTGGGGAGTAGTCATTTCTGGGTGTTCAGGAAAGGTTTTGGAAACAGTTAATGTTTGAGATAAGTCTTGAAGGGTAACTAGAAATTCAACCGTGCAATTCCCTAAGCTTCTCAGTCTCCCTAAGCATTGGTTTGTCATCAGGACAGAAAAAAGCTTATAATGATACAGTGCTTTTCTTGAAGGTTGTGGGGGGGTTTAAATGAGATAATGGCTGTAAGTGGAATCAACACTGCAAAAGGCAGTCAAGTTCAAGGGTTCAGAAGTCAGGCTTCAGAGCCAGTCAGACCTGGGGTCAGGTCCTGCCTCCACATCTTATTGTAAAATGGAGATAATAATAATGCCTATCTCGTGGGCTTCTTGTGAATGCCAAATGAGACACATGCTTTAATGGTGTCTGTCCCAGACATGTGTGATTAGCTCAATAAATGCTATTATAGTGGTAATGAGGGCAATGGTGTGAGTAATAAAGTGCTTGCTGGTATCAGTGGATGCTCAATAAATGTCAGTTTTCTCATCTACTCTGACTCTACCACTAGCTGGCTATCCATGACCTTGCTCTTGTCAGGTAATTGATAGAAAGGTACTTTGAAAGGACTGTTCAAATACAGGAGGCATATCTCCTGTGTGTTTACCTGTAGCAACACAAATTTATGGCAGATTTTAATCTATTGCCTCACTTCATTGTCATGGAATAGGAAGAGCAGGGATTATTACACCTAATTTAAAGAAAAGAAAACTGAGCACAAAAACCTTAAATGGATTTGTCCAAGTTTCCATAGAAAGCCAGGTCTCGATTCCTGGTCTTCTTACTCCCAAGTCACGATTTTATCTTCACTTGACCCCTCTCAGAACAGGTTTTATCATGAAGGGACTTTAATATGCTTCCTGCCTATGCATTTTTTCTAAGGCAACAAAGCCTGGCAGGGTAATTTAGTAAAATTTAGTAAAACAGAAGGACCTTGAGGGTCTTGTGTTGTCTAGATTTTGTTAAAGAACTCCTTTATCTCAATTTTGAGAGGATAAATCTTTTACAAAAAATAACTGGAAATGCAGTTTGAGCTATGAAGGATGGGAAATGCTCGATTTATCTGTTTGTGGTACACAAGTTCTAATGGTGAACGCAAGTTCATTCTACTAGACTATCAGCCTCATAAGTTCAGGGCCCATGTCTGTGTTTTTTCCCAGCAGTGAGCATAGTCTTAGGGCAGAAGAGAAAAAGGCATATGTCTCCTGGTAGTGAGCATAAAGAAATGGACTCTGGTCTAGAAATCAATCACTGACTTCTGCTGAGACATTGGGCAAGTTGCCTCTCTGCTTTGGTCCTCAGTTTCCCCATCTGCCCAGTGAGAAAATTGAACTAGCTGGCCTCTGCAAGCCCTTCCAGTTCCGATAGTCTGCATCCCCCAGTCTGCTGCCCCCTTCCCCAGGCCTCGCTGGTCAATCTGCATCCTGCTACATAACAGAGATGAGTCCCTACTGTGGCCTTGCTCCAAATTGACTCTTCTGACCCCTACCCTATTTCTGTGCAGAGCTGTGTGTTTACTCAGCACATACCCTCGACCTTCAGGCAGTGGCTGACCCCAGCTGCTTCAGGAACTCTGCTAATTCTGTGGGAGTGGACAGGAGACCTTGAACCCTGAGAGAAAAGAGACATGAGAAATGGATATATGTTTCTCGGGAATTTTAATTGTAGTCCCTGGTGGGATTGTCTCACTCCAAATTTACTGGGTCCCAAACACCAATTCTAGTTGATTCAGGAGAATTGAGAAGTGAAAATGAGCTTCAGAAAAGTGTGAAAAAAAGCTTATTTTGTGCAGGAAGTGCAAACAGCACAGGCTATGGGTGATGGGAAGCAAAAGGAAGGTCGTAGTGCTGGGGCAGAGAATGTGCTCAAGTGCAAAGGAGTGTGAGGGGGGAGTGCTCCAGGATGTGGGCTCACCTGGTATGCTAATCTGTGTGCTTGTGTGTACACAGGCTGCTCTCAGATACACCTTAGTAAAACAAAGGACTTGAATTTACTTTGGTGTGCTCATTCATAGAGGAAAAAGTTAGGAAATTGGGGGTATTCATTTATTCAACAAATTTATTTATTCAGTGCCTACTATTTACCAGAATTTGGGGTATAAGCAGTAATTAAAACAGACAAAAATTCCTGCCCACAAGGTGTTTACTTTGCACTGGGAGAAACAGACAATGAACACTGAACATTATCCATAAGTAAATTATATAGTGAGTCATTTCAAAGAAATGAAATAGAACAGGGTAAAGAAGAGTCCTGTGAGTCAGGGTGGGAGTTATGATTGAAATATGTTGGTCAGGGTAGCCCTCACTGAGAGGGTTACATCTGAGCAAAGATTTGAAGAAGCTGAAAAAGTTAGCCATGTGGCTTTCTGGGGAAAAGCATTTCCACCAGAGAGAAGGCGCTAAGGTGGGATAGTGCCCAGTGTGTTTGAAGAATACCAGAGATGGTAGCAGGAGAGACAGGGATGAGAAATAGAGAGGTGCAGTGAGGAGCAGGAAAGGAGAGCCTGCTCATCAGAGGGGCTGGGAAAGAAGGTCCCTGCTAAATGCTGACAGGCAGTGGCAGACTTTACAAGCTGCTTTCACACCAATGTTTCTTTCACTTGACCTCTTGACTCTTAGAGGACAGACCTAATGTCCACCTTGCATGTTTGTGAAAACTCAGCCTGAACACAGTGATGTGCTTGTTAATGATTAACAACTGGATCTGGACTGGGCGGGAGTTGGGGTGGGGGAGAGGTGCACAACAGCACACCACTCACCTCTCATATACTAGACATTAATATTTCAAGAGCATAAGTAATAGTAAAATGCTAAAATAGTTAGGAGATGAGTTTGTTTTTGTTTTTTTAAATATATCTTTATTGATTTCAGAGAGAGAAAGGGAGAGGGAGAGAGAGATAGAAACATCAACGATGAGAGAGTCATTAATCCACTGCCTCCCGCGTGCTCCCCACTGGGGATCGAGCCCAGCAACCCGGACTTGTGCTCCAGGCCAGGAATCAAACTGCAATGTCTTGGGTCATATGTCAATGCTCAACTGCTGAGCCACGCCGGCCAGGCAGGAGATGAGTTTTTATATAGTTTGTTTTAAATATATATTATTTATATGTAAATGAAACTTAATTTTTCATGATGGCTGTGTTTAACAAAAGGGTCACAAGAATCCCTGAAAAGTTGACAGTTGGCTCCTGTAAACTAGTACAAGCCAGCTCCAGCACACCACTGCCTGGAGAGGTTAAAGTGACACATGACAGGAGTGGCAGAGCAGTGACCAGAACCCAGACTGTTTGGTCCCTATTCCAGCTCTTTGGAAGGATGTACGTGGGAAAATTTGAGGGGGTGCACTGGGCTAGGGCAGGGCAGGGGCCTGGGCACTGGCAGAGCAGCACACCAGCTCACACATTCCTGGAAACCGCTCTGTGACACTGGCCCCTGGCGGGTCCCTCTCTTCACTCAACACTTACTTAATCAGTACTTTCACTCCAGTCCAGACTGTGATGCACCTTGAGCCAGGAGCCTGGCTGTGGAAGAACACAGCAAGGCTTTGTCTTTAGCTGTCCTCCAGCAATTTTCCTGTCCTCAACAGTTTGGGGCTCAGCCTCCTACTCCCTGAAGGGATTTGCATGTGAATGGGCCTGAAGTCAGCGAAGGGGTCAGGTGGGGCGTCAGAGCCATTCACAGGCCAACAAGAGTGTAAATCCTTCCTGGCCCGCCTTCCCAGTCTCGATTCCCAGACTCTCCCCCCTCCCCACTTCCAATCCACTCCTGCTGAGACGGTGGGCACTGCCAGTTTCCCACCTGCGGGATGCCTGCTTCCCAGGCTCCCAGTGACTCCTTCCCAGCCAGCTCTTTCTTCTCCCCACGCTCCTCTTGCTGCCTGGAGACCATCCCTTTTTCTGTCCAGAGCCCCCCCTGCTGCATCAGTGGGCATCTTGGGCTCTAAGGACCTGGGAGGGCGCTGCATCTCAGGCTCCCACAGTGTGAACGGTGTCAGTATGTACACAATACCTTCTTAGGGGCTCCCCCAGCTCTGTTAGCAGGTTTTTACTCTGACTAACAAATAACTAAGAACACTGTACTGGATATTCAGTATACCTGGGCCCTGATCCGGGCTCTGCCATTAGTGGGTCATGTGACTTTGAACCAGTCGCTTCACTTCTCTGAGCCTCAGTTTCCCCATCTAAGAAAGGAAAGAGATAGACTTACAGCCTTTAATTTCTTTTCTATCTCTGACATTCAGTGGTTCCAATGACTGAACCAGGCTTGGAAGACACGACATCCAGAGTTTGTCTCAGGTCTGCTACTCCCAGAATGTGTGGCCTTAGGGACTCACACCACCTCTCTGGGCCCAGAATCACAATGTCTACCTGAAGTGCATTCATTACAAGACTGCCATCACAAGTAAATAAGATAAACAAGGTGAAATATCCTGCCAACTGAAAAGTTACATGCAGAGCGGGGGACTGTTATTACTACTAGTATTGCTGTTATTTTTTATTGCTTTTATGGCCACGTGATGGGCCAGGACTGAAGCATCAACCTCCACCCCTTCTCAGGTGAGGCCACCTTGAATATTAGACCCACCAGCTGTGCTGTTTGTACTTACATGGCTTTCAAGAGCTTCTGAAATACAGAATACACACTCACAGCACACAGTACACAGCACACACACACACACACACACACGTCTTTTTTTTTAGTGCCAGGTTCTTGTCTGGCATCTGGTACTTTTAACTGGCTTCTTTTCATCATCTTTAACTGTAATTTGAACAACTGGATAAAGTAGTAAAATGGGCTGTTAACCCCTGGCACGGTCCCAGGAAGTAACAGAGTTGGGGTGAGGCTGATCTCAGTAGCACAGAGCACCCACCTTTAAGTCAGGAGTTGGGCCCATGGCTATCACTGAATCGCTGGCCTAAATCCACATATCTTGCAAAATTCTTTAAAAAAATAGGAAAGTAAAGAGATTCTGGACTTCATACTGTTCTCTTCTGGATGGAAGCTTTTAGAGATAGATTCCATACATTACTCTGATCTTCTCTCATAAAATAAGGGCAACGTCCTTTCCTGTCACCCACCTCCCAGGATTGTTAGGAGGTTTGTAAAGTGCAGAAATCCAAAATGATCTAAGACGCCACCTGCCAAGTAAGGAGGCTGGGCTGAGAGGGATCTCTAAGTTCCCTTTCTGGTCCATCAGCCAGGGACCTGGGGAATCTCATGAAAAGGGAAGTCTGTGCTGATGGTTTCAGGAAGATTAGGAATGGAGTGGAGCCTGGAAACAAAAACATATCCAGAGGCGGCAGTTCCAGTCTCTTAATTCCCTTTCAACCAGGTAAATTACCCATGCCCTACTTAGCTGGGAGTCCAAAAGTTGCCAATTCAATGGGCAGGATCTCAGTGGTCTTGTTCTTCTCACTAATTTACTGAGTGCTAACTATACTTCAGGCACCTTTCTGAATGTTTTATGTATATTAACTCGTGTTGTGTCTACAACATTCCTGTGATACAGATACTATTATTTTCACTATTTTACAGATCAGAAAGCCTGCATTCAGAGTGTATTTGTTTCCCAGGGCTCGCGTAACAAACTACCATAAACCAGGTGGCTTGTAAGAATAGTTTATTCTCTCCTAGTTCTGGAGGCCAAAAGTCTGAAATCAAGGTGTTGGCAGGGCCACACTTCTTCTGAAGGCTCTAGGGAAAGATCTTTCCTTGCCCCTTCTAGCTTTGGCACTCCTTGGCATTCATTCCCTGGGTATGGCAGTGTATCTCCAGTCTCTGCCTCTGTCTTCAGACTTCCCTCTGTGTGTATCTCTGTGTTCAAGTTTCTCTCTTCTTATAAGGACACCAGTTAATTGCATCGGCAAAGACTTATTTCCATATAAGGTCAAGTCCAAGGGTTAGGATTTGAACATATCTTTTTGGAGAATACAGTTCAAGCTACAACACGGAGAGTTTAAGTAATTTCCCAAGCATCTAATAACTGGTGAAGACTCGTGTTCAACTCATAAAGATGAGGTCCCACATGATTCAGTGTCAGTATGGAGTTATATCCAAAAAAACAAGAAACTTAAAAACTGAAAGCAACTAACAATCAACTTACTCTCTTGAGAAATAAACAAAACAGGGCAGAGATATTCTTATCACATTCTTAAATGTTCATTCCCTCCTCTACTGATTCTATCTCTATCTATCTATCTATCTATCTATCTATCTATCTATCTATCATCTATCTATCTATCATCTATCATCTATCATCTCCTCTTCCTACCCCCAGAAGTCTTTATGAGCTGCACACCAAGGAATTATTCTGTATCCCCTCATCCATCCACTTACACAAACCCAATATCTTCTTGTCCTGGTGACATAAGCACAAGATAACCACAATAGAATTCCCATTGAAAACTGGGAGGAATGGGAGGCATATCACAGTTACTGCTGCATAATAGTCTGAAATACAGCCAGGCGCATGTTGCCTGCTTCAGAGACCAGTGACAGGTTCTGCATTAGAGCCCAGTTCTGCTCCCTGAGAGTGGTTCCCCATCCATTGCTCTCTATGGCTTTTGTCTCTGCCCCCTCAGCTTCGCCCTCTGAGACATTCTTTTTCCATAAGAAATGGCATATTTTGCAGCTGAGTAGATCTTTCCACCCATTTCCTGTGCATTGAAACTTGGGGTCTAAAGGCCTTTTTTTATTTTGAAGTGTCTCAGTCATTTCTAGTCCAAGCCGGTTGGTACATCTCTCTTTAAAAAAATTTTTGGTGTCTCATATATCTAAATATAGTACACTCCACCAGGCCAAAACAACACCCACAGTTCTTTTCAAAATAAACCTCTCTCTCTCTTTCTACTTTGAAGAGCATGTTAGGGTGCATTGGGACAGTGCTCTTAAGATTCTTTAGTGTCCTTTTGTCTAGCTGATATGCAGCTCTAGGCACTGCCTTAAATCTACATTTTAATGAAGGGTCTTACAGCCAGAACTTTAACATAATTTTTACCCTGAGGTCATTTTTGCTTTTAAAATATTTTGCTAATATAGAGGCTAGAGATGAGAAATAGTCTTATTTTCCAACCCTACTAGTCCTGGGCCCTCTGTATTTCCTCTAATTTCTGCTTGTACACCAAAGACTTACTTTTTCCTGAAGTACTTTGTCATATGCAGCTAGAAGTACATACTGACACTTGCAACATTCTACACACAGAGTCCCTCTATCAGATCCACAAGTTTATTACTGTATATTGTTCTACCTTCTAAATTGCCACAGGCAATTTTGCCACTTGTTTCATCATTACATGACTCAGGTCACCTTTTGTCAAGCCTCCTGAAGCAGTTTCCTCACCACTGGCCAGACTGAAGCCACATGTTCTAGTTTTTATCGCTGCAGTAGGATGAAGATATCATCCTAATTTGATGCCAATAATGGTACCTGTCAGAGAACAGTCAGGAAAGCAGAGCCTCTATGAGTATTGTGAGATAACAGCTATTGATGGGCATTAGAACTCATATAATTATAGGAGGAGCTGGGAAAGTGAGGGCCCCAGCTTGTCACAGACAGTTGGAGGACCATAGAAAAGTCACTAATCAGTTCTCCTGAAACCTTGGAATGGGTGGAAATGATGGTATTTGCTAAGGAATCCAAGATTTAAGCAAGCCCATATAAGGAGCCAAAGTGGGACTATGAAGGGGGAACCCATGGGGAGTGGTCTATGAGAAACTATTGACTCTGAGCAGCTACCACCCCTGTGGCTCCAACAGCAAGCATCTGATGGTAGGTTTGGGCCGCTGTTGTCATCAGAGCCAATAGTTGAAAAGAAGAGCTGAATGCACAATCAAGAGAGTGAGGCAAGGTATAGCATATTGGATACTTCTACATCTGTTCACGTCTGTATCTGATCACAAAACAACATTCAGAGAGTAAAAAAGACTGTTGTGTTCTAAACTCACACCAGTTCCTCTTTTAGCCAACACAACCCTGGAACTATACAGGGAAGGAGACTCTGGGGAATGTAGTTCCCAGGTAACTAATTGATGACAGAACAATCCAGCACACTCTCTGAAGATCTGCCTAAATTAACTCTGAAAAGCTCTTCAAGGGCCCAGAGAAGATATAAGAGGGACCCCAGGATATAGCTTTTGAGCAGTGACAAGCAAAGCCTTGAGCCATTGGGTCTGTAGGACAGCCTTTTGCTGGTTGGCCTCATGCCTTAAAAGAGCTTGAGTGTCATTGGCTATGGAATCATGATGCTGCACTTGTGGACCAGGAGCCACCACCTGCTAAATAATGACCTTGTCTGATTCATTTCATCAGAGCTTCAGGTTTCTCATCTATAAAATGAGAATGATCACTCCCAAGCTACCTTTTCCATACATTGCTATGAGAAACCAATGGGTAGCTGCCTATAAACTCTGATAACTTTATAGATATGTGGAGAGCAGCTGCAGCTGTCCTCTCACAGAAATTTCACCAATGTTTCTGTTGCACTGCCTTAGTTTTACCTAGGAATTTGTGCTGTTTCTACTAAGGTAGAAAATTCATAGAGAACAGACTGGCTCCTCCTCCCTAGGTCTCTCTTCCAGCTTTCTGTCCTCAATAGAAATCTGTTGTGGTGGTGGGAAGAGAGGGGTGGTTGAGACCCTGAATACCTTCAGTCCATCGATTCCCTCTGTCTGGATGCTCTCAACCCTCCACTTACTATTTCTACCAGCCTACATCCTACTCACCTTTCAGTCTCCACCTCTTCTTCCTAAACGTTTTCTGAGTCCCCTCAACTGGATGCTATTTTTCCCCCTTTTTAACCCCCCAGGACTTCCTGTTTTTCAATGCAATAACCATACCCTGGCAATCCCTTAACACATACTCATTTGAGTCCTTACCTTATTCTCCTACTGAAGTTCACATTCCCAGAAGCAGGGGGCTTGCATATTTAGCTCATGTAACAAACAAGTAATTTTTGAAATTCTCCACATTACAGTCCAGACAGAACTTGGTGTATAAATAATTGTTGAATTAAGTTGAAAGAAAACAAACTGAGGACATGCTTCCGTGAGTCAGTGCCCTAAATAACAATAGCCTGAAAGGACATGGTTGCCCATAGTAAGATGTAGAAAAATGAAAAGTCTGTAATTTCCAACCAGGTGGTTCTTGGTTCACTATTATTATGAATTTTGCATCTTCCTGTGATAAGGTATTTCCCTACATCATGTTAATATGATGACCCTAGAAATAGGACAGTCCAAACAGAAACCAGGGCTCAATCTTCCACCTGTACTCAGAGCTAAATTATTTTTATAGAATTTTACAATTCATAGCAGCAGCTGCAAATATTAACCAAGGCCAGTGACCCCCTCTGTTTAGGTTATGGCTGGAACTTTCACTAAGCTACATCCTCTCTGGGAGACAGTCCATACACTCAAGATAAGATTTCAAGAGGCCCTTGAGCCAGAAAAGTTGTTTGTCAAAGTGTCTATGTCTTTTGTCACGGACGCTCTGAGTTGGTGGGTTCCTTTCTCCAGGGTCAGAAAAGTTCCAAAAGCAAAATTGATATCAGGAAATGCTTGTGATTATCTCTCTACTCTTAAGCAAGTCACTTCCCCTCTCTAGACCTCAGTTTCCTCTAGGAGGGCAACTGAAATAGCTCTTAAAAGTCCCTCCCTTCCAGCTCTGATATTCCAGGATTCTATTCTGAGCTGCAGGCTAAATTCCCAGGGCCCCAGGGCCTTCTCTTTCCTGCTTCTAAAAGTATATATGGTTCAGATTTTTCCATGGGTCTCAGCTGGAACATACTTACCTGTTCTCTAAAATAGTGTGGCTCTGCAGGTGGTGACTTTATCTGCCATCACGAAAAGGTCCTTAAGCCTGGAATAGATGAGGAGGGAGGTTATTTATCACAGACCTTCATTAGGTCTCACCCTAATCCTATCTAACTTGGTTTCACTTAAAATTGTCCATGCTACAAGCATTATAGAAACCAAAAGACCTTGAGAATACTAAATTACAGGAAGAAGACTACTGTGTCTGGAAGTGTTAATGTTTAAGACATCACTATTCATGAGTAATTGATTTTGTATTATATGGTTATAGACCACAAACAAGTTGAAGTTTATCATATCCTTTAGCAGGAAGCAATTTGTGTGTTGAAACTCCTGCTGACCATCTTCTAGTATGTACGGATGGATCTGTATATATGGATATGATGACTTACTAAATAATAGTATGCCAGAATTGGAAGAGAACATAGAGCTCAACTATTTCAAACCCTTGTTTTATTAGGTGGATAACTGAGAACTAAAGAAGAGGCGTGCATATAACAGTTTATGGTAGATCAGGAATAAGGCTCAGGACCGCTAACTACACCTTGCATTACTCCAAAGCAGTGGCCACCAAGATAGTTCACTCCAGCTCAGTTACCCACTCATAGCAGAAGCCCTTTCCCAGATCCTTACTCTAAACCTATTTAGTCTTGTTATTATTAAGTTCTAAGAAAAGCAGCTTAACTTTTTCTATTTTACAACATATTTCAGCTAACAAACTCAAAAAAATACACAAAATAAGACACCACATAAGTGCCCATCAGTAGATGAGTGGATAAAAAAGCTGTGGGACATTTATACCATGGAATACTACGCAGCCGTAAAGAAGGATCTTGTACCCTTTGGGACAATATGGAAGGAATATTATGCTAAGTGAAATAAGCCAGTCAGAGAAAGACAAATATCACATGATCTCACTTATATCTGGAATCTAAACAACATCATAAACTGATGAACAAAATCGATTCAGTGACATAGAAACATGGAACAGAATGACGAATCTTAGAGGGAAGGTGGGGGTGGGAGGGTGGTGGGGAGAGAGTAACCAAAGAATTTATATGCATGTATACATAACCTATAGACACAGACAGACAATAGTGTGCTGAAGGCCTGGGATGGAGAGTGGGTACAGGGTGGAAGGGGTCAGTGGGGGAAAAGGGGACATCTCTAATATTTTCAACAATTTAAAAAAAAAAAGGACACTTAAGAATTGCAAAAGCATTATAGTCTGGGGATAATCAATGTAGAGCAAGCATCATTATACAATGCAATATCCCCAATATGGTCGATGTCCATAGCAGTCCCTGGGTCTCCAAGGAAGGGTTAGCATGCTTCACCTAAGAAAGCAGGGATTTGTATAAAGCACTTTAAGAAGCATTACACCAAAAAAAATTTTTTTAATTATAGTTAAGTAGAACTTCAGCTATCTGGAAAACTCAGATAATGAAAATAACAGACCAGCTGTGATGTTCAAGGAACTGACATTTCAGCTGCGTGCAGATAGGCACGTTCTACAGTAATAAGTCTGGTAAAGTTTGGCTAGTATCTACAGAGAAAAGAAATAAATAGCAAAGCCATGATCTCATCTTCTATTTACACTTCAATTCCCAAAGTTAGTGATTAATTGTCTTTGTGTTTTGTTGCCAGGGCAAATTGTTTTTCTTTAAAACTCCCACTTATTTTAAATAAATAAATCATTAGTTTCAAAACAGAAGTGTCAAATGTCAAGATACTCTGGCATACTAAACTAATGAACAAAACAATGAATTCATTAGGATCTGCTAGAGATAAGCAGCTTTTGAGAACTTTCCTTTAATGACTTTCAAAGGAAGCAGAAATCATTCTTGGTGAGAGATTTTCTTACGCATCTTGACTAAAACATCAGTCTAGAAGCTGCAAATACAAATACAAGCTTAAAAGAATTGGTTAGGGTGTAAACAATAGAGTCATGGGTAGGCCAAGTATTTGTGGTCAAATAAATAATATCAAACAGCTGCCATCCTGTGATTCCCAAATCAAAACACACAATCACCACTAGGCAACCAGTTTAAGATCTCTGCTTGTGTCTCTGAATTTCCACTAGGCCTCTGGCTCTTCCAATGTAGTGAATTCTTTTAGCAAATAGGCAATTTTTACATCTGAGTCTTAGTACAAACATACACAAAATTAACTATTTCTGGATGATCTCAGTAGTTTGAGTACTAGTAAGAATACCTATTAAATATGGTTCTGATGACATGACTTCCCTGTTCAAAAGTTTTCAATGTCTTCCCTTTACTCACAGAATAGTCACTTATTATGACAACCAAGGTCAACCATAATCTAATTTCAGCCTATCCTTCTAAGTGCATCTCCTACAGTCTCCCCATATTATCTGGCTTCTTACTGTTCTCAGAATGGGTCTTGTACTTTGAGTTTTTGATAAAAAAATAACTGCTCTGTGCCAGGTCCTGTTCCATGCGCTGAAGACACATGTGTAAAGAAATCAAAGTCTTCTTGCCCTGCAGCTTACATTCTAATGGGGACATTTCACCTCCTTCTGAGTGCATTCCCAGTGCTTGTTTCCATTAAACCACCTGTCACACCGTATAATAGTTCTGTGTATGTTTTCATCAGCCTGAACACTGTTTCCCCATGCACCGTTCTATGTCTCATTCTTCTCTCACCATCCTCATCACCTGCTTTGCCCAGTTTCAGGCACACACTGAATGCTCAATGAATGACCTATATTGTATATAAGGGTTTTTTTCTTTGGAAACGTGGTAAGTTTCCCTTGTATATAGAGTCCATCTGTGAGGTGATCTCACTCCCCTCGAATTTTAACATTGAGTTATTTTCAACCAATAAGCCATTTGGTTGTCAACAGGAATGACAAAGGTCAAGCTACTCCTGATGGACCTAAACAAAATGGTTGGAACAGTGATTGCACGCCACTTTGACTTAACCTGTAATGTGTCTTTCTTTAAATCCCGGAATCCTTAATCCCTCCTCTTTGGGTGTCCCAGGCTGCATGGGCAGCCCCTCCCTCTTTCCTACTGGAGACAAGCAGAGAAGCTAATTTGGGAAGCTTCTCATCCTGTTCCCTTTCTCTTTGACCTCAAAGGTAGAAACTGAAGACCAGTTGCTGGCAATCTTCTGTGGCAGCGAGAATACAGACACTGAGCATACCCCTGGCCAGGAAGTGGTCCTCTCCCCTGGTTCCTTCATGTCCATCACTTTCCAGTCAGATTTCTCTGATGAGGAGCGATTCACAGGCTTCGATGCCCACTACATGGCTGTGGGTAAGTGAGAAGTGAGTGATTCTTCCCCAGGCCTCCCTTTCTCACTAAAGATTAAAAGTTCCTTGTGCTCTCTTCTTTATAATGAATAGCTGTATACTCACCACACAGATTCTACCATGAATGTCTTACTGCATTTGCTCTATCACATATCTATCCATCTGCTGACTGGTGACTTGGAGCATCTTTTCATGTGCTTGTTGGCCATTTATATATCCTTTGGGGGGAAATGTATGTTCAAATTTTTTAATTGGATTGAACACATACAACTTTTTTATCTTTATATTTCCAATGCTTAGGACAGGGCTTGACCCCTCGAGGCAACACAGAAAGAGAGAGACAGCTTGGAGTAGAAGTGAAAAGCCCAAGCTATGGACAGGCCACCTGGATTGAATGCTCCCTCCACCACTTACTATCTGTGTGACCTGGAGTCAGTTAATTAGTGCCTCTATGTCTCATTTTTATTATCTATAGAATGGGGAGAGTAGCAGTCCTGCTTGCTACTGTCATAATTGCTAGAGGACAGTGGCACCACCGGGAGTCAGCTTACTTAGGTTTGAGCCTGGCTCCCTGTAATCCTGGGTAAGCCTCTCCCCTCTCTGAGTTCCAGTTTCCTCGTGTAAACAGAGATAATGGCCAGTTCCAGGCTTCGTGTGAGCATTAATGATGAAATGCAAATATCTCCCAAAATAGCGACTAGCCCAGGCTAAGTGCCGCGGCAGCGCTGGCTCTTGTCCCGCATCCCGCACGGCCTGACTGACCGAGAGCCTCTGCCTGCCCGCAGATGTGGACGAGTGCCGGGAGCGGGAGGACGAGGAGCTGGCCTGCGACCACTACTGCCACAACTACATCGGCGGCTGCTACTGCTCCTGCCGCTTCGGCTACCTCCTCCACGCGGACAACAGGACGTGCCGAGGTGCGGCCCGGGGACGCCCTACTCACTGCCACCATGTGCCATGCTTTCCAGTCAGGTTAGGGAGGCTCGGAGGAAGGGCAGGTATGCCGCAGGAACAACTGCAGGCGAAGTCGCAGAGCTGGGCCTCTAGGTGCCACGTGGATGGTGCTATCGAAATGCCCAGCCGCCCATTCGGGCTGTCTTTCCTCCTGGGCAGCAGGAGTCCCTGCCCGTTTCTCCCGATCTCCTCTCCTACGGCAGGGACTCGATCTGGCCAAGTTAAGGAAAAAGGCTTTCCCGGTCCTCTCTCTGAGCCATGAACTAGGCCTCACTCAGTAGTTCCTTTTTCTCTTCTCTCCCGTGGCTCTTGAGTTCCTCTGTGATAAAGAGAACCCTAGTCCAGAGCAAAGAAGAGAGAGGAGAGAGGCAAAGACAGAGAGAGCAAGAGAATATCTCCTCCTTGCTATCTCTGTTTTCATCTCTCATCAACATGCCTATTCCGCCGTAGCCTCTGGGCTGAGCAGAGGTGGACAAGCAGAAGGGTTTAGCTACTTTCCATGAAGACCATCCTGGCTACTGGGAAACAGCCACACTAGCAAATGATGAAAAGTAGTAAATGCTGTACACGAAGCGTGGCCACAGCTCCATCAGACCTGAGTCTGCCTGAGGAGTGGGCAGCACGTCCCAAAAGAATAAGAAAAGGAACGTTCCAGGCAGAGAGAACAGCTTCCACAAACCTTCCAAGGCCTTGTAGAATTTGGACTGTTTGGGGAATTACCAGTAGAGTGGTGTGACTGCAGCGTAGGCATCTGTGTTCTAGAACAATCCCTTGGAACTGAGAGGGATCATTGGAGGAGGGCAGGTTGGAAACAAGAATTCCTTTCCTTTCTCCTTCAAAAGCTTCTACGTGCTTCTGAATAAGGTCCCTATATGACCCATCAGTAGAGAGCAGGCACAGAGAGGAGTTTTCTTCTAGAGAGTTAGACTCTCTATGGTTTCCCTTCAGTAAGTTCTTGAGTATCTACTATACACTGAGTACAGTGCAGGCTAAGATTGAGCAAGGTTTCTTGATCTCTTTTTTCATGTTTACCTGTGCCTCCAGGAAATTTTTAAAACATTATCTTCCTAATCTTCTTAATATCTTCCCCTGAAATATTAACAAAATTCCCCATGGAATTTTAATACCAGAAATACACTGTATATATTGTTCATGTACTGCATGCCTATCTACGTACCATTTATAAAACGGGTAAGACTTTCCCCCACCAAGAACCAATTTTTACCGCCTTTGGGTCAATATCATCACCATGAGAATGCGTACTGTAGAAAATGAAAACAGATGGGAATTCAAGTGACCTGGATTAAACCTTGTTCTACAGCTCAGAGGGTTGGAGCTTCAAGTTAGTCACGCCCCCTTTTCTGGGCCACAGTTTACTCATTTGCAAATGAACAGGATGAACAGGTGCTTAGAAAAGATTGACATCTAGACCTAGCATGGGTGAGCCCAAGGCCAAAGGTTCAGAGGCAAATAAAAGGACCTTGGCAGAGCTAAGCCACGGCCAGGATCCCAGGATACTGGGTTGTTGGTGCAGCAATGCAGTGGGGACAGAGCAGAATCTCTGAGCTCAGGGGACTTACAGTCGTGTGGGGACAAGAAAATCCACAAATAAATCTATCACATAGTGGCAAGTAGTGGTCAGCAGCATGAAGGGAAACAAAGCAAGGCCAGGGGCCAGAGGTGAGGGTGTGTGGAGCGATCAAGGCAGGCTTTGAGCAGAGACCTAATGGAGCTCTGGGCTGAGGGGAGAGCAGGACAAAAGCAGTCCAGACATCCCCCTCCACCACAACTACTCCATCTCAAAACCTTTCCACCTTAGACCCTGCTTCCCCTACCCCATACCTGAGAATCTGATTAGAAGGCTTATCACACTCATTGCTTTGAGTTTTGACTCTGCAAATTACTAGGTGTGTGGCATGGGTAAATCACTTCCCTCACCGAACTTTGGTTTCTCCATCTGTGACATGGGGATAATGATTCCTTTCCTGCTTTCTTCTCGGGACCACTGGGAAACCAGAGAGTAACATGTAAGACTGGAGTTTCTGGGCCATGGTGTGGTGTGTCACTTTGCTCTGGTATGTTTCCCACAGTGGAGTGCAGTGGCAACCTCTTCACCCAGAGGACTGGTGTGATCACCAGCCCTGACTTCCCCAACCCTTACCCTAAGAGCTCCGAATGCTCCTATGAGATCAGACTAGAGGAAGGTTTCATGATCAGCCTGCAGTTTGAGGACATTTTCGACATTGAGGACCATCCAGAGGTGCCTTGCCCCTATGACTACATCGAGGTAAGCCTACAATGGACCTTTGCCCTGGGGGGTGCTGGAAAATCTTGCTGAATTGAGAAAATTTATATTCTTGCCCTCTACCTTCTCCCAGGATAGGGGGCCAAGCAGCTTACTTCCCAAAAAGTTATTACTTAAAATAACATCTACCAGCCTAATCAGATCCAGTCTAAGGATCTTCCCTGATCCAAAACTAGCTGCTTGGCCCCCAGAGAAATCCCTTTTGCCATGTAACGTAACATCATCATGAAGTAACACCAGGGGTGAAGGTCATGGGGACCACCTTAGAATTCTGCCCACCACAAAAAGTTTTTCAGGAACTCTGCTGTGACCCTTATTCAGGTACTTAACCTCTTGCAGCTTTATTTTTCCCCTCTCCACAGTAAGGGTGACAAGATGCAGATATCACCCAGGGGTGTAGAAGTCACTAAATGAGGGTTCAGGAGTTCTCATCCTCAGAGATGGAAGGGAAAGAGTTAAAGGCATGGGAAAGACCCAGGACTGGGGGTTGGGAAATCTGGATCAGTGAATAGTAGCTATTCCCTTTCCTCCATCCCACTGCCTCTATCCTAGTCCAAACCCTGTTATCCCCTTCTCAACAGCAAAGCTTCCTAGCTGGTTTCCTAGCTTCTACTCTTGGCCTACACAACCTGTTTTCCCATAACATCCAGGCTGATCTTTATAAAAGTTAAATTAGATCAAAGTTGCACTTGGAAATAAACATAAATTCCTCAACACGATGTGGCCCTTGCCTGCCTTTTCAACCTCATGCCATGGCACTCCCTCTGTTCCAGCCACACTGGTTTCTTTCCTGTGCTTAATGCTTCCCAAGCTCTTTCCCACCTTTGGCCTTGACCTTCACATGTGTTGTTTTCTCTGCCTGGAAAGTATTCTTCCCTCCCTCTCCAATGACAAGCTCCTACTCATCTTACATGTCTCAAATCCAATGTCACCTCCTCAAAGAGACCTTCCCTGGCCACCTATTTAGAGTTATTATAGATCATATTAATGGTGAATTATATAGGTCACATAGATTTTACTGCATAAATTATAAATGTATAGCATATATTTATTGTTCGATATCCCAACAAGACTGAAAGTTCTTTGAGAACAGAGGCCTTTTCTATCCTGTGCACGTGGAAAAGGTCTGCCCCTCTCTGAGTCATAATATGTTCATCTTTGAGCAGAGGATTATTAGTTGCCTTGTCCACTGTCAGGGCCATTGTAGATTATAAATTCAGGAGTGGAGATGGAACTATCTAATGAATGGCAGTGTCCACTAGAAATGTAAGTGAATATTATGGTTCATACGAAGGCTTCCAGAAAACCCCAGGTGCAGTGTAGAGGTGGTCACTGCAGCACCCACTGCTGCTCTGAAGTGACCCCCTTTTTCTTCGTCTTGCCCCTCACAGATTAAAGCTGGTCCAAAGGTTTTGGGACGCTTCTGTGGAGAGAAAGCCCCAGAACCTATCAATACCCAGACTCACAACGTCCAAATCCGATTCCGCAGTGACAACTCAGGCGAGAACCGGGGCTGGAAGCTCTCCTACAGTGCGACGGGTAACTTGGTCATCATGGTCAGCCCTCACGAGCGGTGGCTGAGGGATGAGAAGGCACAGGTCTGGGACTCCTCTGGGACTGTGGCAGGACTCCCAGTTCTGCCACGGAGTATACTAAGGCACATTCTCTCTTCTGATTCAGTTTCTCATCTATCAAATGGGGTGAAGGGCAGCAATGATGGTGTGTTTGAACTTGCTGAACTTCAGAATCACATGGGGAGATTACAAAACAAAACTTGGTTTTTGAACCACAACCCCTCCCGCTGTGATTCCTTGAGCTTGGAAAAGACCCTTCCAGCTTCAGCCTTCTCCTAGTCTAAGGCAGGAATTTGGGTGTGGGCCTGTAACTCAAAACATTCCATTATGACAGTTTGCCTCCATGTGTTTTCCCCAGACTGGCAAAGCCCACAGGTTTCATTCCCCAAAACCCCAAGTCAGCCAGTCCCGGTCCAAACACTGACAGAGCCATTTGACCCAAGGGATATGCAATAACTTGAAAAAGAAGAGGGTGGACAAGACCACAGCTGGGCATGACTAATCCAGTTCAGATTCCAATATCCTGGCCTGGTCTGGCCTGCACTATCAAATTCAGTGCCCAGTTCTGGGGAGAAAAGTGAAAAAAATATTAACAAAAGAGATTTTGTCCAGGAAAAAAATGTCAGGGATAGCCCCAGGCCTAGGAATCCTGTCTGATTTAGCCTTTTGAAGAGAGGGCTCAGAGCATATGATCACAGCCAACACTTTGAGAAATGGTTTTGGGAAGAAAGAGCAATTGGAGTCATCCTGAGTTCCCCAAGAGGGCGAATATACCTGATGGCAAAAACAAAGGTATAAATTACAGTTGAATAGGAAACTACTGTTCCTTTAATCAGATGAGTCCAGTATGAAAGGTCCAAGTTTGGGAGGTTTTGAGCCCCCTGTCACTGTAGGAATACAAGTAGATGTTTGATGTCTACCATGGAAGATGTTATTAAAAAGAAAAAAAAGCATCAAAGCACTCAATGACATTTAATATGCTATCCAATCTTGAGTTCTGATTAAATCATCTGGTCAATCACCTCATTTTACAAAAGAGGAAATAGAGGTCCAAGTTGAAAAGTGATCTGCTCAAGGTTCCAGTAAGTCTTCCTCAGGGCTTATTAGGTCCAGGCCCCTAGTCCCCAGTTCTGTATTTTCTGCATCTCCATCCCTCCTGGCAGTCTACTGACTGGCCTCTCGCTGCCAGACTTTTCCTTGTTTTCTCACCTGCTGTTCTCCCATTGCTCCCCACCAGGGGAGGAGTGCCCAGAGCTAAAGCCTCCTGTCCACGGGAAAATCGAGCCCTTGCAAGCCAAGTATTTCTTCAAAGACCAGGTGCTCATCAGCTGTGACACAGGCTACAAAGTGCTGAAGGTACAGGGTCCTACCTGGGGAGTGGGAGCCACCAAGCCAGAGAAATTCTCCAGAGCCTCCCAGAACAGACGGGCTTCCAGAGCTAGTGATGGTCCCACCAGAGTATTTTCTAGCTTCCCCATAATCCTCCAACACACTCCAGAAATTCCAGTCTTCTGAAAATTCAAAGCATGTGTCCCACTTCTGGAAATGGCACAAAAGTCTTTTACCAGAGCATGGGCTGATTCGAATTTCAAAAAAATATAGGTCTACTCAGTCCTACAATCAGGACAAACAACCTTAACAAATTTGAGTCTTACTGGAGGAAACAGGGACGCAAAGCAGAGATTTTAGAAGTGGCAGACAGGTACGGCTCACTCTCCCACCCTCAGAAACAGTGGTTCTCCTAGGAATCACCTGCTTAACTTAAAAAAATGAAATCACCTCCGGGGCCTGTCTGACTTAATGACAGCAGAATCTCTGGGGTGGTGCCCAGTGATTGGTTTTTCTGTTATGTTGCCCAGGTGAGTCTGATGTGAGCCAAGCTAGAGGACCACTGCTCTCAAGGAATGGTTCTCGAAGTGGGGTCCCCAATGCAGCATCATCTCACTTGTTATAAAGGCAAAGGCTTGGTTCCCAGGCCAGACCCACTGAATCAGGAACTCTAGGGACAGGGCCCAGGAATCTGTGCAAAAGCCCTCATGGATGCTGATGCTCGCTCAGGTTTGAGAGCCACTGCTTTGAAAAAGGAGTCAAGGGTATAGGTTTCCCTTCAGACACAGTTGCCCAAACCCCTTCTCACGCCCAGCCAGGGGAAAGAATGGAGAATATGAACTCAGCATCTATCTTTCCCATATCTTCAAGCTTGCCCTTAGAGGTCTATGGTTGGAAAATCTCATGTTAGGACACCCAGGTTTGTTGTTTGAGCTGTTTGTACTGGAAAACCACCACCAACCCCACCTCTCTTGTCTCTCCCCACATCTCCTTCATGCTTCTTCCTAGGGTAATGTGGAGATGGACACATTCCAGATCGAGTGTCGGAAGGATGGCACATGGAGTAATGAGATCCCCACCTGTAAAAGTAAGAAAACAAAATCGGTTGATCATAAAGACCATGAGCTCCCCAGCACTGGTGGGATTCGAGCAGAGACCCACACAATGGGGACAGCTTGGTAGGCGCACTTTAAGAGAAAAGAGGCAAGAAGTCAGCAGACACATGAAGGTTGGACAAAAAAAAGGCCATTAATGTTTCTTTCAGTAATAAGACATTAGGATTCCAAAAGAAACTTTTGTGGGTCCCAGTTTACTTTCTAAATACTAATTTTACCTCTGCCTGCAGACAGATTGCCAAACTTGCTAAAGGAATAACATGTCTCCAGGTTTGAAACCAGCTCTGGCAACAGCTAATTCAGGAAACTATTTTGGCCTCATTGCCCAGAGCCAAGTGACCTTGCCAGTCTTGATGTGGCCGTCAGCCATATCCACTAAGTCTTCTGGGATAGCTTATGCTTTAGGGTTGTGGGGTCAGCTCAGTGGACGTGTGTGAAGTGGGGGACACAGTTTTGGGACCGAGTTCTTGCCTTGTCTCAGCTCCTAACCAACCCTGTGACCATGGACAGGATCCTTCTCCTTAACTATAAAATAAAGAGTTTGGACTAGCTTTAATATTCTATAATATATCCTGGTGGTTCTAACATAATGTAGTCCACCTAAATCACCTAGTGAGCTTTGTAAAAATACAAATTGTCAGTCACTACCTTCCCCCCCCCCCCCCATCCAGGTGATTTCAGTGCAAGACTTGTGAGGACCACAACTTTAGGAAACTCATCTAGAGTGACAGAAAAGGGACAAAAAGAAGTGAGGGAGGGAGGAAAGGAGTGTTTGCTTTAGGATGGAGAGGTCAGGAGTCAAGAATCAGGATTGGTCTCACCCATCCTTAATTCATGACTTCATGTAAGCTTTGGAGTGATGTCCTTGCCCCACCATATCCTAAAAGGCTCAGATCCATTGGTCTGAGGTCCACTCCCACTGCCCCAAGGGGACTCTGTCAGGGTGGGAAGCCCTTGAGGCAAATCCCAGGCAGATCTTTGGAGCAGAGGATGCTTGTTTTAAATTTTCCTTTTTTATATGATGATGTGGCTGGAGACAGAGCCCAGCGTGGGAAAAAGGAGGGGGACATGTCATGACTTCAACAAAAAGCTTTAACCGACATTTACTGGATGCCTGTGCAGAGGTTTATAGGGAACTCAGATGGAAAAGACAAGGTCCAGACCTGGAGGAACTCAAATGCCAGCAGAAACATTAGCCACCTCCTCCGCATTTGGCTAATATGTGTAGGGCTGTGGCTGGGTTCCACCAAGCAATGGGGGGTTTGGAAGGAGGAGCTAAAGGAGGGTGTGGGGTACAGAGGACAGAATGTGGCTTTGGAATCGGAAAGTTCTAGATTCAAATCCAGATTCAAACAGATGAAGGTCCCTAAGCAGTTTACTCAGACCCCTTTGGCCTCAGTTTCCTACATTCTTGATTGCCCTGGGGACCGTGTTAATGTATATAGCGTGCCTGCGGAGGAGCACCGGGAGTAAATAAAAGCTCAACACAAGCTTGTTTCTCCCCCCACCCAACTCCCTCACTAGGAAGAGGTTTTGTTTCTCTCATTCAAGCTTTTGGAAAGCAGGAGGCTTTAATAATAGTATTATTCCCTGATGAAATGCACACACTTTTTATTGTAACAGAAGTGTTAATAGAATTAGGCATTATTATATCCGATGCTACTCTTTTATGCGACTTTTGTCAGTATACAAAAGAATGCCTGTCATTTTGTGCCACAGAAAAGAGGAATATTTTTCTCCCTAATATGACCTGGTTCTCCCAGCACAGGCTGGATGGGCATTATTAGAATCCTTATTTAAACACACCCAGCATCTCTGCTCATCCCGGAGTAGGTATTTATCAAGCATCTCTCTGTCCTGGGCATGTGCCAAGTCCTAGGGGAGTGAGATGCAAAGATGAACAAAACTGAAAAGTTGAGAGTCCCCAGATCTTGTGGGGCGAGGGGGTGGGAACCTACAGGAAGTGTGTGCGCTGTGAGAAAACCTGCACCAGAACAGGAAGTAGAAATTATGTCGCCCTGGCCCTGCCACCACCTTGCTGTAGTGACCCCAGACAAGTTCTGCTCCATTCCGAATGCCATCTGTCAGATGAGGGTCTGGATCAGATGAACACAAAGCTTGCTCCAGGGCAGAATGTTATAATCCTCACGAGCCAGCATTTATGACTGTGCCAATTCTCTAAATGGTACAAATTCCACAATCCCAAACTGTCCTTCACCCTGGCTGTGCCTAAACTGTGCGTTCTTAATCAATTCTGGTGGAGCAATTTCTGCATTTCCTGCATAAACTGCTTCTGCTTAGCTTGCTAATTTTTCTCTTTCTCTTCCCTCTCTCTCCCTTCCTCTCTCTGCTTCCTTTCTCTGGACCCACTGATCCCTCTCTGATCTTCACCATGGTGACAGAAACCGAAAAGGATGTGGAAAGCCAACTCCAGTCAGAGCAAGTGACTGAGTGAATGACGGGACCCCACACTTTGCAGACACCCAGGAATGGATCACTCACAAGACCCCAGGGCCCCAGAGCTACTCTGCCCCTCCCCACCCCGTCAACACTCCATTCCCCATTTCATTGTGTATCAGAAAGGACACTAAACAAGGAAGCACAGTCTCAAGCAGTTGAGACTCCTGCATGTATGAGAACAATTCTCCTTTTGAGGATTCACCCATTATTCAAACATTACTTTAGAAAATAATAAAAAAAAAAAAGATGGGAGATTTATTTATTTATTTATTTATTTACTTATTTATTTTAGCACCTCTAAGTGGACTGTATTCTTCTCAAAAGAAAAATGATTTTGGCCCTAGAGACGCAAGATTTAATATACAATCACATGACCTTAGGTTGACCAGGTCAAAGTGGGCCCTGGTTTCCAATCCACTCCACTCTCCAAGTTTAAATGGGCCAGAATGCCTGTGACTTTATGGCTTTAATATTCTTACCTGTTGCTACTTTCTTAACATGGTAGGTGAAACTAGGAATACCTCATATAACCTGGATATTTAGGGAGTCTAAATATATCCTCATGCCTAAAAGTTTCTTTTCCATCCATACCTCACACAAGGCTGAGATCCCATCATCAGGGGTTCTTTATTCTAGGGCTTACATGTTTTGAATTTCTGAAAATTCACTAATTAAAGTTTTTCAAAAGATAGGTATCACATTGAAAGCAGCGGTCCTCAGCTTGGGTGCCCTGGGGCATCACTGGTCATAAGTAGTGATAAGGGCTATGGAGTGGCAGCCAGCACGGTAAAAATCTATGCTTCAGCCTGAACAAAATCCGGACACACATATCAGAGAAGCCTTGCACTGCATTGTGACTACCCATCAATTTGGTGATGAATTGGTCTCTGGAGGAGGGCAGAATCCTGCAAGGGTGGACAAAGAGCAGTCGGGAGACTGCAGTGCCAGCCTAGGGCAGGGGTGCCCCTAAGACAGGACATGAGATGGTCATTAAGTACAAGTATCAATTGAATCAATATTTTTAAGCCCACAAAGTATAATAGATATTGTACTCAGTGTGATAGAGAGAATTATAATTTAGGCAGAAGGCTTGAAATGAACCCAAATAATTGTAATACCAGGCAACATAAGATGAGAGAGGTCGATAGACCTCTCTAGTTAGAAGAATGAGAACAGGCTTTCAAGAAAAAGCAGTGTTTAAGGCTTCAAGGGAAGCCAGGGCATGGACACAGGATTTCCCATGTGGGGAAAGCAGCAGGTGAGAGAGAGGCACAGGAAGGGGTCTTCGATGCTCGAGCATAAATAATCCTGGGGGAAGGATGATGGGGGGGAGGGTTTCATCCCTGGGTTGAGCCAAGTGTGAGATCTCTAAGAAGCCCCCAAATTAAGAAAAAGTATGCTAAAGAGAGCATGTCAAGGAAAATGTGCCTGAAAGAAAATAAATGGCAGCAGAAGGTGACAATGGAGACAAGACATGGGGTGGTACATCCCATCCCAGAGAATAAGAAGAAAGGGAGGAGTAAGGAATGGGAAAGAGAAGGGTACTTTGATTCCAGAGTGTGGAAGTAGCCAGAGGAAACATTAGAGAAATGGATGAAGCTCTTCCTAAAGCAAAGAAGACAGACTAGCTAAGGAGGCAGGGTCTGAATACAACTTCTTTGATGGTGCCAGGCAGAGCTGCTCAGGACCTCTCAAAAAGGGAAGTTGTCTCCAGGCCACATAGAGACATGGCTCTTTGCTTGCCTCCATAGCTTGGGGAGAAGGCACACCCCTCCCCTGCTCACTACTAAAGCTGAAGTAGCCTCCATTTTCCACTATGTATCACCTCCTCTATATGGTTGTAAGACCAGCTTTAGCAGTGGCTAGTTCTCTGGAGTGATGTGAAAGCAGGCCCTCTACCCAGAAAATTTCTCACCAGTGCTGGCAATGTCACATAGCCTGACCATCTCACCATGTCTAAGACCAATCCTGGAATTCCTCCACCTGGAACTAGGTATCCTTGAGGCTACCCTAGGCAAAATGAACTGCTGGACTGAAGTTAAGGGAGACAAGAGTCATACCAAGATCCAGGCACCAACCAATCAATGGTATTTCCTAAAAAAGGAAGAAAAATCTGCTTTGAGACTCAGCAGGATAATACATTTAAAACTGTTGATAGCTTTCAATAATAAATATGATTACCTCTTGTCCTAGTACTGACATCCACATACTTTCTTGCAGAGTAGAAGTGTATCTACTCTGAGTGGTCAAAACAAATGGGAACAATTTGTCCAGGTGGGTTGGAGGTCAGGACAAAACACTAAACAGTTCTCCTGGCTTTTGCCATCCTAGCAGGTAGGAGGGACCTACATTTATTCCCATCCTTAGCCCTCTGCTCCATCCTGGAAAGCCTTGGAGTTAGATGTAGTTTCATTTAACAACTCTTTGTTCAATCAAACAGATTAATTTGGAGCCCTAAAGTTAAAAGTCACAATACCTAAGTAGCATCTCAGGTGTAAATTTCCCCCTCTCTGTTTCCCAACATGAGCAGGTCAAATTCAGAATGAGAGGAATTGGAAGTTCTCCCAAGGCCTTGGAATGCAGTCCTCTAAAATTATCAAAGATGGACAACTAATGTCCACCATTACCCAGCTAATACTGATTATGGGTAGTTTCAACTAGAAAACAGATCCTTAAAAACTGTCAGTCTGGTTTATTTTTTAAAAACTCTCAATTTAAGATCAGGTCTAGTTCCCTGACCATAACTTGCTGTGTGACCTTAGACCAGTCAAGTCTCCTCCCTGAGCTCATCTGTAAAGTAAAGAAGACATTCTAGGTCACCTGCCTTAACAGTCTTTTGCAACTGTGAAGTTCTGTGATTCCTCTGTGGTTCAACCCTGGCAGGGGCTGTTAGGCCTAAGATTAGGATTTCCTTAGAAATGAACACCACCCGCTAATGGAGACCGATGAAGAGACACTGCCAATTTGAGTCCTCAGCCTCTGACCTGGCTCCTGGCAAACTTGTAATGGACTCTACCAGTTCTGGAAACTTTCCTGAGACCTGGATGGACTTGCAATCTCCCCTAAGACCACCTCTGAGGAACAGGCATCTTTGGTCTTATCCTACAGCCAGCCCCAATCTCCAGTCATCAATGACTAGAGAAAATAAGTAGGTCCACCCTGACCCCACCTCCTGACTTCTGTTTCTACAGAGAGCCAGCAGGGTGGGGCTATGTTGGATTTCTTCCTGCTTTCTTTCTTTTTTTTTTTTTTTTTTGCCAAGTTCCAATGTGAGCACACTAATGTCTCTTACTCAGCATGTGGTTGGGTCTGGAAGAACTGAATATTCTTTGGTTCTTGTCAGCCAGAATTTCTTGCTGAGCCACAGGCTTCTAGCTTGGGCGGAAGAAGCAAAGAGGATTGCACAATAGATCTAGATGTCAAGGAAAGGACCGTGGTGGGGAAGAAAAGGGTCTGCTTAAATCTCAGCAAACCTGTCCTTTCCCTGAAGTTGACATCAGGCTAGGTGAGTTGACCACACAGTAGGTGGGAGAGACCTCAAAGCAAAGCCACTGGTGATTGCACAGTTCATGACCTCCACAGTCCCTTGGGGCATCATTCTCATAGACTATCATATGACTTACTGAAGTTGTGTGCAGTACACAACCCACACCTCTATATGGGACAGACCTGCCAGATGGCCCCAAGAAGAAGAGCAAAGGGTAATTGAGGGATATCACTCTCTTCTCTCTCAGTTGCAGACTGTGGAGCCCCGGCAGAGCTGGAACATGGGTTGGTTACCTTCTCCACAAGGAACAACCTGACCACATACAAATCTGAGATCAGATACTCGTGCCAGCAACCCTACTACAAGATGTACCACAATATCTCAGGTGAGCCCTGCAAGCTAAACCAGCCCCATCCCACCTCACACCCTCTGTGTCTCAGGGTTAGGTTGAGGGCTGAAAAAGCCAGTCAGTTGGCCACAGTTTGGTAGAAATGGGGAAGAAATATACTTGGAGACATGTCTTTCCTCTCCCTGGCTCAGGCCTGCACCCCAAGAGCTAGGTCACATGATAATCCACATATCCACACTCACAGCCTCCCACAGAGAAGGAACACTCAGGGAGATGAAGCTGATCAGTTCTGCCTCTGCCTCAGACTAGCACTAAGAAAATTCTCCTAATTTCTCAAAGCCTCTAAGTTCTCACTTTAAAAAGGGACCAGTGATGTAGCTCACAGAGCTGTTGTAAGACTCAGATGAGATGGTAGACATGAGTGTGGTTCATTAAAGAGTTTGTTAAGTGGAAAAGGAAGAGAAGGGCAACTGTGCCACAGAGCCCCTATGTGAACCAAGGCCCGCATGACTAATGACAAGTGCCTGCCAGGGGCTGGGTGGGGCTGGACAGAGAGGGAGCAGCCCCCGGACAGGTAAGAGTAAGGTTGCACAGAGCCTTGGACACCATGCTGAAGCATGTGGTGTTTGTTTTTGAGGGCAATGAGGAGCTATTGGTGATACTGAGCAGAGGAGCAACATGGTCAGATTCTCATTTTAGAAAGAGCCTTTAGGTTGCAGAGAGGACTGGCTCATAGGAGAAGGCATCAGCAAGACAATTTGAAAGATTTGCAATGATCCACAATAGAGGAATTAAGAACCCAGATCCATTTTCCATGTGCTGTAAATCAACCATTTTCTCCCTTTTCTTCAATCTTTCCTCACTCTCTCAGGTATATATACCTGTTCCGCCCAAGGAGTCTGGATGAATGAAGTGCTGGGGGAAAACCAGACCACCTGCCTGCCAGGTACCTCATTCTCAAGTCCTCTGCCTCAAAGTCTCTTATTCAAGGCCATAAGGCCACAGGTGCTCTAGCTGTTAATAGAGGGGGGAGTTGGGGGAATGGTGCTTTGATTGTTTTTTAAGATACCTTCAGATGTTCAAAACTCAGAGAAGCCCAGCCCCACACCTGTTCAAACAAACTAGCCTCTATACTCACCTGTTCTATCAGGCCAGGAACCTTTTTGTCTCCTCTCTCTGCAGTTCAGCAACCTTTGCACCAGGTTTTTTATCCTACACAGTTTGTGTGTATCAGAAAAATCAAGAAAGTAGGCACCCCACCTTTAAGTCCTCACTGTGCTGTGGAGGAAACAAACAACATCAGAGTAACTTCTTTCAAAAATCAATATGTTCACATCTTACTGACTGCTGCCTCCCCATGGCTCACCTACTAAACCAATTTAAATTGAAAAAAGACTTGTAGTAACAAGGAGTGTCACTGTGCATATGGATTTAAGAGATATTCTGTGGATAGTTGCGTTAGCATTAAAAATATGGATTATCTGCATTGCAATCATGGTTCATATATGTATATATTGAAACAGACTTATTAGAAAATTATAGCCCTAAATGCACACTGTAGGGTTAAACAAATAACCCACAAAATTATTTTTAATATTCAGAAGGCAGAATTTATGCTTTTAAAAAGAAAGCAAGAATAGCAGTAATTGAAAGACAAAACCATTCAAGACAGCACTGAGGAGCAGTACTGATTCTGTCTGCTCATTTGCTCCAGCAGTAGGAGTTTCACAGTATGGTGAAGTGGTGGGTGGCATTTGTATTTTACTGAGTCAAAGTGTTAGGTAGACTGAGATAGTGTTATTATTTGACTGCTACATTTTAGTAACCCTCAATATCACTCAGTAGACTCCTAAATGTTAGATTGAACATTAAAATGGAAAAGCTATGGAGCCATCTACCATTAACCTTAAGAACCGGAGAAAGTATCAGCATTTGGGAATCAGTTTTGGCCATCACAGGAACTATGAGACCCCAAGGAGGAGGAAGTCACTACCTGTGGTTGTCTGGGAGTGGAGGGCTGAGGAATGGTTAGAAAGACTTCACTTAGGGGGGCTTTATGCTTAAGAAAGAATTCTTGAGGGAGTAAAACAAGGAAAAGGTCAATCCACCCACACTCTACTAATCCCCATCGTCTCGTTTAGGCTTAGCCAGAAAGACAGCCAAGGCTTTACGAAGTTGGTAGAGTCTCAGAGAAAATGGGGAATGGTGGAGCTGTGACAAACTGGAGGGTCAAATCTTTATTTTGCTAAAATACCATGGGGGTCAAAGAAAACAGCACTGCAGGTGGATTCCATCCTGGACAGCCATGTTGCAACCTCTGGAAGGGGAAGAGGCACTGAGCTGGGAATCAGGGGCCTGGGTCCCAGTCCTCGTGCTGTCATTTCCTAATTGTGATCTTTGGTAAGTAATATCACCTCCTTGGTGCTTAGGGTTCCATACCTCAGAAGTGACAGAGCAGAACCATGTGATCCATGACATTCTATAACTTTTAATGGGCATCGTCCTCTATACTTATACAAAACATCTTGGATACAATGAGTCATAACATTATTTTAACACTTGGTGTTGGACAGAACCATGGTATATCATTGGACTAGGCCAGAAATTTATAAATTCTCTCCTCCTAAAACATTGAGATTGGACCCAGAAGCAAGCTAAAATGGAGAAAACCATTTCATCAAATATTATAATATCCACCTTTCCAAGAAAACTGCTAAGCAAATATTATTTTCCCCTTATTTTACACATGAGAAAACTAAGAATCAGTGAGATATGATTTATACAAAGCTACCCACAGAAAGTTAGGGGCAGAGCTGGAAGGTGAACCCAAGACTTTTGATGTCAACACAAGAGATGCTGAGTCATTCTTGATTCTGATTATATTTTATGCCATCTTCATTAACCCAAAAGTTTAGAATACCACATTTTTGTTTTAAAAGTGCTCCCTCAGTACCTCCAGTCTTCTAGAGGTCAAATCTGGCTTCAGCACAGCTGAAGCTATAGTATTTCAAGAAGATTCCTTTCTCCCTAGAAAGACTAGATATAGAATGGTGTCAGCCAAAAAGAATGGCCCCATTTTCATGAAACTTCTCAAAGGTTTGTTGCATTATTCAGCCTCTCAAAAGTACATGAGCATATCAAGAAGAAAAAGAGTTTTTTGTGTGGAGAAAATGGAAGTAGAGTCACAAGAAATGGGCTCTACTTCTGGCTCTGCCTCTAATGACTTTGACTATGTCACTTGCCTTCTCTGAACCTTGGTTTCTCCATCTGTAAATTAGCTGTTCTCCAAGCTTCCCCTACTCTGACATTCTGTGACTTGGGTTATGCCATTGGCACCTTGGTTGGAAAAGGGCACCATTCAGCAGTGGCTTTGTTGTAATCATGCACTAAGCCACAAGCATGTCTTTTACCAGATGAGGGCCTTTTGGCACTAGATGAGTCATTGTACAGGGCTCATCACAGACCTGTCTTGAGCTGTCACCTTGTAGGCTGCTGCTTGTAATTGGGAGTCTGGCCTTCAACTGTGAAACGCACAGAGTTAGCAAAAGGCCAGCTTACATCTGGCTGGGGTGAACAACAGGGTAACTCAGGATCATGTAAAAAACATTTGGCATCAGGAAGAAGAGCATCTGAAAAGCATTAGGTTTCTGAAAGCCTGGCTTCCTAAAGTTGCCAAGAACACTCAAATGCTCTTTGGTCTTTAAAGGATTGTTGATAGTTTCCAGGGCCAAGGAGTATAGCCTGGCCATTTGCAACCAAGAGGAGGCCCAAGCTCCTACCAGACTTACCTCCCAGGCCTAGGAAACATGCTGGGAAGTGCCCATGTGAACTTGTTCTTAGCCAGTGAGGCCTGGTACTGAAGACTCTCTGCTCACGAGCCAAAGGTGTTTGGCTGCAGGAGGCTGGTGGTGCATGTGCATGCTCAGGGTGCAACTCAGTGGAACGAAGTTTGAGCAGACATTTCTTCTTCCCCTGAAGGTATACAGAGTTCCTGGGTGCAATGATGGGTGGCTCAGAACAAGGCCCATGCATCATTGCTCGTAGATTATGCCACCTTTCCCTATCCTTAGATGCCCTGGGGTAGTACTTTATGCTAGAGTAGAAAAGATTAGAGGGTCCATCACATAATCTTTACATGTAATGAGGCATTGTGGGTTTTAGGACAAGATATTCATCTGAGAATCAAGTTAAACCCCGGCTACTTATCTTAATAGCCATGTGACCTTGGGCTAGTCACTTAACCTCTGGAGAGTTTTACTCACCATAAAATGGGGGTGACCAGAGCAGATGAAATAGAAATTAAAGGAATTTGGGATTTGAAAGATCCTTGGAGATAATCTTGGTCAACTGACTCATTTAGCAGATCAAAAATTAAAATCCACAGAGGTCAATTTACTCACCCAAAGTCACACAGGACATAGGAGAGAAAAGCCAGGTCAAGTTTTCAGGTGTCTTGGCTCCCAGTCCAGTGTTTTCTGTGACCTACTAGACAAGTCTTTTAGTTTTTTTTTCATCTCTCAAAGCCCATAACCTACTGTTTTCAGAAGTTTTCTAAGTGCCCACAACATGGACTACTTCTGCAATATGAGATGTCTTTCTAGAGAAGGAAAAAGAAAAATGGAGAGGCGATCACTGTTATAGACAGGCCTGGTTCAAGATGGTCTAGGCCAAAAGTGATCCTGGCTAGATATGGTTCAAGATGGTAACGGTCCATGTGTGAAATGGTCTGGTCCTAACTATAGAAGGTCCAGACTACAGCTCAGTGAGACTAGAAAGACTTAAGCCAAACATGACCCCTCATGGGGCTCTCCCAGGTTAGTGTGGCCCCATGATGTAGAGTGGGGTCCTGTGGTGGCGTAATCTACAGTGGGTCAGATGTGAATTTCTCTTAGTGCCTCTTTTCACATGGCTGACCTGACCACTCCCTCCTTTTCCTTACAGTGTGTGGTCAGCCCTCCCGTTCTCTGCCAAACCTGGTCAAGCGGATCATCGGGGGCCGGAATGCGGAGCCCGGCCTCTTCCCGTGGCAGGCCCTGATAGTGGTGGAGGACACCTCAAGGGTGCCAAATGACAAGTGGTTCGGGAGTGGGGCTCTGCTCTCTGAGTCTTGGATCCTCACAGCAGCCCACGTGCTGCGCTCCCAGCGCAGAGACAACACAGTGACACCAGTCTCCAAGGAGCACATCACTGTCTACCTAGGCCTCCATGACATGCGGGACAAATCTGGGGCTGTCAACAGCTCAGCTGCCCAAGTGGTGCTCCACCCAGACTTCAACATCCAGAATTACAACCACGACATAGCTCTGGTACAGCTGCAGGAACCCGTGCCCCTGGGACCCCATGTCATGCCCATCTGCCTGCCAAAGCCAGAACCCGAAGGCCCAGCACCCCACATGCTAGGCCTGGTGGCAGGCTGGGGCATCTCCAATCCTAATGTGACAGTGGATGAAATCATCAGCAGTGGTACACGGACCTTGTCAGATGTCCTGCAGTATGTCAAGTTACCTGTGGTACCACACGCTGAGTGCAAGACCAGCTACGAGTCCCGCTTGGGCAACTACAGCGTCACAGAGAACATGTTCTGTGCCGGCTACTATGAAGGCGGCAAGGACACATGCCTTGGAGATAGCGGCGGGGCGTTTGTCATCCTTGATGATTTGAGCCAAACCTGGGTGGCCCAAGGCCTGGTGTCCTGGGGAGGCCCTGAAGAATGTGGCAGCAAGCAAGTCTATGGGGTCTACACAAAGGTCTCCAACTACGTGGACTGGGTGTGGGAGCAGATGGGCTCTCCACAAGGTCTGGGGGAGCTCCAGGTGGAGCGGTGAGCTGACTGACCTCCTCAGGGCCCGCCACCCTGCCTCAGCCCAAGTGAGGCTGACCCCGCACTTCCGACAGCACACTCCATGTTACTCACCAGACCAGATGGAATGGAACATGCTGCTCCCATCCTCCTGAGACAGGCCCAGGACCCTGAGAGGCAGCAGAGTGGTACAGGGGAAAGTCTCTACACAAGAGACCTGGGTCCATGGCCCTGGGCAAGTTCTTTCCCCTCCCCAGCTTCACTCTCTTCAGCAATACAAGGGAGCTGGATGTCTGGGCCAGTCCTAGCATTCCTCCCCAGTACCACTTTACCCCAGGGGCCTTATTCATTTCTATTCACTTACCAAATCCACTGTTGGTATAACTGGGCCTGATTGTTAGAAAATGTTTCCTTGCATTGAGCTGAACTCCGAGTCCATATATTTTCCCAGTTCTGTCCTCTGGGCACAGGCAAGTCTAGTTTGTCCTCTAGGAGAAAACCATTCAGGTTTGGGGAGATGGGGGCCACACCCTGAGGCCCCCCTCTCCTAGTGAAATCCCTACAGTCCTCTTATCCCTGAGGTTTCTCTCCAAAAGCTTCTTGCAGTCCAAGCCTTAGCCTTTAGGTTCTGTTAAAGGGATTTCAAGGGACAAAGAGAAAGCTGGGAATGTTTGTGTGACTGGGGGAGGAGAATAGCAGTGAAAGGCTCCCCAACCCTGTTAGATTCCTATTGTCAACTCAGAACATGTTATTTGAGACCACATGTCACTCTCTAATACCAGCTAACAACATGGGATGCTCCAGACAAGCATGAAGGAACTTTCTAGCTTTGGAATGTATCATCTGAAAAGGCTACCTGAGTACCTGAGCCCCAGCCCCAGGCATAGAGACTCTTCTGGATTGCTTGGAAAAAGAGAATGCCCAGGCCATGGCCCGCTGTGCTTCTGAGAAGGAAAATGGAAGGGTGGGCTAAAGACATTAGGAGTGATCTCTTCCCACCAGGCTGCCCAACATGCCCAAGGTCTGAGTTCTTCAGAAAACCCACCCATTGTGAATGTTCAGAGGGAAGCACTCCTCCAGCTTCCAGGAGCCAGAGTAAAAGGCAGCAGAGACTTGCCCATGAAAGGCAGTGAGAAGAGACAGAGAGCCAAGAGTCCTGGGCTCCAGCCCCAGCTCTGCCCCCTGACTGTATAACCTTTGACAAATCACTTTCCCTTTTTGGGCCTGTGTTCCCATCTGTAAAAGGAAGGAGTTAGATCTCCTTTAGGGTCCTTCTAGCTCCAGCACTCAGTGCTTCTGATCACCAGCAGTCTTTTCCTGGCCCTCACAGGGCTGATGGTCTTCCTGGTATTTCCCACCAGAGACAGGCAGTCAGAGAAGACCCTGAGAGGGATTCCAAGAGAACAATTGGGAAGTGCCCACTTTTCTAATGGATTCATGAAACCACACTCCTGTGTCTGTGAATGCTGCATATAGAGGATGCTATATATTGTATATTTTATATCACAAACTCACTACTTTGTAAAGTGCCTCTGCACTCTGTTTCTCCTGTCAGGGGTCTAAAGTGGAAATAAAACCTCTGTGGATAATCAACAGCCTTCATTCGGGGGTTTGATTATTGCTGATATTTGTTTTGACTCTTTAAAACAAAATTTCCCCTCATAAAGCCAAAACCTTTCCCATTACAGAAAAAGTACAATATTTGTCACCTAGACATCATCCAAGAAAAGGTAATGAGGAATAGGGTTGGTTATTGACATGTGCCCTCTCAGAGGCTGTGCATTTCTTCATTGCATGGTCTGCTATTTAAGTCCTTGACTTCACAGAATTCAAACTAGCATGCAAGGCAAGGTCCTGTGCATCTAGGGCTCACACTGGCAAAAGGAGTTAAGTGTCGTAAGAGGAGTGGAGATAGTAGTATTAAAGGAACTTAAAAGGAGCAAGAAATCCACACAGCTGAAGGGGGACTGGGGAGCTTTGCAGAGAGGTTGCAAAGGCTGCACTGTGAGATAGAAGGGGTGGGCAGAATGGGAAAAGGTCAAGCAGGAAAGTGTGGGTGAATAAAGTGGGAGCAGCGGGGATTACGGGAGAGCAGAAAGAGTCTTAGAAGCCTCTTTTTGCATCCTGTCCTGTAACTAGTGACTCTCTAATTTGAGGTATATCATGATCACCTGGGATGCTTGTTAGAAATGCAGATTCTTGGGTCTCCCCTGGGAAATTCTGAATCAGCAGATCTGAGAGTGGGCAGCACAGTGTGGAAAGTGGCTTGTGGGAAGGAACTGACCTAGAAAAAGAGGTTGGAAAGCTACTGCAATCGTTCTGGAAGGAGATGATGAAAACCCACCAAACCTAGGGCTATGATAGCACAGATGTGGGGGTGGAAAGTTTAAAAACATTAAAGTAGTGGATTCAGCAGGGCTTGGTGTCTAAGTATAGAAATAGTGCAGGTGCAGAGTATGGGGTTAGCACAAGCTAGCCTGGTGGTGAGGGCTCGCCCTGAAATGCACTCATGCTGTGCCTTTGTTTGGAGTTTGCATTGTAATGACAATGTCACGCTTTTTACACCATTGAGAACTGAAACCATTCTAAATTATGTTTTACACTTTATATGTAGCTGGTTTCAAGGATTACCATGTCTTGTATTCCATTACATTTCAGATTTTTACTTTCTCCTATATATTTGGGCTGTGTTGTGGCATATTGAGACACTGAGGGGTCATGAGGTTATGTGGAGAGCACACTGTGATATGGAGTGGGAAAGACACATTACTCTCTGCTTCCACTGGTGATTTTTTTACTGATTTAGTGGCTGAATATGGGGGTGAAGAAAAGGAAGGCAACAAAGATGAGGCCAATGCAGAAATTAAATGCAGACATTAACAGACATCTGAATAAGAAAGAGGAGAAAGCTGGTGAAGGGTAGAGACCAGGGCTTGGTTTCGCTGTGGTTAAGGGATTTATGAGCACACCCAGCAGGCAACATGGAAGGGGATATTTCAGAGGAGGGGCAGATTGGAGACACTGATTTGAAATTCATCAGGGTATAGTGGTGTGATGGCAGGGGAGGAGATGGTATTATCTACCATTAAGTTTACAGGAAAAGAGGTGGGGAGGGGCCAGGGGCAAAGACCAAACAAGAGAAATACCAGTATGGAAGGCACAGAGAGAAGAGGAATGAGACAAAAGGGGGTATTAGAAACATAGAAAGAGAAGTGCTTCAGAAGTCAAGGAAGGAAAGTGTCAAGACACATGAAAAGTGGTTAACAGTGCAAATGCCACAGGATAGTCCAGAGGAACTAAGGCTGGACATTCCCCAGGGACAGGGACCCAGTCTCTATCTCGGTGTCTATTGTCAACTCTGAAAGAATAGCCAGGGAGCTGGCCCCATGCTGGTGTTTAAAGTAGCTAACCCTCCCTCTCTCCTCTTCCTCTCTCCTCCTCCTTCTGTCTTCCTTACTGGGTTTATAGCCAGTAGTTTAGCAGCCCCAGCAGAAAAAGGCCTTCTCTCTAATATGCTTGGCAAAACTCCCAACTCAGGCTTTCATTGGCCTGGCCAGGGTTCCATTCCCATCTCTGAGCAATTTCCCTGACCAGAGGATGAGAGATGTTAATTAGTCAGGTCTGGGTCACATTCCTACCCCTAAAATCAGAGGTAAAGTCATTCCAACTCAGGGTATATGGACTGGGAACAGGGGAAGAGTGGATCCCAGAGGAAAATTGATGTGCTGTCACTGAATGGGGCAATGGATGCTGGGAAATCAAAAAATAACAGATGTTCCTAACAGGGAGCAATGAGCTGGCAGCTCTGGCAAAAGGCAGGATGGATCCAAGAGTTTGATGTCTTCCTCCCTTCCTCCCTTCTTCCCCTAGCTGGAGTGTGTGGGCTCCCCAAGTTCTCCCGGAAACTGATAGCCAGGATCCTCAATGGACGCCCAGCCGAGAAGGGCACTACCCCCTGGATTGCCATGCTGTCACATCCGAATGGGGAGCCCTTCTGTGGAGGCTCCCTTGTAGGTAAGGAGAAGGTAGAAGGGGTGGGGAACCCAGGGTTAGGGGCCAGGATGAAAGCGAAGGCACCTGACCCTCTTTCTGTAGACTGATCAGGTTTTCTCCATTGAGAACAACTGTCTACACTAGAAGCAGGGCCCAGAAGTACAGTGTTGTAGAAAGAGTCCTTAGCTGGAGCCACAAGACATGTGTTCCTGTTCTAGATGGCTACTTTAGTCAACAAACACCACTGAATCCTGGTCAGTCTCTGGCACTTGGAAGGGTCAGAGAGTCAGCCCCTCAAATATGGATTACAACACGTGGCTCAAAGGCAGGATGTGCCAGGGCTGTAGGATCAGGGAGAACCAGGAAATTCACCTTGGAGAAGTTAGGGAAGAGAGACTTACAAAGACCTTGAATGCCCTGCTCAGGAATTTAGATTTTATGCTGAACACTAATGCAGGTTTATAAGCATGTTCTGGAAAGTTCTCTCCACAGGCAATGTGAATTGAAAAGAAGGGTGACTCAGGAGGCCAGGAGTTTAGTGAGGTGGCTATTGCAGGAGTGGGGAGGGAAGTCATTAGCTTCAGAATAAGAACAGGGGATGAGGGAAGGAAATGAGGCAGATTCTAAAGCATTGGGAAACAGAATAGTCAGAATTTTGTAATGGATTAAATATGGTGGGAGTAGGAGCAAGGGCAGGACAGGAATGGTTGACAGACCTTCCTGCCACGATTGGGTCCAGATGGTCTAAGGTCTATTCCAGCTCTGACATCCTAAGAAAAAGTAATAGCACCCTGGCGTCTGCTGCCAATTCTTGATTTGATCCCATCACAGAGGAAGAAGTTCTGGATGGGTCCACATCTGCCTGGATAGCTCCTGAGGCTGCTGGCCTCGCTTCTCACTGACTCACCTCCAGGGGGCAGTCAGGTGAGGACAGCTTTCCATGAGGGATCCCTGAAGGGAGGCACCAGGCCTGGACCAGGGCTGCAGGCTGGACACCCTGGGATATATGAAATGGCAGCCAGGAGTCAGCCCCCCTCTGTGAGGAATGGATCCTTACATTCCCACAAACACAAAGATGAATGTTCTCACCCTATGGAGCCTCCCAAAGGGACACGGGAGTGAGTACAGGTGATAGGGGCAGCCCTGTGGGGAGTAGACAAGGGAGAAGACCAAGGAATAGAAGGGGAGAGAAGGACCGAGACAGAGCTAGAAGGACAAAGATAGAGAGGACAGAAAGAGAAACAGAAAACATGAGAGAGGCCTGGAAAGGGAGACAGTCCTGAAAAGTAAGAGAGAGGGGGCTGGACAGAGATAAAGGAGAAAATAAAAGTAAACAAAGATGACAAAAGGAAGAGGGACTGGCAGGGCACGAGATAGCCAAGAGAGAGGAGAAATCAGGAAAGAGAAAAGCAGAGAGGAACCAGAGGTGAAGGAAGGGTCAGAAGAGAGGCAGCGGGGTGGTGAGGACGGGTGGCCAGTGAGCACTAGGTGTTTTGTGGATCCACCTTGAGCTGTCTGGAGCTCACCAGTCCTATGGGTTTAAGGGATCCCTGAAACCCTCTTTAAGATGCTCAGCCTTGGCTTTGGTTGGAATAGGCAGATAAAACCACAGATTTCACTCCTCATCTTCAGATTAGGATATGAGTGTCTGACTTGGGGCTTTGAAATGCAGTGGAGAAGGGTGCCCTAGAGTGGTCTGGAGGCCTTCAGCTTGAGGCAGGTGGGGCAGTGCAGAGCAGTGTGTGTGCACAATTCTGTTCTCAGGCCCCAACTGGGTTTTGACCGCGGCTCACTGCCTCCACTATTCGCTCGATCCAGAGGACGCAATCCTCCAGGACTTTTACAAGATCAGCCCTTCTGATTTCAAAATCATCGTGGGTGAGTGAGAGGCAAGCTGATTCCTGAAGTCGGTTGTGGTTCTGGGAATGGGGTGTATCCACTCACTCATTCATCAGGGCAGGACACCTGGGATGAAAAACCAGTTGGGACTGGAGTCCAAGGATCTGAGCCCAAGCCCAAGGCAGTGATTTCCAGGTGCAAGGACCATGAGCAAGTCATTCAAGTCTAGGCCTCAGTTTTATAATGGGAAAATAAAGAGGCCAGTCTGGATAATTTCCAAAGATGCTTCAAGTTTCTATGAATCCATGGTCCCAAGTGGATCATACACATACAATCCAAGCTTCCCCTCCCCAAGACCACCAGCTGATTCAATTTCTTACTGACACTATGCCAGGATTTAAGGACACAAGTATAATTAAGATCTTATTCCTGCCCACAAGGAGCTTAGAGTCTAATAAAGGAATAAAATATAAGTGCAGAGGCCTCTAGTATAATAAAAAAGGCAGTAAATTCTGGAGAGAAACAGATAAATTGTCTTGGAAGTTCAGAGGGAAAAGACTTCTAACTAAAGACTCTAGCTCAAAAATTGGAGAGGCTTCATGGAGGAGGCAACACATGATCCAGGTACTAAAGGGTGATACATGATTTGAACATGTGGCAATGGGCATTGGAATGAGTATTATTAGCAATGAGATCAGCTCATGAAGAAAGATAGAGGTGGAAGCCCATGCAAATATGTGGGGAAGGATTGCTGGGAAAAGGTGTGAAGGGAAGTAAAAAAGTTAAGGCTGGAAACCTGGGCCGGATGGGACAGGGGGCTGACAGGGAGCAAGATGTGACCTTATCCTCTGTGCCTGCATACCTCCATGGCTCATGTGCCTTCTTCTTGCCCAGGTAAGCATTGGAGGCACCGGTCAGATGAGACTGAACAACATCTTGGGGTCAAACGAATCTTCCTTCATCCCCTGTATAACCCCAACACATTTGAAAATGACATGGCTCTGGTGGAGCTGTCGAAAGACCCAGTGCTGAATGACTTCGTGATGCCCATCTGTCTGCCAGAGGGGCCCCCAGAGGAAGGTACCTCTCTCCACCCCTGGTCTCACCTTTGAACAACAACAGGTGGCTCCACAGAGACTTCTCCAGTGTTGGTGAGGCTGGTTGGGCAGCGTGATTACTCAGCTGCCCTCCTAAAACAGCTTTCAGAACTGGTTCCAAGGCAGCACATAGTAAGTGGGCAGGCTTGATCAGCACTGTAAGTGCTATATCAGCCAGAGCCCAGATAGGGAAACAGAAACCAGACTAGTTATTATAAAAGAGAGAATCGAACATAGGGTATTGGAGGACTGGAGAAGTAAACGGGGAATGCTGACATAATAGGAAGAAACCACCACTCCTGGGGCTGAAGGGACAAAGGGAAGAGGTTGGAGTTATAGATCCTAGAAACTTGGACAGGGACCCTGTGGAGAGAGAACTCAGGCTCCTGAGGAAGAGGCCCCGTGCTGATTGGGCTAGGGAAACAGCTGGAACCGACCGCCACTGCCGGGTGATGCCAACAGTATTGGCAAGCTTTCCTGGAAGTGCCCCCTATTTTCAGGATCCTCCTTGAAACAGCAGAAGTGCTATTTCAGAGTCTCATCTGTAGGGTTACAAAGCACAGTACAGAAGGATAAGTTTGGAGCTGAGGGACAATACATTAATCACCAGCATAGACTCAAGTTCCCATGCTGCCATTTCTTACCTGGTTGACCTTGAGGAAGCTGTCAAACCTCAAGTCCCTTACCTGTACACTGAGGATAATACCCCATGGGGTGGTTGTGATATTTGAATGAAATACTATACTAAAATATATCCAACATAGAGTGAGAGTCCAACCAGGGCAGTTGGCTTCCCTTTTATTCTGTTAGAAGTTCAGTGGTGCCATGTCACAGCTAAACTCCTTTAGTTCAAAGAATTTATAAAAAATGGCTGAATGGAAGTTGAGAAATATTTAGATGGAGCAAGCCAACAGGAAAGGCATGGGTGTGGCTCTGATTCATCATGTACAGTTGCTTCACACTCAATAATTTACTTACCACTTATGAAAGCCTTTTGAGGTGGTACTGTAGTCCCGTTTTCCAGATGAGAAAACTGAGGGTCAGCAAGTTGAAATGACTTACCCAAGATATAGCTTTCAAGAAGCAGATCTGGGGCTAGAATCCAGGTTTTTCATCTTAAAGCCCAGTGCTGTTTTCAGAACCCAGGCTTTTTTCAAATAAAGAAACAAGTACTCCATCAGTGCTCAATCCACTTCCACATCACTCCGAGATTTGCCAATTTCATAGACTTCTAGAATATCAGAGCCTGGGGTAGGGGGGAGTTAGAGAGTACCAAGTCCAACCTCTACATTTTATAGACAAGAAAATTGAGGCTCAGAACGGGAGGGAGGAGTGAGGGCTTGCTGAAGGCAGCATAGCATATCGTGGACTAAGCTGGACTTTTAATTTTTTTAACAATTATTTACTGAGCACTTACCATGCAGCAGCACTGCTACAGGTGTAGGGATACGTCAGTGAACAAGACAGGTGAAATGACTGCTCTCACGGAGCCTAGGTTCCATGCTAGTTGAGAGTGGGAGAAAACAGATAACTAAACAAACCAGCTACTGATACTTAGAAACAAATGCTTAGACCTCTGCAGCAGGTAACGCCCAACCCCGCAGTCTTCCTCCTCACCAAGCTGCCTTTCTCTGAGGGGGCAAAATCAGCCCTTCCTCCTCAGGCAGGGGATGAGGGGCTGCAAGATGCAACCTTCTGAATACCCCCAGACAGTCTCTTTGCCCTCACTGTGTCTTCTCTCTTCCAGGCACCATGGTCATCGTCAGTGGCTGGGGGAAGCAGTTCTTGCAAAGGTTCCCAGAGACCCTGATGGAGGTAAAGTTCAACTTATGCCCCACAGAGAGTGACACCTCTGCCCTGCGTGGGACCTTCCTGCTCCATATTGTCCCTTAGGGACTTGGAGGCTGGGGTAAGGGGTGGTTGAGAAAGATACCAGAGGCTCACACTCACCTCAGAGTTCACTGAGACTTTGAATCCCAATAAGCTTGATCTCTTTGTCCTGCATGTCATGGGTCTCTAATCTCTAAACATTGTTGACTGTTTCTGTAGCTTATTAAAGACAGCTCATGGACACCCAAAAGGAAGATCCATCTATACATGATAAAGACTCACATAGCAGATTAAATAAAAGTGAGCCAAAAAATAGGCTCTTGAGAGCTGCAGTCCTTGCAGTAATGAACTGGACTGTTGCAATTAGGATTTCACATTCATATCATTACATAAAAGAACACTGAACTAGAAATAAGAAGTCCTGGCTCTTACCAACTTGCTGGGTGATCTTAAACAAGCAATTTGCCTACCTAGACTATAGTATAGTGTCTCAAGATGCAAAGTCAGGGGCAACACTCGACATCCTCCAAGATCTGCCTGGCTCTGACATTACCAGGTTCCATGGCTGCCACAGCTAGTTTGTAAACCCTTTAACATATGTTATTTTAATGTACTTTCAAATTTCAAATTTGCAACAACCATTCATCCTTCATTCATTAACACCCAAGCATTTATGTGGTGCCTCTCATGTACTAGACACGGTACTAGCTACTAGGTGTGCTGGGGCATAAAAGGACAGATCTGGTCCCTGGCCTCTTTGGGCTGATAGTCAAGTGGGAGATACAAAAAGTAGTTGCCAATGTGATAAATGTGATAATGGAGAAGTGTGGAATGCTCTGGAATGTATAACAGGGATCTGACCTCATATTAGGGGTTCAGGAGGGCTTCCCAGTGGAAGTGACACCTGAACAATAGATAGGGGTTAATCAAGCACTTGATTGTTTGCTGAGGATATGTGCTTACAACCACTCTGGCCTGACCTCCTCTCTCCACTTATCCATGAAGGCCATGGCCTAAGAGGGACCTGAATGTCCTCTGGTCCCCTACCAGCAGAGGCCAACAGGAGCTGTACTTTGGGCCATATGACCCATTCAGTTACTGATTTGGCTGAATTAGACTCATATGTTTCCTTGTTTTATTTCAGACATCTGCGCCAACATTTAGCCCCAACCTGAATCAAGGGCAATGATAATGACAATACCTTACTTTCATACATCAATTTATCGCCTCAATGTAAAAACACGTATATACTGACTATGTTCCATGTTACGTAAGATAGAAATGGACAAGATACAGACCCAGTGTCTGAAAGCTCAGACTGTAGTGAGGGAGAACGTAAATTAATGCTTGCCTCAATGCGAGCACCAGTGACCCTACAGTACCTAATATTTATGCAGTGTTTGTAGTTTACAGGCAGCATCCGCTCTTTGTACAAGCCTGTATGATTAGTATGTCAAATATTGTGATTTCCATTGTTCAGATGAGAAAACAGAGTCTCAGAAGTCTGAAAAAAAGTGATTAAGCCATATGCCTCAGGCCCCATAGCCAGTAATGATAGGGATGGGGGGAAAGAAGACTCACCATAGGTTTTTTGCATACATTGCCATATTTGAAATAATGCATGTGCTAGGCAAGTATTATTATCACCAGTTTAAAGATGAGAAAACTGAAACGCAAAGAGGGCAAATGACTTGCCCAAGGTCACACAGGCAAGTTCATGACTGAGACTGTACCTGATCATGGATCGTCTGGTTCTCCATTCAGTATTTCTCGACCTTCAGCCTAGGACAGTTTCTGAGATCCGGTCTAATGTGGTCCCAGGCTCATCCAGAATGGGGATGGGGAGGAGCCAGCCCTCGGGGGTGTCAGAACATCAGGGACTCCTCAGCCAGGAGTGGTGACCTATAATGGCCTTGTGTTTCAGATCGAAATCCCAATTGTTGGTCACCACACCTGCCAGGAGGCCTATGCCCCACTAAAGAAGAATGTGACCAGGGACATGATCTGTGCTGGGTTGAAGGAAGGTAAGTCAAGAGGGTGACATATAATAGCACACCACCAGCCAGGAAGTGGTGCAGGGCCCAGCAAGGGAAGGGCTGGAGACCTTAGAGTCTGTTAGGCTGAACAGTGCAGGAGGGGGAGGAAGGTCATGAGAGGAAGGATTCTCCTGGAGAAACTGCATCAGAGAGAAGAGTACTAAGAAATTTCCATTATTCCCTTCTCCAACTTTGACTTTTCACTATGAAACAAGAGGGTCCGTAACCTGCGCTTTCTAAAATCACTGTGCTCTGAGGAAGCCTCACCTAGAACTGCGCAGAGCCCATGTTTGAGTCAAATGATCTGCTTGTGCCCCCTTGTGCCCAATTCTCTGAACTACAAGTCAGCGGTGGGGAGAAAGAGGCTCCTTTGGACTTGGGGCTAGGGAAGGGGACAGGTTACTGTAACCAGCATCTCTTTTTTACATCTAGGGGGGAAGGACGCCTGTGCAGGTGACTCTGGAGGCCCCATGGTGACCCTGGATAATGACAGAGGCCAGTGGTATCTGGTGGGCACGGTGTCCTGGGGCTATGACTGTGGAAAAAAGGACCGCTATGGAGTATATTCTGACATCTACAGAAACAAGAACTGGATCCAGAAAGTCACCAGTAAGAGAAATTGAATTCAGTTTTTCACGACCTGTCCATGGTCTGTCAGCAACAGAGGATAATTATCTGATGCAAGACACCCTTGCCATTCAGCCTATCCATGCCCGGCCAATAATGGGGCATCTCAGCCCCCTTTTCATTCTCTTTTAAGAAGCAGAGTAGTGAGTGATCAGAACACAAGGCTGAATCCAGCTTCTATCACTTACTAGGTTTGCAACACTGGGCAGGTGACTTCACCTCGTTGAACCTCAGTGCCTTTGCCCATACTCTAGAAAGGGCATACCTTACCTACCTCATAAAGTTTGATGAGGATTAAATTAATTAATATGTGCATAGCACTTAGCACAGAGCAGGCATGAAAGTGCTCAATAAATGTGACTTAGCAGAGAACCTCAGTGTGTCTACCAGGCAGGTAAAGTTCTCTTACAAATCCTGGCTGGGCCTTAGGTCTGATCAGTGTGTACCCTTCCCCTCAACCTTGACCATCTCTTTCATCTGCTCCCAAATGCTACCATGCACCTTTCCCAACCCCAATCCCTGTGCCCCATAAAAAAGTAAGAGACAGGTTCTTATTCGTATAGCATGTCCCACAGCAATGCATGAGCTAGACACCAAACTGTGAGAGTGTCTGCTCAAAACAGGGCAGGAAAGGAGACTAGGAATGGCCAACAGGGAAGCCAGGCACCAGGTTCTAGAACTAGCTCTTCCCCCAGCTCCCTGTGTGACTCTAAGCAAGTCCCTTCCCCTCATCCCAGTTCTGACAATCTAGAATCCAGTGAAGCCATTTTTCCTTGATGACATGAGTTAAAGCCAAAGCAACCAAAAGGAAAAAACTACCTTAGGGCTCAATAGAGTTTTGATGCAGAGAAAATACTGCTGCTGCAGCAACACCCACCCTCATTCACCAACACCCTAGTTCCCAAAGATGTAGCCCAGGCGAAGTGCTAGTCAAGGAATCTTCCCGTATTCCTAAGCAGAGCATCTGCTCTAGGCCCAACCTCCTTCCCTTCCTGAGAACCTGAGCTGCACAAGGTCAGCCCTGATAGGCTAGACTCAGGCCCCTGAACCCTCCCTCCCCGTGTCCACAGTGGACCCCATGCAGCCATTCTTCCAGTTCCTCACCCCTGTTCCTTACCCTGCACACCTGAGCCCCAAACAGTCATAAGTGTTTCCCACACAGAATTTCCTCGGAGAGCCATCTCCTCTCTCAGGAAGCTCCCAGAGACCTCATCTCCTCTGAGATTTAAACCCTTCAAGGGATCAGGAGCCCCAAATCCCTATCTGGTTCTATCAAAATTAGTCTTCACATTAGATTTCAGTACTTGACCTGCACTGCTGCTGCAAGAGTCACTCGGGGTCTCTTGCTGAAAGAAGATACAGGAATGAAACTTATGGACACTAAGCCCTAGGCTGAGTGCTCAGGGACAGCAGTTCACAGCCTGCTTTGAGTTCTGTGAGGCAGTCATTCTACCTCTCTGTGCCGTACAATTTATTCTGTAAAGGGAAGATGATGGTGGTACCCAACTCCAGCATCAAGCAAGCTGGAGCTCTACTTATACACCTAAGAAGAAGTGTGATGCAAAGCTTGGGATTGTCCTAAGACATTCCAAATGCCATGCCTTCCTGATCCGCAGCACTGCCTGGGAGTCCCCAGGTACCAGGCTGTGCTGAGTGCTCTGGAGACTACCGAGGTGAAGGGAGCACGGCTCCTACCTTCCAGAAGCTCCAACAGGGGAACTGACACACACACAAGGGACCACCATGATCAGAATGAACCCCATCCACTGCCATGTATTGGAGCAGCATGCAGGCATTGGAGGTGGAATCAGGAAGGCATCCCAGGCACTCTGATGTTGGAGCTGAACCTTTAGGAGGGTGGGCACTTCCACAGGTAGGGCGGGAGGCCTTCCAGGTGGAAGGAGAACAGAGTAAACGTTCCCTCCGGCTTTCCTCAGATTACACTATCTTCTCTCACAAAAACGACATGTCTCATAGACCAATGTTCTGATTCTGGAATCAGAACCAACAATTAAGGGGACTTTCTCTTTAAAGTCAGACAACAATTGGACTTAGCCTCAGGATTTGTATACAAATATGGGTTTCCCCTCCGCTAATCAAAAGGAGAGGGTTCCTATGGAACCTCTCATAAGCCAAAATTGTGTAAAGTGAAGAAACAATTACCTTAGGACACATCTTGCGAACAGATGCACAAAATAAATCGATCTTCACAGACACAGTTCAAAGCTATGGCACCTCAATGAGGAGATGCTGAGTGCGGTTCCTGGAAGGAGCTTGGGGGGTCACCTGTGCTACTCAGGGTGCACGTTGCCTCTATAACAGCTGTTAATTTTGCTTTTCACCTTTTTTCTCAAAAGTGAAAATCCTCCTGATTTCTTTTGGTTAGTGAAACAGGTGCTAATGTAGGTCTTTTGTAAAAGTGAAGTGAGGTAAAGCAAACTTTCAAAAAGCAGGGATATCAGTACTGACTTCCAGCTGGACACAGTTTATCCCTTCCCTTCTCCCAGTTACAGCTTCTCCCCTATTCTAAGGAAATGTCTGGCTGTGCTATGGAAGGGTGTATCAGCTGCTGCTCAGGTCCAAGAAACCGAGATCTCTCACAGTCATAAAGGCAGAGGGCTGGAGTGTCTGTTAGGACCATCTTGTCTAACATCATGACCTCTTTCTTGAACGTATCTGGAGATGGGAAACTCACTACCTCCAAATGTAGCCCATTCCAACTTCAAATTGAGCCACCTCTTACAAAGGTCTCTTCTACTCAACCAAAACTCACCTCTTTAGATGATAGTTTTTATATCTAAAGCTATGATTTCATACCATGAAGGTTGTTATTATCAATAACGAGCATGCCAGTTTCATTAGCAACAGAAGCTGTTGTTCTTGTGGGTGACTACACATTTGTTTCAATAAACATCTGCATTGAGTCAGAGCATCCTGTTTGGCTTGTATGTTTCTCATGCACTGATGATCCTGGTGAGCTGTATTTTCACTTATCAACATTTCTCTGTATCTGATTAAGATCACTGTATCATGAAGAGAGAGACTATGATGAGAAGATCACATTATCTACACAATAGAATGTCTTAAGTTTTGCAGGTCAATTCTGATTAAAAACCTTGTCCTGAGTTTCCTGCAAATTATAAGAATATCTCAGGATGCTAATTTTTCAACATCCAAATTACATTTCTTGATTTCATCCAAACCCAAAATAGAAAAAAAAATTTTTTTCAGGATAATGTGTTCAGTAGTTTGGTTCAGAAAATATGGCACCATGTCTATAAGTGGCCTGTTACGGGTTGGAGTACTTCTTTTCTGCCATGAGTTAATAATTTCTGGTGACAGGAATCTAAGAATCAACACCACCAGGAAGTCCTTCAAGCAAAGGTAGGCAAGAATCAGGAAGGGCAATTCCATACCACTCAGATGGCAGAGAGGGTGGCCAACCTGGGTCTAGAATGGATCTTGAGACCAAGACACTTAGGTTCTAAAGTAGCATAAGTTGACTTTCTTATCCACTTAATTCCTCCATCTAAAAATTGGCAGGCAAATCTTTGCCTTGCCCTTCTCTGAGGGTTGTTGCTTCAGAAAAATGAGCAGATAGGAAAGAACTTTGGCAACTAAACTTAGGTCACATGTAAGAAATTCTATGGAAAATTATCACTAACATTTTTGAGCATTTACTATCTGATTGAGACTACATTAAGCTCTTACACAATTCCCTAATTTAATCCCCACAATAACCTGTGATGAAAGTACTTTTATTATCCCCATTTTACAGGTGAGCAAACTGAAGCACAACAAAGTTAAAAATGTGGCCCAGCCTAGAAAGAGCAACACCTCGTAGCAATAAGCACACTTAGCGTTCAAATTTTGGTGTCAAATACTATTCTCCAATAAAAGAAACTCCTTGAAGAAATGGCTGATTCTAGGACTAGAGCAGGAATAGTATGGGTATTTTTCTGGTACAAGATGAGCTTAGAGCTTCTTGTTTTAGAAAGTAAGGAAGTCAAACACTGATAGAGGTATGCCAAAGGGACACAGGAGCCTACTGGAAGAGCTCCAATGGCCAAAACTGGAATAATTTGAAAAACAAACAAATAAAATAGTATTGGATTATAACCCATAGCATAAAATAAATATCCATGAGCACGTACTTACATGAATAAATCACTAGATAAATAAATGAATGGGGGAGAATAGATAAACCCCCATGGAGAGTGCAAAATAATTTATGTAAATACTTTGCTCTAAAGAAGTTGGAATAACTCTCCATCCCTTAAGTGTGGGTTGCACATAATGACTTCCTTCCAAAGAGTACAATATGAAAGTGGGGGAGCGGGGAAAGTAACTTCATAGTAGAGAAACCTGACTAAACATTACTTTAACCAGGTGACCACAGTTAATATCAACATTGATGAGTCATGTTGATAGTATGTGACCTTGATAGTATGTGACACTACACCTTTGTGTTTTCCTTCTTTCCCAAATCTCATGACCCCAGTCTAATCATGAGAAACATATCAGAAAAAAAAATTTGAGGAATATTCTAAAAATATTTGACCAATGTTCCTCAAAATTGTTAAGGACATCAACAATAAGGAAAGTCAGAGAAACTGTCACAGCCAAAAGGGGGCTTAATAGGCTGAATTGTATCCCCTTAAAATATGTTGAAGTCTGAATCCTCAGTACATCCCAAAGTGACCTTATTTGGAAATAGGGTCCTTGCAGATGTAATTAGTTAAGGCAAGGTCATACTGGAGTAGAGTGGGCCCTTAATTCAATATGACTAGTGTTCCCATAAGAAGAGGAGACACGAGACACAGACACAGGAGGAAGAGCACCATGTGCCAGAGATGACAAACTCCAAACATGAGGAACAGGCAAGGAAGGATTCTTTCCTACAGGTTTCAGAGGGATCCTGGCCTTGCCAGCACTTTGATTTCAGACCTCTAGTTTCCAGAACTGTGAGAGAATGCCTTTGATTGTTTTAAGCCATCCAGTTTGGGCTGCTTTGTTATGGCAGCCCTAGGAAACTAAAGCAAAGCCTAAGGAGGCATGCTGACTAAATGCAATGTGGTGTCCTAGATGGCATCCTGGAACAGTAAAAGGTCATTAGGCAAAAATGAACGAAATCTGAATAAAGTATGGACTTTGGTTAAGAATAATATACAAATGTTGGTTTATTGATTGTGACAAATGTACCATACTAATGTAAGATGTTAATAATAGGAGAAACTGGATGCAGGTTGTATGAGAGCTTTATTACTATTCTAAAATTAAAAGTTTATATTTAAAAAGTGTGATCTCTCAGCTAGGAGGTAGAGGGACCAGGATTTGAAACCACTTTTGATGGGCTCTGGAGCCGCAGCTCTTGTTGCATTGGTTCTACACCAAGGGTTCTCAAAGTAAGCTACATACAAAAGTCACCTGGGAAGTTAAAAAAATACTGATGTCTGGGCCCCACCCCCAGAGATTCAGATATAATCGGTTAGGAGCAAGGCCTGAGCATTGAGGTTGGAGGGTTGAAGTTCCCCAGATAATTCTAAGGTGCATACACTTTGAGAACCACGTTTCTAGGCTGCCCTGCTGGTGTCTGACTCCTAAAGAATGTTGGTAGCCTCCATTACCCAAGCTCGGGCCTTTGACTCAGGTCACACAGTCGGTGAGAAGCAGAGATGATGTGGGCACCCTGCTGCTCTAGGCCATGATCCAGAACTTCCCTGTAGCTCTCAGCAACACTCCTGCTCAGAAATTTCTACATTTGTGTTTTCCTGAAAAGAGTCTCTTTCACTTTGCAGTGGTAAACGGAAGAAGGGAAAGGCATTCCAGGCTTGGGGGGATGGCATTTGTGAAAGCAAGGAGATAAAAAGACAGTGGTGTTTGGGAGAAACTGCATGACTTGGTGTCTTTGGAGAGCCAGACAAATTGGGAGAGAAAAAGAACACCATGTGGAAGAGCTGAAGTCTCAGCCTGGGATGCGCAGCTTGGTTTTGGAAATGGGGAGACATTTGAAGTTTGGGGACCAAGGAGAGATGTAATGAAATGAAGCATTCATGCAGAGTAAGCTGAAGGCGAAGAGGTTCAAAGTAGGGAAACTTAAGATGGCCTGTGAACATCAGGCAAGGGACTTGGCTGACCCTGAACTAGGCCAGGCCTGTGGGGAGAGAGCACAAGAATCTGCTTCCTGTGGCTCTGAGAACCTAGGGCTGGACCTTAAAAGGCCAGTTTTAACAGATTCCCAACCTCTGCTAACACTTCAGGGTGAATTAGTAGAGAAGTAGAGAGGAAACAGGACAGGGACCCAAACCTGAAGGTGGTAATGGTTTCCAGGCCCCTGATCTCTCTGTGGCCTGCTGGCGTCACTGTTTGTCTCCAGAAAGGAAGGAACAGGGTTCTCTGAACTTGAGGGAAGGAGACAAACAAGGCCTTTTATAACCATCTCCCGCATCTGGTATGTGTTGGCCTTTTTTTTTCAAGATAAGGAAAATGTCATTTGGATGCAAAAACACAGGCTCAATTCCCAGCAATGAGCTTCTGATCACAGGAAAAAGAGCCAAGACCCTTTCAACACTTAGGCAGATCACAAAGCCTCCAAGGGAGTTCCCTCTGGGGAATGGGGTGTTAAGACAAGACAGTGTTACAACAAGAAGGTGTGTCAGGTCTGGACCATGCCCATGCAAGCATGCTGAATGATGAACAGATCGGTAGGGGGACGGGGCGGGGGGGGACATATCTCCCCCACCAACATCTGCCAGTCCCAGTGGAGGCCTCTGCAAAGTCACAGGTTCTGACCCCAAATCCATACCAACAGGCCAGCACCAGCCAGAGCAAGCTCCGGGGACCTGAGGGGTATGTATAGACGCAGTCCAGGCCCAAGTCTCAGAAGATGCTGACCTACTTTGGAAGTGAAGACTCTCGTCTCCCCTTGAGCTATTTATCCTGTGACATTATTCCATCTTGCCCATCTCCTGGGACTGTCTGGCTTATTTAATCTTGCTCATTAAATGTTCACACATGCCCCAGGCCTGTCACCGGGATGGATCCAAGACAACAGAATCTTTCCTTCAAACAACATCTCCCTTTGGTCTCAGTTTGCATGTCCGATGCCTAAATCCATGTTGACAGTCTAGGCCTCCCACTAAGTCTTTAATTTTAATGCATTTAAAAATTATTAAATACTTCAAACACACTGAGAAAAATGGAAACAAAAATCCACGTCCTGCAGACTTGATGAAACCACATGTCCCAGGCAAGGGACATGGACAGAATTCCAATCCAAACAGTAAGTTGGTACCATGAGAGAGAAGGTGCTTTGGTCCAATGGAAAGAGCTCTGAACCTGACTGGAGACCTGGGCTCTAGTCCAAGCTCAGCTGCCTAATGGCTCTGAAAGCTCAAGTGAACCATGCTCTCTGTGCCTTAGTTTCCACAGTTTCCCTGTGGGATTCTCCTTCTTCCCAACCTCTCTACATGGAGAGCCCCAGTGCTCTGAATCAATAATCCTACCTAACCTCATAACATTTAATATTATATAAATGTTGATAACTCCAATTTTATCTCTAGCTTGGGCCTCTCCTCTAACCTGCAGGTGTGAGCAGTCAACTGTCACCTTGGCATTTCTCACATTTAATGCCTAACAGAATGCCCAAAACACTTCTCAAATTTTACATGTCCAAAACTGAGCTCCTCATATTGCTCCCAGATCTTTTCCTACACAGCCTTCCTCATCTCAGAAAGTGGTAACTGTATTTATTCTTCCAATTGCCCAGGCCAAAAATACTTGGGGCCTTTGATTTCTCTTTCTCTCTGACCCCATGTCTGAGTCATTAGCACATCTTCTCAGCTTATCTTTAAAATAGATCCAGATTCAATCCCAGTTGCTATCACCCTGGTACAGGTCACCACCCTGGAATACACCTCTTTCATTATTCCAGGGTTCAAACCCTCCTGTGGCTTCTTGTCTCATTCAAATTAAAAACCAATGCTCTGACCCCCATTACCACACAGTAATGACTACTAAGCCTGAACTGTACTCCAACGAGATGGGCCTCCTCACAGTTGAACATTCCAACTGCTCTTACCTCAGGGCCTTTGCACATATCATTCCTCTTATTCAGTTCTTTCATCTTTTTTCAAATGTCATTTTCTTAGCAAGACCTTTCCTACTTACCTAATCTAAAATTGTAATTCTATCCCCTGCCCTTCCTATTCCTTCTGCCTACTTTATTTTTCTCCTCACTACTTAACACCATCTAATATACCACACATCTTACTTATATTGTTTATTGTCTAGTTCCTCTACTCTCCATAAAGTCAGTGATTTAGTCGTGGCTCTTCACTATATCCCCAGTGCCTAGAACAATGCCTGGCACATAATATATACTCAATAAACATGTGTTGAATAAATCAATCTTGGAAATAGGTAATATATTATGTCCTCAAAATATTACTATGACCCTATTAAGACATGTGAAAATATTGGGCTTATTTTATTTTAATCCTCACCCAAGGATATTTTTTTCCATTGCTCTTCAGAGAGAGTGGAAGGGAGGGAGAGACAGGAATCAGGCCTGCAAATGAGGTACATGCCCTTGACCAGAATCAAACCTGAGGCCCTTCAGTCCATGGGCTGATGCTCTAACCACTAAGCCAAACCGGCCAGGGCTATTGGATTTTATTTCTATTTATTTATTTGTTTGTTTGTTTGTTTGTTTGTTTAATTTATAACATGTTTTTATTGATTTCAAAGAGAGGAAGAAGAGGGAGAGAGAGATAGAAACATCAATGATGAGAGAGAGCCATTGACCAGCTGCCTCCTGCATGTTCCCCACCTCCCTGGGGATCAAGCCAGAAACCTGGACATGTGCCCTAACAGGGAATTGAACCATGACCTCCTGGTTCATAGGTCAACACTCAACCACTGAGCCAAGCCAGATGGGCTGGGCTTATTTTAGAAATCAGGAGATAAAATAAAGACTGACATTCCATCACTACCACCCCAGTCCTTGTATAACGCAGTACCTCCCAAGGTAACTGCCTTTCAAAATATAAATAACTTTAGAGAAGTCTAATCAGAGTAAGATTTATAAAAGTTTGTTTCCAGGAAGGAGGAGAAAGAAAGATGTTATGGCCACTCGGTTAAAAGGGTCAAATTCCAAACCGATTTAAGCAGACTGAAATCCTACGGTACTAGATGACCTGCTAGAGGAGTCAGGGTCAGGGCACCACCTCAAATGCTCAAGGACAAATAGGGCTAAGCAGCAGTCTGTGACAACGTCAGAGCTAGCAGGGATCCTTCAGATCACCTTCCCTCTTTGCTTTACAAATGAGGAAACTGAGACCCATGGGAGGGAAAAGACTAAGTCACCCAAGATAAGCAGCCTAGATATCTACATAACAGCAAAACCAGGGCTGAAACCCAGGTTGCCCAGCTCCTATATTAATCTCACCCACCCTCACAAAGAGGCCCTATGACCAAATACCATACAACAGGAGGATTTCATTTCCCTCCTGCATGTGGCAGTATCCACAAATGCCAAAAATGACTCCAAAGGAAATTCCTTAGCTGGGAGTCCTACTGAGAACCAGAATGGGACTTGGAAAACAACTAAATTCCTTCTGGGGTATTTCAGCCAATGGAGTAGAGCCCAGAAATCACTGGTGTTTTCTGTTTGGGGAGATTTTTTAAATATGTCTTTGAAGAATGAATAGGGGCTACAGTGCTGCTAGAAAATGAAGTCATTGCTTTGAAATATATATGAAGGGGGGGAAAAAGACTCTACGTATATTAAAATAGACCAGGTCTCAGCCTTATGCTGGGAAATTAACTTATGCCTTCCCTTTTTTTTTTTTTTCCTAAAGCATTTACCAGCAGAGCTTAAACCACAAAGAGAAAGAGCCCTTCAGGACTCAAAATGGAGAGAGGCTGTCAATTGAAAGGGAAGGGGGAAAAAAGAAGAGGAGGAGCATGTGCTCTTATCAGCAATATCACAGACAGTGTATGATTTATTCCCAACTATCACCCTCCAAGGCAGATAGCATTATTTCCATTTTGATGAGGAGGAAAATGGGGCTCGAGGAGCTTACTTACCTTGCCTAAGGCCATATAAGTGGTAAGTAGGAGAGCCTGGAATCAAGTGTTTCCTAACCCCAGATTTCATGATCTTTCCTTACTTCATGCTGTACAACCATGGTCTAGTTCCTACTTTCTCTAGGCTTTAGTTTTGATCCATGACATAAGGGCCTAAGATCAAGGAATCTCTAATATGTCCTACAGCTCTGATGGTATAAGGTCTGTTTGGAATTCACCTTAGTGATTTTTTTTTTTCCCAATGCTCCTGACCCTCAGGAAGAGTTCTCCCATTGGGCTGGTCTCTGGTCCCAATGAGTTTGAGAGAAGTGATCAAGGCAGCACTTCTTGCTGACCTCACACTGAGGATTTCAGCCTCCAGAACTATAATTCAGTGCCTGTAGGTCTCCACCTGGCTTGAACATCAAGACCAGTGCACAGAAGCTCCACTGGGAGAGGCCTAGGATCCTGGAATGTCCCCGAGTTCATTTATAGCACGTAGGGTACATCTTACAAGTTCATTGATGTGGCATGTGGCAATGTGTGCAAAGAAAGAGCTGTCACAGAGAAGTCTTTGCCAAGACAGGGCTATGCTGGTGAGCAAGCCTAGAATCCCCATCTGTAGCAAGTATAAGGGACAACAAGGGAGACAGAGGGGCCTCCGTAGATTGTAGACATCTTCCTACAGAGCAGGAAGAGACTTAGTGCTTTAGGAAAGAGTTCTGGACTAAAACTAAAACTAAGTCAGTGTTGGACTCCTTGCTCTGACACTCTCTGACAGTGGGATCTGGGGTAAGTCACGTCCACACTGGGGTCACGTTCCAGCAGGGAGGATAGCCATAGACAAGTAATTATAACAAAGTTTGATAAACATCCTGCAAGGTGGTAGAGCCAAAAATGGAGACTCTCAGAGCAAGATAAAGCCAACATTGCAGGCAGGAGCTGGAAGGCTTGAGGAAGGGTCATGTCCCCAGGGGAGGGAGGGAGAGTGAGTAAGGAAGCTGATCCCTAGTCCTAGAGAATCCAAGGCAGGTTAGCGGGGAAAACCTCAGGGCTTGTTATTATAAGACCAGCTGGGGACAGAAGCCTGTTCCTCAGTTCGAAGGCAGTATACCAGGCAGCACAGGTGGATCACCTGGGAGTCTTATTCTAATTCAGATGCTCAGGACCCACGCCCAGAGATTCTGATTCTATTGGTCTGAGGTGGAAACTGGGCAATGATATTTCTTTAAAAGCTCCCCAGGATTTTCCACATGCAGCCAGGGCTGAGAACTTTTGCACTAAGTAGAGATCTCTGAAAAACAGGGCCCACTGGATCCCAGCACCCCAAGTCAGGGCTTTCCAGATAGAGGGCACTCAGGATATGTGGCCTGAACAAAGAGATGGATGCTGTGTGACTGAAGCAAAGGAAGTCACCAGTCCGTTACTAGAATCAGAGCAAGGGCAGGACTAAGACTGACCTTATACTGGTTCCCTGACCAAGGGCTGCCTGCATCCCAACTGACTATGGACACAATTGGCCCAAGCTTTGAAGCTGGAGGAAGATAAAGCCTAATGTGGGGACCCCAGAAAAGAGAGCGAGGGGATGAGAGGTATCCAGCAGCCCATTACAGATCAGGAACAGTATGGTGAATCTGAGACACACATTAATGACTACTAAGCCTGATTGAAGATATCCCATCTTTATTAACGTATCCCATATTTAGATAAGTGGACTTCTACCCTCCACCACCATAGATGGTGGTGACTTTCCATTAAAAAGGGGACCAGTGGAGAAAGGGAAAAAGGAGTCCAGTTATTAAGAGAGATGAGGTAAGGAACCTCAAAAGTGCAGGGAAGCATCCCACTTCTCCTTTCTGCCTCCCCCCACACCCCTACCATCAGAAGTCTTCTCTCTTCCCACTCCAAACCATACTGCATCCCATTTTAAAGAGATGTAAGGTCCTCCCACATATCTCTGCACTTGTGCATAGGCACATCTCTAATGCTTCCTCTCTTACTAATGACCCCCATCCCTGTGGTTCTAGGTGGACAGCTCATGTTTGGTGAGAGGGTCCATGCATGGCCCATGTGAGAAGACCTCTCGATGAGGGTTTCGGCAAAGAGCCCAGGAGACCAGGCTCCTGCTCCTGTGTCCCAGCCATCAGAACTTCTGAGAATCACACTTGGTCCCTGAACTCTGAAGACGCATTGTTATAATGGGAAGTCATTACATTTGTTTCTTAGGTATTTTGTTATGCTTCTAACACTCTACCTTCTAAACCTCCCCTAAATTCTCTGCCAGTTCAAAAACACAGGGTCGGAAGTCTAGCTCTACGGGACTCCACCCCAAGCAACATCTCTGATCCAGGCAGACCCCAGAATTCTCCCTAAGCAGAGGGAAGCCGGAAGCGGGGACCCCGTGGACCCAGCAGCAAAATGACAGCCTAGTGCCCCTGCCTCTCTCTTCAAAAGGAACCTCTGCTGTGTGAATCAAGGCAGAGCTGTGGCTGAGGCTCATACACTAGACAGAGACTAATTTAGGCTGCAGCTCCAAATGTGGGAGATAGTGAGGGGTAGGGGTGGGGCTTAACAAGAAAGCAAGGATGCACGCCTAGCTGTGGGAAGGCCTTTTGAGATCAGCTAGTCCTGTGATTTTCGAATGTTATTTAAAGCAGTTGACCTTTTTCTCATATGAATTTTTAAATGGAACACCATCTAAGGTGGAGCTGTTCTGATTAAAGCAGCAGGAGGAGGTAGGAGTTGGGGATGGGTGGTTTGACCAGGATGAAAAACCCACTCACTCAATCTACCTTCCAAATCCAAAAGTCCCTGAGGCTCTTAAGCAGAAATTTGGGGACCTGGGTTTCACTTTGCAAAACCAATGGTCTAGCCCAAACCTGAGATATCATAGGTGGAAAAGCTGGGTGGTCTGTCCCGGGAACCCGCAGAGTCAGCGGCAACACCAGTGCTAGAACTTAACCCCACTCCCAACCCAACCCAGGTCTCTCTCCCCTGCTCCCACTAGCTGGCTGGGTCCCTGGCCTTGGGAATCTTAGACTGAGCTGCGGAAGGAGAATTGCAGGTAGATGATCAGCAGCAGGACCGTGGCCCAAAACAAGCACCAGGGGATAGAGCAGAAGTTGGAGCCAGAACCCATCTCAGCTTGCGGTTTGGAGGGGCTGGGTGCCGGCTTGAACGTGTAGGTGGTCGCCTCCTCCTCCAGCAGCTTCTGGCTGGGCTTCCAGTGCACGATGCCCTCCTGGCAGGCCTCGCAGAACTCGCCGCGGTGCCGCCGGGTGTCCTGGCGGCCGGCCACGTGGATGCGGTACTGGCCGCCGCGCTCGCCGTAGCACTGCTCGCGCAGGCTGGTGACCAGGTTGTCCACCAGGCCCTCGATGTTCTCCTCCAGCATGCTGGACTCGTCCAGATGTGCCGTGCCGCACTCGTAGCACAGCTGCTTGAAGACGCGCATGCGCACGGAGCCCGCGCGCTGGGCGCGGTCCAGGTGCATGTGGAAGAGAATGACCACGTGCGGCGACTGCCAGGTGTGCCAGCACCAGGAGCAGTGGAACCTGCGGGGGGACGGGGGGAGGAAGAGAGGAAGGAACTGAAGTAGTGGAAACAGCCTCAGGAAGCGGGGAGGGTCAACAGGCAGGGCGTGGAGGCGGTGTATTTGTGGTCCCCTGGGTTCATTAGCTTTCCCCAGGTGGCTGCCCAGCCTGCCCCTGTGTGTGCGCCGCTAGGCCCAGAGCGAGCCTTACGATACACCTGGCATCCAGCAATGCTCTGCCAGTCACCAGGCCCACCTCCTCTGTGCTCTGCAGAGGCCTCGGTCCCTCCATCCCAATGCCCTCGGGCGTTGCCCCTGGGCCTTTGGCTCTGGGCAACTTTCCTCATCTGTAAAACATGAGGAAAGTGCACTAGATGAGTTGGGATGGCCTGCATCATATAGGAATCTCATGAGCTATCCACATATTCTTACCTATCAACACTGACTGTGAAAAGGCTAGGCCCAAATCAAGAGAAAATATTATTATAGCCTCTCAGCCTCCAGCCAGAGACAGGATTAATGTATCACAAGGCCTGGAAGTGCAGGCAATCCATGCCCAGAGTGAGCTCACTGGGGCCAGCTGGGGATCACAGGTCACTGGTCACCAGCCGGTCGGGAGGAGCCACAAGCCCTCTCCACTTAGAGCAGCAAGCCTTCCAAGTCTTGAAGAAGCTCCTGGGTCCTGCCAGGAAGTGTCTAGCCTTTTGCACCCCCGGCAAGTGTCCAGCTGTTTGCACTCCTCCCATCAGCCAATTTAAGGGCTTCACAGTTTCATTCTCATCTCTTCTCTTTTACTCATATCCTTTGAGGACTATTTCTCCTCTTTCAGACCAAACTACAAAACTTGGATTAGAAAATATCAAGACTTTAGAAATTACCTAATTAACCCTTTGTTTTACTCTGAGGCAGAGAAAATAAGAAAGCAATCCATATACATGTAGCTAGTTAGATGCAGAGCCAGTACCCAGCACAGTGCAGGTGCCCAATAGAAGTTTCTTGAATTGAGTTGAATAGACTGAACCAGGGCAGGAAGGAAGGCCTTGCTTCTGATCCTCAGAGAGCCCCACTCAGCCTCCCTATCTTATGTCCCAAAGGTAATTTTTTACATAATAGACCTACGGACAAGAGTGATGGAAAGTCATCTCAGATATTATTGTACATACCTAGGGGTCTTTATTGAAATGAAGATTCTGACTCAGAAGGTCTAGAATGGGGTGCAAGTTCTTCATCTTTAACAAGTTCCAGGTGATTTTGCTGCTGCTGGTCCATAAAGCACAAAGCAAGGATCTAGGCTAACCCCTCCTTTTGCAAATGGGAAAGTGAGGTCCGAGATGGAAATTGAATTGCTCAAGGGCCATGGAGCTAAGAGTAGAGCCAGTTTCTAGCACACTTCTTGTGTTCAGTATTTTATATTAAGTCAAGCTGAATTAAATAGACTGAAATGGAACTGTCCCAGAACCAGAGCACTTGACCTCTAATAGACCTCAAGCCATCCTTCTCTTCACCATTTCAGATTATATCTGAAAGTATGTAAAATGTCAGAGTTTAGAACTAAAGAATATATTCAACCTCTTTTCTAGAAGGGGAAACTTGGACTCAGAGGGGGAAGATTACCCAGGTGCTCAGTGGAAAAACGGGAGTCAACTTCAAGTGCCCCAACCCCCAGTTAGGGGCCCTTTCTCTGCCTCCAGTCGACACAGACCCAAGAGCAAGACTAACTCTTAGCGCCTGGGTTCTCCCTGTCTCTCTCTTCTTGGAAGGTGTCCCAGCTGCTGCCTGCAGGGCCCCTGCTCACTGGACTACTCACCTGCCTGAGGCATGCAGTTCCAGGTACTGCTTCCAGCCGGGGGCCAGCACATTGTGCTTGAGGTTGGGGTCTATAATGAGGTCCCAGCTGTCTGCCGGCTTTGCCACCTCCATCTTCTCGTAGAAGGCTTTCTTCCACTCACCTGTGGTCACGCTCTTACACATGGTCTCGTCAGTGGTGAGGGAGGGCAAGCTGCACCTGAGCGAGAACACGGAGAGTGAGGGCAGGTGCAGGGCAGGGCAGCGCAGTCTCCACGGTCTAAAAATCCTCATCTACAGGACCAGGAGGAAGCAGGACCCAACTCCCTCCTTTGTCCGCAGTGGAACCTGTTTCCACGGCAACCAGGCAGGGCGCCAGAGACAGAGCTTGGGGAGAAGGAAGTCTCCAGAAGAATGCTTCAGGGCCCTGGGGCTGCGGAGGCAGGGTTTGTGTGTCTAAGTGACCCAAGACAGAGTGGGGGTCCTGAAAGGAGGCTGAGCTTCAGACCATCTCACTCTGGCCTGCGAAGGGCACGCGGAGATGAGGACCTGGGAGCTCGCTCAGCTTCACCTTGCTGCCCCTGGGGGCGTCATCAGCCTCTGTCTGCTATGGCAACCACGATGCCTTAGGGAGCCCAGGAGAAATAAGGGATGAGAAGATTATACCTGTTAATAGATGAAGCAATAATAATAAACTCTTTGTACCCCCGCCTATCTTGTGACCAACACTTTGCCATTTACAGAAACTATTGGAGGTCTCTTGACCCACAATTTTTATTTCCACTGTACAGATTAGGAGCCTGGGACTCACCTTGCTTATAAATGGTAGAGCTCCTATCCAAATTCAAGTTATCAAGCCCCTACCAAGTCATTATTTTATTCATTTCAAACATACCCATGTGCCGGGCTCTCTGCCTGGTGGTTGTAACTGGTTATATACCCCCTGGCCTGAATGCAGCAGGATCTGTGCCGTGACAGCCATTTACAAGGGCAACCCTGTGCGCAAAGGTGGGAGCCATTGCATCAGCCAGGCGGAGCACAGAAGATGATTTCCAACTTCACTGTAGAAGAGGAACACAATATCCACAGAAAAAGCAGCCTTTACAACAGGTGTCTCTCCTGCTATTTTTTTTTTTTTTAAATAAATCCCTTAATCTTGTTCCTATACCTTTCCTTTTGCATTCGGTGCTCACCGCAGCTTTGTGATATGACATTATGAACCTCATTTTACAGATTATATAATGGAAATCCAGAGTGGTTAGATAGCTTATTTACTAGCACTTAACTAGTTCATCTGTATCCCTATCCAGTTCTCTTTCCACAGTAGCATGATAGCTCCATCCCTGGTTAGCCTCAGATGCACATGGAGACTTTAGCGTGTGCATTTTGCAGCTCTTAAAGTGTAATGTTTTAAAGTCTATTCCTCTTGCATGTCTGAGAGGGTTGGATGGACGTGGGGTGAAGATAAGATGCCAAGGAGGGGGGAATCTAACCAAGTCAGCTACAGAATAGCCCATCAGAGCAAAATCTGTATGGAAGAATATTCCTGAAAGTAATTTATCAATGATCCATATACAGGAGCGTATTTATTGACTGACATCTTTATCTTATTAGGTGTGGCTAAAACATTTATTTTTTAATAAATTGTTTTTTCTTTATAAAAGTCATACAGGTTTATTATAGAAAAATTGTAAAATATAGATAAAATGAGGCAAAAGTAAGACTCTTACCAATACCCATGCTCAAGGTTATCACCATTAATATTATGATATGTACACCTTGCCTGCCATTTCCTGTACATATATGTGTGTATATATGTGTGTATGTGTGTGGGGGGGCATATATGTCTGTACATGTATACACATTCTACATACCACACTGTAATGTGTTTTTTAAATAACAATATATCATGAGTATTTTTCTAGGCCTTTAATAATATTCCATCTTGCAGGCTGCCTATGTTCTGTTATATGGTTGGGCATAATTTATCTAGCCAGTCCTCTGTTTGGGGACATACACTTTTTTTAATCCCCCACAATTACACTCTTGCTACCTATTTGTATAAAATTTACTGATGATGCTCATGGACCTGCATTCCAGGCATCAGAGACACTGCTTCCTGCAGCTGGTAAACATATCTCTTTGCTCTCTGCAGAAGTGACTGTGGACAGCCTACAGATCCTGAAGTTTAGTGATGAAATAAAAGGGTCTAAATCTCCCGTCTGGTACTGGAGACCATCTTCCAAGTGCTCATCTGTATGAATGCTTGACTCCTTGATGTCCTTTATTTTAGTCTCAGCTTACTCATCTTAGCAATGGGATAATTAGGAAGCAGTATATAGAGTGATTAAAAGCACGAGCTCTGGAACCATGTGCCTGGGGGTTTTTTGGGGAGTTGTGTATGTTTTTGTAATTCCCTTACATCTTCCTAAGTAGCTATGCTAATATATGTAATGTGTATTATTTCATTCTGGGAAAACGTGTGTTGGTTTTTTATATGAATATATTTTAAATTTGTATAGTAACAGCAGTCACTATATAGTACATACTATATATCAGACATTGTCCTAAGTGCTCAATACATATTATTTTATTTTATCCCAATAACCTCTACAGGTAGGTAACAGCAGTTGCAGCTCCATTTTGCACATATGTAAATTAAGCAAAGAGGTTAGATAACTTGCCTGAGATTCAACAGCTAATAATTAATGGAACTTTGAACCTATATAACTTTGGAGACCCAAAGCCCCAGCATAATCACTGAACTGCCCATCATGGAATCTAAAAACATTTTCTAAATAAATGTGTCTTTCTGCTTTCTCACCAGCTGGATATGGTCATTCCAGACTCCGAGAATTGAAATTCATATTCGTTCAGCAAATGGTTCACTAGGCAGCACTGAGGCCACGGCCCCCAGGAAGAGGAGTGAGGTGTATTTGAGCAGCCAGGCTCCTGTTCCTACTATGGAGGCCACCTCTGCTGCTGAACCTAATGGAGCAACAGTGTCCACAGACTCCTGATGACCAGCATAAACTTTTTACAGCTGAAAGAAAAATTCAACTTGAAATCTTACCAAAGAAAACATAGTACATAAAGCCATCTCTAGGTACACCATTCCTGCAAAGCCATAATCATTTGATTATGGGCACCCTGGTTCAGTGGAAAGAGCACTTAACTGGGAGTCAGGAGATATAAATGCACATCTCGGCTCTGCTACTGGCTGGCTCTATAACCTCCAGCAAGTCACTTCTCTTGGCTTCAGTTTGTCCAGCTGTTCAATGAAGAATTAGAGTAGATGGTGATGCTGAGTTCCCTTCTGACTGTAACCATATGTGGTTTGAAAGAGCTTTATACTTACAAACCTGAATCCTTGGAGGTAAAGCGGTAGGGTGGAGGCCACTAAGTAGAGGAGGGAAGCTTTTAATGGGGCATTGCAGGCTGTGCCAGGAGGGGGGTTTGTCTCTCTGAGGGCTGCTATGTAGCTAAAAAGTGGAGGAGGGTCACTCCACTAGCTTTTACTGCACACAGTAAGAAGGATGGAAATGGAATCAGAGCCACTGAACGCTAACAATGGAAAGGATTTTTAAGTTTATTAAATTTTTTATCCTTCAAGTCAGTATCCTTGCCTCTGAATAAAGGCTGTCAAAGCCCAGAGAAGTAAAGCGATTTAACCAGCCGCAGGCAGAAGTGTGATGGGAGATGCCTCAGGTTGCAGCCGTGGGCTAAGGTGAGAATGGAAGCTGGGGACATTCCCAGAAAGCATGTAGCTGAGGAACTTGTCTTGGGGCCAGAGTGTATTATCCAACACCAGGAGCAAATTCTCTAAAAGTGTTTTGCATTTGTTGCTACAATAAACATTATGATGAAAAACAAGAACACAGAAAGTAAGACTCACCAGAGTTGTGTGTGTGTGTGTGTGTGTGTGTGTGTGTGTGTGTGTGTGTGTGTGTAACCAGCTGATGCAACCCCCAGTGGCACAAATTAAGTTTAATTTAGAACCTGAGCTTGCTACGCAGAGGCCAATATAATGCATCCTTCCATGTAGCAAAACGTTTTATCTAATAAAATAATATTTCAATCAAGACAAATAACCCTATGGTATTGCAACTTGCTCTCTATCAAATAAGCTCTGATGCCCTGAAATCTACAATTTTGAGATTGCCAGTCTAGATAGACATCTTTGAAACCAATGGCCTCACCTTGGCCAATTTCTACAAGTTTAAGTTTTGAATAATTTAAGTTCATAAAATGGTTTAAAACTAAATTCCAACTAGAAAATAGAGTGATAAAAATCAAAAGAAAGGAAGCCATGTCTCTAATTTGTTGTTTGAGCCATTTTCTTAGTTCTGTGTGCCACCATCATGCAAGGTTGTCTCTTTACCTGAATCAATGTGTCCTCCAAGTTTTTCTGTTCAAGTAAACTCAACAGAGTCTACAAAAGAAGGATGCACAAGTGAGGGCAGGGAAATCAACCCCTGCCCTCACACTGTGGGGCCACAACCCTGGGTTACTTACTTAGTGAGGCACTCAAGTTTCCCCGTGATCTGGTCTCAGTGTAACATGCCAAGCATAGCTCCTAGCACCTATCTTTTCTTAACCCACCTACCCATGACTCTTTTCCCAGAACAAGACCTACTTTTTTCTTCTTCTTGCTGTTTCTTCCACCTGAATTGCCTTGTTCCCATCTTCACAGAGCATCATTTTACCCAACCTGGTATGCGCAGTCCCCTATTCTGGGATGGGGGCAGGAATTTCTTATGTTCTCTGTGGTGGCCCACATTTTCCATACCACATTTATAAGAATTGCTAGCATTAGTAAGCACGTACTGTATGTCAAGTAGGCACCCTGCTAAAGGTTCGTATTTTATCCTCACATCAACCCTATAAGGTAGATCTTGTTTTTCTACCTTTTGTGGATAACTCAAATAAGCCTACCCTGGGTCACTTGGCCAGCAGGTGGTAAGGGAGGGATTTGAACCTGGACAGTCTAATGGCAGTACCCACTCTCTTAACCACTGTGCCAGGTAATGGCAGGATTATCTGCCTTCCTCCAAGAAAAGAAACTTTTTAATCTCTCTGAGATTAAGTTCCTCCTCTGGTTTACTCACTGGCACTTTGAGTACAGCATCAAAGAAAGTTGGTGTTGAATGAATGAGTTGCAATCCTTCCTGTACTGAGAAGAGTCCCCCACTGTTCCTGGTGAGAATATTCCCTCTCTCTTATTGGCCACTACAAATCCTTTCTGGTGCCTCTAGTACACTTGCCATGTTATTTTGAGTATGAGTGAGCTATGACTATGATAGCAATTCTAATAGTTTACATGTCTCTTAAGGGCAAGACTGTGTCTACCAGAGCCACAAGGGCCCAGTGCTCTCTCCTCTGGGAACCCAGGCTGATGTACAGCAGGAGAGGAGGGATCTCTGAGCCCCAAGAAACCTGACTGCACTTCTTGCCCTCAGGAACCTCCACTCAGATAGGAAAACGAGGTCACACATCCTTGGTCCCCCTGACAACAGAAGCTAAGAACAGAAGCTAAGAAACATATGCAAACTTATTCTCCACCTGCTGAGTAACCCACCACTTAGAGATTGTCAAGGTCTTGATGATCTCATTTTCACTCTGAGGTAAGAGGCAATGATGTGTCCCTTGGGTAATAAGATCTGTAGACATTTTATAGATTACTGAGCTAAGTAACTCATCAAGTGGAGGGGACATTTGCTAACACATTAGAGTGCGTCAATGTTGCTCCTGGGCTCTTCCTGCTGACTATCTCAGTGTCACACCTGCTGTCAATGATGCCACAGATTCAGGCACCTCGGTCTTACAAGAGATGAAGACTGGATTCTGGAATCAGCCTGTCTGCATTTAAATCTTGGCTTCAACTCTTCCTGGATGTGTGACAATTAGCTAAATGACTTAATCTCCTTAAGTCTCAATTTCCTATCTATAAAGTGAACAAAAAATACTTTTGAGGATTAAATGAGATAATATGCTTAGATAAATACTTAAGATAGTATTTGGCATATAGTAAATGTTGAGTAAACTTAGTTATTATGTAATCTCTGGACTGGAATGCGCTTCAAATTTCATCTAGATCAACTGCCAATTCCAAACAAAGAATGTTCTCTCTAACCTTATCTGCACTTCCAGCTTTTTCTTGGATATCTCCTCTTACAGTTAACTCATTATTTCATAACCTGTCTGATTTTGAGAAACACTGTCTTTCATCAAACTGTTTCAATGAGTTGAGTCATCTGTTTTCCTATTTTATTCATACAGTGATCTTAGTGGTCTTCTGGACCCACTTTAACTAAGTGCCATACCACACCCACACTTACCTCTTCACTTTATAACACCCTTCAGATACTTAAAGGCAGCAGCTAACACAATCCTTAGAGCTTTTCCAGTCCTTCTTTCAAGACATAGCCTCTGAATTGGCTCTGTGACTAAACTTTAATTTAATACAGAATGCTAAAGTCATGAGGTCTCCAGGGAACAGCTCCACACCTGCAGCTCCCTGCTATCCTCAAGGTATTAATACATGAAAACATCTCCAGGGTAAGACCCCTTGGACTTCTGTCCCACTCCATTGTTTTCATTCTATGCTTTATCCCAAGTCTGTAAAAGACATTTACTTTGGGAAATCAGGACTTCTTTATTCATAATGCTGTGGGGCTTGCAGACCTGGACAGACTTTGAAGTAGTTCAAAATGACTCCCTCTGTCTACATTCTTGCTGCCCTCCTCATCTCTGCCTATCAAAACCTGGCCTTCATCTCATGCCCAGTTCAAGACACCTCCCCCAAGGAGCCCTCCCAGATTCTCTGCTGAGGATATCTCCCCTGCTTGACATTTACTATGTGCCAAATACTATCCTAAGTATTTTACTGGCTCCTTTATTATTTTGGTCATTATCTCTTTGTACTTTGTATGAAGGCCAAGCCCATGTCTGACCCGCCTCTGTCCCATTTATCACTGTGGCTGCAGAATGAAGGAGTTGATTGAGTGGGTGAAGACAGAACACCCATGCTGTGTACATCTCCTGGTATCACTGCAGATCTCCACCCAGATTCCTCCTGTCTGCAGATGCCCTCATCCCTTAGCCGAGAATACTGGGAATGCTGACGGCTCCCTGGGAATTGCCCTTCACAGCAGAATTCGGACAACTTGCAGGGCTATCTCGGTTTCAGAGCTCCTCCTAAGACCACCCGAGTCTCAGTGACAGCTACATTGCATGACGGTTTCTTGCCTGGCCAATTCTGCCTTCCTCGCCTGCCTACAGGTGCAACCCCTGAGAGTGATTTTCAGTACATTCTGCGTGCAACTCTCCAGCTGGGAGTCCGCTTCCAGGAAACTCACCCCCAAAGGCACCCTTAAACTCTACATAGGATGTCAGTACTGCCACACGCCGGGTGCATCTTGCCTTCCTCTACAAGCCTCAACAAGTGAACATGGAACCTAGGGAATCTGATGTAAGACATGAAGTCAAAGAGAGGGGACTGCAAAGAGGAGAAACTTCCTCAGGGGGCCCAGGGGCTGAGAGGACCTGGAACTTTAGACCCCGACATACCCGCCATGGTACGGGATGGAGAAGGAGGGGATATTTAAAATCATCAACCATGTCATCCTTAGTAGGGGCTCTAGACTGAAAGGGATAAAGGGAAATAGGGAAAGTAAGGTGCAAAGGGAGGAAAAAAGGGAGGGAGGGCAAGTAGAGGGGAAGAAAGAGGAGAGAAAGGGTATGGAATAGTGAGAGGCTCAGAGGGACAAGGGAGCCAAGGGAAGGAAGGAACAGCTGGAGAGAAAAGAAGGGAAGCAGATTCTTTTAAAGCATGCTTTTAATTCCCATAGTGCCCGCTTTTAAGTTTGTACTTCCTTTACATCTTTAGAGTATTCCTATGCTTTTCTGTAGCTTTTTTTTATAGCTTGCATTTGGATTGGGTTTTTATTTTAATTTGGCTTGATTTGGTTTGTTTTTTGTTTGTTTTCCTATTTGCTCACATTTGAAAGAAGATGCATAGAGGCCCAATGTTTCCTAGCAGGCAGGTGGCCCGGGTTCCCCTCATTCAGATGACACCCCAGAGCGAGGTGACCGTCTTGTGGGCACGCAGCAGGAGTAACTCACCCAGACCGAGAAGGAATCCTTCACTTCTTCCACTGCCCGACTGTGTGACTATGAAGAGGAGATAAGTTTGGGCCACCTTATGGACATTCATTACACAGAGCCACAATGAAAAGAAACAAAAGCCAAGAGGGCACTGAAAAATAATTTATATTTTTATCGGCATCTTTCAGAGAGGTGTTGGATGGGAAATTACATTGTATAACACAAAACAAAATGTCCTTAATTTCCTTTTCATCTATACACTTCCCACTTACCATAGCAGCTATCCCTCTAAAATCTTTCTTTTCTTCTACCAAACCAAACCACACAAAAACACATCCCTTGCTGGCTCTCCTCAGTACCTCCCACAACCAAACCTGTTGACTTACTAGTTCTCCGTTACTCCTGTGCAGGGAAGGAGCAGGGCAGCGCTGTGTCAGAGAACCAAGCCCCTAAGTGCACCACCCCAGGCTCCCTCTCCGCCAGGCTATTTTTATATCTTGTGCCAGGAAGAAACTAACACAGACTCTTCCTCTCTTTTCTCCCACCCAGGGAATCGCTGTATCCAGTGGATGTGGTGACTTAGAGATGGAGGTGTTGACATGGCCTGGAGAGAGGAATGGAGGGAGGGGAGTGTCAAATCTGCTTTCCAACATCATCATGACCAACCTTGCCATTCTGTTTCAGTGTGAAAAGTTTATTTTAAGCCTCCCCACACTTCACTTAGTAGAAAATTTCCCAGACACTGGCAAAGGGTCCATCACCATCTCTATTTCCCCAGTGCTGTGGTAATTGTGTCCTTGGTGTGTTTTAGCACATTTTGATGGGAAGTAGGTCTGTAAGTTCCCCAAGCTACCACAAATAGAACCTCTCTGGAGGAAAGAATCCTGAATTCAGGCCCCAGGTTCTCCACAGATGGAGATCAACTAAATAGAGGACTACAAAGCATCACCCTCAGGGAATGGGTTTCCAGTCAGCCCCCAAGACATCAGGGACCAAACCCAGAAGGCTCCTTTCCTATGAAAGAATCCTGTGCAGGGTAAAAGTGGCTGTTCCTCAGGCTTCGACCAGGGGCAGCCTGACCTCAGTTTCTCTTTAAATGACAGCCACACTTGACAAAGTTTCTGATTAGCTAATACATTGGCTATGCGTAGAGTCAGGCTTTACTTTTCTGCTGCTATGTTGTTTTTTCTTTTTTAGAAATGTTGCCAGTGATTCTCATGTAGTTTTGTTTCAGGAAACCTGGGTTTAAACATTAAGGTATAGTGGACATCTGGTGTGACTCAGCCTTGTCTTACAATTAGAAAGAGACATACCTACATGGTAAGTATGTGGATGGGCTTCTGTTAGTAGCTAGGTTGGTACCTATATATTAATTCATATGCATAAGTGACTTCACAGTGACAGCCAAGTTAAACTTTAGTGTTTGTCTGTAAGGCATTAGGGGTTTGCACTATGAAGGTTTGGTGCCATATTCTACACAGGTCCAACTCCAGATGGCCTTGTGTTCAAGATGAGTACTACAAGAGCTGGACGAGTAATTCGAAAATTATATTCACTTGCTTCTCCAAAAGAAGACAAAAGCTTCAAAGTCACAAGCTGCAGCAACATTTCTCACATTCCTGTTTCTCCCCGCTGCTTTCTACCTCTGTGCCTTCTGGTTCCTCTCATTTGCTACCTCCACCTCTCCACCAGGTTGGCCCCCTCCAGCCCTTGTGGCCACTTTCCTCACCTCTCACCCCCCTATCCTTCTCCCTAGGTCATTTTTCTCTGCTGTGAAATTCTTTTCTTACAAAAGTCTAGAAACTGGGCTGGCAGTGAGTTTAGAGTGCAAGGGATGGGGGGAGCACAGGGAAAGCTGGGGAAGGTTGGTCTGACATTACGGTGTTCACTTTGGCTGGCTGCCACAAGAGGAAAGTATATGGATCATTCCTGATTAATATCAACTTTCACAAGAGCCTTATGCTTATAAATGATAAAGATGCAACCATAAATTTATTTTATTTAGTGCCTCACAGGGCATTATCATAATAATAAAAATAAATTTATGCCCTAACTTTCTTGAAAAAGAGTGTGAAGTATCTTTCATAGATATGTAAAATATAACAATATGTGCTATATTTTAAAACAGCCAAAAACATGTAATGAAATAATATAGCATTTCCCTTCAATACAGCAGTTTCAGGTTTAAAAATCTATTGCCTAAAATACACTGGCAACAATATAAATGATGTAAACAAAAAGCTATTCATTGCAATGTTACTTGTAGTAGCCAAAGATTGAAAACAATCAAAATGCTGATCAGTAGGGTGCTAGATGAATAAAATATGGAACACCCGCCCAATGGAAAACTATGGAGCTGAGCAGAGGTATGAGGATTGTCTCTGTAAGCTATTATAGAGTAATCGCCAGGGTATACTCTTAACTTAAAAAAATAGAAAACGGAAAAGCTAAAGAGCAGAACTGTATATACAGATTGCTATCTTTTATCTAAGGATCAGAGATAAATATTTACATATGTCAAAAATAAATGGAAGGATAAAAAGAAAAAGAACATTTTTGCCTCTTAGGAAAGGAGGAAACAGGGTGGCTCAATCATGAATAGAAAGACAGCCAGACATTCTGTGCCTCCTGATATAGTGCTATAGGAATTGTACAATGCTGACCATGTAATATTCATATCAAAAAATTAAGTCTGGATCTGATCAAGCCTCTAGATAATCTAAAGGAAATACAGGATCTGGGGAGAATATCTGAAACACCACCACAGGATGCTATCAGCAAAGTCCGAAATGTGGAAAATTCTACAAGAAACATGATTTTTCCCCCCTCAAATAAATTAACAGCAAAAGGAAAATAAGGGAGAGGGGAACTATTAGAAATTAAAAGAGAATCGAGATGTGCAGCCAAATGTGATGTGTGGACCTTCTTTGAATACTGATTGAATCAAATGGACTATAAAAGACATGCTTGAGACAACATGGGAAATTTGATATGGACTGAATTAGATAAAAGAGGAATGAATGATGTAAATATGGCAAAATCTTGATAACTTTCACTTGGGGGATGGATATATGGAGGCTTATTGTATTATTTTCTTTACTTTTAACTATGTTTGGAAATTTCACACTAAAAAACAATTCAATTAGTAAAAACAAACAGAAGGTAAAAAAGAGTAAAACTATAAATAAGACAGATCCAGAACTGAAGTCTGTGCACAAACGAATTTCATGTATTCCTCTACATGTGCTACAGGGGTGACCACAAAACTAGCTCTACGTATGTAGCCACCAATGTGAAATATGAGATGGGAATAGTGAGAAGGTTCTCAGGGACTATACAGCAAATACAAACAAGACTTTGGGGTAGAGCACCATTTCTGATGCTAAGTCCTAAGCAAAACCTCTCCTATGGGTCTTCATTAGAGAGCCACTGAGAGGTGTTCAAAAAGCATTATCCTCAACAACACATTCACAACAAACCCAGCAAGGCTTCCCTGGGGCTGTAACTGACCTCCCGGGCCCACACTTCACCATCTAGCTCTTAGTTCTGTGAGGCTGTGACCTTCAGAACTGCCTAGAGCTCAACCATGGGAAGCAGCAGAGACATATCACCCACTCATTTCATTTTGTTTTCTCTGGAGTGCTCGGGACTGAGGATGGCTCTCTGTTCTTCCCCACTGGGAATTCTTTGCAGAGCCCATAGTCGGTCCTTCATAATACTCTCCAAATGAAAAAATGTGGACTGGATTATTAAGGGGACTATTCAAGGACTCAAATGCTTCATGCTTTCAATTTTACAATGGTTTCCAGACTGAACTCTGTTAAAAATATGTTGAACATGCCCTTTACCTAAAGTAATTTGTCCAGCTAAAAAGAAAATGAAGACCTAGCCTGTTTTGCTCAGTCTGCAGACTGAAGGGTCCCAGGTTTAATTCTGGCCAAGGGCACATAGCACAGTTGCAGGCTCCATCCCCAGCCCCAGTCGGGTCATGTGTGGGAGTCAACCAATCGATGTATCTCTCTCACATCAATGTTTCTCTCTCCCTCTCTCTCTCCCCTTCCCTTCCACCCTCTCTGGAAAGCAATGGAAAAAATACCCTAGGGTGAGGATTTTTAAAAATAAAATAAAATAAGACAAAATAAGATAAGATAATAAAATAAAATAAAATAATAATAAAATAAAATAATAATAAAATAAAATCTGTCACTATGGAATTCAAATCTATGTGGACAAATTTTTACCAAATTGAATGGTCTGTTTGGAACAGTCTGATCTAAATTAGAGGCTGACTGTTATATATAAAAATTACAAAGGTCCTTAAGTAACAAAGGGAACAAAATAGTTATCTTTCAGGGTGGCTGAAACAGAAATACAATGAAAGGCTATGACGAATACTAATCTGGAGAAGCATGGCATACAAAGACTGCACAGAGAAAACAGTGATCTGGAAGCAAAGATATATTTATTTCAGGATGATTAATGATGTTTCCAAGAAACACTAGAGAGGTAAGCCAGATCTAAGCTCTTCACTTTCTGAACATGACCTCCAAGCCCACAGCATGTCTTTGATCATGCTCTTTTCTTCTCAGATATTTCCCTAAGTAAGGAAACTGGCATCCTGACCGGTAAAGTGACTCCCAAGATTACAGAGTTACCACAAAGGAGAGAACTAAGGTTCAGGCCCTAGATCATCTACTCTACGCACAATGTTATTTGCATCGAACCAAGGCAGTTCAGGAAAGAGAGGGCTTGGGGGGAAATGAAGGACAGGAGGATAAGAAATGCTATACAAGGTAGAAGAAGGGGCTGAAGAGAGTTGAAGAGCATTCAATATTTTGCCAAGTCCCAAGTTATTTAAAAGCCTCAGCAGCATTCTCATGAATCAGGATCAGGGATGCTTCCTGCAAGAGAAGGAAGAGGGTTGAAGGGAAGAGTAACACAAGGCTACTCCAATTCTTTAAGTTAGTCCAATAATGTTACCTACCTTGCCCACATTTTCCCATGTCAGCTTCTGGGTCCACCTGTCATTGGCATTGTGAACAGGCTGATTCAGTTAAGGGGTTTGGAGCTTTGATATATCTACCTCCATTGAATCCACCCAGAGCTTTCCTACCCTTAAAAGTAGACTGAAGGCTCTGGAGGGTGGAAAGGGGAGAGAGAAGCCTAGGTAAACTCTATATGCCCTGTCTACTTTCCAAAAAGTACAGCCAGGCTTTCTGAGAACTCCCTCCCACTCCCTCCAAACACTGGGAACACCCTCCTTCATGGTTCCCAGACATGGATGGCCCCTTTGCTATTGAGCATCTTGCTCAGCAAGCTACAGTCTGTCTGTGTTCTACAGCCAGGGATCTAAGTTCCAACTGATGTGTGAGTTTCTTGTACAGCATTCAATTAGTTATCTATTGCTGTATAACAAATTATCCTAAAAGTTCTTGGCTTAACAACAATAAACTTATCATCTCACACAGTTAATGTGAGATAATATAATTAACAAAATGCTCAGCTGAGTCCTTCTGGCTCATGGTCTCCCAGAGGTTGCAGTCAAGATGTTGACCAGGACTGCAGTCATCTAAGGGTTTGAGTGGGGTTGGAGGATCCATTTCCAAGATAGCTTGTTCATGTTGCTGGCTCTTGGCAGGAGGCCTCAGTTTCTTGTCACACAGACCTCTCCAGGAGGCTACTAAGCATTCTTTTGACAAGATGATTGGCATCCTCCCAAAAGAGTGATCCAAGTGAGAGTGAGGTGAAAGCCACAATGTGTTTTATGGTCTAGGATCAGAAACCACACTGTCATTTCTACAATATTCTATTGTTTGCATAGGTCAGGGCCATTCATGCTAGAGGTCACTCCATAGGGCATGAATATCAGGAGGCAGGAATCATTGGGTGCCATCTTGGAGTTTGGCATCCACCAAGAGGCATCTACCATCTCTGCTTGGATGCTTCTGGTAATTGGAGCCCATTTCACAAGGCAACCGACTCTATTCTTAGGACTGACAAAAACTTCTCTCCTGCTTTAAATTGTAAATATTACCCGTCTTTTTAGTTTTTCCCTATATGTAGAGGCTCACAAAACAATTTTAATCCCTCTTTAAAAATAAATAGTTCTTCATTTATTTGAAGACAATAACCTTATTCCTCCAAGTCATCCTAAGCTACAGTTCACTCTCATTCCTTAATTCCTTCAGTCTCTTTTTTGTGGAGCTTTAGGACAAGATTAACTGCTTGTCTTAAAATACTTCTTTAAAAAGAGGTGAGGGTAGTTATCTCCTTCACCTACTGTCCTAGCCCTTGTCTCAAAGCCTACTCCTCTCCTTACCCAGGGCATCTGCCTTGCTGGTGGTGTCCAGGAGCCGTCTCACCAGCTCACAAAGCAAGGCTTTTCTTAAAAACTTTCTTCAGAATCTCTACATCTCTTCTTCTTCATCTTAACTCAATCCTTCCCAACCAAGCTTCCATTCTATCACCCCTTACTAAGATCATTCTTGCCAAAGTCATCAATCATTTCCATCTTGGAAAATCCAGCGGTCAGTTGTCAAATCTCATCTTACTTGACCTCTCAATAGCATTTTGGGGGCAGTTTATTACTTTTCTTTTTTAACTACTTTTAAAAATTGACTTCTGGAACACTAAAATCTCTTAGTTTCCCTTCCACCTCACTGGCCATTCCTGCTCAGTCTCTTTTGCTGGCCCCACCCTCTCTTCCAGCTGTCTAAATGATGAGTGCCCCAGAGTTCAATCCTCAGCTTTCTTTTCTTCTACTCTCACTCCTAGTCAGTTCCATTTATTCCACATGTATGCTTCTAGTTCTAATCTCTTTTCGAGACTTACATAGCACCTGTTTACTACACCTGTCCACTTGGATGAGTAATGAGCACCTCAAAGTTAATGCACCACAATAGAATTTGAGATGTGCTCCCCCCCTGACTACTCTGACCTCTACCCCTCCTCTACCGACTAAGCCTAAATTAGGAGTCATTCCGAACTCCTACTTCCCTCATTCCACATATCCAATACATCATGTCCTATGGGCTTTATCTTCAAACTACACCCTGAATATGACTCCTTCTCGCAATCTCCACCATTTCACCCAGTCCAATGCCATCCTGCTTCTTGCTGAGGTTTTGTAGGAGTTTTCTACTTTACCTCTCTGCTTCCACTTTTGTCCTCCTAAAGTCAATTTTCTAACCCAGCAGTCAGAGTGATAATTTCAAAATTAGATCATATCACTCCCCTGCTCAAACTCTCCAGCGGATTTCCATCGCTCTTAGAGTCAAAGCCAATTTTCTTACCATACTTACAATGTCTTACTTATCTCTTCATCTCATCTCACTTGCTACTCTTGTCACACTGAACTTCTTGCTGTCCTTCAAGCATACCAAGTTTTTCCCCACCTCAGCACATTTGCCCTTGCAGTTCCCTTTACCTACACTCTTCCCCTTGACCTTCACCCCCCTTGCTCCATTACTTCATTCACATTTCTATAAATCATCTTCTCTGAGTGGCTTTCCATGGGCTAGCCCATTACCCTCAATTTCTTTACTATTAATTTGTCTCCTTTTAGTACTTATCACTAACAGCATACTACAACAATTATTTGCCTACTTGTGTACTGTATTTGTTTAGTTTTATATCCTAGTGCCCAGAAACAACGTCTGGCACTCAAACATCAGTTGAATAAAAGAATGGAAGATCCATTGAAATAAATTTCCCCAGCCTACTTCCAGAGTAGGACTAGGCATCTGAATTAATAATATTGTAAAAGATACGTTTTTCAAAAACATTCTTTTAGGTACCTGAGCACCTCTCAAGTATATCTTGGCAAGCCTCTTTATGCCAAATTCCTTTCTGTTCTGGTGACTCAAACCTCAACGGAGTCAGAGCTGAGCTTGGAGCTAGTAATTAAAGCCTCTCCCCCAGTAGGGGGCCCTTTGCAACTGACAGGTGTTGTCTCCCCAGCCCCTACATGTAACCTGAGAAAACTGTTTTGGTGAAACTCTAGCTGGGTTTTAGAGCCTTTTGTTTGCCTGTAAGGAGTAAGAAAAGATACATAAATAATATTGTTATAGTTCTTGTAAAACACAAGGGGGCAGCAAATCCAACTCTTATTCTTAACAGTGAACTAGGTACTCTTCTCACTACAATTTGATGTTCAATAGATTGGACAAGTTTCAGTCTGTCCATATAATGAGAACTGGGCAGCAATAAAACTGAATGAACTATAGATGAAAGCAGCAACATGGATGAATCTTACAAACATAATGTTTAGTGAAAGAAGCAAGACACTGAAGAACATATATGGTATAATTGCATGTATATAACACTCAACAGAGAAAACTACACTATATTGTTTAGGAGGCATACATAGGTGGTCAAACTATAAAGAAAAACAAAGAAATAATAGTCACAAAAGTGAAGTTTGTGAGGACCGAGGGGCTCATAGTCAGGATGGCACAGACTGAAGGCTACAGGTCTTGCAATAACCTATTTTTCACCTTTGCAGAAGTTACATAAGGCCTAATTTATAATAACTTGCTAAAGGTTTACATTAATGCTTTGTGAGGGAGAATATATAAGTAACAAAGATCAGGAAAGAAAGAGGAAAATAAAGAGACGAGATCAAAGATGACAGGAGAAACAGATGGTGAAGAGGGTTGAAGACAACCAGTTCCTGGGAGGGAATATTAATTAGAGAATCCAGAAGGACAAAGGATCAGGGCAGTCACCCTGAGCCCTCAGGGAGGCTATGTCTCGCAGTGGGCTGCAACTAGAATATGATGATGCCAAAGACTTTCAGTATCAACAAAGAGTTCATTATCTGCAGATCTGTATGAGACAAGGCTGGGAAAGGCAGGGGTGGGGTCAAAGTAAGGATCATGATCCCCAACATCCATCAAAAGCACCGGACACAAGACTTCACAGCTCCAATCTCACTGGGGAATTTTATGTAAACTCTATCAGTATTCGCTCTCTCTTTGCTTGACTACTTTCAGGTTTATAATTTTCTCTCCTCCTACCCACTCCCATCCCCACACTACTGGTTACTTGGCAGGAACCCTAGGCCTCAAGGGGCAAGCTGGACACACTGCTGATGCCTGGAGACATCCACAGTCTGCATGTGGGGGAAGAGGTGGCACAGGTCAAGGCACGTTCCACCCCATTGCTCAGAGGAAGATGTTCACTCGAAATTACATCATGAGCAGGTAAATTAATCAGTTAAGCAGGGACTTTAGTCACGTTCCTCAGCACCTTATCACTACTCACTTTTCTCTACAACAAATGTTTCTATGGCTTGGGAAAATCCCAGTGTTATTAAGAGTTAGAATCTAAAAACTGTCATTTTTGCTTCTTATCGGAGTTAGATGAACTCTGCCTCTTTCTCCTGTCTAAATTGTACCCTCCCCACAAAGGAAATTTATCTAAAGACACAACTCTGGGGACCTGAATCCCTATCTGATTTGTTGTGTGAGACCTTCTCCTAGAGGAATCTAATAATAATTCTAGCCAAAATTCAAATCTTGGCCTGAGCCATAACAGGTCACATTGGCCAAGGAGTGAGGGCATAGGTGCTACAGGGAGACAACCCATGTCCTCTGTTGGGCCATCAGGAACTTTGTGAGGGGGCAGCCAAAGAAGGATGTGCTTCCCTGAGCAGGGACTGGAGCTTCTGTTGGAATCAGAACTATGGGAAGCATAAACCCAACTGCCACCCCCTTGGTCCTCTGGAGCTGGGGTCCTGCCAAGGTGTGTCCCCACCAAGATGCACTTTGGAGTCCATACTCTTATCACCCCTTCCACCCAAACTTCATGAAAACACAGAAAAGTATATCAGTACCCAGTGATCATCTATAATAGCTGGGAAGAGTGTCACCAATGGACCAGAAACTTGGAATAATGTAGATGAAATAAGATTGAGAAGCATCTTGACCAGCCAGTCACACGTAAAAAGAGGGACTGAGAGAAAAGTCAGAGAACTTTGAAAGTGAAATGGTGGGCAAATGTATATTAGGCAAAGGCAAAGAAAAAATAAGGAGAGGAGATAGCATGAATTTAAAGAAAACATTATCAAATGAGATGCCACAAAAGGTGCTTCATAATGATAAAGCGTACAAATAACAATTATGAATATGTATGCACCACACATCAATATCATAAACAAAAATTGCAGGAGTTACATATGAGGAGAAACAGAATAAAAATGCATTAGTAAATAAAGATTTCATTACTCTCAGTCCAAGAAATTCCAAGTGAACAAAAGTAAATAAGGATATAGAAGACTAACTAGCATAATGATTTATTGATATATTTCATATCAAATTAAACATCCTGAAAAACATAAACAAAACAACTCACCTTTCCCCCAAGAAATCATGGAAGAGAAGAGTCATGGAAATTGATCACATACTAGGCACAAGAAAAAATTTTTGAATAGATAAATACTACAGACAACATTCTCTGAATAAACTTTATTAAGAATAAAAACTGAAAATTTATAATAAAAATTTGAAAACAAAATTATTATACCATCTGGACATTATAATTTTATACAAGCATTGGATAAAATTGAATACCTGTTCTGGATAAAAACTTTCAAACAGTAAACTGTAGGTATGTTATTAATATAATAAAATATATTTCTCTCAATCCTCAAAGCAGCATGTATGCTAAATGACAACAGATTAGAAACATTCTCATTAAAATCAAGAATAAAATACAAATGTAAATCCCACAGTACTGGATAAAATTTCATTTTACAAGCTGTACAACAGTGTAGCAGGGTAACAATGGAAAGAAATACAAGTTAAGTATTTTCTTGTATTGTCTTGAGTAATCATATTTTTTGAGACAAATCAATGACAGGGTGAGAGATATCCAAAAATAAACTGTAGTCAAATTAATGCATTACTATTCATGAAAGCATCATGAATGATAATGTATGAGAGTGAAGCTTTGCTGTGCACCTATTTAAGGATTTAAAAAATGATAAATTACCTAAAACAAATACAATGTTATATGTTAATTATATCTCAATAAACATTTTTACGTGACTCACGTTGCTATAATAATCCCATATATATTCCTTTTAATGACTGCATAAAATAGCATTCAGGGAAGGTCTTAAAATGTTATACTTTTAAGATAAGAATATAGAAGAATAAGAATGTACATGTTCCCTAGTATAAATAATGCTACATAGAGCACCCCCTTCCTTTTGGATTACTTATGCGGGATACATTATGAGGCCTACTAGTTCAAAAACTCCCCTTCTCCTATTGTCATACTTAATGCAAAAATAGTATTAATTTTTCTATAGCTAACATACAGTTCTCTTAATAAGATTTAATTTCCAAATCTTCAGCTAATTTTGTTGTTTCACTAAATTTACAAGTTTTTTCTTTTAAACAAAGTTTGGGGGAAAAAGATGATAGAACTTTAATTGGTGCTGAAGCAAATGGACATACATAGGCAAAAGAAAGAAAAGAAAGAAAGAAAGAAAGAAAGAAAGAAAGAAAGAAAGAAAGAAGGAAGGAAGGAAGGAAGGAAGGAAGGAAGGAAGGAAGGAAGGAAGGAAGGAAGGAAGGAAGGAAGGAAAGAATCCTGTCGTAAGTCTCACATCTCACACAAAATTAACTCAAAATGGGTCAAAACTTAAATGTGAAGTGTGAAGCTATACAATTTTTTGAGGAAAAATATAAGAAAATCTTCAAGATGTAGGGCTAGGCAAAGAGTTTGTAGGCTTAACACCACAGGCACCACCTTAAAAGGAAAAGTTGATAAATTGGACATTGTAAAAGTTAAAAATGTTTCCTCTGTGAAAGATGCTGTTAAGAAAATGAAAAGACAAGCTACACGATGGGAGAAAATATTTTCAAAACACATATCTGACAAAGAACTAGTATTTAGAATATATAAAGAACTCTCAAAACTCAACAGTTAAATAGGGAGAGGTTGGTAAAAGAGTAGAAACTTCCATTATAAGACAAATAAGATCTGAGGACCTAACGTGTAATGCTGTGGATATAGTTGCTAACACTGTATTGCAGTGATTTTCAACCTTTGTCATCTCAGGGCACATAAACTAATTACCAAAATTCTGTGGCACACCAAACAATATATTTTTTGCCCATCTGACACACAAAAATAGGTGTAATTTTGATTCATTCACACTGGCTGGCTATTGTGGTGTTGGCTGGCATCATTTTTTTATTTGCCTATCCAAGGGAAAAGAAGTCGGTGCCGCTGACTAGTCAGGTGCAGCATGTTTTCAAAGTTCTTGCCCAGTGGTTGAGCATCACCTATGATCCAGGAGACTGCTGTTTGATTATAGTCCGAGCACAGGTCTGGGTTGTGGGCTGATCCTCAGTAGGGGGCGTGCAGGAGGCAGCCAATCAATGACTCTCTCATCACTGATGTTTCTCTCTCTCTCTCCCTCTCCCTTCCTTTTTCAGAAATCAATAAAGACAAATTTTTTTTAAAAAATTCTTGCTGCATACAGGTTGAAATTAGCTGCTGTGTTGTATTATTAAAATTTACTAAGAGAATAGAACTTAAATGTCCTCACCAAAAAACAAACAAACAAAAAACCACGTAAATATGTGATAGATTTGTTAATTAACTTGATGGAGGGAAACTTTCACAATGTATACATATTAAATCATCACATTGATTTAAGATCTGTGCGATTTATCCTGTTGTGATCGTCTAAAACAACCTCAGTCAGTATTTGCTGGATAACATAGGTAGATATGATACCTGTTCTATCATTTCATGATTTAGCCAGTGTAATTGGAAATATCTAACATAAACTTCCTTTTTTTTTCTTTCTTTTTTAAATATATCTTTATTGATTTCAGAGAGAGGAAAGGAGAGGGAGAGAGAGAGACAGAAACATCAATGATGAGAGAGTCATTGATCGAGCCCGCAACCCGGGCATGTGCCCTGACCGGGAATCAAACCCCGATCTACTGGATCCTGGGTCAACACTCAACTGCTCAGCCACGCCCGGCTGGGCTAACATAAACTTTCATATACACTTATTTGGAAGGACAATACACTTATTACAAAAACCTGTCCAACTACGTATTTGTTTGAAACAGGTTTCAACGTACCATTGCAGCTACTGCAAAAGTGAGCAACACCTAAGCTGTTAATAGGAACAGAGGTTTGCAACGCCTTTAAACTTAGAACTAAATTAATGCATTGTATTAACAGGAATCTTATTTTGTCAATATTTTTAAACAGAGTGATTCATTTAAAATTTCGCTAAGAAACCTGATGTGAGACCGGCATCTTGACTCCAGGAGGGAAAGGAGCCAATCGTGAGAGATGAAGAGACAGAAGCAGGTGTAGTTGGTCCTCGTGTCTGAGAGCGCGGCGTTCGCAGGATGGACGAGAGGGCGCCCCCTGGAGGCCTTGGGAGGGGGTCCTCCCCGGTTGACTCGAGGCCCCGCCCTCCCCTACCCCCCTCCCCTGCGCGCCCCTGCCCCTCTGCCCCCCCCCCGCCCCTGCGCGCCCCTGCCTCCCTGCGCCCCCCGCCCCTGCGCGCCCCTGCCCCCCTGCCCCCTCCGCCCCTGCGCGCCCCTGCCCCCCCGCCCCTGCCCCCCCCCGCCCCTGCGCGCCCCTGCCCGCCCTACTCGCGAACCTTTCCCTGTTGACCCAGCACATGAGATAAGCCGCCCGCGCCGAGCGTCCTCGCCAAGGGGCCCACAGGCGCTGCGGCCACACAGGGAACTGAGGGGTAACCCGGGGCCCAGGAGGACCCAAAGCGCGTCGCACCCGCAATCGTCCCCGGGGTCGGGGGAATGGGGTCTTCGTGGCCCAAGGACACCGAGGCCCCTACGACAGTGCGGCCGCGACAAGGCCAAAGCCGGGCAGTAGCGAGGCCCTGGCCTCCCTTGGAGCCGCGGCCGCGGGTCCCAGGGACGATGGGTACGGTTAGGGTGGGTTAGGGCGGGCTCCCCGCCCCTGCTGGCGGCCATCCCCGGCCCCCCCTCCCGCAATCTCCTGCAGTCGAGGTCTGCGTCGCCCTAAGGAGAGGGAAGCAGAAGCGCGGACGGCCGCCGCTGGGCTCCTCGCTGTGGCCGTGCCCGGGCTGGCCCGGCCGGGCCGGGGCTGGAAACAGGCCGCGGCTCCGACTCCCGCAGCAGCGGCTCCTGGGGTCGCTGCGTCGCCGCGGGTTTCTGGCTGGAGGGGAAAGCTGACTTCAAGCAGCCTCGGAAGGGTTCCTGCTCAGGCCCCCAAGTTCCCCTTCGCAGGCGTCAGTCTCGTGCTGCCGGCCCGCGCGCGGCCCACGGGCGCTTCACCCGATGACTACCCGGCGCCGATTAACCGTCGGTTTAATCACAAAGGCGAGCGTCCCTCCCACCCCCTCAGCCCTGCCGCCTCTTTCCAAGGGGTTCTCACCGGCTCAAAGCCTCTCCCTCGGGGAATCCAGTAGATGGGATTGTGGAGTCCCCTGTAACGGCCGGTTTTCTGCGATAGCCCTGGAATCTCACCACGTCCTTGCTTCCTCCAGAGACACCAGCCTAACGGGGACCAGCTCCTGAAGGTCCACCCTGTGCAATCACAGGGGCCTGCATGCTCAGGGGGACACTGTGCTGAGACAGCTCTGTGCTTGCTTTAATGCTCTGTGGGTGCAATCTGGAAGCTCTTAATTTTTTTAAACAAAGGGCCTCATATTTTCATTTTTCACTGGGCCCAGTAAATTATGCCCCTGGTACTGGCCCCAACTCTCATCTTTTCCCAAAGGCCTTCTTTGATGACACTCAATTATTTTTTTAAAAGTAGTTAAAAGGGATTCTTTCTTCTCTGGACTTCTCAATAGCTGTTAAGACATCAAGAGACAGTGAAAAGATTCTATTACTAAACCGAGTTGTTGAAATTATGACACCTTTGTGACCCAGAGCTCACCCCCCACTCCCACACCCATTATATTTCAGGGCCTTTGAAAAATGTGCAGAATGTGGAAGTGCCACACCTCTGAGGGCAACAATGTTTGGCTCCTTGCCTAAAGAGAGCCTGCAGGTGAGGGCTCAGCTGGCCATGTAGTACTGGCTGCTCCAGGACTTCTTCCTTCCTGGAAAGGTGGGTGCAGAGGGTGCAGAGAGGGGAGACTGCATTGTTTGACATGATGTGGAAGAAATTATTTTAAATTCCCTCTCTCCTACTTCGAACACTTGCTTATCTCTGAGTTCAGTTCTGTTGACTGCGTTTTATTTTGATGACAGTGTGTTGATTTTTCTTCCTTTTTTACGATTCTCAATTTTTCATTAAATGCCAGGCATCTTGTGTACCACAATAGAGATTAAGATAAAGAGAGTGGCCTTGGCCAGTGTGGCTCAGTTGGTTGGAGCATTGGTCTGTACACCAAAGGGTTGCAGGTTTGATTCCCAATCAAGGCACATACCTAGGTTGCAGGTTCCAGCCCCAGTCTGGGAACGTACAGGAGGCAACCCATTACATTTTCTCTCTCACATCAATCTCTCTCCCCCTTCCTCTCTCTCTAAAATCAATAAAAACATATTCTCAGGTGAGGATTAAAAAAAGAGAAAGAGAAAGAGAATGTATGCCTTAAAATAAGCATGTTTCTTCTTCTAGGTCAGTAATGTGGGGTAGTGAGTCAATCTAATCAGTAGTTAAGCTGGGTCTGGGTGTTTTGTTTCACCTTCAGTACACCACTGGTTTCAGTTCCCTCTTGTGTTACCTTGTGTTTACAGTGTGGGCTGGAGGGTTTTTCGCAATGTGTTTGTTTCCCTGTCAGAGTCTAGCCTTCCTTATGAACCTGCACCACAAAGGGACCTCTCTCCATGCTTTTGCCCTTCCTCCTGCTGGTTGTTACCTGGCGCTTGCTAGTTTGGTGTCCTAACTTTTAAAGCTAGTTTATTTTTACGAGCTAATTACACTAGAAACTGACGTGAAGGAAGTTACAGCTTGGAACTTTAAAACCCTTTACACTTTTTACTTTGGGGGTTGCTTATAAATGAGGATAGGGGGATATAGTGGATGGGATTAGTACAGTGGCATTTGACTTATATGATTGAATGGGAAAAGGACAACCACCGATCTCATTATGCCTTAAAATATAAACATATAATTTAATGGTTACACTTGTGTAATCACCACCAAGATTAAGTAATCAGAAATTGCCAGCATTACAGGAAATTTCTGCATGTTGCTTCCAAATTGCAGCCCTTTTCCTCCCCACAGGTGACCACAAGTCTGACCTGCATAGTAATTCCCTTTTTTATACCAGTGTTTCTCAAAGTATGGTCTGGCATGAGCATCATCTGGAAACTTGTCAGAAATGCAAAGTCTTGGGCCCTTCCCCAACTTAATACACTTACACATTTTTCTGTGGGATGAATATTTATGTGATTAAAGCATAAAGCAGTATTCCTCAAGCTTTAGCTTATATCAGAATGACCCAGGTGACCTATTAAAACACAGATGCTGCCCAGCTGGGCATGGCTCAGCAGATGAGCACTGACCTAAGATCCAGGAGATCGAGGTTCAACTCCCAGTCAGGGCACATGCCTGGGTTGTGGGCTTGATCCCAAGACAGGGGCATGAAGGAGGCAGCCGATCAATGACGACTCTCTCATCATTGATGTTTCTATCTCTCTCTCTCCCTCTCCCTTCCTCACTCTGAAATCAATAAAGATATATTTTAAAAGAGAAAACACAAAGATGCTGGGCCCTATACCTAGAGTTTCTGATGACCTTCTGCTGTTGTCTAATTTGTTCACTGATTCTAATTTTCTGGGTATATTTGACTCTGTGCTAGTTATTCCATTTGAAATGTTATTTTGTAAGAGCAATTGTGAGGCCTGTGATGAAAACGCTTTGCTGCAGACTGTTCTGGATTTGCATTTGCTTCTTCCAGGCACCTGGAGGCACGACCAGCCTGTACCACCTGTTCAAAGTTTGCTATGTCCTGGATTACACAAGGGATTCTTGCTATTTTTAAAATTCTCTTCAGATTATTCCAGTTCTTGTTCACCTTCACTCTGGGATCCTGGAACCCAGATTGTTGGGGGGGAAGATCTCCCCTCAGACTCCACCACTGTGTAGACCCAGCGTTTTGTTTGCTGTTCCCTTCTGTGTCCTGAAAGGCCATCAGAATGGAGGTTCCACTCTTCTGGGATGAGCTAGTGCTATCAGGGAAAAGGTGGCTTCGGGCCTGTTTACGTCTCTTGATCTACTTTACTTTTGGCCTGATAATTGTTTACTATTTTATAATCTCTTTGATGCTTTTAAAAGGATTCATTTAAATACATTTTATTCAGTCTTTTAATTGTTTTCAGCTGTAGGACTGATGCAAACAACCTGAGCCATAATTACCAGAAATGGGAAATCTGAAAAATAAATGATTAATGCATAGCATTTTTCTCAATATACTGTGGTTTTTTTCAAAACATTAAGAATCCATGGATGTCTAGTATATCCTTGAAAAAAACTTCTGTTTTTAGCTTACAACTTTACCCAGACATTGGACACACAGGAGGGTTTTTGTATAAAACCTCTCCTTGTGAGAAGATTCCCAGGGCTGCATATTTAGGACCTTTAACCACGCCAGAGCGCTCTGATATTTACTAGTGGGCTCCAAGGAATGCCTCCCACAACCGCAGAAAGCCTCACAGAATGCAGAGGTGTGCCTGGAACAGAATCTGTTTCACAGTTCGTGGCACTTTCTATGAAATTTAAATGTTCCATGGCTTTAACACCACATTCTGGAAGCACAGACAGCTTGTACTCTTATCCCTAGGAAGGTCTCTCCCTGGGATAGCATATGGAATGCCCAAACTTTATTTACTGTCAAGTTCTAAGCATTTGATGGATAATATTGTTATTGAAACACTCAAGTTCAGCTGTTTACTCCTCCAAAACCATTACTCGAGAAACACATATGGGGTGGAAAGGAAAGGTCGCTTTACTCAGGAAACCGGCAGCTTGGGAGGATGGTGGACTAATGTCCAAAGACCACCTCTGAAGTTGCAGACCAAGCAGAAGGGTTTTAAAGCGGAAACAGCAGGAGCCACGCACTGCTCAGCACTCAGCCAGCATGCAGTTAACCGTTTTCTTGATCATGAGACTTGCCAGGCTGCCGGCTTCTTGCTATAATTTTTGCACACTATCACCACCCCTGCCACTTTAGGGTTGGAAAAAAAAACCTTTGTCACAAAAGATTCATACTGCTTGCATGTCTCTAACATTGTTTGCAGTAAGACTGTGCTGCCATAATTTAATTACTCTTGGCATCTCGAAGTTAGACTTTTTTTTTACCCAAATCCTTTTAAAATAACAATGTGCTTCTTTGTCCCAAGTTCAGAATATGACTTTTCTTATTAGTGGAAGGTCGGAGATCCTCCAGTGGAGTGGTGCAACGTGTTGAAAGCAATTCAGAAGACAACAAGTTGGCCAATTTTGACAATTAGGTTAAAAAAATATCTACAGCTACTGGCTTTTAAAATAATAGTAATATGAATGTACTGTTAGATGGTTTTACAATGTATAGCCTGTTTTAAATGTGTAGATTCATATTTTAATTTTTATGGAGATGAATCACTTTCTTTTTAGATTCCGATTTATTGTCAGGCAGTTATCCCAGCTTTGTACTATTTGTAATAGTGGAACATTGGGACAGAATTAAGATCGCAAATATAAAGGGTTATTGTGACAACTTACAAAGTTCAAAGTCACGTATTGCTTGGATGAACTGTGGTTACAAAATAGTGTCTACAAATGTCTCACTTTATAGAAAGGTCATTCCTGTGTGTACATATATATTGTCCGGAAGGCTATTATGTCAAGCTGTTACTGGTTTTTTCCTAGTTAAATGAATAATAGTGGGGAGTTTTTGTGTTCTGTTTCTTTTATTTAATCTTTCTGAAATGAGCTGTTGTTAACTCTTTCATAAGAACAATTTTTTGAAAGATGGAAAAGTTCTTCTCGATGGACATTTAACAAGCGAAGCAGGAGAGTGTTTCTAAGAAGTGAACAACAGGAGTCAGTCAGGAACAGCAGGAACCAAGGACGCTTGCTTTTGTTGCCGAGACACCAGGATGGCCAGAGGACTTAGCCAGGGCCCGTGAAGTGCTCCTGAGCAACCAGGGACCTGAATGACGAGCCCTAACTGCAATGCTGGGGATTCTCTTTCTTACCTGCTTTCACTTCCTCATATTACCTTACCCCATCCCATGTTCACATGTCTCTCTGGTCCTTAAAAACCGTACTTTCATTTTTTCAATGAACACTCTCTGAGTTATATGCTAAACCCCTGAGTAATGCTGAGGCTATACCAGTGAGCCAAACAGATCTTCATGCAATTACTGTCTGTGGTGGGAGGGACAGATGCTAATCAGATGACACAGATATATAGAATGGGACACAATGGGATAAAGACTATGAAGAAACAAGCTGCTGAAAGGAGTTACTGGGCAAGTGGGGGCACCCACATTACATTATGCGCTCAGTATGCACTCAGAACTCATTCAAGCTGAGAACTGTAGGAGGGGCAAGAGTCAGGTAGGCAATGGCTGTTGTTGGGGGATTATTTTAGAGGGAACAGCAGGTGTGAGGGCCCTGGGGACAATGAGCCTTATAGGCTAAGGAGGTGAAAGGGTGATGGCTAGAGAACAGAAAGCGAAGAGAATGGCTCTAGAGGAGTTTGCAGGGGTAAGTAGAGGCCAGGTCACACAGGGCTTTGTAAACCATGATAGGATTTTGTCTTTTTTCCTAAGCAATCAAACCATTGAAAAGTTTTGAGCTGAAAAATACCTTAATCAGGTTTGTTTGCACACTTCCTGTCGTGTGGGAAATGGATTGGAGGAAGAGACAAGAATGGGACTGGAAAGGACAGGGATCAGTAGAGGGCCAGCCACAGTGTTAGTCACTATGTTGCTACTCTGTTTAAACGAGACAGTATCCAGAAGCAGCTGTAGACTCTGACCGAGGATTTGTAACCTTGGCTTTTATAGTTAGCATTCTCTGCTTAGTGAAATTGCTGACCGTCTTCACTCTCCTCTTTCTGGGTCCCCATGTTTGCCATAGATAAACTTGTGGACAACAGTCACGTTGGAGAGTATAATGTAGACATTTTGTTCTTCCAAAAGTATTGAAGCCACAATTATGAAAAGAATTGAACAAATAATGAGAGCTTACTATGTGCCAAGCACCGTAGTAGGAACTGGCATTTTACTCAGGGAGTGAGTAAAAACAGAGTCCCTACTTTCATGGAACTTACTAGACTGGGAGCAAATATCAAATCTTGTAAATGTAATTACAAACTGTGAGATGTTTACTTGTCAGACACTAAAAAAAAAAAAAATCTTAAGATAATACTCTTCATGATCCCAGACCCAGGGCTACCTTGTGTGATTGTGTGTTTTGAGTGTTGCACAAAGATGCCTGGCCCAGGGAGTTAATGGGGACTGCAACCCTACTAGAATAGCCCCTGCCAAGCCACACCCTGTGCAAGGCTACATCTGCCCAGAGGAAGGGTTTGTTTTTCTTTGTACCAAGGTATCATGTGGATAGCACATCTCTTCCTCTGATATTAGGAGGGAATTCCTAGTCTCCAAATAGAATGGGAGGCTCTACCTTATAAATGTATAGCTGCCCTGAGCACAGAAATGTATCTGAGGTGAATGTCAGAGGCATGAGCAAGTGTAATTGTAGGTTTACAAAATATGAAGTATAAAGCTCTAGAGCATAGATATTTTTTTAGGACATAGATAATTTTTAAAAACAGATCCTGCATTTGCAGGAATGAGAGAAATATTATATAGACAGACCTAAGACTATGTGGATAAAGACAATCCAGTGGTGGGACAGTGGAGGAAACAGCTGGCTGTGCATTGTGAGGGAGGTTGTACTTGGGTGGTGGATCTTGTGGGTATCACATTGGGAAAAGCTGTGGTGGAGGAAAAATGAAAACATATATAAAATTCTTTATTGGTTTCTGTATCCTGAGCCTGGCTGATTAAACAAGGCTTTACTCCCATATTACATTTTTAGACTCAGATTTGAAATAATGGACTCTTAGCTTATGGGAGTGATTCTGCTTCTGGGAAGAATCCTGCCAGAATGAACCCAGAAACAAAATGCAGAGGACTGGGAGCCAGGTATCTTAAAGTCTTGTCTCTTCCAAACAGTTCCATATTGGACAACTGGAGTAGACTTCTCTGAACCTTAATTATTTCATCTGAAAGTAAGAGGCTGCCTTTCTCACTGTGTTATGAGTCTCAAAAGATATTGAGAAAACCTTTATAAACTGTGAGGCAAAAAGGGTAATTTTTAAGTGAAATTTTGAGTTTCAGAGTTTCAAAGGCCTGCCTTTGAGCTGGGTGAAGCTGGCAGGGTTGGCTGGATCTCTACCTTGGAATAGTCTGTTTCTAAGGAGAGTCTGGGCTCACCTGTCTTTCAGTTGTGACAAGGGCTTTGACTACACTCTAGCACTGATGTTTGAAAAATTTAAATAATTTGTCATACAGACCCAAGACAGTAAGTAGTTTCCTGAGTCAGGTTGTTTTGACCAGAGAACCTGTCTTTTATTTTGTTTTTTCCAGAGAGAGGAAAAGAGAGAGAGTTGAAACATCAGTGATGAGAGAGAGTCATTGATTGGCTGCCTCCTGCACGCCCCCAACGATCTCTTGGATCCTAGGTCAATGCTCAACTGTTGAGCCACGCTCAGCCAGGCAAGGACATCTGTCTTCTAATGAAATCTGTGGTCGATTAGAGAGGATATTTTCTTCTTTTGATGGGGCCCATAAAATTGAGGTAACTCTCAGGCACTAGCAACAACCATAACAGATGCACTCAAGAGCTCCCTTCTCGTTGGCTGCTGGTTTGTTGGGCATCACAGCCTGCACAAGACTGGTCTGCTGTCCTGGCTGGCCTGCTCCTCAGGCTCAATTCCTTGCTTGCCCTCTTTCTCTGACAGATATTTTGAGCTAGTGAGGATCATAGAAAACAGTGGCAAATATAATATAAACATCTATATCAGTCCTTTTTCCTCTTGTGGTCATTACTGAAGCAAGAGCAGTTCATTCCTCTGTTAGAGCAAGAACCCTAAAAGGCATTTCAATGCACCTTCCCATATTCATAGGAAGATTGCCTTTCCCCTTCACAAAGTTGCTGAGACAAATGTCTGACCCATACCCATCCAAAAGGATGTTGAAGTTCAGTTTGTGAGAGGACACTACAAATGTCAGTAAATTGGCAAGGTGGTCCAGGTGACAGGAAGACCTGTCACACACACTGAACAAGTGCAGTGGGAGACAGCAAATGAAGCTACTGTCCATGTGGGCATTCACCCTCACTAGGCCCAAATTGGACCAAAACTACAAAAAGAGCCTTGAATGTAAAGCCAAATATTACCCAGTAGGGAACAAAAAGGGAAACGATAAGGAAGAAACAAGTGAGATGATAGAGAAGTAAAAGAAATCTTACCTACAACTGTTATTAAAGAAAGGCTAAAATAAATATATATGAATATGTATGTATATATAAATATATATACTATACATGAAAATATATTCATATTTATATATTATATACATTTGTATTCAATATATATGTGAATATATCTCAATGTCTTTATGAAGACCTATGGGAAGGTTTTCTTGACTCCACAGCAAAAATAATTTTGCTTCTCATAAATGATAGCTTTCCCTATTTCATGAAGCCCCAGATAAAGTTTCTCATTTTCATGGACTGCTCTGATGCCCAGAGCACACATATTATAGAAAAATGGGCAAAATACATGAGTAGATTGCACGAGCACGCACACACACATGCGCGCGCACACACACACAGAGGATATAAAAATGGTCCTTAAACATATGAAATGATATCCAACCTTACTCAAACACAGAAATGCAAGTTAAAATTACAATGAAATACCATTTTTCACCTTTTAGATTAGGGAAAATTGTATAGTATGATAACATTTGAACACATGGTTATGAGGAAACAGCTACTCATATATTGTGGTTTAACATACAAACCAATAAAATTATTGTGGAGAAAAATTTAATAGTATCTAACAAAACTACATTAATTGCCCTGGCTGGTGTAGTTCAGTTGGTTGAGTGTTGCCCTGTACACCAAAATGCCACTGGTTCAATTCTCGGTTGAGGCACTTTCCCATGGTTGTGGGTTGCAACCCCATTTGGGGTGCATGCAGGAGGCAACCAATTGATATTTTTCTCTTACATTCACCTTTCTCTCTCTCATCCTCCCCCTTCTTCTCTCTCTAAAATAAATAAAAACATTTTTTAAAAAGTTGTAACATACATGCAATGGAATGTCAGAAGAAGAAAACAAGAAAGGAACAGAAGAAATATATGAAACAATGACTGAGAATTTCCCCCAAATAAATGTCAGGCAGCAAACCACAGATCCAGGAAGTCTAGGCAACATCAACTAGGATAAATTCAAAAAATACTACACCTAAGCATATCATTTTCAAATTACAGAAAAATCAAACATAAAGAAAAATCTTAAAAGAAGCCAGAGGACAATCTATATAATCACAACTTTTTAAAAACTTGTTAGATAGCTGAGGTTACTGGATAACTGGTTATCCTAACTTGAAATACAGGAGTCTCTAAAGAGAGACAAGATCCAAACATGGCCAGCTGTCTAATTATTGATCTTTGTGTGGGTACAGAGGCTGAGGTCTTCTATGTTGTCCTCTTGGTGATGTCACTCTCCTTGTCATTATTGTTGTTATTATTTTGGTAACTCCATCAAGTGACATTAGGACTGGGCACAATGTGTGTACACCAATATTTATCAGTTGGATAACAGTGGTTGGGTAGATGAGTAGATTGATGAAGAATACATTTAATATATTTTTTAAAGTTCTAAAAGAAGAGAATGCAAAGATATAACTGGCAGGATTAGTGGGCACTAGATTCCAAGAGTATACAATGAACTTCAGGTATGGATTAAAGAGTCTGTCCTAAGTAAAGGCTGCTTAGTTAGGCAAGAGCAGAAACTTCAATGTAAGGATAATTTTAAAAAATGTTACCACTCTTGAATAGTGGCCTGGCAGTATCGGTATCCTTCCAGCTGGTAAACATGAAATACTGCTATGTGGCTTCTGATGGAATTTACCATGGTCTGATGAGAAATAACTCACATGCGTGAAACTGAAGGGACTAAAAGCTGAGATTACTAACTGCTGGCCAAGTAAAACAGACAGTGAGATCAGCATGATCACCGCAGGCCAAACCACCAACTCCCTCCTCTTGGTAAGCACAGCCCGGAGCATTATAATCTTCTACGGTTGGATTACTTGACTGTAAAAGTGGCTGCCCACAGTTTCTCTGTTTTCACTTCCATCTAGGACTCTCTGTTGAATACTTTATTACTCAGTGGTGCCCAGGGCCACACTTTCCCTGTGCAATATGTTCCAAGAATGGTTTGTTTCTCCTTTGGAAAAGAAGTGCTCATGTAAGAATAAAGCAGGTATTTCCCTTTTGATCTCCTTCCACAGAGATTTCTGAAGGCTCACAGCCTTTGTCTCAACCTGAGCTGAAGAGTTTAACAGACTCTTAGCCATTTTCATGCCTGTTCCTGTGTGTGTTCCTTTTCTATTCATCCAATCATGCCTTCAGATAGACCTTTGGCAAGTGGGTTTCGGAGTGTCCCGATAAAGAACTTTATGTAACATTTTCTCGCTCACTTTAAAGCTCCTTCGATCTTTCTTTGGCAAGAGATTAAAACAAACATCTGAAGAAGCACAGTGAGAGCTTTGGGTGATGCCAGCACCTGAGCCTTCAGTTCTGGCCCTGTTTACTCAGCTGGACCGGCCGACCTGTAGGCTGCCCCAGAGCAGAGATGTTGTCACTAGAGACAAACACAGACTTCATCACCACAGACTTAGAGCCACTGTAATTTGGCAAGCATTAATCTCAGTTCCCAAATACACTGAAATCTGTTTTTCTGTCATTTCTATTTTGAGCTCCCATTTTACTGGGATCCAGGCAGAAAGCCAATCTCAGTCAAGATGGTGTTACATCTGAGTTCTGGGGAACTTACACTAAGGTGCAGGGGTCGGCAGGACAGTCTTTGGTGTTATCTGGTCACTCAGCACTGCTCAGGTGTCCCTCATTCATCAAGAAGGGGATTCACTCAGCTGTTTCTACCTCTGCAGGCATGGGATCTCTTCAAGGCTGCCTAAGGTCCCATCTGCATGAACATGCATCCCTGTGAAGCCATATCCTCCAAGGACTTGCAGGTCCTTCCCAGAGCATTGGCTGGGGAGCAGGGCACAGGACCCTCTCTCTAGACCCTCAGACAGCCACACTCCTTTCATTGTCCTTTCCAGACCCAGGGGACTCTATTGTAGGTGAGGACTTACAAACAGGAGTGCTTGCTAGGGCTGCTGTAACCAAATACCACAAACTGGGTGGCTTCAACCACAGAAATTTATTTTCTCATTGTTCTGGAGGCTGGAAGTCTGAGATCAAGGTGTCATCAGGGTTGGTTCCTTCTGAAGGCTCTGAGGGAGAATCTTCCACGCCTCTCTTCCCTAACTTCTGGTGATTTGCTGGCAATCTTTGGCTTGTAGAAGCATCTCTGATGTGATCTCTGTCTTTGTCTCCACATGGTGTTCTCCCAGTGTGCATGTCTATCCCCAAATTTCTATAGGGACACCAGTGACATTAGATTAGGGGCTCACCATACTCCAGTATGACTTGATTTTAACTAATTACCTCTGCAATAATCCTATTTCCAAATAAGTTCACATTCTGGGGTAAAGGAGATTAGGACTTCAACATAGGAGTTTAGGGGCATACTCAGGCCATAACAAAAGGTGGGCAGGTCATTGGGTAATGGAATTCTTTCTCCCCTTATTCCTGCTTCTCCTCAGGATTTTTATCCAAACATGTTGGCTATTCCCTTAGGACATCATTCCTTTAAGAGTTTTGGGCTTTTGGAAACCAAGGCAAGTATTTTCCTTTCATTTTGCTTTCTCCCCTAGGTGTTGCACAAACAGCAGCTTAGTCGTGTGAATGCAAGCAAAAGGAAGAAAAATCAATAAATCAGTCAATATCTCACAGAAGCTATCCTGACACATAAGTGAGCATTCCTTTTCCTGGAGTACTGAAGAGGAGCTAGTGGGGGAGGATTTGGTGATTCAGGATTCCAGCCACGGCCTCTTTGGAGATGAGAGTTGACAATCAGCAGTCATTCAAATAAGAAGAGAGGAACACACTTTTAAAAAACACATTTATTTTAAAATTTTACATAATCTTTGGGTAATTCAGAATTAGCTTAGGCATTTTTTTAGAAGATGTCTCAATTCCAAACCATGCCAACAGCTATTTGAGTGATAAAATGATTAGAGACCTCATGACAAAGGATGAAGAGATGACTACTGAGGGAGACAGAACCCCTTAGAGACAGGGGCTTTCCTAATTTTAAATTATCTGTAACAAATATGAAACATCTTGCCAGACCAACAGTATGTGAATTTTACCAGAGTATCTATGTAGAGCATAGAATCACACTTGAATTCATTTGATCCCTTATATTAATAATAACTAAAACTAGCATCTACCCAGTGTAGTCTCAGTGTCCACACCAACATCTATCTCCTGAGGATGGAATGACACATTCCTCTGCACTCAGTGTTCATGATTCACGGATCGCAATGAGAGAATCAAATAAGAGCAAAAAGCAAGCCAGGAATGTATGGGCCCTGGGAGGCAGGTAAGACTATTTCCACACAGCAGTTAGCGGCCCAAGAGCTCCTCCACCCATCCCAAGTGGTATCAGGCCCGGGCTGGGCTGCAGACGGGGAGGAGGCATGTTCTACCCCCTCTATTGCCTCAGATGGTTTCCTGGTTGTTCCAAACAGGGTAGTTGTTTCCCAACAGGACAGTTAATTTCCTAAGAACAGGACCCCATCTCTAGCCTCCTTCAAAGAAGGGTGCTGCCCAGGTGTGAGCAGAGAGCAGGTCCTTAGTAAGGGAAGGAAGGAAACTGCCATGTACTGAGCACCTGTTAGGTGCCAGGAACAGAGCCAGGGTAGGTGTTTCATGTGACCCTCACAACAGCCCTGTGAAATAGGCTCATCACCCTCAATTTACAGATGTGGCAACAGAGGTTCAGACAGGAGAATTTGCCCATGGTGGCATAGCTAGTAAAAAGGGGAACCTCAGACTGAAAACCCAGGGCTTCTCACTCCAGGCTCTTTCCACTGCCTATCGAAGCTGAGCAACTGGCAGCAGATGAGTACTATAGCTCCCAGGTGGCCGGCCTGGAGCTCAAACATTAGAGGCCCTTGAGCACGAGGGTCCTGCTCCAGAAGTCCAGAGGTCTGGAGATAGGAGGCCTGGCTCTACAGCATTATTTAGTAACCTTGAGTAAGTCCTGTACTTTCTCCACACCAGGACCAGTCCAGGGTGGTTCTCTACCAGGGAGCGGTGGTGAGCAAACTATCTAGAATGTATGTTTACAGACCACAGTGGGGGAGCTTCTGCTGGGAGATTCTGTCCCTGACCCCTTGCTAGAGAGGCAGAGGACAAGGCTATCATCCACCTTGTGAAAATCAGTTATGGTCTCTGACCTCTGAGAGCAACTTTAAGTTCTCAGGAACCATACCCCCACACACTCCCTGAGAGACCTTTCACAGAAGGCCCATGAAGGTCAAAAACATCAGTTCAGGATACTTTTAAAGGAAAAAATGCTTAGAAGTAATCTAGGAGGGGGAAGACCACTTTAAGGGGGGAAAAAAAGGATGGCAGTTAGAGGGAGGTTTGGGTTGGGCATGAAAAATGAAGTGGTGGATCCAGTTATAAGCCCAGCTAGTAGGACAGGGTCAGGGCAGGCCAAGCTGAGCCTGGAGAAATCAGGTTTTTGGCAACATTTTTGTCCGGTATCTGCCATGGGGCTGCACTTGCTGCCTCACACATGGATTGGGGTTTCCCTCAAAAAATAATTTGAGCCTGTAAGTTCAAGTAGACTTTAGAGAATAAATACGAGTAATAAAGGCAGAAAGGGAAACACAACTCAAATGACTCAGACAAAATCTGTTGGGCATGTTTCTCTTTTTCCTCTAAAATCCATTCCACGGCCCAGCTCTCTGAAGCCCTCTATGACCCACAGACACAATAAGTGTGTGCCCTCCTCTCTGGGTACATAGACAGACAGCTCAAGCACAGCAAGCCCACCTCTCTACAGGCCCCCAGGGCACTGCACTGACTGCATCTACCTGTCTGTTGCTCCCACTAAACTGTAAGCAGCTTGAGGATGTAGACTGTATGTTTCTGTACCTCCATCTCCATATGGAAAGGAATGTAGGGTTCTCAAGACCCTTTACACATAAGCACCCAGGCTAAGCACCTGCCAAATCAGCCTGAATGACAGGAACACTGCCTCTCCCAGGGGCAGGGACCTTAGGAGCAACTTTGTTCTGGAGGAACCGAGCATGTTTCCTTCACCCTGTACCACTTATTTGCCCCGCCTCCTTCCCTAGGGCCACCCGTTACCAGACACAGTCATAATTTGGGAGAATTTCTTTAAAACATGAAATCAACATCTAGGTGCAGATTTCAAGCAATTTGGAGTGCTGGTTTGTGAGAATAATATTATTCAGATGGAGAAAACAACCCAGTTTTGGCAGTTCTGGGAGGAAAGGTGGATCTTGCATTTACCCGTGTGGAAGGAAGGGAGGGCGCTGTCTGCATAGAGTGCTAGGTGTGTGTGCATGTGTGTGGCAGGGGGCTTTGCGCTCACACCTCTATAGGAATAGGGCAGGCTGGACCTGGTTCTTCACCCTCAGGGTCCTAAAGCCCCAAGGCTCTTGCAGACAGAAGGCCTAGAGTTCAAGGAGCAGAAGGGGATTGTTCGGGAGCGTGGTCTTCCCAGGCCCAGGGTGGCCAAGAGAAGGGCTGTAAAATCCCCAATGGAGAAGGGTGAGGGCACCTGTCTAGGGAGCACACACTCAGCAGTGAATGCTCCGGAAACCAGGCAGTGTGGCTTTTCCAAGCAGGTAAATGTCCTTGTCTTTGCCCTGGTTGAGGTACTTCACCATATTCTTCTCAAAGATGAGTGGGTGGTAGGCGCCCATGGTGCAGGCGCTGTCGAAGAACTTCTGGTAGTAGTGGCACAAGTCTGTCTTGCGCTTGGATGGGAGGAACTCGTAAATATCCACCTGGTCACACAGTGTCATCATGATGATGATCCCTGGAGAAGGGAGCAGAGGTAAGTCCTGCCAGACAACCCATCCCACACCTCGGAGCTCTGCCCAATGAGTCTACAGCTCATGATCCCAAATTTGGGGAGATATCTATCTGGAGTTTCTAGTTATTACTATGGTTCTCAATCTGAGTCCTTCTGGTAAGTCAATGTGGCAAGCTGTTCCTCGAGGGTCACTGAGCCCGATGCACCTTTGTATCCCCAGCATGTAGGCCAGGACCTGGTCATGTTAGGTCCTCCCTAAATATTAGTGGATTGAAGGATTCCATCTACCCTCAATGAATTTATCAATGTAAATAAGCTATATGAAGAGAGAGGACACAGCGAATGAGAAGATAGTACTATCACATGTACATAATACTTTCTAGCATTTTTTATCCCAGAGGAGCCTCTTAGATGGTGCTATTTGGGAGAAGGTATTTCTTATGGTACTTTTAGGGAACAGTTCTCCCTCCTCTGGGAGGAAGGACATTTAGAACAGGAGCACACCATGGTCTGTATTGATGAGCTCTGCTCATTCAGGCAGGAGATTGGAACCAAGGGGTGGGGCTAGGTTGGTGCTCTTGGGGAGGCGGTACAGATACTGAGATGCAAACCCAACAGGAGGCAGGAGACTGCTGCTACCACCCACGCTTGTCCCCACCAGTCATCTCGTACAGGACACACCCTTCTCTGGGCCTCAGGTTCTTCATCTGCCCCAACAGGGTGATATACCCACCTCCTACCACACAGGCTATTATTGTTAGGAGGCGATAAGATCATGGCTCTAAGACCCCTTTTGTCAACCATAAATATAAAGAATCTTTATATGGAGCGGTTCCCACTAATAGCAAAACTCTAAACTGCTAGCAGCAACTTAGTTCCAGAAGAATCAGACATGGCGAAAGCCCCCCTCTGCCCTCTGGCTGCCCCTGGTCCAATGGGGGAGAAAAAATACCTCTGCAACTAAGGGGTGTATGCCCAGCAAGAGTGCTTCTAGAAATTATGGGAAAGAGTGCTTCCTGTGAGAGAGGGCTCAAGTAAAACTCCTGGAGCACTGGTGTGGGGCCTGGCAGGGGCCATCGCCATGAGGGATGGGCAAGGGGGGAGGACTGGTGGTGGGGGGGGGAGAGGATGGGCAAAGGCAGGGCAGTAGAGCAATAAGAAAATATGTTCCCCATGATGCTTCCCCAACTCTTCCTGCTCAAAAGGGCTCCAGGATAAGCCCCAAATGCACCCATTCAAAAGTTGAAGAGAAAGATATGAAGATGTGAAACAAGAAGAGACCCTGCCTCTTTCTGTAAAGAATATCTCTGAAATTAAACACTTATTTGTTCATTTACTCAGAGAGCATTTAGCACAGGCCTGTCCTGGGCCAGATCCACAAAGGATGAGTCAACCACAGTCCCCACCCTGAGGGAGTTTTCAGTCTAACGGGAGGTCAGAGTCCCCACCCTTGAGGAAGTTTTCAGTCTAACAGAGAAGGTCACAGTCCCCACCCTTGAGGGAGTTTTCAGTCTAACAGGGGAGGTCATGGTCCCCACCCTGAAGGAGTTTTTAGTCTAATATGGGGACAAGTAAATTACACAATGATGAGTGGCTGGGGCCATTGGTGGAAAGTGGTCCACTGCAGGAGCCCAGGGGAGGGAGCTTCCCTTCCCGTGCACATACGAAGGCTCGAACCTTGGATATCGTCCATGGTTCAGCCAAACTTAAAGTGAAAGGACAGAGAGGTCATGAGGGCCAAGAGGACTGCAGAAAGTCCAGGGAGAAAGTCTGTGGCCAGCATTCAGGGCCCTCTGCACTCTGAACCCCAGCCCACCCCATGTCAGCTCCCACAGCTCCATTTATGGCTCCTAAACCCAGTCAGGCTTCTCTGCTCATTCTCTCAGGACCACATCTAGCTGAACAATTTTTAGAATTTTGATTAAAGTATTATTGATTTTTCCTTTATCTTCTGATTTTAATATAGCTCAGCATAATATCATTACTGATCCTGTCTTTATTTAAAATATTGATATTTCATGCATCATAAAATTTTGCATTAATTGTGATTTTTAAAAGATAATGTATTAAGATACTGAATTGTTACTGAATTTGGCACCTGTTTAAATTGTGTGCCTGGTGCCAGTGCCTCACTCTTCTCAACTGAGTCCCAGCCCCACTCCTCCAGTGCTCCCGCCTCCCCTATCTGTGCTTTTCTCTATTCCATCTCCACTTGCCAAATCTGCTCCTCTCAAAGGCCTGATCCAAAGCTACTCCTCCACGAAGCTCTTGGACTGTCCACCTAGAGGGGGTCCTTTCTCCTGTGGCACTAGGGTGGTTGCTCCCTCCTGGCACAAAATAAATGTTTCCTCAGACACCTGACTGAACTCTCCCACTGAACACCCTAAAGAAGAAGGAGCCTATCTTATTAATCTCTGTATCTTAGCTAGAACTGGAACAGTGTACAAACCCAGCAAAAACCTAGCAATTGTTTGGTGAACGAATGAATGAATGAGACAACAGAAGACAGCTAATCTCTTCTAGAAACAAACACGCGAGGTCTTTCCCCAGACATGGACTCACCAAGCATCCCAGAGGACGGGGGGTTTGGCTGAATCTTCTCTGAGGAGATTTCTTGAATGATGTCCCACAGCTCCCAAGGCATCTGGGGTCTGAGGATGTAAAAGGGCTGATCGGGATGGAGCCTACGGTAGCTCTTGTACTTATCAAAGAACCTGTAGTCGGGTTTCTGATACCACTGAAAAATAAGGAAATGGTCTCAAGGAGAGAAGCATCCTCAGCACTTGGGGGGACCCTGGGGGAAGGCAGCGAAGGAGCAAAGCAGAGCCTGAGGCATGGCTCCTTCCTTGGGCAGCTTCCAGACATCCCTCCACATCACAGCTCTCACTTGATAGCAGTAGGGAGCAACACGTAGCTTGTGCTCACAGGGAATTTTGAGGTTGGTGACCTTGGAGCAGCTTCAGACTTAAGATCATAGAATCTGGGAACACTATCAGTGCTGAAAGGGGCCCTTGGCACCATCTAACCCCACTGTCATTTTTATTTTTAAAGGGGTGAAAACTGGGACACAGTTTGTCACATCTATGGGTCGAGAGTTTTTGTCCTGACCCTAGCAAATTTCAGTTTTAAGCTAGATCAATTAAAACTGTAGAAACTGAGGTAGTGAGGGTGCAAAGGATCACCAGAGCCTGTCAGCTATTGCTATGTCCAACTTGAAAATTCAGTGTCCTGAGAATAGTGCACTCTGTCCTTTCTAAAGCCATTCTCCTATGGCCACTGCAGCCCACATCAGGGACAGGCCAATTGCCACACATGACAGAGAGAGGGCTGTTCGGAGAGGCCAAGAGGCCAACAGGCCTGACACTCTCTCTTCTTCCCTGAATGAGCGGTTACGCATCTGGTCCTTTGCTTAGGAAATCAAGTCCCGGAACAGGTAACTTTCCCTCTCCACATTCTAGTTTCCTCATCTGCAAAATGGGAACAACCACACTTCTACCTACTTCCTCATGTTGTTTTAAGAGTGAAATGAGGAGAATTCTGGAAACTGAAAGTGTGGGGCAAGTGTGATGATGTGATTTACAGGACTAATAGCAACCACTGTCCATTCCTGCTGATGCTCCATGCCAGATGGTGAGCAGAACCCCTATTCCTCCTGATACAAACCATCATCAGGAGACCAACAGATGGCAGTGTGGACCAGAGCACAGCGAGCACTGGTATAGGACAGGAATACTTCTGAACTGCCTGCCAGTCCAGATGAAATAGAGTGAAACAGCCAGTCCTCGTGGATGGCCCAGCTGTGACTTTAAAATCCAGGAGCTCAGGAAAAACTATTGATAAATAAGAAACTCAATTCCTGTTTCCGAAAGATACCCACTTACCTTGGAGATATCCGAATGGTAAATAGATGGGTCCCATACAATTAGGATTCCTTCATTGTATAAACTGTCTTTGAGGAAGTTCTTTTCTGTGGTGACCAACTGTAGGAAGAAACAGACAAGCTGTCACGTGGGCATTTACATATACATGTTTGGTGTGGACCACATCGCAAGGACCACCTGAGACCTCAGAGCCCCATGAGGCTTCTAAGTTTTCATGCAGCACTTAATTTCAGTGAGGAGAAGGCAAAGATGCTGGAAATGTGTGGCCCTCAAAATCAATTATGATCAATTTTGTTATAATTGATCAGCCACAGAGTAGAAAGAGTTGCACTCAGACTTTGATATTACTGGGGCGAGGGCACAGTAAAAATGGCTTATAGATAGTCCCCTGCAGTTATACTTCAAAAGAGGGCCAAAGGGGTGAAGTTTAAGGTCAGAATTTCAAAATAATATCTGGAAATCCTTTTAATCGCCTATAAAGTCCAGTACACAGTATTTACACATTGTGATGGAGAAAGATATATTATCTCTCATGAGTCCAATACAGCCAATGATTTCTGCAGCTGTGTCTGTGGTTGAGCATCAAATAAAGTCATCAGTTTGTATGTAGGGGCCAGGGTATATGCAAAAACATGTATCTCTAAACACAAGAATCTCACCAGGCTGATGAGATGATTACAAGTAACCTACTGGAGACCAGTCGCAGCTCCTCTCCTCCCCCACATTCCCATTCTGGCCTCCATGCGCTGGTTCAACTCAGCTGGGCAAAATGTGACTAGCATAAGACTCCCAGGCCAGCTGTGCTGGGTCAATTTTGCAAAATGTATTAACATCCTTAAAAAAATAGTATGTATGCCCTTTGACTCAGTAATGTCACTTTTCAGTATCTATCCTAAGAGAATGTAAACTCAGGGAGAAAATTATGCACAGAAATGTTAATTAAATTACTTACCAACATAAAAAAAAAGTATGGTGGCATCAGGTGAAAGATGCTAGAATTGGATACAGAAAGACCTGAGCTCAATTCTTGGCTTTGTCACTAACTTATCTGGTGACCATGAGCAAGTGGGGTGATCTCCTTAGGCCTTCATACTCATCAGATTGGCTACAGGAGCGAATGAGGAAGACAGAAACGGGGCCCCAAACATTGACAGTGAAAGAAGCCAGGGCCTCTCTTAAGAACTCCAAAACCGAGACATGAAATCAGCTGTCAGACCTTAAAAAGCAGGTGGGAGATGACGTTGCCCAGGTAGAAAATGAGAGGGACATGTGACAGAAATCAAATCAAGAACTGACTGAAAATGAAAGGAAGAATCACAACAATAACAATAACCCACCCCACCTCGGTCACTCGCCACAGAGAAGGTGGAGACTAATCAATGCCACTGCAGTGGCTTCAGAACAACTAGGGGAGGGCACACAGTCTGTGTACAACCCGAAGAACAGCAATTTGCCACAAGCCTCTTAGGTCATTTGGCTACCTCGTCTCCACACCTTCCCCAGATGTAGAAAGGCGCTGGAAATCTGAAAAATATAATCCTGTTTCTTCAGTATATCTTTGAGACAAGAAATATGGGTGGTGGGCCCGCCTTGGCCAGGGATTGTGCAGTTATACAGGGTGCCAGGGTGAGGGTGGCCATGAGGCCAGTGAGTGTTAAGGAATAAATAAGAATAGGCAAAGTCAGGGGAGTGTGACGGCAAGAGGGAGGCTCCTCAGACAGAAGAAACAGCATGTGCGAATCTTCACGAAACTACAAAGAGAGTACGTGGCAGAGTCTGCTCGGTGTCCCCCAGTAGCCATTCTCTCTTTCTTCTGGGTAACAAACATTCCTGATGTTTACCTCAAAACAAGCTAACTAAAATAAAGACTACAAAATAATACTGAATGTAAGCTGTAGTTCAAAAACACTTTTAAATTTAAAATAAATAAATAAAAAGAACAGAGAAAGTAAAAATAAAATATTAGAAGCATAAGTTTTTTCCTGAGCTCTGCTTCTTTCTATGCAGAGTGCTGACAACAGGTGATTTACAGTGCTCATGAGGATTAGTGATAACTGGGATTTTTATAAATGTCTCCTCCTGCCACAGCCCCTCTCCAACAGTTTTCTTAGTATACAAAACTGGAGGCGAGTGGCAGCCACTTCTGGTACCCTGAGACCTTCCTAGGATCTGGGGCTCCACTGTGCTCAGAAATCTCAAGAGAGATGCACAAAGTTTTCTCCTTTACAGTAAAGGGTAACAGTAATGATAACAAGAGATGCTGTTTAATGATAATTATTCCAAGTCAGATACTTTCACATATTGTCTCAATTCATTTTCACGATAGCCCTAGGAGGCAATTATTAATCTGCCCATTTTTATAAACAAGGAAATAGAGATGCTAAGTAACTTGCCCAAGCCAAGTTAGCAAGTAAGCCGAGGAGTCTGAATTAGAACCCTTTTGACTGACACCAGAGTCCACACTTCTAATCTGCACAGTGCACTGCCTCATGCAAGGACGCTAGGATAGGACACCCTTGGCTCTTGCAAGGAAATCAGAAAGCAAGCATGTGGTGAGGGGTATGGAAGTGTCATGAGAATTTTGCTTTTTGTCTGAGTTCTCATGTGTCACAGCTGGAAGATCCTTGAGGGACTAGATCCAAATCCATCATTTTCAGATGGGAAAGCTGAGGTCCAGAGAGAAGAGAGACTGTCTGAGGCTTCAAGGTGAGTTTAAGGCAGTCAGAACCAGAGGTCAGCTCCTACCAAAGTGTTCTTTCTGCTCCCACAGGGCTACATTCATAAACCACAAAATATTAAAACAAGCCAGTGCACTATCAGGATCTAGGCCATCCTCAGTTCTCACAGTACCCAAAGAGGGAATGATCATTCACTTGAGCTAGTTGAGGCAAACAAAAAAGTAATTCATGAAACTACTAAGAAGGGGAGATAAATGCTAGTTTCATCCAGAAAGAAGCAGCAGAAAGTGGCTGGGGCTGGGATCTGGTGGACAGAAAGGGGAGAAGCCAGCAAGCACCCCTCAATCTTAAATAGATATGGCTCTGAACTTAACACATTAATTCTGACATCAAAGAGTCCCTCAAAAAAACAAAAAAGCCTCAAAACTGCTCAGGGAATTGGGAGACTGCTTTGAGTCTAACTCACTCTGTGGTCTTAAGTGGGTCCCTTCACCTCTCCAGGCCTCAGGTTCTTTATTTATAGGACATGACCATCCTGTAGGGTCCTGCCTAGGTGACCAGCTATGCTCAGGGCACATCTCAGTCTGTCATTTTTTTTCCAAATGCAGCAGAAGGGACTTGGGAGAGAATAAAGCTCCTCTCAACTGCACCTATACTCACCCACAAGCAGAGTCTGGCCTGAGTTCAGGGATCCTTGGGGACTCTAGATGAGGAGAGTAAGTCATTGCCAAAGCAACAGATCCCCAAGGAGCACCTGCCAGGAAAAGGCTACACAAGGGAGATGGAGTGTTGCTGTTTTAGCAACCTGTTTAAAACAACCTTCCCAGTCATAAAGTAAGAAATGCTCCCTGCAAAAAGTTAGAAAATACAAGAATATACACACACATTTATATCTATAGAAAGAAGAAAATGATAACCACCCATAATTGCATTCTTCAGATATTACCACTGTGACTGTGTTAGTTTTTCCCTGTTATTGACTAAATTGTGTCCCCTGCTCCCCAAATTCTTATGCTGAAGCCCTAACCCCACATGTGACTATATTGGAGATAAGGTCTTCAGGGAGGTAATTAAGGTTAAATGAGGTCATAAGGATGAGGCCCTAAACTGTTAAGACTGATGTACTTATAAGAAAAGGAAGAGGCACCAAAGAGCTCTCTCTCTCCCTATGCACACAGAGGAAAGGCAGTGGGGAGACACAGAGAGAAGGCAGCCATCCACCAGGCAGAAAAAGATCTCCACTTTGATAGTACCTCAATCTTGTACTTCTGGCCCTTAGAACTGTGAAAAAATAAATCTTTGTTGTTTAAGCCACCCCATCTATAGTGTGTGTGTGTGTGTGTGTGTGTGTGTGTGTGTGTGTGTGTGTGTGTGTTAGACATTGATATATCTTAACTATAGCATCTACATGTAGTGGTTTTGTTAAACTCACACAACAATCCAGGTCAATGCCTTCTTATTTATTCCTCACAATATTTCCAAGCTCCAAACAGGCATGAAAAGGAAGCTTTCCGAGGTTATGTAACTGCTCAAGATCACACAGCTAGGTAGGGATAGAGCTGAGATACAAAGCAAGGTCTGTGGGATCTTGTCCCACTATACCAGGCAACCTTAATTCAAAAATGTTAAGTTATAAGAAAACGAAGTGTGTGTTCTGGTTGACAGATCTGCAAATTTGCCATAGTTGCAAAGAGAGTCAGTGCTATAGGAAGACATACAAAAGGGTGGTCAGTGTTTTGAGTAGATATTAAAAATCATATGGAGGCTCTGAGCCTTCAGGGAAGGCCTGACCTGAACAGGACGTGCTCTAAAAGAGAGAAGGGCTCCACAAATTGAACCCCCCCACAAACTCCAAATCAGAGGGGCCTGTAATTCTACCCAGCAACACAGGAAGTCATCAAAAGCAACTATAAAATATTGGATGAAGTTAATGTTGAAAAGTACTTAATGGACGCAAAAGAAATTGGTAGAATAAGCTATGAAACTTATCCACAAAGGAGTACCATTCAGCTATAATAAACAATGAGAAAGATTTCTATGAACTGATACGATTTCCAGAAGATAGTGGAAAAAAGCCGAGTGTAAAGAATAGAGTCCACTATATTTTGTGTAAGAAACGAGAGGAATGACAAAATGTATATACATCGATTTGTCTTTATTGATGGAAACAAAAGGATAAATCAGAAAACAATAAAGTTGGATACCTACAGAAGTGGTGGTGGTACAGGGTGGAAGGAATTTGGGAGGGAATGACCCTTCCCTGAGTATACCTTTTTGGATAGTTTGAATTTTGGAAGCATGTTAATAATCTGCATATTTTAAAAAGAGGAATGAAAAGAAAAATCTAAAACTGAAACACAATGAGTACAATTGAATTTCAAATGAATTCAGTAATTTTGGTGAAGAGAACCAGGAGGACTAATCCAGGTAACTTAGGTGCATATAATTTGACTCTGTAAAGTGAGTCTTGGGCGGAGTGTGAGGAGAACTCCAAACACATCTGGAACTCTCTTTAGCAGGGTTGCTTTATGTAGAGATATGCAAAGCAATGTGCAAAGAATTTTAGATGTATTATGAATTTGAACAAATAGATAAATGTGCTGAGGTTGTTAGAAGCAGGATTCTCACTGTGAAAGAAGGAGGAATACAAATACAGAATGGAGAAGGCAAGAAATACCTTTATGTGGATGGACTGAACTTGAAGGTATCAACTTTAGTCTATCATTTCTAAAATAGGCATATTTGCATGTACATGCCTGTGTCTATAAAGATGTGTATATATACACACAGGTATATGTACATATATAGGTAAGTGAATGAATACATGCAGATATTATATATGTACAGGTATACTTGTGTGTATGTATACATATAATTCCTAGCTCTACCTGTTTAAAGGGATCAAAAAACAGACACCTCAGTAGGCATGAACACACCCACCTACTGCCCAGATATTGATTTCTAATACCAGTTTTTACTTAAAGGAACCAGGGCTCCTTGGAAAACAATGATAAATCCCAGAGCTAGGATAGAATAGTATGGAGAAATAAAACTTCCCTGGATCTCTCAGTGCTCCTAAAAAAAGAGCCCTAGACTCCTGAGACTCTTCATTTACCATGAGAATAAAACTGTAGCTATTTGTCTAGCTAATTGCTTTGCTCTGATTCAAAACATAAGCCCTGGCCAGTGTAGCTCAGTTGGATGGAACATCGCCCCGTGCATCAAAAAGTTGAGGGTTCCATTCCCGGTCAGGGCACATACCTAGGTTGTGGGTTCAGTCCCTGGTCAGGGCATGTATAGGAAGGCAGCCAATCAATGTTTCTCACATCAATGTCTCTCTTTCTCTCTCCCTTGCCCTTTCTCTAAAATCAACGTGCATGTCCTCTGGTGAGGATTAAAAAAAAACATAATAAAACTTTTCTTATCTCCCCAAGAAGCCAAATGGTTGTAGCCCAGACTATATCTATAGGTTAATATAGAAATAGTCCAAGAGGCCAGGAGAGCTGGAGCAGGAGGAGAGGCCCAGGAGCTGAGAAACATCTCTAGGTGAGCTTATATACCAAGGGCTGGGGTAAGAGGGGGACCCTTTCAGGAGAAGAGGGTAGTTACCTCCTGTCCTTTTATAAACAGGGGGAAAATCACTTAATTGTTGTCCCTGTGCACAAGGTATCTGGCTACTCATGGAGGATAACTGACCTGGCTTTTGTTGCTTTGCCTTATGAGTAAGAACTTGGACAAAGAGGGATAATGACTTAATTATTTATTGTAAATATTTAAGAAACCTGTCTCTGATCCAGAATATTTTGTGTGTACATTTAGGATAAAATTAACAAAGATAAAATATTAAAAACCCAACAGATAGGCACAAAATGAACTGGAACATCTTGTTATGCCAGAAAATATAGAAGAGTTTAAAAAAAAAATGATGAGGGCATGCACACCACAGAGAAACAAGAGCTGCCAGCTTGAGGGAATTCCCACTGGCCAAATCTGGGATGACTGGAGCACCAAAGTAATTAGAACAGTAATGAATTACAAACCACTAAAAAATTAGAAACCCATGAATTCTTACCAATAGTAAATAGAGACAGAAAGGAAAGAAAGTTGGAAGGGAGGGAAGGAGACAGGGAGGGAAGGAATAAATGGAGGCGAGGAAGGGAGGGCTCTCGCTTATAGTAGAATCCTGAGTGCTAAGCAGATGATGTGGAGGAGGGAAAGCTGGGGTTACAAGGCTACCATTTTTCAATCATCATATTAAAGGTTAGTTCAGGCAAAAGTGATCAAAGCATGTTAAACATAGAAGGAAATTTTGATGAGGAGCAGAATAGTGGCATAGTATTACAGGGTTCACACGTGGACCGAAAAGGAAAAGTGAAGAAATCAGACACCACCTTATCCAGGTGATGATGAAACTTTTTCTAGCTGAGGGGCAGATGCCTCCTGGTATGTGCTCTTAGGAAGACACAGCAGTATTTATGTAATTTTCCAGCCAGGAATGCATAAACTGAATTTAATATAAAAATAAACAGAATCTCATATCAGACAAACCCAAATATTTTCTTAATTTTTTTTAAAGGATTTTATTCTTCAAAAATGTCAATGTCTTAAAAGGCAAAGAAAGTTTATAGAAATTTTCTAGATTAAAGGAGATTAAATGCAATACTTGACCCTGAACCATATCTTGGACCAGAAAGGAAAACACATGCCATAAAAGTCATGAGCAAGTCAGTTAACAAAACTGGGATGCAGAGAGATTAGATAAGAGCATGATATCACTATAAATGTATAAAGTTGACAACTATGCTTTGGTTGCATAAAACAGTATCATTAGGAATACAGACTAAAGTATTATCTTAGTCATACTATATAGCTAGTATAAGGAAATACCATAGACTGGGTGGCTTAAACAACAGACATATATTTCTCACATTTTTGGAGGCTGAGAAGTCCCGCCCTGAGGTACACACTGTTTTTTTAAGTTTTTATTGTGGTAAGAACACATACCATGAGATCTCCCATCTTAACAAATTTTTAATTGTACGATACATCATTGTTATAGGAACTGTAGGCACAATGTTGCACAGCAGGTCTCTAGAACTTACTCATCTTGCATAACTGAATCTTTATACCCATCGACCAACAACTACCCATGTCCCCCTCACCTCAGCCCCTAGCAACCACCACTCAACAATCTGTTCCTATAGACTGTTACTCAGCCTCAAAAAAGAAGGAAATTCTACCATATACAACAACACAGATGAACCTGGAAGACAGTATGCTAAATGAAATAAGAGAAACACAGGACAAATACTGCATTATTCCACTTATGTGAGGTATCTAAAATAGTCAGACTCATAGAAAAAGAATATGCACAGCTTTTGCCCTGCACCTTTACGGCCTTTGTGTGTGTAGGTGGGGGAAGAAGAGGGAGGTCTTTTCTCTTCAACTAAATGGAAGCCCTTTGCCTTCTCTCGCTCTCCCCCCATACCAAGCAGGGTCCGGTGGGAGCTTATTTGCTTGACTGAATGGAATCCGGGCAGCTGGCTGCACACCTGATGGAAAGGTCACACAAGGAAAGACTGAGAGCAGTCTGACATGTTCAAAACCACTTGTGACTCAAAGCTTAGAAATGAGCTGAATCTCACATCAAATTACACCTCCTTCTCTGGTTCTGAAGAATATCAGCCACCTAGATTGTGTCTGCTGGCCCAAATCCATTGTGTCTAAATTTCAGCTCACAAATCATGATGTTAAAGTACTATATCAAGGGAGGCTGGGGGTGTCCATCAAAATTACCAGCTCACCCTAGCAGTCTTGAGATCTGCTATTGATAGAAACCACCCCACCACCACCACCTATCCAGACGGTCGGCATTTTGAGAAGGAAAATTTGGAGCTTAAAAGAAAGTTTAGGGGATTTAAAGTGCTGCTGGCAAACAAAGCTAGACCCAAATCTATGGTGATCACGTACTCTCTGCACTACCCAGAACAACTCACATAAATTCTTCTTTTATTATTAAATTTACTGGGGTAACATTGAGTAATAACATTATATAAATTTCAGATGTACAATCATACAATACAACATCTGTCAAAGAGGGGTCAAAGAGCACAAGGTGAGGGAAGTAGAGGTGTTGAGCATACATAAACTTTGAGCTTCAGTGGCCTCATTTAAGATAATGGTTGGCACCCGGCCGGGCGTGGCTCAGTGGTTGAGCGTCGGCCTAGGATCCAGACGATCGGGGTTCGATTCCCGGTCAGGGCACATGCCCGGGTTGCGGGCTGCAGCTGATCAATGACTCTCATCATTGATGTTTCTCTCTCTCTCCCCCTCCCTCTCCTTTCCTCTCTCTGAAATCAATAAAGATATATTTAAAAAAAAAAAAAGATAATGGTTGGTAATCACACCTCACATGAGTATCAAAAAAATAAGATATGCATGGGCCTTAGACAACGAAAGTATTTACTAAGTAGCAATAGCTACTTACTCAGGAAAGTCCCTTTGAGTGATCTGAGGCTGTCTGGTTAAAGTCCAGTCAGCACACACTAGGGCTACCCACAGCACCTAGGTTTTCTCTCCCCAACCTATATGAGAGCTTCTTAGGAAGCCACTAGGCCTTCGTGCCCCATTGTCCCCTCCCTCGGGGCCACTGGGCGCAGCAGGGGCTGAAGCTGAGTTTCAACCTTCTTACACTAAAAGTCAAAACTGAATTTATTTAAAGACTCACACACGTTTTGCTATATATGATTTTCCTGTTGACTCTCCCAACACCGCCTGGCACATACACGCCTGAATAGGTTTGCTGAAACTTCACAGTATGAGACCATTCGCTATAAAAAGCTACCTTCTCAGTAAGAAAACCACCTTTTGTTTTCCGTTGATTTGTCTCTGCCCAGATGCACAAAAGGTGCCACCCAAGGGAGGTGGAGAGCTGAACAAACCCGGGCCCAGCTGCCATCAGAGACAGCTGCCATCAGGAAGAGCTCTCCCTGTGGGGAGAGAAGGAGCTGCTCCCAGGTAGAATTTACTAAAGCGACAGCTCCTCTCCCAGTGCCTTGGTGCCAGCTGCTCTCAGTGTGCAGTGGTGGCACTCACTTTGCTCCTTCACAGAAACTGACACAAAATAGCTGGGATAACCAAGACAAAAGATAGAGAAGACAGACAGTGAGGAAGGACAGTGATAGGAAGGTGTCGGTCACAGGTCAGTATCACAGGAAGCACTGTCATGGAGCGGCCTGGAAAAAAAGTGTTAAAGGAACAGCCCAGAGGCATAGTGCCATGTATGGAAGGAGAGGGAGGAGGGTCGGTGTGCGTGAGGGGGACTGGGAAAGGCTTTCCTGAGAGTGGACAGTGTGGTCACCCACCTCTCGGCCCTGGCGGAGGGAACACAGCGATCTGGAGGTAGAGGGAAAAATGCCATTCTCAGTGAGAAACGATGCACTGTCCTCGGCACCCCCTTTCTCTTCATCAGATTCCAGTACTATGGCAGCTGTTTTACAACTCTGTAAACTGTAGTTAACTATAGACATGTTTACCCTATCTTGCCCGGTAGTTTCAACTGACTTCCCCCCTCCTCCTTTCCACCTCACAGATAAAAAGTTTCACTCTTTTACTCAGAATTTGTGCTCTTTTGACTTTTCCCCTGAACTGGTTAGAACATCTGCCTGGTTCTCTCATATGAATAACATAGACTGCTTAACCCAAGTTGATTTTTATATCTATATGAAGGTCATGATCTTACTTTTTTTCTAAAAATTATCCTTTTGTAGAAGTCTTACCTCACCTTGTGCTGGGCGCCTCCCAAGAGGCCCCCAGCCAGTTGACCATCCCTGCCAGGAGACAAGAGGCCCATTTGTCTGGGATCTGGGAAGGCACAGTGATGTCCCAACAGACACAGGCGAGCTTCACCGCCTCTTACAGAGCACTTGCAGAGCACTTGGAGCTGCATACCAGCCTCCAAGTGAAAAGTTCCATGCTTAGTAACCTCATCTGCTCCTACAAAGACCACGCATGGTAACACTTCTTATTTTCCTTTACAAATAAGGGAACTGAGACTCAGAAAGATAAAGCAACTTGCTCCAGTCACTCACCTAGGAAGTACTGAGGAGGGAATTTGATCAAAGTCTGTCTCTTAATTCCCAGGCAATCTTACCTTGGCTTTAAATAAAATTCCAGAATCTTTGTGGGATGGAGATTTAGTTCCTCACTAAACACCTGGAGAGATGCCCAAGAAGCAGGCAGCCTCCCCAATCTGAGTTTGCAGAGCTCCTCCAAGCTCCCTCTCTTTATTGCTGTTACCTACTGACCATACCAACCTTGATCAAACAGAGCTTGATTTCTCTCTGAATTCATGCTCTCCAGCCTCAATATGGCCAGCATGGCCTGGAAGTTTTACCCCATTCTACTGGTCTACTCCTTCCTCTACTCTCCCCAAACAATTTCAAACCTTCTTGGCTTACACATCTCCTCTACTAAAAGCTCTCCTTCTTCCCCTCCTCAGCCTCCCTCTGACAGGGCCTTGCATTCTACTTTGCAGAGAAACAGAAGCCCTTTCATGCTTCCATTACTAACTCCCCCAGCTACACCCCTCTTCCTTTTTCCTTCCGACTCCCTCCTGCTGGGCTTTGGATCTACCCCCTCTACTGCTTCATTTACTTCTCTTTTTAGCATATTCAATTTCTCCCTTTATTGACTGATTTCCCCTCACTGAGTTAATTTTTTTATTGTGGTAAAATATACATAAAATGTGCCATTTTCACTATTTTTAAGAATATGGCTCAGTAGCATTAAGTACAGTCACACTGTAGTACAACCAGCACTGCCATCCATCTCCAGAAATTTTTCATCTTCCCAAACTGAAACCTTGTGCCCATTAGACAATAATTCCTCCCTCCTCCAAAGCCCTGGAAACCACTATCCTACTTTTTGTCTCTATGAATTGACCACTCTAGGTACTTCATATAAGTGGAATCATACAATATTTGCCCTTTTGTGACTGTCTTCCCATTGACTCTTAAACATACTCAATTCTCTCCCATCTAAAAAATAAAAATAACAAAATCTGGCCCTAGGTCCCTTAACTCTCAAGAGCAATTGCCCTATTTCTCTCCTGCCCTTCAGAACCAGACTTCTTGAAAGAACTATCCACTTTTTTTTTCATTCACTCCTGCCACTCGGTCCTCCATACACTCCAATCTGGCTTCTGGCTGGCTTCAGCACTCTCCTAAAGAACTGTTGCTAAGGTCACCAGTGGTTTCCATTTTTCTAAAGAGAGAACAATGGCTGGGCAGGCATGGCTCAGAGACTGAGCATCAACCTAGGATCCAGGAGATCAAGGTTCAATTACCAGTCAGGGCAGATGCCCGGGTTTCGAGCTCAATCCCCAGCAGGGGGCATGCAGGAGGCAGCCAATCAATGACTCTCTCTCATCATGGATGTTTCTATCTCTCTCTCTCCCTCTCCCTTCCTTTCTCTGAAATAAAAAAATATTTATTTTTTTTTAAAAAAAGAGAGAGAGAGAACAATGCTTTTCCATCTTCATCAACTGGTCTCTCAGCAGCATTGGACAGTGCTCTGTTTTCATTCCCCAAAGCCCCTGCTTAAGACTTCTCCTCTCCCTTCTCTACACACTCTCTAGTCCTCTCATTCAGTCACACTAGTTCATTGCCACATAGATAGAGATGATTCACAAACTCTTATCTCCAGCCTAGACCTTTCCACTGAACTCCAGTCCCATTTGTACAACTGCCTACTTAACACCTCCTCATAAACATTTAAAAAGCAGCTCAGATCAACCATATTCGAAAACCAAGATTTTATCTCTACCCAATCCCTCTGATCCTAGCCCTCACAACCCAAAATATCTTCAAGTACTTTCAATCTCAGTGACTTTTAGCCAGCCAGTTACACAAGCCAGAAACCCATTATACCTGTGGTCCCTCTTCCTTCACCTCTCACAGCCTATCCAACACTAAAGCCTGTTGACTGCACATACCAAATAGCTCTCAAATCCAGTCTTTTCTCACATTCACCTTAATTTCTATTCTGGTGCAATTACCAGCATTTCTATTCCAGGGTGCTCCAAAAGCCTCCAAACTGTGTTTCTCCATCCACTGTAGGGCTTTTGATCACATGGAAGCCAGGGATGTTTACAAAATGTAAGTCTGAAAACATGGATGGATATTGAGAATATTGTGCTAAGTGAAATAAATCAGATGCAAAAAAATCAAGAACAACATGATTTGATTTCATTCATATGTGGGATATAAAACTGAAAGCAACAAACAAACAAAAACTCAGAGACACAGACAACAGAATGGGTGGTACCAGAGCTAAAGGGGGTAGAAAAGGGTAAAGGAGGTCAAATATATGGTAATGGAAGAAAATATGACTTTGGGTGGTGAACACACAGTGCAATATACAGATGATGTAGAATTATACACTTGAAACCTATATAATTTTATTAACCAATGTCACCCCAATAAATTTAATAAAATTAAAAATACTTAAATGCAGCCCCATAGCTTGGTACCTTCTTGCCTTCAGCCTCATCTCTCACCACACACCCCCCCACACTACCCCGCCCCACATACATTCATCTCTTCCTAGGTCCTCTTGCCCCTGCTCCCCTCCACAAGGCCTTGCCTACGCCATTGCCTCTTCTTGAAAAGCTCTTGCCCCTACCCTTCTTGCCTTCCCCCTCTCTTCCTACACAGCTATGTAACACCTCCTCACTTTTCCTGACTTCTTTGATAAGGGAAAATTTCCCTCTTATGGGCTCTGTAAGCATCCTGACCCTCTTCTTTAGTTCTCTATAGCAACTTTAAATTTCTTTGTATGACTATTTGATTGTATCTGTTAGTAACATGAGAACAGGGGCAAGTCTGTTTTGCTCATCACTGTATCCCCCACATCCATCTCAATGTCTACACACATAAATACCAGAGTACCTAATTTTACCAACATATGTGCCAGGTACTTAGTGCTTTGCATGGATTTTCTCACTTATTCCTCAAAACAACCCTATCTGCACAGAAGAAATTTTACCTGAGAGTTCATTAGGCGAATGGTGGTTTTCATGCCCACATCCTGTTGGAAGTTGGCTGTAGGAGCCCCATTAAGCCTCAGGACTGCATCATGATCATCTATAAACCACAAGGAAACAAGAAGTGATGAGTACCAGAAATACGGAGAAAGAGATAAGTTGTGGAGAAATAGAGGGCAGGAGGGGAGGGAAGAATATAACACTTCCCAATCTTTATCACATCATGATACACAGGAAGAAATTATCATATTTGTATGGTGCATTGGATAAAGTTCATAGACAGAGATGACCACCTGTCTGCTTGGCCACTGCAAGGGCTAAAGAGGTCCATATCATGGCATTCCTGAAATCCATTCAATAATACCAGTATGGCCCTGCTGGGCATGGCTCAGCTGTTGAGCATCGACCTAGGATCCAGGAGATAGAGGTTCGATTCCTGGTCAGGGCACATGCCTGGGTTGCAAGCTTGATCCCCAGTGGGAGACGTGCAGGAGGCAGCCGATCAATGACTCTCTCATCATTGATGTTTCTATTTCTCTCTCTTCCTTTCCCTTCCTCTCTCTGAAATCAATAAAAATATATTTAAATAATAATAATAATACCAGTATGTTTAGGGACAGTGGAAAAGTGACTGGGGCCATTGGGATCATTATTCCAGTTACCAAAGGAGCAAAACCAAATACTCTCTTGGTATTACCAGGAGGTTACACTTCTATCACTGTGAGAAATACGAAGACACTACCATAAGCTCGGTCTAACCTATAAGTGCAAAGCACCCCATTACACTCTTAAAAGCTTGCAGTGCCCAACAAATGGGAGGGATTCACTATGGCATCCAAGAACCACACCCCAAGTGTTCCATTTAAGAATCTGAAGCCTAGAAAGAGTCACAACCTGGTGGTGGCAGAGAAGGGAGAGAAGGTCATAGAGCTAAACTAAACCCCATTTTTTTTTTCTTTTCTTTTTTTTAAGTTATTTATCAGAAACAATGTCCTAAACCCAGCCAAGATCAAACAGACCATCTTAAAAAATCTGCTCTCTCCCTGGTTCTAGTTCATGTAGCTGCTTAAGCAGAGCTTGGAAGACTTGGAGAAATTGACTGGCATTGACCAATTCAATGGGGGAGGTAACTGTTGACTTTTATGATTCATCCCAATCCTAAACCTCTGTAATCTTATGAGAGTTCATCCCAGCCTTACTTGATCAAGCAAGTTTGGGTTCACCACTGAAATCTGCACAGATTTGGAGGTCAGGTCAATCTTCCGTGGTTCTATTTCTCTTCACGTAAGTTTATTTTGGGTGGTTCTTTATCCACAAAGGTGGCATCAGGAGAAAGGGGTTGGGGGGTGGGCATATAACTCAAAACAAGATGATCTGAAAAGAGAATACCCTCAGAATTAAAGGATGAAAGCCTACTTCTTTACTTCAGTTCTAACATACTTACGAAACCTGAGGAATCTAGACCTCTCTTTCACAACAACCCAATCTTCCATCCTTGGACAAAATCTTATCAAAAGCACTTGAAAATTGCATGACCTGTGCATAGTCCAAACCTGATAAGTTTACAGGGCAAGCACGCTGTACTACAAATATAGCAGAAGGTACATCTTTACACAATTCAGATTGCACTACTTTTGGTCAGAATCAATCTCTGGTTTCACAGGTGACTAATAATAATCATGCTAGAAATGAAGATCCATCAGAAATTTCACTTAGTCAACTTTCTTTTCTCACAGGTGATAAATGATTCATCTGAGGCTCCCAACAGGAAAGAATGACAAGCTCAAAAGGAGTACTAATCGAGAGTTGAAAAAAAGGACTATTTACAAATTGTAGATAGAGATTAAGGAAATCAGCAAGGAATGAAGCAATGCCCCAGGGTTGGCAACAGCAGGGAACCATTACTACCTCTACAGCGAATGTGGCAAGAGGAGCAGAAGGCCACCTGTCGGGAACTGTGGACTCAAGAATACAGCTACTGCTAATGTCCTGCCAGCAAGAGAGGAATCAATACCCCAACCTCTCTTTCCTTCTTCCTGCTGATTTCTAGGCCCTGAAGGGGGAAAGGGGAAGAACAGGATTCAGAGGCCGTGAGGGCTGTTTGAAAAGGGCTGAGACTTTCAGTCAAGAGAAAGAAGCAGCCTATGGTTTCTCTGCCAGGACAGACCCTGGGGGACAGATAGCCTGACCTCACTCCCCTTCTTCACAGTTTCATACCAGCACCTTTATTATTCAACACCAAATAAAAGCCAGAGGGCGAGGAAGCCTAGTGGACACAGTACCAAATTTTAATTTCCCAGGTCACATAGTCAGATAGAAAAAAGTAGAGTGGATTTAGAAGGGCAAAAGGAGAACACCCAGCACAGCAGGCTGAGACTAGGTCCTTGGTGTCCACCATAACAAAGGAGAATGTTTTGTTCATTCAACAAATACTAATTAAGCACCTGCTCTCTGATAAGAATAGTTTTGGGTGCTGAAAACAATGGGTGTGAGCAAGACAAGATCCCTGCTCACAGAGATCTCATAATCTACTGAAAGGAGTGAAACAGTAAAGAAGCACAACAACCTATACTCAAGATAATTACCGATTGTAATTAATACTATGACACAAATAAACTGAGCTATGTAACAGAGACCCTGCGAAATCTCCTTCAGATAGGGTGATGTTTCAGGGAATGCCTCTAGCTGAGACCCAAACAGTGGTTGGGCCTGGGAAGGGCCCAACTAAGTACATTTCAACCAGAGGACACAACAGTGTGAAGACCCAAAGAGAGTAAGGACTTGGCTGGAGACCAATGAGTGAGAGGCAGAAGAATAAAAGATGTAGTTAAAGAGGTAGGCAGGAACCAGATCACACAGGCTGTGGAGGCCAGGTATAAAGTTTGGATTTTATTCTAAGAAGAAAAAAAATCAATCATAGACAACTTTAAAACAGGCCACTAAATTGGGCTGATAAGGAAAGAGGACAGGATCTTTGTTTGTCAAACTGCCCTTTGCTATGAAGGCTTAAGAGCTTTAAAACCCAAACAGAGGGAACCTTAAAGATTCTACCAAAAAATGGCTAGAATTGATAAATAAATTCAGTAAAGTAACAGAAAGCAAAATAAATATCCAGAAATCAGTTGTATTTTTATACACCAACAATGAACTTCTAGAGAGAGAAACTAAAAAAACAATACCATTTACCATTGCAAATAGAAAAACTAGATACCTAGGAATAAACTTAACCAAGGATGTAAAAGACTTGTACTCAGAAAACTACGGGACACTGAGAAAAGAAATAGAGGAAGATATAAACAAATGGAAGAATATACCATGCTCATGGATTGGAAGAATTAATATCATTAAAATGTCCATACTACCCAAAGTAATTTATAAATTCAATGCAATTCCTATTAAAATACCAACAGCATATTTCACAGATCTAGAACAAACATTTTGAAAATGTATATGGAACCAAAAAAGACCCCGAATAGCTGCAGCTATCTTGAGAAAAAAGAACAGAGCGGGACAGATCACTTTACCAGACATCAAACTGTACTACAAAGCCATTGTAATCAAAACAGCCTGGTATTGGTACAACAACAGGCATATAGATCAATGGAACAGAACAGAGACCCCAGAAATAGACCCACGCCCTTATGGTCAGTTAATATTTGACAAAGGAGGCAAGAGCATACAATGGAGTAAAGACAGTCTCTTCAATACATGATGCTGGGAAAATTGAACAGTTACATGCAAAAAAATGAAACTAGACCACCAACTTTCACCATACACAAAAATAAACTCAAAATGGATAAAAGACTTAAACATAAGTTGCGAAACTATAAAAATCCTGGAAGAAAACATAGGCAGTAAAGTCACAGACATCCCACATAGTGGAATTTTCACTGATACAGCTCCTAGGGCAAGAGAAACAAAAGAAAAACTAAACATATGGGACTACATCAAACTAAAAAGCTTCTGCACAGCAAAAGAAAACAGCCTCAAAATGCAAAGGAACCCCACGGTCTGGGGAAACATATTTGCCAAGGATGTACCTGATAAGGGGCTAATTTCCAAAGTGTACAAAGAACTCATAGTACTCAGCAAAAGGAAGACAAACAATCCAATTTAAAAATAGGCAAAGGGCCTGAATAGACACTTCTCTAAAGAGGGCATACAGATGGCCAAGAGACATATGAGAAAATGCTCAACGTCGATAATCATCAGAGAGATGCAAATTAAAACCACAATGAGGTATTGCTTCACACCTGTCAGAATGGCACCATCAACAAATCAACAAACAACCTGTGCTGGCGAGGATGTGGACAAGGGAACTCTAATACAGTGCTGGTGGGAATGCGGACTGGTGCAGCCACTATGGAAAACAGTATGGAGGTTCCTCAAATATGAAAAATGGAGCTGCCTTTTGACCCAGTGATCCCATTTCTAGGAATATATCCTAAGAATCCTGAAACACTGATCAGAAAGAATATATGCACCCCTATGTTCATAGCAGCACAATTTACAATACCTGAGATCTGGAAACAGCCCAAGTGCCCATCAGTAGATGAGTGGATAAAAAAACTGTGGGACATTTACACCGTGGAATACTACGCAGTTATAAGAAGAAGGATCTCGTACTCTTTGGGACAGTATAGAAGGACCTGGAGAATATTATGCTAAGCGAAATAAGCCAGGCAGAGAAAGACAAACATCATATGATCTCGCTTATATGTGGAATCTAAAGAACTTAATAAAGTGATGAACAGAAATGATTCAATGACATGGAAGCATGGATCAGACTGATGAATCTCAGAGGGATGGAGGAGGGCGGGGGGGGGGGGGAGATTAGCCAAAGAATTTATATGCATATATGCACAACCCAAGGACATGGACAATGGTGTGGAGAGGGACTAGGGAGGGGGGTGGGACTGGGTAGAATGGGTTAAAGGGGAGAAAAAGGGACATCTGTAATATTTTAAACAAAAATTAAAAATTTAAAATAAAACAAACAATCCAATTAAGAAATGGACAAAGGATCTTAATTAACCCTTCTCCAAAGAGTATATACAGATGGCCAATAGACCTATGAAAGGTTGTTCAACATCACTAATCATCAGAGAGACGCAAATTAAAAGCACAATGAGATATCACCTCACACCTGTCAGAATGGCTGCCATCAATAAGTCAACAAACAACAAGTGCTGGTGAAGATGTGGAGAAAAGGGAACCCTCATGCACTGCTGTTGACAATGCAGATTGGTGCAGACACTGTGGAAAAATATATGGAGTTTCCTCAAAAAATTAAAAATGGAACTGCCTTATGACCAATCGATTCCACTTCCGGGAATATATCCAAAGAAACCTGAAACACCAATTCAAAAGAATATAAGCGCCCCTATGTTCAATGCATTATTTACAACAGCCAAGATTTGGAAGCAGGTCTGCCCATCAGTAAATGAGTGGATAAAAAAGCTGTGGTACATTGACACAAAGTAATACTATTCAGGAATAGGAAGAAGGAAATCTTACCTATTGTGACAGCATGGATGGACTTGGAAAGTATTGTGTTAACTGAAATAAGCCAGTCAGAGAAAGACAAGTACCATATGATTTCACTTATATGTGGAATCTAATGAACAAAATAAACTAACGAAATGGAGACAGACTCATGGATACAGAAAACAGATTGACGGCTGTCCGGGGGGAGGGGGGTTGAGGGCTTGGTGAGAAAGGTGAAGGGATTAAGCAAAGAAAAAAAGGAAAGACTGAAGGACACAGACAACAGGATGTTGACTGCCAGCGGGAAGGAGGGTGAGGGGAGGTAGAAGGTAAAGCAGGGAGGGATGGTGATAGAAGGAGGTGTGACTTGGGGTGGTGAACACACTATACAATATACAGATGAGGTATTGTAGAGTTGTATATCAGAAACCAATATAATTTTATTAACCAATGTCACCCCAATAAATTCATTTAAAAACAACAACAACAAAACTCAAACAGGACTCCAGGAAATCACCCAGAGAAACCCATAGATACCGGGATGCCAGCAAACAAACCTTGCAAGGAGGAAGGCTGTAGAATACAGATGTTACCACTTCCCTTTAACTTAGCATTAGAGAGCAGAAAAATGCAAATTAGAAAAGAAGCAATGCACCATTATATGCACAGGACATAACTGCATGCCTAGAAGATTCAGCAGAATCAGCTCCTCAGTAAATTCATAAATACATCAAAATTCACTGCCTCCAGGTGTAGTAACTCTAAGAAATTTTATCACAACTGAACCAAACATTTTTTTATATTTTCAAATTAGCTTAATGAATAATATAACTATCTGTGGAAGACTACATTCTGACTCTGGTTGGGGAAATTAGACATGTAGGTCAGGGTTGACAAGCTATGTTCTGTAGGCCAAATCTGACCAGTCCTCTGATTCTGTCAAGTTTTACTGAATGCAGACAAGCCCCTTTATTTACTATTGCCTATGGCTACTTATGCATTGCAAAGCAGAGTTGAGAAGTTGTGAAAGATAACTGTATGGTTTCAAAACCAAATATATTTACTCTCTGGTCATTTACAGAAAATGTTTGCTGAGTTCTAACATAAACAATCATGCTCTGAGTTCCTCAGTCTAAGGGTGTCTTCTCAGTCCTGGCTCTGCCAAAGAACTCCATCTGCCCAAACTCCATACCTCTTTGCCTTCCATTGCATGGTCCCCTCCTGGTTTTCCTCCAGCGCTTCTCACTGGCCTTTCTGATTTTTTTTTGGCTTGGTCCTGTCCTTTCCCTGTCCTTTAAATGTAAACTATTTTCTACGTTTTCTCATCAGTCCTCTTTCTTCCTGTACTACAACTATCACCTCGATACAAATGACTCCTAAATCTGATCTCCCACCCTGACTCTTCTCCAAAAGCGTATATCCAATTGCATAGCCCGGCCGGGCGTGGCTCAGCGGTTGAGTATCGACCTAGGATCCAGGCGATCGGGGTTCGATTCCCGGTCAGGGCACATGCCTGGGTTGCAGGCTAGCGGATCAATGACTCTCTCATCATTGATGTTTCTATCTCTCTCTCTCCCTCTCCCTTCCTCTCTCTGAAATCAATAAAGACATATTTTTAAAAAATAAAATAAAACAAAACAATTGCATAGATGTCTACCCAGGGAAATCCACAAACACTACAGACTCAGGACATCCAAGATAGAACCTGTGATTTCCAGAAGCATGCTCCCCTGTAATATGTTATAGCCAGCTCCCAGGCCAGAAACTCCAGCTTCTGCCTCTCAATCAAGGTCATTTCTAGTTAGAGACCAAGTTCTATGTCTTCTACCTCATGATGTCTCTCAAATCAGCCCTGCTCTTTTCACTATCACTACGACTGCTCAGACAAGCTTGGCCATCTCACTTGGATGTGGCAATAGTCCCTGATAAGGAAGAGATGATATAGCAGTCCCCACTGAGAGGGGGACTCAGAGAAGGAGAAATCTCTCCAAACACACACGATGCCATCCCTCACTTGCTCAAAAGCCTTCTAGGTCTCTCTGTGACTTAAGAAATGAAATCCAAAGTCCTTAATGTGACAATCCACAGAACTGAGCCCTGGCCACCTTCCTCGCCTCATTCCTCAGCCTTTTATAGCCCACATCCCAGCCACACAGGATTATCTGTGATGCCCAAATGCACTCTATATTTTTCCCCCTGCAGCTTTTGTTTCTCTTGCTTTTGCCTCAGCTTGAGTGCTCTTCTTCTTTCCTCTAGGGGAGCAAGTAAGCAAGAACATCAAGGGATTTTTCTTAACCTGACAGACACCTCATACCAATGTTTATTGTAAAGCTACAGATACAATGAGACACAAGAGCAGAAAGGCTAAGTATGAGGGCCTTTGCAACAGTGACTGGGTTTCAAGTCCTGGTCGGCTGTTCACCAGCTGTATAACCTCTTTGGGTCTCAAAGCTTAGCGCATCAGTAGAATGGGCACAATAATCTTACTGACCTCCCAGGGTTGCGGGGAAGGTGAAAAGAACAAGCAAGGCATGTTAGGTGCACAGTAGGTGCACAATAAGCATCACTCCTCTTGGTTATAGCATTTAAAATATACGCTATTGTTTGAAATGAAAATCCAAACAAATCTAAGATACTTTATATGTATACCTATCAAAAATGATTGAAAATGACTGAGCCCCCATTGGCTGATTTATGGGACTGCTGGAGGCACAATATGTTATTATAATCCCTTTGATAATTTTGCAATGGACAAAATAAAGAGCCATAAAACTTACCTTACTTTGGTCTCATTTCTGAGGATGTTTCCCCTTGGGAGGGCAAGAGTAGTCACTTATCTACCCCAAAACTGTGTCAGCAGTACTATTTGTAAGAGCAAATCATTTTAAACCATCTGATATGTCCAGTAGTTGGGAACAGGCTAGACAAACCTCAGGTACAGTGGAAAGGCTATGGGCCTGGCATGCTGCCTGGTACTCACAGGCCTTCAACAAAGGGCCTTTCCTTTCCCTTTTCTCTTTGTATTCTATGTTCCTATTTAGTATTGTTGATAAATCCATGAATGAATAAAAGGACAAATGAATGAATTCCTTAAAACATGTGTTAAACCAAATGCCCAGAGGATATATCCTTTAAAAGACAGAACATTTGAAGACTAACGTGCAATTTTTTGTCTCAGGATCAAAGTCCTTCCATGGAATACATATTTAAAATTATAACTACATTTTATAGAAAGAGATTATTTTAATTAATGTTAGTTAAATCACTCCAAACTTTCACGGAGTGCATAAAAATAAATAGCAAAGTTCCAATTCATAAAAGTATCAGACTCTGCCTTAAACTTCAACACAATCTCAGCCAGGCAGACACTGATAACTTGCCATAAAGAAGAGGATCAGCTAATACATGGAATTTTCTAAACATTACTGTGATAGAGCAAAAATGGGGAAGAAAGAAAGAAATTGTGTGCCATAATGTGTGAACAAAAACCAATCGGCTGTAATTTCTCGAGAATGCAGCCCAAAAGAAACTGAAAAAGTAAAAGCAGAGGTGAGGCTGGTTGGCTTGGCAGCTTTTATTAGTAAGTACTGCCTATTTGGAGAGGTACAAAATGTGATCTCATCACTTCTTTCTGCTCTAGAGAATCCAATTTGGGTCTACTTTTCTTCTTCTGAGTGCCTGTGCTTGGTTTCAGACCATTTTTCCTGGCAGTCATATGCAAGAAATAAAAAAGGAGACATATGACCTCACCTGCTCCAGTACCTTCCAGAACCTGACAGAGAGCAATGCTTCCTGTGCTTTGCTTTCTTTAGCCTGATTCATTTCACAATAATGGAAAACACATTCTCTCAAAATACGCGAATCACGGAGTTTCAAGCAAAGCTGTAGTTCTGTGTTGCACGTGTTTGCAAGGATGGATAGACTTTCTATCTTTGCTAACTATGAAGGATTTCAAGAAAGAGAAATTTATATATTCTGACCAGTGCCTTTGATCCTTTTTTGGGATCACATACCCCTCTAAGAATCAACTGAAAGCTATGGACTTTCTTTCTAGAAAATGTACAGATCGACTTACACACATATACACACATCATACATACCTTATCCACGGATATTTTTGCATGCAATTTTAAGGATTCGTGAACGCCCTGAAGGTAGGCCACAGGACTCAAATTCAACATCCTTGTCATTATTTGCAGATGACATGGAACTATATAAAGAGAACCCTAAAGATTCCACTAAAAATCTACTAAAGCTGATAAATGAATTCAGTAAAGTAGCAGGATACAAAATAAATATTCAGAAGTTGCTTACATGTTTATACATCAATAATGAACTATCAAAAAGAGATATTAGGAAAACAGTCCTATTAGGAAAATGACAGCATGAAAATAAAAAATAAAAACATACCTGGGAGTAAATTTAACCAAGGAGACAAAAAACTTGTATTCCAAAAATTATAAGACATTGAAGAAAAAAAATTGAAGAAGATACAAATAAATGTAAGCATATGCCATGCTCATGAATAGGAAAAAATAACATCATTAATTCATCATATTACACAAAGCAATCCATAGATTCAATGGAATTCCTATCAAAATACCAATGGCATTTTTCACAGAACTAGAACAAATCATTCTAAAATTTATATGGAACCATAAAAGATTCCGAATAGCCATAGCATCTTGAGAAAGAAAAAAGTTGGACATATCACACTACCTGATATCAAATTATACTTTCAGGCTATAGTAATCAAAACAGCATGATACTGGCATAAAAGCAGACACAGAGATCAATGGAACAGAATAGAGAGCCCAGAAATGAACCCATGCCTATATGGTCAATTAATCTATGACAAGGGAGGCAAGAATATACAATGGGGTAAAGAAAGTTTATTCAATAAGTGGTATTGGGAAAACTGGACAAATATATGCAAAAAAATAATACTAGGCCACTTTCTTATACCAAAAATGAGAGTAAACTCAAAATGAATTAAAGACCTAAATGTAAGACCTGAAACCATAAAACTAGAAGAAAACATACACAGTAAACTGTCTGGCATTGCTCTTAGTATTTTTTCTGATATATCTCCTCAGGCAAGAGAAACAAAAGAAAAAATAAACAAATGTATCTACATCAAACTAAAAGATTTTTGCACAGCAAAGGAAATCATCAAAAAAAAACCCCACAAAGACAACCTAATGATTGGAAGAAGATATCTGTAAATGCTACATCCAATAAGGGGTTAATATCCAAAACATATGAGGAACTTACACAACTTACCGCCAAAAACAACAACAAAAAAACAGCCCAATTAAAAAATGGGCAGAAGAACTGAATAGACACTTCTCCAAAGAGGACATACAGAGGGCCAATAGACATAAAAAGATGCTCAACATCAATAACCATCAGAGAGATGCAAATTAAAAGCACAATGAGATATCACCTCATACCCGTCAGAATGGCTGCCATCAATAAATCAACAAAACAGTAAATGTTGGCAAAGATGTGCAGAAAACGGAACCCTCACGCACTGTTGATGAGACATCAAATTGGTGCAGCCCCTATGAAAAACACTATGGAGAGTCCTTAAAAAATTAAAAATAGAACTACCTTATGACCAAGCAATTCTACTTCTGGTTATTTGTATGAAGAAATCTAAAACACGAATTTACAAAGATATACGCACCCCTACATTCATTGCAGCATTATTTACAGTAGCCAAAATATGGAAGCAACCTAAGTGCCCATCAATAGACGACTGGATAAAGAAGATGTGGTACATATATACAACTGAATATTCCTCGGTCAATAAAAAAATGAAATCTTATCATTTGTGACAACATGGATCAACCTAGAAAGTATTATGCTAAGTGAAATAAGTCAGACAGAGAAAGACAAATACCATATGATTTCAGTTATATGTGAAACCTAAAGAATAAAATAAACAAATAAACAAAACAGAAGCAGACTCACAGATACAGAGAACAAAGTGAGGGTTTCCTGATGGGATGGGGGTTGTGGAACTAGGTAAAAATGGTGAAGGGATTAAGAAGCAAAAATTAGTAGTCACAAAATAATCATGGGGATGTAAAGTACAGCATAGGGAGTATAGTCAATAACATTGTAGTAACTACGTATGGTGCCAGGTGGGTACTAGGGAAAAAAAATAATTCCTGCTCTAATTCATTGTTTTCAAAAAGAAAAGCTTAAAATTACCCAGGTAGTTCAGGCCAAAAGAGACAATGTACAAATTTCAGAATCTAAAGATAAAGTAGAGATCTGTCCTTCAATTATTTTTATATGTCAATATAAAAGCAGCATTTTGCTTCTTTGTATCAGTAGAACTCTCTTTTCAAACAAAATTTTCAGTAGAACACCAATACTTAAAACAGGTAAAAAATAAAGCTAACTGACAAAGATGCTGGGAGAGTAGATCTCCACCCTTTTCAATCGCCCATGAAGCCTGAGGCACCTCTGGCTCATGGGCAACGAAAAGCACTGACCTGGGCCTGCTCTGCTAGTCCACAGAGACTCACCACAGTCTCCAGTCTTGTCTGTATGCCCAGCTACTCCAAACAAGGTAACAATCTCATGTTCAGATAGCAATCTTAACACCACAGAACCCACCTATTTCTTTGCCCAGTTGAGAGAACTTCAGAGATCCCGCTGAAGAGACGACAGCACACCTGCCCCATGGCCCAGCCTTGATCCTAATGCTCTCCTTGGGCAGGTAACCCTCCCATTCAGATGTATTGAAGGGAAAATCTGTGGCCTCTACCATGGATACATTCACTTGGTCCCGAAGGTGGCAGAGCAGGGCCTCTGCACTGAACTTGACACCAGGCCCTGGCCCCTTGTAGGACACATTGTACTTGTTCAAGCTCAGGTAATTCCTCCAGATCTTCTGCAGCCTGAGGATAAGGTTTTTGGAAGAGCTGTCTTTGCTCCACATCTGGAAAGTTTCTAGCTCGGTCTTGGGCTGATCCCTAGGACTGTGGAGGGCCTGGCTGCCCCTGTGGGTGTCCTGGGTGTTGCTTGAAGGTGCAGACTGGGAACCAGGCCCCATGGCAATTTTCTTCAGACCCCTCAGCACCTGCAATTTCTCGGTTTGCAATTTAAGGGGATCATAGTAACTCCCTTTCTTCTTCTCCTTCCACATAGAGATGACTGCAAACAGGAGAAAGGCCAGCACACAGCAGCTGAATTTTTTTTTCAAGTTGGTGGGAATCATAATGAAAGATGCATTCAAGGGAGCCACTCTGTTCTGAGCAGGAAAACAAGCCTAGAAAAAGTAAGACAAGGCAAAAAACGATGTAAAGAAAATCTACAAGTGTGACTGTCAAGAGGCAAGGTGATGGGCGGAGCAATGAATTTAAAGTGACAAGATTTGAATTCTACCAGGTCTGCAGCGCTCTCGCTCGCTCTCTCTCTGACACACACACACATACACACAAAATCACTCTCAGTTTTGGTTTTGAATGTAGAGAACAGTCCTCAGACACTCCCTTCCTGTGTTCTCCATGCTTCCTTTTTACACTCTAAATCCTACTTTCCTCTTGTCTTTGTCTAGCTCCCCAACTGTACTCTGAACTTCCTGAGGTCAGGAATCACATCTCACACATCATTTGGTTCCTAGGGCCTTACACTATCTGTTAAATGAAGGTGTGCATGCTTGAAAAACTAAAAGAAAACGAAGAGCAGACTAACTGGTCTACATCATAAGAACCCAAACTCCCTAAAATCCTAAGGGGCCCAGAATTCTTCTAAAATTGCCAGAAAGAGATCTCTCACCATGGACAACACCATAGCTTTGTGATGCATCTCTCTAAGTGGTGTTGGACTCCTGAGTTAGAAGAAGAGCAAGGGCTAGCTTCACAACAAAACATCCAATTTCATGGAGTGCATTGTGAGTGCTATCAAGTGTCGGGAAGCTGGCTGACCTCATGGTAAAGGATAGGAAATCTTGGTAAGAGAGCAGACAAATGATCAATTCAGGACATGAAAACAAAGATGAATTAAGCACACAAGATGTTATTTTATTTAATGTCACCATAAACCAGGGCCACTGTGATATGCAACTCTAGTAAGCACTATGTTTACGACAGTCTAATATGAAGGGCATCTCCTGAGCTGTGCAGAGGCCCTGACCACCGCCAGCAGTGGTATTCTAATCTTCATTTATAGATCAGCCATCTGAGGCTCGGAGAGGTTAAGAGAAGTGCCTAGGATCACAGAGCTGAGTAAATGGTAGCACTATGGTTCAAATCCAAGAGCACTTGATTCTGTAATCCATGTCCTTTCTACAACATCCTGTACAGAACTGCTGGAAGTTCTGGAAAATGGACTTTACTAAGAAAATAGAGCCTAATAGTCCCTTTTATATCTAGGTAAAGACCTACTTTGTTTACCCAGAATTTATTGTGTAACTGAATGGAAGGTGAAAGTACTTTAACCTCAAACAATGTCTGTATCTTTTGAAAAACATTAAACTCTTTCATAAATAAATGGGTTAATTTACCATCATGAGTGTAGGAATCACCCCCTGGGCTTTTGCTAACCCACTAGGATCTACAGTTCCTTCCCATGCAGCCTGCTCCTAAGGATATCAGAAATAAGGTGGCAGTGCCCGGCCGGGCGTGGCTCAGCGGTTGAGCGTCGACCTAGGATCCAGGTGATCGGGGTTCGGTTCCCGGCCGGGGCACATGCCCGGGTTGCGGGCTGGGCAGCCGATCAATGACCCTCTCATCATTGATGTTTCTATCTCTCTCTCTCCCTCTCCTTTCCTCTCTCTGAAATCAATAAAGATATATTTAAAAAGAAAAAAAAAAGAAATAAGGTGGCAGGAGTACTAGGCCAGGTATTCGGAAAACCTGGGTTCTCATCCCTGTTCTTGGTGACCGGATACATCACTTAACCTCTCCGCACTTAAGTTTCTGTAGAGTAGTCCTCTCTTCCCTATCTCATTTACGGAGTGCTGGGAGAAAAAAACAGGTATGGTATTGTCAGGCTTTGAACTGGGTAAATGTAAAGACACAGGAGGTATTCTAAACAGAGACCAGAGAGCAGCCCCTCGACATGAGGACCAGGTGGAGGCGACAGGGGACAGTGGAGCACTGGCCAAGCCTCATCAACCTGAGCTTCAGGTCCTTCATCTGAGACTTTAATTTCAGCGGCATCCAGATCATTCTCGGAATCAACTGGCAGTACCATCCAAGCTGCGCTTCCCACCCCCCCAGACCTCAGGAACCAGGAGCTCTGGGGAGAAGGGTTCCTGCCTTGGGCTGCTGACATTTTGAAAGTGGTGAAAAGTAGGAAGAGGGAGAATTCAAACTTGAAATCAAGAAATGACAGAGAGGGCTTGTTGTATCATCAGAAAACTAAGAAACTCAATTTCCTCAGATACCCAACACAGCTAATCAAATGACTATGACAGCTGAAGAACTAGAGGAGGGAAAGTAGCATCTAAGAAGTGCCTACTATATATGGCAGGCACTTTACCTGCAGTCTCTCATTGAATTTTTACTATAACACTATGAGGTAGATATTAAATGTCCTATTTGAGGAAATGAAGAAACTGAAGCTTAGCAAGGTTACAGGGTTTCTCCAAAGTCAATAGCTAATCAGTACTAGAACCAGGATTCCAACCCAGGTCTCTCTAAAAGTTTGTGGTCTTTGCACCAAAAGGACAGGCATCTGTGATAAAGGACAGTGAAAAGTCAGGGTTAATCAAACAGGACTCAGAAATCAGGGTCACTAGAGACACAACTCAATCTGCCAGACAATCACAGAAAAACCACCTTTACCATCAGCACTATAGCAGCCATCACCTGGGTGCACATTTACCACTCAGGCAACCCTTTCACAGTAATTATATTCATGAGACCCAGTATAATCTTATGAAATAAGGAGGGAAAATTTTGTTAGCACTATTTATAGCTGAAGAAACAGATTTATATATATATATAAAATATATATATATTTTATTGATTTCAGAGAGATATAGAAACATCAATGATGAGAGTCATTGATCAGCTGCCTCTTGCACCCCCCGCCCCCCCCACTGGGGATCAAGCCCGAAACCCAGGCATGTGCCCTGACCAGGAACTGAACCTCAATCTCCTGGATCACAGGTCAATGCTCGACCACTGAGCCACAACAGCCAGGCAAGATTTTTTTTTAAAATATAAATAATTTTCAAAGTTGCATGAGTGATTCGGAAATAGTAGAGTTGGGACTTAACTTTTATGTGGATGAATGATGGGGACTATAGTCTCAGAAAGGGCTGGTGTTCAGCTTCCTGCCACCACCTACTCTCCAAGGTTGAGTTTCCCAGGGAACAGGAGCTCAGTCAAAGAGCCAGGCACAACACAGTCCTGCAGCTTTAAGACAGCCTCAGTCTTCAGGGTCTGTACCCCATCATGGCCTCAGGACACTCATCTGACACCTCCTGACTCTTCTTGAACACCACCCTCTGTTGAGGCCCCAAATCCACCAGCTCTCTGGAGCTTCTCATCATAGGCACTTTTAGTTTCAAGACCTTTTTCATCTCTCAAGCTGCTCTAACGAGACAGGGACTGAAGAAATTTAATCTAAGCAGCGAAAGCTGAAGAGAAGAGGTAGGAAATTTTTTGTTTTCAAATCCTTTGGGAAAATACACCAAGTTCTGAATTTTCCAATCTGACTACTTAAGCTTCCAGGCCTCTACACTGCTGTAATCTCTCCCTTAGTGCATTTGTCTGGCGATCAGACAGCATGACTTTTCTGCTTCTGATCTCCTGTGGAGCCCACCTCCCTTTTAGCACTATTCTTGCTCTGTCTGCTCCCATCTACTGCTTGCTTTTCACACTGATCTTTGCCAAAAGGAAACTCCTCCTGGCTCATTTCTGAAACCCCAGTGTCCAGCACAGTGCCTAGGGGACACTCAATAAAGACTTATTGAATGAACGGGGCTCTATCAATGAATCCTTACAACCCCCATCAGACATCTAGAAGAATACAATAACAATCCACATTATCACCTACAGAGAACAAGTCAACACTGAACCAACAGAAAGACAATCCCAGCAAACAGAGGATCCTGCCTCCTGTCGCAGTCTATCCATCACTGTATGCATAGCATCAAGCGCAGGATTTGGCAAATGGTGGGGCTATGTGGACTGATTTACAGAATAACTTCAAATCTTGTATTTATAGAGTATAGAAATAGCCAAACCACCTATTCCCACCCCTCATTAAATCAACTAAATATATATATATATGAAGGACCAAATCCACACCTCCAAGTGTTTCTTACCTGCTTTGGTTTATCCCCCTAGGGCCGCAGACTCTCCAGGTCCTCAGGATCTAGCACTATTCTTCATGGGAGGGATATTTGCTTTGTTAGGTTTAGAGGCCAAGGCTCATTTTTCTCAGGATGATGAATAAACATCTGCGAAGGCAAAAAAAAAAAAAGAGAAATAAGAGCTGTTTTCCAACGGGCAGGGTTAAAAATTAACGAGATGGCACTTCTGCTAGTCTCCAGTGTGGGCTCTGGCCTAGGCTATGGCTCAATCCAGAAAGCCCTGAGGACTCAGAAAAAGAGAGATGAGAGCCTATTTCAGGTGCAATGGCCTGGGGCTATGAACAACACAGACAGCCTAGAAATAGCCTGATACTGGATGAGAACATGCTAGAAAGACAAAGCAGACACCACAGATAAATCTGGGGAGAAAGGATTGGTTAGTCATTGGTTTGGGGATATATAAATGGCAATTTGGGGAAGAGAGGAATAAGTTCATTTCAAACTAAACTAGACAGAGTTTTTAAAATTATTTATTATCAAAGAATATTTAGTGAAATGTGAAAGTTTAATCATATAATGTTAGTATAAAAAATAGGTCATAACCAGTATATACTATCCAAACACAGAAAAATTTTTTAAATGTGCATGTAGAAAGAAAGGACTAAAAAATAAAATACCCTGGATGGTAGAATAATGTGGTTTCATTTTTTTATAATGTTTTATACATTCCAAATTTCTAAAATGTAGATCATTACTCTTAGAGTTGAAAAAATATTATAAAAATATAATTTTTAAAAGTTAAAAATACAATTCTATATTTGTCAGCTCTTTCTTGTTTCTGATGGAATGTAGAAAAATAACAAGGAAAATTTTGATAGAGTCAGTTGCATGAAAATCCCAAATTCATGCAATGAAAAATACTGTAATAAAAAGGAAAATAAGAGTCAAGGTATGCAAAGGGTTAATACAGTAAAAGCCTCTCAAGCAGGCAATCAACATAAGCAGGCAGACAAATCACAAAAATGGAAAATACAATTAACAAGCATATGAAATTATAATTAATCTTAACCCAAAAGAGGCAACTGGAATATTAAGATATATAAGATAAACAGAATTTACATTAGCCGGCCATTTTCAAAATGAAAATACTCATTTCTGGACAGACTGTAATGAAATTGTTATATTTCAAAGATGCTGTAGAAATGAACTTAACCTTTTTAGAAAGTAATCAGGCCATAGAATTAAGAGCTCCTGACTATTATCAAACTTCCAGGAAGTAAAACTAAATAAATAATTCAAAGAAGAAAAAGGTTTTACGTTTTGGTTTCTTCACATGTAAAATGATTTCCTCCCTTACACAGTGTGGTGAGGACTGACAGAGGATTAATGGAATAAAGAATGAGTTTTATAAAGCAATATGCACATGCAAAAAAAAAAAAAAAGTTTTCAATTTATAATGGTGAAAAATCTAAGGTTAGCAACTAATCTTCCAGCAATACTAAAATAATTAAACAATGGCACATCCACCATTATAGAATGTGTGTGTGTATAACTGTGTGTGATTTAAGTAGTAATAAGAAAAAAATGCTTAAAATATTATAACAAAAAAAAGTGCCAGAAAATGTCACCATTGCAAATAAAAGTTATGCACAGCCAAATACCTAGAAAAAACGTACATGCTTGAGACCTGATGACTGTTGATGAGCAAATGGATAAGAGATGAATTCTCACCTTTCAGTCTGGCTTCCTTTATTCTTTTTTTTCAATTTTATTTATTTTACTTTTTCCATCTCCATTTATTCCTCTATGTCCCCTTCCACCTCTGCCCCCCACCCCTGCCCCCAGTCACCACACTGTTGTCCACATGAATGAATTTTCTCTTTCTTTTTCCCTTTTGCCCAATCCCTCCACCCCACCCTCCCAACAGCACCCCCCACCCTTGGACCAGAGCCGGCTTCCTTTATTCTCATTATGTTAGTTGAGTGATTAAAGTAAAACTATTGGGGACGGTATCAAAAATACATTTCAAGCTTAAATATCAACTTGATACACAATATTAAACTGATTCACAATATCGAAGCCTGTCCTGGTGGATGCAGCATTAACAGAACTAAGAGGAAAGAGTAGTGGCCACAAACTGGCTTCATCCCATGATGTATGCAGAAATCTTTCCCTGAAACCCTGGGGTTCAAGCTGGGGGAATTTCAGCTTTTCATAACTGGGAAACAGGCAGGCAGGCCTTGCATATGACTCATAGGGCAAAAGTTAGAGGTGCCATTCTGTTCTTTGTCAAAAATGTCAGGGCTCTGTTTATGAATTTAGAGAACTGACTTCCTGGTAGCCTCCTGGTAGAGTCAGAAAATATTCCTGGTAGCTATCCTTCTTTTCATGTCATGTACATTTTCTTTGTGGCATGAGAGTTTGTAACGATGCATGTATTCATATTATTATTTGGTTCCCTTTGTCTCCTCCTACAAAAAAAATGTAAATTCCATAAGCAGAAACCTCATCAGCTTTCTTCACTACTATCTTCAATGCCCAAATGAGTGTTTGGCACATAGTAGGCATTTAATAACAATTTGTTGAGGGAAGAAAGAAAGGAAGAAAGGGAGGGAGAGGAGGGAGGGAGGGAGGGAGGGAGGGAGGGAGGGAGGGAGGGAGGGAGGGAGGGAGGGAGGGAGGGAGGGAGAGGGCATCCCAGCTCTTTAAAGTTCTGTTTCCCCAGGCATCATTAATGGAAAAGGTTCTTTCTCAGCAGCCTCCCAGGGAACACTCGGGGCAGTCACCCTGCATTTTGGACGATGCCTGTTGCCTGTGAATACTGGTTCGCTGCCATCCTCCCAAAGTGTGAGCTGCTGGGGCATGAGACATTTGTCTGGGTTCAGGGCACAGACAAAAGAGGAGTACAGCAAACCCAGACCTTCCTTTCTCACATCAACTGCACCTGCTCAGGACAACTTGCCCTCTAAGAAGATAAAAATCACTCCCCACTCTTGGTTTTCAAAAATCAACCAGTTGAAACAAAAGTAGTGCAAACGTAGATCTAAATCTATTATAGGTAATGAGGGCCTTCCAAAAATAGTCACTGCTGCTCATGAGATAATAGGGGTGACCAACCAGCTGCACAAGTGATAAAAGCATCAACTCATGGAGTGAGAAACTTTAGAAATCACAACAATAATAGCTACTATTAATTCAGTACTAGCTAAGTGCTAAGCACTGACTATAGCTTAGGGGTCGAGTAAGAGCCCTAGAATTAGACTGATCTGACCACGAGTCCAAACTCTTGCCTCTCACCAGTTACATGACCTGGGGAAGTTATTAAATCCCCTAACAGCTTCTTTACCTACAAAACAGAACTAATGAAAACAGAGCCTATCTCATAGGATTTTTTTAAATAATCAAGTAAGAAATACACCCAAAGGATTACACAATAGGGCCTGAGACAAGTACTATACACATCATTTCTTACCATCACCTACTCTGAATACCATTGTTACCTCCATTTTACGAATGGGAAGACTGAGACAGGGAAAATGAGTAATTCGCCCAGAGTAACTCAATTGTAGCACTCCACATGTCCCATGCTCTTTCATGCCTTGGTAGCCCTGCACATAAAGATCCTTCTGAATAAAATGTCCTTTCCTACCCTGTTCACATGGGAGCACACCCACTCAGCCTCCAAAACCAGCTCAAGTGTCACCTGGGCTCCACAGAGATTGATACAACTCCACTGTTGTGTCTGGCTCTCATCAGACTACATGACATTTGTCTGTCTGCACGTTTGCCTCAACGAGACTGAGAGCTCCTTTAAAATTTATCTCTGCTCTCCTGGGTCTAGCCAAGCTCTTCTCCAGCCAGGACCTTGAATATTTTAGCTCCTGGATCACTATCATTCTCTCCAACACTATTTCTCTCATAACCCATGGTGATATTAACATCCACCTACAGAATCATTCTAGTCCCGGGTCCCTCAGTCTACTCCGATGATTGTGACCTCAGCCACTTACTCCCAAGGCCCTATCTCTGATCTTGTCATTTACAAAAAAATATACCCCCTCCATAGTCTTGACTTCAGGCATACCCTCTGTAATCACCACTCCTGTCTTTGCAGCTGAGTCCAACTCATACCCAACTCCAACCAAAAACGGTTGATCCTACCGCCTTCCCACTGTCTCTCACTTCCTTTATATCCCCCCTTCCTTTCCCACCCAGTTTAAATTCCATTGTCAATTGTTAAATTGCGCTTTCTATCACACATGGTTGGATAAAGCCCAATTCTGGTTAAATCCAACTCTCTGTCCTACTCCATACCTGCAAATATGTAACTGAACATGTTAGAGAAAAATCACACTGTGATGCTTACTGATTTCACTTCAAGTTCATAGTCACTAACTGGAAGTAGCTACTTAATGCTTCCCAGAAATTATGTGCTACTTTTCCAGTCAATTCATCTGCCACTCTCCTAGGGGACTATCTGACCCCCACCCCCATGAAAATTCTCCTCATCCTCACCTTCGCCTTATTCGTGGAGAAAAAGAAAGCTACCAGAACAGAACTTTCACACACATGCCTTTGTATTCAGCTACCTTCCCTACCTACATTTATGCCCAAATGATCTCTTCTTCCTAGGGATGAATTTGATGTATCCAACACTTATAATATCCAACATTTGTCCACTAGATCCTATGTACTATTATCTACTTAAGGACATTCTTGTAGAAAATGTCCCCCTTTGTTCTGCATCAATATAGGTATCCCTCTCTCAAAGATCATGTCCATCAGCAGATAGACATGCTATTATTTTTCCTATCTCAAAAAAAAACCTCTTTTCACTGAGGCAGCCACCTCTGACCCAAATCAGTTGTAGCATCACTGGTAGTGGGAAACCTAAGACAATACATGTTTTCTGATGTAAGGCAAGAGGAAATGCACAGCACTTAATATGAAAAATTCTTGACCAAAATGTAGATTAAGTGTATAGATCAAGCCTTTATAATCAATTCCAGTTTTTAGGAAATAAAGGAGAAAAAAAGAGCAAGTTAAATGATACCATAAAGAGTTTTCAGACAAATCGTGAAAGCAGGACATTCTATAGGACAGTAAGTTGATGCACATGACAAACAAATGGCTTGAAAGATACGACAATCATATGCAATATGTAGACCTTGTTTGAATTTCAATTTGAAAACACCATCGGGGACAAATGTGATATTTGAATATAGATTTGATATTATATGATATTAAGAAGTCATTTTGTTAATGTTGTTGGGTATAATAATAGTATTATTATATTATTATTTATATATGTAGTTATGTTTTTTAAAATCCTATACATGTGAAGTCGTTAGAGATGAAACCTTTCTTTCTCCTTTCTCTCCCTCTCTCTCTCTTTCTTTCTTTCTTTCTTTCTTTCTTTCTTTCTTTCTTTCTTTCTTTCTTTCTTTCTCTCTCTCTCTCTCTCTCTCTCTCTCTCTCTCTCTCTCTCTCTCTCTCTCTCTTTGTTGTTAGTCCTCACCTGAGGATATTTTTTCCTTTGATCTTTAGAGAGAGTGGAAGGGAGGGAGTGAGGTGGGGGAGACAGAGAGAGACATCGATGTGAGAAAGACACATCAATTGGTTGCCTCCCGTACATGCCCCAAATGGGGCTGGGGATCAAGTCTGCAACCCAGGTAAGTGCCCTTGACCGGGAATTGAACATGGGACCCTTTGGTGCTTGAACCAATGCTCTAACAACTGAGCACACCAGCCAGGGCAGAGATGAAATCTACTTTCAAATACTTCAGCCAAAAAAACAGAAAGCAAATATGAAAAATGTAATATCACTTTTTCCCCAAATGTATTCACATTAAGCTATGTAGGAACAAGAGTAATATGTAAACTGTCCTTGGACAATATTGTTTGGGAGTGGGGAGAATCTGAAAGAGCTTCAAGAAAAAAGTTATGGCAGATCATTGTTTCTGTTTTCCTGAAGGGATTAACTGAAAAAGATACATGACTTTAAGTCACATAATTAGCCACTGCATGAGTTTTAAATATAGTCCATGTCCCTGTTCCTCCTGCAAAACCTCCTGACCTCAGATTAACGTTCCAGCTCCTGCCCTTTCTCTTTCCTTTAAAATAAAACTCCTCGAAAGAGCTGACTTTAGTCACTCTTTCCAATTTCCCTCTTCCCAGTCTCACTTGAACCCACTCCTTCAGGCCTCCCCTTGTCCAGGAAACTGCTCGTCTACGTCGCCAAAGCCCTCATGGCCTCCATGTATGTGCTCAGCCCTCATCTGACGCAGCCCATCAGCAGTGTTTATTCAGTCGGTCACTCCTCCTCCTAGTTTCCCAAACCTACCCCTCCTGGTTTTTCTCCATCTTACCAATCCCTCTTTCTCACGGTCTGTCGCTGGTTCCTCTTCATCTCCCTGCCTCTACACACAGAGGGGCCCCTGCGTTTTGTATTTTGTTCCGTCTGTACTCACTCTCTGCTGGCTGTGAGCACCCGGCCTGCAGTTTGAACTCAACACACATTTGGAGAGGTGCACTAAAACGAGTTCAGAAAGCAGGTTCTCTCAGTAAGTTTCTACAGAAAGGAAGTCCTTAAAAAAAAACCCCACAGTAGCATGAGGGTGGGGGTATAGAATCAAGCCCTCGACCCACTCCACCGTTCACCCTGTCATCTGTCATCTGAGTGGGGAGGGAGCAGCGCAGAAAACCATAGCGATCAGACTCAGAGCACATCAAATGATGAGACCGACTTACTAAAAGGCAGATTCCTGAACTCCACTTCAGTCCTTCTGATCCAGGTCCTCTGAGATAGGGCTCAGAAATCTGCATTTAGCAAGACCTGCTGTGTAGCAAGCACTACACGCAATGCTCTGAGAAGCAGGTGGCTTAGAATACTATTACTCAACGTGCTAGTCTGAGGAAGCTTTGCCAAGATCCAGCATGGGGAAAGCACAGGAATTCAGTGTAATCAACTTCTATAGTAGTTTGAAAGAGTATTTATGCCTGTTGAATCTAATAACTTTTAAAACAGGGCTTTTTTTTTTCATCATTTCATTATTCTATTGATCTGTGAGAAGGGGGGGCGTGGGAATCTGGTTCTTCCCCACTGATAGTTGGAGAACTTTGGCTTTGGTGAATGAGTTCAGGCTCTGTCATCTCCAAGCCCAGATTCAAATCCTGACTTTTCTGCCTGTCAGTTCTATGTTCGTCAACTTCTGTAAACCTCGTGTCTTCATCTGTAAAGTATGGAGAATAATACATTAAAATATGCTTCTGCAGGGTTGTGGTGACAATTTAATGACAGACTTCATGGCTTTGTAGTTGGCAAATCTGAGAAGCAAGTGAAAGGAACACATGAGAGTTTTACAAAGTGCCTGAATAGCTGCATTTGCTAGTGTTTACCTGAGGATGAGCCCAGCAGCCTGGCTAACGGTAGGGAGGGGGAAATTCTGCCCAGATCAAAGCCCTGAAGATAAAAGGGCTTTTCATTTCTGCTTGTCCCAGATGTTCCACACCCAGGAGGCAAAAAGGGTCTCTTAATAGAGATTAGATCTTTTCCCAGCAGGGCAGGTCCTGATGGGGAAGATGATGAAGTCCTCAGACAGGCCTGAGTACACTTCCCTGAGGTTTTCTAAAACATGGAGAGCAGAACTTTGTGGGAGCTGCTAAGTCCCCACCATGGATAGGGCAGCTGCTCCACAGTTTCTGACAAGAATCAGCCACTTTGAATGGCTAAGGAAAGCTCCAAACTCTGGATTAAGAGAGCCACGGCAAAGGGAAATCCAGCCACTTACTACTACCTTCAACCTGTGCCTTCACTGGCGCATATTTGTAGAAATATTTGCCTTCCTATCTGGCAGGTGCCTGGGGAAAAGCAGGCCCGTCACAGCCCATCAGCTCCCTTTCTGTATGCTGCTCACCCCCAGCCCCAGCCCGCATCCTGCCCAATCTAACCACACTAGAGACCACTCTGCACTCCACTTCTTAGTCAAGGGTAAGCTGAGGAGGAAGGAACAAACAGGAGGCTGAGAAAATACTGCACCCCACCCTCCAGCAGCACAGCCAATCACCCTTCCTTCGCACTGGGTCACAACCAACAGAGAAGTACACAGAAGAAAACAGGCCCCCCTCCTCCTCAGGAAGAGAAACTCTTTCACCTCCTAATCTTTAAAAAGGAGTTCAGTTGGTATTATGGACGATTTTACACATACGAAAAGGTAGGGGGGTGGGTAAAAAGGCTGCGGGACATTTACACGATAGGTTACTACTCTGCGATAAAGAAAGGTCTCTTACCCTTCGAGACAGCATGGATGGACCTGGAGAGTATCATGTCAAGTGAAATAAGCCAGTCAGAGAAAGATAAGAACCCCATGATTTCACTCATATGTGGAATCTAATGAACAAAATAAATTAACAACATAGAGACAGATTCACAGATAGAGAACAGACTGACAGCTGTCAGAGGGGAGGGGGGTTAGGGGCTGGGTGAAAAAGGCAAAGGGGTTAAAGAAATAAAAAAACTCATAGACCCAGACAACAGCATGGCGATTGCCAGAGGGGAAGAGGGGTTGGGGGAGATAGAGGGTAAAGGGGGTGGTAAATGCTGGTGGAGACTTGACTTGGGGTGGTAAACACACAATACAATATACAAATGATGTATTGTCGAAGTGTACACCTGAAACAGATCATCTTATTAACCAATGTCACCCCAATGAATTCAACAAAAAAATACAAATAAAAATTTTTAAAAAGGTATAGAGAATAACATCATGAACCTCCCTGTGTTCATAACCCAGCTCCAAAGATTATCAATATTTTGCCAATCTTATGTTATCTGTCCCCCACCCCCTTTTCTTTCCTGGAGTCATTTAAAGCAAATGCCAGCCTCATTTGTTTGGCACGTAGGATGGTATTAGCTATGTACCATCCTAGGGAAAACTGAGAATATAGCCTCTCAAATCATGTTCTATGGAGCTTACTTTTCTGTAGTATAACACCCACACACACCCACACCCATAATGCCATTAGCACTTAGTATCCAATTCCCTTTTTTTTCTCTCTCTTTATTGAATTTATTGGGGAGACACTGGTTAACAAAATTATACAGGTTTCAGGCACACAATGCCACAACACATCATCTGTACACTGTGTTGTGTGTTCACTACCCCAAGTCAAGTCTCCATGTATCACCATTTATCCACCCTACACCCCCTTCAACCAATTCACTTTCAAATTGTTACCAATTCTATCAAAAATACCTTTTACACTAAATTCCTTGAATGGTGATCCAAACAAGGCGGACACATTTTTTTTTGGATGATATGCCACTCTTAACTCTCTTTTAATTTATAATAGTTCCCCACTCCCTAAATTTTTTTTTTCCATGACATATTTGTTGAAGAAACTAAGTCATTTGCACTGACTCTGGCTGATGAAATCCTCACGGTATTAACTTACTCTTGTTTGCTGTTTCCTCTAAACTGAGTGTTAGATTTCAAGGCTTGTTAAAATTCAGGGGTTTCAGGTTCAATGGTTCTTGCAATATTTTTATACCTAAGAGGATCTAAGTCTTGGTTGTCTAAGGGAGTCATAGTGGGGGAAATGCACAGCGAGGCCTGAACTCCTCAACTTTGCAGGGGTCACTGTAAAAACAACAAATACCAATACTCATAAAGAGGTTCATTCATTCAGCAAATGCTTATTGTCTACTGGGATCCAAACTGGAGATACAGCAGTGCAGAGAGCAGCCAGAACTTGCCTCCTGGTAAGGAGGTAAATAAAGAGTAGAACAGCCCAGCCGGGCATGGCTCAGTGGTTGAGTATCAACCTCGGATGCAGGAGTTCACAGTTCGATTCCCAGTCAGGGCACATGCCCGGGTTGTGGGCTCCATCCCCAGTCAGGGGCGTGCAGGAGACAACCGATCAATGATGACTCTCTCATCATTGATGTTTCCATCTCTCTCTCTCTCCCTCTCCCTTCCTCTCTCTTCAATCAATAAAGATTTTTTTTTTTTTAAAGAGTAAAACAAAATAAATATGTATATAGTGGTATAATTGCTCTGCAGAAAATTAAAGCAGGGAAGACGGAGAGGAGAGAAGGGTATATGTGGGGATAGGATGGAGATGAGTTTTAAATTGGATAGTCAGAGAAAGCGTCACGGAAAAGGCATTTGAGCCAAGATTGGGGATAAAAGAGGGGTCATGCAGATAGATGAAGAAATAGGGTTCTAGGTGGAGGAAACAGCAAAACCCATAGGCTATGCCTGGCCTGTTTCAAGGACAGCACAGAGGCCGGGAGAAGAATGGGTGAGGAGAAGGGTAGTCTGAGGTAAGGTCAGGGAAGTGTTTGGAGCAAGATCATGTAGGGCCTTGGACTGGTGTAAGGATTCTAGCTTTCACTCTGATAAGACTTGGCTGACTTATGTTTGATAGAGATCATTCTGGCTGCTGCACTGAGAACCAACCTGTGATGTGCAGAAGGTAGGGGGAAAAAAGACCTTTCAAAAAGCTATTGCAACAATCTAAGTGACAAAGGCCCATGAGCCCATTTACTGAGCTCTTACTGGGTGCTAGCATTTTATATATGTTACCAAATTGAATTCTTACCACCACCCTATGGGGTGGGGTATTAACAATCTTCTTTTATAAATGACGAAACAAAGAATTTAAGCCATTTGCTTAAGATGTCATTGTAAATGGTCAAACCAGGGAGGGAGCCAGATTTTTTAACTTGCAAGCTGCTTGTGCTATCCAACATATGTCCCTCTACTCAGGGCTCTTTGAAACGCTCCTGAGAGCCTGTCTGCTTGACCAGGTCAACCACAGTTGCCAGGAACCATCTTGGACCTTCTGGTGACCCTCTTTACTTTGCTCTGATTCTCATCTCCTTAACTTCTCAGTGTGAAAACTTCATTCTCATCTGTATCTTAGGATCCAAACTTTCTGTCCCTGAAGACCTTGACACCCTATAGCCTCCTGAGGCTACCTCAAATATGCCTCCAGGAAATGGTCCATGTGTCCTGTATTCCAGAAATCTACAAAATGATGGGCTCCCTTTCTCTAACAACATGAACTCTTAATTCGTGCCACTTGAGTTGCCACTTAATCCTGTAATGACTACTCTTTCTATTTCCTTATTTCAGGGATGGCTGGCTTCCCCATCAAAAATGTACTTTTTATATGGCAGGTGCCATACAAAGTTGTGGTTGAAAGTGGCAACCCGCCCAGGAATTGCACTTTCCAGCAAGTGTACAAGCACATACCTTGCATCTGGGTGGACCATATGACTAGTTAACAGCAATGAAGCGTGAGCAAAAATAGCATATGTCACTTCTGGGTTTAGGTGATTAAGAAGTGAGACTATTTGTTACAGCAGCTGGAATTACTCTAATTAATACTGCTACTTAGCAGAGATTTCCTAAATATTTGTTTCTACTGGTCTAAGAACATCAGCAGAATTCTCAGGTATGGATTTTTTGCCATCCACACAGTTCTCTGCTCACCCAACATTTCACTAGCACAGTCGAAAAACAAATGCTTCCCTTAATTTAGTCAAAGCCACTGGTTCGTAAATTCATCCACACCAAGTACCTCTTGTGTTTGTTTCCCCCACTATGGTCCCCAGGTTTTGAAAGATGCTGTCAGCCAAATTTAATTAAGAATTTGAGTTCTTATTTGTTATCAAGTAAAGACATTGCTGCCAATAAGAGCTTCCGACTAGCATAAGATTGTCATTGTTATCCCAGGCAGTTGATAAAAGTCCAGCATGATACAAAGAAACTTGATGATTTCCTCAGCCTGTGTTGTTGGGATAAATGTGTTTCCCCCATCTAGGTTTTTGAAAACTAAAAGTGTCTGGTGGGTCTCTGGAGACCTGGGACAAGCAAAGGAATTCTGGTTTGTATGGCCTGAAAGTTACCCCAAGACAATCATAATTTTCTGATCCCAGGTGGCTCCTAAATAACAGGTACTATTGGTAGGCTAGACACCAAGGGGTGCTTAAAAATCTGTTTCCAGCTGCCCTCAACTAGGTAGAATTGAGGCATTTTTAAGCTTACCTGGAAGAATCTGGCTCCCAAGTGCTTAAAAATCAGAACGGCTATGTAAAATCAAAAATTTACCCTCTCATCATCTCAACACACAAGGAAACAGTTGAATGCACAGCAGCAGTTACATCAGAAAGATACCCCCTCAGGACAGAACAGCAGAGCTGTAATAGCTGGGTAGGGAAATTAGGCTGCCCACAGTTCTCATATGCTGAAGAGCAAAGGAGAAAAAATGCAAGCAACACAGGAGGAGGAGAGTTCTACAGAGAGCCCAAAGATTAAGAATTTTCCCTTAAATATTGATAACAAGGGTCTGATGACCTGCAGCTCTCTCTCTTCAAACCCCAGTTTAATTGACTTTCTTGAGAACAATACTGTCTGTTAATGCTGTCTTGAACATAATTTCCTTCAGGAACTCCTGGGCTGAAAATGATGCCAGGGCTATTTATTCCACCTTCCCATGAGGAAGTCAGGGCCAGAGTTTCTTGACAGAATCATTGAAGTAAGCTCTCCTTAAAATCACCAAGGTGACAACTGTTTACCTCTCTCACCTTAGCAAATCAATCTCTTTTAGGACCAGCCCATGGCGAAATGGGCCACCATACAAAGAGAAAAGGGGAAAGAATGTAGAAGAGAAAAAGTCTGATCAAGTATGTCTTCAGAGATGCATCCTACTCCTAGTCTCACAGCCATAAATGTCGGTGTAGGTCAAAGAAACCACTTAGAACACTACTTCTCTATCTTACCTGGGCATTAACACCACCTAGAAAGCATTTTAAAAATGTAGATGCCAAATATTATCCTCCATAGATTCTGATTTAATTAGTATGGACCAATAAACATTAATATGGACCATGAAGAATATAAAAGTTCACGCGGGCAGGGGGTGGGGGAAGCAGCAGCCTCCCAGAATGGGAGGGGAGTTCAGGACTTTACTGGAAGGAGGGGGGACAATGTCAGTCCAGTTACCATAGGTGATAAGTCAACACATGGGCTCAGGCATTCAATCCCTACCTAACACAGACTCTTCCACAACCCAGGGAGCTTACTGCCTCCTGATGGCCCAGAGTTATTGAGGAGCTGGCGACCCTCAAATTCAATCCAGGTCTTTGAGAATTTCAGGCCAAATTGTCATCAATTCTGAGCTCCTGCCCAAAGGGGAGACATGAACAATTAATGTCTGTGATAAGGCCAAGAGTAGTCAATACTATTAGAGAGAGAGCTAACAGCCCTTGCATCAAGGTGCACCTTTCACCTTTCTCTACTCCTGACTGTGATCTTGACTTTGATCACCAGGTAGCCTAGGCAGCAATGTGGCTGGCAATTAATCTCTTTGGAGAAGGAGTGTTCTGTAGTCTGATCGATCCCAGAAGAGGGCTCACACTCAGCTTCCACTCTTGTCCTGAGGTAATTCCCTCCTAGAAAGTGAGGGCTGGTTCTCTGGGATTTCTCCCTCCCTACAATACATATACAAAGACCAGTTAATATCTGCACCTATTTTGGTGCTCATTGGTGCATGTTGACCAATGAAAGTTTTGGATATTTTTCATTAGGGGACAGATACACAGATTTCAGTACTCACTAATCTCACCTCCAAACTTCCCTACTTGCCACTCCCTCCTTTCACTTCAGGGATCCAAGAGTGTACCCAAGGTGGAAGCTTCCAGTCTTTCCAGTGTGGAGTCTTCAACCTATATGGACTTCCACCACACTCCTGGCCTGAGCAAATGCTCTCTCTCCCATGCTCCTCTAGGTGCTCCAAGTGAGAATATTCTTCTTCCAATCAGACAGGGCTCTGGGGGGATAGAGTTCATCAACACCACTTCTGTTTCCTTTTCAGCACTGCCAAGCAAAAGTTATACAGGTGACACTCAATATCAAATTGGCGCCCACTGCCATGGCTTGTTGGATGTGTGTTGAGAGTAGGAGGTAGTTAATTTGTAAATAAATAATGATTTAGACTTGTACTGAAATCATCAATGAACATGAAGCACCTACTGGGCATGTAGCCATGTATAGAGAAAGAAGAAAGGGAAGTCATCATGACTGCTTTTAGGGGCTTCCTATGTGTCAGGCGCTGTGCTAAACCTGTACATATAATAGTTCATTTGATCCTCACCACCATCCTCGGGGGTTGGTGTAGTTATTTCCATTTTGCAGATAAGAAAGCTGAATCTTAAAGAGGTTAAAGTCTTCTTGCTGGTAAGTGGCAGAGCCAAGACTTGAATCCAGAACACTGTGAGACCGTGTTCTTAATGCTTGTACTCAAACAGTCATCTTGTTGGACCTGTGACTCTCTCAGCCACAACCATGTTCACTTAAGCCCAGAAGTAAACAGCTTCAGTTCATAAGGAAACCAATGGAATTGAAATTCTAAGCCCAGGACACACTTAGAATGCTAGACCTTTGGCACATCATCTCACTGAATCCTTCAGTAGCCTGCATGTCTGCTGTCATTATAGCTGACCTTTAAAATTTACAGTCAACATTTGGGATGTTGACTATTTGAGAACAGCCCCAAAGGTCCTATACATAAAACAGTCTTACATTAAACAGTCTGATTTGGCTGTGGAGTGAAAATGACACGTATGCACTAGGAAGCTGGCATGAGCCAGTCCCTTTAGTGCGTGAGAGAGCTCATCCCCAGGCTATGACCTCCATGTGTCAGGAAGTGATGGCAATAACTGCTTGTGAACTACAGCTCCCAAAGAAACAGACTGCTAGCCCTTGTCACGGCAAGTTTACATTCAGTGATAAATTTCTTTTAAAAAATTTATAAATGCCTGTAGCCCTGTATTCACAGAATCACTAAAGGACAGAAATCACTTAACTTGTTAGATTATGCATGACTGCATGCACAGGGGAAATAATGTGCTCTGGTGGCATGTGCACGAGCTCCTTGTCTGTCCAGAGAACAAACGCCTCACCTTAGGCCTGTTGTCGATAAATGAGATCTTGGTCACAATGATGAAGAGGGTGTTGAAGATTCTCAAAGATCCCAAGAGAACTCTTTCATGAGTGTCAAGTCTAGAATGTTTCAGCATTCTATAGAAGAGGAAACTGAAGCTGAAGAAGGTCCTAGGACTTGCCCGAGAATATCTGGCTACTAAAAGCCAACATGCACCCCTCCCTACAATCCAACAGTAAGGCATCCAAAATATGCCAAATCCTGCATGCAGACCCAATCACATGCAGACTTGAGAGGATGTAGGGGAAGGAAGGCTACAGAAGGGAGGGCGCTTTCCCTGGGCTCCCCACTGTCCTTCCAAACCCTCATCAGAGCTGGGGTAGGAATGGCAGAGCTGCGAGCTTACCTTTTGACCACATCCAATTAGATCAATCAGTTCAACCAAGATGCTGGTAACTGTGAGCTCAGTACAGAGGGCCCAGAGGTAACTGTCGCTCCCCCTTCCCTCAAGATGCAGTCTTAAAAACCACAGGAAATCAGAAGAAGACCCAAATACCTAACACACTATTTACTTTGTCTGTTTCACCCCACTAGACATTGAGTAACTGAACCATCTAGTTACCTCAGTGTTCCCAGGGCCAAGATCAGTACCAGTGGCTTAGCTTCGTCTGTCAAAGGAGGGAGTGTTTTCTTTTGCAAAGAAGCTCAAGAATCTTAGACCAGAAGGAGGGGCCCCACTGGGATCAAGGAAGCCTTCCTGATGGGAAAGACCTGGAAGAAAGAGGGAAATGGCATGGAGGTGGACCAGGGCAGGGCATAGGGCACAGGGAGAGGTTCAAGTCAGCCCAAGCAGTTATACAAAGCTGGGGCTGAAAGGGAGACTCGGGCCTCACTGTGTGGCATGGTGAGTGGCAGGCGGAAGAGCCTGGAGTTTATTAGCTACATAGTGAAGAGCCGATAAAAAGCTTCAGAGCAGGGCAGGAAACTGCCGAGCAGGTGGGGGGCTGTGCAAGTTCAGCAGGAGAGGAGGCACTCTGCAGCTCACGGCACCCCCTCTCCACTTCCTGAAAGCAAGTGTCCAATAAACAAATCATAGCCAGTGCTTCTTAGGCACCTACTATGTGCCTGGCACATGCCATATACCTGTTTAATCTTCAAAATAACCCCATAAGACAGGTAATTGTCTAACCTATTTTACAAGTGAGGAAACTGAGGCACAGAGAGGTTATAGGATTGCCCTACTGTGAAGAGGCAAAGCCAGAATCTTAACTCAGACTTGACTCAAGGTCCAACAGGCCAAGAAAGCTGGTTCAGCCCCCTGTGCTGATGAGAACAGAGACTGAAATGAGGAAGATCCTCACACAAGGCCCGGCTTGGAAGACTGGTGCTGAACTTCACGTGACCCCAGCTTTGGAGACAGACAAATCCAGATTTGGATCACAGTTTGGTTATTCATCACTGTGTGATTGTAGGCAAATGACATGAGCCCTTGGGGCCTCAGTTTTCTCATCTATAAAATGTGTGCAAAACCACCCATCTCACAGGATCTCTGTGAGGGTTAGAAGGATCAATCACGCATTATCCAGCATGTGCCAGGTGCTTAGTAAATGGTGACATGCAAACCTGGTGGCATATGGGAAGGAGGGGCAAAAGGCTGTGGCCTGGCTTAGCCACTGTGGGTAGAGGAAGTCTTCGTTTCTGAGAGTAAGATATAAACTTTTGGGAGTGTCACGGGTCAATATTTGCCTTTGGCTAAACATAGAACCTTGATATTCATCTCAACAAAACTGGTACCTGGCGCTTTCAGGGCTAACAATTTCAAACACTGCTCCACAGCAAAAAGAACCAGAATTTGGGGCCCTCACGAGAGTCAGGGGCAAGGGGCTGTTACAAGAAGGAGGAATTCCTAGAAAAGCCTGAAACCAGGACACAGTTGTGAGGTCCCCAGCTCTCCTGCCTAATCACTGTGTACTTGAGAGTCACTTTTCCTCTCCGAGCCTATTTCCTCCCAAAGCAAGGGGCTTAATACTCCTTACTTCACAGGGTTGCGATGAAGCACAAGGGAAATAAGAAATGAGAAGGGGCTTTTAAGCTATGCAGATTAAAACAATTAATTTAAATTTCTCCAAGATAGTGGTTGACCTTCATCACCTCGATAAAGCCATAGGAAATAAAGCTGTAGATGAAGTACCCACCCCCATCTGAAAGAGAAAAAAGAAACACTGTTGGACAAACACTCAAGACACTAAAGGTTTCTTCTATTGAAGTATCATTCAATGATGAATTGAGAACTACAACTGTTAAAAGAATCATTTCTCTATGATCATCAAGATGCAAACACAAAGTTGTTCAATCTTCTCAGAACTTGTATACCCCTGAGAGCCCAGGGAAGATGCCGGGAAGTTGGGCTCTCGTTTCCACAGAACGGAGCTCACAGCCCTAGATAGGAAGAGTCAGTAGACCCAAATCCTCACAATGAAGCCTGCTGTCTTCTCTCTGGATTTTCCCTCACTTTAGAAAATAGGCCAAACTCACTCCGCCTCCCAGCCTCACCCTTAGGTCTCTTGCAACTGGAATGTGCCCAGGGAAAAAACAGGCAATCAGTGACATGGTCCCAGAGCAAGACCAGGGCAGGCCCACAGCAGAGGCCTGGGCACCCAGTCTTGATTTCCAGAGAAATGCTTCTCTTCTGGTCAGCTGCACCCAATCTCTGAGCTGAGAGAGTATTGGGGCTTTCCTGGCCTCACCTGTGAGCCTGGGCCAGATGGTGTTCAAATAAACTAAAGGGTACCCACTCCCTTCAACCTCTCAACCCCTACTCCCCCCACCAATCAAAAGCAGTAGAGAAAAAATACTTTGAGTTTTCACTTGGTCTTCAAGCAGACAGGTTATTTAGAATCACAACCCCCTCCTCTGTTTGGGCTCTTCCCAGTCATCTGGAATGGGTGTATGCATGTAGCAGGAACATGTCCAACTTAGGGGCTCTGAGCCTGGACACAGAGTGAGAGTGGGAGGAAGATTTTAAAGATGTTGTTCTACTTTCCTTGGCCTACATGGTTTTGGATGAGAGAAGTCTGCAGTTATTTGAGCAGGTTTTCCTAATGCCTAAGTGCCATATTTCCCTGGCTGCTCTCAATAATTTTTTTTTAATCTTTGGTTTTCAACAATTTAACTATGATGTGGCTAAGTAGTTGTTGAGTTTACCCTGTTTGGGATTCACTGAGATTCTATAATTTGTAAATTTATGTCTTTCATCAAATTTGGGACATTTTCATCCATTCTAACTTCAAATATTTTTCCTGCACCAAAATCTTTTTTTTTACCTTTTGGAATGACACTCAATAACAGGAATTTTTCAACTTTTAATGTTGTCCCACAGTATCCTGAGACACTCCTCATTTTTTTCCAATAAAAAGTACATTTACAACCTAAAACTAATTATTGAATGCCAACTGTAATTGAAAATTTTTAAGTTAAAACATCAAAAAGTACATTTACAAATATTATGTAATTTCCATTGATCTATCTTCAAGTTCACTGCCTTTTTTCCCCTGTCATCTTCTTTGTCATTGAGTCCATGCAGTAAATTTATTACTTCAGATGTTGTGTTTTCAGTTCTAAAACACCCATCTGGTTATTTTGTATAGTTTCTATTTTCTGCTGAGAACTTCTATCTTTTAATTCAAGAGTGGAAAATGGTTATAAATAGTTATTTTAAGTCTGTCTGATAATTGCACCATCTGAGTCATCTCAGGGTTGGAACATGCTGTCTTTTCCTTTGAGTATTGTTCAGATTTTCCTGGTTTTTTAATATTGAGTAAACTTGGGTTGTACACTGGACTTTTGAATAGTATGTTGTGAGACTGGATCTTACTAAAAACCTCTGAAAAAATGTTGATATTTTTGTTTGTTTAGCAGATAATTAACTCACCTACATTCAAATTGAAAGTTCTGTCTTACCTTTTGTAACTGCTAACTCTGGTTTCAATTTGGTTTTCAAAGCATTTCACAGGCCATTTGGGTCTTCCTGTCACATAGGCAACTCATAGGTTTACCTGGGACTTGGGTAGTGTTCATATCAGAGTTAAGTTCTCAAAACCTTTGTTGTGTTTCTTTGGGTCTGTACCATGCACGCAAGCACACCTTGTAGTATGCCCATGACTTACATCAGTCCATACACAGACTTAGTGGGTCCCTTTTCTATCTCTCTGGCTTCCAGTGGCTCCTTTTCCTGGTTCCCCTGGCTGAAAAGATGGGGTTAACCCAGTGACTATCATTTTTGTTTCAGTAAATACTTAAACGAACCAAATTTGTGTGTCTGAGTGGATCCTTTGAGAAGCCATGTAGCAGAATGGGAGGATAACTGCATATGGTGGGCGAGGAGATCTGGCTTCCAGGACTGGATCTCCTTTGGGTCTGAGTTTTCTGTTCTAAATCATGACTACCCAGAATAAACTGATCTTTACCTGCACATAGCTGACCTTTGTAAAAGGCAAATGGAATTGGGTCATTTTTAAGTTTACCCTCCAGTGTCTTCCTGATACACACAGAATAAAATCCAAACTCTTTAAAAAAAAAGTCTTTATTGATTTCAAAGAGAGAAAGGAAGAGAAATACCAGTGGTGAGAGAGTCATTGATTGGCTGCCTCCTGCATGCCCCCGGCTGGGGATTGAGCCCACAGCCCGGGCATGTGCCCTGACTGGGAATCGAACCACTATCTCCTGGATCATGGGTTGATGTTCAACTGCTAAGCCACGCTGGCCAGGCAAATCCACTCTTTAAGCTACCCTCTAAGACCTGTTGTGATTTTTACTGCTGCTTCTGTTATCTGTACCCTCATCTGCTGCTGCTTCCCCACAGCCCTCACATTCCAGCCATACTGAACTAAGGTTCATCCCTCCCACTTCACCATTTCCCACATGTACCAGCGTCCTCAACCTTGAGCTGAAATTTCTCTCTCTGTCAAATATATAAATGTCCTGACTTCCATGCAAACTGCTCAAGAACTTCTGTGAGGCTCTCCCAGACTCTCCCAGTCCTTCCCTTCCTGTGTCCCATCACTCTCTGGAAGCACCCTAGTAGCACTTTCTGGTGGATGGTAATCACATTTTATAGGTCCCTCTCTTACTACACTGGTGTCTTTCAAAATATGTAGTAATTTACAGTAGTGGATCTAGAAATCAATTTAGAGCTCAGTACCAGCCTTTAAAAAATAGGCTACACTAATTAAGAAAATAGAAAAATTCATTGCATGTAATGAGGGTGGATCATGTTTCATGAAACTTTTGTCTTGGATACTTAGAAAGATAGATACAGAAAGATGACAGACAATGAACTCCTATGGATCCATGTCCCAGATTCAATAATCATCGACTATGTCCAATCTTATTACTACCCACTCCTGTACCTCCTAGATTATTTTGAAACAAATTACAAACAGCATGTCATTTCATTCATAAATATTTCAGCCTGTATTTCTAAAAAAAATTAAAACTTTTTTAAAGTAACTACAATACCGTAAAATATATTAGTTATTGTTGGTGGCTGTCAAAAAAGCTTGTAAGATGTACAAGCTCCCAGGGACAGGTGCCACTTAATTTATCTCCACATTCTCAGGGCCGGGCACTCAGTAAGAGCTGAGTAATGGAGAGAGAAGAGAGGAAAGGGAAGGATAGAAGGTGGAAAGGTTGCAAATGGGAAGAGAAGGAGCACAGTCTCTTTCCTGTAGCTTTGAATCATCTTGTTCAATTTGGCAAAAATTTAAAGTATATTTTCATATCCACTGCTGGTGATTTTGCAGCAAAACTGATGAGCTCACCTCTCACTTGTTGCTAGGGAAAGGGGAGCTTATGCTGCCCACAAACTGATACAGGGCTGTATGTCAAATGTATCTCAATAAACTGGAAGACATACAGGAAGCGATACCTCAAGAAAATGGAGTACCCCAGAACAACCAATGCATTTAAAACATTTGTGATTTTCTGACCTAGAATTCAAAGGCTGGGGTATTTCCTGCAAAGAAATAGTTTTACATTAATAATTATATTTATAAGTAATATAACATTTTAATTATAAATTTATAATTTTTAGAGCCTAATTATAAAAGACAGAAAAGAAATATTAATCATGTGATTGCAGGCTGTAGCATCAAACATAATGTCAAGAAGTTTGGAAACAACCTAAATATCTAGCCATAGGGACAAATAAATTCTGATACAGAATTCAGTGATATCCTCTGAAGCTATCAGCATACTCTATGCACTATAAAAATGGGAACGTGTTCATGATAAGAAGAAAAACAACATCAACTTCATCCACACTAAAATTATATCAGAAACTATTGTTTTCATAAATGGACAATGATTGCAAACTGAACAGCATTGTGTCAGAATGCCAGGATTTTAAAAGTGTATCTTTATTGTTTTTGCAATGTTTGTGAATAAAATAAGAAAAATAATCATCGAACCAATTTAGTTGCCTTCAGAGCAGGCACAAGGCCCTCTTAATCCAGTTGCCTCTCCATTTGAGCACTATCAGGGTATTCCGGGAAAGGAGTAAAACTGGCCTCCTCCAAAGGATCACCTGCTTTCTAGTAGGGTGGAGCAAACATTTACTCAGCACCTCACAACCTGGCCCTGGCTGGCTAGCTGAGCTCTCTGTCTGTGTTACAACCTAAATCATCACATAACTTCTAAAAGGAAAGCATTATTTTTTATTATTATTTTAATCCCCACCCAAGGATATTTTTCCCATTGCTTTTCTGAGAGTGGAAGGGAGAGAGAGAGGGAGAGAAACATGGATATGAGAGAGACACATCGATTGGTTGCCTCCCGCACTTGCCCCGACAGGGGCAGCGATCGAGCCTGCAACCAAGGTGCATGCCCTTGGCAGGAATCAAACCTGGGACCCTTCAGTACACAGGCCAAGGCTCTAACCACGGAGCCAAACTGTCTAGGGCTAAAAGGGAAGCATTATTAATGGTCTCAATTTCCATGAGAGGATCCTGCCTAGTGAAAGAACTCCCTGAACTTTGGCATATGCATTTGAAGACAATGGTTCCCTTTACTACACTCTGATCTCTCAGCTACCTCCCAGAAGGAACCATAACAATGGTTTGGAAATTGGCTACCCCTGCTTTGCCCCTCCCCATCACATTTAACACTGTCAACACCAGCAGCGGCTAAAACCCTCAGGAGTAATATCACAACGTGAAGGCCACTGCTCATTTCCACCTATTCAATCCAATCATCCTTCCAGGTCCGTATCAAGCACTGCTCCCTTCCTGGAGGACTGGGAGTCCACCAGAGTGGGAAGAGCAGGGTCAGACCCGGTCAGAATCCAGCTCTGTCACTCTCCAGCTTTGTGACCCCAGGCAAGTTACCTAACCTCTCTGGGCTTCATTTCCTCAGCCATTAGACAGTGCTATAAACAATTCTTCATGTGACTGCTGATCTAAGTGAAATGTAAAACACTTAGACTGTCCTGCCCAATACAGTAGCCGCTAGCCACATGTGGCTATCAAGCCTTAGAAATGTGGCTAATCCATACTGAGATGTGCTATACATGTAAAATACACAACTGAGTTTGAGGATTTCATATGGAAAAAAGAATGTAAGAAGTTAGAGTAATAATTTTTACATTGACTACATGATAAAGTAAATACTATTTTGGATACACTGAGTTAAATAAAACACAAGTAATCTCATCTGTTTATTTTTACTTTTTAATGTATTAAAATTATTAAATTACATATGTGGACCACATTTGTGGTTTGTTTTCTATTTCTACTGAACTTAGTAACTGCTCGATGTTAGTTCTTTCTCTATTTTTCCCTTGCCATTCACAGGCCACCTAGAGTGCTCAGCATTGTCAACAGTATCTAAAGTCTTTAACTGCATCTGAGGTACCAGGTGAGTCCCTTCCTCTTTCCAGGCCCCTGGTTACTAACCTGACACATATGAAAAAGAATAGAAAGGAAACTAGATTTAGAACCAGAAGATGGGCTCTACTCCTGATTCTACCATTACTAATTAGGAAGCCCTTGACATGTCATTTTACTCCTCTGAGCCCTAGTTTTGTCATTTACAAAACAGGGAATAATAATATCCTGTTCGTGGCATGAGTGAATGCATATGAAAAGCTTAATAAACTGTAAAGGACCATCCAGGCCAGGATTAAGTAGTATAATTTGCACAGTGAGGAGGTTGGGCAGTCCTGTCTGTCTCCTCTGCTATTCTCTACCTTCCATTTTGTACTGCTATTTAACTATTTTCCAGGTTTCCTGTCTCTAAAATCAAGTTTCCCCAAGAACATATCTCTTCCTTCTCACATGTCGCCCAACACAGCCAAAACAGAGAGCTGCAGGCAGACTCCTCGAACCACCTCCCTGACCGAGTGTACCCTGTGTACCAGGCATTAAGCTCCAGGTGCAGTGGTAGAGACGGCCTTGCAAAAAAAATACAATGCTACAACATGGAATATACTTGTAATGGAGGAATCAAGTAAGTGTAAATGCACCAGGGAAAGAGGAGGGTGCACCTTACTTGGGAAAAGCAGGTAAGGTGGTGGTGAGGCAATGTATGAAATGGTCAACAAGAAGGACGCTGGGAGGCATTTACCAAACAGAAGGGAGAAAAGGTATGAACGAGCATGGAATGCTGTAGCATTTAATCCAAAGTAAACATCAGCATATGATGTACAATATGCCCCCTAACACTATGAATCTTATCGTGAGGGACCCCTGGTTGAGGGGTTCTTCCTGCAGGTGGAACACCATTGCCTTCCTGCTTTTGCTGCTTGAGGTTTCCTGGGCTCATCCCACAATCCACTCAGGGGTGTGTGCACTGAGCTCCTAGGAGCTTAAGTACCACCTGTGCCAACCGTATAAACCTCAGCTATTTCCACAGAGAGGCTTGTGAGAGCAGCAGCCCTGTCTCAAAACATCCTCTTTCTATTTTTAGCCAGTAACTACCTCCTTACCATCTACACTCTATTTTCCTCCCCTCAAGGCCAACTAGCATGAAAAACACAAAGCTATACCATCCTGCCGTTGGCAGGGTGGGCTTCTCTGCCTCATAGTGTGTTTCTTCCTAATTCCTAAGTAGGCTCTAGATTATTTCTAGTTAAACTAAACTGCAAACTCTTACTTTACCAAAAACACAATGCTCCACCTGCCCAGGTGGAAGCAAATACACAAAGCTTCTCGGGTGAGGATCTGAAGTTGAATTTCTGCAGTTGAGCTTGTCCTTCAGATTGGTATTCAAATATTTTAAGACTAATCTTGAAAGGTCATATTTTCATTTAAGAATGAAAAGACAAAAGATCAGAAAACGAGTGTTTCAGAGAGGAACTGAGCAAAGCAGTAGCTAAGTACCTATGCAGAGATGGCAGCTATGGGCCCGTGGCCACCTCTGCATATGTGGACAGTGGAGCCACACCTTACCCAGTGGTGAGTTACAAAATCAATGTCAGGGCCAAAAGTCCTTCTCCCTTGGAAAACTATTGATTAAAAGCATTTTCAGATTTTAAGTTATATCAACCTAGAGCAGTGTAGGGACTTTATTTGAATCCTGATATGAATAAACAAACTGTTTTTAAATTATATATGTAGCCCTGGTCAGTGTTGCTCAGTTGGTTGAAGCATCATCCCGTACTCTTGTAAGGTAGCGGGTTTGATTCCCATCAGGACACATACCTAGGCTGCAGGTTCAATCCCCGGTCAAGGGGTACATATGGGAGGCAACCAACTGATGTTTCTCTCTCACAACAATGTTTCTCTCTCTCTTCCTCTTCCCCTCTCTCTAAATATCAATGAACATGTCCTTGGGTGAGGATTAAAATAAGAATAATAAAAAATAAATTAAAATTATATATACATATACACACACACACATATATATACATACACACACACTCACACATACACATATATACTATAACAATTGGGAAAATTTTAATATTGACTCCATATCTAATAATATGAAGAAATTGTTCATTATTTAAATGTATAATAGCATATTGTAGTTAAGTTTTATTTTTAAAGAGTGCCTTTTAAACATACACACTGAAATATTTACAGATAAAATAAAAAAATAAACAGCTAAATTGGAAGTCTGCTAAGCTAATATATTATTTTGCATAGATAATCATGTGCAGTGCACATGAAAATTGAATACTAGGGCCTCCTACCCTAAATCACTCATAAAATACAGAATACATAATCTGTTTATACAATCCTGAACACTCATTCAAAAGTTCACTCAGTGGATTCAACATGGCTGGGTTATCCTCCAGTCCTGGAGATTATGAGTTCTTCTGGGTACCAGAATTCATTATCTTGAGTTTAGTATCATGCAGCACAAAAAAACAAGTATTTCAACACTGGGATCACATCCAGCCCAAGACGCTCACCCTGTGGAGACAGAGAGAATCCCTGATTCATGTCTCCCCACTTGCACTTTGCACGCCTTAAATTAAACTTAGTGGCTATCAAAACTGTGAGCACTATTTTAGTTACTCTCTTTCTTGCTCAATGTCTCTAAAAAGGTGCTGAGGAGAGATTAAAGATGGAAGTGGACAGAGTGGAAGCCACACTGACACTCTCCCAGGACCAAACTGGGATTAAAACTAAAATATAGAAAAACCATCCTGAATAATCAACTGCAATTGAAGACAAGGAGGAAAAGTGGAGACGGCATAGAGACTGGTAGGAAGTGCAGAGGCACGAGAGGGCTGGCTGGGCTCCCAAAGGCAGCAGCTGAAGGTCCAGAGGGAAATCTCAGCTGTTGGAGGGTTCCCACTGAGGGCTCTGGGGCCTAAACCCCAAGCTGGGCTCCCCAACCAAGAGCATAGGAACAGAGAAAGGTGCCCATATAACATCTGGCTGTGAAAAGCAGCTGGGTTTCTGTCTGCCAGGGGGACGACTGGAAATGCAGGCGCCCTCTTCATGTGCAGCCACTCACCTTGGGCTCCAGCAGAGGGAGGGCAGAGTGGACTGGAGCTGTGTGAGGAGAATCTAGCGTTGTCCGCTCTGGAGATAGAGCTCAGAGGGCAACCCTCTGGGCTCCTGTGCCAAGTCATTCCTCCATAATGCAGAGGCAGACATTTACCTTCCAAGCAGCTTTTGCCTGAGGGGGAAGCAATTGCCCCACCCTGCTGGAAAACCTCTCACCCTACCCTGTGGAGATTCTACAACCTGAGGCTCATTAAGAGAATCAAATTAATCAGCCTGCAGGTAGAGGCAGACCTCAGAGGGCTTTGAGGCTTTGCCTGATCTGCTTCTGGATCCAGGACTTGGAAAAGCAGACTTTGGTGTGCATCTTGGTCCTGTCCAAAAACACCCAGCCCCAACAGAGGGAGCCTCAAGCCGTGGGTTGTCGATAGCTTCAAACAGGGTACTCAAGGCCAGTCACAAACAGTGTCTGACATTGGCCTGCACCAGAGATCCTCCAAAAAAGACTGAGAGTTGTAGCAGGCCTACCTAATACATAGAAACAAACCTAAACAGGCAGACAAAATGGGGAGATAAAAAAAAGCCCCAAATGAAAGAACAAGAAAAGTCTCCAGAAAAAGAGCTAAATGAAATGGAGATAAGCAATCTGTCAGATAAAGGAGATCGAGGTTTGATTCCCAGTCAAGGCACATGCTGGGGTTGCAAGCTCAGTCCCCACTGCGGGGAGTGCAGGAGGCAGCCAATCAACGACTCCCTCATCATTGATATTTCTATCTATCTCTCTCCCTCTCCCTTCCTCTCTCCGAAATCAATAAAGATTTTTTTTAAAAAAAAAGCCACACAGCTAGAAAGGGACAGAACCAAGATTCAAATCTCACTCCCTAAGCCTAGCACTTTCTAGCATGCTGCTACCCCGGGTGCAAATGAGGCATGTAAGGCACAGTTATTTAAGAAGATTCCTTTATTTTCTAAAACATTAAAAAAACAAACCAAAAAAAAAAAGAACAGGTCCTGTAAGGCAATTTTTTTCTTTAAATCTCAAGTCCATTGGTTTATTTTGGCAACTTAATTGAGTTAGACTGAACCTTCATGAAAGTGAGGTGACAAAGGATGTACTCTGCCCACAGGCCAGCCTAGCAGTGACGGCAGGTACCCCACAGGGAGTTTGACCTGAGAGTAGATGCCTTTATGAACGAGCTACTTCAGTTTCTCATGAAGGTATCTATCAAGTGCCTTCAAAGAGAACCCCACTCCAGGCAGTCTAAGTGCCATGGGAGACACGGCCACTCGGGTCAGAGTCCCAGTCCATAGGCAGCTCCAGGCGTTGTGGGGAGCAGGTATGTGGGGAAACAGTCATCCTCTGTCACAGGAAACTATCCTTCTACCATAACCAGAAGGACTAGAGAGGATGGGTCATGTTGGAAGGGCTTAGTAAAAGGTTCACCTCCTAAGTGCTGACCAGCAGAGGGAACCATCTGACCTAGGTAGATAGTGGACTGTGAGCACCTTAAGGGCAAAGACCACATTTAATTTGCCTTTGTATGGCTGAAACCGTAGGCCTCAACTATATGTTGTGGGTGCTTTTGATCACAGTCATGCACCATGTTTACAATTCTGAAAGATATTGTGGTTGAATACTGAAACTGTTCTCAGTTGCCACAACAAAATCAAAAGTGCTATCTGAAGCACTGAATTCCTGTCCTTCAAATCTAATTGGCCATATGGGAGATCAGCTGGAGACGAGGGAGATGGTAGAGCGGTACCCAAAAGGCCTCCTAAAGTATAGGATTTACTGATATTTCAAAGGATTATGAGCAGATCACCCCCTGTCATCAGAAGGGAGGGGAGGTGGCTGGGAAACGGAAGGTCGCTGTGGTGTCACTGTGGGAAAGTGAAGCTCTGTGACTCAGTGGAACTCACTTCTGCCCACAAGTTAAATGTGCCCTCTTCCATCCAGCAGTAGAGTTAGGGGGACAAAAGAAGCAAGAGATATACAGATCATCACAGAAGGCACTGGGGCAGCTCACACTGGTGCCCAGTATGGGATGAGACCATCAGGCGACTAGCCCATGCTTCCAAGGAACCTAGGTCACAAGAGCATACACCTCACAGGAGATAATCCCAGGGTGGGGAAACTGTGAAAGGTCTATATCAGGCCATCCGGGGAAGAGCTACAGCCTCCTTTCACTTAATGTGTGGAAAGAACCAAAGGGCCTGGCATAAAGAATGTGTTCAATATGAGGTAACGCAGTAATAGGAGCCAAAGTCTCCCTGACCCCCAGTCTGCATTAGGAGGTCCTCTGCTGTGCTCCCACAAAACTCTGTGCAGACCACATCTTAGCACAACTCTCACAGTTTCTATGTTTCTCTCCTTTATAAGGGTGTGACCTTTCAGAGCACAGGAACCATTCTAGTCCTCCCGGGAATGAACCACACTGCTAGGTACTAAGCAATGACTTTTCCATGCCCTGAATTAATGAATCCTGAATGAGATCCCTATAGGAGACTCCCACTCCACCCAAGAGAAAATAAATGCCTGACCTGGTAGAAAACCAAATCATAACAAGTCTAGGAAAGGGCAACTGGCTAGGTCCTATCTGCTTCTCCCATATTATAAACTAAAAGCTTCAATGGAAAGGTCTTGATCACATAAGAAAAAAAAAAAAAGAACCAGTTAATTGCCACCAGGAGCACAGGGCAGGAGGCTGGCAAGGTGATTTATGACAAAACTGGAAAACCCTACTCAGCTGTTTGCAGGTGACCTGGAAGCGGGGGTAGAGGAAGTGGGGGACGGACAACCAAGATAGGCAATCATGGAGAACTCAGTGGAACCAGGATCTGAGTCAGCTGGATCTGGATAAAGCCAGGATGTGGTTTATATTATTTACTAAAATGTTAGAGAAAATCAGAAAAGACTGCAGGAAAGGACTGCAATGGCTTAAGAGAGAAGGACTGGAGAAGATGATGCTGATAAACCTCACCCCACTTGCAATGGTCCCTGCCAGGGACTTCTTCATACCAGGTAACCATCCTTGGGTTAGGTTGAATACAGCTGTGAAGCCTGATGCTATCAATAATCATCATATATGAACACCACTGTCTGAATGTGAACTATGTGTCAGGTGCTGCACTAGGCAGTTTGTCTCTACCGAATTATTATAACAACATTGCAAGGTAGATGCAAGTCACCTGCATTTTGTAGGTAAAGATGAATGTCTTTCCATGAAGAGTTAAGCCCCTTGCCCAAGGTCATGTAGCTATTATAGAGCCAGGATTCAAATCCAACTAGTGGAGAGCCCAGGCCTACGGCACACAAGGGCAAGACCACGCCCACAGGCAGGAGTAGGTAAGGGAAGGCTTGCTGTGAAGAAATAGTGCTGGACCTAGACCTAGACAGATGTGTAGAATTTGAATGGCTGGAACAGTGCTGGAAGGACATCAGGAGATCCCGAAGATCCCTGAGATCCTGCAGGAGAAGATATTCAAATTCCAGTGCCCTGGAGTTATGCTACTTCTTAGCTGTGTGATTTTAAATAGGCTACTCAACTGCTTGGAGTGTATTTCCTCACCTGTTACCACAAATAACAGTACCTGCCTCGTAGGGTTATAATGAGGAAAAAATGAGCAGTTCATGTTAATTACCTTGCACATAGTAATAAGCACCCAATATATGCTAGTAATTAGAACCTTGTCCCCTACCTTCACCATCTCTTACCATCTTTCTCAGCTTGGTATCTTCACTTTTCCTTCTTTCTTATGCCATATTCAGCCCACCCCTCACCCTGCATGCTCCTGGATCGCTTCTTCATCTTCTACCTCATCACCACTGGAACCAGCCCTTAAAACATATTGAATCCAACTAAGTAGGAAGTTCTATTTCCACTCAAGACATTTGTTAAATCTGTCTCCATCTCTCTTTTCCCACATTTTCTCATCTGAGCCCCCAATAAATTTTACTGTAGCTCAAATAAAATTAAAATGTAATTTTAATTTGCTTACATGTCTGTCTTCCCTTAAAACTACAAGCATTTCAACCAAGTAATAATTAGCTCCATATCCATAGCACTTTTGTGTCCAGTGCCAAGGCCATGGTAAGTATCCAATAAACTTCAGTTGAACTAATGAGAAAATAATTTTATTGACTACCTATTACCTTCTAGACACTGAAATGAAAACACAATTATTCCTACCTCCACACAAAATATTGTCCCTGCCCATTAGGAGTTTTGAGAAACCAATAATATACCTCAGGCAGAAAACAAACTAGCTGAATAAATGTAATGACATTTATGTAAATGTAAATTAGAGCTTGTCTAATGAAAGGACAAGATACCATCTTGACTAAAGCTAAAAATGAAGACAGGGATCATCTTATAGCTCAAACTTTCCCAAGGAATAATACAGGATTTTATGCCAAATTCTAAGCTACCATGCAACTTTTTAAAACCATAATAAGGAGAAAGTGTTCTCAACTTTACTTACATGTTGAGCTTTTTGGTCCAGAAATGTCAAATCTTTTAAAAGATTAGGTACGATGTTGAGTCTGGTTTGAGCATCACGGCATGTCAATTTCGTCATATTCATAGGAGAGCTGTTCTTTGTATAACAGCTCAGAGTTGCAAAATCGCATGTGAAGGATATGGGAACTTTAAAAAGTCTGCATTGTATTTAAAGACTGTTTGCCATAAACCTGAAGCCTGAACTTACGCACTTCAGTTTGGTATGCTAAAGAAGTACTGAATTAATGTAACAATCTTTCTTTTTAACTTACAATATTGTAATCTAGGTTCAGGATTTAAAAATATAAAACCCAAATGATTTCTATATGGTAAATTGAACTGGAAAGAAAGGAAGGAAGAAAGGGAGGGAGGAAGGAAAATGAAGACAGGGACCGTTATTAGAATGTTTGGCTACAGCCATAAGCCTTCAAGAAGGAAAAGAGGTGTAAGCAAGGATTTTGTAAAGAAGATGGAGAAGTGAGGCAAGCCACTGGGGGCTTCATCAGTGGTCAGAGATGACAGAGGAGAAAAGTGTGTGAGCGTACCCAGCTTGAAGTAGAGGCCAAAGGAGCTGTTGGAAGACAAGATGGCAGATAGGCAGTCACAAAGAGGAGTGTGGTAGAGGACTCCACATCTTTTTTTTAAGATTTTTTATTGATTTTTACAGAGAGAGGAAGGGAGAGGGAGAAGGAGAGAGAAACATCCATGTGAGAGCAAAACATGCATCAGCTCCCTCCTGCATGCCCCCTACTGTGGGATCAAACCCACAGCTGGGGCATGTGCCCTGACCAGGAATCAAACTGGAAACCTTTCGGTACACGGGATGACAGGCAACCAACTGAGCCACACCGGCCAGAGGACCCCCCCCCCCCCACATTCTTAATATGAGTACATGAATGAATGTAAAACAAAAAAATAAGATTGGTTCATAGTTACAGAAAATAAAACTTGAGTTGGAGAAGCCCTCAAATTCCTTTGCCACTCTTGGAGGATTTTGTCTGTCTAACACATCAGAACTATATACTAAAAATGAAATCTCCTTGTATTGGCAGAGAGGGGACTCAGACGGTCTCCTTATCCAAGATAATATACACAGGCGCCCTTTGGTCTCAAGCTCAAGGTTGATTAAGTGATACACAGTTCACACTCCCTTCCTCTCACTTCATCTTCCCAGTTGTCATCACTCCTCAAGAGCAGTCAAATTCCTGGCCCTTGACACCCTCGCTGCAGAGCCCCAGCAGTTTGCAGACACATGTTCCCCAACATAGTGAGCCACCATTCTTGGTGTTAATGGAGCCTCACTGAGAGTCATTAGTAATCAGAAATCTCTCTCTGCTGCAATTATCAACAGATGACTTGAGGAAGGTCACGGCTCTCCACATTAATAAGGGTTAAGGATAACTTCAAATGTGAATGTGGGGATCTGCCATCCCTTTGATACACTGTGTACAAAGCTTTCGATCCCCAGGCAGGGTAACCAATCTCTAAGTTTTGTTTTCATCAAGAGAAGCAAAATGATACAGGCATAATAACTTCTACTTGGTGAGTCACATAGACCTGGGTTTGAAATCCAGCTCCACTGTTCACTAGCTCTGTCACATAGAGCAACTTAATTGAATTCTCTGGGCTCAGTTTATTAACCTGTAAAACAGGAGCCGTGTTACCTATACCATAGGGTTACTGGGAGAATTAAGTGAGAAAAGATATGTAAAGCATCCAGCACACAATCAGTGTTCAAAGTGGCAGCTATTATCATGGATCTTAGAATGGAAGTATCCAAAGCAATCATTCAGTAGGGGTTCCTTCAGCTCTTAGCAGGATATTATAGATGGCTCTCAGTCTATAAGAAAGCTGTGCTGTTTTGTCATTAAGGCTGAGGTTGGAAAAAGGTCAATGAACCAAGGTAGTGGTCAAGCCTTACTCCAAGCTCTGATGGGACAATATTCCCTGACTGCGTTCTATAGTTATATGCTCACAGGATGGGCACTGAGAACTTAAAAACAAAGGCAAGAAGACCCAGAAATACAGATATGAGATAGAAAGGCATCTGCCCACCATCAGTCCCTTCCTGACTTTCCATAGTGGCTCAACTCCACTTCTACTAGAACCTTAACAAACCGAAGTCCTCCTCAATTCATGCATGCATGGGGCAGACAGTGACCAGGTACTGGGTCCTTAAAGAACAGACTTCTCGACCAGCACACCCCATACGTAGTGTCACCGACTGCTTGAACACAAGTGACAGGAACCTTTGAAGGCAGCTTATTCCATTTGCAGGAAGTTCTGAGTTTAGAGTTTAAGAATGTAGATTCACTGATCCAGAATGTACTTCCCTTGACTTCTACCTTTAAGAGCTAGTTCTAAGACTAATGTACTTTTAAAAGATAAAAATCTTGCGTAAGATATCCTTTCAATTAAATTACATCACAATACTCAGCTAATATTTACTGAGGGCCAACCATGAGCCACACCTTAAAGGCATGAGAACACAATATAGTGTTTCCTGAACTTGTCAGGTTTTAATATTAGTCTAGGTACCTGTTACACCCTCTGCTCCCCAAGCCCCACCCCAACCAAGCTGAATTAGAACCTGAGACCGAGCCTGGCAATTGCTCTTTTAACAAGAGCCTCAGGTGTCTCTTAGCATCAAGCAACCTGGAGGCTGGTGGCATAGTGGACCAGATGTAGCATACCTGGGTCCATCATTTATTCACTATGTGACCTTGGACAACTTATTTAACTTTTATGAACCTCAGTTACACATCTGTGAGTTCAGAATGATAACAGCATCTACCTATAGGGCACTCAAAGGAATAAATAAGATGCCATAAGCCACCATAACACAAGGCCTGTCAATATGGTCATCACTGATCTTAATGACCCTAGAAAAATAGCATCCCTATTATTTTTGCTCAGTGCTACACAATTAGCAATTAAAGTGCCTGAGACCAGTATTTAAACTCATATCTGACCATCTGCAAAACCTGAGTGCCGACACCCAGCATCAGGGGAAGAAGGAATTAAGTGGGCAGGAGGCCCAGTAGGACAGAATGACCTACATATCCAGGTCTTGGCTCCAAATTCAAGCTTGGAACCAGCTCATATTGCATCCTCAGGAGTAGCCATCAGGCAGCAGCTCTGGCCGGCAAGATGCCCCCAGTACCACAGTAAGGAAAGAAAGTTGGCCTTGGACTTTCTCCTGCTTCTGCTTCTACTCCTCCTGCATGCCACCCCTCTCCTTTCTTTTAGGATCATCCACAATTCCCACTCTTTCTCCAGGTCTGCACTAAGGAGCTCCTTTCCTGGGAGGTAGGGCAGGGACAAAGTTTGAGAGGCTGGCTTGGAGAACAGGACAGGCCATGTTTCATTCCCAAGCTTCAAGGCATTGCATTATTACTTCACTCTGAGTCTGCTTCTCCCTCTCCCCTCCCTTCACCCCTCACCTTATTTGCAGTAATGCTCTCAACACAGTGTCTGTCTCACCTGTCAAACAATCAATACCATCACAGCCCTAGCCTATCACCAAAGTCCCTCGACATTGCATTTCAGTTAAAGCGGGACCACCTGTGATTCATACTTTGGTACACAGTATTAGCAGGCCCCCATTCATTTGTTCACAAAAATATGCCCAAGTACAGGTGATACAGAAATAAATAGTATGCAATCCCTGCTCCTGAAGCCTTAGAACAGGGGTGGGGAACATCCAGCCCACGAAATCATTTGGTCTGGCCCTGCCAAGGCCTCACCAAAGAGAAGCAGTTGCAGCCATCACATTAGGGATGACTTAATTAAATATTTGACCAAGTATAGCAGGCTAATTTTTAAGTTGATAATTTTGTATGGCCTGTGAATGATGTTATAAATATCCAAATAGCCCTTGGCAGGAAAAAAGTTCCCCACCACTGCCTTAGAAGAAAAGACTCATAAATTGATGGGTGGAAAATCATGTAAGGCATTAAGAACTAAGGGCTGGGTTATATCAGCTCCGCTAGAGGAAGTCAGAAAAAATGTTCATCCTGGGTTCTGAAGAATAAACAGACATTTTCTAGCCAGAGAAAGGCAGGCCCAACAGAAAGTGGTTCAAAGGCTCAGTCATGAAAGTGGGCGCATTGTACTCAGGAAATGGTGAGAAACTGGGAGGGGTGAGGGTAAGAGAGCTGCAGTTATGTGAAATGGGCTTCAGCAGAAATATCTGCTCCAGACATAAGTGTTTCTAGTCCAACTTTATCCTGCAAGAAACTGGGACTGGTGGCGGTTTTCTAAGCAAACCAGTGACATGATTGGATGATTTTCTCAAAACTCAAGAGCACTAAAAAGGAGCTTTGATGGAGCATGAAGAGGTGAAGTGGAGCCACTTAAGTTGATAGACGGACGGTGCCAGAGACCATCTTTCCTCATCCCTGGTCTGGCCTGCAGCACCACCATCCACCTCACCACCATCCACCTCACCACCTGGCCAGGCTGATTTCAAACTCTAGTCAAGTCCTCACTGGAATACCAGGCTCCAAAACAGGTTTACAGAGCGATGGGAAGAGACAAAGATGAGAGACAGAGTTGAGATAGCTGCAGGGATAACCTGAAAGTGAGCAAGGAAAATATGATTCTGTGTCTGGTGGTTTACAAAATCCTGAAAGGAACACGAGACAGAACTGGGTTCAAATCCCACCTGCATGATCTTGGGTAATTCTCTTAATCTCTCAGAGGCTATTTACTCATCCATTGAATTGAGGTGACAAGCCCCACCTCAAAGACTTGTTCTGAGAATTAAACTATAGGCATACCTCATTTTATTGCGCTTTGTTTTATGGGGATTCTCGCTTTATTATGGTGGCCTGGAACCAAACCCGCAATATCTCTCAGGTATGCCTGTAATGTATTTCAAGTGTCCAGCATAGCGCCCACTGTAAGGAATAATGCATCTCTAAATATTACTAAATTGATTACTAATATCCTTATTATTATCTTATGGGGGAGGGGGCCATCAGACTAGAAAGACCTTCAAAAATTGTGGGGCCCCCCAGGACGTTCACTGTGCTGTTGCAAATTCCTAGGTGAGTCCCTGATCAGTCCCTCCCAAGTTGCCTTCTGCCCTCCTGGACTGTGTGCAGTTTCTGTAGGATAGGATCACATTTCCCACCTGAGCCAATGAGCCTGAGAGTGTGTGGGCCTTGCAGCTCAGGGCTTTTCAGAGGGATCACATGACAACCTGGCAGGGTGCAGCTGTTCCTGGCAAGGACATTAATAATCCAGGCCTTTTTCCGCAAACTCTGGCAAACAGTCTAAAGTGACAAGTGAAAACACTGGGTCCAAATTTCTCACTGGGGCTAGGGGCAGAGGAAGCCAAAATACTTGACTTTATCAGGGCTAAATCAAGGAACTGAATAAGACCTGCTTGGGAGGTAAGGGGGGTGAGGGACAATGCTTCCTGCATCATAAACTATATTGCCTATGGGTAATTTTGGTGAAATGGCTCAAAGCCCAGCAGAGAGAAGGAGTCCATATGACTTAGTGGCTGAGGGATAAACTGGGCCATGGATTTCATCTCAGCAACAACCAAAAAACACAGCAGCCACCACAGGCAGCCCACAGACACTTGTGACAGGAGGCCTTACTGGGAGCGAGCCCATCGCCCCACACAGACAGGGGAACAAGTGGGGTTTGTCTCCTTTGCTTATACTATATCAGAAAATATAGTATAATATATAGTATAAAATATAGTATAAATACAGAAAATAGTGCCTGGCATCAAGGCACACAGTCAACATGAAAGACTAAAGAAACATGGGGTGTGGAGGAAGAACACAGGCTTCAGATCCAGCAGCACCAGTTAGTGACGGTGCACGCCTAAGCAAGCCATTTGTTTTCTCTGGGCCTCAGTCTCCTCATCAGGAAAATGTGATAATGGCATACACTTTCAAAAGTTCTTATAAGAAATAACTAAAATAATCTATGTAAAAGTCCCTAAGGTAATACTTGGTAGGTATCATTCAGTAAATGGTCCTTTACAGTCTAATTCTTTCCCAAGGTCACCAGCATCCTCCCAAATACCAGTTCCCTCCAGGAATGTAGTCCAAGGCTACAGTGAGTCAAGGGAGGTATTTAGAGTATAAAATTAAGGAGACCCTCACTCTCATTTTGTGCAAGTATAGTGTTGGCACCCAAGTGTGAGGGCCTCCTTAAAGGTTACACCTGGCCTCATGCTTGTACCAGGCCTGAGTCCCCAGGCCTTCTTCGGTGCCCATCCTCACTCACCTCTTTAGCACTTGGCACTGCCAGCCACCCTCTCTGAAAATTTCTCACCACTGCCCTCCATGGCACTGCCTTCCAAGGATACGTACAGTGTTGTGTTTGGCTTTGGCTTTTTCTGGCTCCTCTCCTTCCTCCTGGCAAGAGGAGTGGGACAAAGAGAAATGGAGGGGACAGAAAAGCATGCCAGGCAAGGGGAAAGCATGGAAGGGGGGGCTGTTGAGTCTGGCTTTCGACAGACTTTGAGGGGTTGGTTGAAGTGCAACAGGCAAGTGGGCAAGGCAGGTAGGAGCGGTTGGGACAGAGAGATTTTCTCCCCTCACCTGGCAGAATCTTCTCTCCTACCCACTTCCTTCCTTTCCCCACCACCTCTGCCCAAACCAAGTCCACATCACCTAATATCAGCACCCTCATGATAGCCTCTTAACCCATGCCTGCTTCCCTCTCTCTCCGCACCGCAAAATTACTCTCCCAAGTCCAGCTCTGAATAATCATGCCCTTCCTGGGAGACTTAAAATGGTGTCTTCCAGGTTTGCCCCACTAAGTCCAAATTCCTCAGTCTAGCATATAAGACTGCACTCCCTCCTCACCCCCAAACCTCCAAGCAATGCCCCACCACATGCAAATATGCCACTCAGCTGTACGCTACCTCCTGTGCCACTACTCCCCGAATTTGCCCAGGCCTGCTGCCCTGATTCTGCTCGAGCTCTTTTCTTCCCTCAGTGCATCTTCACCCCAGTTCCACCTGTCGAATCTCTGTACCCTAAACAGCACACTCACTTTCTTCTCTTCCCAAATCCTGCATCCAGGCTTGCCAAAGCCTAGAGCTGTTTGCAGATCTTGGAGAGTACATTTCCCTTTCTGCTCAGCCAATATTGTCAGTGCAATGCCAGTTCAGGCATACCTCGCGGAATTGCAGGTTCGGTTCCAGACCACAACAGTAGAGCAAATGTTTCAATTTGTAGAAAACACAACATCTGTGATGCGCAATAAAGCAAAGCACAATAAAACGATGTATGCCCGTACTGCAAAAGCAAGGCCCTTGCCTGGTCCTCAGTTAAGAGCCACAGGGTAAAAACCAACTGGGCAGCAGCTGCCAGAAGACCCAGACAAACAAGTAGGTTGCATTTAACAGTATCTTGAGTAGGACGTTTGTCAGCTGCAGGGACGTAGCCATCTCCAGTCATTTATCCCTTTATTCCCTTTTGCACCTATCCCAGCTGTGGGCTCCAGCAGGCTCTCAGTAAATACTAAGTGAATTAAATTAAGGAGATCCTCCTGCTGGGAACACAGAACTAATTCCAGAAAATATAATTATGAAATTATTTTCATGAAAAATAATTTTCTTGCTTTTTCCATGTAAGGATGACCCCACTGATGATGGAAATGTTCTAAAACTGAGTTGTGCTAATGGTTCACAACTCAGTAAATTTACTAAAAAACCCTGAATTTACACTTAAAGCAAGTCAATGTCATGGACTATAAAGTTGTTTTTAAATACCTGTATAATGAGCCCTAGCCAGGTGGTTCAGCTGGTTGGAGCATTGTCCCATACACCAAAAGGGTGGGGGTTCAATCCCCAGTTGGGGTGCATATCCATAAGGTATTATAGCATAATGAAATAAAAGGACAGATTTGAGTGTCAGGCCATCTGGGTTCAAATCCCAACTTACTCAGTAACTATGAGTTATGACAACCCTCTGTGCCTGTTTTCTCCTTTACAAAATTGAGATATTAACAGTACGTAACTCTTAGGATTGTTTGGAGGAATTAAATGAGTTAGTATATAGAAAGCACTTTGCGTAGAAAGGGCCCAAGGCCATGGCAGCTTCCCTTGAAACTTCAGACCTTGACATTGAGAAAACGATCATCTTGGGTCAACTCCAGGGGTTATTCACTTCAGCTACCAGGCAGAGATGTTGAAACACTGGCACCAGGAAGGGCCCAGGTAGAGAAAACTTACCCAACAGCACATTAAAAAATTAACACTTTACAGGTTTTTTTGTTCATCTGCGGGAAAAACAATATACACATCTCTATAAAATACTACTTTCCTGGAGCCACCCAGGACAGTGAAGAAGGAAGAACTTCCTGTAACTGGCTAACCTGGTCAAAGGATAAAGGAATCAGACTCCCAGGGCAGCTCCAGAAGTGGTGGGAAGAGGGTTGTCAGCACTAGGTCCTCTTGCTTCTCACATTTAAAAAGTACAGCCTGAGCCTGGTCAGCATGGCTCAGCGGTTGAGCATCAACCTACGATCCAGATCATGGTTTGATTCCCAGGCACAGCACATGCCTGAGTTGCAGGCTCAGTCCCCAGCCGGAGACATACAGGAGGCAGCTGACCAATGACTCTCATTCATCATTGATGTTTCTATCTCTCTCTCTTCTTCTCCCTTCCTCTCTCTGAAATCAATAAAAATATTTTTAAATAAATAAATAAATAAATAAAATAAAAAGTACAGGCTGAGGTCTAGTCACACAGCCAGACCTAAGTGACAAGAAGAGTAAAAGTCACACAACTAGCCATTAGAGAAATGCAAATTAAGACCATAATGAGATACCACTGCCCACCTATTAGAACAACTAAAGTTAAAATATGACACCACCAAATGCTGGCAAGGAGGTGGAGAAAGTGAATTGCTCCTATATCGGTGGTGGGAATGTGAAATGGTGCAGCCACTATAGAAAGAGTTTGACGGTTTCTTTAAAAATTAACAATATACTTACCATACAACTCAGAGATTGCATTCCTGGGCATTTACCCCAGAAAAAGGAAAAATATATGTCTACACAAAAACCTGTACATGATTGTTCATAGCACCTTTATTGGTAACAGTCAAAAATTGAAAACAACCAAAATGTCCTTCAATGGGTCAATAGTAAAATGGTGGGTGGTCCATCCATACATGAAATACCACTCAGCAATAAAAAGAGCAAACTATTGATATTCTCAACTACCTGGATGTACCTGAATGAAGTGCACTATTATGAAGGAAAACAAGTTAATCTCAGAAGGTTGCATATTGTATTATTCTATTTATAGAACATTCTCAAAATGACAAAATCATACAAATGAAAAATAGGGGAGGGGGCCAGACCAGTGTGACAATGAAGGGGTGGCATGAGGGAGATGTTTATGGTGATGGAACAGTTCTGTATCTTGATTGCAGTGATAGCTCCACTCATCTACACATTAGAGAAAATGACACAGAACCATACACATATCGTAACAATCTCATATTCCTGGTTTTGATACTGTACTATAATTATGTAAGATGAAGTCATTGGGAAAAACTAAATAAAGGATGCACCAGGCACCTCCGTACTATCTTTGCAACTTTCTGTGAATCTATCATTGTTTCCAAATAAAAAAGTGTTTGGGGTTTTTCTTTAAAAAAAGGGGGGGTGGGGGGGGGAGTGCACAGCCAGTAAGTGGGGCAGCTGGGATTCTAGTCCACGTCCTTCTATTCCAAAACCTCAGTGCTCAAATCATATTTACAATTTTGCATGCACCTGACATTCTATATCTCCTTGCCTTTGCACATACAAACTTCTACCTAGACTGTCCTTTCCCCACCTAGCTAACTTTTAATTTCCTTTAAGGCTCAGTTCACATACCTTCTCCTCCAAGAAGCTTCCCTGACTTCACCTAAGATTACTGACTTTCCTTCATACTTCCTGTGCATAGCACTTATTCAACTAAATTGTAACCCTAACCCTAACCCACCACATGCAAGCCACAGAATTGGAAAATATATTGCAAACATCTCCAATAAAGCACTAGTCTGTGGAATATATAAAGAACTCATAATTCAATCATAAGATAACAAATAACCCTTTTTTTAATGGGTTTATTTAAAAGATCTTTATTTAAAAGATCTGAACAGACATTTCACCAAAGGAAATACACAGATGGCAAATAAACACATGAAAATATGATAAACAATTAATCTGTAGGGAAATGCAAATAAAACCACAATAAGATAGCACCACACACATATTACAATAGCTAAAATTAAAAAGACTGAACATACTAAGTGTTGGCAAGGAAGTGGAGCACCTGGAACGCTCAGGCACTGCTGGTGGGAATGTACAATGGTACAACCTCTCTAGAAAAGTTTGGCAGCTTCTTAAAAAGTTAAACATACCCTACCATATGATCCAGTCATTCTACTCCTAGGTATTTACCCAAGAGAACAGAATGAATATGTCCTCACAAAATTTTTACACAAACACTTACAGTGGCTTTACTTTAATAGCCAAAAAACTGGAAACAACGCAAATATCTGTCAACAAGTGAATGGATAAACAAATTGTGGTATATTCATACAATGCAATACTATTCAGCAATAAAGGAATGAACTATTGATACACATAACATAAATGAATATCAGTAGAATTATACTGAGCATAAGAAGAGCACATGCTGTATTATGCTATTTACAAAAAGTTCTAGAAAATGCAGTTACCAATAGAAAGTAGATTAGTGATAGCCTGGGCATGGGAGGCAGGACATCGAGAGGGGCAGGAGGGAAGGATTGGTGTGAAGGACCCTGATCAAACATTCAGAAGAGCAGACTCCAGTTTCACTTGTGTCATAGACCCTCCCCCTGTCTGGGCCTTTATTTCCTCAGATGTAAGATGTGGAGGCCAACCATCAAGCTTTCCAAAGAACTCTTTCAACCCTGATTAGCATTCTGAGTGCCCTGCTGAATGGAGATTTTTCTCCTGAAGTGGATCAGGTGCCACTGATGGATAGGATTCTTGATTGTCTACAAAACTGTACATTCAGCTCCCCCCATCCACCCCAGCTCCACAGGAAAATACACCTACCTGATTTATCAATGCCTACCCAATTCACTTAATCCACCATGCTGCCTCCTCCCCTTGGCCCCACCCCTCTGCAAGGGTCTTCCAAAGACCCCAACCCACCCCCACCGTTTGTTGCTTTGTGACCCCAGTTAGCAAGTTGAGCACTTAAAACTATTTTCAGAAGTCTAGGAACCCTGGGACACACAGAACAACTTGAGACATGATTTCCCCCTTTAGAATTCTTGCAAAAGATTGGAGCTGAGTAGTTACAGGATGATATATGTAATATACAATCTTGATGTAGGGAGCTCCTCCCATTGTCACACCTGTATACCCAGCGATGAGCCAGAATTCCTTTTGCATACAGGCTGGGATATTTGGGTGGGCACAGTAGGCTTTCAGTAAATATTTATGGAATTGAATTAAATCCCTCTTGCCAAAGGAATAATCTTACTCAAACCCAGATGAAAACCGAACAGACCCACCTGAGTATGATCCACCTCAGAGCGCTGACAGTCCAGAGGCTGAGAAAGCCCCTGATTCTAACTAGCTGAGGGACATGAGGCCACCAGCATGCATCCTCACTCCTGGGACGACACCACATGAATAAGGAAACTACTCTAGAGGACTCTGGATGGCCCCAGCTCTGATGCTATCTTACTGTACACGGAAGAACCATTGAGCTTGACTGGAACAGTGTGGCCCTTTGTAAAGCTCCAAGAACTTTGAGCTGCAACTGTTCAGGTAGCTTCAAAGATGGAACGATGTTCCTTGAAGAAAGGGAACCTACTTATTGAAACTTGACTTGGAAACTCCAACCCATGTAGGTGAGTACTTGCTGTAAAAAGCACTCACTAACTTCGAGAAGCTGTGGAGGTTACAGACAGGCTTAGTTTACATCTCTGTTGCTTATGAGCTGTGAAATCTTAGGCAAGTCTCTTTACCTCTGCAAGAGGTAAACTTCTGACACAAGGTGATAGAAATACCTGCCTCATTAGGTCATTGCAAAATTAAATGAGATCATTCAGCCAGAGCACAAAGCACAGTGCCTGGAGCTATCATGAGCTCAAACACCCTTCCCTTCCCCTTATATACACCTAAAGGTCCCCAGATTAAGATCTCAGCTGATTTCACTGGCTTAGAAAACCAGATCCCTGATAAGAAAGGGGGCTTAGTCTCTAGCACTCCAGAGGGGCACCTCATGAAGTGCAATGAGGCTGTGGAAGCAGATGCAGGGGAGGGTCTGAGAAGGGTAGAGGCAGAGCTGGCACCCAAAGACCATCTACCATACTTCCTTACCAGCAGTATGCAAGGGCTCAGTGAGCAAACAGGTGGCCTGTGGAGCAATGTCCCATCCCCTCAGCCTGGTTCCCCACCTCTCCAGGAGCACAGACCTTCGCCTCAGTCATGAAATCACCAGCTGTGTGACCTGGCTTCTTAAAATGAGTGTGTGGGACCAGATGGCCTCTATAGTCCTTTCCACCCTTATAATTTCCTGAACTACAATTCTATAGTCAACTGGTGCTTAACAGATGCCTCACCTTCTCTCATCCTCTCCAGGATCCAGGAAAGAGGTGAGGAGAAGGAACCAAGATGTTCAGAAAGTGGAGGGAGAGGGCAGAAACTGGGGCTCCATTATGCTAATTTCATTAGCTCTAATCTGCTGACAGAAGGGCCTTGAAGAAAGAGGCCTTTGTTTAAATGTCACATTTGGCAGGAAGTGCCCCTTCTCCTCCCTCCTCTAAACCCCCCATTAGAGCTTATGAGTCAAAAGCTCTGACTTCAGTCTTGGCTCTCACAACTGGGAGCGCTGGAGCTTCCTGCTCACACTTCTCTGACCGACTTCTTGATTTTACCAGCAAGGAAATTTGCCCCAGATGTTGGTCAGTAAATGGAGAGTTTTCATCTGCCCCTTATGAAAGGATGTCAGTAATTCACAGATTCCTCCAAGTAGCAAGAACCAATGGGGGAAATGCCAGCCACTTCCCTCCATCAGTAAACCAAAGGTTTACCAATAAACTAAAACTCCTCCCTCCATCACCAGGGAGCCTCACCACATGCAAAGCATTTCATTTTCACAATCTTATGGGACCCTCACTACTGTCTTATGGGATAATAAGAACAGAAATCTCACCCTCATTCATTCATTTAACAAAGGCTTATAGAGCACCTCCTGTTCACAGGAGGGGAAGTGGAGAGATGCCCCAGTGGCGTGACTTGCCCATGACACCGAGCCTGTTGGTGGTAGAGCAAGCATTGGAACCAGAGATGTGCTGGTAACCTGAATCTCCAAAATAAAACAGCTCTGGTTTGTAGCACTGGCTAATGTCCACATTGTAAATTTTCCCACCATGGCCAATTTCAAGCTGCGAACAGTCTTTAGCAACCAGTTTGCCAAATTCCTGGATATTAAAAATCTGCTCTCAAGAGCTTCCAGATTAGAAACCAGTTCTCCTGCCTCCTGAGTGTTCTATCTGCCCCACTTCTCTACCTCCATGCAAGAGGAGTGAATATGCTATAGAGGCTTAAAGAGTAACCTTAATAAAAACCACCAGGATTGTTAACAGCAGTAGGATTTCAAGCATGTTTTATTTTCTTCCACATCAGTAGTTTTCCAAATGTCCTATGAGCACATGTTACCTTTATAATCAGAATGATCTTGGTGATTAAAGACATTTTTAGTGATCTTAGTGGAATATTTTGCAATAATCTCCCCCACACATTTTCTGCTACTCTATTTCTCTTGGGTTGGAGAGAGAGACAGAGAGAGACCAACAGAGAGAAAGAGGTTCCTAAGAGCTCGACTTCCCTTGCAGAACCAAACAGGTGCACCTAAGTTAAGCATTCACCTGAATCAGGGGCAGTCTTACCTAGAGAATAAATTTAACTACCTTTGGAGTTCAAATTTCACCAGCAATTTGGTAAATACAACTCCCTATAAAGATTCCAAAAGACCTGCTCTGAAAAATCAAAGCCTCTGGCCACCAAATGACCTTGCCTCCCAGTGGGCTGAGGTGGAAGCAGATGCTTGACTTAACCGGGAACAACTGCTCCTTCTTTCTTGAGCCTTAGAGGAGCCTTTCACACACTCACCACCACCACCACCACCACCACCACCACCCCAGCTAGAGGCATTCTGCTTTCTCTGTCCTCAAGCTGGGACTCAAGGGGTCTTACCTCAGCGCTGGGACAGAGACGTGGCACCAGGGCTGGGGCAGGTTCAAGGAGACCGGCTCACTTCAGCTGGGCTCCATAGCTGCTTCTCTCTGGGCTGCTGGCTGCAGAGCTCTACACGGTTGCCTCTACCTTGCCTGCAGAGAAGAAAAAAACAAAGAAAGTTGCCTGCAGAGCACCAGAGGCCCTTATGTTAATACATGCAGGAGCAGAAGCAGAAGCACCCTTGCCCCTCCCCCCCAGCCCTGGTTACTCCTACCATGAGAAAGCCCCTTCCAGAACAGCCTCACCTGAAGGAGCCAACCTCCTTCTCAGGGTTGAAACTGGCCATCCAGTCACCCACACCTACCCCCTCCGGAGCTGACTAATTTCAGTGAACTGTAGACTAAGCAAAGCAAACTACTACAGTCGCTGAATCCTGGTGCTACTTACTTGCTATCATTGGTAAGAAAAATAAGAGTAAACCCCAAGTATTGTGTTTAAATAAGTCTTGTGGACAACCGATTTTTTTTTTTGCCTTTTTTTTTTTTTTTTTACTATTCATTAAAGAAAAGCAAAAAGGTCTAATGATCATACGTGCTTACTAGAGCAGATATCTACATTTCTGAGCATAACCACAAAAAGGCAGCACATGTTAATTCAAAGTCAGAACGGGAGTGGGGGTGCTCAGTGGTTTTGCCATCCACGGTTTCTTCCTGTGAAAGCAATTACCCACGTACTGCAGAATATTTCTTGTGTACTCCGCCTCCCTGGTACTGGGTCTGACCATGTGACTAGTGCTGGTCAATACTTTACAAGCAGAAGCGATGGGTCACTTCCTAACTGAGCATTTAACTATTAGTGTAAAATCCTCCAGAACTGTCTTTTTCTCTCTAGTGCAGCTGCCAGTGGCTTCTTCGTCTGTTTGGGTCCTGTAGGATCCATACTGCCATTCAGGATGGACATGAATTGTCTTAAGCTGCTGATATTTTGTGATTTGTAGATATCAGAGCATACCTTAGTCTATTCTGATAGATTTTTTTTTTAATATATCTTTTTTATTGATTTCAGAGAGAGGAAAGGAGAGGGAGAGAGAGAGATAGAAACATCCATGATGAGAGAGTCATTGATCGAGCCCGCAACCCAAGCATGTGCCCTGACCAGGAATCGAACCCCGATTGCCTGGATCCTAGGTCGACGCTCAGCCGCTGAGCCACGCCAGACCAGGCTCTGATAGATTTTTAAAGAGAAATGTTCGCAAGAGTTGAGTTGATTCTATATCTTCCCTTACGGTTGTCTACGTTAAAAGCAGTGCAAAGCTGGGTTACTATGCAGTGGTGAATGGACAGAAAGCAGGAAAGGATAATGGCCATGAAGATAGGCCTTTTTTTCTAATTCGGGGAACTAAAAATACTTGGAGGCTGCCATGGAACAAGAGCCCAGGTTGAGAGATAGATACCTGTCCTTTTTTTTTTACAAGAGAAATCTGGTTAAAATGAACTTCAGAACTTGCTTTGAAAAGGGGGGGAAAGGTGGGTGTGACATAATATACAGCTAGAACCAAGTAGGTAGGCAGAGGTATCTGGTATTTATATACTCATTATATGTGTATGAATTTCAGAACTCTGATTGTTTTCTGGTGGGGTTTTTTCTTCTTTTTTTTTTAAGTTTCTTTATCTTTATTGTTGAAAATATTACAGATGTCTCCTTTTTATCCCCATTGATCCCCTCCACCCCACATCCATCCCACCCCCAGGCTTTCCCTATACCAGTGTCTGTGTCCATGGGTTATGCTTATAAACATATAAGTTCTTTGATTAATCTCTCCCCACCCACTCCCCCCTCCCCACCTTCCCCCTGAGATCCCTCAGTCTGTTCCAAGCTTCTATGTCTCTGGATCCATTTTGTTCATCAGTTTATTTTGTTTATTATGTTCCACATATAAGTGAGATCATGTGGTACTTGTCTTTCTCTGATTGGCTTATTTCACTTAGCATAATACTTTCTAGTTCCCTCCATGCTGCGCCAAAGAATAAAAGACCCTCCTTTTTTACAGCTGCATAGTATTCCATGGTGTGAATGTGCCACAGCTTTTTTATCCACTCATCTACTGATGGGCATTTGGACTGTTTCCAGATCTTAGCTATTGTAAACTGTGCTGTTATGAACATAGGGGTGCTATGTTCTGATTGGTGTTTCGGGTTCCTTAGGATAGATTCCTAGAAGTGGGATCACTGGGTCAAATGGCAGGTTAATTTTTAATCTTTTGAGGAAACTCCACACTGCTTTCCATAGTGGCTGCACCAGTCTGCATTCCCACCAGCAGTGTACCAGGCCTCCCCTTTCTCCACACCCTCACCAGCACGTGTCAGTTGTTGATTTGCTGATGGCAGCCATTCTTACTGGTGTGAAGTGATACCTCATTGTGGTTTCAATTTGCATCTCTGATAATTAGCGACGTTGAGCATTTTTTCATATGTCTCTTAGCCATTTGTAGGTCCTCTTTTGAGAAGTGTCTGTTTAGGTCCTTTGCCCATTTTTTAATTGGATTATTTGTCTTCCTTTTGTTAAGTTGTATGAGTTCCTTATATATTTTGGATATTAACCCTTTATCAGATGTGTCATTGGCAAATAAGTTCTCCCATATAGTGGGCTCCCTTTTCATTTTGTTGATGGTTTTCTTTGCTGTGCAGAAGCTTTTTATTTTGAAGCAGTCCCATTTGTTCATTTTCTCCTTTGTTTCTCTTGCCCTAAGAAATGTATCAGCAAACATATTGCTATGAGAGATGTCTGAGATTTTGCTGCCTATGTTTTCCTCTAGGATTTTTATGCTTTCATGTCTTACATTTAAGTCTTTTATCCATTTTGAATTTACTTTTGTGTAAGGTGTAAGTTGGTGGTCTAGTTTCATTTTTTTTGTATGTGTACCTGTCCAATTTTCCCAGTACCGTTTATTGAAGAGACTATCTTTACTCCATTGTATGTTCTCGCCTCCTTTGCCAAATAGTAACTGACCATAACGGCATGGGCCAATTTCTGGGTTGTCTGTCCTGTTCCACTCATCTACATGTCTGTTCTTGTGCTAGTACCAGGCTGTTTTGGTTACAGTGGCTTTGTAGTATAACTTGATATCTAGTATTGTGATCCCACCAACTTTGTTCTTCTTTCTCAAGATTGCCGTGGCTATTTGGGGTGTTTTTTGGTTCCAGATAAATTTTTGAAGTGTTTGCTCTAGATCTGTGAAATATGCTGTTGGTATTTTATTGGAGATTGCATGGAATTTATAGATTGCTTTGGGTAGTATAGACATTTTAATGATGTTAATTCTTCCAATCCATGAACATGGTATATTTTTCCATATGTTTATATCTCCCTCTATTTCTTTTTTCAGTGTCCTGTAGTTTTCCCAGTAAAGGTCTTTTACATCTTTGGTTAAGTTTATTCTTAGGTATCTTATTTTTGTAGTTGCAATGGTAAATGAAAATTTATTTTTAGTTTCTCCTTCTGAGAGTTCATTATTGGTGTGTAAAAATGCCATCGATTTCTGGGTGTTAATTTTGTACCCTGCTACCTTGCTGAATTCATTTATTAAATCTAGTAGTTTTTTGGTGGAGTCTTTAAAATTCTCTATGTACAATATCATGTCATCTGCAAATAATGACTGTTTGGTTTCCTTCTTTCCAATTTGGATGCCTTTTATGTTTTCTTCTTGTCTGATTGCTGTGGCTAGGACTTCCAGTACTATGTTGAATAAGAATGGTGAAAGTGGACACCCCTGTCTTGTTCCTGTTCTTAGGGGAAATGGTTTTAGTTTTTGCCCATTGAGTATGATGTTGGCTGTAGGTTTGTCATATATGGCCTTTATTAGGTTGAGGTATGATCCTTCTATTCCCACTTTGCTGAAAGTTTTTATCAAAAATGGGTATTAGATTTTATCAAATGCTTTTTCTGCATCTATTGATATGATCATGTGATTTTTGTCTTTCAATTTGTTTATGTGATATATCACATTTATTGATTTGTGAATATTGTACCAGCCTTGAATCCCTGGAATAAATGCCACTTGGTCATAGTGTATGTTCTTTTTAATATATTGCTGAACCCGATTTGCTAATATTTTGTTGAGGATTTTAGCATCTATGTTCATCAGGGATATTGGCTTGTAATTCTCTTTCTTTGTAGTGTCTTTATCTGGTTTTGGAATTAGGCTAATGCTGGCCTTATAAAAAGAGTTTAGAAATGTTCCTTCCTCTTGGATTTTTTGAAATAGTTTGAGGAGGATAGGTGTTAATTCTTCTTTGAATGTTTGGTAAAACTCCCCTGTGAAGCCACCTGGACCAGGGCTTTTGTGTGCTGGGAGCCCTTTGATTACTGCTTCAACTTCATCAGCAGTTATCAGCCTATTTAGGCTTTCTGACTCTTCCTGATTGAGTTTTGGAAAGTTGTATTTTTCTAGGAATTTATCATCCAGGTTGTCCAGCTTGGTGGCATATAGTTGTTCATAGTATTTTCTTACAATTCTTTTATTTCTGTTGGGTCAGTTGTTATTTCGCCTCTTTTCTTTCTGATCTTGTTTATTTGGATCCTCTCTCTTTGTTTCCTGATGAGTCTGGCTAAAGGTTCATCACTCTTGTTTATCTTTTCAAAGAACCAGCTCTTGGCTTCATTGATGTTTTGTATTGTTTTTTTATTCTCTATGTTGTTTATTTCTGCTCTGATCTTTATTAATAATGTCTTTCCTTCTACTTACTCTGGACTTTTCTTGTTGTTCTCTTTCTAAGTTTTTAAGTTGTAGGATTAGAGAGTCTATTAGAAGTTTTTCTTGTTTTTTGAGGTAGTGCTCTCTCAGGACTGCTTTCATTAAGTGCCATAGATTTGGAGTTGTTGTGTGTTCATTTTCATTTGTTTCCAGGAAGTTTTTTCTTTCTTTCTTGATCTCTTTGGTAACCCATTCATGTTTAAAAACATGCTTTTCAGCCTCCATGTGTTTAAATGTTTTTTGGTGTTTTTATTGTAGTTGATTTCTAATTTCATGCCATTGTAATCTGAGAGGCTTGATATTTCAATCTTCTTGAACTTGTAGAGATTTGTTTTGTGTCCTAACATGTGGTCTGTCTTTGAGGACACCCCATGTGCACTTGAGAAGAATACATATTCTGCAGCTTTGGGGTAGAAAGTTCTGTAAATGTCAATTAAATCTATCTGATCTAGTGTGTCATTTAGGGTCACTGGTTCCTTGTTGATTTTTTGTCCAGAAGACCTATCCAGTGAAGTCAGTGGGGTGTTAAAGTCCCCTAGTATGACTGTATTGCTGTCGATCTCTCCCTTAAAGTCCTCTAGAAGTTTTTTTATAAATTTAGGTGCTCCTATATTGGGTGCATATATGTTTATCAGGGTTATATCCTCTTGTTGAATTGATCCCTTTCTTGTCTCTTGTTATGGTCTTCATTTGAAATCTATTTTGTCTTATGAGTATTGCTACCCCAGCTTTTTCATTTCCATTTGCATGGAAAAATTTTTTTTTCATCCCTTCACTCTCATCCTGTGTGTCTTTTGTTCTGAGGTGGGTCTCTTGTAGACAGCATATATTTGGATCATGTTTTCTTATCCATTCAGCCACTCTATATATTTTTACTGGGGCATTTAATCCATTTACATTTAAGGTTATTATTGAAAGATACTTATCTACTGCCATTTTGTTTCTTTATGCCTATAATTCTCATTCTCTTTATTTCTACTTCTAATTAAAGCAGTCCCTTTAACATTTCCTGTAATGCTGGTTTTGTAGTGATAAAGTCTTTTAGCCTTTTTTTTTTTTTTGTCTGGGAAGCTCTTTATTTCACCATCTATCTTGATTGATAATCTTGCTGGATAGAGTAGTCTTGGTTTCAGATCCTTGTTTTTCATTACCTTAAATACTTCATGCCATTCCCTTTTAGCTTGTAGAGTTTCTGATGAGAAGTCAGATGACAGCCTTATGGGGACTCCTATGTAGGTAACAGATTGCTTTTCTCTAGATTCCTTTAAGATTCTTTCTTTGTCTTGGATTCATGGCACTTTAATTATGATATGTCTGGGCATGGGTCTCTTTGGATTCTTTTTACTTGGGACTCTCTGTGTTTCCTGAACTTGTGTGACTTTTTCCTTGACCAGGTTAGGGAAGGTTTCTGCCATTATTTCACCAAACAGGTTTTCTAACCCCTGCTTACTTTCGACCTCCTCTGGTACTCCTATAATACGAACATTGTTACTTTTCATGGTGTCCCACAGCTCCTTTAGACCGTCATCCTGTTTTTTAATTGTTTTTTGTTTTGAGGTCTCTGATTGAGTGATTTTTTTCTACCCTGTCTTCTAATTCACTGATCCGATCCTCAGCTTCCTCTAATCTGTTGTTTATTCCTTTCAATGTATCCTTTATTTCTGCTATGTCATTCTTCATTTCTTACTGGTCATTTTTCATAGTTTCCATATCTTTTTCATGCTGTTGAGCATCCTTACAATCAGTATTCTGAACTCTATATCTGATAGATTGCTTACCTCCATTTCATTTAGCTCTTTTTCTGGAGATTTCTCTTGTTCTTTCATTTGGGGCTTGTTTTTTGGTCTCCCCATTTTGGCTACATTTTTGGGTTTGTTTTTAAGTGTTAGGTAGATCTGCTAGGACTCTCAGTCTTTCTGGAGGATCTCCGGTATAGGCCAATGTCAGGCACAGTTTGTAACTGGCCCTGAGTACCCTGTTTGGAGCTATCAACAACCCTAGGCTTGAGGTCTCCACTGCTGGGGCTGGGTGCATTTGGACAGGACCAAGATGCACACCAAAGTCTGATTTTCTAAGGCCCGGGTCTCGAAGCAGATCAGGGAAAGACTCAAAGCACCCTGAGGTCTGCCTCTGCTGCAGACTGATTAATCTGATTCTCTTAATGAGCCTCAGTCTGTAGAAGCTCCACAGGGTGGGGAGGCTGGTTGTAATCAGTCTCCTAATAAGCCTTAGGCTGTTGAAACTCCTCTGAGTAGGGCGAGAGGCTTTCCAGCAGGGTGGAGCAATTGTTTCCCCCCTCAGAGAAAAGCCAAAAATTTGCTGCCTGAGAAAGATGTCCTCCACAGTCTGGGGGGATGACTTCGCACAGGAATCCAGACAGGCGTCCCCTGATCTCATTCTCCAGAACCCACAACCCCAGTCTACTCCATTCCTCCTCCGCTGGAGCCAAAGTGAGTGGCTGCACATGAAACATTGTGCGTTGGCTCTTTAAGAGAGTGCCTGCAGTCCCAGCTGCCTTTCCCTAGGAGACATAAACCCAGCTGCTTTTCACAGCCAGATGTTATGTGGGCACCTTTCTCAGTTCTGGTGCTCTTGGCTGGGAAGCCCAGCTTGGGATTTAGGCCCCAGAGTCCTCAGTGGGAACCCCCACAGCTGAGATATCCCTCTGGACCCTCAGCTGCTGCCTGTGGGAGCCCAGCCAGCCCTCTCACGTCCGCACTTGCTACCAGTCTCTGTGCGGTCTCCACTTTTCTTCCTTGGTTATGAAGGTTCTCTCCAGGTAGTCTTCAGTTGGTTTTCAGGATGGTTTTTCTATGTTTTAGTTGTAAATCTCAGATTGGTTCCGGGAGAGTGTCAGTGTAGCTTCCACTCAGTCCGCCACCATCTTGGATCTATAAATAGCATTTGTTTTTAAAGTAATTGTTCTTCTAGTGCCAAAGAATTTTATGTTTATTCCAGAAATTTTAGAAAAATATAATTCAATCAAGAGAAGGAGAAAAATTATCCATTCTTTCTCCATCCACCCAAGATAACTACAAATAACACATCCTTCCTGGTTTTATTTTATTTTCCAGATTTTTTACAAAGACGCAATAAAGCCAGAAAATTTATATGGCTGTACATAAATTTACCCCACCCCCAAAGGCTGGACATTTAAGTCATCTCCAACATTTTTTTGCTAATTACAAATAGTGCTTTGTAAAACTTAGTCTCCTGGCAGAAATTCATAGTTATTTCCGTAAGACACAGCCTTAGAAGTCAAATTGCTGGATCAAATTTCCAAATTTCTCATGTGAAACATTTCTTGTGGACATGAGTGTAGGCTTCAAGGAGTCTGCGTTTTTCTAGTTCATGCTCACACTCAGCTCAGCCCAAGTCTAAGATAAGATCCATGATGATAAAATGAGCTCCTCTAATCAAGGTTGGAAAGGGGGTGCATGAGTAAAAATTGGTAAGGAAGAAAAAAGTGAGAAATCCACTGAGGAACAGAGAAATAGTGGTAATACACCAGGGCAGTGTCCAGGAAAAAGATCCTGAGACGCAAAGAGAAACAAGTATCACACTGATGCTAGTAGGAACAAACTGACGTCAGATGAAGCAGAAGCTGAAGTGAACCATTTGAGGGAATGGAAATGTCAAGGTCTTACAAAGATTCAGGGCAGATCAGAGCAAATAACAAAAGCATCGGATAAGAGGGGAAAATAAAGTGTTGCTTACAGCATTTGAGCATTTTGCTGCTGTCTATAATTAATGCCAACAAAACACCAGGAGCCAGAGTCACTACTGGGAAAGTGAGCCAGGCCAAGAAGAGATCTCTACTTGCAAACATAGCTGAGCTGGTGGCCACCTGGGAGCCTGCCAGTAAAGAGTGTTCCCCAGGGAACAGGAGTGAGGTGCTCCTTAACAGGAAAGAGGTCCCCACTTTCCATCCCTCTCTAGACAGCCTCTCAACCTCCCTCCTTTTACTCCAGGCCAAATCTTCAATGAGAGATGGATAATTCACCAAGTAACCTGTCTAAACAGGCTGAATGGATTTCTGTGGCCCTATGACCCAGGCAAATTTCATGCCCCTTCCTAGCTGACCAGCTCCCTTACCACTCCACCCCAAGTACCCTGCATCTAGCCACAGCAATTCACAGACTGAGGGAACATGGGGTTCCATTAATGCTTTTTAAATTCTTTCGCAGATGGCTTGAAGGCCTCCAATGTTACTCAAATAGGCAAGTCATTTTACCTGCCCAACCTCCCACAACCCCACCCCCTCATACTTTGGGCCTCCCCTGGTGGTCAAAGGGTGGAATTTTCACTTAAGAGCAACTTATCAATAAATAAGGGAGCAGGACCAATCAGACACTTTCAAAACTGCCTATGAAAAAAGACTACAGTGAGCTGGTGGAGGGCCCTAAATCTTAAAGGATAGGTAGTGGGGGACCTACAAGAAGCGAATGCCATGCACGAGATCAAGTGATGGGGCTATGGGGATCTACAGATGAAAAGGAAGTTGGCCTACAAAGAAAACATTGCAGAGGCTTGGGGTGAGGCAGACAGGAAACCATGAAGCCCCAGAGAAACCAGTTGCTTGGTGACTTCCTAGTGGCTGCGAGGCTCATCTGTACTTCCTACTTTTTATTTTCATAAGCACTCCCTGAATCACTTCAGTAAACCTCTGAAGAGCTCGGTTTAGACCAGCTCCGGGGTCCCAGCTGCCTCTGGCTTGCTTTGCTGAAGCCTAGCAGGGCTGTGCGTGAGAGCAGGGGACTTGCCCATGAGCCAGTGCATGGCTTTATGGTAGGGCTTCGCCCATTCATTGTGGCTGCTCAAAGCCTTTTTTTTTTTTAACCTTCCTTCCAAAGGTTGTGCCTGGGCTTTTGATAGATGAGACAACTGGAAGGGATAGTCCCGGATTGCAGGTGTAGCTTTGTGAAAACATGAGAAATAAACAATAACAGAGCTGTAGAGACTATAGATTCTTCTATTACAAGATTTTTCTATTAAATGGCTGATGCTAACCCTATCAGCTTTACACATTCAGCTAATCACAGGGTGCCCTTGCAGCCCCCTTGTTGCTGAGCCACTTATATATACTCCTAGGCCTCTTTGCAGTTTTAATACAGTGTCTGTTTAATGCATGACCCCACGGTAGCCTATGTGTCTTCTGCTCCCCAACCTCCCTCCTATTCCACAGGGGTTACTGGCTTAGCATCTAGACTTGGTTTCACTACAATTTTCCCAAGGCCTAGCCAGCCAAGCTTTACTTTCCTCCTTTCTCATGCTCAGGGCCTGTCCTCTACTTTATCCCTGCTGCCTGACTCCCACCTCCAACCCTGCCTTACAGTCCCTGACAGCTCCTCAGCTAATCCCCCTTCTCCTCCACCCTCAGGCAGACCCAGAAGCATCACAAGATAATTCTAAAGAGGAAGAGAGCTGGTGAGAGGCTGCATTGGCCTCATTAACTCCCTCGAGCCTTCAGAACGTGTTTCCTTCGGGTGTACAATATTGAGGCACTGACCACAGACAAGAACCAGGATTTACAAAGACCTCCAAGAACCATATAAGTTCATAAAATGAGCCAAGAACATCCATCCTAATGATTTTGTGGCCCAGCATCCCCTGATGTAGGAATCCTCCCAGCAGACCATTACTGAAGGGCTAGGTTTTGAATCAGAGAATGGTTTAGCCTGGTACAGGGGCAGGGCTCTGGCCTCAGGTCCTTGGCTTAAATAGGTGATCACCACAAGGCACACAGAAGCCTTGGAGTAAAAGATAAGCTGTTAACTCTGCCTGGATCCATTGTTCCACACTATCCAGGAGGTGAGCAATTGTTCTGATTGTGTTTGGATATGAAAGCTAAATTAGCTAAGAGCTTTTATAGATTCTTTTGCGTTAAACATCCCAGGATTTGGGTCTCTGCAAATTTGCTGAGCTCCGCAGTCAGATCAGAAGACACTGTACCCAAAACATGGTAAGAACTTCTGCTAAAATCAGAAAACTTCCTGGATTATTTCTTCCCTCCCTTCCCAGAGTTCTTGTCCCATCTGAACGGTTCATCTGTGGAGCACAGACCCAACATTATGGGGCTCCTGTCCTAGACCAAGAAGTAACCACAGTGTTCCTTCATATTTTTTTAATTTAAATTTTTTTGGCAATTACTATGTGCCAGCCACTCTATGTACCAAATTATTTATTTATTCCTCACACAATCCTATGAGGCAAGAAGAGTTTTCCCTATTTTTAAGTGAGCAAATATGGCTTAAGAGTCTACACACAAAACTGGTGTCCCAGTTTCTCTGGAGACGTAAACGCAGGTGGTCTAACTCCCAATACGTGGCTATACCACCGTGAGGGTCAAGAGACACTTTAATTCAATAAGACCGAGCCAATAATTCAAGTTTCAAGAAGGAAGACAGAGACAAACATAAAGCAAATCACACAGGGTTTATTTACCAGTTCCCAATGGCTCTTGGCACCAGCAGGCCACCCGGAGGATCCGCTGAAAGACACACACAAGGTCTGGGGGTGCGGCCGCGACAGCGTCGGTCACTGCAGCCCTCTGGAAGTTCTCCTAGAGAGGTGCGGGGCAGAGCAAGGCAGGGTCAGCTTTCCCCGAGCTGGGGATGAAGTCTGTGGAGGGCAGACAAGCATCCAAAGATGTGGCCGAAAAGCCCCTGCTTTTAACAGCTGAGTTGAAGGTGTGGTGCGTCTTCAGTGTGTCTCATCAGGGTCCTACAGAGCGCGGGCCTGCTTGGAAGCCAGGGCTACAAAGTGTTAATCTTATCGTGGCTCGCAGGCATCACAATTACACTCAGTCACACAAGATGAATTTACTTATTTCAAATCTAATACACACATCAAACTTATATTCCTGACTCTAATACACACACAAATCTATTTCTATAACAACTGGTAAATAACTAAGCCAGAATCCCACACACTAGCCTTCCTCCCTGAGGCCTTTCTTCCCGCCAGTGTTAGGATAGAGGCCAAGCTCTTTCAAGAAAGGAGCTGAAATTAAAGATGAGTTGAACACTCAATACACAGGTTCTGAAAAAAGAGAAATGGTGTAGGAATTTATTTTCAGAGAACTAGAAAAGGGAAGTGCTCTGCGCACTACTGAATGCAAAACACCCGAGGGAAGGTCCTCCTGCTGTTTCTTTGTATTCTGACTGTTTCTTTGTATTCTACAGCAAACAATCGATCAGCTTTCATTGTGCCTACTAGAGGGGCCTGTCGGGTTACATGGAGAAACACTGAGCCCCTTTTTTAGTCAAAACAGAACACATACAGGATTTCAAGCCCTACCCCACCTGTTCAGGCCCCTCCTTAGTTTCTGTTGCCCAAATGCAACAACTGTTAACTCTTATCTATGTCTAGAGTTGCCTCAGTGTACATAAATAGTGTGCTTAAATGGCTCATTTTTTAAATGTTATTCATTAACTTCCTAAACCAGAAAATGAGGATTTAGCTCTTTTACCACCATCCCACATACCTCTTCTATTTACCACATCCTCTTAATATAGTGATACAGTGTCAGGATATTCAGAAGCTAGGGAAATTCCTCGCCAAGAGGAATGAGGAAACTGAAATAAGAAAATAAAACAAGGCTAAACAGTCTGGGAAGCATGCAGACATCTTGCGAATCATAAGACCTTATGTTTCCCAACCAAGGACACTCGAGAGAAAATAGTTTATACTCCTCCCTAAGCAGAGAATACATAGCTTAAATCACCTTGGCCTGGGAAAATAGAGAACAAAGACCCAATTAATGCCATTTGTGCCAGCTAAGCCCAGGGACAGATACCACTTGAGGGGGAAATGTAAGGTAGAATAGATAACTGTTAGGTCAGGAAAGGTGGGGGAAAGGAAAAAGAGGAGTTTATCTCACCCATTAAACAAAGAAGCCAGCTGCCTTAGGACTTGCCAAACAAGATGACCAGATATATGTACAAACATTCTGAGATAAGCCACAACAATGTAGCAGAATCCTTGTCTGCTACCCACGATATCTGGCAGGGGAACTTTGAAAGCTATAGGGAGAAAGGTATAAAATCCCTTGAACCCCCACCAGACGCAGTGCTTAGACTAGCTGAATTGCCCACTTGTGCTTTATGCCAAATGTATTTTCAATAAATTTGCTTGCTTTGCTTCCTTAATAAATTTGCTTGCTTTGCTTCAACACTGCTGTCACTCGCTGAAATCTGTCTTGAAAAATTGGCAAGAGCCAAGGAGGGGACAGCCCCACCCCTTTGACTCAGTGGGCTGTCCAATAATAACATTTTTTTATTAAGTCAACACTAGAAGTTACATTATTATACCAGATAAATTATTGTTCACAGCTCAGCCATGTGGTATGTTATGATAATTCCTCCCTTGTACATTCCTTAGTTGTAAATACCTATCACTAATATAGCCTTCAACTTTCCAACAGTTCCTTTTTTTCATTTTAGGATTCATTTTTGTCTTTATTTTCTTTTTTCCATCACCATTTATCCCCGCTATACCCTCTTCCACCTTCACACTGTTGTCTGTGTCCATGAGTTCTTTCTCTTTTTTCTTTTTTGCTCAATCCCTCCACCTGCCACACACACACACACACACACACACACACACACACACCTCCCTAGAGCTGTCTGCCTGCTCTCTGTCTCTGTTTTGTTTGTTAGTTCAGTTTGTTCATTAAATTCCACATATGAGTGAAATCATATGGTATTTATCGTTCTCTGACTGGCTTATTTCACTCAGCATAATGTTCTCCATTCTGGAACCTTCTGTCCACCTACTCCAACGCAAGCTAGTTAGTGGCTCTCTGTTAAAAGGAACATCCATTTCTTCTGTCTTAATTTACTCCCTAACATTGGAGGAATGTATCTACAGAAGCTTCCTCAAAAAGGATGTAGGGGAGGTAAAATAGTTGAGACTCCTCATATCTGAAAATGCCAGTATTCCACCCTTACATTTGATTAATAATTTATCCAGATATAAATTCTCAGTTAGAAATAATTTTCTCTCAGAATTTTAAAGGTATGGCTCCATTGTCTTCTAGATTCTAATGTTAGTGTAGAATCAGATTTCTATTCTTATACGTAATAGTTTGGGGTTTGTTTTTTTCCCCTCTGTCTATAAGCTTTTCCTCACTTTTTTCACAATGATATGCTTTGGTGTATGTCTTTTTTCATTCATAGGCCTGGGCACTCAAGTAAGTTTTTTAATCTAGAAGCCCATATTCTTCAGTTCTCAGAATTTTTCTTGTATTATTTCTTATCATTCTTGCCCTCTGTTGTCTCTATTCCTCTTTTTCTGTAAGTCCTATCACTCAGATGTTCAACTTTTTAGAATGATTCTTATTTTTCATTTCATTGTCTTTTTTTGTTTGACTTTCTGCAATACTTCTTCAACTTCATATTCCAAATCCTCTACTGATTCGTTTATTTCTGCTATCATACTTTTAATTTGCAGGAGTTCTTTCTTAGTCTCTGCATGTACTTTTAAAATGTGAAAAATTCTGAATTCCAATACTTATCAGGTCCCAAAGATTCTTGGTAAGTGATTATAAACCTGTGTTAATACTTTTTTAAATATCCAGCATTTGAAGCTATGTCTGTAAAAAAAAAAAAAAAAAAAAAAAGCTTGTTTTTTTCCTGGTAACTAAAATTTCTTTTGAGGATCTTTCCAGCAGGAACAAACTCAATTTTCAGACATAAAGATCAGGCACAGCAGGCCAAACTGAGACGGGCATGTGTGAGATGACATTCTAAAACAGAGGCAGTCATTTTCTCTGCAGTCTTTATTTAATTAATGTGATATTTTCTCTTGTCTCTATGACACTAGTAATTACAGTTTTTGTGAAGTTTTCTTCTGTTTCCTACATTGTCTCTATTTCTCATGAGGTGGTGTTTTTTGGTTTTTTTTATGTTGTTTTTTGATTGTCTCGGTTTCTGTCTTTCATGTTTCAAACTTTCTCAAATATCTGGTAATGCTTAGTGGCCTTTTAAATTTAAAAGTGACACACTAAAAAGCTGACCAGAAGCTCTGTGTGCATGGGCAGGATAGCTGGACTGGTAGATCTTACAAGAAAGGGATTGAGAGTAATCTGTCCATTTTATTTAAAGAACCCTAAATAGCAATATCTTTAGGCATTTTTCTCTTGAGCTATTTAGTTTTACAGAGAGACTCCTCTCATGTTATAACTAGGGAAAAGGGAGTATAACCCTAGCTTGACAGTACTGTGGGAACCCACACAAAAATGAGGTTAGGGAGTAGTGATCTCTCTGTTCAGTATGTAGACTTTCATTCACTCCCTCTTTTTTAGAATGGCATCTCACACATGCCTATCTCAGCTTGGCTTGCTGAGTCTGATCTTAATCAGGTCTGAAAATACAGTTTGTTCCTGAAAAGTTCCTTAAAAGAAATGTTAGTTACCAGGGGAAAAAAAACAAACTTTTTTTTTACAGGCGTAGTTTCAAATGCTGGACATTTAGAAAAGTTTTAACACAGGTTCATAATTACTTATCAGGAATCTTTGGGACCTAATAAGCATTGGAATTCAAGATTCTTCATATTTTAGAAGAGTAATATATTGACTAAATCCTATATTACATCACATCCACAGCAGGGTTAGGGCACCTCTTCATAATTATATGGATTAATATTTATGTCACAAAACAAATAAATATTTAAGCTAAGTAGGTTAAATAAAAATTTATAAATAGACTCACATGAATCCAGGTCAGGTTTTGCCACCAAATGGGTTAAAAATTAAACTTGGTTTTCACAGATTTTTCTATTTGGACATTGCAGATAAGGAAATTGCACTTGAGTATCCGTTTCCTATGTGCTTTCTACACCTCCTGTCACGTTGGGGCCTTTTCACGGGGATGCTGTAACTATGTGGGGTTGCTTAAGAAAAAAGCAGCAGTTCAGCCTTGGACTTGGCATCACTGAGATGTCTATTAGACACCCAAGGAAATGTGTTGAGTAGAGGAGTGAATACATGAGTGTGGTGTTCAGAAAAAAGGTCTGGGATGGAGCTATAAACTGAGGGATGCCAGCATGTGGATGGCAGGAGACAGTCAGGGAGTGAGGAGACAGAGAGGAGGCCAAGTCCAAGGGTTGCCCCCTGGGATATTCCAAAATGAACAAGTGAAGATGAGCCCACAAAAGAAAGTGAGAAGGAAAAGCCAGTGAGAGACAAGGAGAACCAAAGAGAGTGATATTCCAGAAGCCAAGAGAAGATATTTTTTGAGAGGAAGTGGGATAATCAACTATATAAAATGCTGCTGATAAATGAAAATTAAGACTGAGATTTGGACATTGGATATGACAATATGGAGGTGACTGGTGAACCCTACAGGTGTAGTTCTGTGAAGTAATAAAGGCAAAACAGTGACTAGATGGGGTTAAAATAATGAGAGAAGAGGAACTGCAGGGAGCAAGCACAGATGACTCAAGAAGCAGAGAAATGAGACAGTAGCTAGAGGGGTAGATGAGGTCAAGAATATGTTTGTGTATATGTGGGGGGGGGGGGAAGCAGCAGCCATAGATGGGTTGGGGGGAGGAGAGAGAGAGCAGGGAGAGAAAGGAATGGTCCAATAGAAAAACAGTGGAGAGAGAAGGGAGAATTGCTGAGGTCATATCCTTAAATAAGGGAACAGGGTGCAGTACAAGTGGAGGCGCTGGTCTCACACAGAAGCAGAAACAATTCATCATCCAGCGTAACGGGAAGAAAGTAGAATACAGGGCATAGGTCTGGTAGTGGCAAGATGAGAAAGTTTTCTTCTGCCATTATTTTCTCAGGTGAGCGGGAAACAATGTTCTCAACTGAGAGTAAGGATGGAGAGGCTGTGTTAAAAGTCTGAAGAGAGGGAAAAAGGTCTGAGACAGCCACCTAGATTAGAGAGAGTGGCAGAGGTTCTCAACCAAGGCTGCCCACTGGAATAACTGCAGAGCTTTAAAAATATGTACCAATGCCCAGGTCCAACCTGAATGAAATCAAAGTCTTTGATTTCATTCATTTTGGGTGGAATTCAGGCAGCAGTACTTTTTATGATCTCCCCCAGGTAATGATAATAGAAGCCAGAGTTGAGACCCACTGGAAATAAAGCAAGGTGGCCTGACAACACCAAAGTCCACTCAAGGGCCGTGGTCATGGATTAGTGTGGGGCAGGCCAGGATGATGGTGTTCTTTTCTGTGTCACATTCAGCTGTGTGGAGCAGGCATGGGGTACAGTGAGAGAGATGGATTTAACTCGGGTTAAATGAAATACCTGTAAAGCATATAACATGCCTGGACATAGTAAGAGTTCAGTAAACAAAACCTGCTATGTTTATTTTTATTACCAGCTAAGTGACATATACCAGCCTTGTAGCAAGTATAATTTTGTTTTTATCTCATCCAGATGAGTCATCCAATTTGTGTATATCATAGGGTTTTGAAGTCATTTGTGAATAACTAAAATCACAAATGTATATCCTTAAATATCAAGGAGTCTCCTCTGGGTGTGTGTGTGTGTGTGTGTGTGTGTGTGTGTGTGTGTGTGTGTTTGACACTGAGCACTGCACATAGCGTGGCTGAAATTCACAGGTTACTCTCCTTCTCACCCCTCCCCGTGTCCAAATTTAATAACAGTTTTGTACCAAACTTTTGTGAAGCTCCTTCCAGTCCACACCACTTGAAACCTGCATTTTAGGGGTTCCATGTTTGCAATTCCTGTCTAGTAATCTGTTCTACTCCCTCTGGGAAGGTCCACCCTTGATCCTAACCCTGAGCCTGTAGAGAGCTCTGTAATGATAAGTGCCATCTCAACACCCTCTCTCCAAGTCAAGCCTGGTGGGTCCATGTCCTCCCAACTGATGGAGAAAGGCTGCAGACTCTATCCTGAGCCAAACTGGGTGGGCTCCAGTGCCAGCAGAGGGCATAAGCCCTGTGGGCTCACCTGCTGGGGGAGTCCCTACTGTCAGCTCCTGCCTTCTTCCACAATGGATGGATCTAATGTTAAATCCCTGCGTGAACCTCCTTCTGTGTGGGCCTGCTGTTCTCCTCAGCCCCCACCCTAAATGCCTGCAAACCCCTCCTGTGGGGGGTCTACCCTCTTCTTCTCTGACTCTACCCTGCCCTGCCTCTTGCTCCCGCAGCAATGTGTGCAGCTCCCATGCCCTGATTACACATGTCATCTCTCCCAGATGGAGGCCCCTCAAGGGAGAGGCTGGCCCTGTCTTTCTTCATATCCATGGTGCCCAGCAGAGTGTCTGGCCCATTAGGTGACCAAAAACTGAGAATAACCAGTGACAAGTGCTGTGACATTAAAAATTACTACCATTTATTGATCACTAAGCACATGCGGGCACTAGGTTAAGCACTAGATAGCACTCACACAATGCTATGGGGTAGGAATGATCCATACAGACTACAGATGAAAAACCGAGGGTCAGAGAAGTTCCCAAGTTCACACAGCTGACAAGTGCCACATTTGGAATTAAACCAAAGTCTATGGGCTACAAGGCATGTGGTTTTTCCCCCCCAATATGGTAAGGGCTTTCTCAGAAAGGTGACCCTGCAGATGGTGATGGGGAAGACAGTGAGTTACCCCCCAGCCCCTGCACTGTGAGTCACCTGAACGGTGTGGGAGACAAGGGCAGAACTCTCCAAAGGCAGAAGCATTTCCCTGGGGTGTGCCTTTCTTTCATCTCCCTCCCTACCTGTTCTTTTCTCTCCTCCAATTTTACAGGCCAGAATAAGTTATTTATTGTGTAGAGCAAAAAAGGAGCCAGCACTAGCCCTGGAGCAAGAAGCATCTTCTGGGGATTTCATACTATGTTGTCATGAGCCACCCCCAGCTCAGGCCCTGGGCCAGCCTCCTCCCAACACTGTACAATTGACAAAAGATAATCCCTGCGGTCTGCTTAGATATATGATGATTCAGCCTAACTGCCTTTGTCAGAGCTCCCTATCTTCCTCCCGCTCTCACCTTGGACACACTCCCATGACCCTGGCTCCCAATAGGAAAAGAAAAACAAGAGCAAAGTCCCAAACCTGACTCCCCACCAGGGTTGAGCATCATGATCAGCCCAGAGGACATTCCCTATTGCATCTTGCTGCTTGTCTCTCACTCAAGGCAGAGGTAACAGGTAGAAAAAGGTCTGTCCTGTGGGCCAGGAGGACCCACCAGAGCCCTCGGTGTTTCCCACCATGGGGTCCTGCAGCCCCACATTACCTAGAGAGCTCCAGCTTACGCCCAGTGGTGGTTGAGTGCATCCTGGTCTCAGTGGGCAGACAGCACGCATCGGGAGAGCTGAGCTCACTCCATGAGGCCTCCTAAGGGCTGGGCACTGTGCTGGGCCCAGGGCTGTGCAGAGAGCCCAGTCAGCATCTTGCCGATCAGGAGTCCAGTGTCTAACATAGCTACCTTCATGTAACATAGTGAGAACAGTAAGGGAGATAAAGGCCTTCTCTTTCCTTTGGATGTCATGGAGTTGAGGGGTTATCCTGGGCTGAGAATGAGCTAAAAGGCTAGTCTGGGCACAGTAGAGAGACCAGTGAGATGAAGAAGGAACTAATCACTGCAGCCGTAAGAAGTTGGCTCTCTCAAAAACCACCATCCCCATAACCCCTACACACAACACATACAATGGGGCATTCGGACCCCCAGCAGCACGCGAGTCCCCATCCCAGACCCTACAACAATCCTGATCCTTCCTGGAGCAAATGTAAGTTGCCTCAAGCCACACTAGCTCAGTGCTGAGGTTGGCTGCTGGCCCACCCTGATAGGTTGGGTCAGAGCCCAGTTTCTCTGAGGCCAGGGCCTGCCTTGTCCTCATCAGCACTCCTGGAGAAGACACATGCTCCAGGGTCCCCTGACAGCTTTGTTCCTCCTATCCCTTTTCTAGACCATGAGCCTCTACCAGACAGCCGTAGCAGGGGCCTGACAGCTCTGACATTCCTTCCTGTAGCCTGGCATGTCTGGAACACCCTGCTCTGCCCTGTATAACTCACCAAGCTGTTGACAGCCATCCCAACTCAACTCTCTGGCCCAGGCTTTCCCAGCAACCCTGAGGACAGGCCCGCAGCTTGCCTCCTCCCTCTCCTGCACCTCCCACAGCAGCCTCCAGCTGGTTATCTGAGTCAGGAGAGCACAGCTTCTTGCCTGTTCACCAAGTTGTTTGTTGCAAGCCTGTGGAGACCATGTCCATGACTGTGGGATTTTTTATAGACACCTGTGGGTACTTTAACAGATGTCTGTAAGTTCACAGAAGAGCAACAAGTGTGTCAGCAATAACAAACTCTTCTGTGTAGCTTTTATATTTTTTCATCTTTTCACATCTATGATCTAATTTGAACATAAAAACAAATTTGAGGGTGGACAGCCCCACCATTATTTTCCCCTGTTCTGGAAAAGGAAATTAGGGTTTGGATTAAGTAGCTTGGGGTCATACAGCTGCTGGATAGCAGAGTCTAAACCACAATTTAATCTTTTATATTTACCTAAAGATTTACCTATAAAACTTGCATGTAAAATATATTTACATTTCATAGGTCTACATATATGTAAATATATAAAACAGATTTACCTATAAAATTTTTTTTTTACATTTATTTGTATTTTTATACTCTGCATTCACAAAGTTGGCTAATTCAGGTCTCCCGTGCACTCTAAGTCATAGCACAGAAGAACCATGGGCTTGGGAGCACAGGAAGCTCAGGGTTCAAATCACAATCTCACTCCTGTGCAACTTTGGGCAGATAAGTCTCTCTTTCTTAATTTCAGTTTCTCATCTGTACCATAAGGCTAATTATACCCATCCTGTAAGCTGTCAGGCAGCCTAGAGATATCTGTGTGTCATGCCTTGTACCTTGGGCACTTACTGAACAGTAGCTACTCTTTCGTGCATCTTTTGTGCTCCAACTATAACAAATGACTCCCCATTACGCAGACATGCTGCATACTTTCGCTCCTCCAGGCGCTGTGTGTTGATCAAATGTCCTTTCTTCATTCTCAACCTGTCAGCCCTCTCCTCATCCCCCAACACCCAGTTCAACTTTATCTCCTTTGTGAAACCTTCCCCATTGTCCTCTGGGCCCCAACACACAATTGTTCATCTGATTTACGAAGTGTTTTGTTCTGCCTACACTTTGGTGTTCTCATAATTGACTTGCCAACTTCCCCATGAAAAGACACTGTTCTGTTCCACCCAGCTCTTCACACTATTAGACTGTAAAAGTGCATTTTAGAATAGGCTTAGTGGTATTATTCAAATAAGACCAGCTCATTATCTGTTTAAAAATAAGTCAACACACAAAATTATCTCGAGCTAAATGTCACCTATGACCCACAAAAAATAGATTACTATCATTCTTCCCATGTTTCTACATTTTCACATGGATAGAAGTATGGATGATGGAAGGATGTATGAAAAAAGAATGGATGGAATTGCTTTATAGAATAACTATTTTTTAAAGATTTTTTTTATTGATTTGGAGAGAGAGAGAAAAAAACATCAGTGTGCTCAGGATGATGCCCAACCAACTGAGCCACACTGGCCAAGGCTAAAATAGCTATTTTTTTTAAACTTTATTTTATTTTAATTCTACAGAGAAGAAAACTAATAGAAAAGCTGAACTTTTAATACATTTCTCCACCAAAAGATTACTTTCTTAAAGATCCTTCCAAGTAAAAAGTGATAATAATAATTGAAAGGTTCGAATCATGACTTTAACACCCTATTTAGTCAGTATGAGAGGGAAAGTTAGCACATGTTCTCCCACTTCCTCCCCAGCTCTCCATTTCTGCTACATTCTTTTTACTTTGTTACATTCTATTTCTTAAACTTACCGCCCACCTTTGCTTAGCTTTGCTCTGTTTGAGGGGATGAAGAGTAAGCCTTCCTAAGTTTGCTTTTGATTGACCTTTTTCATCATCAAGTAGGTTTTCCCAAGAAGGGTTCATATGTGCTGCTCTCCCTGAGTTCCTGTATGTATGAGAATGGCTGGCTGCCGTATCCTTGCAGAGTGATTTAATTAAGTATAAAAGTCTTCAGTCACACTGCCTTTCCCTCAGAACTCTAAATATTTCTACTCCGTGTTCTCAAGTTTTTCTTCTGCTGCAGATCAAGTCTGAGGTCACCACTGCTTTTTCCTTGTGGCAGAGACGAATTGCTCCCAATATCCATTTTCTCATTTCCCTTTTGGTAATGGAAAAACCCTGCATCTTAAGAGGGCACAAGGCCACCCAGCTGGAGATGTTTTCCCAGCCTCCTTTGCAGCCATGTAGGTCCAGGTGACTATGTTTTGGTCAATGGAACGTAAGCAGAAGTGGCGTTTTCCACAGATGCCCCAGGTACCCTTCTGAGGGATCATCTTTGTACGACCTTTAAATCTCTGATTTTCTGATGAATTTTTTTTTTTCTCAGCATATATTGTAATTTTCTTCAGGCCTTCCCTCTTTGTTAGTAATTTCGTTTTCAGTTGATTCTACTCTGTTCCTTTATTAACGTTTTCTCTAATATGGTTGTTTGTATCTTCAACTTTTCCCTTAGCTCTGTAATTGCCCTTTTTATTTCATTCTGTAGTTTCATCTTGTCTTTGTGCTCTCAGTTGATTAGTTTTCAATGAACTTTATTTTGAATGAATGAGTGAATAAATGAATGAATGAATGAATACCCCTACTACCTCTCCCACTGCATAAGAACCAACTCCAATGCAGAAATTATCCTGGGGGATGGGGAGAATGAGTCACAGGTACCCCACTTATCACTGGGTGAGACAGAATAAGTTTTACTCACTGTCAGGCCTTCCACCTTTCTGATCCTACTCATCCTCAGAGGGACAGCTCAAGGCCCACCTGCTTCAGACTCTTCCAACCCACACTGATTGCTTCCTCTCCAGTCCCTACAGGGCTTCTCTGAACTAAAGGATTCCCAGGTAACCCCTGGGCTACTAAATGAACCTGGAACTTTTGAGAAAGTGGATGAACCTTTCTCCCTCTCCTTTGTCACACATGGCTGGGCACATAAAGGTTTTTGGGGTGTATGTGTTTTTAAAGATTTCTGACTACTAATTTTCTAATGAAAAGGAGTATAACAGCTAGAACCAAGACTCAGAAGAGGTTTCAATACCAGACCTGCCCATCCCAATTTAACCACAAGGTGGAAAACACTATGAGGCAGGTGGAAGAAAGGGGGTTCAACAAGAGTATTACCCTTGACAGATTAATATGAGGGAATAAGTGCCTTAGCAAGCAAACTGAACCTTCCCAACCTGCCCTGCAGGAGGGTTGTGCAAGCCTACATTCAAGTCCAAGCACCTCAGCTCACTTGCTGTCTGACTGAACAAACCTCCAAACCTCCCTCAGCCTTTGTTTCCTCATCTATTAAATGGAGACAATAATAGTATGTGCCACATAAGAAGATTATGAACATTATATACATAATGTATACAATGGTTCCAGCCGCATCCCTCACCACTTACTGCCTTGCAAATTATTTCTCTCCAGGAACATCAACCTGCTAGTGGTTCCCCCACACATACAAGCCATTCTTCACCCCACACCTTTGCTCCTGTACCCCCTTCTCTTCCAAATGCCCTTTTCCCAGAGGCTAACAGCTACTGCCCTCTAAGACCCAACTTAGGCATCACCTCTTCCAGGAAGCTTTCTCGAACTTGCTATACCTTCTTCCCAGTCTCTGTGTACACCCAAAATATAATTTTATCACATTACATTATAATTAATATCTGCATGTCCGCCTTCAACTAAGCTCTTGAAGGAACAGAAGTGAGGGAATATCTGAGTCTATGTTCTAAAAGTGAGTATTGTGCTACAGCATGCACTCAACGCTTGTTGAAAAGTAAACAGGGCAAGGACTCTGAGAAGAGAGGAAGAGAGTGATAGAGGAACTTTGAGTGCCACTAACTCCCAAGGCCCTGATAGGCACACTGAGTGTGTGTGTGCATACCTACAATATGTGTGTGTTTGTTTTATGTAGATATTCCCAATGTCTAGCACATAATAGGCACTCGATAAATATTTGATGAACAAAGTAATATTAAATAAGCTTTACAAAAGAAGAAATTGTTTAAGAACCTAGAAGCACAACTGCAAGACAATCCCTTAACAATGTTGATATTCAGTTCCAGTTGCAAGCTAAAGGCATTGAAAGGTGTCTGAGCAGTGGTAGCCAACAATCTGTGGCCATGCTCACTACCAGTATTTATTCCGTCATAACCAAATAATGAATACGAGTGGATATCAGAGTTTTAAAGGGCAAGCAAAAAAAAAAAAAAAAAAAAAAAAAAGATAAACCAGACTTGATGCAATTAACTCTGACCAAAAAAGGAAATGTGCAAATGTATGCTGGATCCAAATGTCAGGCTATTCCTGTCACTGTCCATTCCTTCCATTCATATGTTCTTAAGGGAATGACCGAAAGCTTCCATAGCCCTTGTAAGAAGAAATTCAGCCAAGTCCCCAATGAAACACAAGGACAAAGCACTTCTCAGACTCAGAGGACTGGGTACTATTAGCAGTGAGAAAACCTATAACATGATGTAGGAAAGAGCTACACCCAATACCAGCCTCACTACTTAGCAACAGTGAGTCTTTGGGTGAGTCTCTACCCCTCTCTGAAACTTAGTTTTCTCAACTGCAAAATGGAGCTAATGATAATCAGGACACAGTGTTGCTGTGAGGGCTGGATGAGAGAACACACGCTGCCTCCTCAGGCCCAGGCTCACAGCAAAAGCCAGAAGATGGTAAACTTGCCATGCTTCCCTCACCAAGACTTGGCTAAGACTGAAGTCCAAGAGACTCTTCGTCATCCCCAGGAAAGAAAGGGAAAAGCATTCAACATGGTGGGTGCTGTCAACTCCGGCTCAGAGGCCCTTCCAGAGGCTGCAAAGGGAAGAATAGTCCTAAAATTAAAGTGATGTCCCAGCACTGTGCTAGGGGAACCAGGAGATGGATGCAAATTTAGAAAGACTATAATGAGAAAAAAAAAAATAACAGTTATCCTCCTGGGACATGTAGTTCTTTTCTGGTTGCCAGATTTCCTGGTCATCTAAAGTATATGTGATATATTTATTCCTGTGGAAATAATTTATAAACATAGAGTCAAGCAGAGCTGAAGCCAAAGACAGACAGGAGGAGGGTTGCCAAGACCCAGGGGAAACAGTGTTTAAGCCTCCTTTGGAGGTTTCCATTTTGTTTCACCTTTTCCGAGCAGGTGAAAGCTGTTCCAGTTACATCGTGCATAACTTGTCCCACCCACTCAGTCGGATTTTGCATGTTTCTGCTTATCTTATATTCATAGAGAGTCAGACTCTCAAAGTTGGAAGGGGCATTTGAGGTCAACCTTTCTGCAAAGCAGGAATCCCCTGGTGACAAACAAGTTCACTTGCAACATTTGCTTGGATACGCCCGTGACAAGACGTCTGCTGCCTCATGACATGTCTTGTTCCATGGTTGGACAGTTCGACCGAGCAAACTTTCTTATCAGCCATCCGGCAACTTATCCCACATCCTAGACTAGTTCTCCCCTAAACAGCAGTCACTCTAATGGGACTCTACTCCTTCTTCCACTTGAAGAAGGTGCCTCTTATTTTATCTCCTGCAGGCTAGAAACCTCCCAGTTTTCACATTTATTCCACCTCCAATACAGTGTCCGAAACCTCAGCTTCTAAGTAGCCCATTTTTGGGGTGTTTCTTTTTATCATGATCTGTATTGGACCCAGAGAGACATAATGCTCCAGATGGGTCTGAGCCACCTGACAGAGTAGAGCAGAACTGGCACAGTCCCTCCTCCTGTGCCTGAGATCAAATGCTTCTCTCCTTGGCTTCTCTCTCCTTCCTCACTCAAGTTCCAGTCATTCCATTAGGTCTCCAGTGACCCTGAGATCAGAAACAAATTTGGAAGTGCCAGAGACTGTGGAAAGTGGAGGGAGAGATGACGCAGCTCAATTTCTTGCCCTGGCAGCCGAGGGCACCCAACCAGGCAAGCTGGCTCCAAAAATAGCCATTCATCCAAACACTCAGCCTCTTAGTAACTTCCTGGGAGCCCTTTATTCCAGCTCTCCAGGGTGTGGGCCTCAGTGTGCATGCACCCATTCCATTCCCTTGCCACCCTCTCCAGAGTTTGAGAGACCGGCTTCATATAGCCACTGACATTGACAACCATGGTTCTGTATGCCCAAGGTCTAAATACGCTTAGAAATACCTTTTTTATGGAAATAGATTAATGTCCATCAACAGAAGACTGGTGAAGTAAACACAACCATAATACAGAATGTGATGCTGCTGTGAAAAAAATAACGTATACGCTGATATGGAAATACCTCTAATACATATAATAAAGTGAAAAGGGCAGGTTTGTAAAGTGGCAGTCATAATGTAATCCATTTACTAAGTTTTTAAAATGTGTTTGCACCTGACTATGAATACAACAAAATGCATGCAAAAGGGGTGAAAAAATCCACGACAAACTGTAAACAGCAGTCACTTCAGGGACTGGGGGGAATGGAGGCAAAAAGTAAGGGGGTGATTTTTTACCCTATTTGAAAATTCTAAAAGCAAACAGATTCATTTATTATTTGTGTAAAGAAGCTCCCTGACCTCTATCTTTCACACTTGGCCATTGGATGATTTCAGAGCTGAAAGGGCCTAAAGAGCTGAGAGTTGAGTCCCTGAGGGAGCATGCCCAGGGTGGCATGCATCCTGCTCAAGGCCACACAGCCAGTGAGCAACAGTAGAACACAAGTCACACGGCAGACGCTCACATAATGGGAGTCCCAGTTGATTCAGGAGAGGGCTTTGATTTAATTACTAAATCAAATCAACATTTTTCTGTTAGGTGAGTCAAAAATTCCTACTTGAGTGCAACAGTGTGTTAGAAGAGACCAAGACTCCTTTAAATTGGAGTGGAAAGGGGAGCCTGTCTCTTTCCATGGGGGAAAAGCAGAGACAGGTGACAGGGCCTTACCTTCTCTGGGCTTCCATGCCCTCAGCCCTAAATCAAAGATAAGGGGCTGAGTGAGACGGGATGAGAGAGATTTGCAAGCATGGGGTGCTCTGCATGCTAGGTGCTCATCTGAGCCATGACCACATCTTCAGGATGAGAGACAAGTGGCAATGCTACACGAATGAGCCCTGCTGCAGAAGGGCCATCAGTTGGTGACCCTAGTTCCATATGGACATTCTAATTCCCAGGGAGAGGAGGCTGGGTTTGAATCTAATTCATGACCAACTAATATGGAGCTGCTGGGCTGTCACATGGATTACCTCATTCCATACCCACCAAATTTTTATAATGTGCTCAAAGAAGTTCAGAAGTCACTTGCCAAAAGCCTACAACTGGTTAAGAGTGGAGTCCTTATGCAAAATCAGGTCTCCTGACTAAATTCAGTGCTCCCTCTACCCTGTCTCTTTGGGACACAGGACCTGGCAGGAAAAGTCACTTGAGCAGTAAAACTTAAGAAGTTCTCAGGCTGGTACTCTCTGTCTCCCTGTCTCTGTCTCTCTCTGTCTCCCTGTCTCTCTCTGCCTCTGTCTCTCTCTGCCTCTGTGTGTCTCTCTCTCTGTCTCTCTCCCTCTCTCTCTTTCTGTCTCTCTCCCTCTCTCTCTTTCTGTCTCTCTCTCTCTCTTTCTCTCTCTCTCTCTCTCTCTCTCTCTCTCACACACACACACACACACACACACACACACACACACACACGGTCCCATAACAATGAGAGCAGAGACAGGATCCAAGAGCAGCACAACAGTACCTCAAATACGCATCATGTGACTAAGTGAAATATTTACGGCTGAGCTGATACCACAAATGTGCTTCAAAGTATCTGGGCTCTCCTTATACACCTTTGGTTTAGAGTGGACATTTGAATATGTGAGGAATGAATCAATAAGTGACCCAGAGCGGCTTATTTAACACATCTAGAAACTGAAAACTGGGGTGTTAAAGTAAGTTGTTGGAGATCACAAGGGCAGGACTAGAACCCAAGGCCATATGCAGGGCCCTTCCCCCTCCACCTTAAACCTAAGATTCTAAAATAAAAATGGCTGGTGTTTGCCTAACAAACAAATAATCCAATTTTAAAATGGGCAGAGGACCTGAACAAACACTTCTTCTGTCAGGAAGACATACAAATGGCCAACAAATATATGAAAAGATGCTCAACTTCACTAGCTATGAGAGAAATGCAAACCAAAACTACAGTGAGATACCACCTCACACCTTTTAGAATGGCTATTATCAACATGACAAGTAATAATAACAAGTGTTGGAGAGGTTGTAAAGAAAAATGAACTCTCATTCACTGCTAGTGGGAATGTAAACTGGGTACCACTGCTACGGAAAACAGTATGGAGGTTCCTCAAAAAATTAAGAATAGAGTTACCATATGACCCAACAACTCCCCTTCTGGATCTCTACTAGAAAAATTTGAAAACATTTATTTGCAAAAATATATGTACCCCTATATTCATTGCAGCATTATTCACGGTGGCCAAGACATGAAAACAACCAAAAAGTCCTTCAATAGATGATTGGAAAAAGATGTGGTGCATATATACTATGGAATACTCTCAGCCAGAAAGAAAAGATGAAATACTGCCATGTGACCTTGGAGATGCTGAGCAGCTGACATGGATGATGAATGAAAAGGCACAGCTTTAAGGCAGATATAAACTCTGACATATATATGAGAAAGTTAAGCAAGAAAAGCAAGAGATAATAGATAACGGGACACACAATGTGCTCTCAACCACTTAGAGAAAAACAAATCCATAAAAAGAAAGACCAGAAGGAAAATTGCCAAATGTTAACAGTCATTGCCTTTGAATAACAGAATTTTTTTTGTTTCTTTTCACCAAATTAATTCTGAAGGCTAACCTAACCCTTCTAGTAATGACTTAGAAAATCACCCCAGTATTTAAAGTGAAACTAAGTTACTGTTACATATAAGCCCATGAAAAGTACATCTACTGGAATCAGAACACATGTAGCATACATGCAAACAAGCAAGAAAAATGTGTTTTCCCCCAATTCGGTCCTTATTGAACAAATCACTGGCACGAGTCTGAGCAAATTCTCAGAACTCTAATGTTGCACAAGATTACTATGAATTTCATTAATGATTTCTTCCTGTCATTTTTTTTTAATGCTACCGCATCCTCACAGTCTCTTTGAAGCCTTCCCTCCTCGACTCTCTCATTTTACCACCTGCTTTTGTTTGGCTCATGAAGAAAAGGGGAACCACCCTCACCCCAGGTCAGTATTGAGGTGAATGAGATCTATTTTCTGAGGTAAATTTCTAAGGGAGGATTCAAATGTGTTCTGAGCAAGGGTGGGGGAGCAGAGAATGGGTCATGTTCCTTATAGCTCCAGGCCAAGCACAGGACACCTCCCCCCCAGCCCACCCCACTTGTCAGTAAACATGAAATGAATGAATGGAATGACTTTAAGTCTCGCTCACTTGGGCCTAAAAGTTCTGGTTTTGATTCATGTTTCACTAAGTTTACTTACCTTAGAGTCGCACATACTTCACAACCGCCCAAAGGCCCACTGTACAGTTTGGCAAACATTCTGATCTGTTTGTAACTTGGTAGGGTCTCCTCGAGCACGGGACTTACCCTCCGGGGTTATCCCCCCACCCCATCACTCTGTCACTTAAAAAGCTGAGGAGCACCCAAGCCTGCCAAGAGGTCTGAACAGGCCTAAGCCTGGGTGCTATGATTTAATAGAGCATGTTCTTCCCCTCACATTATACACTGTGGATGCAGCCTGCTGGTTCTCAAGGAACACGGGGGAAAGGAGGGCTGACCCAAACCTGCTCCTCTGACTCTAAGGCCTGAGCATATTCCACTTCACTAGAACAGCCTGTGCAGACACTGGGCAGAAGGGACTCCCCACTGTACAAGGGGGGACACTGAAGCCCATGAAGTTCAGGATCACAAAAAGTTAAGTGGGACCTCTCTCCTGAGATTTTGCTGCCTTTTGTTTTATGATTGTACTTAAAGCAGCTCTCTACTGGGGAAAAAAAAAGTATGTAGGAGCGCAGGGCAAGAGAAAAATGAACCATTTAGTAAACACTAAAGAAAACAGATCCCCAATGGTAACCTCACCAGATCTACCACGGGGATCTATGGCTTTGTTTAATAACCAAAACCTATTTGAATCCATAAGAAATTCAACAACCACCGTAACTTTGACTTTACTGTAACATACTAATAAAAATTCCTTTGATTCCCTTTTACACACAAAGAGGCACCAGCCCTGGTGCAGCGGGTCAGTTGGTTGGACCACCGTCCCAGGCACTAAAAAGCTGCAGGTTCAATTCCCGGTCAGGGCACATACCTAGTTGCAGGTTCAATCCCTGGGCAACTGATTGATGTTTCTCCCTTCTTCCTCTCCCTCCCCTCCCCCCTCTCTCTATGTCTCCCTTCCTCTCTCAAAATGATATCCTCTGGATGAGGATTCAAAAAAAAAAGAGGCACTAAAAGCAGACAGCTTGCCGAGCATCCTTAGGCAAGTAATTTCTCCTCTCTGAGCCTCAATTTTTCTATTTAGAAAATGAAAGGGACTGACCAGATGATTTCTGAAGTTCCTTATGCCCAGTGGAATCACCATGAAAATGAAACACCCTGAAAACCCTAAGAAAAGAAGCAAATCTGGCCAAGAGATAACAGGGACAGGACAGAACAGCATGTTAACTTTGGGGAAACCCAGACTCCAAGGGGTTGGGTTTTGTTTTTTTGGGTTTGTTTTTTTTTTTTTCGGTTTTCCAACTTTTCCTCTGCCAAATACAAAAATAAGCAGCTACTTACATGGAACTCTCATAAAAATTTTTAATGAAATAAAATCAATAAAAACCAAGCTTTGTTCTCCCACAAGTGGCCTAGGAGTAGCACGCCAAGAGACACTTTCTTCCCAGAGGGGCTGATGTCAACAGCCCATGCTTATGCCCAAACAAAGGCCTTCTGGCCCTGGGATGGGAGGCAAAACATTTAAGTCTCCGCAGTTGGCCCTATTCCAATTTGCAGGGAGGGGGCAGCCAGGAGAGAAAAACAACTAAGCTTACGAAAGGCCAGAAGAAGAGAAAGGAATTACTAAATCTATCTTTTTCTCAGAAGAATAAAGAACTCTTGAAAGGGATAATGGAAGGGTGCAGCTTTCAACCTGAATTACTTTCTTTGTTTAACTCTGTTTTGCCTAAAGCCACTGCCTTTTAAGCCAGCCACAGAATCGTGGTTTTGCCTTTAGTTGTTGGCCCGGCCATGTGCAGCGTGGGAGTTGGGAGACCCAGACTCAAGTCCTGTCTCTGTCATGGTTTTAGTTGAATCTTGGACAAGTGGCTGAACTCAACAGGTCTCCGCTTTCCACTTATAAAACAAAAGGGTTCACTGGATGCTCCCTAGTGTGGGGCCACAGAAGTGGTGCGGGGTGGAAGGCTCCCCAGTTCTCCCCAGAGACAGGTTAATCTCCTGCGGTGCTAGTCAAGGTGAAGCCACAGGCCCATCACTCATCAAGGACACCGAAGCCCTGGTACCTGCCTTCCTGCTCCCACAACCTTCAGCATTTACTTCTGCACCGACACTAACACCTAACAGGCCAATTCATCTTCCCAAACATCTTGCTGCCTGAACAGGTCTGATTAACCAAAATCTGCAAGGCTGAGCTGAGCACATGTAAGTAAGCAAAACAAACCAGAGGGCCCTCTTTCCGGACCTCCGAATTCCTCTCAAACTCTAATAGAACTGAAAATAGGAGCGCCCCCGCCTAGAGCAGGAGGCCTCGGCTGGCCCGACGCGTAAAGATGCCTAACAAACCAAAAGGGGCCAATGACACCGGGCAGGCTAGAAGCACGCACCTACAAGGCAAAGCGCCACTGAAGCCCAAGAGCGCACTGGGCACTGTTTAAATGGGACTGTTCTTCCTGCAGGCTGCCGAGGTGCTTGCAACCTCCCACCAGAGCGCGGGGACAATGGCCTACTAGGCACGGTGGGTTTTTTTGGAGGGAGACCCACAGACCGTTCATTCAACCCCCACCCCTAAAAAACCTCCGTGCGGTGGAAGTAAGGGGTTGCCCCGATCACATCAGGTCATGCACCACCCCCGGGGACAGGCTCAGCCTGCAGTCATCTTTCAGAGCTGCTTTCCCGTTTCGCTCTCCGGGTGTAAGTCCAGCAGTTTGGCCTGAAGCCCGGTGGTACCTTTTCCACGTTCGCGTCGACCGCCTGCAGCCCCGGCGCCCGCCGCTCCCCGCCCGGAAGCTGAGACAATGGCCGGGCCCGCCGGCGGCTCGGGAGCGTCGGCTGCGCCCCGGGATCCCGGCGCGGGGCCGGGCGCACGTGCATTTGTTGTGGTGCCCGAGTCCCCACCCCGCGCCGGGAGGCTCGGTTTCCTGGTCTTTGAACCCACAGGGGGATCCGAGGAACCCTGCTGCTGGGAGGCGTCTCGCCCTTCCTTACTGACAGTGCCGTGGAGAAAGCAGGGTTCCCGGCGGCCCGGCGCACGTGGGTTTGTTGTGGGTCCGCAGGATCAGGGAGCTGGGGACAAACCCGGGCAGCCCCTCTGCCAGGACGAAAACACAGGCACCCCCAGCCAAAAGGTGGCCCAGCCGCAGCGAAGGCGGCGGAGGCGGCGCTGGGCACCGATTCTTCGCGCCCTAGGCGAGCCGGGGGCCCCGCTCCCCTCCGCTCCTGAGCCCCTGCGCATCCCCCTCGCATCGCTCCTCCCCGGGACGGCCCCCCAGGCTGCGCTGCGGGCCGAGGCTCCCCCACTCACTGTGCGCGCCGGCGGCTCCGCGCTCAGCACCCGGCCTGCCGGCAGCTGGCTCCCTTTGTTAGCGCCGAGCAGTGCCCCAGGCGTCTTCCCAGCTGGCCCAACCCCGGACTCCCCTCCCCCAGGTGCCTCCCGACTCTGCCAAGGCGCGGGCAGGAGAACCCCAAGACTGGGAGTCCCCGGAGGGAGGAAGGTCTGCTGGGGAGGAGCGGGAGACATGGGATGAGGGGTGGGGGGGCTGGGGGAGAAGGGAAGGGGAGCTGGGCGGAGGGGCGGGGAAGCAAACGGTCTCCGTTATGCAAATAGGAAGGCTGAGTGGGTCCCCCCTCCACGTGGAGCCCCAAACCGGTCTGGCCCTCCGGAGGTCGCTAGTGAGCAAGCTTCGGGATTAGGGGTGCCTGGTTGGGGTACCACGTGATGCTGGGACCCAGCCTCCCCCGAGGCGGGCAGACCTGAACGAGGGGGAGGGGCGAAGCAGCGGAGCCTGGATCCCCAATGCTGCCTCTGCCCCGCGGCCCCTGGGGTGGAACCCAGCCCTCCCCTGCGGGTTTCACCCTGATAAGCGGAACTGTCATTCTGGCTGGGCTACCGGCCGACTGCGGGACTGAGCGAGCCGCGGAACTTCTCTGAGCCTCGGCTTCTTCTGTAGACCAGGAAGCAACAAAATCTGTTTCCCAGGGTTAGGCGAGAACCTCCCAACATCCAGTGTCGCACGTGCCTGGTGCCCTAAGACCGCGGCAGACGACAGGAAGGAGTGCGGGCCGTCCCCGCGCCCCCGAGACTTGCACCCCAAGGTGTCTGTCTGCAGGCGGGTGGGCCGCGGCCTCAGGGAGGGCGGCCCGGAAGGAGGGGAGCAGGCTCCTTCCCGTCCCTGGGGCCGCCGGAGGAAACTGCATGTTGAGCAAGCGCCCCCGGCCGCGTAATGACCGTCCCCGCAGAGCCGGGACGGCGTCCCGAAGACAGAACCCGCCCCACAGGAGGAGGGCCGAAGGCAGCCTCGAGCCGCGGCCTGGGCTGGAAGGATGTGACCGCCGCCGGCAATAACCGTGTCCCAAATGCCTCTAGAGCGCCCCCTCGGCCCCTGGCTCGGAGCTTAGAGGGAAGGGGGTGTGGCCGGGGAGGAGAGACTGGAAAAGGGAAGGTAGTCCAGGTCCTGGGGCACAAGAGGTGGGGTACCACTCTGGGAGCGCTTGAAGCCCAGCTCAGAACCCTCTCTAAATAGAAGTGGCCACTCCCCACCGCCAGCCTGGGAAAGGGGAGGCAGCATCCCCACCTCACCCCAATACTCTTCTTCCAAACACTCCTTCGCCCTCCCCAGATTCCGGGCCCCTCCAGTTTTCTCAGCTGGCCCTTCCCAGCTGCTGGCTGCCAAGCAGAGAGAATTCAAATCTCCGTGACAACTAGCTGTGTGTTGGTGTGAGTTCCTTAGCTCCTCTGAGCCTCTCTGAGCCTCCCTTCCCCCTTCTGTAACATGGAGATATTAATGACAGTGCTGTTTCCAAGATTATGTGAAATCATCTCCATGAAGCACTTAGCTTACTATCTGGCATACAGAAGGTGCTCATAACAGTAAAATGTATGTGTGAGTGAGTGGAAGCAGACAAACTCCTAAGATTATTTGGGGAGGTTTTAGATTTCATTCTGAGTAAACTGGAAGCTATTAGAAGATTTTTGTGCAGGGTCATGACATGCATCTTTGTGTTTTACACTAATTTCTCTGGCAGACTACTGTAAAATGAATGGCAGGAGCAGAGTCTGCAAGCATGGAGTGCAGAAACCAACTTGGAAGGTCCCATCAGTGGACATATAATAGGAGCTATGCCAGTAACAGGGAATGAAAAAGGGACATCCAAATAATACCATTTGGGGAGCAAAAGCTCTCTGCTAGTTATTTTGCTTCTCCTCATTGTAAGATAGGTGGTGGCCTTAGCCCACTGTATAGTTGAAGAAACTAAAGTCACCTCGGAAATGGAAGAGCTAGAATTCGAACCCTCTTCCACATTCATTGAAAGCCCTAATCATTTCCTTCTTGGGTATCACTTTTGTGTCAACACTACTTAGGAACCAAGAACAAGAAACAGAAGAGAAGCTTTTTTATAAATGTTATTGAGTCCCCACTCCACAGTTGTCTTTACCAGCACTACAACCAAATGGGGGAAACAAGGGGAAAGTCTCACTGTGGATTCTTGACTTGCAGGATTGAAATGACCACAGATGACATGATAAGCCCAAGAAGTTCTTGGGGCTCTGAGGCATAAGAGCAGGCAAGTAGGGGAGCCCCTGGCAAGCTTCTGGGATGGAGCTATTCCACTTAGGGGCTGCTCCCTCAAGGTTGCTATCTGGCCAGCTGGCCAGCTGGAGCTGTTTGACCCATACTTAAGAGGCAGGAGGCTGAACCATTAGCTGGGGAGCAGTCCTGTCCTCCTCAGCCTATTTATGAGGCTTCCACACCTATTGTGTCTATGGTCCCTGCATTGACAAGTTTTTTTCCTTAAGAAATACAGATACCTACTTTCCCTCTGGACACTATCTCAGCCCCTCGTAACCTCAGTCTTTGCCCATGAAGAATATTTTAGGTCCTGTGTTTCTCCATCATCATTTTATGCACTTTACTAGCTAATGGTTGTAATGTATATTTACAACTTACTCGCAAACAATATTTTCATAGCACTCTTGAATTGGAGGAAGTATTATTGAAGTCTTGTGTGGGGGAAAAAGGAGGTGCAGGCAGTTGAAAGTGTCCTCTCAAACCCTTCTTCTTCACTCCACTATATATGCTCATCAAAACCCTTGCATAGCCTTCTCAGTTCTCCTCTACACGCTTTCAGCACCTATTGTCCAATATGAGGATATGCCCCAGGTTAAAGGAACTGTTCTGTGGTCTGTGTTCGCCCCCTACCTTGGGCCTCAGTGCTGTCAGCTTCAAGGATAAACCTAGAGACAGCTAAGTCTATAGAACCTAAGTCACAAAATAAAACTAAAGTAATAGCATCTCTAATTTAGGAACCCAGGGACTGCTCCTACTGTCCCTGCACAGATGGGCCAGTGGAGCATGGAGTAGGGGCAGGAGTGAATACTAGAAGGCAGAGGCTTAACGCTAGACACAGGCCTCATGGGAGGACCACAGCCATAGACAAGGAAAATGCAGCCACATAGCCCCTGCTATAGCAAACAGTGGCCTGGTGGTTCCAAGACCTCAGAGTAAATTTTGAGCATGGTGTGATCAGGATGGGTCAGAGAAATGGACCTATTGTGTGGATATAGGTGTGGTTGGACTGCCCTTCACCCAATCAGCTTCAGTGTTCAGCCCTGTCCTAGGAAATACAAGGAAAAACCAAGTTTCCATTATCAAATCACTTATGTTTTAGCAAAATTTCTCCCGGTTCACAATAATAATAATCACCATGTATTCAATATCTACTGTGTGCAAGGCAGTCTATGTGCATGTTCTCATTCAATCCTGACTTGGTAGAGGAGGTATCGTTCTAGAACCCTAGTGCACTTAAGTCATCTTGAGTTCTCCCTGTTCTTACTTTAAGGCCAATCTTAGCATGAGATTAATGCATGGGGGTAAAGGGATGACTTACAAACCTCACTCCAAGAACATGAAAAAGTGAGCAAAGTCTTTACCGAAAATTTCTTAAGGAGGCAAAATAGTGTCGCACCAAACATCATGAGAAGACTCACAGTATCCCTTTCTGCAAAGTCTACTCCTGGCAGCCACCCTCTCACATTCCTACTCCTCCCTCCTCAACACCCCTCACTCTCCCATAGGACTCTTCCAGCTCCCTTCCCATCAAGGTTCTACCCTCTAGATGAGCTCCCTAATGTTAATGCCAATTAATTTAATGTCAATGCATTTTAATTAGCCTTTCCCAGTGACTCCAAATGGTGTAAGAAAGAAAGTGGGAAGCTACAAATACATGAAGAGAATTTACATGAATATAAATTTTTACATTTACAAAAGGCTTTCATATACATTATTTCACTTGAGTAGTCCTCTTCAGACTCACAATAACCTGTGAGGTAGGGAAGGTTCTTTATCATTCCCATTTACAGATGAGAACCCTGAGGCCCAGGGGAAAAGTGAGTTGCTCAAAGTCCATTAGAGAGTTGAGCTGTGTGTTGAAATTAAGGCCTCTTTTTTTTTTTTAAAATACCAGAGCTGCAAAAGGCTGGACAAGCCCATCAAATGTCAGTGACACCTCACAGTCTTCAGTTGCCAAAACTGCTACCCTGTTGCCTGGGGGCAGGGTTCATAAACTATGCCCAGAAGACCAGTTGCACCAGGAATGGCAAGAAATACAGTGGCAAAGGGACTCTGAGGAATCAAAGATGCTTATAATAGATTCTCTCAAAAAGATCCAGGATGGCCCGGCCAGGTGTGGCTCAGCGGTTGAGCATCGACCTAGGATCCAGGAGATCAGGGTTCGATTCCTGGTTGGGGCACATGCCCAGGTTGCAGGCTCCATCCCCAATGACTCTCTCATCATTGGTGTTTCTATCTCTCTCTTCCTCTGCTGCCCCCTCCCTGAAATCTATTAAGATATATAAAAAAAAAAAAAAATTTTTTTTAAAAAAAAAGATCCAGGAAATTGCTTTCTCTCAAAGGACATCCATTGGAACAAAAGTGGAAGCTGCCTACTGTGTGTTCGTGACCTGAGAATGACCATCTGAATAACCTGCAGTAATGGTCAGGTTTTGTGTAAGAGAAGATGTTGGTCAATGAAACTTATTTGATATTAACAAATTTGGGGGCCGGGGTGGGGGGGGACACACACACTAGTATACCAGTTGGTATTTGTCTTAAATGTGCTTCTATACAGTTTCATGTTTTTAAAATCTATTTTAAATGTTTTTTTCCCTGATTTTACTGATAAAGTCTGCTTTTGGAAATTTAGGAAAGTCAGACAAGTATAAAGAAACAAGGTGGAAAAATGGACACAAGCAGAATTCACCTTTTGGCCTATTTTTTTCTCACTTCCTGTGTATTTTTCTAGAACTTTCCATAGTTGAGATCATAATGTATATATGTAATATCTTGCTTTTCTCCCCCATTTAGAGTACATTATAAGCATTTTCTCTGTATATGTATTAATTCACTTCAGCCTTTATTAGATGCAAGGGTAATACTACTCTTAGGCAAGTTACTAGTAGTTTATTGCAGTATTTGTTTGCTCTCTGGGAGACAGTTTAGTTTAGTGGCTGAGAAAACTGACTCTGGAGTCAAGCTGTCTGATTTTGAATCCTGACTCTGCTACCTCCTAGCTGTGTGACATTGGACAAATTAATTAACCTCTCTGGCTCTTTTTTCTTACCTGCAAAATGAAGATAGTAGTATGTACCTCACAAAATGGTTCTGTAGATTAAATGAGTTAATCACATTAAACTGCTTAGAACAAAACATGGCATGGTGTAAGTGATAGCTATTAGCAATATATGAGTGCATCATAAATTATTCAACCATTCTCCTGCAGCTGCACATTAAGGTTGTTTTCCATTTTTCCACTAGTATAAATAGTCCTTCAATAAACCATTCACTGGACTCATGAGAAGAGGAAAGGTGGATTGAAAATCCACTGTGAAGTGTTCTAAATGCCAAGATAAAGCATTCTGACTTAAGAAATTCAGGATGAATGACCCAGGAGGAAAGTGTTCCTTGGGAGGAAGCATCCAATCAACTTGAAGAGATGATCTCTAATTCTATTTGACAAACATTAACAGAACATTATGGGTGAAGAAAGGGTCTAGGCTATGTCAGGTAACACCAAGAGGAGTAGAAGATGCCAAGATGCACAAGGACATGCTTCACTCTCAAGGAACCTTAGTAAGATTTCCAAAAATTTCACAAACATTACCTCCAGGAAGATATTTTCACCATGACATATTTCTACATATCACCTATGTGGATAGAGGTTACAAAATTCCTAATTTCAAATAACCAATACAGCAGAAGGCACAAGCCCAGTCAGTCCTCCTTCCTCCTCATCGGGAAGGCTTGTTCAAGAACGTCTGCTTCATAGAAGGGTTGTGAGCATTAGGGATGACATCTGTGATGTTCTCAGTATAATATCTGGCACATAGTAAGTGCTCAACAAGTAATAGCTAGCAATTACTGAACATTTGTCCCGTGCCAGGCACTACATTGAGCACTTTTGAATATTCTGTCATTGATCCTTTGTTACGACCCTATTAGGCAGACACTATTAATTTTATTATTCATATTTTATAGATGAGAAAACTAAGAGGTAAGTGACTTAACCAGGGTCATACAAGTAATAAGTGGTGAAGCTGGATTCTTTACCAAGGCATTTGATTAATTACACTAAGCTAACGGCTAGTGCTAGATTTTGGTGACTTACACATTCAAAGAATCATACCACAGTTTATTGTGCTTCATCAGCATGTATTTTACACATGTCTTCCCAAAGAGAGCTGATTGTTTCATGAAAGAAGCCACACAACATAGAGTGCACTGATCTGGGAATCAACAGGCCTGAATTCTGCTCCCAACTCTCACAGTCCAGCTTGCAGACCTCAGTCAAGGCAGTTTCCCTTTACTACTTCATGAAATGAAGTCAGTTGGACTAAATAAGTTGTTTCCAAATATGACTTACCTTTGGATTCACCTGCAGAAATTACATAAAATATAAATTCTATTCCCCCACCCCACCCTTTGTGGATCTAGGGTCCAACCCTGGCTATCTGTAATCGTTAACACACTCTCCAGGCAATGTTGATGATCAGCAGGATTTGTAGGCAAATCACTAGTTTACTTCTAAGGCTATTTCTAGGTTGAACCAGAGAAGTTCCCCCACAGGGTAAAAAGCCACTATCCATGCCTGAGCATGTGGCACTCCATGACCAGGGGAGCCTTCTCTCCTGGCACTGCCCTTAGTGAGGGACCCTTTGCCCAAGGATTATGAGCTGTAGGCAGAGACACGGCTGCAGCCTCCGCCACTTTCTTGTTAGCTTCATCACCAATTGTTAATTGACCACAGGGATCTGGGCAATAACATTTGGAAAAGGCCACTTTTCTCCAACACTGGAATAGTTCCTGAAGTTTAAATGTCTTCTGGAAAGCTACTCCAGTTTTCCAATCCCTTTTTGTATAAAGTACAATACAAAAGCTTGATAGCGTCCCATGAGAAGCCTCAGTTCCCCTACCAGGAGCTGGTGAGGAGACTGGTGATTTGAATTAACCAGTCACCAGTTCTGCTAAGGTCTAAGTATGTGGGCAATCAGATAGGCATTTGGGGAGCTTTGGCAAGGTTCAGTGCAGGGTGTAGTCCCTGAATGATGCAGATTATCTATTATAGCCTTCCTTGGTGATATCATAAAGCATTCAACTGTCCAGTTCCATTAGCAAAGAGATAGTTTGTCACAACAGCCTGCACCTCTCTAACTGAAAGGGCTCCAAATACTACAAGGCCATGGCCTGAAGGCCTCAGAATGACTCCATCCAGAAGGTAGAAACACCTTCTGGGCAGGCCCACTGAGGCAGAAGATTGATGTGTGTTTGTGAGGGTTTGGGGATGGGGCGTACAGGTGCTCGTGTGAAATATATGCCATTGTATTAAAAGGGTTGCATCAAATCAGCTTGGGGTCCCATCAAATGGGCTATAATTCCAGGGAGCAAAGGGATAACACCTATCACATCTCTTTGGCCAGTTCTTCTGGGAGACTCTTTTCAAACTTACAAGAGGGGTGTATACTAGGAAACTCATTTCCTTGCCCAAAATAGGTGCAAAATTTTGTAAGTTCACATTCATAGTGAACTTCACAGGAAGGATTTGTATTTGCAAAGTCTGGGACTCTTCTGATGGTTCGGTTAAAAAGAAAATGTCACAGTGTACCTGCTTGATTTTAATCTACCCACTTTAATATATGTTACTCATTAAGAGACTTCCAAGGTACATCTTTCAATTTATTTCTATTTTATAGATAAATAAACTGAGGCCTAGGGACTGAAATGCCCTGCTAACCCTTGCTAATAAGTGACAGAATTTGGACTAAGGCCCACATCTTCCAACTCACCTGTAAATGCTGATAAAGGCGCCACAGGGCAGTCAGAAAACATAGAGACCAAGACTTGAGAAAAAACAGAAACTGCTGTGGGCCAGCCTCACATAATGATGCCCCCAAGAGGAATCCAGACCTGCTTATCATTTTCATAGTGGTCGGGGATTATTAGGCTGGCTTTTCAGCCTCTCTTCAAAGGGCTAAGAAAAATATAGAAAGTGATAAAGGGACATTGTGGAGAATGACCAGAAGCCTGGTGGAATGCTATTGCTGGTGGTGTGCAGAAGGAAGTCACCCATCTGAGATAGCATGTGAAGCTGGACCTCTGATAAGGCATTTCCTTCTCCCCAGTGTTTTTGGCACAGAGGGTGAGGTGCGTGCAGCCTTACTGCTTCTTAGATCTCATGAGATAGAAGAGATTGTAATTCTCAGTTATTGATTATGAGGTGAAAGAGAGTGTGTTAAAATTACAATCTGGATATTCCAGAATGATGTGAGAGATAATAACGACTTCCTCAAATTACTGAACCAGAAACTGAACTATGCATGGTTAATCCTCACAAAGACCCTGTGCAGCATACATCATTAACTGCATTTGGAAACGAGATAACTGAGGCTTAAGGAGTTCAAATAATTGGGCCAAGTCTGGGTGTCTTGTAACTGGCAGAGCTGGGGACTGAACTAACAAGTGTATGACTTCAAAGCTACTCTTTAACCACTATGTTCATCAGTTTTTCCTTGGAGGCAAAGTAATGTGAGCATCGCCTGACTCATCTCCCCATCATTTCTGCCACTAGGACATGCTTCTACTTTTTTATTCTTCTGAAATACCCCCTTTCCTCTCACTTCTCCTCTAAGGTCAAGTTCAACCCTAAGCTTCTCCAGGAAGCTGTGAGTACAAAATGATCCCTTCCTTCCCTAAAATCTTAAAGATACTTGTAGAATTTCCTGGAACCTTAATTGTTTTCATTCATTAAATGTATAACTAAATGAGATTTAGTTTTTATGCTCTTTCAAATAAATATATTAAGTATTTCATAGAAACACCCTTTGTTTTATGAAAATAAATCCACAAATGGGGACAAAAACTTCCTTTAACAGATTCAGAGATGTGAACTGAGTCATTTCAGAATCTTTCCTCCTCACTAGGCCATTCCCCAAATTTGGACCCAGGATCACATGGGTAGGGAAGTGTGAGCCCCTCCTGGCTCATCCATGGCGTGGAAATAGACTTACTCCTATTAGCTGACATTTTCCTCTCTGATCCCCTCCAAGGTCTTTAATGAAACTACAAAAGGCTATGCCTCTGTGATGGGCCTTTCCATTCCCTAAATAACTAGAGCCAGTCGCTAACTCTGTGTGGTAGGGGTGCTTCAGCGGGCTTTGGGGCAAAGAAAAACAGAGTTTGATAGCTGCCTTGCTTTTTACTGGCCAGGTGGCTTTGAGCAAGGCTTTTAACACCTCTGAGCCTATGAAACGGGGTTGCTGTAGTGCCTGAAGAATCATAGTAAAGATCAGCTATATGCTATTATGTGCAGTACCAGCCATTCTACAGGTACTGAAATTGTCACCAGAAAGGGACAAGACCAAGTCCAGTCCTCCTCGACATGATTTGGGATGTGAAGGTTCTCGACCTGTGCAGGAAATATTTCAATTCTGCTTGTCAGGGCATTTTCCTAGCTTCTTACTAACCTACCTCAAAGTGATGGTAGCTATGATAACTATCAGACGTGAACCTGGTTAAAGGTTGGTGGCCAACTAACATTTCTAACCCCAGGGCCATTCAGAAAAACACACAAATGCTTATGAAATTGTGTAAGAAGCCTCCTTATTATCCTCTTTCTCTTTCTTCTTTTAATCCATTTAAAAAGATAAATATTGTAACTGTGATTACCCACTGTTATAAAGATTTATGTCCCCCCAATATTTATTTGTTGCAAGCCTAATGCCCAAGGTGACTGTATTAGGAGGTAGGGTGTTTGGGAGGTGATTAGGTCATGAGGATGGAGCCCTCATGAATAGGATTAGTGCCCTACAAAAGCTGCCTGAGAAAGCTCCCTTGCTCCTTCATAAGGACACAGCTGATAGACGGTCACCTACGAACCAGGAAGCAGGCCCTCAGCAGACACTGAATCTGCTTGTACCTTGATTGTGGACGTCTCAACCTCCAGACTGTTATGAATAAATTTCTGTTCTTGATAAGCCACCCAGTGTATGGTATTTTGTTATAGCAGCCTGAACTGACTAAGACACCTAGTTTATGAAATAGACACATGTCCATCAGAATATTAATACTGCTTTTTAGCTTCTAAAAGATTTATACTCACATCTGGGCATACTGAAAAAGAAGCAACATGGAGACAACTTTTCCATATTTAACCCTGAAATTATAGGCCTTGGACTCAATCAAAGAGCTAGAGGCCACAGGAGGGTCTTGTAATAGTGGCTGCTCGTTACCACGTGAGAAACACCTGAAGTATTACTGGGAGATCTTACTACACTCATAGAATTCAAAGATTATCTCATTTCTCTTATGAGGAAACAAACACCAGGCTGGTAGAGAAACCTCCCCTGTGTTGCATAGTGATAGAACCCAAAGTAAAACCTGGTCTCCAGATGCTCAGATCTCTTTCTACTACCTCCCACCCATCAGTTCAAAGGCATTATTGAATAACCCTTGTGCATTAGCTGTGTGCTCCTTGGGATGCAAGGCAGAAGGAGACAGGGCTCAAGCCCTGCAGGAGCTCACGGGTTGGAGAAGCAAGCGCTTACCCACATAGAGCCATAAGGGAAAAACTCGGGGTCAGTATGATCCAGAGCTAAGTGGGGCACTCAGGCTTTAAGTCAGCTCCATGGTCCAGGAAGTATACTTGTTTGTTCAACGATCCATCTCCAGTCCCTAGAGCAGTTTAGCTGAGGCTAATTCATAAAATGAATTAATTACTTTGAATCCATTAAAATGACATTTCCAAAGAATATTTAAAGGCAAATATGCTCAAATTATAATAAATTACAAAAAAGCCTTACTTACACATTATAGACAGTATAATCTCAACTAAGTAAAAAATCCATTTGTGTATAAAAAGAAAGAAAAGAAATTCCAAAAATGTTAGAAGGGAGGAATATGGATAATTTTGTTTCTTTAAATCTTTCTTAATTTTTCAAATTGTCTACAATGACCGTGTATCATTTTACTACTTTTATTTTTAATTATGGCAACTTTTGCCATTTTAACTATTTTTAGGTGTACAGTCTAATTAATAATATTTTCTAAAGTCTCCTTGTATTTTTTCCAGGTGAAGAAGAATCCCAGACTTAGGACCTTATGCACACTGTTGTCTTCTCAGAGTGACTGACAGACACTGTGAGTGGAAGGAAGCATGGCCACTGTGAGTGCCTGAACACCTGGCCCTTTGCCCTAGTAAACACCACAATGACTTTGGAGCATGTACCTGCCTGCTGAGGGTTGGCACTTTGGCCCCCCAGGGTAAGGAATAATTCTTCCCTAAAGTCAGGGCATTAACATGCTTGTCATTTCTGGACAATGAGAGGCCTCTGCCATCTCCAGGCCTCTTCATTTGGTCTTTGATACTGTTCCAAACAAATGCAGTTTTCAGGCATTTCCTCCAATGCTCACCATTCAGGGGAGTTTCCCTTAGGCTTCAGAATCCAAAAAAAACTTTCTTGTGTTTCCCGAAAAGTGTGAAAAGTGGGATGTGGGGACTCTTTACTTAGTTCTGAAAGCTTGGCCTCATTCTGCAGCTTGCATAATGAATTACCACACAAGTTAGAGAGAACACCTTGTGTAACAGAAGCCTAGCTAGAGGGAAGAGCTACCTGGTCACAGGCCTGCATTTTTGCTATGAGCCCAAGTGCAAGGGGGGAATGCCAACCTTGACATGCCTCCTTGATTTTCCTGTAATTCCATCATTTTAATGTCCATTGTCTTCCTTCTCCATTTTCATGCATCTAATTCATTTATTCAACAATCATTATTTACCTCCTATTATATACCAAGATATGTGTTAGGGATGAGATGCTGACACTAAAGATAATGATAATAATCTTATTAACTGCCAAGCACTGTGTTCAAAAGCTTTACCTTCACTATCTCATTCAACTCTTACAACAGCTCTACAAAGAAGGGACTATTTCCCTTGTTTTACAGATTATAAATCTGAGGCTCAAAGGATAAGATACTTGCGCAAAAGAACTTCTGGATAAAGGTGGCAAAATGACACTAGATTAAAGGATCTCTCTCCTCCAACATTTTACACACTGAACAGCAAAAGTAAAAACAGTAATAAAATTAAGCAATTTTCACTCTGGGTATGAACAAATAAGCACCTACCAGCTTATCCACTTATCTGCTCTCCCACAGGTTGCTATGAACTCTGGACAAAATACAAAAACAACAACCTGAAGGTACAAAAACTAAATAGAAGCAGAAAGACTCTGGAGGGACTCAAATCTTGGAAGAATGTAATAGCCAGGGGTGAGTTACCTATTTTTCTTGTTTTTAGCTTGGAAACAGGCTGAAATCAGCACCATGTGATAAAACTGATAAAAATACATAATCCTCTGGCCTAAAGAACAAGAGGACAGAGTGTGCTAAGAAGTAAGGTGGGAGGAGAAATAGTGGGAGGAATAAGCCAAAGAGAAAGAGAGGCCCAAATTCTGTGTATGAACTCTCATCAAGCTTCTGTCAGATCCTGCACCACACAAGCACAAGGCAGACTCAAGAAGCAAAGCTAAAGATAGGGGAACTGAGCGGAGCCGAGCTGTTTCCCAAAGGGCAGAGTTTCGCAGTTTGGATACACCTAAGTTCATTTGCTTGCAAAAAAATTAAAAAAGGGCAATTTTAAAACAACCAATGGAAATTCTAGAACTGAAAAATACAATATTTGAAATAAAAAATACTCTGGAAGGACATGACAAAAAAAAAAAAAAAAGTCAAAGAACTTGAAGATAGTTGAATAGAAATTTTCCAATCTGAAGAACATAAAGGAAAAAAAAAACATTGAAAAATATAAACAAAGTCTCAGGGACATGTAGAACAATACATATAATTTGAATTCTAAAAGTGGGGGAGGGAGAGAATAAGGCCATAAAAAATATTTGAAGAAATAATGGTTTAAAAAAATGTTCCCTACTTGTTGAAAGACAAAAATGTATTGATTTAAGAAGTTCAGTGAACCCTAAGCAGCATAAGTGTAAATAAAATCACACACAGGCATATCATAGTCAAATTGTTGGAAACTAAATAAGGAGAAGTTTTTGAAAGCAGCCAGAGGGGGGAAAATGGTACATCACATAGTGGAAGAGCCATTTAAATCATTGCTGAATTCTGATTAGAAACTATGGAGATGGGAAGTTAGTGAAACATTTTTAAAGTGCTGGGGGGAGGGGGGGAGGAAACACCTGGCAACCAAGAATACTATATTAATTGAAAATATCCTTCCAAAATGAAGGCAAAGTAAAGCCATTTTTAGTTTTTATTTTTTAATATTTTTATTGATTTTTAGAGAGAGAGGAAGGGAGAAGGAGAGAGAGAGAAACATCGATTGGCTGCCTCCAGCATGTGCCTTGACCAGTAAGTAACATTTTGGTGAACGGGATGACTCCCAACCAACTGAGCCACAACAGCCAGGGCAAGTAAAGGCGTTTTTTAAAATCCACAAAAAAAGGAACAAGGTTCCATCTTATGCCATGAATGTTGCAAAGGAGTTGTCTGAGAAAAGAGGGGAGAGTTCTGATGTGGTGTCACACCCATCATGATCTCAAACTTACCTTCCCTAGAAGTAGTATGGAGGAAAATAGATGAGATGGAAAAACCCTGATAATTTTCAGCCCTCCCGCCCCCCCTTCCAATTTGGAGAGAATGTGACTGGGAGGGTAAAAAGGCAGCTTGAAGGAAAGTCAGGAGAAAACACTTGGGAGCAGAAGTACCTACACACGACCACAGGAGCATGATGGACAGTTTCCAGATCACTGTGCTAAGCTGGGGCAAGCCCATAGGAGTGGCATACACACCCAGCTGGGAGGCATGGCACTGGAACAGGACCTGTTCAAGGGATCTCAGAAAAGCAGAGCTTCCAGGTCTGCCAGCAAGGGCTGCATACAGCCCCATCCCCTGTCCATCCCCTGAAACTATAGAAAAGGAAACAGAAGTAACTCACAGCCCTCACGCTATAGCTGTGATGGGAAGGAAACTAAGTTGTAGATAAGACAGAAGGAGTTCCAGAGAAAGTCACCACATCCTGTATCAAACCAAACAATCCATGGTAATCGCAGGCTAAGTAAAAAAGAAAGGACAGAAGCTATGAAAGCACTCCATATAGAGAAAAAAATCAATCCATTCGGAGAAAAATAGCCCAAATCGAAGAACAGAAGAATACTCACTGTGAATGCGTCGCTCTGCAGGCATATATATTTAATAAGGGTATGACTTTAATAAATCAGAACACAAAGACAAAAGAATAAAATGACAGCACGTGATTTAAAAAAGGGGAAGTTAAAGTGCTAAAGAGACAAAGTGCTTAACAAAGTTTGTCTTCAGAGCTGACAAATAACTGAGAAAAATAAGTAACAGAATAGATGCAGTTGAACATCAACTGCATCTATTTTCATGGGGGGAAGACTTGAAATAATCTTAATGAATATTGAGGGAAAGAACTTGAAATTTAGAACAATTAAAGAATAGATGACAAAAACAATCTGACAAGAATTACTGATGTCCTGGAAGTGAAGAGCTACAGTAAGTAGAGAACTATGCAGAAATGTAATAGAGAAAAATTTCTCCGAAATGTAAGAATTCAACCTTTTAATCAAAATTATATAGTGTTTTTTTCAATAATATTGGTAGAAAAAGGAGATATTTATACATACGCTTATTAACCTAAGTTGAAGGATAAAAAAAATAAAAAAGAATTCTTCAGATACGCAGGAAGAAAAATCCAATCACCTATGAAGATGAGAAAATCGGATTTTGCACTGCACTTTTCAATGGCAGAGGACAGTAGAGCAATGTCTACAAAGTTCCAAAGGAAAGAAAAAGTGTCCCCAAATTATAGCATCCCATTAACATGTCATTCAAGTATAAACACAAAAGGCAGACATTCTCAAAAATGCAAGAACTCAAGAAATGCAGCATGCATGCATGAGCCCTTCTTGAAAGCATAAGCTCTGCCTGATCAAGAGTTGAATCAGAATAAAATACTCAGAAATGCTGGTGAGAGAGAAAAAACAGTGGTGAGCTTCAAACCCATGTAAATATCAAAGCAAAGTTAAATAACAGGGGAAGTGATGGGAGAAGAATGAATTGTAACTACCATAATCTTTACAAAGAAATAATACTAACAACAACAAAATGGTAGCAGGGGAGAAGGAGATGGGAAGAAGTGTAACAGTGCTAGTCTCATATTTTCTAGTAGGCCATCGTTTGGTGGTATCTAAAAACAAAATATGATGTTTTTGAAAGCATGGTAACTCCAACTCTTAATGGTTTTTATAACACCTTTTTTTTTTTCGGTAACCTTACACAGGAGACAGATAGCAAACATTTACTGCACGTTTGCCATATGCTCACTGCTTTAAGCACTTTCCACATATGAATTTATTTAACCCCGTCAATAGTCCCATAAAGTAGAGTTTATTACTAGCCCCATTTTATGAAAGAAGAAATAAAACACAGAGACTTTAAACTACCTAAAGCCCCAAAGCCAGCAAGTCATGGAATCAGAATTCAAACCCAAACAGCTGGTCTCCCCAGCCGTGTACTTCACCCCCACCCTTTTATCATGGCTCAGTGAGCATGAGAAATGGCCAGAAGGGGACAACAAGGGTGGGCAAATATCCTGTAAATTAGAGTGTGTGCACCCCTGCCCCCGCCAAGGCATTCAGCTTCTATTTCTTTAAATAAACTGTGTGCAGCCAAGCAGAGTACTTCCGTGGGTCAATATGCAGCCTGCTGGGCCCAGGCTTTAGAGGGATTTAAAGGAACTGCTAATATCTCAATATCCCTTGTGGTGAAGAAACATCTGAATTTCAGCAATCCCTTGAATTTCACTAGTTTCTAATTGTTGTTATTTATTTTTTACTTTTAAACAATAAGATATAGAATAATTCTGTGGTTATAATTTTTTATGTTTTCATGGATCATTCTAACATATGATCTACTTGGAAAAATCTATAATCATGCTCACAAATACTTTTACTTCTGAATGGTGAGATCTGAAGGTCATTTATTGCTCTAATTCTTGTACTTTTCTAAATAACATCTATCACTTTAGTAAAAAACAAAATTTTTGAGAAAAAAAAGTGAGAAACTTCTTTAAGTTTACATCTTGAAGCTGAGATATAAAACTCATACCTCCTAGACCTTAAGAACCATGCACTTAACCATTTGTTACCTTACCTTCTGCATCCTGGAGTTGAAGAAGTTGAGGTCTTAATGTGAGTAATAGATATATAGGGTGTCCCCCCAAAATGTATACACACACTTGGAATAACTATAAAGGCAGTGTTTATTAAAATACATTTCATTTTCAAAATTGAGCTATCACTTGTTACAGTGTGTATACATTTTGGGGGATACCCTGTACATGATAGAAATTTTAGTGCACTTAAATGCTTGACACCATGTCCAGCAAGTAGTAAGTTGTAAATAAATGTTTGTGGTTATAATAATGGTAATTCTTTTTATTCACTGCTACATTACTAGAAATAGCACATTATTAGAAATGCAGTGATGGAATAAAGTATATAATGGCACGAAAACATAGAGAAGAAAAACCTGCCAATCCAAAAAGGTAGTCAAGGGAGGCTTCCTGGAAGAGGTGACAGAAGCTGACTTTTAAAGAGTCAAACTTAGCCAGCTAAGAGGTGATAAGAGCACAGCATTCCAGACAGGGGAACGGTGTGCTGGATTAAAATAACTGGTGTGTGTGCCCGGCCGGGCGTGGCTCAGCGGTTGAGCGTCGACCTAGGATCCAGGCGATCGGGGTTCAATTCCCGGTCGGGGCACATGCCCGGGCTGTGGGCTGGATCAATGACTCTCTCATCATTGATGTTTCTATCTCTCTCTCTCTCCCTCTCCTTTCCTCTCTCTGAAACCAATAAAGATATATTAAAAAAAAAAAAAAAATTGTGTTAATCTTTAAAAAAAATAAATAAATAAAATAACTGGTGTGGCTAGCAAATGGCATGTGGAAATGCAGCTGGAGAAGAGATGAAGAAGGTGAAGTCATTGTTAGATCAGAGATTACCTCCGATGCCATAACATGGCATGCTAAGGAGTTTGGTCTAGAAACTCAACTGGATGCCACTGAAGGGTATGAAGCAGAGGGCTGTCCCAGTGAAAGATGCCTTTCTGAGAGCTCACGGGCTGCGGTGTGGAGGACTGGTTGGAAGACATGACTCTAGACACAGAGAACTGGTCATGGTTGTTGCAATAATCCTCCTAAGACCTGATGGGCCTAAGGCAGAGGCAGAGTCAGTGGAGAGCTCTCCAGGACCGTGGTTCGCAAAGTATGTTCCATAAACCACTAGGGGTCCCTAAAGCCCTTTCAAGGGGGCTATGAAGTCAAAACTACTTTCATAATAATATTAAGGTGATAATATTAAGGCAGTATCAAAACTACTTTCATAATAATATTAAGGCTTTTTCACCATGTTGACACTTGGACTAATAATACAAAAGCAATGATGGGTAAAACTGCTGGTGTTTTAGCACTAATGTCCACTAATAGTTTTGCCTTCTTCGCCACCATTCACTTCACACAAAAACATGTCAGTTTCTCTTTAAAATATTCTTGATGAAGCAATGAAAATTACTGCTTTTATTAAATCTTGATCTTTGAGTACACTCCACTTTCATACTATATATGATGCAAGAGGAAGGACACATAAAGCACTTCCATTATTCAGAGACATACAATTGTCCCAAAGTACTTTTTTCATGGAACACCATTTTCGCCTAAAAAATGACTGATAAACTAAAGTTGTTCATACTTGTATATTTGAGACACATTTTCTTAAAATGAACAAAGTAAACCTGCCAGTTCAAGGAACAAAACTCTTCCTTGTTTTTGTTGTAGTATTTGTTATTAATTGTATTTGCTGTTGATGATGAAATTTGGTTTTTCAGGCAAAAATTTGAATTATGGAAACTTGTTTCCCCCACTTTGAATGTGACAGCTTCCCAATTCTTAAATATTTCTCTGAGGGGGTGGTTGCTATAGGTTAAATTCTTAACCCTTGGTACCAATGAATGTGACCTCATTTTGAAATCGGGACTTTGCAGATGTAATCAAGTTAAGAGGAGGTCATAGTGAGTTAGGATAGGCCCTAAATAAAATGACTGGTGTCCTTACGTAAAAAGAGGAACTTAGAGAATCACACCTGGCCAAATCTCAAGGCACTGATAGATAATTAAGGTGAAATAATTTAGCCCGATCTTGAATTTTACGGCGAATGACACTGTCAGATAAGGGTTTCAGAAGAATCAGTCTGGTGGCAGGTCAAAAGACTAGAAAATGACTCAGGAAGATAATAAGGGTCTGCACCAGGAGTGATGGTGAGAAGCCCTCCCAGAGTAAGGATGCAGGTTGGCCTCTGGATAGGTCTACTTGGGCTCAGGACACTATTGGCACATCTGTGTGCCATAGCTGTGCTCTGCTTGAGGCAGGTTAGTAAGAAGCTAGGAAAATTCCTTGGCAAGTGGAATAGGCAAACTGAGACAGCTGCAAAAAAACCTGGCTGAGCAATTTACAGCCAGGTACAGAAGGTCACCAGGGCGAAAAGCCCAGAGTGCCTAGCAAGGGGCAAAACTGGGAAAACAAGGATCTCGCCAGGGTATCCTTTCCTCCCCTGAGCTTTTCTCCCTAGAGATAACATCTAGGCCTCAGTTGTATTTCAGCTCCAGGCCCAGAGAAGCTGCAAACCCCATGGCTGACATCCAGACCAGCAGCCTTGGCTAATGAACCCCCGGCGCCAACCAATCAGTGGAGATTACGGCCTGGGGCGGGGGGAGCTGATGAATATTCTATTGAGATCTCCCCTAAGCTCTCCACCCTTAAAAGCTCTTAGGAAGGTGGACCCAGCTCACTCTCCCTCCTAGGGCCTTTCCCTTCCCCCTCTTCTTCCTCCCCAGGCATGCATCTCCTAAACTCTAAGGGACCCCAGGAGGCTTGCACCTGGAGAAAAAGGGGCAGTGTCAACTTGTCCAGGCTAGCCCCTATCAACATAAGAAATGTTCAAACCTGTAGAGGATTTCTGTGAGTTTATTTGAGCCAAACTGATGACAGTTACCTGGAAGCAAAATCTCAACAAATTGAGAAAATGCTCCTGAGAGTGGCAGTTTTGCACCTTATTTTAAACAATACAATAAAAAAGAGGAGGCAGAAGTGGGTAACATGAAATCCATTGGTGATAGATTGGGGGAGGGGGGTGGCTGGAGAAAGCAAAGCAGGGCTAGGGAAACCTCTGGGATTGGATAAAAAGTAAAACGATAGACATATACATATTTTACGTAAGTGGGTACTAGATAGTTAACAGTCAACAATGAACATGATAAAAATAACAATGAGGGGATTTGTGGTCTCTGCTCTGGTGTGGCTGTTGTGCCTGAAGGGGTCCAGAAAAAGGGAAGTTACTTTAACATTCCAAAGGTATGTTGTCATATAGCTGCAAAAGACAATAGACAGGCTCAATTAAGGTAAAGATCGACTTTTGGCCTTATCGGATTTGCTCAGCGGTTAGAGCCTCAGCCTTCGGATTGAAGGGATCTTCAGCCCTGGTCAGGGCTTGAGCGGGAGGCAACCAATCGGTGTGTATCTTCCACGTACATCGATGTCTCTCTCTCCCTTCCACTCTCTGAAAAACAATGGAAAAAATATATATCCTCAGATGAAAGCTTAAAAAAAAAGATTGACTTTTGTCAGGGAAGATTCTAGCCTAGGACTTGACTGCCCACTACAAACTGCTTTTAGTTAAAATGTTTTCATTTCAGACCACCCTATGTGGTTACTTGAGGTCTCTGAGTTTGTAAGATTGCCAAGCAGGCCTTTGCTGAGTTGATCAAGCTTAGTATGTGGCTCCTTTCAGTCCACACCCCTGACTGTTTCCCCAAGGCTCCCTTTTCTCTGACTTCTTAGTGAGCCAAAGCAGCCCAGCCTAAGCTCGTTTCCCCACCTAGTCCCTCTCCTGTTGCTTCTTCTATCCTAGGCCCTTCCTTGTTTCACTGTCCCCAGCTTTAAAAAATGTCCTCTAAAATTGTTATCTGTGGAAGTGGAGTACTCCTTTCCCCACTGAGTGCTGGGGGTGAGGGGGTATCCTTACTATATCTCGAGAAAAAGAATTTTCTGAGACTCGAATGAGTGATTTTTACTTGCGTGAAATTACATCCCTAGGATTCTGAAGTCCCATTTCCCTTAATCCAGTCCTGGAAGAAGTATAACTGAGGCCTCAGCAGAGCTAGAAGCAAAGCCGGTGGCCAGAGTTTCCGCTCCATGTTGGAACTGGAGCCGGCACAGCATCAGGCTAGTCGCAGTCCACTGGTCCATTGTGTGCGGGGCGTCCACAGGGCCCACAGGTGAATGCAGAGGCATGACAGTCAAGAGAGCACGAACCACCAACCACGAGCAGCCAGGGGCCAAGAGAGGAAGCTCCTTTGTTTAGGGGATTAAATATTCCATATCTTCTTTTGCTTGCAGTGGCCATGCCTACTCTGGCCAATGACCTGTTCCCAGGTGTGAATGACAAGCAAGCACCTTCCCTATTTCACCCAGGCTTTACTGGGCATGCGTCTATTTTCCCCCAGTCCAGTCCCTTCCCCCAGCGATCTGGGGGGGGGGGGGGGAGGTGGGACACGACAGACCAGTGGCTTCCTGGGGAGTGCGAAACTGCAGCTTTCTGGCAAAGCTGCACAAATGGCACGCCCAAAATATTTGGCCCTCCCCTTGCTCCTTTCCTGTTATTAATAATTAGGTTAATTACAATGGTATAAAAATCACCTGGATTCATGCTGTGAAGTCTTTCCTGCATGAAATCAAGAACCCACACACTATCAGCCTGCCCTAGGCAGACCCATTCAGGGCAGGTCCCCTTTCCTGTAACATGCCCACAACTTAGAACTCCCCATACTCAAGCCCTAGAGCCAACTGTAGGCTAACCTTGGCCATGCAGACCCTTTTTTGTAGGTGGGTCCCTCAGCGGGTTCCACTCCCCATCTCTTGGCCCATTGTCTCAGCTTGGATTTCCCAGAAGTAGACACTGAAATGGTGTTTGGGGTGCACTGTGTTTAATAGGGATCAACATCTATAAAAGGAAGAGGGGGGACGTAGGATCAGGCCCAGGAACAATTTGAACTGTGATGCAGGCCTGATAAATCATGAACATGATGGGGAGCTCTGGAGTAAGGGCTGTCTGTCAGTGTCTCAGAACAGGCACGGAGGTTCAGGGCTTTCCACCTCCACTTCACTCATTTCCAGGACACAGGATGTCCCAGAAAGAGTGTGGTCAGCTGTGCGGACACTCTGCAGCTGAGGCAGAACCTGACAGAGCTGACCACCGGAGCCTGTCTGCTGACTAGTCCCAGAGCTAAGGAGCAAGCCTCCCTTGGAGGGGATCTAGACAACACATCATGGGAGCAGCCCTGCACTCACCTCCGGCTCCAGGTCTTCCTAGTCAGGCCTTCCAGCCTGCCCCACCCGCCTCTGCAGAATCTGACAGCCCAGGAAGCAGGAAGAACTTTAGAATTTGTAAATGCTCTTTATCTGTAATTGTGCTCCAGGCACCTATAATTAGGAAGGTGAATTTACTTGTAAAGAAATTGCATAATACCATTACTGGTAAGAGATATGTTGGGGATTTTCTGCTGTGTCTATATCTGTGTCTCATCTGTATCTGATTTTCAGCCCCATCTGAAATAACCTAAGAGTACTGACCATGAAGAGATGGATCCTCCTTGAGCCTTGGGCATCTTCTTTCTAACCCAGACTTGGGGCTAACACTGGCCAGGTTGGCCCTTGCCCAGGAAAACTTGCATTAAACTAGAAGTGGGGTTTGAGGAGTAGCTTTTATGCTTATCTGTAAGTCTCCTTGAGGATCATCTTAAGAATACAGAAACTAGCATGTTGCTAAGGGCCCATCAGGAGTTCCATAAACATTTGTTGAATAAAACTTCTGCAAGAATATGATTCTATCATGAAATTTATCTGAGATGAGCACAGCTCTCAATTAAACATCCTACCCTCACTCATTGAATTCTTGTAAAGCAGATTTTATTTTCAGGAAGGTGATGGGCAGGTAGTTAGTGACTGAGAGAGAAGATGAGGGAAGGACAGAGGAACTTCCAGGAAAGTCTCAACTTATGACAGAAAGTCTGTATAAAGCCCTAGGACTCTTGCTTAATTGGTAACCCTGAGCTAACTACTCATTACTTATAAGCCTTATTGGTAAAATGAACATATTTTTAATACCTACATCACAAGACATTATAAGGATTAATGAGACAAAATGGCAAGTGCCTAGTGGGAGGCCTGAAGACTGAGGTGAGGTTACTCCAGTAGTTGTTCATCATAATAAATAAGGGCTTGTATTTCACTGCAGAATGGGAGAGTGGGAGAGGAGGGGCAATGAAGCACGGAACACAAGTTCTGATGAGGAACTCAAGAAGTTAAAAATGCTTAGCTTCACTTATATAGTTAGTAGGCTTGGTAATTAATGAAAGCTATTGTTCCAGTAACTGAAATCTGATTAACCTTTTCCTGAATTCCAAACCCTTTACTTACAGTTTTCTTCTCCTTATAAGAAGGTCGGCTTGAGATAAGATGTAAGATGGCCTTTAGGGCACCTAACCCACCATCTTCTCAGATCGCCAGCCGTCTGAATAAAGCCCCCATAACGATTCTATCCTTGTGTCTGCTTACTGGTTCTGGTAGTGACAGACAGCATGAACAGTGACTTTTCTGGTTTCAGTTCTTTCCTCAGGTACAAAGAAAAGTACACTTATTTGTTCATTCATTCAAGATATATATTGAGTACCTACTATGTGCCAGATATCATATGAACAAGACAGGCAAATATTCTTACCTTCATGGAGCTTATATTCTAGTGAAGATAGACAATAAAGATATACAGTAGATCAGGAGATGATGAATACTGCAGAAAAATAACATAAAAGTTGAGCATTACAGGGGATCAGGACTGAGGGAGTGAGTGGGGTGAAGGGAGGGAGGCAGGTTGCAAATGTAAATATAATGACCAAGGTTTGTAATGGCCATGTCCTTGAGGAAGTGACATGGAGCAAAATCTTAAAAGGAAAGAGTGCTGGACATTTAGGTGTCAGCATTCCCACAGCTACAGCAGAGCCCTCAGGCAGGAGTCTTCTGGAGAAGTCTTTCCAGAAGCAGCAGGAGTCAGGGTGTCTGGGCCAGAGAGCAAGGGTCAGGGAGCACAGAAGTGTCACATTAAACAAAGGGCAGGTCACATTGGCTTTGTGGCTTTGTAGCCAGACTTTGCTTTTGCTGAGTGAAACAGGAACCTTTACAGGTTTTTGAACAGAGAAGTGATAGGATTAGGATCTGACTTCACAGGGCTTATACTGTCTAAGATGGGGGATCCTTAAGAGAAATTTCTACTACCCTTCTATATGGTCGATGTTAAGGAATCTGTGTATAGACAGATTACATAGTTTATGTGGGACAAGTCTCAGCAGGTTGTTGCTGGGGATTGCACAGAACAAATGCTTTCTTAGGTTAGAGAAATGCAAAAGGATGTAGATCCAGATCTTTCAGGCATTTTATGCATAAACCATTCATCTTCTGCAAAGAAAAAAAAAAAAAAGAATGTTTAAAATGCAGGAAAAAAAGAAAGATTGTGAGACTCCAATTTTTCCCCCTTATTTTTACCTAATTAAATTTTTAAGTAGGTATAACCTGCATAGGATACTTCAAAACGTACAAAAGGATGCAAATATGTCTTTTCCTTACCTCTTTCTTGGTCCAACAGTCCTCCCCTCCCCAACCTGGGCCCCATAGAAGCAAAGATGGTCACCATTGGTTGTGTAGCCTACTAAAGGCATAAAAAATAGTACGTGTGTACCTTACTGTTATGGATTGAATTGTGTCATGTCCCAAATTTTTCCAAAATTATAACATTTAATTAAAATTTTTAAAAACAGACAAAAATGGAAAGAATAGTACAATTATTCTTTCTGTATCCTCTATGCATTACCTAGATTTAACCATTTATCCACATATTTTATAGTTTTCAGTATGGATATTTTAAACAGTTTGATAGTATTGCACATTATATTTTTTAAATATCTTGTTGTGATTTTAGTTTTAACTTCCTAGATTACTAATAAGAATAACCATATTTTCATGTATTAGTAACTAATTATGTATTTTTTTCATACTCTTACTCAGTTTTTAAAGGACTATTTTTAGTTCTTTATATTTTCTGAATACTAATTCTTTATCATCAGTAATATGTGGTGCAAATAATTTCTTCCAATTTGTGGCTTGAGTCTTAAAAATCCTTTTAAAAGTCTTATAAAATTTATTCTTATATTTTCTTCTAAAATTTTTAAGTTTTCTCTTTCATATTTAAATCTTTAACTTTCTTGGAATTAACTTATGTGTATGGTACAAAGAAAGTACTTAATGTCATGGCTTTTTAAATGTATGCAACCAATTATTCCAGCATTATTTATTAAACTATCTATTATTTGTCCACTGATCTGTGAGGTAGCCTTCGTTATGAATACAATGTTCATATATCCATGGGTTCATATATGATTCTATGTATTTCTTCATCTGTTCCTGAAGTAAACCACATTGTCTTAATTGCCATAGTGTTATAATAAGTCTCATTTTCTGGAAGGATACATTCTCTAACCATGTTCTTCTATCACAGAATCTTGGCTCTTCTCAGTCCTTTGTTCTTCTATATACATGTCCAAATCAGCCTGTCAATGTCCATGAAAACCTGCTGGGTTTTGATTGGAATAGCATTCACTCTATAGCTCAATGTGGGAAGAATTGACATCTTTAGAATACTGAGTCTTCCTTGTCCATGAACCATGTCTTATTTTTAATCTCATCTTTTGTTCTCCATCAAGCAACACAATCTCAGGGGAAAAGTCAATGCTGGATGGATTAATTAATGAGTTGGTAAACCTACCTAAAATCTTGGGGAGCTCATTACCTCTGCATTGCTACCAGATAGTGTTGTTTGTAATGAAACATCTTCAAGATTTCCTACCAAGGGTATAGTGACTCAGAAAACTGATACAGGGCAGGAAGAAAGGCAAGGGGAAGGGTTTTGAGATAATGCCCACAGAAGTTTCTTGCAACACAGCATTTATGTTGCTTATCCCCTGCCTGACTGTGTATTACCTGTGTAGCGTGGCCTGTCTCAACAAGTAGAACCACTTTAGTCATTGTGTGTTTAACATGAATAGAAGAAAGGATGATTTGGGGGGAGGGGGGTGTCAAAACAAGTTTAAGCAAAGCAAAGGTTTTCCATTTGTTTAATATTCAGGGAAACTGCCAGAATCACTATTGTTTCTACTTCTCTAAGGTGAGACAAATAAAGTGTTTATCTTAACCCCATGACAAGGAGAGCTTTTAACAGGCTTTAATACAATGCAGCTTTAAGAAATGATTAGTAAACTTGCTGCTTAACATTTTATATCAACAAACAGTTTGAATTCATCAAACTAATAGTTTTCCTATTAGACACTGTTATAGAACAATAATATGAAGAATGTAACAAATCATTCAAAACAAAACAAAAAAAATCTTGCTCTGCATATCAGGAAAATGAACTATCAAATTTTTTATAACCACTTAGATCTTCCCCTAATAAAATTGTTCGTAGTGCAGGAAAAAATTAAAATGGCATAAAGGAGGCAACAAAAATGTATTCATTTTGAAGCGATTTTTAGCCTTCAATCTGGTCAAGGGCATGTACCTTGGTTGCAGGCTTCATCCCTGGCCGGCCCCGGTCGGGGTACATGCGGGAGGCAACCAATCAATGTGTCTCTCTCACATCGATGTTTTTCTCTCTCTCCCCCTTCCACTCTCTCTGAAAAAGCAATGGGAAAAAATATCCTCCAGTGAGGATTTAAAAAAAAAAATCTGTCTGACAATCTTAAATGAGAAGTGTTTATTTCTAATCTTACCCCTTTTCCAATTAAGAAAAGGGGCTTAAATGCTGTTTTTCTGCAGGGCTCTAAGTGGAAACTCCCAGGGAGCGCCTGCAGTCCCTCAGCACCTGCCCTCACTGCCACCAGCCTGTGTGGAGAGAATGAGTAGCAGGCTGAGGGCCCTGAATGTTCTGCCTCCTCCTAATTCTTGAACTTCCCATAACCCAGAGATATCTCAGGACTTCAAATTCTCTCCCAGGGCAGGCCTCATTAATTTCTCCTGCTTGGTTTCATGTTTGATCTCAGGAAGATTTTGCTCAGAAACAGGAAGCCATGAGGAAAGTGCTGGTTTCAGAGAAAACAGGGACAAGAAAAAGATGTTTACCCAAAAGAGGAGAAAACCAGGCTCAGCGCTAAACTGACAAAGGGAAGTTGTGCTTCTGGTTAATCAGGTCAACTGACAGTAAGCACTTCCTGCCCCTTTCTGAGAAGCCATAATTGACTTGAAAATTTACTTGGATAGACTGAAAAGCAAATTAAAAATCTCATCATAATGGAGGAACCAGGATCTTATCAACAGTGATTAGCTCCTGAAAGCTCTACACCAACAGGCACTCATTAGCCTTAGAAGACATTTGTAAAAGTCTCATACTCACATAAATTCTAAATACCTCTCCCCCTGCTACTCATATCATCATTCCTCAACATATAGATGGCCCTGCCTGTGTTCAAATAACTCAGAGTACACTGTGGAAATTTAAGATGACAAAATAAGTGCATTGAACTGTAAACCCCACTTACATTACTTTATTACAGTTTCATCATCAATACATTTTATGTTGTGATACTCATTTATCTAACCATTTTTTCTTTATTCTGCTAATGATCTGTGATGCTGCTTCTAGTGCTCAACATGGCATATTTCCACCCAGGATTCTGTGTTTATCTAGGGCTACAAGCTTAGAATGGAATGCAAAAGACTTCACTGGAAGTGTACACACAGTGGGGTTGAATCTGTTATTATTATTATTATTATTTTATTTGAGGTTGAATATCTCACATTTATTAAAGAATTACCTTATATTAAAAAAAAGTAAATGCATTGAAAGGCAATAGTTCTCGCCCGGCCTGGCGTGGCTCAGCAGTCGAGCATTGACCTAGGATACAAGAGAACACAGTTCGATTCCCTGTCAAGGCACATGCCCGGGTTGTGGGCTCGACCCCCAGTAGGGGGCGTGCAGGAGGCAGCCGATCAATGACTCATCATTGATGTTTCTATGTCTCTCTCCCTCTCCCTTCCTCTCTATGAAATCAATAAAGATATATATTTTTTAAAAAGAAAAGAAAGGCAATAGTTCTCAATACAGAGGTAACATTTAAAGAGCCCCTTTAACAAAACAGACTTCCTAAGAGGAATTGGCTTTCTTGTAACTTCAAGTGTCCAAATGTTAGAGAGGTTACAGAGGATTTTCCAGGATGAACTGATAAACACACCACTTTCTCAATAGCACTGCCTGTGATGATAAGACAGAGATGGTGCCAGTCCCTACGTCTGTTTATTCTCTGAGTAGAGGCTGAGACACCTGCCTGCACTTAATATACACTCACATTTCTTTTTCCACCTGGCATATACCACACTTTAATTGAATTAAGCAGGAAAAGTTAGTCTATAATTACATCCTGACTTTATAATTCCAATATAAGAATATCTCTAGAATTATGTCTTTCTTCTTCAACTCAATTACTACCACTTTTGTCTTCCCTTGCTGGGACCCAGAAGAAATACCCTCCAATCTGGTTTTTCAAAATCAATAAGGCCAGCAAGTGACCTTAATACAATGCCCATCTGATTATATCACACTCCTGCTTAAAAAGATATTTGTTGACCTTTCATCATTAAAAGATTAAGTTCAAACACCCTACCCTACCAATCTCTTCTTTGCCTGCTCTTGCCACACCCAACCTCACCTGTGGTCTTTTATCCTACAAAGTTTTTCTCTCAGTCGCATTAAACTTCTCACCTTGCCTCATCAGTCTATTTATGCTTTTTAAACTTTGTATCTGCTTTACACTCTTATGGGAATGTCCTCCCTTGCTCCTTCTCAGTTAGGTAAATCTCTTCTTACATTTTAAGACCAAGTTCAGATGTGATCCCCAGTCCACAGACTTCCTGACCTCTCTGGCAACCTAAAGCATCTGCCCCTCTTAACTCCTAAGCATATTTTATTAGTTTTTATGGAAACAATGATTAAGGTGAAGGGAAATTATGAGTTTATATGTCTATCTTCCTTCTAGAAGTACAGTTCAGTAGAACTTTCTGGATAATGGTAATGTTTTTCTGTGTTGTCCAATAAGATATTTACATGTTGCTATTGAGCACTTGAAATGTGGTTGATGTGACTAAAGGACCGAATTTTAAAATTTTTATTTACATTAATTTAAATTTAAATTTTAAAAGCCACATGTAGCTAGTGTCTAACAAATTGTACAGCACAGTTCTGTTCTGTACTCAGCACAGATCCTGCCTAATAATAGCTAGCCAATACTTTTTTATTGAATGGGTAGATGGATGGATGGAAACAATATCACTATTTTAGCTTTCAAGGCCATCTAGTTATTATATATGCCTCTAGTCCCAAGAAGAATACAAGGTTTTTCAAATGTATCTAGGAGCACATGAAAGTCACACCACTCATTTTAGAACATAATGAAATTAATATATCTATTTAATTATATAAATAAAAATGTTATTATGTTATATTCCCAGAATAATACATAAGATATCTTAAAGATCATTTTTTAACAGGATAAATCTTCTTACCAAATTTATGAGAAAGTTGAAACTGATAGTTTGAACAAAAAGCTTGACACCAGGTGTATTCTTTGACAATTAAATGTTTCTTTCCAGGATTGTATCCAGGAACTTGCTGTGCTTTGTTTGAGGAAACATGGATGGAGTATTGAGTTTACCTGAGAGTTCACAGTAGAGTTGGGAAGTTGGGTTCTAAAGGAATAAGAAATGCTAGCAGCAATAATAAATTACCACAAAAATTCCATAACACAGCAAATCATGCCAAAATAAAGGTTTATTTCTTGCTCAATCATAGTCTGATGTAATTTGGGGAGCTCTCTAGGGAGGCTGTCCTCCAAATGTTGGCTCGGGGATACAGGCTCCTTTCACCCAATGACTGTACCAGCATCCATTATTAACATTTAGCCTCTGCTCTCACTGTGGAAGGAGAACACAGTGTGTGGAAAGGCACATCAGAGACTTAATTACTTTAGCTTGGAAATGACACCCATCACTATTCACATTCCATTGACCAGACCTGACTACAGGGCAAGAAAATATAGAGGAACATGCAAATATCAGTGAGTGCCAATACTTAAGGCCCTAGCCAAATCCATTAAAATCACCCTTGATGAATTATCCTTAAGAATTTTGGGTATGCACAGAGTAGCTGGCTTACATCAGCAGCTATATTTGATAAAAAAACATTCATCTTTATATAATGGATAATACTCAGCCAGGTGAGAAGCTCATGTCCAAGAAAGAGAGCTAAAGAACAGCAAAGGAAACAACAGATTCACATCTCAGTTCTCATGTTTACTGTGGGGGTTATAATTCCCTCCACATTTTAAAGACAGCTCTCTCTCAAAATTCATTTTTATGAGACTGCACTACCATAAGGAGTGACGGGGTGTAATGGTAGCTTCTTTGGATATATCTGGGAAATCATGGCATATTTTATCTCATATTTGATCAGGTTACTATTTGGAAATACCTTAAATTTTTATTAAACCTGAGTTCCACTCAGCTCTCCTTCTGTTTATTACTGGAAACAGGGGGTATGCTATTGCATGGACTGCGTCACAATTTCCAGTTTTCAAAGAAAACACTCACTTGTGAGAGTCGTTTGGCTTGCAGACATTTACAGCATTGTATGATTCCTCACAGACTCACCATCATGAAATCATTCTCTGAGAGAAAGTTTTCCAGGGTGGGAAAGCAACTCAAAAGAACTTCTTCATTTCAATACCAGAATTCATGCTTCTTTTTTTGTGGCTGTAATTCTGTCATGAGTAAGAAAAATAGTAAGATCTTTATCTTTAGGACTCAGATTTAATGTATTTGTATTTACTAAAATAAATGTGTCTGCCAAGTAAGCAAGATTATGAACCAGATAATATCTTGCTTCCAATAAGTCGAAAGGATGGTGTGAATTTGAAAAAGAGATGTTATTTCAATTCTTAACTGAACACTGACTCGCCCTTTGCCAGACCTCAGCCAGTCAACAGCTGTGTGTGTGCACTAGGGAAAATTAAAGAAGTATTCTACAAGCTCAAATTATAGAAAACAGTTAAACTTTCATAAGCCTGGATTTTATAAATTTTGCTTTGTTAACAATATTATTCAAACACATCCATGTGTCTGTGAGGCATTTTCTTCATCTCCATATTTTGGCTGTAATAAATACTGAGCCAACTAGCTCAGAGGGGAGATTTCTAAGTTATTTTGGCTCTGTGATGCTCTCCAAAATAATCAGGCATTTTGCCCCAACTACATACACATCTGCCAACATGTGTCATTTCTAGATATAAACATCATCCAAATAAGCCTCTGTGACATCCTGCTATGGGCTGAATGTTTGCATCCCCCAAAATTTATATGTTGAAGCCCAATGTAATGTATTTGGAGGTGGAGCCTTTGGAAGGTAATTAGATCATGAGTCTGGAGCCCTCATGAATGAGATTAGTGACCTTATAAGAAGAGACACGAGAGAGATCATCTCTCTCTCCAGCATGTGAGGACCCAGCAAGAAGACAGCCATCTGCAAATCAGGAATAAGAACCTTCCAGACTTGACCATGGTGGCACCCTGATCCTAGATTTCCCAGCCTCCAGAACTGTGAGAAATCAATTTCTATTGTTTCTGTTACCTAGTCTACCTAGACTGACTGAGAAACATCTATATATGGAACATTATGCATTCATACAAAAATCACACTTAAAAACTGTATTGTATGACATAGAAAAACACCCAAGTTATCTGAAAAGGCAGGGCAAACACTGAATGTTCAGTGTGATCTTAATTTTTAAACAAATATATTGTGTTACCCAAGTTTCCTATTCCCCTTATCCCTTTTAAATGGTGTATTTTCTCTAGAAAAAGGTATTGGAAAAGCAAAGGTTGTGTCTTAGGTCACTCCAGGTGGCCCTCTTGTGAGTGGAGTGGCCCTAAAACTTTTCCTCAGGCCACATCTTCCCTGCCAAACATTTCTGAACCCAATGTTCTGTTTCCTCTCTATGAACACTAGAGATTAATATAAGACAAGCCTTATCTTATTTGGTTGTCTTGTTCCTCTCTTGTCCACAATACCATCACTGAAAACTGTGCTAAGTGGCTGAGGAAATTTAAGGAAATTACATGTAGGAAAAGCAAACCTAAAGAAATGCTCAAAATATGATTTTTGTCAAAGTCCAAAGGAAAGTTAATCCCAGCATAGGAACCCTCTTGTAGAAATAATCCCATCTTTAAAAAAAGTTTTTTCTTATTGATTGATTTTAGAGAGATAGAGGAAGGGTTGAGAGAGAGAGAAAGAGAGATTTGTTGTTCCACGTCTTTGTGCATTTATTGGTTGCTATTTGTTTGTGGCCTGACAGGAGATTGAACCTGCAATCTAAGCATAGCAGGATGACATTCTAACCAACTGATTTACCCAGCCAGAGCTAACTTTTCTATTTCTATTCATAAAATATTTTAATAACAAGTGGTTGAACATTGACTCTGCCCATTTCAGCTGGCATAAACAAGCTTTTTGCCAGTTCCTCCTTGTAAGTTCCTTTTTTTTTTTACATCACACAAAGAATCTCAGTGCGGTCTCAGAACTTGTCCACATGAATGATGAGTGAGACATTTCATCATATTTCCTTTTAACAACCAGACTTCCCCTCATATAGCAAATTTAATGACTCATTTTACAAAGGCAAGTTTTCCCACTACTAGTATTTACAGAATTGTTACAGGTTGTGTAAATGCCCCAGCCCCCATACGTCTTGAAACTAAGAAGAAAAGACCAGTGGAATTATGCTTCCTTCTTTAGACAAGCATGAACTTTGGAGTCATATACATCTGAATCCTTGTTCTACAGTTTACTAGTAGTGGCTTTGGGCCATAATTTAGCTTCTCTAAGCACCAGTTTCTTATCTGAAAATAGGGTCTATGATATTTAATTTATAGGATGTTGTAAGGATTAAATAAAATAATACATTTTGAGCAGGTACTTCAAAATGGTGATTTATATTATTATTATTGCTAGTATTTTTTTTTTAATTATTATATGCCTGGCACATAATAGATACTCAATAAATGCTCACTGAGTGAGTGAGCGATCTCTATAAAGAATTCAAAGATGAAAAAGAAAGTTCTGCCCACAAAAAATTTCCTAGCTAAGAACTTAGTTGCCAATAAAGTAAATGTAAATAAAACTAGAGTTCTAGGTTTAATTTCTTGGGGCCTAATGACTTGATTGTATTACCCCATTACCAAATATTCTCAGTAACCAGGCACAGTCACAGACTAATTCCCGACCTCTTGTATTTTTTGGATGTGAGTAACAGAAAAAAATCAAGGTAGTTTAAACTGAAAGGGGGAATGGTACAAAAATCTACAAACTGACCTGGGACCCATGGGGAGCGATACAGCTGAGTGTTAAGGATTGGAACTAAAATGTGGAAAGCTTCTGGGAACCAGAGTTCTGGTTCTCTCTCTCTCTCCCCGCCCTTTCTCTCTCTCTCTGAATTTGGAGATAAATATTTCTCCTTTGATTCCTGTGGGTGAGGCCATGCTGACTGCTTTAGTCTTTTCACGGCATGTGATGTATTCTTATCATTTCCTCCAGGCACAGGAAAAATCGGAGGCCGGGGTTACAAGCAAGACCATATACTTGACTCCAGCCTCCCTTGGTCAAGGAGTTTTTGAGTACCCTCCAGATTGTCTCTTCAACAATGGAACAATGGTTTATCTCATGATTGAACTTATTTTCTTTGACTTCCATCAATTTCAGGGTACATTTTATGCCTTCTTATGGCTCCTGCTATTCCTTAATCCCTCCTCTTCCCCCCCCCCAGGAGTATTATGGAACATGGCATGTTCAGGACCAGCCAAGATGAAGTAAGTCAACTGTAGTCTACATTTTCCACTTATTATAACCAAAAACTGAATAAAGTGCAAAAAACCCACAAAAACCCTAAAAAAAACACCGAAATACATGAAAGTCAACAATAGCAGGTAGATTGAGGACTGAAGTCAAAACCTGAACAACACCCCACAGCTTGAGTGAGTTTTACGAAGTTCTTTTCTTTTTGTCTCATGGATCTGACCTGGGATTGTGCATTAGGCACTGTTGGAAAAACCCCAAAAGAAATGACCTCTTGGTGACCAGAACACCAGGAAAAGCAACTCCTGCATGACAGAGAGCATAAGAGAAACCACAGATACTATTTACATGCTTTATTTTCTCTTTCTTCTCCCAGCTCTGCCCTGAGACTAGCCCCAGCCACTAGGCTGCACTGTCATAGTAGCAGAGGCAACATGGGATCTAAAATTCCCAAAGAAAATCCATCTTTCTATGTAAAAGGGGATGTGCTGACCAAAGAATGTGAGATACTCCTTGTTACTATTTTTTCTTTCTTTTATCTTGCTGCTTTATCCCCAAAGGCAACCCCAGTCACGCAGAACAAGAGAATAGCGTAGGAAACTAAAACTTGGAGAGAACCCTTGCTTCCTGGTCATAAGACCCAGGAAGGGAGGGTCCTTGGGGGATGGAGAATATAGGAAATGTCAGAGTGGAAAGAGCTGGAAAAAGACATCTTTTAATTCTGAATGGGACCCTACATGAAGTCCCAGACTCAATGCCCAATTGTACACATGCAGAGCAAACTCAAAAAAGCATAGCAAAGGCTTCAAGAACTGAACAACCAAAGTTCCAGACTGAACTCTGAGTAATACTTAGGACAGATAGACCCAAATAGCATAACAGGCTTGAAAACTGAATCGAGTTGGAATCACAGAAGAGTACAGCTTATACTCTGAACCTAAGGCAATTAATTACCTGCTAACACAAGCAAACAAACAAACACAATCAACATTCTCTAGAGGATTTTAAAGGAACCAGGAATTTTATAACATAATGTTCAAAATATTCCAGATATCATCCAAAATTACTTAATGCACAAAGAACAAGGAAAGTCTGACTAATACTCAAGAGAAGAGAAAGTCAACAGATGCCAACTTCAATATTACTCCAACTGGAATTTCCAGACACAGAAAATAAAACACCTATTATAACCATGAGGTAAAGATGAACATTCTTGAAATAAATGGAAAGATACAAATTCTCAGAAGAGGAAGATAATTTTTAAAGAAAAGTTAGATGGAAATTTTTAAACTATAAGATACAATATCTGAAATTAACAGTACACCAGATGAGCTCAATAGCAGAATGGAGATGACAGATGAAAGAGAACTTCAAGATAGATCAGTAGAAACTACACAATAAAAATAACAGAAAGAAAAAGATTGAAAAAAATTAACACAACCTTAGGGGCTTGTCAATTTAACATTCATATCATTGGACTCTCAAGAGAAAAAAACAAAAAGATGGATTCAGAAAATATATTTGAAGAAATAATGTCAGAAAACTTTCTAAACTTGGTGGAAGACATATGTTTACAGGTTCAAGACATTCAGTAAATCCCAATCAGGTTAAGCTAAAAGAAAAAAAATCATACCCAAACACATCATAATCAAATTGCTAAAAACCAATGATAAAGGAAGCATCTTGAAAGCAGCAGGAAGAAAAATAAATTACACAAAAGGGAAGCTAAGACTGCAGAATTCTTATAAAAAACCATGGAGCCTATAAGAGAGTGAGACAATATCTTCAAAGTGTGGGGAAATAATTAATAAATAAATAAATCAAATAAATAAATCAAATAAATACTGAAAGGAAAGAACTATCAACTCAGAATTCTATATCCAGCAAAAATATCCTTTAGGAATCTAAGAGAATGTATCATCAGCAAATTTTTTAAAACAAGAAATGCTAGAGGAAGTTTTCCAGGATGAGGGGAATTTATACCAGAGGGAAATGTAAAACTTAAGGAATGAAGAAAGAACAAGAAAAATGATGACTATCTGTATAAACAGAGTATTTATGTCTTCTTAAATTCTTTAAAATATATATGACTGTTGAAAACCAAAATTATAACATTGTTTGTAATGCTTCAATGTATTTAAGTATAATATATATGATGATCATAACATAAAAGAATTAGGATAAAGAACCTATGTGGTTATAGGCATCTATGTTTTACTTGAACTGGTAAAATATTAGTTCTATGTAGACTCTGAAAAGTTGAGTATATACATTATTATCCTTAGAGCAACTACTAAAAAATATATCAAAGACATACAGCCAAAAAGCCAAGAAATACATTAAGATGAAATACTGTGAAATACTCACAATATCCAAAAGCAGCCAGGAAAAAGAATGAAACACAGGGGGTAAATAGAAAACAAATAAAGTAATAGGTTTAAATCCAACCATAACAACAATTACATTAAACATAAGTTGTCTAAGCACCAATCAAATGAAAGAGATTTTCAGATTGGATAAAAAACAAGACCCAATCACATGCAGTCTATAAGAAACATATTTTAAATATAATTATATAGATAGATTTAAAGTAACATGATGGAAAAAGACATTCCATGCAAACAATAATCAAAATAAAGCTAGAGTGCGTATTTTAATTTCACACAAAGTAGACATCAGAAAAGGGAAAATTACAGATAAAGGCAGACATTATATAATGACAAAGGGTAAATTCAACAAGAAGATGTAAGACTAAATGTGCATGTACCTAACAAGACAGTTTCAAAATACATGAAGCAAAACCTGACAGAACTGAAGAGAAACAGAAAAATCCACAATTAAACCTGAACATCATGGGACCATTAATCCAAAATTCTTGGCCACAGTTTCTCTCAGGAGGTCTTATGAAGGTTGGCCCTCTCTATTTCTATGAAGAACTGATCCTCCTCAAGAGAGTTTAGAGTGAGTATGACATCGTGTCCAGTGCTGTGAGGATCCCGTCCTAACCAGATGCAAAACTGTGAGCATGATCAGACATTAGCTATTTCATGAAATTTTAGAGAAAATCAATAATAGTTTTTCAGCAATATCTCTCTGAGAAACCTGAGTAAACTCAAACATAACATTAACAGTTTGTTGTAAACAAATGCTGCTTTTACATTCATCATCTGTTCTCCCACTTCTGGTGACTGTATCCAGATTTTCTTCAGGGAAAACATCCCTTCCCCAGACTGAACCATAATCAACTTAAATCAATAAGGGTTGTCATCCTCTTGTCTCCAGTGATTGGTCAGAGATGGGCATACAGCCCAGCCAGAGCCAATGAGATCAAGGGCATGCTTGCTGGGGCTTCGAGGAGAGAAAACTTCCTCTCTCCTCCTGGGAACCACCAGAAACGAGGATGTCCCTTTGGCTAGATGATGTGGTGAGAAGGTATGACAACTGGCAGACTGCTGTCTTTTTGATATCATGGGAGAGAGCCTAGAACTATATTGTGTAGAGCCTGAGGTTGAAGCTTATACTGTTGAAGACAAAGTGGAAGGACAGACAGAAAAGGGTATTTAATGATATCATTTGAGCCTCTGGTTGACAGAACAGTTCTGGTATTTTCCATTATGCAAGGAAAACATTTTTTTTTTTTGCAAGGAAAATTTTTTTATTGCTTGTTAGAATTGAGTTTTCTGCCATTCACAACATAGAGTCCTGACTGACACAAGGTTTACCCCTTCATTTCTCTCTAAACCCATGTCTTTCTCCAAAAATGAAACAAAAGCCATGTGATGCAAGTGTTTCTACTTTTAATGCTGAGAAGTATATTTACTTGTATAAAATAATATAAAAGCATTTTTAAAGACAAAGTTTTATATGTAGAAATAATCACTTAATAGCAATGCATATGTAAAAGGGAATCATTCAGAATTTAAAACTGTAAGCAAAAACATTATGTTTTCCATTTCTATATTTATACAGAATGCTATTAACTCTGCTTTTGCTAAAACATTTGAAGAGCATTAGTCAAGCTATTATCGCCTGAGAGGATGTTTACCACTATCACCCACTTGTAGTTCTTTTTTTCTTTTTGAGGAATATTTTACAATTAAAATTTGTATATATTTAAGGTGTACAATTTGATGATTTGATATAGATATACATGTGAAATAATCGCCACAATCAAGCTAATTATCATATCTCTTCAAGTAGTTATCTTTTTCTCCACCCACCCCCCCTTTTTAAATAATTCTTATAGAACAAGAATAGATTCAGAAGGCCCAGGTCTTCCCAGACTCAGTTGATACTCAAGGAAAGAATAGTTTTCAAATTCCTTCATAGGTTTTGCATTACAGGCTCAAACTACCCCCTTGAGGAAAAGTTCTTCAAGTGTTCTGGAAAGCACAGTCATTCCTAACCTTAGTGAAAATTATTCAAACTATACAGTGGAGCAAGGATTGGGTGCTTAAAATCAGGGAGTTCCTAAAATAACAATATTTTTGCAGATAAGGATTAGTTATATGGAGAGACTGAAATGGAGTTAGTTCTGGGTAGATGTGAGATTCAAGAGATTGGTCTTCATGAAGCATTGATCAAGGATCTGCAAGGGGACTCAGATGTGTAGAAAACATGGTCCTTCTGGGAAGTTGTCCTTAACCTTAGGAGATGTCTCCCATGCCCAGGGCTCTCATCCACAATAACACATGAAGAAACACAGGGGTGCAGTACATGAGGAAGGTTTGCAGGAAACAGTATCACATCAGAGAAGCTTCCTGACTAGGTGACTTTGAGGAACAGGGAAGATTTCAGCATGTGGAAATGGAGGTAGCTTTCTGGATTAGAGAGAAGAGCATAAGGAAAGAGAAGTGCAGGGGCCACTGAGTGGTCGAGCTGAAATGGAGCCTGGTCATAGAACCACCTGCTCTGAGGGAACTCTACTGAGAAAACAACTTAACTCATGATGAGTTAAGACCCTCAGATGAGATGAATGAAGGATGCCCCCTATCATTATCCCAAAGACAAGTACTTCTGGAAAAGGGCACAGTGTAATAGAAAGAGTCCATGCCCTGAGTGTGATTTCTTGCTCCACCACTTAATACTTGTGTGACCTTAGGCATTCGCTTAACTCTCTAAGCCTCAGGGCCCCAAATGCAAAAAGAGGAGAATGATATCTTTTCCGCGCACCTCACAGGATTGGCATGAACATAAGAAGAAGCATAGAATCGCACTGTCAAATACTTTCTCGTAGTCAGCTACCTTGTCATGTATGTGAAGCGCCCCAGTAAATGCTGTTATCCTTTTATTGCCACTATGTACCAGATCCTTGAGGCCAGGGAACATATCTTCTTTAGGACTGAGAGCATAGTCTGTAACTTTTTAAAAAAGGTACTTGATGAATGAATAAGTAAATCAATGAATAGTGTTCAGAACTCTCCAACTAAAGAATAACATCGGTCTCCTAACTACACTGAGAACCTATGGGCTGTTCTTTGACTTCTGGGTTGTTTGGCCCAGTAGAGGCTTTGGGTAAGTGGTCATCAGTTGGTGTCATGGTAGAGAAGGAAGCCTGTGAAGGTGGAATCATTGTCATTATCTGCATAGAGCCCGTTATGCTCCCCTTCCCCATACACCTGGAGCCAGACTTGGTCACCCATTTCCAGATGGAGGAGCACAGAGCCAGAGGCTTGGTCCACGTCTTTGTCCTGGTATTGGTCAAAGGTAAAGAGCATAGCCTTGTCCTTCTTGTAGAGGCTGACCTTCATATCCTTCAGGTAGACAGTAATATGGTAGGAGAAGTAGTAGAGCCCAGGAATGTTGCAGTGGAATTTGCCAGTGCTGCCATCATAGTGGTTTTGCTGATTATAGAAGATTTTGGTAAAGCGAATGGGAACATTGGGGACAGTGACCCGGGTCTCCAAACCCACACTGAAGGCTGAGCGGTATACATAGGCACTTTCTCCAGGTTCTCCTTTCCTGCCTTGGACTCCTGGGAAGCCTCGGGGACCTTCAACTCCAGTCACTCCAGTTTCACCAGTGTCACCCTTAGGACCAACAAGACCTAAAGAATTAGAAGATCTCAGTGACCATAAGAAACAGAACTCCTGCTTAAGTTGTTTCCAACTTAAAACACTGTCCCTATAGCCCCTATGTACAACTTGCTTCACTTATAGAGCAATGGAAGCTCCCAAAGGGGAGAGTTATACTTCCTATTTCCACATCCCCCAGAGCAGACTCCCATACATTTTTTCCAACCAATATCTTTTTTTAAAATATATCTTTATTGATTTCAGAGAGAGGAAAGGAGAGGGAGAGAGAGAGACAGAAACATCAATGATGAGTCACCGATTGAGCCCACAACCTGTGCATGTGCCCTGACGGGGAATCGCACCCCAATAGCCTGGACCCTAGGTCGACGCTCAACCGCTGAGCCACGCCTGGCCGGGCTCCAACCAATATCTTATAAGTCTCCATCATCAACCCTCCATCTGTTAACTCTTTATGTGCTGGTTCAACCAACCATACTTCTGTTCTTCTATTCCTCTGTGTAGGATGTCCTCCCTTCTTTATTCTGTCCACTCATCTTTCAAGACCTAGCTTAAGCCCTTCCTCCTCCTGAAAACCTTCATTGTTAAATCTAAGTCTGCCCTAAGGGCATTTTTTCTCTCTTCCATACTTTGGCAGTTGTCCACATTCAATTTGGCATATTTGGAGTAGGCTTCCTTATAGTAACCTCTCACAGAGTCTTGTGCATTAAACTTATTTTCTTAACTAGACTAGGAGCTCTTCAGGAGCAGGACTGTGACCTGCAAGAGGTGTACATTAAGTGTGTTTGAATGCTGCTGGGAATTAAGGGGAAATTAATAGAAATAGGAATATGAGCAGATTGGGAATAGGGATGGATGAGGGTGGGGATGGGAAAGGGGACAGGGAAGATGTGGATAGAGCAGAGTCAAGGATACTTGATTTTACAGGTGCCACCTATTCTCACCACCGGCAGACCAACCCAAAGTCCACTTTAGGTTGCTTATGAGTCATATGAAAACACTTTGCTTCTTCCCTCTGTCTAGGCCTTAGTCAATAACTAATGCCCTAGTATAATTCTAGAAGCCCTCCACTACCCAGGAGAAGTCTGATGAAGAAGGCCAAAAAAAACCTTGTTCTTACCTGCATCTCCTTTCTCACCCTTCTGGCCAGGGGTGCCATCTCTGCCATCACGGCCTGGGGTCCCATTGTGGCCAGGATGCCCTGGGATGCCCGCCATCCAACCAGTGCAGACGCCCTTAGGCAGGGGAAGCAGGACTCCAGGCTCTTTGGTCGGGGTATCCTGTCCACGACTGGGCAGAACTAGTAACAGCAGAACAGCTTGTAGCAACAGCATCCTGAGCCCTGGAATCAGATCAGCCATGAGAGAACAGACCCCACATAACACACCCATTCAGGATCTAAGCAAGACTCACCATTTCAGCAGAGTGCTTCTGAGACCTGCTCTCCCAATACTCACCTCTTCTAGGAAGACTTTTCTATTTCAGCCCACCTTGATCTCTTTCTGCCCTGACATTGGCAATATTTTAGCATATTCCTTGCGTGCACTCTCCTTTCCTCAACAGGATTGTGAGTTCAGTGACGACACAACACTCCTCCAAATTACTCATATCTGAGCACAGGACCAGGCACAGGAAAAGCTCCAATAGTCAACATGTCAAGAATCTTTCCCTTGAGTTTTTCAAGAATGTTGACTCAGATCATTCCATACAATTCTAACTAACTCCTCTCTCTCGGCTCCTTTCCTTTTCTTCTTTACTTCCATTTCCCTTATTTTCTATGTCTGTCCCTCTTCCTTTCCTCCCATTCTCTTCCTTCCTCTCCCCTTCTCCTGGGTGATGTCAGGCCATTTGGTATATTACACACATGTACCCACATATGCATGCATACATGTGCACACACACACATACACAGCCTTGCCTTGGATTAGTCAGACAACCAGAGACACATTGTCCTAAGAGAATACCCACTGACCATTTGCCTGGGCCACCCTTTGCTGCACCCCCTCACATGCCTGATCCCTATGCAGACTTCAGGACATTCAAGATGTCATTTCTCAGAAACTCCTCCCAGTTCCCCCTCCCCCAACTGGGTTGGTTGTTCCTCCTCTGTGTTCCCTGGTGCCCTCATTTATCTCCAGCATTGCACTTCTTTCATCAGTTTGCTTATCTCTTATAGATTACATGAAATCTTCAGAATTGGGTTTGGCTTCAGGAAACAGCTCCTCTGTGAGGGGTGCAGGAAAGACCCTGATTGGCAATCTTACCTCCAAAGATGTGCATGATGTCTGGAATCCACTCTTATGCCCCATTACCTGGGGCTCTATGTGACAAAACCACCTCATGTTTCACATACATATACCCATCTTCCATGTGTATATACATATATATAGATATAGTCATCTTTTACATATATATACATACACACACACATATACATATACACACACACACACACACACACACACACCCGTGTGTGTATTCATTAAAACTAGTAATATAAACACTTTGGAAACTACAGAAAACAAAACAATCCTCAATCCCAAGAATTTATCTGTTCATTTGTAATTGTAGTGGAAACATACTTTACATAGAAATTTTATTCCCCTATTTTTGCCTCGTCTTTTTCTAGTTTTTACAGTCATTGATTTAAATGTGTGTGTGATGGCCCATCAAATGGATACAGGCAAAATATACATAACAATTTGCATTTTGTTGAACATTTGGTTTATTTCCATTTTAAAATATTATTATTAAATCTGTAACAAATATCCTTAGGCATATAGCTTATTCCCAAATTATTATATGACATATTCTCAGAAGTAGAATTACTGGACCAAAAACTATGAGTATTTTTAATGCTCTTGATGCATTTTCCCAAATTGCAGTTTGTTATATTGTTACCCGGTAGTATCTCAGTGTGTGTATAAAAGACTGTATCTTAGCTACTCTCCCCAGCTCTGGATATTATCATTAAAAACTTTTTTTGTTGTTAGCTGACTGAACAAAAGAAATGGTGCCTCACTACTTTGATGATTAGTGAGCTGTACATTTTATTAAAGGCCTGTTTTCTAATTTAATTTCCTCTTCTAATTTTATTTTCTCACTCATGTCACCTCTGTTAGCGTTTTTGTCGCTTAGGTAATTAGGGACACAATGTGCTTTTTGAATTAATTTGTGTGATCTCTTTATAGCAATACTTTCTTTAGTATGCAGATTTTTCTTTTGTTAAACAGTCCTTATTCATGCCAGGGTTTGGTAAATATCCTATTTTTATTTTCTTCTATTGTTTAATAATAGGGCTGTTTCACTCTTTAATCCATCTCTGACATTTTGTTTTGGTGTAAAATGTAATCTAAAATACTCAAATGATTTCTTCCTATTTGAAGACTAGTTGTTTAAAAACATCTTTAATTAAAATAACTCTCTCTAGTGATCTAATGCATCACTTTTCAAATATCAAGTTCAAATGTGATCTTATAAGTAAAGTGAGAATTGAGAATGAGATGGCTGGATGGAGAGGACAGAGAGCAATTGAGACCTGCTGCTCACAGACATCGATGCTGCCCCTTGGTGGTCATGAGTCAAGGCTCACTTTTACCATCTTCGTGTACCTCTGTCGCCCTCTCCTGGAACTGGAGAGCTCAGGAGAATGTTCTCAGTAGCTCCTGGGAATAAAATGAGCCGGCCTAGGCTTAGCGTCTCCCAAGATAAAAAAGGTAAGTTAAATGAGAAGCCAAGGAAGAGACCAGCCAAGCCCCTTTTGTACTTAGGAAAAATACTTGTTTTGAGACTTTTAAGACTTCATACGTCTTTAAACTTTCTCTTTGTCGACTCCATTCTTTCTTCTTATGGGGTTAGCACTAAAACTGAGAAGACCTCTGAGAGGCTCTGTGCTTGTTTTCTCCAGAAATGAGGAGGGCAGAATCTATGAGGTTCTGTTTTCTTTTCCGCAGAGGGGCAGGAGGAGAGAATCCAGAACATGAGAACTGGTGGAAGCAGCTACAGAGGACCCCAAAGATAATAGGCAGTGGAGGGTTTGCTCCAAAACTGTTGAAGGGAGTGCATTCTCCCAGCCCAAGGGACAGCATTCTGTCTCAACACTTCACTGGGATAGATTTTTCCACTAACAGGGAGAGCAGGGTTCCATGACAGTGGCATGGAATGGAGGAACTGAAAGGAGGGGGAAGATGGGTACACGATCCTAGAAAGTCTCTGAAGCAAAGAACAGATTCTGATTGAAGACAAATATTGCCTTCGAACCTAGTTCTGGGTGAAAAAAATCAGTAATTGACAACAATTGGCAGTGTAGAGGTGCCTAAGTTTCAAAAAATTACTCCAAAATTATTTGTGCTCTTTGTTTATTTTTAATATGTTTTGTATTGACTTGTAAAGAGAGAGGAAGGGAGAGGGATAGAGAGATAGAAACATTGATGAGAGAGAAACATCATCAATCAGCTGCCTCCTGCACGCCCCCTACTGGGGATCGAGCCTGAAACCCAGGCATGTGCCCTGGCAAGGAATTGAATGAAGCCACCTCTTGGTTCATGGGTTGATGCTCAACCACCGAGCCACACCAGCCAGGCTGTGCTCTCTGTTTAGATATAGTAATTGTTACTTTTTAAAAAAACTTTTTAAAATATATCTTTATTGATTTCAAAGAGAGGAAGGGAGAGGGAGAGAGAAATAGAAACATCAATGAGAGAGAGAGAGAGTCATTGACTGGCTGCCTCCTGCCAGCCCCCGATCATGGATGGAGCCCGTAACCCAGGCATGTGTCCTGACGGGGAACTGAACCACAGTCTCCTGGATTATAAATTGATGTTCAACTGCTGAATCATGCCGGTCGGGCTACATTTTGATTTTGAAAGACTTCTACTTCCATAGGGGAAAAGAGTATTAAATGAACCTATGTGATCTAAGACTCAATTGTGAGTATAAAGAAACCTTTTACATGGATCATGAAGTTCAATGCCAACTTCCACTTATAATTTTTTGTCGTGTAGAAAGTTCTTACCTCACTTGATATCTCATTTAATTTTCACAGCTACTTTGAGAGACAGTCTGAGGCAGAACTATGGAGCACATGCTCCATGGTCTCCGTGCTTGGGTAAAAGGAATTTGTTCTTACCTAAAACATGTTTCAGTCATATATTAATAGGAGGATTGTTGGCATAATCCATATAATGTACTTAGAACAGTGCCTGGCACATGTCAGTGTTCAATAAATGTTTACTCTCATTATATCCATTTTAGAGATGAGGAAAGTGGGCTTCAAGGAAGTTAAGTGACTTGGCCAAGATCCCATAACTACCCATAGAGGAGCCGGAAATCAAACTCTGGCCTTCCGAAGTCCAGTAAAGGGCATAGGCCAGGAGGGGAGAACAGTATCAGGGTCACACATCTGCCCTTTACTATTCCACTCCGTAGGATGGGGACATAGACCTCAGATCATGATGCACGTTACCTGGCTCCTAGTCTAGGCTCCACCATTAACTCGCTGCTGACTTACCTGCCTCCACCCCACCTCTTGGACATCAAGCTCTTTGCCTGTAAATGTGATTATTAGTGATATAAATCCTTGTCTAGTTTATTTCACTTTATTACTGTATGAACCAGTTGACTAAAAGTATAAAAAGTATTTTATAAATTTATGAAGTGTCCCACACATGTAAGTGAAGAGAAGGGAAGCAAACAATTTCTGGACCAGCTGTATGGACCACCCCTTTAATTTCATTTCATCCCCACAATTCCAGAAGGTAGGACTCCATTCCCACAGGAGGAATCTGAGAACCAGAGGGGTCTGGTCACTCCTGTCCCGGGATAACAAGTGGAAGGGTGCAGAGGTGCCATTTGAAATTTGAAGGCTGGCTTCCCCTCTACTGCACTGGCATTCATGGCACATCGTGCACAGGACCTGCTCACTTTTAAAACTGCACAAGGGGATGACCACGGTGTTCTTTAGATCTCAAAGGCCATATGATGATCTCTCATTTTCATATGTTAAAATGTGTGAGAAATTCCACTTTGACCTGCTGGAATTTCAGTCACAACAGCAGAATCTTGTGAAATACAAGGATGTGGTCTCCTTTGGGACTGGCGGGGAACAGAGCAGCATGGGAGAAAGAAGTCACCAAGCCTCGTGCCAACTCTTCTGGCAGAAAGGTCAGTAAAACACAGTTCACAAAGTCCCTGGGAGACAAGAGGAGCCCCAGAAACCATCTCACCCCTGCCCTGCTTTTACAAATGGGGGGGGGGGGGCTACGGGGAAGGAAAGAGATGCACTCATTAGCTTCTCCTAGGAGCTAGCTCTCACACCAGGAGATTTTGCACATTATTTTATTTATTTATTTTAATCTTTACAAGAACTCCATGAAGCAAGGAAAATAACCTGAACTTTAGAGATTGGAAAACTGAGAGATTAAGGAGATGATCCCTGTGAGATTCCCATCTGGCTTCCAGACCAGTGCGCTTTCCATCACATTACACAGCCTCTAAAAGGGCGTCTCAGACTCAGCTTCTTAGTTGGCTGAATGAGGTTATGTACGAAGAGGGACCTGAGGACACTTTGAAATGAGCAAGAGTACCCTGGAGTGTAAATTGCACGAGGCACTTTCAAGTCCGATTTCATTTCACCCTCCCTGTAGCCCGGCTTTTGACTTCACTGTGTAGAAGAATCTGAGACTTGGGGAGGCCAAGATGCTGGCTTGAAATCGTACAACTCTGTTTGAATTACATGGGCTTGCCATTTTTAAAAGTCAGAAGTGGTAGAATAGTGGCAATTTCACATGGTACAACCTAATAATAAATGGCAGAAGCAGGAATTAACTCAGATCCCACGAGGATTAGCTTTCACTCAGCCTGGGAGAGCTGTCAGCATCCCCATACCCAAATCAATCAATCTCAATCTCTCTCTCTCTCTCTCTCTTTCTCTCTCTCTCTCTCTCTTTCTCTCTCTCTCTCTCTCTCTCTCTCTCACACACACACACACACACACACACACTCATGTTCTCAAAGAACTGATAAAGCAGAGCACCCCTCCACCAGCTTTTTAAGATCAGTCTCTCTCCACATAGAGAAATTACTGATTGAAAGCTTCTTGTCTCCAGAGCTTCTACCTCCTGACCTCAGCCAAGTGTCTGGGGCTGCTGGTCTCCTGGTTTGGCAAGAAGTAGATGGAAAGTCTGTCCCTGCAGCCACCTTAGAAAGGTCAAGAATCAAGTTCTGTGTCTCTCTTTACAACTCCTCAAGAATTAAGGGAGGGTGGCAGCATGGACTGCCAGTTAAGCCACAGAGCTCGCTTTCCGCTGTTCCACTTCAAGAATGAAGTCGGCATCCTCATGCTCCTTTGGGCATCCTCTGTCAGCATAAAGGGCTCCCCTGCTCCCCAACCTCGTCAGGAGGAGCCAGCCTTACCCCTAAACAAGAGTCACCAGGAGTGAGGTAGCTACACCCGTGCAAAGCTTGATCTGAAAACCAGGACCCTCCCAACCAGGGACCCACATCCTCTGACACATGAGGACTGGCTTGACCTCTAAAATGCCTCCCGCTCTGACCTCTGCGTCGACAGCTGGAAACCACCAGGATGCCTCCAACACTGTTCACTGGGACGAGCAGAATTGGGCTTGGCAAAGGCCAGGCAGACCCAGTTGTTTTTGTCAGAAAATGTCTTCTAAAAATAAGATTTTTCATAAGCCCCCAGTATATACCAGGCCCTTTGCTCACTTTGTCTCATTCGAACCTCTCAATCACCCTGTGAGATATCCCCACATCTCTGTATATATTCCCATATCTACAGATACCCCCAAATCTATAGGCAATGGCCATGTCTCATTCATTTTTGTGTCTCGTGAACCCCACCCAGTGTCTGGCCGGTAGAATCTGCTCATTTACTGAATAGAATCGCGTGGAAGGGCTGGATTTCAAACTCAGTCTGAGGTGGGAGCTCGGGCTTTTCCAAGCTGCCCCTTCCTGTGCTTCTTTCTGTGAGAAGCATTTGATCTCCCTTCTCCCCTCATCTAACTGGACTCTACCACTGGTCTATCCCTTCCCCCTCACTGACCCTAACTTTTTCTCTGGGTAGGCATCTTGCCACTGAATGAACTGGGCAAAATTCAAGATGGTCCCAGGCATTTTGACCAGAGGAGCAGCCCCCTGTCTCTTGGAGCTGTGAGAGAATTGAGGAAGCTGCCCTGGCAGAGTTCTGCTGTATCCATCACCATCCCGCTGCAACAGGAGAGTGTGGGCGCACCCCAGCCAGAGGCCCCACTGTAGGCAGCCACCCCACCCCAGCCTCGGACTTTAATCACATCGCTCTTACCTTCAGGTGTGGGATCACACCCACAGACTGCAGTCAGGATGGAAGTGAGGAGATGGTCCAGCCTCAGCAGCCTGGTACTCATGGGGGCAGGCGGTCCCCACCTCACAGTTGTCCCTTCCCATTGGCCCACCCAATGAGGGCCAGAGACCAATGGGCTGGCACCTTGTCCCTGGCAGCTGCTCCAGGTCTCTACTCTGGGGAACTGGGGCAACCCAGCTCAGGCTTGAGAGGCCAAGTGGAGACTCAGTCAAACACTCATGTTCCCAGGCCTTGGCCTTTATTTTTGCTTCCTATAACAGCAATAGAAGATGGGGTAAGGGTCAAAACCAGGAGCAGGAAAACAATATATTTCTGCATCAAGGGAGAAATTTTCTCATGTAAAATGAATCACCCAGTGGTCCAGGAGACCCCCTGTCCCTACAGATTGCCCTAAAAGTCAGAGGCACCAATTACTATCATCACACTCTTGGCCATTTTACATGATGACATGTGAAACTGTATGGTACAGTCCCTGGCACTACAGAAGGGGGGACAGTCAGAGGGGCTGCAACAGAGTAAGAAATAGAACACATCTTTCATTCTCTGGCCTGGACCCCAGCTTTGTGAGAGACTTTGTGTTAATTTTGAGAACTGAGGTGAGAGGGAGTTTCTGCATGGTGTGGGCAGGGCCAGATTATGACCTATAGAGGCCTGGAATCCCAAAAGATTATGTAGCCCCACCCCTATGTAACTCACACTCAATGTAACATAAAACTTACATAAAATGTGTATTAGAATACCATTTTCCGAGATTTTTCTGGTTCCAAAATTCTAAATAAGGCTTTGAAAGCTAATTTTCCATATGTGTGAGTTCTCTTTTACCAATACCTTAAGCATGTGTATAATCCCTCTATTAGGGGACCCAGTTCTGGGCTGGAGCAGCCTGGAGGACCAGAGGCTGCCACCCACATTGGTGTTCCTAGAAGGCTTGGGCTTGAAATAGCAACATTCATCACCTTGGGCTCTTTCTTGGCAAACCCATGATATTTTTGAAGGGCAGGATCAAAGCTGGTTCTTGCAAGCCACAAATTCTGATGCATTAAATCATGATCCCAGCAGGACTTAAGATCCCAGCGACAACTTCGACAAGACATTCAGAACTGTTTTCAGACAGAGACTAGACAAGTGTCTGCCTGCCCCAAAATACCACCTCCACTAGCCACACAGAGCCTAAAAGTCCACAAGCAAAGTAAAGTAAAAGTATGACCTAAGGCCTTGAGCTTCTGCTAATACACTAAGTCCTCACTTAATGCCATCAATAGGTTCTGCAACTTTAAGTGAAGTGACATAAAAGAAGACCAGTTTTACCATAGTCTAATTGATATACACAAGAGTTAAGTTCCTACAGCATCTCATCAATGTTTTAACAAAACATTGAATGAAATGATGTTATTTCAGGACATGCTGTATGCAAATATTTCCAGAGAAGTCACATTAGGCCATTAAAATTTTTTAAATTTTTATTGAATTTATTGAGGTGACATTGGTTAATAAAATTATATAGGTTTCAAGTGTGCAGTTCTATAATAAATCATCTGTATAATGTATTATGTGTTCACCACCCAAAGTCAAGTCTCCTTCTGTCACCATTGAGCCATTAAAATTAGTGATGAGATCCTTTTCAAGGGACCACTAGCTTAGATAAGGGGCCCATGAAAATGAGTTTCTTTACAGTTTACCAGGAAGGTTGAACCAAGGAGAAAATACAGAGAAACTGCAGCAACTCTGTCTCACCACTGTTTTATTTTTATTGTAGTATTTTCTTATTTATTTTTTGGTCTGTGTTACTATCTTTCTCTCCTTACTAGAATGTAAACTTCATGAAAGCAGGCAAGTTGCCTGCTAAATATTGTGTCCTCTAGGCCCTAGAATAAGATCTGGTACAAGGTAAGCAATAATAAATGTTGAATCAGTGAATGATTATAATCTTCCCTTTGAGATAGCTGATTGTTTCCCATCTTACAAATAACGTATCTGGAGTTTAATGAGATTAAGTAATTTGTCCAAGGCACAGATCCAAGATTTGAACCTAGATCCATTGGACTACAAAATCCTTACACTTTGAATCATCAGAGAGATGCAAATTAAAACCACAATGAGGTATCACTTCACACCTGTCAGAATGGCTGCCATCAACAAGTCAGCAAACAACATGTGCTGGAGAGGGTGTGGAGAGAAGGGAACCCTAGTGCACTGCTGGTGGGAATGCAGACTGGTGCAGCCACTATGGAAAACAGTATGGAGGTTCGTCAAAAAATTAGAAATGGAGCTGCCTTTTGACCCAGTGATCCCACTTCTAGTAATATATCCTAAGAATCCTGAGACACTCAACAGAAAGAATATATGCTCCCCTATGTTCATAGCAGCGCAATTTACAATACCTAAGATCTGGAAACAGCCCAAGTGCCCATCAGTAGATGAGTGGATAAAAAAGCCATGGGACATTTACACCATGGAATACTATGCAGCTGTAAAGAAGAAGGATCTCATACCATTTGGGACAGTATGGAAGGACCTGGAGAATATTATGCTAAACGAAATAAGCCAGGCAGAGAAAGTCAAACATCACATGATCTCACTTATATGTTGAATCTAAAGAACTTAATAAACTGATGAACAGAAATGATTCAATGACATGGAAGCATGGATCAGACTGATGAATTCCGAGGGATGGAGGGGGGAGGGCAGGTGGAAGGGGAGAAATTAACTAAAGAATTTATATGCATAATGCACAACCCAAGGACATGGACAATGGTGTGGAGAGGGACTGGGGAGGGAGGTGGAGTGGGGTGGAATGGGTCAATGGGGAGAAAAAGGGACATGTGTAATATTTTGAACAAAAATTAAAAAAAAAATCCTTACACTTTGTAATACCTCATGTTCTTCACCACTCCAGATGGACTCTGAGACCCTAGGATTCATGCATGTATTTTAGGGTAGCTTTGAGGTTGGCATAAGAAGTATTTTTGACCAACCTTAGGGACTGCAGCTGGTTATTGCAGGCTTTAACTATTATGCAAGTTGGAATGACTTTAGCCCTAAAATCACACCAAGACTGTGCTGGGTCTGACTGTCAGCCAGTGACATTGTGAAAGCCTGCCATTCTGAGGCCTCAGGGAAACCTGCCATCTACCACAAAGGCCATTAATGTAGAAAGAAGCAATTCTGCTGCTTACTGATTTAGAAACTGTAACTGAAAAGCATTCAGAGGGAAATGCCTGGAAGCTAGTCTTTTTCCCAGGACAGAACTGTTGCTAGAATGAAACAAGGTGATCATTTCCTCCAGGGTATCATGGCTACTGCTCAATCCCCTTCAGCATGTGAATTGGGATATTGAAATAGCAGGCCAAGTTTACATTAAGTATGGTTATACATTGCCATATAGTTTCTCTTATTGTGATTTTAAAAACAATCTTAATTGAATCTTAAGCATAGTCACCATTTTGAAAAATAATACAGAAGATTGGAGCAAGATGGCAGAGTAAGCAGAAATGTCAAGAAAGGAAAATATTCTTTTATCTCTTCCAAAGACTTGGATATAACTGCACTCCATTCAAGGCAACCTTGGATACCAAAGTATCTGTTTTGTCACTCATGCTTTAGAGTAATAATAACCCACTTCTATTGGCAAGAAGGCCAGTTCAGACAAGAAGCCTTAAATTTATATCTACAAGAGCCCATCTTCTTGTGAGACAGGCCAGTAAGCCAGGGCAAGTGTAATAGGGAAACAGATTGTTAAACAGCAGCTTGCAGCCACCTAGCAAACCCTATCTTCCCTCAACCAAGGACCCTTGGGAATAAATGGTTTGTGTTAGGTGGGCCAGGTACAGAAACTCACCAGGGCAGGAAGCCCCAGCTGCCTAGCAAGGGTGGAAATGGAAAAACAAGAACCTTGTCCCCAGGAGAGCCTATCCTCCCCCAGCATATCGCTGGTAACGCACTTTAGACGCCCTAAGTGCTTCCTCTCTAAAGATAACATCTAGGCCTTAGTTGTATTTCAGCTCCAGGTCAAGATAAGCATCGAAACCAGACAAGAGGTGCCACGGCTGCCTCAGGACCAGCTACATTGACCAGTGACCCCCTGCCCTGGCATCAATCAGTGGAGTCCACAACCCTGAAAGATCACACCTGGAAAGCTGATGCATATTCTATTGAGACACTCCCCTGAGACCTCCTTAAGATTTCCACCTCCAAGAGAGAAATAAAGAGCCCTCCTTCCACCAAGCCCCTGTTTGGGGCACTGACCTTCCCGTGGTGGGACACCTGGCTTCCGACTTTGCCTTCTCACCCCCACCAGGCATGGAGGCGATGGGCCAGGAGGGCAGGAGCCAGGCTGGGTTGACCCTCGGACCTGGCTGGGCTTCCAGGGCCCTCCCGGCCAGTCTGGAGTCAGGCAGGGGCTTGGACCTGGGCTGAGGTGTGAGGAGTTCCCCCATGCCCTCTGCCTTATGAGTTCTGCGGGGGGATGGCCAACTGTGGACCTCAGGCTGGAGTGGAGCTGGCACCCCAAGGCAGCCTGGAGGCCCCTCAGCCAGAGGGCGAGGCGGGAGCTGGGGTGGAGAGCAGCTCCCAGGGGGGGTCCCCAGAGCCCAGCACTGCCCTGCTGGGGGCCATGAAGCCGGCCAAGGAGAAGCTGGAGCTGAACCCCGAGGAGGAGAACATGAGAGCTCTGCAGAAAGGCCTGGAGCAATTCGCCAAGCTCCTGAAGCAGAAGAGGATGGCCCTGGGATACGCCTAGGCCGATGGGGGGCTCTCCCTGGGCGTTCTCTTGGGGAAGGTGTTTAGCCAAACGGCCATCTGCTGCTTCGAGGCTCTGCACCTCAGCCTGAAGAACATGTGTAAGCTGCGGCCCTGCTGCAGAAGTGGCTGGAGGAAGCTGACAACAGCCAGAACCTGCAGGAGAGATGCAAAGCAGAGACCCTTGTGCAGGCCCGAAAGGGAAAGGGAACGAGTCTTGAGGACCGAGTGAAGGGCAACCTGGAGAACATGCTCCTGCAGTGCCCAAAGCCCAGCCTGCAGCAGATCAGCCACATGGCCCAGCAGCCTGGGCTGGAGAAGGACATGGGCCGGGTATGGTTCTGCAACCGTCACCAGAAGGGCAAACGATCGAGCAGTGACTGTTCCGAACGAGAGGATTTTGAGGTTTCTGGGCCTCCTTCCTCAGGGGGACCAGTATCCTTTCCTCTGGCACCAGGGCCCCAGGCTGTGCGGGCCCTCGCTTCACTAAGCTGTACTCCTCGGTCCCTTTCCCTGAGGGTGAAACCTTTCCCTCTGTGTCTGCCACCACTCTGGGCTCTCCCATGCACTCAAACTGAGCTGCCTGCCTTCCCAGGACAGGGAGAGTGAGAGAAAGAACCCGAGAATTGTCCCAGGGCTTTGGGATTAAGTTTTTCCTTCTCTACAGAATTGGGAGCACAAATGGTGTGGGGGCAGGAATTTGGGGAACTGGTTGGAGGGAAGGTGGAGTTCAATGATGCTCTTGATTTTAATCCCCACATCACCTATCACTGTGATCTTAAATAAAGAAACCTGGGACACAGGAAAGAAAGAAAAAGAAAAGAAAGAAAGAAAGAAAGGAAGGAAGGAAGGAAGGAAGGAAGGAAGGAAGGAAGGAAGGAAGGAAGGAAGGAAGGAAGGAAGGAAGGAAGGAAGACCTCAGGACAAAGGACCTTTGGGGAGCACCCCTCCCCCCCTTACACTGACACTCCCTTTCCCCTCTCCTGGCACAGGCACACATCTCCTAAACTCTAAGGGACCCCAGGAGACTTGCAGGTAGGTAGCAATGGGCAGAGGCAGCTCATTGCAGGCTAGTGCCCTGAACTTGACCCCAAGGCCTCCTTTTCCCTGACTTTCCAGAGAGCTCCGGCAGCCCAGCCTGGGCTCTCCTGTTGCTTCTTCTACGCTAAGCCCTCTCTTGTTTTACTGTCCCCAGCTTTAACAAATGTTCCCTCACAGTCATCTGGACTTGTGTTGTGAAATTCTTCCTGCATGAAGTCAAGAACCCACACACTACCAGCTGGCCCTGGGCAGATGAGCACATGAAAAGATGTTCAACATCATCTGCCATTAGGAAAACGCAAATGAAAACCCCAAATGAGATATCACTACACATCTCCTGGAAAGGCTAAAATTGAAAACCATAGGGAACATATAATGGTGATACATATCATTATACATTTGCCAGAACCTATAGACGGCACAACTCTAAGAGTGAGCACTAACATAAACTACAGACTGATTTTTTTAAAAGGTAGGAAAAAGAGATAGCACATATTTTTTAGGATCAAAAACCCATTGAGAATACTAAATTTGGGAAATGACACAATCAAAATGGATCACTGATAAATTGCCAATGGGAATGAAAAATGGTACAGCCACTCTGTAAAATAGTTTGGCAGTTTCTTAAACAAGTTAACGGCAATCACATTCCTGAGCATTTATTCCCCCAAAATGAAAACTATGCCCAAACAAAACCTACACATAAAAAACCTGTATATCCCTGTTCATATATTTCTTTGCTCATAAAATAGATTCTTAAAAGTAGAATTGCAAGATCAAGGAGTATGCACATCTTAAATCTTGGTAGTTGTTGTAAATTGACTTTCAAAAATTCCGTAGTGATTTATCCTGCTCCCAACATGGCATGACAGCACCTGTTCCCTTATATTCTTACCAACACTGCATACTGTCATGTAAAATTTTGACATCCTAATAGATTTTTTAAAGTATTTTGTTTTAATATGTAATTCTTTGATTATGTGCGAGGATAAGTTTTTCATATATTTATTGGTTATTTGTATTTATTTTCCAATGAATTGTGTTTATTTCCTTTGTCCATTTTTCTTGAGTTATTTTCATTAATTTCTAAAAGTTTTTGTACACTGAGGAAATTAATCCTTTGTTATATGTTTCGAAATTTCATCTTTTACCTTTAAAAATGTTTTATACAAAAATTTTTTTGCTTCGTGTTTAGCCTAATTTTTTACCACTTTCTTTTTGGCTTCTGGATTTTGTGTTTTGCCTGGAAGATCCCTCCCACTCTAAAGTTATTCTTCAAAATATATTTTCTTCTAGAATGTTCATGATTTATTTTTCTTTTAATTCACTATTTGACCAACCTGTAATTATTTTGTCAAAAGGACAAAGACTATCTATAGAATTAATCAAAGGCTATTTATTCGAAGCTTACTATTATAAGGGAGTCACTGCCATCAATTTTATTCCAGTAGAGATTGAAAGGGGGTTAAAAGGAGAATGAATTTTATAGGCTGGAAAGAGAAACTCCTATGACAGTCTGGTGAGTGTCCTTTTAGGGTGGGATTTTCTAATTCTAGTAGGGTGGACTTTTTTAAAGTGAGGAAAGCTGTCTAACTGGCTTTCAAGTACATTTGGCAGTCTTTGACTGGTCCACTATCTGCTGGTATCTAAGTGGCAGCTTTCTTGGCTTGGTAAGGTCATATGGATTTTCCTGTTTCAACTAAAAGAAAATCTGGGATTAAATTTAACCACTGTAGGAAAACATCTGCAGCTTTAGTGTGTTGCAATGCTGCCCCCTCGGAGGGCAGGACATGGGCTCTAGGAAGCACCTGTTAGCATATCCAACCCATTAACCAATGGATATCAAGAAAAATGTTCATTCCTCCTCAGACCAAGTCAAGGGACATTTCTTAGGGACAATGACGGGAGGTCTGATCTTCACATTGGAATAACCAACACAGATGGAGTCGTATACGATTACACCAAGCACAGCATCCAGCGAGAAGCAGCAGGCTGGGAACAGACATAAGTATCCCATTATTGTAGCCTGGCATGTTTAGGCTGATAGATCAGTGGGACAAGTACCCGGAGGACTTCTCCACCATGGGGTTCTGGCTGCCTCACAGATATGAAGAAGATCACAATTGCTATAGTTACACCCTCCAATTGATTAGCTGCAGTCTGACCACAGAAGGCAAAGAGCAACTGGACAAAGATGAGTTCACAGAGAAATTTGTGGTCTCGAGGACCAAGAAGGCTTCCAAATACATCACGCTCTACCAAGCAATAGAAGAATGTGGCTTCTATGTGATTGATGACCCTGATCAAGAGCCAAGCCCTTCTCTGGTAAGTGGTTTGTGCTGAGTACAGAAGGGAGAGAACATTTGGAGTTATTACTTTTAATAGGTACTAGGGACTTCTAAATACATTAAACTGGTTAATTTAAAAAAGTGTTATAGCTATCCTTTAAGCATATTTCAGCTTATTGCAGTGTAAGAATTTACAAAATTAATAAAAATTGCCCCGGGTTTCCAACAAGAGGAAGGAAAGATAATCTGATTCTTTGTTTTGGAGTCTCGCATAAGTAATTCCTTGTTTTAAAAAATGAAATAAAATCCAGCTTTATTTTTTCACTACATACTTAGTGAACCCAATACCCATTTTCATGCATATTTATCTTTCAGTTTCAATTTTAAATGTCTTTTTCATATACTTACTTTTCAAGTGCATTGGTGTCTATTTCAGAATTGTCTAACTCTGTTCGCTTTAGGTGTTTATTCCTCATTGGGAGTACCCATCCTCTTGACCAATGAAAGCAGCATGATGCAAAGTTATGAGATACAACTATTAAAGTTATATTTGAAAGTTTATCCACATATAAAACCTCATACCAGAGTAAATAGTAATTAGGAGACTATGTTTTACAACACTGTCTTCCATCCTTGTACTCTGATATGGAGCCTGGCATACAGGACTCCATATATGATGTCTGAGTACAGAAATGCTAGTGTGGCAATGGGAACTCGGGACCAGGAGCTGGAAGACCTGGATTCTAGCCCCTGCTTTACTGCAAGCTGGTTGAGGGACTATGATATGTATTAATGGACTGATAGCTGGGAAATAGCCTCCATTATTAGGGTCTATAATTTCTACCCCTCCTTGAAGCTAGAAGTTACCATATGACAAAGCTTTCACCAACAGAATTTGACAGAAGGTGATGTATGCAATTTTCAGATAGAGTCTTAAAATACTGCACATGTGGTCCTTCAATTCCCTCTCTAACTGTGAACTTGAACGCAGATATGCCTGTGACCCAGTTTTTTTGGGGGTAAGGTATTCTGTTTTGCTTTGTTTTTTGTACAGCTACATGATTTTTCCAAGTTTATTGAGGAATGATTGACAAATATAATTGTATATATTTAAAGTATAAAGTGCAATGACTTGATATACATATATATTGTGAACTAACTACCAAGATCAAGATAAATAACACCTCCATCACCTGACATAGTTAACTCTCTCTGTGTGTGTGTGTGTGTGTGTGTGTGTGGTGAGAACACAATCTACTCTCAGTAACTTTCAAGTATACAATACATATTATTAGCTATAGGCCTGTGACCCAGTTTTGACCATACAGACAAAACTAGGGCTGGTGGAAAAACCAGGTGGAACTGGGAATCCTGGCTAACTGTGGATCAGAGCAGTCTTCCTACCTGCCCTGGACTGGTACATGAGATAGGAATAAACTTAAGCCATTGTATTGTTGGGTCTGGTGTTGCAGCAGCTGACTAATACACATGGCATGTGGCATTCCACAACGGAAAGAGTTCTGCAGTCAGAGTTTGGGAAATGAAGGGGTTAGTAACAGGATGCAGGTGTTCTACCTATAAAATTTATTTGAGCCAGGATAAGTGCTTTCTTTTCTCCCATATTGCAACTTGAGGAAGAAAATTGCTCACTTATTGTATTCTCTTACTGAAAGACACATCTGGAACGTGCTGATTTAGATGATTTCCTCTAAATATTGCATAATGCATGGTTAGTGTTTAGTATTCATTCAAAACACCACCAAATTTTAGAGAATCAAGGCTGGCCTTACTCCAGCCACTTCAGCTGGAACATGTTATTTCTAGGGGACAACAGGCAATATCTTTAAACCATAGAGAATGTGAATAATTCTTCCAAAAGCTTTAGATTTTGATATCATTGTTCTGTATTCTCATCAAACAAATGGAAAGATAAAATTTTTACCCACAGAAGAGTCATCTTTATTTTTTATTTTCAAAGGGCTTTAAAAATGTACTGTAACCACAAGTCATTCAGCAACTATTTCCTGAGTGGCTACTGTATGCGAGGCCCTTGAAAAAATACAAGCCTCACTGGGCCAAATGGAAGGTCGGAGTGGACCATCCTGGGGGAGGCATCTCGGAACACCAGCCATGATGACTGGTATTGAACTGGCTCCTCTGGTCACCCACCTGGGATGGGAGGTGTGTGGAGAGGGTCTTCTTGCAAGGCCAGGAGGTTTGGGCACTTTGCACTTAGCCAGCACCATTTCCAAAGATTCAGAAAACGACTGTGGTCCAAAGGATTGAGAAAGCTTTGGGCTGTTTCTGTCATGAGTGGCTAGCTAGTCAGTGGGAAAAGTGTTTCAGAAGACCCAAGTGATTGTTTCTTGACTATTCTAATAGTCAGAACCCTGAAAGTTCTTCTGTCCAGCTCTGGTCTTACATGTCCTCATTGAGACATGCATCTATTGTGATTGGTCATTGGACAGGCCAAAGCAGAGAAGTCTGCTGAGAAACCTACATCAAGACTGCCTGCATGCATGTGCACTATAGGAAGTGTGAAAATATGCCACCACAGATTATACTCTCTTTTGACTTGGTAACATGGCCAGTGCTGTTCATGCAGCAAAGAGATCTGTGTGCTTTAAAAATCCCAATCTGTTGACTCACAAGCCTGGGTTGGGTCTAAAGCAGGTCCCCACCTTTCGGAAAGACATCTCCTCAACCCTTCAATGGTTGCTGAATGCAGGTAGAGGTCATGGTTGGTTATGCCAAATGTCTAACGAAGTTGCTCTGCAGAACCACCCTGAGACCCAGCAGCAGCTCTCTTCAGCCTCCTCTGCAGCTGAGCTCACCTGCATGTCACAGCTGGCTGGCCTCAACCCCCCTCCTTTCCTACAGATGTTTAAGAGACAGCAATCAAAAGGTGGAGGAAGGTGAGACTCACCTCCAAGGGTATGTGTGAAGAAATGGCTAGACCAATGAGAAAGCCAGAAAGAGCTGAAGAACGTCAGAAAGGACCAGACAGAGGGGTTCTCACACACTTGGTCAATTGATTGCATTATTTCAGGGTCATCTGAGCCACTCCCCACCTCCAGGTAATGATTTTCCTAAGCCTGGAAAAAGGAAGCATCCTCCCAGCACTGCCAAGACTCAGATGCCATCTCCCTGCTGGGGACTGTCAGCACACATGGCCTCCTCATCTCATGGTGCCACAGGTAAGGGTAGAGGGGCAGGGTTATCCTATTGCCTTAAAACACATCTTGACCCAGTGTACACACACATGCAGATACACATTAAAACAAGTTTTACATGATATTACCCTATGGGTGATGCCCTTTAATAGTTTGCATTGTGTTATTTCATTTTTTAAAATGCTGGTCCAGATCCACTAACTTGATTTTCTGACCTACTAATGGATTAAAACCCACAGTTGGAAAAGTATCATTCTAGGCCAGGGCAGAGAAGGAAGAAAGAAAAGAAAGAGAATCAGAAGAGGGGCTGGGGGAATATGGGAAAGGAAGAACAGAGAAAGAAGGTGAGGACCAGTGGAGAAATGTGGTGGGAGGTCACACAGAAGCTTGCCATGATGTCCCTTCAAGAACATATGCTCTATAATAACCACATCCCACTCTGTGTGTGTCCTCAGCACTGTCCTTTCCATTGGACCCTGGGCTACTTGGCAACAGAAACAAAATCATTTGCACTTCTATAAACCCCACAGCTCCTAGCAGAGGAATTCTTAGAATTAGAGAAAACCTTAAAGAACATCCCTTGGTGAAAGTGTTTCATTTCCCAGGGGAGGAAATGGAATCAGTCAGCCAGCCAGCCAAACTGACACTGTTCGCCTCAGTCAGGCCCTGGGCATAGTCAGGATTTGTTTGTGATGGGTCACAAGCCTCAGTTTTTCACACAACAGTGAAGGGAACAATATCTAGGGTAGTGGGTGAGTTAGTCTAACGTGTGCTGGCACACCACAGATCAGCACTGGCCACTTCAGGCAGGCTGCTGTCACTGCCTTCTGGGGAAGACTCGGCTGCCAGTGTCTTCCACTGGACAAAATGCAAATCATCATAGACATGTTAAGAAATGACCTTATAAATAAAAACAGATGCAAATATGCATAGCCCATGGACACAGACAATAGTGTGGTAAAGGCCTGGGGTGAGGTGGGAACTGGATGGAGAGGGGGAATGGGGGACATCTGTAATACTCTCAAAAATAAAGATAAATAAATTAAAAAATAAGTAAAAAATGGAAAGACATGCATACATAAACCAACAAAAAACTAATTTTCACACAGGCCTTAACCAATTTTCATCTTGACTATATCAACATTTTAAGTTGGTGTTCATTTTTGAAAAATAAATGGAATGATTTTTTCTCCCACTGATTTTACCCAGTATTTTGGGAAGACATAACTCTCAGAGGCTCAAGGCTACTCCTAGTCTATGTAGCAAAATAAATGCAAAAGTGATACATAAGATGGATAATATAAATGGGGAAGGTGGGCCAGAAAATTCATGGTGATAAGAACTCGAGAACATTCTCTCTTTCTTCCACAGACCATCTTCGAAATTCAGTTTGTAAATACAAATGTTTTAGGGAACTTAGTTTTAGTGCTTAATGCTTAGATTGGGTTGTTGTTTTGCTTTATAAAAGTTAAATGAATTTATTAATAGCTGAACTTAGTAGGGAGTTTATACTAGTCAGAAAACACTTGTTTGGTAAATTAGAGGTTGACAACAAAATCTAAGATCAATTATTTTGCTCTAAATGTCTCTTTTCCCTTCTTGTCCACTAGATGGTGGAATGGAGCCACTCTAGATCCTGCTAGTTCAGAGGCAGCTCTTCCTACACAGATTTTAAATGGTCAAACTATATTTTTGTTTTGGTTCCTTCCATAGTCTTCTCTCATCTAATGGTAAAGAAAACTGAACATTGCATATGCAAATTTTAGGGCAATTACTAGTATATTAATAGGGTCATTTTGACTGGGGAGCTGGAGCTGCCTTAAAGAAGCCTCTTGTTTACTGCCTGAGGGTCTGAACCTGGAGCTTTCTCTTCCTTCATAGGAACACTGGACAGTACCACTGTGCCAACACGAATGGAAACATGTGAGCCAGACACTTGCTGGGAGATCTGCCCTGCCCTGCCTAAGCATCTCCTACTAGCAGCCTTGTTCTACAGAGGGCAGTCCAACACTGGGTTTCTTAACCATGCTGGAGACCTCTCATCAGCACCTTCCTTATCACTTTGGACAATAACACTGTATCCTAAAAACAGAGTGGGTTAATGGGCTTTGACCTCACATGGTATATCCCACTTCTCTGAGTCTTTTGATTTTTTTCATCCAGTATTAGCCACGATAGTTCTGGCATTTCCACTTTGCTTAATGTGGGCCATGGCTTTTTCCAAGCTTCCAAGGACCAACTAAATACTATCCCCTGGGGCCTTTGCCAAGATATTAAATCTGTCATAGGTCTATTTTCCCCTTTTCCAGTTTTATATTCTGCCCCCCTTATCCAGCACAGTCCCATATATGCTGCCCTGCTTTGCCAGTTCCTGTTGCCCAGTCCTGCAGTTGCTTCAGCATGTAGTCCTTTTCTACGTTTAGCCAGCCCAGCATTTCTCCAGCTGGGCTGCACTGTGACTTAATCCTGGCTATCACTCTGGTGGTTGGGAGCGGAGAGTGGGGGATAAGGAGAGATATGTATTGTCTTGGAAGGCAAAAACCTCTACATCATCAGCCTTTAACAGAAAAGAATGGGTTACTTCTGTAAGTCAGCAGGGTTCAGGGAAATATGGAAATTTCAAATTTCAAATGCATTGACCCAGATGACCCATTTTAAGTCTCAGCATTCCCCCAACCCCCACCCCGCCAATCAAGACCTTGACCTTGGTGTAGCAGACTTGGTGGGGTTGAGAATTTAACCTTTTCTGGAACTCTGCTAATCCTATAATTTAGTTTTTGGCCCACAGATTTTGTTTGCACTCTGGCTACAGGATATGTGAATCATTTCATATGCTGCCCAAAAGACCCTCTGGCTTCCACACTTGGTCTGATAATTAATCACCCTCAAAGGCAATTAATCACTCTCAGTCTTTCATTATCTTTCTTTAACAATGTTTTTCTTTCATTTTGAATTAATGATCCCTCCCCCCCACAAATGGCCATTCCAGTCCAAAATTCTTACAATTACTATTTCCTAAAAGTCCTGAGATATTGCACCTCTTGGTGCACTCCCTTCCACAGGCATCCCATTCTAGTTTGCCACTGGTTAAAGTTTAACAATTGCATAGCATTCCAGGGGTTATCAGTGCTCCACTACCACCAGTGATGGGGTTCTCATTACCAGCAGGCTGGCAGGTGACCCAACTTCAAACTTTGATTTTTGAGTCTTTTTCCAGGACCATTTCTTGTACCAACCCTCATTGGTTGAATTTCTTAGGAAACAGATTCTAAGATTTTCATGCAGGGTTTTTATTGGGTGGTACTTTAGGAACCAACACCTGAGAGGTTAGGGAGGCAGGATTGGATAGTTGTTACACTGTGATGCAAATGCAACAGAAATCTAGAGCCCACAGCACTTGTACCCTGGTGGGGTTAACCATTATTATTAATCAATTAGTTAACTTTTATTGAGTATCTGCACCATCAGATTTCTGGGCAGGGCTCTGGGATTAGAAAATGACGATAGCCGGACGGCAAGGTCCTCCCTCTCACCAGTGGGCAGACACTAATAGAGGTATAAGCCATATGCACGCAGAAGGGGAAGGAGTCCTGGCCGGTGTGGCTCAGTTAGTTGGACGTTGCCAAAAGGTCGCCTGCTGCAGCCCCTGTCAGGACACACACCCAGGTTGTAGGCTCCATCTGGCCCGGGGCATGCAGGAGGCAGCCGATGGATGTTTCACTCTCTCCCCTTTCTCTCTCTCTCTCTAAATCAATAAAAACATACTAAACGAAAAGCGGGAGGAAGGAAAGACATTTTCTTCAACCTTTTCTGCCCTTAAAACACGCTCAGTTTACTCCGTGATTACCAGGCCAAAGGTAGGCCAAAGAGGGGACTAGGGATCCTCAGGGTGCCCTCTTCTGGCGAAAGACCGACGCCACCCTCCCTAAGCACCGTCCTTGGGGCGAAGCAGGTTGAAAGCCGAACTGTGTCGCCTCGGAAATGCCAGCGAGACGCCCCATTGGCTTGAAGCTCACATTGCATTACAGGATATGCAAATTGGAACCCAAAGAGGGGCGGACCTCTTGAGACCTACGGTGAACGGCGGGATTCTCGAGGCCCGCACACCCTCCCCACCGCCGTCGCCGGCGAGCGTGAGGACCCCGCCCCGCCCACGTTCGCTGAGCAGGCCGGGTCCGCGGGGCCGGGTCTCCCCCAGACGGTCGGGTCAAACGCCCTTGCCCCGCAGTCTCCAGTGGGAGGAATCATAGGGTGGCATCATAGTTACACTTCCTCAGTCATTCTCGTTCCAATCCACGCATCCCTAAAGGCCTGTGCGTCTTCTCGTCTCTGAAACAAAACGCAATGCGTGAAAGCGGCTCCCTTAACCCGGGCCGGAAGCGCGGGGCCGGAAGTGACGCATGCACCTGCGTATTCCCGCCCTGCCCTTCGTCCGCCGCTCTGTGGCGGGAACCGAGGCGACTGTGCTGACAGCGGCAACTCAGTCACCCTGTCGGGCTGCTCGGGGCTCCCAGAGCCTCATAGTTTCAGATTGGGGAACGGAGCTAAGGCTTCGATACCGCTTGGCCCTTTCATCGTCCCGGAAGCCCCAGGAACGAGCCGGCCGCGTCCTCGCTCCCGAGACGAGCGTCCGAAAGGCCCAGGCATCGCCCGAGAACGCGCGCGGTGAGCCGGGGTATCAGGTGACCGACCAGCCCGAGAGGTTGCGGAGGTTGCCTTCGCCTTCCTCTTCCTCCACTACTGCGCCCGCGATTCCCCGGTCAGGTCTTCCGCCCACGTCGTGGCGCGTGCGGGGCTGGACCGCGCTCCCGCCCCGCTACGCCCTGCCCCCTCGCGACCTGGGGGCACAATGCGGCATCTCCCGGAGCCCTGCTCGGAGCTGGATTACTGTTTAGCAGCCTGTGGCGGAGACGGAGGAATCCAACGCGTTAAAAACCTTGGCTGTTTACAGATATTAACAGTTTATTTTGTTTATTGAGTATATACCCATACGTCAAGCACAGAACTTTGTGTTTGTACAATTATTTTATTTAGCTCAGTTACATTATGAAATAGGCCTTAGCTCCTTTTACAGAAGGGCAGCCTGTGTGTCGTAAATGATAATTACGTCATCAAATATTATGGAGCATCGGTCTTAGACCAGTCAGTGCACTAGGCCTTGGGGATATAGCAGTGAAAAATAAAGAATTGCCACCAAAGCTGGGGATTTTCGGACAAGCTAATGATGCCTTTTTATGCCTAAAAATAGCCTCCTGTTTACCTGCATGTTAATAGTGGTTATCTTCTGGGTGAGATTTTGTATGAATTTGTAAAAGCCAGGCTTTTCCGCAGTGTTTTGATTTCTTCAAATGAGCAAAAACGGCTGTTTCCATTTTAACAGCGGATGCCCAGATGGTAGGACTCTCCAGTAAAACAGGCTCTTGAGTGGAGCTCTAGCCCCCCCCCCCAAAAAAAAAGTGAAGGTTTTCATTTGTGGTCCTAGCTCTCCTAATTGCCGAGTCTGTTCCAGAGTCAACTAGAGCTAGGCCCATGACTAAAATGGAAGAGACCGTAGAGGCCCATGTAGAGTTTGGCCATTAATGACATCATATTTATCGAAATGTTTGGAACTGTTAAAAAAATTTTTCTGACATAAGATTTATCTTTATTCTGTAACTCCTTCATTGTAAATGCATTTTGATTTCCTTAAGCACTTTGGCCTTTTTTATGTCCCTGCAGTCTTTGGTACAATGCATTTAGAGGGTGCTAGCTCATGGGGTGATGTCCTTTATTAAGTAACTATTTGAATATCTTTGCACAAATTTAAGTGTGCTTTCAGGCTGTACTTCCTCATAATGGCTTCAAAAGAGCTTTATTTTTCTGTCTTGCACTTGGTCAGGGTGAAGTAACCATGCAGGCATTTCTAAAAGGCACATCTATCAGTACTAAACCACCAGTGACCAAGGATCGAGGAGTAGCTGCCATTGCTGGAAGTAGTGGAGAAAACAAGAAAGCCAAACCTGTTCCATGGGTGGAAAAATAGTAAGAACTCTTGTGTTTTTGTTGGAATTGCTAATAAATTACATTTCTAATCAGTGTTGATCTTTTTTTTTTTTTTTTAACCTAAGGGGGGATGATTTGCTTGGCTTAGATGTTGTCCTTAAAAATCACTCAATTATGTTGATAGAACCTTGGAACTGAAAGTTACCTTAGAATGATCTAGTTTAATTCCCTTATTTTACGGATGAACTAAGTCTTCTCTATAACTCAGGTACAGTTTTAGGGGTTGGGATTATAGCATTGAAGAAAACAGAATTTTTTTAATAAGCTGGCATTTGATCAGGAGTTCTACTTAAGTCCAAATAATCTGTTCCTCTTTCATTACTGATAGGTGGAAATTGTTGAGTTTTTGTTTTTTATACGTTTTGGCAAAAACAATACTTTGAAGTGGCACTTAAATTTCAATCAGCTAAGTGGTATTATGACAAATAGTAGTTGTAACCTGAGGGTTTACAGATTACTTATAGGCCAAATAAGACCCTCATGTTTTGTTTGGCACTGACAATTCTTTTAAAAATGGCAAATTTCACATAAAAATCTAGATTTTTTTAAATTAAAAAATATACAAGGGGAGAAAAAATATCTAGGTTTTCAGCCTTTCTGGAGATTAGGCAACACTAGGTGCAAATTCTCACCTGACAACAGTTGGATGGACTTGGATACTGCTCCTCATTTTGGAAAGATCGTATGTTCCTCAGTACACCATAGTCCCTATTTTCTCTTGCCTTATACTCTGCTTTCTTCACTCTTGTTGTCTACTTGGCCTCTGCGAATATTTGAATATAAAACTAGTTTATAACATACACTGGTTTTCCTAGAAAACATTATCTAACATGAAATTCATGCCTGGCACTGACCCGATTCATTAGAAAAATATGACTGAGAAGGAGTTTTTGATTAGTAAACTAAGCACAAAGCCTAATCTTAGGGTTGGGAATGTAACTGTTCTAGCTTCTCTTAAAAATCAGTAGTTAATGATTTAAAGTGAAAATTATATGTTATACTTCATATTGGTTAAACTTATTTGAGCCCTCAATGAAGTGAATAGATATTCATTTTTTTATGCAGTTGAGTAATGGAAGAAATTTGTATTAACCAATTAACAATGTAATAACTATGTTTATGTAACTGTATTAACCAAAATAGTTGCCTATCCTTAGGTTACTAAATAATTCTCCCTTTTCAGCTTAGGTGCATGATCTTGTCAAAATATAATATTCCTGCCTGGTGGGTGGCTTAGTTAATTGGAGCATCTTCCCTTGCACCAAAAGGTTGCGGGTTCAATTCCCATTCAGGGCACATACTTAGGTTGTGGGTTCCAACCCCAGTCAGGGTGCCTACAGGAGGCAACCAATGTTTCTCTCTCACATTGATGTTTCTCTTTTTTTTCTCTTCCTCTCTCTCCCTCCTCTCTTGTCTGTCTAAAAAAGTCAATAAAAAACATATCCTTGGGTGAAGGTTAGTATATATATATAAATAATATCACTTTATTTTTTTTAATTTTTTTAATCCTCACCTGAGGATATTTTTTCCATTGCTTTTCAGAGAGAGTGGAAGGAGGGGAAAGAGAGAGAGAAAGAGAAAGAGAAACATTAATGTGAGAGAGACACATCGATTCGTTGCCTCCCTGGGGATCGAGCGTGTCACCGGGGTACATGCCCTTGGCTGGAATTGAACCCGGGGCCCTTCAGCCCATGGGCTGACACTCTAACCACTGAGCCAGACCAGCCAGGGTGTAAGTGTTCACTTTAAATTTTTAACTAGTTGGCATTTGTAGTGTAATAAAATAAAATCCTTTTGCTTAATTTATGTAAGCATAACAGATGCAAACTATGTGTCTAGAAAGTGAAAAATTACTTCACTCCTTTAGTATGTATTTGTTTAAGGTAAATACAAATGGGGTTTCCACCTACTTCCAATTATGAAAGTTTCATTTTATTACCAATATATGAGAATTATCATCGGTATTTTAGCAAAAAGAACACTTGGAGACTTTTCTGTGGGGTGTTTTTTTTACAGTCGCCCAAAATGTGTGGATGAAGTTGCTTTCCAGGAAGAAGTGGTTGCAGTGCTGAAAAAGTCTTTAGAAGGAGCTGATGTGAGTAGTAACAGGTGATATTTAATGTCATTGGGAGATTTAAGACTTAATTTATTCACCCTCTTCCTTCCTTTATGACCCCCCAACCCCTTTAAATACTATGCTGTGTATACAGTGGGCTCTAGATGACTATTTGTACAATGAATGATTAGTTCAACAAGTATTTGTTGAACATCTCCAATTCTATCCTATGGCATTGTTATATAGTACTCATATATAGACCATTGAGCGAGACAGACTGTGGATCCCTTTACTCATGCACTTTTATTTTGATAATCTTAAAAATAAAGGAGCCTAGGAGTGTTTTTTTTGGGTTTTGTTTTTCAGTGAATCTCATAGTTTGTATCTTAAGCTACTTGTTACCAATGTAACAGTAATAGTCTTCTAATTGATATGGTTATCTATATGTTGATTTATTTGTTTTGCATATATTGAGTACTTCACAAGATGCTGAGAGTACAGATGTGAAAAGAAAAAAATGATTCTTGACCTTCTTATGCTTACTATCTGGTAAGGTAGACAGGTATTTTACAATTAAACCCAATAGTTAAATAAATAATAAATAATTGCTAATTGCATCCAGTGCAACAAAGACTGATGAGAGATTAACGGAGGAGACCCATTTTAGATTGGGTTGTCAGGGAAGGCTTCTGACTTGTAATGCAGTAGGAATTGGCCAGGCAGAATAAAGGAGTCAGACCCTAGCTTGTAGGGGACAGCATATGTGCAGGCCATAAAGTGTTTAGTTACTGGAGGTCATTGTAAATTGGAGTCTAGAAGGTAAGAGAAGCAGTGAGCAGATCATGGATGTCTTTGAAGGCTGTGGTAAGCCAACTGATTTGTCTGCTTTTGTTTTCCTACGTGGAGTATGAAGCCACTGAATAGTTGTAAGTAGCAAGAAGATTGACTTTGATTTGGGTGAAGAATGAATGGATGGGAAAGGGTGGAATGTGGGGGTTAGGCAAGAGTAGAAGCAAATAAACTACTGCTTAGTTTCCTGTGTGCAGTTATTTCCCTACATGAAAGGACATACTGAAGAATGTACGGTTTTGTAAGAGAGGTCATTAGAATTTAGTACGTTTGTTAATCTGTACCACAGATCAGTTGCCTGCTTGTTGAGCTGCCAAGCTAGCTAGATATAATGTATAAAAGAAGAAAACAGTTATTTAATCTTACTCTTTCTTTCTCTTACAAATTCTCCCTGATATATGCAGGCATTCTACAGGGTACATGATCATGATGTGGAGTGCTACCTGGCATTTAATACATATTTAGCTCTTTTAATGTTTCTTTTCTTGCAACTTCAGCTCATTCAAAGCCCTACTATGTCTTTTCACTCCTTTTTCCTCATTATTGGCCAAATCCAATTATTCCTTTGTTCTATTACCTCTTTGAAATAACTGACATCTTTTAAAATATAAAATCTTGCCCAATGCTAAGTAAAGGGGTGGGATAGAGACCTGACAGAAGCCTGGGATTCCCTTCAGAAATAAAAGGTTTCTAATTTCAGCTTTGAAAATTCCACCTAAGTAGATTAGGTATAGGGCAATCATAAATATGATTCAGCTTAAAATATTAGAAAGACATGCTGGGGAAAAAGTCATAGTATTATGTGGAAAAGTGGGATTTAGAAAGTGTGAATGCTATGATACCAGTTATATTAAGAAATCTGTTTATTAAGATACTTGTGCCCTCTCTATTGGGAAAATTATTGCACTGTTCCAGACATTTCCAGTCTTCATTTATTTGTGCCAGAGTACAATTTTTAAAAAATAAAATTTAACCTCTACAGCTCCCTAATCTCCTGTTTTACGGGCCACCTGGAACGGGAAAAACATCCACTATTTTGGCAGCAGCTAGGGAACTCTTTGGGTAAGTTGAAATAGCTCTCTTTTTTAGACTTGACACTGAAAATCTCTAGTACTGCTTTTCTTTCTCTAAAAATTTGCCTTTGGTTTTTCTGTGAAATTGTTGGGTTTGTTTTTGTTTCTGAATTTTTTATTAATCCAGCGGGCCCATTTCCAGTTCCTCCTCTCCAGTAAATTAGCTTGTCTACATCTTTTGTAACCTTCATTCTGAACCTTATTCAAATGTTTGAATATATTACACACAGGGAACCTGGTGATTTTTTTAAATCCTTACCTGAGGATAAGTTTTCATTGATTTTTAGGGGGGGTGGGGGAGGTGGGGAAGGGAGAGAGAGAACATTGATTAAGAAACATTGATCCATTTTCTTGGTATGCACCTCCACCAGGGATTGAACCCACAACCTGGGTATGTGCCGTGAGTGGGAATCAAACCCACAACCTTTTGGTGCACGGGATGATGCTCTAACCAACTGAGCCACCAGGCCAGGACGTGATTTTTTTTTTATTATGATTTTGGGCCCAGAAAACCCAACCTATCTCCAGTCACGTCAATAGTTTTATCACACTCCCTTAATGATTGTGTTCACGTCTGTGTTGTGTAATCAAATCTGTTGTGTATGATACTACTGACCCGCACCACCTCTTCTTGAGTTCCTTCTTGCTCTGGCTTTCCTAGGCCCTGCCTCTGGAGTGGCTAGGCCAGCTCCTTGCCCTTGGGCATCCTGAGTGTAAGCAGAGTGTGCAGTAGCTGATGCAGTATGGTTCCAGGTACAGCAGAAAATCTCTGAGCCACCTTCCAAGAATTCTCTTCCCAGATCCTGTCTTGGCTTAGCCAACATCGTCTAGGAGCCCTTTACCTATAAAAGATACCAGCCCAGGTCTAATACCCATGCAACATGCTCCAATATAGCAACGGTATCTTGAATTTATCCAGAATTTTTATATTAGGATATGACCAAAGGATACATCTGAAATCCTACATATGAAAATAATTAGATGCCTCTGCAACCACCAAATATGAGAAGACAAAAGTTGAAGCTGCTGTGAACCTAATATTGTATTTATTTGACAGGAACTTTTGTTTCTTAAGGAAATTGTAAGGTTTTTGATTATTCCACAACTCCTCAGTTAGAACCAGCCTTAGCAATGTAGTCATAATGAAATTATTAAGTAATTTATTATTAGTTATTCTAGAGTAGGTCAGTATAAATTATATAACTTTTAAAATATCCTTTTAAAAAGAATGCTTGTCCTTACAGAACTAAAAGAACTTACTTTAATTATAAATTTTAAATTTAATAGTATATGTGGTTTTAAAATAGAAAACATATGCACAGTTTTATAAATGTTTATGCCCACAGAAAAAATACTTAGGATATTATGCCATTTAGTAAAAATAAAACAAATCTAAATCTAGGGGTTTTTTTAATTTAAAAATATGTATAAATATGTAGAAAAATGACTGGAAGGAAGCTTTCAAAATAGTGCTTTGGGTATGCCAGTTGTTTTAGTTATTTTTTAATTTCTCATATTTTTGCTACTTTTAATAATTTTCTTAAAGACTGACTTTGAAAAAAACTATTCATGTTCTAATCTAGTAATTTTCCTTATAACAAGCTACCCTATGGGGATAATTCAAAATATACTATATTGCAGCATTATTTAAAATTGTAACATACTTAAAACTATCTAAATGTCTAACAATAGAAGGATGCTAAATAAATTAAGTAAATGATGGTACATTCGTAGGATGGAATGTCACATAGTTATTAAAATGGTATTTCTGGAGGTTCTGATGACATGGCAAGATGGTTATGACACGGTACTAAGTAGAAAATTGATTTTAAAATTTTATGCATTATGTGAAATCCATTTACCTATTTTTTTAAAAAAAGCATGGCAGAAAGCCAGAATGTTAACTGCATGTCTCTGCAAAAGAGAAAATACAGAAGCGATTGTGTACCTTCTATTGTTTAGTAGGTGGATTTTAAACTACCGCAGAATGTGCAGATGTTAAAATGTGGTTAATCCTGTTACTTACATGCTCTATGATGTTTCATATTTGCTTCATTTTGACATAGGCATGAACTTTTTCGATTAAGAGTTCTTGAGTTAAATGCATCTGATGAACGTGGAATACAAGTAGTTAGAGAGAAAGTGAAGAATTTTGCTCAATTAACTGTATCAGGAAGTCGTTCAGAGTAAGTAAGCTTATTCCCTTCTCCATACCATGTCATTGTATATGTTTAAAATACAGACTTCTGCCAGATTTACAACTCCTTTTTCATGTTAGATCATATTTTTATCTAAATTATTTAAAGCGAGAAATGACCTTTCCATTATAACTAATTTTGTTTAGCTGTCAAGGGTTTTCCATTGATATTTTGTCTGAAGAGTATTTATTAATCAAATGTGATAGTGTGCTGGTATATATGTAACAAAAATCCTAACTCTTGCTATTGTGTTATTAAAAAAAAATAAGCTATCTTAAGCTTCAGTGTATATTTCAGTTAGGGTGATCAGATAAGTTCTTGTCTAAACTGGGATGCTTTTAGAGTGAAAGGTGGTATTATTAATAATTAAATAGGACTGCCCTGAGTTAAACCGGGATGTTTAGTCAACTGCTAATACTCCTTAGGTGGCAAAGTTTCAAGATTAAATTTTTGGTATCTGGTATTTGAATTTATATCAGAGCACACATTAAGAATTTGTAGAAAGTGTATGACTAATTTTTTATATCTACCTTGAACTGACAATGTATATAAATCATATATCTGATAAGGCACTTAAATCAGGAATATATAAAGATCTCTTACAACTCAATAATAAAAAGACAACCCAGTTTTAAAATGGGCAAAGAATAGACATTACTCCAGAGAAGATCCACATGTAAACATACTTATCAACATCATTAGCCATTGGAGAAATGCCATGCAAAACCATGATGAGATGCCACTTTACACTCACTAGGATGGCTATAATAAAAAATACAGAATATAGTAAGTATTTGCAAGGATGTGGAGAAATTGGAACCCTTATACCTTGCTGATTGTAATGTAAAATGATGCAGCCACTTTGAAAAGTTTGGCTAAGAAGTTAAACATAGAGTTGCCACATGACCCAGTAATTCTAGCCCTAAGTATACCCACAAGAAATGAAAACATGTCTATTCAAAACATGTACACAAATGTTCATAACATTATTCATAATGGTCAAAACATGGGAACAACCCAAATATCCATCAACAAATGAATGGACAAATAAAATGCAGTATATCTATTTGCCATATTATTTGGGATTAAAAAGGAATGAAGTACAGGGATGAACCTTGAAAATACTATGCTAAGTGAAAGAAGTCAATCACAAAAGACAATGTGTTAGATGGATGTCATATGATTCCATTTATATAACTGTCCAGAATAGACAAATCTGGAGGCAGAAAGTAGAGATGATGACTGCCTCTGGCTCAGAGAGTTGGAAGAGAAGAGGAGATTCCTAATGGGCATGGGGTTTCTTCTTGGGATGATGAGTATGTTCTAAAATTAGATTGTGGTGATATGTAAATTAGCACTTCTATGTGTTTTTCTGAATCAGTGGGAAGCCATGTCCTCCTTTTAAAATTGTGATTCTGGATGAAGCAGATTCTATGACCTCAGCAGCTCAGGCAGCTTTAAGACGTACCATGGAAAAAGAGTCTAAAACCACCCGATTCTGTCTCATCTGTAACTATGTCAGTCGGTATGTATATTGCCCTAAAGATAGATGCTGTGCAGCCTTATTTTGATAACCTCCAGTTAGGGAGAGAAAAAAAATATTTCAAGGCTACATTAATATCAACTCCATCAAATCTTGATAAAAAATGAGTTCTTTGGGAGAAATCCTTTAGACACTGACTTGTTTTTTCCAATATTTTACAGAATAATTGAACCTCTGACCTCTAGATGTTCTAAATTCCGCTTCAAACCTCTGTCAGATAAAATTCAACAGCAGCGATTACTAGACATTGCTGATAAAGAAGATGTCAAAATTAGCAATGAGGTAATTACTAATTACTATTATTAGTTATTTGATTACTAATTCCTTTGATGAATGCATATGAAGAGGCCCCGAAAGGAGTCATATGTGTGTTGCTTCAATTTCTGATGCCAATTCTTCAGGCAGTTAAGCTAAATGAACAACAATTGAAATGTCTAGGAATTACAACTTCAATTTTTCTCTTACTATTATAAGTTTATTATCAGTATTTTAGTGACCCAAAACTGGGGCAGATTTCATACATATAATGCAAATTCTGCAACAACAGATCTCTGTATAATGACAAGATTCTAGTCTCCTAGCTAATAACTCCACTTCAAAAACTGATTTGGGCCCTGCCAGCGTGGCTCAGCAGTTGAGCATCGACCTATGATCCAGGAAATCGAGGTTCGATTCTTGGTCAGGGCGTATGCCTGGGTTGCATGTCAACTCCCAGCAGGAGGCATGCAGGAGGCATGCAGGAGGCAGCTGATCAATGACTCTCTCATCATTGATGTTTTCTATCTCATTCTCTGCCTTCTACTCTCTGAAGTCAATAAAGATATATTAAAAAAATAAAAATAAACAGATTTGGTATGATAAAATTCTGGTAGTGATGGAATATAAAGGTCTCTTATTCATTATAACAGAATTTAACCATAATTTCAATTTTCTTTGGTTTATTTAATCAAGGAAGTAGGGTAAGTATAGAACATCTCTGCAAATTTCTTTCAAAGGAAAGAGATCTGTATCCTCCCATTGGACTGAGGCTGTCTACATGAATTCTGCCACTATAGGACTGATAATATTCCCTCAAAAACGGAGAGATTTTATTTCCCCCCACTAACTCTAGGCTAAAATGTAGTGCTTTTCACTTTATTAAAATCAAAAAGCCTTAATTGGTCATCATAGATTAAAAAACGCACACTCATACACATACAAAACCTTTTTCTTTTCAGGGACTGTCTTGTCTTGTTAAAGTATCAGAAGGAGACTTAAGAAAGGCCATTACATTTCTTCAAAGTGCTACTCGATTAACAGGTGGGAAGGAGGTCACAGAGAAGGTGATCACAGACATTGCTGGGGTAAGAGCACTAGTTACTCTGAAATTCTTTTAGATTACATGGCTTTTCGAAAATTTTCATCCAAGTATATACAGAAAGCTTCTTATGTGCTTAGTCCATTCAGGTTGCTATAACAAAATACCATAGGTTGAGTGGCTTACAAACAACAAATTCATTTACTAGTTCTGGAGGCTGGGAAGTCCAAGGTCAGGGTGCCCACAGATTCAGTTCTAGTTCATGAGTTGATCGATGGCCTATATCTTCTGTGGCAGAAGAGCACTCTCTGGGCTGTTTTATGACACTAATCCCATTCATGAGGGTTCCACCCCCAAGACCGAATCGCCTCCCAAAGGCCCACGTCCAGATGCCATCACTTTAGATATTTTAACAAAAATTGGGGGAGGGGGTTACATTTAGTCTAGAGCATGTGCCAAGTACTGAGCTAGGAACAGTATACTTAGTATCAGAATGTTTCAGGAATGTGGCAGTTAGGCTTGATACCCCTTTTCTTACAAATGGAATCTATTCTGATAAAGGGTCATTAGGCACATGCATATTCAACCTAGAGAAATCTTTTATTATAGAAAATGGAAGGGCCACACGTATCTTTGAATACTCCTCTCAGGCCATATTGCATTTTTATACCATAATGAAACAGCATTAGTCCCCTTTTTCTGGGTATTAAGAGATTTTTTTAAATCAATCTCTTCAGTGGCATCTTGACTTAGGAAAAAAGGTACTTTCCCTTAAAATTACTTTGATTTTAACCACTGCTCTGAAGAATCATAGCCTCTAGGATATTGGCCAGTTAAAGCCAGTGGGCCCAAACTTGAGAATGTTTAGAAGCAAAAGAAATTTTGTGTACTTCACAAGAGCCATTCAAGGATTTTAAAAGCCAAAAATGCATCACCTTTATTGCATAATAGTGACTGGATTCATGTACTGGCAGAGCTATCTGGAGAGGATTATTTCAAGTCCAGTAGCTTTCTGGATCACCTCAGGAGCCCAGAATTCAGCTTAAGGCTTAGAGATGGCCCTTTTCTAGTTCCTTGCATTCTCAACTCTGGATTCACAGTACCAGGATAGCAGATTATGTCCTATGTAAGGAAATGTCTTTTTACACAGTGGACCAACCAAGCATAGAACAGAAGGGAGTGGGCCTAGGCTTGGCAGAGTAACGTACAAAATGCTTTTACAAAAATATCCTCTTAGGTAATACCAGCCAAGACAATTGATGGAGTATTTGCTGCATGTCAGAGTGGCTCTTTTGACAAACTAGAAGCTGTGGTAAAGGTAAAGTTCAAGTTACTTTACTATTTTGGGGAAGAGAAAATTAAATGCTGACACCATTTCATTTTGTTATAGGACTTAATAAATGAGGGTCATGCAGCAACTCAGCTTGTAAATCAACTTCATGATGTTGTTGTAGAAAATGATGACCTTTCTGATAAACAGAAGTCCATTATTACAGAAAAACTTGCTGTAAGTAGGCACTGTTGTACATTTCAGCAAAATATACTTGAAAGAGAAATTTACTAAACACCTTTTCTTTATTTTGTAGGAAGTAGATAAATGCTTAGCAGATGGTGCTGATGAACATCTACAATTGATTAGCCTCTGTGCTATTGTGATGCAGCAGTTAACCCAGAATTGTTAAAACTATATTCAGTTCACATCGGGGCTTTTAATAAAAAAAATAACCAAAGCACCTTTAAAGTGAATATACAATTTATTTAACATTCAAACTTCATTAAGACATGTGCAATATGGCAATTTTACTGGGGGTTTAACCCTACCTAGGATATGATTGCTTGCTGGGGCTTAGCAACAGGGTCCAGTTCACACTTAGCACTAATTAAATACTTTATTGAATAAATACAATACCAAACAAAATGCATTCAAATGCTTTCTAAAAAAATAAAAATTAAAAAAAAAAAAATCAATTTTAAAGGCCTTCTATTCAGGCTAATGACAAACACAATAAAGGCAGATAAGCTAGTTTAACATAATTGGCTGATTTTATACAGCACTTATATCTTTTAGTCCACAAGTATATTATTAAATGATAGAGAACATCTAATACAACCATTTCTACAGAACTAGGAAATAAATTTCTAAGAAAGAAAGATTTTACAGACCCCATCTTTTATACCCAACCCCAACAGTCTAACTCTAAAGAGGATAAAGCCAGTGACTTTCCTCACAAGAGCTCACGACTAAAGTCGCTTTGCTATCAAAATCTGTATTTCTGATCCGTTATGAGCATTGAGACAAGATTCAAATATTCCCAAAGAAAGAAGCACAATGCACGTTGTGATCGCCTATTCAGCAACAGCGAGCACTGCATTCAAAACTATCTCATCCCAGGAATTAAATAAGGTCAGCCACATTCATTGGCATTTCCTCCACTGTAGTATTGTAGAAAGTCTCAATGTCCCGAAGAATCCTCTTGTCTTCTTCAGTAACAAAGTTTATAGCCACACCTTTCCTCCCAAATCGACCCCCTCTGCCAATTCTGTGTAAGAAAAGAAACCAGCAATTAGAATGTTACTTCTAACAGAATGCATGAACTACTGAACATGATGATCCACTTGTTAACCATCAGCTGCTGTTTACTTATCAAGGTTATAGTTCGTGCTTCTAATTGGAGCACTATCTGCTAATCAATATCTAGAGAAAAAAAATCTTCCTTTGCAGTTAGTGCCAAAAGGATTCAAAGCTTGTCTTGTCTGGCTGCAAAATGAGATTTTATCAGGTGTCTTGAGCATTATTATTTTTAAAGCAGATGACAGTATTGTGTTTGGGGTAGTGAAATTAAAAAGCCCATACCAAAGTGGGCCAGCCAAGAGCAGAAGTCAGCCTGGGACAGATGTAAACACACCAGGGATAAAACAAAAAAGAACAGTTATGTAATCCATATCCGCGAACTTCTGGAACTGTAAACTGTAAATACAAATGCTGCAAGGTTAACTATTGCCTAAACTTACAACTTTTTCCAGTGGGAAAACAAGTATTTGGTATGGTAACCCAAACTCATCACTGCTTTTTTGCTCAGTTTCACACGTTGTAACTCAAATTACTCAAACGTGTTTACCTCCAGAACAACTTTCTACCTTCCTGATAGAAACCAGACAATACAAACCACCTAATAGGCTAATATACAAAAATGCCTTGGCTGGAACAACTTAAAAATATCAAATAATCATGACAAAAGAAAAACAAATATAAATACCGACTCGCTCTTTATTCAAACAGTGTGCTGTTTCGCTTATGATTCCACGTCCTAAATTACGTCAACGCCGTTTCTGAGTGCCATCTCGTCATCAACTGCTGCTATCGACTCCTGTATTTTTTAAAAAGTCTTTTTTTACATCATATAACAAAGTACAATTCAATTTATTTAGGGATAAAGCCACTATAACTAAACCAGGGACTGCTCAAATTGCTACCAGACGACACCAAGAAAAATCCCAACTATAGAGTAATCACCAAGAAAGCACATGGACACACAAGAGCATCACTAAAAATAAAGCTCAAAAATAAGCTAAGACCAACAGATCTAAAACAATCTAATCCCTATGTATGAAAGCCCACAATTTGGGCAACATTTACAACTGTTTTCCCACTGTGCATGACCAGTCTTCCCAAGTACAATTTTTAATTTCATCTTACCAAGTTACTGTGTCTATAGGCTGAGCCAATTCCCTGATTTGAGGTTACCTTTCACACAAATCGGTCAGAAGGAAAGCAATACATGAACTCATTTTACCAATACAGTAATAGTCAAGGTGCCATCTACTCACCTGTGAATATAGTTTTCACGATTGGTAGGTAGATCATAGTTTATAACCAATGAAACTTGTTGCACATCAATCCCACGAGCCTGAAACATAATGTATGATGTTCAAATTCTAATTGATAAACTAGACACCTATGTAATGTAGGCCACAGAATAGTAGTGAACTATAATGTTTAGTGATATAGCCCACTGTGGAGTGTGGTCTTCTTTACTCTCCCAAATAGCCCAAGCTGGTAAAGGTTATTAAAAAACCTTCCCCCAAAAATACCTTTTGGTAGATTAAAATGAGTAGTAAGACTTACTTACCAACAAGTCAGTAGTGATCAGAACACGGCTTGACCCTGATCGGAATTCCCTCATGATAACATCTCTTTCCTTCTGGTCCATGTCACCATGCTGCAATTTAAAAAACCTTCATTCAAGAATCACCAGTCAAATCAATTATCTAATTTTAACAACATGTATGAGACCAAGCGTCCCTGGCTGCTACAGGAGTCTAGCAGACAGGTATAGTTAAGAAACAACTTTATTTTGAGCAGGGGGAACGACAACACAGCACTTAGCAGCTATATTGTAGTCTGAATCCTGCTTTAATGAAAAGACATTGTAATTACCATTACTAAAGCAGAACACCTCTTACCAGAGCAGAAACTGTGAAGTCCCTGGCATGCATTTTCTCAGTGAGCCAGTCCACCTTGCGCCTTGTATTGAGAAAAATAACAGCCTGTGTAATCGTCAATGTCTCGTACAAGTCACAAAGTGTATCCAACTTCCATTCCTACAGTATTTCAAAGAAAGAAGTCATTAAAACAATTTTGTTTTCAACTTACAATCAGTAGAAAGTCACTGTTAGGCTAGGCTGTTTGAACACATGTTGCACCAAATTTTAAGACAAAGGACATTGGACATTAAGAAAGAGGTCCACCCCAGTCTTTATCATCTAGTGCTGTTACTGTTCTTCTTGTGTGTACTCTGCTAGCATTATTACAAAAACCAAGATGTGATCCTAGCTTCTGCAATTTTAGCACAGTGCTTATACAAGAAGGTAAAAAACCTGGCTACATTTTTTATGTGTAATAAATTAGACAAATTACCTCTCTTTCAACGTTAATATAAAACTGTTTGATTCCTTCAAGGGTCAATTCTTCCTTTTTCACCAGAATTCGAATTGGATCTCTCATGAATTTTTTAGTCACTTCCAACACATCAGTTGGCATCGTGGCAGAAAGCAACACAACCTTAAAAAAAAGACAGTGATGTTGTCACACAAGTAGTTAGCAGAACTTCTACGGTACTCAAAAAAACCATGTTTGAGACCAAGCGTCTCTGTCTAGCTATGGAATTGTGCTAGACAGAGATAGTTATGCATCAATTGCTTTAAGCAGGGGGAACGACAATAAAACACTTCAGTTGTATTGTAACAGTTCCTGCATTAAACCTAACCTCCAGCTATGGGGGAGGAGGTGAAATAAAGCTCACCTGAATACTTGTATTTAATTTTTGGAAAATCTCATAGATTTGATCCTTAAATCCCCGGCTCAACATTTCATCTGCTTCATCCAAAACAAACATTTTGATCCATTTTGGAGCTGTTAAAAAGAAAAATCATACTATCATCTCTAGAGATACTATAGATTCTCAGAGATACTATTATAGTTAAAAAAAAAAAAAAGTACACACAATTGACAGCAATACTTACAAAGATATCTTCTGTTTAACATATCAAACACTCTCCCTGGTGTACCAACAACAATATGTGGTGCTTCAGCCTGCAGTTTTTGCATTTCATTGCGAACATTGGTTCCACCAATGCAGGCATGACAAGTTGCTCCCATGTAGTCTCCAAGTGCCAGAATTACCTTTTGGATCTAAAAGGCAAAAGCCTCAATTACCCAACAGAATTACAGACTTTGACTAAACTTGCAAAGCATAATGGCAAATATCTGGTCTACAAACAGCTTTTATGCATGCATAGCACTTAACTACTTCCAAGCTCAGAATGCAGACTGATCTGCTTCAAGATAAAATTCCCTTGAAATGTCCTCTTGTGCCTTGTCACACTTGGGATCCTACTGCCCCAGGTACCAGCTAGATTAATTAAGAACTAAAAACATGTCCTTTATATTCTTCGTTGTGTAGAGAGATGTAAGTACTGGATCAAGCTCGGCAAATACAGCTAAGACAAATTGTTGATACTTTAATTTTTCCCACAGGGCAGTGACATATATAATCTTGACCTCAATAAAGCCTACAGTTTTATTAGCAATGTACACTTCAAAGCCTACATTAGCAGTGAGTCTTTAAAACATATCATGCAAAAGATGATGCATCACAAACTAGTAACATGTCACTGCAGTTTTCATGTTGCACAACTGCATTCAAACTTAAAATGAGAACAGATCTAGTCCACCCTGAATAGAAAGCTTTAGTTTCTCCATCTATTATATAACCCTGCAAACACTATTTGCACACCCAGTTCCTATTTAATTCTTAATAAAAACTCCCTGCATGCATGGACAGTTAAAAGGAGGGCTCTGATAGGACCAATTTACACTAAGTTTTAAATTCTTCAGTTGTGAAACCTGAAACCTATGCAACACGCAAGCAGTTTTTTGAACTACACTATCAATACCTGTTGTGCCAGTTCTCTGGTGGGGGCCAATACTAGTGCTTGGGTCTCCTTGAACTCAATCTCCAACTGTTGCAGGATGGAAATAGCAAATGTGGCTGTCTTGCCAGTACCTGACTGAGCTTGAGCAATCACATCATACCCTAAAAAAAGTAGGATACATATTTACCGATCCCACATCAAACCGTCACTTCTAGTTTACACTATGTATTCCATTTGGAACATGAATTACGCCCAAATAATCAAGTGATCAGCATGAGTATTCTCTTCATTTCAGGTCAGTCCCGAAAGATGATTGCCATCATTTCACTTTAAGGAATACAAGTAGGTACTAGTCCCCCAGAAGTTATTTTCCCTTTTATGGTCCAGGTCTATGTAAAACAATGATTTCGTTTTTAAAAATGCCAATGAGTCCTTTTACCTTTAATGCAAGGAATAATAGCTCTCTGCTGAATAGCTGAAGGCTTCTCAAAACCATAAGCATAGATGCCCCGAAGAAGAGACTCCTTTAAATTCATATCGTCAAAGTTATCAACAATCTCATTCCAGTTGCTCTATAAAAAAATAAAAATCGAAAAGGGAATAAATAGGATGAACAAACTCACCTTTCCAGAGTTTCAAAATCCACACACATTTCTTACCTCGATGACACCATCGGGGTCCATTCCCTCTGGGCCGCCATGTTCTCTGCAGACAAAAAAGACCGCAGTTAGACAACATCCCTTTCCCAAGCCACCCAACTGCACGTTAGGGGGACAGCCCTTTACAACCTGTCAGGTCAGGCTACCCTCTCCTGCACGTGTTCCCTTCCGACTAAGAGAGCAAAGGAAGCTGCGGGAGCAGAGCACACAATTCATTTACTGCACGCCAGCCCAAAGATTAAGAACTGGGAACCGGCGGAAAAGCTCCGTGGACGCCGGCGCTCCCGTCTCGGCGGCGGGCCGTCTCGCGAGAGCTCCACACGCCCAGCTCCGCCCCTTACAATGCGCAAGCCGAGTGATTGACGCGGGCAAAGGCCTGGCGAGGGCTATGCCAACGGTTCACCCGGACCCCGTCGCCGGTCCGTTCTCGGCGCACCTTCGGGCCGCGTCTAATGGGCGCTGTCGCCCTCCCCCCGCCCCACTTAAACATTAGCACTCCAACTCGCGCCGTTGGCCGCAAATAAAGGTTAGGGCTGGTTACACTGGACCGAATACGGACTGCGCCACGGCTTTAACCAAATGTCAGCTCCGTATGGGCACGGGAAGCGGCCGGGACGACAAAGCGTCTTCGGGAGAAGACACCACACCAATCCGTCTTCCTACCCTTGCCGGTCTCCCTGCAGCCCGGGGCCCTACCCATCATGGAAGCTTCTCGAAGGACACAGGGGTACCGTACCCCAAGGAAACGCCTACGAACCCGAGTTCCCTGCCTCCACGCCACGTACTACAATCTCCAATGGCGCCACATGACCTTCACCAACGAGCACCGCGGAAAAAGTGCCGTACCTGTTATAATCCGCGGAGCCACCAGACATGTTCCGAAAAACCACTCAGCGCCCGACTGAAAAGACAGCGGGACCGTGCCACCCGTTTTTTATAGCCTCGCGGCCGGAACCCGTTTTCTGCGGAGGAATTTTCTCGTCGCTCTTCGTTAGCTACAAAATTGTGGTCCTGGGGTCCTTACCTTAGAAAATAGCCTAAGCAAGTTGGTGGGAAAATCCAGGTTGGGTATTTGAAGATGCTATAGGGTCGCTGGAAATCCCAGGACCCTGGGGGGAGGATGGGACTCTTTGCTTGGAGGCGGAAGAATATTGCAGCAAACGGTGTCCACACAGAGGTCCCCTCCCACCCTGCTCCTACGGGGTTTCCGCGTCCCCGACGCAGAGGAGCCCGGCCGGACAGGGAGGCGGAAGCCCCGGCGCGCTGCGGGCGCGCGGGCGGCCGGGTCAGTGGGCTGCGCGGGGCGCTCGCGGGGGGCGCTCGCCGCCGGAGGGCAGGCGCCTCGCGTTCTGCGCTGGACGCGGCTCGGGTTATTCCGCCCGAGCAAATAGCGCTGGGAAAAGGCTCTTATTTTGACAATAAAGAGCCGCCGGGTCTTTGGCCCAAGCGTTTAACATCCATTTGGATATTAAAAGTGTGAAAGTCCCGCTGGGGAAAATGTGGGCACCCGGTGCTTCCCAGAGAAGCGGCTCGCCGGGCATGGGGCCGGGCGAGTGAAAACGTGCGGTGACATTTGCAAATGTCTTTGGAGCAGCCAACTCTCTTCTTCCCTGGTTGCCTCTGGAATCTACCTCTCTTTACAATAATGCTAATAATTTTCACAGGCGCGAGGAACGCCTGGTAAAATCCTTGTAAACTTCTGTAAATGTAAAATAGCAAAGGAGGAGTGATTTTCCTTACAAGGAAGGAGAGTTAAATGGATGCTTCTGACAGATACAACTCCATGCTGTTTTGGAACCATAGGTTTTGGTTCTGGTCTATGTTGGTCTTTTTTTTTAAAGACAGTTTTAATTCCTTATACTAATGTTGATTTATTGAAATTGAGATCAATACAACACTGGCTGTTTGAATAAACTGCGTGATTCTTTAAGCTCTAGAGGTTTCCAGCTGTAGTCTGTGGAGGAAAAAGGGCCACATGCTGACCTGACTAGCTCAGGCAATGCCTGCCTGGCGGCCTTGCAAACTCAGAGACCTAAAGTAACCACAAAGGCTGGTCCGAAATTAAAACTTTTTAACTAAAAAGCAGTTTATGGTGGGTAGTCATGTCCTAGGCCGGTATCTTCCCTGACAAAGGTCAATCTTTACCTTAATTGAGTCTGTCTATTGTCTTTCCGCATCTACGATAACATATTGTTGGAATGTCAAAGTAACTTTCCTCTTTCCAGACCCCGTCAAAGCACAGGCACTGCTCTGGAGAGACCACAAATCCCCTCATTGTTATAGAGTTAGTTGTTGACTGTTAACTGTCCTGCACCCACCTAAGTAAAAGAAGTGTTTCAATCATTTTACTGTTTATCCAACCTCCGAGGTTTCCCTACTTTGCTTTTTCTTGCCTCCCTAATCTATCATCAATGTATTTCATGTAACCCACTTATCTCTCCTCTTTGTATTGTAATATGTAAAATAAGGTGCAAAACTGTCATTCTCCAGAGCATTATCTCAATCCATTGAGATTCTTGCTCCCTGGCATGTATTGACAGTTTGGCTCAGATAAACTCACAACAGGTTTGAATGTTTCTTACGTTAACAAGTCTTAACCGAGGCCCATTGGAAAAAACAAAATACAATGTATTTGCTCATTTAACTTTTAAATACAATCCTTCTCATGCTGCAAGTTATCGTGAATACTCAGGAAAACATTTTCTCAATTCAGAAGACCAAGCTAAAGTCTGAGAACTGGAAAAACTGACTCTTGTCTATAATTGTATATCACATTTGACAGGCTACTTGGTTCTAAATACCACATGTATTTTTTTACCCATTTATTTATTTATTTGAAAATTATTGTGCCAGAAACTGCCCTGGCACGGTCTGGAATGTGTAAACCACTTGTTCTTAAGTGTTTTTGGTTGGGGAGGGTAAGACCTTGTGATTTATCATCTGGCTGTAAATTGTTAAGCTATCTGTCTCAGTTTCCCCATTCCACTTGTCAAGGAATTTTCCTAGCTTCTTGCTAATCTGTCTCAGAATCGTGTATGGTTAAAAGTAATTGTCCAGGGTCTCAAGCACAGAGGAATAAAGAAGAGTGGCAACAATGTCACAAATGCATATAAATTTGTAGGGTTTATACCCTACTATTAAAGAGGCCAACCAGAGGCCAAGGAGCAAACCCTGGCCCTGTCCTTATGGAGAGGCCCTTCACAGCATCCTCGGATATAGATGAGAGGACAGTATCTTCTCAGGTCCTCCCCCTGCACATGTGGCCAACCCCCCACCTCCTAAGTACCAGTCCCAGGCCTGTGCCAATCACATTCCCTTTGGGAAGCTGCTGTGCCCTTCCCCCTGCCACACACATATGTAATCTACCTGGAGAATCCTCAGGTACCTGGATGGGAACCCTGGAATATGAACCCTCTAAGGTGAAGTACATTCCTGTTTCCTGCCTTTCTCCAGGCAGCCTCCAGCTCCAGCAGCAGTTGACCTCCTCTGATTCTGATTCAGATCCTCAACTTAAAGAAAATTAGAATCTGGATCCCAAATCTGTCTGAAAGGCAATAGAAATAAAAATACTGCAATTCTTTTTTTTTTAATCCTCACCTGAAGGTATTCCCCCCCCCCCCATTGCTTTTGAGAGAGAATGGAAGGGAAAGAGAGAGAGAAAAACATCAATGTGAAAGAGACACACGGACTGGTTGGCTCCCGCTCCTGGGATCAGCCTGCAGCCGAGGCACGTGCCCTTGGCTGGAATCAAACCCTTCGGTCTGACAGTCGATGCTCTAACCACTGAGCGAAACCAGCCAGGGTAAAAGTACAATTCTAAACACCCATGACTCTTATTTCCCTTCCCAATGTAATGGGAATAAATGTGAAATTAAATGAGAAAAAAGAAAAAGCAGGCTTCAGGAATTCCTTTCTCCATGTATTAGGCATTGTTTCCTCATTCAATCTGGCTAGTCTCAAGATTTTTTTCTGCAAAGATAGTAAAATAGTAGATCTCTGAACTGAGGCCCCTTATGAAACTGTACTTAAAATTTGGTGGTCAACATAGAGAACTAAGGTTTTGCCGTCTGGTACTATTAGACTTGGGGAAGGGCCACGTTCATACTCAAAGGTCTACCTACTACCCCAGAGAGAGGGTTTTGCTGTGCCATAATGATTTACTTTTCTGTTCTAGTTGCAGCTACGTCACCAGGCCTGGCAAAGGCCTACCACAGGCATCTACTGGACAATCTATTCCGTTACTGTTGGCACCAAATGGAGAGTTCTGTTTGGGTCATATTAAGTCTGACATTCAAGTAGAGATGTTGAGGAGGCAGTTGTATATATGAGTCTGTGGTCCTGGGGGTGGGCCAAAGAAATCAGTAAGATCTCAATTTAGGAGTCACTGGTATATGTAGACATTGAAAATCGTTGAACTGGATAGTATCACCTAGGGAGTATGTGTAGAATTATAGGAGCTTGGTGGCAGACGGAGTCCAGAGGTGTTTAACATTTAAAGTTCAGTAAAGTAAGTTCAGGAGTAAGTCCACGAAGAAGCCTGAGCAGAAAGAGAAGCGTGTGCCAGACCAAGAGAATGGAGGGTTTCAAGGAAGGTGTGCTCATCTGTTCAAGTGCTGATGAAAAACTGAGTACATGACTACCAAGAACTGACCACTGGGTTTGTGAGATGAATGTTATTGGTAAGGTTGGTTGGAGCAGTTTCAGTGGCAGAGATGAAAGCTTTATTTGTGTGGATGAAAGAGAAAATGGGGAATTAAGTTTCCACGGGTAGTGAACTGATACGATTTGGAAATCCACCTGTAGTAACTCCCAGGAGTGCTGGGTAAATCACAACAAGAATTATTTTCAATTTATAGCTGAACTTTTAAAAGGGGTATTGCAGATACCCAAAATGAAGAGGGAAATGAAAATAAGACCAGTAAGCATACAAGCAGACTCTATGGCTACCCAAGGCCTTAACTGGTTTTAGTAATCTAGGGGCTTCATTTTTTATTATTTTATTTTATTTTAAATATATTTTTATTGATTTCAGAGAGAGGAAAGAAGAGGGAGAGAGAGAGAGAAACATCAATGATGAGTCATTGATCAAGCTCACAACCCGGGCATGTGCCCTGCCCAGTAATCAAACCCCGATCTCCTGGATCCTAGGTCGACACTCAACTGCTGAGCCACGCCCAGCCAGGCAGGGGCTTCATTTTTTTTTTTTTTTTATAATATATCTTTATTGATTTCAGAGAGAGGAAGAGAGAGAGACAGAAACATCAATGATGAGGGAGTCATTGACCGAGCCCACAACCCAGGCATGTGCCCTGACCGGGAATCGAACCCTGATCGCCTGGATCCTAGGTCGACACTCAACCTCTGAGCCACGCCCGGCCGGGCGGGGCTTCAGTTTTTGAAAATCAATTTTTTATTTTGGAATAATTTTAGGTTTGCAGAAAAGTTGCATAGCACACAGAATTCCTGTATACGCCCTCCCCCCCCCCCCCAGGTTTCCCCATTGTTAACATCTTAGAGTCCAGTTCCTCAACAGGTTTGGAGTTTGAATTTATTTTACAATAAAGTCCCCTGAACCCCAAGCTGAGAACTTCACATAAAAATGTGTCCAAGCAAAGTGACACTCCAAGACTCTTGGCAGAAGTCAGCAGAGATCTACCAGGAGGACTCTTTCTCACACAGGGCGCAGTGGGTTCTCTTAGGAAAAAGCGGGCCCTGCTACAGATGAGCTCATAACCAAAACATACATGGAAACAACTCACCATGCATGAGAGTCAGTACTTAAAACAAGAGGCAGGATTCAGTGGCCATGAGATTCAGATAATAGAATTCCTAAGAAAAAAATAGGACACTATACAAAGAACAACTTGGAGGGGGAAGAGGGGAGGGGGGAGCAGAGCTCCTCCTCTTCTCCAGTCTTTTCTCTTTGTATCCCCCCTCTTCTCCTTTCCCCTGTGCTCTTCTCTTTCTCCTCCCCTTCCTTCCTTTTAATCACGATCAACCTGGGAGAAGAGCCAAAAATCATTTTCTAACTTAATAAAGAAAATGCACAAGTATTTATATCTTCCAGAAAAGAAAAGACAATAATTTAAATATTATTACCAGACCAGTAATTTACTAAGCATGACAACCAGCACGATATTAAACTTATAGAAGAAGACACAACTACAATCTCCTAACTAATGCTTCAAACTCATTGTACAATTTTTCAGTCCCTAATTTCCTGAAAGTGTAACAATCCACTCGCCTAATAGGCCCCAGCTCCCAGGGGGGTACAATTTGACAACTTATTTTTGCTTACAAGATTTTATCCTTTGTGATTTAATGTTGTGATATATCTCTGAGGGGTCCTTTAATGTGAAGGTTTTTGCAGGTAGCACTTTCCCTAGGACAGCTTCACCTTTTGTGTCACAACCATTTTCCTCATTTATGTTGTTAAGTTCACCTTCACAAAATTCCTCTGGCTGCGTACCTAGAGCCTCTAGAATTGCAGCTTTATCAACATCCCATCACATCCAATTTCACTCCTAGCAATATCACTTTACCTTTCTTTGCTGCACTTTCACCTTTATTGGACAATTCCCTCTTTCAATCATCCGTTTTTGTAAAATGTCATATGAGTTTATCACTGGAGACAAAGAAGCAACTACATACTTTGCTAGACTGTGGAAACTGAGTAACAGATGCACAGAGACTTTGACAGAATTCATGTGATTGGCCACTGCCCATGACACACAGCTGTTATTTCTCTGGTGCTTTGAAGACAGTGAAGTTTGTACAATGTAATTACCCACAGGTAATATACTATGGTAACTAAAATTTGCACGGTGTTGGCCCGGGCCAGTGGCTCAGTTGGTTGGAGCTTCATCCCATCCACCAAAATGTTGCGAGTTTGACCCCTGGTTGGGGCATGTATGGGAGGTAACTGATCAATGTTTCTCTCTCATATCAGCCTCTCTCTCTCTCTCTCTCTCTGTGTCTCTTTCTTCCTTCCTCCCTCTAAGCATGTCCATGGGTGAAGATTAAAAAATAATAATAATAAATAAAATAAAATTGGCACGGTGTTGTTGAGAGACTGGTCTTAGTTTAACAAGACTGAAATTTAGGCCTATCAGAACTGTGCAAAGCCAGGATTGCCTATACTCATTTCCTGGTTGGTTTCCAGCCGAGAGGTTAGCCACATAGAAGTTCTACCGTAATCATTTCGTAGTCTTTGGAACCAATTCACTAAGGCCAAAGGTGGCCAAGGCCGAATTTTGATATATGCAAAAGTAAGTCTGTACTTAGGAGAAACAAAGTACAATCTAATTTCTAAGAAACAAATAAGGAGTCTGAAAGAAGATTTTTGTCTTAACAAGCAGGCAGTTTGAATGTCCTATTGGGAATTTCCCTTTATTAGTCCTTCATTCCTCAGCCCCTCTCCCTTTAGTCATCAAAACAATTATTTTTAAATCCTCACCCGAAGATATGTTTTTAAAATTTCTCTTTATTGTTGAAATTATAGACACCCCCCTTTTTCCATCCCATCAGCTCTGTCCAGCAGCACCCGTCCCTTTCCTGAGCCTCAGACGCGGTTGTCAAAAGTGAATGTGGCTGGACACCCTGCCCTCCCTGCCTGCCTCTGGGCCGCTGGGCCTCCAATGCGACAGTGGCTGGGGGAACTGGCCGCTCTGTTCAAATGCAAGGCCTGTCACCCGAAGTGGTACTGGAAAGCGGGCCAGTCCCCTCTTGGCCTGGCATTTGGGCTGCCCAGTCGCTGGTGAAAAGAAGTCTGTCTCATACCCCCTTCCCTCCAGCTCCTCTCCCCAGAGGTGACCACTTCCACTTGCTTCTTTGCTGTGAGCACTATTTCTGGCCACTTTTATCCAATTTTAAAAAAATCCTTGGCCAGTGGGTTTTTCCTTCCTTCCTCTTAACTCCCTCCTCCCTGCCTTATTCCTTCTCTCCTCCCCTCCTCCTCCTTTCTCTTCTTTAAAATTTCCACTTTGACATTTCATTACTCCTGATTGATTTAAGCTGAAAGAACGGATGAAGGCATTGATATATATGCAGGGCCTTCACACAAAATTCCTTTACAATCTATCCTGTAACGTGTAGCCCAACTCTTGTTAGCAGACAAGAGTATTCCAAACCTGGGAATAAACTGTCATTTAGAAGTCTTCTGTGTGGTCATTGTGCCCACCTTTCTCCACGGGCCTGTTTCCACCCATTCTAAACAGGTGCTCACAACCGTGAGAGTGTGCGCATGTGAACAACCTCTCACTAGGCTCCCAAGGAGGGGAGGAGGGCTGCCTCTTAGTCTTAACATTATTTTCAACGTTAAGGGCCTCACAAGAAAGGGCAGCTTGTATGAGACAGTACAACAGTTCTGGGGGAAAAAACTACAGCATACAGATCATGCCTGTTCACTCCGGGACTCCCCCCTCGTTGGCCAGTGCTGACCTGCACAAGGTGGGGGAGCCAGCCTCCACCCCTCTGGGAAGCAGAGAAGACGGTTGGAGTGAAAATAACAACCTGTAAGTGTCCAAAGCTTCTGAATTTGCAGTCAAATTGTAGAAATGAATAACATGAAAAAGTAGACCTAAGAGACTGGACAGTTGATAAAAATAGTAACAAAGGTGGCTGAAAATAAAGATGGATATTTCATAAGGGCAAGTTGTCATTCTCTCAGCAGCTGGAAACTGCATTGTTTTCACGCTTGTGGTCAATCATGAGGGACTCAAAAGCATCACGTACAGAGATGGTGCACTTGTGCAAAGTGAGTGTAAACACCCAGAAGCATAACAGCAAGTTCTGCTACCATGTCAGAACATAATTTAGGCAAAGAACTTTTACATGCTGACAACAGATGACATAGCCAGAGACCACTTTTCTTTTTTCAAACTACGAGTCATCTCTCCCCTATTCCATATCATTTAAAAAAATTTACATCCCTTAATATAGCTTTGATATGTACATATATACTTATATAGTCCTATAAGTTTGAATAACTATACTGAAAGTTTTAAAGTGCTAAGCTTTAAAAGAACTTTATCAAGCACAGGGTGGGGCAAATGTAGGTTTACAGTTGTGAGTATGTGAAAGAGAGTTTATTCTTGTATTATTGTTTATTAATTATTGTATTGGTTTCCATACAAATAACTGTAAGTCTACTTTTTGCCCCACCCTGTATGTCATAATTTGATGTTTATATTTATTTCATCTTAATTTGAGTATTCTGAAGGAAAAAGTGTTCATGCATAAATAAAGATATATACATAAAAACATGCGTAGATGTGTAGGAACTATGTATTTTATTTTTTATTTCTCTCTGTATTGGGAGACAATTCTTCCTTAGTTTCCGCATTATTCTGCATGTCTTAAGAGTAAAGACAATGACTAACTCTGTTCTGGACTATCTTTCAAAGCTGTTTGTACAAAGAACAGCCCTGGGAGATAGAGACTATGACTCCCTCCGGAGCAAAGGGCAGTTTTCTTACTGTCTATTATAATAATGCCTCCTTCCAGCACAAGGGTCAGGCTGTCTTACTGCTCATTACAAAGTATTTGTGTTCTTTAAACTCGGGGTTCCTCTCCTGTACTGCAGTCCACTGTGTGTGCAATACAGATATCATCTGACTTTCTTTGTGTCACCTTGTGGGCATTGGGACTTGGGGAACTGTAAAATGCTGGGTTTGCTGTAATATTGTCTCTGACTCAGGAGTCTTGTGTCTTCTGCCAGTGCCCATGAAACTGTGGAAGACTAACTTGTTACTTGAAACTGGAGTAAAATCTTAGATTCTTCAATGTTCTTGGCACAATTTTAAGGTTTTTAAAAGTCTTCAGGTAAATATTGATTATTAACTAAGTATCTCAATAATCTATTAGTTCAAAATTACAAAGACAATTTGGGATTTTAGAAAAATATAATAAGTTGGCATTAAAGTTCAATATAATACTGTTTTAAAACTTTTATCAGAGAGAGATCACATCTTATAAGTTTGTATATGAAGAGTAGGTGGAGGAACTCTACAGTTTCTCATAAATTATAATACTGTCTGAGGTTTTTGAGACCAGTTTCTAATGACACCAGTCATTAAAATAAAAACTCAATTAGTTATATGCCCACATGTGTTTACATACTTTAAAATATTAGTACAAGCAATAATAATTTCTAAGGCAAGTGCTTCAAATTTTGCAACTTTAATTTAGCATTTTTATTTCTCACATGGCAAAACCAGAAGATATACAGCTATATTTCACATCCAGAATATAAAAAATAATTTATCAAGAGTTTGTGTAGTATTAAACTTTGTTTATATGGAGTTTTTGTGTAATAAACTTTGCTTATATTTTACTTCTTATTCATGTCTTTTAAAAGTAATATGAGAACCTTATAAATGTTGGTTAACAGGATTTCTTAAAGCCTTTTCAGTTGGAAGTTGCATCTTTATAATGAATCATTTTACAAATAAAAGGGGTCTTTTTTTTGGTCTTTTCTTTCTCTTTTTATAACTACTAATTGTTGGCTTGCTGTCAATTTGCCTCTCCTATTTTTAATTTTATAATTAAGAGGGATACCTGGTCATTCAATAAAAGTTAAATTTTTATTTCTCTCATAAAATGTTTTTGAGAGTGTTTCTATTAAAAACAATAGGCATACAGTTTAAATTGTTATTAATAATTTAGTTACATTTATATCTCACTTTTCCCTAGGAAAAGCCCTTTTTAAATTTCAGTCTTCTGAAAACTAACTTTAAGCTACTTGATGCATTTCTTTGAAGCAACAGAGTGCAGGGTTTCTTTGTATTTTTTTTAAAAAATAAATATTTATTTCAGAGAGAGGGAGAGAGAGTCGAAATATCAATGATGAGAGAGTTGCCGTTGATCAGCTGCCTCCCACACGCTCCGGATTGGAGCGCACAACCCGGCACGTGCCCTGACCGGAATCAAACTGCGATCTCCTGGATTCTAGGTGGATGCTCGGCCGCTGAGCCACACCCGGCCCAGCAACATGCTGCAGTTTAGCTCCTGGGCCCTTATAGACACGGCAACAGCAGAGCACTGATCTTCTCTCCCAGCCTGGAGGGTTTTTCTTCAGGCTTAACGTCACATTTGTCTTGAGACTCTTCATGATTCTTTCTCTCAGATTCATATCAAGTCTTAGTGGTCGTTTGAAACCAATTATAGGAGCCCTATTGAATTTGAGATACTCTGTTTGACTTTATTTTCTAATTTCCTCCGGTGGTGAGTTATCCTATACAATTCAAAGGTCTCTCCAAGGGAGGGTCCTGTCCTCTGTCATTTGTGGCATATCTACACCAGGCCCCAGGGACAGAAAGCTTTTACTGTCAAAGGCTTCAGAAAGGTTAGAGTCCTTTTTGGGATCCTGCATCCTCCTGGGCATATGAGCTTTCACATAGAGAAAAGAAATCACAGCTACATAACAAAAGGAATTCGTAAACTCTTAGGCAAACTGAAATTATACAGTAGCTGGAACAGGAAAAAGAAAGATGGAAATGTGTTCATTAAGAAATCACTTTCTCCCAGGAGCCTTGCTACCTGTGAAGACCTTCACCCCTAGGGGGCAGCATCTCCCTGTAAAGGAGGAGAGATAACCTTCGGGAAAAGAGTTTGGGCTCTTTGCAGTCATTCGTTGTATTTCTCATTTTATTAGCACTAAGGAAAATCTTGCTTCTCGTTGGGGCTGGAATCTCATTAAGAATCCTCACACAGATGAATAAGATTAAATATTTAAGCTGAGTCATTTCTCAAATATAGTAACATATTTAGAAAGAAAGAACTGTTGGCTGCCCTCTGAGTCAGCTACTCAAAGACGGGTCCCCACCTATTTTATGGATCCACCTTTGATAACATCAGACACAGTAACAGCAACAACAAATACTATACTTACAGACTTTTCTTACCCACTGGTTTTTCAGCAGCATATCATTATTAAAAGGTATTCATATATTTATTATAATTATGAAAGGATTTATGGGAGTTAAATCTAAATCTAAGGACATTAAAAGTGGTCATGGTATATGTTGCATAAAAAAATAGAGATTATGTATTATATTTATAATTCTTTTTTTGAGTACACGTACCTACAGACATTTGAAAGAAAAAAACATTTCTGAAAAGTTATAACCAAATTTCAACAGTAGTTTCCTTTGGCTTGTGAGATTTCAATAGTTTTTAATTTCTTAATTTCTGCTTTATGTTATTTTGTATTTTCTAAATTTTCCACCCTTTACATTTAAGTATGTATTCAGAAAGAATATATAAAAAGAAAGAACAACTAATAGTGAATGTCAACATTTAAATTAATATTTAAAAATGAACAGCCTCAATCTTAGTTCTATGGTTGCCTCCCCTGTGTTCTATCTTTCATTGACTAATATTTATCTGGCACATATAACCAGCATAAAGTTGTTTTGGGGAGGACAAGGTTTCAGAATCAAGCATTAGTAGATGTTCAAAACAGAGAGACTAAATGCAGGAAAGAGGCATCTGTCTCATTAACCTTGTGGGAAACTCTGAGCAAGTCACTGCCTGTATCTTTCTCCTTCTCTTGGTCCAGCTCCTTCTCCCGAGTGCCTCATTACAGAATTCTGGACTCTTGGCAGAGGGTGGGCCATAGCTCTCACCTTGCCCTGCCCACCCACCTAGCTAGGTAATCCGCCCCAGAACACCTCTGACTCCAGCCTCTACGTCGGCGCCTCCAGAGACGCGGAGCTCAGTTTTGGCGAACCTCAGAGACATTGCAGGTTTGGTTCCAGGCTACAGCAGTGAAGCAAGTGCCACAATAAAGGGAGTGCCCCAATCTTTTTGGTGGTGGAGGGTCTTGCGTTCAATTTGTATAAAACACATCCGTGAAGTGCAATAAAGCCAAGTCCAATAAAACACTGTGCCTGTACTTTTGCCTGAAAAACTTCCCCCTCTTTGTCTGCCTAGAGAACTTCTACTCATTCAATATCTAATCAGGTGTGCTGCTTCTGTGAGTCCCATGTGACACAGGCATCTTTGGTTATAAGTGTAAACTCTGGTTAGAGACACCTGGGTTCCATCCTTCCTCTCCTACTGATATTTGCTATGTGATCTTGGCCAGCTGATCTCATTTCTCTGAGCCTCAGTTTTCTTACCTGTAAAATGGGGTTCACCACTGTGATAATGTTAAAGGACCTTCCTATGGTATCCAGCACACAGCAAGTAACAATAATTTTTATTATTTATTTATTTATTTATTTATTTATTTATTTATTTATTAAAATATGTCTTTATGGATTCCAGAGAGAGGAAAGGAGAGAAAGAAATATCAATGGTGAGAGAGTCATTGATTGGCTGCCTCCTGCACCCCCCCTACTGGGGATCAAGCTCCCACAACCCAGCCTTGTGCCCTGACCAGGAATCGAACAGTGGTCTCCTGGATCATAGATGGATGCTCAACTGCTGAACCATGCTGGCCCGGCTATTTTTATTTATTTATTTATTTATTTATTTATTTATTTATTTATTTATTTATTTATTTATTTATTTTCTCTCTCTCTTTTTCTTTTTAAAAATATATCTTTATTGATTTCGGAGAGAGGAAGGGAGAGAGAGAGAGAAACATCAATGATGAGAGAGTCATTGACCGGCTGCCTCCTGCACGCCCCCGACTGGGAATCAAGCCCGAAACCCGCATATGCCCTGACTGGGAATCGAACCCCGATCTCCTGGATCCTAGGTCGATGCTCAACCGCTGAGCCACGCCCGGCCTGGCTATTAATTAATTAATTAATTAATTAATTAATTAATTTATTTAAAAATGTATCTTTATTGTTGAAAGTGTTACAGATGTACCCTTTAATTTCCCCAATGATCCCCTCCACCCTGCAACTGCTACTATTCATCACTTCATTGGTTTTGACCCTGACCTACACATTAAAATCACCTGCAGAACTTAGAAAACATGACTTAATGGGCCTGTGGTGATGCTCCTAGCAATGTATTTTTTTAAAGTTGCGCCAGTGATTCTAGCAGATAGGTTGAGAATTGTTAAACTAGCAGTTCTAAAGTATGGTCCTTGGGCCAGCAGCATCAGCCCCTCCTGGGAACTTGTTAGAAGCTCAAATTCCAGGTACCCACCACAGATGTACTGAATGAGAAATTCTGGAAGTGGCCCCAGCAACCCAGGTTTTAACAAGCCTTCCAGGAGATGTTAATGCATGCTCAAGTTTGCGAACCACTGCACTGGACTGTTAGCTAAGTGTAGGCGTGAACTAGCTGTTTGTCTTGTTCAGTGCCCTATTCCTAGGGCTTACCACTGTGCCATATGCAAATTCAGTTTACCTCAATTCAATTCAATTTTCTGTTAAATCACCGTGCCTGGACCCTGGGAACATGGTGCTGTAGGAGACAGGTCTTTGCCCTCTCAACTTGCTTACTGCCTCTCAGACTTGACTGTTTCTTCTTGCTCTCACTGCCCCACAAGCACACCTCTACCTCCCGTTGTGATCCTTATATATACTTTTATATGTCTCTGTCCCCCACTAAATTGATTTCCTTAGGGCAGAAACAGCCTTTACTCATTTTCTTAGGAGATTCTCTAATGCAGTTGAATTGCTTGGCCTGGTTCTGTGTTTGAAAGCAATGGAACGAGTTTTCCTGATGTAAAATGATAGGGGGAAAAGTGTCAGTCAAGTTCAATCAGGGAAGCAGAACCACACTGAGTCTTAGGGTATAAAGGATTTATCTTAGGAATTAGACCTTACACCGTTGTGGGAGGAGCTAGGAAAGTAAGAAGTTGGGGGATCAGAGAAAAGTTACTAGTCAGCCTCCCCAGGCATGGGTGCTATAGGGCCAGTCAGAGATTTTAGGAAAATCTGAGCAAGCACGTCCAGCTGCCAGAGGATCTGTGGAGGGAGCTAGTGAAGCAACCTGCAGGAGTGTGCCTAGTGCTCCTCGTGGGGCTGCAGTCAACACGGCCAGCGGTGGGGAGTGCTGCACGCAAACTAAGGGAGGGTGAGGCCAGGCTGGAGCCCTCAGCACCTCGGCATCGGCGCTCACTGCGTCTTACCCCGTGACTTCCCGGGGTAGTGGCTCTGCTTCATTCCAAATTCTTTGAAAAACTCTAACCTAGAACCACACAGGAAAAGGGGCTTCTTGGAAACAATTCCCATTGAGCCAGTTGACACAGTACTAAATCACCAGCTGGTACGTAAATAGCTGATACTTCTATTTTTATCAAGAGGGATGATTCCGTCCACTTTTAATGGCCATGATAGAATAGCAGCATTTCCACACAGTCAGAATGGTACCATCTCCAAATGCCATACAGAGAAGATAGGAGATAGAAAAGCTGTCATAACAAAGATCTTTTGCTAGGTTCAGGTTTCTAGTTCATCAGTCACATAGAAGTTAAGATTACTTTCAGAAAATAATTTCTTTCCTTTCTGTTCTTTTTGATATGAGGAGTCCTGTAATTGTAGTTTTCCCAACGTTTTCCACAGGCGTAGTCCATGAGTAGCTGATGCTTCCCTGTTAATATGGCAGATGCCACAGGTATCGCAGTAAATGAAATAATTTGAGGTGGGTCATAGTAGTGTTTTACACTCATTTGCACAATGATTTCATATGTTTATTCAGCTGTTGAAATATCTTAAATTATGTGCATTTTGGGTCAGTCTGATTTTATACGAGTTACTAGAAAGCACAGACCAGCTCCCAGTTTCCTTATTTGTGTCAGTGACATTACCATTCCCTTGGGCACCTAGACTAGAAAACTTTTTGTCATCTGTGACTTATTCCTGTCCTTCATTCCTCATACTCAGTAAATAATTTGTTTATAAGTCTTTGAAAGGCCACTTATGCCCCTCTTGTACTCTCCATTCTTATTGCAACAATCCTAGTGCAAATAATACTTAGTTATCTGTCTGTCCATCTGTCCATCATTTCATCTATCCATCCATCCATTCATGCCTTATACATTTCATAACTCTCCTATTTTCAAAAAGATTTGAAAGAGAATAAAAATAAAGTGCAACACTGTAAAACTGGATAACTAAGATGAAAAGGAAATAGATTAGGCCTAAATCAGTTGTTTTCACCTTCAGATGCATTAGAATCAATGAGGAACTTTTGAAAAATACTGATACTCAGAACAACTTGCAGAGATTTGGATTCATATGGTCTAGAGCTCCCTAAGTGGTTCAAATGTGCAGCCAAGGTTGAGAACTGTGAAACTGAAAATGAGGGAGTAGATGTTACCAGCCACTTGATATGAGCTGATTACAACCTTTGAAACCTGTGTATGGCTGAAAAGGAAAAAAGGAATATGTGTTAAACACATCTTGCCTGACAAAATATTATTTTCCCAGAGTTAAATTCTAAAAACAATATATTTATGCCTCAGTAATGCAACAATAGGTACCGCTTACTGAGTGCTTGCCGTGTGCTAAGCATTATGCCAGTTAAAGGAATTCTCTCTTTTAAGTCTCACAACACACCTATGATGTGAACATATTATTAACCTAATATTTTAGATGAGGAAACTGGGACCTTGATAACTTAAATAAATTTCCAGTTTGGGGATTCAGGCTAACTGCAGAACCCTGGTTCTTAACCATTTTACTACACTGCCTCTAATGTGAATACTGGGCAATACCTCCAGGCAAAGTTTTGCAAAACACAGAGTGTGGTGGTTAAATGGAGATTCTTGTAAAATGAAGGCCAGAGGTAAATAATTTAACAAGAGCATTTTTTGCAAGGTGTTTAGATAATATTTTCCTTGCTGAGCATCTAACTTATAGGTAGAGACACTGCAACTTCTGGAAGACTGGGTTGTTATATCTACTGGACTCTTTCAAGTCTTCTCATAGGAGGCTTGGGGAGGTCTGGCCTCTCCCACAGAGCACCAGCAGGGTCTTGGGGGGAAGCGGGGGCGGGGGTGAGCACTGGACAGACTGGGATGAGGCTTAGCAGGAAATGGAAGAAGTGGTAAAAAACCAGTAAGGGCATCCTGCTTGAGGTGGTAGGCCTAGACAATGTGAGGGAAATGGGTTGGGCTGAAGAAGACGAAATTCCTGCCCTGAAGAGAAGGAAAACCCATGATTATTTTATCTAACAAAGGTCTAAAGTGGAAATACTTCATGTTGTTGAGTAACCTGAGAACCATAGGCCTTATATACCCGTCTTCTGTTAAAGTACCTGAACTACTGCCTTGAGTCCAATCTCTTCTCACTCTAATCAATGCTTTCCAGAATCTTCCGAATAACGTGTTTTATACACTCCTTCAGGGCATCTTAGCTCAAGGACTGGAAGAGGCTCCTTACTGCCTACTTCAGAGCTAAACTCTCAACGGGCTTCATTTTCTCTTTCCACGTCTGTCTAGCACATCTGTCAGGTCTGCTTACTGCTCCACATTGATCACGGCTCGATTAACTATGCTCCACATGCTTTAGTCCTGACTTCCCCATGTGACTGTTCCTTGAAGGAAAGGATTTATGTCTTTTAACATTTGTTTCTCTTCTCCTCAGCACCTAGTGCTAAGCATATGGCAAAAAGCTGATGCCAGTGCTTTACTCAGTTATAGTTCACCCTGAGCAGTACTCAGAAGAGCCTCAGCCACGATGAGATAATTAATAAGGGTTTTGTAATGATCATCTGAGGTTCAGAAATGTGTTGCTTTTTTTTTGTAATGACAACATTGATAATAATGCCTCATGGCAACGTGGTGTAATGAAGTTCAAAAGGTATGAGTGTGAACACCAACTCTGTCACATATTAACCCTGTGACCCTGAGCAGGGCACTGTGAGCTACAATTTCCTCATCGTAAAAGAGAAGTGACCACAGGGACCTCAGAGTGGCTATGAAGATTAAGTCACCCACCAAACAGAACAGAAATTGTCTAGCATGGTAAATGTCTATAATAGGCACTCAGTAAATGTGTTTTATTACAGAAAATTAAAAATCTCATATCACTTTTTATTCTATTAGATTTCTATTTTCACCTTTATTCTAACCAGAAAGACTTTAAATTCTCTTTAAACTTTTGTTTGTGTTTTTTAATGTATCTTTTATTTTTTTAAATTTTAATTTATCTTTATTGTTGAAAATATTACAGATGTCCCTTTTCCCCCTCATTAGTCCCTTCTACCCCCACCCACTCCCCACCCCATGCCTAAACTTCTTTTGGGGGTAGATATATTTTGCTAATGAAAAGTTGGTAAATATGATATTAACAAAGAAGGCTTTTTTGTTTTCTTTTTTTGGTAATTACCTAGATCATAAAAAATAATAAAACAAGACAAACCACTCAACTTGGAGCTGAGAATCAGGAGAAGGAGGAGGAAGGGAAGGTAGAGAGACTCCTTAGCTTGCTGGTGGAAACATGAACTGCCAACCCTTAATTTAGAGCCTGTGATGAGGTCTTGGTGGTAGGAAGGCCCACTTAAGGGATTCCTGCCTCAGGTAGCAAGAGTGCTCCAGAATTGCATTGCAAGTCTCCATTGGCAGAGTGCTCTGTGATCAATTGGACTTTGCTGCAGGATGGATGTGGCTGAAAGAAGACTACTGTGAATTAACCAGGAGTGACAATGTCAAGATCAAACTTTATTTCACCCAGAAACAGAGTGATAAAACGGCATTCTTCTCTACATTCTATCCCATCGTCTTGTCTTTCCATTCAGGGCTGCAGATAGGTTGTTGGGGCTTTTGTGCTAGGCGTGGAGATTCTGCCCACCGGTCATGCGACCTCACTCTCAGATGTTGGTTCTGCCCTTGCCTCCTGAGGTCGGCCCTTGTACTTGCAGGGCTTTAGTCGCTTCTGTAAGTATAGTAAAATCCTGTTAATCTGATGTTATCATTTAAGAAGAGAAGAGTGAAGCAACCAGTTGACAAAATGAGACTTTCCTGACATCATTGGTTTTTCATTGAAAAGTACAGATAATATTTGAAACGAAATAAAAGCTCAGAGGCTCAAATGCACCCAATAATGAAGGAGCAGTGATACAGGCATCCACAGGCCACTGCAGCTGTTTAAAGCCCTATCTTGTTTCCCTAGGCAAAACACAGCAAGGATTATGAAATGTGTGCCTTCCTCACATTAGAAGCAATTGAAGACAATCATATTGTTCTTTTTTGCAAAAATCAGCGCTCTTCAATACCGTAGCAGAAAGATGACGTGATAATAAAGTGTGGCTAGAGAGGCATTTCCTCATAAAATTTCTAACAATTATGAAAAAAGATTTCCTTCACAAGGCTGCCTCTTCATTACTACTTCTGCTTTCCACTGTTCTCATTCAACTCAGAGCTGCAGAAAACTAAGGATTACTCATTCTAGCCTCAGCCACAAATTAACAGAAAACTCCTATTTGAAAGCCTTGATGCAAAAGTAGTTAATGAGTAAACAGAAATTACTGACTTGTGAGAAACACTCTCACTCATAAAGAGAATAATCAGAATAGCTTTGTTAAGTGGGAGTAACTAGTTGATATATAACTAGCCCATTTTGGAAACAAAGTCAATTAGTTTACTTTCCTCTATCCTCCCTTCCATTAGTCTGTCTTTCTTGTTGTCCCTCTTTCACCTCTGGTGTTATTATTACTATTTTTCCCCCATTAAGAAGTTCAGCATTCAGTCTCTTGACTTTCCTTATTTTCATGTGTTCAGGGACCAGATGCCACAGTTTATTCAGATGGTAAGAATCTTTGTATGAAAATCGATGACATCCATTCTAAGGTACACATTTGTTATTAGAAAAGCAAACTGCAGTAGGGTCACAAGGTACATCTGTTTGTCCATTTTCTGTGCTAGTTAAGAAAACTTGTGAGCAACTCAAAAAGGATTCAGAATTCTGCACACAGTTTTATGTTGTCCATAGAAATTGACGGTGTCCCCACTGGGAATCTCCCCGCTTCTCTCTAGTCTGTTCTGAAGCTTCATGGTTTTTGGTGCATTATATCAGGATATTTGGACAGTGGGGAAAGGGGACGATGAAGTGTTAAAGAAACACCCATGGCTGCATACGTTAATAAAAAGCATCAGAGAGATCAAAATCAGAAAACTCTTTCATTTCCACGGTTGGATTCATTCCATTTACTGGCTTCCAGGGGCGTCCAGGACATTTGGGGGAGGTTGTTTCTGGAAAATCAGGTATCGGGTTAAATGAAAGACTATTTGGCTCTATCTGGATTTCAGGGATCCAAACATCATCATTCTCTGTGGGAGCTGGTGGTATATTAGTCATCAGAGCTGCAGTGAGATCTAAGTCCTGAAAGTCAGGAAAGGTAAATGCTACACCTGGGTGGGGTAGGGAGGGAAGGGATGTTGGCCCTTCTGTCTTCTCTTGTGTCTGTGCAGATGTAGTACTATCTTCAGAAGAACTTGCCAAATGCTTTGTTCTCCAATCATTGTGCTTTTCATTCTCTTTTCCTTTATCTTTATGTTTTCCATGGCCATGACTATGTTCATGGTTATGTCTATGGGCTAGGCCATGTTCCCTTTGATGTCCATGGCCAAGTCCATGCCTCCCTTGGTGTTCAAGATCATAGTCAAGTTTTCGTTGATGTCCATGGCCGAGACCATGTCCCTGTTGGTGCCCATGGCCTTGGTCATGCTCATGTGTATGGCCATGGCCAAGGCCATGTTTTATTTGCTTTTCATGGCCCCAGCCATGTTCACGAGTGCGTCCTTGTTCTTTTTCTGAATCCTGCTCTTCATCTTGTACAGGTGCCATGGAAGTGTGGGGTGGACTTACAGTTGTTCCTTCTTTTGTTTCCGGCACAAGTACTGATCGGAAAGGTGAAAAACCTGGAGGCCTTTTCATCAATGAGGTCTAAACAGGAAATATTAAGATGAATGCATTACTGTGAAAACCACACTATCAAGGAAGAAAGAAGGGACTGAGACCTGGCAATGCTATCTTGGTTTACAATGGAGCAAGTCTTTGCCAGATTTTAAATACTATATTAATATTGTAGAAAGGATGAGAATGATTATCTTTTCCTCTTTTGACTGATTTTGTAATTTGTGGATGTTTATTATTGTTCTTAATAATACTCCTCTAAGTTGGAGAGTTTTTTCTTCATCTGGAAAAATTGGGAGGTTGAACTACATAGTTTCTAGGGTACCTTCTAAGCCTATGATTATGTAAAACCATGGTGCATTATTTATTAATTGATACTATTTCTATTAGCACAATTACTGCTTTCATTCTAAAAGGCCCTCAGTGGCTTTATGGACTGAATGTATATGAAACATATATCCACGATTACTTTGTTGGCCTGAAACACATTAGGACATATTCACAAGCTTGAAACGCAGCCTTTGCATAATGTTTGTGTTAGACTACATACATACCTACACAGGGCAAAAACCTAAATCAGAAAAAAGGGAGAAGAGGCAACTTGCATAGAAGACATGGATTATTTCTACCTACACTTTCACTACCTGTGAGAACATGATGGCTGGGGCAGTGTTCAGTGGTGGGAAGAGAATGGTCTTTGGAATCGAACAAGCCAGACCCTAGTTGTCAGCATCATGTGGATATGGAGGGCTCTGATTTGACCTATGATTGAATCTCCACACCATTAGTTTCACTTTTCTCATCTCTAAAGTAAGAATAACAGCAGCACCTTCCTCATAGGGTTGTGTGAAGTCTCAGTACAGCCTGGGACACAGGGAGCACTTGATAATGTTAATAATCACTCCAGGATCTCAGAATCTTTGTAATTTCTAGTGTCTCATCCTTGACAGTAGGAAAGTATTACTTACCTCCCAAGGTTCTCTTAAGCATTAGAAAGAATGATACAAACTAATGTTCTCAGACTTGCGTGGGTATGAACCCCCTGCGGATCACGTTAAAATGCAGATTTGGATTCAGTAGATGTGGAGTGGGGTCTGAGATCTGCATTTCTTCCAAGATCCTTGGATGTAAGCGGATGCCACTGAAGCATCTCAGAGACACTCTGAAGCCACAGAGCTAGTGTTGGCTCTGCACACCAGGGCCTGCACTTCACTGAGAAAGAGCCTGCTGAAGGATAGGACACTGACAGAATGTGAGAAGTGATTAAGGGGACTGTTGTTTTCCTTTCTAGACATAGAAAAGAAAGATTAGCATGGAAATGTGAGAGTTCTCCCCATTTTAAAAAGATAGTCTCCTAACTCATATAAATAATGGTTCGCTTTCAACCCCCAAATAGGACTTTTCAGAATGAGCAAAATTTACCCAAGCTGACTAATTAGAATCATACCTGTCCTTGTGATTGACAGTTGACAGTAGGGAAAACTTTATCCTCCCAATGTATTACATAAATGTCAGCAGTGCAGGTGAGAATTTTCTACCCATGAAAACAAAAGCAAAAGAGAGAACAGTGTTATTAATGAAATACTCAAACAAGTATAAAACATCAAGTAGATTTCCAGGGAATAAGTAGAGTGTTGCATGACTACTCACTCCAAGTTTATTGGTCTCGCAATTTTCGGTCAACTCTGTATTACTTTCCTTGGAACATGTGGTTTCCCTGGCGGTGAACTCAATAAAAAACTTTGCTCCAGCCACCACCTGGAAAATTAATTAGCACAAAGTAGAAGCTTAATTAATATTGTATAATAAATCATGAGTTTTTACCCTAAGGGATCTTAGGGGAGAATATTAAAATTTTAATTATACACTGACCAAATGAGAGCTACACACAAAAAAGTACAAATATTTGACAACTAAACTTTTAGTAAAATGTTTGGCTGTTGGTTGGTCTCGTCTCCTTTTCTCCATAGGAAAAGAAAAGCAGGCTATAATTTTTATTTTTATACTTTTCTGAGTTTTATGGTTCAAGAGCTGCAAAATTCATTAGTCATTCAAGTGCTCAAGTTGTAATAGAATCAAAGAAGAGTAGGAGGAAAAACTTAAACGTTTTCTTTAAGTATGCATTATTGTCCTGCCAAGTCTTGAATCAGAGAAATACTGAGTTAGTGCCACTATAGCAATTATGTGACTTAAATTATGTGATTAGGAATATTATTTGGATTTTCTAGTTTGCCTCTCTTAATTTTTAATATTAAGAAACCATTGCAATCTCTAGCAACAGGTTTTAATTAACTACTTTATTTTTTAAAAATATGTTTTTATTGATTTCAGAGAGAGGAAGAGAGAAACATCAATGATGAGAGAGAGTCATTGATCAGTTGCCTTCTGCACGGCCCCTTCTGAGGATTGGGCCTGCAACCTGGGCACATGCCCTGACCGGGAACTGAACTGGCAACCTTTTGGTGCATAGAATGACAACCAACCAACTGAGCCACACCAGCCAGGGCTCTAGCAACAGTTTAAATCATCATATAATACTGTCTGCACAATGAACACTTTGAAGCCCAATTTATTTATTTTTTTATATAGAAGAGGCACATTTTATTTATTTAAAAAATTAAACTCACGCTTTTTAAAATACTCTGACATCAGTAAAATTGCAAATGTAGCTTTTTAAAGGTCATTTTAAGATGCCATATCTTACATCTCTTACACTTGAAAAATATACTTGGTAAAAATGACTTTAAATTATGTGTTAAAGTGTTAATTGATATGGCCCAATTTCTAGACCAAGTTATTCAGTACTTAATTCTAGGGTTTAAATGTGTGTGCGAGTGTGTAATGTTATATATACCTATCAAAAAGAATACATCAATATATCTGTTGACCTGGAGAGATGACCATTATTTAAAAAAATGAAGTTACAGGCTGACAGAATAATCTCATTTGTAAAAGTAAAGCACAACAGTCTTCCCTATCTCTGTGTTTTTTAAAAGCCTGGAGGAAGTGTGGGGGGGCGGAAGAAGAGTGGGAGAAGGGAGTCATAGGAAGGACTAAACTCCCTCTCCACCTTTTCTGGCGTTGTTCTGCTGTGGAAGCATGGTTAAATTTTTAAGTAAAATTTGCTACTTAGCCTTTAAAAATCCAGGTGTATGTGTAAGTGGGGGGGAAGGTTCTAACCTTCCTCTAGGGTCTATATTTTGGTGATCATAAGTTTTCTTGCTCTTTTCAGAATATATCTTAATCCAGTTTTTAACAATAATGCTGATCAAGGTAATGTTGCCTAAGAAACTTGACAATATGTAAAACAAACCACAACTGATGGCTCTGCTCTATTCAGGGTCCAGAAGAAGGAATTAAGTAGATGTAAATCTTCCATTTGAGGGCCTCAAATTCAATCTATTTGGCTATTATTATCAGGTGTCGTTCTAATCAGAAGTCTTCCCTGCTCAAACCCATCCTGCTCAAGTTTTGTTTTTAAAGTAGAGAATACCACATAGCAAAATAAATTCCAAGTGCATTAAAAATTTAAATTAAAGAAATAAACTCAAAAGATATAAGTAAATATCCATCAGATCTCAGGATAAGGAAGGCCTTTCTTAGGTGAAAAGCAGAGGAAGGAAACCTAAGGGAAGGAAAATTGCCTAAATTTGTCCAGACAAAAATGAAAACTGATTCTCAAGAATCACAGCAAGCAAAGTTTAAAAAAAAAACAACCTGGGAAAAATACGGTATAGGATTAATATTTTTATGCATATAAAGCACAACACTAAAAAATGAACAAAAGACATGAACAGGTATTTCAGAAAAGAAGTTAAAATGGTCATTAAGACTGAAAAGAATGTTTACTTTTATTAATAACCAAAGGTGTGCCCACTAAAAAACCAATGCAATAGCATTTTTAACCTGTATGTTGGCAAAGATGAAAAACAGCGTTGATACCTGGCACTGGCCACGTGTGGGAAGCATGAAGCCTCAATCCCTGTTGGTAGAAATATAGCTCAAATCAAGATGACCAATGTCCTATACCCAGGTGGTATGAATGTAAATTGGCATAATTGTAAATTGTTTGGCAATTTGCATCAGAAGTCTTAGACACATATATATGCCTTGACATTTCTAGTACTTTGTTAAAGGAAAAAATTCCTGAAAGTGCACACACAGATCCTTGAAGTATATTCACCTGAGCAAAGACAGGGAGAAATCTAGACAACAGTGGGCACAGCAGCAGTCGGTGCCAGGCAAAACAAACAGCCTGTGACAGAAACTGCAGTCGTTCACATGTGCAAAGGGAGGATTTAAGAAATATTTGGTGTCTGAAATATGAAACAAACTTGAAATGGACATACATCCAAATAGGACTAAATATGCCAAGACCAAATACGTAAAATAAATTTTTAGCAATTTGGCAAATTGGTCATTTGGAGATTGGTTTTTGGCAAATTCATCATACTGTAAATGGATTTCCAGTAACTTGGCTGCTTCCACCAGGGCTTTCATAAATGACCATGTCAGAACAGCCAAATTGGTTCTCTCTAAGCACAAAAATCAGTAAAATTCATCTTTTGTAAGTAAGTTTGAGAATCTTACCATATTTCAGATTGATTTGGCAAGTGAAGGAATGTCAGTTCCCTTCAATCACAGCATTACCTGTTGTTCCCCTGGCATCCTTAGCATAAACACACACACACACACACACACACAGACCCGCACTATAATGCTGATTAATCTACAGAGACCCACAAGTACTAAGAGGACTAGATAGTCATGTATGAGAATGCATGTGGTTCTCTCCTGACAGCAAACCTCTGACATGCAATATTCGGCAGAGTAGTACAGTATTCCTGCACCAAGAATATGGGAATTTTACAAGAAAGCAGACATATGAAGTGAGAAGAAAAGCTGACAAACACAAGAGTAGCATGGATAGGTGTACCCTGTGCGTAAGCATAACATGGGTCATGTGCCCTTGAAAAGAGGAAGAAAGATTGTGGTGTCCGGGGCAGGAATAATGCCTGAATAGGAGAGAAGTCAAAGGGTCAGCTTTGACTTATTTTAATACCATTTGCTTGGTTGTTTCCCCCAGTAGTGAAACTAATACAGGAAGTTAGAAGATGAAAATAGACAGCCCATCGTACCATCACCTAAAGCCACCGCTGTGAATAGTTGGAGGCATTGGTTTCTTTTCGGTATTGTTTTCTGTACTTTTAAAATATCACAACTGACAACAGAGTGTATATTCAATTTTATGGCCTCCTTTTTTTTCACTGCATATATTAACACAAGGCATTTCCCACATCAAGAACTCCTCACAAAGACGCTTTAAAATTGCTTCTTGATACTCCGTTTTAAGGATATGCCAGATATTATTTGATCATTTCTATATTACTGATCCTTTTGACAGTTTACCATTTTTTCTTTTATAGTTAAAGCTGCAATGAATATCATTGTCTATAAAGACTCTATTTTAGATTTCTAGAAATTCAGTTACTGAGCCAAAAGTATGAACTGCTTTAAGTGAAGTGTGTGTTTTTTTCATCAGATGATAAAGATCATGGTAGTTTGCTATAACAGTTTGGTTCTATTTTGATTACTTTTCTTTAGCTTATATTTAGGGAGCCCAGTTTTGAGATTTATAACACGAATCTGTCCATGAATAGTTTAGTCATATGCTGTTGGAGATGGAGGGAATTTGGGCTCTTTTCACCCAGCCACTCATTTTACAGATGGGGCCACAATGACTGAGTAAGTCTGAATGACACCCAGGACATGAGTGGCTGATGCTGTGCTGAAACTGGTCTCCTGACCCCCAGACTAAGATGCTCCTTATCTATTCACAGGGCATGGAAGGAGAGACAAATTCCTAGAGGGTACATTTGTGGCCTGGAAGGACGAGGGCAGGGATGACATGGAGGTGAGATTGTGAAGAGAGTCTGGGTGATGATACACTGAGTGATGGGGCTGAGACCAAAGCACTAAGTGATGCTACAATAAGAAATGAGTCTAGAAGGGCAGAGAATAAGTCTTGCTTTTCCTAGCCCTACATTTTATTAATTATATAATAGTTGCTAGAATTTATGTAACACTTTAGAGTTTGAAAAGATAATGTATTGACATATATTATCTCTTTTTTTTGGTTCCATTTATTTATGCATTCAGTGGTTGCTTCTTTTTTAAATTTTCTGAGGTCTTAACTCTTTTTATTTTTTAAAAACTACTTTTTAATTGATTTTTAGAGAGAGAGGAAAGTAGAGGGAGAGAGACAGAAACATCAATGAGAGAGAAACATGGATCAATTGGCTGCCTCCTGCATGCCCCCTGCTGGGGATTGAGCCTGAAACCCTGGCCAGAATTGAACAGGGGCCTCCTGGTGCATGGGTCAGATGTTCAACCACTGAGCCACACCGGCCTGACCATTGGTTGCCTCTTGTATGTGTCCTGACCAGGAATCAAACCCATAACCTTGGTGTATCAGGACGATGCTCTAACCAAATGAGCTACCCGGCCAGGACTTGACGTGTATTATCTCATTTGGTCCTCACTTGAGTCCTTCACAGACACAAAATGAAGAGAATGTCCTATAACAAGTCCTAAATGACTTGTCCAAGATCACATGGCAAGCACATAGTAAGGCTGAGACTTGACATTCAAATTCCTTTCACCAGGTATACTATTTCCCAACCCAGAGCCAAGATCAGTGGCAAAATTACTATAATATCACTATTTTTGTAGCATAAGTTACAAACCTGTGATGTGGCTCTAAGCACAGTGTCAACCTTGAAATAGAAAGTTGCATTATTCTCTGCATTTAGCTTTGTGATGGCATGACGCAGAGGCTCCTTCAGCCTTGGGCTGTCGACAGGTAACTCTGCAGGGCAGCCAATACACATGTGAGGTGGTAGTACAAAATCGTCCCCTGGAAGAATCAGGTTTTAAGTCAGCATATGCACTCAGGAAACAGTCTGGCCTAGTACCTCTCCTGCGCATGGTCCAGCATCCACGTGCGGAGGGCCACGTGCCAGCCTAAAGCCCAGCGGTGTGTAGGTGGAGGCTGTCTGTCTGACCTTCACCTTACTGCCTCTGCTCTCTTCCTCTCCTCAGAGTCAAGTGTATTTAGGGAAACCTTCATTCAGAAGGTGTTAGTGACTCAATCAATATGCTGCACTTTTCCTAAGTATTTGCATTTTTGATAGAAAGTGTAAAAAGCAATGCTTAACTTAAAGGAATGATGCTCTAGTGGGAAAATTTTAAGTCTTGTGATTCTGGTGAGCAAGCAGCTTCAGTGCTGCTCCTCACCATGGAATGTATGCAAATATCTTCCAAGTATGAGAAAATCCAGCCCTTGGTATAAGAAATACTGGCTTGACTACAAACTCACACTATCCCCCCCCCCCCCATTATATCATGCAGGAGAAAAAAGTCTTTAATTAAAAGGATTTTATTCTGAGTGATTAAAAATGAGATACAGCTTCCCCAATTTATAACACCTTATGTAGGGACATCTTAGACACATTGTATCTGGAGGCAAGCTTTGCCCAAAGAACATAAATCTTTTCTTCTGTCACATGTTCCCTCTGCCACTTGGCAGAGCAGTCTCAACTGCACCCGCTACAGCACAGCTGTGCAGAAATGGGGTGCAGCGTTCTCAGTAAGGCCTGTCGATCATATCATGGGACCCAAAGCAAAGTTCCTATGAAAAGACCTAGCCAGTTGCCTGGGATCAGCGTGTACTATTAGAGAACAAACATGTATTATCGCATACCTGGTAAAAACTCACACTTCTGTGAGAAGGAAGCAATATTTAGCTGAGGATCCATGTACGCATGATCTGTACACTTGCCGGTTTCCTAGTTTTTAAAAAGTAAATAAGTGCATTTAAGTTCAAAACATTTTAAGAACCTTTAAACATTTAGTAAAATTAAATATAAGATGTCAGCTTTACATAGAAAACAAAACAAAACATAGTCCAGTTGCAAAAGAGAGAATAAGAAATAGTTAGGTATTAGCACCAACAACAATAAATGCACATACATGAACGCAAAGACGCGAAGTAAGATGACAGGAATACCTAGGGCAGGAAAAATAATTATATAATTGAGTGGGTAAAATTTCTTTTAGAAAGGCAAACAAAGACTTCCAGATGAAGTTAAAAACAAAATTAATGTATTATATTTTCAAGAATATCTTGTAATACAAAAGATAAAGGAAGATTAATCATAACGGATGAGCAAAGCTATATGAGGCAAATGTAAACAAAAAAGGAACTATAGTACTATTTATATTGGACAAAGTAAAATTCAAGTAACAAAAAACTCATGATGGTAGTAAAGAAGATAATTTTATTTTTATAACAGATATAGTCTAGAAGCATGGAGTCAAAATACATAAAGCAGAAATTAGATATATGAATAGAAATAGATTAAAATAATGGTGGTAGGTGGGGAAATTTAATATACAACTATAAATCTAAGACAGACCAAAGGGATAGAAAATAAATAAGGTCATAGAAAAAGAGTAACATAATAAAAATGTATTTAGATGGTGCTTTCATATGATACATATGACTTAAATGATATTTTTAAAGTATGATACAGATATTTTAAAAAATATATATCTTTATTGATTTCAGAGAGAGGAAAGGAGATGGAGAGAGAGAGATAGAAACATCAATGATGAGAGTCATTGATTGGCTGCAGCCTGCAACCTGCTCACGTGCCCTGATCGCCTGGATCCTAGGTCGACACTCAACCGCTGAGCCATGATTTGATTTCAAATCAAAACAATATAGGCCATGTCCTTTGACCTCAGCACCAAAAAGAAAAAAATTCCTAAAAATTAATAAGTTTAAACAAATAAAAAAGAAACTAACTACTTGGAAATCTAAACAAGCTTGCCTAAATAGTCAGGGTCTTCCTTGGATAAGAAAAAATAGAAAAAGCAAAACAAGAAAAATGAGAATTTTACATAATGTTGCCAGCGCAGCATTTAGAGTTAAACTCATGGCTTTATCTACTTTCATAATTTAAAAAGAGAGAGGCAAGAAACAAACAAAACAACCTCAAATCTAGGTGTTTCTCTCAAGAAGTTAGAGAAAGGAAAAGAATCATAAATAGCCTCCTGCAAAACAAAACAGGAGGAAACAATAAAGCAAGAACTGAGGAACTAGGAAACAGAAAGCACTAGCGTTAATAAATAAATCCAAATGATCGTTCTTGGGGTAAGGGAAAAAGTCAAAATGCAAAAAAAGGCAACATAGCAAAGGAAAGAGAGAAGTATAAAAATATAAGAGGATAATTATGAACAAGTGTATGCTAATTTAAATCCCAAAGAAATGGATACTTTTCTGGAAAACTCTAAATAACCAACACTAACTTAACCCAAAGAACAAAACTCGAGTGGACCAATAACCCAAGTACTAGGGGATGCTATCATTACTCTCAACTCCCATTCCATTTCTCTCCTCTAAACAACATAGATGTTTTATAGATGAATAATTTTTAAAATTAAAGAAACATATAGTTCCATGCTATATAAACTGTTTCTGAATATAGAAAATAGTCATAAACTACCCAACTCAAAAAATAGTGGCTAACCACCTAACTCAAAAATAGAAAGTAGCAGGAAAAGAGGAAGGCCAAATATGACTTGGACTGACTCCATAAAAGAAGTCATAGAAATGAGTCTACAGGCACTCAGCAGAGCTGTTGAAGTCAAGACAGTATGGTCATCACTCATTCATAGGGTCACCAGAGTCAAAGCTGACTCAACTGCATGTCACACACACCCAATTCATTCTACAAAACTATAATCTGGATACCAAAACCTGAAAAAATAGAATGCACACACAAACATACCCAGAAAACTGTCAAACCATTTTCACCTTTAAATATAGATGTAGAGTTCTTAAACTAGAAATAAAACCCAAATGCATATTTAAAGAATCATTAACACTAAGCAAACAGAGTTTAAGAATCTAGAGATTACTATTAGGAATGTTGTCAAAAAAACATAACACATTAAATTAGAAATATATAACATGATATTTCAATATATATTTCAAGCATTTGCTAAATTATAACACCAATATCTTAAATTTTAAAAAAATGTATTGGGATGATATTGGTTAATAAAATTACATAGAAATAGCTTTAGTGAACAGTGTTCTGGATATATATAAATAAAATCATACAACTTTTAGAAATTTAAAATAACACTTGCCTAAGTAGAGATATATACCAAGTTATTGACTGAAAAGACTAAATATAGTACATATGCCAATTCTCCTTAAATTAATTTAGAAATGTAATGCAGTTCCAATCTATACGACAATATAAGTTTTTCTGACAAACTTATTCTAAGTTGGTTTTGAGGATATAAACACTGGAATAATAAATCACAAATTTAAACCTACCGTTAAAACATGGTGATACAAAAATATAGACAACAGGTTTTTCATAAGAAACTATTATGGAATAAAGGCTGTCATAAATTTATGTATAAGGGGAGAATGTTGAGATATCTGGTTATCTTCTTGAAAAAGACTCAATTCAGAGACCTCACAAGATACATTAAAGTTAATTCCAAACAGGTTCAAAAGCTTTATTTAAAAACACTGACTATAGACAAACTAGGGGAAAAAGGTGACTGCTGAGCAAATTGTGGAAGAATTCTAACGGAAAATATTATTAGGTTTGATCACCTATAAACAAAATCTACTTATAAGTCAGAAATACCATAATGAAAACTAAACAATGAACAACTAAGAAAATATGACGAAGCACTGATACCTTTAGTATACAAATGCTCTTTTCCAAATCATTAAGATTTATTCCAAAGAGAAATGGACAAAGGATATAGGAAATAATTCATAAATTCAACCCATAAATTTCTAACAAATGTATGAAAATAAGAAAATATACCAAATACAGAAATAGCTTTATTCTCAATAATGTTTGATGAGTTACTAACTATAATAAAAAATGAAAACAACCCAAATGTCGAACAATAGAAAAGTAATTGAAAAACTATCTATCATATCTTAAATAGGATTTTATAGTTATTTAAAAAAAAGTTTATCAAGAGTTTTAATGACATAGGAAAATTCTAAGGTGAAAAAAATGCAGCATGTAAAATAATCACAATGATTAACAGACAAAGAAATCACCCAAAATTGTCAATATCTCCCCCCCCCCACAAAAAAAAAAGATCAGAGGGAAATATACTTTGGGTATTTGGGGATATGGGTCAATTTTTTTTTTTCTATGTTTCTGCATTGCCTTGACGTTTTCTACAAATGTTTATTTCCAATAAGGAGACATCTATGTAATAAATGTTATAGTTGTTAAAGATACAAGGATTGCTACATTTACAATACCTTAATTTTGGATGGGGAGAAGGATTCCTGAAGTAGCCCTGAGGTTCTCAATTCTATCAGCATATTTGATTCACCTAGAAGCTTTTAGATTATTCTGACTCCAGGGACCCCCCCCAGACCAATGAAATCTGACGTCTGGGGGAATGGCCTAGGAAGAGTTATTTTTCAAGCTGGCGAAATGATTCTAATATGCAGTATGGCATGAGAACTACTTATGAAACCTCTTAACTCAGTGCTTTCTCAAACTTAGAGTGCAAGTGAATCAGCTGAGAACCTTGTTAACATGCAGATGCAGTAGGTGTGGGGTGGAATTCAAGATTCTGCTTTTCTAACAAGCTCCCTAGTGGTGCTGATGCTGCTGGTTCAGGGATCAAACTCAATAGCAAGGCCTTCAGTCTCACCAGCTGTAGGCAAAATAGTTCCTTTATATTTTAAGTCCTTTAATTATTGAAACAACACTGTGAGATAGGTGTTATTACTCATCACTATTTGACAAATGAGGAAATGGAAGCTCAGAGGAGTTACACCAAGAATCTGATTGGCTTTGTGACTCCAACTAGCCCTTGCATTTTTCTGTGTTGCAAAGAAAAGACTAACTTGAGGCCTTAAAACAAATGCAGGAAGATTAAAGCTAGATAACATCTATATAATCTCAAATGACTAACTAAAAAATGTAAAAAACAGGTGTTAAAAGGCCAAACTTGACTAAAAATAACAAAGCTAACTAGTAGCTAAGGCATACATTTTTAGAGGGTTTCTCTCTCTCCTTTTTTACTATTTTTTATTATGGTAAAATATATGTAACATAAAATTTGCCACTTTAACCATTTTTAAGTGCATAATTCAGTGATGTTAGTTACATTCAGAGTGTTACGCAGCCATCACCACTATCTACTCTCAATAGTTTTCATCACCCCAAACACAAATTCTGTGCCCATTAAGCAATAAACTCCCATCTCCCTCCTCCCAGCCCTTGGTAGACTCTCATCTACTTTTGTTTCTATGCATTTGCATATGTTATATATTTCATATAAGTGGAATCATACAATATTTATCTTTTTGTGTCTGGCTTATTTCACTTAGCATAATGTTTTCAAGGTTCATCTATGTTGTAGCTCATGTCAGAATTTTATTTCTTTCTAAATAAAAGAACATCCCATTGTTTTATATATACAGTGAATTGTGCTTTTCCATTCATCTGTTAATGGACATTTGGGTTGTTTCCACTTTTTGGCTACTGTAAATAATTTTGTGATGAAAACTGACATAAGTATCTGTTCGAGTCCCTGTTTTTAATTCTTTTGGGTATATATCTAGGAGTGCAATTGCTGAGTCATGCGATAATTGTATTTATAACTTTTTGAGGAACTACCAAACTGTTTTTCACAGTGACTGTACCATTTTATATTCCCATCAGCAATGAACAAATGTTTCAATTTTTCCACATCCTCCCAATACTATTTTCCAATTTTTAAAAAATTATAGCCATTTTTAGGGGTGAAATGGCAACTCATTGTGGTTGGTATTTACACTCCACTGATAGCTAATTATGTTGAGCATCTTTTTGCAGTGCTTTAATGGCCATTTGTATAGCTTCTTTAGAGAAATGTTTATTTTAAAGTCCTTTGCCCATTTAAAAATTAGGCTGATTGTCTTTTTGTTGTTGTATTGTAGGGGTTCTTTATAAATTTTGCATGTTAAATCCTTATCAGATATATAATGTAAATAATTTATCCCATTCTGTCGGTTGTCTTTTCACTCTCTTAATAGTATCCTTTTAACTTTTCTCCCAATTATGAAATAAATATATGCTTGATTAGAAACATTGGGAAGTATTAAAGAGTTTCAAAAAGTATAAAGAATCAAAAAAAGGCACCCATAGTCCCAACCGAAAGTTAATTATGTTTTATACTTTTGCATATTTTTTTCATCACTTAAACATTTTTTTATAAGAGTTCATTTGAGGCAAACTAACAACATATGACAGGGAGCAAGACCTCAAATGCTCCCCTCCATCACTTTTAATATTCACATTTACTTTATATATTTGAATGAATATGTATGTATAGTTTCATAGTCTATATTTTTACTTACCATATTATAACCATTTTAATAAGTCATTAAAAAATATGTAAGTATAATTTTATGGCTGCATATATTCTACTGCATAGGTATGCTATAATTTATTTAAACATACCCTAATGTTGAAAATATAAGTTATTTCCATTTTTTTTCTAGTAATAATAATGCTGAAATTAACATCTTACTGTCTGGATTTCTCATTTTCTTCCCATATCAGAGACTTTTAGACATAGAATAATAGACTAAAGGGCTTGCAATAATCCTTTGCTCAAAGCACAGTCTTCTGCTAAAATGCAAATCCAGTATTCTGGGAAGGTCATGGTGCCTTAGTCATCTCAACATGCATTAACGAATGCCACTTAGCGATACTCTCCTTTAACATAAATTTGGTTCTGATAACAAGATGTAATCCTAGAAAGTGATAGAGGCTCAGGATGTGTTTATTCAAGATAAAGGAAGGGGAAAGGAGGGGAGGAAAACAAGCAGAGCCAAGTTTAAAGTTAGGGACTATCCTGCATTAGAGCTCAGGAACACTGGAAGGATGTTAAGCACAATGGGGAAGAAAAGGAGAGAGGAAAGTGTAAAGACATGAGCTGACAAACTTGACATGGCATCATTTTATTTCAGGCCCTGGTTATATGTGTAAATGCTTATTGCTAGATGTACAGATTTTTTTTGACCAGATGGGTAAGGCAGCACTAGTGACATGGTGAATGTGACTATGAATTCATGAATGTCACCTAAAATTTCAGTCACCAAGTCTTCCTATATAGCTGAGTATTCCCACACCTGTAAATACCAGACACCAAATGCTAGTGACTTCATAATTAGATTTTTTTCTACTTACACCATTTGGAAGGGACTTGCAGTCTGGAGTTAAGAATAGAAAATTCTCCTTCAAACAATTAGTTTGCTCAATTACGTAAGTAACTTCATAGTTCCATCCAGCTACCACCTGAAACAATTTTGAATTGAATAGTTAAAGGGCAGTTTAAACATTATTCACTGTGTTATGAGGAGCTGAGAATACTGCCTGGCATATTGCAAGTACTCAAAAATAGAAACTATTATTACTAGGCAAAAGTCATGACTGAATAAATATTGAGCACTTTATGACTCTCATACTCCTCAACACACACACATCCACACGTGCACACACATGCACACACTCCTACACATTTAAATATAAAAAGTAAGTGGAGTTACTGTATTTTCTTAAGAAAGACCTAGCAATATTTCCCCTGCCAGGCAGCAAAAAAATAATGTCCTCCTGAATTTTGTGAAATATTAGTAATGCTCTTTTAAATATATCTTTATTGATTTCAGAGAGAGAAAGGAGAGGGAGAGATAGAAACATCAATGATGAGAGAATCATTGATCGAGCCCACAACCCGGGCATGTGCCCTGACTGGGAATTGAACCCCAATCACCTGGATCCTAGGTCGACGCTCAACCGATGAGCCACGCCCGGCTGGGGAAGTAATGCTCTTTTAGATGGTTAAAGAAAACTTTGGAGCTAGAATGGTCATTACTGATAGATTCTCAGGTTCTCAGACTGTCAGGCAGTAAGTTTTCTTCTGCTTTATCTTGGGCTAGTCCCAACCTGACAGCTGGATCTGAATGTAGTTGAGTAGAACATGCATCTTGCATGAAAGCAAGATGGACAGTCTATTAAAAGCAGGGAATGTTATTGACCAAAGTGAGTCCTTCATAATTAGACACTGAAATACAAGGGACCCAGTCAACTCTCAGTAAAGGCTTAGTGAACCAAGTCAATAAAAAGACCAGATTTACAAGTATTTACTTTTTTTTTGATGATATGAAAACTATAATTTAGAGGGTATTCAGAAAGCTGTGCCCACCTTTTTGGGTACCACTTAATATTTTGGAGCCATGTTTGACTCATGATAGCTAGGTGATAATGTAGTTTTCTTCAAACCTTAAGGCCAGAATGACCTTTACATTTCACCATCTCTAAGAAGAACGTGACCCAGTCATTAAAACCAACCTCAGAGCAAGGGGTCTGATTAGAAACTCCCTTGCCCATTACATGTTGTAGTATCCGAATCACTTTGACTAAAGAGAAAGCTCTTTACCTTCTATGATAGTCACATGAAGACATAAAAGAGCTCCCTCTGCACGTGGAATCATATATTTTCTTTTGACCAATGGTTTATTTTAGGTAATGAAACCCTAAACATAAAGATCCAAAACATTTTAACAATACTGTGGGAAATGAAAACTAAAGAACAAACCTGCCTCTGTGCCTTTTTTACTTCTTTAAGAGTGAAGAGGTGGGAATGATTTGTGTGGTTGTTAAAATGTTGAATGGCATGTTTCAGAACAGGTTCCAAGTCAGGGCTGGCAGGTGATATGGGGTGCACACAGCCTGCGCATTCATACGTGGATGTCATCACAGGGCCCTTGGCTTGACAAAGAAAGAGTAGGCAAAAGGGCAGCATTAATGAGGAAAACCCGTATTCAGATACATTGCCCTAAATAAGAAAGATAATTTCAAAGGCCGTGGTATACAAACTTTCTAGTAAATTCTAGTATGTATTAGAAAAAGAGAACACAAGACTGCTTTTTAGTCAATCAGAGGGAAAAAAAACCTACCATTGACTTAAGAACATCTTACATGCATACTATTGTGCATAATTATTTTAAAATCATAATAAATTATAGAAATAATACATGGATTTATCCACTTATAAAAAATTAAAATGTTCTCTGGCTGGTGTGGCTCAGTTGGTTAGGCATTGTCCCCATGCACCGAAAGGTTGCTGGTTCGATTCCTGGTGATGGCACATGCATGGGTAGCAGGCTCTACCCTGTAGGGGTTGTGCAGAAGGCAGCCAATCACTTTCACATTGATGTTTCTCTCTCTCTCTCTCCCTCTCCCTCCTTCTTTCCCCCCTAAAAAATTAAATAAAATATTTTTTTAAAGCAAAACATTACAGGTATATTATTATTTATTTCTCAGTGCTAATTAAAGCTCCTTGAAGCCTGGTTCAGGGTATAATATGTTTTGTATCAATTCAATTCAACAAACTTGTACATATTTTGCACCTGCTGTAATATGTCAGGTGCTGAGCTAGACTATGTGGATAAGTTAATGTGTGTTAGTAATGGTCACTGTGGTGAAGGAGCTGGGCAAAGTCAAGTGGGGGAGAGAACTGTAGATGGTATTTCAAAATAATTTGGCAAGAGCTTAGAAAGGCAGGAGCCCAGAGTGAGCTCAAGAAAGACTTTCCTGAAGAGAAGAGGTCTGAGCTAAGAAGGGTGAAAAGCAGTCAATATCAACTGGGCAACACAAGGTGCGAAGCCTAAGAAAGAACAAATGGCTCCCAAGAAAGCAGGAGTCAGGGGCAGCCGTGTGGGATGTGGTGTATATTCATTTTACCAGGACTTGAAGCACAAGGCAGGAACTGGTGATTGAGGTCTGAACAGTTGGTAGAGAGAGTCCACTGCTGTTGAGCCTGGGCCACTCTCTGGAGGCCAGGAGTTACAGACTATATTCCAAGGGTCATGGGCTCCTTGGTGGACCTGATGAAAGCTATGGCGCCCTTTCCAGGAAAATGCGGGTACTCACAATGTTCCCCACATAATTTCAGGGTGTTCATAGATCCACTGAAGTGAATTAAGAATAGTCTGCGGTAACAATGGGGTGCCACTGAAGGGGTTTTGATAAAATAATGTAAAATACTAAAACAGGAGTGAGTTTGTATTAAGTTACCAAGTAATGTTTATAACAGATGGTTTTAACCCGCTGTTAGTAGAGGCACACGCTGTAGAGGGGAGAGTCATGAAGGAGTCCTAGGCCCCTTCCCCCAGGGCTCTCACTGCCGGAGTATGGAAAATCCAGACAGAATCAGGAGGCCAACAGTGTTCTACAGCAGTGTCCCTCAGTTGTTAGCAAGTCAACACAACTCCCCTTGCAACTGTTTCTTGGCTTTCACTCCATAAGTATGTGTGTCAGAAAAAAAATTTACTGGGTGAATGTTCGTAGCTTTCCTCACTGTTCCTCTTGCAGAGGTTATGCAGCATCAGGGTAGTAGACAAAGTTAAAAAATTGGAGGGGAATTACATGGGAAAGGTGAGAGAATTACTGATGGGAAGACAAAAGATTGATCAACACAGGGGGTGAAAGGGGAGATGGAGAAGAGGCCAGCAGCTACTTTTTGCTGACCTCAAGGGCAGCTCCGACTGGGGTAAGAGAAGAGATGGAGCAGCCTTTTGAGGGTGAGAGGAGTGGGAAAGATGCAAATTCAGGTTTTCCTGGTGAAGGAATGATTTTTCACCCTGCCCCAACATTTCTAGGGAGATTTTTAAAAACTAAAATAATGATTTTAAATTTTGAATTCTGAAACATATGTGGCCAAAAAGGTTTCATATAAGGGATTGGGGACCTAGTAGTGATTGTGGACCTAGAAGGTGTGGCAAAGAGCTTTTTCTCTCATGGCATATAAGTGCTGTAGTCTGGATAATGTGAAATTTGCTTATGAGCTAAAGTTCTTAAACTGAACAATAAAAAGCTACTCCAAAAAATTTTTTTTTAAATTACTTGTGATTTCTTTTCTGTTTTGGACTGTTTTTCTTTGAATGCCACTTCTTGCTAGGGCTGAAACTCAAGGGGTATAGTTTTTGTGCGTTCCATGTGGATGACTAAGGCCAGGAGAGAACAGTGGCCCCTCCACTGATGTTCAAGAGTGTGGCTGTGGATGCTGTTCTGGAGCCTCAGCTACTAAAACCTTACCTTGCAGAAAGCCAGTTCTGGGTTGGCTTTTGTGATTGACATTACCTAGATATGCCCACTCTTCTGCACCCAGCCGCTGTGCCACCAGAGGGAAGGAGCTAATAGTGGTTATATCTGTTCATAAGTTGCTCTATACTTACAGGGTCTACTATACTAACTCTGTTAATTGTTAGCTGTGGGACCTTGGGCAAGATACTTAACTGTGGTGAGCCTCGGTTTCCTCATCTGTAAAATGAGAATATTAACACTTGCCTCATAAAATTGTTGTGAGGATTAAATAAGTTGACGTAGGTAAATCAATTAGAACTGTGGCTGGCAATAAGTGCTCAATAAATGCCAGCTATTATTACTTTTATTCTGATTGTTATTAATACTTTATTATGACTGTAACTTCAGTCCTCTCATCTAGCTTCAGACTACAATAATCCTCTGCGGTGAGAATTACTTTGGCCCCTTTCATAGACAAGGAAAAGGGAAACCAAAAATGTAAAGAGTTTTGGAAAGATTCCAGGCCAGGTCTGACCTCAAAGCCTGTGTTTTTCTGGCCCAAGGACACTCTCACAACTGAAGGTATGTGGTATGCTTTCTAGCCCTTTCCCAAGGCCCTTGCACACACCTAATACAGCGCTGCTCTTCAGGGAGAGTGTCAGGGTAGTGCTAAGGGGATGACTGGCAGGACCTGGCCCCAGCCTCAGTACTCTGCTACCCCTGACCCTAACCCTTACCAAGGCTGCAAGCGGCATTGCTATAGCCACCTGCTGCCCTCCAGGAAGGAGCTTTGTCTAAGTTATGTTCCTGGCCTCACAAGAAAATGGTTCATATCCCCCAGGACAGAGCCGCTGAATATATCAGCTACCTGGAGTAATGTGGCAGGTCTGGGTAGCCACGGAGAATTTCCCATTGTTTCTCTTCCCCACATTCGCAGTGCATTCTCCTGTGGCCTAAAAGGAAAGAAAGAAAAAAGGAGACCATTTATCTTAATCTTTCAGATGGAGAAGAGCACCTAGTACTAAATATGACTTTTCTTTTATTTAAAACTTAAGATTTTTTTCTAACAGGGTTTTGAAACACAAGAATGAATGTTTCTGTAGCCTAATCATCATTATTTACAAGCCATCGATATTCATGAAACATTGAGATGGTGAGGTTTTAAAGTAGTTTTATGTTTGGGGCACTGGAGATATTTCTTTTTCACCAAGATGAGCACAGTGCCCTAGAACCAGCATGCTAAACTCTCCTCTTACAGTTCAACTTCAGGACTCAACTGCACACTGGATGTGGTGTTTTTGATACCATCATAATAAACCCAGTTATTAATTAGCTGAAAAGGAGCAAAGGGAAGGCCAAATAGACACGTGCCCAGTAAAGTCTGGGAGACTTAGGGAAGGCACTTGTCTGTCAGTCACACCTGGAAAGGGGTCAGTGGCCATAGTAGGCGTGGCCACTGTAAGCCTGGGAGATTTCAGATGTTTAAACTCCTAAAGGAGTTCCCTCTCTTGCCTCTCGCTCTCTTGTGCGCTGGGCTCCTGGTTCTCTTGTTGCAGGGGGCATGCTTCCCTGCTATCGCCCACATGGCTCACAGCCCTGTAGACCCCACACGATGGACTAATGGGCTGGAATTAGCCTGATGCTGTGTGGGACCCAGCTCCACCATGAAACGAAAACTTGGGACACTGGCTCTGCTTTTAGCTCTGCTGAATCCCCAGCTGCACCTCTTCCAGGACTGGTTTAAGGGAACTGGGACTTTAGAAACACAAGGATATAATTACACCAAATAAAGATCACTCATCCTCCCATTCAAGTCCTAGAAAATTATTTTTCTCAAGATATCGTAAGGATCTGACCCCCAACGCTCAGTGGGGAAAGAGATCCCCCACTTCCACTAGTGGACACCCCATTTCCACCGATAACATTTTGACATTAAAGAGGTACGTCCATGGCTGTGGAAAGAGTGGCTTGCTCCTGGCAGATACCAGCTGTAATCTCCCTCAGTTAAGGCCAAATCACCAGGTGTGGTCTGACACACAGGTGCTAGGCATTTGGTTAAGATACATTGTCATTAAAACAAGGTCTTTTCATAATGTACCTCCTTCCATCCTCCAACAACCAGATGAGGTCAATTTTATTTCCCTTTTACCAGGGAACTCCTGGGTTAAGAGTGATCAACCAGCTAGAGGCAGAGCAGAATTTGAACTCAGGTCTGTACAAATAAAGCTCCCATGGTCTCCTCTACCAGCCTTCGATCTTAGCCCAAATTTCAATCTGTTGACTCTCTGGGACATGGTCTATATGCCCCAATTGGTCATAAGAATCCCCTCTCCACGGTAGGGCTTTCTCCACATCTCATGGTTGGCCTCTATGCCCTTTCTGTCTCTGCAAGAACATAGACATCAAGCATTTGACTTTTCTACACATTTGAGGGTTTATGTGCACCCCTCACAAAGAGGCTCAACAATAAGCATCATCCCCAGCACTAGTAAAATAAGATAAAAAAAACCTGGAGGCTCCAGATCATCACACTTACAGCTTGCTCAGGTTCTTTGTAGTCACAATCCTGCCAGTTTTTGCCACTTTCAACAGAACAGTTGCCTTCCTTGATTTCGTACTTGACCAAAAAAAATATGTTCTGGTCTTCCTGAAAAAAAGCAACCAAAGATACATAAGGTTCATTCAGCTGATGCAACAGCAAACCATTTGAGTGGGATCTGGTGCAGTTATGAATATTTGATATTGATTTAATTCAACAGGAGCAAAACATTTATTAAAAATACTGAAAGTTATAAATACTTGAAAGAATATTCATAATATATTTGTAAACATATGGATTTTTAATTTACTAAGTAGTATTCATAGTATTAGCCTATTTTTGTAGAGACCAGTTTATATGTACATATATGATTTTAAATATATATATATATATATACACATATATCTTTATTGATTTCAGAGAGAGAAAGGCAGAGGGAGAGAGAGAGAGAAACATCAATGATGAGATAGTCGTCATTGATCAACCACCTCCCGCATGCCCCCGACTGCAGATCGAGCCCGCAGCCCGGGCATGTACCCTGACTGGGAATCGAACCACGATCTCCTGGATCCTAGGTCGACGCTCAACTGCTGGGCCACGCCCCGACAGGCTACAGATATGATTTTAAAAGTCTGAAAGTTATGCAGCAAAGCTGTTAAAATGTTTGTGTCTCAGTGGTGGGTATATGGTTGTCTTTCACTCTCTTCTTTAAATAAACATTCCTAAATTGTCTGAGTATTTTTTGGAAAACAAACATATATTACTTTTACAATTAGAAAACAAACCATAAAACAAGAGGACTTTTTCATTTTTGAAAAAATTGTTAATAGTTATCTCTGGATGGTGGGATTAAATTATGGGTAATTTTAGCATTTTTATTTGCTTTGTTTTATTTTCTATTTTTTCTAGCATGTCATAAAAATAATAACTTTTAAAACTCAAAGGTTCTGAGTTAGATGAGCTTTTAGATGCAAAATCCTGGCATGTTGGAGCAACAAGAGATATGAGAGGTGATGTTGCCCAGTCCCTCACTTTGCAGGTGAGAGAAAGGAGGCCTGAGTAGGTAGGGCTGAGCTTAGGCAGCCTCCAACCTTGGAAAAGCAAACATATATTACTTTTACCAGCCCAGACCCCAGGTCTCCAGAGCCCAGGGGCAGTGCTCTCTCAGAGCCTGCACACATCAGAATATTTATATCTGAGAGATGCTGGAGCCAAACATGGTGGTCTCTGAGGTTTCTTTCAGGCCTCAGATCTTGATAAAGCAGTAGGTGGTAGTGGTATACATAGCAAAGTAGAAAGCGATTCTATGGACATTTTAGAACAAAAAAACACATTTGCCACGGATGTCAGCCAATGAAGATAAGGCCAATAAAATGTTGCTGAGGGCACCGGGACTCACATGACTACACTAGTTTGTAAAACAGAGTGGCTCAATTTTACTTTCGGGCTTTTTCTTTAATCTCCTCATATCAAATGGCTGGTTTTTTTCTTCCACTGAAGTAAACTATCACAGAGACATAGTGAAATTCATTTGAACAAACTATTGAAAGTTTGTATTTTTGTTTACTTTGGTTTTATTTTTTCTTTACAAATAATTTGCTTTCTTTTGTGTTCCACAGGACAGATTTCTAGTTTCAAAACAGGGTACATCAAGAACAAAAATATTCCCCCTGCATACCATCTTTATTTTCACCAATACAAGAAAACCTTCTGGAACATAAGCAAGTATTGAACAACTGAATCTACAAGTTAACACATAATCTGTTATGGCAGAATAATCAAGAATTTCCCCCAAAGAAACATTTTAATTTTCCCAAAAATCTCTTATTCCAGGTTTTAGGGTAGATAACACACTGGCAGCCAAAGAAGCTAAAACTCTTACTGTAAATAGATCCAAATTAAGACTTTCTACATTTCTTTAGAAAACAGAACCAGAATTCCTTCTTTAAAAATGATGATCCTGTAGAATGCCTTTACTTCCGTGTTTATATAATATTTTATAACAGTGAAACAGACACAAAATGTTGACAGCTCAACAATGCCAGATGCAGGACATTTACATGTGCACTTTTGTTTAAAAGTCCTACAGGTTTGTTGACTAAGGATAGACAGCAAGTCATATGATCTTATTTGTTACTTTTTCTACCATGGTCCATGATCACTATGTGGATACAGCTAAGGACTGGGCCCCAACTTTCAGGAAAAAGACCACAAAGAAGAAAATCAAGGTGACGATTTAGTTCCCCTAGATGATCATTTGAACTGGAAAAATAAAAGGTGAAAAATACAGACTGCAACGAGTTAAAGGAGTTGGGAAAATTTGGTGGAGAGTGGCACAGTATAAGATTAAGGTCATTGGGCTTGGGATGGCAAGGGCGCTGCAAAAAAGAGCATCCACAGGACCAAGTACTATACTAATTATGTCCTATGGTGTCACTCCCTCAACAACATTAGAATATCTGCATGCAATAATAAATAGGTCAGTCATGCAATAAGGCAGTGTGTTGAATATGCATTCGTCCTATGGAATGAACCACTGCAGAGAGAGGTGCAGGACACCGTACACATTCTTTAAGTTTTCTTGTGTTGCGTTGGATTTGTTTGTTTTCAAGGCTACCCAGGCAAACTCTTCCCAGGGACCTCCTTGGAGAGAAGAGTGGTCCACTGAGCCTGGTTTGCTTAATATTTCCTTTATCAAGAGATGATGATTGGATTTAAAGGAAAATAAAAGCTAGCAGTTGTTTGATTTTTTCCCTTTCAGTTGCATAATTCTGAGTATTTTCATATAAACAACAAAAAAATCACAACCAAAAAATCACAAACAAAAAACCACAACCCAATAGTTTTTATGCATCCAGCTGTTGTGTCCCCAGGATGTTCCAGATGGTTCCAGGTAACTAGTTTATGGACTGTGGTTTTGTCCAGTGAGTAAAGGTCAAAATCCAATGCTGTGTTTATCATATGAAAAGGTCCAGTTTCTTTGATAAGGTTCAGGGTCTGCTGCAGAATGTGTTTCCTTTAACGTCCTTCACCGGCTGTGAAGCTCTACAAGTTCCTTTGAGTATGCCTTGTCACACTCACCATCCTTATCTGCTTTACTTTGCTTTATTAGGCTTTTCACTTCAAGAATCCGGTTGCTATTGATTTTTAATATGGGTGGCAGGGGTTCGTGATGTAGGGGGAAGAAGGAGAACTGCTTTCACTGTTGCTGCCAGTAGCTCGAGACTTCAGGGGCCTCCTCTATTTACAGGTCTCTCCATTTTGGAGTCATTGTCATTCTCTGCCTCATCTGATTAGTCCAAATTGTCATCTGAATGCAGACCTTTTATTATAAATCTTAAAGGACCTTGTTGCCTAGTCTGGGACTGTGTGAAGCTGGAGCTGGAGCTGGAGCTGGAGCTGGAGCTGGAACTGGCAGGACTGGGTTGTACAGACCTGTGCTCCAGCAGAGGGAAGGCGGCCTAGAGTAGACCAAAGCCATGCAGGAAGAGACTGGCCGTGGGGCCCCAGGTAGAGGGCTGAAGAGACAGCTGCCAAGCATTCCCACCCTACCTGAGTCTCTCCCCCACAGAGACCACCCCTTCCCTGTCTGAAAGTTTGTATTTCTTGGAATCACACATCCTATCAGGATTTATCTTCAACCTGAGTGTTTCCATAGATGATAAAAAAAAAAATATTCAAAACCAACTAGAACACTACTGGTACCTTTGATGCATTCAACCATAGGGACTTCTTGATAGATATTTTGTATAATATAGTAGAAATATGTTAATCTTATTTTTTACTCCTTTTAGACTACCACACCACCCCTCGTTTAACCTAGCTTTATTGAGGTATAATTGACAAATAAAAATTGTACATATTTAAGATATACAATAAAGTGATTTGATATATGTATACATTGTGAAATGATTACCACAAATAAGCTAAATAACATATTGAAACCTCACATAATGACTTGTTTTGTGTGTGTGGTGAGAACACTTAAGGTCTAGCCTTTTAGCAAATTTTGAGTATACAATACAGTATTATTAACTCTAATCACCATGCTGTACATTAGATCCCCAGGACCTATTCATCTTATAACTGAAAGTTTGTACCCTTGACCAACACCTCCCTACCCCCACCCCACAGCCCCTGGCAACCACCATTCTACTTTCTGCTTCTGTTGAGTTTGACTTGTTTAGATTACACTTACATGTGAGATTATACAGTATTTGTTAGATGTACCCCCGTAAGCACCCCCTCCCCATCTGAGGTTTGGAGGTCTTTATATTTTAGTTTAAGGTTGGTCACCCAGTAAATCCTCTTGCTGTGGCCTGAGTTCCTGGGTTTTCCCACTCTGCACAGTCCCTTTCAAATGACTCCATCTACCTTTCTCTAATTTCACCCTAGGGTACCTCTCCTCTGATCACCCAGGAAGCCAACCTTGGTGGTCTGAGGACTAGTCATACCCTGCCCTACAACCCCCAGCCCAGAGAGTAGGGTTGGTCTTTTCTAAGAGCTGTAAGCCTCCACCTTTAATCATCAGATTTTGATGGTGTGTGTGTCCTGGGTTCAAGTAATAGCACAAATCCCAAATGACCTCAAGGTTAAACACAGCTTACTCACCGTCTTGTTGACTTCAGTTATGCGGTACAATACAAACTGGTTGCCACTTTGGATTTTACTGTTATAGTTCTTCAGAGCTTTGTCGACAGCCTTAAATACATCCTCATCATTGCAGTCAACGTCTTGTGATTGGTACTCCTGGGTTAAACTTGTTAGCAACTTGGAACAAAGGAAAAGAATGGTAATTAACTTCATCATTTAACAGTCTCACTCTGGGAATTTCACCAAGAACTGGGAGCTAACTTGGATGCTGATATTAACTCTCTTCAGCCTCTTATCTCTCTGTCTCTCCTCTCTCTGCCTTAGCACTTCAGGGCTCTGCTTGAATACCTGCTGCCAACCACTATTTGCCCTATCATAAAAGGACAACTGGCTCTGGTGGCCTATCCACGCAGATCTCAGGCTGGTACATTACAACACTGGGGTCATTGACTTGCTTGTTTGCATTTGGGAGGCATGTGGGAGCACAGAGCACATTTCCAGGTAATTGCACAACTTTGCATAGCAAATCAGGGTACAATCTAATAAAGGAGGAGAAAAAACATCAACCACTTGTTATTCCCTTTCCCAAATCCATTTATGAAGGTCACTACAATGCAACCAAGTGCAGACACCTTTCAATAAAATTTCTTTGCACACCTGGAAAGCCCATGCAGAGGGACATAGCGAGTGCAGGGAGTCTCACACCAAGACATTGGCACAACTAAAAATAAAACATGGGCATCCTATCTGGTCTCTGGCCAAGCCAGCCTCTCTCCACTCAATTGGATTAGTTGTAGAAGAAAACGCTCCCCAGGGTGGAGGAGACAGAAGAGAAACTTAAGGAGAGAAGGGTTGAGTGAAGCCTGCTTACCCTGTCCATTCTTCTTGTTTCTGTTTGGTGGACATTATGGGGGTCTTTCATTCACCAAGCCTAAGTGACCTTTCGATAAAGTTATACTATTCAGGGAGAGGAGGTCTAAAGGTAGGTTAAAGATATGGACCAGCCTTTAGGAGCTGTTTGCTTTCAAGTCTTTCCCTCTTCTCCCCCAAAAGATGTTTGACTTCTTTGTTGTTGCTGATAAGGTCTCTGACTGGCTGTATCTGCTCTGTAGGTCAGTGCTGGTGTCACATTGGTTATTAAATATTTTTGGTATGGTCATGTGGCTCCAGGAAATGGAGTCTAGCTGTACTCTAAGGAGGAAAAGGAGATGGGCTGCCACCATCGCCATTTTTAGAGAAGGAAGATGAGGCCCAGAGAGGTTTAATAACTTTCTTAGGATCCTATAGTCAGTAAATTGTAGGACGGGGGTTAGAATCTGCATGGGCCTTCTCCAAAGTCAATTTTTTTCTGTTTATTATACTGCCTGAACCCACTGCCAAGTTCTGTTTTCTTTCCAGTTTTATTAAGAAATAATGGACATACATCACTGTATAAATTTAAGGTGTTCAGCATGATGCTTCTATTTACATATCTTTTGAAATGATTACCAAATAGGTTTAGTTAACATTAATTATCTCATATAGATATAATAAAAGGAAAAATTTTCTTCTTGTGATGAGAACTCTTGGGATCTGCTCTCTTAACATCTTTCTTATATATTATGCAGCAGTGTTAACTATAGTCACCATGCTGTAAATTACATTCCTAGTCCTTACTTCTCTTAAAACTGGAAGTTTGCATCTTTTTTTAAAAAAAAAATTCCCATTGATTTCTTTAGAGAGAGTGGAAGGGAAGGGGAGAGACAGATAGAAACATCAGTGTAGAGAGACACATTGATTGGTTGCCTCCACCGGGGCTGGGGATGGAGTCTGCAACCGAGGTATGTGCCCTGAACCAGAATCAAAGTTGGGACCCTTCGCTCCGCAGGCCGACGCTCTAACCACTGAGCAAAACTGGCCAGGGTGAAAGTTCTCTTGTTCCTCCAAGTCGTGTTTCTCTGAGTCTTCACTTGGAACACCCACCATAATCAGCGTGGTGCTCCTTTCCAACTCCTCCTGGACGATGCCCATCAGTTGTCCCCTCGCTCTCCCACTTTACTTCTCCATCTTTTTGGACCCCTCCTTCTTCCCAGACTAAGAACTTACCCAAGTCTCTTTCACCCTTAGTTTTTTTCTTTCCCCTCCTTTCCCCCACTAGAATCTACCTTCTGCCATCACCACACACCTGAAACTGCTTCAGTAAGACAGATAGAATCTAAAGTCTTATTAGCTTGTGTCTAACTGCTTGAGACTGGTTTGGGAAAAAAGAAAAAGAAAGACAATTCAAATGTGAAAAAAAGAGTCCCCTGGCACCAAAAATGAATAAAGAAAACTTTCTGAGACTAGAAAAGCCCCTAGCATGGGGAGAAGGTATGAGAAGAACAGAGGAGTCTTGGGGTTCTGGAAGCAGAGGACACCTCTGCCCTGCTTTCTGGACATGTAGCCAGAAAGGCAACAAGATCCCAGGGAGAGAAGAGTCACAAGGTATTCTTGGCAGTCATGTTCATCAGTAACCTCACAGAGACTCCTGTGCCCCCAGTTTGATACAGAAGTAGCAGATAAACTAGACCCAAAGAGTGATGTGAACAGGGTAGTAAGCATCCCTTAGCAGGGGGACCTGGTGGACCAATGATGAAGAGTCAGATCTTTCATGCCCACCCCCAAACACCTTGGACTACGTAAGATTCTCGAGCTGTGGTATAACTTTGTGTGGGAAGCACCAGAGTGGGGGGAAATCCAAGAAGGACTGAGGTTAAGTTTTCTATTATCCCAGTAGGATGGCAACTTGAAATAGAAATTAATGTGTTTTGAAAATAAAGTGGCCCAGCTGGCATGGCTGTGGTTGACTGTTGACCCAGAAACCAGGAGGTCATGGATCAATTCCAGGTCAGGGCATATGCCCAGTTTTCGGGCTATGCAGGAGGGGGTGTGCAGGAGGCAGCTGGTCAATGACTCTCTCTCATCATTCATGTTTTTATCTCTCTCTCTCTCTCCCTTCCTCTATCTGAAATCAGTAAAAACATATTTTTTTAAAAAAAAGAAGAAAGAAAATAAAGTGATAGTTCTGGTGCACTTGAATTTATGGTCATGATTCATGCCTATGAACGTCCTTGCAAATTATAGCCTGAGCTTTGTTTGCTTTATAATGAAATTTAGAACTTATTTTTCCAAAAGGAAATTTAGAGGACTAGAAATAAGAAGTAGGAAAGAATTTGGGTCACTTTTATAGGAATAATCATTTACATGACAATACACACTTTCTTGGTATGCCCAGCTACAGCATAAGTACTAATAGGGGAATGATGCTAGAATGAAAGGAGTTGAGTCCAGGAAATAAAGAAATATTGAGGATCAGAGATTTGTCTGGAGTGGCGTAGTAACCAGTGTGAGGCTTCTGACTCGTGACACGGAGCTTTTTCCTCTCCTCTCCATTTATCTTGCTCTTCTCATGTCATCTCCTTCCCTACCCACATTATGTCCTATCCTAATTATGAAAGTAAGGACAAAATAACTTGTAGTTTTGCATTTATTAGTGGTTACACTTTATTTATGGTTCTAATTCTGAACATGACTCATTTTTCAAGGAACTCAGGTTTTCTTTTGGAAATGTATATGCAAAAAAAAGTTTGAGAGTTGTGGAAACTCACTCTTGAACATCCCTGGACATAATTCAGAGGCTGATTGAGGGAAGGGCTGAATTTCTGGCAATGAGAAGCTGGGAAAATTGGCTTCAGGAAGAGGAAGAACTTCACCTTTTTTTAATGGAGGGAGTCTGTAAACATATCCAATTTGTCTCCATTTGAAGGGAAATTGTCCTTTACCTGGACCTCTTTCTCCTGAGTGCCTAGGTTGTGGGCCATGGCCCCAGTGATGGTGATCTTGGACACCTTTACTATGGGGTGGTGGGTCACAGGGTCCATGGTCATGAAAATCATGGTCATAGGGATGGTGTCCATGAGGATGATGTCCATGGGGATGGTGTCCATGGGGATGATGCTCATGAGGATGGTGTCCATGGGGATGATGCTCATGAGGATGGTGTCCATGAGGATGGTGCTCACTGGAACTGTTATTATGAGAGGGTGCGTGTGTTCTATTGGTGCCAAAACAGAGGTGATGATACCTTGAAGGAGCTCCTGCTTGATGTGGTGGTCTGTCTGAGCGATTTGTGTCTTCTAGAGGAGGTGGGCATCTAAATTTATGTGATTTGTGGGGATGGTGGTAATCTCTGGATCCACTGTGCTTCAATGGAGGCTTGCCAGCAGAGGAATGCCCATGCTCACCAGAGTTGAGGGGATGGCCCAGATGGGGATGTACATTACTGATGTTTCTATGTTCCTGGTAAAGGACACAGAAAAGTGAATATCATCATGTAAAGGAGAAATTAGGTGTTTAACTTGATTTAGACCAATGGCTTCCATAGTTTGTATTCCACAAATAAATTTTAAAGTAGCATACCAAAAAAGAGTTCTCAAATTTTTATCTAGCCAAGTTGGCATTTAAAATACAAACAAAAACCAATCATCTACCACTATCATTTCACAATAGGAATAATATTTGATAACAGAATGATAATCTCAGAGTAAAGGATGGCTCTTTAAATGAAATATGTTATACCACAAAAAGCTTTTCTTATTATCTTTATTTTTCTCATTTCAACATAAAGTGGTAAAATTATATTACAGAATGGTACTCATCTGTAGATCAACATTTGGAAAACTAGTGCCTTATAATTTAGGCTCTCAACAGAGTTCTGAGACTCTAAGGTGTCAGCACCTCTTCCTCCTAAAGGGTGAGCACTTCACCTCTTCACTCTCCTTATTCAGGTTTTAATATTTTTAAAAAGTCTGTGCAGCCATGTTCATGGTGACAAACCTGCCCCCTTTTTTGATTTGGTGCATGGATGTTTGAATTATTTTCAGTTTTTTTGATGATGTAAAAAAATATTGTGAAGAATATTTGTGTGTAGAACAAAGGTTTCTATACACAGATATTCTCATAAAATATTGTTTTGCATCTTATTTTATATATCTTTATATAATAAATTTGAAGTTAATTCATCCCCCTTACATTATGTGCCTAATAATAAAACTAGGATTACTAAGACAGCACTGGAGCCTGAACTACAGGGACCATTTTCAAATTCATTAAAGGTTGATTAAATTGGTCATGATTTTACTTTTATGACAAATCTCACACCTTCCCAATTCTTGAAAAAAAAAATCACACTTTCGGTGTCATACCAGAAATTGCACTCCTTTCCCCAGGGGCTATTCTATCTGTTTTTCTCTCAACTCCCCCATCTCCAATCACATCTCATCTCTCCCTCCTTCTGTTCATACACGCGTGCGCGCGCGCACACACACACACACACATACACACACACACACACAGAGCCATAAGAACAAAATACACTATGTGTGTGAAAATATCACATAGTCTAGCACTGCTCATGACAAATGCTGCTTAGGCAACGCACCTTAAGGTTGAAGACTTCACAGTCTATGTCAACGTCTTTTGGAGTTTCCATGTCAGAGGTTCCTACATCATAGGACAAAGTTGATCTGCAGAATCCAAAGACCTATAAATAAGAGAAAAGCCTGTTAGTGTCTGTGTATTTGTGTGTATGTGTGCAGGTGGTGTGAAGGTGCCCAGTTAGAGTTGTGAACCTCCAGACATTCTGGAAAGGAAGGAGAGCTCTAGAAAAATCAAAGCGATATCATCAAATTTCTCAATCAGCTATTGAACAATTATTTCCTAGTCAACACTTTGGGAAAAGTACAGGTTCCAAAGATTTTCATTACAAGTTGCTATGGTTCTTTTCCATGACTGGTCACTAGTCATGAAAGTCTGGGCCTCCCCATAGGTGGTAGTAGGGAATGTTATGTCACTGATGCCTTGACCAACCCTTCTGCACTGAAGACCTGAGTTGCCTGTGCCTAGAAAGAAAGGAGAGTGGTGTAGATGAGAGATTTGTACAACTTTAACTGGTACTTTGGAGGAAAGTCTTGGAAAGCAGGGAGCCAGTATAAAAATGGGTTTGCACAGACCATGTCAAAGTGACTGCCTGCTGGCCCTACCTTAAGTTCAGAGGCTACACCTGACTGGCACCCCTCTGCCCCAGAGATCTCTAAACACAGCTGTCAAAGTTCTAAGAAGAAAACTCTTTTTTAGAAGAGACTGTTGAGCATTGAGGTTCTGAGTACAGTTTTGGAGTCAGACAGACCTATGTTAATCCTGGCTTCATCATTTACTAGTTGTGTGAAGTTTAGGTAAGTTGTATAAAATTTCTGAAACTTAGTCTTTTTTAATAAAATGGGTACAATAATATCTACCCACAGATTGTGGGAGGGCTTAATTAAATGAGATAATGCTGTAAAACACTTACACTGAGCTCCTCTTCTCCAGCCTCCATGTTTCTGCACTGGGTTTGCATTACCCACACCAAGATCATTAAGGGTTTGATGGGGATGGGAGTAAGGGAGGTAGGTGTCTTTTCTGGTGGTCACTAAGCAGGATTCTAGAACTACTTCAGGTTGAAAAGTTGAACAGCCAGAAAAGGAATTAATGAATGCCTTCTTTATTCTGCCCTGGAAGACATGTTCTTTTTCTTGTTTGTTTTACTCTTACCCAAGGATATTTTTTCCATTGCTTTTCAAAGAGAGTGGAAGAGAGAGAGAGAGAGAGAGAGAGAGAGGAACATCAATGTGAGAGAGACACATTGATTGGTTGCCCCCTGCTCTCGAACCGACTGGGGCCAGGGATTGAGCCTGCAACAGAGGCACTTGCCCTTGGCTGGAATCGAACACAGGACTCTTCTGTCCCTGAGCCAATGTTCTAACCACTGAGCCAAACTGGCTAGGGCCTGGAGGACAAGTTCTTAAACTCCAGAAAAATCCTCGACTTGAAATCAGAAGATCAAAATTAAAATCCTGTATCCTATCACTTTCTAGCTAAGTGCCCTTGGGTAAGTGTTTACTTTTCTAGGCCCTTCTGTCCCAGGGAAATGGAAGCAGACATTTGTTTCCCTTCAATGGGGTTGTCACGGGGCTCCAACAAGGCAATAACATATGTGAAAGTGTTTTGTAAACTATAAGTCACTATATAAATGCTGCATATCTTTCATAACATCTTCCTGCAGGCACATGAGCATCAATTTATAAATGATTAGGGGGAAAATCCCACTGGACTAAGTATATAAATGAATTTTCATCTCAGCTTGGTTGTGAACATTGGGCAAGACCCTTACTTCACTGAGCCCGTTACCTTCCCATTTGTCAAATATGGTCACTTCGAGGAGCAAATGAGATGAAGTGAATGAAAGCACCCATGAGTGTAGGTTCTTAATGCATTCTAGTTACTAGTTTTAGCTAAGTCTTTATTCTAATGAGTTAAAGAACACCTCAGTGCTAAGTTTAGGTATATATCATGTATATTTATGTATTTATTTATTAAAAAAATATATCTTTATTGATTTCAGAGAGAGGAAAGGAGAGGGAGAGAGAGAGATAGAAACATCAATGATGAGATAGTCATTGATCGAGCCCACGACCCGGGCATGTGCCCTGACTGGGAATCGAACCCCGATCGCCTGGATCCTAGGTCGACGCTCAACCGCTGAGCCACACCCGGCCGGGCTATGATGTATATTTGTAAAACAATATTCTTATGATTCACTTAATTCTCCATGCCTCAGCTTCCCTGTATGTAAATCATGTATAAAAATAGCACCTAGTTCATAAGGTGTGTGTGTGGGGGGGGGGGGAGGAATAGGTTAACATATGTGTAAAGCCCTTACAAGGGTTTCTGGCACATAGTAAGTAGTCTCTAAATGTTACTAGTATTGCACAGTCATCTCTTATACTCACATTATGGTGCCTGTGAAAATGGTGACTGGAGCAGTTCCTCACAGAGAAATCCACATAGTAATTGGTTCTTTTCCCTCCTCTCTAGAACAAATCAGATCAAAGCAGTTTCAGGAACATTTTTTTAAAAAGGCAGTAGATACCTATTATCCAATATTCTGTAAAAGCACTATGAGGATTCAAAATCACCAATATGTGCCATTTTTCTTATTGTCTCAGCCTTTTAAAAAGTTATCAAGTGATAAGGTGAATATTATCTCATTAAAAAGGTTCAGATAATACAGACATAATCAAGCATAGTGTGAAAAGCCATCCTTCCTGCACTCCAACCTCTTCTTCTCAGAGGTACCACTATTTGATGTGTCTTTCTTCCTAGCCTTTTCCTAAATATGTTGTGTATATACACACATATCTAATTGTTTAATATAAAGGGGGTCATAGTCTAAGTATTGTTCTGTAACCTGCTTTTTTTCCTTAGCAATGTATCTTTAAACTCTTTCTAATGCATATAGGTCTAAAACATTTTTTTTAGCAATTGCGTTGTATTTATTAGATTGCTTGTATGCACTATAATCTATTTCATTCTGTGTTTTCAAAATACAAGGCAACATCAACTAGCTGTTCTACAAGACCACTGTGGGTGGAAGGCACTTGGGTCCCTGGACTGGGAAGAACTGAGTAGCTCCAGCCATTCCACGAGGTGCGGTGAGGTAGTTGCTCTGTGCCTCAGTTTTCCATCATAATACATGGAGATTAGGATAAGGTGATTTTAATGACTCACATAATCCTAGTATGCTTTTCTGTCTTTTGCTCATTTTATTTGGGTTTCACCTCCTCTCTGTTAGATATCACACTCTCCACAGCTCCAAAAAAAAAAAAAAAGGTGCAGGAGGGCACTTCTGTGGTATCTGCTGCCTGTCTCTTGAGGCTGCAACAGGAGTCTCAATTTAAAAAGCAACTGGTATTTGTCTTTCTCTGTCTGGTTTATTTCACTTAGCATAGTGCTCTCTAGGTACATCCATGTTGTCATAAATGGTAAGATTTAATTCTTTTTTATGGCTTAGTAATATTTCATTATATATATGTATATAAATATATATACATATGTATATATATGCTGCAATGAACATAAGGATGCATATATCTTTTTGAATTTGTGTACAGCTGAAACCAATATAATATTGAATATTAATTCTAATTGAAAAAATTTTAAAATTATAATAATGAAAAGCATCTGGGCCAATAAGGCCACTGGAGAGGGTCAATGCTACTGAATTTGCTCCTGTGAGGTTGCAGTGTAGGCCCTCAGACTGTAGCTGGACATTAGTGGAAACTCACCACTCTCGTAACTCTTTCCACCCGGTCCACTCTGAAAGAGGCAAAGTCATCATTCTCCTTTTTGTACTTCTCAAGGACTTTCTCTGCTTCTTTTCTGTAAGGCACAGTATCCTCAAAGAAATCGAAGAGTACAGGGCTGTCTTTAGTATTGACCAGTGCAGAAGAAACTGGAGAAAGAAAATGGCAGCTTTGTGGCTACTGGGTTGGAAACAGCAATGTCAATGCTGTGACTTAATACATATAAGCATGGTGGCAACCATAACAATACAGTAGCTTCTGTCTTACAGATGGGCAAATTGAGAGGTAGAGAAGCTAAGAAACTTGTTCCAGCCAATCAGCCAATCAGCAGCAGAGCTAAACTTAAACCCAGATCCTTCTGATGCTCAAGTCTCTGTTGTGACCCTTTTCATGATGTCCCGCCCTCATCATTCATAAAGTGTTAATATTTTAAGGAGCTCTTCCTATCTCTGCCAAGGAGGGAGAGCATTATTAACCTGAAGTTTTGCCCAGAGAGAGAAGGTAAGCTCAATCTTCTTTAAGGAAACCTCTTGAAGGAGCTGCTTGGCTGTTGAAGTTTTGTACATTGAATCATGTTGAGATTTGCTATTTTTAAAGGAATTCTGTGATAATCCTTTTGGAAAAAGTAAATAAAAAGAACATGGTCTTTAGAGTCAACACTGGTGGGGTGGACTTACGTTCACCACATTTTGGCTGTATTCCTGAAGCCAAGTCATTGAACCTCTTTGAACCTCAGTTATTTTAACTCTAAAATAGAAAGTATCATAATCTTCATAGTCTTGTTGTGAGATTAAATGAGATGACATATGTATAACTGCTTTGTAGACTGTAGTATTAATATTAACATTTATTTATTCATTTATTTAGTTATTCTCACCCGAAGATATTTTTTTCATTGATTTTTAGAGAGAGTGGAAGGGAGGGATGGGGGGAGAGAGACATTGATGCAAGAGAGACACACTGATTGGCTGTGTCCCACCTGTGCCCAAGCAGAGGCTGGGGATTGAACCTGCAACCCAGAATCAAACCCAGCAACCTTTAGGTGCATGGGCATAACATTTAGATGTTGAAGTCAATATTTACCGAATGCTAAGTACTTTGGAAGTGTACTACACAGAGCATCTTATTTAATTCTCACAAAGCCCCGGAGAGCTAGTACTATTACTAGTTTTATTTTACAAATGAGGAATGCTTAAAGAGGTTAAGTAACTTGCCCTCTAGACCACGCAACTAGTAAACAATGATGTTGGAATTCAAATTCAAGCAAATCTGACCCCAGAGCCCCTGTTCCCTACAACGATGCTATACTGCCTTATGTAGACTTCTATTTTTATATGTTGAATTTCTTTAAATAAAAGTGCATCAGTAACAGGGGAAACCCCTCTTGCTTCTCTTCTCAAGAAAGTAAGTAATAATTAAGTCCATGAGCATAGGTAGGGGACATTTTTTATATGTGCATCATAATATTATATGTTAAATACCACTTTATGATTGAATTGTATATCAATATAGAATTAGGTAGTATTTTAACAGATTACCATACCAGAGCTTGTGGTGCAGTTGAAGTCACTCACTTTAAGATCCTGAAATTCACTCAAATGTGTTGTAGCTATTACCTTACATTGTCCAATCACCTGTAAGAAAGAGGAATTTGTCATTGTGTACTGCTTTCTTCAGGTTGAATATGAAGAAATGAAAACATGATGCAACATACCTTATTATCCATTTAAAATTTATTTGTGGTTTCTCTCAACAAGTCCTCTTTCAAAACCTGTATTTTCTTAATCTGTTTCTGTGAGTTTGATGCTATAGGCATCCAAAATCCTCATGAGAACCAAAGAGAAACTGTTTAAACAGATCATGGCCATATCTCAAACATTTTTAAGAGGAAAAAAATGCTAAAATTTCTAGGTATGTGAATATCTTATTTTCTGGAACTCAAATCTTAGATCTGTGCTTTTTCATCTTTGTGTTCTTCTCCTGCGGCAGAGAGCCTGGGATCTGAGTGCCCATGTGCAAAGTGCAGCATAAGACCCTCTTCTTCATGGTAATTGCAACTAAGCCCTTTGGCCCTTGCTGCTAATGGGACCAATCTTCATAGGACACAATTACAAATTCATAGGTTCTAGACCCATAGACTGTCAGGGCCAGATAGGATCTTAGAGTCTATGTATTCCAAACCACTCCTCTTATTTTACAGCTGAGGAGATGGACGTTTAGTGACATTGGTGATTTGCACAAGGTCTCATAGCTGGCCATGCGGCAACGAGGGACCACAAGCCCCACTGGGCTCCCAGGTATGGCCCTCAAGAGAATATTACCCAAGGTCAACATAATCTCCATGAGTCAAAAGGCAGAAACTATTCATAGTCTTTTGCTGTGTTAGCCTAGGAATACAGCTACCCTGAATAAGCAGAGTAGACAGAAGTCAAGAATGGTAAGAAGAGGAGAATGATGCCATGTTTACTTACTATTTCAGATGGACGTCTAGAAGGTGGCTCACAGTCATCCCAGTGTTTCCTGGACAGGACTGGACAGTCAGATTCTTTCACATCTAAGACTAAATAATAGACATCTGTGGATCCCTGAGAAATTCCAAGAAAGCAACAGGTGAGTAGCATGTGGGAGCCCAGTATGTTTTCAATAGAAGCAATCTCTTGATTTCTTAAACAGAATTCCTATTCCTTTCCAAATCATTGCAGATGTCTACCTTTGTGTCATTTGATCTATTTATTTTGAATAAGTAGCTTGAAAAAGTTACTTCCAATGTCCTTTTAAATTGGTCATGATGCTGCTTCTGCACATGAACTTATAAAGCAGTCACTAAATGGCGGCATTGGTTTGGGTGAAGATGTTGAAGGTGTAAACCTTGATTTATAAGTGATGATTAGCCACATCACGAGCTCCAATCTGTATGTGCAATTGTGTCCCTTCACTCAGCTCTATTCCTGAACTTGGACTTCTTGCCGTAATTTCAACTTGCCCAAAGCTAAAACCACTCTCTTCTCTTATAAACCAGCTACCTGTCTCAACTTATCTTGTCTTTTGTCAGTGACACCATTAATTATTTCTTACCTTAGTCTTTGGCTTAAAAAACATGACATCAGCCTGGCCGGGCATGGCTCAGTGGTTGAGCATTGACCTAGGATCCAGGAGATTTCAGGATCCAGGAGGTTGAGTTTCGATTCCTGGTCAGGGCACATGCCCAGGTTGTTGGCTGGATCCCCAGCAGGGGGCGTGTAGGAGGCAGCCAATCAATGACTTTCTTTTGTCATTGATGTTTCTGTCTCTCTCTCTCTTCCTCTCCCTTCCTCTCTGAAATCAATAAAGACATATTTAAAAAAACAAACAAAAAAATGTGACATCAACTTTGATTTCTTCCTTTGCTTTTGCTAGCCAGTTACCAGGCCTTGAATGGTCTTTCTTTGAAATGTCTCATATCTTTTCTTCATTCTCAATGCCCCAAATCCCACTGCCTGTGTCTGGTCTTCATTTCCTCATTCCTGGACATATAAAATAGCTTTCTAGTTCAAGCCCATGTCACCTGCATCCACCTCCCAAGCACACCATGCCTCCCACCCTCACCCTTAACACTACCATTCAGAGGTAGCACTGGCCAATTCATCCTGTGTCCTATAATGTGGCAGAGAACCTGGGATGGGACTAGTCATCATTGAATTGCTGGTTGAATCCTAAATACCTACACTCAGTCCCTACACTCATTCTCTGGCTCCAGTACTGCCTCCACATCTAGTGCTTTAACAAGCATAAAGTTATCTCTTGTCCTCTGTGGTGTTCTGTTGTCTGACTTCCCTGATTTTAGTGGTTCCCTCAAAGGGTAAGTTATTTTGGGGTTTTGGGGAGGAAGGCCTCCCTCCATAATCTCTATAAAGTCCTGAAACCTATTGCAAATAAGCATATGATCTAAGTGAGTGATTTTCATCTTTTTTCATCTCATGGCACACATAAACTAATTTTGTGGCAAACCAAAAAAATACATTCTTTTGCCAATCTGACAAAAAAAAGGTATAATTTTTATTCATTCACATGGGACAGCTATTGTTGTGCTGGCTGTTGTCCTTTTCTAATTTGATTATCTAAGGAACCAAGAGGTCAGTGCCCCTGACTGAATAGTCATGTATTGCATGTTTTAAAAATTCCTGCGGCACACTGGCTGAAAATTGCTGCTCTAAGTGAAGGTAGTAGGCTTGCTTTGCATCAAGATAAGCCTACATTCTTTCTCCCACCCTGCTGGCTGTGCCAAGTCTCACATAGAACTTCTGGGATAACCCTGCTTATGTTTAATTACTCCCTAATACTCTCCTTCCTGATTTTTTACTCACATAGAGGTGGTATTCCTGGAATCCCCTTGGAATGCCTTTAAGCCAGGCTATCTTCCTGTTTAAAACATGCTTATTTTTTTGGGACCCAAATGAAGCCTTCTCCCATTCAATGGTAATAGATCTCCTTTCATTAGATTGTCCAACATCTATACTACTCACTCAGTCACTTAAACATATCCTACCGAACTTACAGTTTGTCTCCCTGTGTGTGTGTGAGCTGATTCTTATTTCCTTGAGGGCAAGGAATAGTACTAAGCTATTGATTGGACTCAGCATCTGTGCTTATAAGTATTCATAGATTGATTCATAGTTAAGGATATACTAATAACAAATGTTAGTTTGAAAAAAATAAGAACAGTCTAGAGCAGCAGCAGAAACTAAACAGAAAACCCTAACCAAAGCCATTCCATTGTGCAAAGCAGTAGGCTTAGTGGCTAGAGTCACACTTGCCCCTGGTGCATGGTTTTCCAACACAGGTGTGCCATTGGCAGTTCCTTACCGCTTTGTCCAAGTGGGCATCAGCAACCCGCAGCAACTGAAAAAGGTAGCCATTCGAACGTCCTTTATTGACCAGGTCTAGAGTTTTCCCAGCCAGGGGCTCAGTAGCACTGCAGTTTATGGGGCTCACAGCACAGGAATATTGCAGCGTGATTGAAAGGATGGAAAGCAGAGCTGCCGTGAATGCCCTCATTTTGTTAAAATGTGAAACCATCCCTTGCTATGGTATACCACAGCAGAGGACTTTATATGGACTCTTTAAATGCATACACACACACATGCACATACACACCCACACACTATTGATTAAACAGTTTTTATACAGTTTTGTTGTGTAACCAAGATGTTCACCTTGACCCCTAGTTAAAATACCTGTCAACAAGCTGTAAATTATTAATGAGTCCTGGGGACAGAAAGTTGAGAAATGCCTCTGGTGAGGGAGTTAAACTGTGATTTGCACAAATCTGGATATTTCTAGTAGGTACTAGGTCCAAGGTGTTTTTGACCATAGGCACTGCCTCATTCATTGGTGTGGGGGGTAGGGTTAGCAGTAAAGTAATTTTCCTCCATCTGCTTTCCTGTCTCAGCCAGAGATTGCCACCATGGTTCCCCTCTTTGGATTATGGCACTAGAAGTCTTTAGTAGAAAGCAGCTATATTATTTAAGGGAGGCGTTAAATGGCTAAGACCATAAAAGGACCTGAGTGCGGGTAGAATAGAATGATTAAGAGGCTGTTGCTTTGGAGTCAGATCTGAATTTCAAGTCTGTGTTGTGACCCTCTTACTATGTGATGCTGAATAAGCTATGAAACTTCTCTGAGTCTTAGTTTCCTCATATATAAAATGGGGATTAACACCTTGTGGCAGGACTGTATGATAATTAAATAAGAAAACATATAATGTAACCAATATAATTCTTGGCATGAATTTAAGTGCTGAATAAGTGATGCTATTGATTATTATTTTTGTTATTATTATTATTATTATTATTATTGTGCCTGAGAAGAAGTTGAGGACAACACCTATCATTCCAGTTCTCCATGGCCTTTAAAGCATGCCAAAAAAAAATTGGTTCCTGTGGAAAAGAACCTTGGTGAGGGTAGAAGTCAAGCCATTTGCTGCCCACCCACCCCAGAGAAGGGCTTAGAGGGAATACACCATTGGGGGGGGGCTCAGCATTGGGGGACAGAGCTGGAATTAAGCTGACCCCTCAGCCCTGTTCTTCCAACGAATCCAATATATTTGTATGGACCCTTCATACCAGGAGAACCAGTAGCATCAGAAAGGACCAGAGAGAATCAGCCCAGGTTTCCTTCCCACTACATCACTTAAACAGCATCTCCCTCCCTGCTCTCTTCTCTGCCACCAGTGTCTAAGTGTCCACAGCAATGGTTCTCAGGCTTGGCTTTATACTAGAATCACCTGAGGAGTTTTGAAAATCCTTATATCCAAGCCTCCTCCCAGAGCAATTAAACCAGGATCTCTGGGGGTGGACCCAAGTATTGGTCATTTTAAAACTCCCAGATGATTCCAATGTGCAGTCAAGGTTGAGAACCACTGGGGCTCTAGACAGAACCTGGAGGGAGTTTGAAGAGAGAGGGAAGGTGAAGGTATATGAAGAGCAGACCTCACTTTCCAGTCACAGATTGTTTTAGTGAGTGCTAAAAGTAGAAGAAAAATGTTTTGAATTGTGTTTGAGATTAAACTTTTAATATTAACAACACTTACTTTTGGGGGGGTTTTGTTAGTTAATCCTTGCCCAAGGCTATTTTTTTCCCCATTGATTTTTTCAGAGAAAGTGGAAGGAAGGGAGGGAAGGAGGGAGGGAAGGAGGGAGGGAGGGAGGGGAGGAGAGAAAGAGAGAGAAACATAGATGTCAGAGAGACACATTGATTGGTTGCCTCCTGCACTGGCCCCCACCAGGCCCAGGTACATGCCCTTGACTGGGAATGGAACCCATGACCCTTCGGTGCCCAGGCCAGTGCTCTAACCACTGAGCTTAGCAGGCGGGGCAACAAAACTAGCTTTTATTTTTATTATTTTTATTTTATTATTTTTTAAAATATATCTTTGTTGATTTCGGAGAGAGGAAGGGAGAGGGAGAGAGGGACAGAAACATCAATGATGAGAGAGTCACTGATTGTCTGCCTCCTGCACGCCCTGCACTGGGGATCGAGCCTACAACCCAGGCATGTGCCCTGACTAGGAATTGAACTGCAGTCTCCTGGATCCTAGGTCGATGCTCAACCACTGAGCCACACTGGCTGGGAAACACTAGCTTTTAAATAACCAAACTCCAATGTAACTTAGAATGACAGGAATATTATGAAATCTGGCCACAGTGTTATTAAGGGGCTCTCACAAAGGTGGGTAGGGGGCATGCCATTGATTAAAATGAAAATTGTTTTATGTTTCAATGAGTTGAGATCCTTAATTAAGCCTTTCAATTACTGCTATATTGGCCATGTCCTGGGCAAACCAAATGCTGGTGAAGGGAAGGGATGAGAAAGGGAAAAGTCACCAAGGATGAGAATAAGCTTTTCCTGCGTTTCTGTTTGGCTAAGGCCCAGGGGTACTCCCAAGAGCCATGCCTTCTCTCCCTCCTGCTTTATTGAAAATGCTAGTGATGCCATTCCAGCTGCTGGGGCAGCTTCAGATGAGACATCTCAGGGAGCCGATGGGGGGTGCTAGGGCGGCAACGGTCAGGAGGAGATAGAATGATGGTTGAGTAGGAGAGAGTCTGTCCTGGGGAACTGTCTGATCTAGGAAGTGACATTTAGCTTTGGTGAAGCTTCTTACTGGCTTTGGGCAAGCTTCCTGACAGTCCTGAGGGGGAGAATGGCCCCAGTGTGGTTGAGTGTTTACTTACAACCTCTGTTTTTGAAGGGTACTACTAGAAGCCATATGAGCTTTATAAATGTGGAAAATATAAAAACTCTAAGAAAAACTCACCTCTGATTCTACTAAAATGAGAAAAATCATGAACAATTATATATTTCTTCATAGACTATTTCTATTTGAATATCTGTAATATATGTGCTTTTACATAGTTGGGATTATTCTTTACATACAGGTATTTTTTCCCTCCACTGGAGTGAGTGTTTACTTACAGCTTCTAGTTTGGAGGGGTAGTACTGGAAGCCATATAAGCCTTCTAAAGGTTAGGGGTTTTTTGGTGTTTTTTTTAAAATAAGGTTTTATTTTGAAATTTGAGTTATTTTAATTATACAATTTTTAGTTATAAATATAATCCTTACACAAAGTTAAAAGAATACCAAATATTACAGAATGTGTAAAATAAAAATTAAATCTTCCTTTCCTATTCCTTATTCATTTTTTAAAAAATTTTTTATTCATTTTAGAGAGAGAGAGAAACATTAATTTGTTGTTTCACTTATTTATGCATTCACTAGTTGCTTCTTTGTGCCCTGACCAGGGATTGAACCCACAACCTTGGTGCACTGGGACAGTGCTCTAACCAACTGAGCTATCCAGCCAGGGCTTATCCTGTCTCTCATTCTTCAAAACTTTTCCCAAGGAAAATGTTTTTAACAAATTTTTGTTATACCAGGAGGACTTTACCAAATCATTAAATATTATTCAGAAAGATTATTTTCAAAGATCAAGTGGTATTGTATGTTATATATGTTTAAAATATATCAATATCCCCCTATATTTGGCCAGGTGTGTTGTTTCCAATTACTTGTCCTTATAAATAATGTTAATATGGACATCCTTGTGTTTTTTCTGATTTCTTTGGCGATCACTGGATCAGTTGACAGCATTGTATAACATCCAGCTTTATGTAATACAAGGCACTTTAAAAAAAACGACATCCATATACTCCCTGCTCACTCTCCCCATACAGCCTCCTTCACTATCAATATTCTCGCCAGAGTGGTACATTTGTTATTATCAATAAACCTACATTGAAACATTACTATCACCCAAAATTCATAGATCATGTTAGGGTTTACTCTTGGTGTTGTACATTCTATGGGTTCATACAAATGTGTAATATCCTGTATCCACCATTATAGTGTTGTACAGAATAGTTTCACTGCCCTACATTACTCTCTGCTCTGCCTATTTATCCCTCCTTACCCCCCACCCACTGATCTTTTTACTGTTTCTGTAGTTTTGCCTTTTCCAGAATATCATGTAGTTAAAATCATAGAATCTGTCACCTTTTCAGATTTGATTCTTTCACTTAGTGATATGCTTTAAGGTTCCTTCATATCTTTTCATGGCTTAATAGCTTGTTTCTCTTTAGTACTGAATAATATTCCATTGTATGTACCACAGTTTGTCCATTCAACTACTGAAAGATATTCAGGTTGTTTCCAAGTTTTGTCAATTATGAGTAGAGCTGCTATAAACAGCCATGTGCAACTTTGTACGTGGACAGAAGTTTTAAACTCATATGGGTAAATATTAAGGAGCACAATTGCTGGATTGCATGGTAAGAATATGTTTAGTTTTGTAAGAACTGCCAAATTGTCTTTCGAAGTGGCTGTACCATTTTGCATTCCCAACAACAATGAATGAGAGTTTTTGTTGCTCCACATTCTTGTCAGCATTTGGTATTGTCAGTGTTCTGGATTTTGGCCATTCTAATAGAGGAATAATGGTATCTCGTCACTGTTTTAATTTTCAACTCTCTAATGACATATGATATGGAGCATCTGTTCATATGCTTATTTGCCATTACACATCTTTTTTTCTTTTTGATGAGGTGTCTGTTCACATCTTTTTTGTTGTTGTTGTTAATCTTCACCTGAGGATATTTTTTTCCATTGCTTTTCAGAAACAGTGGAAAGGGGGTAGGAAGGGGGAGAAACACAGAGGGAAGAGAAAGAGAGAGAGAGGGAGAGGGAAGGAAGGAGGGAAGGAGGGAGGGAGGGGAAAATATTGATGTGAGAGAGATATATCGATTGGCTGCCTCTCGCACACTTCCAGACTGGGGCGGGGGATCGAACCTGTAACCTAGGTATGTGCCCTTGACTGGGAATCAAACCCACAACCCTTCGGCGCATGGGCTGATGCTCTAACCATTGAACCACACCAGCCAGGGCTGTTCAAATATTTTGCTCATTTTAAATTGGGTCATTCATTTTCTTATTGTTAAAAAAGTTACTTTTAAAGATTCATCAGAGAGAATTCTTGATACCACATAACTAGAAATGCCCAAATCTAGAAGTTCCAGCATAGAAGATTAACATTAGCAATTTGCAAAGCACTATTATTTGAATACAAGGGCCTGAAATAACTAATGATTATAGCATTTTGAGACTATTGACAAGACTATTGAATTAGCTTGCCAGTATGGTCCCTACATGGTCTTCCTTCTGTGCTCATATCTGTGTCCTAATCACCTCTTCTTACAAGGTCACCAGTCATATTGGATTAGATCCCTCTCGACTTCATTTTACTTAATTACCTCTTTAAAGACCTCATATCCAAATATAGTCACATTTTGAGGTACTGGGTGTTAGGACTTCAATATATAAATTGTAGGAGTCACAATTCAGCCCATGACACTTCTCATATTTCAAAAGATATGTATGTGTGTGTATCTGTATGTAATACATATATTTATGTGTATACATTATATAAACACAATATATATGAATGTATATAATATTATACATTGTATATATCTATATATACACATATATATTTTTTCCAAGATATTATAGATGTCTCTTTTTCTCCCCATTGACCCCTTCCACCCTGCCCCACCCACCTCCCCAGTCCCTCACCCTTGCCACAGCATTTTCTGTGTCCTTGGGTTATGCACATATGCATATAAATTCTTTGGTTAACCTCTCCTCCCCCCTCTCCTTCCCTCTCAGATTCATCAGTATGATCTATGCTTCCATGTCACTGAATCTATTTTGTTCATCAGTTTATTATGTTCTTTAAATTCCACATATAAGTGAGATCACGTGATGTTTGTTTTTCTCTGCCTGGCTTATTTCGCTTAGCATAATATTCTCTAGGTCCATCCATACTGTCCCAAAGGGTGCGAGATCCTTCTTTTTTACAGCTGCATAGTATTCCATAGTGTAAATGTCCCACAGCTTTTTGATCCACTCATCTACTGATAGGCACTTGGGCTGTTTCCATATGTATATTTTTTAGGTGGAAAAATTGGGAATGAATGTTATCTAGACTCTCAATTTGTTCTCTGAGCAAAACTATTAAATAAGCCAGAAAACTCCCAAACTTGGAACAATATCTGATTCTCCCCAGGCTTAACCACAGGCCGCAGGCAACTGTCTCTTCCATCTACCCTCATTGCTAAGTGACTTTATCAAGTTCTGGTCTTGGAGACTATTCAGACAAGTAAGAAAAAGAAATTCCACCTTCAGGTTGAAGGCTGTGCAGACAATATCTGACCGATACTTAGTGCTGAAATAATTATGGAGTAGAAGGAGCGTGAAACTCTGTGATGAATCTCAGTCTCTTGGTATCCTTCAATTTTTATCTCATTGTGATCAAAAGAATCACAGTATGCACCTGCTCAGATAGAGGAGGGCATTCCCTCCTAAGTATGGCAGGTCCGACATCAGAGACACTCAGCTACAAATCAGTGATCATTACTACGGGAAAGGTGGAAGACATAAGAGGAGTCTATCTATCCATGGAATGGTATCTTGGATGGTTTAGGAGGCATGCAGCTCAGTGGTACAAGTGGAGGGTTTCCACTTCCAGCCAAAATGATGAGACCAAGAAGAGTCAAAAGACACATTTTATTAGCCACTCTCTACATTCAAACCCTCTCCCTCTGTCGCCCTTCTCCACTACCTCCCGTCTCCTGCAGGGCACAGGGTTCCCTTGGAATCCTCTGTGTGGTCCTCATGGTGGGAGAACAAGAGGGTTGCCATTCTGGGCTGGTCCTGGGCACTTAGCAGAGCGGTGTTCTTCCTTGGGGAAAGGTAGGACAACCAGCTGCTCACTATTAGGCCCCAGGAAGAGGAAGGAAACATCGAGGGTTTCTCCCCAGGGTTTTGTGGTTAGATCCAGCTGCACAGGGAAGGCCTCAACAGGCCCATTTTCCTGGGATTCTCCAGGATTCTCATCATCCAATTCAGGAAGGTACTGGACAGATCCTCTTGGCACAGCTCTGGAGGATGAGTGGGTGGGTTCTGTGTTTTGCTGGGTAGTAGAATTTTCCTGAAATAAAAACTCTTTCAATAAGGGAATGTTCCCCAAGGAAATCTCTGCTGTGCCTGGTACCAGGCTAAGCTGGTTCTGTGCCTTTCTAGTGGAATGTTTCAAAGGGAGCCCAGCTAGAGGGAAGGGCCTCTGGTTAAAGGGTTATAAAGCAAAACAATTAAGGGCCAGGGGGAACCAAAACTAGTAGAAGCTTGATTGCAAGACTCACAAATCTAGAATGGAACAATGATCCAGAGAAGTTAAATGACTTATCAAAGTCCCCAGTGAGTTGTCTTCTTGCTTCTAGGAGTGGCAGCAATGGTCACCTTTACTAATGATTTATTCTCTGCCAGGCCCAGTATAGCACCCTTTATCTAGGTCTTCTCACTTGTTTCACAGGGAACTGAATGAGGTAGTTGTTGCAACCCCATTCAAAATGAGGCAACTATGACTCAGAGAGGTAAGAATTTGCCCATGGTCACATAGCTCACAGGTTTCAGAGCAGGACTGGAACCCATGTTCAACGACTCTTTCAACTATACCAGGCTGTCTCATAGTAAGTGCTCAATAAATACTTCTGGAAAGGGACTGAATATTTCCATGGAAACAACTTCTCCCTTCAGTTCAGCATAAGGGTCTTTGGGACACTGAATTTAATGTCTCAGAGGCCTGAGCCATCCAAGCTCTAAGGTCCCTATTTCTGAATGAGTCTTAATTATTCTGTAGGAGTATATTGACTAAAACAAAGAGTGACGGGTCTTTAATTAGCTATCCTGTGGGTGTGGCCTCAGGGCAGCCTGAATAAAGTGGTGATCATGGATCTCAGGAAAATAAAAGGAGAGGATGGGGTAGGGACAGCTAAAATATCAATAATCTGCTTTTTTCTTCACAGGAAGACAAACAATTAGAATGGAACATACCTGTGATTCAAAGAAGTTACAAGTCACGGAGACAAACGTTTCTGTGTGTCTTTTACTCAGAGAACCTTCGCAAACAGCAACAGGCTAAAAAAAAGAGAGAAGATACAATGTTATTTGAATTTTACAATTATCAGTGATCATAAACAGAAATTAACTTGCTTTCTGCTTGTGTGGACAAACAGCCAAGTAGCATATTTATGCTACTACAATGCAATAAGCAGGCTCTGAGCCAATTCTCTCTTGATTATCCCTCCAAGTAACTACCCAAACAAGGCTAAATTGCCCAAACAAGGCTAAATTGCCTCCAATGACAGGAAATTAAAAACTTATTGAGAAACGAACTTTATTAGAAAATTCTTTAAATTGAATGGAAATCTGTGTCTATAGACTGTGTACCTCTTGGCCTTATTTCTACCGTTGGTCAATTAAAGAAGTTGTTCTCAACTTTCATATAGAACAGCCCTTTATGTGCTTTCCACCTGAGTTAACTCTTCTCAGACAAAACCACTCTCAGCTCTTTCAACTTCTCTTTCTTTAAAAATAAGATAATTTTGTTTTCTTATTACACATGTAGTAGTTATTTAGAATATGAATTAACAGAAAGAAAATATAAAGACCTGTAATTGCAGCAAAGGTATCTGTTTCCTGCAATGATTTGATTTCTTTTTTTGTAATCTTTTTTCTATGCATATATTTTCTAGAAAATAGAATTATACTATATATATTATTTATAACTCTCTTTTGTCACTTAATAATATATTGTGAAAATCCTTTCATGGCATTGAATTAGTCTTCTAGGATCTTTATAATGGCTACCTAATATTCCTCTGTGTTATTTAACAAGTTCCCTTTTGTTAGACACCACATTGTATCTCATTTGTTTTGTTTAAACATTGAAGCTATATCTTTTCATATATCCCTAGTTAACTCCTTAGGGTAAGTTACTGGAAGAGAAATTTTAGAGTCACAAAGTATACACATTTTCAAGTGTAAATAGAATGTTATAATAAAGCATTGCTTCAATTTCTAAAGAATTTTAAGAACACAGTATTCACATTGAATTTACTAATATATGTCTAAAAAGATTGCCTGAATATTACTCTATCATCTCCAGATTATATGAAGAAAAGATTAGAAATTCTTTAGAGTGGCAAAAATCCACTAAGGTAGAAAGTTCTTGGGGAATGGTGGTTCAGTCTTTCCCTTCTCCTCTTCATCACCAAATCACATAGGGAAAGGGCTCTAAGAGAACCTTCTGGAGAGACTGCAGGTATCAGAATCAAGTAAAGCCTGGCCCCTCCCACTCAGCCTAGGATTTGTTGAGCTACCATAGTTCATAGGCCTACCTGGTGCTGAAACTAGAGTGGACCACAAAAAGGGAGTTTGAGAGCATGCTTGGTATGTGAATCCTAGAGGGACATACGGGCTTTGGAGATTGGGGTCTGCTTCTCTTTCAGAGCATTTTAAGAGCAGGATCTTGGATAAGGCAGTCTACTATGGTAAGGAGAAAGGGCAGCAGGGGAAACCTATTTCCACTGTCTGGCATAAGTAATTTTTATGTCTGGCATAAAAATATGTAAGGTTTACATGGGACAAGCAAATGTCATATGTAGTATTCTTTTGAATGGGCCCACCTGGAGGGACTTCCAGATACAGGGCATTTAATAGTAAAAAATATGTGGGGGCTAAATCTGAGAAGAGGTGGTTCCAAGGAGTCAGCTAGAGAATACATCATCTTACTAGGAAAAGACCCCTGGATGAACTATCACCAGTACCACCTGAGAGAACCAGCACTGGAGCTTGTTTCACAGAGAGCCAGTGTAGACCAAGAGAACACTACAACTGCAGATTTAGTTATGCAAAAAGACTTTGTACTCTTTTCTCTACTCCTCTCTCATCCTTCTTAAAACTTGGAAGATCCAGAATTAAGTAAAAGATTGCAAGAGAGGAAGAAAAAATGAAAGAACAGAACTTAATCCCTTCTTCATATCAGGTCTTAAGCTCTAGGTCAGGTTTGAGCTACAGAAAGGGAAAAGCTTTGTATTGAATGTGAGATAGAAATGTTGATTCAGAATTCACTGAACACTCAATACCTGAAAGTGAATCTTAATTACCTAAGTGAAATTGTTTCTCTTTCTGAAAATAACCAGACAGCTATAGGATCTGCCCAAGATGTCATTGACAAGCAAGAAAGAGATTCCACAGAATAGGGTGAAGATGTTTTCTCAGTTATGCCTTGAGAAAATTGAGAATATTCAATTGACTGGTTACAAAGGGCTTTTGAGAGATACACTTTACATTCAAAGACATATATAGGTTGAAAGTAAAAAGATGGGGAAAAATTACAATGTAAACAGTAACAAAAAGACAGCTGGAATGGCTATACAAATATTAGGTGAAATTGACTTTAAGACAAAAATTATTACTAGAGAGAAGAAAAAACATTTATAATGATAAAAAGGTCAATTTATTAGAAAGACATGACAACTATACATATATATGACCCGCAACAGAGCTCCAAAGTGCTTTAGTCAAAACTGACAGAATTCAAGGGAGATGTAGACAATTCAACAATAATAGTTGGAAACCTCATTTTCAGTAATGGATAGGATAGCTATGCAGAACATTCAAAAAGAAGCAGAAATCTTACACCACGTTATAAACCAGGTACCCCTGACAATCACCGAATGCTGCATCTAACAACAGCAAATACACATTCTTCTCAAGTGTACATGGAACATTCTCCAGGATATACCTTAAATTTAACAAGTGAGGTCATTCAAAGTGCATTCACTAACCACAATGAGATGATTTTAGAAATAAAATAACAGAAGAAAATTGGGAATTTCATAAATATGTGGAAATTAAGTAACATACTCCTAAATAACCAATTAGTCAAAGAAGTTATTGCAAAGAAAATTAGAAAATACTTTGAGATGGATGGAAACAAAAACACAATCTGCACAACTTACTGAGATAAAGCTAAAGAATTCCTTAGGAAAAAATTTATAGCCTGGCCAGTGTTGCTCAATGGTTGAGTGTCGACCTATGAACCAGGAGGTAACGGTTTGATTCCTGGTCAGGGCACATGCCCAGGTTGCAGGCTCGATCCCCAGTAAGGGGCATGCAGGAGGCAGCCGATCAATGACTCTCTCTCATCCTTGATGTTTCTCTCTCTCTCTCCTTCTCCCTTCCTCTCTCTGAAATCAATAAAGATATATTTTTTAAAAATTTATAGATGTAAATTTATAGACGTTTATGTTAAAAATAGAAAAAGAGCCCTGGCCAGTGTGGCTCAGTTGGTGAGTGCCATCCCACCATCCAAAGGTCGCTACTTCAATTCCAGGCCATAGCACATACCCAGGTTGTGAGTTTGAGTCCCAGTTGGGGTACATATGGGAGGCAGCTAATCGATGTTTCTCTCTCTCCCTTACTCTCTCTAAAACTGATAAAAATATTTTAAAAAAAAAAGAAAAAAGATTACAAATTAATAACCTAACCTCTACCTTAGAAAACTAGAAAAAGAAGAGTAAACTAAGCTTAAAGCAAGCACAAAGGAAAAAAAAAAAAGAATAGAGAGGAAATAAACTAGATGATAAAAAAAAAAGAAAATAAACAAAACTGAAAGTTGATTCCTTGAAAATATCAATAAATTGACAAAGCTCTAGTTAGACTGACCAAGAATAAAATTACTCAAAAACTAAAATTAGAATTAAAGAGGGTACGTTACTTCTAATCTTTCAGAAATAAAAAGAAAATACTATGAACAACTGTATGCTGGCAAATTAGATAACTTAGATGAAATGAACAAATTCTTAGGAAGACACAAGCTACCAAAAATCTGAATAGACTTATTACAAGAGATTGAATTATTAATCAAAAAAACTTCTCCCAAAGAAAAGCCCAAGCTCAGATGGCTTTATTGGTGAATTCTACCAAACATTTAAAGAAGAATGAATACCAAAAATTTCTTCCAAAATAAAATAGAAGAGGAGGAGAAATTTTTTAACTCATTCTATGAGGCCGGTATTAAACTCATATTAAAATCAGGCACAGCTCGGCCGGGCGTGGCTCAGCGGTTGAGCGTCGACCTGGGATCCAGGAGATCGGGGTTCGATTCCCGGTCAGGGCACACGCCCAGGTTGTGGGCTTGATCAATGACTCTCATCATTGATGTTTCTGTCTCTCTCTCCCTCTCCTTTCCTCTCTCTGAAATCAATAAAGATATATTTTTAAAAAATAAAATAAAATAAAATAAAATAAATAAATAAATAAATAAATAAATAAATAAAATCAGGCACAGATAACACAAGAAAATGACAGATCAATACCCCTTATGAATATAGATGAAAAATCTTTTAAAAAATACTGACAAATGGTATTCAGCAACATGTAAAAAGGATTATACACCATGATCAATTGGGATTTATTCGCAAAGTGCAAGATTGTTTTAACATACAAAAATCAATCATTGTTATATATAATACTAATAGATTAAGGGAAGGGAAAATCACATGATTATCTCATTAACACAGAAAAAGCACTTGACAAACTCTAACACTCTTTCTTGATAAAAACATACAACAAACTAACAATAGAAGAAAACTTTCTCAACTTGATAAAGGGCATCTATTAAAAACCTACAGTTGCCCAGCGGGACGTGGCTCAGCGGTTGAGCATCGACCTAGGATCCAGGTGATCAGGGTTCGATTCCTGGTCAGGGCACATGCCTGGGTTGCGGGCTGACTCTCTCATCATTGATGTTTTTATCTCTCTCTCTCCCCCTCCTTTCCTCTCCCTGAAATCAATAGATATATTAAAAAACAACAACAACCCTACAGTTAACATCATATTAAATGATGAAATATTGAATGTTTTCTGCCTAAAAACAGGTTCTTCCCACCTCTATTTAACATTGCATTGGAAGTTCTAGCCAGGAATATTAGGCAAATAAATGAATAAATTTGCTTAAATATTAGGCAGATTGGAAAGGGAGAAATAAACTATCTCTGTTTGCAGATGACATGATCTTGTATGTATATAGAAAGTACTAAGAAATCTACTGGAAAACTATTAGAACTAATAAATGAGTTCAGCAAGGTTACAAGATACAGGTCAATATATAAAAATCAATTGTATTTCTATAAACTTTCTATGAATAATCCAAAAATAAAATTAAGAAGACCAATACATGATGGTAGCATCAAAGAGAATAAAATATTTATGTGTACAAATAAATGAAAGTCTTGTACACTGAAAACTAAAAAACACTGTTGAAAGAAATTAAGTTCTACACAAATGGAAAGACATCCCATATTCATGGATTGGAACACTTAATATTGTTAAGATGACAATACCTCCCACATTGATCTAGAGATTCAATGCAACCCCTCTCAAATTTCCAACCACCTTTTTTTTCTTAATCCTCACCCAAGGACATGTTTTTATTAATTTGAGAGAGAGAGAAAGGGAGAGAGAGAGAAACATTGATGTGAGAGAAAAACATCAATCGGTTGCCTCTTGTATGTGCCCTGACCAGGGATCAAACCTGCAACCTAGGTATGTGACCTAACTGGGAATTGAACCTGCAATTTTTTGCTGCTCGGGATGATGCTCCAACCAACTGAGCCACACAGGCCAGGGCTCCAGTGGCCATTTAAAAAATAGAAACTGACAAGCTGATCCTAAAATTATTATGAAAATGCAAGGAATCCAGAATACCCAAAACAATCCTGAATGAGAACAAAGAGGACTCATACTTCCCAATTTCAAAACTTACCGCAAAGCTATAATATTCAAGATAGAGTGGTAGTGGTGTAAGAATAGATATATAGATCAGTGGAATCAAATTGAGGATATAGAAATAAACCCTTAAATTTATGGTTAATTGATCTTCAAGAAGTATGCCAAGGCAATTAAATGAAGGAAGATATGGTCTTTTCAACAAATAGTGCTGGAACACTTGGATATCCATATGCAGAAGAATAAAGTTGAATCTCCTACCTCTTGTCATATACAAAAATTAACTCAAAATGGGTCATAGACCTAAACATAAGAGCTAAAACTATAAAACTCTTAGAGGAATACATAGGAGTAAATCTTAGTGACCTTGGATTAGGCAATGGTTTTTTAGATGACACCAAAAGCACATTCAACAAAAGAAAAAATATGAAGTAGGACTTCATAAAAATTAAAAGCTTTGTACTTCAAAGAACATCAAGAAAATGAATGGGCAATCCAGACAATGGAAAAAATATTTCAAAACCATATATCTGATAAGGGGGATTGTATCCAGAATATGTACAGAACTCTTACAATTCAACAATAAAAAGATAAATAGGCCAATTTTAAAATGGGCAAAGGATTTAAATAGAGATTTCTCTGAAGAACTTATACAGCTGGTCAGTAAGCACATTAAAAGATGCTCAACATCATTAGCCATGAGGAAAATGCAAATAACAACCAAAATAAGATATTACTTCATACCTAGTAAGATGGTTATAATAAAAAGACAGATAATAATAATAAATATTGGCATGTGTGTGGAGAAATTGAAACCCTCCTAAATTGCTGATGGGTTTATTAAACTGGTGCAGCCACTTTTCTCAGTTAGTCAAAAGGCTAAGCAGAGAGTTCTCACATGACCCAGCAATCCCAGTCCAAGGTATATACCGAAGAGAAATGAAAACATATGCATCCATAAAAACTTGTACACAAATGTTCATAGCAACATAATTCCTCAAATGAGGAAACCCAAATATCCATCAAGTGATGAATAAACGATACATGGTATATCCATACAATTAATTTATATTATTTGATAATTAAAAGAAATGAAGCACTAGTACATTCTACAACATGGATAAACCTTAAAACATTATGCTAAGTGAAAGAAGACAGATTCCAAAGGCCACATACAGTATGATTCCATTATATGAAATGTTCAGATAAAGTTAAAGTCATAGAGATAGCAAATCAATTAGTGATTTCCATGGGCTTGGGTAATGAGGCAAAGAGAATGATTGCTAATGAGTATGGAGTTTCTTTGGAGGCTGATGAAAGTATTCTAAAATTAGATACTAATGGGCGTGGCACAACTCTGAGAACAGACAAAAAAGCCACCAAATTGTATACTATAAAAGGGTGAATTTTATGGTGTGTGAATTATGTCTTAATAAAGCTGTTATTATAAGTAAATAAAGGGAGAAAAGACTTTTGATGCATTTTGCCCAATTGTGTTACAGCACATTGTGCCAACTGGCATTCCCACCAGGTAGGTCAGATGGTTTCAAGGCACCCTCTCCATCTTGGATGCATTCTTTCTAAGACATCCTGTTTGACTTTGTCCTTCTTAAAGAGTGGTCCTAGGAATAAAACATGTTGTATTCCAAATGTAACTGGATTTGTTCAGGTAACTAGGACAACCACCAAACATTGAGGAGATTTCTCTATATTTGACAGCCTCTATGATCATTTTCTGCAAAGGCATAACATTGCTGATGGAAATTGCAGCTACAATAAAATATTATTGCATCTGGGCCACCACAGTCTCTAACTAGTCAGTCATTCCTTGAGGGGAAGAAAAGTGTCTTATGCATCACTACAGCTCATATGTAATTTATGCTCAATATGTACATATAGATGATCTGGGAACACAAATCTTTAATTATGAAAACATCAAGAATACTCACCACAGGGTCACCAGACTGAATTGCACAACTGCTGGCCTGGGATTTGGTGCACGGTGACTCTTTGATCAAATATTTCACAAAGTAGGAGGGGCCAAACACCTACTGGTATGAGACAAGAGTTGAGAAACAAAAATCAAACTTCTCCATGTAGTTTGGCAGCATTATATTTACAGAAACCATACATTCCCAGAGTCATTGTCAACACAGGTCTCCTGTTGTCCCTATAATTCCCACCATTATCAAACCATTTATTATGATTTTGTTATTTAGAAAACATAATCAGCATACCTTTCTTCCCTTCTTAACAATTTGAATGAACTCTAAAAACCTACCCTTGGGTGAGCTTATTTTTCTTCAAGTAGATTTACTTATAGATTAATTTTTTGTTATATGGTAGATGTCAATGTAATCCAAATACATATGAGCCTCCACTTCCCTTAACTCACAAAACTCAGCATCCACTCTGGATCTTAACATGGAGCAGAAGTTCACTTGCTAAATGAGATCTATGGTCAATCAGATATGAAAATGTAGCAGTAAATAGTGAACCTAGGTGGAATAAACCAAGGAGATTATGAGTTCATTTCCACTTGTGCCTTAAGGGCAATGAGGTAGAGGTAAAATCAAATCCCACAACTCTTGTGGAAATTCCATGGAATAACGTAGAAGCTGAAATATGACTGAATGTGCATCAGGTCTACCAAAGTAGGGAGTGAAGGAAGGCTTTTGGATTCTAATCAAAAGAAGTGACTTAATAGTCTCCTTTCAGTTTAGAAATTGATAGCAACAGTCATGAGATACATTGTTGGTATAACTGGGCATTTCCTCCTCACCTGGCTGGAAGCTCTAACGACTTTGAAGAGAGAATATTGCTTTGAGGTGCTCTCCTTGTTGAATTTTGCAAGAGTCTCAGTGACAGCTTCCAGAACTTTGGGATCTGACACGTCAACGGGGCCGGGGCAGTCAGGACACATACGCTGAATCTTACTTCGAGAAACTGTTGATGCCAAAGAGAGTAGTTTAAAAATAAAACTCCTTAATGATTTTTAATCCTATAAACCATATGACCACAACAGAAGCAGAGACTGGGGGAAAAAAGAGATGATTTCAGCAAGGATGAAGTGAAAAAGACATTATCTGGAATGAAAGTTAGCTGTCAGCAGTGAGTTTTCTGCAATGAGCATGTATTCCTTTCATAATTTATTTAAAAATCAAAGCAAGATTTTTCCACCTCACACACATTTATTTATGCTAGAAATTTTGTTCAAAAACACGTGTTCATATTGATATAAAAACTTTCTCCCCTATTAATAGTTCCATATCTTCTATCATTATTGCCTCTCTAAAGCAGCTGAGTGTCTTAAAAGGTTGGGATTTCATTATTGGTATGTCTTATTCACCTTTTAGTCTCCAACACCTAAGATAATTTAAGTGCTTAGTAAATGCTTATTGAATGAATGAATGAATGAGTGACACGTGAAAGGTGGAAGCACACTTTCTCTGGTTAGAAAATGCAAATGAGCCAGAAAACAAAAATTGGCCAAGTCACTGTATGATTGGTTAGAATAATCATTCTAATGATACAGCCAGAATTCTGACTGGGAGGAGCTGGGAGTTACAAAATAGTATGAAAATCAAGCTGGGAACTTGTCTGCAAGTTGTTTTTACAGAGCAAAACAATGAATCAATTGTGGGTTTATTTGAATGTATTTGGATGTACTATGGGGGAGTTACATCCACAGCTTGTCACTTGTGGCTCTACCCCCCTTGTCACTTTCTGACCTCCCATACCTCTGGTACCTGTGACTTCTGAGTCCTGATCTGTTTTACTAGTTGTTGCTCTATAATTTAAGTAAGTCTTGTCTTCACAACCAGGAAGCTTAGACTGCAGCTAATAAAATATTTGCTTTGTTGCCATGTCCCTCAAAGGAACCGGCAGCATTGTTATGACCTGGAGCTTGTTAGAAATGCAGACTCCCAGGCCCCACTACAGAACTGTGGAATCAGAGTCTGTACTTGAACAAGATCCACGAGGGGAGTCACATGCACATAATAGTTTGACAAGCAGCCATATCCGATTTTCCCGTGTCTTGGATGCTTGCTTTCCAAAGAAGGATCCAGAGTGAATGCATGTGCATATTTGAAATGTCATTAGTTCCAGCCTCATTCTTAGTTCATTTACTCATTTATTCAACAATATTATGGATTCCTTACACTCGGTAGGAACTGGAGGAAGGTTTTAGCAGGAGAAAGAAGGCATAAAATATTCTGCATTAAATAAGATGGAAGACTTCAAATCAAGGCAGTGCATGGCCTGTGTTCCATGAGTGGTTACATTAAGTTTCATAGGAATGAGAACAGGAGAGCTTGTTCCTTTCCTGAATAAAGAACATTATGGAAGAAGCAGCATTGAAAGTGGTCTTTAAAGAATAGATATGGGTTCCAAGGGCAAGGGTACCAGGGGAGGGCATCCTCAGCAAAGGGAAAGGTACAAGCGAGATGCAGAAATTGGAGAGAAATTGGGCAAAGAGTGCAATGTGTGTTCAGAAAATAGTGACGTTTTCAGTTGAATGAAGTACAGAGTTGGTATAGTTAGGGAAGTAGTGGCAGAGATAGCTAGAAAGGGAGCCTAGGGACCAGTGTAGAGATGATCCCATTTATGTCAGATTAAAAATTTAGGATTTAATTCAATACTCATGAATAAAGTATTGCAGGTGATTTAGGAAGACAAATTATGGGAAGAAGAGCAGTACAAATTGAATTTCACAGGGGAGACAAGTATTGGATATATTAAGAACCTGGCCTTGGCATGAATAGGAAGTAAGAATAGGAGAACCTTATTCACTCTGGGAATAGCCCTGCTTAATTCTCTTTTTTCGTCTTTCATTAAAATAACCAAAATCAGAGTGCTCTCTTACCTGGGCGAAGAGTACAGTTATAAGCAGGTAAATAAAGAACTCTTCTTGGCTTGTTAACGTAAAATAATGCTTTGCATTGACCATAAACCTGGAACCAACAAACACATTTTATGACATCATGGTACAAACTCTAACTTTGTCAAATACCCCCCCCCCAAAATGAAATTGGACATTTTATTTTTAAATAACAAAAAACTTAAGGTCAATTTTGGTGGCTTTGGGTGTGAAAAACTGCCAGCTGATCATCAAAAAATTTAACCTTCTCCTGGGACACAGCTAGACTACATTTCCCAGCCTCCCTCCTGAGTAGATGTCACTGTGTATAACTAAGTCCTAACCACATGAAGGTCAGCAGAAGTGGCTGTAATCACTTCCAGGCCTGGCCCATGAAGATCTCCCATGTGCGATCTCCCCTCCCTGCCTTTTCTCTTTCTATAGCTTGGTGCCGATGAGCATGGTGACCACAGAAGCCATGAGTTGAAGGTGGCAGAGTCTAGAACCACGATGTGGAAGGAACCTAGGTCTCCAGGTCACTCCTAGAGGAAAGCCTCCTCTTGAGCAGGAATTTCTATTTGGAACTTTATATGAGAAAGAAGTAAACTTCTATCATATTGGAATCAGTATGTACTTTTTTTGGATATGTGTTACAGTAACTAGCGTCACCTTAACAAATATGATTCACAACAGAGTAAATGGGAATCTCAGAAACACCTCTTCAAAATCAGATAGGTACAGTTTGACAAATTTAGTTAAATGATTAGAAAAGATATCTTGATCAAGTAGTTTACTTCTAAACACTGTCATGTACTCAAAAGTGTCATATCAATTAATGGAAATAACTCAGGATAATTGTTAACAGATAAAAATTGATTATTTTCAAGCCTCTTCAATGGATCAATTCTCAGGCCCTTTAGGTTCTATGATTCCAGAAAATCCTTCCACAGCACCTCTGAGAGCTCCTATACTGTAAGCCCTTCCGTTCTCCAGCCTCAGACTTCATATTAGTGTTCATTAAAACAAAATAAAGCAAAATAAAACCAATAAAAGAGCTTGCCCTTTACTGCTTCCACAGTCTTCCTTAAACACACATCCAGAGCACTACAGCTCAGATCTTTTTCTCACAATTTAAACACAGGCTTGGAGCCTACAAAAGGGTCTTGGAAGTAGGAAACAATTTGGGGGTCATAACCCAATGGGATGCTCAGAAATACCTCTGATTAAACTCTGTTTTGTCAAATAGAATTGTAATAACCACATGGGTGCCATGCCCAAGAGATTATAAAGAAGGACATTTAAAAGATGGCACACATTGAACAATCTTCACCCTGTAGACAGAGGACAACTAGTTTCTCCCCTAGAGCTCCCGGGACTCAAGCACTTACCGATTCATGAAGGGGCCTCTGTTCACAGTCCTTCCACGACTTCTTGCTTAGCACATGGCAGTCAGTCTCTAACACGTCCAGTGTGAGATAGAACAGAGATCCCAAACCATCCTATGGGAAGGGGTGAAAAAAAATGTACCACAGTCCACATGAAGCAGAACCCCATAAAGATTGGCTAAAAATGTTTCTGGTTTATGGCAGGACCAGAGACTATTTTATTTGTGATGATTTCTTATAAACTGTGGGACACTGGACAAACGTCAGAGCAGGATACTATTAGCACTTGTTCCTAGTAACAGTAAGAGCATGTAGCACAACATAGCAGAGGGGAGCAGAGTTCTCAGCAGTTTTCCAATTTGGAAAGCACCTGCCAACTTGTGTCTCTGGGTTTCCACCCCCTGGCCAGCCACTGAAGCTTATGCAGACACCTGCCTCAGATAGGGGACTGTCACTTGCCTGTCTGTGTTCTTGGACATTGCTCACTCGGTTGAGGCTCAGCACATAGCCTTTCTTTTGGTCGCTGTTGATGTTCTGCAGGGCAAGTTCCGCTATAGCCAGCACATCTGAGTCATTGCAGCCATGGGGGAGGAGAAGGAATCGGCTGGGCACCTGCACGGGCACAGATCTAGTAGAGCAGCACACGGCCACGGCGCAGAGCACCAGGGGTAGGAGCAGACCCATTCTGTGGGAAACAAGACACAGATGGTTCAATATGTGGAGCTACAAGGATGGGATACTTATAGGGCTCTGTAAGGCCAATTTGAGCAGTTCTGTAATCACAATCTGAACCTTGGACCAGAATTTAAAACATAAGGTCCCATTTTATCTCGTTAAACTTTAAATGTGAATTTCCCTGAGCCAGCGCTTTGGATGGGATTTGCCAATGTTTCTAACCTTACGCTCCTGAGTAATCTCATATTCACGTGTACATGTAAGCAAACTTATGTATCTTAACCTTTTCCTAAGAAATCATAACAAACACTTGGGTCAAGGCCCCTAGTAGGTCATGACTGGATTCTGGTTTTCCTTCAGGTCTCCAACTGAATCAGAATATGCAGACTGTCCCATTCTCCCATTTCCCCTAGCACCTTCCCTCCAGTTGATGTCTTTGGCCACATTAACAGTTATTCCAGGCTTGGACCCTAGGGTCATTGGCCAATGGTGCTCAGTGAATTCACACTTCCTGCCTGACCTACCACATTCACCATTCTTGTTAGATCAGGAAAAAAGGCTCTAACCCACATCACCTACATGAAAGACTGGTGAGATTCCTAAAGCCCTTTGGGATCTGGCTAGGAAGTGGTCTATGTAGTCTCCTTTGGGTTTTTTTAAAAACAAAGACTTCATTTAAGTTAAAAAAAAGAAAAAAAGAATGGTATATAAATAGTTCACTCGTCATACACCAAATCTATTCTTCTTCTATGAAGCTGTATGGAAACAAACTCATAAGGGAACTAAAACCTAATAGTATTGTTCAGAGATAGATAATGACTGGCAGGTAGGCTGGAATACCAGTAAGTCCCACAAGGTTGGGACTCCTGTTTTTCTCTTTCAGCTTCTACTTGGGGTTCAGGAAATTTCTACTAATTCAAACTGTACAAAACACAAATATCTTTAAAAACTTGCTATTAAAAAAAACCCCACACAGCCCTGGCCCATGTGGCTCAGTGGTTACGGCATTGTCCTGTGCACCTAAAGGTCGCGGGTTTGATTCCTGGTCAGGGGCACATATCTAAGTTGCAGGTTCAATCCCCTGCCCTGGTTGGGGCACATGCAGGAGGCAACCAATCTATGCGTCTTTCTCATATCAATGTTTCTCCTCCCCCCAATGGAAAAAGTATCCTCCAGTGAGGATTAAAAAACAACAAAAAACCAAACACACACACACACACAGAGGTAGTTTGTCATAAAAGGAAAGAGCCAAAACTGGGGGGAAGCTTCTAGATTAGAATAACACAGAAGTTATTCCATAAAACCCTAGTCTATGAGATGTGTTCCCCACTCCACGCCTTCCCCAGCCTCACCCCCACCTCCCACCCCATCCTCAGTGTTCTGTGCTCAGATAAGTTTGGGAACTTATCATAGGTGTACAGTCTCACACCTTCTCAACACACGTTAGATATTAACAGCTCTCCAAAGCTTTGAGGTAAAGAAACCTATTTATACCACAATGTCCTACATTATTTGACTAGAAGAGAGGTCTTCGTAATACTTATTAACCCACAAAATACAGTCTGGGATATATTGCACTAGTAGATAAAGATGGCTATCTGTGAGGGTTTTTGATAAGAAACTGTTCAGCATTATGAAGATTTAGACTGGAAGTAAAGATATTTCAAATGGATTAAAAATAAAAAGTTCACTCTGGCCTAAACCAAAATTCAAGGTGTGTTAAGCCATGACTGATAACAGTGAACTAAACATAAGCAAGGCATTTAATGTTATCTATGTTTATCTAAAAATTTACTTTCACACTGAACTTAAATATAATGATTTGTGTTGCTAGTTAGGATTACTGTAATTAGCTGCTGTGATACAATTTAAATTTTTATTAAAAAGTTGAGTGGAAAATAGTTTCTTCTCATTTGATAACCAAGTTATGGCATTGTAGGTCATTTGGTGGCAGTATATAGATAGAATCACTGAAAAGTCCCCTTAATGGGAATTTAGTGAATTTAACCAGCATGTATCTCAGGCAAAAAAACTGAGGTGTAGGAAGGTGGAGTGTGCCTAAACCAAAATCATAACTGAATTAGCGGCAGAACCAGTACAGAAAGCTTCTAGTTTAGAATTCTTTTTAACAAACCAAGCATTATAGCAGTAGCCTAACTGTAACCCTTTTAATTATCAACTGAATAAACCTTGAAAGCCACTAAACTACTATAACCCTCAGTAGCCAGATCTGTAAAATGGGCTCATCATAGCACCGGCTTCATAGGAGATTATGTGCATGGAGGGCTAGACCCACATGTGGCATACAGTGGCAGCTTTGTTATAATTACGGTAGTTACTTAAAATTCCACAAGCACTTATTGAGCACCTCCACAATGCCAGGAACTGTGTCAGGCTCTCTGGAATCAAGGGTTAATAAAGGTAATTAGATGAATAAGATACAGTTCTTAACTAATTTCTACAAGCCAATCAACAGTTTCCAGGCTTGATTTACAAACCCAAATTTAATGATCCCAGCTCCTTAGAGATGGATGTTAAACATTGTTTTCAAACAGGAGCAACACTAGGAAAATGGGTATAAAAACCAGAAATGGGCATGGAAACTAGACATTCAAATTCTGGGGTACAACAAAGATTTGCAGCCAGTGAGTGAACAAACGTTCTCAGGGCTGGAGTGATGTAGGTGAAAGAGGTTGGGAAGGACTGGGAAACAAGAATGGAGAGGGGCCCAACAGGAGGAAACAGTCTGAGGCCTAAGGAGGTGCATCGAATGTGCATCTGTGAAGGCCTTTACTGCAATTGAAATGAAAGGTGGGCTGAGGGGAAGGGGTGGGGGAAGGCAGAAGACGGTATAGGGGGGATAAATGGGGGTGGAAGGGGCCTTGACTTTGTGTGGTGAACACACAACACACAATGCAATATGCAGATGATGTCTCATTGAATTGTACACCTGAAACATATAAAATTTTATTAACCAATGTCACCCCAATACATTCAATTTAAAAATTAAAAAAAATTTTTTTAAAGGGAGATTAAACACTGATGGGAGAATAAATCAGATTTGTCCCAACGTCCTGATTCGGCCCTTAACTGTGTGACCAAAGGCAAGTGGCGTAAGCCTTTTTGAAGCCCAGTTTCCTCACCTGTGAAGTCAGGTGTAGAACCACACAACTGCTGAGAGCCCTTTCGATCCTGATGCGAGGGCATCCCTGCCTTTCTCTTTACCTGACTTCATTCCATTTCCAGGAGATATCACTCCCTGAATACAATGGAACTTGTTCACCACCGCCCAGGATCAGCTTTCAACCCAGTCTCAAACAACCTGAGCCCAGCCCCTTTCTAGGTTGTGAAGTATGGGAGCCCTGGGTGAGGTGGCAGGGGGAACAGGCCAGTCTTTGGGGTCAGACAGGCCTGGTTTAAATTTCATCTCTGCCATTTGCTTGGTAGGGGGTCTGAGACACTGGGTATACCACAACATTTAGTTTTCTGTCCATAAAACAGCAGCACTCCCAGCACACACACACACACACACACACACACACACACACACACACACACACACGCCAGTTGCACTCACTTGTAGAAAGAAGGGGACATATTTTCTCTTTTCCTGGGAGCTCCACTCCAGGAACACCTATGCTTGGTCCCCAGCACGTGTGGGGACAATTCCAGTACCAGTGAAGAAGTGAAGTTTCAGGGCAGAGTGAAGAGCAAGGCCGTGGACACAGGTCACCCAGGGTTTGAGTCTGGGTTCAGGTTTAGGATAATCCTCTAATCCAGTGCTTTCCAATAGAAGCATAGTGCAAGTCATATGTTTAATTTTACATTTTCTAGTAGCCACATTAAACAAGTAAAAAGCAACAGATGAAATGAATTTTAATATTTTGCTTAACCCGATATATTAAAAATATTATCATTGCCATCTGTAATTAATATAAAAATATGAATGAGGTAGTTTGCATTCTTTGTTTAACACTACCACATGCCTCAGTTCATACTCATTTAGGGTGTTCCATAGTCACATGTGGCCACCTGATTAGACTGCACAGGCTCCTCCCTGTCAGAGGAAGGCACCAGGAGCCCCTCTCCTGAGGATGCAGTAAGGACTGGTTACGGGAAAATGCATGCCAGGTGTTTGGCACAGCCCTGGCACACAGAACACCTAGGGACTACGTCTGCTGTCAGTACTATGACTGCTCCTTGTGTCCTTACCTTGTCTCACACAGTGCAGATCCCAAGACTCCCCTGGCCGCTTTTCCCCAGTCTACCTGAATGGAGTCACCACTAGGTGAGCCAGGTTAGGAGAAAAAGGGACTTGATTTTTCTTGATCCAGGAGGGAGTGGTACCAGGCCTCCTGGATCCCCTCCTGCTGACAGGTGTGATTCAGGGCAGCGATTTAGGACAGGTTTCAGAACACAGGTCAGGCAGGTGAGGCATTGTTTTCTACAGAGCGGGGTGAGGTGTGGTGCATGGGATTAGGTCTCTGGGAGTTAGAAATATAGGTAACATGTCTTGACCTGAGACGGTGGGCTATGTATTTAGGAAAGTTGTGCAGCAGCCACAGGTCCAAAATATCAGGCTGGCTTTGACCTGGTTAGAAGTGATCTCTGCAACTGGTTTGTTTGTTTCTCTCTTTCCCTTTCTCCTTAATCTTTTCTTCCTTCCACAAACCCTGAATGAATATCTTCTCCATACGCTGCAAAGGCCCAGTGTTACAAATATGTGATAAATAACAATGATGAGTTCTCAGTGTGTGACCAACCCTGTGCTAAGCACTTTGTGTTCCTTCTCTCATTTAAGGTCCACAACCAAACCAGGGCTGTGCTGTAGGTGCCAGTGTTATTCCCATTTTACAGATGAGAAAAACTGAGGACCAGCAAGATGAAGTAGCTTGCCCAAAGTCTTATAGCCAGGGTTTTTGTCTAGCCTATATGGCTTTCAAGAAGAAGCATAGTTCTTGCCCTCAGTGAGTGGGTGCCAAGAAAGCAACAGGGGGAGAAACTAGCTCTGCTGGGGAAGTCACTACTCAGAGGAGGTTACATTCTGTCTGAGGCTTGAAGGACGAATAGGAGTTTGCCTGATGGGTAAGAAAAGGAGGGTGTCCAAGGAAGTGCGAGCAGGAACAATAAAAGCAATAAATGTGAATTACATAGTTTACCTTCTGTCCTTTCAACCCTTTCCACTGTCTCCTCTATAAACTGGATGGTATTGGTCACTGCCAATCCACTCAGTAGTTTCAGGCCACCTTTTGGCAGTCTGTCTCCTAAAGTACCCTGCATCTGGAACCTCTCTTCCTGTCTTATCAATCCTATTTAGGCAATGTATGAAAAAACTCAGAACGTTTAGAGCTCATTTTTCAGTAGCAAAGATATTCTTGGAGCACCCTAGCTGGGTGGCTCAGTTGGTGGGAGCATTGTCCTGTACACCAAAGTGTGGGTTTGATTCCTAGTCAGGGCATGTGCAGGAGGCAATCCATCAATGTTTCTATCTCACATGGATGTCTCTCTCTCCCACTTCCTCTCTATATAAAAATCAATAAAAACATATCCTCAGTGAGGATTATATATTCTTGGGACAAATTGGCCTTACAACATCAAAAGTGGGATTTTCTCCAAGAATCCCTATGGTGTTGTGGCCTAAAGCACAGACTGTGGGCTCAAACAAGCCTGGGTTGGAATCCCAGCTCTACCTCTCATCAGCTGTGTGACAAGGTCTTCTCAGTCTGCATCTCAGCTTCCTCACTGATACATTGAGGCCACAGTGTATCCATAGGATGGATGGATGTGAGGATAAGGTGCGATCACACAGAAGTACCTGCACACGGTTTGCTGTCAGCACCTCACCAAAGAGAATCTAAAAGATAAGAAGGGAAGGCAGGTAGGATCTCCAAACCCACGTCTCATACTCACAGTCGCGAAGGAGGTTGGAGGCAGCAGTGTCAGTTTATGAAGAGATGTCAAGGATTGCCTGAGCTTTGCAGGCTTTCCTGAGAACCCAGGGTCACTCAGGCCTGGGGGCTGACTCAGACTGACCGTATGCACAAGCAACTGCTGTCTAAACCAGAAGCCTTGGTGGTTCGTTTACACTGGGGAGGGATGCCTCTCCAGCGTCTCCAGAGCCAGGCTGGACAAAGACTGACAAGTTCTTCCTCTCTGATCACCCTTTTATATCCTGCAGCCAGGTTGCATGATCACTTCAGAGCACCAGGCAACAATGCGCTTGGCAGAGCCACAACCTTCATTAGTGGCTTCCACTGCCACTAACACATCCTGGTTCCTGCTTTATAGGTGGGGTCCTAGGCAGAAGGTTAACTTTAGTTAGTGACAGTCTCTTTCTGAAGAGCCATCCAGCACGTCGACCAGATCTGGACATTTCCCCAGTGACCTCACCAATACCTTAAGAAGCCAACTCGGAGGGTGTGGCCTCCCAGTAGATGGCTTCCTTCAGCCAGAGGTACTGGTTCTCATGGGCTTCATTCCCAATGGGTGGATTTATTGCTAAATTATACTCTAACCAGTACATACACTGACCAAAGATGGGAGGGGAAGCAGCACCCCTGAGAGCCTACTGTGTGCCAGCACTGCCGAGTGCCAGGTCCTTACACTAATCCTCATGAGATACCTTGTTGGGAGGTATCTTCATTCCCATTTGGTGACTATATCACCCAAAGCATGTGTCCCTTCTAATACCTCAGTGTGGTAACATCTGCCAAACTAACAACCAGAACTTGATTGCATGACCCATTCTCACCGAGGGCTGCAGCTCTAGCACATTTTCTTTTGGTGGAAGCTCAGCTATGAGCACGGAGAAGAAACAATTGCCAGTTAACCCTGATTGTAGTGCATTAGAGACAGGAGTGAGGGTTTTGTTCTTCAGGATGCAACACCTCAATTATGCCTGTTGCTGGTAATTACCACATACCAGCTGAACTGAGCAGTTCCTGTTGGTACTATTAGGATAAGGGTGAGTGAGGAGAACAGAGTGGGGCAGAGGAATGAGAGTACAAGGCTGGATTAGCAGAGAAGTAGTAGGTAGAATTTAACATTTTCTGCCCCTTCCACACTGCACCGGTATCTTCCGGTTAGTAGAAAATGACAGAGAACAAATTTTCTGAAGTCATTTTCTTTGTGAGTATGACCTTGCCACTTTTCAATGTTCACAAAGTTTGTTAATTTTTTTTTTCCACTTTCAAGACACAGTTGAGAAGTTCTGGGGACCCTAAGCTATATCTTGGCTGTACTGGGTGTTAAGTCTCATGACTCAGGCATTTAAAGTACACAGAGAACACACACTGTTAAGGATTCCTAGGAAGAGATGACGCTCTGCAACATTCAGTTATTTTTCTTGGTCATAAGTAAAGAATAAATAAACTTTGAGGAATGTGCCTTTAAGAAAGATTTGGTCTGGCATCTCCTGAGCCAGCCTAAAGAACTCGCAGCTGAGCTGGGCAGAGACTTCTGTGGCTCTGTCAGAGGAAAGAGATGTGCCAGCTTTTTGCCTCTCTGCCAGAGAAAGCATTAATTTATCCCTCTCTAATTTTCTTGAAAACTGGGAAGTTACCGTGAAATCACAGATTCTTAGAATAAGAAAGACGTAGGAAATTGCCTCTGTAACTTTTCTAAGAACCAGTTTCTTCATTTTGAAAATAAGAATAAGGATCTCTCTCTGAGGGCTGGTGAAACTGAAGTCTTTGAGACACTGGAAACATGCTCCTGTCCCTCTTCTCTTAAGAAGATGCCCTTCCTACGTGTTTGTGGGATGTGTATCTTATCACAGATGTGTAGAGCAATGGAGACTGAAGTGTCCTTAGAAATGAACAGGCAAATACCCACTTTCTGTAAATGACATAATTGCAGATCTGAGAAATTAGATGACCTGCCCAAGACAAATACATCCAGCCAGGGCTCCCTAAGCCAGGGTTCTTCTCTGGTATTTGTTGTTCTGCTTCATTGTGGATCTTGTTGGGTCAACACTCAGACTATTATTCATTAACCACAGTGCAAAACCAATATACGCCCCCACAGCTTTGACCCAGTTTCTGCCAACGTGAGGGCTCCTGGCCTCTGGTGGGCTTATATCAGAGGAGAACGACATCAGGGACTGATTTCTTTCCACCCCTCTCAGTGTGGGCACTGGCCTTAGAGGTAGGCAGTCCCAAGAGGGCCTCTGCTGTGTGGTGTAGTGGAAAGGCCAGAGCTTATAGTTGGATAGACCTGTTGGATGGGATCTGTCATGAGCTGTGTGGCTTCAAGCACAGGTGCAATTTATTTTCTCTGACACTCAGTTTTTTTTCATCAATAAAAATGGGGACAACATGCATATTTCACAGGACTAAACGTGATCATGCATGTAATACATGCCCACCCAATCATAAGTCTTAATACTTGGTAATTTTTTTCTTTTCCTTTTGGTCCAGAAGCATTTATGTCTATTAATGGAGCTGGGTGGAGGGCTTAGAGAACTAAATGCAAGTTACTTAAACATTTTTCTCATTAAAAGGATATTATCAAAGCAATTTATGTGCATTTAGAAAAATAAAAAATAAAAAACAGAAAGTAAAGATGACAATATTCTATTACACTGTTAACAGTTGATTGAGATCCTTCTAGATTTTCTTCTATGTATATATCATGCAAATTTTTATATAAAAATAGTGTCATACTGTCTCTACTATATTGTAACTTGCTTTTAAAATCCCACACTAGATCGTGAACATCTTAACATATAAATAAACCCACTTGTACAACTTAATTTTTAGTTACTACATAGTTGTCCACTGACAGCTGGTTCAATTATTCAAACCAATTCTCTTTGATAGATGTGTAGATTGTTTCCAATTATCTATTGTTAAAAATGATGCTACAATTAATAGTCCTGTGAGTAAATCTTTGTTCACATCCTTAATTATTTCCGTAGTACAAATGCCTGGAAATGGGATTACTGGGTTAAAGACAATTCTTAATGTTTAAGTTTTTGAAATACTTTGCCACATTGCTCTCCAAACAAATAATAACAAATAGTATTCACACCAACAGTATATAGAACACTAGCAAATGATCTTCATTTGAATGTCCCAAGCTGCGGTTTCTCAGCTCCTCAGTGGACAGATAAATCAGGACTTTGGAGGGTAAGAAGGAGGTTCCTCCATTCAACCAATACAGTAAGTTTTTCTCCAGTGAGTAATGTCATTACTCTGTGACTGGAACAATGCTAGAAGCTGGAAATACAGAATTAAGAAAACAAATTCCTGCCCGGCCGGGCGTGGCTCAGCGGTTGAGAGTCGACCTGGGGTCCAGGCGATCAGGGTTCGATTCCCGGTCAGGGCACATGCCCGAGTTGAGGGCTCAATCAATGACTCTCTCATCATTGATGTCTCTGTCTTTCTCTCTCTCCCTCTCCTTTCCTCTCTCTGAAATCAATAAAGATATATTAAAAAAGAAAACATATTCCTTGCCTCGAGGAGCAGATTGGAATACAGTATGGTAAGTCGAGACAAAAGAAAGTCTAGGGGTAACATTTGTCCTTGGCCTGGACAGACAGAGGGGACAACAGGAACTAACAAAGATTTTCTGGAGCAGGTGACATTTTAAATAAGCTTTGAAGAGTGACTAGTAGTTAGTTCCAAGAAGTGTGGGAGGGCAGAGGGATCACATGTTCAAGACCTCGAAGTGGGAGCAAGCAGATTCAGGGGAATTATACCGGGAATCTAAATACCAGTGAATCCAAATGCAGAAATGCTCTAAAAGGCTTTTTAAATGAGTGCTTATTTTTCAATCCATTTTATTGTAACAACTGGATAATCATTTGCTTCAGTGTCATGTGGCAGACAACAGATACCATGAAGTTGCAAATGACCAGTCAGTGACTATAGGGAGGGCCCTGTGTAGGATCACAGGGTCACAACTCCTTAGAATGGAATCTCCCTGTGATATGGCAGATACTTGGCTTGTGACTCATGATTTGTGACAATTCTCAGCCTTTTCTATAGTTAGCAGATAATGACATAAGCTTTTCAGTTGTTCTCCTTTTGTGGAGTTAAATAGCTGAACTTTAGAAATACTGTTAATTTTAAATAAACCAAGCCCCAAATATTATAGGTAATTTTTCCCTACTGCAGTTTTATATGAATTGAGCATGTGTGTGTATGTGTGTGTTTAAATTAAAAGGCAAAAAGGAAGAGGTAAGAAGGGGAATGAAGAGGTAATAACAAGCTACCAAGTATAATACTCTCAAAGCACTGGGGAGTCACAGAAGGGTTTTAAAGGCTTGGTTCTCAGAAAGATTGCTCCAAGTAGCAGTGATAAATGATGCCAGCTTCTGCAGGGTACCCTCATCACCAGGACCAGAGGCAAGAGAACAATCACAGTGTCAGTCTATCCTCATGGGTTTCCAGTTCATGCTTGTGGGTTCCAGCCTGCTCTCGACCCTCCCCCACAACTTCACATTGATCATCTCTTCCTGAGCACCTGCCCAGAATCAGATAGATACAGCCTTACAGGGTCCTGTTTATCCAGATCCCACAATAAGGGGGCATGATCGCTAAGCCAATTCCCTGTAATACCTCCTCTAGTTGAATCCTGATACAGTCAGAGGGAGACCTGTAGGAGGTGATGCTGCTGCAGAGACAGAATTGACAGTGCAAACAGAGAGGAAGGGGTGGATGTGATATGTATAAAATAAAGACTTAGTGAACCATGAAATATGGCAGTGAGGGGGAGGGCTGGGTCAAGAATGACAGAGGTTTCAGACTCAATGACAAGGCTGAGGAGCTGTGCTGCCATCGAAGGAGTGGAGCCGATTTGGAAAGAGAATAGATGGAGAACCGAGTTTGGGACTGTTAAATTTGAAGGGCCTGATGGATCTTTAAGTGAGGTTTGTAAGAGGTGTTGGATATATGGAACTGGAGCTTAAAGGGGCTAAGTAGATCATCATCAGTACAACGTGGAGGCTAAGACCATGACAGTGATGAGCTCACTCTGGGAGGGCAGGTAAGGCAATAAGATAACTATCAAGATGAAACTCTAAAAAAACGAATATTTATGGCACAAGGAGGGACAAGCAGAGGACAATGAGCTAAAAAAAATAAAATGCCTGAGATCGAAAGGCTGCAGAGGAGAAAGTCAGGCTCCATGGACAAGGAAGGATTGAATTAAAAAAGGAAAGGGGTAGTCAGAGGGTCAGATGACCCCAAGGACTTGAACAAAAATAAAAAAAAACTAAACATGTGTCTATTGGATTCAGCACCCAGGAGGTGCCTGGTGGCTTGTGCTATCAGTAGTTTCAGGGGAGTGTTGGGGGTGAAAACAAATTGCAGTTAAAAAAAAAAAGTTCATTTAGGTTAAGCCCAGGTTGAAAGAGTGCAAAATTTAGAATTTTGAAGTTAGAGTGAAACAGACATAATATCCAATCAAATGATATGACATATTGAATCCTAGTATGAATTCAGCCTGCAGAAAAGCAGGATAGTTATTGCAAAGTTACTTTCCTTTAGGGGGTGGCAGGGGTCTACCAGGCACATTACCTAACTAGTACTGGTCAGGAGACTCCTGATTGATTAGTTTAAAAATTCATTTCTGGAAGAGCCAAAACTGTAATTAAGTTGTCTTGGTTTGGTGATGTGAGAGTTAGCATAATCAACTCCATTTTAGGCCTGTTGTCTTGTGGTTAACAACTGCCACACCACTTACAACTGTAAAAAGGTAGCAACCACCTAAATGTCCAACAACAGGAGAATGGTTAAGTAAACTATGGTATGTCCATTTGCTAAAATACTGACTAGTCATTACAAATTATGTTTGTGAGGCCTATATAGGGACAGAAATGTTTATGTTATAATGTTAAGTTAAAAGCATAGTAGCTGGATAGACTATTGAAACTACAGGGTAATATACTGCATAAAGCACAGAGGTGCTTTCTAAAAGGGCTGGGAGGTAGACTGAAAACAAGACAAAAATGTTCATAGTGTCTGTATCTGAGACATAGGACTGACTATAGGAGGCACTTTTTTATTCTTTCAGCTTCTCGGTATTTCCCAAATTTTCTTTAGTGGGTGTGCAGCAGTTAAAAAAATAAGTAAACATTTTTTTAAAAGGAAGTTTGATGGTAAAGGGGAGCAGAGGGATGGGGAGGTGGCTTGGGAGCAATGCAGGATCAAGGGGATTATGTGAAATCTTTGAGGTCAGTGGAAAGGGTGAGGCTGATGTGAGGGTAGAAAGGATGCTGTGGAGGGCATAGTAATTAGGGAAGGTGAGAGGCGGGGGGGGGGGCAGCTTGAGAGAAGAGAAAGACACCTAATCTGAGCAAGAGAGAAGGTAGCAACTGGTGACTTTGGAGATATACTGGAGGGAAGTGGAGGACATTTTTACCTGGAAACATTTATTTTCTTTGGAAACTGGGAGTCTCAGTCTACTGAGGGTCAAGATATAGGAGTTTGATCAAGGACGTGAGAGAGGCAAATACGTGGATTAGCCATTGTGTGGAATGGGAAATAAAGTAGGAGTGAGGAGCATGTGGGTAAGGAGCCTCGTGGTCCCACCGGAGGATGGAAAGCAACATTTGTTAGGGTATCAAGAGCCACGCCTTGGGGAGCGCTTCAGCTCAACCGGGCAAGCTGTGAACAGAAATGGAAAGGTCCAGCTGGAGTTGCGCCCTGGAAAGGCATGTGGTCCAGAGGACAGAGGTCAAGAGGATGTTTGTGTATCATTGAAATAACTGACCAGGGTGGGGGGGGGGCTGGGGCTCACAGACAAGGAAGTGAAACCAGGAGGAGTCTGGCAGGTGGACTAGTCCATAGAAAGAGAGGGCTGAAGCCCTCAGTGAGGCTGAACAACCAGCTTAACCTCATCGAGGATGACTGAGAGGTGGACAAAAAGGCAGGTAAGGGCAGAGCAAGGGTAGAGCAAGGTTTGTCATCAGGATGTGATCAACTGCTCCGTGAGGGCGTGGAGGTGGGAACAAGAGGTTGGCAGAAACAGAGAAACAGTGGAGGAAGCAAGATGGGGGAGAAATGCTGAGGGGGGAGCATCAGCAGGGGTGTTGAAGTTCTTTGGGGCTGGAGAGGAGAGACACTAAAGTCATTGGTGAGTGTGGGGGTGTCCTTGGGGGAATCAGAGTCATAATGACAAGGATGGGAAGGGGCATCCCAATGGCAGTGATAGGAGTGTGTCAACACTAGCAATATTTAATAAAAATGATTAATTGGGAAATTAATGTTTGTATTATCCTAACATCCATCAAATATTGTTAATTGGTACAAGTATTGAAAAATAGGCCTGAAATTCAATAACTTTAGAACGTGAGTTAGATGTGATTAAAAAGCCGCAAAGAAGGCAAGTAAATGGGACACATGCAATACTATTAATTTAGGAGAGAGCAGTCTGCAAAATGTTAAGAATGATTTTGAGAAAATACAGAGCAGCACTAATGCAAAAATGTGCAATAAACACAGTAAATTTAACAGATCCATAACTCATCCTCTCTGTTTATTCTCGGGAAGAAATTTTTCTAGGATATGCACATTTTGAATAATGCCAAGTTTTCAGATATGCATCTCTTAGATAAATAAATCACATAGGAAACTGTTCTAGGTATATTCAAGTGGGGAAATTCTGGAAACATTTGGAAATGCACTGTTGGAATTAAAAAAAGAGGCCCAAACTGGAGTTGTAACGTTGGAAGTTATCTGTGTAAGACCAAGAGTTTAATTCATGAGAGAGGATCAACTTGCCAAGCAGAGAGAACACATTTAAGAGAAGGTAAAAAACATGATCGTCTGAAGACACCAAATTCAGAGGACAGAAAGAGGAAGCAAAGAGGGAAAACCTAGAATGTGTCAAGAAGGTTCCAAGCATCTATTTCTAGCATCTCATTTAATCCAACAGCTATTCTGAGCTGTTGTATACACCTGGTTGTATAATGAGGGCAATGAGAAGTGAAAGGTAAAGCAACTTGGCCCAGGTCATGCAGATCTGTTGGATTCACTACTTCCTTAAGAAGCATGGGTTAGCCTGACACAGAATGATAAACTGCACGATTTCAAGATAGAGAGGAGAGAATTAACGTAACTCGGATGAAATGAGCCACCGCCCTCTACCTTAGTAAATGGCACCACCATCTACCCAGTTGGCAAAGCCACAAATTCACGAATTATCCTTCACCTCTCTCTTTCTCACTCCCACATCAAATCCATCAGCAGGTCCTAGGAGTTCTACCGGCAAGTTATATCATTGTTTTACTACATCTGCTGCCCAAATACTTTGGTCTAAGGTACACTTATCTCTCCCCTAAAAAGCTCCAGTTACCTCCTATCCTGTGGCTACACTTGCCCAGCTACAATCCATTTTCCCTACACCAACTAACAAGGTGAATGCTATTAGTATTTGGAGCATCAATTAATCATTGTACATTGTTGGGACTTCACTGGTTGGGCTGTACTGTTCATTTCAGAATGTTTAGCATCCTAGCCTCTGTACAGTAGCCTCCCAAGTAAATGCTTCCACTTACTTCCAAACATCTCTGTGAGGGCGAGGTGACACTACCCCACTCCACCTCACCCCATCCCAGGTTGAGAACCATGGAGCCTAAGTGATCTTTTAACGTAAATCAGAATATGTTACTGCCCTGCTTAAAACCTTTAATGGTTTCCCATTGCACTGAGAATAACATTCCATCTCCTTCTGGGGACCCCAAGGCTGCTCATGACCTGACCCCTGTCTACTTCTCCAACCTCATCTTCTACAGCCCTCCTCCTCTGCTTGCTTCAGTCCAGCTTCCCTTTTCATCCTTGGCTACATCAACCTGTTTCTTGCCACTAGGTCTTCATGCCTGCTATTCTCCTGGAACAGCTCCTTCCTTGGCTCTTCTTGACTGACCTTTCTCTCTTTCTTCAGGCTTAAGCACTAATGCTTCTGTAGTTGTGAGACTGCCAATGGCCACTGTGGTTAAGGCTAAAGGCAGGCATTGCTGAGAGATGGGGTGGTGGGGGTGGAAATAAGATATGACATATTTTGAACCCCTGGATCTGGCTGTGCCTTCAGTAGGACTCCTCCATTTGAATTCTCAGTACACAGAGCAGTAGCATTTCCCTTTTTACTTAAGCTACCTTGGTTTGAGTATCACTCACTTTTCATGGAAAACATCTGACTAATATTCCATGTGCTCCCTCTCAGCCATACCTGTGTGTACAAGGCTGGACTGAGGGTGGGTCTCTTTTAGTGCTGGGTGAAATGTGACTCTTCAGGATCTTCTTGCAAACTCCCTCAAGGAAGGACTAGAGTCCTTAGCAGAGTTGCTCTAATCTTCCCATTTCCACTAAATATGTCCCTGTTACTGTGCCCCATCCTCTCCTTTTTTTTTCTTCTTCAATCTCTTCTATCTTTTGCCCTAAATTGGCTCAAAACTCTTTCTTGAAAAAAGCAGTCCTCTCCACCCAGTTATCCTTTTAAATTACATCTTATTTCTCCTACGCAGGTGCCTCTCCATTTCCTTATCGTAGACATACCACCAATCAACTCTCTGTAACCAGGATTTTACAACCCCCCTTCTAGTAAAACTGCATCTGCCAGGAGTTACCATGACCTCCAAGTAGATAACTAACCATGGCCTTTCTCAGCCCTCATTCTCATTGCTCTTTCTGCAGCATTTCGCCCAGCTGACCATACTGTCCTCATCTTCCTTGGCTTCTGAGATACCTAGTGGTTTCCCACCTTCCTGGCCATTCCTTCTGGAATATTGGTAAAACCTCTAAGCCAGAGTGATAAAGTGAGGGTCAATGCTTGATTCAGTCTTCTTGGTTCAAGTGAAGCCACTAACTGGTCGTTAGTCCCATCCCTTTAAAATTTCATATGAAAGTCCCCATCACTTAGATTGCTCAGAACAACCTAATGATAGTAGACAAAATTGAAATTGTCTAAGCACCATTCTATAGTGGGAACTGTTTATTCCTTTATGTTAGCTGAGCACCTGAATAGTGTCTACAAATATCCATTGAATTTACCTGTCCAGGTACCCTTCCTCTAATCATTCTGTAAACCAGAGCTTTCACTTGAAGCCTTGAAATGGATTGACTAGAAAGAGTAATCCTGCATTATAACATGAAGTGTATACAGTACAATTAACAGTTATTTTAAACATAAATGATAAACAGATGTAATTAAAGTGAGCTTCCTGTGTTAATTACCAATCTCTCCTTTACCTGGGTATCGGGGAAAACAACGGTTGTTCTGTCTGTACAAAGTTAAGATACTTAGCACTCCTTTAGCAATATTTTTGACCTTTATGAAACGAAAAGAATTATTTTCTCATAAGGAAATGGGTATATCCTATGGGTTTTGAGCAGATTCTAGTCTCACTTTTTCCTGTGTATAGTAATATAGCAGGTTTTTGTTCTATTTTGTCTCTATTTTCACTTTGATTTTGCTTAGGGACACTTGTGGGGTGGCTGTTGGGAAGACAGGCCCCACACATGAGCTTGGAAGAAGTAGGCAATAATCATGACCACATTTCTGCTTAGAACCTTCTTTATTAAGGAAGGTCCTTCAGACACTTTTATTAACAAGCAGATTTAAGCTTAGCAAGAGCACCTCTCAAAGTCACAGTTCCAATTGTTTTTTTGAAGTCAAAGAAGGCAGAGAACGTAATAGTGGTGGCTTAGTATCAAAACAGTGACAAGTTGCAGGCCTTATGCCTTTTATCAGACATAACCATCACTCCCTCTGCTTCTGTTTCCTGAAGAATGAAGAGAAGCTGGGATTCAAGACTTGATATTAATCTAGACCACATGTAGCACTTGCTTTGATAGCAGACAAGGCCCCTACCCCTACTCAAACTTGGACAAAATGTGGCTATGTTCTCTCCGCCAATCCTTCTCATCTCTGACCTTCATCTAGATCTTGAAGTGTCTGACTCTCCCTGGACAAGGGCGGAACGCTGGAACCGAAGAAACAGCCATGCTAGGCTGCAGGAACTTGGGTGCTTTTCCCACATAGAACATTTCTCCTGAGGCGGACTCCACTGAGGTCACACCTGTGAAGGTGTGGCGAAGGTCATTGTGTGTCCGGTTCTCTGGCAGGTCTGGCTGGGGAACTCCCTCCACCAGAGGTGGAGCTGAAGCTGCAGGCAGGTTAGCTGGAGGAGGCATAGGCCCAGCCGAGGCCGCCACAGGGGTGGGTGCATTGGTGTTGTCTGGTTGAGGCTGCGGTATCATGGAGAGAGAACCGTTTCCTTAGGTTAGCTAGCTATCTTTCTCCTCCTAGACAAGGCCACCCATGCTTCTGGGTGGAACCCCACCTAATTCTCTCACAGTAATAATTTCTATTTGCAAGGAATCTGGCAAAAAAGAACTACCTCGGTGCAAAAGATTGTCATCAGAGCTGCAGGAGAGGGTAACTGGCTTATGGTAGCCCCTTCTCACCAATTGTCTTGGGAATTGTGAACTTACACATATCCCACAAGCAAAAGCACCCCACCTGATCACTAACCTTCACCAGCAGTGTCACCCTCTTTGACATCTACACCTGCAGCCACTGGGAGCTGCCAGGCAGTTCTGGCCACCTGGTCTCTGCAACTCAGAAAACCACTCCCACGCCCACAAATAAAAAGGGGGCTTTGTCAAATACCCACTAGGATGGTTCTACCTGTAGGCACCAGTTCACCAGGGGGAAAGAATGGGAAGAATGGCTGAAATATCCTCCCATTTGTTGATGGTCCCACATACCCCAGGACTATTTATCATTGTGGGGCTCAAAGGGACAGGGCAGCAAATGCCCTATAATTATTAACACACTGCATAAATGTCAAGGGGCATTGTATTCTGAAGATGAGGGCAAGTGTATCCATGACCCTGTTACCTGTGTCTGGAACAGTGTACAGGTCACTGCAACAGCCTCACCAGCCTTCTCAGTGACTGTCCCCTTACAGAAGCCGTATTGCTGCCACAGAAAGACAAGAGTTATTTGAACTGGTTCAATAAGTGGATTTCTCCCCCAGTTTCATTGATACTCCAACAATCAAAAGGAAAAAAACACCTTGAATTCTTAATTTCTTTTTTTTAAAAAAACTTTTTTGTAAAGTTTATAGTTTCTGCTTACAGAAGATATATAAAATATAATTCTATATAGAATGCGGACAATACAGAAATACTTTGACAGTGGGAGAAGTCCACCATAATTCCCCAAATGGTGGTAATTCAGGAGAGCTTCCATTAACATCCATGTATTTCTTTCTTATTTTTAAATACTGATTAAATATCATTTTGAAATCGGGATCATTGTGACTATACCATTTTGTATTCTGCTTTTTTCACTTACTATAATATGAGAGCATTTTTTACATCACTTATTATTCCTTGAAAACATACTTTTTAGTGTCTGTGTAATTTTCTATTTACTGATGTGCCATTATTTTATTCAGAGACTCTCCCCTGTTAAACATTCAGATCTTTTGTGGGTCATTTTGTATCTATGATAAATCATCTTTAAAGATATATTTCTCAATTATGGAACAATTTATTTTTATTTATTTACTTTAAAATTTTTATTTTTCAATTACAGGTTACATTCAATATTATCTTATATTAGTTTCATGTGTATATAGATATATTTCTGTCAGACATCTCTAATGTTCTCTTTAGGCTAAATTCCTAGAAGTAGACCTTATTGGCTCAAGGACTTGAAAGATTTCATATCAGAGATATATCTAGAAAATCTACACTTCACAGTCCCAGCAACTGGGCATGACTTGGCTTAGTTAGGGACAGTCTTTGTCTTTTTCCTAACACCAGGGACCTCCAGCAAGTGAGATGATTTCCCCAAAGGAAGGCCTGCATGACCCAGCCCCACAGGGAGTGGGTATTTTGCACAGCCCCAAGATACTAGCTTGCTCTAAAGATGCTCTGTTCTATGACCAGTTTTGCCATCCCCAGGGCCTGGCCCACTCACCTTTTCCTCCAGCAAGTTACACTTGGCTGGGTCTGTGACCTCTTTAGCAACACAGTCAGTGGCAGCCACTGCAAACTCCACGTAGGTTGAAAATGCAGAAGGCTGATGAGAATAAATGAAAAGGCTCATGAGGCAGCATGACTTGGCATGAAAAAGGCAGGGAAAGAGAGGCTGGAGGGAAGTAGCAAGGGCCGTGTCATTGCACCCTCTAGGGAGCACCTTTACACAGACCGCAATGAGTAGCCAGAAAAGATGGGTTGCATAGGGTGGCTATTGTGACCTCCTGTTCTGGAGTGCTGTATACAGAGTTCAGGGGTGGGTCTCCCCTGAAAAAGGTGCAGGTACCCACTGTCCATCATTCAGGGCAGAGTGAGTTTTCAAATAGGAAACAGGAACCCAGAGGCCAAGCTTACACTGACCTGAGTGAGAACTCTGCCTCTCCCACCCCAGCCTTCCCTGTTGGGGCTGCACTTTGAGACCCAAGGTTCAGGTTACTCCAAGATGGAGTGGGAAAGTAAAGAAATTAATTAATACCTCTCCCACCAATTGTATAGAGCAGGATCAAATGCAAAATAGAAATGAAAGTATGGAAGATACTTATGCTTTTCTTTTTTTATAGCTCTTATGGAGCATACAGATATTTACAATAATAAAATATCTGTTATTTGGTATAGTCTGGGGGTGAGGGTGTCCTGAGAAGCACATATTCAGGTTAATAGAATTTACCACTTATATATACAGTGCATTTCCAAGTATGCCACGGCTGGTATCCACAATACCAGTTTTGGTAAATATTAGAATTTTGTTGCATTCAAATGTGCTGAACTATCCACCGTATAATTAGATTTTCGTCAGTGATTCAAAAGGCATTTTAGGATCCTGCCACTATACGCCTATCTGTGTGAGTAGGCTCTTGCCTTCATAAATATCTATTAAGATGTGGAGATGCATGAATTTCTAGTGAGTGCCTCTAGACAATGTGGGAACTCCCACTTAGTGAATGGAGAGCCCTGGTGTTAACTAGAACTGAGAAACTGGAGACAGGCAACGTCTGGCTGTTTTGTGTTAGAGTGGCTCAGCATGGAGGAGGCCCTGAGAGTTTTTTGGGTCCACCTGACGCTCAGGGTCCTCATACCTTCCAGGACTCTTTTTCCCTTTTTTCCCACCACCCTCCTTGCCTTCCCGTTGCTGCCCCTGCACCTGCTCTGTCCCTCACTGGTCGTTCACCACGTGCATTCCCAAAGTGCCACCAAACTGCCTGATTTGTCAAAAGTCCTCAGTCTTACTGTAGCTCGTTGAGCCCTGGAAACTTCCACAAGCTGAAAATAGGAGCCATCAGTACGAGAGTTGAAAGCGGCCAGTGCAGCCTCTACAGCATGCACCACCTTGGTGTCGTTAAACTGGACCAGCAGGGGGCAGCCTGCGCACACCTTTAGCACATCCTCCTTGGAGTCTAGGCACAGAGAAAAAGAAGAGATCAGGGTTGCAATTCTCCACAGCATTCACCCCAGCTCTGCTTATTTAGAAAGGGCTAAGACATGATCCAAATGGCTTCAGGCATCTTCTCTGCTTCTTACTAAACCTTTGGGTGGCTCCTGTCATACTGACATTTCTGCAGGACCCCCTCTCATCAAGGGGCAATTTTCACCTCCCATGAGAACAGCTCCCTAAAACAGTTTTACAGTCCTAGAACCCAGGAAATCTGGCTTCTCTTTTTCCTCACCAACCAAGTGGCTAGAACTACTCATGCTGATAACAATGCAGGTTCCTTCCTCACTCTCTCTACAAGGTCAAAATAAGAAGAATCATCTCTACCTGGACTGGAATCACATTTTGCAGACAACACGGAAAACTGGCCATCCTGTTTCAGCACATGGAAATCACAGTCTCCTTCCACAGCCTAGAGAAATAAACCCACGGTGAGGGCCTTGCAGGAGGGCTGGCAGTTTTAGAAACTGCACATCGGCTAGCCATGAGGGCAGGCTGGGCAACTGGATAAATGGACCTGCTCTGTGTAGAACCACGGTGGAACTGGCTGGGCCACTACCCGCAGCCACCCTAAGAGTGCCACTCACGTGGTCCCTCAGCTGCCGCACAGAGCAGTTGGCCACGGGGGTGGGGTCCAATGCGTGGCAGGTGGTTTCCAGCGTGTCTATTTCTATCTCAAACACCTCTCCCGTGGGCCGCTGTGGAGACACAGAAGGAAGAAGTGAGCAGTGTATTGCCCTCGTGCTGTTGATCAGGGCAAAGTGTAAGCCCCCCTTGGGTTGGAACCCACCACCTGTTGGAGAGGTGAGGGAAGTCCTTAGGACTGTGCCTGCGACTCCGCCCCGCTCTGCCCTGCCCTGTGAGCCGGGCCGCAGCTGGGCTTCCCCGTCCTCCTCAGCCGGCTGGGCAGGTGCTCAGCGGTGTCTACCAGGAAGAAGGGGGCGTGGGCTTCGACAGGATGATGGGATCACAGCCACCGCTCTGAGCTCTGTCTAGAAGCTAAAAGGGAATGCTGACACCTATTTCATTTTTAAAATTTCGCCCTTCAAGCAGTGCTTTGAAAAAGTCAGCCTTGGATTTTTTGCAGTTAAGCAGCAAATAAGGTGCTTTAGGATGATATCATACTGTCTCTACCTTCTCCATCCCTCCCTCTGTTCTTTTTTCCTCCCCTCTCATCATCTACTTTTCTTCCTTCCCTACTTCCTTTTCCTTCCTAAAGGACAAGTCCTTGGCTTTGGGCTTTGGCTTGTAAATGCCTGATGCAAAGTTGCCGCCCTCTCCTGCCCCCTTCTGGTGCTGAGGGGAAGAGGAGCCCCTTTGACAGAGGAAGCGGTGTGTAAGTCACTAGCATAGACCTGAAAAAGGAGCTGTGGGGGGGACAGTGATAGGAGAGCTTGTATAACTCCTTGGAATCGTTCTTGCCAGTTCACCTGTTTCTGCATCCTTTCTTCAAGGCCTGCGAAATCAAGAAGGTACAAGTATGCCTTTTTAAAATTTCACCCCAGTTCTTCTTGCCCCTTATTTCTGTTCTGCCTTTATCACTAGCACCTGACGCCTTGGAATCTCATCTCCTGGAGAAAGCTGTGTTTTATGATGTGTAGATGTGCCCAGGTTAACTTCCTGAAAACACTTAGAGCTGCAGGGAACAGGAGACTCACACTCCTGGGTTCTCAAAGAAAGTAACTCTCAAGCTCTACCTTTAGTGAAAACCACAATGTCTGTTCATTGCCTTTTCCTTACATATGCATGTTGTGTATTATTCCCCCTGAATTGATCAGTGTTTCCTCTGTATTTCAGTATGGTTGCAGAGCTCTTAAAACCCATCTGGGACAATCCTGATTTTAGATATTTTGTCCCATTAGGAGATCAGATGTTACTTCAGATATCCTGATGTTTACCTTATTTTCCTCTCTAGATTCTAAACCTCTTGTGAGCACTAACTATGTCTTTTCTCATCTTTGTATTGGGTTGAACCATTAAAATGCCAATATTTGACTGCTTTTAATATACAAAAATGGCAATTTCATGTGGCTCAACCCAATATAGCACCTGACACTGATTCTTGCCCTCAGAAGGATTATACTCAACATTTTTGGAAAGAATTATTCCTCATCAGATATACAATCTAATTTCAAAATAGTCAGGAGACAGATGCCTTTTCCCTGCCTCTCCAGATCTCTCTACTGATTCCCAAGACATGTTTTCTTGCTTGATCTTTATTGTCACTGACTGCATTGTTTTCCTGTCTAGCATATGAGGAAGTCTCATGCCAAGACTTCTCTCTGGGATGTAGAGTCTTGGAGGCAGCATGTGCAGAGGAAGGAACACAGGTCTGGAATAAAATCCCAGACAAATGCTTACTAATTATATGACTTGGGGGGGAGGGGGGGAGCCTTGGTTTCTTCTTACATAAGATCCTTGGTTTCTTCTTATGTAAGACAAGGAAAATACCTACCACACAGAACTGAGGGGTGGGAGGAGCTAAGCAGATAACATATATGAAAGGGCCTGGCATATAGTAGGTAAACTGCCAAAAGCTAGTTTCATTCATTCTCAGTCTTCATCCAGAGGTAACAGAAGAAAAGCAAGATAAGTGATTTCCAGTCAGTGATAATTTGGCAACTAGAATTCAATCTCTTGCATCCTGCATTTTCTATCAAGCCACACTTTCTACCTTCAATCTTCAAAATATCCTTTTCTTCTAGAAATCTCCCCAACCTCCAGCACTTACTTTCCTTGAGACCCATGGCTACAGAATAGGGTGTGTCCTCTCTTGCCCTGCACCTGCCCCCTCCCTCCCTCTGGAAAGAAATTAGAGTTTAACCCTCTGCGGTTCCATTGTGCTGAGAGATGTGATCTTCTGAGACACCCAGTTAAGCTCCACAAACAGGTTCTTTCAGCTCATACACAGCAGGTTCACTTACCCGAGGCCACACCTTCACTTTGTCAATCTGGTTCAAGGTGTGCTTGTAGCCTCTAATAAGGTTCTTATTGATGTAGTCCACAGCCACCAGGGCTGCTTGCTCTGATTCTGGGTCATCACAGTTCAGTACTCTAGGAACCATATCTGGGAGAAGCAAGGCAGAGTGGCAGCCACAGAGCTGAGCAAGGCAAAAGACCAGGACGAGGGACTTCATGGCTGCTCCAGAGAGGCCCTGTCAGGTGGGCAGGTGCTGCAGGTTTCAGGAGACACTCAGGTGCTCTGCCAGGAAAGGTAGACCGTGGACAGGCCCAGGGCTTTATTTATCTGTCGAGACCTCCCAGAGGAATTGCATAAAGATGTGGGATGATTTCTGTTGTGGTTCCAAGAAAATTCCTGCAAACATCAGCCCTGGAAAAACAAATAGGTTAGGACATTGCTGGCCCCCAAGAAACCTGCCAAATCAATGTTTCTAGGGATAGGGTCAGCTTTGCAACATGGTAACAGCAGCAGAGAGGAGGCTGAGGGGATGAGGTGTGCAAGGAGGCGAGGGGGGCTGGCATGGCAAGCCCAGGGTGCTGTGGGTTTGGCAGCAGAGGCAGTGCCTTCTGTTGTGACCTGAGCACACCATGGGGTCTGTGAGGGGAAAGGGGGATGTGCAGCAATTTGACAAAATCCTCTAATGTCAGGGAGTGTTATCTCCTCTGAAAGGGGTCCTGGAGGGAGAACAAAGCCCACAGATGTAGCAAGGGACAGATGCTCTAGAGTGAGAAGGGGGCTACGGGACATGCCAAGATATTGGGTAAGATCCTTGGAGACAAGAAGGAAAGAAGGGAGATGTTTCTGCCTAAAGTGGGGAATGGGGGTGAGAAGAGGAGATTCCCAAAGCAGAGCGGGGGAGGGCTACTGCCAGGGGAGCAGTATGGAATTCTGCACTCTCGCATCCTTTTGGCTCCAGACCTCACTGCCAGGGCCCTGTAGGTGACAGCACAGGCAGCACTGACCTGGGTCTCCTGGGTGGCTGGGTGTGATCGGCACCAGTGGCCATGTGCCCCCCGTAGCCCAAGTCCCCAGCAAATGCACAAGTGCAGCAGAGGGGAGCCCGGGGCTAACAGCCACTCGTTGGCAAAGCTCTGGGTTTGAGACCCCACTGCAGGCTGAGACCCCGCAGGCGCAGCTGAGAGCGTGCCTCCTAAATGCCCTCTGAAGCCTTAGCAGAATTAGAGTTAGCCTTTCTGGCCAGAGCACAGGACCAGGCTTGGATTAGCCTGGAGCAAGGAAGCCCTAACATGGGGACCAACATGTTCTTCAAACATTTCGAGGTCATCATTGTGTGTGGGTGGATTTGTTCTGTTTGCTATTGCTTCAGAGAACAAAACTTGGTTTTGAAAAAAGAGGGGGCCTTCTACAGGGGAGCTGACTAGTATTGACTTGTTGGGGGAGGAAGGGAGACAAGGGAGTAGTGTGAAAGGCACAGGAAGTAGCCAGAAGGACTAGTTTCTCATTTATTCCCTGCTGCTCCTACTCTAGCAAAGGTTCTTAATGACAGAAGTTCAGAGGTGTGGTCAGGATTCCAGGTTCTCTGTGAGAGGGAGATCCTGGCACTTAGAGACACAAAAGGAACTGTGGCCAAGATGATCCTCAGAACCGAGGGTGACTCTGCCCCATTTTCTTCAGGGTCTTGACTTATGAGCAACTTTTTGTGGATGCTATGCTTTTCTTTCTTTTTTTAAATGATTTTTTAAAATACAAAATACAAAATACGGTCATTAGTAAAAAATCTGAAAATCACAAAAATATATGCAGTGAGTGAATATTTCGTATGTCATAAGCTCTGGTATATAAAATATAACTTTATTTTCCACCACACAATTGAGTTTCTGACTCTGAGCCCTCTTTTGTGAAGATTTAATCACTTCCATGTAACTTGTTCTCCCAGGTGCTTGGGTTGAAACCCAGCCCCACCAAGGAGTGTTTGCCCCTCACATGCTTCTTCTCCCTCTGGGGTTAAAAGCAAGCCTGAACTGGGGACGGGGTGACTTCCACAAATACTGCGCTAGTAAAGGCAGAAAGGAGCGTTCTCTTTTGCCTAGTTAGCCTGCAAGGGCCGATGCTGTTATCACCTGTCTCATCTGTCCTTAGTCACATCCACCTGTGGAACCCTTTCTAGACTTCTCTCACCTAAGTGCTACTCTCTCCTTAAACTTGGGAAAATTTAGCTGCTGTGTTCACCCATGGTGTGGGGACCTAAAAAAGCTGCTTTCAAGCTCATCTGCCTAGACACCCCCGTGCAGTCATGGCCTACCACTGCAGCGGTGTCACCTGCTACTCAGGGGGCTCCTCCATGCCATGTGATGTCTCCCTGTGCTATCTGTGTGTCCCTTCTCCTCCCCCGTCCCCATGGTGAGGCCCAGGTCCCCTCTGCCCTGGGATTTCTGCACTGATCTTGGGATGGTTCTATTGCCATCCCAACCGGAGGGTGGGGGAGGAAGGCAAGTTCTGTTTGATCAGCCTTTCTGATCATTCCTGTATTATACAAGGATCATTTATTTTGGAATCTTTGCTCTTGGATCTTCCATGGGTGACAATTTCTGAAACACTAGGTATTGTCCTGTTTTGCTGATGCTAGGAAAATAAAGAGCAATTCATAACTCACTTATTATCCTATCACCTGTAAACAGAAAAACAAACTCATCCAAATTCTCATCACACAAAGATAAACAGTGTTTATGTTTTAGTGCATTTCCACTTTGTCTTTTTAATGGAATTTAAATCATACTGCATATATAACTTTGTGGTCTTCTTTCTTTTTTCTTTTTTTTATTACAGATGTTCTCTTTTTCCCCCATTGATCCCCTGGGCCCCACATCCACTCCACCCCCAGGCCTTCCCCATACCAATGTCTATGTATTCTCCTTTCTTCATGTAACATTATAACTGGAATATCTTCCCATGTTATTAGACTTGAAAAACATGCTTATAATGATTGTAATTCTGTTTTGTCTCTCATTTATTTTAGCATTTTCTTACTGTTGGACATTTAGTTTGTTCTCAAGTGATCACTACTTTATTCAAAAGCATCAGTGACATTTTGGGGGGTAATCTTTGGCTTTCTAGTTATTTTTTCAGGATAGATCCTTATTGGTGAAATAACTTATTAAAATGATTTGGATATTTTTAAAGCTCTTAATTTCTTTGGCCAAACTGCTATCAGAAAGGCTCTGCCAGTTATAGCCCTGCCATTGGACTGGTGCAGTGTCCGGTCAGCTGTTTTCTGTTTTCCTCTGCCTCTGCTTCCACACTCACTTTTCTGGGAACTTAGATGTGGGGAAAGCAGCAGAACTCTTTTTAAGTGCAATTTATTTGTGTCTTTGGGTTTATCTCAAATATCCCATCTGTCTAATGCTTATAAACTAAAATAACCTTGGTGTCAAGCTGAATAATATGATCCCTCATTTAAACTCTTTCAGTTTCCTTAGAAAGAAGTGTCACCCTTTACTTACTGACAGTGAAGGCGAAAACAGGTGATATTTGGGGACGTTTTCCGAAAGAGCCGCAGCAGAGTGCCGGGGGGACGCTAGCGGCCTCTCCCTGGGCCGAGGGCGCCTTCAAACCCGGACAGATGCTCACCTGCCGCGGACACTCCTGCGTGCTCCCGGGTCAGCGCCACGCACCCCCCAGCCCCCGCACACCCCCCACCTCCACCCCCACCCCCAGCTTCTTTGCCTGCCGATAGGAGACAGGCATTTTCGCTTCCCCTCCTGGTCCTTTGTCTCCCTCTTTTGACTCCCGGGCTCTGCAGTTTTCTGAGGCCCGCATCGCTGTATTGAAATACCCCTCTCTCTGCTCGCACCGGGCTGAGAGCATGGGGAGGGGGGTCACCGGGGCTGCAGCAGGTTGGGGACAGCAGGCCCGAGGGGCCAAGGGGCCGACGAGGACCGGCCGCCTCCAGGAGGTGGCAGCAGGGCGCTGGCAGGTGCTGGCCGGGGGCTCCCCACGTGTGTGGCGGGCGGTGGAGACCTCCAGAGGGCGACGGCGGGTGAGGGTGGCCCGGTGAGGCTGGCCCGGGTGAGGCCCCGAGTGAGGCTGGGCCCCGGGTGAGGCTGGCCCAGGTGAGGCTGGCCCGGGTGAGGCTGGGCCCCGGGTGAGGCTGGACCCCGGTGAGGCTGGGCCCCGGTGAGGCTGGCCCGGGTGAGGCTGGACCCCGGGTGAGGCTGGCCCGGGTGAGGCTGGGCCCCGGGTGAGGCTGGACCCCAGTGAGGCTGGGCCCCGGTGAGGCTGGCCCGGGTGAGGCTGGACCCCGGGTGAGGCTGGGCCCCGGGTGAGGCTGGCCCGGGTGAGGCTGGGCCCCGGGTGAGGCTGGGCCCCGGGTGAGGCTGGCCCGGGTGAGGCTCGCCCCGGGTGAGGTTGGCCCGGGTGAGGCTGGCCCGGGTGAGGCTGGCTCGGGTGAGGCTGGGCCCCGGTGAGGCTGGCCCGGGTGAGGCTGGCCCGGGTGAGGCTGGCCTGGGTGAGGCTGGCTCGGGTGAGGCTGGCCTGGGCAAGGCCCCGAGTGAGGCTGGGCCCAGTGAGGCTGGCCCGGGTGAGGCTGGGCCCCGGGTGAGGCTGGACCCCGGGTGAGGCTGGGGCCCGGTGAGGCTGGGCCCCGGGTGAGGCTGGACCCCGGGTGAGGCTGGGGCCCGGTGAGGCTGGCCCGGGTGAGGCTGGGGCCCGGTGAGGCTGGACCCCGGTGAGGCTGGGCCCCGGTGAGGCTGGCCCGGGTGAGGCTGGGCCCCGGTGAGGCTGGACCCCGGTGAGGCTGGGCCCCGGTGAGGCTGGCCCGGGTGAGGCTGGGCCCCGGTGAGGCTCGGCCCCGGTGAGGCTGGCCCGGGTGAGGCTGGGCCCCGGTGAGGCTGGCCCGGGTGAGGCTGGCCCCGGTGAGGCTGGCCCGAGTGAGGCTCGGCCCGGGTGAGGCTGGCCCGGGTGAGGCTGGCCCGGGTGAGGCTGGCCCCGGTGAGGCTGGGCCCCGGTGAGGCTGGCCCCGGCCTCCGAATTTGTCAGGAGGGCGCTTCCCGGGCAGCAGCGCCTCGGGCTGTCCCCAGGCTGCCCGGCAGGAGGCGGGCAGGCGGGAGGCGGCAGCTCGGGGTCGGAGGTGCCCGGGTGGTTCCCGTGGGCCCGGAGCCGGCGTCTCGTGGGGCAGACAGAGCTGGGAGAGGCTGAAAGCCACGCGGGGATCTGAGAGCTGGAAGCCAGCCTCTCAGAACGGGGCCCGGCCGCGTGTCAGCCAGGCCAGAGGAACTATTGGCCTGCGCAGAGAGGACGCGGCCGTGCTTGGTGTTCAGATCGCTGGGCCGGATGCCTGGCTCTGCCCTCCTGGTACTTAAAGGGCCTGGGCCCCGAGAGGCCAAGGGTTAATTTCCGATCAGTGTGGGGTTTCTTCATTCATGCCGGCACGCATGGAACACCTACTGCCTGTGATGTTGGTGCCTGACGCAGAGTGATGGGAAGACCCAGTTTTACCAGAAGGAGCTCCTCTGGACCCATTTGGTCCAGTGACATTTGATGAGCCAAGAACTGTAAGTTATCCAAAATTATAATGTTTGTCCCGTGGAGACAGATTGGGATTTCATTCTCCAATGTAAAACATTGCTTAATGGAACACAGGCCACCCTTGTCCAAGGACCCGTCAGATTTTCTGTGAAGGTAACTTGGCACCAGTTGCCCTGGACATAATTCGGAAGAGCCCTTCGTGCTCAGTGCCCAGCGCACCAAAGTGCCTAACCTGTCGTGGTAAAAATGATTAAACCACAGTGACCAGAGGTGATCACGCCCTTTCTTTGGGTGGAGAAAGGGCTCTGCAGGCTTTCCCACAGTCCTGCCCTCATAATCATGACCTGGTTCTGAAAATCCAAACCCTGAAAAGAAACTCATTTGAGGGAATAAATAGAAAAAAGTAGGGCCTGGACTAGGGTGGGGCAACGGAGAGGGTGAAGGGGCAAAATTTAAGGCCGCACTCATTCTCGGAGTCGCGCCTCCTTAAATGTAGTGCCTTTGGCCTCTAGCCCCAGCCCTGGGGAAGAGGCATGATCAAAACCCAGAATAGAAAGCAAGTTTGTACTTCATCAAATATTCTACTCTTTCAAGGAAATTCTTTTCCCATTTGCACTGGTGATCCTATATGCGAAACTGGCCTCAGGAACACAGTGATCCTTGCAACAGGGTTTTCATCATCACATAAGAAACTATGGAAAACCTCCCTTTCTTTTTTGTTTGGAAGACTTCCAACTATATACTGTTTAGTGCAGCTTTGACACCCACTCAGATGATGGTCTCTCAAAAGAGAGAATCAGTTTAGGGTTAAAGAAAGCATGGGGAGACTTGGGCTTCCTGGGGCTGGGTTGGCCCCTCCTCAGGAAGACATTGTCATCATAGCTCATGCTGATATTTTATTCTGTAAAAGGAGTTGTGCTTTAATCCTCGCAACTCCATGGGAGCTGTACTGTTCTCATCTTCTGTTCTTTATGGAAGAAGCAGAGGTTCAGAGAGGTTCTGGAACTTGACCATATCACAAAGAGGCGGAGCCTGGATTTAGCCCAATCACTTTATCTCTGCTAGCCCCAAACCAAAAGAAGTAGGCCCCAAAGAAAGTTAAGGAGTGTGACTGCTGGGTGCTGCCTACAAATGAACACACCATTATTCTTAATAATAAGAAAAATGGCTGTCTACTGTATTTGAAGAAAAGTGAAAAAAGAGAAAGAAAAATGTATTGCATTTGGTTAATAATTAAAAGCAAAAATTTGCTTACCCACATAATTTCAATCAGTAGAACCTGGAAATCAATATTGCAGAAGAGAGCTGTTGACTTTAGTGAGGACTTAGCTGGTGTTGAAATGACTTCTACTTTGGATTTAGAAGGTAAATAAAAGGTAAATGATTAGATTATGTCTTGCTAAATGTTTTCCAGAGGAATGTTAGTCAATGCAGAGGATCACATCCATCTCTCCTGCTGGTTTCTGTTTTTAGCTTTTGATATCTTCAAAACCAGATTAGTGACACTCTTCAGACAGGAAGGGAGATGAGAAGCGAAATCATCATCTTCTAATGAGCCCTATAGTTTGCTTGCTGGAGCCCTCGGACATGCATGTTCAGAAGAGCTGTGGCCTTACCATCCGAGTTACAATGAGACCACTAGAGTCAAGTAACTCATTGTACCTTAGTAATTTGGATACTTCTTTATCCACCATCTAGATTACTGGGGTTGGAATGGGTCCTTTCAATAGAGAGTCTATATTGTAGATTATGTGGATCCATTTATTGACTTGTATTGAGTATTCTGTGGACACACATTCATTACCTTCAAAACTAATTTCTTACATTTTGCTAGGTGCTAAGGATTCACAAACAGAAGGTATAGTTCTTGCCTTCCAGGTGCTCTCTGTTGGGTCTGGCTCCATAGCACTATGTTTAGCTTTTGTGAGCACACAAGAGAAGCATAAGCTGTGGTTTCTGCCCTCAGCCTGCATTAAATCCAAAGGCACAGAATCCCTGAGTTGGAAGGGTTCTTGGAGGACAGCAGTGTCTATGTGATTTGCAATCTTGTATCCCCAGCAACTTCTTCCTGCTCAGCACAGACTGAGACCCATACGTGATCGCTGAGGGGCTCTATGCCAGTCTTCCACTCAACTCAGAGCTTCCCTCCAGTGTCTGGTGTCTGACTGAGGACATTCAGATACAGGAATCCCTCCACCACCCTGGCAGCCCATTCTACAGTTGAATCACTCTAGTAACTAGAAAGTAACTAGTTTCCTCCATATTGAGTCAACACCTACCTGTCTTATAACCTCACCAATGGGTCCAGAGTCTCCTTTAGGGACTACACAGACTAAATCAATTTCCTGCTTTATATGTTGGGCTTTAGGTATTTAGAGATATCCATGTTATATCCTGCCAACCTTCTCCAATTTTCATCATCTTTCTTCCTTGAATTACTTCTCAGGTTACTTATTATTATCTTATTAAATAAATCAGACTAGCATCAGTGGTTAAAAACTAGGATGAATCATCTTGTGATTGGGAATCAAATCAATTGCGTAGCTATCCGAGTGGTTGTGTGCCTGTGCATGCACATGTGGGCACAAGTGAAGGACTATTCAACAATTACTAGGAAAGAAGGTAGACCGCTTGCTACTTGTAGGACAGGAGGCTTTCTCCCGCTTTCTGGAGATTTATCTGGACTCTTAAAAGGAATAACAATGAAACCAACCAACAGAGAAGCCATTCTTCTCCATAGATTGCCTTGATTATATTTCTTGAATATTGAGACGGGACATATATGAGGCTAGTGGAAGACCTGTAAAAGGGGACCAAGTCATTCATCTTGAATTCAGCAAGGCTCTCAGCTGGTAGCATTTCTTCACTACTTGTGGTCTGACCCCTAGAAAACACTCAGGGATGTGAAAGTCTTTGCCTCTGGTGTTCTTGTTAGGACATTAGGTAACAAGCTGAAGTTGAGAAGGGTCTGATCATAGAGCCAGGGAAGGTAATGTGGGCAAATTTCTTTCTGCACTGGGATTGTGCAATAGGCAGCCAAATAATTTGGTTCATTAAGCAACAATTCAACCTCCAGGACTCATATTCTAATGGAGACTGAGGCAGTGGGAGGATGGATAGAGCAGGAAGATAAGGGTAAGTAAGATGGAGAAGGGCCAGATGGGTGGGGGGCAAAGGTGTGGGAGCAGCTTAGCTTGTTTAGGAGCCTCGCATTTAGAGTCAAGATAGACCATGGTGCCACTATATACTAACTATGAGATCTAACTAGAAATTTAATCTTGCTAAGCCTTAGTTTCTTCATCTGTTAAATATGGGCAGTAAAACCTGGCTTGTGGAGATGTGCTGAGGATTTAATGAGATGACGTTTGCTATGCTCAGCGTAGGGTATGGCATACAGTGAATTATCAGTAATTAGGAGTTCTTAATAACCCCAACAATACATTAGTACTGAAAGCACAAAGAAGTGCCATGGTGAATACAACATGAGTAAGATATGGCCTTTGCCTTCAATGAACCTATTTTGGCAATATAGCCCACTGGCTCAGAGGAAGGGCTCCTTGTCTTTGTCGTCTGTCAAGTTATTTTTTAACCTAGCAACACATATTTAGATGATGAGAACATTAATTGAGATAGTATGTTTAACATTCCTGGCATCAGGTAAGTATCTACATTGCCACTTAGAAGAAATAGAACAGGTAGAAGAGAGTGACTGCAGTTTTTGCACCACATGCTGGCAAAGAAGGGTTCTATATTGGCAACTTCTGGCAACAGGAGGGCACAGAGAGAAAGGGAGATAGGGGTACTGTGAAAAATGACTGATACATTCTTCCCTGTTTCTTGTGATGGTGGCCAACCCAAGGAAGTCAATGAGGCAGGACTCAGTGATAAGGGGCAGTAAGCATAGATCAGAGTGGCTGGGGGGTGGAGAGGACGGCTCAAGAAGCAGAACCCTCAGCTAAGTGCTAAGAGATGGAGAGCCAGGTATGTAGGTGCCAGAGCACTAGATGGGCTCAGGAAGGCGGACAGCTCAGGAGGTTCCCTGGGAGAGGATTAGAATGGGCCTTTCAATGATTACATTTGCCTGTTGGCCTCTCAGTTCCCCCAGGAGTGTCTGGGTATAATTATCTGGCCGCTGACCAGGCGTTTGTCTTGTGCTGTGGTGACAGGGCACTTACAAGGGCTATGGGCTTGGCATAATCCACCACTGTAGCTGTCTTGCAATTCCTAACAATTTTTGAACAAGAGGCCCTGCATTTTCATTTTGCATAGAACCATGAAATCATCAGCAGCCCTGTTAATCATCAGTGGCACGTAAGAGGCGCTATAGACCTTTGTGGGAGAAGGGGAGACTCATTCCCAGCTGAGGGTGGGCAGGGGAGAGGGAAGAAGGCACCGTGTAAGAGGATGCATTTGAATTTGCCTGAGAGGTGGCAAGATTTAACAGGTAGAAATGAGTATGACTGACTGGTTGGAAGGAATATGTTGGCAAAGTGAAGCGGTGGAGGAGGATGGCCTTTGTTCAGGGAATGGGAAGAAATCCTTGTAAATGTGGAGTCCTGTTCCTGAGCGATTCGCAGGGGCTTTCAGGGCAGTACCAGGCTCGGCTGACCTTTCTAGAGACAGGCTTCTCAAGGCCTTTCATAGTCCTTTCCTCCAAGTGTGATTCTTCTAGGTACCTGTCCAACTAATAAATTAAATTTAACCATGTTACTCATAGAAACCACAAAGCGAGGCACGGGGCAGGCAGAGACAGACTTAACAAAGAATCAAACAAATTTTCAATTGAAAAGTATGGTTATTTAAATAAAAATGAAAATACTTAAGTGGGTCAAATGATAGATCAAATACAGACCAAGAAAGCATTCAATCAGGAATCCCCGTAGTCTAATTTGCTCTCTCTCTTGATCTTTTATAATGCAAGTTCTGTGGAGGGATTTACACAGCAGACAAGTGGTGGAGGCGGAATTCCAGTCAGGGTCCATATCCTGTGCTCTGCCCACTACCCCACACTGCTGTGGCCCCTCAGCACTCCACAGTGGTGGGTTTCCCTCAGCAGAAGCCTGGAGTGGCCCAGAAAACAGTGCGAGCTTTGGCACTAATAAAATTACCTATAGTCATACCCTGTTGACACAGATGAGAGCCAATGAAATGAAAAGGCCATTTTTATTTTCATCATCTCACAATCTCTATTCTTTATTATAACTTTACTATCCTAACATTTGTATTGAAGATTTACTTCAATTAACAACATGGATCATGAATGACACACCAATATACCTTTTGTTGTAATCCCATTTGATGTACATAACTATTAAACTTTGCTGCTGGATCAGCATGCTTTGACTTTTCTCTTCCAGTGTGACCATCCCATGGCTTCTTAAAGTTGGAGCACTCTCTCCTATATCGAATGGAACAGTTACATAGTAGCTAGCAGGTCCTGGGTAGTCGTCGAGCCTGAGCCTCCTCCTAGGCTGTGTTTCTGCTTGTCTGCGGACTGGTGGGACAGATCACCAGGACACCACTTGCAGGAGGGGTGGGAGCCTTCTGGGCCAGAACCCACCTTCTTGGAATAGAGCCAGGACCGGCAGGCCTGCCTAATACTGAAGCCTCCTCCGTGGTCAAGGGAACAAGAAAACGGTGTCTGGCACTCAGATTTGTCTCCTGACCTGGCTCTGCTTTGGATTCATTATCTGAGTCCTATTATGAGAAAGAACTAAAGAAGGTTCTATTAGGAGGGACCCTGGGAAGTTCAAGCATTTGTTTTGATGCCCACTGACAGCCTCTAACACAGAAGAGCAGAGACCTTCTCCCACAGTCTGCACAGAACTCAGAATGGCCCTGGGTGCACCATGGCCTCAGCTGGGTGGGAGAGGGCAGTGTGGTGCCAGGCCAAGGGCCAGCAGTACCCGGGCACAGAAAGCGGTTCCCAGGGCCAGACAGCCATGCAAGGAAAGCCAGTGGTGCCCCACAGAAGAGAGTGGTGCTCTCATGGTCCCTGTGTCATTTGATTGCTGTTAGAAAACAATGTCAATTCAGTGTAAATAGCTAAGCACAGTATATATTTTTTAAAAAATTGAACAGAGAATACGACATTTAACCAAAAGAAATGTGGGAATAGCACATTTAGGAAGGAACAGGAAATGATAACCCAGGAAAGTTTAAACCATCAGACACTACATGTAATCAGGTTAGTGTAGGGAGATGGAGTGTCAGCGTTATCTTTTTGTAAAAAATCCAAAACTAACAGTTCAAGGTTTATTTACTTTCTGATATAATGAAATGTAAGTTCAAAGTTTGTTATTCCTAAGTCCTCTGTCCATGAGCTCACAGGTAAGTCTAGGGAAAAGGTAATGACCAGAGAACCTGAGGCAGGAGGGCAGGAGGGGGTACAGGGTGACCGAGAGAGGCTGCTGGTGGGGCTGAGGCCCTGATTTCCATCAGCACTTACCTTCTGTGGTATGAATCATTGATGTTTCCTCAGGCTAACATGAATGCTGTGTGAGTGCCACTTTATGACGTGTCAGCAGCTCTCCCCGACCCCAGGCAGGTTACCCTGAGCCTCACTCCTGAGTAGAAATCTAACCCACCTTGAAGCCTCAGTTCCCCCTCTGCTCCGTCACTCTCTGATGGTATCACTTAACTTTGGGGTCAGTTTCCCTGCTGTGATGAGAACAGTTGAAACCTCAGGGAGGAGACATTTCTCTCTCTCTCTCTCTCTCTCTTCTCTCTCCTCCCCACCCCATACTCTTTCACTCATTGAGGGTGCAGAAGGGTGAAGCCAGGGAGCCTGCTACTGTGTAAACAGGGCCACAATCATGGTGGCTGTCAGACCTTGGTTTTTTGCAGCTATCTCAATTGCTTAATTTTTCCCCCCAGTAAAGATAACTTGCTAAGTATTTATATAAATCTGACTTAAATTTCCTATTGTTCTGCACTTTCCATTCAGATAAGTTCACAAACCAGGAAGAAGTCATCTTTCAGAGTGAGTTTGCAGAAGCGACAACTTACCTGGTGGCCCTGACGACACAGAGGCTGCTATGCTGCAACTCTCCTGCTTTCACTGGTGACAGGGTCTAGCTCTGTGCCATGCATAAGAGAGGCACACAATAACATTTCAAAGAAGGTGGACGGAGGAGGTGATGGAGGCCATGCTCCAGGAATGGAGGAAAGGGCTCAAAACTGGACCCAGCAGGTCATTAGAAAGGGCCTTCCCATGAATGAGAACCATTGTCAGCAAACACTCATCAGTGGTGACCCCCAGTAGATTGGAAAGTTCCCCTGGAGCTCTGGGATGAGAAGGAGTCTAAGAGTAGGGGTCAGTGGGGAGGGTGCAGAAGGAACAAGCTTGTACTGTCACCTGCACTAGCTGGCTCCTCTGTGCAGGGGCTGAGCTCCTGGCATCCTTGGTTCCTCAGGGCTCCCAAACTTCATGTACGTAGCAGCTGTTTAATAAATGTGTAAGGAATCAATAGAGTGTATTATTTTTCTCTGTGTTTCCATTGGAAAAAGTCTGCAATGGCTCCTAATTGTCTTTCTACCAAAATGCAGCTTGTCTGTCTTCCACAATTGCACTCTCTCTCCCCCCTTGCTGTGATTTTGCCCACTCCCTCTCTACACCAGAGACAGTGGGCTTTTCTGAGTGCACAGAGCAACTGCCTCAGTCATATGGGGAAGGGCAGGCATGTGTGGCCACTTGGTAAGGGGGAGCTAAAATGACTCTAGAACAAACTGGAAACCTGGCAGTGGAAGTTCCATACATGACTATACAGTCCACAGGATGTATGTCAGGTCCATCCCCTTCACGGTAGACAGCGCCCTCTCGTGGAGATAAAGAAACATTCTAAAAAATGTTCCTTGCAGGTGCTTAGCTTTCCCTGTGGAAGGTTTGTGCCATCTGAGCCTGTAAGCTCATCTGTGATGGGGACTTGGACACCAGCCAGCTGGCTGTTGCCTGCTGTTAGTAGTCAGGGTGGCTGGAATTCTGAAATGGAATAATACCGCCACTTACAGAAACAATGAGTGCATTTTATTATGGAATATGAAAACCCTGAATATGTTTCTTAAAAAGATGGCTGGCTCAAGATTCACAAAACAAATAACCACACAACAAATAAAAACAAAATAAACAGAGATAAAAAGAGATTCAAACAAACAAAGGTGGAAGAATTATGACAACAGTCAGAAAAAAATAGTTTGAAAGGTATTTTTAGAGGACTTTTAGCCCAGAACCATGTGAGTAGCCTGTGTTCTTAACATAAGTACATAGTTATTCATTAAAATAAATGGAAAACTGTGAAATGACAGACAATTCTACTAAGTTCACATTTTAATTATATAGTCAGTACATGGAATAATTCTCTTAACCTTTAATATAAAGGATGAGGTGCATGTGCAACTTGCACACAAAAAAATTCTCCCTGTGCCCCTCCATAAGTGTCCAAAAGGGAATGTTGTGTTTAACACATGCCAGTCCATGAACCAGCCCGGGAAGACCACCTGGGTCTGGCCTGACCCTGCACACACTCATCCTGTAACAGCTGCACCATGGCCTTGACCCTCTAGTTCTCCAAGCATATTTCCCATGGATTCCTCCTTCATGGAACATTCTCCGAACTTGGCCTGGCTCTAGCCTCTCCAGTCCCTTCAGCCATCACTCTGCACTTGCCCTTGACAGTTATGAATGACATGAGCTGCAGGGGCTTCCATGCAAGTGGCCTCTTCAATGCTGGACCTGAGGGCGGCCGACTGTCCTGATTTCCCTGTGACTAGGGGGCTTGGAGGATGTGGGACTCCCAGTGCTAAAACTCGAAACAAGTCCCAGGCAAACAGAATGAGTTGGTCCCCCTAGTGCTGGTTGGTGGGTGGCAGTGGGGGTGGGGGTGGTGGAGATGGGCAATTTTTCTAAAAGGTAAGAGCATGACAGCCATGTTAGGCATCACTTGTAAGCACCTAGATGTGGAAGTGCTGACCAGTAGGACCCAGTAAGGGCTCAATAAGACTAACTCATGTTGACACCTCTCATTTCCTAACAGGCTGTTGTACAACTGGATTTCCACAAGGCCTCTCAGCATATCCTTGTAGACACGATAAAGAAATATGGCTAGATCCAAAATTAGTTACTTCCATGGAGGTTGACGTGGCTTTCCTGACGTTTTGATGAATGACAGACAACACAGAAAGAGGCTTTAAGTGGCAAAATCCTAGAGTTAGCCTTTGACTCTTGATTGGCACTTTTATTCATCATTTGGATGAAAATCTTCACGTCTCAGCCAATACAGAGGGCAGATAACATCAGGCAGAGAAGCACAGACAAAATATTGGGTAGCTGAGTAGGTGTCCCAGAACATCCTGACAGTCTGGACCACTGGACTGAATTGAATGAGAGATAATTAAATAGGGATGAAATGAGCATTTCTTCCCAAAGTCCTAGTTCACTTCTCCCGTGTTGAGGAGTGACTTGGTAGCAGTGCTATCGCTAGAAATATAATGTGAGCTACACCTGTTATTTTCAATTTTTTAGTAGCCACATTTTAAAAAGTAAAAACAAGAACGACTCAGGTGATTTTTAACAATGTATTTTTAATATATTTTACCAACCATACCCAGAATACTATCATTTCAATATGTAATCAATATATAAAATTGAGATATTTAAAATTTTTTTCACTGTCTTCAAAGTCTAGTGTGTATTTTATACTCATAGCATCTCAGTTCGCACTAGCCACATTTTAAGTGCTCAATAGCCACATGTGACTACTGTATTGGACAATGCAGCTTCAGAGGGTTTTTATTGACACTCAGGTCTGTGAGTAGACTGTCCCTCAATTACGTCGTTTTCAGGCTGGCTGCATTAATAGAGGCATTATGCCTAAAGTTATACCACTCCTAAGTATTGATTTCTTTTAGTGGGAAGAGAAAGGGTGGGGCTCTTTGACATATAAATCACTGTAGAAGCGTAGTGGTGCCCACTGCCTGTTACCTGTATTCAACCCTTGCTCTGAGTAGTGGCACAATTTCAGTGACTGAAAGACTAGAATTTTTTTCAGAGTGAACACTTAACCAAACCGTTTTTATCCTCTGCTTATCTCCTGGATGTGCCTTTTTGTTCACGGTAGCTGTTGTTACTAGAGCTAGTAGCAGCTTATCTTTTTTTCAAAGAATACAATAAAATCCTTGTTCTATTCCCATTTCTAACAACAACCAGTGCGACTTTTGAAATTGGTCTCAAGTTTCCATATCCTGTTCCCTTTTCCAAAAACTGATTTCTGAGCACCAACACCCAACTAGGATTCAGGAATCTGGCAACCTAACCAATAGTGAATGCAGCAGAGGACCAGGAAGTGAACATAAATAAAACGAATGGCTAAAATGTGTTAGAAATGCACAGAAGCTCAGGTTAAAACATATGGCCCTTCATTATTCCCATTTTGCAGGTGTCACAGACTCAGTCTGATCCCAGGCCAACACCCTTTCTGTCTAATTACATGACTCACTGGGATGACATGTTTCCTTTCAGGACTGAAGACACTGTCACCTGTTCTCCTACCATCACTACCTAAAATCCTTTCCCCACAGTATTTATTCCCTAGAGGTAGAAGTCATGAACGCACGGCAGTTGAGAGTACATTCTGCGGAGCCAACTGCTTGGGTTCAAATACTGGTACCACTGCTTGTAAGCTGTGAGATGTAACTCAAGTTCTTCAACTGTAAATTGAGGGTAACAGTCACTCTTCCGTAGAAATGAGCTCATCCATATAAAGCGCTTGAACAGACACCAGCCCATAGTAAACACTCAAATATTTTTTTTACTGAATGAGAACATGTTTTCAGTCTTTCACTTAGAAACTGTAATGTATAGAAGCTTCTGGCTCAAAGGGAACTCACATATTGACTACTATAGCCTCCCCAGGCCAGGAACCCCCACTACAACATTCCTGGACAGATGAGCCTCAGGGACCACCGCTCCATTTTTGACAGCATTAATTTCTGGGGACACATTTGTACCACAGTGCAAAAAACTTGGGCTTTGGAAGCTGGTTTTCTGATCTTCCCATCATCTCCATCACCATCACCCTGTTACTATGGTTTTCTTTATTACAAGAAAATCTGTGGAACTTTGATACAAATCCTTCCACATTACAATGGGCTTCAGAGAAAGCACTTAGGGTGAATTGAAGCTCAGAGTCAAGTAATGAAAGAATATTCTTTTATAACTCATTAAATCATGGCAGTCTGGACCATGAATAAACAGGAGTGACAAAGCCTCATTGACATCATTTGTAGCAAGAGCATTCTCTCTGGGGTCTTTCTAGCAAGACTAGTAACTAGCTTAGTATATGACTGATCTTGCAAAAATCTTGGAGAAAGGGGCATCAGCAAGTGCAAATAATGATCAAGAGCTCTCCCGGTCTAAGACATGTCTGGGAAATATTGATGATCATTATGAAATGCTCAACTAGAGCAACTCAGTCCATAATGAATATTAAGTGTATAAAAAGTCCAATAGACTTACACATGTGTTTATGTGGTTTCATTTCATTTCATTTTTAAGGCAGTGCTTGCAGTATTTCGAATAAGCCTTTTAATTTTGTTTTCTTCTTCACAAGTGAACAGAGTTGAACAATGCAAGTCCAAAGAGCGGCTGAAGTTCAAGGTGTACTGCTTTCACTTTATTCTTAACTTCTCTAAATTGATGAAATTCCCTTTTTTCACCCTTTCCACTCATTTTTGTAAAATGGGCAAAATGCAATGAAAAGGCAAGTGGCATTGGCAGCCTCATAGCCAAAGGTGGGGAAACTATACTGGTGGCTGGAAGACAGCTCCACACACACTGCGACAGAAATCGTTTGACAACATTGAAACACTCACTAGATGAGGCAAGAAGGCCAACAGTGCATGCAAAGGAGAGTGACTTGATTGCATAATGTAGGAGTGAAGGAGGCCATGTACCATCCTAATGAGGTGTTGTGGGAGAGGCCGATGTAATTTGCAATTCCACTTAGCATTCATTTTCTAGAGCCAACGGTAATCCTGGTTCCTAACACAAATCAAAGGCTTTTAATCATCAGGTCAACTGAGATCAGATATATGAAAGTGCCTTCTAAAGAGAAAAGTACAGTGGTACGTCGATTTTCAAATGCAATCCATTCCAGAAGACCGTTGGAGTTCTGAAACGTTTGAAAACCAAGGGATCAACAGCAGACAGCAAGGCCTCAGGATCTTACACTCAGAGGAAGCCATGTGGCATGTTCAACTTCCAAGGTGTGTTCGAAAACCATAGCATTTCCTTCTGGGTTTACAGCATTCGTAAACTAAAATGTTTGTCAACGGAGATGTTCGAAAACCGAGGCACCACTGTACCCATATCAGATTTTATTATTCCCAAATTAAGTGAGGAAGTATACTGTCTGAAGGACAATGAGATCTGTGTGTAACTTTGATTCACCTACCCTAATCTTTAGCCTATTCAGATTCTTCAAGTCCCCTTCTAGAAGACTGGTATGGGGACTGGGTCTTTTGCAGGTTTATGTATCCATCTTGCTTGATGGGAGGACAACCCAGCACACAGGCACCAAGGAGGGAAACTGGCAAATAAAGGGAAAATGACCAAAATGGAAACAGAAAAGACAACAGTGTAGATAACTCAACAAGAAACAGGAGTCAAGAAAAATCAACAACAAAATGTATTTAAAAACAGACTTCTCCAGTTGGTATTGTCAATGAAATAGCTACCAATTAACTCCAACCCTTTATATTGTGTTTCTTTTGCTCCTGGAGTCCTCTTGCAGCTTTAATTCTTGAAACTCAGATGGCAGCACCAGACATTAAATCCCCAAAGGGAGAGGTATTATTAAACCTTTTGCTGGTCATTCTTTTCTGAACAAAAATGGACAAATTCCTAAGCCTTCTTATTCATTTCATGACAATCATTAGAAGGAAAAAATTAAGCCGAACTTGCATATTGAAAATGAAAACAAACTCAAAAAACCTTGCAGATAATAAATATCGCTGATTCACTTATTTCAAAGTCCAATTTTATTCAGTCTTAATATCCTTGCAGTCCATTGTATACCTTCTGCACTGATCCCTGTTTCAGCAGCTGTTTGATACCTGGGGAAAGAATGAAGAAATGGCTCCATTAACAAAAATGTGATGCCCCTGGAGTATAAAGAGCATGTTTCATGTGGAGGCTCACAAAAGGCTTATGATAACCATGATCTGAATTAAACTAATAACCACCAATGTCCAACTTCATCACATGTAGATACCCATACACATGCATATGTAAGTATAAGATGATCTCCTGTCTTTGTCTCTCAAGCACACATACTACTCACATCCCACAAAACCCTACAAGAAAAGGCAACTGTAGTGAAATCTCTTTAGCTGTCTTCCCTCCCTTCATCTTTGTCTTTCCAGTTTTGACCTCTCTCACCTCTTCCTTTTGTTTAGTACCCACCAACCGGGCCCTCTTCTCAACCAGTCATCGCAAACATCACCCCTGAGCCTATAACCCTAATGTATACCTCATCTCTCCTTGAACAGTTTGGTCCGGATCATTTGTTTTAAGCGATTCTGTTTCACACCCACACATCCGCACAAACGACTACTCCCCAGGTTTCCAAGCCCAGCTTACCCAGCCTCTGGTCACACCGTGACAGAAGAATTTTTAATATTGCCTTCACAGAAAGGCAAGTTCACTCCTAGTCTTGTGTTCACTAGTGTTAGTGGTTGATGTCGGGTGTCATTGGAGGGTTTTGTTTTTATTGTATGTCTTCTTTAACTACCTTGTTCTCATACTCATATACAACACACAAACACACACTCACACACATCAAATCCCTCACCTTCTCTTGCTTCCTCTGTTAACTGTTCTTTCGGAAAATCCACATCAAAAGTGATGATCAAAGAGCCCTTGATGTTGTTGTTGTCAAAGTTGGGGAGCCCTTCCCCTTTCTTCCATAGCTTGGCTCCCGGTCTGGTGATCTTATCCCGGGAAATGTGTACCTGGAGAGCAAAAGGGAATGAACCAAAGCGGGACTGGTTCTCCCAAAGTACACCACCACTGCCTAGTGAACACTAGTATGGAAAGCTCATGTCACATCTCGGAGGAGGCAGAAAGGACTAAAGGGCAAGGGAAACTCATCAGAACACTGGGAGCCAAAGAAAGAGAAGGCTTTCAAAGGAAAAAGAAAAAGAGAAACCAAACACATAAACAAGTAAAACAGGTAAGGCTTTGCCCATGGAGATGGTAGGGACAAGACTGACGACACAGGCTGCGCAATCAATAGCAGCTGAACCATCCAGACGGTTGGCAGTAGAGTGAGGAGAGGAGGCAGCACAAAGACTGAGAAAGAAGTCCCCGTGGTTCTAAATGACTGAAGTGGCTGAAATAATCTCGAAACCACCCACGTGAAAGCTTTAAGAGGACAGGCAGAAAGCAGGGACATTGGTTTGTTTACCTTGTGACCATCCAAGTGAGTAATATCCATATCAAAGCCCACTAGAGACTCAACTAATGAGATTGTCACATTTGTGTATAAATCATCTCCTCTCCTTTCAAATATTGGGTGCCTAAAAACAGAAAAGGTAAAAATCATTAACTTCCGTCTTTCTTTGGGAAGAGTTCCAAACGTTTTTAGAACATTTTGGTTTTTTTTGTTAAAATATATCTTTATTGATTTCAGAGAGAGGAAAGGAGAGGGAGAGAGAGAGATAGAAACATCAGTGATGAGAGAGTCACTGATCGAGCCAGCAACCCGGGCATGTGCCCTGACCGAGAATCGAAGCCCGATCGCCTGGATCCTAGGTCGACGCTCAACCGCTGAGCCATGCTCGGCCGGGCCGTTTTTAGAACATTTTGAAAAAAGATGAATATCACTCATTTAAACAATAAGCATTTACTAGACACTCTTTTGTGTGTAGTATTGATCTATGAAGGTGTGTAAGATTTATTGAATCCTGCTCTTAAGGAACTTACAATCAGCAGAAGCCAAAGCATACAAATGAAAGTACAAGTAATTAGCTTATGGAAAAGAGAGAAAGACAACTTCCGGCAGTGGGGGCTGGGGAGGCCGCACTGGGAACAAGTCTGGAGAGGTTTCCAGGGCGGGCTTCCAAGGCCGGGTCAGCTCTGGAGACAAGGAGAAGGTCTTGGGCATAGGGGATGATGAGGACGGGCAAGAGGGAATTCTGGGAAAGACAAAAACTCGGGAAGGTGCCAGGCTGATTCAGGGAAAAGTACAAGCTCCAGTGTCTCCAGGAAGCGATGAGCAGACAAGTGGAGAGTCCAGGGGCAAGGCCGTGGGGATGAAAGAGCGCCGTGAGGGAAAGTCCCAGGTGGTGGGGCCCCTTTCTCCATATTTAGGTGGGAACCTTGTTTCAAAGAATCCTTAGAAGCAAAGGTATCCCTGTTCTCCAAAGTGGTGACAGGAGAGAAATGATAAGCAAGACAGCCTGTGTCCCAGGCAAAGTTCTTGTCAACAGCACTTCATGCGGAAGAGAAGCCAGCACAGAGCTCTCTGCGCAGAAGCAGCAGGTTACGTAATGGAAGGGCCTTTCTGTGCAGAAGGCTCCCAATTCTTGTATGTGCCACATTTCCTCAGTTAAATCTCAGGTCTCCTCCACTTCCCATTCTTATTTGCTTCTCTTTAACAGTTACTTATTTGTTTTACTCTTTCCTCCTAATATCTTTTCAATTTGTAGGTGATGAGTAAATATATCACAAGGCTCAATCCTAGGCCCCAACTCAAAATCTTTAGCAGTTGTAGAGTTACAAGTAATCATCTAGGGTATGAAGGATGTTAAACAGAGGAAAATGTCTGGAGTGCCCTAGTGGCTACCCATATTTCTATAAGCTGACTCATCTGAAAAGCAGGTGCTGAAGTGAGGCTTCTAAAATTAGCTTACTTACTTGACAACTTTGATTCGGAAACGTAAGTCTCCTGGTTCTCCGTCCACGTGAGGCTCACCTAGTCAGAAAAGATTAGAGACAACTGTGAGCCACACATGTCTGACACTACAAATCTACTTCTCAGCTGAGAGAATATTTTAAAACCCCTACCTAAGGTGTCCACTATCAAGTCTCTCTGTGAGAACAGTGTCTCTACCTGGTTATATTAAGTTTCAGATAATCAGTGACCACCTGTACCTCAGGCACAGCAATAGATAACTTGACATATTTCTTAAACAGAGAATGATTCACTGATTTCTTGTACCTGAGGCCTTAAAGCTTTTTTTCTTTTAGAGTTTTAAAATTTAACCCTAAAGGTAAGGTCTCAGACTACTTTATTAATGTCAACTAGAGTTACATTATCTTCTTTCATTGCTGAGTTAAAATTAATCCATTAATGTCTGAACATCCTAAATTTTGATATAACTTAGGCTACTTGAACATGATAGTCAAATAGTAAACAGTATGCTACTGCTTAAGGTGACCAATCATGATGGTCACAACAGGCTTTCTATATCCTAAACTGACTGAAGAGTGCTAGAAATAACATGTGGCCATTGAGAATATGGGGTGAGGTAAGAGTGAGAGCAGACTCACAAACAAACAGAGAGCAGAAAGTCATGAAAATAAAATATCAACACCAATATCTTACCTTCTCCAATAAAGGGGTACTCCATGCCATCTCTCACCCCAGGCTCTATTTCTACCTCCAGTGTTCGTTCTTCATTCACTAGTCTGAGACAAAGAGAATTTAAAATGAAAAAGAAAAGAAAATACAAACCAAACCCCAGATATGAATAATTAAAGTTTTCTCTAGTCTATCAGTGCTTTTTCCCAGAAGACTATCTTGTATCTCTAGTTGACAAAGCCATCTGGTATCTATTCACATCTACTTGCCAAAACAGGACAAAGCTACTACTATATAGTTTACAATCATGTAACTGCTGCCTCCAAAAAAGCCTTCAGTGGAATGATTACTTTGAACTGTGTGATCCCTCACAGAGAAAACTACTCACACTTACATATGTTTGTATCTGGAAGGGCAGTCATGTCTATCAGGAATATAGCAGGAAAGTTTATCCTATCTGATTTTTTTCCCTGATCCTACAAACAGCTGATCTAGTTTTGATATATACAATTTAAAGTTTAATTAAATAGTTGTATTTATAACACAATCAGCAAATAGTACTTCTCTAATCAGAAATGTTAACTGGACATAAAATATTGCTCTAATATTACAAGTAGGAAAAATGAAACACTAAACATTTATCAGGTATATTCAGATATACAGGCCACTGCTTATTAGTTCAAAAACATAAAGGAAGATATTTAGAAGAAATACCCTTGGAAAAAATAAAAATGTACATTTCTTTGTTCTATGCTCTGGCAGAACACGAGAGGAGTGAGGGGAGGAAGGGGAAAAAAAAAATCTAGGAATGGACCGTTAGCGTTTTATTAGACAAACAAAATGATTAAAGTGTCTCTTGGTAGAACAAATGTCACTTACTTGACATTAGGGCACTCATCGCAGACCACCTCCTGGGTCATCTGGAAGCGCCCTGGGCCCAGTTGGGTGGTCCGCATCTCTTGCCGACAGTTGCATTTTCGTTTGCCAGGAGCCTGCCTTGCCACAGGTTTGTTTCTAACTACCTAAGAAGTGTATAAACAATATTAGCTTCCCTCTCACATGTAAAACAGCCTTTGGCTTCCTAAACTGACCAGGGCTCTGCACGTGTGCCAGAGCTGGAACTTCCCCTTTTCCAGTAGGAAGACCTGAGCTGAGAGAAGTATTTAAGGAGTTACAAATCAGCCCCACACAGTAATGAAACACACAGATATTTAAATGACTCACATTCTAAAGTTGGAGAAAAGAAAAGGGAGTAAGAAAGAACAGAAAAATAATATGTAATATATCAGTATTTCTGAGCCACAGTTAAATACTACTGAGTTAAAGCAGTTCACAGAATTACTATCTTTTAGAAATCTGAGCTATGTAAAGCATAACCCCTAAAGAACAACCACAGCCTTTAAGAGCTGGTATGTGGCTACCACCAGAGGATTAGCTCTGATTAACCAAATGAAAACAACTCTTTGTTTCAGGCAGCTCAGTCTAGGATTGCTTCCAGCCTTATCTCAATTCAGATACTTTAGCACATAGGAAGAGATACAATGATCATCTCTTTGGAGTTGATTGCAATGAAACATTCTGATCCCTCTAAGTATGTGGAACCTTATTTATATGGAGAAATGTATTCTAGCTTTCACCTGTTTAATGAGTCAAACACCTAATCACACAGCACATGCTCAAGCAACAGGATGACACATATGCTTGGAGACAAATCCCTGAAAGCCTACCAACATTCGAAAGCCCAGGCCAACAGAATAACAACAATCACGGTAATTAGAGCAAATACTTTACAGCACTTACTATGTGCTAAGCAATGCTCTAATTGCTTTTATATATAGGAACTCATTTAATCCTCACAACCACCTTATAAGGTAGGTACTGTTATTTCCATTTTACAGAGGAAGTAATGAAAGCACACAAAGGTTCAGTAACATGACCAGGTCACATAACTAGCTCATGGTAGAACCAATATTCTAAACCAGGTAGTCTAGCTCCAAAGTCCATGTTTTTAATCACTATGTTCTCTCAAAATAATTTTTGCTTAAAAAAAGATTTATTGTTGGCTCATTTAAATAGCAAGGTCACTTACATCCTTCATAATAATTAGATTAAAAAGAATTTGTTTAAAGACACACTAACTGCAAAAAGTGATGTACACTGTGTATTAGCGATGACTGCAGACAATGGGTCTGGAAGGGAACAGAGGAGTTCACTAGGTTCACCTCTGTTCTCCCACCTGAACAAGCTATCCGGTTTTTGAAGGAGAAATGACCTCCATATTTTGAATGCCCCCTTTTCCCATTCTTCAGACTGAACAACTGTATTATAAGCCAGTTGCATCTTCTATAATGTCTAGTTCTCTTTCAAATGTTAAGAACAAAAGCCACAACTAAGACGAAAATGCTTCCTGTCAAGATGGCACATATGCACAGGCTACTGCTCTCTCCTCTAAAATCCTGGCACAACTACACGAAAAGATGAGTTCCAGCCTTGGCCAGTATGGATCAGTTAGTTGGAGCATTGCCCTGTGCACCGAAGGGTTTCGGACTCAATTCCCAGTAAGGGTACATACCTAAGTTGCGGGTCTGATCCTGGGCTGGGGTGCTTGTGGGAGGTAACTGATTGATGCTTCTCTCTCTCCCTCTCTCCCTAAAAAGTAAAGAACAACAAAACACCAAAAAACCACAGCAAAAACACATGAATTCTAGGAAATAATAATAACACAAAATGTGTGAGAAAACTCCAGAGATAGAAGGCTGTTTTGAACTGGTGTGCATAGGGGCAACAGGAGCTAGCAAGGGCAGTGAGAGGATGTTGGGAAAAAGCATATATGCCTAACCCATGGACATGGGGTGAAGGCCAGGGGAGGGGGCAGAAGTGGGATGGAGAGGGTCAAGTGGGGAAAAAATGGGACATCTGTAATACTTTCAACAATAAAGATAAATTAAAAACAAAAACAAACAAAACAACAACAACAACAAGCAGTTGAAGCTCTGCTCTTGCCTCATTCCTAAACTGCCTTAGGACAAGCACTGCCTGGCCCCCTCCTCCCCAGAAAACAATAGAACCAGACATCAAACAGAAACTCCAAGAAAACAAAACACAGTTAAAACCACTAGGTAAGGGCTTGCCCTAATATGCTTTATAAGGGAAGGGAAGTGTTGATATCCACAGGGGGCATATGATCTCACAGGCTGAAACAACTAGAAACCTGAGGTCTCCCAACTACCTACCACACACCTCAAAGATAACAAACTGGATAACACATGTATTTTAAGCAAACCTCTTAAAGAAGATAGTCTAAGAAATTAATACAAACATGGTAATACTTAAGGAGATAAAGGAAGATATTAGCAAAATGAAACAGAGTAAGAAATAATACAAGAATCAAATAGATCTGCCATAAAAAGGAAGAAAATTTTGCCCTGTGCGACTGCATAGATAGACCTGGAGAGAACATTATGCTAAGTGAAATAAACCAGTCAGAGAAAGACAAGTACCATATGATTTCACTCATATGTGGAATTTAATGAACAAACTGAACTACCAAGCAAAATAGAGACAGACTCATAGATAGAGAGCAGGCTGACAGCTCTGGTGAGGGTGGAGAGGGGGATTGAGCAAAAAACAAACAAACAAAAAAAAGAGAGAACTCATGAACATGGACAACAGTGTGGTGACTGCGGGGTGGGGGGGGTGGAGGTGGAAGGGGGCATAGAATGAACATAACTGAAGATTAAAGTAGTGAGCTGGGAGACTATAAGGCACTCTCCCTGAAGGAAACAGGGAAGGATAAAGAAGTATTTTTTTTAATATTTAAAAGAAAGTTAAGAGCAGATAGAAGCAGAAGTGCCAGTGGATTAATTATCTAAAACTATAGTAGAGATAAATTTTCCAGAATTAAAAAAGATGAATAACCTCAAATTAAAAGATCCTAAAGTTTTAGTAGAAAATATAGACGAATTGCTTTCTGATTTTAAGGCAGAGAAGAATTTTTTAAATAAAACACAAAAACTAACCATAAAAGAAAACTGATAAATTTACCACATTAAAACTAATTATTTCTGTTCATCTAAATAAATCTTCAATATAAAGACAAATTACAAAGTGATAGGATATATTTGTATCACATACAACCAACAAAGGATTAGTAAGTAGTAAGAATAAACTTTTCTTAGAAATCAATAAGAACAGGGCAAAAGAAAAATGGGCAAAAGACATGAACAGGCATTTCCCAAAACAGGAAACAAATATGGCCAAAAAAATATGAAGATGCTTATCCTAATTAATAAAAAAATGCAAATTAAGACCACAATAAGACAATATTTTATACCCACTTAATGGGTGAAAGCCAAGTAATCTAATAATTCAAAGTATTGGAGAGGTGGGCCGATCTATAGGATCTTTTATAAATTGCAGGTGAAAATGTTGGTACCAATCGAGAAAACAATATGGCATTATCTTGTCCAAATGAATGCTGTTGTATTACCAAGCAATTCCACTCTTACATATAACCACCCAAGAGAAATTCTTGCTTGTATGTACCTGCATATATGTGTATGTGTGTGTGTGTGTGTGTGTGTGTGTGTGCAAAAATGTTCATAAAAGCACTATTTGAAATAGAAAAAAACTGGAAATAACCTATGTGCCTATTGATACATTGTGGTCACAGTGAAATTCTACTCAGAACTATAGCTATAAGCAACAACAATGGATGAAAAAAGCCAGTACCAGAAGATAACGCACAGCATGATACCATTTTTACAAAGTCAAAAACAATGAAAAGTAACAATATATTAATCAGGTGTTCATACATATGTAATACAACAAGCAAGAATGGCAAGGGAATAATAAAGAGAAAATTCAGGTTAGCAGTTACCTTCGAAGGGAGGCAGGAGAACTTAGATGGAAGTGGTAGTATTGTTTTATTTAGTTCTTGGGCTGGGTGATGAGTTCATGAAACAATAAATGTATCATGAACCAAGGATTATGATTAATGCAATTCTACAACCTGGTTACTCCCCCCACCCACTAAAAGACAGAGAAGGTGCACAGAAACCCCTTGTTTTTTAGTCAAAAGAACAAGTTCTGTGAGTGAATATGAATAGCTGCATTGTTTGAACTTACTTCCACAAAATTACCAGCATATACTTCTTCCAAAGTGACTTCTAGATCTACAATAATATCACTTCCTCTTGGAATATTTCTGTCTTGCTGACGAGGGTTTCCTCCAAACATGAAACCAAAATCTCCAAAGAAGCTGTAGATAGGTGTAACATCAACAGGAAAAGAAATCAGAGTTCATGTCTTACAATGACTGAGTTTTCTTCACATTCATAAAATATTGTGTCATACCAACATATTGTACAAAACTGAAAGACATTTTTAATACACTGGAGTCACACATCATACATAATTGTTAATTTATACAATATCAACTATATTGCCCCCACCACAAAAAAATTTACTTTTCAGTATAGTATTGTCCAGATATATAGTACAGTGCATACATACAGTATACCAATGAATTCAAAGTTGGGCTTAATCAATGAAATAATGTTTCAATATTGAGAAATATCAAGATATAATGGACTTATGAGAAAGGGTATAGTATATATAAACCATGTAATGCTGAACCTAATGGTAATTTTGAACATTTGCAACGTTCACTTTATATGTATGCTTTTTAGAAATTAACTTTGTAGAAAGCTACTGCTCTGTACAAACATCTTGGGTACACAATTAAATAAACTAAAAAAGCATCACTTCTAACAGCTAGGGGAACAGGACACTTCCCTAGCAGGCTAAACCCAAATCAACTCTGGGGGAAGAAAAGAATTTCCTAATCATATTACTCACACATCTTCACAAGTCCTGAAAATTTACTGTCACCCCCAAACACTACTGTATGTCACAGTGACTCTTACTTCTTTTGGAGAAGGGTTCACAAAACCCTTTGAGAATCTGAAGAAAGCAATAAACTCTCTCCCCATAGAAATGCATATTCAAACATTTTTTTGTTTATAACTTGACTTGAAACCCTACGTTAAGATCTCCTAGTATAAGACATCATCAGGGAATATGGAAATTCAAATGCTCAACAAAGAGGGATTCGACAAGTGGGAAGGACAGGTGTTTACTATTCCAGCCACTCTGCACTTCCAGAAAGCCACCTCATAGCAGGAGATGAAGAGCCTCTATTCTAATTCCTTCCCCAAATGCTGGTTATCATAAGTGCCCCTCTCGTGTTGATAGGACAAAAGAGAGGCAGCTCTGGGTATGGGGGTAGGAATTTCTCTTTCTCTCTGCTTACAATAACTTTGCTTATTTTTTCTGGAGCTTTGTGAAAATGGAAGAATACATTCCCACAGGGAAGATGATGATTGACCTTTTGGTCAAGGATTAGTTGAGTCACACTCTTCATCAAAAGTTTCTGAACAAAGGAGCAAGGAAATTGCTTAATAATCACTAAGTGATCCATTCTCAGACACTACCACTTTGCAGATGGGTAAATTACATACTGTGAAAAAATGTCTCCATGGGAGCTCTGATGACCATCTTTTAATCCCTCTTCACCATAAGTATCATATTGTTTCCGTTTCTCACTATCTGACAGAACCTGGGGACAAAAAAGATCATGAATTGGTAATATTCAGATAAGGTATATTCATATTTATGGTTTTTTAAAACTCCGATACTGTATCTAAGATTTTAGTGAATGTAGTTTTTATCATATATGGTATTAAGGCATGTTTATAAAGTTACTTTCTTTGGTAGACTAAATTCTTTGATGCACTGTTCTTTTTGTAACTTCCAGATTGCTCAATTCATGTTTTTAATTTAAATTTATCCAAACTCACCTAGTCACATAAAAATTATATCTGAGATTAACAATGTGGCTATGAAGGTGAGGGCAGTAACAGAAAAGAGATGAGATAAATTTCTCAGGTTTACCTCCCATACAGTTTGACTCCAGTGCTTATGCTACTGACCACTCTGCTATATTATCTCCCTAAACTATAACTAGGATATAACTATGACAGACTGTCATTAGCTCCAGAAACAGTAAATGAGGACAGCCTTAAAATTTGCTCAACCCTACATGTCTATATCACTCCCCCTCTCCGTCCCCTCACTAGGAGATTGGCAATCAAGGGAATCAAATGATAGACTCTCCAGAAAGGCCTATACTGCTATATTTTCACATTTCCTTTTTCATTTTGGGGGGTATGTAGAAATCCATTTTTGGAAAAATGCTGTCTGCCATATATATACGTTTAAGTTCATAACCTTCCGTGTTTGAATTGCAGAGAGTAAAAAGACAGTTGCTCAAGGTCAATTTCACAGCTTGAAAAGACTTTTTGAAGTGTTAATGGTTTTAGAAAACTACATGCACAGTCAAAGGTATATGCTTTCTCAGTGGGTCCACTCCATACATAATACTAAAGAATGTAAAAACAAAATAAGCTTCTATACTCTTCAGAATTTTCCTCTAAAAAAAAAGCTTCCTGTCTACTTAGAGCAATCTTAAGTATATGCACACATATACCTTCAAAAATTAAATAAACGCTCTTTCCTTGATATTTTTAACTCCTATTTAAACAGCAGAATGGAGGAGGAAGTTATTGTAAATCCATACTCATGCTGGCTCAGGAGAAGAAGATGGAGGTAGATGGGCTTGTTGACTCAGCAAAAGAAAGGGAAGATTTGACTGCCATATGTAAATAGGACACATTTTGGCTCAAGACCTAAATGATGTGCAAGTGGCCCAGCAAATATTTACTAACATTTAAGATATATTTAGAAGAATTAAAAAAATTTGAGTGTATGTGAAAGTGAGCATTCTTAAAAGCAAAGGCAAATGGGTTAATCCAGAAGTGACTAGAGAGTATTTGACTAAAGCCACTATGATAGACCAGGTGAGAAGAAGGAATGTTTTGGTAAATATCCTAAAAAAGTAGCTACTTTGAAAAAGCAGAAATGGGCAGTTAACTTAAAAAAAAAACCCCAAAACAATAAAACTCTTATTATTATGCAATTTGGATTGCCAATATTTCCACTTTCAAGTCTACTTCTCTGGTCTTGTCTGGAAATGAACCCCACATTTGGATCTGTAAGAAACACCACTTCAAAACCCCAAAACAAAGACTATTTTTTAGTCAGTTTCTTTTTGAACATTAGAGGCTTCTGTAATAACTCCCCTAAAACTATCCTTAAAGTTATCTATTCTCATTCACTTCCTCCATACTTTTCTTCTATGTAAGGAATGCAATTTTATTCCATGGTCTTGGAAAGAAACTATTAAGGTTAGTTGGTTGGCTAACCAACCCACAAAGTGTTGACTTATTAAAATGCAGTAATCCCAGCTCAGTAGAGAAGACAGATTTGTGTTCACAAAAGACCCTTTAACCTTACAACTCTAATTTATTTAGGAAACAAAAGCAGTCAAGTGAATGATACAAAAAACAACAACTCCGGCCCCCAAAACGAACAAAACCAAACTGAACTTGTGACTTAGAAAGGTTCTTAGAGATAATAAACTGCAATATCATGAATGAACCATTTAGGTTATGGCTAAAGAACATGATAGGTTCTTTAAAGAACATGGTAAATTTATAGCAACAGCTTCCTTAGAAAATACTTGTGAGTACTGGGTTCCTAGCAAACAACGGGAATGAATATTCATAGGAAATATAGAATCCATATTATTAACAGGAGACAAAATGTTACATATAATGTAAGAGGCTACACCAGCCCTCTCAAGTTTATTTGTGAGTCTGAAATGAAAATATTTGTCCTATAAGATCCATGAAGGTGCCAAGACAAGAAAGGGGGGACACATTAGTTCTAGGTTTCACCTGGGTATAAGTCTCTGTTTTTAGTTCATTCACTTCTTTAATCTAGGAAGCCTTGGGATCCCTTCCTTTGTGTTTTTTCCACTACTAACATATTTTTCAGATTTGTTTCTAGCGTTCTCACTATACAGAGATTTAGTTTGAATTCAGAAGTTTTAGCTCCATGACATTTGGAGTTACTTTTTTTTTTTCTGTGACCTTTTAGCAAATGGAAATGCATGGTGACTAGAGCTGATAATACTCTATTGTATAACTGAAATTTGCTAAGAAAGCAGAACTAAAATAATCTCATCAAAAAGATAAATATATGAGGTAATTGATGTGTTAACTAGATGGGTGGAATCCTTTTACAATGTATACACATTCCAAATCACTATGATGAACACTTTAAATATAACAATTTTATTTGTCAATTATACCTCATTAAGCTGAAAAAAAATAAAACCACAGATCTCTTATTCTATTTTTAGAAGAAAGGTGAGTTGCAACACATGTAAAACAGCTTACTCCTAAATTAATAGATATGAAAGATTATCAATAGCTTACTTGTACAATTTTTTTCACTATAGTGTTGAAAGGTTTGTGTATAAGTTTTTCAAATAGTAAATAATTTATTAAACATTCAATTAACATTCCTCAGTGTTGTTAAAAATGAAAAAGAAAAGAAAGTGGAAATAAGAATATACCCAGTTCTACTATATTTCATGGTGCCCTACTGAAGAGTAAATGGGATGGTACACATGAAAGTGTTTTGACTTCTAGATTACATGTTGCAAATTCAAACGATACCTATTTTGTTTGATCTGCACGAATAAGAAAATTTTAAATTGAATTAGTTACTAAAATTTTACAACCAAGAGAATTTGCTTAAAAATCTGGATTTCCACTTCTCTTGAAACAAATTATCGGCAACAGTTTGCATTTGTATACAGCAAAAACTGAATGGGGCTGAATAACAGCTGCTCCCTTGAAATCCAGCAATAAGGCTTCAGTTTGTCACAGTCCTGATTAATCCCTATTGATTTCCAATACTGGAGGCAGAATATCCACTGTCATGCTTTATCTTATATCTGCCCTGCATGTTATCTGTCTAGCCCATATAGGCAAGAGGATTTGTGATTCTCATTTAGAGTTTGTTTCTGTTTCTAGCTCCAGCTCCCAAATTGATTGATGATCCATCTATTTATTCACCTATCAATTAACTTTCTTCCAATCATCTTTTTCAACATTACTCTGCTTAATAAAACAAATATTAATATGAAAAAGGCAGGAAATGGTGCCTATAGACATTAATGTACAATATAGCATCAAATACTACTTGTACTTTTATTTATTGCCTATTTTTAAAAAGACATGGCCTGAAAGAAGAGAATGTTTCCCTATGTTACATAGTCTTTTCTATATCTGTAGGTTTTCTTCATATTTTATCCATTTTCCTGACTCACCTCATAAGCAGCACCCAAATCCTGAAATTTCTCCTGAGCTCGTGGATCATCAGGGTTCCGATCAGGATGAAGCTGCAGCGCTAGTTTCCTGTAGGCCTTTTTAATATCCTTAATAGAGGCACTTCGAGGCACCCCCAAGATCTTATAGAAGTCTCTCCTGAGGAGCGGGTAGAGGGAGAGGATACTTCATTAAAGAGTCACATAATACATTTTTAAATGTGAATTTTTTTTCCTGTCTCTGAGCAAAGAGGCAGGAAAATGAAGTATATATGTGACACATACACACAAAAAAGAATGACTAAAAAGAGAACACACCAGATTTGTAATGAGTCTTATATATTGAAGTAATCGTAGTGAGAGGCTATCTACTTTTTGAGCAATGCTAGAATTATTCAAAATATATGTGGCATTCTTCTGTTATAGAACTACCTTTGGCCAAGTAAACCATATTCTTATTTTATGTTTACATGTTATTTTCAACCAATAAGGGTATAATAAAATGAACTCTCTCCTTTTCCTGTTACTGACTTCAAATGATTTTTGATTGTTTCTGAAGGTCAAATAGCAATCTCAAAGGATGATTTTCTTTATTAAAAAAGATTGCATTACATAAATGTTCCAACTAATAGTAGCACAGTTGAAATGTTAAAAATAAAGTGACTGAAGTTAACTTCGGAAGTTAACGCACAGGTTAAGCCAAAGCCCAAATAAGAACCCTGAAAAGAGAATAATACCCATTTGGATGTATGAATTGTGGTATTTGTTGTTGAAAAAGAAAATCTTGCAGTCATTGCTAGTAGTTATACTAGTTTGTCTAGGTCAAATCTTAACTATGGACAGCTGCTAAAGCCCATATGCAGGAGCTTATAAATCTCAGCAGTTGCAAATAGGCATATGGCATGAGCTGGGTATCAAGACAAGTTAGAGATCCACAAATTAATTATAATGGTAATCTTTGCAAGAAGGGCCATTGGGAAGATGGATTAAAACTACAATAAACTTTCAGAGCAGGGACTATATCTAGCCCACAAAAGTCATCAGTAAATATTCGCCAAATGAAATGAATAAATAAGCATGGTCACCAAAATCTGTTTTGCCAAAGTCACTTTAGCCACCAGAAGTTATTCTGAAAATGCATTCTGTCAACAAAGGGGATGAGAAAGTTTACAGTGGACACACTAATGTAGCAGTGACGGTAATTTTATAATGCGGTGGGGGGAACATTCATTGGCGTACCAAGATTCAGGGGATATAAGAGAAGATTTGACTTTGGGTGGTGGGCACACAACGCAATACACAGAAGATGTATCATGAAATTGTACACTTGAAACTTATATAATCTTAATAACCAATGTCACCCAATAAATTTAATTAAAAAATAAAAAATATTCATAAGCTTTTAGTCACGCTTTAGGAAAATCATTTAACATAAGTTTTAAAAATTATGACCACAAGGGGTTCCATGAAGATTAATTAGAATTGTGCTTTACCCTCGTCTCCAAAAGTCTGCAAAAACTTTACATCTCTTGAGACAAGAACTAACTAAATAGAAAGGTTCACTAAAGTTAATAACAAAAGAGCTAACTGTATAAAGAATAAGGCTTACTTAAAATCTGTTTAATATAAAACTGGTTAAGTAACAGCTCAGGAAAACACAGGGAAAAGATAGCTGGCATAGCCCAGCATCAACATTACAGTGCCCGAGAGACTCCTTTGTGAAAGACTGAAATTTAAAGCTACAGTATTAACAATACTTATACTGATATTTTGTTTAAACACCTTAGTGGACTAACTGCTTTAAGTATAAAAAGTACTAACAAAAACAATAAAGCATTACCTAGGCAGAGTTAATTTTTTTTTAAAGTTAAGATGTTTTACAAGGAAAAACATGACAAACTTTAAGCATGTATGCACAGGGGAAAAGCCTTTAAGGACAATAACAAGCACTTAAATTTTAAAGCTCTGCTAGGTAGGGTTTTCTCCATTTAGAGCAACCTATTGTTAGAAGTCAGGACCTTACTATTCCCCACATTCTAAAGTATAACCCTAGCATATCATATCCTGAGGTCACCAGGCTTATAGGGTCATGGATCTTAAAGGTTGGAAGGATCCTCAAGAGTTCGAGTGGTCTTACTCCCTTCATACAGGAGGCACATTATTATTCTCATGTTAGGGATGTCAATTTAGGTGGCTCCTTCAAGGTCACATAATTCGTAAAACGGGAGGTGTGTTAGAATCTAATCTACTGCCTGTTGGTGAAATACTCTTCCCGCTCATACCATTCAGCTTCTCAAAAATGTACCATGGAGAGAGACAGCGAGGCATAATGACAGCTTAGGCTCAAAATTTCAAGGAGCTGTACAAGGGCACTCCAAAGGGTCTGCCTTGTTCCCTCAATTTAACTTCCTTCAGTCCCTGCATGGCTTCCCCACCTGTTCGGCTAACTTCACTCAGCCTGGCACTAACCCATCCACTTTAATGTCAGCTCCCCACTGCCTCGTAGCAGGCTTAACATTATATCGCCCTCTTCTCCAGCTCAACAGCACCCCGTCCCCGCGTAGTGTTTGGAATTGCATCCAACTCCCACCCCACCCCCAGGCAAGTCTAGCTTTATAGGACCCCTGGACCTAAGCCCCTCTTATTCCAGTCGCCCATTGCTCTCTCCTCTCCACCCCACTAGCTTGTCGACATTACCCATTCCTCCGCCCCACTGTCTCACCACAGCAATGCCCCCTCCTCCTCCTTCCAGCCTGGTGCCAGCCAAGACTGACTCACGGGCCCCGTACGGCGCGGGTGCCGGTTCCTCACCCGGCGATCACGGCCCCGATGAGGTACAGTAGCAACAGGCAGAAGGTGCCCAGGTTTTGCGGAGCCATGGTTTCTCTGTGCGAGCCTCTATGCCGGCCCCTGTCCAACACACTCCTCACTGTCTCCGCCGCCGCTGCGCCGCCGGCCAGCCCACCCGGCCCTGAAAGGCCGCCTCACGCCGGGGTCTCCCGCAGGGTCCGAAGCGACGCAAGCTGGCCCACTCTTCTGCCAGTCCACTTCCCGGGAGTCCCGAGTCCCGGTGAGAGAAGCCCCCCGGCCGATGAGAGCCAATCACAGCTCGGGACATCACACGCGACCGGCTCCTCGCAGCCAATGAGCGCAATACACTTCACCTCCGAGGAGGCTCCGGCGGCCAGTTAGGCTACCGAACTGCAGCTGCAGCTCCTGGCCAATTAGAAGAGGGAACGTCAGAGAGTCGCGCCGCCGCCGGAATCCGCTCCGTCCAGCTCGCGGGACTCGTAGAAAACTACGTCAAAGGGAGAGAGAGAAATTGCTGCCAATACCGCATCTCTAAGGTACGCGAACTTCTCCCTCCCGCCTCTTCTGACTCTCCACCAATCACGAGGCGTTTCCTCCAGCTCTGCCCAATTGCTGGCGGAAAGTTTGACGCGAGCCACCAGTCTTGGAATTTCATTCATAAAGAACAACGCGCTGGAAGCGGGGCGGAGGGACGGGGGCGAAATGGGCGGGGACAATCACTTCAAAACCAATGGTACTGCGAACACATTGTTTAGGAGATCTTACTTTACCATCTTCTGACAGCCCAGGAGGAAATGGTCTTGGTTTCACTGAGGTGAGGCCCTGGAGGCCGACAGACCGAACTTCTGATTCAGCTTCCATCACTTCTTAGCAGTGAGAAACCCACGCCCCTTATCCACCAGTCGGAGCCTAATTTTCTTTATTTACAAACTTGAGCTATTTACTGGCAGTGTTGTGACATTTTAATAGGAGAGAATCTTCAAACTGTCTAGCACAGCGCTTTGAAATAAATTTCACGCAGTGAATTACTATTATTAGTTATAAGAACTCTGACGCCTCCCCCCCCCCCCCCCTTTGCTCATCTCAGTAAACGCACCACCTGGTTCACGACAGAACTCTTGTGTTCCTTAATTGCTGTGTTGCATCCCCTATTCAAATATTTACCTTTAAACTATAATCGAATCTCTCCACTACTTTCCACTACTTCTCTGGGCTAAGTCACATCATCCCTCACCTGGCCAGGGCTTCCTAACTAGTCTTCCTGCCTCCACTCTTAATACCTCGTTCCCTCCTGGCCGCCCACCGCCATGATTTTTTACAAACATACCAGATGGTATCATTCCCTTCCTTAGAGGCCTCAAATGGCTTTTCATTGCACTTAGAATAAAACTCCAACTCTTTGTGGTAGATTATAAAACCTTATATGTCTCAATAATGCTGGAAAAAAATTTTTTCCAAAGAAAACCTTATACGATCTGTGTACCCTCACCCAGTCAGTATACACCTTAACATGTTCCAGCAAAACTGGTTTCCTTTCTCTTTTTTGAACACCAAGCTCATTCCTGTCTAGGGCCTTTGTTCTAACTGTTCTCTTTGCCTGAAACACTCTTCTCTCAGATCCTAACATGGATGACTCCTTTTTAAACACACATATCAACTTAAATGTCACCACCTCAAAGAAGACTTCCCTTACCAACCAATCAAAATTAGCCCCTGCTGAATTCCTTATTCTTACACCACCTTGCTTTATTTTATTGTTTCCATTCCTGCCTCCCATACTCAAGTAAACTGGAATGCCAGTTTCATGAGAGCATGAAGCTGATTGTTCTGTTTTTAGCTGTATAGAACAATACCTTAGAACTGTGAATAAAAGTTGCTTTGACTGTGATCTTTGTATGCTGGCTTCTTATTCTTCAGGCCTCAGCTCAAATTCTTCAACATTGACTCCCTCCCCCAATAATCACTATCTGATATTATCCTATATTATTTTCTTAATATGTATTATCTATTCTTCCTATTAAAATATACACTCCAAGAAAGCAAGGACCTCATCTGTTTTGTTCACTACTATAATCCTAGTGCCTAGCACTATACTCAACAAATAATTGCTGTTGCAGAAAACGAAGGCTTAGAGAGAATCTGCTCAAGGTCACTGAGCTACTTAGTGGTGCAGCCTGGATCATAACCTAGATCTGTTTGAATAGAAGGAAGGCCCCTGCTGTTTACTCCTTGACTCATGAAGAGTTAAGAGAAAGATAAGGTTATGCTTTCAGGAAGATGCCAACTAGGGGAGAGAGGCTACATAAAAGAGGAACTAAATGCATTTTATGGTCTTTTTACTTTTGTATCTCTCACACCTAGAGAGACCATAAATGAACTAAGAAAGTAGGAAATGGCTAAAAATCATGAAATGGAGGCTTAAAAGAAGGAGTGATGTCTGCCGCTGGGTGGAATCCAAAAAGCTTCATGAAGGCCTGGGTTTGTATCTTGGCTGGAGTCTTGTTGTGTGGCCTTTGGGGTGTATTACTGTCACCCCTCTACGCCCTAGCTTTTCTGTCAATAAAACAAATGTACTTAACCTAAAGGGTTCTTGGGAAGATCGAGATAATACACATAAAGCTGCTTTGCACAGTGCCCAACCCAGGGTAAGCACTCCAAAATGTAAACTGTCATCATTTTTACTGATAACAGCGTGCTGACCTTTCCAACAGCTATTGCCTTGCCCGCAGTTCTGTGGAGCAACAGAAAACTTCCTAGTCCCTCAGTTGAAAGGCTAGATACCAGAAAGCGGCCAGCTACGGCTCCAGCCAAGAGCATCCCGGGAGCTCATTAGCCTCTGCCAAATTTTTCTCTGACCTCTGGAGAAGTGGTCGGCCGCTCTAGCAATATGGTCCTCCGGTCCTCGGTGGTGCGAGGCCTCGCGCATGCGCGCTGCGTGCGGCGGCAAGCGAGGGGCGGGCCTGGTGAGTAGGGCGCCGAGGTGCGCGGGGAGGTGCGCGGGGAGGTGCGACGGGCGGCGCCAGCCTCCGCAGGTAACGGCGCACGGGTCGGTGCTGGGGAGGGGAGGGTGGTCCTTTACGCTTCGGGCCCCAATTGAGGAGGCTGCTTTCGCTCGCGCCTTGTCTCTGTCGGCTACGGACCCTGTCGGCTGGGTGTTCTCTGTCCCCAAGTCCAGTCGGAGCGCTCGGGCGGCCCACGCAGTGTCCTACCCCGGACAGCGGCCGAGTTGCGGCGAAGCCTCAGAAGGACCGCCATGGGCCTCCCTCTGACCTCCCCACCCGAAAAACCCTAATCCCAGCGCACTCGCGAGTAGTTTTTGAAGAGGGAAACAGCCCCAGTTTACGTTTGTCCGAGGCAAATGAGCGCCCTGGATGCTGCGCCCTGGAGCCATACCCGGCCTTCTGGTATCGAGCCTTTCAGCGCAGGGGAGTAGGAAGTTTTCTGTTGCTCCACGGAACTGTGGGAGGCAGTAGCTGCTGGAAAGGTCAGCACGCTTTGATCAGTAATAATGGTAATGAAAGTTTATGTTTACGAATTTAGCCGTCTCCAGTCCCGGACTTAATATAGAGGGTTCGTGTCAGGATCTGGCTTTTGATTGCACACTTTAGGCACAGGAGCTCGGGACCGCACAGGGCAGCCTGTCTCTATTCTGGGGGGAACGATCTTCCTCACGTAACTTTCATCGTCTGCTTTTATTCAGAACGATGCGAAACCATTCCCATATTCGAAAACAGCAGTCATTTACCCCCTCACACCCTTCCTTCTGGTTCCTGCCCCCATATTCCTTCACTTGGAGCATAGCCTTATATGGCCTCATGTCTAAAGCCATTCATCCTGTTAATTCTCCTCTGGATCTACTCCCATTTACCAGAGATTTCCCCAAAACTGGTTCTTACAGTACATTTGTAAGCAACAGAGTTCCCAAGTCACAGACTTGAATCATAATCCAGGGCTGTACCAATTTAAGTATGTGATTTTGGGTAAGTCTCTTAACTTCTCTAAGCCTCCATTTTTTCATCTGAAAATGGGATAATCATACGAATCTCCAAGAGGATGAAAAGAGTCCAAGTAGAAAAAAAATATTTAGCATGCTACCTACCTGGCACATAGTAAGCAATTAGTTGATGTCACTTATTTTTTGAACAAGTAATTCCCCAAAACACACTATTTTAGAATCAAATGCAAAATGTAATAATAGCAAAACATTTTTCATCAGTCATAGAAGGAAGGTTTTTTTAAGTGTTGTTACTTAGTTGAGGAGTACCCAGTGAAGAGAGTACATTGGGTCAAATGAGGGTACGATTTGATACAATCATTTTGGAAAGCATTGGAACTGTATGTCAGGAGCTTCAGAAATGTCAGTTACTTCATTTCACAAATGCACATCTGAAACTTTTCTCTGGGAAATAATCCTAATGCAGAAAATAATGCAGAAAGGTGGTATTATATAGCATTATTTGTGATAGCGAAAACATTTAAACTTTTCATAATGGAAATTTTTAACATACACAAAGGTAGAAATAGATAAATGACCCATCTTTAACAGTGGTCAGTATTTTCCCTATCTTGTTTTTGCGAAAAATTTTAAACCCACTAAATGTCTAAAACCAGGAGAAGAGTTGAATAAATTGTGGTACATTTATTTAGAGTGCTACGATGAAGCTTTCCAAATCATACATGGTGTAATTGTATATGTGGTGTAATCACCACTATGAAAATTCAAAAACTAACATCCGGTCTGTGTGTAGAAAAAGACAGAAAAGTGAGTACAATAAAATACTAACTAGTTTCTGTTTGGTGGTGGAACTGTGGATGATTTTCTCCTTTTCTATTTTTAGATATTTTATAAATATTCCATAAAAATCATGTATTGTTATAACAAAGAAACAAATAAAATCTAAAAATATTGCACCTGAACATAATAAATTATACCTGTACCGAGAATAGCTTTAACTCTCCTTGGTCTATTTTTGCAGACAAGTATTCTTGTCTGCCATCTTGTGTTAGTGCTTTATATTTAACCAACCATTCTTATGTGTAAGTGATTTGACTCTGTGAAGTTTTATTCCCTTAATTTTGACTAGCATTCCCTTTCAGGGTAGAGCAAGATGTCTTGCCATAGTATGACTCTTTTTCCTGTTTCTTCTTTTTTCTAACTCATACCTTATGCATTTATATACTTCTTCCTAAAACAACCACTTTGAACAATTCAAATAAGATAATTTTGTTTTGTCATAAAATTTTTCTTGTTCAAAAGATTGTTATGAGAACTGACAAAAAAATAAATTCTACTCTTGATTGATGAACTAGATCTGCTTTTTAAAATGATATAAAACATTTTAAAACAGTTAAGGGAAGGGTCACCTTACAAAAAATGCATAAATGAGTTTTGTTTCAAATCAATTTGTGTACAAACTTTGTTTCCTAGGTATGCAAAGAAGCTTTTTTACACAGATGTCCTTAAAGATAATATGGATCAGTCTGGAGTTCTCCTCTGGGTGAAAGCAGAACCCTTTATAGTGGGTGCCTTACAGATCCCCCCTCCATCCAAGTTCAGTCTTCACTATCTCAGGAAGATATCCACCTATGTGCGAACCCGGGCCACAGAGGGAGCTTACCCACGCCTGTACTGGTCTACCTGGAGGCACATTGCATGTGGGAAGCTGCAGTTGGCTAAGGATCTGGCGTGGCTTTACTTTGAAATATTTGATAGTCTTGCAGTAAAGACACCAGAGGAGCGCCTGGAATGGTCTGAGATTCTGTCCAACTGCACATCTGAGGATGAAGTCGAAAAGCAGAGAAATCAGGTATGGCTTTATATGTATATATATGTGTTTTTAATTACTTTGGGAAATAAACATTTTAACTTTTAATTTTTGAATTAAAATTTTTTATTTTTAAATGTTTAATGTGCACACCAGCTGTACAGTGTGTGGTTTTAGGTTAATGACCATTGCAATCCAAAGCATTTGGGTTTGAGCAGTTCTGTTTGGCAGTATTTAATGTATTAGTCCTTACTTAGCAATCTTTATTCACCTGCTTCCAAACAATAAAGTTATAGGAACTCTGTAATTGAAAGAGGGAAATATTTTCACTGATTTTAAAAGTATTTTGAGATAATGAATGCTTATGAACCGTTGGTAATGAACCACTTGACTATTTTTAAGTGAGCATCTGCTATGTGCTGAAATTCAAAGATTAGAACAGCATGTCAGCTATCATGGCTTCATGGAGCTCAGACTAGTAGGGGAAGCTGGTACGTAAAAAAGCGCTATTTAGTAGTGTGAAATAGAAAATAATCAAAGTATGCATAACATACAGAAATAGAATAGAGAAGAGAATGATTGATTCTGATGATCAGGAAGGGCTTCACAGAGAAAGTATATTAATCAGAATAGGCTACAGTAACAAGCAATCCAGCATTTCAGTGGCTTGCACAATAACAGATTATCTCATTTATGCATAGTGCAACACAGGGGATCTCTAGGCTGCTGTTTTCCAATCAGTGACTCAGGAATCCAGGCTTCTTCTGTCTTTTGGCGCCACTGTTACATTAGTCAGCTTTGCTGCAGTTAAAAACTAAAACAAGAATGACATTGCAGTGGCTTACAGTAACAAATTTTTTTTTTCTTGCATATTTTACATGTAGGCTGCATCTTAGCTATGGCTCTCTTCCAGGCTGTGGCTTGGCTCTATGTTCTTATTTGAGGATCCACGCTGAAGAAACAGCTTCTGTGTAGCTCATCTATTCTTGTGATAGGGAAGAGCAACAGAGCAAGAGGAAACTCATGATGCCTCTTAAAACTTTTGCTCAGATGTGTAACATAAACTATGACTACTTTCATTCCATTTGCAATGTTTTGTCATATGTCCATGCCTAAAATCAATGAAGGGGGAACGTAAACTACCTCACAGGAATTAAGGAAAATCCCATTGGTTCGTATAAACCTCTTGAAGGATAGGGAAGTGAACAGTTGCAAATACAGAGTATCCTCAAAAAATGAAAAGATTAACACATTGGAAGGAGTAATTATTCAGAATGTATATACATGTTTTTGGGACACCCTGTGTAGTACAGTTTGCCACAGCCTTGCCCACTACATCCTCACAGCCTTTCTCTTCTATTTTATTTTGGGAGGGGGGGCATTGGGAGGCTTGAAAATGGTATGCGAAGATCCACCCACATCTCATTGACTATAACATAGTTATACTATATCTAACTTGAAGGGAGGCTGGGAAATGCCATCTAATTGTATGCCCAGGAAGAAAAGAAAAGGTATTTAGTTAGCATCTAGACAGTCTCTGCCACATGGGGTAATATCTAAACATGGTTTTTGGGGATTGAAAAAAGTTTGGAAAGCAATCAAGAGGGGAAGGGCATTACGGTTAATTATTAATCAAACATTTATTGAATGCCTACTGTGTGCTAGCCGCAGTAGAGGATACTATGGATACAGAGATGAATAAAAACTCCAAATGTTTTGAGTGCTTAGTATGTACCAGATTCTATTCTTATTAGGAATATAAAAATGAAAAAGGGAAGGATCTTGTAGTGTCATGGGGAGGCAGGCGCATAATGGAATAATAACAATGTAATAATGGAAATATGTATAAAATTAGGAAATTACGCTGAATTTAAAAAGCCAGTCCCAAAAGTTTATATACTATATGATTCTGTTTATAGAATATTCTTGAAATGAGAAAATTATAGAGATAGAGAATGAATAAGTGGTTGTTAGGGGTTAAGGAAGTAGGGGTGAGAGTGGGAGAGAAGTGGGTATGGCCATAAAAGGGCAACATAAGGGATTCTGGTTGATGGAAATGTTCTGTATCTTGACTATCAATGTTAATATCCTGGTTGTAATATTTTATTATAGTTTTACAAGATGGGAAACTGGGTAAAATGTACATAGGATTTCTCTTTTAGTTTTTATAACTGCATGGGAATCTACAGTTATCCCAAAGAATTTAATTAACAAAGTAAAAATTTTTGAAAACATGTAGGTTCGTGGAGTTCCACATTGACAGTTGATCGAATAGATCTAGGAGATCCTGTGAATCTGTTATTTTTAAGTTCCTTAGCAGTAGCAATTTTTAGCCAGGTTGGGAATCAGGGTGAACATAAATACAGTCCCAGGTGTATTACTTTACTTTTTGCCTTTCCTGTATGGGTGTGGGAATGCATATATGAAAATAATCATGAGCTTCAAAACCTGAGTTTCAAACCACACCCTTCTTATAAACATCTGTCAGACCAGTCTTTTTTTTAAAAAGTCAAGCAAACGTTCCTTTAAGAATTTGATGGAAACCCTGAGGCCTGCTCCCTACAAAATGCACATACACCAAAAAATTACATACAATTTTAGGTGTTGCACTGATATCCTAAACTTTCTCAATAAGACTGTGTGTGAGTCTTAGATTAACTGACCTCTGTGTCTTGACTAAATTCCCTTCTTCCTTTCTTTCATCTATTTATTTATCCATATTGCTAAGGTATTTTTTTTAACTGCAGTTTTAAACTTCTGAAATAATATAAATACTTTTTTACAAATATGTACTTCATTCTTTCTTCTTCATCAATTTTGAAAGAGAATGTCTGTGGCCATAGATGCTACACAGCTTTCCAAGAAAGTGACTCCAGTTTAATTAGTTTTAGAAACTGCTACATCTGGGTATCAGAGACATACAATGCTAGCAATGTTTCTACATTTGTCTTCCTAGGATCATCAAACTGTTGTGAATTTTTTTTACTATATCTATTTAGTTGTAGACTAGTGATTGGTGTGGTTTTAGAACCTGTGTTCATCATTTATTTTCCTCTTGAACAGCTTTCAGTGGATACCCTACAGTTTCTGCTCTTCTTGTACATACAACAGTTAAATAAGGTCTCCCTGAGGACATCTTTGATTGGAGAAGAGTGGCCTAGTCCCAGAAACAGATCTCAGTCTCCTGACCTGAATGAAAAATCCAGTTGTCATAGTAAGGTACTGTTTAATTTTGGCGTCTTTCTCTGAAAGAGACAATTTGTAAGGGAGATGATTTGTCCTCATTAAATATTATGTTGGGCCCTGGCCAGTGTCGCTCAGTTGGTTGAGTGTCTCATGCACCAAGAGGTTGCCGGTTTGATTCCCAGTCAGAGCACATGCCTGGGTTGGAGGCTCCATCCTGGTGGGGGTGTGCAGGACACAGCTGATTTATGTTTCTCTCTCACACAACGATGTTTCTCTCTCTCCCTTCCTCTCTCCCTAAAATCAATTTTAAAATATTTTTAAAAATTATATTGGGATTATTTATATAAACCATTGATTTGATGGCTTGTTTACTTTTTCCCCCCTCAAATTATAAAACAAAATCAATGTGTGCAATCTTAAAATATAGAAGTGATTTCAGTTCCTTCACTGACACAAAAATCACATGATTTTCAGATATATCATTAACCAGACTCTTATTAGCATTCCCATTTTTGCAAATGTTAGTGAATTTGGATCTACTTATTTGTCTAAGGATAAATAAGAAACTGCAGTGTTTGCAAAGCCTATTGAAATATACTGAAAAAAATTCTTTAAAAATATCTTCTCCTCATGTTTAGGTAATATGCTTAAGTATACTTAATTAAGCTTAGCATGCTTAAGTAATTATTTATGATGTGATATCCTAGAAGTTAAATTTAATTGCCTCACATTGTGAGTTTTAGAAAATCTCATTTCTTTCTGTTTTTATAAAGAAACCCAAAATGTTTTTATCTGTTTATGTAAAAGTATTTTTTTAAAACTTAAAGTAAAATGTAGATCTCAGTATTTTTGTCATGTGTAGGCTCTTTGATCTTCTTTTTCAAAGGAATCTGTTTACCCTTATATTCTGTAATGATCTTCCCTCCTGGTTCTGCTTCTGATTCTTGTCACTCTTCATGAGCCTTTTTCTGCCTGGTCCTTACAAGCCGCTCTTCCCTTAGAATTCTTCCTGTAGCAATTTTGTCTTATTCGACTTATTTATTCAGCATAATTCTTTCTCTTCCCATGACTTCATATATCTCAATGACTCCTAAGTTTTTCTCCATTCTAGACTTCCCTCTTGACATAGATGCCCTGTCTGTACCTTAAATTCTGAATGTGCAAGTTCAGATGCCAACCATTATCTTCTGTTTCCACACATAGTTCCTGCTGAATGAGCACCATTTAGAGATGGTGTTTTGAACTAAGGTAGCCTGCATTCAAATCTGGCTCTGCCACTTAGTATCACATGATTTTAGGCAAGTCAGTTAACTTTTCTAGGCTTCTCTTCTCCAAATGGGGATGATAATGTCTATTTCTGAATGGCTGTGAGAATTCAGTAATATATTAGCATGAGACTTATTACATAGTAAGCACCAATAAATGGTGACTCTAGTTTGTGCTATAGCATGACCTCTCCCAACAACTGATTAGACCAGGGATGGACACTTGACTGGAGTAGCCAATTCATTGGTATATATTTTAAATTGGCCTGATTTGAAATGATGACCTGACCCAATAAGTATTCCCAGGGACTGAAGAAAAACAGTTGGTGATGGGTGCTTGAGTTGACAGCTCATGTGGCCTTGGGACCAGAATAGCCACCAAGTTCATGAGTGACCTGGAGTTATGAGGGATTAGGAACTCTGAGGTAAATCAGAGAAAAAGAAGAGACTGGAACAGAAATACAGAGAGACACTGGCCCCGAGAGAGAACCAGATTCAAGATGGCTTTCCAGTTACAGTTCTGATGAGACCTACCTGTACTGCAGTTTAGGAGATGATTGTGTGTCCCTACAGTATAATCACCCTTTACTTGAATTAACTTGTATTCCCTATGCCAGTGAAAGTCCACCAGCCACCCATGTTCTCTCATCACCCATACCTAGTTAGTTATCTTCCTACTGATTCTGTCTCCAAGTAACTCTAAAAATGTGACCCTTTTCTTCCTCTTATATAGGCCCTAATGCTATTTTTTATTTTGGCCTCGATTTCTGTAATCAGGTCCTATCTTGTCACCCTGCTGTTAGTCTACAGTCCACCCACTACACTGGACTTTCTGAAATGTAGATGGTTTATATCCCACTTCTACACAAACTCCATCAGTGAATTCTCATAATTTTCATTTTCATATTGTACTCTATGGAACCACCGAGGGGCCTACTATGGGGGAGAGATGCAGCAAGAGGGAGGAAGAACAGGTGAGGCTGTGGAAAACTCTGCTTTGATATGTTCTTTGGCATCCAAATGAGAGTTTATGAAAAAGAAAAAAAGGTATAGCGATTGAGAAAATAGGTTTAAGTTTCTGGCACAAAAATAAAGTCCAGATGTCTTAGTGTTTCATACAAGGCCTTTCATGATTGGTCCCTGGCTACTATTTTAACTTTGTTTTTTTTTAAACCTTTCACTTCCCAGAATGCTTTCTTCACCTCACCCAGAACTTTCAGCTCTCTGAAAATAGCGGATGAAAATAGCAGATAATTTTACTTCTGTGGGTCTTGGCATATGCTGTTTTCCTATGCTCAAATGCCTTTTTTCCTTGTCTGTTGCCTAACAACATCAAACAAGAATCTATTCACACAACACCCACTACAATTTTCCCCCCCAAGTGGAGTTCATTGTTTCCCTCGTGCTCATAGAACATCTTTATAGATCTTTAGTATAGGTTTTAGCTCATTGTGTTATAGTTATTTATTTATATTGTCTTTTCACTACATAGATTTTGAGTTCCTTGAGAGCAGTAACTATGTATTGCTCAGTTTTCATAATTCATCACTTAACACTACTCATATCACACACAAAAAAATCTGTCAAATGAATAAGCCAAGTCATTGGGACATCTGCTAACTCAAAGCTTATTCCCAAAGTTATAACCTCTCTTAAATTTAGTTGCTGTAAGATTAGTTTCCTTGTTTCATCCAGTGGAATTTGAAATTTTTTCTGTAATTTGAGCAAGTAAATAAACCGAAAATTTCAATTAATAAATGTTCAAGATGATATTTTTATGTTTGATCTGAAACTTTTAAAGTATTTACTAGCTGTGTGACCTTGGGTGAGTTTTTTAACCTTTTTTTAATTTTTTTTGTTGTTGATCTTACAGAGAGAGGGGGAGAAAACATTGATGTGAAAGAGAAACATGGATTGGTTGCCTCCCACACATGCCTAGACCTGGGATTGAACCCGCCAACTTTTGGTACATGGGTCAACACTCCAGCCAACCAAGCCACACCAGCCAGGGTTTTTTAACCTTTCTATATATCTGTTTCCTCATCTATAAAATGGACTATCTTAAAGTTGTTAAGATTAAATATGTTAAACTTTGTGTAGCACTTATTGCTTGCCACACACTAAGGGTTAGCTTTTAGTATTTTGAATTGGCTAAGGTGGAGAGAGAATCTGTTTATACTGATCATATACACATGCAAAATCTTATAAGATTTATTTGGCACCTTAAATTCTTTGTTGGGGATGAGGCAAAGTATAAATACAAAATAATTAAAATATAAGAGTTTCAGGTCTTATAGAATCTCTAATGTTAAGAGTGCTTTCTTTTGATATTTTTTAGAACTGGAATGATTACAGTCACCAAATGTTTGTCTATGATCATCTGTCAGATTTCCTTGAGCTGCTTTTAGATCCAGAACAACTCACTGCATCGTCTCATTCGACCAATAGTAGTCTAGTCTCTAGAGAAGCTGTTGTTGCTCTCAGCTTTCTTATTGAAGGTACATTGAGGAGAGCCAGGAAGATATATCCACTTCATGAACTTGCATTGTGGCAGCCACTACATGCAGAAAGTGGCTTCTCAAAGATCTCTAAGACCTTTTCTTTCTACAAGCTGGAAGCCTGGTTGAGAGCCTGTTTGACTGGGAATCCATTTGGTACTTCTGCTTGCCTCAAGTCTGGAAAGAAATTGGCTTGGGCTCATCAAGGTATTTAATATTTTAATCTATATTAAATTGAATGACAAGTTAGAGAACCTATTGTTTTCTTGTGTATTAATGACCATACATCTGTAGAAGACCTAAAACATACTGCTCCTATAAAAGAGAAAAAGGGAACATTTCTCTAGTGTATATGCCCTTTTCTCTCAAGGCAGCAGCAGTCTCAGAGAATTGATTTATTAGTCCAGGTCATTTTGACTTCAGTTAACAGAAACTCCAACTTAAGTTACTCCTCTTTTTGCTCTGCTTTTCTCTTTTTGACTCTTTCTTCCTCTCATTCTCAGAGGCTCATTTGCTTGAGGCTTTCCTATTTCTTATGCACCACAGCAGAATTTGGCCATTCTCCAGTTACCTCAACATAGTGTAGAGATGAGGTCCTTTTTTGCTCCACAGACACAAGCAGACTAGATATTTCTAAGTAGGAAATTTAAATTTATCATAGAGAGCATCTGACTTTGGTTTCATCAGTTACTTATTCCCGATGGTCCAGTGATGGCTAAAGGGATAGGTTCAGGTGCTATATGACTTCTTGGGGCCTAGGTATAAGTTTTAAGAGAAGAGGGACCCAGGTGTAAGTTTAAAGAGAAGTAGGTGCCTATACTGAGGCAAATGTCAGACAAAATTAATGACAAACCCCTAGAATATACTTTAATAATCTCTGAATTTTAAAGATAAAGAAAAATAGGTTCTGTGCAAATACAAGAAAAAAATCATTTTTGTATCAAATTTTTATAATGCCAAACAGAAAATGGTTGATCAACATCTACAGAACCTTGAGCAAAAACAGTGATCTAAGAATTCTATTTTCAACCAAGTTATTGCTCTAGTATGAGATTTAAAACTCAGATATGTGAGACTCCCATAAATACATGGGAGGTACTACATAATTCTTGATAAAAGAATATAGGTGCAAGTAAATTTTTAAATGTTAGAGTAGGCACTAGTAGGGGGTGAAAAAAGGATATCTATCCTCTTAGGATTATACTAAAATGTTAACAGAGGTAGTCTCTCTCTCTCTCTCTCCCCTCCCCCCCTTCCTCCGTCCCCTCCAGTCTCTCAAATCAGTGGAAAAATATCTTAGGTGAGGAGTAACAACAACAATAAAAATGTTAATAGTGGTAGATAGTAGGATAACAAGTATTTAAAATTTTTCTACAATCATGTATTATTTAATATAAGGTAATAATATGAATTACTTTAAAAGAAGAATAATAGCATACTTAAGTGATGTCTTCACATTTGGCCAGTTTTCTTTACAAGGGTGTCCTGGTGGCTTGCAGGGAAGTACAGTCTGAAAAGCCAATCCCATAATGGCAGGACTGTGTTAGGAGGGCAATGGGCGCAAATTTTTTTGAGTATCAGTTTGTGCAAGGAACTGTGTTTGAGAGGAAGATGTGCTTTCAGTAATGATCTTGGCAGTAAAGATATAAACCAGAAAGGAATTCATGGAATGATGTGGTAAGTAGCTTAGGAGGGGTTCAGAATTAGTATTATGGCAATTTGAAGAGATTATTTAAGGGTAGGGATGATAAATTAAGGTGTCCAACTTACGAGCAATTTCGCCCTAGGCACATTACTTAATTTGAAGGGTAGTCTTGAAAAATATCTTAGCTTTATCTAGGCAATCTTGAATGGATTATAGGTTTAAACTTTTTTTGTAACAAAAAATGACAAAATATTGCAAACATACAGTAAAGTATAGAGAATAGTATAGCAAAAGCCTCTTTACCCAGTACCCAGATCTAACATTTTTTAAACCTTACTGGTATCTAACTTTAGACTGTATACATGTAGATATGTATAACATCATATGGTTGATGTTTTCCTTTCATTTGAAACTATCTCATTTATTTATATTTTTCTTAAATAGTTGAAGGGACGACCAAAAGAGCTAAGATTGCTTGTAATACTCATGTGGCCCCTAGGATGCACCGCATGGTGGTGATGAGCCAGGTTTACAAGCAGACATTGGCCAAGAGCTCAGATACTCTGGTGGGGTCACATGTAAAGATTCATCGTTGCAACGAATCTTTTATTTATCTGCTCTCTCCCTTACGGTAAGCACAGTCTTCATAGTGTTCTGATATTTTTATATTTTCTTTGGACTAGGATTGATCTTTTTATCATCAGAATAATTTTGTAGTCAAATACTTTTTTATCTTATTCTCATTCATAGAGATTTACCTCAGTTCTTCATTTTTCAGATCTGTGACAATTGAGAAGTGCAGAAATAGCACCTTCGTCCTTGGCCCCGTAGAGACTGCTCTTCACCTCCACAGCTGTGACAACATTAAAGTCATTGCCGTTTGTCATCGTTTGTCCATCTCTTCCACGACAGGCTGCATCTTTCACATTCTGACGCCTACACGCCCACTTATTCTCTCTGGGAACCACACAGTAACTTTTGCCCCTTTCCATACCCATTACCCAATGCTGGAGGACCATATGGCCAGAACTGGCCTTGCTACAGTGCCTAACTATTGGGATAATCCAATGATTGTGTGCAGAGAAAACAGAGACACAAATGTCTTCCGACTCTTACCACCTTGTGAATTCTATGTATTTATTATTCCCTTTGAAATGGAAGGGGACACAACAGAGATACCTGGGGGTCTTCCATCTTCTTATCAGAAAGCACTGGGTCAAAGAGAACAGAAGATACAGATCTGGCAGAAAACTGTGAAGGAGGCTCGTTTGACAAAGTAAGTATTTTCTAGAAGTAATAATTTGTCTTTTATGTAAAACTCCATGGAAAGCAAATTAACCTGCACATATTTATAGCTGTGCTAAAGTAATAAAAAGACAAAGTATGTCTTTGGTTAAGGCTTGTGTTTCAGGTCAGTATTTAAGGCACAGTTTGGTTGGGGAGATGAGAGTGAATGAATACTTAAGTATTAGACTCCCTTTTTCAATGAAGCTTAAGTTTAGTTGGCAGATATAAAGCTTATATGAATAAAAGATCATATATAGAATGTGCCACATAATCTTATGCCTTAAATGGATTGGTTTTAGTTTTTAATTTACTCTTCTACACTATCATGGTGGTTCTCAAACTTGGTCATGTACCAGAATCATCCAAGGGGCTTGTTAAAAATACAGATTTCCTAGCTCCACCACACCGCAGATAGATTCTTCATGCTAGTCCATGGACTAATGCCAGTTTTTTGTCAAAATTTTCCCTAATATATGTTTCCCTAATCCATACAGTGTTTTCAAATAAATCTAAATTTAGTCAATTTAAAGTACTGGTTTTCATTCTGAGATGATTTTCTTCCTACTTTTGAGTACTAACCTGTGTTATTTTTCATAACATGCTGTGGTAGTAGATAGTTATGGTTATTATGTCTACCACAGAGTTTTATTTTAAGAACATTGGTCTTTGACTTCTAGGAGCCAGGGACACACTACCTCGTTTTAGCAATTCAGAAAACATCCATGTGGTAGTTAGGGAAGATTAATGGAAGAAGTAGAATTTGTGTTGCGCCTTGAAGAATGAGTCAAGTTTGGATAGGAAGTGAGGACTGAGCAAAATACTTTTCATAGCACTAGAGGAGCAGATGTGGAAGCAAAAGCAGACCTTAGGTATCCTGGAAATCAATTGCTGAACTAGGATTCTGGGTATGGAATAGTGGTATTTAAGCTTCGATGGTAGATTGAGCCAAGTTATTATAGAATCTTGAATGCCAGGCAGTGAAAGTTAGACTTAAGTGGAATTAAGCCGTATGAGCCATTAAAGGGTTTTGAACAATGGACTGAAGTACAGAAAGCTGTTCATTTATTTGGGAACATTTATGGAATGCCTACAGTATGCAAACTACTTTATTAGATGCCATGGCAGATTTTAAAATGTGTAGGGAAATGTGGTTGCATATGTGAAGATCCGCTGGTTAGATTTGAAAGAGGGAAGTCAGGGTGATATTCCAATGGCCTGGACTAAGAAACTGGACTAGAATGGAGAGAAAGGGGTTGGAGACCAGAAATAGTTTGACAGGAGGCAGGATTCAATGTAAGATTTTGTGAAGAACACAAGAAAATCAAAGATCACTCCAAAAATTGGAGCCCAGTTTAGAAACTTTTGATTAATAAGTTTTCTTCTGGAAAAAATAGCATATGCATCTTGAAATAGTTGGTACACAGAATATAAATAGTTATTGTTTATACAAGTATTTGATATTTAGTCAATGTATTTGTTAGGGATATTAGGAAAAGGGCATTGGGAACACAGTTAGCTCCAAAAGATGAAGGGTTGCTTCTGTAACACTGTCCACTTGAGAGCTGTAGCTAGTTTGAGAAAAGAGTATCAAGTTCTTTCGGGGGATCTTTACAATAAATGCCATATGTCCTGAAGATATCTTGATCATTATGGCCCTTTTCCTTAAGACAGAAAAAGTCTTTAGTAATTGGATTTCATTTTCCTAGCAATTTTTTTTCTGGTTGTCATTATTTTTAGAAAGTGTCAGCCATTCTAAAATGTTTCTGTTTCTGATGATCCAGACTGCTGTTTGATATATAAATAAAAATGATTCTTTTAATTAGACCTTAGTTTTATTAGATTTTAAGGTTAGCGTTCTTTGGATAGCTGTGTCTCTATTGTACTGGAAAATACTCAGACTGAGGAATTAGTACTGACCATGCCCCTTGACTATGTGATATGAGTCTGTCATTTAACTTTTCTGGCTTTTAATTGTATCATATATAAAGTATAAGCATATTTTCCACCTTGTGTGATTGATATGAAGATTTAGTAGGTAATGTGTGTGTGTGTGTGTGTGTGTGTGTGTGTGTGTGTGTGCGCGCGCGCGCCACTGTGTGTAGTGATATGTACTGTACTGTGTTTAGTAGTTATGCATGGGAGACACTCTGTTTAGTGTTTGTGGGACACATCTGGGTAAGATTGTTTACCCAGAATATCTGAGACCTAACCTGTTAGAATGAAGTTTATTCTAAGAGAAGTAGTAATTGAAAAAAAACTTGATCCAGCCCTGGCCAGGTGGCTCAGTCAGTTGGAGTGTCATCCCATGTACCAAAAGGTTGCAAGTTTGATTCCCAGTCAGGGCACATACCTACGTTTTGGGTTCAATCCCCAATTGAAATGTGTGGGAGAGGCAACCAATAGATATTTCTTTCTCACATCGATGTTTCTTTCTCTCTTCCCCCATTCCTCTTTCTTTAGAATCAATAAAAAACAAACAAACATCCTCGGGTGAAGATTTAAAAGAAAAAAAAGACTTGATCCAGCCACAGTAATTTTCTGGATGCATTCTTGTGGCTTTGTTCTCATCATATGGATTAAGGAATGAAATACAGTGTGGGGCAAAAGTAGGTTTACAGTTGTTTTTATAGAAAATAATACAATAAATAATAATATAAGAATAAATTGTGTTTCGAGTACTCACAACTGTAAACCTACTTTTGCCTCACCCTGTATATATACATAGTTACACAGTTGCTACCTATAAAAAAATATAAAGATCATTAACAGTTACAGCTCAAGCTTTATCTGGGAATTCATTGTGATAATGCTGCTATCTTTTGCAAACATTCCACCTGGTTTGTATCTCATGAATTGAGCCACCAAGACATTAATACTACAGACAAGTCATTCTCAGTTTAGCATATCATAGAATAATGATTACCATAATAACAAGTAATATGTATTGAGCACTGACTATGTAGCAAGCACTTTTTTAAGCACCTTCTATGTATTAACTCATTTATTCTTTATAACAGTACCCTATTACAGAAAAGGAAACTGAGAAACAGAGAGATTAAGTAATTTAGCCAAAGCCACACAGGAGCTGGGATTCACAACTAGTCATCCTGGTTCCAGAACCTGGGTTCTTAGTTTCTATTATTTTTTGGGAACTATTGTTATATATATAATACAATATGATGTAATGTAATGTAACATAATACAATATGATCTATATTTATAATGATATTATATAAAAATGATCATTGGAAAAATATCCTTTTAAAGCAAGTTGTTGGAATGCTTCTAGTATTTAGATGCCTAGATTTTCCTTACACCTGTGAAAAGCTTATACACGTGCAGAGTCAGGAATGTGGTATTTAATAAATGTTGAATCTGAATCATTGTGTATTCAGGTAATAAGATCCAGGATAACACTAAAAATAGGAAAAGCACTCAATTTAATTTTGGGAATATAGGAAAACAGAAGAAGTATTGATCAATTTGAAAACAAACTTCCAACACGGTCTTTTTAAAGTGGTTAGATCATATCCTTTCTCTGCTCTGACCCCTCTATGGCTCCCCATCATACTTAGAATAAAATCTAAAATCTTTACCATACCTACCAGCCCTCCTGTCTCATCTTCTGTTATTCTTTTCCATATTTACTCCCCTTCTACCTTACTGCAGTCTTGCTATTACTTAGCCATTGCCCTTTGACCAAAGATCACCAGGAACTAATATGTAGAACAAACCTGGGTTTTATTATTCATTGCAAGTAGGAAGAGGCTTGTGTATCATCTCAGGAAAAGACTGTTAAAAAGAACTTATAATTGGGTTTTGGCTTGTGTTAGGTGGTTTGGGGGAGAGTTCTAGGAAGCGAGGCTTTGTTGTGGGTTGGATGCTATCTGGAAGCAAGAGATTCTATAATTTGGCTTAGTAATTTTTATATTAAAGGCAGGAAGAATAAAGTGGAGCTAAAACTATAATTATAAAGAAGCAGCAGTTACTCATTAGCCAGGAAAGGGTGATGTGTGGTTATTTTTGTGGTTTGGACCACAAAGTGTTTTTGTTTTTTGTCTGGGCTGAGATACGATTATGGAGTGGTCTTGTTCTTGCCTTGATCTATTATCAGCCCACAGTGGCCTTGTCTAATGTTGGTCTTTATGGAATCGTTTATGTTCAAAGCGCGAACACCACGCCAGTCTAGATCCTAGCTACATTAAGGCCTAACTGATAGTAAGCTAGCTCTTGGTTTTCAGGAGTTACTCTTCTCTTATCTTGAATTTGTTAAATATGCTCTCACTTTAGAGCCTATGCACTTTTTGTTTCCTCTGCCTGGAATGTACTTCTCCAGATAATTATTTGCTTAACTCATCATTTCATTCAGACCTCTGTTTAATTGTTATCTTAGAGAGGCTTTCTTTGTTCATTCTTTTTCTAAAATAGCATTTCCAGTACTCTCCATTCCCTTACTCTGCTGCATTTTTCTCAGAGGCACTTACAACTACTTAAGTTCATATCATATATTTATTTTATTTATTACCTGTCTTCTCTACTAGAATATACAGTCGAGCAGGCACATAGACTACCCAGATCACAGTGTGAATGACGCCCTCTCGAGTTATACAGTGCAGACCTGCCTGGACAGCAGCCTTCTCTTCTTTCTTTGCACATTTATCCCCATAACTCAGAACACTACCCAGCATCACGTGGTCCTCAGTAAATATCTGTTTTTGAGTAAATAACCACAAAAAAATATGTAATCATTGATAAGTCTTTACAAAGAGGACATTGTATCTGACCAAATTAATTTTTTTGGGTGGTGGTCCAAAGTACAGAACTGAACAGAACAGTTATTTGCAGAGAACAAATGGGTAGCTAGAAATAATTTAACATTTATTCCATTAACGTGTTTTATAGTCACTTAGAGTAAAATTAATATGAATTAGTGTTTTTACATTCTTTTTGCTCTCAACTGCAATTTTAGGGATCAAAGGAAGCAGTTCCAGGTACTTGTGGAGAACAAGTTTTATGAATGGTTGATTAATACAGGACACCTCCAACAGCTGGACAGCCTTGTGCCCCCTGCAGCAGGTTCCAAACAAGCAGCAGGATAAGACTCCTACGTCAAAACACTGGTAGGCATTTATAATGCAGACCACTTAAAACAAATTACTTTGGGGAAATATGATAAGCATATTAAAAAAACACAGAATATTATGTTACCAACTGTTGCCAAATTTTTTCTACCACTCCCACCAGCATGTACAGACCTTTACATACCCATGTTTGCCACAGTTTATAGTGAGAAGACCAACAAAATATTTAGGTGAGCCTGTTGAGTTATGGGCAAACATAACGGCCAAGTTTTGTCGTTTTGGTCTCTTGCTTGGCAATATTTGTACTGTCCAAAGATACTACTTTCCCTTAAAAGGTCTTAGTTTTATTCCCCTTTTAGAACACATCTTTCTTCTTTCCCATCACCCACCACACCAATTAATAAATAGCTTGCCTTTGTTAATTGCACATGAACCTTAATAAGTTACCAGAATTAATCCAAACAAAGATTTGAATACTGAACTCTAGGAGATCACAGATTCAATGGAGGAGATAGAGACAAATTTAATGGAAATTATTTAACTCAAATATGTAGTAGTTTTTTATAGAAATTAGTATACTTTGCCATTTAAAATATTTTTAAAGACTGACAGAAAAACAAAGGACATAAATAGGTAGAAAAATACAAACACAAAGATGCTCACTTTCACTTAAAATTAAAGAAATATAGGATATTATTTTTCATCTGTCAGATTGGCAAGGATCAAAAACTGATGATATACAACACCGGCAAGACATTTCACGTACCACTGGGGAAAGTCTAAATTTGTGTAACTTCTTTGGAGGATAGTTTGACAAAATCAAAATTAAAAACCCACATATTCTTCGACTTGGTAATTTCACTTCTTAGATATATCTTATAGATACACTCATATATGAGAAGGTCTCTGTAAAAAAATACGATCACTGCAGCGTTGTTTGAAATAGCTGAAGACTGGAAACAACCCAAATGCTTCTCAATAGAGGGCTGGTGCCTAATGAATTGGTGCACTCATGTCATGGAATACATCTTTTAAAAGAATGAAGTATATCTGAATGTGCTGATACTGAATGATTGCTAAGCCAGGGGTGGGAGGTGTGGGGTGAATATGTATGTAAAATGTTCCTTTGTGTGTTTGAAAAAAGAGGATTATCACACATTTATATGCTAATTATATGCCTTAAAATTTCGGAAAAGATATAAAGAAATTAACAGTATTTATCTTTGAGAAGTGAGACTGTGTGTCTAGAGTGGCGAGAAACTTATTTTTAATTTTTATTGAACTATAATTCACTTACATAAAAATCACCTTTCTAAAGTGAAAAATTCAGCTTTTATTATATTCATAGGTTTGTGCAACCATCACCATTAACAAATCCAGAACATTTTCATCACCCTAAAAATAAACTCCATACACATAGACAGTCACTCCCAATTCCTCCAACTGTGGATATCTCCTCTTCCTCCAGTACCTGGCAGCCACTAATCTTTTTGCCTTTTAATTTGTCAAATTCCATTTCATATAAATGGAATTATATAACATGTGGCCTTTGTGTCTGGTTTCACTTAGCATAATGTTTTCAAAGTTCATTCAGGTAGCATGTGTTGGTATGTTATTGCTTTTTATGACTGGATGATAGTCTATTGTATGGATATACCACACTTTGTTTATCTGTTCATCAGTTGATGGACATTTGAGTTGTTTCCACTTTTTAGCTATTGTGAATAATGTTGCTGTGTACTTTTGTGTACAAGTTTTTATGTAGACATGTTTTTATTTTTGTTGGATATATACCTAGAAATAGGTCATGTGTTTCACCTTTGACTAACTGCTCAACTGTTTTCCAGAGCTGTGTACTTATTCTTTATTGTTTACTTTATATATTTTTACATTTCAAAGGTATTACTTTTTATTAAAAAGGAATTTTACAATATTTAGTAAATGCTAAGATTAAGAATCATAAATCTGATAAAGATTATAAGGAAATGGGAAATATGACGGTAAAATTTTAGATTAAACTAATCCCCATAGCCTGCCAAATTTTAAGGTTTATGTATGAATTTCTTTTCTTAAGAAAAAGGAATATAATTAACTTTAAACTTTATGTATTTTATTGCTCCTAATTATCATCTGACCTTGAAGAGTTGTGTGATTTTATAATTACAAGGCTTTTTTCTAATTATTTGCATGAAGGCAATAGAAAATGCAGTTAATTTTAATTTTTCTTTTTATCTTCAGGGCCCTGAAAACATGAGGATGAATGGAAGATGATGTACATCTTTTTTTTTTTTTTTTAATATATCTTTATTGATTTCAGAGAGAGGAAAGGAGAGGGAGAGAGAGAGATAGAAACATCAATGATGAGAGAGTCATTGACCGGCTGCCTAGCCCGCAACCCGGGCATGTGCCCTGACTGGGAATCGAACCCCAACCGCCTAGATCCTAGGTTGACGCTCAACCGCTGAGCCACGCCCGGCCAGGCAATGATGTACATCTTGAAACTAAATTTAGAAGGTGCTCTTGCTGCTTTAAAAGACTTTGGGGCTTTCTCTTCCTATTTAAGACTTTTCCTTGATTTCCATTCCATACTCATTTATTACCATTTCAGTTGAATTTTAGGTAAACTGACTATCATTAATGTACTATTTATAGAACATTAGAAGATTCATCTTTGTGATGCCAAAATGGAAAATTTGATGAAGCTAGTCCCATTGAATATATGTTAATATTAAAGGGATTGAATGTAGATTTACAAGTTAACTTCACATTTTAATTTGTATGATAAAAGGGTTTCATCCTTTCTGGAGTTAAGAGGAGTTCTATAGTTCTTTGTAACTATTTAAAAGGAAATTGCTACTTTTTTCAAAAATAATTGGAAAGAGAGTATGATTGTTGGTATATAAATATAGCAGAGATAGTTTTCTACAAAGATATTTTAGTCCTTAAAGTATGAAACTTAAAACTGTAAAACCTTTATTTTTCATTTTGCTTCAGATTTTCAATAAACAAACTCTAAAAAGTAATTTTCTCCTTTTATAAAAAGATAAAGCTTCACTTTTAACTTTTGAAAAGGTTTCGAATGTTATTCTGTGATATTATATCAAAATAAAGTTTACATTTGATTGGGAAAGCTGTGTTCTTTAAGATAACATACAACAGTAATCAAATTAGTAAAATGAATTTGATTGCTGTTAAACGTTGTTTTATATACTCACTGACCATTTACTTAGTAATTATATCAAAAAAGGGCTTGATCTTTTATTTCTAAAATGAAAATTAAACCTTGGGATGTGTTAATTCTAATTAGGGTTTTCATAGTTTTTATTTTAAGATGAAATGCAAGCGAGCAGAGCATTATCAAATAAATACTGGAGTAATAGAAGTGTGTTTTGTAAATTGCCATTGGTTAATGAAATTAATGGTATTAATTTCTTTAAAGTTGATAAAATTCAGAAAACTGCACATATAACTTAATACTTTGTTCCCTAGAAATCTTCATATCAAGGCACATTTGCCATTTTCTGAATTGACCATAATGTACCTTGGGGGCATTTCATTTATAAAAATATTTGTTGGATACTTGGTTAGTGGAAAGATAAGGAAATTGGACTTTTGAGAAAAATATACTTGACCAGGAAAAGTAAAATGGAGAACAGTTGATTTGTTGTGTTTTGTTGTTTTTTACTGTTGTTTTTTTGAGCATATCTAAGATGTAATATCATTCCTAAAGACAGAGGTATATTTAGTGCCAAATGCTCTCTAAACAGGTCACAATATGATATCATCGCAGAGAAATGCCACTTGGCTTAGCTAAACCTTTGTAAATTCAGGAGTCCTCATAGTAGCTTTCTGTCTGTCAGGCTATGTATGTAGCACCCTTTCTGTGGATTAGAAGTGTATGTGTGTTTTCTGAAAATATTTCTAATTTAAAGAACAGTTGCAAGAACCTGAATTTCTACATAGCCTTTGTCTAGATTTGCCATGTGTTAACATTTTGCACATTCACTTTACCACTCTCTATATACTATTATTACTTTATTTTTGCTCAGTGATTTGAGAGTAGGTTGCAAACATCTTGGACCTTTACTCCTAATTACATTAGCGTGTATTTAATAAAAACACAGACATTCTTTTACTTAGCTACAGTGATTAAATTAGTGAATAATACAGTGATTAAAATTAGGAAGTTTAACATTGGTACAATAGTATTGTCTAATTTACGGTTTATATTAAAATTTTTTCTAATTGTTTCAAAGATGTCCTTTGTTGTGACTTTTTATTCAAACACAAGATCATGCATTGCCTTTAGCTATGTAAGTTATGTTGCTTTGTACCATGTCAGTTCTGTTCAGAAATAGAGGATATCCTTTTGACTCATCTCCTGCAAGTTTTATGAAAGAAAAAAAAACACATTTGGGATTTCAAGGTGGCTGATTTCTAGAAAATCAAACTGCCCGGGTAAGAGGACCATTTTCATTTTGAAAACTTTGGCTGAGTTTTGGTGTCTTGACTCAGCAAAGTCTATAGTACAGCAAGGCTTTGTAAGCATTAAAGTGGGTACTGAAGCCTTCCTTTATTTCATAATCCCAATTGTTTTTCTAGAAACCATCAATAGTTTCTAAATGACTGACTCAATTTTTGGATCCTATTCTCATGACCAAGCAAATGTTTGATTTGAAACCAGCTCAGTATAAATGTCTTTGAACCTCTAGCTCTGTAGCTATTCCTGGATTTCAGCACTGGGGAAACCAGTCTATGCACCAAAAATGTCTAAAACTGGAAGCAAGGTGAGTAAATGGTTGTGCTGATTTTTAGCTTACCCACTTTCTTTTCACCTAATGACACATTGAAAGAAACTTGGAGAAAAGCTACTTTGCCTGGAGGTGAGTATGATAGTGGTTAGAAGGTTGGAATTAGGAGAGGTTAAGAAATGCTTATTGTATTTTCTACTCTAACAGAATTACCAAACAGTTTGTTAAGGGTTAGGGTTAGTATGTTGAGTAACATGTAAATATGATTTCTGTCTTCTAGCAACTAATATTCCATGAACTTCCACAGGAATAGGACATGCTGATTGGATGATTATATGAAGTAGAAATCTTTTGGTATTCAATGAAAATTTTATGAAATTTAGCCTCAACCATTAATATTTTAAAAGCCAAGGTGGATGGAACAATCAAGTGAATTAAATCCTACATATCCTCTTCATTCAAGTAGTTACTCTTACCCCTTCCCCCAAATCAAGTGCTTGCTAAGTTAGGAAAACTGCCTTGAAATATTTGATTCACAGTTGGACTGGCTATTGATTCCTCAGGCAGAGTTTTGGGAATGGGAATATACTTTCATTCACTTTTTAGCTCTTCCACTGGCCACTGTCTAAAACAAAGCCATTGGTGCCTGATTTTCACCCCTGACTTATTACTTTGAAAATTTCCAAACCCATTGAATCTTAAAAGAAGAAGAAAGAAATGGTGAATGAATACTCATATATCCTTTACTTACATTCTTCAGTTGTTAACATTTTCCCCTATTTTGTCTCTTCTGTCTTTTTTTATTAAACCATTTGAAAATAGCAATCTTAATACTTCTGCCTTCAATATTTAGGCATATATCTCCTAAAAACAAGGGCATTCCCCTGTGCAAACATAATATCATTATCACATCCCCCAAATTTATCATAATACCTAATATTCAGACTATATTCAAATTTCCCCCTATTGCTCTCAAAAATGTGCCCATGGCTGGCTTTTCCTCTGATGTAGGATCCAACCAAGGATTATGCATTGCATTTGGTTGTCATATTTCTTTAGCCTCTTTAAAAAAAATTTTTTATTATTATTTTATATAGCGAGAGAACAGAGAGAAACATCAAGTTTTGTTCCACTTATTCATTCACCGGTTGACTTTTGTATGTGCCCTGACTGGGGATCAAACCTGAAACCTTGGCATATCAGGACAACACTCTACCCAGCTTAGCTACCCAGCCAGGGATCTTTTTTTTCCTTTAGCCTCTTTTATATTGAACAGTCCCTTTGCCTTTTTGGTGGTTGTTTCTTGAGACATTGACATTTTTCAAAGTCCAGAACAGCTGTCTTGTAGAAATTCCTGAAAGCTGGATTTGTCTAATTGTTTTCACATGTTTAGATTCCAACTAACCATCTTTGGCAAGAAAGCTACATAGGCAATGTCAAGGACTTCCCATTGCATCATTTTAGGGAGCACCTGTTAATTTGTTCCAGAATTGGTTAGTGCCTGATTTGTTTTTCCACTTAGAAAATAGAACTAGTAATCATTCTTGTCATTCAGAAGGTTTGAGGAGAAAAATGAGACAGTGTCTTTAGTGCTCTGAGGTTCTTAAAAATATGCCATGCACATCCCACTGAAAAGAATTTGAAGTCCTTAGAAGGATATCCATGTGGCTTGAGGGAAGGCTGTTACAGAACCATCTTAGATGAAAACATCCCTGCTTTCAGAGATTTCCAAAGTAGTAATGGTGTGCTCTCTTCTATTTCTTGTAGCTGGCCTTTTGCTTAACTAAATTTTCTTTGCTAGACCAAAGAAGATAGTATCTCTTACTCTTTCTCATTACTTCTCCCTTTCCCACTCTTACTAGCAGTTTAATCAGAGGAGTTAAGGGCTTGGCAAAAAGAATGTATTATGTTTGCTTTTGTTACCTCTGGAATACTTGAGACACCTTTCTGCTATATTGTAATAGTACTCTTTAAAAAAACAAAACAAAACTTAAAAATGAGAGGAATTGTGAAATAATTTCTAGGCAAGTATTCTGCACATTTCTTAGCCTTCTTTGCAGCTCTCTACACCCCCTCCCCCCAAGAGTTAAAACCTTCCCTCAGCTGCCCATAGAGTAAATTTCGTTGTCCTACAAATGGAAAGTGAGTAGCTATGCAACATTCTCTGGGCCCTGAGATTTGGAAGGTCTCCCACTGAAGGGGAGCTTGGTCCTGGAGCTCACTAATGGTTCCACGGCAACATTAGTGCTTTGTTTCAATCTTGAGATGGTTGGCTGTTCTGCTGGGAAGGTGGACAGCAAGGTGACCTTGTAGAACATCTTGGATATTTTCATTTCTCAGCTACTGATGTCAGACCCATGTGCGGATGGCAGTAAGTGTGAGAAACAATGAAGGGAAATAGATGATACTAACCTAATTTCCCATAACATAGTCTCTTTTTTTCTGATTAGGTGGCCAAAAACCAAAGGTAAGTTGAATTAAGAACTTTGGATCTATCTATTCTTAGAAAAGTTACCTTTATTTTCCTAAAGATCTTTCCACAGGTTTTGGGAAAAGCCCCTCAGACTCAGGATCAGTGTTAATTCCATTTCTAAGAGAGTAAATGCTGTATGTCGAACAGAGATAGCTGTGCAGGTAGGAAGACAGCAAAGGGAGAGAGAAAGTAAAATAAAATGAACCAGATTACTAACCAGGAATTTGCACTGCAGTCCTCTTGTTTGCCTGCAACAATTTGCACTGCAGTCCACTTGTATGCATGCAAGACATTAAACTAAGTGCTTAATGGGCATTCTCCCATTGGACCCTCAGGGCAACCCTGTGCAGTAGATATTGTTACTCAGTTTTACAAATGAAGAGACTGAGCCTCAGATTCAATGGCCTGTCCAAGGTCACAGAGACAGTAACTAGTGGTGCTGTGATTTTGGTTTTTTCATCTGTAAACGGGCATCCTGCAGCTCTAAATATGTGCTGTGCTAAAATGGGAAAGGGCACTGGAAGAGATAAATTTGGAAACGGGAGAAAAGAGATAAAATAGATGATTTAGAGGTGGAAAGGAGTAAGGAAGCTTTTAGAAAACTTCTGAAATTGCTGGCTTATATTAGAGCACTTTTGTTTTTCCATTTTAAGTCTGAATAGAAGAGTTGAAAGAAATGGGAAAGGTAAGGAGGGGGGATTAAGATAGAAGGAAATAATTATTAATAGGGAACTATCTAGAAGGAATCACATGGGGTGGAAGAGAAAGGTTTATGCCCATTTGTGAGTCATTCTTGGTTTCTTCCTGTCCTTCATTCTCTACATCTAATTAGTCACCAAATCCTAAATTTGTTTTAACTGTTTCCTCATCATCATTCACATTGTAGTTGCCTTTCCATTGGCCCTCATCACTCACCTTGCCCATAGCAACCATCTATTAACAGAAACATGTCCCACATAATCACCAAAGGGACTCTAGCATGGCTCCTGTGTCTCTTTTCTGGCTTTGTTTCCTAATTCTTCACAAATGCTCAGTATGTACCAGGTTTAATGAACTACTGGTCCCTACGATGGGTCATGATCTTTCATTCCTTTGAACAGGCGATCCTTTTCTCTTTGCCTCTGGAAAACCCCTTCAAGCCTCACCTCAAATGTCCTCTCCAGACTGCTTGGCTCTGCTCCTTTCATGGCGTTCTCTTTTTAAACCAATAGAGGAAATTAGCCACAAGGTGGCAGCATAACGCCAAATAATTAATTTATTGAGTCAGTGACCCCTGTGATTTCAGTTTTAAATTATAACCTAGCATTGATCTTGGATTGCAGAATTATAGAAGAGTGGACAAACTCTAGCATTTGTCAGACATGGTTTCATGAAGCCCTAGGAATTTCTAGGAACTCCATCTACTGTTTCAACCAGAAAAGCTCTGAGTTTTATTTTACAGTCAAGCCTTCCAATGTAGTCTATTCCTTTCATTGACAAACGGGAGATTGGAGCTGAGAGATGGTTTGGCTAAGGTAGTAGTGCTGATTATGGAGATGCAGCTCTAGAGCCCAGGTTTATTATTTCTGGTTTCTCAGGGCTGCGTGTTTTCTAGGGCCATCACAGATCTCAGGGTGTACCCCAAGCATTCTGTTAGAAACTGGGTAGGAGCTTGAAACAAAGAATACAGCTTGCCTTGTATTGTCACTGTGCAACAATTCTGTTGGCAATAAAATCATAATACAGAACATATCTTACATTTTCATGTGCGTCTGCTTGATACCCATCTAAAATAAGCTTTCTAAAACTAAGATCTATGTTTAATTTTTCCTACATATCTTCCACATCACCTAGAATGAATGTCTGCATCTGAGGGTGTGTCAGGCGTTGGGCACAGGGGTTCTTAGCTCAAATAAGGTTTGGTCTTCGGCCTTGGAAGAAGTCTACAAGGAGTCTGGTGAGAGAGACAGACATATTAGTTGATAACTCATTATATAACGTGGTAAGTACAGTGAGCTGTGGAAACAAAAAGGAGGAAGCAATGAGCTTGAGTCTGAAATTGCTGGCTTGTATTAGAGCACTTTTTGTTTTTCATTTTAAGCCTTCAGAAAGTACTCATACCTATTGTTGACAACCAAAGTTGTCTGCCAGAATGTAAATGTTATAAGGTGAGGTAGAGCAAAATAGAGGAGGAAGGAATTTCTGAAGTGGGGAATATGTTCTTAATTTTTATTTTATGTATGAATACTGCCACCCAACTCCTCAGTTCTCTTTGTTTGCCCTGTACTTCAGATTACTTTCTATGAAGACAAAAATTTTCAAGGCCGCCACTATGACTGTGATTGCGACTGTGCAGATTTCCACATGTACCTGAATCGCTGCAACTCCATCAGAGTGGAAGGGGGCACCTGGGCTGTGTATGAAAGGCCCAACTTTGCTGGGTACATGTACATCTTACCTCGGGGCGAGTACCCTGAATACCAGCATTGGATGGGCCTCAACGACCGCCTGGGCTCCTGCAGAGCTGTTCATCTGGTGAGTCTGGTGGTGCTGGCTCTCTCCTCCCCACAGCCTTTTTTTTTTTTTTTTTGGCATTTGCTTGAAAGCTTTTTTGAGGTTTTTCTACCTCTTAATGGGGAGCTGTCTTTTTTAGCTGTGGAGGCTTAAATTAAATCTTAGGTCAGTTCATCACAAGACTGAATACACTAATTATTTCCGTAGCACTTTACCCCTTGAGGATTTTAAGGAATTAAGTTTTTCTTATTGAAAGTCAGCTGTTTCAGTCAGTGCACAGTGGGGATGGGAGTTCAGATCATCTAGATTTCAAGATGATGGTTCTGGCCATGCTGTTCTCTGAGGCTGTGGCCTGTTGGGTGGTTTCCATAATGGTTACTGTTCATTTCCTCCTGTGTTTTTTCAGTCTGGTGGAGGCCAGTATAAGCTGCAGATCTTTGAGAAAGGAGATTTTAATGGTCAGATGTACGAGACCACTGAAGACTGTCCTTCCATCCTGGAGCAGTTTCACATGCGAGAGGTGCACTCCTGTAAGGTGCTGCAGGGTGCCTGGATTTTCTACGAGCTACCCAACTATCGCGGCCGGCAGTACCTCCTGGACAAGAAGGAGTACCGGAAGCCCGTCGAGTGGGGCGCAGCTTCCCCAGCTGTCCAGTCTTTCCGCCGCGTTGTGGAGTAATGACATGGATGGGGGCCTTAAGCTTCTTTCTGGGGGCCAAACCCTGGCTGGCCTGGTCATCCAAATAGGCGTCATAAATAAAACAATTGGCATGCATCCGCTGTTGACTGTGATGTGTCTCCTTAAACACTCTTAGGGATCAATAAAACAGTACCCACCAGAGTGGAAAGTTACACAAAGCAACTGACTCAAAATGGGACTGCATGAAAAGTCTAGAAAGTCATACCACCACATAGTGGTTCTTTTGCTTACGTTTTGTGTTAGTTCACAGGCGCAATAATAATAGCTGCCATTCATGGAGCTCTTTCATTATTCCCTTTTCCCTTCCCAACAGTCCTGTAAGAGAGGTGGTTCATCTGCATTTTACAAATAAGGAAACTGAAGCTTGGAGAAATTAAAAATGCCCAAGTTCACCAGCTGGTGAATGAAGGGACCAGGATATTTATGATTCCAAAAACCTGTTCTTTTTTCTTTATTTCTAACTCATTCATTGGACATATTGGCTGGGGATCTGTGTGCATAATGTGAGTACACAACCCTGGGGTAGAATACCTATCAAGAACAGCCAGTGAAAACAGGGCTATGACGAGAGCAGCAATGCCGTAAGTCCCTTTAAGTTCTTTACGATCCAGAGATTCCTGTGCCAGTTACTGCTCAACCCTTAAGTTCAGTTTTTCTGTAAAAAGAAAGGACATGTTAAACAATTTGTCCCTACTTTACAATAGTTGAAATAGAGTCTTATTGAGATTTTATTTAATCTTGAAGGAAATAGGGCATCACTAGGAATATTTAGTGAGTGTCCTACTGAACCCGGGGATATTCTGGGTGCACCTGTCTTTTAAAAGATGGCAAAGCTCGTGACTCCTAGGAGTTTTTCCTAGAAAGGACACATTAAAATAGCCAAGGACCCTCCCTTTGTGTAGACTTCAGTCTGTACTCTGGTGTGTAGCACACACTCTCCCCTGAATACTTTTATTCATTTTGTTAACTTGCTCTGCCTTTTGTCATTTCTTTGTTTTGAGTGAAGGACTTTGAAAAATTTGTGTGACAGTGAGGGAGGAAGACACAGTAACCTGAGCAGGAGGAATGGGAGGTCACTTGCCAGCTGCAGAGAGCTCTGGACCTTGTCAACCTTCCATGAAGATAACTTTCCTTATCTACAAAATGAGGGAGTTGGACCAAATGCTTAAGTCCCATCAAACATAAACATTCTAATTCTCTGAAGGCCAGGAGGATGCTGAAAGACTAGCTGATGTCTAAAGACAACTAACACCTATTTTTAGAGGCACAGTTTCTGAGAATGACCTCAGAGATCCAGGCTACTGAGGCTGTGGTAACAGTGAGTTACTGCCAGCCTCTCCCCTCAGATTGACTGCTGCTGTGTTCCAGTCCTCGGTGAGTTGGTCACAGTCTGTTCAAAACAACCAGAAAAGCAGCCCTGGCAGCAGGATAGGGAAACAGGCATTAGGATGACTAACGACAGTGTCAGAGAAGGAGAAGATGGCTTTTGACAGAGAAAACAATGATCATCTGGGGATGGTTTATGCCTCTGGGTTCATGCCCTGATCCAGAAAGAGTTTGTGACCATTCTCCCCAGCTGTGGACACATCAATCAACTTGCACTTAAAAGGAATTTTAGTAGCAATTGATATTAGAGTCAAAACCATCTTGTGTCCTTACCTGTTCGTCAGTCCAGCTCTGGTGGAACATTCTGCTGTTAGAGCCAGGAGCCCGAGTCTACCCTTCAAGCACACCCAGGAAAACACCTGGGGTGTTACTCAGAAGTATTCTCTCTCTCTGCTTTCTGTGGTTTTGCTGCTCTAAAATGGGGGAGGGAGGTGTCTCAACAAAATAGGACGATGGCTCACTTAAACCACTTTAGTGCTGTTTCCATTCTGAGGATTCCTGGGAGACAAGTCTTTGAATATTCGTCAAATATAAAGCCCACTTCCTCAAAATATAAAATTAGGGGCTCCTATTTAAAGCCTTTACAGTAGTGGAATCTAAAAAAACAAAACAAAGAAACTCACAGATACAGAGAATTGTTGATGGTTGCCAAAGACGCGGGGGGAAAGGACTTGGGAAGGGGGAGGGGGGTTAAATGTGACCAGTTATTTGTTCCTTTACTGAAGGAAAATAAAATTTTTAAATAAAAAAATAAAGCTCCATTGTAGGGTCGTCAGATTAAATACAGGACAGTATTAGTAAATCCCGAGTCAGACATAAATATAAACACAGTATAAGTATACCCCAAGTATTGGATGGGACATACACTAAAAGATTATTTGTCATTTGTCTGAAATATAAATTTATTTGCATCCTGTATTTCTATTTGCTAAATCTCTCATCCCTATACATAAAGGACAAGGCAAAGGAGTGACACGGGGCTAAAAGCTCAGGGGTGGTGCAGGCTGTGGAAGCTGGGGACACATGCCCTACAGAGAGCATTTAAATATGTTTTAAAAAGCACTGTGAGCCTACAAGATGTGTCTGCAGCTGGATTTGGTCTATGGACCCTCAGTCCCCCATCTTGTGGGAGAACTCTGAACATCAGAAAATGTTCCTTTCATTGAGTCAAAATCTGCTCAACCTCTATTCTAGTTAGGCTTTTCATCTAATTCTTCATTTCCAAGATAGCCCTGTAGGTATTTAAAGGTGCCTCTTGTTTGCCTCCAAACTCTCATTTCTAGGTGGAACAATTCCTATTCCTTCCACTGTTTCTCTCTTGATGTGGTTGTTTCCCAGACTCTTCACCATCCTGATGCCTCCCTTTTTGCTGATTGCACCCTCCTTTCTTAGAAATATACTGTTCTTGACTAAGCTCAGCTCTCCTCGCACCTGATAATGGGCCTGGCCACCCTTTCCTAAGAACTAGCATTCCAGTTCAAGGAGAAAGTTCCCTTCCCCTCTGGAGAGTTAGAAATGGATTCAAATCCTGTCACTTCCACATGTTAGCTCTAAGTCACGCAATCTAATATGTATAACATCAAATTCCTTATCTGTAAAGCAAAGACAACACTGCTCTGTGGGCTTTAAAACAGATAATGTATGAAGAATACATTATTATTATTCTTCATACAATTATTATTTATAGTAGTTATATTCTATAAAGACTGCGAACACGAATAGTGAATACTGAATCATTGCTCCTAGAGGAAATATAGGGTTAGGTGCCTGCGAGCCTCTGGTCACAACATTTTTGGGAACCAATCAATATATAACCTTCTTTAATTTAATTTTTAATTTTTTAAACTTCCAAAATATTTATTTATGGAGGCCTAGCTGTTAGTCAGAAATTTTCTCTAGGCACTAGGAATAAAGGGGATGACTAAGATACTATTTCTACCATGTTCTATGTCCCTTTATCAATGAGTTCCAACTCTAGCTAAAAACACCCTCCACACAGGTTATACATAACCTTTTAAAATATGTGTTTCTATTTAAAGACATCTTAATATATTGTTGATTCATTAACATTGAACCCATGGCCAACTCATACCTGAATGAAACTTATCTAACACACAGATTTTCTCTGTAAGGCACATTGCAGCCTTCTTGTGCTAAGAAACACCGAACAGCACTTGAGCACTACACTGAGGGTCTTCTCATACAGCAAAATCTCCAAGCAAAGGAAAACAATGCAAAACACATAACACTAAACAGACTGCAAAAAAAGGTACTTGTTTACAGTATGAGAGCTCAAACCAGTGGCCGAGCGTTTGTTTGACCTCAGCTGGGAACATATACATTGGGAGGCTCAAACTTTTTGCTGCTCTGCTCATTTTGTGAATTACCTTAAAAACACCATGAGTAGTGATTTGGGGATTACGAATACATTTTAGTGAGTGGGCAAATTCACAAGTATAAAATCTGTGAATAATGAAGATGAACTGTACTTTACCACCAAGGTTAACACCATTCCTTTGTACTTAAGTACCTCTCTTGGCAATTTTTTTTGTTTTTGCTTAGTTTACTTGTTTAGTTTTTTGTTTTTTTTTTGGTTTTTTTTTTGCTGTTGTTGTTGATCCTCACAGAAGATATTTTTTCCATTGGTATTTAGAGAGTAGAAGTGAGGGAGGGTGGGGGGGGAGAGAGAGAGAGAGAGAGAAACCTCAGTGTGAGAGAGACACATTGATTGGATGTGCTCTAACCACTGAGCAAGGCTACTTGTTTAGCTTTTTTATATCTCTTTATATTCCCCAGTTGTTTTCAGAAAAGTATCTGCATTTTTGGTAGATGTTTCATAGTTGGGAAGAAATACATCAGAATCACCCAGCCCATCCCACTGCCTTAACAACAGCCACATTTTTATAGGAGCCTGGACTCCACTTAGCTCTTTCATTCTCCTCTCTTCTGGTTCTAGGTACCACCAGTTTCCAAGGTCAGTAGGGTTGTCTCTAGTGTTCACACAACCCCTCCTTGTTTTCTAGCTTCTACTTAGTCTCTCTTACCTGGGGCCTATCAGGTGACAGAAGGCAGTGAATCGCCAAGCTCTCCTTCTAGCCCTCTGGCTTGACCACCCTTTGGTACACACAGGAAAGAAGGATTCCTGTGGTGTGATTTTAAAGCAAGGGAAACCTCTCTGTCCACAGACACCTCCCACCTCTACCTCTTCACTCAAGCTTCAAACTTCAAAATCAGGGAATTTTAGAACTGGAGGGGCTGGGTGCTTCCCACATACCATAATAATATGGTGAGATGGGGCTTACTAACCCCAGTTTACAGACAAGGAGCTAAGGCTCCAAGAGGCTAAACAAGTTTTCCAAGGCCACTGGTCCCAAACCTCTTGCTCTTTCCCTGCACCATGAAGCTTCTGCTTCTCACCCTTCAGAAGACAGAACCATGGTACCTGTCAGTCATAGCATGAGCTACTCCTTTTTAAATAGCTTTATTGAGATATAATCCGCATACCACACAATTCACCTATTTAAATTGTACAACTCATTGGTTTTTAGTATGTTCACAGATAAGTGCAACCATCACCTCAGTCAATTTTACAAATTTTCCATCACCTCAAAAAGAAACCCTGTACCTTTTAGGGATCTCCACCTATCTCCCACCCCTCCCCTAGCCCTGAGTAATCACTCATCTACTTTCTGTATGTGTGTGTGTATATGTAATATATATATATGTATATACATACATATATATACATATACATACATATACATATATATATGTATATATATACACATATATATATGGTTATCCTTGACAATTCATGAAATGAAGTCATATATTATGTGTTCTTTTGTGACTGACTTCTTTCACTTAGTAAAATGATTTCAAAGTTCATCCATGTTGTAGCTGTACCCATGTTTCATTCCTTTTCATGGACAAATAATATTCCACTGTATGGACAGCCTATGTTTTATTTATTCATTCATCAGTTGATGGACATTTGAATTGTTTTCCCCTTTTGACTATTACGAATATTATGGCGATAAGCAAGGTTTTATGTGGACATCTGTTTTCATTTCTCTTGAGTATATACTTAGAAGTGCAAATGCCGGGAGCTTGAGCTGTTTCTCCCTAAATGCATGTGCGGCCTTAAAGCCACAGAGACCTAGGTTCAATTCTAACTCTCTTACTTTCTAGTTGCAAGATTTCAGGCAACTATACCTCTCTTAGTCTGAGTCTTCTCATATGTAAAATAGAAAGAATTATACCTACTTCTACTTCTCAGGGGTCTTATTGGCTTTAGATGAAATAATAAGGGAAAATTCATAGCCCAGTGAACTACCCAAAGGGGCAGATACTCAATAAAGACAGCTATTCTAAAATCTCCTAAATGTGGAATCCCTGCAGGAGGAGGCATAAGAGCAGTCACTGGTGCTGAAAAGGTTGGAAACCAGTGGGCCAGTTGTCTCTCCAGCCCCTCCCCAGTTTAATGATCAGTAACTGGGGTGTCTCTAAATGACTCATGAGATGCTGTCTGGGAGCAGATGGAGGGGGCAGGGAGTGGAGGCGAAGCAGCGGTGGGGGCTACAGGAGAGCCAGAGAGCTCTGTGCAGCAGAGGGAAGTAGCTATTGCACAGAAAGCAGAAGTTAATTTCTCTCACTTCATTTCTGCCAGGTCTGTGCTGCCCCCGTGGTCTTCTCTTCTCTCTGCTAAATGATCTCATTTCCTTTCACTTTAGTGAAAATGGTTTCCCATTTCCCCAGCACCAGTGCCACCCCTTGTGAGTCAGCAACCAACTGGCTCAAAACCCTGGTTCAATGGCTCTGGAATTGATTAGCTCTGGGGAAAATCCTGCCAGCAATTTGCCCCTTGGGAGCACAGTGGGCAGAGATTTGTTCCCATTGTTCACGCCACACCTCCTGGAACAGGCCACATTAGCCTGTCCACTGAACCGTGGGGCCAGACAATGGTGGCCTGGCTGTGGTGCTGACCTCCACGGTTTCTCAGTACACGCTGGACAGCTTGCCCTGGCTCACTGTCAACCTCATGACCCTGACTAGGCTGCTGCTCCAGCATCCAGGGCTCAGAACAGAAAGAGAAATCTTTAGACTGTGTTCCTGTGAGTAGGAGGAGGGGGAAGGGGGCTCAGCAGGTTGGTTATAAACTAGAAATAAAAAGTATCTCAATCACTAACAAAGTTTTTGTGCCTCCACCACAGGCAGAGGCATTGGCAGTTTCCAGGGAGTCGAATTTTTATGCCACCTTGGCTGTGTCTTACAGCCTCTCAGGAGCAGCTCACATTTGCCCGGCTGTACCATTTCAAAGTTTATAAAGCTCTCTCATATACAATACTTCACTTGACCCTCACTGTGGTTATGTGAGAAAAGACAGTTCTTGTTATTCACATTTTACATATGAATGAAGTGAGTCACTGAAAGGCTTGGTGGCTTTAGGGGGGATCACACACTTCTAGACCTCCATAGTTAAGAGCAGCTCTCTGGTGTTGCAGGTGTTCATGCCAAAAGTCTTCTCCATGATATGACAATTTAAAAAAGCCACTTTTGTCATTTGTATCACAAGTCTAAGGCTCCGTTCAGAGTAAGTGACTCCTAGGCTAGAGTGCTAGACTGGGGAGGACTGTGTGAGGACCTGTGAGGACGCATCAGGAAGACAAATAGAAATGCCTTTTGTTTACCCATCATTTCGTATTGTCTCTTACGCTTTTGCCCTCTGTTTTTCTGGTTTCCAGCTGGGCCCTCCCATAATGAAAAGACACATATGGCAGATCTACCAAGCAAATGGGGGCTTGATGGCTTCTCCTTCAAGTACACTCCCTTATAAGAAAATCCATTCCATGAAAATTTTCAAATTTGCGAAACAGGTAAGTTAAGGGGAGAAATATTCATTTTCCAATGACTAGCTATAGGACTTTTTTAAAATGCACATTTAAAATTTTAACAAAAATGCAATTTTCATAGAAGGTTTACTATCAAAGAGTTCTCTCTCTCTCGGGTTTGATAATCAATTGAGTGAAAGACAATCACAAGAGAGGGTCATATGGGCTAAAATGACCCCTAGACCAGGGAAGAGGGAGAAAAGCACAACCTCTGTCCTGGAAAACCAAAGAAAGAGGGTCTGATTGATTTACCTCTTTACTTACTTGGGGTAAACTTTACTAAGGTAAAATTTACAAACTATAAAATTCATCTTCCTCAAGTGTTTGATTTGATGACTTTTCACAAACCTATACAGTTGTATAACAACCAGCACAATCAAGATATAGAACATTTTCATCACCCAATCACCTTCCCTCATGTCTCTTTGATGTTCATCACTTCCCCTCTTCCTGCTCTGGCCACCACTGATTTGTCTTCTCCCCATAGCTCACCTTTTCCAAAATGTCATATAGGTGGAATCTTGCAGTATATAGCATTCAGTGCCTGGCTTCTTTCACTTACCGTGATGTTTTTGAGTGCTTTTTGAGTTACTTCTTACATTTTGTTACATATATTAGTAGTTTATTCTTTTTTTTTATTACTGACTGGTGTTCAATTGTATGTATGTAGCACATTGTGTTTTACCATCTACCATTTGAAGGAGATTGGTTTGTTTCCAGAAGTTCTGCTTTGTTTATAGCTGTTTCAAATCACCCAAAGTAAGGATCTAGCCAGAGAAGTTTCCACAAGAGAACTATGCTCTTTCCCTTCTCTCTACACGGGTGATGTGGTTTGGGGAGGTGCTTAGAACTGCCTGGAAATCCTGAGTTGGCAAAATAACATACAGGGAGGGAGACTGGCCTGCTTGCCCTGGCTTTCTGGGGACTTTGAATGTGTCAGTCTCTGTCCTGGGTTCAGAGTGTCTAGTCACAGCTGGTGGTCCTAGGCTCAGGTCCAGCCTGTGTCCCAGACCAGACCAGCAGATGTGAGCGGCCCCTCAGCCCCACAGGTGCAGGCTGAGCCAAGGGAAATGCAAGGGTGATGCCTGGGAATGGGTTGGGAGGCCCTGGCTAGGAATGCAGGCCAGCTGTGGGAATAGCTTAATTTATAGTTACTAAATGTTTAGTCATCTGCTATAGGGGCCTCCATTTCAACACTTGCTGCACACCCACAAAGGTTGTGAGGGGCCGCTCCTGGCTGTAACTGGAGAGGCACCTGGGAGCTGCATCCTACACCCATAAGCAAAGGATTACACCACCACCAGAGGCCCTCTAGTGGTCTGGAGGAGTAAAGTCGAGTCTGTATCTAAAGGGACCTATTCTGCTCCAGCGTAGCTTCTACACCGGGAGAATCTCACCTCATTACTCCATCTGGTCCCCTGACTGACAGCTGCTGTCAGGCCAGGAGAAAACAATCTGTGCTTCGCGGTCCTTCTAGTGCCACAGTCAACTCCCCCACCCACGCCCCACAGCAGCTGTTTCCTCCTCACTCTCCACATGCCCCCCCCACCCCAGCCCCTGCACACTACAGGCTGGTCTCTACAGATACCTCAGCCTTCTACTTAATGCAAAAAAGAAAGACTAAGACTAGAAGGCCAGCATGATCTCAGCCACCCCACCCAAGAACATTTTTTTCTGTCTCTAAAATATTAGGTTTCCCTGACATTTTGCTCTGTGTCTTTCTCCCACCAGACTCATCGATGGGTTTCTCTTCTCTCTCCATATACATGATTCCCAAATCATGACTCCAGGGCCACACTCTCTCCCGAGCTTCAGAACCCAGCCACCATCGTATCTTCACCCTCTTATCTTCCATATTCAGTTGGTTACAAAATCCTGTCCCACCCATGCTCCAAGCATTTCTCAAAGCTGTTGTTTCTGCTCCACGTCCCTGCATTGTGCTTCTGCTTGTGTCCTTGATGTATTCTTGCCCCAGGCCTCCCAGCCTTCTCTCACTCCCCTCCAATCCATCAGCCTAACTGCTTTCAGAGTATTCTCTTTAAAACATAGTTGTGATTGTATATACTGAGTTGTAGTTGTCTATCCATGTTTCTCTTCCTCTTTAGACAGTGGACTCCTTGAGGTCAAGCACTGTGTCTTGCCAGTACTGGTGGGCTAGAACTTAGGAGAAAGATTTCTCTTGAAGACCTAAACGTAAGCATACCTTGTCAAGGATCACAGCAGAGATCCTCAAAGTCATCTTAAGGAGACAGAAAGGCTCCCCATCCTCCATGTTCTACTGTATTCTGATTGAAAGCAAGACGTTCCTTATGTGTGGACACAAACTATCCAAGAAAAGTCAAGTCCTAGGACAAATATTGGGTGAGTAGGTGAGTATGTCCTAATGCTGCCTTTGGAAGAGGAAGCCTGGGCTGGTACCTTCTGATTTCATAGTTCCAAGGGCAGGAGCAAGTAGGCAGCATGCTTACAGTGGATTCATGAGTTGACAGCTATCAGACACAAGTCCTGTAACTCCACTCAGTCTTTTTTTAAATTTTTAAAAAGTTTTCAATTACAGTTGACATACAATATTATATTAGTTTCAGGTGTACAACATAGTGATTAGACATTTATATAACTTACAGAGTGATCCCCCCAATAAGTCTGGGACCCATCTGACACTATACATAGTTTTTACAACATTATTGACTATATTCCCTATGCTGTACTTCAGATCTCCATGACTGTTCTTATAACTGACAATTTGTACTTCTTAATCTCTTCACCTTTTCACCCATCCCTCCACTCCCCAATTTGTTCTCTGTATATGTAAGTTAGTTTCTGTTATGTCAGTTTGTTTATTTTGTTTTTTAAGTTCCACATATAAGTGAAATCATACGGCATTTGTCTTTCTCTGTCTGACTTCTTTCACTTAGCATAATACCCTCTAGGTCCATTCATGTTGTCACAAATGACAAGATTTCATTCCTTTTTATGGCTGAGCAATATTCCATTAAATATATGTACCACATCTCCTTTATCCAATTGTCTATCAATGAATACTTAGGTTGCTCTCATATCTTGACTCTCATGTTTTTCAGATAACCTTCTGATTCTGACTTGGCTTCTAAGTAACATGTTTGCTGTTGGTCATAGGGCTCAAGGGTTCTGCTTCCTCTGGTAGTTATTCCTCATTATATTTATAATAACCAACTGAGGTGGGTCCATCTTCACTGTGCTGACAGAGCTGGTTTCTGTGCTTACAAGTCTGAGAGACGGATCTTGGACTTGGACAACTTTACCAAAGCAGTGAAAAATATTCTGGGAAAACGTGGGCCATAGACAGCATCCCCAGGAGGTGACACATCCATGGAATGGTGTGGCTACAAATGAGAACTTTTAAAATTTAGACAGACAGCCTGGTGTAATGGTTACCACGCAGGCTCTGGGGCTAAATAGCACAGGTTCAAATCTTGGTAAGTTATTTAATCTTTCTTTGCCTCAGTTTCCTCATCTACTAAATGGGAATAGTAAAACTACCTACTTAGCTGTCGTCATTTTCTCCACACCTTACGCCCTGTCAATCCTGCAGTAATCCTAAAACAGAAATGCTGGGAAGTTACAGGTGAAGAAACTAAAGCTCAGAGAGGTGAAGTAACTGGCCTAGGATCACAGAGCCTCAAGTGACAGTGCCCAAATGTAAACCTAGCCTGCCCATTCTCTTTCCACTTCACCCAATACCTTACCATGCAAGATAAGGGTCATGGGCCTCCACCCACACTGGCTGCAGCTGCTGCTTCAACTCGGCACTAATCTGCTGCTGCTGCTGCTGCAATGCCCAAGAGCAAAGGGAAGCCTCCCTCACCCCCGCCACGGGCAGCCAGGCAGAGCTGGGCTCTTCAGATGTTTCCATAAGCTCAGTGGAGTTGGGTACACATGTGGAATGTCTTGTTTCTGGTGGACTGAGTTTTTAATTTTTTTCTGCCCTTGTACAAATACTGGCACAGACTTCCCTATTTCTAAACAAAAAAAAAGGTTGATATTTTAATAAACTTAACTATGCTAAAATTTTATCTAGGTTGATGATAGCATGAGGCGCAAAGCCCCTGGACTGCTATTAGCAGTTGGGCATTTCCATCTCTGATGGGAATGTTGGTGGCCCTCCAGAAGCAGTGTCATTATGACTAAGACATCATAACTGTAGAAACTCAGACATGTGAGACTGAGCTGTTGTTTTATAAACTGTCGAGTCCCATCGCTCTACCTTGCAGGTGTGGTAACTATGGGTCAGAGAAGATGTATGATTGGCCCATGGTCCGGGAAGTTCACTGGGGCAAAATCAGGGATAGGATCTGGGTCCTTTTCTTCCCACACTTTGCTGCCTCTATATGCCCATCTCTGAGCCCCAATTTCCCCCTCTTAACATGGTGTCTAACCAATTACCATAGACTGGGACCTTAAACAATAAACATTTATTTCTCTTAGTTCTGGAGGCTGGGAAGTCCAAGATCAAGGTGCTGTAGATCCCAGGTCCTGGTTTGCCGATGGCCATCTTCTCACATGGCAGGGAGCAGCGAAAGAGGAAATCTCTAATCCTGTTCCTGAGGGCTCCACTTTCACAACCTAATTACTTTCCCCAAAGCACCACCTCCAAATGCCATTGCACTGAGGATTAGGTTTCACCATATGAATTTTGGGGGGACACAAGCATTCAGTCCATAGCAAATGGGAATTAAAAAGAATTCTTAGATTTCAGGGTTGTGAGGGTTAAATGGGATAGTTTATGTGAGTTGTTTTATAAACTGCATGTATCATGCAACTAGAGGGAGGCAGTAGAGTGGAAAGAACATGTGTTTTTAGAAGCAAACCTGGTGGGAATCCCTGCTTCCCATCTGCTTCTCTAAGCCCCAATTTCTGTAAGATGTGTTGATCTCATCTCCTGCATAAAGTTGTTATGGGGTTTAAATGAGATATTTTATGTAAATTCAATTTCTCTGTCAAAATACTAAATACTGAATTCTCTATCAATGACAGAGAATACAGTAGTGCTCCCCTTAGCAGTGGTTTTGCCTTGCATGGTTTTGGTTACCGGCTGTCAACCTCAGTCTGAAAATATTAAATGGAAAATTCCAGAAATAAATAATCCATAAGTTTTAAATTGGGAATCGTTCTTTGTAGGCAGATGAGATCTGTACCATCCCGCTCTGTCCCACCCAGGGCATGAATCATCCCTCTGTCCAGCACATCCACACTCCCACCGGTTACTTAGTAGCCATCTCGGTTATCAGATCTACTGTCCTGGTATCACAGTGTTGTGTTCAAGTAAGCTTAGTTTACTTAATAATGGCCCCAAAGCATCTCTCCTCTTCTCTCTCTTTCTCTCTCTCTGTCTCCCCCTTCCTTTCTTTCTCTAAAAATCAATCAATCAATCAATCAATCAATCAATCAATCAGAAAATCATTTTTGAGACCTGGAGGATGGATCTGGGTTCAGATCCAGCTAAAAACAATAGCTTGTATTTATTGAGTCCAGACTCTGTGCTAAGCATTTTTCATGGATGATGTCATCTAATCCTTCCACATCCATCCTGATACACAGGGATTATCACTCCCATTTAATAGAAGAGCAAGCTAATGTTCAGAGAGATTAATAATAAAATCACACACTTTGTAAGTGACAGAAACAATTCAAATCCAAGCAGTTTGAATTCAGAACCAATACTTCACACTCTCTTACCACTTCCTGGGTGTTTGGAGGAAACTGTTTAACTTGTTTAAGCTTCAGTGTCCTGATCTAAAAGCATGGTTATAGTAATAGTACCTACATTCAGGGTTGCTGGCAACATTAGATGGGATAAAAAGTCTGGAGCAGCCAGCACACAGGAAGCAATGGTAGCAATTATTATGTGATGCTTTGTAAGGGACAAGCATCCAAGATCCACACTGGATGAAGTTTCCTCAACCCCTGTGCTGGTATCCAGGGCTGTGTAGTCCTCAGCCCTCCGATCTCTCCATGGGAGAGTGGCTCAGGATAGACCTTGACCCACAAAGGCTCCAAAAATGAGAAGAAAGTTCTTATTAGATGCAGTGTGGAGCCTTTAGTCCAGCCAGGTGATCAGGTGCACCTGCTTCATGCTCTCTCTGGCCAAGCCCTGCTGGTCTGGGAGGGGGCCCCCTGCTTAACACTCAGAGGGACCCTCTTGGGATGGCCCGTGTGATGCTGGTGGTGGGTGGTCCTTCTAGCCAGAATGTTCCTGAGAACAGATGGGGCTCTCAGAGCTGTTTGAAGGTGGCAGCTTGATGTATATTAACTGGCAAACTGCTCATTGTGTAGGGGTGGCCCGGAAGGAGGCCTGCAGTTATGAGTGGGTGAAGGGGACCACAGAGGAAAGTTGGCATGTGGGAAGGCACAGTGTAGGAGGAGGCAAGGGCAGAGCTGTGGGTGGGTGTGCTCAGGAGGTGAGAAGGTGAACAGCTTGGCTCAGAGCCCACTCCTCACCAAGGGAAGCATATTGGATAACATTTGTTTAACTGATCTCATAGAAACAGCACCATGGGAGCCTGGAATTAGAGTGTGGTGCTGTGAGAGGCCTTTCACCTCCTCTGGTGTGACTTGCAGACAGGAGACTGAGGCCAAGAGCAAGGAAGGTACTTGTCTGAGTGACACAGTGTGCCTTCATCCAGATCGTAGGTTAAAGGAGGTCTCTTTATAAATAAATCCAAATATTCAGACTTTGCTTTTTAAGTTTTAAAAGTATGATGATCAATACAAAAGAATTTTAGAAAAGCGGGGGGAAATCATTCAATACCTTAATTATGATTATTTTGTGTTTTCATTTCAGGCTTTAAAAAATATAAAAATATAAAAATATTTTTATATGCCTGCAATCATTAAAGAGAGAAAAATGTGCTTTCTCATCTAATAGTGTGATATTCTCTCATTCTACAATCTTCAGAGTTCTTACAAAAAACATACTTTATAGCTGGACAGTAAATCAATGTTCAGTGACACAGAATTGAACTCATGGAATGGGACTGGCCTGAATTTAGTTAAGGTTTTCTTGACGACAGCTTCATGTCTGTCTAGTGTTCCTCTTGGCCTATTGGGACAAATTATATTTTACAAACAGATAATTTGTAGCTAAAATGAGAAGAAGAACTGGGGAGGAAACTGCCTGGGTTTGCCTGGAGCCCCAGACATTACCGATGTTTATGATCTTCAAGAACATTGGTTATCTCTCGTGCACATTAGAATCATATTTTAAAAATATTACACCCGGACCCAATGTCTGGAGAGTCTCATTTCATTGTTAGGGAATGGGACCCAGGCATTGGTATTTTTTTCAAAACTTTCCAGGATTCTAATATGTAGTCAAGATAGAGAACTACTGGTGTAACAAGCCTAGAAAGAGCCTCATCACATGTCACATAGAGAATTTAGAATCCTATCCTATAAGAGTAGAGACTCTTGTCATTTGTATAATGTGATAGCTGCAATTTGCATAGAACATACCTAAAATTGTTTGGCAAAATAAGGGTCAGAATAATGCTTGTTTAATAGGAAGGGAGTGAAGGTGATCGAAGGTCTGGGAGTGTGTTTTGAAAGGGAGGGTCATGACTTGGAAGATTTATTCCTGGCCCACAATAGGGCTTTGGTGCTCTCTTTGTCTGAGGCTCAACAGTAGTTAAAAGACCTGGGTTGGCATTGTCCAGTGAATTATGTATCCAGCGTCCATCTCAGGTGGACCCGTGGTGGATGCCCTGGATGTCCCTCGTGTCCCACGTGAACTAGGCTCCTCCAGCCCAGAACCTGCGGGAACCCCCCAGGGAACTGGGGCAGCATGCTGCTGGCACGGACAGCCCGGGTCTACAGTGTCTGTCTGTTGTCAGTGAGCGAGGAAAGATGGTTACCTCTAGCCTCTTCCATCTCTCTTCAACTCATCTTTTAAAAATTGTCTCAAAGGTTTCCTTCCCCCTGTTTGGAAACCTTTTCGGCAACTGATTGGGTCACCCAACATCACTAGTCAATACTGTAAGCTCTGGGCTTCCTCGGTTCTCTGTCTTCAGGCTGCCTGTCTGCCTTGAGGGATCAGAGAAGGAAAGGAAATCAGTTCAATTCAGCAAACTTTGTTTGAGCATCTACTCGGTGTCATGAACTATGGCTGGCAGCAGAACCTCGAGGATGAATAAGGCCAGATCTTTGCCCTTACTAATTAAGTCATGTGTCAGACTGTGATAGGTCTCATCTCTGATAGACATGGAGAGCTGTGGGAACACACGGAAGAGGGAAATTTTTTCATTCCAATGGCTCCGGGGTCTCTTCATTGGGGAGTGGGTACTTGAGCTGCTCTTAGAAGTTGTTCCAGAATCTATTATTGTGTGACAAGCCACTCAAAACTTAGTGGCTTAAAACAACAATTGATTATATTCTCTCAGTTCTGTGGGGTAACAAACCAGACTACCGTACAATATCTTAGAACAGTGATTGGCACACAGTAAATACTATATAAATGTTGGCTGTCATTTATTATTATTGTGAGAGACCTGTATACAGAGATAGTGAGATCGCAAAGAGAGGAGGGTTGGGGACTGGGGAAGAATGAAGGGATTGAGCAAAAAAGAAAAAAGAGGGAGAGGGAACTCATGGACACTAACAAAACAAAACAGAATTAAAAAAAAAAACACAAAGAGAGGAGGGCCAATGCTACTTGGGGTGAGAGAAGAGGCAGAAAAAGCTCACAGAGTGGAGCTGCAGCAGGAGAGGTGAGTGGGCCGGCCACCTGGGGGAGGGGCGCTATGAGGGAGTGGTGACAGGGGCTTTCAGAGCACTTGCTCTCACATGAAGCATCAGTTCTGAGGAGATGCGGGTGTGATAAAATGTTACTGCAGGAGCAGAAGGCTTAGTGGGAGGCAGAGCGCAGGACTTAGAGGCAACCCCAGGGAGGCCTCCCATTGGGGTCCTGTGCAGCTTCCAGCCTGTCCACGGAAGTGGCCACAGGATGGCTCCCTGTTCCAGAATAAACCAGGGCCATTTGCAGGCTGAATGTGATTTTTTAAAGAAGGAAATACAATTTGCTGGTGCTGGAGAAGACATTAATTTTGTTATGTGGGCTGCATGAGTCATCCAGGAACAAAGCAAGAAATGCACGTACACTTTTCATAGCCCTCTGTGTATCACTCTGTGCCTGCCCCCGGCTGCTCATCACTTCAGGCACCTTGGACTTCTCCCTCCTCCATGGGGAGGTCCAGTGTTGAATGGGCCCCTTTGAGCTGGAGAAACTGGGTCGTAGGCGTCCTGGGTCCATAGCAAACCTAAGTCTGTTTTATAAGCCCAAAAGGGATAGGGAAAAAACACCTGCCTCCTTCGACTCTGAGGTGGGATTTTGGAGACAGCCAGCTGTCTTCTTCTCATATGACCTGGAGTATGTCCCACAATTCCTCTCATCAGACTTCTCATCTGAAAATGGGTGCCAGTTCCTCTCATCAAGGCTGTGAAGAAGATAAATGTAACAGCACAATCAGGACATATAAGGATGGGTTCTGTGCACCTTAGTTCTGCCCCTCCGGGCAGGTGAAGAGCACAACTAAGACAGTGTTTCTTCTGCTGTCCTTTCCTGACACCCCCAGGCCAGCGCTTCCCTTCTGATCCTCAGTGTGGGAACCTGTAAAAAGAGGTACCAGAACTTGGTTATTATCTTCCAGCACTGATAGTCTAAAATTCTCCAACTGAGGCAAGAACACATTTGCCTCGAGGTAACATAAGGGGTGTGTTTGTGCCTGACAAGTTAGAGTTGAATGGGTCATTAATGGTGCATAATGGAGTAATAGCTCCCAGCAGGTGCAAAATCAATCTGGTTGTTGGTTCCAGTGGACAGGCGGTGCTTTTTGGATCAATAGTGTGGTTCTTTATTTAGGGTTGAATCACAGGTGGGGGCTGGAGACAGAAACGAGAAGTGCCCTTCCCCAAGCTTGGCTGAGGCTTCATCAGCCGCTTGTGGGAAGAAGAGGGGAGGATAGTAGCTGGGGCTCAGAGCAGGCAGTGTGTACTCAGAAGCAGGGAGGCAGGGGGAATGAATGCCCTACCCCCAGAGCTGCCTAAAATATCAGCCTTCTCTCAGGCCCTGGTCAAACTCAGCCTCCTCTAAGAAGTGTGCAGCCTGGCTTTTTGGAAAAAACAAGGGTTTGGGACTAAGAATCTTGTCCTGATTCTACCTCTTACTGGCTATGTAACTTTGGGCAAGTTATTTCCCCTTTCAGAACCTCAGTTTCTTTATCTGTAAAATAGGGGTAATAGCAATCCTACTCCTCACAGAGATGTGTGGATTAAATGAGATAAGAGAAGCACCCTGCACTTAGTAGATTCAACAAATGGCAACTATATGCAGCCTTTCTAGGGCCCCTCTGGTTGGAGAGTCTCTTCTCGACTTACATAGCAGTTGCTCTGTGCCACCAGAGAGGCTCAGGGCTGTTCAGGGATCTGCCTTCATCTCCCGGTGAATTCTAAGCTTCTCCAGATTGAGAACTGCTTCAAATCCATGTCTGATTCCTAGTGTGCCAGGCACAGAGTAGGTGTTCAATTAAAGCTTCCTGAATCCAATGGAAGATGAACTCCAAGAGAAGAAACGGCATCTCTCTCCTTGCCACACTTCCTCGTCAGCCTAGCTTTCCGGCTCCTACCGGGCAGCGGGGTGCCAGCAGGCATGTGTGAGTGTGCAGGCCCTGCCCCTGAGACTGACTGTGCCCTGGGATCCCAGGTCACGGACAAAACTGGGCAGCGGGAGAGAGGCAGGCCTGTCACGACATGCCCAGGGGCGCATCTTCTGTCTCTTTGGCAGTGTAGCGGGAGGTAAAACAATCCTCCAGCAGACCCTGTTCAGGCCACGGTGGCTGTTCTCGTCATTTGTAATGGAAGCCTCCAGCGGAACATCACAGTTAATTGCAAAGAACGGTGAGTCACACAAAGCTGCCTGAATGGAAAGGGCACTCATGAAAGGACGAAAAGGCCATCCAGAAGGCGGCTGAAGGCCAGCTCTGGTGTCAGAGCCACAGGGCTTTCGGTGAGCAGGAAAGGGAACCATAATCATACCTGCTCTGCCCCCACTATGTGTTATGGACTATTCACAGGTAGCTGATCTTACATTATTATTAATTTTTGAGATTTAAAAAATACAGGACAGTCCAAACAACAAGAGAGCTACCTGCGCACATGGTTATTTAATCCTGTGACAGTGCTGTGCGGGGAGCAATATCAGCCTCATCTACAGATGTGAAAGCCGAGACCTGGAGATTTGTGGTTTGTCCAAAGTCACTGTGAGAGCTCTGTGACATGAAACCAGAGCCATCTGCCACCAAAGCTGCTATGTAAAACTTCCCAGGGCCGAAAGGCTGACAACTTCCCATAGGAAGAGGCTGACAACTCCATCATTATATCAAGGGTTTATTAAGGCCCAGCTGGCTTAGCTTAGCAGCTGAGCATCCACCCATGAACCAGGAGATCACGATTCCCAGCCAAGGCACATGCCCAGTGGGGGATGCACAGGATACAGCTGATCGATTGATGATTCTCATCATTGATGTTTCTATTTTTTTTTCTTTTTTGATTTGATGTTTCTATTTCTCTTTTCTTCTCCATGAAATAAAAAAAAACACTTTTTTTTTTTAAAGAGTTTCTTAAGGGAATTTATATACAAGGCTTGTCTCAGGAGGTGGCAAGATGACACAGGTATTCTACACTCCATTCGGCAGGCGCTAAGGGGTTATATAGAACAGGGCAGAATGGATAGTGGTCCTAGCATGTAATCCTCCCCCCCCCCCCCAGATAAGGGGAAAATACCTTACATACTTTCATGGGGTAGGGCAACAACCCTTTTCAGGAACAGTACAAACCAACACACTATGGGCACAGGGGAGGGGTGATCAGATAGTTTTCAAGGGGATTTTTTAAGAAGTGGCCTCTGTTCTGGCCTAACTGTGAGCTCGGCCCCAGTCGCAACATGAAGTCATCTCTCCTCCACAAAAGCTCATGCTCTGTTCTCTGCACTGTGGTCTAGTCCAATTTTTCAGCCAGTGCAGGAATGACCTTTAGCATCCCTGACTCTCATCATCCAGCCCGGGTTTGACTGCTTCCAGCAATGAGGTCTCACCACCTCACAGTAATAATTCTAGTGAGTACCCAGCACTTATGTAAGCATATGTCAGGCACTATTCAATGCTCACTACAAACATTGACTTCTGACCTTAAAATAGCCCCAGGAGGTAGATACCATTATTTCCTTCACTTTACAGATGAAGACAGAGAATTTAAGAAACATGCTAAGTTCATACAACTGTTAAGTAACAGATCTGGGACTTGACCCAGGTGGCTGCCCCCTGAGGTCACACTCCTGTCCACTTTCCTGAGAGCCTTTCCTCAGGCAGCTCACTTTGCTGCTGTGCTGCTCTGTTTAAAAGATTTTCCTTATTCTGATCCAAGTTTGCTACCCTAGAACTTCTACCTATGGGTTTTAGTTTTGTCTGATACAAAAAAAATTCTAACTCCTCTTGGACATGACAGTGCTTTAGCTAGCTGCCCACTTCACTCTTTCACCCCACCTGATCTCTTGCTGGGGCTCTGACTTCACTCCATCTTCTGGAGTAAATGTGCCTCAGTGGAGGGTGCAGAGCTGTCCCAACATTCCAGGCATCATTGAACAAGTCTCCAGATTGGATGAGCTTGTCAGGAGTCACATCACCCCATTGGCTCTTGAGTCATTTTCTGTTGAACATGGTGAGTCAGGGGCTCCACATCCCACTGGCTTAGCAATTACTTCTCCAGAGGGTTCAGTTCAGCTTCTGAACCTGTGCACAAGAGCTTCTAGACTCTTGGGAGTCCATGCCCTTTCTGGGCTTCCAGTTGTCCTGGGTGCTCTATACAGGGTATCCTCATAGATGAGGCCAAATGAAAGCAGCATGATGATTCATAGCAAGGACCAGGTGTCAACCTAGGGTTGTGGTTGATTGACATCTGAAATGATGTACCCCTTCACCTCAAAACTACATGAGAGATGGGTTAGGCCCATTGCAGGGGATGTGAAGGTGCCACTTATGGGAATAAGGAGGGTGGATTGCAAGCTGTCAGATCTGGCTCCTCAGTACTTACCTGAATGTGTCTTTTGAAGCAGTTCTCTCAGCCTATTCACTAAGCAGCGATGTCTTGGAGAAGGAGGGGGACAGTAGAAAGTACAAAATTTGGGTCTCTCGGTAACTTGATTCTTCATCATGTTGCTTTTTATAAAGAATCAAAATAATGCCAGGGAAGGGAGTCATCACTGGTTTTGGCCAAGCCCTAAAACATGATCTAAGCAAAAAAGGAAATTTATCAGGGAGCTCATGGAAGTAATAAGGAGACTAAAGACAGCCTGGGAGCAGGACAGGAGGTAATTGACCATCAGAGTGTTGCATCTTTGGGTTACTATGCTCAACAACCAAAGCCCCAAGGGAGAGTCTGATTGGTTGAGCCTAGGTCGCATGCCTACCTCCTTGGCAGTACTGCAGTGACAGAGAAGGGATCTCAAGAAGGGAGTCTCCTGAAATAGGTGCAAAGCACACCAATATGCCACACACCAACCTGCACACAATGTGCTTGTGGGGGTAACTCCCCAAAAGGACAGGGAGTTATTTTGTTTTTAGACAGGAAAAGAATGCTGGATAGTCAAAGTGAATATACACATAAAACAACAAACGTCTACTCCATCTATAAAAACTGGAGCTCAAATCATTAGCAATTCAAAAATAAGAGAAAACCAGGATCCCTCTTCTTAGAAGATGTAGAGGATTGGTGTTAGGAGAAGACAGCCATCTTCTGCAGGGGTTGGAAGATGCTTCATCCCATCCTGGTGGAAACTAGATGAGACCTTCCAATGCAATAGAGAAGTCCAAACAAATTCAGTGCCTTATCAAAGCAAATGGAAAGTCCACATCCTGCTACAGTTACTTGATCCAAAAAGCCATGGGATGCAGCCCATCTAAAAGCACTGTTCCGGGTTGGCTTTAGCTCAAGTGGTTACTTTGTCATGGCAGACACTAAAAGCATTGCTGTGAGGGATAAATTAGAGGATGTGGGGCTCTGGACGCAATAAATGGGTTGTTCCACTAGTTTGTTTCCAATGTATAAACAGCTTCTCCCCCTTTGTCTGGTCTAAACAAGATGTCCTTGTTTGAGATGATGGAAAGATATGGCAGTTATGGAGGGTTGAGTTTAGGTCTAATTTTTTTTTAAATATATATCTTTATTGATTACAGAGAAAGGAAAGGAGAGGGAGAGAGAGAGATAGAAACATCAATGATGAGTCATTGATCGGCTGCTGCCTCCTGCACATCTCCGACTAGGGATTGAGCCCTCAACCCGGGCATATGCCCTGCCTGGGAATCGAACCCCAATCGCTTGGATCCTAGGTTGATGCTCAACCGCTGAGCCACACCCGGCCGGGCTAATTTTTTTAGGATACAACAGGGCAAACTCTGGCCAAGAGACAAGGAAAAACAACAGTGACACATAGGAAATGGGCAGGAGCAGCCATTTGGAGTGTCCTTTTGTGGGACTCTCTCTGTTTATAGATTATTAGGTCTCCTAGATAGTGCACCATAAATGGTGTATTCAGACAGGATGGGGGTTGGGATGAATGAGCAGCTGGACCCACTGGACCAGGATCTGACACAAAAAGGATGCCCAGGAGGAAGGTCTGCCAAGGTGTAATGACACACTATCACTTCCTTCTGTAGGAACCTGTGCCCCCATCAGCGGGGGCATGACTGCACTCCTATGATCCAATGCATATTCCCCAGGCTCAGGGAAGGCCCAGACAGAGCACCACACTGCCAGGCATCAACTTGCAATCAGCTGCCTCAAACTGAGAAGAGGTCCAATTCAGAATAAGCTATGAGAGTTGAGTAGATGTTAGAAAGCAGGGTTCCAGAAGTTTACTCCTGGAAATCCTGGTTTTTATATTCCAACTGGGAATTCATACATATAGACTGTGTTCAGACTATCCTTGTGCATCATGAGCCTGTTCAAAATACTGAAGAGAGCTTGCCAGGCCCTCTGTTAGCTGCTTAACTGGTATAATGCCCTTCAACATATCTCACTTTGGGCATCTCTCTTCAAACTTCAAACCAGACCATCCCTCTAAAGACTTCATTCAGTGCTTACTCTATTGTTAATGGCTCTGAGGAGTGGAAAATTTTTTCTGTACCTTCTACCCTCTGGTTCTAGTTCTCCCCTGAGGTGTCCCTAATTATGGCAAATCCTTCTTCCACAGGTGGACCCTCACATATGTAAACCCAGAGGCCCCTAGGCTACTTTCTCCTTGCTAAGCACCCTCAGCTCCCTCAATCACCCATTCACAAATTTTCCACATCTGAGTGGGCCCAGGAAGCCTTACTTAACCCCTTCTGTGCCAGCAAAGCAGCCTGAGCTGTGGTGTTGCTCCTGCTTTTCCGGCTGGCAGCATTTGGCAGTTGAGGATCTCATTCTTCCTTCAGTCTCAGTCAGCTGTGGGTCGGGCTCACCTCCAGGTGTTACACCTTTGTCAGGGCTTTGCCTTAACCAGCTCTGTCCTTGAGGAGGCTGCTGCACCGGGCCTCCCTTCCAAGCCCCCAGCCCTCCCAGGGCTGAGTCCAGGTGGTTGGCTGTGAGCCGGGGATTCCAGGATTGGGTCCCTCTGCCCTTGTTCTCGGTTCTTTTATGTCCCCAGCAGCCTGCACAGGGCCTAGCCCAGTTGCAGAAAAGGCAGTGCTGTCAGCCTCCTGCTTCCGCTGTTGTCCAACACCCACCCAAATGAGAGCGAGGCCCCCTGAGCCCCGAGTCGTGACAGGCTTTGTGCAGATCTGCGCAGGCGGGACCATAGTTCTTGTCCTTTTAGGGGCCACCAGAGGGGTGGAGGGTGTGGGAAAGGGTTGTGTGGACTGGGCCAGGAGCCAGGGAGGAGCTGCAAAGCTGATCTTGGCAAGTGGAGTACTGTCTGTGCCTCCGATTCAGGCATCTCTTGGGCTGAGAAAACAGCCCAGAAGCAGAGGAGGCCCCACAGGAGGGACAAGGCTTCAGTTTCCAGCTGGAGACATCCGCAGCTCCAATCGGCCCCATTGTCCCTGAGAGCTGTGGGGCGTTTATCAGAGGCTCTTGTAGGAGCTGCAATCTGCATTTCATTTTATGGATTTATATTTGCTTTGTTCACTCCCCTTTGTTTCCCCAGAGTTACTTCTGGTATAAATGTCTCTTTTGAATCGTTTTCAATAATGCTAAAGGGAGAAGGCATCCTCCTGCCCCCTCCACTCTATCTTGATGACTTCTAAGCTGGAGAGACACGCAGGGACACCTTCCCCCAAGCAGAGGGTGGCCGCAAAAAGAGCTGCAGGCGGGAGGGGGGAGGATTACCGAGTCCCTTTTAAGTGTCAGGAGCTCCATGTATGTGATCAGATTTCATTCTCACCGCAACCCTGCAAATAATAAGCTTGATTATTCCCATTTCATTTTTTCAGATAAGGCGTCACTGAGGCTCAAAGAAGTTGAGTTACTTGGATTACCCCCAGCAGGCAAGTGGCAGAGCCAGGATTAGAATTCAGGTCTGACCCCAAAGCCTCTCTAGCCTCCGTGGTGCCTCTGGGCTCAAAGGGGAGAGGCAGGGCTGCTCCACCTCTCAGGTTCAGATTCAACTGTCCCTGCACTACTCCTTTTCTCACCTCTGGATCATGTGTCTATGGGCTCATTTCCTCTTAGGTTATAAATGAGTATCCTCAGTAGTAACACACATTAGTGGGAGAAAGAAGAGGAAACACAGTGTCTGAGTCTGAAGGACTTGACCCATCTAGACAGATAGGCCGCTTGGCTGGCCTCTGTTCTCAGGGCCTCTGGGAAGAGCACAGGTGTTGGGAAGTTGTCAGTGGGCAGAGGGTGCTCCAGTTGGGCCAGGGAGTTATCTCCAGGTTTACCTGCAGGAGAGAGTATTGTCCGAGGAACTCTATTCGGGTGGATTTAAGTGTGGTCAATACCCCTAGTCAAACTGTGTCTGTCTGCTTAGCCCAACCAAGGGGTCTGAATGTCCGGGATATGCTGAATAACTCCCCTCTGGGATGCCAGAACAGGAAGGTCCCCGGCGTTATCTCATTGAACCTCCTTATGTAACAACACCTGGAGAAGTGAAGTCACACGGCTCATTCACCAGCCAGCTCCAGATTCCCCGTTCCTCAGTGACCAGCCCAGTGTTCTGTTCCCTCCCCAGTGGCTGTCACCAGCTTGGGTATCAGCCTGGTTCTGGCCCAGAATCTCTAGGGAGAGTCCAGGAATCTGCATTTTAAAAATTGCCCCAAGGCAATTCTTATGCCTATTAAAGTTGAGCCTGTTGGCTAGGCCATGCAAATGAGGCTAAACAGACTTCAGTTATTAGGGTGTTTTACCAAGCAGACCTAAGGGACTAGATTTAGCTGACTTTGTTGACCTTCCTCTGGCTTTGCCTGCATGGTGCAGAGAACAGCAAAGCACCCTGCCCAGTGGATAAGTAGGTGGCTGAGGTATGAAAGGTTAAGAAGTGGGGGTCACCTTTAGAGGGGTCTATACTCTTCAGTTCAACATAGTCCCCAGTTCTGCCCACATCACTCTTTTGGGTCACCAGTGTCGAAACCTAAAGTTTGCCTCTTTATGGCAAAGATGTGGCCCAAGAGACCAAAGAATAAGGTCCTGATTCCAGCTCTGACACTAACTGTGGAACCTGGAGAAGTAAGACGTCCCCACACTGGGACTCCTCCTCCTCCCTGGTATAATGCGAGGCTGCACCCGATGGCGCCTCACCTTTCTCACTCTCACATTCCGGAGCCCTGTGGTTCACTGATGGCAGACTCGACTGAATCACTGGTGTCCTCCACACCTGTGCAGACCTGGGACATGGCAGGTGTTTCATAGCGGTTTATTATCCGAAGAAATTAATTTGGAGGTTTAAGCATTGTAGGAATTTGTTTTGGTTAGAGACTGACAGAGTGCTTACTCCTGTCTAGTCCAATCAGTTGTGGCCATCAGGCAAGAAGGGATGTGGGGGCAAAGGAGGTCCCTCAAACAGCAGAGCTTGTGGACTGGCCAGTTCCCCTACATGGGCTGCAGGCGGGTAGGCCCAGCAAACATGTCAGTACATGTGTGTCATCTCAATCCCCAGACAGCTTGTATCTGTCAGGGTTCTCCAGAGAAAAAGAAGAAAAAAAATAAAAATAAAAAAAAATATATATATATATATACTGAATATAAACATATATATATATACACATATGACTAAACAATATATATACTATATGTAATATAGATAGGTGATAGATAAATAGATAGATAGATGATAGATAGATAGATGATAGATAGATAGATAGATAGATAGATAGATAGATAGATAGATAGATAGATGATAGATAGATAGATGATAGATAGATCTACTGTAAGGAATTAGCTCACACAAATGTGAGGGCTGGCAAGTTAAAAATCCACAGGACAGGCTGGCAGCCTGGCAGCTCAGGGAGGAGTTGATGCTGCAGTCTCGAAGCAGAATTTCTTCCTCTCTGAGAAACTCCAGGTTTTGTTCTAAAGGCTTTAACTGGATGAGGCCCACACACATTATTGAGAGTAACCTCCTTGACTTAACAACTGATTGTAGATGTTAACCCCATCTACAGATTACCTCTCTCCACAGAAACACCTAGATGAGTGATTAGATATATGGGTCCTATGATCTAGCCAAGTTGACAAAAAATCTCAACATCACATAGCACAATGAGGTAGATATTGCTTCTCCCATTATAGATGAAAAGACCGAGAGTTACAGAGGTTAAGTGAGCTGCCCACGGTGGGAAGGGTGGTGTGTGTTGGAGTCAGGTTCTGCCCCTGGCTCTGTGTTAGTCCAAAGCCCACCCATTCACTCCTGTACCCTCCTGCCTCTCAGTCAGGCCAGAGGGCTCAGTAAGTCTGAGGCAGCTTTGCAGACTTGCTCCTTTCCAAGAGGAGCTTTGGGGAGAGGTATTTCAGTTTCCTTTCAAGGTAGCATTCGCTTCTCTTTTCTTTCTTTCTTTTCCCATGAGTTCTTGCATTTTTCTTAGTCTCCATACCAAACTAGAAGAGTGGCTTCCTTGCCTAGTAAAATGAGAAAGATGGTTTTTAAACTGCTCTCTTCCTCACTTAAAAAAACCTAAGTGTCCCCATCAGTTAGCAGAAGCGGGAAGAAGAATGAAAAAAACACACCAAACAGTTCAGGATGCTAGCTTGTTAAGCTGCTTTTCAGTAAGGAAAGAGGCAAAGAAAACTCCAGAGATGGACATGAATTGTGCTAAAGATATTTTCTCCAGGAGAAAAGGCCCTGTTCCCAGAGAGGGCCCATTTATTTAATTAGCTTTGCTGGCACACCTTCTCAGTAAAGGTTTTGAGTTAGGGTGACCCTGAGATGGGGTCTCTAGTTTAGTGCTTATTGTGTTACTAATGAGGTCGGTAACAATGGCGATACCTGCCTGTGTGTACATGTTGCTTCTAAAAGGCGCTGACTCACACAGTGGAGGCACGCTCCTTCACTGGGATTTCTCCTGTCCCCCAGTCCTCTCTCAGCTCCCAGAAGGCAGACTAAGAGACATCTCTGGTGTCTTTGTGAGATAGAGGATAATACATTCTTGATTCATAAAAATTCTTGGAATGTAGGAGCCAGAGGGACCCTGCATCCAGCTCCTTTATTTTACAGACGAGGAAACTGAGGCCCAGAGGTGACTTGCCCACAGGTGGTGACTGGGGGCTGTACCTCAGGAATGTCTAGTCTTTCTTTCCTGTAAACCTGTCCAGTCAGAGCTGCTTTGAGCTGACAGAGAATAAGCCCCCAGTCTCCAGGGGCAGGCAGCAAGCTCTATAAAAAGGGTGATCTGTGAGCTTACTCTGCCCCGGTTATCTCTGGTGTGGCTTTGCATGCCAGTCCTTAACCCTTCGCAGAGCTTTGGGCAGTGTCTCCACAGTGGGCCAGGGAAAGGGCAGGGGAAGCCCTTGGAGGAACAGGACATATGGAAAGTTCCCAAGAGAGTGTGTGTAAAGGAGATGAGCTTGAGGAGGCTGGGGAGACGGAGCGGAAGGGAGAAGTGGGGGGGGGAAGGGGCCTCCCCCAGCAGAACAGCACTTCTGACAGATTTTCCTTATTTGTCTCTGAAGGGGATTGCAGATTATTCAAGATGGACTTAAGTGGTTGCCAAGGCAACAGTGTTACCATCGTCACTGCCATGGAAACCCTTTCTGTGGCACAATATAAATATTTTCCTTTAAGAATGAGACGAGGAGTTGAGCGGGTGACGAGTTATTTTCTAATGCTCACGGGCCGTGGCCAGAGTCTGCGAGGGATGGGAGGAAGGAGAAGACCAAATTAGCTTAGATTCTACATAATTCACACAACAGGCTGTTTTCATTTGTTTGTTTTTACATATAAGAGGGGAAAAAATTGTGAGGGACGGGCAAAATGTCAACAAAAATAGTCCATGGCTCTGAAGTGGAGAGAGGTAGGAACTTCCCCTTTTTTCTTATTTTCTCACGGATGATCTGTAAGACTGGGTCCTTGGAAGAAGTGGTGGAGGCATTTTTAAGAATTTCCAAAGGCTCCTCTTCCTCCTCAAACCTCCTCCAGCAGAGGATGGAGCTTTAAGAGAGTGAAGAGTACCCTAGGCTTCTGGGAGCAGTAGTTCAGGTAGTGACTAGTTTGGGGCCGCCTGTACTAGGGCAGAAGTTAGAAACACAAACATGTATCTTACTTTTGCTACTTTGGGCATGTCCTCACATTCACAAGATGGTGTAGCCACACCACGGCTGCACTCAGCTTTCTCAGAAATTCCTGTCACCTAGGCGGGCAGATAGGCCCAGGTGACCTCAGGGTAACTTCCCCTGTGAGATTCTGGGATTCCCTGCTTCCTGCTCTCAAGAGGGTAGGTTCTAAAAGTCAATGGTTCTGTATTCAAAGATGCTGATTTTATTATTCTAAGAGCCTGTTATTTTAATTGAGAGGCAAAACTCATCCCGAGGGCAGCAGCTAGGGGCCAGGTTGGGGCTGGAGAGACTGATCACTACTGCACTGCGATGCTGGCCTGTGTATCATTCCTCCCAGGGCCTAGAGCACTGATGTCAAGACCTCCGCCTGGCTCTCCTCCAGGTGGTTTCTGTTGTGGGAGTTTTGCTGGCTTACGTAACTGGTCAGGGAGCTGATGATGAAACAGGCTCACAGGAGGCATGGACGGGCTGCAGCAATGCCTAGGGCCTGAAAGCAGCCAGCATCGTCACTCTTGTAAGCTGGCCGACTGGACTGCATTTTTTTGCCATGGGCTGTTGGTAGGAGAACGGTAGTGGTGCTCTAATCAAGAAGCATTCATGGGGGCGGTGGCGGCTCTGCAACCTGACCTTGAGGGAGGGTGGGTTGGCATGGAAGCTTACACTATAGCAAGATGAAGAATTTGGCCTGGGAGACTGAGAAGGTTTCGAATTCCAGTGATCTCCAGTTCCTGGGGGCTGTGTCGGGAGCACTCTCAATTGTGTGATGTGGCCAGGGGCTTTAGTTCCTCTCAGCCTGGTTTCCTGTTCTGCAGTGGGTAGAGCAGACCATCCATTCTGTGAAATGATTCCAGGTTTAGAAATATCTCCAAGCCTTCTGATTTAAGTCTAACTCCTTTTATTAGTTTGGTCCCTGGTGATTTGTTGTTTGTTTGCTGTTTTCCTTTGGTTTAAATTTTAATTGTGGTTTTTGCTGGCCACTTAAAAAAATGTCATTGAATATATGGTCATTATATCTCATGGACTCTTGTTTCTATTTTACCAGATAGATTCCAAGGAGAGAGACTGTTAGGTGGAAGGATATATGGATTATGTGAATTTTTTATTTTAAAAGATAGAGCAAAGTTGATCTCCAAAAAGGGTTATTGTCACATTCTATTTATAATGAAAGATAGCATCTGGGGATTGGTGAGAAACTCACCCCCAACATTATCATAAGGAGTAGCTGTTTTCCTTCTCTTCAATGTTTTGCCATTCTGGTGGGGCTAAAGTGACACCTCTTATTTTTTAAATGTTGAATATCTCTGATTTTTAAGAATGCTGAGCATATTTTCATTAGGTCCTTTGGCCACTTTGTATTTCTGTAAATTGTCTATTTATAGATTTTGCCTTTCCTTTTCTATATATTTTTTAACTTCTATATTTGAAATAACATTAAACTTACACAAGATACTTACATGATATCACTGGGGATGTTATTCTTGATCACTTGGGTAAGGGGGTGTCTGTCAGGTTTCTCCACTGCAGTTACTCTTTCCCCCCAAGTTAAGGCTTTCCCTTGACCTCTGTTCAGTCACAGTGCTCAGCTCTCAAATCAAATCTGGATATTGCAGATAACACATGAAAAATCCCTGCCGGTTGTAGACAAAGGCCAGTCATGGATGGGCAATAATCTTGCAAAGTCTATGAGAAAGGAAAACTAAGGGCCACAACTGATTAGCTTCTCTGCTCATTGTTATAATTGTTGACACTTTTTGAGTGCTTACTATGTACCATAAGGAGCCTATGATGTCTTTTTGTTGCTGTTGTTCATTGATTTCAAGTAAGTCTGTCTCAATCCTTAGCCATGTTCTTTTTATCAATAATGATTTTTTTAAATCAAAGTGATGCATCTTTATAACTTGAAAGTCTAATGAAACTAAAAGGCTCATAGTGAAAACATCAGTCCCTCACCCATTCTTTGCAACCCTCCCATCCTCTAGTCCTGCTCTCTAGAGAAAACTACCCACCACTCTTTTAGCTAGTTCTTCTAGAATTTACCTCCAATTCTTCTCTGATTCTTAATCTATCAATTTTAGCCATTTCCTGTTAACCTCATACCATGGTAGACAAGGACTTGGCTCTCATATACCAATATTCCTTCCCATTTTCCTCCCCTATCTCCCAAACATAGTTACATCACATTGTTTGGTTAAATCAGTACCCTACAAGGGGTTAATACCGTATCCAAAATATATAAAGAACTCATTCAACTCAACACCAAACAAACCAACAATCCAATTAAAAACTGGGGAGAGGACCTGAGCAGGCACCTCTCCCAAGAAGATATACAAATGGCCAACAGATATATGAAAAGATGCTCAACTTCACTAGCTACTAGGGAAATGCAAATCAAAACTACAGTGAGATACCACCTCACACCTGTTAGAATGGCTATTATCAACATGACAAGTAGTAACAAGTGTTAAAGAGGTCGTGGAGAAAAGGAACCCTCGTTCACTACTTGTAGGGATGTAAAATGGTACAGCCACTATGGAAAACATTATGGAGGTTCATCAAAAAATTAAGAATAGAGTTACCATATGACTCAGCAACCCTGCTTCTGGGTCTCAAAAAATGTGAAAACATTTACTTGCAAAAATATATGCACCTCTATGTTCATTGCAGCACTATTCACAGTGGCCAAGACATAGAAACAACACAAGTGTCCTGGGATAGAGGACTGGATAAAGAAGATGTGGTACATTTATACTGTGGAATACTCTCAGCCATAAGAGAAGATGAAATACTGTCATTTGTGACAACATGGATGGACCTTGAAAATATAATGCTAAGCTAAATAAGTCAGAAAAAGCTAAGAACCATAGGATTTCACTCATTTGTGAGATATAAAACTGAAACTCAGACACAGACAATATAGTGGTTACTGTAGGGAAGGGGGATGGGAGGTAATAAAGGGTAAAGGGAGCCAAATATATGATGACAGAAGATGATTTGAATTTGGGTGGTGGGCACACAATGCAATAAACAGATCATATATCAGAAAAAAAATAGAATGAGAAAAAAGAAAGGAAGAGAAATGTGCACATTGGACTCACCTGGGAAACTTTTAAAAAATATTAATTTCTATTAAAGAGAAGATTAAACCAAAATCTCCAAGCATAAGCACCAGGCATCAACATTCCCACTCATTTATTCACAAACATTTACTGAGTACTGCATGCCAGGCATTGCTCTATGCCCTGGGGACCGAGTGCTGAACTAAGCAAAGATCCCAGCCTTCATGAACCGGAGCTGCACCCACAGGTGTTTAGGTGCTTGGAATGCATCACAGGCTTTAGGACAAGCCTTTAGGAACAAGCAGATCCGCTTCTAACCCAGGTCCCACCACAGCGAGAGGTGTGGGATGGGGGCGGACCTTGGGCCTGTGCCAGGGCTCAGTATACCCATTTCACAAGGTATGAAGAAGTGAGATGCTGAAGGTGAATGGACCGACCTGAGGAGAGAGGACAGAGGGGAGGGAAGAGGGGGCCGGGCGCATGATAGACGCTGAGTAAGTTGTGCTTCTATTTTGTGAAAGAGGTGAGTAATTAGGGCTTGAGGAGCCATCTCAGTGGAAAATGAATCAATCGAATTTTAAATAATATCTGACAAATTGTTCAGGAAGGAAAAGAATATTAAGAGGCTTTTTGAGTAAAGTGCAGGGGCAGAAGGAGAAAACAAATGTAATAACTGCTTTCTGAGACCAATTGGCTGGTTTGGGAAACTTTGCGCCTTAAAGTTAGTGGTTTCACAGGAGCAGCAGGTGAGAGAACCACAGGGAGCAGGTCTGGGGAAAAACAAATGGTGCAGCTCTTTGGTGAGGCTGGAAGGAGGGGAAGAGGGGAAAAGCCCCAGGAGAACTCCATAGGGGTGCTAGAACTCATCTTGAAGATCAAATGGTCATGAGGCTTGGGAGGGATCTTAGAGGTCCTGTGTCCCAACCCTCTGTGAGGACACATCTGTCTGGAGAAGAGAGGGGACTTACGGCTGGCTAGTACAAAGTCTGGGAACAGGGAGTTATAGAGCTTCCCATGGCTCGTTCTCTTCAAATGGGGAGCAACAGACCTGCAGGAAAATGTTGCATCCCAAAAAAGCAGGCACAGCCCCATGACCTGGCTTCACTTAGTTTTACCTACCTGATTTAGTCTGCCTCCTGCAGAGGGTGGAGCCTCGAGGGAGGGTCGGCCTTGTGAGTGTCTGGGCCAGGTCTTATTCCAACAATCTGCTGCCTGAGATTTCCAGATGCCAGTTGTGTCCACTGCTTCTTCAACTCAACATGAAAAAATGGAAAAGTTCCCTAGATTGGTCAGAAGTGGCCTTAGTCTACTGTTAAGAGGCTGCCTCACTTCGACCCTCTTCTTAGCAAAATTTCATGAAGAAATCCTCCTCATTTACACCTCAGAGATGAAGACACAGCATCCAGCTTCTTCTCATACCTCCAGAAACCTGTGAGGCTCAGATGTGACTTGGTAATGGGGCCTGCGTCACACATGTCTGCCCCCAGAGAGCCTGTCAGTAGATTGGGATACCTCCCTCCAAGCAAGTCATTCATTGCATTCCATGAACATTGGCTATGACAGATGCTGGTGGAAGAGAGAAACTAGGAATGGTCCCTATTCTCACGAATCATATTTTACCTGGGTACATACACATGGCAAGATAAACCTAATTGTATAACCTTCACAGAGTATAGTTTTTTCTGTCTTGCCAGTCCATCATCTAGTCTTTATCTCTCAAACAACAGCTCCTCCCAGCCTTGGGATTCTGTACAGGCCCCATAATGATATCCTGGTGTAATACCCTGGAGTCCATGTGAAGGATGCAAAGTGGTAAGCTGATAGTGACCACCACACCTGCTGCGGTTGGTCTGCATTGGGTTTTACTAGTTTACTTTTAATTCCTGCCAACCTTTAAAAACTTAGAAGTTTCACATAAACGTACTGCTCTCTAGCTTCTCTTACAAAACTAGGAAACTTTGGCAACATTTGGGCCCTTATTGGCAGTAATGGACTCGAACTGAAAGCAACTGTGACCCAGATGAAGAAATCAGCTCATCCACAAAACCACAGCGTTGCACAGCAGGAGTGCAAGAACGGAAGTTAGGCTCCTCAAGCTGGTAGGTCCTTAACATCTCACGGGATGAACGTTGTTTCCCCTCTCAAATATATTTCATGAATTCTTTCATGCTTTTGAAAAGTTTGCTAGACCTTCATTCTAAGGTCCTGCTTCCCTTTCCCTACTTGAGTGTCAGGAGGCCCTCCCTCCCCTGATGATCACCCGGCAATTCTTAAAGGCGTCATGATTTGTATTTGTTTGTCAAGTAAAAGATGTGATTTTGTTTGTCAAGTAAAACATGTGATTTTTGTCAAGTAAAACAGGGAAGGGGGGTTTAGTGGGTATTCAGCTATTGCTGGAGAAAGCACCCTCCATCCTTCCTGTGGTCATATTTAATACACAATAAAGACATTTTGAAGTTTGAGTCTAATATTCCATAATGCCCTTTAGACAAGATGTGGACTTTTTCGTTTGACACAATCTCTCCCACCGGTTTCTGCCTCCTCGACACTGGGGTTGAATATTGGTTGCCTTTTGTTACCATCCTCGCATCATTAAACAGTTGTAAACACTATTTTTTATGACTGTGAAATATTTTTCTTTACTTATTCTCGTGTCTCCTTGAAGGTGGTAAAAACAAAAGCTAGACAGAGAAGGCCATGCACTTAAAAAAACTGAAATGTATTTCCTAGTGGAACAAAAACTGTTTTTATATGTTTAATATGCTAAGTGGATCTAAGTTAATTTTTTAAATTTTGCTTAATTTATTCACTTATGTAATCTGCCTGACTCTTACAGATGCTTACACCTGCATTTATAGCTAATAACATCTCACTGACAAGGCACAAGATCTGCAATTTCTCTGTTCCTATCTGCAAGGCAGGGAGGGAACAGATATGACTAATAGCTACCATTTACAAAGCTCTACTGAGGCCATAGAGAGAGTGGGGGCGGCCCCTGAAAGGGGCACCATGAATAGCCCAGGATTTGACCCCGGCCTTCTTGTCTCAGATCCTGCCTCCACTGCCTACTCCAGAATTTTAAGCAATTTTGTCTGAGCCTCAGTTTATTCATCTGCAAATTGTGGATGATACCACTTATTTTGTTGGGCTAATGTGTGGACTAGATATAACATATTGAAAGTGGAGCGGGGGAGACATGTGATGGGTAAATGTGACTGTTCCCCAGTTCCATGCTGAATTGGCAGCAGTAGCTCAGACCCTGGCCAATACCCTGCACAGAGTGTCCTCTTTGCAGAGTGTTTTGAATGCTGTGGGGAAAGCTGCCTACACCAAGTGCTTAGGATGGTTTGGATTGCAAAGAGAGATTTTAGAAAACCTTTAAAGTGTTTTTGTGAAAATAAGACTTAATTCATGTGAAAGAAATTAGTAGGAGACTCACTCCTTCTCCTGCTCATTTTTCTAATATTTAATGTTAGAGTACAGGGACCTGCGTGGGTTATAGACTCAGCGGTTCTCTCCAATAGTTCTCGGCGTGACTGCAAGGGCAAGAGAACGATGCTGGGAGACAGTCATCAAGTCTCAGCTGCAAAGCCTTACCACAGTGGTTCTCCAGCTTCAGTGCCCATTGGGATTAAGATGCAGATCCCCAGACTATCACAAGCCTAGTGAATCAGAATCTTGGTGGGAGGCAGGAATGTGTCCCCCTCAAAGAGTACCTGATGCAGGTGGTCCTCCAGCAGCACGTTGAGAACCACTTGCTTCCCCTCATCTAGCCCCACCCCCTCCTTGCATCTTCTGCATAAGGTTTCAGACCCACGTCACAATCTCAGCTGGAACTCATTCAAGGCTGGACAGCGGTTGGTTGGTTTGCTTGCTTGTTTATCTATGTTTTAATAGATTTCTAGATTCGTGTGACTTGGGCATAATCTCTAGATTTTATCGTGATCAGTCATTTGTGACGTATCCTTTACTAAAAAACATTAAGTATATCATTTTAAAAGTTTGATTTTAAGATTAACCATTTCCAGCCTCCATAAAGACCTGTTTCTTCATTGATAGTTTTGTTCCTGGGTGACAGAGGCCTCAGGATTAAGGCTGGACAGCTTCGACAGTTGGAATGGTTCTCCATTCCTGGTCAAAGAATGTCTGGTTAAAGAGTCTCCCCCTTATTGACATACATTGACGTTCTTCACAGAGCTGGCTATCAATGGACCTTTAAATACTCAGAACCAAGGTCCTCTCTGCAACCCATTCCCCCTGGGCCTCAGCAGCCCTTGGTTACAGAGTCCTAGTGATGATTTTAACTCAATGGTACTGGTGTTGCCCCTCTGGAAGGCATGTACCATACCAGCTCACAAATCTTCCTCCATTCCCTTGGGCTCCGCAGGTCTCTTTCCTTTCCAACCTGGCCCCTTCAGTGCAAAGCAAGAGGCCCCTTGAGATTAGACTACCCCCGTACTTACTGCTGCTGGTGTCCCTAGTACCCCCAGAACTGCAGCCCCGAGAGGCCAGAACAGCTGGGGCTTCCTGGAGAACTTGGTGGACCAGCAAATGACTGATTTCCCTTCAGAGCTGTGGGGGAGGGGCTCTGTACCATGCCATCACCTGAGCCCCAAGCAACCCAGTGGAATTTGCACACCTCACAGGGTCCCTGAGAAAAATGGCTCTTTCAGCTTCTGCCTGCAACCTCTCTTTGCAAAGGGCTCTGTAGGAAGCCTGTCCCTGGAATGGACCAAGGTTCAAGTACTGATCCATCTTGTTCCCCCAACCCCCTCCTTTCTGAGGCACAAGCTTCTTTGTGCATTTTGTATAAGGGGGAAAAAACCACAACAAAGCAAAACAAGAAAATCAATGTTCAGGGTCCACCCTACTACTCAGTTATGTTTAACTCCTGCATGGGACCCCATCACATGCCTGACCCTCTTCCACAAGCAGAGTGTGCACCCCGCGCAGTCACACAGGCCCACCCACACAAGGGGCTCTGCACTTGGTTCAATGCTCTGCTGTCACTGTGGTGAATTATTAATCATTTATCCTAGAACTTGTGCTCTGTAAGTGAATTTCTGATGGGACAACGGAGCATGTGAGCGTGAGCAGAGGAAATGCCCCAGGGGCCACTGGGATATGCATGGTCCCAAGTCTGCTGCCACAGTGGCCAGCATGCGAGCCAAACATTTGGCCAGGCAGCCTGGGCAGGACTGGGGCCAAGACTGGTGGTGATGACAGTGCCAGTAGCAGCAGAAGCAGCAGTGGCAGCCACAGCAGCCAAGCCCTGGGAGAGAGGAAAAACTCTGCATAAGAGCAGCAACAGGGCCACTGGTAGAAAGAAACATGTCTGACTGTCCTTGCAACCCATTCCTGCAGCATTTGCACGAAGTCAACTCTCTGGCTTGAACAAGAGATAGGAGCTTCCAAAGCTCAGACAGTAAACTGTGTCAGTACAAAATATTACAAAATAAAGACATACAGCCCTGGCCAGGTAGCTCAGTTGGTTAGAACGTCATCCTGATACTTCAAGGTTGCAGGTTCAATGATCCACAGCCAGGGCGCATACAAGAATCAACCAATGAATGCATAAATAAATGGAACAACAAATTGATGTTCTCACTCTCAAATCAATAAAAAGAATTTAATAAAGATGTACACATTGCAACAAAGCATATCAGGGGGTTACTAGAATTATTCAAATAGTTTAAACTCTCTGGTTTTGAAAACTGCTATAACATTGCAAAGCAAAATATGCATAGTCTCAGAGTAAAAATTAAATTTAGATTATTGCATTTGATGGAAAAAACATGATTTTCATGTGAAGCTTTAGATCAACCAATTTTTAGTAAAGAAGACAATTGTAAAATTAATTTTCCTGGTAAGACACAAAGATAGAATGCATAAATGGATGTTCTGAATTATGTATATGATATCATGAAGCCACTTTTGGTTTCTTGTATATTTTCACAAGTTACAGGAAATGTCAGAGGAAACTTTGAAATGCTAGCATATAAAATTACCTTAAAATTAGATTCAGACTACACAAAACTGGTTTGAATGAAGAGTTAAATCTTTGTGCTGGCTGGTGTTGCTCAGTGGGTTGAGCATTGCCCTATGCACCAGAAGGTCGCCAGTTCAATTCCCAGTCAGGACACACAATTCCCAGTCTGAGTTGCGGGCCTGATTACAGGAGGCAGCCAATTGATGTTTCTCTCTCTTTCTCTCTCTCTCTCTCAAAATCAGTAAAAACATATTTTTTTAAAAAGAGTTAAATCTTTTTAGAAATATTTTCATGAGAATCAACATCTCCAGATGTGTACTAAAATGTATATTTCAAAATAATTTATCAGAAATTTATTCCAATGTTGTCATAATTTATAAAATACTCTTAATAGCTCAGTAAGAGTTGTACCATATGAGAGCTTATTCTCAAAATTAACATGATCAATTGTCAGTTTATGGTCTTGCATTTGCCAAGAGTGACTCATACTGTCTTTAATTTATATTGATTGAAAATGAAGTTGCTATAAATATGAATTTTTAAAAAACCTTATGACCAGTCAAACTACCACATTAACAAAGTATAATTATTTATTGTATTACATAAAAGCATGACACCATAATATTATTATTTTGCAACTTCTAAGTTTTTGTTGCTACTCATATATTGCTATTTATGACCCATTATGTTTTATAAGTTAAAAAAATATTATTAAAGAAAAAAGCTTAATATTTTAGTACCTTTAATGGCCCTTTTTCCTGCTTTTTTCAACAAGTTGCCCTGCATTTTTTTGCACTGGGCCCTACAAATTACACAGACCACCCTGCCCACAGCCTTCTTCCATATAGGCTGCATGCCTAAGTCCTTAAGTTGTCCTTTATGTGGCATGATTTTGAATCTTGCTACCATCCTATCACTTTCATGCTTGCTATCTCTCCATTGCAGAAGCCCTTCCTACAAAACTGCTTGTAGCCCCCTGTGGTGTTCTGGCCAGTATGGAGACAATGCAGACCACTAACTCATAGCCATTCAGGAGACCACATTATATGGCCCCAGCTAATTTTGCACTCAACTAAAAAGTCCAAAAGATTGCTACCCTTTTTGCTTGCTCTCAAGCTATGCTTCACTCATTCTGTACGTGTGACTGTGATTTTTGGACTCTAGTGAAAACTTTTCCATTTATCTGCTTAAATTCAAATTTTCCAAATTTGTTGAGATGATTTTAGAACCGAATTCTGCTCTTTAGTTTTTTAGTTTTTTTCTTATAGCTCCGTGGTGTCTCAGATTTGATCAGAATGCTTCTTCTGTTTTTATCTTGGCCACTGATACAAATGGACTTGCCAGAGGGTGCTACTTAATACAGGAGAACACAGTGTGTGTAGTGATTTGACTTGGCTGGGTCTGTTGGCAGCGAAAATGGCACCAGGTGTTATCGGAGATTGGACCTCAGTTCAGCAACCTCAGTTCATGAGTTCTGGCTAAGAGAATTCAGAGCCACGACTCAAATTATAAGAGAAAGTTTATTTAGAAAGTCACAGAGGTAGAAGCAGTGAGCCGTAGAAGATATGGGCTCAGGAAACGTTACATGGGCAAAAGAAGGGCTACTGGAGTTTAGGGGCATAAGAGAGACAAAGAAAATTTGCCTGCCTGGCCGGGCACGCCTCAGCAGTTGAGCTTCGACCTAGGATCCAGGTGATCAGGGTTCAATTCCTGGTCAGGGCACATGCCTAGGTTGCAGTTTCAATCCTTAGTAGGGAGCATGCAGGAGGCAGCCAATCAATGACTCTCTTTCATCATTAATGTTTCTATCTCTCTCTCCCTCTCCTTTCCTCTCTCTGAAATCAATGAAGATATATTAAAAAAAAAGAAAGAAAAGAAAATGTGCCTGGGGGAAGGTGGGGTGGGGGGAAGGTGTGGGTATGCTTGAGAGAGAGAGAGAGAGAGAGAACACAAGCTGGGTCCTTATTTCTGAAGGGTTTTATCTGAGTTCTCAGGGGAGAATCTCAGAATATTTATCAGCTTTCCAGGTGTGTCCCCATGGTCTCCACTGATTGGTCACTGTCAGGGAGAGGGTCATTAGTCAATGCAGCTGGTCCTGATGCCAGCCATGATGTCACTTTTCTGGTTTTGCTGCTTTTCTGGGCCTGCAGCTGAAATACAACTGAGGCCTAGACTTATCTGATGCTGGTCAGAACCTCATTGTCCTGGGGGCTTAATGATTAAGGGCTATTCTCCTGTCCCCTTGTTCATTCCCCTCTAAGGGGGTCTAACCCACATGACTAGCAACATGCCAGGGGAGGAAAGGTCAGGGGAAGGTCCAAACTGCATGATCAGCAATATGAAAGGTCAGGGTGGGGAGGAGGGTATCTAAACCGAGTGACCAGCAATGATGTGAGAGGAAAGGTCCTCTGGGGGTGAGGGCCCAACCCAGTTTTGCCCGTTGCTAGGTACCTGGGTCTTTCTACCCTGGTGGCCTTTCGTACCTGGCCAATTGTCCTTACTCTGCTCATGCCTGTCTAACTGCCTACCATAGGCCCTTTGTCCCTGCTCCTTTCTCTCCCTGTCTCCTGTTTCCATTAACCCAAATATGCATGATGCCTCTCTGAAGTGTCATCTTTGATCATGTCCCCCCTATTAGGCATTCTGCTGAGGATGCTTGTAGTACTCAGTGTGCAGAGCCCTCTCTCTTTATGCTTCCCTTTTTTTCAGCCTCCAAACTCATAGGGAAGGCAGAAGAGATCACTGCTGTCTGCTGTTCCTCATTGTTGGAGGCAGCTTGGGAATTCTCCAAGGTGGGGTACCACTTACCAAATCTGCAGCAACAAGAAAGAAAAAAGTCAAGTCAAATGCTGAGGTCCTTGGGATTTAATTTCCCTCCTAGGAGAACTTCCTTCAACCAAATAATGTTGTGCAGAACACATGGCTTTGGAAAGAGCATCTTATCTCCCTTATTGGATGCCCTACAAGTTGGCTATGTCGCTCATTCAGGTAACAAGAGTTACAGAAAGATAAGAGCCTGGGACTATAGATAGACAGGGAAGCAGCAGAGAATAAGATTTAATTTCCTGTTTATTTGCACCTCTTCCAAATATAAACCATTGCATGAGAGTCCTTGTCCTCAGCTTGACCTCTGGCTCTACCTTCCAGACAAGAGATTTCACACCTCAGAGGTGGTGTTCACCTCTTCAACACCTAAAGTGGTCTAGGGTTCCTTGGCCAGAGCTGATGAGCCCTCCAGTTTCTGGACCTATGCCTGGTGGAAGCCTCAGAACCCATGAACCTCCAGTTCTTCACAGGCCTCAGCACCACAGCTTTGCCTTATTCTTTGGTTTCCATGGATCCTCTGGTTCTTAACTGCCTGGTGGATTCCTGGACCATGACCCCTCTCTAAGTTTCAGTCTCCTCCTCATTGCAGCACAAGCCAGCCTCAGTTGTCCTGGTCTACCTCCAACATCCTCCAGCACCTTCGATTGCCAGTGTGACAATGCAGCTCCTGTTCGTCCTCCCTGTTTTACTTAAAAGCTGCACAACCTCCTCAGCTGTGCTGGTCATAGTTGTAAATTACTGGAACAATCTCTTAGAAAATAGCCTCTCCTAAGAATTTCAGGAAAGGTGCTCCCCTGAGTCTAGACATTGCTCTTGCCATTGTTATATGAGCAGTAGATCTTCAATTTTTTGTAACCAAACCAAACCACTTGGCTTTTTACAAACACTGTGTGTTGTGAACAGATGGGCTTTTTGTAAATCAGACCATATTGAAAGTGATCCAGAACTCTTTAGCAAAAGGAATCCTGAGAAAAATCTTACAGTTTGAAAAAACTTACCTTCGCTAATTTAACTGCTTCCCAAAGCTGAATTTTCATTTATAGATTGTCCTTTAAGTGGCACGTGGGTTCTCTGCCACCTGACTGCTCCATTCTCTGCTCTGTAAGACTCTTTTTGCAATATGTTCAGGATAATGGACCTCATCCAAGCTGCCTGCCTTATCTACCTCATTTACATAGTTATGGAAAATCAGTGTTTTGGATGCTACATTTAAAGGTTGAAGGCTCTTTCTGAAATATAGCTTTAAAAATGTTCAAATTAACTGTGATTTCAGATGAAGATTTTGCTGCTCTTATTTCATACCAGGAAAATAGACGTTACGTGTTATAGGTGAAATTGTCATGGAGAAACGCAATGGCTGTTCTGCTTTCAACAACAGCTCTCTTGGGGTTGGTGCTGTGCTTTTCAAGAGCACACCTGAGTTTTGAGCAGGCATGGAGCCCACCTATTTGACAAGTCACCCTTCGGCCCAGGTCCACGCTTTGCTGTCTGTATCCCCAAACAACTTGCATGTGCAGAGGTGACCTGGCTCTCACCAAGCTGTCTTCTCCTGTATTGCTACTGAGCAGCTCTGACTGCTTTCAGGCCCTGCCCTGTTTTGGGACTCAGGCTTCGAAAGGTTCTAGGCACTGCACTAAGGTCAAGTTTAGATACCAATGAGGAGTTCCAGACTGTGCCTCCAGCTGAAAAGGCTGATTTCCCCAGCAACTGTCTACCCTACTCAAAAAACACCATTTCTTCTCCTTCAAAGCAGAGCCTCCAAAAGGAGAATTAATTTGCCCAAGAGACAGCATCCATCACACAGGTTCCAACTCTGGCCTTCCTCCTTTGGGATCATACTTGACATTCAGGGCAAGGCAGGGACCTTTGGAGCTAGATGAAGGTGAAGGGAGCCAGGGGCTCTCCATTTGCATAGAATCTCACTGCAGGTCTGTTTATTTAAAGAATACCAGGGAAGGGGAGAAGGAGGGATGAGCTCCTGTCTGCATTTCCCTCCTATCTGAAGGCATCAGAATCATGGGGGATGGATTTCCAAAATGAAAACTGAGAGCTTCCATTCCTATACAACTTTTCAAGAAATTATAGCTGAGTCCTCCCATGTATCATAATTTACCAAATGAGATAGTACACCTCTTCTACACCTTTGCCCCCAACACACACACACACTCTCTCTCTCACACATCTCTTTTTTTCTTTCAGTGCAGACAGTATGACCACTTGAAGGAGGGCAAGGGACTGGTCTACACTGGTGTTGGGAAGTGTCAGTGATGTTATTCCCCCTCTGAGGGGGAAGATCGAGGTCCTGGAGAAATCCAGGTCATCAGGTACAGGACAGATCTGGGTTCTACACTTAACCACTATGTGATCTTGGGCAAGTTACTAATGTAAAGTGGGGAAATAATAACAATAGCTGCCAGGTATTGATCTTTTACTATAAGTTAAAACCCTGACTAAACAGCCTCCCAGGATTATCTCATTTAATCCTTACAACAATCCAGCGAAGAAGATTCTGTTTTTATCTCTTACTTTTTAATCATGGAAAGGCCAAGAAATAAAAATACATTTCAGGGACAAAGCAGAGTGATCAATGTTTCAAACCATTAATACATAAGAGAGAAGCATAAACTATTTTCATGGCAGGCTCCCATCCTTCCATCCATCCATCCATCCATCCATCCATCCATCCATCCATCCATCCACCAACCCATCCACCTTGGACCCCACAAGCTTCGTGGTACTCTTCTGCAACACTCACCCCACAAGTCGATGCTGCTAAACTTTAGCATTTCAGGTTAATGGACAAAAATGAATGATCCAGAGATAAACTTGACATTTGCCCAATAGCTAGTACAATTTATAGCACAATAGTCCTAGGAGAAAACCAAGGAAAGGGCTTGAGTGGCCTGCACCCCAGAAATCCCACCTTGTGACCTGGGGCCATGGAAATTTGCCACAGGCTGGGAAAGTCATTCCTCCTGCCCTCACATACTAGCAGAGCCACCTGAGTACTGGCTCTATATGCGTGGTAAACTGATTTAAAAATTCTTCTCCTTTTTTCATCTTCCCCTTTCCCTAAATCCTTAGTGGGTTCATGGAACCACTGTGATAGGTTTTAAGTAAGAGCCTCACAGCCTTAATTTTATTTATCTGACAAGTTTGGCTCTGGGGATACAGGCTGTAAGTTTATACAAAATAGCCCAGAAATTATTAACTTTTCAGCCAACCATTCTGCTACCCTCTTATCAGGACTGCAGGGCTGAGTATAACAATGCTGTCCTCAAGTCTTTTGGAAAAAACAAACAAACAAATAAGCCTCATGCAAGCCTTGCACAAGTGGCTGCAGGAAAAATTGTGAGCTGGAAACAAGATTCCCAGAGTGTTTTCTCCACTGGCTTTGTAGCCCTATCCACGTTCCCGGAAGCTACCAGTGAGTCAGCTCAGGAGTCAACACACAACTGCAATAAATAGTGAGGCTTCTCTATTTATTAGACTTTTCACTCTCTCCTCTGGGGATGGCAGGCCTGGATCAGGAGGAGCAACTGGAGACTAAAAAGGAAAGTAAAATAAAAAATAGAGATAAGAAGAAAAGAATAAAAATAGAAATAAACAGAAGCTCCACTTCCCTGGGCTGGTTGAAGTACCTAGATACAAAGATTAATGAGTCTATTATAATGAACATAATTGACATCATAGGATGTTAAAGGAGGTTGGGCTTGAGATTATCTGATGTGAACTGGGAAGGTCGGGAAGGGTTAACCACTAAGGGAAGGCAGGTGGATTGGATATTGGGGGAAAGTGGGGGAGCATCAAGGGAGAAAAGCCAGGCTGGTGTGACCAGGATTCAGAGCACGTGAAGCTTGGCAAGGGAGGTGGGGGACAGTGAGTTTGAAACATCAGGAGGACCTGATAGGAGCAGGTAGGTGTCTTGACAGGTGGAAGAAAGGGTAGAGTCCCACATTAGATCCTCTCAGAGGAGTTAGGGTCACAGGAAAGGGAAGAGCAAAAACAAGGCAAGTTCAAGGCTAGAGCCACCAGGCAGATTCCCAGAACAGGAGAGACTGAGACACAGGAGATAACCCAACAATAAGGTACCATCACATTTGTGAGAACCAGGGCCCCAAGGTCAGAGTGGGACCAGCAGGCAAGGTGTGGATGCTGGGCCATCACAGATGCCCTAGAGCTCCTCAACCCAGCCTTCCAGACTGAGCTCCTTGGCCCAGAGCCTTGGGCCAGGCCTGAGCTTGCAGGGGGAGGAGGGAGGCAGGCTATAAAGCTGGCTTGGGATGTAGGGGCTTCATGCAGTCATCTTGCATAATTTAAAGACTTTGTGTGCAAACCTGCTACTGCTTAGAGCAGCGGTTCTCAGCCCCTGTTGCCCTTTAGAATCACCTGGGGAGTTTTAAAATATACTAGTACCTAGGCAATCCCTCTCTCTCACCCCACCCCACCCCACCCCATACCCATTAAACATGAGAATCTATGATTCTCTGGTGATTCCCATGTGAGCCAAGGTTGAAAAACACCAATGCACAGACAAGAGTTACACTATCAGTGACAACAGGCGTGCTGTGCAACACAGCAGCCATGATCAGCATGTAGTATAGAGAACACGAAACGAGACTAGTATGAATTGGGATGTGCTGGATTTTAAAGATAAAAAGAAATGGAATATCTCATTCTTGTTGGAATGATATTTTCGGTTAAATAAAATATATTATTAAAATTAATTTCATCTTTTTATTTTTACTTGTCCTGTTGTAACTATTAGAAAATTTACGCTTATGTATGTGGTTTGCTTTATATTTCTTTTGAGCAGTGCTGCTCAAAAGTTCAAATTCACGAGCCACACAACTGAAATTGCTTTTCCAATATTGCTGTGCAGATGGTAATGGACTTTGGAAAAAAGGCACTTGTCACAGTTTGTAATTATATATTTATTTGTGCGTTTACTTGTTTAGTGTCTGATACCCTCAGTGGGTCATCAATTTACCTATTTCAGCACCTAGCTGAGTATCTGGGACATAGTAGCAGTTCAACAAATATTTGATAAGTGACTGGATGGAGGAATGAATGAAAGAATGAATGAACAGATGAGTAAAATAGACCCCTTTCCTGTTGTCGCATTCCCTAGACACAGAGGTTCATCAGCAAGTCTCCTGCCTGGGCTTACACCTCAAAAAAGGGGGCTGTTTTGCATAAAAAGGAAGGGCTGAAGCAGAAGTGAAGTGCAAGAGCTTTCGAGGCAGAAAGACCTGGGCTCAAATCCAGGCTCAGCCAATACAAAACCCTTAGCCTCTTGGGCTCTAGTTTCTCCATCTGTGAAATGGAGATAAGATTATCTCAGAGGGTTACTGTATTATGAAGGGCTTAGCAGTGCCTAGCACACTGTAAGGCAGTGTTGGTTTAAGGAGGAAAGAGAACAGAATTAGTCTTTGATACAATCTGTTCTCACAGGAAGCTGTGGCAGTTCTTTGCCTCCTGGGGGGCAAACGTGCTGCCCCCCACCCAAGTTTGGTACTCTTAGTTCTACTGAGTCTGGCTCTCACTCTGCCTTTGGGCAGTTTACGACAGTGGAAGAATTTATGGAGGAATTAAATTTCTAATGTCTTTATGTTACATTAAAAGAATTTTGCTTTGGCTGATGGCACAGCCACAGCCATTGCTCTCAGAGTAATGCATCTTCTTCCCACCTTTATCAGCTGAACACTTTTGGATGAGGTCTCAGATTCAGATCAGAACCTTTGAGGATGAGCTGGCAGTTTTTTGCTCCCATATCTTGTTTGACACAAGAGGAATTACCTCCTTGCCTTGCTCACAATAGCCCATGGCATGATCCATTGGAACAAAGAAGGAATGTTAGGACACATGAGGCTGGACCAGATTGCTCCAAAATGTTCTAGTCTGGCCAAGCAGTGTAATGAGAGCCCCTACTTACCAGGCTCACAACTGAAGAGGGAGTAAGGGTGCCTGTCAAGAAAAAGAAAGTAGTTTAGTCTCTTCTTTGGGGTTATTTGAAATGAATATTCAAGCTAAATTTATCCAGATAAAGAAAATGTCACACGAATGGACATGTTTAGTAATTTATGTGTCTCTTCAAAATGGGTAGAAGCATATCCATGTGCCAAGGCTGATGCAGAGGTGATCAGCAAAAGATTTCTACAAAACCCTAATTCCCAGATTTGGAATACTTGATAACCACAGGGACATGCGTATGACAGGTCAGGTATTAAAGTTGTAAGGCATACAGAATCATTTAATGCTGTCTGTGCCCACATTGTCTGCAGTGAGCATAGGGACACAATATCAAAATGGGGTTGAAATAATAAACTGGCCAAGATTTGTGCAGAAACTAGGTGGAAGAGGCTCGGTGCACTGCCTATGGCTCTTCAGTTAATTAGGTCTACAACACACAAATTCCCAAGACTTGATTCTTATGAAATATAAATGAATGAGACTCTGGTTTCTTCCCTAGCAGCTAAGACCAACAGAACATTCCCGAGCCAGATAATATTGTGTTATATTGCAGGGTATTAACAAGGATGTCTAGGAACTAGTCACAGGCTCAAGAAACTCTATTACCCACCTGGACAGACAGGGCCAGGATGTAAAGACTGATGCCTGGTCAAATTTCATCAGCAAAAACCATTACTTAAGCCTCTTTGGAAAGGGCTTCGACAAGCTCCATTGTCTATGAATGCACCGTCTAGTGTCAAAGTCTTTGTCTTGGATTCATGCCCTCTGAATGAAGACATGGAGCACAATTCCAAATTATTAATCTTCATTTTTATCATTAATACAGGCATTGGCTCACTTCCCACTTGAGTCCAGACCCATCTGGATTACCCACAAGAAGCTCTTGGCAGTGACCTAAAGCCACATGGACAGCTGGCCAGCCAACTCTAACCATGACCTGCTGACTAGTAATTCATCTTCAAGTTCCAGGCTGGTCGAACAACCACTGTGAGCAACTCAGTGAATTCCATCCTGCAACTCTCAGTCAGACTTAAGAAAAACTCCCATGAGGCAGCACTTAGCCTCTTCAACTCCATTTTTCTCTTTCTTGCTTGATTCTAATTTGTCACCCATAAGCCCAGGCCTACATTTGCCTCATAAATTGAGGTTTGGCCTGGGCTACCTCTAAACTGGAACCAAATACTATAAAAATTTAAAGGCAGAATTATTGTACTGGTTCAGTCTCAATCAGTATGAGTTTGATTATACTGTGGTAACAAACAATCGTCACATCTCAGTGACTCAAAATAGCAACGTTTACTTCTTACTCACCCTATGTGTCCATGTAAGGTTAGTAGGAGCCCTGCTTCACAACCTCCTCCCTCATGTACAGTGGTTGGGACCGTTTGGTGTAAGGCAAACACTCCTACTCACGTTAAGATCATGTAAAAAATTCTGGAGCTTTGAGTCAGGTTCCCTGAGAAAAAGGCTACAGCAGACATTTGTGTGCATGAAGCTTGTATGCAGGATGATTGATTTGAGGAGGCAGAAATGAGCAGAGGGAGGAGTTGAAATATGAGGCAGTTACAACAGAAGCCTCAGCCAGTTCTATGGGGGAGCTCTAGAATTGGATGGTTCTTCTGAATTATCTCAAATTGAGGCAAAGGACCCCCAAATTGAGGCCATGGAGCTTCAGGTTGCTCCCCAGACTGCTCCCTTTAGTGAGAGCAAGTCCTAGAGGGGTTCAGGTATGAGCACTCAACAACCAACACTCATGGCAGTTAAGGGAATGGGCAACTTGGCCCTAAATTGAGAGATCGGTGCATCCACTACAGTCCACTGTTTACACTGGTCAAATCCACTGGCTTTGAATAATAAGTTCAATCTATCCAGGAAACAACTCTTCTGGGATTCTGGTTGGTCCCCTTTAACACTTACCAGAGCAATGATCTATAACCCAGTGGCTGCAGTTGGCCCCAAGTTCCAGATGCCCATTTTATATTTCTACCACTGTTGACTTTGCTAGTAAAGGTATTCATCATGATGGGATGACCCAAATCATTACCTCGGAGCTTCTGGTCAGTATTCTGCCTCTGGCCATAGCTACTACACTTGTTCATTTATCAGAAGAGGCAGGAGAGTATATCACCTGGTGTCACTGTGTAACAACAGCCCTACTTCCTCCTGACGATCAGGCTCAATTACCTCCATTAATATGGGGACTCCTTTTCTCACCTCCTTATTTTGGCACAAGGAGCTTCATATGACTAGGTGTCAGCTGGGGCTTAAAGTTTAATTAATGGGGCACTTACTATGTTCCCTGGTGCAAACATTCCTTCTGGGAATCAGGACCCTAGACTTACAGAGCCTCATGCTGCAGCAATGAAAAGCATTAACTGATCCTGGAAAGGAAGGTATACAGGGCCTTTTCTATTTTTATCCCTTGGTTACTGAACCCATGTATTCTACCTATTGGGGATACCAAATCATATAATAGTTTTTGATTGAGGGTGTTAACTGCATCCTATCTCTGCAGATGGCATGGCTTTGCTCCAGAATCCTAGAGGTCTACATTGTGATTCACCTATTGGAGCATCCTATAAGCTGCCTATAAGCTGGTGTGTTTTTCCACCACAGATAACTCTAATATTAATAGGGTCTGTTAAATCATTTGGCTCAAGCAGTATGGCTTTTGCGCTGTATCCTAAACTTGTTATGACTCAAAGTTGACAGCCTTTCATGCTACCTGGTAAATGGATCAGAGTAATATCACTAAGTGGCCACCAGATCTTGAAGAGGCCTACCAGACATTGAGCTTCTTTCTTAGTGGTGGGAGGTGTGAATTGCAATAATGTGTCCTTTATTTCCAAGAGATATCCCTGCATGCCCCAAACCACTGGACTCCTAGAGTACACTGATGTGACAGTGATGTTATGTTCTTCTCAGGCATTAGGTGGTACATGATGCTGACCTGTCTCATTACTGGTGATGTTAACTTTGATCACTTGGTCAAGGTTGTGTCTACCAAATTTCTCCTCTGTAAAGGTTGATTTTTTTCCCCTCCAGTAATTACTAAGTGTCTGATGAGGAGATACTTTGATACTGTATAAATATCCTGTTTATCATCACACTTCATCCACTGATTTTTAGCATTCATTGATGATTCTTTCCCACAACAATTATTATTGCGGTATTTGCCAAGTAGAGATTTTCTACTTCCATCTTCCATTTTATATGTATTAATTAGAAATCTAAAAGGAAGAGCTGTCCCTTCTTCTTCATTTTTAAAAAATCAATTATTTTATTTGTATCACTGTGAACTCATGGGTATTAACTTTTCCTATAAGTTATAACCCATTATTATAATTACTTACTTTATTGTTTAAATTAAGCAAGATTTGGCCATTGGGAGTTTCTTCAAGTTAAGCACTTCCTTACAAGTAAACCCTTTTTATTGCAATTGGTTAAGACCATTGTCTCTTTCCACTGCAACCTCATCTCTATTGCATTCCCCCTGTGCCAGGTAGTACTATAGCACCCACTGGCATTTTTTGGCTTTTGGCTAAGGAGAAGTTGATTAGGGGACATATTTAATTTATTTATCCCATTTATTGGGATGTAATTATGTGGTTTGAAATCACTGTCACTCCCATGTACAGTTGAGTTATTGTTGGCTATCTGGTGTAGGAATGGCTTCCAAGAATATTTCTACTATCCAAACACAGGACAAGAGGTTTCATCTCAATGTGAGTGTGTCCTGTGCTATCCAGCACTAGAACTATGTAGATAAGGCTTGGGCTGTTATTACAAATCTGTTCATCTTGCAACAAGGATACAACAACCTTTAAAAGACTCAAATATATTTTTGAAGACTAAAATAAAACACTCGAATACAACAAGAAGCAAGTGTTTGCTTAAAAGTTCATAAAGCTCAATATCCATTATAATTCCATTTAGAAAGACTTTTTGCACCATTTCAATAAAATAAATAAGAGAGTATAAACTCCCAATTTTGGCGTATATGATGGGTATGTTCTTTTGTCATCTTTAAATATATTTTTTCAAGAACTGAGAGAGGGGAAAAAGAACTGTGAGAAATTTCAGGAAAAAAGTTAATGAAAAAAGAAAAGCAATGAAATAAGTAGAAATTATTCTGACATTAAAGATAGAACTATAACCAAAAAATGTTTTATAATATTAAAAGCAGTATTTCAGTAAGAGGGAGAGATAGCTTTCCAATGGAATAATAATGAATAGACTTTTGGATTGTTTAATAATCCAGTTAAGAAGAAGAGTGAATCATATGAACACACTGGAGAAAGATTTACATTTCTTGCTGATAAAGTAACACCTACGAAGATAACGTACAACTTCTGATATGCCTCTACTGAGGACATGGATGACTAACTGATTAATGAGTCAATAAGTAATTCTCAAATGCAGGAGTATTTAAGATTAGTCACTGCTGAAGAAAACTTTATATGCTCTGAAGTCTTATAATCTTATAGGAAAGAAACTTTGTTGGAAGTTTTCCCTAAATTGGCAAATCAGTTCCCCTAAACATTTACATAGCAGTTCCAGTAATGAATTATGAAGCTGAAAGAAACTTCTTGAAACCATAACAAAACAATTTTGAGCAAACATGCTACAAATAAGACTGGCTTGTCTTCTCTGGGCAGAGCTATTATTAAATTGTTGCCATTTGAACCTGAAGAGTATCTGGCTCCCCAAAAATAGGAAAAAATATTTTAGTTATCTGTTGGGCAGTTAAGAAAATATTGTTTCATTTTTCTGAATATTGTGGTGTTTTTGTCAGCATTTTTAAGATTTGGAATTTGCTGTGATTTCTTTTCTCATTCTAAATAGAGAATTTCAAATCTCACTTTGTATTCATAATTTGGTATTCCTTTTTTTTTTTTTTTTTTTTTTGGTATTCCTTTTCTTAAAAAGAGCCTCAGAATTGTACAAGCTTTAGGCCTCACAAGTGTGAATCTGCCTCTTCCCTGAGATCTCAAACAGGGCAGGTTTCTAAAAGCAGGCCCACCACTTTGGAGGGGGCTTTCCCCGACCTGGGAACCAGATCCTAGCCTTGCCCAGTGCATACAGGCACCTCATATGCAGGAAGTGGGGGCAGGGTCACGTCTTGCCCACTGCTGCCAGGCCCACAGCAGAGGGAATCCAAGCGAAAGCAGCTCTCAGGCTCCTGCAGTGCAGTCTGGATACCTGCACTCCTATTCATTAGGTGTGAAGTGGTTGCCATGCGTGTGTATGAGTGTTTATCCAACAGGTCTGCAAGAAGTGTGAAGCTCGGATTGCTGCCAGGTTTATTCTCCAAATAGAAACTGGTGGGGGGGGGGGGGGGGAGTGATGACAGGAAACTGTACCAAGCAAAAGAGTGTATTAATATCAATTCTTCTCACCATGACTAATGAGTGCCTTGGGGTCTCTGAGGATCTAACAGTTTTTATTTCCTGTAAATGAGACCTCATAGGACCTCAGCTTCACAGCCTGGGATGGATTTGCAACAATCAAACAAATGGTGGCCTCAAGACCACATGTCCTTATCAAATCACATACATGGTGGACATGGGAAGAGACACCTAAAACACCCCCAGAACACTTCCATCTTTTGGTCCCATTGCCTGTCTTCATAGAGCATAGCTTATCCCCTTGTGCTGCCTCTCTTCCTAGAATGCTCTCCTCCCGCCTCTCCCTTCCCCACGGAATCTTCCTTCAAAAACCAGCTCAAATGCTGCCTATTGGAGAAGCCGACTCGAGTCCCATCCATGCCCCCACCTTCCTCTGAGAGTTTCTTTGCTCTATCTATTCTTTACTAAGACAGCAGCTCTTAACTATTGCCTGAAAGTATAGTTTTTTATGTACCAGCTTTATTTGTCTAAAACTAAAAAATTTTTGAAAGCAGGACCCAAGTCTGAGTCACTGCTGCACCCTCAGAGGGGCCAGCAGGTGTCTGTGCTTGATAAATGAATGTTGAACGAATCATTCCATTAGCGGCGAGCATTAACTTTTCTAGTGCATGCAAAGTGCTCAGCCCAGGTCCTGACACATAGCAGACACTCAATAAATGGTAGCTATTATTTCTTTTTCTATACAAGCTTTCGCTGTAGCTCTGAAATGAGCTGGGCCCAGTAGGGAAGGCAGTACTGAGTTGTCACTAGGAATATGGCCTCTGAGCCAGGCTGCCTGGCTTTAAATCCTGCTCTGCCGCTTACTAGCTGTGGGACCTTGGACAAGTTGAGAACTTTTAGCATCATAGTTTCCTCATCTGTGAAAAGAACCAATAACAATGAGCTGTTGTGAAGATTAAATGACTCAGTGCCTATAAAACACATAGAACATAACCTGGCACACAGTAAGTGCTATGTTAGTACTGATTATTAGTAGTGGCGTTACTGCTTTATTATTATTATCTAGTGGTCAAGACAGGTGCCACTCACTTCCTGAGGCCTCTCAGAATCCAGTCCCTCTTGGACTGGTGCATGAAACACCGTGGCCTCATTCCAGGCTAGGCCTGTTTCCCTGGGCCCCTCAAAATGTAATGCCCCCTCCCTTATTCCTTTGGCCAGTGTGAGAGGACACCGGGGTGAGCATAAGCACGGCTTTCAGGTATCCAAAGGGCAGTCACATGGAAGAAGAGAGGATTCGCTTTGGCTTCACAGGACACACATTGAACCAGGGATGGAAGTTATGGGGAAGCCAAAAGCAGCTCGGTGGAAGCAGCACCTGCTAATACTCTGTGTGGTCAAGCCATGCACGGGGCTGAGCTCGCAGGAAGCAAGCTCTCTGTCCATGGGTGTTCAGCAGAGCCTGGATTACCTTTTCATTTAGTTAATTTAATCACGGTTGCTATGGGAAAGATTAGAAGCCCTATATTAGTTATCTATTGCTACGTAGCAAAATACTACACAACTAGTGACCTGAACAATGCATTTTTCTTATCTTGCAATGTCTGTGGGTTAGGGATTCAGAGGCAGCTGAGCTAGGTGGTTCTGGCTTGGGAGTCATTCATGAGGCCGAGTCTAGGTGTCGGCTGGGGCTGCAGGCATTTGTTGGCTTGACTGGGACTAGAGAATTTGCTTCCAAGATGGCTTGCTCACACACTGTGGGAAAGAGGCCTCAGCTCCCTGCTTCCTCACAGGGCTGCTTGAGTGTCCCCATGACATGGCAGCTGACTTCCTGCAGAGTACATGATCCCAAAAATCCCAAAGAGCAAAGCAAAATGCAATGCCTGTTGTAGCTACCCTCAGAAATCATAGTCTATCATTTCTGCCACACTCAAGAGAAGAATCAGGCTGCTTTGAAGGGAAGAGATTCAGAGAATCTGTGGAGTTATTTTAAAACCACCACAAGCCCCGGGAGTGCTGAGTTTTTGTGATTGCTTAATGCATTCTTAGGCCAGAAGTTCTTAAGGAGCAGTGATGCTAAGCTCCTTTGCTAACGTTACTCACAAACAGGAGTCACTCCACCCCCAGTGGGTAGCTTAAGAATTTCTATCCTGATTATCCAGGGCAATGCAGCCTCATCAGCCACTCTCTGTCTCTAGATCCTGGCTGTCCCCACTCCAAATGACTTTGGGTGACAGTGGAAGGATGGAGAAGTGGAATTCTTTGAGGTGCTCGTGAGGCTCTAGTCCCCTGGGACCAGCCTGCCCTACAGATTTCCTTAAGGGAGAGAATGGAGGGAGCCAAAGCTTAATCAATGACATAATGAACTGTGTACTCTGCAAGATCTTAAGCACGGTTATAAGTCACTGGGTTATGGCTTCCATATTCATAAGCAGGTTTGTAACATGTTCTCCCTCCTTCACAGTAGTGCCACCACGCTGTTAAAATATTAGGTGGTTTTTAGATTTGCAAGATGGGAGACTAAATTGTTATTGTGTAGAAATCATGGATTATCAGGTTTAAAGGTCGTTTAAAGGTTGATTTTGTTTAATAGTCAAATTTTGTGGTCCAGCTCAGAATGGCTCTGGGGAGGACAAGTGTGTGCAATGCAAAGTAATCCGTTTATCTTACAGTTGTCTTTCTCCAGTTGGTGAAAGGGCGCACTGCTGCTGTTCTCAGTAGGGGATCAGTAGGTAAGGGAAAGAGAGGTGGTAACAGCAAGTACTTCCTTAAATAACATTAGTGGAGTGTGTGTGTGTGTGTGTGTGTGTGTGTGTGTGTGTGTGTGTGTGTTTGGGAGCAGGGGAAATGGTTAACACATTCCCTAGCAAAAGTGCCAGCAAAAGCTAGCAAAAGTGCCAGGCTTTCCCATACAGTATCTTAAAGTCATGCTCATAACAACTGTATGAAATGGGTATTATTGTTATTTTCAGCTTCCAATGATAAAACTCTCAGGATGAACTTAAACTACCTTCAACAGAGGCAGCCACCCGTTTACAAACACCTGATTTACACATTTCCCCTCCTGCCAGTACATTCCTCATTCTTACTCTTGAGACGGCTGTAAGGAGACAAAAACATGGGCGATTTCAAAGAACTGGGAGGTGGCCGCACAATGCAGACAAAAAGCAAGACCCTGGGCCGGCCACGGGCCTCAGCTTTCCTCCTAGTCCTGGCGCTAACGGTGTGACAGAGCTCACGGAGGCCCCTCTTTGAGTCACCTACAAAAGGAGGGTGTACGTGTAAGGGGTGTGGGTGGCTGAGCACAGGAGTCACCTGGGGGGCTTAACAAACACACATAATGCCCACCCCGCCTGGGGCCTGCCTTTTGAATCACAGTTTTGGTCGGGGGGCGGGGGGGCACCTGTTCAGTTAAACCTGCTCTACAGGGGTTTCAGTCACACGGCCATTGGCACAAGCCGGTGTTTGGGAACCACAGACCTGATGATCTCTAAGGCCCTTCCAAGTGCCAGCATTTGCTTCCATTTTAGGACAGGGAAGAGGGAAAAAGCTGTGAGAAGTTGGATTAGTTTGGGGAGTGCTGATCCAGTAAAGACAACTCTGTTCACCGTCACCCTCTGGCAAACTGCCGAAACTTTCCACTTCTTCGCTCTTAAGACCTTGCTTGTACTATTTGGAGACATATTTGAATGGAAAATCTACTTCTTTAAAAAATTAAACAATCTAGCCAACTTAATAGGGTTTTCCCTGGTTAAAGCTGGGACAGTGTGGGCATCAAAATAAATAATGATACAAATTTATTACAACCTATCAAATATAATAGGAATTCATGAGTCTATATTTATATAAATAAACAGATAAATGGAACAGAAGGAAAAGCTCTTCCTCATAGTAGAAAGCATGATAAAATTAGAAAATCTCCCCTTGGTAGCCATCATAGTAACCATGGATTCAGGCAGGGATCATCAACGGATGCTGGAACATATGTGAGAGGGTACTGAGGAGCAGGGTGTCTATATAGTCTCAAAATATATTCCCACAGAATTCTTATTAATTACTAACAAAATGCTTGGTAACTTTACAAAGAAACCTGGAAGGACCATCTTAACTAGGAGACAGACATTAACAGCACCATTAAAGGGTCAAGTGTACACTGCTCAACACCTATTAGGATGCACTGAGAACACAAAGCCACTTCAGTGGTTTTCTTGTCAAAGATGTGTAACCTGTGCCCTGGCCGGTGTGGCTCAGTTGGTTGGAGCATCACCCTGTATACCAGAAGATTTCGGGTTCAATTCCCAGTCAAGGCACATTCCTAGGTTTGTTGTTCAATCACCAGTTGGTGTGTGTATGGGAGGCAACCAATCACTGTTTCTCTCTCACTTCTCTCTAAAAAAAGAAAAAAAAAGTGTAACCTGAATCGACTCACAAGGAAGCATTAGACAAACCCAAATTAAGGAATATTCTGCAAAACAATTGGCCTGTGCTCTTAAAAAATGTCAAGATGTGGAATGCAACTGAAGACTGCGGAGAGGTCCCAGATTGAAGGAAACTAAAGAGGCATGACAATGGAATTCAAGGCATCCTGGGCCAGAAAGAAAGGAGGCAAAAGAAAGATGTTCTTGCTATTGTTGTTTTTGCTGTTGTTGTGTTTCTATACCAGGCATTATTGGGATAATCAGCAAACCTGAGGAGAGTCTGTAGATTAGAGGATAGATGGTATCAGTGTTAATGTACTAATTTGCGGTGAGCATGTTATGGCTGTGTAGGAGAATGTCCTTATTCTTATATTCTGATTTTAAAAAGCAACAGATTTTTATTGACCCTATACAAATAACTATATTACCATGATAAGTAAGGAGACTTAATAAGAGTTTCTGATTTTTGGAGGAACAGTGAGAATCAGACAGAATTTTTAAATGTTAATTTCAGAGTCTATTGAACTGTTATGGATTATAGAGAGTTTAAGAAGAAAAAGAAAGTGTTTGCTTTTATATTTGGTAAACCGAACATTTAAACATCCACAGTATTCTAAGAAAATAATCACAATAAAAATTTTCTCATCCATTCAGCCTTATGTAGTCAGTTCCTGTTCAACTGAATCTTGAGTAGCAGTCTCATGAGCCCATATATGTTTTAATGAAAAAGAGTTCTGGAAATCCTCACTCAGCACACTGGTGTGGTTTGAAGGTTGTCCAAGAGATGTATCAGAAGCCTGTGCCCAAGAGTCTATTCTTTGAAGTGTCAACAGTTTGTAGTTCATGGTACAGTCCTTGTCCATCAGGCTCTGAGATGGTCCTTTGTTGAAGACAAAGTCAGACGTATAGCTCATAACAGAGCCTTCACACAAGCATTAGCATAAATAAAAACTATCTTAGTCATAGAGAAAATGGCTGTGGTTAGCTTATTACTGATAATCTTCTAATGTAAGGGTCTAATGAGAGTTCATAATAAGAATAATATAACTGATGAGGAAATTAATTGTTTCTGTGGTATGCATAACAAGATGATGAAGCCATTCCAAAACAAGCTTTAGACAGTATGTCTCCAAGAATAGTAGGAAAACCTATTTTCAGAGAAGTCAGAGGATATCTGCTTATAAAAATGGATAAACATAATTTTACAGAGGAAAAGCCTTGAGATATAACATAATAATCCTGAAACACAATATATATAATATATCAAGATTATACCAAACATATAGTATAAAGAGATTTAGTAAATCTGCCATAGGTCCTACATCTGTATTTTCATAAATCTCCACAGATAAGTCTGATGTACATCCCCAGTTGAAAACAAGTGACAAAAAATATACTAGATGCAAACAAAAGAAGACTGTCACAAAGCTAATATTCTAAATAATAACTGAAATGACTAACACTATACTGCTGTCTAATACCAGGCAAAGCACCACTAGAACACTGACAAATACAAAAAACTCAACAGAGTTTTGATCAATGTTTCCTCTGAAGTTAAAACATATTAGGAAAAGTAAGGACACTGACAAATATCCAGGGACTTCCCGCAAATCATATAATTTCTGAAATCTTTATATTAATAATATTTTAACCCATCCAAATTTAACCTAGGGAAGTCTGAGTGTCTCTTCTGATTTAACAACTTTTCCCATGGAACTTTACAATGGTACCATATTAAAAAAAAAAAATTATTATTTCTGGCATCTCTCTTTTTGAAAGGTGAAAGAACCAATCTTTGTGATTTTCCGAGGGCCCTCTGGGAAATCTCAAAATAGATTTCTATATAAAAGATATCCTAAAACATTCTTTATTTCTATATTTCTATATTTGGATCTGATTTGAGGAAGGAAAAAATAAAAATTTTGTTAGAGGAAAAGTGGACATTTTGATTAAGAAGGGATCATAGATGCCTGAAAACAACAGTTGTCTATTTAATCAAAATAGGAATAAAAACTTTTTTAAACATAGAAAGTAACATGATTGTAAAGAACATGTAAGTGCTTTCATAACTGGGCTTTTTCCCCAAAATAATCAGGGATGGGACAAAATTAACATAAAGGATTTTTACTCTGTAGGCAGATTCCACAGAAAGTGAAGAGTAACCCTTCATAGTGTTGGCAAAGGCATTAATCAGCGAGTCAAGGAGGCAAGCCCATTAAGGTGGAGCAAACTTTCCTAAAGATTTAACACACTCCACAGGCTCCCCTAATTCAAGCATTATAAACCAAGACAAGTAAAAGTCACTCACCAAGTTTTGTTCCTTCTCATGCTCCTTCATATTCTGGAACAGTCTGACACTTTAGGATGAGTGGGCTTCCATGGGGTAGATGTAATTTTTTAATAATTACACTAGGATGTTATTTCTGTTAACATGGAATGGGTTCCTCACAGGTATATTCAATTGAAAAGAAGTATAATTATCACCTACATTGAAAATGCTCTTTGGGGGTCCAATAATTTTTAAGAGGGTAAAGGGGTCCTGAGACTAAGAATTTGAGAGCTGTGGCTCTAAGTCGATTTCCAGGACATGCACTGTGTCCTCAGAGGGCAGAATACAAGGGAAAGAATTAGGAATTGCCACACTCACCATCCCTCCTAGTGACCCATTTGTGGAGTTTCTCATCCCCGTAACTCAGTTCTATGGGTTCAAAGGTTCTGGTTTTCAGAGATAAAGTGCTTCCAACAGGGGACCCGGCAAGGTTCCCATTAAACTTTTAGCTGTGGCTCTCAGGGGGCCACTTTTGATTCCTTGTGCCAAGAGAGCAGTGGGCAAGGAAAGGAGACACCGTCCTGGCAGAGGTAATTGACTTGATCATAAGGAGGAGGTAGGGCTGCTGTGCCCCTATAGTGGCAGGAAGAAAATGTTCAGCATCCATTCTTGATAATAAATGGATGTGCAGCCCTCATGGCCATGAGGCTCAGACCCCCAGGGATATAAATCTAGTCACCACATCAGGGAGCCACCTAGACCAGCTGTGGATGAGGGGAGTCTGGAAAGGCAGTCAAAGGACACAATGAGTAGCAGTTGCAACCTTTATATGAGCTGCATCATGAGGTTGCTGTCCTCCCTATTTCCTCTCTCTTATAAGTTTCCCCAAGTACAAGGACCAACCAGGATTCTGGAGGAGCTGTTCCCAGGACGTCTTGTACAAAGCACATGGATCTAAGGGCACAGAGCGGGCTGTGATGGATGCTGCAGTGCTCTCCCAGACTCCCTCTTTAGGACCGAGGCGCTCAGACTCCCAATTGCTGGTGGCCTAAGAACTGGCAACTCCAGCTGCGTCCTCCGAGAATTCCTCCCAGCAGAAGAGAGATGCCTAACCCAGGGTCACACCCGCTATCATGTAAGCAGCCTAGTGACGAGAGGTGTGAACCCCAGGTCCCTTGCCTCAAGGTTGGACAACTTTGAGGGGACATACCAGCTTCAGAGATGCCCTGTGACAGTGTGAGGCCTTTTCAGTGACTACAACACAGTTCAGCTTCTCCCTCTGCCCAATGCCAGGCCATAGGTGTTGATCCCCACAGGTGCCGATCCTGAGGACACCACCCGGTAAACTTGCAAACACTCATCCTTATCACAGAGCTTGCTTCCCGTGGACCTGATTTAAGGCAAGGGCCTATACACTACCCTGTTCCGTTTCAGTCCTACATATTTTTCAAAATTATACATCTGACCTGAAATTTACATATATCAATATATCTTAAGTTAGAATCTGGGGAAGCATGAGGCAATATAAAAAATGTTTCTGTGTTCAGGTAAATCTGGGAAATACTTAGTTAACTAAAATAAGAACACATTTCTTTACAATGAAACTTCTCAGAGCTTCATATATGCTGATTTGGAGAGTGACTCTCCAAGAGGAGGCCCCTGTAGTGAACAAATTCTTTTCAAAGTTTTCACCACGGATTTAAACGTTTTCATTTCCTATATTCATTTATTTACTTAATTTTTGCTGTGTACCTATTAACATATCTTGAAGCAGTTTCCTACAGGGTACAGTTTGGGAAATACTAGTCCACATTTATAGACAATTAATCATTCTGCTTGGCATCTTTAAAAGTTAACACGGCTTTATAAGTCACCTATAAAAACTGTCAAGGAGATTAGAGCTGATTTTCTCTCCATCAATTGCTCAGTAACAGATATTGAAAATCAATTCTTTGTACTACAAACTGCCTCAAAATTGGAATCATTATTTTGAAAAATTAGCCCCACTAGGAGTTCAGCTGTAAGGGTTTGTAAAAATGTTCCCTGAAAATAACTGTACTAAACTGGTTGAGCAAGTTCATTCATGAATTCATGAAGTCTCCATGCATGCCTGGCCAATAGGGACCCTGTAGCAAAAGGGACTTGAAGAGGCTCCTTCTTGCATCAATTGCTGTGGCTCTTGCCAAGTGAATTGAGTAGCACAACCCTGATGACTTCACCTCAAATGATGGGCCCATGGATTGACTGAATACAAAGAAGGTTGGCATGAATTAATTCCCAGTAGAGGCACTCCATTTGGATGGTGGCCACCTGACTCAGATTCTCTGTTTTAGGAAGTATAAATGCCAGACAAATCTCTGAAACTAAGGTTGCAACCGAAACAACCCAAATCGGAAAAGGAAAACTGAAGCTGTTTTTATTTGCAAATTACATGATCATCCATGTAGAAATAATGGGATCTACAAAAAAAGCTACTCTAACTAATAAGTGAGTTTAACAATGTTGCAGGAGCCAAGATTAATATACAAAAATCAATTTATTTCTATATTCTAGCAATGAAAATCAGAAATTGAAATTTAAAAATATCATTTACAACAGCATCACAATCTATGAGACGCTTACGAATAAATCTGACAAAAGAAGTGCAAGACCTTTACACTGAAAACCACAAAACAGTACAGCATAGAGAATATAGTCAATAATATTGTAATAACTATGTATGGTGTCAGATGGGTACCAAATTTATAGCTGTGATCATTTTGTACATTATAAAAATGTCTAATCACTGGGTTGCATATCTGAAATTAATATAATATTGTATATCAACTGTAATTGAAAAATAAAAAATATTTTAAAAACAAACAAACCACAAAACAAAGTTGGCAGAAATTAAAGACCTTCATCAATGAGAGCACCTCCTTAGGGAGGAACAGCCTGACTCTGCTGGTAGTCAGTGTGTCCTGGCCCCCAAGGAGCATGCATAAAGGGCTAAGTCTGTCATCAACCAGGGGATGTAGGCAAAGTCTTGGGAAATGAGCTCAGGCTGATGTTTCTCCCTTTTATATTGCTGATTATGGGAGAAGCTTATGAGCTGATTATATAGGCTGAGATACAACAGAAAGAATATAGGCTTTGGAGTCAGGCACACTTAAATTAAATCCCAATTGCTGTGACTTTAGCTGCTTGACCTTTGACTGTCATTAACCTCTGAGCCTCAATTTCTTATTGGTAAGTGGATGACAACACCGATGTTAGCAGAAACTGACCAGATACTCACTAATCTCTACCTGGCAACAAGGACGACTACATTTCTCAGTCTCCTTTGCAGTTAAGTTGGAACCATATGACTAGTACTGACCAGTATAATTGGGTGGATGTAATGAATAGCAATTTCAGGTCTGCCCATACAGCTCCGGTGTGAAATCATGTTCTTTCTCCCCCTGATCATGTGGCTAGAAGTGAAGGCTTCTGAGACAGTCGAGCAGGGATCTCTGAGTCACCGTCTACAAGACAGCTGCTCAGCAGAGCATCTTGTCTCACAGCAGACTGTGGCACGAGCAAAAAATTAAACCTTGATTGTGTGAAGTCACTGAGACTTTGGGTTTATTTGTTACAGCCGTAAGCATAATGATCACTTTACCTTGCAGGAATAGCGTTAGGATTGCTTGTGGTGTATCTACCATGTGGGGCATTTTCCTCTGCCTTTCAGTGGGGTCTTGCACATAATAGAAGCTGTGACAGTGATTATTACTTCTACCAGTTTCCAAGAGAGCTACCTCCTTTCCTCCAACCTGCTGCTGCCTCCCTAAGATATTGCTAAGTACCAGCATTACAGGTACTTTGACTACTTAAACCTGTGAGACATCACTTAGGGACATAAAGTTGAAAATGACAGAATAAAGTTAAGAGCCAAGATAGAGATGATTTTTACACAGCCCCTAAAAACAATTATATGGACATCACTGAAAGCTGGAGACTCCCTGTAGTCGTTTAGAGATTTCTTTCTCCCCACTACACAGGTTTCGCTATAAGTAGCTCAAATATTTTTGCTGTGAAGCACTCAGCCTTGTCATGAATGAGATTCATTGCCCTGAGCTGTTTTAACAGAGACATCTGATTTTTAAATAGGGTGACCATAAATACCAATTTTCCTGGGACAGTTCCAATTTGTGCCTGTAGTCCCCAGGTCTTATCCTGCGAGCACCCCTTCTCCCTCTCCAAAGTGGTGTGGTTTGGATGGTAAGTTATATGGCTACTCTACTTCTAAATAAAGTGTGTGTAATATATTATTTTCCTCAAGTCATTTACTTTAATTGACTATTTTGGCTTATTTTTTGAACCACTTACCTTACCCTACAGCATGTTTTCCCTTTGACCAAAGACAGAGTCAGAGAAATGGAAATATTAAAGGAGTAGAGAATCAAGGATAAATAGGCTCTGCTGAGAGGAAAGATAAGAGGTTGATAAGTAGACACTGACTTCTTACCACCCCTCTCTCCCATATCTATAGCAACTGCCATCTCTGTATTTATTGGCAGGTTACCCAAACCCATGGTGTAAATAAAAAGATGAGGATTCTGTCTTTGGATGGTTGGCACATGAAAAATAAGCTCTTGTGTTTTAAACTGTCAAAAGTGGTTTGTGAGGGGAGCCCCAAAATCCCTCTTCTGTCTCCAAGGAGATAACTGCCAAGTCCTCACCTAACTGAGAAATTGGGCTAAGCTGCACCTCCTTAGGCACAGTCTGGGGAAAAACCAGGGCTGGGAATAAGGTTTCATGAGAGGAGGGCCAGTGGTAGCCAGGGACTTACTCTTAGGAGCAGATCCTTTTGCCTTCATGAAGGAGGGAGGTTCATGCAGAAACACAGGAAAACTCCCAACACAGGCATTGATTGACTTTGTCTGCCAACCTTTCATTTAGGTAGCTAGAAACAACATAATAACTGTAACCAACAAACATTTATTGAGGGCCTCCACATGTTCTTACTGATCTAAGCTTTGTGGAGGATATGAAGGTGATCTCTGCCCCTAAAGGGCTTTTATCATATCAGAAATTGCAAACTGAGGTGCTTACAAGGGCCAGACAGGTAGCATGAATGAATGAAGAAGACCTGATAAAAGAGAAATGATAATGGAAACTACCATTCAGCCCTAGAGTCCTGGAGACAGTAGGAAATGATGGAGACTGTGGGCACTTGGAGAGACAATATCTACTTCAACACGGGCAGCCACCACCCAGATCTAGCTGGCTATTGCTATGAGAGCCCAGTATGCCAGATTTTACAATTTTCTAAGAGAATCCAAAACTACAGATTTTTATTCAAAATGTGCCTATTTTTAAGTATTGATGTGCATGTTTTTCTTTTTAAATTCTGTGCCCTTATAACACTGTGAGTCTAAATAAACCATATCTGTGGGCTGGATAAAGTCCTTGGACCTCCAGTGTGCTTCTGGGTCCTGGACCTATATAGTTCATACTATGTCAAAGATCAGAGGGCCAGTGGGGTTAGGCACATTCCAAACATGCAATTGTTTACTTCAGAACAACTCTTGGCAATCCCTAGAGTTGGAAGGGGACTTAGAGTTTAAGGTTAACTCCTCATTTACAGGAGGCACAGAGTGGAGGCACTAAGGCCCTCCCCAAGGTGAGATTTGTGGTGACACAGCCTGCTCAGCGTCACCACATATAATAAAAAACCACACAAGGCAGCAAAGCATTCAAAGGGCCGTCCTCCTCCTGGTTACACCTTAGTGAGGCCGTGTCCCAGTGCCCAGGATGCAGTGTCTGTACCTGGGCTGCTTCTAGGCGGGTGCCTCGCCCCAGGGCTCTCTTCATCCCTGAGCCCACTAGGAATGCCTTGTGGGCCAGTGGGGAGGGGTTTGGGTTAAATGTGAGGAAGGACCTTTTGATTGATGACAATGCCAGACCAGGGAGAGGGTTCTGAATAGTTTCCTTTGAAAAGTTTTGGGGCAAGTTAGCATGCAGTAATGATTTGAATGTAGGAGCTGGAAGGTTATCTAGTCCATCCCTCTGCCTCCAAGGAGCCTTGCCTTTGCTTTCCCATGTCTGGGAGTCCCTAAGGCAAGAGAGAGCAACGTCTGCTGCCGTGCCACTGCTCTGCCTTCATGGGGACACTTCTAAGGGAAGAACACACAACTTTCACCTTGGTAACATGCATTTTAAAAAATCACATTAGAATTTTTTTTTTAATGCCCCTTGTAGGAAATATGGAATATAAAGAAAAGCAAGAAGCACAGTAAACATAAGAGACCCCTACTCCCTCCAGATCAAGCCTAGGCAGGGTTCCTTGCCAGTAGTTTTCCTGCAAAAGGTCATTTATCTTTATTCTCTCTTTGTCCCCCCTTCCCTGGCTGCAGAAGCTATTTTTAAATTGCCCTGGCAACTAGAGGACACAGGATCAACCTCCTGTGATGCTGCAGTCACCAGAGAGTGAAAGACGGATGGTAGAAGAGCCTGTTTTTCTCCCCTCCTGCCAGAAATGATATCCTTATGGTACATAAAGATGCGAGTTCACTGTCTACCTCTGCCTCCTTTCCTAACTTGGCCGTAGTCAATTTATTCTAAGAAAACTTCTCAGACTGTAGGTCTCATAGACAACTGTGATAGGTGTTCAGAAACCTGAGACAGAACTACACCCTCTGGTGCAACGTGAGCTGGCCAGGTGGTGATAGTACTAGCTGTGGAAGTGGCCCCACCCATATGGTAAATAAAGGCCCACACCGCTTGCAGAGAATGTCAAATCAGTAATGAACCAACATAAAGCTGATCTGCATTTTACTATTATCGTGGGCCAGCAATTATTTTGTCAGTGATAAATACTCCTCAATAGTCCCTCATCTCTCTCCTACCCATTACTTTGCTAGCCCTACTCCCGCTGGCACTCCCCCTTTGTTGACACTCCAGGATGACCCAGCTCAGGGTGTTAATACCTAAGGAACCAAGACATTTTTCAGTTCAAATTCTATCAGTCCTGCTATGGACTAAATGCTTGTGTCCCCCTCAAACTTCGTATGTTGAAGGCCTAACCACCAATGTGCCAGTATTTAGAGAAGAGGCCTTTGAGAGGTTGTTAGGTTTAGAGTGAGCCCTTATGCTGAGATAGTGCCCTGAGAAGATGAGACCGGAGAGCTTGCTCTCTCTGCGTCCACCATGTGAGGACACAATAAGAAAGCCACCATCTAAATCAGCAAGAAGGCCCTCACCGAGAACCCAACGATGCTCGTGTCCTGATCTCAGACTTCCAGCCAACAGAACTGTGAGAAGTCAATGTTTGTCATTTAGCCACCATTTATGGTGTGTGTGTTAGAGCAGCCTGACCTGACTAAGGCAAATCCATCATGCTGGTGCTGACGATGAGAAACAGACATCCTGGCTGCATGAACAACCACAACCATGGCCTGCAGGGACCTTTCCTACCAAGACCAGGAAAATGAATTACAGTGAGTCAAACACCCAAAAGGTCCCCTCTTATCTCTCATGATGGTTCCCAAAAGCCTTCTGGTAGAGATTCACTCCCCTGGATCCTGAATGGCATGTGAAGTTCAAAATTCCCCCTTGATAGGGTTTGCCACTTAACCAAAAAGGACTTGTCCTTCAGAAGGGCTTAGGTGGATCACAGGAGAGTGAAGAGTGGAGGAAATGGGTATAGAATAAGTAACCACAATAAATAACTTGTTTGCTTGAAAGTTTTGCAAGGGGCCTACCCCTCCATTTTTCAGTTCTAATTGAGACCAAATTTGTAATCACAATAAACATATGCTAAATAAATGAAATCTTATTGTGTGTACTCCAGAGGGCCATTTTGTAAGTGCAATGAACTCTGACTGGGACCTCCAGCGGCACTTACTCTTTAAAGGAATTATATGTCCTTTCTGCATTTTTACACTACCCCATCTGGAACTGTTCCCCTAACCTTCCTTACATGTCCCTCAGTTGAGCTGAATTCCCTCTTACTTTGGTAAGAGCACCATTCACGTCGAGGTGCATAAGAAGCAGGACTTCAGGAACTTGGCAGTCTAAAAATACACTTGTGGTTTGGATTCATTTTCTTTTTCTATTTTTAATCTGCTTGCATATTTACATGGGACTTTCCTCCTCCGGGGTTCCTATTGCTTCTCAGCTGTGATCTGTTCTTCCCAACGTCTCCTAGAGGCAGCAAACGGGTACTGCTGTACCACTCAGCACCAAGGAGAGTCCTTAGAGTCGGCCCAAGATCCCTCAGGACTCAGGATAGCCAAGCAACCTTGAGATAGTCTATTCATCTCATCTTACCCACCCCCCCTTGGCATCCTGCACTAGGTTACTTTTTAATAACTTTCTGGTTGGGTAACCAGTGTCACTTATGACCATTGTCTGGGAACAGACAGGTTAATCAAAATATTTAACAATGGGTAGAAAATGAACGTTGCAGTGCTAGAGCAAAGGTGCCTCAAAGCCAAGCGTTCACCCTTTAGTTGTGGCAGTGGGTAGAGGTCTGTGGGTCCCAGGGGAGGAGCCAGGACAAATGAGGTAGCTGGCTGCATTCAAGACGGCTCAGGCAGCAGTTCACTTCCAAAAGGTATGAAAATATTTTTTAATATTTTTAACAACTGGGGCAGTTTTGCCTGTGTGTTGGCTGAGTATCAGCCCTGCCAAAGAATAAAGCCTGGAATTCTTAGTAGATATCCCTCGAGTGAGAACAAAGGTAATTTACTCAATTGGTTTGCTGGGTTTATGCAGATTGTGAGCAAATTTAAAGGTATCTTACCTGAGTTTCCCCTTCAAAGACAATCACAGCAGCCATTCTAACTCTGCAGTTGGCCCCAAGAGTCAATGTCACTCTTCCTTGTGTCTCCTTCATCTGAGTTCAGGTTGTATCTTCCTCCCCTTCACACACACACACACACACACACACGCACACACACACACACACACACACACACACACATACCTCCACCACTATCTACATTTTCTTTCTCTTTTCTGGAAACACAAGTAGCCCACTGAAGTTTAGAATTAAAATTAGACTATGATGACCAACAATGGTGGGGAGAAGGACTGGGGAGGGGGAGGGGATGGGGAGGAAAGGGTCATTGGGGAGAAAAAGGGACATCTGTAATATTTTAAACAAAAATAAAGTTAATAAATAAATAAATAAATAAATAAATAAATAAAATTAGACTGTGATGGTAAGAGTAGGCTAGGGCCTGTTACTCTGTATGTACTTCATGCCCTTAGTACAGGTCAAGGATGAAAACACACTGGAGAAACACATTTTGCTTTCAGAAATTGCATTTTTAGAGAAAGAAATCATATAGAGATAGCTCTCGGGACAGCTGTGTGTTCAAATGTAGCATTACAGAAAAGCACTTTAGCAGAGCTATGAATATGTGACCCACCGAGACTAAGTTCTGACTCCTTCTTTGCGACCAGCTCCACCACTGACCAGGCACTGCCCACCCACCAATTCCTTCAACCCTTCTGGGATCATCAGGGCTCCTTTAAAGAATTCCAAAGACTGATTGTTTTGAACACCTAACTCAGTTCAGTGACTTGAATTACATGAATCAAAATTTCCATGCAGTAGCCTAAACATGCATTGAGTGATCTTTGTTGTACGTTTCAAGTGATCATACCACCAAACTGTTTGCATCTGACGTCATCTGTTCAGGTAGCCTCAAAATTACCTCACAGTATTTTTAAAATTGAAATTTCAAATTTTACTTGTATTGTTGTCTAAAGTATGATATATATTTTTTAGATTCTGAGTGAGACTGTAATAATTCATTTTGGTGCTCATTATAACTATCTAAATAGTTCCCTGGGGTCAAGAGAGTCAAAATTTCACAAGAACGACCAGCTAATGAACAGGCCACTTAAGATTTTCTTTCTCTAGATAGGCAGCCAGAACCACCTGCAAGGGGAGGGTATCACATTGGAAGCTGATTGCTCATTTTGTTAGGAGATTGGCATGGGAAAAGCAAATCTGCAGAAGCTGGTTTCTTCAAATGTAAATTTCAAGTAGCTGCTGACAGTATGCGATTCCTCAGAACTCAACATAAAAGTTAGTACTTTTTATGATCTGGTAGAATATGAAAGAAAATTTGTCTGGTTATCGGCTCCCTGAGATCAAGATGACAAACAGCCCTTCCATGATAACATCTTGAAAGCTTTTGATTCTTTGAAATCAAGAGAAGATTGAACCCAAAAGGTTATTAGGTAATTCTTACATGAAATTGTTGAAAATATCATTCTAGATCTTTTCCTGGGGTAATGAGATTTATAGCTTTAGGATCTATTGGATGTGCGCTTTAAGCTACACTTTGTTGGCATTTTGCATCAAACATTAGTGCATTCTCTTTAGAATGTCAGTACTTTTATATCAGGTCATATTCTGTGTCAGGCCTTTTTATTTCTAAGTTGAGCCTCTTTTTTTTTAAATCTGGCCTCATGTGGTAGCATTTCCACTCACTATATAAATCCTTAAGCTCAGTTATGTCTTCCTTAACATTCAGCAACCAGGATTTGGTTCACTCAAGGTTTCCTAGTCTGGAGGCCACCACTGTTTTATAACGACAGTATGTTTCTAATCTATATTCAGTTTGGAGGTCATCTGCATCCCATTGCGGGTAAAGGATGATCCCAGCCTCTTTTACTAAATTTGAACTTACAAACTCTTAGAGTTTAGAAATTACCATCTTTGGGGATAATCAAAGTCACTGCCCTTGGCCTAACTCGTCCCTTGGTTGCCTATCATAATATAAATATAATTTTGTTTACCTAAAACATCCAACTTTATAAGGTTACACAGGAGTTTGTTCCCATTGGATTGACATTCACAAATCAGAGATGTTAATATCAGTTTCATTTGTTTCCATGTGACACATAAAATGTTAACTAAAACCAATACCTTACTTGGATTCCTGCTCTTTCTAGTTCATCATCCAGAAAAATGTTTTGGTTTTTTTCGTACCTTTTACTTCCTATCTCTTAGGCATGCCCCTGGACATAATGGGGGAAACTGAGTTATCACTGATATGAGGAAAATATTCTAATAAACTTTGCAGAAAATCTTGTTCCAGGGCTATTGAAAATATCAATAATGCCCACTAATTCATTTTCTCATGAATAGTCTTTACCCCTCTAAAAATATGGCATATAAGTCTATCTTAGTTTTAATATGAGAAATATCATTTTACCCCTTTATCACTCATATATCACATTTGCCTAAGGGTTCAATAATCACATCCTTTAGTCTAGCCTAGCACCTATCAACTCATCTGATGTGATTATAACCTTCAATGTTGTAGTATTATAACGCCAAACTTGCAAATTTTTGCTTTTTTTTTCCTGAAAGGAACACATAGAATGCCCAGTCCAAGTTTCTCACATTATAAATGTGGAAACCAAGGCCCAGAATGCTGAAGTGACCTGACTAAAACTGCAAAATGAGTTATCTCAAAATCAAGATTCTCACTAGCTCTCCAGCACTTTAATATGCCCATTTAGATATTCAAGTCCCTGTCCTTTATAAGGAGGGATTCAAACATTCCGACTTGGCATTTCTGCCATGTCCTTCATGGGCCAGTTGTCCAAACAGATGGATCAGCCATCTCCATTCTTAGCCTGTCAGAGCTCCTTCCTGAATACTCTAGCAGGCTCTTGACATAAATGATGAAATGATTCAGATGCTATGCTTGGACAGATGATAAGCAGCTTGTTTCTCTATGCATCAATTTACAGTTCTTATTGACCTATGTTCCTTCTGTACTAGATGATAAACACCTTAAGGGCAGTGGTCATTCATGGTTAGTACCTTGGATTACAGCAGTTACTTGAGAAATGCTTAATAACTGGATAATTACAGAACTGTTACAGCTACTACCTGATACTGGTTGTGAACAAAAAATGTAGCAAAGATACAGATATCCCATATTTATCTAAATTTTTTAATATAGTATGAATTATGTTAATATATGGGTGGAGAAATAATGTGAGCAACATTAAAAATGTGAATGTTTATGTCAAAGTAGTGGAATTACCAATGGTTTTAAAATTTATAAAAACTTTAAACATAAATAAAAGAATAGACAATTGTATAATAAACTGCTAAAAATGCAATGTTTTTTTGTTTGTTTTGGTGCCTTTTATTACTTTTCATTTCTAAAAGCATAAATGTTTTTATCTATTTGCAAAAATAATACCCATTGGTCACAGAAAACATTTGAGAGTACTGAAAAGCATGTATGGGCACACATATATACAAGCAAATAAATATCACCACTTTAAACATTTGTCCCCTGGGTTCCACTCTTTTTTTAAATGCATAGTATGTAAATACTTTTCACATTCATTTACAAACATGGACTCCTCCTACTTTGCAACAAGCTCTTTTCACTTAATGATATTTCATTATCTCAGATTCCTCTGGGTCTGCTCTGGCTGAAATGGGCCTCACAGCAAGAGACTAATGTTTACTGCTGAGCTTGATTTGATAAGTAGCCCACTCACTAGGCAGACTGTCTTCCTCCAGTGAAAGTTTTCTAGGCTAATGCAGGGAAAATGTGTAATTGAGATAAATGCAGCCCCACTGTTTTCCCAGAGTGTCATCAACCTCCCCTAAGGCTTGTTTGTGCATGTGGCCAGGGGAGGGAAGAGGCTCTTTGCAGCTCCTGGCTTACTTTACTACCATTGCTTTGCTTCTTGCAAAATCCCAAGCTGAAAGGCTTCAAGGCATTTGGAAACCACCTGGGGAAGCTCCAGTTTTCAGCTTGAGCCATAACTCACCTCTGGGGTCCTGAAGCGATGACCAAAAGTCACCCATCATAAAGTTGCCATCCTGCAAGGATAACTCAGGCCACAGGTCTCCTTGGTCCCAGCTGAAAATACCAGAGTAACTGCTTGGGTAGGGGCTAGCTTGAGAAGCTACACGATCTGAACTGTGCTTGAACAAAGCAGCAGCGTGCAACACACATTGGAGCCAAGAGGGTTTCAAGGAAATGGGACATTTTAGCAGCCACCAAATAGTTCTGTTAGCAGTTTACCATAGTGGAGGCCTGAGGAGGGAAAGGAGGGGCCTCTAGGAGAGATTTCCTTTCCTTTATGGTTTTTGTATTATTAAAAATGTAATACATGTTCATTGAAGAAAACATATAAAAGCAAAAATGAAAAAGAAAAATTAGTCACAAATTCACTATTCAGACATAAGCTTGTTAGTAGGTATGGAGTCTTATCTCCCCATGTATGTGGGAAAGAGGACCATGAGGTACGTACCAAGTACAGCATGCCAGGTTATAACCTGCCTTTGCTTCCTTAATCACGGGGACAACCTTCTCTGTCATTAAGTGTTCTACGTTGCTGAGGATGGGCAAGATGAACGGGTAAGGTCTCCAGCTCTCCCACATTTCTCTTCACTCTGTCTGGGTCCTATTCTCCAGGGCCTCACACTCAGACAGCTGTCAACTCATCTCTGAAAATGTGCTACTCTACCCAGGACTATCTGACTTTTACAAGATACTCTAAAAAGCTGAATAATCTCTACACATCTCAAAGTAGTCACTAATGACAGAATATCTGGGTAGGGGGATGTTTTGGGTTTCTTAGAACTATCTTCTGCCCCAGCTCTCTAGTTGGGAAGGAATATGAAGATAGTGGGAGCTCCTCATGCCTTTGGTGAGCTGGATGCAGAGATGTCTAAACTTCTGCCGGAGCCTGGCAGGATGGTATGAACCAACCCACTGATGCATTAAGATTTGCTGCCTGGCCAGTGTGGCTCAGTGGTTGAGCATCAACTTGTGATCCAGGAGATGGCAGTTCGATTCTTAGTCAAGGAGCACGCCCGGGTTGTGGGCTCAATCCCCAGTGGTGTGTGTGTGTGTGTGTGTGTGTGTGTGTGTGTGTGTGTGCAGGAGGTAGCCAATCAATGACTCTCTCTCATCATTGATGTTTCTATCTCTCTCTTCCTATCCTCTCCTCTCTCTGAAATCAATAGAATATATTAAAAAGAAAAAGAAATTTGCTGATTATGGAGGAACAGCACCGGGGAGGGACTCACCTACAGCTTAGGGTAGCAGTAGCAAGTGGGATTTGAAGTCACACAGCCATGGGTTAAAACTCTGGCTCTGTAAATTTCTGGCTGTGTGACCCAGGGCAAGTTATTAGCAACTCCATGCCCATTTCCTCACCTTAAAGGGAGATAGCAACACCTTCCTCACAGGGTTGTTGTAAGAAGCAAAATGGGGTAATATATATAAAGGATTTAGCTGGTGTTGAGCCCTCCTCAACGGTAGAAATTAATTATAACAACAAAATAACTACATATAGTTTCAAAAGAATTTGGGCTAACAGAGAAGTATATAAAAAATCAAGACAATTTGATACATAAACATCCGAATTTGCATAACAAAATAAAGCCTGATTATTTATATCATAAGGAATAATTTGCTTTTTGAAGATTCAATTAGTCAATAAATATTTATTGGATGTATGCTGTTAGTCACACATGAGCAGAGCAAGGATGATGGGCGAGATACAGAAACTCACCAGGGCACAAAGCCCTGATGCCTAGCAAGGGGCAAAACTGGGAAAACAAGAACCTTGTCCCCAGGGGGATCTATCCTCCCCTAGCATATGCTGGTCAGGTCATGTGACTTAGCCCCCTGAGTGTTTCCTCCCTAAAGATAACATCTAGGCCTCAGTTGTATTTCAGCTCCAGGCCCAGAAAAGCCCCAAAACCAGACAAGTGGTGCCATGGCTGCCTCAGGACCAGCTACATTGACTAATAACAACCCCCTGGCACCTACCAATCAGTGGAGACCACTACCGTGAAAGAACACTCCTGGAAAGCTGATGCATATTCTATTGAGACACTCGCCTGAGACCTCTTCTAAGATTTCTGCCTGCAAGAAAGAGATATGTAAGCTCAGGACTAAGGACCCAGTGCATGCTCCCTCCACCAGGGGAGCACGCCAGTGCCATCTCCATCCCCCTTCTTCCCTCCAAGGGGACCCCACAAGACTTGCAACCAGGGGAGCAATGGGCCACAGCAGCTCCTCCTGGGCTTACCCCTGAAACTGTTTCCAAGGCCCCCTTTTCTCTGACTTCTCAGTGAGCCAAAGCAGCCCAGCCTGGGCTCTCCTGTTGCTTCTTCTACGCTCTTTCTTGTTTCACTGTCCTAAGTATATTTTTGCTGCCATCATGGACCCAATATCCTTTGGCTCAGTGCTGTGTAGCCTTTCCCTTTGGATATCCCCACCCCCACCTCATTTACCTTAAATAAATTCAATTTTTCTTTATTCACTGTCTGAGATGGCTATTTAGCTTGCCCGCTCACCAAAGACCTTAACCTTTCATGTACTATGTACCAAGTATAGTACTAAGTCTTGGGTATATAGGTAAATAAGTCAGTTTCTGCCCTCAAGTTCCTTACATTTTGATGAGGAAGATATATAATTAACTCATACTTTCATACTTGCAGTCATAGATATAGATATAGATATAAACATATACAAAGTCATAGACATAGATATAAATATAGATATAAATAGACATAGACAAAGACATAGACATAGACAGACAATAGACATAGACATAGACATAGATAGATAGAAGCATAGACATAGATATAAGGATAGGGGACAGCAGAGAACACTGAGAAGGCACAGTCAGTTACCTGGGAGGGAAGTCAGGTGAGTGTGGGGATCAAGGAATCACAACTCTTTCAAGAAGGCTATGGATGGCTGCACCCAATGCTGCAGAGGGACTGGATTAAGCAGAGTTTCTAGAGGACTCACTAGAGAGTTTATAAGTGTTGAGCTATCCAGGATGTTTAAAATAGGATTCAACCTACAAAAATACAAAAATTCAATTTATCCACAACTTCTTGGTAACAAATAAACTCAACAGGCATTGAGTTACTGCCATGACTCACTTATTTGCTAAGAAATCGATGGAACAAACGTACTTTTACAGTGTCTTAAATTAAGCAGCTTACACTTGAGGGAGGGAAAGCCAGACAATAATTTTTCCCTTATTTCCAGACTGGGGTAGAAAAAATAAAAGCCTGGTTTTGATCATCAATGCCAATCAGAAACAGAGTAGGGATAATAGAACCCATCAGTAATTCACAAAATCTATAGATGAGATCTCTTTTTAGGCCAGGATTTCCATCTCTCCCACCATTTAGATTTTAAATTAGAGATGATGAGAAGGTAACTGCCTTAATTTGAACTGTTTCCTTTCTTTTGCCCTTACCACTTGCAGGAAGGGATGATAATTAGGAAATAAAATGACCACAGGGCACAGGGAAAGGAAGAAAAAGCTGGGGGCTTCGGGCTTCAAGATGGTCATCAATCTGCTTCTCAAAGCTGGCAGGAGGTGAGGTCTCCCACCACCCCTGCAGGGCTGGGAAGGCACCCACCAGGCAAGCACCTGGCCCTGCTGAGGAGTTATTCACACTTCCTGGTTTGCATTCAAAAGACTGCTCTTTCTGACCCAATTTGGCCATTGGCAAGGGTTTCGGTATCGCTTGCCACATCTCGGCTTTCCTTTCTCACATCAATGCCCTCTCTTCCCTGACTCTGATTCTCTCCTATCTTCCCTGGGAAGGGCAGTTAGGTCTTCCAGGCCCATAGGTGCCTGGTGAAGGGAGTACTGTACCTGCTGGTATGTAAAGAATTATAGAGCTTTCTCCAGCTTTCACTTCAAACCAGTGAGCCCTGCAAGAGCCCCCAGGGATCAATGAGCTAAAAATAGCTGAGGCTTGTAAATGAGCTGGAATCCTTTCTGCCTGCCTTCTTAGTCCTTCACAGTCGTGGGGACACAGGAGAGGTGCACAACTCAAGTGCTGTTTGCTTTTCCTGCCAGGCCGGGTGGAGGCCAAGGCGGCCACCCCCTGCTGCTTGTGGATTAATGATGGCATTTCCACCCTCTAGCTTCTCGGTCCCCCGTGAAGGTACAACTTGTTCTGCTCTGGGACACCGCCACTTGGCATTCCTCCTGGAGGAAGTGGATTTTGAGTTGCATTTGAAAAGAAATGTAATGCCACACGGCTGTGCTCTAAATCAGCCATCTCCTGGGCTGTCAGAAGTCCCATCCCCCACAGCTCCTGCTCTTCTCCCTGAGGGTTCTCCTTACCTGGCCTGGTACACCAGCAAACAGGGTACCCATCCATCTATCCTTTCATATTTTTTGAATGCCTGGTAGGTGCTATATACTATGTAAAATACTGCTAGATACTATGCCAGATGTTCTTAATTCACAGATGAGTAAATGGGAATTATTTGTAATTTCTCATGTGCCTTGGGAGATAGAAAGCAAGGGAAGGGTGTCCCCAGGGTCTTTTGGTACAGCCCTGGAGCAGGCAAGGTCAAGAGCTCAATGAAGAGGGAGCAGCCTAGACCATCTCCAGGGGCTAAGGGTGGGAAGGGTATTTTCCTTGGGGTCCAAAGCCCTTAGGATGGCCTTGGTTGCTTGGGTCTTACGCTATATTTTGGCAACTAGCCAGCACTCAACAAACGGTAAGAGAGTGGTTAAGAGTGTGAGTTTTGGAATCAGACAGGTGTGTTCACATCCAGCCTTATGACACTTCAAGGTGACATCTGTAGAGGTCCACATTTCTTCATCTGTAAAACAAGGTTAATGATAGAATCTTCCTCATAGGGTGGTTGTGAGTATTGAATGAGACAATGTGTCTAAATCAGTTGTCCTTCTGCCTGATAAAGTAAATAAACAATAAATAGTATTGTTTTGAAATATGATGTATTTATAGAAAAGTTGAAGCCCAGGAAGGCCATCAGCAAGGAGATGATTGCCTTTGAAAACAGTTTGTTACAGCTTCCAAGAGGAGCAGGTGCACTTTGCCAGAGGAGCCACCCGGAGAAGCACCAGGTTGGTCTGGAGGCAGAGAGTGAGGAGGAAATGTGGAGCCTTTATTGTGGGCTCCATGGGGAGGAACAGATGAGGCAGGTTTAGGATTAGCTAGATTGAGTAATTTCGTGGTTCTGGGCATTGGGGTTGTCCCTGGTTGTCTGGTGCCTGGCCCTGGGGTGATTTGGGCAGGTGGATAATGGCCTAGTGTAGGAGAACCAGGCAGAGGAGTTGGTTGGGGTCAAGGGCTCTGACTGGTTGCTTTGCATTTGAAAGGCACACTAATGGGCAATTTGTTTTCTATCTCTAGCAACTGACTCTATGAGGGACAGTTGCTCCAGGGTCAGCAAGGCCCCAGATGTCAAAGCCTCAAAATGAAGAAAATAAAAGACATGGCTAAAATAGGTACCTAATATTTTTCTATAAATGTGTAGAGTATGAAGCCTCATCCACAAAACTGGGAAAGTGGTGTCATTTTTCTTCTAAATAAAACTAAATCTGACTTGGAGACTTGGTTCTGATGAGTTACAGTCATTCACTCTGTTGCTGTTGGCCTCTCCCTCATGGCACTAACCCACCTCCAGAAGCCTCTGGATTCTTTAGCAGAGTAAAAAATTCTGGGAGGCCTCCCAGAAACCCACAAACCACGGTGGTTCCTGCTGGGATAGCTACTGACCAGGCCCTCTTGGTTCCTTGGGCCCAGGAAGTCCAATGGACTGCTATTTTCATGCCACTCATGTAGGAGCATCATTTCAGAGGCCAGGAGGCTCTCAAGTACACCATCCAGTCATTCCTCCAAGGCCAGGGAAATGTGGGCAGCTGGCTGTTCGAAGCTCCCCAGGAGCAGAACTTAGATGTGGTTGTCACTCAGCTCCAGACATGGCCGGTCTCCGCCTTTTTTGCCCCCTCCTTCCCCTTCCTCTTCCTTAACAGCTCCCAGAGCCACTCCTCATTGTAGCCATCCTCAGTCCTGTTTACCTTCCTTGGTGGACAATGATGTTTTAGCCTTCTTTGCTATTCTCTTTGCTTAGAACTCGCTTTTCTCTCTTCTTTGTCCACCAAATTTGCATTCTCATTTAGCTAATATTTATTGAGACCCTGCTATGAACCAGAGGTCCTATGTGACTCACTTTACCTGCATTACCTCTATTAATTCTCACAACAATCCTAAAGTACAGGTACTTTTATTGGTTTCCATTTTACAGAAGAGGAAAACAAGACTCAGAAAGGTTAAGCAGTACAGTCATACAGCTAACAAAACCCAGCTGTATATGATTGGAGAGCTGTTGTTCTGAAAAAGCATGCTAGTCTGCCTCATACTAGGGTTACCTCTTCCAAGAAGCCTTCCCAGATCTTTCCCTCATCTTTAAACAAGGAGTCTATGGAAAGGGGCCAAATGGCTGCTGATCACACTGTTTCCTTTTTTGTCTTTGTACACAGCTAAGCAACATTTCCCAGCCTCCTCTTCATTTAGGTATGGTCAGGTGACAGGTTTCTAGCTAATGGAATATTAGAATGTTATTGGAAATGGTAAGGGTCACCCCCAGGCCTAGCTCATAAAAACCTCTTATGCACTATTTCCACATCTACTCACTGTGTGCCCCTTTCCTAGAACAATCTTAGAGGCTACATGGCAGAATCACTGGCAACCTGGGTCACAAGTGGCCGTATGGAACAGATGATCCCTTCTCCCATTGCGCCACCCCCACCATTGAACCTTTGTGTGAGAGAGAAATACACTTCCATTGTTTTAAGCCCCTGAGTTTATCTGTTTATTTCTTATTGGTTCTTTCTGCAGCTGGTGTTACCTTACCCAATATCTTCTTTTGAGGCATTTCTTTTATCAAAACACTTCGTAATGATTGACTTACATAGGTTTTAATAGGAGTAAACTGAATTTAGTTCCATTGAATACCAAGGGCAGTTTTGAAGAGAAAATATTTACAAAAGGCAGCCTGCAGGATATAAATGCAAAGAGGAGAAAGAGGTTGAGTTTATATGTGGATCAAATTTGCACATTACAGACACTGGGCTTGTTGTTGGCCTAGAGACCTTTGCCAAGCATAGCCTGGCCCCACATCCACCCCCACCCCTGACTGCTCTGGGGGCTGCCAATGGTCTTCAAACTCTAGAATATAAAAAAATTACCTGGGAACCTTGTAATAAAACAGATTCCTGGTATCTCCTATCCCTAGACTCTAACTAATCAACTAGCATGTGGGATCTAGACAATACATTTTTAATAAGCCTTCTCCATGACCTTAAGGCAATAGCTCACACACAGACCAGACACTTGGGTATGTGTTACTCTAATGCCACCTCTGAGCCCTGTCTCTCAGTGCCCTGCCAAAAAGCCTGGGGTGGCGTTCAGGGTGTACAGGCAGGACTCATGGGGTCAATTAAAGTTGTGGGCAACTACTTTGTGGGTGATATGGCATTCTGCATACTGATCATCTCAGTTCTTGAAATATCTGCCTACTTTCTGTTACCATTATTCTGTAATATTTCCCTTTAAACTGATCCCTCCTCCACACTTTTTAAAAATTTAAAATATTGAAGAAAGCTCTTGTATAAGGGGAAATATGTATATGAAAATTAGGACAGATCCTGGACCTAGAAAGAAAGTGGCCCCCAGAGCGAGAGGGCAGGAGTCATAAGGATCAAGAGCTGGGAAGGCCTGCAGCTGGTGGAGGAGAGAGGCAGCAGGGGGCAGGGGTAGGCCTGGAGAGACAGAGAATTCCAGCAGTTGTGGGGAGAGCACTACTCACTGAAAGGTCAAGGAGGAAGACAGTGTGGGGACAAGATCTGGTAGAGGAAGAGACAGGTCAGCAAGGGTGCACCTGAGGGAGAAGCCCTGGGGACTGGGAAAAGTGTGAGGCTCAGGGAAGGATAGCAGTAAGACAGTCAAGGCCAGAGGAGGCCCAGGGATGAGCTGAGATTCCAGCAGGCTTGGGGTTTGCAGGGATAGGATAAATGGAGTACAGGATGGGATACTTCAGGGGAGGGTAAGAAAAGGGAGACTGAGGTGGGGGGATGCAGAGATGAGAGAGCTGAGGAGGGGCCACAGTGGGGTGATGTGGACAGGTGAAATGTTGGGGATCAGGTAGAGGATGTGTGTCCTCACAACACCCTTACAAGTGTTATCTTCCTGGGACTGGATTGCAGTGGGGTGGTGCAGCCAGCAGCCAGGGTAGAGATGATGTGTTAGTGCCTGCATTTCACCCTCAGGGAAATACTACATTAACATCTGTTTCTCCAGGAGAGCTGCTGGCATCAGCAAGAGTGAGGAGGCAAATGCCATCCCTGTCCCCTCCCAGCACCTCTGATGGGGTCAGGGGGAGAGCTTGATTTGTTTGGCCCTAGAAAGTAAGGTCCATGAGAGCAGGAGCGTGTCTATCTTATTTCCTGCCATAACCCTGTGCCAGAGCAGTGCCTGGCACATAGTAGGAGCTCAGAAAGCATTTGGGAATGAATGAATGTGAGAGCACAAGGGTAAAAGGTAGCAGCTATTCACACTGAGTCAGACTTGCCCCAATTTCATTAACCTTTGGGTTGTGACAAGGTGCACCCAATGGGCTGCCAAGCTCACAAGACCCTTCGGACCCACCAGCCTGCAGGGAGAGGAGTCCCCTCGGTCAGAACACAGACTCCAATCTGTAGCTACAGTAACACTTCACCTTGGAAAGTACACACCCATCTTCTGACTTTAAATATTAGTCTTGGAGACAAGGTTTGTCCTCAGTATTTTGGCAAGACCAGGCTTTTGAGTCTGCCAACATGATACTAGGAGCTGGACCATGAACATTATGAAATAATAGTAGTGAAGTAGCTAAAATTATTGAGTGCTTATTTTATACCAGGCTTAATGTATATTATCTGATTTAGTCCTGACCGTGTGTGAGGTGTGTCCAGTGGTTACTCCATTGGAGAAGCTGAATTCTTGCCCAAGGTCACTCACTACTAAGTGGCAGCACTTGAATGCTGGCCGTAGGACACAGGCTCGCACATGTCAGCGTTACCACCTGTATTCTCACCATCTATACTGAATCCTACCCAGGGACACCCCCTTGCAGTCTGTCCCCCATGTCCCCAGGGGAAAAAAAACCTTCTGCAATGTAGTGAAGAAGCATAGATGGGCAGATAGGACCTGGATTTGACCTTTCTTCCTAAAATTCGCTTACTGTATATATAGCCTTGAGCAAGTCATCCAGCTTTTTTGAGCCTCAATACATTTAATTGTAAAATAGTTTGTAGCAATTTTTGCTCAATGAATGAATGAACTTTCCACCTTACCCTTTCTGCAGCTGTTTAAGAAATTGAATAGATAGTGTAGACTGCAGCACTTTACAAAATACAAAGCACTCTTTGGACTCTGGGGATTATAATTACACAGCCTTAAATTGCTTTGGGGTTGTTTTGGTTCTAAGGGAACAACAGCACTGCCTCCTTTTCTGGTGCTCTGAGACCTGATTTAGGGTTTATCTTTCAAAGGGGTGCCCAGGGTAGAGGCCCATCTCAGTGAGGACTCCAAGAGGGATCTGAGCCAGGCTGCCTTACAGAGGTCAAGAGTTGGGGACACCAAGGACAGGGAGGCAAAGAAGGAGACAGCCATCCTCCACCTGAGACAATGGTGGAGAAATCAAAGGCTCTCCCAGAGGAGAGAATTCCCTAAGGGTTTTTAAGTAGTTGACCTACTGTGCAGAGCCTCTCCCTCACCTGACCTTACCTTCAGGTAAACACACTTCCCTGTGTTAGGGCTATTTCTGCTAGTGACAATGGGCCATCCTGACTCTGACCTGATGCAATTACTGATTGAGTAAGAGACCTGGACTGCTGCTTCTCAAACACTTCAAACTGTCACTAGGTTTCCCAAAATGCTAGGCTCAGGGCTGGATCTCAGAGCCTGGCATCTTCTCCCAAACTGGAGGCTGCCCACCACCCTCCAATGCCTGGGTGCCCATCCAGTCTTTAGGGCCAGGGGAGTCTGTGCTGCCCCCTGACAATCCCCAGGCCTTGGTTCTTCTCTTCAGGGAGGCGGGCTTCACGTGGGAGTAGACATGGCCTTTGTCCCAGAGTGACACCCCATGTGTTTGGGCAGAAACTTCAGGCTTCTTAGATGCTTAACTTTAGCTCTTGACCTCTCTGAATGTTTTCCGTTTTCTACTTAAAGGGCAAAAAAAAATCTATCACCAGGCTATTTTAGGTGAACTCACTAAAAAAAAAAAAAAAAGAAAGAAAGAAAACCAACGTTGAGACGTCACAGCTATTTTTAGCTGCATCGCTCTCCCTCCAGGACTCAGGCTCTATTTGGGAACCTTGTGCCTTGGTGGGCAGCCAATCTTGTGCTTTTTCACAGAGTAATCCCCTGGCATATGGCAAAGCCTCCTGGTCCTTCTCACTGTTTTTATGGAGAGGAGTTCGTTGGTGACAGCCTAACCTTTGTTCTGGCTGCTTGCTCACAGGCCTTGGCCTCCAGCAGCTCAGCATCTTTTATACTTTGCAAAGGGCTTCTTCAGGCTTCAGGCACATCTGTACAGAGCAATGTTTAGCAAATTAATGAGTCTGTACCCATGTTGTTACGAAGAGCCATTCATTCCTTGTTAGCCTAAGAATCCTTGTTAACGTGTAAACTAAAGTCATGTGGAAATGTTGCCTGATCTGGGATTCTTGATCCCAAATACAAACCCAGAAAGTCACATGTATTTTTTTGTATTGAATTTGTTGTGGTGACATTGGTTAATAAAGTTATATAGATTTCAGGTGTACAATTTTAAAATGCATCATCTGTATATTGTATATTGTGTGTTCACCACCCTAAGTCAAGTTTTCTTCCATCACCATTTAGCCCCCATTTACCTTCTGTTTACACTACTGTTGTCTGTGTCTATGAGGTTTTTTTTTCTCTTAATCCCTCCATCTTTTTCACCCAGCCCCCCAACCTCCCTCCCTTCTGATAGCTGTCAGTCTGTTCTCTATATCTATGAGTCTGTTTCTATTTTGTTTACTTGTTTATTTTATTAGATTCCACATATAAGTGAAATCATATGGTACTTCTCATTCTCTGACTGGTTTATTTCACTTAGCAAAACACTCTCCCGGTCCATCAATGCTCCCAAAAGGTAAATTTTCCCTCTTTTTTATGGCCAAGTAGTATTCCATGGTGTAAATGTCCCACAGCTTTTTTTCACTCATCTACTGATGGGCACGTGGGGTGCTTCCAATCTTGGCTATTATAAATAACGCTGGGATCAACATAGGGGTGTATATGTTCTTTCAAATTAGTGTTTCAGTTTCTTTGGATATATTCCCAGAAATGGAATTGCTGGGTCATAAGGCAGTTCCATTTTTAATTTTTTGAGGAGCCTCCATACTGTTTTTCACAGTGGCTGCACAGTCTGCATTCCCACCAACAGCGCATGAGGGTTCCCTTTTCTCCACATCCTCACCAATACTTGTTGTTTGTTGACTTGTTGATGATAGCCATTCTGACAGGTGTGAGGTGATATCTCATTGTGGTTTTAATTTCTATTTCTCTGATGATTAGTGATGCTGAGCATCTTTTCATATGTCTATTGGCCATCTGCATGTCCTCTTTGAGGAAATGTCTATTCAGGTCCTTTGCCCATTTTCTAATTGGATTATTTGTTTTATGATGTTGAGTTTTATAAGTTCATAAATTTTGGATATTAACCCTTATCAGATGTATCATTAGCAAATATGTTCTCCCATTCAGTGGGTTGTTTTTTTATTTTGTTGATAGTTTCCTTTGCTGGGAAAAAACTTTTTAGTTTGATGTAGTCCCATTTATTTATCTTTTCTTTTGTTTCCCTTGTCCAAGGAGACATATCAGAAAAAATATTGCTATGAAAAATGTCTGAGATCTTACTGCTTATGTTTTCTTTAAGATTTTTATGGTTTTGATTCTAACATTTAAGTCTTTAATCCATTTTGAGTTTATTCCTGTGTATGGTGTAAGAAGGTGGTCTAATTTCATTTTTTTGCCCATATCGGTCCAATTTTCGCAACACCATTTATTGAGTAGATTGTCTTTGCCCCATTGTATGTTCTTGCCTCCTTTGTCGAATATTAATTGGCCTAAAGGCATGGGTTTATTTCTAGGCTCTCTATTCTGTTTCATTGGTCTATATATTTATATGCCAGTACCATGCTGTTTTGATTACCATGGCTTTGTAGTATAGTTTGATATCAGATAACGTGATTCCTCCAACTCTGTTCTTCTTTCTCAAGTTTGCTGTTGCTATTTGGAGTCTTTGTGGTTCCATGTAAATTTTTGGACTATTCGTTCTAGATCTGTGGGAGACAGCATAAGTATCTTGATAGGAACTGTGTTGAATCTATAGATTGCTTTGTGTAATATGGACATTTTAATGATGTTAATTCTTTTTATCCATGAGCACAGTATATGCTTCTTCTTATTTCTATCTTCTTCAGTTTCTTTCTTCAGTGTCTTATAATTTTCCAAGTACAGGCCTTTTACATCCTTGATTAAATTTATTCCTAGATACCTTATTTTTTTTTTATGCAATTGTAAATGGGATTGTTTTGCTAGTTTCCCTTTCTGATAGTTCATTATTGGTGTATAAAAATGCCACTGATTTCTGGATATTTATTTTGTATCCTGCTACTTTACCAAATTCATTGCTCAGTTCTAGTAGTTTTTTGGTGGGACAAACACAAACCAAAGGGATTGAAATCCAGACCAGGCACCAGACATAGGAGCACTGAGACCTAGGTCAAGGAGGTTCAGCATTGGTTGGGATGAGAGTCAGTGTTGGGGCAATTGAGAACAACAGAGGGTCCTAAAAAAATGGACCAGGAAGAGACCTGATGCCTGGTTTCTTATCACCTAGTCTCACTCCCAGAAAGAGCCATCAAGAAAGATGAAGTTCTCATTCCCAGTTCCTAGTTAGGAGCTGATGGATTGAGATATTTCTGAGAATCAGATCTCCCTCATCAGGTATGTGTGAGGGCAACAGATACAGTGCTCAGAAATGCTTATTATTTGGCCAGCAGGGACAATATTTCTCAGGATACATAGGTAGTTTATTTTTCTTTTCCAAAATGGAAGCAACTTTATGCTGAACTATAAAAACACTTTATGTACATTGTGAAGAGAGTAAAAAGCATCCCAAACCCCACCACCCAGAATTAATCAGTTACCATTTCAGAGAATAACATCTAGGCATATATTTAATTGCACCTAAATGGGTTCATGCAATCCTTGAGAGATGGCTTTATTTTGATGGTAGAAAACCCAGTTATCTACTTTTGACTAAATAAGACAGATACAGGGACCTACATTACCAGCAAGGAGTAAGGTTTCCCCAGGGCTGCACTGTAGTTGTATGGTGTTTTGTTTTGTTTTTTTCCTGACACCATATAACTGCAGTGTAGCCCTGGGGAAACCAGGGAGGCACTTTTCTTTGGAAAACACACTAATTCTTACTCAGGCCCTCCCTCAGTCCTGTTTTAGATGAGACCCTACTCTTTAGCTGGGTGAGAGGTAAGACTTTTATCTAATTTTTTCCAGGGGTGGCTAAGAATCCCTCCCTTACTCAGGCGTTACAATGTAAGATGGATATCCCAGAACTGGCCTGCAGGGGGCCAAAGGCTTTAGAGCTAATGAACCTGGAGACAGTCATGATCTAAAAAGCCTATTTACCTCTTACTCCACTGGCACTGGTGATGGGTAGAGCCCCAGCTCTTACCCATAGTTATGCTGGCAGAAATTATGGTTGATGCAGCAAATGTTTCAGGTTGTCAAAAGTTTTGTTACTGAATACGCTGCTGTTCAGGGGCCTCTGTGATCACATTGCCTCGTTTGAACTGTTGGCTACTGGGATGGGAGTCGGGAGTCTGATTTTAATTCGAGGCTGCTCTTATACCCAGACTCCTTTCTCCCATTTGTTGGCATTTGTTGGGTAAGTAAAGGACTTTCTTCTTTACCTTAAAATGAGGATAGTAACTGAGTGCAATTTACATTTTGTTTTGTTTGAACCAGGATGTAAATAAAGTTCATACATGGCAATCCATTGACATGATTTTGTAAGTTCCTTTTAATTTTTAGATTTATTTTTCTCCCTCACTGTCATCTTATCTTGTTTTTCCTGTCAACTTATTTTTGAAGAATCTGGTAGGGTTTCTGTAGCCTGGAATTTGCTCACTGTCTGCCTGTGGTATCATTATGCTACATTTTCATCTATTACAGTTAGTGTCCTTATTAATGCTCAAATTGGTTTTAACTTTTGTCAGTGTGAGTTTCTTCAGTTTGGCTGCTGAGTCCTTTTGACACAACCTTAGTAGTCTTTGGTAGTTTTCTTGTTCTCTAATGATAAGATATTCTAGGCTTATCTTATACATTTCCTTACACACACCTGTGAGCAGTCATTTCTCCAAGAAGTGCAGATTCCTTTTCATGTGAAACAGAATTTAAGGACCGCAATTTGGGCATTAGGAATGCTCATACTGTCATAACTATCAACAATATGATTACTGAAAACGGTTTAAAGTGTGTGCTTCTTTTTGTCTTTACCTGTCTCCCAGGAAGGATGTGCCACCAAATAATTGTGTTTTAGCTCTGTGTGGTTATGTCATCAACTTGATACACATTTGTTTTATTTAGCTTTTGATTTTTAAGATAACTTTTTAAATTTTTATTTTGTTGTATAGTTGTGTAAAATATTTACATAGTTTCAAAGTCAAATCTACAAAACAAGATATGTTCAGAGAAATGTAGATCCTGTTTCTGTTCCTTTACACTGCAGATAGCCTTTATTATTATTATGTTAATGGGTTATCCATTCATATTTTAATATAACCATGTATGCATACATTAGGTTGAGCCATATAATATTGTCATTTTTGTAAGACAAAAATAGTTTAATATGGGTAATTACATTTGGTTCTGCCTAGTACCTTCACATCCCTCTTCTTAAACAAATAGTAGTACATGATACATACATTCTCTACCTTGATTTTTTTCCTTAATATGTCCTAGAGATCCTTCTATAATATCAACACCATTTCTTGATTTAACACACTTTTGTAGACTTGACTTTGAAACTATGTAAATATTTAGTACTCAGTAAAATATGAGTTACTGGATATTTCCCTAATGTGACAAAAAACATGTATCTCAGCCAATGCTTAAATAGCAAACATTATGCATTTCTCCTAAAGTTAGGAAGAAAACAAGTCTATGTTCACTACTCCTCTATAAAAATATTTTAATAGAATAAATAATGAGAAAATAGAAAGAGATTAATGCTATAATAATTGGAAAGAATGAAAAAGATTATCACGACTTCGAGATAATATAATTTTATATCCAGGGAATCAAGGAAATCAACAGAAAACCAAAGAATTCTATTAAGTAGCAAGGTGTGAAAATAACAACCAGTTGAAAAATGTAATGAAAAAAAAAGAAATTCATGTATAAAAATAATCCAAAAGATAAAACATTTAGCAATATTTCTAATAAGAAAAATGTAAGATCTTTATTTTAAAAGAGGACACCACTGGAAGTCACAAAAGAAGATCTGACAATAATTGAAAAGATATCTTAAGCTTTGAGTAGCAAGTCTCAACAGCTTGAAGATGTTATTTCCTAATCCCAGTACAAACATTAATAGTTTGATCTTTTTCTTTGTAGACAAACAATTCTAAAGTTCCAGTGAAAAAAATTAAAGCACAGCAAGAATAGCCAAAGGGTAAAAAGCCATGAGGAGGAACTATTCCTATCAGATACTAAAACAAATGATAAAATGGCAGTAATTAAAACAATATGAGATTATTCCATAAGCTAACAGAAATAGGCCCAAATACACATGGAAATTTAGAATTTGATAAAAGTAGCCTCTCAAATTAGTTGGAAAGGTAGGAACTAATGAATAAATGATATTGGGACTACTTCTTAGCCATTAGGAAAAAATTAAGTGGGATTCATGCTATACAATGTTTACCACATAAATTCTAAATAGATCATGGTTTTAAATTTGAAAATTGAAATCATTCAAATGCTAGAAGAACGTCTAGGAAAATTCCTTTAAGCCTGTGGAGTGGTGAAGATATTTAAAATTATATTCAAAACCCAAATGCTGTAATAGAATAGAATGATAAATTAACTACCTTTTAAAAAATTAAAAGTATCTGCATGGCAAATAAAACATCCCAAAGACTATTTTTTAATAGTAAGATAGAAAAAGTAATTGCAACTAACATCACAAAGATCTAGTCATCCTAGACACAAGTCTAATACTCCTAGAAATCAGTAAGAAATTCAACAATTCAATAGAAAAATAAGCAAAGGTTATTAACAAATAATTTACATACAAGGAACAAATAAAAGTATATTCAACTTTATTCAAACTAAGATAAATGCAGATTAAAACTACCCCGTGCTACCATTTTCTTCATAGATAGTCTAATATTACACTCTGTAGGTAGGCTGTGGGGGAAGGATGACACTCATTCATTGATGATAGGAATGGAAGTTGTTATGGCCACTCTGGTGGGCAATTTAGTGGTAGCTACCAAAATAAAATACTAAATCCAGCATTTCCACATCCACAAACGCGCCTTATAGATATACTTACACAAGTAAAATAACACACGCACAATATTATTCATGGTAATGGTGTTTGTAATAGCAAACATAGGGAAATAACCCAAATGCCCACGAATAGGGGACTAACTAAATTATGATTTTAAGAGAATGAGCCTTTCTATGTTTGATGTGAAAATATATTCAAGATATATTAGATGTAAATAACAAGGCCACAACTGTAAGTATCCTCTAAAATCTTTGTGTAAAAATGGGGGTGGGAGGAAGGATAGACTATTTGTATTTGTTCATGTATGTTAGTTAAGGAAGCCCTGGAACGGCATCCAGAAATTGTTGGCAATGTTTACCAGGAGCAGGATGGGAATTGTGTGGCTAGAGCACAGGTGGGTGAGAGACTTTTGCTGTATATATTTATATATTTTAAAATTTATAAACCATGTAAATGTATTACATATTCAAAAATAAAATAAAATAAGTAAATTAATAAGTTAAAAAAAGTAGAAGCCCCAGCCCAGCTGAACTCCTGTAGCCCCATCATCATTGCCAGTCTCCAGCAGCAACCTAGGAAGGAAGATGTTGATCCGCCCCCCCCCCCCAACACGTGCTAGGTCTCCAGCAACTGGAGTTCCCTATTCTCTAACTTCCTCTTTTTCTACTACTGAGGGGAAACTTGGGCAGTCACTGGTTTTAATGTCATCTTAGGGTTGCCTGTGCAATATTTTGGAACATATTCGCACTAAAAAACCTATTTATCTGAAATTCAAATTTAACTTGGCATCTTGGGTTTTTCGGTGAGTATTTTGGGGGTCCGGTAACCCCTCCCTCTGGGAGGCTGCTGTAATGGAGAGGGCACTCAGTGGGTGGGGCAAAGGGCGGAGAACTACCTCTAGTTGTGCAAGTCCCCAGACTCCAAGAAGAATGCGCCAGTTTCCACCCTGTGCCTCATTCCTCTGGCAGTTCCTTCCCACACTCTAAGCACAGCCTCCGGATGGGGAAGGGGTGCTCCTCAGTGCTCTTTAGCTATACCTCTCCCAGTAGAGTGGTTTGTTTTCTTGTTCACAAATGCTGTGAGGAGGCAATGCTTTGTTCAGCTCACAGAGCAGTGGAGAGTTGCTTTCATCTCCCACCTTGGAGCTTTCTTCCCTGGGACCTCCTGCCTCTCAGGATTCTTCAAGACAGGCCATCTTTGCCTGGTTGTGAGTGGGTGTTACCCCCATTATTTGATATTTAAGTAGGAAAAAAAAAAAAAAAAGCTCGACTTTTACTTCCTCCAGCTGCGTAACATCGAGCCACTGACTCCTTCTTTAGACTTTTCTTATAGCCCTTAAAATGGTTATCGTAGCTCCCCTTGGAACACACTTTGACTTGCTATGGTTTTTCTGAAAGTGAGCTGAGCTCTACTGGACCCAGCGTCCCAGGCAGGACCCTCTTGCAGGGGCTTCCAGGCCTACCCCGTCGGGTCTACTGCTGACAGTGATGGGGACCTGCCTAGAAGATAAAATACCTTCCTGGCCCTTGGCTTTAGGCTCCCTCACCCCTCCACCTCCCTCTTCCACTGAATATATCTACAGACTGGAATTATTTTGTTTAAATTACCTCTGCTACCCCCTTCTCCCAAACAAATATCCCTTGATTAAAGTTGATGGATATGACCATTTTGGGGGTATCTATGGAAATCATATATACAAGTTCCATATTTGCATAAATACTTTTCCATTTCCTTCTTAAAACAAGTTTTTCTTACTCAGATCTAAATAAGAAAGAATCGATCCCATGAAAGACAAATCAAGGAGATTTTATTATACATCAGTTTAATGAAATTGAGAGTCATTTTCTCTTAGGAAAGCATTTTATGTGTCTGGAGGAAATGCTTTGATGATGGTAACTGAGGTTAAAGGGGGTGGGAAGATTGGTTGTTTTGGGGGTTTGGGGTTTTTTATTTTTTCGTCTACTCAAATATCAAATGATGTCACTAAATTGCTTGCTACAGAAGGTAGGTGGTCCAGGTTTTCAGAGACCCCATTTTTCTGAATCTCAGGATGAATGTAAGTCTGTGAAGCTAGGAGCTCTTATAGGTATTTAAAAATATGACCAGGGGCCCGGCCGGGCATGGCTCAGTGGTTGAGCATCGACTTAGGATCCAGGAGATCAGGGTTCGATTCCCGGTCAGGGCACATGCCCTGGTTGCGGGCTGCAGCCGATCAATGACTCTCTCATCATTGATATTTCTATCTCTCTCTCTCCCTTCTTCCTCTCTCTGAAATCAATAAAGACATTGGAGAAAAATTAAAAAAAAAAATATATATATATATATATATGACCAGGGTGGGGGTGGTATCACTGAAGAAGGAAAGAAGAACCAGGAAAAACAAAAACAAAAAAAGTTTTGCTGGTGCTCCAGCCACATAGGGACTTAATATAGATTAGGAGTGGTTAAGGGTTGGTTTATTAAAGTTGTTTGCAATAAAATCTTCTCTTTTTCCTGTGAAATCGTCAGTAAAAGTCAACATTGCTATTACTCATTGTAGCTTTGGAATGAACTAAAATTTTCTTAGAGAGCTGAAAGATGCTGAGTTCTTCTGAAAGAAAAGGGAACAAAGAAAATAAGATGAAGTTGGAGCACTAAGGGAATGCCAACTCGGGGTTATACCTATAAACCAGTATTCACATATTATGCAGCCACAAAAAATGAAATTTATGGAGGATTTTTCATGATGTGAAAAATGGTTTATGCTAAATGTTACATTTAGAAAGCATGGTTTAAATTGTATATACTCCATGATTTCAATTACGTAAAAATTATAGAAAAATGACTAGAAGGAAATGTACCAAGATGTTCATTGTGATTGGCCATAGATGGTGGAATTATGATGACTTTTTCTAAAACTTTATGCTTTTATGTATTTTCCAAGCTCTATACAATGAGCGTGTTTTACTGTTAACAACCAGTACAAAAGAAAGGAAAATCAGCCCTGGCTGGTTTGGCTCAGTGGTTAGAGTGTTGGCCTGCAAACTGAAGGGTCCCAGGTTCAATTCCAGCCAAGAGTAAGTATCTCGGTTGCAGGCTCGATCCCCAGCCCCAGTCGGGGCATGTGTGGGAGGCAACCAATCGATGTGTCTCTCTTATATTGATGTTTCTATCTCTCTGTCCCTTCCATTCTCTCTGAAAAGCAATGGAAAAAATATCCTCAAATAAGAATTAAATTTTTTTTTTTAAAAGAAAGAAAAATCAGGCTTCTCAAAAATTCTATTTGATCTATAGAAAATTTTGGTCATCCTCCCAGGTATGTATGTCTCTAATGAAATCTGGGAAACCATTCTGAGACTTTCGCAGCCAGGGTGGAAGAGGTAAGACCTGGTGGGATGAAAGTTGGAGGACTCTGATTCTGCTTCTGCTGGTCCTGAGATGCAGATGGACATCTAGCAGAATATAGGACAGAGAGGATGCTGCCCTTGGAAACCAGGGCTATCTGCTGATGCTTCCAAAGGCCCAATGCAGTGATTGGAAATCCACATGGATTGTGACTACAGGTAACCAGTTAATTTAGGGGAGGCCATGGGCAGTGCTTATTCGTATTGGAAGTGACTCTGATGGAAACTTGCAAGAATTTGTCCCAGCCAAGTGCTGAACAGAGAAACCCCGGGAGATAGTGTGAGACAGGGAACTGAGGCTAAAACTCAGTCATAGAGCAAAGGATTATATTGGCAGATAAGAGAAGGTTGTGATTTGGAAGTTTTGTAGATATTCAGGGCTTATTTCTATTCATTCATTCATTCATTCATTCATTCATTCATTCATATATCCATCCATTCCTGCATTCATCCAGTAAACATTTATTGAGTCTTCATGGCAAGCACTGGAAACACAAAGCAAATAAGACATTGTCCACAACTTATCAGACACATAATAGATCCTTTCACCTTGGTGTATGAAGGTCACAAATACACTTAGGGTTTTTATGGTCTTGACCAATCTGTGGATAAAGCAAGTTAGTGAGTACAGTTTAGTGGGGCTGTGAAAAGGTTTACAACCATAAATCCTCCCTGGGATCAACCACATCTTGTCCCACTGCTCCCTGTCACACAGAATCAGAGAAAACAAGCATGGGGAAATATCAAGGACCATAGAAGATTCTCCCAACCTGACTCTCACTAGCATATCACTAGGGGTCTGCTCAGGATTATGTCCAGGAAGCATGATTGAATGAAAAATAGTAAGTGCACACAGACTTTAAAGATGATAAACTGACTTTAAGTCCATTATGTTTCGTAGTTCTAACGTGATGGTAGTGAGCTAGTCAGGGGTTAACCATTCCCATTTCACAGATAAGAAGGCAGGCCTGAAGAGGTTAAATCCTCTGCTTACCACAAGTAAGCAATAAACTGGATCTTCAATTCAGGTCCTCTCCATACCTCCAAGTTCGTGGCTTTTTTATTACAACTCATCCAGAAAGTGCAGACGGCCCCACCACTCCAAGAGAAGTTGTGATACACTCAGAATGCAGGGCGTGTGTGCAGAATGTGTTAGGGGCAGGATAAGGCTGGATGTATTTGTTTTCTATTGCTGCTGTAACAAATTACCACACACCTTTGCCTTAAACAAAACAGAAAGTTATTCCCTCACAGTTTTGGAGGCCAGAAGTCCAAAATCCATGTAACTGGGCAGAAATCAATGTGTCATAGGGCTGCATTCCCTCTGCAGGTTCTAAGGGAGAACCGTTCCCCTCTTCCAGCCTCTGGTGCCTGTGGCATTCCTTAGCTGTGGTTGTATCACTCAATCCAATCTTCAACCCAGCATCTTCAAATGGTCTTCTCTGTCTGAGTCAAGTCTCTTTCCCTGCCTCCCACTTAAAAGATACAAGTGACTGCATTTAGAGCCCACCTGGATCATCCAGGATAATTGTTTTATCTCAAAATCTTTAATTTAGTCACACCTGTAAAGCTCATGTTTTCCAAATAAGGTAACCTTTACAGGTTTCAGGGATTCGGAGCTGATATCTTTGAGAGACATTATTCAGCCTTCTACCCTGAGCTAGGGGTTGCATGTTAGTGACTTCTTCTGCCTATGGGGGACTGCTCAATAAAAGCTGAATCTACTTGGGGAAAGAGAACTATGGTAGGGTGACAAAAGAATTTTGGGAAAACTATGTGGATGAGGGTAGGGCTAAGAAGATAGCTTTCCTTAAGTAGCAGTTCTTTTATTGATTCAATTAAATCAGCTGCCTCTTCCCATGGTCCTGCAGAGTTGGCTCAAGTCCACGGGCTCTTTGCCTCCTCTCTCTTCCACTGAGTCTGGAAAAGATGGATTGGCCCTGAAATCCTGGAAAGTCAGAGCTGGAAAGATTACCTGGGCTGATTCCCACTCCCCTCCTTCACTGAGGGAGAACCTGAGGTCTAAGTGAAACCAGGTCAGCTGAGTCTCCTCCCCCAGAAACCAGTATTTCCAATACTTGAGGCTATATTTTTAAGGAGCCAGGAGAGTATCTCTCCCCACCCCCCCCCAAGAGGCTTAAAGCCTGGGACACAAAGGTTAAGGCAGGATTAACCAAGATCGACTGAATAGGTGGAAATCACCCTTTTATGCCCTTTTTTAGCCTGGCTATGGTTCTTCCTGCTCACTCTCCCTGGGTGGCTCAGCCATCTCCTTCTCGCTCTCCATGCCTGCTTCTCCCCATTTGATTACACCTCTGCCTTTGCTCTCACCCTTTCTCATCCTGTAGCCCTAGGTCCTCACAGCCCTGGCAGGCCTTCCTCCTATTCCCCTCTGCCTCACTCCTCCCCCCCTGCTATCCCTCCCTTCTCAGCCTACCCTATTCCGGCATCTTTGGGAGTAGGCCCTTGGTCAATGCTAAGGCCAGCATGATGAAATAGTGGCCTAGTGGCTTCTGGAGGCAAAGAGATTTTTTTGGTTAAGCTTAAGGCCTCTAAAACAGAGAGAGATAATGAGGAAGGAAGTGGGGTCTGAGGGAGGGGGTTTACCTTAGCTTCTTTGTTTGTGGGTTTCACTTGCATGAATTTTTCCTGTCACCAGAATGATGAGTCAATATCTGGGTATCTACTTACATAATTGTTCATTTGAAGTTTGTGTGCATGAGCAAAATAGACTCCCCCAAATTAGAATGCCCGTTACTTTGGTGGTCAGGGTGATGGTTCTAATTGTACTAATGTTCCAGTATCAGTTATTAGCCATGTGACCTCTGAACTTGTTTCCTCATCGTTGGAAAATCACAGGGATAATAATATCTATTTCATAGGGTTTTTGTGAAGCATAAATGAGATAATGCCTGTGAAATTCTCTAGCACAAAAATTAGTGCCAGCTGACAGTCAATAAATATTTGTGGAACTCATATCTGGGTCATTTACCCTGTGAAGACTTTTCTGACTTCCTACTCCCAGGGGAACTGACCCCTCTTTCCTTAGTGTTCCCTTTCTACCCCATTTATGCCCTTGTCTTGAAACCTATAGTACTTTATTGCTCTTCTTGGCCCCCATTGACCCTCCCCTCACCTCTCTTTCTGGCTCTAAACTGCTCCAAGACAAAGACCCACCTTACTCATCTTTGTAATCCCAGTGCCTAGTAGAGCCACTGCTCATGGGAGATGTCCTGTAAATACTGGTTGAATTGATTTGAAATGGTGAGAGTTTCTGAACATAAGCCTTTCAGGACAGAATTGCTTTGGATTTATTGTGCCAGTTGCTGCCTCCTTGTATTTATTAAGACCGATGGCAAAACCCGTTGAAAGGCATCTGGCTCTAGTAGCCCCAGGAGATTCCATGGGCTCTGGTCCACCCCAGGCAGACAGGCCTTATTTAGAGAGATCAAACTGTTTACTATGCTGGCAGTGCCCAACTTGCTTCCCTCCCAAGTTGGCACAGTTTGCCATTCAGTGCCGTCACATCATTGAAATGGTAAAGGCTCAAGTGAGAGCCATGCACCTCTCTAATATTTCTAAGGGGGCTGCCTCAGGAGGTCATCTTCCTTGGGAACTGCCTTCTCTGGCTACAACCAGAGTCTTTAAAAGTCTTTGGGGTTGGTCCTGTCTAGATGTAATGGATGGGAGTGTAGCCTAAGGAGTCACATCTAGACAGGGTGAGTCCTGGGGCCTGGAGGTGCCAGAGGCCATTCTTCAAAAATGTCTGTGGGATATCGTCAGGATGGTATACCACCAATATTGTAACTAGGGAAAAAATAAGCTGTGTTCCAAATCTGAGGGTGATAGGAGGCCCAACAGAAGAAGGAGCTGCAAAGACGTAGTGGGGAGTTTCTGAAATAGGTCACTGGAGGAAGTAGGAAACAGGCTGAATGGTTATTAATTAAAACTAATTATATGTATTGGGAAACTACTGATGTGCCAGGTACAGTTATATACTTTATCTTTTGAAGCACATGACAACCTATGTAGTAGGCTTACACAAAAAGAAACTGAGGCTCAAAGGACCGAGAGACTTGCTTAAGTTCACACAACATGCAAGTGACAGAAATGGGGTAAAACCCAGGCTGTGGGCCCCAGTCTTCTGCTCCTACCACACTTCACTACCTACACAAGAATGGAAGGTGTGTATTGTGACGTCTCTTATATGTTGTATTCAGCGTGAGCTGTAGAGACATAAGCCCAGCTCATTTGGGGGATCATGCTAGGTGAAGAGACATGACCCATTGCATTTCTTTTTTAAAAAAATATGATTTTATTGATTTTAGAGAAAGAGAGAGGAAAGGAGAGGGAGAGAGAGAAACATTGATGAGAGAGAGACATCGATTGGCGGCCTCCTGCATGCCCCCTACTGAGGATTGAGCCTGCAACCCTGGCATGTGCCCTGACCAGGAATCGAACAAGTGACCTCTCTGGTGCATGGGACTATGCTCAATCAACTGAGCCACACCGGTCAGGGCCCCACTGCATTTCTTGTAAAAAAAATAATCCTCTTGTTCCCCTTATGGCCTATTTCTACCTATTATATCAGTGCTCATGTCATTGCACTGTGTTGCGAAGGGGTTTCCTTCTCATTCATTATTCAATAACATTATTGATTATAGCTACTGTGACCTCAAGTAAGTCCTCTTAGAGTTGGGAAATGTGGGTTTTCCTGAGTCAATCACTAGAAGAAGAGGCAGGACCTGACACAGAAAACTAAAGAGGAGGGAGTGAAGATTCTCTATTCCTCTCGAGGTCTTTCCTCATTGCCAGACTAGAGGTCAGAGAGTGTGGATTTCTAAGGCATGACTCTCAGGTGCTAGATGGCACCCAGAATATAAAGACTGACACCCAAAGCCACAATCTGAAGACAACCAAGCCATATCTTGAAAACCAGAATACTTCCTATGCTTATATTCCTACTGCTTTCTCTGAACATTGGGTGAAGAATTGTTTAAATACCTCAGCCTGCCCTTTGCTCTACAGGGGAACTTTTAAAAGAAAGGTGTGGTTAGGGAAGATGAATCTTTGAAAATAAGAGTTGTGCTGTGTTGTTTTTCTGCCTCTCTCCACATGGGATGTCTTTTTTCCCAGCCAACCTGCACAGTATGTATCCCTTAAGATCCCTTGGATGGCATGTAACAGAACATATTGAATCTAATTGACTTAAACAATAAGTAAATGTGTTATTTGACATAACAGGAGGCTGCGGGTAGGGTTGGCCCTGTCATAATGCAATCTGTGTATTAATGATGGAATCAAATACATAGGCTCTTTCTGCCATTCCACTTAGTGGTCCTCAGCGTCAGCTTCTGCCCAAAGCTGGTTTCCCTGGTGGTATTAAGGTGGCTGCTAATGGCAATCAGGGCTTCAAGGGTCTTGTGCATATCAAGAAGTATGATGCTTCCTCAGGCACAGACTATAATTCTTTAGTCTGAATGAAATGCTTCCTGCATTCCCACACCTGCCCCACTGAGAGATGCCAGTGGAATGCCATACCTGGTAACAGGCGGGGGCCTGAATAAGATCAGGATTCAGCTGAGTTGGCAACGAATGGAATCTGGTGCAGAGAGGCTGGGTATCATTTTATCAAGGAAAGTGGCAATCTCCTTAAAACTGGCCTTTGCTTTTGTGGTTAGCTAGAATTTGGGGGCCCCTCCTTACATCCAGGCTGGAAGTTAGGTAGGGTGGCAGAGACATTGTTGCCAGGTACACACAGTGCCTAAGCCTTGTGCCCACATATGACTTCTTCTTTATGGCTAATCTCTGAGTCATGTCAGAGTTTTAAGGGGCTGTAGTGACAAGGAGTGTATGCAGTATGAACTGCACATGCTTTGGTGGGGCAGGTGTACTGTGGAGCATAGTAAATGGCAGGAGTCACATGGATCAAGGCTACAATAACCCAGTCTTCTTGCCAAAGGAAGGCAATACGCCATACTAGTTAGTATAGATAATACACAGGGGATGTTTCCTTGATCAGGTATCCCATAGATCCTCCTGACAGAAGAGAAAGCTGCTAAAGCTAAACAGAAGGCTTTTCTCTGACATATCTCCTTCATCAAGGGAAACAAAAGAAAAAATAAACAAATGGGACAACATCAAACTAAAAAGTTTTTACACAGCAAAGGAAACCATCATCAAAACGGAAAGACATCCTACTGAATGGGAGAAGGTATTTGCCAATGATACATCTGATAAGGGTTAATATCCAAAATTCATAAAGAACTCAGACAATTCAACATTTAAAAAAACACAAACAATCCAATTAAAAAATGGGCAAAGGACCTGAATAGACACTTCTCCATCGAGGACATACGGATGGCCAATAGACATATGAAAAGATGCTCAGCATCACTAATCATCAGAGAAATGCAAATTAAAACTACAATGAGATGTCACCTCGTACCTGTCAGAATGGCTACCATCAATAAATCAACAAACAAGTCTTGGCAAGGATGCAGAGAAAAGGGAACCCTCATGCACTTTTGGAGGGAATGCAGACTGGTACAGCCAGTATGGAAAACAGTATGGAGATTCCTCAGAAAAATAAAAATGGAACTGCCTTATGACCCAGTGATTCCACTTCTGGGTATATATTTGAAGAAACCCAAGACACCAATTCGAAAGAATATATGCACCCCTATCTATGTTCACTGCAGTGTTATTTACAATAGCCAATATATGAAAGCAGCCCACGAATACACTATATATATATATATATATATATATATATTCCATTGTATGTATGTATATGTATATATATATATATATATACATATATATATATACACACACACACAATGGAATATTACTCAGCTGTAAAAAATAGAATGATATCATACCATTTGTGACACTATGGATGGACCTAGAGGGTGTTGTGCAAAGTGAAATAAGTCAGACAGAGAAAAACAAATACCATATTATTTCACTTATATGTGGAACCTAAAGAACAAAATTAATGGACAAACAAAATTGAAACAGACTCACAGATACAGAAAACAGACTGATGGTTGCCAGAGGAGAGGAGGGTTGGGGGATGGAGTGAAAATGATGAAGGGGTTAAGTACACATTGGTAGTCACAGAATAGTCACAGGGATGTTAAGTATAGTATGGGGAATATGCCCAGTAACATTGTAATAAATAGGTGTGGTGCCAGGTGGGTACCTGAAATATTGAGGGATCATTATGTAAAGTATATGATTATCTGGCTGCTGTGCTGTACATCTGAAACTAATATAAATAGTGTTGAATGTAAAATATGATTGAAAAATAAAATTTAAAAAACTAAACTAAACAGAGGCAAGCCTGGTGTTGACTGGAAGACCATCATTAGCTGCTGTCAAAGCCACTCTGTGAGTCTTCCTCTGGTGTGCTCTCATTTCAGAGAAGCAAAGAACATATTGGTTTTCTTCGTTAGTGTTGTCTCAGAGAAACTGAGTCATTGGCAAAGCTGCCAGCATTGTGTAACCAGGCTGGATCAGGATGGTGGAGGCGGGCATGCGGCACTTTAAGCACACACTCCATTCTATGCAGAACAGCTTTTAAAGACAAATAGCATGAGCTTCTGTAGAAACTGTGCGTATGAGTGTGTGTAGTGCGTAGGTGTCAGAGTGCATTAGGTATGTATGAGTGCATATGTACCTATCAGAGGAAATGCTTGGTGGTATGTGGACCTATGTTTCCTCCATAAACGTTTCCACAGAAGCTTCTAAAACTCTACCAGCCTCCAGGCCCTGTCTTCTGGCCATCTTGGAATGTAGGACACTGGCTGTGTCCAGCAGAATTCCAACCTGAGTGGCCACCAGAACCAAGTAGCACCACGAGTTGGGCACACCAGAAGAGCTATGAACTTTTCATTCTCCTCACAGTAATGATGTACCTTGAGGCAATATGAGCAGCTCTTTGGTGGTGTTCTGGGAAAGAACTGACCCTCTGTCAATACTGGACCTGCAGCTTTCCCTGTGTTCACTGGCTCCTCAGATTTTGGTGAGTTCAACTTACCCTAAATCATGGAGAGTAAGACACCATTCCCTCCAAGACCACTATCACCACCACTTTCACGTTTATCTCCACCTCCTCCTCTAGCACCGCCTCCCCCTCCACCTCTAGTCACCATCATTACTACAACCAACACCCTATCGCCTCCACCTCCTCAACCACCACCACCTTCATCTCTAACCATCACCGCCACTTCTGCCATCATTGGCCATCATCACCTCCTCTGTCAACATTGCTCTGACCACCACTCTTACTGCTGCCACTTCCGCTGCCACCATCAGCAACCACCTCCACCTCCTCTACTACCACCAGTGTCATCACCACCACCTCCACTGCCACCATCAACAACCACCTCCACCTCCTCTACCACCAGTGTCATCACCACCACCTCCACTGCCACCATCAACAACCGCCTCCACCTCCTCTACCACCAGTGTCATCACCACCACCTCCACTGCCACCATCAACAACCGCCTCCACCTCCTCTACCACCAGTGTCATCACCACCACCTCCACTGTCAACATCAACAACCGCCTCCACCTCCTCTACCACCAGTGTCATCACCACCACCTCCACTGTCAACATCAACAACCGCCTCCACCTCCTCTACCACCAGTGTCATCACCACCACCTCCACTGTCAACATCAACAACCGCCTCCACCTCCTCTACCACCAGTGTCATCACCACCACCTCCACTGCCACCATCAACAACCGCCTCCACCTCCTCTACCACCAGTGTCATCACCACCACCTCCACTGCCACCATCAACAACCGCCTCCACCTCCTCTACTACCACCAGTGTCATCACCACCACCTCCACTGCCACCATCAACAACCGCCTCCACCTCCTCTACTACCACCAGTGTCATCACCACCACCTCCACTGCCACCATCAACAACCGCCTCCACCTCCTCTACTACCACCAGTGTCATCACCACCACCTCAGCTGCCAACATCAACAACCGCCTCCACCTCCTCTACCACCAGTGTCATCACCACCACCTCAGCTGCCACCATCAACAACCACCTCCACCTCCTCTACTACCACCAGTGTCATCACCACCACCTCCACTGCCACGATCATGCCACCACATCCTTCATTACTATTGCCACCCCTACCACCTCCATCATGACCACTACCACTACACAATCTGGGTACTTACAGTGTAAGCCTATGTATTGTTGGGGCCACACCTCTATTTCTTACAATTTCTTCCTTTGTAAAAATTCTTTTAGTCTGTAAATCTCCAAGCACAGACTAAAAAACTATTTAGTTTATCTGTTGGAACTATAATTCATGAATCAGGGATTTAGATTAAATGTCCTACAGATTCTCTTCCAGCTCCAAGATTCTTTGGGGGGTGTGTGTGTGTGTGTGTGTGTGTGTGTGTGATTTTGTGTTTATACAATATGTCTATATGCATGGAGGCAGCCAAATCAGCCTGGTATTCATCTGTCTTTCCATGAGAATTTCTGGCAGAACCTAAATTCAAGGTGTATAGAAGGGACAAGAAACAATGATCCACTGTGCATGTAAGCCCCTCCATGCGCACACCATTCAGCATTGCCTTATGAACTAGTGATGTGTCCCAGGAACTCTTGTGGCAAAGGTTGGGAGTTGCATAACATAAGGAGGTATCATCACAGAGAATCAGAAAAGACTGGAGTTAAAGATCTTATAGGCCTCTTACTCACTGAATGACCTTAAGTGAGTCACTTATCTCTCTTAGCTTTAAATTCCTTTCCCTGTCAGTGGGGGCATTTTTACCCACTTCCTAGTATTACTGAGGGGATTGACAACATGTGACAATATTTGATGCCAGGCCTGGAATACAAGGGGTGCTGGTTCCGTTCCTCACTCCCCTACTGCTCGGAGATCCTGCAGCCTTCAGTTGCTTGGGGAGCACCATTCTTGGTGCAGTCCTCTGAGACAGTGGGCTTCCTGTTCTCAGTTCTATCTCAAATGGCTCTGAAGAAAGAACACAGTGATCCTGTAAAATGTCACTGAATCAGAAGCTCTGCAACTTTGCCAACAACCTGGGGGAGAGCACTCCAGAGCAGCTAGAGGGAGAGAGGACACAGTCCTGGTCTTGAGATCACTGATGGAGATGGATTCTAAGGCTTCCGTCTTTTCTGTCTCTTTAATATTGGAACACCTCTCTCTCTCCTCCTCCCCATTCTCGCCCCTCTCTCTACACACACACACACACACACACACACACACACACACACACACACGAGCACACAGGCCAACACCATTATTGATGCAGAGGGCAAGGACAAGCAGAGAATGGGATCAGGGGCCCCAGAAACCCAGAATTGGTGCCCATGAGGTTCGATTGATTCACTGCCCACATCCAAATGACTCTGCCAAGACAGTGCCTTCTGGCAGCCCTCACCCCTGGAGCATACAGATGAGCGAGCTGGTGGTTCCTGTTAGCCCCCTCAGCAGGTTTCCATGCTCCACTTCTCTCCCTTCTGACTGTGTGAGTCTTTCACCAACCTTTAGCCCAGGTTTCTCTCTCCATCCCACTGGCCTCACCAAGGCTGGTAGGGCCTCAATGGGGACTGGCTGTCCAGGGGGCTATAGAAGTTCAGGCTGAGCCTGGAGACCCATGGAGAGACAATGTCTTGGTGACGATGACCTCACCTCTGTCCCAGCTTCTAGCACTGTCCTCAAAAGCCCAGGGTCAACTCTGGGAATCAGAACCAGGGAACCAAATGGGTCTGCTTCCTCAAAAGTGCCTTCACATTTCCTTTTCAGCTCACAATACTCCTTATGGGAATAAATTCCCACCAAACCTTAAGATCATGTGTTGGCACCCACTGGAGTTGGAGACTGTGCTGATAGTCTGAGCCCTAGATTTTATCCTGGTTCTACCACGTACTGGCTAAATGACTTTGGGCAAGTGACTTACCTTCTTTCTTTATGCTTTGCTATCTTAATCTGTAAAAATAAGAATAAATAATGACATCTGTTAAAAAGGGTTGTTGTGAATTTAAAGGAGATTATTTAAATGAGAGTCATTTTTCTGGCTCTTGAAGAATTCCTGGTGTTCTACAAATGTTAGTTAATGCCGCTCTTACTCCAACTACCCCCACCACCACAATAATTATTGTCATTATCAGCAAAGTTTGTTAGAAGAGTAAACTCCAAACCTCAAAGTTAGAATCAGCTTTAGTTACCATTTAATGAGCACTTACTATGTGAACACTTAGATGGATACCTTTGTCAACATTAATTAGTCTAACCCTCACATTAGCCTGTGCAATTAGGTCACATAATTTCCCACTCATTTGTAGATGAGAAACCTCAGCAGAAACAGGGGGGTCTTCTAAGTTCCAAGAAAAATGGAGGTAGGGAAGACAACTTTGCATATTCACGATCCAGGCATTTATCTAGATATGTATGCCTTGCTTCGTTCCAAAAAAAGAGTTGAGGGCATCTACAAGTCATACATGTGCCAGGCAGCAGAGTTCTCTTGAAAGTACAAAAGAAGCAAAATTGATGAGCCTTGGGTTGGAATCCCAGCTCCATTATTTACTAGCCAAATGACTCTGTGAGCTTCAGTTTCCAACCCCATGGATTAGCTATGCAAATGAAAAGATAACCACTTTTACTGATGAGTAAATGAAGATTCAGAGATGTTGGAACTTTACAAAGTTTACAAAACTATTAGGTAAATAAAGAAGAGGTTCATCAGATTTTAAATCCCAAAGCTCTTCCCACTGTTCTAAGCCATCTAAATGGTGCCCTTCCCAAGTGCAAAGCTGGGATTCAAGCATAGCACAGCACTTCCTATTACATCCTGGTGCTGTCATTCTTCTGGGGTCATTGAACTTGGGGGGGTGGGAACCCAGACATTCTGATTCTCATTTACACTTGCCCCCTTCCAAATGACTAAGTATCTCAAGGCCTTCTGTCAAGAATGATTAAAAATAATACTGCCTTCCAAGTGAGGAGGGAGAGGATGGGCTCGTGGAAGGTGAGGCAGCCCAGGTTGCAGCTGGAATTTCTCATTTGTTTTTCCTTCATCCCCTATTCCATGGACCACTGCAGTCTGGCATCTGCCTCAACATACTACATAAAAATGCTCTCCTAAGGTTATCGATGATCTGGTGCTCAGTCTAATGGGTTAAAAAATTTCCATCATCTAGTACCAAATATATACTATCTATGTGCTATGCAAAGGCACTGTGGTTGGTGACTCAATGTTCACAAGGGTGCCAGGCCTCAAACAGGTTACAGTCTATGGTGGAGTGACAAGAAAAAATATAACAAGAATGCAAGGCAGAGTATGAGACACAGAGGCACAGGAGCTCGAGTGTTATCCTTAACTATCATCTCTTCTACCTCTTTCTCCTCCTCAGCCTACCGTCCTTTCTGTGTGATCTTCCTACTCCCACGAATAAAACTACCTTTCCAGCTGCCACTCCCCACTCAGCATCTCTAGCCCAGGCTGCTCTCCCAAATCAAGTCCTAATCACTAGTTGCCACTTTGATGGCCTTCAAAACCAACATGTTCAAAGCTGTATTCACTATCTTTCTGCCACCAGCAATACCTCTGTGCCCAGAGGCATCATTGTTCAACTTTAACACCATGTTCTTCTTCATCCCCTAAATTTAATCAGTCTCCAAAAACCTTTCAAATCTTCCTCCTGGCTAGTCCTTGAACATAGCTGCTTTTCTCATCTCTGCGGTCACCCTGTTTCATTCAGGCCGTCCTATGTCCTACCCAGATTGTTCAATCAGCCTCCCAGCTGCTTTCCTTGGCTCTGCTTCAGTCCCTCTCTCACCTGCTATCTGCACCATATCAGAGTGATCTTTTCAAAGGCTAAATCTGATTTTGTACTTCCCTGTTTAAAAGCTCCTTTGCTTTCAGCATAAAATCAAAACCCTTTAGCCTGACCCACAAGGTTCATCACTGCCTGACCCCAGTTTCTCTCTTCTCCCTTCCCTTCTCCCATTCCGCATCCTATTATGGTCCATAATTAGGGTGATTGAATAATTTGCACCCAAATAGAAACTTAGGAGAGTTAAAGGAGACGCCCATAATTATACCGGGATAAACGGATTCTTCAGGACAAAGTGAAACCTATGATCATCCAATCCATTATGGCCATTCCACACCCAAAATCTGTAAAAATTTCTCTCTCTCTCTTCCCCAAAGCTGTCAATTTCTCTCTGTCTCTCAGCTCGTGTTTTCAGAGATCAGGAATTCATTTGTCCCAGCTCATCTTTTCAAGGCAAACCCAAGTTATAGCCCTCGGTCAGCCTCCAGATTGGTTGATTGCCCTATGTCAGGTGACCGGGACAGACCAATCAGTGGTGTCAGTGTAGACTGCCTCATGGCACATGGACACTCACATATTCATGGCCACTGGCTAAGGGGGGGAAAGAGAGAGAGAGGAAGGGGAAGGGGGAGGCCAAGGGGAGGAGGAGGGGAAGAAGGAGAGGAGAGAAGAGAGACTAAGACCAAGTGGCTTTCAGTCCCTGGTTCCAGTTGTTCATGAGGGCCATCCATTTCTCTGCTCTTTCTTTAGTTTGGTGATTCAGAGATTTAGTTTGGTTTTCTGCTACTTCTTAGTAAAGTCTTGACTTACATGGGACCACAATGGATGGTCAGGACCCCCCATCAAATGTTTAAAGACAGCTCTTGGGTCCCCAGTCCCTGGTCCTGTTCTGCCATCTGTGTAGCTCAAGGGTTCAAAGGAGCCTCATCAGGGCCCACACAGAGCTTTGTCTTTGTATTAATATTGGGCTGAGTTTGAACAAAGGATTCTGTGGTTTAAAAATATTTGAAAATAATTGCCCTTGATTTTTTGAGTGAGAGCCCATGCTGGCTTTATTGTTGTATCTTTGGTGTTTAGAATAGGCCATGACACACAGTGGCATCAATAAATGTTAGATGAATGGATGCATTATTGGATTTACATTCCTTCACCACCTGGCTGCTCTCCTCTGAAGGCGCTGGCCTCTAAGTCACCTGGAACTGTCTTCTTCTACACTTTAAAAAAATGTCCTTCCTTCCTTGGGAACATTTGTGTAGAGGTGATAGGCCTGGCCTGGACAATCTGTCCCGCCTCCCCCAGCGCAGCCAACCCATCAGCTGGCTAACTTGGAAGTTGTTTTTTCTCCCAATTTTCTTGTCTCTCTTTCAAAACCTGCTGTGCTGTTATTCAGTAATGGAAAGAGCAGAAATCACTTTAGAAAGGAAGCCAGCTGGTTCATTAGTCTGATTAAATTCAAGCAATGAGATCTGAGCACAGTTCACATGATAAATGGTGTGCCGCCTTCTTGGCCACAGTGAAATTTGCAGTGATTATTAATCTTGGGGCTCAGTCACCCCTTACATCTGCAAAATCATGTGACTAAGATAGAAAGGACAGGGCCACAGCAAGATGTCAGGACTTTCTGAGTAGAAGTGGTTCAGCCTCCAATCTCTCTATCATCTCAGGCCTGCTACACTCCACAAAGTATGCCAGGCTCCCCTTAGTCTGTTCAAAAGACCCTGGTCTTCAGAAATAGCAAGACTCGTCTTTAAAATCAGATTTTGAAGCTCATCAGCAGTGTGATTTGAGGTTCAGAGTCTTCATCTGAAAGAAGGTATAGAATATGTTGTTTAGGGGAGTCACAAAGACTAATAACTACTTAAAGTTCCAAATGCAATGGTTCAGAGTATCTCACGTAGTAGATAGGGGTGGATAGAGGTGAGAAATAAGTCAGAACAAAGTAAGCAGGGGCCAAGTCACAAAAGGTCTTATAGGTGGAATGAAGGAGTTTATGATTTTGTATTGAAAGTATTGGGGAAATTGTGAAAGATAAAATCACAGCAGAGCAATATGGTCAGATTTGCAATTTGGGACACTTGCTCTGGCTACAAGGCAGAAGGTCTGGGCTGGATTGGTACGAGGCTGGCTGTAGGGATAATGACTAGGACAGTCATCTCAAAAGAGATGATGGGAGTCTAAATGAAGGCAGGAGGTTGAGTAATGAAGAGTCTGCCTCTCTTGCAGCAGATTTGGAAATCAACAAGGAAGAAAACCAAATTTTCATTGTGAAGGGACTGAAGTTGGAAGAGGGTGCTGGTGAGGGGAAGACTTGCTGGTCCAAGGCTTCCAGCTTGGGTTGCTTTGCAGACTGTAGGAGCCAATATCTATGGAAAGGAACATAAGTAGAGAAGCAAATTTGTGGGACGTGAGAAGATGAGTCGAGACTGGGACATGTTGAATTGGTGGTAATATTTCAAATGTTCCATTTATTGGTATAGAATCCAGTCTGATGGGGTAAACAATTAGACAGATCCTTTCTGAAGGTGTCACTCTACTCCCCAGGCCTTATTTCTAAGAAGATGACAGCTCAACTAGCCAAGACAAATCTGTTCATTCCCCCAGTATGACAGTTTCCCTGGAAAGTTCTTTTGGAGGCTGTAGTAGCCATGGCTGGGTCTAGAAATGCTCCTAAATTTTCTACCAAGAAATCTCACTTACTGTGCAGAACACCAAAATTTACCATTTCTTATTTTGCCCTAACCATCCAGGTATGCTCATTGTCAATATACCTTTTCTCTGCTGGTTCCAGTTGTGGGAGGGGGAGGACGGTAGCTCCAACTGGAGGGAAAACAACAGGTTTGTGCTCCTATAGAAAGAGGTCAAAGGTGACCCCGATGGTTGTTGCTACTTAAAGGGAAAAATCGCAATGGTGAGAAGAATGCCAGGGATAAACAGAAGGACAAATTAAAAGCAGGGGCAGTAAAAAAGAACAAAAGATGACAAACAACTCATATTCAAAAGAATCTTAAACCTGGTCTACAGCAGGAGAGAAAAAAGAAAACAGACCTCAAATTTGCCTTTGGAAGGTGGCTTCATGGAATACAAAGAGCACAGGTTTTAGAGCTCCACCTTCTTGGGTTCAAACCCCAGGTATAGGCTGGATGTGTGGCACTAGCTAAACCACAGAAGTTCTCTGGGGCTCAGTTGCTTCATCTATGAAATGTCCAGAATAATACCTTCCTTGCAGGATCAGGGTGAGAACCGGCCCAGCAAGATGATCAGTGCCAAGGAGGTGATGAGTTAATTTCAGTAGCTCTGACTGCTGTGACTGCCTTCCAGCTGTGCTTGGGCTGGTTCTGTCTGCTTCACAACCATGGAAACAATCCTGCACCCCAGCGGGGGCCCAGACCTGAGGAACACTCTCTGGCAAATGCCTATAACGTAGGAAGACACTGACTGCAGGACATTCCTTGCACACACCTTCACCCAAGGAGCTGTGGAGGCCCCTCTTGGTTTATGGAAAAGCGAGGTCTGGCATCAGTTCCCCTAGAGTTTGAAGACACCTGTGGGTTATGAGGAGAAGCAATGTGGTGAAAAGGACCTGGGTCTTGGTGTCTGACAGAACTGCACCTGCCTCCTGCCACCTCCACCCCACTATGTGACCTTGGCTGACTCCCCTAACTCCCCTGAGTTTCAGCGTCCTGTCTCTCCTTTGAAAGGCTACTATGAAAAAGAAATGACACAACCCATGAGAGAGTGCACACAGAATGCACATGATGCATGCTCTCCTTCTTAACCTTCCTTTCTTAGTAGCGCTGAGATTCCAAAGATTAGAAATTAAATATAAAACTTCATTGGGATAAACGATATAAATCAGTGTCTTTTTTAAAAATTTTATTTTTGTTTAAAATATTACAGATGTCCCTTTTTCTCCCCAGTGACCCGTTCCACCCCTTCCCATCCCCCTCCCCAGTCCCTCTCCCAGCCATTGTCCGTGTCCTTGGGTTATGCATATATGCCAGTGTCTTAAATGACTATTAAATGTCAGCAGAAGAGAAGAGAAAAACAAGCACTCAGAATCCAACAAAATAAGCTGACTCTGATTTTGTGGATTGATGGCAAACTGGCCCAGTTCCTATTCTTCCCTTTTGTATTATTATTATTATTATTATTATTATTATTATTATTATTACTGATGAGGTAACACCATACCCAGGCGGAGGAAGAAAATGTCCACATATGTTTATGTTTTGAGTTTAATCCTTTCAAACACAAGAAGCAGACAATCATCTAGAACAGAATGGCCCAGTGATGCTTCATGCTTATACAGCAACTCAGCTTCTGGGGCTCAGTTTGGAGACTCTTCTCCATCCCCATTGATCACCCAAAAGCAAGAAGGTAAACAATATGTTCCTGCTGTTTATATCTATATTAAATAATCATGAAAAGATCATGGAGTTGATGTCCAAATGTATGTAAATTTTAATGATCAAACATGAAGCAGTAAAGAAATCGAAAGCTTGCAGTAACGTGCTTCAAGCTTTGCCTCGAGACCTGAGGAGAAAGACACAAGTTTATACTTTAACGATAGTGGTATTTCCAGGGAGAACATTAGAGAAGAGCTGTGTGGCAACAGTCTCTACCTTCTCACCCTCATCACCCTTAGGAGACCCATCATCAGAAACCTGCTCATTGGTTCTCAACACAGTGGCACACCTCATCAGTTTTAGGCACTCAGTTGGGCTTTTGTTGAGGGACCCAATGAAGGGCAGGGGTCACTGTGAGGGTCCCAGGGAGAGTTTACCCAGGAGCCTAGAGAGGCAGGGGTAGTAAGGTAGGCAGATGATTTACATGTTAGGACCAGAAGCTGTTCATCTCTCCCTTGTCTGCGTGTTAGTTTCTACCATGCAAGAGGTATGGGGTGGGATGGTAGGACCAATGATGTGCTAGTAAATGTCTGACAACCAGCTCTGGTGGGAGTAGGGCAGGGCGCCTGGTTTATAGCATTTGTGGATTTCAGTGGTGTAAACACTCCCACCATGGCTGATTTCAAACTACCGATATGATGTCGCTGATGCAGAATTGGGAAGAGATGTACACCATCGTCTCCAGCTCACCACTGGAAAGGGCCCTGGGACCACTACTGCCTGTAGTTGTTGATAGGTCCCACACGTCACAGAGGGCAGGTGGAAGGCCTTGACTAGCCTTGAAGACACAGATTAGGCATCACCACCTGCCTCTGAGAAGTCTCCTTTCAGCCCCACTCCACCCATCCACCCCAGCTGGATTCCCTGTGCCTCTCTCTCTCCCAGATCACTAAAGAGGCCATGGTGTCATCACTTGTCCACATGCCAGTCCTTTCATTAAACACAGGTCCCAGTCTTCATTTCCATACCCCCAGCACCTATCAGAGTGCCTGGGAAAAGCAGGCTCATAAAGAACTTTTAGTAAATAAATGCTTACTGGATGGATACCAGCATTAATGATGAGTGAATGTCTAAGGACGAGGGGATGAGGGACACAAAAAGTGCCATCAAGCATCTGCAGAGATGTCATATAAAAAAGGGATGCATTTTACTCTCATGAATACCAATGGGCAAAAACAGGGCCAACAGAAGGAAGTGGCAGGAAACAGGTTTAGGATCTCTTTGAGCTCCTGGCCCCTACACAATGTTAGAATACAGGGTCCTTCTTGTCTTCCACTTCTGTTAGCATCTCCTGCCCCTCACCCACTTGAAAATGGCCTTAGTCCATTCCCCCTGCCTCCAGCCCTCCCCCAGACCCCAGAACAGGGAGTTTTTGCTACTGTCACAAATATTGAGGGAACACCTGCTGGTGTGCATGCCTAGCCTAGCAGAGGTTGTGGTCACTCAAGCTACAGAGGTCTCAGTCCTGAGTATCTCCTCTCAGCATATAAATGAATGATAACCCCTGGTGGGTGCTCCAGATTTCTCTCATCCTTCCTCCACTAACTGCTTGACCCTCTCCCCTCTAGACCTTAACCCCACAGCACCCTTCTCACCACTAACTCCTGCCCTGTGTAGTCTGAAATTTTTGCTCCACCTACTTGGCTCTGAGCCTCTTGGGGTCAGAGAGGGAGGCTTCTGTCTGAACCTCTAATGCCTAACACAGCACCTGGTACATCAGAGGTGCCCAAGATCCATTTGTTAGGTGAACAAATTCACAAATAAGAAAAAAAGAGCCTACTTTCTGCACTACTTTTAATTTGTATGCCCAACCGGCAAAACTCCCAAGAACACCTAGAAAAAATATGCCAATCAAGTCAGCTCCGAAACCAGCCATAATTCTCTGAGAAGGCAATTTGGGAAAACTCATAGTCCCCCAATCTGCATCCCTTCTAGGGCCAATTGTAAAAATCTTTCTCTCAGAGACAAAAAACTACCACACTTTAAAATATAGACAGTTACCTCCTTAGGAACATGTTGAGTTCTGGGTGTTTATGAAATGGTTGTTTGAAATTCAGAATACACTTTTTCATGGAACCATGTTAAGAAGAATAACTGACAATGTGGCTCTAACTCAAAACGTTTGCAAAGGAAAAGACTGTAACAGGAGGCAATAAAGATATACCGCGAAGGCAATTTTTCATTTTAAACGCCATGAAATAGACACAGAATACGTCAAACTACACCGCGTGCTTTGGACAAGGAGCAATACTAGGAAGTGATAAAATGAAAGTTTAAGTGGCTTTTTAAAAAATTTATTGTGGATGCTGATGCATGAGAAAAAGCTAGTTTCATTTAGAGCAGCTGCAGTTAAAAAGGATCCCTGATGGAAGCTTAGCACAGCCGGTGGTGCTCGGACTTCAGCGTCCCCTCCCTCCCGTGAGTCACCTGCAGGACTTGTTTAAAATGCAGGGTTCTGGCCTCTGCCCCCAGGGCCTGGGGTAGAGTTCAGGAATATACATATGCCTTTATCAAGCACTCGGGAGAGTCTGGCCCAGGCTGTTTGAGGACCATACCCAGTTCTGCTGCTCCGGGCAGGGGACAGGGGACTGAAGTCTCACCTCCTGAGACTCTCAGTCTCTTTGCTGTCATGCCGTTCCTCCCCTCCCCTCCTCCCATGTCTTCTCAGTGGTGGGAGAAGGTGGTAATGACTACCCATCACTCCACAAGATGTGTATGGACCAGGGATTAAGGGTAAGAACGCAGGCCAGAGAGATGAAAGAAACTCCATCGCTCATTCAACAGACCTTGAGAGAGCTGAGATTCAGCTGGCATGCTGGTGATTAAAACAGTAAAAAAAAAAAACTACCTTTTGCAAAATAGCCTCCACCCTGAATATCCCCAACCCCTAGGACTTCTCTGCCAGTAACTGCCCCCAATTAAACTCACTGTTGAATGGGATCAATAACTTTTCTTAGTACAATTAATGTATGTGTGTTGTTAAAGACATAAGTGCTTAATAGATGGTTATTTTTATTATTACATTGCTTTACAACTGCTGAGCGAATCAAGACAAAGGCATAGAAAATGCATCCGGGCAGCAATAAACCAGTTTTATATAATACAGTCTAATTAACTCACAAATGCTGTAGAATGAAAATTCAGGCAAGCTCAGTGTGGAAGAAGCTCTCTGAGAGGAAGTGGAGATTGTGCACACAGAGGCTTCTGGTTTCTAATACCGGCCCCAGAGCTTACTGGCTGGAAGACCTTGAGCAATAACGTCTGTGTAAAGTGAGGCTGACGGTGCCCTCCCCACAGGGCTCTGGGGAGAGTTAACACACAATTCTTCACAGTGCCTGGCACATGGTAGGTGCTCAGTGAGTGGTAGCCCTTGAGAAGATTTGGAAATGGCAATAAACCTTCCCTCAATGGTAGAAGTGAGGCCAAACAGGGACATCCAGTGACCTTCTTTGAATTCAATCCAATATTATTGATCCCCTACCCTGTACAATACTCTGTGGGTGATAGAAAGATGATTAGGTTGTGCTCTATAGAAGATCAGTTGCTGTCCAGGGATGGGGCAGGGCATTTGGGGTGTGAAGTAGCCTGTTGTAAGTATACTAGGATTAATTATAAGTATATTTCACTGGGAGTATAGGAAAGAGGATACTTAACTTCAAAGGAGGTGGGTTTAAGAGGTAGCACTATAAAAAAGGCAAGAGAGAGAAAAAAGGCAGTTCTCTTGGCCTGAAGAGCAGCTTGAGTAGGATACCGAGAGGGGTGGGTTCAAGGTGTGTCTGGCTAATGAAGCCAGTCAGCAAGTGTCCCGAGTCCTACCAGGGCTTACTGGGAGTCTAAGAGGATGAGTAAGCTGCAGCCACACCATGGAGGGCCTTGAATGCCATTTTAGGGAATATCAACTTTATCCTAAAGTGGTAATAACAAAAATTCCATTTATTGAGAACTTCCTGTGTGACTGACACTGTGCTAAAGTTTTTATAAATATTTCTTCTAACCCCTGCAAAAACCTATGCCTGAAAAGTATTACTATGCCCATTTTATGGATGAAAAATCTGAGACTTTTATGCAGAGGGAGGGCTCTGAAGTTTCTACTTTCAGAAAGTAATCCTGGTGGCTGCAAATGGGAAGAATGGATGAGAGAAGTGCCAGCACTTAGGGGCTCCCTTAATTTCCAACATTTTGCGATATTTTGTCCCCCAAATTGGGTAAAAAGAGATAAAGAAGTGACCAATATTTCTAAACAGGGACTGATCCTCTCAAAAGTTTTGTGAGTTGGGCAGGTTTTGAGGCATATGGTCATTTATGGAGTTAGAACCTTCCCTCTTCCCCATGGATCTTCTCTGGGGCCCACATGACATCCTCCCCTGCAGGGAAGCAGGGAAGAATTCCACAGCAGTGTCTTCTGACCAGGCAGGGCAGAGAATAGGTCCAAAGTAATGTGAGTGAACCAAAATTAGCCTCTTTACAAGCTCATTAAAGCATAAAGTTTAGCAACCATTGCCCAAAATATTACAGGGAGGCTTTTCCCTTTCTTTCTCCCAACTTACTCATACTTCCCCTGCCTTCTTCCACCATCCCTTTCCTGACAAGCAATAATCAAAGCAGGATGTTGGATAGGTGTCTGTCTCCTTTATTTTCAAGTAAACCCAATCAAGGTCTCTGAGAAATCCACTGTGAGCAACTCGAGTGACATTGCAGAATTTTAGGCAGGGGGCGGATTTGCAGCCTGTTAGTCAGTCCTGAAACCCACCACCTTCTTTATTAAGTTTTCATGTTAAAATATTCCTCTCCTTAAGAGTGCGGAGACAGTTGCTGACCTGAATTGTTGCTTCCTAGGAAGTGGACAAGTGAGTAAGTGATATAATAGTTGTTGTTTTTACCAGACTGACTTAGGGAAGCAGGCTATCTTTAATAACTGTATATTTTTTTGCATAGCACTTCTGAATATACAAAGCATCTTCACATACACTTTTTCAGCTAATCATTACCCATCCTGTGGTGCAGATATTACCACGCCCATTTTGCAGAAGAGGAAACTAAGGCTTCTAGACACAGACCCAAGTCTTCCAACTCCATCTAAACGGTTTGTCTGCTACTTTTTTTTTTTTTTTTTTGGTAACTTTAGTGTCTTTTTTTACTAAATTTATTGGGGTGATACTGGCTCATAAAAGCATACAGGTTTCATGTGTACAGCTCAACAAAACATCTGCACACAGCGTCCTGTACCCATCCCCCAAAGTTAAGTCTCTTTCCGTTCTCATTTATTCCTCCTTTGCCCGCCTCCACCTACCCCCCAAATCACCCTCCCCTCTGACTAAACCTTAGGGCTTCTCTTTTTTCCAAGCTTATAAGTTTTATTGTGGGAATTTTCCTTGTTTGCCTTGTGGAGGGGTCCCACCCCAGTTATGGGGCAGTACTTAAAAGTTGTTCAGTTGACAGTACTTAGAGCATCCGAGCCAGAAAGAGCTGTAGAGACCATTTTTAATCACCTTATTTACCAAACAACAAAAAACAAAACTGAGGCTTACAGAGGAGGCTGACCTGTCTACACTCCCAAGGCTGGATTTACAACTCTTCTTCATACCAAAACTGTGACAAGGAGCAGAGCCTACTTTCACAATCAAAGCAAAGAGGAGAATTAAGGTCAGGACTTGGCTAGTATCAGTTCCCACCCTGTACTTGTGTAATAAAATGGAAGGATCCTATATGAAATCATGAAACATCAGGTGAAAGGCAGCTTGGAGATAATCTGATGTAATCCTTTAGTTTTGTAGGTGGGAAAAGTGAGGCTGAGAAAGGCAAACCGAGCCCCTGAGCAGGGACTTGATCCCAGTTCTCCCGGTTCCCAGCCATTGATCCCACCTTTGTGATCTCAGCTGTGCACAGAGCCCCAGCTTGCCAGAGACAGTCCGACATAAACATTTCCAGACACAGGGACCTGACTCAGCCCTGGCTTTGCCTTGGCAATGGCAATCGAGCATCAGCTGTCGGCTTGGATGATGTGTTCCCAGAGCAGCATGGCAAGTGTGAGCTGCCAACTTTGAAGTCTCAGGGAATGTAAAGTGTTGAGCCAGTTAAACATCCAAAAATGCCCTGTCTCTCAGAAACAAGGGTGACTCATCAGAGTGCTTGAGTTGTCACTGGGAATGGCATTCACATGGCCATGGAGGCTAAAAATCTATGCTCAGAGGCCACCAGCTCCCCTGCCTCTGGCCCTTTGCTCACAGCTCTCTTCTCCAATCCAGAGCAAACACTCGCTTCACATAGAAGCCCAGATCTCCTCCTCTCTGAGCCCTTCCTTGACTGTTCAAGTCCAGAGGAAGTCTTCCCTCTCACATCTTGAGAATCTGCTCAATACAATTGGGCACTTGATTTATATTGTCTTTTATTGCTTCTTCTTAACTGGTTTGAGTGTTTTATAGCCAACACAGATTGCAAATGCTCCAGGGGAGTAAGTAAGCTTCTTCCTCTGTACCCTACAGTGCATCTCAGAATGTCACTGAAGAGCAGAGACGTGCTCAGGCTCACCGCTACTTCTGACTTCAAGGCTCTTTCCCCTTTACCTTGCGTTTGCTCAATAAATGCTCAATAAACCCTCACTTGTTTCACTGCTGCTACAGCCTTTTCAAAGACAGAGTTCAGCAGCCAGGGCCTCTGTTAGCCCACGCCAAGCCTCTGGAAATTAGAGAAAAGGTATGCCTTCCTCCAGGAGGACCCAGCCCTGCCAGGCTGCAAGGCTGGGCTAGTGGAGCGTGGGCTGGGCTCCCTGCACCACCTGGGAGCTGGTTCCTCATGAGAGCAGCAGCAAACTCTCCCCTCCCATACACCCCATTCTGACCTGGAAGGCCCTACCTAGGGAAGCTGGCATCGGAGGCTTCCCAGTTTGTTTTCCAGCCCTCTCCCTGTCAAAACCAAACAAAAATAAGAATGCACACCTTAAATAGCTCCTCGATACTAGAGCCTGAAGTCCACACTACTGGCAGGGCACTGGGGAGCTCTCTATAATAATGTCCCAACCTTCCTTCCTTCTGCTGAAGACCCAGAACTCACCATGAGTTGTCCTCCTTCTGTACTTTTGCTTTCCCTTGACCTAGAGTGTCAGGCCCTTACTCCCCTTTAAAATCCCATCAAAATGTACCTCCTCCATGGTGTCTCAGTCATTATAACTGGTCTTCCTGGTGCTTCCTCCTACCCCCAGCTCTCCCTGCCTTTCACTTTGCTTCGACCTCTATTACCACCCTTTTTCCACATGTCATTAGTATGTCACCAGGGGCTAGCTGTCTTAAGCCATCTGTCCATACAAGCTTCTCTGTATTCACCCTGCATCAGCTCACATGCTGAACTCAGCACCACCCTGAGTTCCTCCAAAGAATCCATTCACAAACAAATTGAGAGACAATATGGCCTTTACAAATGACTTATTTCGTAGGAAGGTTGAGAACAGGGACTTTCATAACTCCCCTACCCCCTACCTCCTGCAAATTATTTTTTTGCAAGCACTCCCATTCTCTAAATCCTTGCTTGGCAGCCCTGTTCTAGGAGTTTCTCTCTCATTACTCTTCAGTATGCTCCCAGCCAAGTCAAGTCTCCACACTCTATCTCTTCGCATCTCCTCTATCCCTCCCATCCAACTTCCTTCCTGTTTTAATAGGCAGAAGGACTCAATGTTGCCACAACCCCTACCTGCAAGCAGCATCTCCAAATCCAGCAAGATGCTCAGCTAAACAGAGGCTCTCCCTCCCTTTCTCCTGCTTTAGAAGGAGTCAGGAGCAGACAGAGCAAAAATGTTTTTCTTCTGACATGTATATGAGTGTTTCTCTCCACAGAGAATGCAAGTTTAGGAATCAAGAATTGTATCTTCCACATCCACCCCACCTAGCACAATGAAAATATGCCAATTAAGGCTGTGACCAGCTTTCCCCTCCACCAGGGACAGAGACCATTCTAAGCCCTTTCTGTCTCTTGGTTCCTCCTTCTTCCCAAGTAAGGGCCAGGACTAGAGTCAGGGAAAGTGCCTGAAGACATACTAGGAGTTTAATAGATAGTTGTGAAATGAAGAAGTCAGTGAGTGAAAGGGAAACTGGAAAAGATAAGAGAACTTTGAAAGTCTCCTCACCAGGATTATTTCAAGCTAGCTACAGGGAGCTTCAAGAATCAACGCAGGGTGATAGAATGAGATGTGAGTAGTGGATGGTAGGATGAAGTGTGAACACGGGGTTCTGGTGCTGGCTCTGCCTTCATTGCCACGTGGAACCTTGGGGAAACCTCTGAGCCTCAGTTCCTCATCTGTCCCATCAGCCTGCCTGTAAATAATCCAGTATGGACACTAATCATCAGGGTCCTCAGGGCCATTTGACATTCATGTCTGAGGCTTCTTCCCCAGATGCCCAGACACCCAGGGCCGCTTGGCGCCTCTGCATCTGCAGAAAGCTTTTCTTGGCTGTAGTCCTGACCCGGGGACCTTCACTGCCTGCTGGTGGAAAAGAATTCTCAGCTGTGGAAACTGGTAAACTCTACATATTTTACAGATGAGAGTCCAAATTCCCGATGAGTCTAAATGTGGTATGCAATGGACAGAAGTCATCCTGCTGGTGTGACATGCCTGAGGCAGTGTCACCACCACCACTACTGCCCCTTGTGGACACGCACGTCATGGACAGAGAAGAAGCAGCAAGTCACTGGCGCCTTGGCCAGTGCTGGCCCTCACCCCTTACCCCTCACCCCAGAGCCTTTCCTGTGCATGTCTACATTTTAAGAATAAGATGTGGCCTGTTTGCTGTGCAGGAAAACAGTTCATGGTCATCTAACAGCAAAGATGGAAATGAACAACCCGCAGTCTCTGAGACCCCATCTGGCGTGCAGAGCCCAGCTCTGATGGGCTGTGATGGTCCTCACCATATCTGAGAAGGGGGACTCTTTTCAGATGGAACAGCCATCAATCCCTTGCCACCAAAGTCAGAGATGTCAGGAATTTGGAGGCCAGAGACGGGCAGTTCCTGGGAAACGGAGAGAACTTGTTGATTTTTTCTCTCTGATTGGGCCGAGGTATTAAGGCAGCCTAGACCTGGTTGAGACCTGGAAATGCCCAATGGATATTTTATTTGTCTAACAGTTTTCTACAGTCCCCAGAGTGAACAGGCCTCCGGCGCCCTGCGGAGCCCCACTGCTGCATTCTCTCCAAACCCCTAAGCTCCTAACTGCTCCTGGGGAACCGAAGCCCTGCCAGTGGGAAGTGCCCAAAGCATGCCTGCGCCCAAGTTGCACCAAAGGTGCACGGGTTCCCACTGAGCCGATCCGCATTCATGTGCGTGCAAGTGCGGGCGCGCGTGTGTTCGCGTGTGGCGTGAGTGTGTGTGTCGTGAGAGTGTGCGCGCGCGCGCGCGGGTGTGTGGCAGGGGCGGGCTCTGCGCCCGGGGGCAGGGCTCAGCGCCGAGAGTGGCAGCTGGACTTACCAAGCCGCTAGGGGCAGGGCGCCGCAGTGCCGTACCAGCCGGCAGGCGACGAAGACTGATTCCGAGACGCGGATAACCGAGCAGGCTGAAGACCCCGGCTTCGCCTAACCCCAGCAGGGCCGCCGGGGCTCCGCGGCGCCCACGCTGGCTGCCGTCCCCTCCCCGAGCCGGCTGCGCGGGCGGGAAGACGCTCAGACGCAGGCTTCGGTCCCCTTTCTGTCTCTTGGTTCCTCTTTCCTCCCAAGTAAGGGAATAAGCCCAGAGGAAGGAGCGCTCCTGGGAACCGCGCAACCAAGCGTTGCCTGGCGAGAGGTAAGACAGTGGCCGGCGCGGCGGAGGGGGACTTGGGCTCGGGGACGCGGGCTGCAGGAACTTGGAAAAGGAGGGCAGAGCGGGAGCCGGTCCCGTGGGCAGGGGAAGGAGCTGCAGCCGAGGCCACTGCGCCCACCCTGACGGTGCCACCTGCTCCAAAGTCCCTGCAGGAGGAGAGCCCCCAGCTGGAAGGGTGAGGGCACCCGGAGCGGCACAGGGTAGGGCACCAGCTCCCTCTTGGATTTGGGAGGACCTTCCAGACCTCCGAGGTGTGCGGGCTGGAGGTGGCCTTGCTCCAGGCAGTTTGCTGAAGCAACTGGTCAGATTTCTCCCCTTCTGCGCTCACCTTGACTCTTTGGTATCCATTTCGCGCTCCGGGGCGCACAGAGGCGGCGAGGAGCGGGGGACACTTTTCTTAACGTTTGACCGCCAAAGCCTCTGACGGTCCCGCAGGGTTTCAGGACTCGGGGCGCTCCGCAAAGCTCCTGCGCTCGGGGAGCTTAAAGGGAAGCTGAAGAGAGCACGGAGACCTTGACAGATATAAGTTAGGGAAGAGAGAAGGGTCGGGGAGGGAATGTAGAGCTGACCTGTTTAGCCTCCGAGTCACAAGATTTTGTGCGTGTCTGTGTGTGTGCGTGTGTTGCGGGGCACACATCTAGTATCACCTGTGGGCTTTCGAAAACTCCACCAGCCCACCTCACCCTGCACATTCTGAGATTTTCTTCCTCTGGAGGAGTGGACTAGAATTTGGGGAGGGGGCTCTGGAGTTCGAAAAGCCCTACAGGTGATTCTGACGCGCCGCCTCCATCCCCGCCATAACTGCAGTGGAAAGCAGGGGACGGGGCCGAGGAGGCATCACCCAGATGCAGGCGATCCAGCTGCAGAACTCAGAGGCGGGCACGACCCCTCCGCAGCCCCCTCCCCGGAGGCCGAGGGTCTGCCGCAGCGCGGGTGGTGTGTGGCTGCGCCGCAGTGACGCGCGGAGAGCTGCGAGCCCCGGGCGCGCTCCTAGGCGGGCGCCCGCGCCCGTTTCCTCGGCTTCAGGAGCATACGATGACCCCGGCGTCCGGAGGGGGCCTGGGAGGGCCGTCGGTCACTTCATTTCGGGTGCTTGGGGGAACGCACCTTGGCTCTGGAGGTGTGGGCCAGGTGGAGTCACTGATGAGGGGCAGCAGTCAGGACAGGGCCAGGGACTTCCCTTTGGCTCCAGTCCTCGTTACTCGTTATTTCGGTGCCTGGGATTCTTTGTCTAAAACACAGCCCGCGGAGATTCGCTGTCAGTGAAGGACGTTAGATCTTAGGGGGCAAATGTTATTACTGTTTGGTCAAGTACACGCACGCACACCCCTACCTTTGTGCTTTATGACTCTCCCATTCCAGGGATATGTTCTAACGTGGGGAGGGACTTCACCATTTGTGGTGTTAGAAAGGCTGTATTTGCCAAAGATTCCGTTCCGAATATAAATTATATTTATTAAATAAAGCGGCTGCAACTAAGCTAACTAACTTTCCTGTTGTTCCCCTGTTGTACCCCGGTCTTTTCTTTGCCGATCGCCCTTAAAGTTTATGTATATTGCTGTAGGCGTCGTTACAGGTATTTTCATGGGAAGGGTCTGGGGGTGGGAAGCAAGTAGATGAGCCTTTCCCACCTTTCAAATTTTGTGTCAGTGTTTGGTTCAGATAAACCAAGATACAGGGAGAAAATGATAAATATCAGAGTCTGATAAAAATCTAGACAGGAGAAACTTCTAAGGACATCTGTTCCCCACCCCCTACCCAAACTCTCCACAGAACACCTTCAACAGGTAGCAGAGGATCCCACCAACCCTGCACTCCCAGAGGTCCGGGCTGGGCACCTGTGAGGCTCTGCCAGGGGAAAAAGCCATAAAGTAGGTCTACCCTCTCCTGCTCATCTCTGGGGGAGAAGGCTGCCCCCAGCTCCTCCTCTGTATGGGAAGGGGGAAGAGAGAAGTACCTTTTTGTTGTGGGAAAACTCTTTTTAAAAAATATCCTATTGTATTACATCATTATGATATACTTTTTAGTATAAAAATAATTCATGTCAAATGCAGGAAATTTGGAAAGTCGAAAACTGTGCAAAGAATCAAACAAAACACCCACAATTCAACCACCCAGAATCTACACTGTGAATATATGGGCACATTTTTCTTTCCATTTATTTATATGCCTTGAAATCTTATAATCCATAGATAACCAACATTTATTGGGTACCTAAAACATATACTTTGTGGGTATTATGTATTTTTTATTCACCGTGTCACTTAATCCTCAGAAGTCTTTCGAAGGCAAGTATTATGTATTACCAGCCCCACAGAGTTCAGGCGACTTGCCCAAGTCACACAGTAAGTGGCAAAGCCAAGATTCAAACCCAGGCTGTCTGACTCCTGGGTAGTTGCTTAACCTCTGTAGCTGTTACTTCTCTGCCTTTTTCCCTAGTTACTATTGTAGCAAAAATTCCTACATGAACATCATCTTCATGACTGCATATTATACTGTTAGTCGTTTAAGTTGTTTCCTGTCTTTAGCAACTACAAATAACTGTACAACATCCCTGGGCAAAGTCTTTGCTGCACACATTTCCAAATACTTCCTTTGGATAGATTCCCAGAAGTAGAATCACTGGGCCAAAGGGCATGAATGTTTTAAGGCCCCTGATACATATGACAAGCTGCTTTTCAGAAAGGCTACATCAATTTACACTTCCATCCAGCAGAGGCAACTCTGCCACAGTCAAAGCAGATAACCTCTAGGGACTCACATGGACCAGGGCCTCACACAACCCAGCCAGACCGCATGAGCATCTCCCTGGTCTCTGGGAGAAGGAATCACACAGTAATCCTGCTTTATACACAAAAGTATGATTATGGAAACCATACAATAAACAGCTGTACTTGTTTTTATGTGAACATGTGTCAGTTGCAGAATTCTCTGGCTAGATGTCACATATTAACTTTAAACTATTGTGTAAAATACAGAAATGGGCCTAAGATCCCCCTTCTCCACACAAGTAATTAGAACAGCCCTCACGTGTATCACTATCACAGCCAGATTCAGCCAGCCCAACCAATCCATAACTGTTCCTTCAGAGACGGGCCATATGCACAGAGCTATTTGTTTACACTAAGCATCCAAATTCCACAACCAAACCACAGTGGGAGTTGATGTCACTCTATGTGTAACAGAGTTCACCACCCTTCACCCCCAAATCCTTCATGTTTAGTGACTACTAATAAAGCCAAAAAATAAGGTTATACACATCATTGAAAAACTGTCCTCAGGTGAAGAAAATGTGACCACAGAAGAAAAATTGAGTTAGGCAATACAAGAAGACACAAATGGGAAATTTTCAGAGAAAACTAATTGGCCCTAGCTATGAGTTCTCCCTGGTTTGCCTCATAGCCACCTCTACCACCAGCAGTGGGCTTAGTAGGCCTGGAATATAATCTGTTGTAAATGGAATAAATATCAATTGAGCCCCCACTATGAGATCTACTTATTCAAGACTGCTCAAGTCTTAAAATGTCCTTCTGAGAAGCCTTCCCTGACTGCTCACCTGGGTTAGAGACCTCTCTCTGCTGCACCTGTAGCGCCTGTAGTGAAATGATTTATCTGCATATCCCCCACTGTGAGCTCCCAGAAGGTGCAGCTGGCACTGTACTTGCAGCATCTGAGAATTAAGTGGTGAACGAACACATCAGAGAATTTTCCAGGTAGTATGCTAGTTCTTTATGTGCATTTCCCTTCTGATGCATCTTTATTCTGCTCAGGCTGGTCAGTCTCAGAAATGTACCTGAAAAAACATTTAGAGCTGTGCTATTTTCACATGAGACTATTTCCATTTTCATTTAATTCATTAAAATTAAGTGAAATGTAAAATTCAGTTCCTCAGTCACACCAGTCCTATTTCTAGTGCTCAAATGCCACATATGGCTGCCGGCTACCATATTGGAGAATACACTTGTGGGACATTTCAATTATTGCAGAAAGTTCAACTGGACAGTGTTGGTTAGATTGTAAGCTTGATGCAGACAGGGAGTATGATTTTTTTTTCTACTGTATCCCCTGCAACCAGCACAGTGCCTGGTCTGCAGAGGAGGTGGGGGAGAAAAAAAGAGGAGGGATGATGGTAGTAAATGTAGTAGTAACATTACCTATATTATTTATTGGACTCCTACTTTGTGCCCCACATTGTGCTATATTTTGTATGTGCATTGTCTCACTTAATATTCCTATCAATCAGAACCTGGTATTAACCCTATTTCACAAACAAGGAAAGTGAGTCTCAAAGTTTAAGTGGTCACAAAACTAATAGGAGAAACTGAGTTTTAACTCAGACCCCTGTGATTTCCCAAGGGAAAGAACTGGTATAATTTGCAAATGTTAATGGCATTTCGAGGGTGTAAAATATTGCTTAGAAGCTCAAGAGGCCTTGTCTTTCGATGGGCAAGGTAAGGAGAAAGAAACCCACTTACAGCATGGCCTAACTAGAGGGCCAAAACCTCCTTAGGAGAACAAGCTAGCCAACCACCACTGTCCGTGTTTCTACCCAGGGGGGCCTGTCATTAGCTCCAGAGAGAAATACTTGCTTGGTCAGGATCTCACCTCCAATTAATAGCATAACCTGGCTCCCCGCTCCCTAATCAGGACCCTTTCCACTGCTCCATCCTACCTCAGAGGCCACTGGTCCCAGTGTCCTCACTGTGATTATCACTCTTGCCCCAGTTTACTCTAATCTCTTCATTCTTAATAAATAAGACAAAATTTCAAGGGAGGCCTAATTGGCACTAAGGAGAGTGAGATTATCACTTTCTTTCTTCGGCATTTTATATTTCTATTGAAACTCTTTAAGTTTGGGGTGCACTTAAGTGTCTCTAGCATCACTAAAAATGAGGCCAGGAAAGGAGTCAAAAGAGTATCTGGTCCCAGGCCTTCCTCTTCCAAATTAGGAGTCCTCCATCCAAAGGGGAAGAGCCCTGCCTGGGGTCACACAGGCCAGACAGGAACCCCAGTCTCCCGCTCTTCCCCAGTGCTTTCCCCAGGGCATAACTTTGTCCCATTTTTGTTTTTGAAGAAGTATAAGGCTTTGTTTTCTGCAGAAGTGTCCTTTTTTTCTCTTGGAGTAAACCTCTGAAGTCATTGATACTTCAGTGAAAATTAAAGATTCTTTCCTGATCATGATTTAAAAGGAGAAAGGAAGAGAGAGCTTATTTTCCAAGGGGGGCAGGGGCACAGAGAGAAAAGGTTCAACTAAGAAAAGACTTTTTAAATAATTTAAATCACAATGATAATAATCATCTTTACACGTGCACCACACTTCGACGATAACAGATTCACATCCATGATCTCTCCTCATTCCAATCATAGATGTGAGGCAAGCTGCATGGATGTCACCAGCCTCATTTCACTAATGAGTTTACCAAAGCAATGGCTCTGATCGAGAAGAGTCTACTGTGACAAGAAAAGGGAGGAAAGATAAAACTCAACGGCCACACGGCAGCTGACAAACCCCAGACTCGCCTGCCCAGCTAATCATTTGGGCCCATCGCTCCTGTCTCTGTGGTCTGTATGGATCGTTTTCTCCTCACTTAAGGCATAAACAGTATCATATAAACAGGAACTAAGTTTTCACTTTCCTGATGGCTGATCTGGTGTGAAAGTTCCAAGTGGCCAGAGCTCAGCAAGGCACTTCGACCCTTAAATGCTGAAATGCTTGAAATGTTTGGCCCAAAATGTTTTCATTCCTTGCTGCATTTCTCCACCTCTCTGCTCTGGGACAGCAGCCTCTAGCACTTTACCAGCTGCCTCAGTGCCCCCGCTTGTCAGTTCAAGTGAAAGAACTAGAAAAAGCTCTCTAAATCTCCCAGAGGGCCAGAGTATTCCTTCTAGGAGCTTTGAGAGTCACACAAAATGGGTGCTCTCATCCAGTCCCCCACACTCCTCATCCCAAGGTTTCATCAAGAAGATGCTCATGATCCCCGAAACCTGACCCCAGGACACCCACTGGTGGAAGTCAGTCTCCTCCCTTTTCTCATGCCAGGATGTCCAGCAGGCTTTGGCTGATCACAAAGTGATCTTTCCCAACAATTAAGAAGGCATATTTTCCTATAGCTGAAGAAGCCCCCACTCTTTCTAATTCTTAAATCGTGCCAATCATGGCAAATGCACTCCTAAGGAGATTCACTTAATCATTTGACCAACACTAAGTCAGCAAATATACACACTGGGGCAAAATTAGGTTTATAGTTGTGAGTATGCAAAACACAGAGTTTATTCCTGTATTATTATTTATTATTGTATTATTTTCCATATGAACAACTGTAAACTTACTTTTATCCCACCCTGTATATTGAGCACCCCCTCTGTACTAGGCATAGGACTAATTTCTGGGGAATGGACCAACTGGGTTTCCAGGAACCAGGTAGAACTGTGTGGAACAGAGTCAGAAACAAATATCGTATAACATTATCTCTAGATGAAAGTCAAAGGAGGATCACTTCCCCAGCTTAGGAAGGTACCGGGCCAAGGAGGTCAGGCAATACTCTCGGAAGTAGATGAGCTTAAGCTGAAATTTAAAGTATGGATAGAAGTTAAATGAAGAAGTGAGTGTGCATAATGCATTCTAGGTAGAGGGAACACTGTACGCAAAGGCTCAGAGGCAGTCCTTGTCTATAGTTTAGTGTTACTAGAGCAAAAACTGTGAGTTGAGAAATGTTGGGAGATGAGTTTGGAAATGTAGGCAGGAAACTCTTTTCTATCAAGTTAAAGGGTGTGGATCTTTTTCTCATAGTCGGGGAGCAGCAGTAGCAGCACAGAGAAATTAAGTGAAAACTGACACGGACAGATTTTAACATTAGAGAAACTCCTCCTGCGGCATTGTTGGGAGGGGAGAAGACCAGAAGCAGGGAGTCCATTGGGAGGCTGTTGTAGGAATTTAATATGAGGGCTGAACAGGTAGTTCAGATGGAGGGAAGCACAGAATCAGGAAACAAGTGGTAATTAAGTAGGTGTGAGGATAGTGAGGGAGGCAGAGGAACTAAGGGTAACTCCCAGGCTTCTGCCTTATGTGCCTGGGACAGGAGTCCCCATCGATGACGATAACCAAGGAACAGAAGAAGAGTGGGGTTAGATAATGATTCAGTTCAAGGCATGTTACATTTGAGGTGTCAGCGAGAGATCCAGATGGAGATGTGGTTGATAGATGAGCGATGTGGCTAGAGACCCAGATTAGGGAGTCATCAGCGTAAGTGGTAGGTGAAACCACCAGAGCTGATGAGCTCACGGGAAGTCAGTTTTCATTTATCTTGACACATGTATTGCCATTATCTGAAAGATCCATGTCAAGGAGATCCATGCTTCTTTAATAAGGGGAGGAAACTTCTCACAGCGTTGCAAATCTGGGCTTGGCAGGTGAGCTGCAGCAGTAGCCATTTACTGACTCAGCTAGCCCAGTGTCCACGTCTTCCAGGTGAACAGTCAGGCATGGCGTCTGTTACAGAAACGCTTGCATTCCTCTTCCACATTTGAGCTTCACAAATTTGTAAACATGGTCCTTTTTGTATAGAACAGTGGTCCTCAACTCTGGTTAAACACTAAAATAACCCGGGAGCTTTGCAAAAATAGCAATCATGGGTCTCACTTGGGAAGATGCTGATTTCATTGGTCTGGGTTGGGGCCTGGGCCTGAGTAGTTGTTTAAGGGTCCCCAAGTGACACAATGCTCAGCAGAGTTAAGAAACATTACTAAACAAAACGTTTCCTCACTGCTTCATCAAATTACAGGGTTTTTCATTCCTTAGCTCTTCTGGCAAATCTCCTATGAGTGCATTACAGTTTCCCTAAAAACCACTTTAAAGCATCAGAAGCTCCTCTGGACACTGCACACCAGCCTTGGTCTTGCCTGCACATTGTCGCTGTCTTTGCATCATATGGATATTTCTCCCTCAGGCCTGCAGGAGAACCTTGGGGGGAAAAATCATGGGAAACCTTGTCAAATATCCTGGCTTACAACTAGTTTACCACATTTCTCTCTGAGTTACATAACTTACATACTTGTCAAAAAGATTTTAGGTCCTGGCCGGTGTGACTCAGTTGGATGAGCATCGTCTCATGCACCAAAAGGTTGCCTGTTCAGTCCTGGTCGGGGCACATGCCTGGGTTGTGGGCTTGATCCCTGGTGGGGGAGTGTGTGTGCAGGATGTTTCTTTCTCTCTCTCTCTCTCTCTCTTTCCCTTCTCCTCTCCTTAAAAATCAATAAAAACATATATTTTTTTAAAAAGATTTTAAGAATCACCTGCTATGACTTCTGAGTGAAACTTGGTTGGTTACAAGGGTTCATTGCTTTCTCTTCTAAGTGCTCACAAAGCAGCACTCACCCCAGCAGTTCTTGGATTTTCATTTACATTAGAATTGCCTGGAGACTCTCCCTCACAGATTCTGATTCAGAGGTGTGGAATGGGGCCCAGAATCAGCATTTTTAACCAGCATCCCGGGTGATGCTGATTCAGGTATACCACCTTTGAGAAATATGGCCTTAAAAAGGGGAAATGAAGAATATGCATTTAACTTATAATCACTCTCCTAATTTTTATTGAAATAACCCAACTGATATGTAAAATATTTTAGGATATTTATTATAGCACTGATGACTATAGGAAAGGAAAGAAAACCATATAACCTATATGTTAGAAATTTTGACAATGTTCCGTGATAAAGAGTATACATCAGAGTGAATTGAGGGAAAGCCCAACCAACCCATAAGTCATCAGAGTGGAAGGAAAAGTTGGCCTGGAGATGAAAAGGAAGGGACTCCTAGAAGAATTTCACTAGCATCTCTAAGTTAAGGTGGCAGGGGCTGCAAAGAATGGGAGGAAATATTTACAAATCACATATCTGAAAGAGAACTAATATTCAGACTATATAGAGAACTTCTAAAACTCAACAATAATCCAATTCAAAATGGGCAAGAGATTTGAGAGGTATTTCTCCAAGGAAGGTATACAAATGGCCAATAATCACATGAAAAGAGGCTCAACATCTCTAATCATTAGGAAAATGCAAATCAAAACCACAATGATACACTGCTTCACTGCTATTAAGATAGCTGTGATTAAAAAACATATTTATGAGGATGTGGAGAAATTGAGCACTGTTGGTGGGATTGTGAATGGTGCAACTACTATAGAAAACAGTAAGGTGATTCCTTAAAAAAATAAAGATAGAACTACCATAAGATCCAGCAATTCTACTTCTGGACATATACCCAAAATAATTGAAATTAGGGACAAGAAGAGATATATGCACATCCATGTTCATAGCAGCACTATTCACAGAAGCCAAAAGTGGAAGCAACCCAGTGTCCAAGGACAAATAAACAGATAAACCAAATGTGATATATGTACATAATGGAATATTATTCAGCCTTAAAAAGGAATCACATTCTGACACATGCTACTACATGGATGAACTTTGAGGATATTATGCTAAGTGAAATAAGCCAGTCGCAAAAGGACAAATACTGTAAGATTCCACTCATGCGGGGTATTTAGAACTGTCAAATTCACAGAGACAGTGCTCATAGAGCAAATAGAATGGTAGTTGCCAAGGACAGGTGGGAGGGCAGAATAGGATGTTACCATTAGTAGTACAGAGTTTTAGTTTTGCAAGATGGAAAATGTTCTGTGGATGGATGGGGTGGCAGTGGTTGCACAACATGAATGTACTTAATGCCACAGAAGTACACTTAAAAATGGTTAAAATGTTAAATTTTATATTATGTGTATTTTATCATCATTTTATAAAGTAAATGTATATGTGCATATGTGTATGTGTAGGTGATGGGAAATACTTCTCAATCATATTAGTGTCTCTTTAGGCAGGCCTTGACCAGCACACGCAGCACTGGGCACGGGACTCACTATCAGTGAACACATGGTAGAAGTTCATGCAAACAGTCTTTAGCAGTTCTAAAGAAGAGAGACATCTAAGAATGTAAAAGTGATGTCTCCCTATAAAATAGACATGATTAAAAAAGGAAAAAACTTAAAAATAAATCTCTAAGTTATATTTACAGAGATTTAAGAAGACATAGTAGAAATGGTCAAAAGGGAGAAATCTAAGATTAGGAAACTTTCCCTTCTTTAAAATGAAAAACATGGTGTTGAGTTAAAACCATGTAATGGAAACATGAACATTAGAACAATGCAGAAAACTAAAGATGAGTGTAAATTTTTACAGTACTGATAGACACATAAAGAAATGAAATAATAAGAGAAGAAATGAAAGCTACAATTCAACACATTACATATTGAAAACTAGAATTTTTCAGGGGAAGAGGAAATGAAAGATGACTTATAATAAAAACCATAAAAAACACTATTCTGATTTCAGTTCAAAATAATTCATTGTTTACCATGAACAATTAAATGTATATTCTGGTAAAAGTTATTAATTTATAAGAATAAAAATATATTGGTATATTTTTATATATTGGTACAATCAGAAAAACAGTATGTTATTTTTTAAAAAGGCATGTGTCAGACTGTCTACAACACCAAGAGCTAGAAGGAAGTTGATATATAGCTATAGAATGTTGAGGTAATAAGATTTCAACTAGAATCCTGTATTCAGAAATATGTGAGGAAAAGGGAAAGATATTCTTAGACAAGAAAAATACCCAGACAGTTGGCCACTGAAACCCTTTACTAAAGAAAATTATTCATTCAATATATTCTGATTAAAGTGGAAATTAATGATTATTTTAAAAATTTATCTTTATTGTTGAAAGTATTACAGATGTCCCCCTTTTTCCCCCATTGATCCCCTCCACCCAGCCCTGCCTGCCCCCCCAGGCCTTCACCACACTACTGTCTGTGTCCATGGGTTGTACATGTATGCATATAAGTTCTTTGGTTGGGGATGGAGAAGATGTAATATAAACAATGAAAGATGAACAATGAAACCTGTCAAATATGGACTTAATGTTTAAATGTTATTCATATGATTATGAAACAATGTAACTATCAAAGAATCATTCTTAATAAAAAAAAAATACATGAGAAACTTAATGAAAGTAATTTGGGGCTAAAAATTCAGATTGCTCCAGGAAAAACTTAAGTGCTAAATTTCTCATCTTGTACTGTGAGAGACATTGAATATTGTTTCTTTGTTGATATAGATAAATATGTTTAAATATATTTTTAAATGAGAAAAAGAAAAGATGAACATAATGTTTAAGTTTAACTTCATGTTTAACTTCAAAATTAAGAGGAATATTTGATTAAAAATAAAGAAAATAGCAAGGGAACATGCAAAAAGAAAGTATAAAATAAGATTCTAGAAGTGAGGTCAAACATGTTATCACAGTAAGGGCGAATGGTTTAATTATTTCTATGAAAAGACAAAGACACACGGTAAGCAAAAACTAACTTTAAATATATGCTGTTTTAAACAAAATTGGACAGAAAGAAACAAAATGGAGGGAAAAGGAGAGTACAGACATACCAGGAAAATGCAAACTAAAGAAAAAAGAGAGAGCAATATTCATCTTAGAAAAGTAGAATTTATTGCAGGAAACCTTAAATGATGCATTAAATGTGACTAAAAGATAGAATCCCTTAGAAGACATAACATCCATAAATATTTTTATTCTGAATAACATAAATTTCAAAACATATAAAATAAAATTGTCAAAACACAACCAGGAAAAGAAACAATGTATTCCTATCAATCTTCAACATACTGAGTGAATAAAGAAATGAGTATATAAAGAATTTTAAGGGAGAACACAACTCAAGACCTGCTACTTGACAAGCATCAAGTCTATAGAATCCTTCCTTCTTCAAGAGTTAAACGGGAGCTAAGGAAAATGCAAGAAAAGGGAGAAAGAACAGAATGCACAATGAAACTAAATGAACTCCCCAGTGGGACATTTTAGAAGACTGGCATTCTCTTAAGAGTGCAAGAAGCCGAGGCCTCTACAAACCAGAAGAGAACCGGAGTACTGAGGTGAAAATGGAATGTGGTATGCAAAGATAGGGTGAGATAGGGAAGGACTGCAAGGAAACTAGAACACAGTAACAAAATTAAAATCTATTAGGTGGAACTAACGAACAGAGCTTTTTCTATAGAAAATAAAATTAAGTATGTGGAGGAAGCAATGTCATAAAGAATAGGTAATTAGTACTAAAGTCAATTTTAAAAAGCTATCTAGCTAATTATTGTAAATCCAGTTTTGAAATAGCATGCAAAAGTAGAATTCAAAAAGAAGATATGCATTGTTACAAAAAATTATGAAACAGCAAACCTGAATTTGAAACTCCAGATTATAGTTTTAAAAGCCTGAAAAAACAACAACACACTGGTGTTTGTCTGGAACCTACAGGAAAGGATGGGATACTGAAAATAAAATGTTCTGAGTTCCTTGGTTGAACTATGAGAGCGTCATTTCATTTTCGATGTTTAAATTTAGAAGGTACTAGTTATATAATTTCTTTTTCCATTAATCTATCTTCTAAACCAAGAGGTCTAAGAAAACATACTGAAATGGCAAAAGACAGAAAATAAAGGAGATGGCGAGGAAACATTAAAAAATATTAGGAGCATAAAAATGATGAGATCAAATACCTCAGTTATAACAATCAACATAAACCTACTAAATAACCTATTTTTAATAAAGATCTTCATACCAGGTCCAAAAACTGAAATCCAACCATATGTTGCTTACCATAGTCATTCCTAAAATAAAATGATATGCAAATATTAAAAGAAAAATGCTGAGAAGAGGCAGAGCAGCCAGATGCAACAAACACTAAATCAAAAGTCATGGTATTAACATAAGACAAATGTCATTAAGTAGGACAATGAAGCTTGCTTTATATAAATGAAGAATCCAGCTCACAGTGAAGATGTCCCATCATGGAAATATATGCACCAATAGATGATCGATGAAAAGGTCACGTTGCATACAAAACTCAATAATGGTGAAAAATTTCAAAATGCCACTCTCAGGCTTTATATATCAAGTAATCAAACAAGAAATAATATAAATACAGGAATTGTGAAATATAATGAATACAATTTTTAAAAGTATATGCTGCATAATACCTAACACACCGAGAATGAAATTTCTCTCCCAGAGCTTATGGAACATTTATAAAAATTATGTTGTAATAGGTTACAAATAAAACCTCAGCAAGTTCCTCAAAGCAGAAATAGTAAAGGTCCTAGTCTTAACCATTAGAAATGACTAATAAAAAATAAATAGCAACATGGGGGGGCCAGGAATAAATTATGGTCCATTTATACAATAAAATACTCTATAGCCATGATAAACAACATTTTATGTAAAAAAATGTTTAATAACACCAAATAATGACCACCACATATTGTTAAGTGAAAAAAATTAAAAAGATCAAAAGAAGTTAAAAAAAAATTTTAAATGCATACATCTGTACATGGGAAAATTCTAGAAAGAATTTACAGCAAAATGTTAATTGTGGTTATGGTTGGTGGTGAGATTATATGTGATTTTTATTTTAGAGTCATTTTAAAATATGAGATGGATTCTTGGCTGAGATTAGTATCATGTTCATACTGTTTACACTTTGTAGAATCTACAGTCTTCCATTTTTTTATAATGAAGATAAGATTAGATTTGCTTGCTGCTAGTCCTTTGGCTTTTTGCTGTTGTTGTTACTCTCCAAAGTTCTTCAAAGATCAATAAAACTGTTCGATAACCTCCACTAGAAGTTCTCCTGGTCATCCTGGTTCCCAAGCAGTCATCCAAGCCATTGTTTGCTCTTGCTCTGAAATTAACCACTTCAGTTCCCAAACTTCCCTTAATTGTTTTTCTTTTTTTTGGCTGATAGTTTTTATTTGTTTATGTCTCTTACTATTTTCAGATCATTTCGAGCTATTTTTTCATGATGTAATTCATATACATTTGTGCCATCTTCTTATATATTCCTTGATTGTGTACCTTTCTTCTTCCTTACTTCTACATGTCCTTTTCAGGTATGAACCCATGGGTTAGTCCTGTAGGGACTTTTTTTTCCCCCCCCTTTGGAAAGGGCCATTCCTTTTCCCTCTGTCATAGCCTTAATGTAGAGATTCTGGCTATTTATTACAGCCAGGTTTCTCCTTCTTGACAACCACGACCTCTGAGTTGGAGTGGCTTCTTTCTCCTGAGATGTCTCTTTTGCATGCTTCAGCAGGCAGGGTCTTCCTGTTGGTCAGAATGAGGCCCAGAGGAGTTCATCCAGTTAAGCTTCATGACTCCATGTCAAGAAGGGAAATACAAACATTTGTATGATGCTCTATTTTCAGCCAAGTGAGGCTTTCTGTATACATTTTAGCCAGGACAAGTTCCCTTTCACTGCTTCAACTTCCCTTGTGCCAGAATAGTAGTGGCTGGGAATGCACCCTGCATTTCCTCCTGTGGCCAAGTGGCCTACTGACAATGCTTACAATGTCACACATGTTCCTTGCCCTTTTCTGCTCACTTACAAGATATTCTAGGTGCTCTGTCATCGGGGCCATGAATTCCCATCATAAACCAATTTTGGGTCCAAAGACATAGCCCATAAATACAGTCTCTAGTACTCTTTGTAATCCTATATACGTGTATGTATTTGTCTGGGTCACCAAGCAGCTCCCCTCTCATGTTTGTCTTTTTTTTTTTTTTTTTTTACCAGCAATTCTACACTTTGGATAGATCTATGGTATTATTCCAAATCTTTGACCCTCTTCTGCATCAGCCCCACCCCATGCTCATGAGATACAAGCCTTTGGTTACTAGACATGAAAGTAATGTTAAATTACTTTCAACATATGATAAATCATGACCCAGAAAGCTACATCTAGTACTGACACTGGTTGCTTCCTTTTTATCCCAGAATCCCAACTGTCAGCAGAAAGAATGCATGACAGCTATCATCCCTAGTCCCAAGTTTTTCACTGTCTTGCCCAAAACTAGTGAGAGATTGGGTCAGACTAGATGATAAAAGACCTTGAATGCCTGGAAGAGAAATTAAACACAAACAGAGTCAACAAGAAGCAATTGTTAGTTCTTGAGAAAGAGAATAACTGAAACTAGTAGCTTTTGTAAAGTGCTCATATGCAGAGCAGACTGGAGTGGAGTGAGGAAGTTATGAAGACTAGGGGCAGATGCTGAGGCCAGTTAGGGGGCTGTCACCCAGAAACTGGAGGTACTGTCACAAAGAAGGAAATGAAGAGAAATGGAAAGAGCAGATAGATAATATAAAACAAAACTCAGTAGGTTGTTTTCTGATTTGTTTTTCACATTTTGGAAGAGAAAGGATGTCGGAGGTAAATAATACCAGTTATCAAGCATACTGAGTCTGGAGAGTGACATCTCCATTGAAAAAAAAAGGAAAAATCTGTGTTATTTCATTTTGAAGGTGGACATAGGTGGGAGGAAGGTGAGTTTGAGAGCGGATCTATTTGTACAGTTGAAAGTCACACCTAGTGAAGGATTGGAGGTCTGCATAAATGCACGCAGTTCATCAACCACAGGATGTCTTTCTGACCTAACTAAACTCAGCACGTGATTCCACACTCTGGTCAAAACAAGGTCAATCAAATCGAGTGATTTTTTTCTTCTTTAGTGGGAGCTAGTTTCTGTTGTCTGTTTTTGTCTAGTTCAAAGTGATTCACTCAGGGAGGTCAACCTCTCCAGTTGGAGTATAATTTATTAAACACATTCAACCACATGACTAGCTCTGTGCTCATTTGCCAAACTCTCCAGTATCCTAATCTAGCTGGCTCTTCCAGCCACTCCTAACACCTGCAAGCAGAGGTTGTCACAAAGTTCCCATGCCATAGTTTTCTGCTTTATTCATTAATGGCTTCTTGGAGATGAAAGTGAAAATTTACGCCACTCCGTCTTTTACAGCTGGTTCTGAAAAGCGTCATCTTCTCCTTCCATTCTCTTCCTTCGACTGAGGTCTCATATTTTTCATCCCTAAATTCATACCTTCTCCAGTCTTCACCCTGTTCTCCATTACACAAGGCACTAAAGGTATCAGGGAATCTTGCTACATTTACCTGTATTTGATAAAGAGGAAAGGAAGGCCGTTAACATCTACGAAGCTCTATGAACCAGGCACCGTGCTAGGAAATCTGTATTCGTTATGTCTCATCCTTCTCTGGAAGGCAATATCGCTATTTCCATTTCCCAGCTGAGGAAACTTGGGCTCAGAAAGATTAAGCCAGAATAAGTAATGTGCTTAAGACCACAAATCCACGATATGTCATGGATGAGACGCAGACCCAGGTGTGTTGGACCCCAGGCCTCTACTCTTTTCTGATTTCTGACAGATCTAGATTTCCATGTGTAGGATCGTGTTGGTGCTTTGTTCTCATTAGAAACCAGTGGTACAAAAGAACAGTCAAAGAGAAGCTCTTTTTACCTTACAGGCCCCAGCGTATAGACCTCTTGACATTTCACCCACTCCCCACCACACACGCTTGAGTGAACAGGACTCATGAGTTTGGAAGATTTGGGAGAAATAAAATGGCACATTCTTAACCTGAAGAATTCATTAGGTATAATTTTTATTAAAATTGAAAATATAAGAAATAATCTCATAGCATGAAGAAACTCTTTTAAATTAGACCCAAATTAGGAGTATTGAGATTTTTATTTCAGCAGTTGCTCCCTCCAGTGCAAGCATTCAGGCACAGTTAGTAAACAAGAGTCTTTTCTCTGTCCCTTCTTCTCAATCAACCATACAAGCATCATTGCGCACTGAGCTCCCGTCTCTGAGCTCCGCAGGCTGAGGCTGTCACAGCTCAGCACTACAGCTGCTATCGAAGCTCTGTGGTACCTCCAGTGAGCTGTCAGTTCACTGAGGACCGAGATCAGTCATAATTCATCCCTGCATCCCCCTTATCTCATAGCAGAGTATTTTACATATAGCAAGAGGTAGGTAAATGTACAAGTATAATGGCCTTTTAACATTATTATGTAAACTAAGCTTTACAGGAAAAGATAGGATAAACAGAAGATAGAAAAAGTCCACTATGATGTACAAGGTAACAATTCCTGTGTAGAAGAACTTCAGGTGTGGGTAATTCCTTTATTTAACCATGGTGTACATTTATGCACAGTTCCAAGTGCTGAAATTCACATTACACATATAATACTCAAAAAGACGTATAATGCACATTGTGTTATATGTACTATGTAATAACTGCTTGGCTATCTACCTTCAAGTCAATGTGCTGCAAGGCTCCATCTCTAAACAACATAGGTAAACTTTGAGAAGATTGACTTGGGCTGCACCAGAGAAAATAGGAAGAAGCAAAATAAGATGATGAAAATATGAAATTTCTTTTAGATTTTTAAATTACATAAGTGATACATTACCTTTTTTTAAAGAATTAAAACATTACAGATGATGGAGCCTTAATTTCTAATTTCTATGTGTTCCTTGGAGGTAACTGTTATGTTGTGTTTATCCTTTCCTCTCTCTGTTTTTTGCAGTTACATACATGTATTTGCACAATTAAATTATTGCATGTAATCCTAAGTTTTTAAAAAATACCATTTCCTTCTACAAGTTCTAATAATTATAATAACTGCATAAAAGAGATTCTCATTTTACAAATGAGGATAGTAGGGCTCAGCTAGACTAAGATTTTCTAATTATTCCAAGGCCACATGGCTAGTAAACTAAGCTTTCCTTTCCATGAATAAGATATTTATCTATTTAGTCAGGTTTTCCTTTAGGTCCTTCAGTAAACTTTTTTAGATTTCTCCATAAAGGTCTTGCACTTTTCTTGTTAGATTTATTCCAGTGTGCATATCACTTTTCATTAAAATTTTCAAAGAGATATTTTCTACTATGCTATATTTTATATTTGGTTATTGATTGTATAAAGGAAAGCATTTTGTGGAGTTTTTTGTTTGCTTTTTAACCCCCACCTTTTTTACTGATTTTAGAGAGAGAGAAAGGGTGAGAGAAAGAAACATCCAAGTGAGAAGAAACATGGGTCAGTTGCCTCGCATACGTGCCCAACTCAGGATCAAACCCACAGCCTAGGTGTGTGCCCTGACCAGGAATCAAACCGCAGTCTTTCAGTGTGTGGGGGGACACTCCAACCAGCTGAGCCGCCTGGCCAGGGAAGCATTGCATTTTTAATGTTGATTTTATACAGTCACTTTGCTAAAACTCCGTAATAGCTTATGTTACTTTATTCTCCCGGTTTCTCTAGGTATACTATCATACCATTTAAAAATTGTGACAGTTTCATCTTTTCTATTCTAATATGTACACCTATTTCTTCTCTTCATTTAGTTTAATTGTCTAGGACCTCTAGTAGATTGTTGAATAGTAGACGTCTTAATGAGCACCTTTACTTTGTCCTTGATTTTAATAGTAATGCTTCTAATATTTTGCCATTTAATTTCTAAATAAGTATACATTTACTATTTCCCAGAGTGTCGTATTGTCTTTTTATCTATTTTTCTTAGTTTTAGTTTTTCCAGTGATATAACTGACATGCAGCACTGTAAGGTGTACCGCATAATGGTTTCGCTTACACATATTGTGAAACGGTTCCCTCAATAAATTGAGTTAGCATCCATCATCCCATATAGACACCAAAAAAAAGGAAAAGAAAAGGAAAGGGAAAATGTTATTTCCTTGTGATGAGAATTCTTAGGATCTACTCTCTTCACCCCCTTCCTGTGTTTCGTACAGCAGCGTTAACATGATCGCTGCTCATTACACCCCTAGTAGTATTTCGCCACTTTAGTGTGAAGTGTGCTGTGGGGTTTGGGCAGACGGCTATTATGAAGTGAAGGGTGTTCCATTTACCTGCTCATGTGCTTAGAGGTGTGTTTGCTTTTCCATCATATTTTGATGTGAAATTTTATAGATTTTTTTCTGACTAAATTGAGATTGTCATATGACTTCATCCCTTATTCTGTTAAAAAGTGTATTATATTGAAACATTTTGCAATCTTGACTCATCCTTGTTTTCGTGGAATAAACTCTATATAAATCGTTCGTTTAATACTTTACCGGATTTAGCTATTTTATGGGGCGGGGTTGCTTAATTTAGTAAGGAGGTTGGTTTATAATTTGCTTTTGTCTGAGCTCTCTTTATTCAGCTTTTGTAACCGGGTTATACTGACCTTATAAAGTAAATTGTAACTTAACATCTTTTTCTGTGCTCTGGAACAACTTATGTAAGAGAAGAGTTATCTGGTCCTTGTAGCTGGCCCATAATACTGTCTGAACCAGGAAGGTCAGGCAAGGAGACTTTTGAATATTGATCCAAATTCATTGGTTATTATTGGGCTAGTCAGGCTTTTCCACTTCTTGAATCACTTTTTTAAAATTAAAGTGTAGTTGACACACAATTTTACATTAGTTTCAGGTGTGCAACAGTGATTCAACATTTACATACTTTCAATGTGATCACAATAAGGTAGTAACCATGTGTCACCACACAAAGTTAGTACAATATTATTGACTAAATTCCCTGTGCTGTACATTACATGTGCGTGACATTTATTTTATAACTGGAAGCTTGTATCTCTCACTGCCCTTCATCTTTTTCACCCACCTGCACCTCCTCCCCTCTGGCAGTTAGTTATCAGTTTGTTCTCTGTCTCTATGAATCTCTGCTTTTTTTGTTTGTTCATTGTTGTTTTTTAAGATTCCACATATAAGTTAAACCACAGCTTCTGTCTTTCTCTGTCTGACTGATTTCACTTAGGATAATACCTTCTAAGTTCACCCATGTTGTTGCAAATGGCAAGATTACCTTCTTTCTTATTGCTGAGTAATATTTCATTGCATATATAGACCACATCTTCTTTATCCATTCATCTATTGATGGACACTGGTAGCTTCCGTATCTTGGCTACTGCTGTTATTGATGCAATGAACTTAAGGGTGCATTTATCTTTTCAAATTAGTAGTTTCATTTTCTTCAGATAAGTACCCAGAAGTGAAATTAATGGGTTGTTGAATCACTTTTGATCATTTATATTTTCTCCAAAAATTTCCATTTCATCTAAGCTTTCAAACCATTCTCTATCAATTAATAAAATAACTTGCATTTATAGTTATGCCCACTTCTTATTTCTGATATTTTTGGCTCTCCTCTTCTTCCCCCCTTCCTTCCTTCTTTCTCTCTCTCTCTCTCCACCCTCAAATAATTGCCTGTTTTATTACTTTTTCAACAACAATTAGAAGAGCTTTTGGTTTTATTGACTGTTTGGTCGCTTTGTTTTAGGTGCTGGCTCATTATCTTCTGCCTTTGTCTTTAGTGCTGCCCCCTCAGCTTTATTTAGATTTCTTCTTTTTTTCTAGCTTCTTGAGTTGGAGGTTTGGTCAGTTTTTTTTCCATCTTTCTTGTTTTCTAAGAAATTTATTTAAGGCTAAAAGTGCCCTTTAAGTATTGCTATAACCAAATCGCACAGTTATTAGAAGGATATGCAATGCTTTCATGTTTTCATTTTCCTTTTAAATAAGAAGTTAATGAAGAATATGTGGGGGTTTTAAATTTTCATATTGTTGCAGGTCAGATTTGCTGGGAAGCAGATTCTGAGATGGAAATTGCAGTGCAGGACTGTTATTAGTTTTACAAGGAGTACTCTTGGGATCACCACTTGTGGAAACAAATGGACAGAGCAGGGTTTGCCAAAGGGAGAAGTTGGACTGGGATGGTCCTGCTGAGTTGTTCCCAGTTGGGGTGAGGGAACCAGGCCTTTATACCTCTTCTTTCTGTCACTCAGTCATTGAATGTGGGTTTCCCAGAAAGCGGGCATGACCTTGGGCAAGGCAGCTCTTTCCAGCTAAGGTGATTCCTGAAAAGGGTTGACAACAGAGAGCTGTCTGCCAGCAGCACTCCCCAGCAACTGGTGGAATAACTTTTGTTTCCAGAAGGATCTGGTTGGCACAGTTCAACAATTACTACAAATACTTATAGTTTAACATTTTAACTAACTTTTGGTTGTTGATTTTTAATCTGTATAAGACATTTCTCCCATGGATTTGAATATATTTTTTTTTTACTGAGTTTCAGTGACTTCAGAATATTTAATTAGATGCACATACAAAACTTTAACAATTTCATATTGTGAGACATTTAATTTGCTTGGATTTTTTGCTATTATAAACAATGCTGCTACAAATATCCTTGGAGTCGAAATCATGTACAAGTAGTAATAGTAGTTATAGAGGTAGTACTGTTATTATTGCCCATAGTTACTTTCTTAAGATAAACTTACAGCAGTAAAATTACATGGAAATGTACATTTTGAGGCTATTGATATTTAGTGTTATTTTGGCTAATTTACTTCTGCACCAGCAGTGTTGGAGAGTTTCTGTTTTTGTGCTTTCTAATCAACAAGAATATTACCTAATTTGTTAACAATTTGATAAGGTGACAATATCTTACTGCTGTTTCTATCCAATGATGTATGATTTAAATGAGTATAAAAATGACATTTTCCACCCTAAAATGATGGCATCAGACCCTATGTGGCAAGAGCAAAGAGTCGATGTCTAACATTTCTAGAAGGAAATGGGATTACTGTTAGAAGGAACCTTAAATGTTTTTTATTCTACTCTCTACAATTATCAGGTGAGAAACTTGAGGTCTAGAGAGTGAAAGTGACTTGCTCAAAGTCACCTACCTACTAAATATTAGTATCTACCAAGATTAGACCCATGGGCTCCAGGCCACACCACTCCTGGAAATTTGCTCAGGAAATAAATTTACCCTTCTTACCAGTTTCCAAAGCCCCATCAAGCTGTGGTATTTCTGAAACTGGAATTGAAGAACCCCTATGAAATAGTTTAGATTTTGTGCTTTATTCAAATCAGATTATTTTTAAATTATGATAAGTATATTTATATTATCTTCATGACTGTCTTATTCCAAGTACCTCCATGTGATTTCAGCGCCCCTGTCATCTTTGTGTCACATGTCATAATGGTGAAGAACACCTCTAGAGTCAGATCATCTAGATTTGAATCCTGACTCCATCAGTTAAAAGCCACACAACCTAGGACAAGTTATTTAACCCTCTGTGTTTCAGTTTTCTCATCTTTAAAATGGATATATCTGCCTCATGGGGCTGTAAACCAGATAATTTGTGTGAATTGCTTAGGACAGTCTGGCATGTTGTGAAGGTTAGCTATTATTAATGAGGTGTTTTCCAAGCTGGGCCCTAGGCCCATCTGGGGTGGAGAGGACCATCTAGGGACATATTGTCTGGGGTCAGAATAAGGTGTAAATGCCCTGGGTGCTGTTGTCCATGGTGCTGAATCATTGTCACATGCTTGCCTGTTAGGACATTGTTGGTTCTACGGAATTGGTGGAGGAGGTGGCACTGGACTGTCCAGAGACTCCCACAGACTAAATCCTAAACTCCTGGAATGAACTATAAAATGAATCCTCATGTAATTTACAATCCTTCCCAGCTCTGAAAACCAGCAGAGACCCTGGAGGGAGTATGGGCTTTGCATTCAGGCAGACATGGGTTTGAATAATACCTCAGCTGCCTGCAAAGAGTCTGATCCTCAGTATGTTGGCATAGTAATATCTACCTTGAGAGATTATTTTGAGAATTATATTCATGAAGAACAAGTAGCAGGTTCTCAATACATGGTGGCTATCGTTTACATCATTATGGACAGCAGGACATGGAAGAAGGAGAAGGAGAAGTGGAGAATGGGAGGCCGGGCATGTCAGAGGAGGGAGGGAGGGAGAGTGATTGCTCACGGGCCAGTTCACCACAGGTTCCTCCTGGTCCGCAGGAACTTACCAACCTGAACACACTGTTCCAAACTTGAAAGTTGTCTCTTGGTGTGGTTTTATTGCGGTTATTGTTAAAACACATACACACGCAAGCACACACCTTGCCTCTGCCACCACAGTACCCGGTACAATCCCTGGGATACCCTTTTCTAGACCTGCCCGAGCCCCATGCCACGCCTCGCAGCATCTCTTCCTGGAAACTTCCGCTTCTGACATAGGGATGGGCTCTGGTGAGAACAGAGCTACCGTTTTCTCACCCACTCAGGTGTTTCTATGTGTTTGTCTTTGTCACCTTACTTTATGGTAGGAAACTCCTATTATCTGTTCCGTGCCCCCTTGAGATTATATATATGGCACAAAATGCCACAGGAGGCGTGCGAAACATAGACCCAGATTGTAAAGAAAGGAAAACTCTGCAGGGAATATGCCATAACGTGAGAATTTTAGGGACTAGGCAGGATGACAGGCAGTCATGGGCCGCTGGCTTTTCTCTAATGTTCAATTGCCTCAGGAAAGTGAAAATGATTTAAGCGATCCAGAATCTGGCTGCCTTAGGGCCCCCTTAAGGGGTCGGAATAGCTTCAGGCCTTCCAAACTCCTCTCCTTAGTGTTGTCCATTAATATAAAGCAGTGGTTACAAAACACTGGACTGCGTCAGAATCTCCACGGTACTTTAAAATCGACCAGGCCACCCTGAATTTCTGTAGATCTGGGGCAGGTTTTAAGAATTTGCTCTTCTGCCCAGGCCAATTTGGCTCTGTGGTTAGAGTGTCAGCCCGCAGACTGAAGGGTCTGGGGTTTGATTCTGGTCAAGGACAGGTACCTGGGTTGCAGGCTCCATCCCAGCCCCAGTTGGGAAGCAACCAACCGATGTGTCTCTTTCACATCAATGTTTCTTTCTCTCTCCTTTCCACTCTCTCTAAAAAAATCAATGAAAAAAATAACCGTGGGTGAGGATTTTTAAAAAAGGAATTTGCTTTTCTTACATTCTCAGCAATGCCAGTACTGCTAGTGTGAGGACCACACTTTAAGGACCACTAATAGGACATTTTACTTGCTGTGACTCTAAACATTTTACAGATACTTCTCATAACAGTCCTGTGAACCATGTATTGCTATTATTATTATTCCCATTTAGAGATGAAGAACAATGTGTTTAATGTCTCATGATTGTAAGTGGTAGAGCCAAAATTTGAATTCCGGTGTCTCTAATTCCATCGCCCGACTCATGCTCGATGCTTTGGTCAGAAGGCTCCCTAACACTGGCGATGAGTCGTTTCCCCCTGGTAGTAATTTTGTGAAGGAAGCCTCCTGTCGAAGTCCTCTCTGGCATCAGCCCCTCAGCTGTGGAGTCCAGAGTCAGACTGCAGTGTTGACATTTACAACCCCGCCTCCTCAGCATCTCCACTGCAGCCCCCTAGTGGCCAAGCCAAGCGAACATTCGCCCACTTTCTGAGAACAGTTAAAAGTGGCCTCAGGGCAAGAGCAGGATTTTTTTTTAAGTCTCATTTTACCTCATACTTCCTGAATATTTTTCATCCTATATTCTATTTTGTGATTATGTTTTATACAATGTAGATTTTTAAGATGTTTTCACTGATTTTTTTTTAGAGAGAGAGGAAGGGAGAGAGAGGGAGAAACATCAATGTGAGAGAGAAACATCTATCAATTGCCTCCTGCACGCACCCTGACCAGGGATTGAACCCAAAACCTGGGCATGTGCTCTGACTGGGAATCGAAACAGCAACCTATCAGTGCACAGGACTACTCTCAACCAACTGAGCTACACCAGTCAGGGCACATTGGAGATATATTTGTCCTCAAGTAATATTGGCTTTCAAGGAGTATGCCATGGTTTTCCCTCTGGCCTCCAACTTACCTTCCAGTTCCAGGATGATGGTTTAGGCTTCCACAGTTGGCATATGGGTGGTATCAGCACCTAGCATGGGGCCCGACCCGTATGTACTCAATACTCATTCATCCACAGGTGGTATGGTGAAAGGAAAGACAGTGGGCTTTAGGACTAAACAAACCTGGGTTCAAATACCAGTTCTATCTCTTACTCATTTTATAGCTGTAAAATGGGCATAAAAAATACCTTCCTCCCAGGGCTTGGTGACTGTTACAGATGAAGCATACAAAGCACCAGAAGTGTTCTAGTCTATAACTGGAGGCTGCTGCTCTTACTTGTTATTATAATGATTTGTCGCACGGGTGAATAAATAAATGAATGAATGACCCACACTCAAGCTATGATGCCCCTGGGCTGTAAACACTCCTCAGACTGACACTGCCAGCTGGTACCAAAGGCAGCCCCCTCAAGGAGCACATCTCAGCTTCTCCCAGGAGCTCACACGCCTCTCCTGGGTACCATCTCCACACCCTCACACACATACACATACACATACACATACACATACACATACACATACACATACACATACACATACACATACACATACATACACACCTGGGCAGCTCTGTTCAGCCTAACATTGTCACAACTCTCCAAGAGGAGGGATTCTTATGTTCACTCTGAGACCACTAATGAGATGCAAAGTCCTCAAATGCAAGTAGCACACAATTCCAAGACACTTATTTTTATGTTTGTGTAAGAACTATATGCTGGTAATTTACTAAATGAGGTATTAGGGATTACTCATATTTGCTATTCATAAACTCAAGTTAGCTCATTACTAAGAACCCTGGGGGCTCTAATTTGGTTATCTGTGAAGTCAGGCTGCTTCCAAATGCTCAGCGACTACTGCCTCCTCATTCAGCCAGATGGCTAGAATCCTGTGACCTGGGGAAAGTCACGTTGTTACCATTGCAATGTAAGACTTGTTCTGAGTTGGTTGTGGTGTTTAGATACTGCTCTTCTTGCTTTTTTAGAAATTATAGTTTATTTAACTTCATTATTATCATATTAGCTTGTGGAGAATATTTGGTTAACCCAACAGCATGCTATGATACATATTTGCACCAAAGGTATTTTAGGCCTCTAATTTTCCAATTACCAAATTTTAAGACATGAACAAGTTCAAGCATGAACCAAGAATTTCCTTTTGCTAAACAGATACATATTAAATCTGCCCTCAAAGGTCCTTATGTAGTTGTTTTGATTATTTATGAATGCATGACTAATGACCCCCAAACTCAGTGGCTCCACAATTATTGTGTTATTCTGCATGATTCTGCCCATCAGGATTTAGGTGTGGCTCAGCAGGAACATCTCGTCCCCCCTCCCCATCATGTCTACTAAGGCTGTAAAATCCAAAAGGGCTCCTTGTCTTTCATGTTCAGCAGCACAGCCAGGATGGCTTAGATGGTTGAGAGTTGGCAGGAATGGCTTGACTGGGATCTTACACTAGGGGCTTCAGGTCTCATCATCTGCTGGGTTGCTCAGTTCTCCTCTGTAATGCTAAGCCTCCCTCTCTCCATGTGGTCTCTCTGTAATCTCTCCAGCAAGGTAGCTGACCTTCTGCATGGAAGTTCAGTGCTCCCAAGAACACAAGTGGAAGCTGCCAAGCTTTCTTAAGGTTTAGGCTTGACACTGGCACAGCACCACTTCTACTGCATTCTCTTGGTTAAAGCAAGTCACAGGCACAACCCAGACTCAAGGAGAAGGGACTAAAAAGGGCATGAATATCAGAAGATATGGTTTCTGGGAACCACCACTATAACCCTACTACAATAGTGACAGTTCATTGATGAATTCAAGAAACTTCGACAACTCCCAACATAATATCAGGTTAAGCATAATAAAGTGACTATTATAAGTTTATAAATTATAGTTTATAAGTTTATAGGTAATTGTCTTAATAAAACGTGAGCACTGATTCATGTTTTTAATTACAAAATAAGTGACTCATAAATAATATTATCAATAATTTTATGCCAACTTGTGTCTCTTGTTCGTCTCCAATTCTTAGCTATCACCCACTTCTTTTTCTACTGGGACCTGCAGTCAGGTGTGGCAGGATCTTCTGCTCCACACAAACAATCTCAGTCAAAGAGGTTCAGAACCACCTTTCTAGTGGTCAATAAATGAACACTTAGAAATCTTGTAGCAGCTAGATCTCTGAAGCAAGCAGGGCACTGTTTTCACCCTGAAGGAGCTCAGAGTCTCCTGAGGAGTCAGTGGCAGCATGGAGAAAAGCCCAAGGAGGCAGTGGGGAGCAGAGAAGATATGCCCCACCTAGTCGGGGTAATTAAAGAAAGCTTCTTAGAGCAGGTGATGCTTAAACTGAACTCCAAAAGCTACTAAGAGTGATTGAGTTGAAGAAGGATCAGCAGGAGCAAAAGCCCAGAGCTGGAAGCAGTTATCAAGATGTGACTTTTCACGAGCCTGGGAAGAGAGGGGTTTTTATCTTTCTAGCTTTTAGTCATCATTACCTTTAAAAAATATACTCATTATGAGTTCTTTATAAATCATTGGATGCATGCAAATAAGCTCCCCCAATCCGATGCCATATTCATGAATTAATGTTTTTATGAGAGCAAAGAGGAGATGAAGAGGTGTTTGTTCCTGGATAATTGGCTATGGCTGATTCATTCAAATTAATAGAGACCTGGGGTGCAATTCAATACCCATTGAATTTGCTGCCTTCCTCCTGATTTGAGATTTCCATGCTGACATCTGTTCAGAACAAATAGAGTTTGATCCAGCATATGAAGTTGCAGAGCTAGAAAATGAGCTAGAAGCCATTATTCTCACCCCCTCATTTTACAGGCAAGAAAACTGAGGCCTGGTGAGCTGAAGCCATTGCTGAGAGTGAAATAGCTGTAGGGACATAAACACTCTCCTCCTATCCAAGCCTGACAATATCCAATCTGAGTGTCATTTAGAAAACCTTATTACTTTTTTTTTTCCTGCCAGGAAAGATGTTCAGGGTGGTAATAAGTAGACTGTTCATACTGTCATGAGCCTCCAAGGCAGGAGCAATGGGTCAGGCTGCTGAAAGGGAAATGCCTGGGGATGTCGGCAGGAGTGAGCCCTCTTGTATGGAAGCTGTCATCTCTATCAGAGGACAGAGAATCAGAGGGAGCCATCATGTGAGAGCATGGTCAGCAGGTACATTTGCAGAGTCAGGCAGCATTTCCAGCCTTTAACTTTTCCTGATGGAAATAAAGAATTGTGCAGCTTCATTCAAGAAGCCAAGCACTGAGCTACAATGGAACAACAGTGATAGTAACCTGAACATTTGCTGAGTTATTGCAATTATACCTCTTTACTTTGTTACCCTTCCTCAGCTCCTTTGGGAATCTTTTTCTGTTGTTCCCCTGTGCCTGCTCCAGACACAGTAGAAGGCCACATACTTCCCAGTACATATCTGTACCACTGCTCTTACCAGCTTGAGTGTTAATTATCTTTTGGTGTATCTGTCTCTAACCCAAGACTGTCAGCTATCACAATAGAGAAATAATGAGATCTAGGGGAACACAGCTGGGGGAACAGCTTAGTTTGCTCAAAGAGTTCAAAAGGCTATAGAAAAGAAGTGGAACCAGACATATGAGTAGCGGTTTGTTATGGGAAGGCAGGAGTGAAGGCTATTCCAGGTAGATTAAAGGCATGGTGTGGTTGGCAGTTCATTAACTAATGTCTGTGAGGTCCGTCATGCAGCAGGCAGTAGGTTGATTTGGCTGGGATGTGGGGCAGGAGGTAACTGGGGTGAGGATGGGGAAGTGAGCTGTACCACGAATAAAGAATCTTCTGGAGCTGGCTAAAGAGCTTGCTCTTTATGCTGGAGGTCAAGAGAGGCCTCTGGAGGATATAAGCAGGTAGGTGTTGGAGTCAAGTTTGGTTCTAACTCAGGAAGATCTCTAAGAACAGATATGGAGCAATTCATAGGATACATAATTAAGTGGGGGGAACAACCAATGTGGGAAAGACAATCGATAATGTGCTACTTTTTGTGTAAGAAAGAAGAGGAAATAAGAAAATATCAACAAACATGCTCATAAGTGCAAAAATAAACACAGAAAGGATAAACTAGAAATTATAAGGGGTGAGTAGGAATAAGACAGAAAGGAGGGTGTGGGAACAGAAAAGAAATGGAGGGAAGAAATGCTTCTTGGAGTTTAACTTTTTATAAAGTTCTGACTTTCAAAACCATACTAAAAAAGAATCAATAGGAATAAAGAAAAATAGCCCTAAGCTGAAATGCCAACAGAAATGAATAGGTGTAGGAAAGAACTAACCTGAATAATTTTTGAAAACAGTATTTTGAGGATATGCTGTTGGCTGAAGACAAAAGAACTGTAAACAAATCTTCAGCTCTGTTTTGTTTTCACAGGGATGTGGCTAGCAGTTTTGAAACAACTTCTGTGTGTTTCATGATTGAGCAAATAAGTATATTGTAATAATGGAAACAAAGTTTTTTGGAGAAGGGAGTTTAAAAATATAGAATAAGGGGAAGTCTGCAAATGGCATAGTAGTGTTGGACTGTACTTGGAAGTATGAGTATGAACTTGGGGTTTTTAATATAGATGGATGGGTAGGTAGGTAGATAGATGATAGATGATGATAGATAGATGATAGATAGATGATAGATAGATAGATGATAGATAGATAGATAGATAGATAGATAGATAGATAGATAGATAGATAGATGATAGATAGATAGATAGATAGATAGATAGATAGATAGATAGATAGATAGATAGATATAGGATATGTATGTATACATGCATGTATTTCCTAACTCTGTCCCTTTCAAGGCCTAGAAGCAATGACACCCCAGTAGCAATGAGCACAACTAGTGCCCACACCTTGGTTCAAATACCATTCTCCACTTAAAGAAATCAGGGCTTTGGAGAAATGACTGCTTTCAGGACTAGGGCTGAGGAAGGACAAGATAAGCCTGAAACATTTTATAGTCCCAGAAACTAAAGATATGCTCAAAGAATGATGGGACTATGTCTAAAGAACAAAGAACCACTTCAAATGAACTTTCACTGACCAAATCTGGGACAATTCAAGAATCAAAACCAGTAATAATAGTAATGAATTGTAACCCATTGAATAAAATAAGAATCTATTAATATAAGTAAATACATATTAAATCTGAATATAATATACATTTATACCAATTTATATAAATATTGTTTATATTCTTATATATTATGTTTATATTTTAATTTTTACTTATACTATATGTAGTATTCATAGTATAAATAAAAATATAAATAAACTGATATAAAGAAGTAATGGAGAAGAGAATACTCTTCCTAACAGTAAAATCCCAACTAATAAATATAGAAGGAACAATGGCATTAGAAATTCACTGCCATATTAATAATTAATCCTGACAAGAACCATTAGTGGATGCTAAACTAGTCGATAAAAGCTTAATGAGTAATTACAAAATTACAATAATCTGGAGCAGGATAAGATCAAGTTCAGAAATCTATGGCACAACACAAAGACTTTGTACCCAACTGCAGTCAGCTGGTGGTTTAAGTCATATTGCTCTGCTGTATTTGCAGTAGGATTATAACAAATAGTGATTATTTAATGAGTGCCCACCTGGCCAGAGTCTCAGTTGGTTGAGCATTATCTTGTGGTTGAAGGGCTGCTGGTTCAGCTCTCAGTCAGGGAACACACAGTCGCAAGTTCAATCGATCCCTGCAGAGGGCCAATTGACGTTTCTCTCCCTCTCCCTCTCCCTCTCCCTCTCCCTCTCCCTCTCCCTCTCCCTCTCCCTCTCCCTCTCCCTCTCCCTCTCCCTCTCCCTCTCCCTCTCCCTCTCCCTCTCCCTCTCCCTCTCCCTCTCCCTCTCCCTCTCCCTCTCCCTCTCCCTCTCCCTCTCCCTCTCCCTCTCCTTCTCCCTCTCCTTCTGTCCTCTGGTGAGGATTAAAAAAAGAAGAATATAAAAATTATTGAGTGCCCACCGTTTAATAGGCATTGTGGTAGGTGGGGCTTGGGGGTGGGGGGTTTTGCATATATTAACTGAGTTAATCATAACACTAACTCAGTGAAATTCTTGTTAGTATTCCCATTTTTGAGATAAAGAAACCACAGTTCAAGAAACAAAAAAATTTGTGTATAGTTAAATAGCTCTAAGAGTCATGGCCCGGATTCAGATCTCCTGCCTTCTGATTTTGAGTCCCAAGGTGTTCTCTCATGCGGTGTGTCCCTGGGCCCTCTTAGAGCTCTATCTTCTGAAAGCATACAGAATGCGCTATCAGAGAGGCATTCTTACGCAAGAGCATTGAGGATCCTTCTCTCCCATCACCACACCCACTAAGCACCTTGCCTCATTTTCCTCACCTAAAAATAGGGAAGGCAGAGCTTACTTTACATGGTTGTCGCAAGGACTACATTAGATGACAGAGGTAAAGCATAGAGCACAGTGTAAAATAAGTGTTCAGCAGCAGGGGTAATACCAGTTGTAATGTTAGATTCCCTGGCATGATGGAAATGTTTCTAAAGGTTACCCCTGGGTTTTGGACTGAAATGACAATCATGGGCCAGATCATAAAGAGCTTTGTGTATCATGAAAAGAAGATTACATCTTGTTCTATAGGCAATAGAAACCACTGAAGAATTTTATTACCAAGAAAGAGATGACGTAGTTGGCAATGTAGAGCCGACCAAGAGGAGCAGAGCAAAACCCAAGGCAGGGAGAGCAGCAGGAAGCTGTTGTCAGAGACCAGGAAAGAGAAGATGAGGGTCTGAGTTAATGAACCGCATGGTGTGATGTAGAGGAGGGAACACACAGTGGACAGTCACCCTCTGGGACTCGTGCCCGGGGTTGACAGGGAAGGAGGTGGGGATGCTCAGACTGAGTATTGGCTCGTCTCAGGGCACAACCAGAATGCAGAGGAGAGGCATGTGGGGGGCATGGGAAAGTGCTGATTTAGAGTGGCTTGGGACATACAAGGGAGCCACAGTGACAGTTGCATATTGAGATTGGAGTGAGGAGAGAGTGCAGGGCCAGAGCAGCAAGGCTGGGAGACACTGAATCTGTGGGAGAGGATGAGAGCCCTCGGGGAAGGGGAGTAGAGTGAGGAGAGGGCTCAGGCTGGGATTCTGGAGACACCAATATTTTATTATGGCAAAGGAAGAGGCAGAAGGAGGCCAAGGAGGAACACTCAGAAACATAAAAGGGGCTCAAAGGGGTTGTTTTCTGCCAAGGCAAGCTCTGCAGAGAGCAAACGAAGCAAGGAAGGCCTGCAGGGTGCCAGTTGGATTCGACAATAAGGTCACTGGGGACCTTCACAAGAGCAGGTGCCGAGGAGCAGATCCAGTTGGCCAGTGGATCCAGTTGGCCACTGGACTTTTTAAGGAGAAAAAACAGAGCTTTGATGCTCTGAGGGATGCAGGCATCTCACTCCCTGGTCATGCCCACCTACTGTTGGAGAGCTCTGATTGGTGGAAGGCCTTTACAGAGCCCAGATCTCCCTGCAGCATCTTCCCTCAGCTCTAGTCAGCCTTCCAGGTCCACTCCTCCAGAGAACCATACATATCTGCCTTCTCACTGGGTGGCCTCCTCCAGCCCCTCCACCATTCCTCATGTGCCCCAGGCTCCCGAGACTTGCCTTGAAGTCTGACCCTCCACAATGGGTCCTGCTTTACTGAAACTGCGCTTGTTCTACGGTAGCATCTATCTTTATTTCTTTATGCTGGTAGCTTTCCAACATTTTTTTAACCTAACTCAGAATAAGAAATACATCTTACATTATGATCATTGTACACATGTATTTATAACTAAAAGGAGATGTAGTCTCATTTTCTACGCCATTTGACTCCATTCCATTCTCCACTAACCTATTTCATGTTATTAAGTGCTGGTCTTGGCCCACTACATTCATTTCACAACCCACTAAACTGATTTAATGACTGACAGTGGGAACCACGGTGCTAGGAGGGGTCCAGAGAACAAGATGTTAAGTGTTTTGCAAATCCATCCGCTTGTCCCCCCTCAGGATCTTCCACACTGAGGCCCACAGGCCTGCCCTCCATTTGCTCTTTTGATGGTTCTGAGAGGAAAGAGAACTGCTTCAGTCACTAGGATGTGAGCCAGCCTTGGTGGGTGTTTGCATTTCCAGAGTGACTCATCAGAGGAAGGGGAGCAGCTCTAATGGCAGAATTCAGAGTCAGTGAAGGAGAGAATAGCTCACCTTTCAAATCACCCCATATAGGCTACTGTTCCTGTAATTACAGGGGAAGCATCCGATAGCCTGAGGCATTTTCATGCCTGGGGGATGCCCTTAGTCATCTCTACTACCACCTTTCATGGGAGATATTTAAAGTTTCCCAGAGTTTAAAAGTATGGCCACCTATCCTTACAGGCCACCCATCCCCAACCCCGTCAGGCACCCATCTGGAGCTGTGCTGGTCTGGTCTCTACATCTTCTTCAGACTTCCCTGAGGAAGCATTCTTCCCTTGAGAATTATTACCTCCTAAAATCTTCCAGCAAAGGAAATTTGGGGATTTTTTTAATAAGAAAAGATGACTTACATGCTCAAACACTCTCACTCTTTCACAATGCCTTTTCTACTTCTGCCCAGGAAGAGCAAGGATTTCTGAATTTACCTGGACTACAGATAGAAGGATGCTCCCTGAAGAACAGCAGAGGTCTTCGCTCATCTGCTGAAAGGTGCCGCTGCTACCATAGACGCTGGGTCCTTGAGAAGGCTCCCAAAGGGCTTGTCCATCGCACACCTGCAATGAGCCAGGCCCTGGGCTGGGCCACAGCTTCACCCTGGTGAACAGAACTCCATTCCCCGCCTCAAGTGCTCATACCCAGCTTAAAGATGAGTGAAGATCGCTGGGTCTCCCTGACTCCAGAAGAATTTGACCAACTCCAGAAATACTCGGGATGTGAGTAAATGAATGGAGCCCCCAGGGTGGGATTCCCTCTTGGTTGGGGGGAGCATCTGGACAGCAGACCAGGAAGCCACAGAAAACAAAGTCAGACCTGACAGCTTATATTTTCTTAAAAACACAGAATTAGTGTCTTAAACATAAAAACAATTATGTTTATACTCTGTAAATGATACATTCTCAGCATAGAATTTTAGAATAGACAGGAGAAAAAAAAAAAAAAAGAGTAGGTTAAAAAACAGCTAAACTTGATGAACATTTTGGACACCCCTGTCCTGTGCCCATTGCTTTACATGGCTGAGTTCCTGAACACACCTTTTTTTTAGCCTGCATTTTCCACCTAACATAATGTCATAAGTATTTCCTCAAGTCAGTAAAACCTCTTTATAGAATAATTTTTGAAGGGCTGCTGGCTCCATGGTTACAACGTTAATTGTGTACTCTAAGGTACTGGTGTTTAGACTCAATTTCCCCCCCCCCCCAGTATGGTATAAAATTTTGATACACATCTTTTTCTTGGCTTTGTTCTGGAAAAGCCTGGGCTTTCCAGTGGGGCTCTTGGTTCCATTAATTGTTCCCAGGAACAATTTCAGTGCATCCAGACAAAGTGGTGGCTACACCCACATTCACATGTGACACACAGCTGTGCCCCCCACAAGCTTGAACTGGTGCTTTTATGAATCACTAGTCCTGTAGCATGTTGACCTGCCTTACAGAGCTTGCCCAGGTCATGCTAAGAATGCCCTTTTGACAGCTTGCTCCCCTCCCACAGGGTAAGCAGCCTTTGTCCACAGCACTGGTCTGGGAGTCAGAAGGTCAGGCTCAGTCCCAGCTCTGGCTCTTGCTCCCTGTGATTTGACAGCTTTTAACTCCCCAGAGCCTTAGCATCCACTTCTGAAGAAGAAGTTTGGACAAATGATCTCCCTGTGGTTCCCAGACCCAAACCTAGGCCAATAGAAGTTCTGAAGGCTACTGGTCAGTCTCTCTCCTGGTACTCTGGAGCCCATGGTCTCTTGTCTGACCTCAATGGGTTTAGAGAAACTCTTCAATGTACTGACAAGAAGCAAGACATCGCCCTCCAGGGTAAACTCCATTTAATTCAGTCTGCTCAGTAGGTCAGCAAAGAACTAGGCCCTGTCAGGGATGAAAAGGAAGCACAAAGGAAAGGCTTACCCTTGAGGAATCAGAAGCTTGTTAGGGAGGCAGGGATGTGCTCCTGTCCTCAGCAGAAAACAGGCTTAAGGCAGCGGGCAAACGCTGGCAGAGCTGGCTAAACTGAGGGCATAAACGAGAAGGGAATTTAAAGCCGAGGAAATTGATATGGGAAGGTGTATTAGTTTGCTAGGCTATTGTGACAAGTACCACAATCTAGGTGGCTTAGAACAACAGAAAGTATCTCACAGTTCTGGAGGCTAGAAGTCCAAAGTCAAGGTGTTGGCAAGGTTGGTTCCTTCTGAGCTGTGAGGGGATCTGCTGCAGGCCTGCCTCCTTGGCTGCCTTCTCCCTTTGTCTCCCCACATGGCGTTTTCCCTGTATGTGTGTCTCAGCGTCCAAATTTCCCTTTTTATATGAACACTGTCACATTGGAATGGACCCATCCTACTGCGGTATGACCTCATCTTAACTAATTACATCTGCAATGACACTATCTCCAAATAAGGTCACATCCCGAGGTACTGGGGGTTAGGACTTTTACATATAAATTTGCGGGTGCGAATAAACTTAACTCATAACCGAGGATTTAGCTCGGTGGACTCTTGGAAGGAAAGATGTTTTAAATGTGAGTAGGAGATGGTGGGTGGAGGGGGAATAGAAGCAATGGAGGCAAAGGTAGAGGGACACAAAAGGAGGGGCTATGTGGGGGTGGTAAGGAGGAATTCTGGGCTGAGTGGAGAGGGGAGCAAGGGGTGGGGAAGAAGACATAAGAGAGGTGGGGCAAGCAGGAGGTCCTGGCCCTGGGTGCCCAGGCATGGCCTGTGGACCAGCGTGGCAGAACTCAGAGCCAGCTGTATGTGGGGTGGCCTGGTGGAGGAAGCTGCCAGCTCATAGACGTCAGGCAAGGCCTTTGGGTGAAATCTAGTCTGAGCTGAGGAATGGAGCTAAGATTATGAATGTGGTAATGAACAAACGCTCATTTGTGGAACACTGCTGTGGAAGTGTTATCAAACTTACGGAAAAAAAGGAAGCCAGCAAAGATACCCCAAAGCCTGTGTGAGTCTGTGGGCAATGGCAACGTTAAGATGCAGGGCTGGGGTGGATGGTTGGGAATGTTGATTTTGAGATGATGATGACACTACATTCGCTTCTGTATTCATATGTGCCAGGTTCCTGGGAGCCAGCAATCAATGAGACACAGGCCTGCTGTAAGGCGCTCACAGCCCTCTGGGGAAAGACAGACAGGACTCAAACAATGCTATTCAGTATGACAGGTGTCAAGGAGTGGGGAGCACAAGGGAGGAGACTTAGCCCAGCCTGGGGGAGGCTTCCAGACTCCAGAAAAACTGCTGGGCGGAAGGATGGGAAGGACATTTCAGGCAGAGGGCCTGGATTGTGTAAGGCAGGGAGGTGAGAAAGTCATCAGTACAGCTTCCAAGAACTGCAAGCATTTCCCAGGCTGGGAACTTCAAGCTCATGTTGGGGGGGGGGGCGGAGGTCGGGGCAAGAAGTGGAAAAGTAAGTAAGACCCCATCCTGGGGATGCTGCCTTCTGAGTGGGACATCCTGTGGGCCCAGGAAGTAGGTGGTAGATTGGGTAGAAATAAAAGGTTAGGCTACAGCTCTGACTTGGGAATCCTTGTGTGGAGACAGCAAGGAAAGAGAAAAATAGGAATAGCACTTCAGAGAACAAGAACGTGAAGAGAGAAAGGAGAGAGAGCAGGGGGATCTGACTTAGTGCGTGCCTACCCTTGGGGGTCAGAAAAGGAAAAAGAGTTAGGAGACACAGAGAGAAAACCCAGCAGGACAACTAGTGAACGAAGAGGATCAGGTCGAAGCAGCTAATGGACAAAGGGGTCCAAAGGGGACAAAGTCGCCTAAGAGGCAGAGGGTAAAAAGAAACCAGAGTATCTGGTAGGAAATGGCTCCTTTGTGATTTGGGGGCTTTCAGACATCAGCTTTGTCCTTCCTCGCTCTGTCCTCGGGCTGGACAAGGTGCTCTGGCACCATTGTTCTAACAGGAGAGGGGAAAAAGATACAATTCTTGGAAAATGATTAATCCTCAGAGGAAACTCTGAAAAAGGCACTTATACCAATTTTAGACACATTCTGGTATTCAGTAAGATTGCATTGCCATAGCAACTGCTCTTCCATATCCGTATAAACAGGAGCTTTACAATAGCAGGATGACTGAAGTGGACAGCCTGAGAATTGACAACTTCCCCCAGAGGGGTTACCAGGTAGGAGAGCCCAAGTGTTTGAAGGCAAGATGCTCTTGGCGTGTTCTGTTTATATAGCATAAACCCTGTGCCTTCTTTGGTGGGCTTTTATCACAAGAAAAGCCATGTCAAAACTGCCCTTAGAGACATACATATTTTACATGTATGCATACCTACATATACATATATGTGTATATACCTACATATATAGTGTATACCTATATATATATCTATATATACAGTTAAGTTTAATGTGAATCAGTCTTGTAAAATACTTGTCAAAAAAGATGTGATAATAAGAAAATTTTTGTTACAAAATAAAAACGTGTAAAATTTTGTAAAACTAGAAGATGAAATTTAAAACTATCCATAATCATACCTGCCAGTGAAAACCACTAATGTTATACTAAAAGTATATATATTAACCTATTTGTATACTGTTTTCTTCACCCTAACAATATGTTTAAAGTATCTATTGCTGCATCAAAACAACTTCAAAACTTGGTGGGTTAAAGCCAGTTTTGTTTTTCCCCCATGATTCTGTGGCACAGGAATCTGGACAGGGCACAGCAGGGATGACTAGTCCCTGCTCCGCACTGTTTGGGGCTTTGGGTGGGATGCCTCACATGACCCAGCAGGGTTTATCCCTCACCCTGGTGCCTTGGTGGTCCCCCAAGAGGCTTCTTTCTGTAAGCGCCTTCTCATCTCCCAGGACCTCTCCATGGGACTTCTTACATGTGGTTTTGGGCTCAGAGAGCATAAAAGCAGCAGCTTCCAGGTTCTTTTGACACCTGGGCTCAGAGGTTTAGAGCAGAACTCTCTCCACATTCCATTGGTCAAAGCAGTCACAGGCCTGGCCCAGATTCAATGCAGTAAAGGAATGGACTCCACATCTCCTGGGAGAGTGACTCACGTAGGGAGGGAAGATTGATGACAGCCATCTTCGGAGGCTAGCTGGCGCTCAATATAATATATCATGTGTTCCAGTACCATGCAGTACTTTTCAGAAGCATGGTTTTGAGTGGTTGCAGAGATTTCTTTTGAATACACATACATTATTTTATTTAACCAAACCACTGATTGTGAACTTAGAATGTTAATAGACTCAGAGTGTCTAGTAAAGGTAACTGATACCCACATTCTCTCAGACTTCTTTAGAGAACTGAATTTCTTTCTGGGCACCACGGTTTATCATGGATATGGACAAACTGGGACTTGTTTGAGAAGTGCCACCAGAATGGTGAGGGAACTCACAGCCTGAAATGGCTGAAAATACTATGTGTATGTGCTGGAGAAGGGCAGACTCAGGGAGAGGTCAGGAAAAGCTAATCGTATTAAAATAGCTATAGTGCTATTATGGGGACGGGGTGTTAAGTTAATTTGAAATGGCTTCAAGAAGTAGCCCTAAGACTAATAAGAGGAAATCATTGAAAGAAAGACTTAAAAGTAAGGAATACATTGATTCTTAATGGTCATACCTGCCCAAGATGAAACAAAATTGACTTAAAAGCAACTGAGTTTCCTTTGACTAGAACTGTCTGGGCAGAGTTGGCTGAAACACTACAAGGGGGATTAGAGCATCAGATGTCTGGTTGATTAAATGACCTTCATTAGCCCTTCCAATACTTAGTTTCCATGTTTAAACAGGTTATTTTTAACCTCAGGGGACATGAGCATGTGGGGGTTCCTCCTATTGACCCTCCCCTAACAGCTTCAGAGATATAATTGGCTTACTGTCCTTCTAATCCTGATATTTGAGTGAGTGTGGGGGTGTTCCAGTTTTTTTCAATGATTTATCAAAACCAGAAGCTTCCAGCTTATTCAGAAAAGGAAAAGACAAAGTATCAATTTTGATTTTTAATTCTCTAAGGAATTAAAGCAAATATTTCCTACATCAGCTAGTGGTTACTTGATTCTGTAGACATTTTAAAGCTGGGAGACATCTTCACCATCATTAAATCCAACTCCTATCCTTTTTACAAATGAGAACACTGAGTCCAGAAGACCTCAATGACTTGCCAAAGGTCTCCTAGAAGGTCAGTGTCAGAATAAGAATTAGAACCATAATTCTTAATTCCAGGTCAAATTCAATTTGCTTCAATTTAGTTCCAACAAATTAAACAAAAATGTACCCATTGGAGCCTAACCTCAATCATACATTGGTTAACACACACACACACACACACACACACACACACACACACGCATATAGCGCTATTCAGAAGTATATTTCATTCAAATCATATCAAGGCAAAGTTTCTGACTTTAAAATGTATGTAATTTATAGCTCAAAAGTCAAACCTGTTTTGTTAATGTGGGAGTCAGAGAAAATATTTAGGACTGATTTGTAGAACAATGTAAGGCTCTGGGTAAGCTTCCTTGAAACCTTCCTATTTAATTGGCCTGTAGAATGAGGGTTCATCAAATGCTCAAGGAGTCCTGGGCCCATAAAGGGCCATGTCCGCGGGCTTCCATCTTGGGAGGGATAACCACAGTTCTTTCTTGCCCACATTTTTTTCAGCACACCTGGCCTTCTTTTCATTAGTGATGACTGGGACTCTGCCCACAAGCAGTCACAGAATCTATGGATAGAGAGAGACTTCTGTGGAACAATGGCTCTCAAATGTGAATGTGCTCATGAATCTCCTGGAGGTCTTGTTAAAATGCATATTCTGAATCAGCAGGTCTGGGTTAATTCTGAGATTCTGCATTTCTAACAAGCTCTCAGGCGATCCTGATGCTGCTGGTCCAGGACCACACTTTTAGTTGAAAGAAGGCACAAATTGTCTGATCCATTCTTCCACCTTCACCTGAAAGGTGATTGCTGAGGCCAAATTATGTGGAGAAAAGGGGAAAATTTTGCTAGCAATACAAATTTTACTTACACAAATAAGCCATACCAGTCATTCAGATCACTTATGATGAATCAGAAAATCTTAGTATCTTAAAGAGGGTTTTCTTATATCAGCTAAATTCCCTCTGTTCCAGTGTAAAGTCTTTTTCTCTGATTCTAAATATAATACTGTGACAGAGCCATCATTTCCACAGGTCTCCTCCCAGTTGTTAGATTAGTGGGTCTCAATGGTCTTCAGCCTTAAACTGCACATTGGAAATATCTGGGAGGTTTTGAACACTTCTGATGTTCTGCCCACATGCCACACAACCCTGCACCCTTGGACAGTTTAATCATAATCTGTAGGCATCGGATCAAGGCATGAATAGTATTTATAGCTCCCCAGGTGATTCCAACATGCAGCCAAGGTTGCCAACTGCTGTCTACCTTTTCTCCCTATGCCCCTGGGAATACAGGACAAGCCCAATCCCTTTTTTAGCCCTTATTTATTTCATAAATCATTATGGAACATCAATTTTATGCCAAGCAATAGGCTAAATGCTGGGATAAACAGTGAATCAGAAAAGAAATGTAACTTGGAGAATGTGTCAATGCTATGAAGCTGGGCCTTCTTACACATGCTTCCACATTCTGCTCTGGGCCTGATTCATCCTGGATGGAAAGGTGGGCCTGTTGATGCAGTTCCCCAGGCACTGTCTTTCTAAGACCCCAGGAAAATATCATTCTTGCTTTTGTGCATCTCACTGTGTTCTTGACTCCCTGGAATACTTAGAAAACTTCCACATCTCAGCCTTCACCAAAAGAAGGAAAATCTAATTGTTTTTTCCCCCTCATGTACCAACTTTCTTTGCCCCCTCTCTGTGTCTTTCCTTCCATGGGTAGAGAGTCATCTATGGTCTTCTCAGTCTGTAGAACACGTTCCTCTAGCCTCATCATCATGTTTGTTTGTTTGTTTTTCTTGTTGTTGTACTGTGTTGTGGTAGGCAAGCCTTACTAGTCAGCCACAGATATACAGGGAAGTTACTTAAGGCCTGCTCATCAAAAGTGAGGTTCATGGACCTACATGCCTGATGTCACCTAGAATCTTATTTGAAATGCAGAATCCCAGGCCCAAGCCCAGACCTGCTGAGTCAGAATCTGCTTTAAACCTGATCCCCAGGCAATTCACATGCATGTTACAGTTTGAGTCGCTCTTAGTTTGAGGAATGGAGAGTTATTATATACCTTAGAATTTCACTCGCATCTGTGGGTTTTCAGATTCACTTTTGAGGATGTTGATTTATAGTTATTTCAAAGTTTAGTGTTCTGACTAGGGCTCAGATACTCAGTGTTCTTACCTGGAAGATAGTCCATAAAGGTTGGGTTCTAGTTTCAGCAGCACATAGACTATAAACACTGAAGCTCCTGGTTTGTCTGCTTGTGCAGACGGAGGGCATCCCTGTCCCACACAAATGTGGCAGCAAAGGTGCCTGTGAGAAGGGCCAACTTTTCTCCTTAAAAGGGCTTTGAATTTGCTCAAACACTAATAACAAGTGCTTGGTTAAGGTCCCAGAATTCTTGGCACATAAAGCATAAAGAGACAATTTTGGATTGAAACTTCCTTAGGTATTTGTTACCACCAGTGATCTCAATCACAGAGAAGAGCTTTTTAAACCTCTGATTTGGGGTAAAACTGCATGCTGATGGTGTTGCCAGTTTGGGCTAATGCAAAACATATCCCTACTTTGCCAAGCGTTTGAATAAGTTGACCTGTTGGGTAGAGTTCTTTAGTGCTGTCGATTTAAACAACAGGGAATGCCTGCCAAGCACACTGATTTAAGATTTAGCAGAATGATAAACTTTTTTCCTTTTGCTGGAATTATCCAATATGTTCAGCTACTTAAAGCATTATTGGTGTCTCACAATAAAATCCTATCATTGCACAGTGGTTCTCAACCTTGACTATACATTTGAACCTGCAGGGTGCTTTCAGATATACTGATTCCTGGGTTCCCCAAAAGATGCTGACTTCATTGGTCTGGGTGAGATCTAGGTTTCAATGAGTTATAGGACTCCCCAGGTGATTATAACCTGCAGCCAGGTTTGAGAGCCACTGTCATAGAGGAAAGGCCTTACTTTCTGATTGACCAGCATTCATGTATCCAATGAATCCAGTACCTGAGTCACATTATTAGATAGGTTAAAAATCAGAGTAACCCACTCACTAGCTGTGTGCCCTTGAAAGAGTCATTTAAATTCCACAAACCTGTTTTTTCTTCTCTAAAATTGAGATAATTATTACACTAGAGGCTCATTGTGGAGATTTAAATAAAATATATAAGGTGACCAGGACAATGTCTAGCACTCAACGAAATAGAAATTGTTGCAGAGCATGGTGGACATGGCCCTACTTTGTACATTTAGAAGTGGAGCTTGATCTCCTCTGAGTCTAGTGGTGGTGTTACCATACAGGCTTTGAAAGGGAGTTGTCTACTGAGCTTCTGTTAGTGGGCCCACAGGTGGCACCTGAAGTAAGATCAGAAGTGATCTGAAGAAGCCCCTAATTGTTTTTAACTGTGGTAAGACGAAACAGAATGGAGCAGTACCCACTTGCTCCTCAGGAGAGAGAAACCCAGTCCAGAAATCTGTTGAAAAGAAAACTGAAAAAGTCTCAAAAGACATCCAGGAGAAAGTAATGGATATCATACTTGAGAATTAAATTGTTTCTCTTTTTTTACATTTTTATTTATTGACTTTAGAGAGAGGAAGGGAGAGAGGGGGAGATTGACTGATTTGTTGTACCACTCCTTTACGCACTCATTGGTTGATGCTTGGATGTGCCCTGACCAGGGATCGAACTGCAACCTTGGTGTATCGGGGCAGCACTCTAACCAACTGAGCTACCTGCCAGGGCAACTGTTTCTTTTTTAAAAGGTAAAGGCAATGCTGCTATGAGCTTATAAAAGCTCAAAAAAGAAATTGAAGTAAATGTGCGGTGAGGAAGACCTTTCAGGGAAATCTAGGAGCCAGCCATCTCTTGCATCATTATTTTGCTACTTAATTTTAGGTTAGTAATCAGAAATTTTAAAATATTTATTTCTTCTTATTAAAATCTGTTTACTTGAATGTGAACATAAGGTGAATATATGTGTAGATGATGTGTATATATATAAACATATATATATACACGTGTGTGGTGTGTGTGTATATATATATAATTTATATATCAGTATATATCTATACATATTGATATATATCTACATGTAGATCTATATATCTCATATATTTAAATATAAAGCAGAATTAGGTCAATAGTGCTCAGAACCAAAGGATTTCTGCTAGGATGAACTGTGGAATCTCCAAAATGTCACAATAATCAAAGGAGTATAAATTCAAGTGAAATTATTCTCTGTGTTCTCAATCAAAATGCTGGCTCTACACTACTCTTGCAGAAGACACACCAGGAGGACTCAAGCTCCAAAATTTGCTTTTTTTTTTTAATTTGGCAACTTTGGCTGAGCTGAAAATCTGCTATTAAAATAGATTCTAAAATGTAAGGTTTTTGTTTTGTTTTTTAAATTAAGCTGCTCATAAAACAATTTGAATATAATTTATGTAAGGCATTAACTGAGCTCTGGCCTAGTTCTAAACTCTGTTCCATATGGTTGCCAGAGTGGCCTTTAGAAAACAGAGACCCAGTTATATTACTCCATTACTCAAACATTTTTTAACAGTTTTAAATCAATGTTCTTAACTTGGCATTCAAATCTGGCCCCCACAAATCTGGCCCCAAACTACTTTCTGGTATTAACTTTTCCTAAATGTCCTGTGATGTCCATCTCCACATTTGCTCACCCTGTCCCTTCTGAAAATACCTTTTCCACCTTGTCTGCCTTTCAAAACCTTATGCATTCTTTACACTCCAGCTCAAATGGTACCTTCTTCATAGGGCATCCCTAGTCTTCATCCCAACACCGCTCTCATCCTAATTTGACTTCCTCCCCACTCATTTTACTTCCTCCTCTCCATGCTTCCCAGAGCTTTATATTATTTCTACAGCATTAATTGCACTTTTTCTTGTGTTAGCAAATGTTTGGGAAGTAATATTTAAGTAATATAGTCTTTTGAGCCAGACTAGACCAGAGTTAAAACCTTGACTCTTAGGCAAGTAGCTTAATTTTTCTGAATTTCAGGTTCTTCATCAGTAAATTGATGAAAATATTACCAAACGAGCATGGATTGGTAGGAGGTAGTATATGAGAATATGCAGTAAATGTCTCCAATAAAAGGAAGCTATTATTACCACAATGGTTCAATCATCCTCCTGACTAATTCATCAACAGTACCTCACAGCATCTTATTCTGCGAAGAAGTGTTTTCTGAATTGAATGGAAGCAGCCCAAATTGATGGCATCTGCTGCCTGGAACTCACTGAGCTATTAGTTTTTCAACATCTGTTTTGACTTTGAGAGAGAATGTCCATTTTTAGGCATCAGCAGCTTTTTCCTGTAGCATTTCAATATGTCTCAATCTTGAAATGATTATAACTTGTGCTTGATTGAATCCAAGTCAGCAATGCCATGGAGAACAGCCCAGCCCAGCCCACGAGCATGTCTCCTTTACGTAGGCCTAAGAGAGCATAGCCCTCTGTACAAAGAGCCTGAAAACCAAAGAACACTCTGTCAGCTTTTAATGACATTGTCCTTTGCTCAGATGTCTAACTAGTGGCAATAACGGAGCTTAAAAAGCTCTTAATTATCCAGAATACTGCAAGACAAGGAGAGCACAGAAAGTCTACTTTTCTTGAATGTCTAGAATGTTGGTAACTACACGGGATGCACTCAGAATGTGTTTCTAATAACAATTATAGACTCTCTTTTCTTGACTTCTAATTTCTTTATAAACATGCCCACAAAAAGAATCCACCATTTTTTTTCCAGTAGTTTTTTATTTATTTCCTATGGAAAGCAGAATTTTCTAAACCACTATTTTTCATGAATCCTGAGGTTCCGTTTCAGCACCAAGGACAGAGTCTCACAAGGCGTAATGCCCACCACCCATCCTATTTAATTAACAAAAATTTAAATGTTTTAAAATATTTGTTCAAATGTTTTTGGTATGATATACAAAGAATCACTAGTCTATTGCAGCTCTCAATGTAGTACTAAAGCAGGATATGAGCAAGATAGATAAGTCAATAATAACACTATATGACAAGTGCCATTACAGAGTTATGTACAAGTCTCAAGAGAACCAGGGAAGGGAATGATTAATTGACCGGTAAAGGAAGGCTCTACAAGTGAGTTGATAATTGAGTTGGATCCTGAGAATCGAGTAAGGTTTGTAATACAGAGAAGAAATACCATGAAGAGTACACAGTTTATTCAGAGATTTCTGAAAATGTGGTTTGATGTGGCAAAAAAATGAAAAGCTAAGGTTAGAGTTAAGAAATAGACTAGATCAGATTACCAAGTACTTGTATATGAAGATTAGGGGGTTATGCTCTGTCCTATAAAAACTGAGAACCATTGAAAAGTTTTTGAGCAGGGACATGAACTGATTGGATTTGTATTTTAGTAAAAAGGTTCATACAACAAGAGAGAGAATATACTGAAAAATACAAATGAGAGGGCAGAAGGGTAGATAAGGGTGATATTTATCTGTATGGTCCTGGAAATGAGGAGCTGCTCCATCATAGCCAAGGTCAGACAGGGAGAATTTACTTGGGCCCACCTCCCATTAGCTATTCACCTGTGTTTCAAGTGTGGACTATGTCTCTCCAGATTCTTCCAAGAAGATAAAGGATGTCTTGGCTGAATTTAATAAGAGTGGATGCCTCAAACAATATGATTCACACGAGGTAAGAACATTTTCATTTCAAGCCTTTAAAAACTCCATGTTCCAGCCTTTCCATAATTTGTTCTCCTCTTGGAAGTTTAGCTCACTTTGAAGAACTTGTTTCTCAACATATTTTCTCCTGTCTCAAGTGAGCCATTGGTGCTATCTGGAATTACACATTTCCCCAGTCGATTCACTTTCTCACTATCCTAGAAAATGACATTATATCCTCTCTCTTCTCAAATCTCTCACTCCTATCCCTCCTCACTTTCAGTTAACCACTGTGTTTTCTACTTCATGAGAAAATGGAAACAGTCAGAAGAGATCTACCACACAGTCTGCACTCACCTACATACCTTTTTTCCTATAACTAGTGATGAAATCTCCATGCTCTTAATTCTAGCCCCTTCACTTGTGCACTCAATCCTATTCTCTTTTGGTCTATTGACAGGAATTGCTTCAGCAACACTTTATCATCTATCTAATCTATCATCTATCTATCTATCTATCTATCTATCTATCTATCTATCTATCATCATCATCTATTTCTATCTCTAACTCATTCACATCAGTTTTCTCCTATATATTTGATTTTTCTCATCAATATATAAACATCTCTCCTATATTATAGATGTTCTCCTGATTCTGCTTCTCCCTCCTCATTTCTCTCCTGTCCTGTATAGCAAAGCTGTGTGAAAGATTTGTCTATACTCATTGCCTCCAATTTCTTTCCTTCCTACATTCTTGAAAGTTCTGCAATCAGCATGCAGCCCTTACTCCTCCACTGAAACCACTAGTGTAGATAGACAGGGATCTCCATGTGGCTACAATCAATAGCCACTTTACTCAACAGCACTGGATATGGTTGGCCAAATGCTCCTCCACTTTCTCCACTTGGTTTTCAGGAAACCACATTCTCCTGGTTTCCCTCCTGGTTTAAAAATCAAAGAAGCACTTCAAACTTAACATGCACTAAACTGAGCTTCTTGATCTTCCCCTGTAAAACCTGTTTTTCCAGCAGTCTTCTCATTTTCAGTAAATGACAACTTCATTTTTCAAGTTATTCAACCTAAAACTATGGAGTCATCATTGACTTTTTTTTTTCTCACATCCCACATCCAGTTCATCAGCAAACCCTGTCACTTCTACCTTTAAAATATAACCAAAATCTAGCCACATCTCACCACTTGCAATGCTGTCACCCTGACCTGAGTCATCCCATATTCTGCCCAGATTATTGCAGTAGTCTCCTAACTAGGCTCCCTGTTTCTGCTCTTGACTTTTAAAGTCTATTCTTCACACATATCCTGAGCAATCTGCTTAAACTTAAGTCAGATCATGTCACTGTTCTGCTCAATAGTCTCTCATGGTTCCCCCCACCCCCTACTCAGAATGAAAGTCAAGATCATTACAATCTGCACCTCCCCCTACACTCTGACCCCATCTCTTGCTAATCTCCTTCTTCTCATTCCTTTCCAGCCATATTAGCCTCCTTGATGCTGTCAAACAAGCCAAGGCCACTCTAACCTCAGCACCTTTGCACTTGATTTTGCCTCTTCCTAGAATGTTCCTACCACAAATAAACACATTGCTCATTTTTCACCTCCTTCAAGTGTTGGCTCAAATAATGTTCTTAATGAATATCACCTTCTCTATCCCCCTGACCCTCCTTATTTTCTTCCTTAGTAAGCCTCACCATCTGTCACACTATGTAACTCACTTTTTTGTCTATCTCTGTATAGACATGTATTTGTTCACTGCTGTATCTCAAGGGCCCAGAAGAGTATCTGGCACATAGCAGGCACTCAGCAAATATTTGTTGAATAAATAAATGAATGCAAGGCCTCCTCCACTTTCAAATTCAACTCATCTAACATTTCTTGAACATCCAGACACTGCAGAAGATATAAAGATGAGAAAACACAGTTCTTGCCCTCTGGAACTTACTTCCTACTGACAGGGTCAAGTTTAAGAGCCATGACCATGAACTCATCTGGTTTAATGTTAGACCCCTACCTCTGCTGCCAGCCAGCAATGTGGCCTAGAATAGTATTTCACTGCTCTGAGCCTCAGTTTTTCATCTGTGACCTGAAGATAACAATAACAACAAAAAAGACCTTGAAGTTTACAGATAGGAGATTAAATGAGATGATTTTTGCAAAGTGTCTAACACTTTGACGGGACACTTAAAAAATGGTACCCATTATTACTCTCCTTCTGTCCCAGTTCCCCAGAATGTTTTCAGCTCAACTCCCTCTTTCCTGGTCCTGGGTCCTTTTATGAGAGCCAGTTGCAGAAAAGTGACTGATCAGCAGGACACACTTGAGGAAAGGCTGGCCACTTATTTATTCACAATGCCATCCTTTCAAAACCTTGAGTCAACTTCTCTGCTGGGCACTGGGAAAGAATCAACAGAGCCCGTGCCCTCCAGGTACATGTGGGAAGGTCTTTGGATAAAATGCACCAATCACCAAGAGAAGAAAGCCAGACGAAGGTTGCTGGAACCAAAGACTGAGAATGCACCATTTCAAAACCATTCCTGAGGAGAAGCCAGGCGGGGAAGATGGCAGAGCCATTAAAGAACTCTGTCTCCCCCCACCTTCCACCCCAGATCCAAAAGCACAGGAACAAAGCCTTGCGGGGGCTGCTAATCAACCTGTCCGCCCTGAGGCTGACAAGTGGGAGGGGAACAATGTGGTCAGGGCCACCCAAGGTGTGAAGGCCACAGGAGCTTTCAGAAGCTGGGAGCAGCAGCTCGGCTGTTATGAGCACACTGCCGCCCCCATCTCCATCATGACGGCCCCCACTCTTTGTATGCCTGGTACTGCTGTGTCCCAGGGGAGCTCTGCCACTCTGATCTCATTCCCTTTCACAGTGTGGCTGACTTCTAGTAGGTGTAACGGCCTGGCGTGGGGTTGGGGAAACAACAGGGTTTAATTTCTCTTGAGTTTGATGGCTTACTGCTGCTAAAATGCCTCAATGAGAAACAAGTTAGCTCTGGGAAGGGGCAGGTTACTAGGAACACAAGGAGGGGAATAGAAGTTTGCAGAGTGGCAGGGCCGCATCTGGCAGTGACAAGTGTGCGCTGGCCCATCAGCTCCGTGGAGTTCTCTGGAGAGCAGAGTGCAGCTGAAGACAGTCAGGAAGTGGACAAGAGCATCAGAAACTGCAGGGCCAGGAAGAGGAGCTGGTTTAGGGAGGGTGCTAATAGAAGTTTAGAACTTGGGGTCTCCTAGTCTAGCACTCACAATTTGCTGAAGAGGAAACTGAGGTTCATAAAAGTGGGAACCAGTCATGAGATCTGAATCTCACACTGACCTTGTTTGATGATCCTTCAGCTTTGGGGGGGTAAGATGGGGGGACCGAACAGAAAAGAGGGGAAAAAAACCTTGTGGACATGGACAACAGCATGGTGATTACGGGGGGAAGGGGATGGGGGGTGTGGAAGAGGGCATAGAAAGGATGAACGGTGATGGAAAAATAAATTAGCTAATTAATTTTTAAAAAATAAAGAGCATTACATTATACTTTATTTAACTGAATGTTCTTTTTATTAAATCATTTGGTACTGTCCATTTTCCAGAACTGTTTTATGCTAATAGTTTTCAATTTGATGCTAACCAAAAAAAAAAAAAAAAGATTGGAACACAAAAACTACATTTTAAACAGTACCTGTCAACTAAAATAGCACAAAAGAAAAAACAATGCAAAAAGAGCCTTTAAATAAATGAATAAGAGTGCTGTCAGCAAACAGTCAAATCAAAGAAGGGAACCAAAATATTACCAGACCATGGAAAATTGAGAATTTCAAGAAGAAAGGTGAATGGAGTGCTGCAGAGAAGCCAAAGGTGAGAAAGTCTAAAAAGGGACAACCGCATCTGTGACCTTCAGGAGAGCAGGTTCAGAGGGGATGGGCTAGAACCCAAAGCGAATGAGGTTAAGACGGTGAGGAGCCTAATGTGGTCTGCTGTGGAGAAATTTTGAAAGGGAAGGGAAGAAGGACAGCCTAGTAAGTAGCTCGACTAGCCAGCAATTTGTTTGGAATAGTGGCCTTGAACATGCTCGCAGGCAGGGAGGCAGATGCTGGGAGATGCCATCAGAGGCAGGGAGGGTGGAGTCAAGGGTCATAGTGGGTGGAAAGCAGGAGGGAAAGATTTTGCTCTTGCATCCTGGGGAAAGGAAGAGGCATGAGGAAGAGACATTCTGTGCTGACGAGGCTATGGAGACAGAGATGGGCGAAAGGAGGAGGAAATAGAGGGACAGAGAGACTTAGGGACAGAAAAGACAGAGAGAGATAGAGGCAGAGATTGGTAGCTATCAGAGGAAAGATGAGTCCAACATTTGCTTGCAAGTCCCTTATCTGGTAAGAGCCTGCTCTATCCTCTCTCGAACCAAATCAGGCTTCCTCCAATCTGCAAAAGAGACACACAGAACAGCCCAGCCTAGGGCAACATGGAAACTGCCTTGTGACTTCCCAGTGGGGTCAGAAGGGCATCACTTGTTTTTAGGGCCAAGGCTTTGTATCCCAAACCTGATGGTACAATGCAAGCCAGCTCCAGGTTCTGGGAAGGCTCCCAGAGCTTCCAGAAGAGACAAAGGGTTCAATGCTGTCAACATTTTAGAAGGAGAGCCAAGTGGGCCCCCAACAAGGGATTTTATTCTCGTGGCTGTTATTATTCACAAAAGCCTGCACAGCAGATCTTGGAGTAATGCATCCTCAAGTGACTTCCAGGAGCATCTGCCGATGTGATGAGGAGTCTGATGCCATCAAAGCACGAGCCAGTGATGACTCACTGCAGACCGTTGCCGAGCGTCTCTGAGAGCAGCAGCCCTCTCTGGCATGGTCGCTCCCAGCCTGGGCCCGGGAGCCAGGCGGTACTGGGACAGACACAGCAGGGAGAGGTCCTAGTTTTTGGCATGTTCCTTAGTTCTACCTTCTGTCCTTGGCTTCCTGCTCTTCTCCCAGTGCCTAAAACCTTCACAAGGACATGTTTTGAGAGCAGCTAAGCCAGACACACACCCTCCCCTGTTATCTTGAGGTTTGTCCAGGGAAGGTTAGTTATGGGAGTAATAAAGTATGGAGCCTTTCCTTTTCCCTCCCCTGTCTTTCTTCTTTTTTTGAGACCTAAATACTCAGGAATTACATTAACTAACAGCACAAGGAGACAATCGACATATCACAGAAGAGCCATTCCTTCCAACTACCTGCTTCCTCATCTTAAGCAGGATTCCAGGGCACTGACCTAGTCCTGCTCACTGGAGACAAGTCCCTCCCAGGGGTCTGCACTCAGGCAGAGGCCAGCGCTCACTCTCCGTCACTCCCTTCTCTACCTAAATTTAGCAATGTCTTGTTACAAAAGCCTCCTGTGGTTCCGTGCCCCACTAAGCCCTGACATACACCACAGTGTTTTCTCTTCCTTACATCCTTCCTCCTGCTCCCTGTGCCTGTCATTCTCTGTCACCTCCTGGCCTTTTCATTCCTGCCCCCACCAACCTCTCCACTTCCTTCTGCTTCTCTTTCCATTTCTCTTGCCTGCCAGCTCCCCAATTCCTTTTCTTCTCTCCCTCCTCCCTGTCCTTGGAGTCTCTCCTCTGACTGCCCCCTTTGTCCCTTCTCAGACAATTGGCTATGATGTCTTCAAGCTGTTCATGAGGGAGTACTTGGAGGTGGACCTTCCCCAGCCACTGAGCACGCACCTCTTCCTGGCCTTCAGCCAGAAGCCCAGGCAGGAGATCCCTGACCACCCAAAGGAAGGGACCAGCAACAGCGAGGCCAGTGCCCCAGGTACATGGACCAACCGTCTCTGACATGGAAGGGGGTTTTGCAGCTCTAACTCACTTGCCACAGGCATAGTAACTTCCCTCTGGGGTGTGACTGGAGGCCAGGGCTCCAGGGCTCCTTTCCTCACAGGGCCTCACAAGAAGCCCTGTCTGATGGATCTCTCGGTAAGAGTGGGGAAAGGGCATGATTCCTGCTGCTCAGGATCAGAGGGGAAGATGGGGGAAGAAGAAACGCAGACCGATATGTCAGGGAGAAGAGAGCCTTCCTTGAAGGCTACCAGGCCCCTGATGGACCACATCCAGCTTGTGTGGCCAGACTGTGACCAGTGTCAGAGGAAGGGTAAGGTGTGGTCACTGTTTCCTGGAAATTGGGCTATAATGGGGGACACACAGCCAACCCCACAAAGTAAGCATGAACCCAGCTGACACCCAGAGACACAGATATAACCTAAGTGATCCAGACCTCAGGGAAGTTCCTCTACCTGCCCCTCTAAGAAGCTGGAGGCATGCTGGCCTTTAAATCTTCTCTTTGTTCTTCAGATTCTAATATACAGAATGTGGATAATGCTGCCAAAGCAGATGAGGCCTGTGCCCCTGACACGGGTGAGTCTGTGGAATACAAGATTTGGGGAGAAGTGGGGAAAACCTCATTCTTGGGGTGGAGGGGATAACCTAACCAGCAGTTCTGCCTCCATGTAATTGTATACCCCTGAGCAGATGCTGTCTGCCTGCACCTCTGGGGTCCCTGCCACACAAATGTGCTGGGGTTATGAGGCTGGGTGACAGTTCTTGGGCTACGGTACAGATGACCCCACCAGTGAATGGCTGGAGGGGGTAGGGCAAGAAGATAAGAGTTTACTCTGGTTGACTTCCAGCAGCATTCATATGCACAGGTTTGCGTAAATTGGGAGGAGGAGCTAGGGAAGCCAGCTAACATTGTTTTGAAGATCTATTTGCCAGGCACCTCCTTTATTACACATTTTATTTAGCCTTCACAATCACACCACCATACACATTAAGAAACTGAGGCTTTAAGAGTTTATAAGCCACTCTATGACCTACAGATCACTATATGACATCTTTTCTGCAAATTCAGAGTAGAGGTGAATGTCTTACAAAGATATAGACACTTAAAAGAGTCAGAATGTCCCCTGGCTGGTGTGGCTAAGTGATTAGAGCACCAGCTGCGCACTAAAGGGCCACGGGTTTGATTCCCAGTCAAGGGCATGTACCTGGCTTGCAGGTTCAATCCCTGGCCCGGGTCAGGGAATATGGAGGAAGCAATAAATCTCTCTCTCCCCTCTTCCCCCTCCCTTCCACACTCTAAAAATTAATGGAAAAAAATACCCTCAGGTGAGGAACAAAAAAAATAAGAATAAGTCCGTTCAGAGTATAAACTCTACAAACTGATTTCAGGGCCACTGATTTGATCATATCTATGTAACCAATGTGTTTAAGATACTTCTATAAACTTCTTGCCTCCACCATGAAAAAAAAATTATATTTACAAAAATTAGGTGTCCCCAAATGCTTTCCTTTGCCTATTACAGAATCAAAGATCACTGAGAAGCAAGTGCCAGCTAAAGACCAAGTGGCTGCAACCCCCTTGGGAAACCTTGTTGTTCAATCTTCAGGCTCAGAACCTCCTACAGTGTACCTGAAGGATGTTGTGTGTTACCTGACCCTGCTGGAGACAGGGAGACCACAGGACAAGCTAGAGTGTAAGTACTAACCCTGTCAAGGGGCTTCAGCTTTTTCCTAGAAGGTCATGTGTCCTGCCCATCATTGTAAACAGGCCTGGGTTTGCTCTGGGACCAGGGATATGGATCCTGCCTCCTTTGGGTAGGTTTTTCTGCTCTGTCCTCAGCAGTGATAAGAACACTTCCTAGAATCCACCCTGGGGCACAGTACCAGATGTATGGGGAGTGGGAAGTGCATGCAAGACCTTGGTATTGAGAACCAGGATTTGGAAAGGAAAGGGGTCTCCCAAGGGATCAAGACTCCCCTCCTTTGCTGGCAGGACTTCCTGAGACCCTATAACCAGGAAGCTGCTACCTCCTCTAAGTAGATTTTTCAAGGGAAGATATTGAGCATCTGTCTTCCTTCCCCTATTCTGTGCCCAAGAAACTCTGTAACTATGAAGAATTCTTTTTTCCCCTTGAGATCTAATCAGCCTCCATCTTGTTAAAGCTTATTTCCATTTTTCACCCACCCCCACCTCAAGTTTTTTGGCCTCTAGAGAAAGAGGGCTAGTTAATTAACAGAGTTGAGCTTGGTTTCATGCTGCTACTAAAGTTGGTTTCAAAAACATATGTTCAGGAGGAAAATAATAGCTGGTGACAGAAAGGAAAGCCCACAGTGGCTGACACAGTCTTGCAGATGATTCACTCCAGGAGTTGTCTAGCCGGCCTCTGTGAGCCTATGGGAAAACTCTTTAAAACAGGTGGTGATAGGACCTTGTTAAAAATAAATATGTATATTGTTTTGGTTTCTCTTAAGACCTTAGCAAACATTAAGGGGAAAACATACACATTATAGCAAAAGTCAAAATTCCAGAAATTAGCCCTGGCCTGTATGGCTCAGTTGGTTGGAGCACTGACCCATGCACCCAAGGGTCAAGGGTTCAATTCCTGGTCAGGGCACATACCTAGGCTGCAGGTTCGAACCCCGGTCAGGCTGTGTACAGGAGGCAACCGATGGATGTTTCTCTCTCACATCCATGTTTTTCTCTCTTTCCTTCTCCCTTCCTTTCTAAAATCAAAGAAAAAGCATATCCTCAAGTGAGGATTTTTTTTTAAATTCCAGCATTTGATAAGACTAGTCAACAAATTTAAACATTAGCAAGAAAATGTCTGACAAAGGCTAATCCTTGCCAAGAACAAAATGAAAGTTTGCTCACCAGCTGATCTTAAAATCACTCCCATAGATTTGAAGTGTTAACAGTTGCAAGTCTTAAGCCGCTAATTTGGAAGCAAGTATAGCAGATTTCTGTTTCTTCTGGCTAATGTTAAAAGTGAAATGTCAAATTAATTCCACTGTTCAACTGGATTTTGAGTCTCAGGCATTATATTTGTTTATAACTACCAAAGAGGATGTGACAGATGCTTCATATTAGTGGCTCTCAGACTCAGTCTTGTACTGCCAAATAAAAAGAAACTGCATATTAAAAAAATTTATTATAGAAAATTTCAAACATAGATAAAAGTAGACAGTACAATGAATTTAAATGTTCCGATAAGCCACCTTCAACAATTACCAGTTTATTGTCAGTCATGGTTTATTTACACCTCCCACTCATTCCCTCTGCCCCAGATTATTTTGAAGCAAATTCCAAATATCATGTAATTTAATCTGTAATTTAGTTTGTAATTTAATCTATAATACAATCTTCAGTGTGTACCTCTAAAATATTACTTTTTCTTTTTTTAAAAATAAATATATTTTTATTGATTTCAGAGAGAGGAAGGGAGAGGGAGAGAAAGAAATAGAAACATCAATGATGAGAATCATTTATCGGCTGCCTCCTGCATGCCCCCTGCTGGGGATCAAGCCCACAACCCAGGCATGTGCCCTGACTGGGAATCAAACCTCAATCTCCTGGATCCTAGGTCAATGCCCAACCACTGAGTCTTGCTGGCAGGGCAATATGACTTATTCTTAAATATAACCACAATACCATTATCACATCCAAAGACAATGATTCCTTAATATTATCAAATAGTCAGTCAATATTCACATTTTCCCAATTATCTTATATAATTTTAATTGTTTGACTCAGGATCCAGGTAAGGTCCATACATTGCCATTGATCATTATGTCTCTTCAGTCTCCTTTAATCTTTTGTCTATTTTTTTCCCTTGCAATTTGTTGTTGTTGTTGTTACAGAAACTTGGCCATTTGTCTTGTAGAGTTTTCATTTGTTTGTTTCTTTAATTAAATCAAATAAATTCAAATTCTCCCTTGATTTTAATAATTAAAAACAAGTTAACCTTTTCTTTTTAATAACCAAACATGGATCTTTTTTGAAATAATTGCCTGAAATCCCAACTATCATCATTGCTGTAATAACAATAATTCTCATCATTAAATGCCTTATACTTGCTGAGCATTTTAAGTGCCTTATCCCACTTTAACTTTGTAGTAGCCCTAGACAGTGGCTATAATTATCCTCATTTTACATGTAAGAAAGCACAGAGTGGTTAAATGACTTGTCCAAGGCCTGGCTGCTAAAAGATAGGATGCTTACTCACACTTTCTGATTCAACTCTTCACACACAGTAAGACCAGGAGAGCTTCATGTTAGAGTCACCCCCACCCAGGGTTCAAGAGCAACAGAGTGGGGAGTCTGTCCTTCTTTACATGATTGAACCACCTGGCGAGTCAGCCTCATGCGCTAAGTGCCTCTGACCAGGGCATTCCGAGGAGTCACAAGGAATCCGAAGCCCATGACCCTACTTTAAACAACTTAAACTCCTACCAGGGATGCGATACTGAACAAACACAAGCTGTAGAGACGTTAACACATGTGGAAGGGAGTTAAGGAGTGCTGTGACCCTGTGGGTGCATGCAGGGAGATCCGAAGACTTGTGTGGGGGAAGGGTCGGTCAGGGAGGCTCACAGAGAAAGCAGGCCTGAGCAAGGGTGTTAGAGAATGGGAGGAACACGAAGACATGTTTGGCTCTGCTCCCAACCTTGTTTCCTTCTGAGACCACAGACAGATCTCTACCTTTTAGATGAATGAAGTGCAAGTTTCCAGGTCCCATAAGTGAACATCTAGTCCTTTGCTCCAGTTTTTCTCCCAGGTCTTCCTTATCCTGTATCACCTCTCTATTACAAGGACATCATAGAGTATGTTTGTGAACGGCGTTCTGACATACTATTCCTTTAGAAAAAGAAATACAATAGCTTCTGTAATAGTAACTACTTCATAGCACTGTGGAAGCTTAAATGACGAATAATGATAAACTGCCTTGTGCCAATTAAATGCCATATATAAATGTTCTTTAAGAAATAAAATAAAAATAAATAACATCTATTGAGTGCTTTCAACATTCCAAGCACTGTATACTTGGCATATGATTTACATATTCTTCATTTTTAAAAATCTAAGACAAAGAAACTATTATAGTCTCCATCTTACAGATGAAGAAACTGAGCCCGAATGATTTACTTGACTCCCTAAAGGTGGTAGGGAGTCAAGATTTGAATCTGCCTAACTCCGCACCCTTCTCCATGCAATAGAAGTTATGTTCCACCTATAATTCTGGTGCCCCTGCCCCACCACCAGCTGGGCATTTGCTCTGAGTTGTGTTCCACTGATGCTGAGAAGTGTGAATGCTCTACAGGGAGTCACACTCATGACCTGGGTCTCATCAGCCACAGAGTTAGTGCGTAGTTAGTCTCAGAGCCAGGTGGCTTGGCTCTCTTCCCTCTTCCCATTTCTCTGTAAGAAAGTCAGGCTCTCTGCCTTTGGAGGGTGGGTGAGCTGGCTGCAAAAGCCTTTGCCCTAGCGATGGTCAGAGCTGATCTAAAAACTGACAGCAACAGAGCTTGAGCTAGTCCCTGGTGCCTGGAGGACTCCTCAAGCCTCATCTCTGTGTTTCTTGCAGTCATGTTTCATCTCTATGATTCGGATGAGAATGGTCTCCTGGATCAAGCGGTAAGCTCTCCAAATATCCCTCCTGGGTCCAAGAAAGGGTGGGGGAGAAGGGAACAGGTGAAGAAAGAGTCTGAATTTCTTTATAAGAGTTCTACCTTTATAAGTATAGCAACATCTCAGTATGGACCACAGAAATGAGTAGAACCCCCCACGTACTATTTCCAAAGGGCCAGCCTGCAGGAGAGTGAACTCCAACTTGCTTTTTCATTCCAAAAGCCCAGGATTATAAAATCTCAGAATGGGGAGATGCTTTAGCATCTAGTTTAATTTCCTAATGGATTCAGAATGTCTCCCTGCAATTTCCTGCTAGAGTCTAGGAGCAGAGGGGTGGAGGTGGGAGAGGCAGCAAGACTACGGCAAGAGGGCAGGGGGAAGGCCAGTGGTGCACTTTGGCATCACCCTTGCCTTCCTCTCATACCTCAGGGCACTAGCTCAGGTGTCTGCTCTGAGTACATGATCCTATCTCATTGTACCTGGGAAAGCCAGGGACTTGTCCCTCACTTCTTCCCCTCAGGAATAGGCAGGGTAGGTCAGGGATCATGGAGTGAGAGGAAGGATGGAAAAGGAAGAAGACAGAGGGGAGAGGGCAAAGAGTCAGGCAGGCCTTGTCTTTATGACTGGCAGTTGTTAAAGGTGAGACTCATTCACAGGAAGGCTCTGAGGTTGAGGTGCATAGGGCTGAATCAGAACAGAGGGAAGAAGAGAGGAAAGAAGCCCACTAGACCAACTAGATCACCCCAGTTCCCTCCAAACCCTGGAGTGTCTTTGTGGGAGCCCTACAGCCACGTTGCAATGCTGTGGTTTATGTCATATGAGGGAGCAACCAAGGAATCACAGACTCTCCCACATTTGGTCAACATATATTTTAAACTATCTGCTATGTGCCAAGCCCCGTTCTAAACACTGGGAATATATCAGTGAACAAACTGACAAAAAAACCCATGTCTTCATGACGCTTCCATTCTAGTGCAAACACACGCACTGAACAACATAGTAAAATATGCGCTAGGTAGAGATGTGTGCTAGAAGAAAAATAAGACAGGGAGAGGAAGTGTTAGAGGGAGCTGCTGTTTTAGCTGGAGGAGGCAAGGAAGGTCTCCCTGAGGAGAGGATGTCTGAACAGAGACTTGAAGAAGGTGAGGGACTATAAGTCATGGGGAAACACCTAAGTCTAGAGGAAGCGCCTTCCAGGAGAGAAAACAGAGAGTGCAGAGGTCCTGAGGGGCACCTGGAATGTTAGCAGGTTAACTAGGGGGCCAGAGTGACTGTAGCAGAATGAATGAATAGGTGCAGTCAGAGTGAATAAGTAATTGGAGATGAGATCAGAGGAAGTTTGCAAAGCATTATCAAGCCTTTTAGGTGATTGAAGGGGTTTACTTTTTACTCTGGATAAAGGGAGAACTCTCTTCATTGGCAATGTTAAACTTGAGACTCAATGAGATTTTAATAAATCTCATTGGAGATTTGAGCAGAGGAGTAGCATTGTTGACTTGGGTTATAACAGGATCACTCTAGTTCCTGTGTTGTCTAGACTGTAGGGGTGCAAGCAAGGATACTAGGTAGGAGGTTATTGAAATCAGCAAGACAAAAAATAATGGTAACTTGTACCAGAGTAGAAGTATTGCAGGTAGTAAGAAGCGGTTAAATTTCAGACGTATTTGGAAGTAACATCAGTGAACTGAAGCAGTTTCAAAGAGTTACCCGATTCAACTTCCCACCGAGAATCCCTGCTCAAGGCTCTAATTCTCAGTTCCTGAATCACATTGTTTTCTCATTGAATCTTAGTCCCAACTGTATTCACAGGCTCTTTTCCATTGAAACTTCTGCAGAACCCTGTCCTCACCTTTCTGCCTACTTCCTTACCTCCATCTACCACCTCATCTGCAGTTTTGCAATGAATTATTTTTTTTATTTTAAATAAAATGCAGGGTTTTTTAAAATTCCTGTTGCATTTCAGTTTACTTGTTTCAACCCAGCAGTCCACCTAGTGGAGGTAACATTTCTGAACCTTGCTTCAGTTCACCAATGTGTCTCCCACACTGATCTTACTATTAACATCTTAGATCGTTCCCAAGAGATGCAAATGCCTCCTTGGTCTAGTGGGTTTCAGTGGGATGCTGGGTGCCCGGATTCGTTAGCATCCAACAATTCTGTGAGGTTTTAGAAAGAGCTTGGACTAGGTAGCAAACAAAAGGCTCACTCACTAGTACAGTGAACCCCTCATCAACTTCTTGTTCACAAAGTCCTGGGTTCAGGGCTGCGCTTAATACAAAGGAAGCAGAGGAGATGCCAAAAGGAATCTAAACCACAGTGTCTGAACTAGGGCTATCACAGTGGCCCTACATCCAACTGAAACTGACCTCTGAGGGGTCTAATGGATCCCAAGTTGCTGAAGCTGTGGAAATGGAGAGTGACTGAAGAGGGAGTAGAGAACTGCCTTGGTTTGTAAGCATTTGAGAGAGCTAAGATCACAAAGAAGGAGAAGACAGGTGTGCTGCTATGCTAAGTGAAAGCCCAGACTAGGGGAAGGGAGGTGAGTCTAGGTGGATTTAGGAGTAGGTCAGTGTTCAGGGAGCTTTCTGCATACCTCTGGCTTAGCCATATTCTGTGCTCCTTGTGAGCACCTACTCTTCACTGAGCTTTGTGATCAAGGCAGAAATAAAGAACAGAAACAAGTAGTGAGCTCCCCATGAAATGCCCTGTCCGTCTTCCCACAGGGTTTGGTGTTGAGCCTTGCTCTTAAAAACACATCTTCAGTTGGTTTCTCCCCTTGATGTTTTCTAGGAGATGGACCGTATTGTCAACCAAATGCTGCACATTGCCCAGTATCTTGAGTGGGATCCCACGGAGCTAAGGCCTGTGAGTTTCTGGAAACATGGGGTGGCTTCCAAGTGAGCTTCCAAGAGAAAAGTGGGATACACTCAGGATAAAGATGGGCAGGTTCTCCCAGGCTCATCTGTCACTGGCAGCTTCTCTGGGGTCTTGCACCTTGACCTCCCACTTTGCTGATAGGAAAAACTATAGGCACCTGAGGAAACTGGACATAATTAAAATAATAATTTCCTCTGACCTCTTTATCAGAGCTAAATTTTTATGACAGGAGTTCATAGATCAAAGAATTTAGAGCTAGGACGAATTTTAAATATTTTCCTCCATCACTAGGTAATAATAATCATTTTATTTTTTTAATATAAAAGTACATTTTCTATACCTTTGCTCTATGCTCACTACAGTGCTATATACATAGCAATGTTATTTCCATTTTTTAGATGAGCAAAACAGAACCCAGAGTGGGGGTGGCTGGCTTGCCCAAGTCCGCTCAGTCAGGTCAGACAGAACGGGGCCTGAAGCTTGGGTCTCCTCGCCCCCATTTGATCCCTCACTGCTCTACTCACTGTGAATCAGAGTGGAAGGGGGTAAAACACAAGCCAGACAGTGTAGAACAAAAAGAAATAAGAGGGAAACGGGAGCAGAGAAGTTGAGGATGAAAGTGGACAATTGCTGCTCTGTGGATTCCGCAGATATTGAAGGAGATGTTGCAAGGGATGGACTACGACCGGGACGGCTTTGTGTCTCTACAGGAATGGGTCCACGGAGGGATGACCACCATCCCATTGCTGGTCCTCTTGGGCATGGACGACTCTGTAAGTCAGCAAGCCTGAGTTCAAAGATCTCTTACCTTTCAGGAACATCAGGCTCTATCTGGAAGTTCATATCTACACATCTCCTTGGCTTCTGCCCACTGGACAAACCATATGCTCTAGGCCAGCCCAAAAGTCCTCTCTTTTTACCTATTAGTGACTGAAATATATTCATTCACTTGACAGGCATGTACTGAATTATTAGTAAATAAAGAGACTGTTCTGAGCTCTGTGAGGGGACACATACGCTATTTACCCACCAGAAGGTTATATGCAACCGAGCAAAGGGGCAAAAGAAATGCAAGGAAAAATTTCATCTTTTCCACAAGTTAGGTCAAAAATGCTATCAGAGTTGGGGAAGGAGGGAAGAAAAGGAGGAAGGAAAGGAAAAAATACTGACATGTGTGTGGTGAGGTGGAAGGCAATCAAAACAACCAGGTAAGGTAAGTATTTTTTCTCCCAATTTATACAAATGGAAAGCTGAGATTCTTAGCCTAAGGAGCAAAAAGAGAAGTCAGAGTTTATTTGTACCTGACTCCAAAGATACTTCACTTCCTAATGACCCACACTTAGGAGGGAGACCAGTGGGAAGAAACACCAGAGGGTGCTTGCCCTCATCTTGAAGGACGCCTGGGATTTTATCCCATTGTTGAGAAAAAGGTCAGGTGGGAGGACCTGGCAGGATGTTTGATCTGGTTCCCAAGGATGGGTGTGATTTGTTGGTAGAAGATGGTAGAAGAGAGAGTTTGTGACCAAGAGAAAAGCTTGATCAAAGACCCAAATGAAAGAAGGTTCAAGGTGTTTCAGAGAAACCTCGCAGTTGGATCAGAGCAGGGGATATATGTAGATAGTTAATGTAAATTACTAGCTATGTATGCCTGCATCTGAGCTAGTCAGTTACTGCATTTTCTGCTTATTTACCAAGTGACGTAACTTTCATGCACAAGCTAGGAAAGATTAGAACTAAAAGTACAAATGGTGACTTTGAAGCATTTACCAGGACAGTCACACAGGTTGTGTGACAGCACTTCTTTGAAATTGCTAAAATGTCATACAGAGGAACAGAACAAGAAGTTCAGCTGGGTTAACCTCCAACTGCTGTCGCCTATAATGTCTCCATCTGACAATTCTGCAATTCAGGACTAAAGCTGAGCCTTCATTTCCAATATTCAAGAACTAAGAATCCTGCAATCTAGTCATTGCATATCCAGTTCTTTCCAAGTGCTATGTAGAAATTAAGGAGCCAGGATCTACACAACTCTCTTCTTTAGTCCTTAGAACCCAAAAAAGCCGGAGCTGGAGAAGACCTTGGTGATCCTTGATCTATCCCTTTCACTTTGCAAACTGAGGGCCAGAGAAGTAAAAGACCTGCCCAGGAACATATATCTAGTTACTCCCAGGGGCCATCCTCCATATTCTGGAACAGCAGACCCCTCATTCAGTGATCCCTTACCAAGAATCTATTATGTGCAAGAACCTATGTGAGCTAGGACCCGGGGAGGAGGGGCACTCAGATAAGTGAGATAAACTTCCTGCTGACAATACTCAAGATCATGCCTGAGTCAAAGTGGAAGTTCTGCTTGGGGGCTGTTCTAACATACCTGTGTTTTTGTTTTGTTTTGTTTTTGCTAAAATATGAGAATAGAGATAGGACATTTTAATCATAAGAAACCAGTGTCTATTTTTTACATCTTATTTTGGACTTGCTGACTCCAAAGTGCCACCAACTCTGCATGGAGGGGACCCACTGTTTTATGGCTGGAGGAGGAAGGGAGACTAATTCTTCACCATTCTCCCTAGTGTCTCCTCCCTAAGCCAAGTTGGCCTTATAGAAAACCTACTTTATATCAAGAAAGTGGCAAACAAAAAACAAATGTGGATTTAGCTTTTATGAATCAAAAGTGTTATGCATTTATTTTAAAATGCACACTAAATTGTAAGTTTCTACATTTAATTGTAGGAGTTCAGAGAAAGCATTCCTAAATGTCTTAAAAGTTACATCACTTGTTTGACTTTTTCAAAACCCACATATGGCCCTGAAAAGTCTGGAGATCTCTGAATGCAATATATGCAAAATAGTCTGTCTCCCTGTGAACCGCAGCAGCAGAAAGCCTGGCATGCACAAGGAAGGTTACTCCCACATCCTGCAGCCACCAGTGTGCAGAAATGAAAGAGCCACATGATGGTGCTATAACCCAAGCAGAAATGTTACTTTACCCCAAGTTAAGGTCCTTTCGCTTCTTACCGCAAATCTATGAAAATAGTGCCTGAGAAAAGGAGAATCACTAACTGACTTAGCTAATAAAGGTATTTTCAGGTAAAAATGACAGTCCTTTGGGTCTACTGAACAGTGCTGCCATTTCCTTTCACAAAGAAAAAACTCTGGTACGTGGAGGAAGCGGGGAAAGATGGAAGGAGAATAGGCTCTGAGGCCAGCAAGAGCCCTAATTTGACTACTGATTCAGTCATTTATTTGCGTGATCTTCAGATGTTTATATAACTTCTCTGGGTCTCCCTTTCTTCATTTCTAGACTAGATATACATCTACCTCCTTACACATAAGAAAACACTCTTATTTTAACTGTAGGGCACTGGATTAGAAGCTTTATTTATGGAAACTATTAGATAAAAAGGCTGTAATTCTATAAACTTAGGTCTTAGAATAAGCAGGGTTTTGAGGTGGTGAGAAGAAAAGATCTTAACCTAACCCCAGGGGAATACCTGCATTTGGAAACACATATAGGCTCTTCTAGAAACCATTAGCAGACTTGGCACAGAAGTGGGTCTGGCTGCCATGGCCGACTAGGGGGGCCTGAAAGTAAGAACTGCATTTGAGTCTGCGATGCTGGAGTCTGTGTACTTGACTGTCAGTTCTCACCCCCTTATTACAGTTCTCACCCCCTTGTTACAGTAGTTTTTACTACCCTAAGGACCAGCCCAAGAGTGGTGCTCTATTGGTGGACCTTATAAGAAAGGTATGGGGACAGCAGGCATGGAGAAATGCCCCTGAAGCCACAGCCTCCAGCAAGGCTGTGCTCACAGGGGTTAGAAGGTAGGAGCTTTGGTGTCCAGGGAAGGTGTGTGGTTGTGTGATACTTGGCTTATGCAGTGGATAAGAATGAATTTGCTTCTGAGCAGTCAGGAGGAATGTCTTAACCTGCTCTCTGTCTCTTGACTATTTTATCTGTGTCCAGAAAGTTGATGAGGGCGTGCATTGTTTTCACTAAACTGCTTTTTTCTGATTATAAAACTTGTACATACTGACTGTAGAAAATTTGGAAAATACAAAAGAAAATAGAAATTAGAGAATAAAATAAATTCATAGTGCTTCCAGCTATAATGAACCTCTGTAAACAGTTTGCTGACATTTCTTCCCATCAAAGATCTTATTATATAAAACTGAGATTATAATAGATCCTCAAATTTACATTCTGCTTATTTCACTTAACACTGTATCATGAGCACATTCCCATGCCATCAGATATTCTTTAAATATCTTTTTGGTGGCAACTTAACATTAAGTCACATGGCTATACCACAACTAACCTTTTGGTAATTTTGAGACCTTTAGGATATTTCCAGTTTTGCATTATTTTAAATCAAAATGCTGAGTTAAAATCTAACAGAGCACAAAAATGCTCATCTTTCTTTCAAAAATGATTTTTTTAAGATAGAGTCCAAGACAGGAAATTTGTAAGTCAAAGATTATAAACATAGATATAGATAGATGATAGATTGATAGATGATAGATAGATGATAGATAGATAGATAGATGATAGATAGATAGATAGATAGATAGATAGATAGATAGATAGATAGATAGATGATAGATAGATAGATGATAGATAGATAGATAGATAGATGATAGATAGATAGATAGATAGATAGATGATAGATAGATAGATAGATAGATAGATAGATAGATAGATAGATAGATAGATAGATAGATAGATAGATGATAGAGAGATAGAGAGAGAGAGATGATAGATAGATAGATAGATAGATGATAGATGATAGATAGATGACAGATGACAGATGACAGATAGATAGATAGATAGATAGATAGATGATAGATAGATAGATAGATAGATGATAGATAGATAGATAGATAGATAGATAGATAGATAGATAGATAGATAGATAGATGATAGATAGATGATAGATAGATAGATAGATAGATAGATGATAGATAGATAGATAGATAGATAGATAGATAGATAGATAGATAGATAGATAGATAGATAGATGATAGATAGATAGATGATAGAAATTTGTTCTGATTTGCACTTCCACCAGCCATGTAGAAGAGGGCTTATGTTATCCCCCACACACATACTCCTGCTCAGATATTCTTAATTTTTAATACTTGCTAATTTTAAAAAACACACACACAAAGAACTTTGTTTTAATTTCCATTTTTTTGAAGAGTACTTACATCAGTAAAATAAATGTATATCTTGTCTTCCAAATATGAGGAGAGAGTCTTTTGAGGATAAAGAACTCATAACAGAAGGCAGTCCCAGGCTTCTGCTAGCTCCAGGGTGCCCGCTCTGCATCCCATTCCCTCGCTATCCCTACAGGGCTCCAAGGGGGATGGCAGGCACGCCTGGACCTTGAAGCATTTCAAGAAACCAACCTATTGCAATTTCTGCCACGTCATGCTGATGGGCGTGAGGAAGCAAGGCCTGTGCTGCACATGTGAGTACATGCCCTTCAGACCCCTTTCCCCCAGGAACTATCTTGCTCTGCACATGGTTGAGCCATTTCAGAAAAATTCTATGTATTTCTGCTTCCTAGCTTGAGAGATCTCCCATATTGTCCCCATAGCAGCGACTAAAGCATGTCCTATTTTTGTTCCACCCAAGTGAAATGGATAAGTATTGTCCCATTGTTGGAGTCCCATCATGGGCCAAAGAACTCCCTCCCCCAGAAAAAACTTATTAAGGCTCATACATAATTACAAAGCTTCTCATACTAATTTCAGTTGGGTTTTGCTAGTGAATAAGCCCAGAAGAACCTGGGTTTATTTTTATTAATAAGCACCATAAAAATATATTTGTAAATGCAGTGGAAGTCAAAACTATCCATTTGTTTCACTTTATAATCCATTTAGTAGAGTCAAATGGGAGAAGAGAGAAAAACAGAGAAAGGAAAAAGTAGAAAGGGAGACTGGAAAGGAGACAGAAGAAAGAGATGGAGGGAAGGAAGACAGAAGGGGTGATGTAGGAAAGAGGGTAGATTTGGGGAGCAGGAGGAGAAGACAGGGGGCTGCAATGAGAAGACTTTGTGGAGATCAGGGTATGTGGGTGCAGAGTCCTGCCAATCACTTCACAATGCAGACAGGTCTGAACTCACAAGAGACTAGGGAACTGCTCCAGCAGGGAGGTCCCTTGGGTGTTTCATCTAAACATGCACATGTGATCTAGGCAGCAGGTGACCTTGCCCACGAAAGTCATCTTAACAGAGTTGGGGTCAGTGACCACTAAGAGCATCAGCAGGCATAAGAAGGGGCCTGCCAGTGTTTCTAGCACCCTTTCAAATCCAGCTCTCACCACTTCTGATAGACCCGGTCTCATTCATATTAGGTTCCAGGTCTGTGGGCCTCTCTTGATTGCGTAGTAATCAGTGTAGTAACAACAACAATAATGATAATAATTTGTGGAATAGCTATTCTGACCCAGACGTGGTGCTTTAAACAAAGTATCTCGTTTATGCTGCCAAAGCCCTGCAAAGAGAAAGAGAGGCAATTTTATTACCATTTTGTAAAAAACTCTGAACTTCAGAGATGTGGAACAACTTACCCAAGGTCATGAGGGTCGTTATAAATGGCAGAGCCAGAGCTCAGGCTCAGGCCCACTTAACTCCTGTTAGGACAAAAATGTTCACCCCCAGCATCCCTGACACCAATATTGTGGCACTGGCATAGGGAGGAAGATGAATCTTCACACTGCCCTTAAGTGGAAAGCGCCTTTCTGCAGATGTTTCTTGCCAAATTCACTGTCTGCAGTGGAAGGCAGTGTGGCAGGGTGGAGAGTGCGGGAGCATGTCTGAGACATAACTGTGCACTTTCTTCTCAATGAACAACTGGAGACTGTTTTGAATTTCTATTAGGCAAGGCCAGCTCTATGTGTCCCCTGCCCCTGACTGGTCACTCAGTCAGGCTCAGGCCTCAGCTGGCATGGGGAGGGGGGGCCTGGACCATTCCTATGTGAACACTCACAAGCACTTTCCTTACCTTTTTTTCAGACTGTAAATATACCGTCCATGAACGCTGTGTGTCCAAAAATATTCCTGGGTGTGTCAAAACATACTCAAGAACCAAAAGAGGCAGCGAGGTTGGTGACACCTATTGCCTTGTTCTACTGCATGCAGTGTCCCAGGCAACATGTCCATCACTAGATTCCTGGGCAGGAAGGGGCTTTAGGAGCTTTATCCAGTCCCTTCTCTGCCTCAAGGACCACCCTTAAACCATCTCCTTCATCCATCAAACCATTCAGCATCTCCCTGGTGCCCACCATGTGCCAGGCACTTGCTAGGGGGTATGCAGATTAGAAGATGGTCTTCAGCCTGCTGGAGAACTGTGCAATCTAGTGGGAGAGAGACAGGCACATAAGCAAAGGACAAAGTAGTGAGATGGATAATAGCTATTGTGTGGTACATACAGTTGAGGCACCAAGGAGGAGGCCAGGGAAGGTTTCACAGAGGAGGTGGTATTTGAGTTGTATCTTGAACCCAAGGCATCGAGGCAGGAAAGGCACCCAGGCAGAAGAAGCCTCGAATGCAAAGACATGGAGGAGACCTGGCTTATTCTGGGCTCTGTACTAATTTGCCATGACTGGGACAGAGGATGCTTAAAGGGAAGTGGCAGAAGCTGTGCTCTGAGAGTGAGATCCAGCCTAGGAAGGTCTGTGAGGCCAGCTGAGGAGTTGGGAACATTGAAAAGCTTTGAGAATGAGATCATTGGGTTTGCAAATTAGGTTAATTGTTCTGACCGTGGTGCTGGAGGGAGATCCAAGGGGGGGGGGGAGAATCTCTTCCAACAGTTCAGGCAAGAGGTAGTGCTGTACTGAGGGTCTGCCTGGGGTGGGGTCTGCACTCACCCGCTATGCTGATGTGTCCACAGTAGCACAGGGGTGGCTGTGTCTGTGCTGAGTGTCTCCCCAGTCATACCAGCTATTAAGTATTTTGACTGTCCCACTGGCTAAGGCAGAGAAGATGAAGGGAGAGTTTGAGAAATAATTTCTCACCACTACCACCAGGACTTGGTGATGGAGTTATAGAGGACGAGAGAAGGGAAAGGGTTGGGAATGGAGCCCCCGTTTCTAACTTGGCCATTGGGTGGTGCCATTCACCAAATCTGGAAATAGACTCTTTTCAAAATTAACAGGGGAAGGACACTGTTGATTCCTGCATGGAAGATTCCAATGAGGAATCTGAGTCAGGAGATGTTTAGTAGGCGGGAGTGATATCCAGCCCTCCCCAAAAGGACTCCAAGAGAGAAGGGAGCCTCCAAGGGCACACATGCATGCCCCATGAGACACCGCATGGCCTCTTGTCTACTTCTGCACCACACTCATGCACACACCTTTCCATGTCCATGCCTTCACAGGACGCATGGTACACCTCCTGGGCTCAGGTCCTGACCTGCACTCTGGCCACTTGCCACACACAGAGCAGAGGGAGGCCGTTGAGAGGCCAGCAGGGCATGATCTTCTGAGTCTCCAGGGGCAACCAAGTCCTTCACCACCTCTTCCAGGCCCAGAAGAATATGGAGAAGGCAACGTGGTGCTGGGAGACAGCCACGGGGTCAGAAGGCCTGGCTACGCGGCTCCGGCCACTTATCAGCCTTGGAACCTAGGGCCGGCCACTTAACCTCTCTGATGCCTCATTTCATTCTCTGTGAAATGGAAATAATAATAATCTCAGAGCAAATTCAGTGTGACCATGTAGATGACAAATGGATTAGCAAACTGGATTCTTTATATCATCAAAGGTGAAGGGCAGAAAGCGAGAAGTTACAAAATAAAAGTGACACGTCTGCTAGAACAAGAATTTTACCAAAAACACTTTGGGAGGAGGGCTATTAACTGATAAGTAATTAAAAACTTTTATTTAATACAAACATGGATGGTGTAATGAAAATATTCCATGTGTTTTTAATACTGTGCTTGTAGTTGGCACTTCAGACTAGGTCCTCACATTCCCTCAACAGTCCAAACTCTCTTCCTTCAGCTATCCAGGGTGCCCTGGGGGAAAATATTTAGACCTTCTGTAGAATTCCTAGAGGAGACAGTTGAGGGTTCAGGCCCCAGGATTTGGTGTCATGGGTCACTTTGCACTTACAGACACACGTATTCACATGCATTCCCATGGCTTGTAGGTTCCTGGGCTGCCTTAATGGCATTTCCTGACTAGGGAGCAAATATAACCAGCTTTCTAGGAAAGAGATGTGAAAGCCGCTGGCTGCTGACACACAGTAATGTCTTTGGACTTTTCTTCTAACTTCCTTCTAGAGTGTTTCTCAACCTTGACAGTACATTATAATCATACAGGGTGCTTTAAAACATACTAATGATGGTTCCCATCCTCAAAGACTCTAATTTAGTTGGTCTGGGGTGAGGGCTGGGCATTAGAACTTCTAGGAACTCCCCAGGTGGCTCTGATGGGCCACTAAGGTTGACAGCCAATGACCCATAGAAGATGGGAAGGGGCAGGAAGCTACCCATCAGTGGGCACCTCCAAAGGGCCAAGAACTGTGCCAGGAAGGCCCTTCCAAGTGTGCTATTTCATTTAACCCTCCCAGCAAGTATAGAGGTGGAGCTTATTATGCCATTTCTACGGATGAGGCACCTGAGACTCAGAGAGGTCCAGGAACTGACCAAAGGTCACGCTGCTACCAAATGGAAGATCAGTGATTCCAACTAGTTCTGCTTGCCACCCAAGCCCTCCTGTTTCTCTGCATCATGCTGCCTTCCAGGAGAGGGTGCACATGAGCACATCCCTCTGCAGGGAGTTCTGCAGGACAGACAGAGGGACTGCCAGACAAGATGCTGCTCAATGCTTGACTGCCAGGGTGCGTGAGCTATTCAAAGCAGAGGGAAAGTGGTTTTTCATCTACCTCAATGAACAAAATGGTGGTTAGGCAGGGAGAGAGCACATGAGTGCAGTGCAGTGCAGCTAAGCAGCCCGGCACCCAATCAGGGCATAAACTGAACAGGAAACAAGCCCTCCGACCTCCCCTCCCTGTGCACCTCCAGACCCTTCTCCTCCGGCCCAGGGCCCGGGGGCGTGGTTCTGCAGCCTTCCCTGGTATGCTTCCCTTCCCTCCTGCAGGTGATGCAGCACGCGTGGGTGGAAGGGAACTCCTCCGTCAAGTGTGATCGGTGCCACAAAAATATCAAGTGCTACCAGAGTGTCACGGCGTGGCACTGCGTGTGGTGCCGGAAGACGGTGGGTTGGTGTCCAGGGCAGCCCTGCTTCTTTTTAGCGTGGCTTTTCGCTCAAGCTGCAGACAGGGAGCCGTGGACATCCTGCTAAAGGGCATGAGCAGAGCCGAGGGGAAGCCAGAGGGGAAGCCAAGGGGGCCCAGAGCCCCATTCAGTGCTCCAAGTCTAACAGTGCCCAGTGAGTCATCAAGCTGTCCAGAGAGAGGGCACCCCCAGAATCAGGGGAGCGAGGGCTGCTTAAGAAGAAGCTAGCCAAGCCACAGTCTATGTAGCAGGGCAGCTGTGACCATTAACTTCCTTTGCCTGGATGTCATCTGAGGCCAGCAGCACCACCAGAGTTGGCAGGGAATTAGACACCAGAATCGTGTTCCTCCAGGTACCAGAGGAAGGCACACTCTTTGCAGCAGCTCCACTGCCTGGCCCAGAGGCCTGTGCCTGCTGCCATTAGTCACAGCAAATGTCCACTTCCTTTCCAGACACCTGGAACCTGCCCAACTTCCCTACCACAACAAACTCAATGCCATGTCTTGTCCCCTTGACCAAGGCCCTTGATCAGCTGCAAAAAGGATATGTCTCAAATCAAATTGCAGAACTCTTAAGATGCAGAAGTTGAGTCAAAGAGTTTATTTCCAGCCTCTTATGAGTTTGTTCGACAAGATCGCCTTCCTTCCAGTGTCTCAGAGCCTAGGGAGCAAAAATCCAAAGGGAACCCTAGAATCCACATGGGGTGCCACACTGATAGGCCTGCTCGTGACCGTTCTGCTCCAGCAGCTATGGGTAGCAGTTGGTCTCCTTTATCTGCCCACAGCAGACTTGGCAGCCTTAACCACATACTACAGACACACATGCCACATATGCACACCACACATGCACACCACATACACATGCACACTCCGTTATACTGTGAAAGCCAGCAGTACATCAGGATTTGGGGAGCACTAGACAGCTTGCCTCCCCAGTAAACCTCTAAACCCTCATATCTGAAATTTCCTTGGTCAGTTTCACTCACTCCCATCTTCATTGTTTCCTCCAGTTTCACCGCAAATGTGAATTATCCACGTTGTGTGATGGTGGGGAACTCAAAGACCACATCCTGCTGCCCACCTCGATATGCCCCATCACCCGGGTAAGTGTTGCTGCCCCGCCTGGGCTCTGGTCCCCACCACCGCCCTGCACACCCCAGACACTGGCAGCCTTCAGACATTCACCCCCCTCAGAGGGCTTCCTCAACAACTCTTAGGGTTTGCTGTTTTCAGCACAAGTTTAAATGAGGTCAGTGCTGCACCCACCAAATTGGGAGAAGAAACTCCCCTGCTGGTTCCCATTGCTGGTCCCTTCACAGGATGCTCTGAAATGGCCCATCAAGGAAAGCACATTCATTCTAAGCACCTTGCAGGCAGAGCACAGCTCAAGGAACCACAGTCACTACTTGCACAGGCTAGGCCTCCCCTCCCTTGTCCCTGTCAACCTCTCTTCTATGTCCCAACATCACCTTGACGATTTCCACTTGGCTGTCTCAGCCCTATTTGGAAATGAACGCAACAAAATTAAACTCCTTTTACTTCCACCTGAAATTGTCCCTGTCTTCTGTGTTGAAGACAAAAACAAACCAAACACCAAACACCTTAACTGTTTCCTTCCCTCTAAAAGATGTTGCCAAGTACCACTGATTCTCCACGTCTCATCCTTGACTTGACCAGCTACTCCTTTCTCTTTGACAACTGAAGAAAAACCATTTGGCTGCATCTACCAAGTTGGAAATACAAAACTCTATGACCCAACACGTCCCTTCCTATGTATCTACCAAAGAAACATGAGCATTTATTCCACCAAAATAGATGTATAAGAATGTTCGTAGCAACTTTATTTATAACATTGAAAAGCTGGAAATACACTTAATGACCATTGGCAAGAGATCAGATAAGTAAATCGAGGCATATTCGTATCATAAAATACTACATGGGGAAAAACTATGCTTAAATGCAAAAATGGGATAGTCACAAAGATATAATGCTGAAAAAAAGAAGCTGACTGGAGATTTAGATTTGAGAATTTTACTATATGAGAAATAAACTTCCATAAAATAATAAGCATATTTAAAAGCAAAGCAAAGAAGACAAATAAAACTAAGAAAAATAATGTTCTCAACGTGACATCATTTAGATAGTGCTGAGCAGAGAAGCCAGATCTAAGACCTTGCTTCTCAGAGTTCAAGCTTGTATATCAACAAAGTAGATTTCTACCAAGTTTAGTGTTTCCTCTCCCTGTGTCCAGTCCAGTGTCTCAAAGTTAATGTCAGAGCAAACAATGACAAAGTCCTGGAGAGTCCTAGAGAAATCCATAGGGGAGTATTTCTTTTTCTAGTTCCAAAGCCCCACTTTGAAAAATTCCTCCCCATTCTGTACTGGTTTTCTAATTCTCTTTATTAACCATTTGTTATTCTTCTGATCTTTTTTCTTTATATTAGGCTTTTTTTTTTCAAAAGATGCTTATCTTTCCTCTCTTCTCACAGGAAAGGCAAGGTGGGAAGTCTGATGGCAACGCATCAGCCAAGGGTGAACTTGTAACGCAGGTACCTCAGCAAGCCCGTGTCTGATCATTCATTCTAAGTTGGTCCAAGGCTGTGGAGAGGAAGACAGGGCTTGTGTGCTAGAGAAATATATCTCAAAATTTGCTTTCTCATCGGATCAATTGTATCACACAAGACACTTTATTCCCAGCCTCTGGAATTACCTTTGACCACCACACTATAGGCAAGTGGTGGAAAGAGAGGTTGGTTGATCCCACGGCTGGCCAAATTTGCGTTATCGCCTTCTTAGGAACAATTTGTTTTTAAAACTTCAATATGCACACCCCCTAAGCAATAATAAGAGTGAGGCCTAAATATACACAATAGATTTTCCAAGGCTGCCACACTATCTCCAGAACGCAATCAGCCAAAACCAAGTTAACATCCAAAAATTCTTCTTTATCCTTAAATGTATATTTAAGAACTCATTTTTCACTTGTGTTCACCAATAAATATCTTCTCTTTGTGTTTTCCACAAAGTCCCAGGGATTACAGGGGAGACAGCCTAGTGAGGTACAGAGAGTACTAGAAAATAAAATAGAAATGAGGGCCTCCTCCTCTGCCTCTGAGCCTCAAGTTTCCTTCTTTGAAAAGGGGCACCAGAAATCCCTGCACTGCCCACCTCTCAGAGATGCTCTGAGATTCAATGACAGCATGAAGATTAGTGTGTTTTGAAAATTAAAACATAAGCAATAATGATGGGGAACCTTAATAATGTGAGGAAGCTCTGGATACCTGGAAGTCAATTGGAGCAGACACACCACACAATCACACAATGCAGACACACAAGTTGTTTACAGCTGGCATTTATTTGGTTAGCCTGCATCTGTACTGACCGGGCAGTGCCCATGCTGTACAGCTTGTTTAATATTTTGAATGCCACTTCCGGAAGTAAAAATTACTCTTCAGGCTCCAAGATGCTTCTGGGTGACATACATACAGTCACCTAAGGGCAGATGAGAACATTCCTAAATACTGTAAAGTATGATGCTGTGCATTGCAAGCAGCATGGCTCTGGGTTTGCTGTGTTTTCACCTGGGATCTGGAAACGTGAGCGTTAGATCTTGAATATGGAGTGGAGCTGTATCTCTGTGTCAGTGTGTTCTTCAGCTAAATCCACAAGTGTTTATTGACTACCCACCCCCGTATCTGGTGTTATAGGGTCCTTGGTACAAGAGTTATTCACATACACACTCACCCTGCTTTTGAGGCACTTAAGATCCAGTTGATGTTTTGAGACATTTACCTAAGAAAACAAAAAACAAGTCAACATCAACAAAAGAAACCCAGAAGGTATTATATGTTTCAAGTGCAATAGTTTTAGTTGCAGTAATTGAGGAAAACTTCCTAGAGGAATTAGCTTTTGAACTGGGCCCTGAGACTGAGTTTTTTCAGAGGTTGCAAAGAAGAAAAGGGGCATTTCAGGACACTGAGCAGAAGAAACCAGTGTGAGCAGGCCCACAGGGTGGGAATGCAGGAGACATGCTCACTAGAGGGTAAGAGCTGGGCTTGGCTGGAACTGCACTGAGGGTTAGAGTAATTAACAGATAACAGTTGAATGGGGCTACAATGAAATGCCTTGGATGCCAGATTAGGAGGTTTGGATTTTATCATCTGGGCGATGGGGTGTTATTAAAGGTTTTTGAGCAAGAGTGACATGACTAATGTGATGTCCTGGGGAGGAGCGACATGGGAGCTGCCTAGAGGACTTGCCTGAGCTGGGAAATGCTCAAGCAGTATGGTTACTGTGGCAGCTGCGAGAGAGAAAGGGACATTCCAGGGAAAGAATTTGGCAAAATAGGGTTTCCCTGGATAACTGGATGAGTAATAATAGTACATTTAAACTGAAAAAGCGAGCCAAGAGAGATGACCAGTTTTATGTAGACATGTTGAGGTTTGGAGCAACCTGATAGTGAGACATCTGGTTGAAGGTTGAAAGTACCCACTGGACAGTGAGAAATGTGGAACCAAGGCTCAAGAGGAAAATCAGTGCTGGGGAAAGTCATGGTTAACTTCATGAGTGTTATTTTATTTAGATGTTTGACCAGATGGCCATACCCTTGAAATTTATATTCAGTTGTATCCCATACAAAATCTAACCTCGTGCTGTGGGCACAAAGCCTCACCATTGTTGAGTGATTTGAAGCTATGATGCCATTATCCCACCTCTAATTTAGACTTCAAACCCTCTTACCATTCAAACCACTCAAAGGCCACTCAAGATGAAGACACTTAGCTGCTTAACCCCTCAAAAACTCAGCCAGTGAACAAAGGACCTACCTCCTGCCCTCCTCTCTTCCCTGCCTGTAACTGCTCCCTGTCCACCTCTCCCAAATGCTGTTTTAGTATACACTCTCATCTTGTTCCCCCTGTTGGCTGAAACAGAGCTAATCTCTTTTTCTTTTGCTTTTAAAGTATAAGATCATCCCCACTCCGGGTACCCATCCCCTATTGGTCTTGGTGAACCCCAAAAGCGGAGGGAGACAAGGAGAAAGGTATGTTCTCTTCTTTTTCAAAATGGAGAGGCTCCAACAGCCTCACTTGGGTCCTTTCTTCCCCTCAGCCATAACAGAGTGGACTTAACAGAGACAGGCAGACTTGGGTTCAAATCCCAGCCCTGCCACTTACCACTTGATGACTTGGTTCAAGTGACTTAGCATCCCTGTGCCTTGGTTTCCCCCTCTGTAGATAAATAAGAATTTCTCCTCTCATAGGATTGTTGTGAGGATTAAAATAGACACAGTCCTTAGCCTGGGGCCTGTCACATGAGCTATTATTATGGATCCCAGAGTCAGATCAAGTTCTGAGATCCCTGTTTCCTTCTTAGTCTCTCTTTTCTTGATTAAGAGATGTGGTGGGACTCACTTACTGGGACTTCCTGCCTATGGAGCCCCTGAGAAAGCAGGTACTCAGCCCATCAGTGAAGGAAATGTCCAGTCTGCTGGAAACACCAAGAGAGTGGGAGGAGAGAGGGAGAAAGGGCAAAAGTAGCTCTGTCTCCCAGGCCTGTGAGCTCTGGGGTAATGTGCAGGTGGCATGGTGATCTGGAATCCAGGTTAAAAAATAATAAGTAGGGTTGAAGCAACAACTATGAGAACCCATACCCCAGCCCAAGGGGCAGGGCACCCCTTCTGAACTGACCTGATTAGCCTCAAGCAGGAGCCTAGAAACCAAGCCTAGATGGGGTAATTGCCCCCAGCCCTCCTCTGCCCCAGCCTTGCCTCCTGTGTTTCCTCCTGATTCCAGGATTTGGGTGTCCTTTCCATTGAGGGTTCCCTGATGCCTCTGTATAGTCCACAAAGAGCAGAACTGTACGACCTAGAACATACAGAACATCTGGGAAAAGGTTTCCATGAAGAAAAAAGCTTTAGGAGAATAGAAGTTCTGTTCTCTGAGCTTCTCTGCCCAGTCTTTTCTGCAAGGGGTGATACTTCTGGGATTGGGGGCTAAAGCCTTGGAAAGTGGGGAGATCTTGAACCAGGAGATTAGGGCATGAGTGATGCCAGCTGAAGCCGGGACTTCATGGTCTGCAAGACCTGTATTTGGTCTTCTCCCCAATGGGGTTTAAACTGACCTGCATTCCCACCATCAATGGACTCAGAGGTGTTTGCCCTACTGTGACTTCTCATAATGACATTCTCCTTCTCTGCCTCTCTCTTTTTTTCCATAGAATCCTTCGGAAATTCCACTATCTGCTCAACCCCAAACAAGTTTTCAACCTGGACAATGGGGGGCCTACTCCAGGGTATGGAAACACAATCCTTACTCCTTATTTCTTCTTCTCCCCCTTTAGTCTCTGAAGAGTATACCTTTTTTGTCACCTTTTTTGTGTTTTTCATTAGTGGACTTGCCCTTCCTGCTGTTTTACTCACTCTCTCTTCTTTTCCTTACGTCTACTCTTACTTCCTCCTGGAGATACTCAGGAACGCTCGTTATGTTTAACTCTGGGAAGTAGCCTTCTGTATATGCCATTTGATTGACAGGAAGGGCGGGCTGGTAAATTATTTTAACTTATTTGCAAGGCTGTGTGAGCTGGTATCTTCATACTGAATCATCAGAGAGGAGGAAAGAGTTTCCTTTTCACTGTCAGTTATAGTTCTACTGCATCTTTTGTTGTGGGTCATTTTAGGATGAAAACATTTGGTTATTCAGTGAAACCATGTTTTTCTGGATTATCCATTTTAGAGGCTGTTAAGCTCCCTATGACCCTTCTGTTATTTGTCTATTGGCTCTTTCACTGCTCATTAGTGAGGGAGAGGGACCGAGAAGAGGCAGCCCCTTTGCACCTTGACAGAAGGTCTGGCGGGAGGAGCTGGGCCTTGTGTTAGCACTAATTTGGTGAGCTCTGGGGCCCTGTAATCAGAGACCCCTCCAGCATCGAGCATGGAAGATACCCAAAAACTGTTCTTACCAGACAGAGACAGTGCACTAGAAACATGTGCCGGCCAGAGGCTTTCTAGGTGCCAGGTCCTCAGATCTGTGCACACTGGGCTGGGCTTTTCAGCATACTTTGCCCAAGCTCCTAACCTGCTTTTCTACCCTGGGTCCAGCAAGACCCCCAGAAGGGCTGGAGTAAAGACTCTAAAACTAGAATCTGTCCCTGCCTTCATTTTTTGACACAAAGCTATTGTTTATGGCAAGACCTAGTTAAAGGGAGAAAGAAGCCTGAGTGAAGATTCAACACCTTGGCCATGATTTAAAACTAATTTCAAAACAGAGCCCACCTATATTGCTGTGGGTGCCATCCTGGTCACCATGACTGCCAGTCACTGCTCTGTTATGACTTGTGACTGAGCAGCAGCCCGCAGACACCTTTACCAGCCAGTTCTCTTTGGGGGCATTTTAATACTTGAATGCACTGCTCGAGCTTAACCTCAGCTGCCCTAAATTGTTTTTGCCCTAGATGACAAGCCTGGTGACAACTTCTAGGGCTGCTGTGCTGAGTGTCTCTGAGGTGTCAGTCTGTAATCAGACAGGCTGTCTAGGTGACAGGAGCCTCCATTCAGAATTGACTTCCCACAGGAGATCGGGGAGCAAAGGGGAAGAGAGAAAATGTGAATTTGCCCACGCTTGCATCAGTGACTCAGAAAGCCCCAGGGGTCTTCTCAGACCACCAGGGTTGGCAAAGAGGAAACACTGAGCTTCAGCTTCCCAAGTCCCACCCTAAGGTGTCCACAGGTCACGTTGCTCTGAAACAGAGGTTCTTAACCTTTCTGTGCAGTCTGACAAAGCCTATAGACCCTTCTCAGACTCATGTTTTTTAACACATGAAATATATAATCAGGGAAACTAATTATGTTGAAAACAGTTATCAAAATGTTAAGAAAACAAATTTGCCATATGGGAATATATGTGATTTGCTTACACATTGTGTTTCAAATTCTAGAGGCAGGTCTAATAATTATAGTAAATTAAAAGCAGTGATGCACATAAATGGCAGTATCCGATATCTGCCATAACTGAAGTAAAGCATTAAAATACCTGTGATTGCAACTCTTTACAAAGTCACAGGTATTGTTAATACTTCTGTGATTTGTTGCCTACATTCACAATAGAAGAAAATGCTAAATTTCAGAGCTCAAGGAAGGTAAAAATGTAACATTTCCTCCCCCAAGTTCATAGTCCTCTGGATTCTGGCCACAGACCCCTTGGAGGTTCATGGACCTCAGGTTAACAGCCCTGCTCTGAAGGGTTAAAGCCCCCAACTGGAGATGGTGCTCACTCCACTTAGGTCTGGACCCGCAGGAGAGCAGGGTAAAGATGTAGCTAGTTGAGTGCATCTGATTTAAAGAGGAGGTCGAAGGGACAGAGCAGGCAGGAGAACCTGAGGGGAGTCAAATGTTGGTAGTCACTTGTATTGTTGCCAAAATAAGCAAAATATGGATTCCTCTGCATAAATAATAGAGAATTTTTAGAAAAAAAAGAAAGGAAAAAGATGCATGCTCTGTGTGAACACTGAGTCAGATTCTCCTTAGAGAAGGATGAGATTCATACTCAATGACACTGCTTAGTAATTTCTGGTTTCAGAACATGAAGTGACCCTTTCAACCCCAAAAGGAATCAAGGTCATAACATTCTCTGGGGAAGGGGACAGGGGTACTCTGACTCCAGCTGTGTCAAAGGTCAGCCACAACCTAATAAGCAAGACCATGTGGGCCTTTCTTCTTCCCAGACTGAATTTTTTCCGTGATACTCCAGACTTCCGTGTCCTGGCCTGCGGAGGAGATGGGACAGTTGGCTGGATCTTGGATTGCATTGGTAAGAATGGGCTGGGAGGGCCTCTGCAGTTTACTTATAGTAAGTACATTTACAGTTCAAGGGAGACAATAAAAAAGACAGAGAAATGTAGCCATGTCTTGTTCATCCTTGTTTCCACTCTTGGACAAATGCTTGACTAAATTTCTACTTTGGGTGGAAAAACAAAGAAGATAATAGAAGGATTTCCACAGGTACAACTGTACCAGTTTGTTTCAGGCCTCGCCTCAAAAACATCTGTAGTGGCTGGGGTTTGGTCAATGGGAGGACAGGCCAGATTGGATGGTCAGGGGGAAGGGCAAGATTGAGACTCCAGGCAGAGCCAAGGTGATGGATAAAGGCCAGAGAACTAAGCACAGATGCATATCCCAGGGCAAATCACCTTGAGATGAGCACCAGGAGCCCATGCCCAGAAAGCACATCCAGAAAGTACAGATCAGTGCAAGCAAAGAAAGGCCACATTGGGCTGTGTCCAATGCACCTAGATCAGAGGGACTGTGGGAAGAACCCAGGCTGGGAATCAGGAGCGTGGGTTCTAGTCTAGCTCTGCCTAGATTTATGAGTCGTTGGACACATGACCCCCAGGAAACAATGGAGACTGATTCTGAAATCCTGGGACAAGAGTATATTCAAGATTTAACCCTGGAGAGCCCCAGATAAACACTGGAACATGGAACCTAGGTACAGAACAGGGAAGAGCTGGGGAGAGCCATCATCTAAGTCTGAGACTGGGCCCAGGCGACAAACCCTGAGCTGCTTCCACCTTCCTGTCATTCATTCCACAAATATTGCCTGTGCCAAGCCCTCCTGGAGGCAATGGAGATGCAGCAATGAACAAATGGACAAAAATCCCACCCTTGTGGAGCTTTCCTTCTAGAGGAAAGAAACAGGCAATAAACAAAGAAGTAAGTGAAACATATAGTGTCAGAAGGTGATAAAAATATAGCAAGGAAGGGGCAAAGGGTGAGGGATGCAACTGAAATCTTAGCGGTCGGGGAAGACCTTTCAAAACAGACAGTGTTTGCTTGGGGACCTGGAGAGGGGTGAGCCATATGGATACCTCAGGGAAGAGCAGTTTGGAGTCTCCTGCACTCATCCAAGGGAGAGGTGACAGTGGTTGGAACTACAGCAGAAACAGAGGAGGTGGTGTGAAGTCAGATTTGGGGTATCTTTTGAAGGTAGAGCCAACAGGATTTGCTGACAGACTGGATGTGGGAAATGAGGACAAGAGCAGAGTCAAGGATGGGCCATGATAGACCCTGAACAGGCCAGGGAAGTCTGGACCTCCAGGGGTCATAAGCAGACCACCTGGAGGGTGGAACCAACACAGGCACACCTCCCTTCAGCTCCCCCACAGGCACTTTGGTTTCCATGGACACAGCCCTGCCAAGCAGCCACCCACACTCTCCTCTTACCTCTAACTTGAGTTGTTTGTGGGAGGAGGGAGGCGTCCCCTGGGAGGCAGGAAAGAAAAGCTGATCAGCAGAGGATGGATGCTGCAGTACTGAGAGCTGCTTACATAGTTTCCTCTTCATCATGAGGGAGAAAGTAGGCTTTGGTGAAAAGTTTTGTAAAATTAATCTGCAAAGGACACAGGTGATAGAAGCTGCTCAAAATAGAAAGAAGGTCATGCGAGATGACCTGCTTTCACAGGTTAGTGGCTCAAACAGAAAAAACAGTGGTAAAAGGGGTAACTGCACAGTGTTCATTCATTCATTGTTCTGGGAACAATGAGAGAGTCCATTGTTTTGCTCCACCCTCCATCTCAACCCTCTCAGTAGTAATCTCAGGCCTAGATCTTGCCTGAGCTCAGCCACTTCTACCACAAATCAGACAAACTAAGGAACCTATGAACTCTCGTTTTTCTGGGGCAACCCCAGTATGAGCCTCATGTAGGATGCTGATTCCTGCGTCACCCCAGCCCCTCCCCCAGTGCTCCTCAACAGCATCTCTCAGGTACGTGCACTAGGTGAACTAAGGTTTAGGTAAATAGCGCCCCCTGGAGCCCAATGAATGCCTGTGCCGCTTTCAGCTTTCCCAGTCAGCTAGCATGACTTCTGTAGATCTTCAACCAGATTGAAACATGCGTGGTCTGCTGTGCTTTCTCTAATGGTTCAGTCTGATGCTGCTTCACACCAGCACGGGAAATAAGTTTAAGAATCTGTGCATTTGTAAGTCTGGGAGGAGGTGGAAGAGGCAAACTGCTATCCTGGTGCCAAATGACACCTGGAGGTTTTCTGTTAGGCACAATGTTATGTTTAAACTTTTGAACATGAATGAACAACTTTAGGTGTGAGCTCTTCCCTTTTCCAAATGCCTCACCTTTCCCCGATGTCTCAAACCCCACCTGTGTTACTGTCTATGTGCCTGCCTAGCCCTTGAAGAAAGGAGCATGGACTTGGAGTTGTAGAACTCTGGGTTTGGATCTTGGCTCTGGAATTACTTTCCCTCTCGATTCCTCAGTTTCTTCATTTATGAGGAAAATGATAATACCCTGCAGGGTTGGTCTAAGGGATAAATGTAACAAGTGCTGGTTATCATTAAGGATTAAAGCTGCACAAACTACAGTAATGATTTTGAGGTGTGCTGTCACCCCGAAGGAAAGAATTAGGATGAAGAGGTGCTAGTTACAAGGAGATGGATTTAACTCAATATGAAAAAAACCTTTTAGTGGTCAACACACTACAGAAGGAAGAGATGACTTCAGGAAGTGGTATGCTCCCCATCATGGGAGGTATTCAAACAAAGAATGCTAATGGAGGGGTTCAAGCATCAGGTAATTAGATAACTCGAACATTCTGTAACCCCATGGCAATATGGTTCTCTCTTCCTCTGCATGGGTTGCAGATAAGGCCAACTTCGCTAAGCATCCGCCAGTGGCCGTCTTGCCTCTTGGAACAGGAAATGACCTGGCCCGATGTCTCCGCTGGGGAGGAGGTGAGTCTGCCTGTGAGTGGCACTCCCCTGGGGACAAGTTTCCAATCAACAGGGATGCTCCACGGAACTAGGCTGAGCTCCTCTAGAGAATCTCTAAAGAGAATCACGTTTTACAGAATAATACTCAACCCTGGGGTCAGATCAACTTCATGACGGTTTCCCCGCCCTCCATCCCACACCGAGGCCTATGCTTACCCCTCACTATATTTCCTGTCACCCAAAAACTATCTGCTTACTGCCTGCCTTTCCCAGTGAAACAAGTCCCCTTTATCTCTGATCAAAATTCCCCCTTCCCAAATTACTGATCTTCTGAATTAGGACTCAGAATGCAGACTGAAAAGCCACTATTAGGGCATCCAGATCATCTTAGCACCCCCATAGCCATGGGCCCTCATTTTAAAAATTCCAGAAGGGGGAACTCAGAGTGGTAACTAGCTTACAGGGCAATGGGCTGGAGTTGAGAACTTTGCAAACTGCAACAGCTCCCATGGAGCTGGGCATGCTCCAGAGAGAGAAGTTCAGGTAACCACAAGAAACCCACAGATCCGTCTGGCAGGCAGAATCAGAGTGGGACTGAAGATGGCTGATCAATTCAGAGAGCAATTCAAGACCAAGCCAAGCCGCGGTCAGTGTTCAGAGACTAGTGCAAGCTTGAGGCAGAGTGAGAGCCAGCCATAGAAGGAAGCTGGCAGGCACTGGAAGAGCTACCAGAGTACTTAGCCACACACTGAGACTAGAAAAGAGTCCTCCATTCAGAGGGACAGCAAGAGTGTGGCCCCATGCTCTGGGCATCTAGGCAGCATAGCCAGGCACCAATTTCATGCAGGAAACCCAGCCTGTGCTCCCAGATAGTTCCAAGGCCCTCCTCTACATAGTTGCTACCATTGTTCTCTTGTGGGGCATCCCCTAAGAAGTTGATAAAAGCCCTGACAACTTGAAAATACTCCTCAAGCTTGCCCCAAAAGTAAGTAGGAACATAGAAGTGCTATTTGAAAGAAAAGACTGTCTCTCTCACTAAGCTCTCATCACTTACGATTCACATTTTATGTTAGTTTCTTACTGCTGTATAACAATAGGAACATCCATCTTTAGCTCACAGTCCTATAGGTCAGAAGTTCTGGCACACGGTGACTGGGTTCTCTGCTCACAGGCTGAAATCAGGGCCTTAGATAGGCTGTGTTCCTTACTGAAGGCTCTGGGGGAAGAGTTTGCTTCTAAGGTCACTCAGGTTGTTAGCCGAGTTCAGTTATTTGGTTGTAGGTCTGTTTCCTTGCTGGTTGTCTGCTGCAACCACTGTCAGATGAGAGAAGCCTCCCTCAGATGGGTCCCTTCATCTTCAAAGCTGGCAACAGAGAATCTTCCTCATGTTGAATGCCTCTCAAGCTTTAAATATATTTCTTAAAGAAAAGTCCAGTGTTTTCTGAGGACTCCCTTGATTAGGTCAGCGCCACACAAGATAATCCTCTTTTTTTTAAAGTCAACTGTTTCATAGAATATACCTAATTGTATTCTTTTCACAGGTCCCACGGGTTTTGAATGGTGTATACGTCTGGGTGGGCAGGAATTATGGGGGGCATCTTAAAATTCTGTCTACCACACTGTCCCTCTCTGACATGACATGGTCTGGAAATGGATCCTTCATTCCCTTATGTGCAGCTTCCCTACCACCCAGTCCACCAATTCTCTAGGGCTTGCTTTGGCTACAGCTGGAGCACCTTTGGCCAGCATGCACCCCACCCCTGCTGTTCGGGCTTTCAAAGCTCCCCAGCCTCTTCCTAATTACTCCCTATTGTCCTCTCCTTCTCTGTGGCTCAGGGAATTTGAGTGTCTCTGGCCCACAAACACACTGGGTGGACTCCAAGTCACAGGTGCCCACAGGATTCCCTGCTCTGACAGCTGCCTGCAATTTGGCAACAGCGTAGCATCCTGCTTTGGAACAAATGCAACGTTATACTCCACAGGTTACGAAGGCGGAAGCCTGACAAAAATCCTGAAGGAAATCGAGCAGAGCCCCTTGGTGATGCTGGACCGCTGGCACCTGGAAGTCATCCCCAGAGAAGAGGTGGAGAATGGGGACCAGGTCCCATATGACATCATGAACAACTACTTCTCCATTGGCGTGGTGAGTTGGCCAGGGTTTGCCTTTCAGCATGGAAGAGAAAGTCCTGGCTGGGAAAGAAGGTCCTAGCCCACCACTGTCCCCATCTGGGTCCCTATGCTTTACCTCTCCTGGCTGCCCCTAGCTTTGACTTTGTGTCCAGGCATCCTTCCATCTAGAAACCTTGACTGCACTAAGCCCCCACCTTTGACTATAGAGGAAACTCCTTCCCTTATACTTTTAACTAACACAAAAAAAGACAGGACATTTTCAAAAAAACATATTTACTCTTTGGATAATTTGAAGCAGTTAAAGAAAAGCAACACCGAGAAATAACCAAGGGGCGAGGTCAGGAGGAGACTCTCACGTGAGCTTCCGAAGTTGGCACTCTGTCCTCTAGAGAGGACTGCATGGTCCCAAGCTGGTGTGGCTGGCTTAGCTCTCAGAATTCCTTCTCTCCTGTTTTCTCCCCTCATCTCAACCCCATTCCCCACACTCCAAGTGCTCATAAACCTCTGGGGGCATTTTCCCTGGCCGGTCCCTCTGGCTGAGCTCCGTGCTCCTCCTTAGTGTTCCCACAGCCCTCTGTACTGACCCCATCAGTGCACTCTCTGCATTAGATTGAAGATCCTGGTTTAGTGTGCTTGTTTCTTCCCCCCTCTGCCAACACACACACACACACACACACACACACACACAGTGCCATGTTTCTCTTTCCTCCTCCAGCCCCCAGCACATTTAATGCAGGTCATTTATGCTGTTTCAATGAAGTCAGCTTCTGTTCCAAAGAGGATGGGCTGGACACTGCTTCCCAAGCTGCTGGGGACAGGATGTGAGAGAAAAGGGATCCATCACTGTCATAAATAGAGCTGGGGTTTGGGAGGGAGGTACAACAAAGACAGCAGCATTTACTGAGCTCCTACTGTGTGCTCTCCACTGTGCCGGACTTTATGTACTCTAGACCTCAGAGCAATTCAGCAGGTATCTTGTCCCCACTGTCCCCATTTTACAAGTGAGGCCTCACTCAGAGCACTGGATGAGTAAGGGGCAGAGCTAACACACGCATGCTGGGCCTCATTCTGAAGCCAGGCTCTTTCCTCTGTATCCCTGTCTTAAGAATTATGCTGCCCAGTTTCATATGCATTTGAGCCCCTCCAGACCCCGACTGTGTGATACCTGCACTCCCCAACCATCCTCACCTGTGCCTCTTTTGACAATATTAGTGGTTATAAAAGAGAGAGAGAGAGAGAGAGAGAGAGAGAGAGAGAGAGGAGGAGGAGGAAATGATAGATATTTGAGGCAAGAGCAGGTTTTGAAAAGGGCTTTGTTTTTTAATAAGATTAGGAGAACCATGGAAGAGGAAAAGATTAATAATAATAACACCTTATATTTATAGGATTTAAAATTTGCCATATTTGCAGATATGTTCTTGATTCTTGTGACTACACTGAAGAACAGTGTTCTCTCCACTTACAGGTGAAGAAACAAATTGAGGGATTTGCCTTCATCTTTTGACTCCTAATCCAGCACTCTTTTCCTATTACTAAGACAGAGAGTGTCATTGCTGGACCCACAACCAGGTTCTGAGAAGACGCAGGTGTTAGGCTGGGAGTAAGCTCAGGAGTCTCTTATTTATCTCCCTAGGTCCCTTGGTCTCAACTGGGGAACACACCTTTCCCTAGGCCTCTCCCAGCTCCCCTCACCAGTGACCAAAGAAGGCTCTACCCTCCTATTCTTGACTCAAAGGCCCCTCTCCTTTTTGGATCACTTGCTTAGGCTCTAATTCCCCCAGTGGGAACAGGCAATCTTCACCTCCTACAAATCAGGCATGACTGGCATATCTGGTGAGGGGGCTTCTGGAGCATGGGCTTCCCATCATTACATTTTCACAAAAATATGAGTCTTTTGCCCATAACTAGAATATAACTTGCTAACATTTATTGGGTACCTACTGCACACCAGGCATAGTTTCCCTGTTGGTGGGTATTTCATTAACCTTTTGCATTGTGTAAGAAGGAGCTACAGCTTAGAAAGAAACAGAATGGTGGGGCCAGGAGAGACTACCATCAGGATCCAAAGCCCACTAAGCTGCAGACCATGAGTCCTGCAGCCTCTGCCCAAACCCCTCCATCTTCATGCCACCAAACCAGCAGCATTTGGGTGGGGGTGACTCAAAATTTAGTGTGTGATGGCTCACCCATGCCTCTTGTCAAAAATGCAAATTCCACCCCTGAGAGAGCCTGATTCCTATTCTGATTCAGTTGGTCTGGGCGAGGTCTGGGAATCTGTGTTTTTAACAAGCCCCTGAGATAATTCTGATGTAGATGGTCCCTGTGAAGTCTTCAGTGAGTGAAGACAATTCATTAGAGCAGAGAATGGCCAAAGGAAGTGATTCTTCACAGGAGCAGAAACCAGAACTGAAATAGATAAAGGAGAGGAAAGACAGAGAGGTGAGGACACCAGTACCTATAAGCCACCGGCCGGAAGTAAGTGCTGAGCAGCAGGAGGGGGTGATCTGCCTGGGAACTTCTAGAGGGCAAGTTACAGTCATGGCTGCCTTCAGTCTTCAGCCTCAAATCTTCTCTCTTAACACACCAAAGCTTGGCTGCCAAAAACGCCCCCTGACTGTCTCTACAAAATAATTTTTTTTTTAATGGCACTCACTTAGTATTAGCTGACCAAATAGATGAACACAATAAAAGAGACTAGACAACCTCCCCTCAACTAGATAACCAAGCCTAATCCCAAGAGCCAACATTGATCTTGGTTTTAATTCATTCTTGCAAATAACTGGGAAGGGAGGGAAGAAGGCCAGCTAATTGTCCGCCAAGGAAATTCATGCAAACAGATTCTCCATCACACTCAGTGGTCAAGATATTTACTTGCCCTGGGCTGACTTATAATAATCCAATCTATTCATCTTTCAAATTATGAAGAACTTCAGAGTATCTTTCCTTATTATTCCCCTTACACACCTTTAGCTTGTGCATATTTAATATTTTATTGCAAAGCAGTGAGGAACCACGACTGTTTTTATCTCCTTGGTGTGCCCTTAGGCTTCTCGCAATAAAATGTTTGCAGGGTTTGTGTGCTCGCTCTTTAAATGTTGGAAAGGGAAATTCTTGAGAAAACAAGTAGCCAACACACAACCCTAACAGAACCTGGGGCTGACATTTGCAGAAGCTCTTGCTCCCTATTTGACTTCCCAAACTTTGTAAGAGGAGAAGGGGGTATGTAAACCAACCCACGGCTTTACTTCCTTACGATGATTAGAGTCAGACTCCTTTGGCAAAGAGAGCCTTGCAGAGTCTTTGCCTCTTTTGAAGGACTTAGAATATCCATTAATATCAAATGTCTGCTGCCTTGCACTTACAAAGGTGATGACAATGACTGTGCTGTGGTGCCCTTGGGTGGTAAAGAACTTGTCCTGACGGTTCACTGGTCCCCTTGTTACTGACAGAACCCATTTAATAGATGGAGGGATAAACAGAGCAGACTCTCCCGGCCTAACCAAGGAGCGACTATGGCCTCATTGTCACCACATTCCCATCACCCACGTACATGCCAGCTCCCCTCAGTGAGGAGCTGAGATAGTTGGCCTTCTCAGTCCCTCTGATAACATCCATTGGCAGGAGATTTTAAACACAGTCATTCAGGACGCTATTTCCTCTGACTTCTCTGGCCTCCTCGTCTCTGCTCTTTATTTTTGGATTTGCAGAAATGTCAGGATGGCCAGGTATCAGTGACAGGAAGTTGGGACTGAGAAATAATTCCTGGGGCATGTGTGGCTCTGAAGGCCTCAAAGGCTCTGCTTTCACTGAGCCTTAACAGGATGAGTGAACAGCTAATCCCTTGATTCAATGAAATCTATTTCTGATGCTGGGGGACCCCAGGGGCCAAGGAGAGGCCACAGTCATCACACTAACCCAGGCGCCATTCCCACCTTACAGAGCATATTTATCAGATTTCACCAGCCAAGTTTCCACAATGGTACACCTCCTACCCATTAGTGATTTTATCTTTTAAAAATATCATCATTGTTCCTGCGGCCTTTGGATTCCCTCAGCTTCAGGTTTTTGTCTATCACCTGTGAGAGCCATGAAGGTACTAAAACAGTGGGACTCACTGAAAGGTGTTTTGGACAAGAGGTCTACACTCTTTTTATTTCCCGATCTGCCACAATTTTCAGAAAAATCCCAATTTCAAGTTTTAGTGTCTCGTCTCTGTCTTTTTATCTCCATAAGTTGCCCAAGTGACTTAGAAATGCATTGTCCAATACAGTAGCCATCAGCCACTTGTGGCTGTTGTGTACTTGAAATGGGGCTAGTCTAAATCAAGAGATGCTGTGTCAAATACACACTAAATTTTTTAAATGTTGTATGAAGGAAAGAATTTAAAATATCGCTATAATATTTATATGAATTACATGTTATAAGTATAGCATCTGTTAATTATTCAAGTTAATTTCCTCTCCTTTCACTATTTTAACATGGCTACTAGAAAATTTTACATTTTTTTCTACCAGACATCACTGGCCTAGACATCCCAACATATCAGAGTCCAAACACTGCTGCTTACATTTGGAAGGGGTTGAAACATATATTTTGTCCAACTGTGCGACTGAAGTTTTAGTTCAGGAAAGAGTGGTCGCATGTCCTCACTGCGGTCATCTCCTGTTCACCCCACGCTTCACAGAAAAGGCCCCAGAAAGTGAGGCCATCAGAAATGTCATCATCATGTCCACAGGTTTGCAATTCCCATCCACACCCCATTCCCTTCAGAAGAGAAGTCTCATTTTGCTGTAATGATTTAACATACTTCCTTATGTTAAAAAAAAATCAGAAAAAGAATTTTATAGCATTTCCATATTAAGAAACAGAATTAATATACACTAGCTGAACCATTGTAGCACGGCTTTCCAAAATTTAAATGAAATCACTACTAAATGTAAGGACAGCCAGCTCAGTGCCTGACAGAGAAAAGCTCAACAGAGGGTTAAAGTGAATCTTGACTCTCTTTTTAATGCCCAGATAGGGAAACATGGTCAGTCTTGACCAGCATTGTCTTTCCAAGATGAACAGCAAAGGAACTCCTTTGCCACTTTGTGCATTTACCAAGGAATTACAGTGTCAAATTAGGACTCATGTGCTCGACTAATAATATTGTAAAGGCTGGTTTTTGTGAAAAGAAGTTTTGCAAAACTTAGTTATGAAAAAACAAAGATAATCAGAACTACACAGAGGGAGGGGGGCTGTGCACATATCCCAGAGAATAAAAAAGCCAGGAGTTAGTCACAGCAGCACTGGGGACAGGGAGTCATAGAGAACAAATCAGGCCAGGCAACATGTGATTGCTTTTTTCTTTTCTTTTTTTCCTGACAGAAGAAAATTGGTGCTTCAAAGGAACACAAGCAGATGTGATGGTTTCTTGAATTCTAGAGAAGCATTTGACAGATGTCAATGAATTTTGTTCACAGTGTTCACTGAAACTTGCTCAGAGAGAGGGAGGTGGGCATAGTCTGGCAGCGTGAAGCACAGCTGCCAGGGGAGCTGAACAAGCTGTACAGGCCCAAGGGACAGAGGCCTCTGGGGAGGTTGCACGTCTCCCACCGTGTGTCCACAGGGGTGCCTGCCTAACCAAGGCCTTCAACTTTTGTTGATGTGTTTTAAACTAAAAACTAAATCACTAAGTAGAGTTTAAACATGAAATTTCCAAGACATGATTTCAGCAAGGAGTGTTTGCCAACCACAAAATAAGCCCATACCTTGACTTGCCCTCTCTACTTTTCAGTAGTGGGCTGTTAGCTGGCTTCACTCCTCTGCCAAGTGTAAATATCACAGAAGCTTCTCTTTGCCCCTAATTTGCTTCTGGACTTTCTGTCCCCACCATTAGCTTGTATTTTACTCACCACACACAGCACATGCTCAAAAAAATGCCTCTTCACTGCACTATACCTCCTTATGTTTAAAAAAAAAAAAAAAAAACAGAAAAAAATTTTTGTAGTTTCCACATTAAGAAATGGAATGAATATGCACTAGCTGAAAATTCACTGTATGGAATTTCAGTTCTCTTTTAGCCACATATTCCAGTAAATGAGTTTCTGTATTTTTTTTTTTCCATGAACAAATCTGAATCAGCTCTCTTGTTTTTGTCACTGCCCCCACTCCAGCCCAAGTAGCCAGTATATTTCTGAAGCCCATCACCTACACCTAAAGCGCTGGAGTGGGGCAGTCGCTCTGAGGGGTAAAGGGGCGTTACACGTTCTTCTGCTGGAAAATCAGACCATTAACAAGGTGGAAGACCTAGTTTGAGGAGGAAAGATGAGTTCATTTTTAGGTCTGAAAGTCAGGGGTGGTACAAGAGATGTACATTGTGGAGACAGTATCTAGGTGTTAGTAACAGCTATGAGAACTCGAGATGGCCCATGACATGGCGTGTGGGCTACAGATTGGACTCAAGGCTGAGAAGTTCTGGTCCAGGGATGGAGAGCCCAGAAGCATGGTGCCATGGGAGCCATTCTCGCTGTGAGTTCTGAGGAGAAGGTGGCCAAGAATGCAGCAAAGGGATGTGCTTGCTAACAGGACAGCAAAGTACCCATAGAATGTGGTAAGGAGACTCTTAGTGACCTTGGGGAGAGCTGTTTCCGGGAGCCGTCAAGAAGCAGAAGCCAGAAGTTTAAATAGATATTGTTTTATCTAGTAAGCATGTTATCCAATGCTACCAATTATTTCTACTGTTATGGATGATTAAGAGTTAATATATAACAGCATCTGTCAACATCAATTTTCTGGTTTTGACAATGTATTATAGTTATCTAAGAAGTTATCACAGGGGGAAGCTGGGGGAAAGGACACAGGAACTCACTGTACTATTTTTGAAACTTCTTGTGAGTCTTAAAATCTTTCAAAATAAAAAAGTATTGTTTTAAAAGATATGGCAAGATATTTCCAAAGGCACACACACACACACACACACACACACACACACACACACACACAGGCTTCAGCGCTCTCACTGCTCACAGACCCAAACACCCTCTCTCTTCTCCAAGGGCAGCGTCTGTCCCTCACTCACCCTGAACTATGGCTGGCCTGGGGGAATACTGCGCGGGGTCCCACAGCGTGGGTGGACTGGCCCCTAACCTGGGACCTGTGTTCTCCCTTGAAGTTGGGGGATTTCAGTGAGCGTCTGCGCTCCCCTTTCTTCCACACCGCACGGCCATGGCCACTAACCAGGGATCTGCTTTCTGTCTCTTTCCCTTTCAGGATGCTTCCATTGCACACAGATTCCACGTGATGAGAGAAAAGCACCCCGAAAAATTCAACAGCAGGTAAGAGGGCCTTTGGGCCGCCCCGCCCGCGTCCAGCCCGCGGCCTCCACCTGCTCTCGCCCCGCGTTCTTGGCCCGGCTGCCCCGGGACTTCACTTTCCTGCCACGTTGCCGGAAGGAGGGCTTCCATCTCCAAGAACACAATGTCAGAGACCTGCGGCAGCCTGGCCTCGGGTCCCCTCCCAGAGGATGATGTGCCCGGGGGGAGGGGGAGGGGGGGGGAGGGGGAGGGGGAGGGGGAGGGGGAGGGGAGGGCGGGGCGATGCGCCGGCGTGGGGCGCGGAGTCTGCTCCTGGCTAAGTGGCACCCTCCTGGGGCTCGGCCGCTTTCTCAACGTGCACCGCCCCTCCACCCCAGCCCCTGCGAGTCCTCGGGGAGGGGGGCAGGCAGGGGGGCCGGAGTCTCAGCTTCTCTTGGTCTCGAAGGCGGGGGGCGGCAGCTCGGGACCAGGGACGGGAGGACCGGGAGGGCGTCGCCTCCGCCCCCCGACGGCAGAGGGCAGCAGAGGGAGGCCCCGCAGAGGGCGCGAGGCCCGAAGCCCACCAGGTCCCAGCCTTAGCCCCGCACCCTGAGCGAAGGGCGTTAAGCCCAAAAATGAAAGGAGAGAGAAAAGTAGATCATTTACAAATAACACCAAACCCTCCTTGCTGGCGGGAGGAAATTTCAAGAAGTGAGTGGTGACTGGCATGCGGTTATCCCTGGGATTGTTAAATTACCTTTTTCCCTTCTTTCTTTTATTCTTTATGTGAATTGAACTCCATCATTTCTCGTTCCTCTGTGTTGTACCATTTCAAGATGACCTCTGGGTCCCGCTCCACCCTCAGTCGGGTGGGGAAGGAGGACTCGCACTGAACTTGATGGGCTTGAGTTTAGCCCAAAGAATTCTCTTTAATGCAGAGGTCCCGTGTTATCTGAAGACATTCATTTAAAGCCCAGCTCCTGGAAAGCTCCATCATTTTCATTCCCACTCCTTTCCCCTGACCCCACAGTCTGGGAGGTTAGCCAGGAAAAAGAAAGTCTTTTTACAGATCAGAAACTGAACATAACGAAGCCACTTCAGCTTCAGGAAAAGTGATCTACAGGATCTAATAGTAGCTAAACTAATCTTCTTAGGGTGTGCATTCTGTCACAGGAATATTCTGTTGCTCTCACACACACAGATCGTGCACACTCACAAAACACTATTAACAGGGATACTTCCAGCCTCTACTCCTACAGTAGTCGCAAACTTACAACTCAATCGATTGTCTTCCCATAATCTTTTTCACTCTCATATATACACAAAATCATGTTTTTTTTAAAAAATACTCTTTCTCTTCCACCCACTCCAGACTTTTATGATCCTCTTTTCGTACAGGTCCCTTATACATACTCATGCGCACACGCTTGTAAAGATGCCACTGCCTGTGAAATCCGTGCAGTTTCTGTTCATTCAATCATCCACTGAAAACACCTATACCAGGTGCTGTTCCAGAGGTGTTTTGAACAGACCTGTGTGGGGGACTCTTAGTCCAGTGGTGGAGACAGGTTGGAAGGCAGATGTTCATGAGCTTTGTGTTAAATGGTGTGAATCCAGACCGTGGAAAGAAGCAAAACCTCTGTAGCTGGTAGAAAGCAAGGAAGCAGAGGGAGAGAGAAATTTCTCTGTATTGCAAAAACCCATAGGTCAACATAGGACATAAATAGAGCAATCATCATTTACCCACATGGTTGAGTAGAATTAGAAAGATACCTCTGTCAGAAAATGTTGTAATTGTGCATTTCATTGCAAAGTAGGAACAAATTCACTGTACTCTGAATGACTGTTTTTTCTTCCAATTTCCCAGCTCCAATTAACGAGACCTCTCTTTGCAGTTAGGTACATGCCTCATCCTGATTGAGGTCAAGGTAGTGGTCACCTAGGATGACAGGCATGGGGATTTGCATATAAATCCATGTGCCTGTTAATAAGTGAAGACATTGTAGTGTAGAGGTAGGCCCTGTTTCACAAGGTCCCAGAGCACTTTCTATTAAGATCCTTGAGTCCATGCTGCTTCTTTGAGTCCCCTACTCCCCACCCTGCTTGCTCACATTGAAAATACCCAGGAGTGCCCAATTTGTCCACTGAGAGGCAGGCAAGCAGCCATTTTCTCAAGGCTTCCTTATTTAGCTTTGGAGATGGTTTTAAATAGGCAGGTGGTTGTTGCCATGGTTACCCCATTACACCAGCAGCTAAACTTAGGAAGGGCCACAAGGGATAGGAAGAAAGCTTGATACTGATACCGGGGATTTGGAAATGTAAACGATATTATCAAACAAGGCTTCGTTTTACTCAGCTGAATATAGGTTTTTCCAAAGAGTAGTAACTGGTTGGCTGGATGCCCTTACCATTAACGCTCTGGACTGGGCCCTCAGGAATAACCCTGAGGTTAAATCTAGGAAGTTGTAACTGTTTTTGTTTTGTTTTGTTTTGTTTTGAACATGGGAATGTGACTAGAGGGGGATGAATTTATCGGGAAACTTGAATCTTTCCCATAGCTCATTGAGTTTTCAGTGCTGTTCTAACAAGAATTGTTCATCTGAGGCACAAGTGCTGTGGGAGCTCTGAGGGCACCTTGACATTGTATGCAAGATATTGAATATATTTTTCTGGAGAGAACGTACATAACTATCAGAAGATTCTTGGAGGGATCCATGACCCTCAAAAGGTTAAAAGTCACAGTTCTGAGGCCTCTTTGAATCCTAACAGTTATCAAACTATTGGAGTTTCAGCACAGTCTTCCCCCAGTGGCCTCTCTACACAGGTTGTTGCCAGGGAAGGTGGTTGGTTGCATGAAACTAAGTTATGTTCCCTGGTAGAACTGCTTTGTTAATGGAGCAAGAATCAGACCCAAGGGTGGAAAATATGAGCTAAGTGTTATAGTCAAGGTAAAAAAAGGCTTTTGATGCCAGAGAATGTATTTTTGATACATTCTACTTCCTAATTGTTGACAGGCTAAATATTAATTGCTAATTTAGGAATTTTATGAAAATTGTCATCTCATTGTTGGCATAAACAACAGAATAGAGATTTAATACAACTGATATTTAACACATTAGAAAGTGTTCTAGGATATAAGGTAAATAAGACATGTTCCCTGCCTTTAAGGAATTCCTAGTCTAGCAAAGAAAGAAAAATGATCCTCAATTATTTTTTACAAAATTACTTTCATATACGAGGCGATTACATTTGGTAGGTAATACAATATACAGGAAGTTGTATAGTACAAGTGCAGAAATAGAGTTATAAGGGAACCAAACTAAGAACTGTTGTTTTTTGTGCTCCTACTAGATAAACTCAGTTTTTAAATATATTAGATTATTTAAATCCCAAAACAAGCCTACAAGGTAAATGTTAGCATTTCTATTTTATAGGTAAAGGAACTGAGGCTGGAAGACGCCAAGTCATCTAACTGAGGTCATACAACTTTTTAAGCAGTAGGGCTGATATGATTCTCTTTTTTAACTGAGATATAATTAACATATAACATTATGTTAGTTTCAGATGTACAACATAGTGATTCAATATTTGTATATATTGTGAAATGATCACCACAGTGAGTCAGATATGATTCTAGCCCAGCTCCTAACTTTGGCATTCAAACTGTTTACCGCACCTTCTGTCTTCGATAGATTTTACCTAGCAAACACCTATCCATTCTGATGGGAATTTATCATACATGATCTCACTCAGGGCTTATAATAACATGCAGTAAGTGCTTCTGTCCCTATTTCAGAGATGAAGAAACTGAAGCTAAAGAGGGTGGAGCTCTTACCATCTCCATCCACCATTACTGATTGTCTCTATGAGGAAATGCTTGCTGAGTGTAAATGGGGACCACAGATTCACCACCTACTCTTTTTTTTTTAATATGTTTTTATTGCTATTTAGAGAGGAAGGGAGAGGGATAGATAGAAACATCGATGATGAGAGAGAAACATCCATCAGCTGCCTCCTGCATGCCCCCTACTGGGGATCTGGGCCACAACCCAGGCATGTGCCCTGACTGGGAATCAAACCGGTGACCTCTTGGAACATGGGTTGACACTCAACCACTGAGCCACACAGGCCGAGCTACACCACCTACTCTTAAGTTGTGTGGTATGACTCTTTTCCCTAGCAAGGAGTAGAATCAACCACATGATTTCATGGCTTAGTGCAAAATGCAGGGCTCCTTGTTAAAAAAATTATTAAGTCGGTGACAGCAGAGCATCAAACCAAGCCCAGGGCCCTTATAAGTGTGGGGTCTTGTGAGACTTTACAGATCTCACACCCATGAGCTGGCCCTGGCAGGGAGAGAAGAATTAATAAAAAAGACACATTTGCTAGGACTCACAGAGTGCGGAGATTGCAATGAAGATAAAAGAATGGTGGGAAGAGGGTTTCACCTAGGGGAAGAGGGAGTGGGGTTATCAGCCCCTCAAACAGGCAGTAGTCAGTATTCACGGATGAGCCAAGGATGTCACCAGTCTTCCAGATATCCAAGAACCAGCCCTCTATGAAGTTTCTGGATGGACTATCCTTGAAGATTTTTGTATATATAGAATATACACATAGAAGCTACCTAATTCCAATATTACTGTTAGTGAGTGTCCAGAAAGAGAAATCTAACTATAGAATTTTCTCCTTGTTGGTCAGAAACTCAGAGCACTTGAAGAATGTGTTATTCCAAACCTGCTGAGTGCCATCCACTTGAATATGTCCCTCAGCAGTTTAGGCTGAAGCAAGATATTTCCTGTCAGGCCCTTCAAAGGGACCGAAACAGTACTTCATTCCTACCAGAAGCTGACCACCTTTACCAAAAGCCCTTGGGTAATTAACAAGCTCTAGAGTGTTAGCTTTCTTGGAGGCAGGACCTTGGAGTAGCTGATGAGGGGTTCCCCACAAGCCCTAATGTAGCCTGAGTTCTTAAGAATTTGGAAATATGTCTTGAAAATAACTAAGTACTTAATAGATATTTATAGAATGAAGCAGCAGGGTATGGTCTAAGTTGGCATCAAAACTTGGCTCTGCCACTTACTAGCTGTGTGACCTTGGACAAGTTACTTAATCTCTTTAATCCTTTGCTTCCTCCCCTGAAAATCTTACAAGGTTGCTATAAGTATGTAATGAGATACTGTGTAAGTTCATGACACATAGTAGGTTCTCAATAAACATCTGTTGTTGAATAGTGCTTAATGGTTAGCATGAGGAAAGCACTGCCTTAGATTGCCAATGAAACATTGAAAATAAAAGGCTTTTCTAATGGAGTGGAATTCAGTTATCATAGGGTTGTTGCTGCACTGGCATGGCCCTTGAACTAAAAGTTGGAGGACAACTAAAAGTTGGAGGAGACCCCAACTGTGATCCATTGAATGTGTTGTGTCAAAAATCCCTCTCTAGGAATTGGGAGGATGGCACCAATTAGCCAGCCAGCATTGGGTTGGATTCTATAGAATTGATGCTGCAGAGAAAATTCCCTCCGCTGACTCAAGGGGTATCCAAGAGGCAGAATTGTGGGGTGAATACCAGAGATTTGAAGTCCAAATGCCAAGTCTAGGCTACATCGAGGTAGGGGCTCACAGACCCTAGGTGACATGGTAACAGGAGGAACAGGGAGTGAGTAAGGGGTGGGGGGTTGCATTACAGGTGCCATTTGCTCCAAGGATTCTCAGGGCTTATCTGGGACCATGGAGTGCACAGCTGGTGGGCAGGTGGGTGGTCCAGGGCTGTCAGACACCTGACCTTTGACTACCCATTTTTCATTGATGCTCGCTGCTATCCCCTCACCTACCAAGCTCCTCTTCTCCCAGTTTAGATGAAAACAGAGATATTCTGTGGGAGGTAAAATAAAAGCCAGCAAAGCTCAAATCATACAATTCTAGGCAAAAATGAGGGGCTCCTCTACTGAATAACTGTAGTATGCTCTGCAGTCACAAGCATAAAGTGTACCACCATTTATATAACATTTTCTTTTTTATCTAAAAATGAAACCATTCTAAGTTATTATTTCTAGGAGCCCTGTGAGGTAGCCCAATGTTACAGCCCAGGTGTTTGACTTTCCTAAAGCATAAAGGTACAAATGCAGCAGACACAGTGGGGTTTAGATCCTCACAGTTGGAGTCTTCATTCTGTGCCCTGAATTGGTCCTTCCTTCTGCTCATCTGATATTCAGCACCCACGAGAGACCAGCCCTAGGCACCCAGAGGTCCAAACTCTCTGCACCTGTTTCTGTCAAATAGCAAATTATTTTTTCTCTCAAATATTTTGTATTCAGAAAAGCCCCAAATGAAATTTATTGTAGCATTTTCTATTTCTGTTCTTACACCTGTGGTTATTTATAAAGGAAATGCAAACCTTATGCTGTGTTCAAGCACCTTTGACTCTTCAAGTCAGTTCTGACTGAGCAACCTATTTAATTACTTGAGTGTTTATAAACTAGCCCACAAAAATGTTTTATCTTCCATCTTCCCCAACCTTCCTTGAGAGAGATGAATAGAGTAAAATGAATGAAATATGCATTCATGGTTTCTTCACCAGACGTTCATCATTATGCAACCACAGGAGAACAGGGTGTTTGGGGGGGCTGGGGTAATTTCTTATTTGTTTATAGTCAGCCCTTGATTTTTTGCAGAAATGAGGGAACAGGCAGCATGGATCATTTAAAACGGTGGATGGTCAAAGATTTTAGGAAGCTGTTATTAATATTTTTGTGCCCTAAATATCTCTCTGACCTAAAGATTCACAATATTTAAAATAATATGATGAAATTGTATTGACTCTTAACATTTCCTGCATCTTCCTCCTGGCTCCCCCATTCATGCTGGAATGTACAGCACAACTTCTCAGACTGGTATACATGAGTTGCCTATATCTCAAGTTTCCCGATAAAGTTGCCGGTTCACCAAAACAGTTCCTTACTATAGCTTAACAGATTTTTTTTTCTAGCCCCTGCCAGGCCAGAAGAAGAAAGGTATGATTTATGTCAACAAAAAGTGGAATTAGTTTGTGATAATATCAGAAGGAACTTGAAAACAAGCTGTGTTTTCAAGTCTTTTAGGCCAGATAATCCAAAAGTTATCAGTATTTATTTATTGATTGAGCTCTAGAAATATTTCCATCAAAGAGCTCAAGGTGTAGAATAGAATCAAGTTCAGAAGGGTTAAGGTCAGCGTGATAACCTCATGGAAGAAAATCAAAGTACACAAATTCAAAGTAAAGTAAGAGCTGGCCAGGTCCTCAAATGGGTGTTTACAGTCTGGATGCTTTCCAGAAGGGAGAGGTTGGTAAAGTCCTGGTTCCTGAAACTATGTCTTACAAGGAAAGGCTGAATTTGGGATTGTTTCACCCAAAGAAGAGAAGACCTAGTGGCCTCAGATATTTTTTAAGTGTTTCTCATAAAGGAGAAATTAGACTATTTTATATAATTAGTTAATGGAAAAGTGACTGGATAGACCACTTTGAGTCCCCAAAAAAGATCAGCTTATCAATTAGCACAGTCTTCAAGTGTGGGGAGCTATTGGGGAGGGGTTCCACATTTATGCCCAGGTGGATGCTGGACAATCATTTTGGGGCTTCAGTGGAGCCAAGTGCCCAAGAGTGCAGTTTCTATCTTCAGACAACCTGGATTCAAATGCTGGAGTTGTCTCTAACCACTTATGTGTGACCTTGACCAAATTACTCTTTTAAATTCAGTCTGCTGACCTGCAAAATTGGAATATAATACTATTTTAGTTTCCTAGGGGTGCTATAACAAATTACCACAAACTTAGTAGCTTAAATACATATTTTTTATATTACAGTTTTGTAAGTCAGAAGCCTGAAATAGGTCTCAGTAGACTAAAATCAAGGTGTCATCGGGATTGCATTTCTTTCTGGAGGCCCCTGGGGAGAATCCATTTCCTTGCCTTTTCCTACATCCAGAGGCTACCCACATTCCTTGGCTTGTGGCCCCCTTCCATCTTTAAAGCCAGCAATGACCTTTCTAGCCAGTTTTGCTCAGTGGTTAGAGTATTGGCCTGCAGACTTAAGGATCCCAGTTCAATTCCAGCCAAGGGCACATACTTCAGTTGCAGGCTTGATCTCCAGCCCCTGTCTGGGCTCATGCAAGTGGCAATCAATCAGTGTGTCTCTCACATTGATGTTTCTCTCTCTCTCTTTCTCTGTCTCTCTCTGAAAAGCAATGGAAAATATCCTCGAGTGAGGATTAAAAATATATATAAAATAAAGTCAGCAATAGCCAATCAAGTCTTTCTCACGTTGCATCCTGTTTATACTCTTTCTCTGCCTTCCTCCTCCACCAAAAAGGACCCTTGTTGTTACATTGGGCCCACTCAGATAATCCAGAATAATCTCCCCATCTCAAATTCAGCCTATTGCCAGTTGAAATTCCATCTGCAACCTTAATTGCCCTTTGCCATGTGACCTAACATATTCATATTCACAGGTTCCAGGGATTAAAACATGGGCATCTTCAGGACTTTATTCTCACTACCATAAGTAGCTCATACAGTTTTTTGAAGACCCAATGAAAAATGCATTCAAAGTGTTTGTTACAGGGGCCTGGCACATTCATGCTAGCTATTACTATTAATATTATTACACATAATAGTCATGTTGTATGACTCAAAAGCCCTTAAAACTCTGAGGTTTGGTGAACCTTTAAGAGGGACAGATATATCTATAGGTCATAGGGTATGACTCATCAATGTAGAAATGTATGGCACTTTTTAAAAATTAACTTAATAAAGTTTTTCAATAAAGTACCAATACATTTATCATTATATAATTTAATAATATAGCCTATAGTATGATTAGATAGTATATTTCAATGTCATTTAAAATTGTGTAAAACTCAGAAAAGTTAAAGTAAGAAAAAATCAATTAATTTATAGACCCATCGCTCAAAAACACAATATTGCCATTTTGGTGCATTTCAGCAGTTTACTTGATATAAATATTTTTAATAATATGTTTTTATAAAGTTATATTACTATTTTTAAGCAAATTTTCTTTATACAAGTAATTAAGGCTTATTATAGAAAAATAAATCATATTGTCCCCCCAAGAAATAAACACCATTTAGCATTATAACATATTTTTCTCAGCACTTTCACTGCACAGTTTTACTTGAGATCACACTGTATACAGTGATTTAAAGCAAGATTAACACAGTAGCACTTACAACTTATTAAAGGAAAATAATATAAAGGAGCTGATTAGCATGAGTTTATCTGCAGTGGGAGTTTCATTAGTCTTTTCCAATTAAAAAAACCTCAATGATTTTGTTTAGTCAATATGAGAGTTTTAAAAACATCATTACTCAAGTCCCTTTGCAAGTAAAATAACTATTTGATATGTTATGCAGCTCTACTTTTGTGGAGAGGAAATAAAAAATTCTGATTCTCTTAGCAGAGTTCCCAGTCCTACACATAGTTTTGCTATATCTGAAAAAGACCTGTTTGTTTTATGTGACCATCAGAGGCAGCAATAGTATTCCCAATATAATCAGCATTTCCCCAACTCAGACTAACAATAGGAGCCATTGTTTATTGAATGCTTTCGAGAATTTCATGAACATTATTTTTAATTGGCACAACTCTCCAAGTATGAGATAAAGATTATTGATCCATTTTACAGACGAGAAAATTGAGACTCGGGGAGATTATGCAACTTGCTCAAAAACATAGCTAGTTAACAGAGGAGCTGCTATTCAAACCTACGTCTGCCTGACTCCACAGCCTCCACTCATCTTGCTAGACTCCCCTGCCTCTCTGATTGCCCAGTTTGAAACCCCACAACCAAAGAAACACCCAAGAAAGAGACTAGACAAGAATTATAAAGACAGTAACAGAACCCATGAGAAAACTTTAAATAAACAAAAAGAATTTTTCCTGGACAGGAGAAGCAGAAAATGTATTGGGCATGGGCCTCAAGTGTGTGAGGATTCACAACAGGACATGGTGGCCACACCTCCTTACTCTTCATCCTGACCCAGGAAAGTATGAGGGGAAATGTGCTTCTAAAGTGAGGAATTGTCATGGGGGATGGAAGGCAGAATCTCCTGGCTCACTGAAGACATACCCAGTGCCAAAATGAGTTATGGAGAGAAGTTGTGGAATGTCTTTCAAAGGTTTCTAAAAACAGAACACAGCCTCAATCATCTGGGATTGCAAACACATCACCCTCTCTGAGCCCAGGGGGAGTTCATTGCACCCACTACATGAGGGCCCTCTGCTCCCACCCAATTGACTGGGATGTCCTCTACGAAAACCCTGACCTTTTCTGTTGCTCAGTTCCCAGTTAGTCCCCAGGACATCCCTTCGTCAGGATTTTCTCGGCAGCCCCCGGCCCTTCTTGGTGCTCTTCCCTCTCAGACCCGCCTTACCTGGAGCTGCCCGTGTTTCTGTCCTCTTGCTGCCACACAAGAACCTGCTGCCACAACCCAGGTCCCATTGCATAGAATTTAAATTCACCTGCTTCGCTTGCATTCGTGGCCCTTCAGAAAATCTTTCTCTTCAAATGCCAGCCGAATCTTATCATTTGCTTGCCTTCCCCACACGTGCCCTTAGCTCCTCCGACATCTCCTCCTAGGACATAATCATCATCTACGACTTGTTTCAAAACGCAGTCCAAAGTATTCTGAACACTCCCTTCCTGACCAGCCAGCCCTGGCTCCATTCTCTCTTTGAATTCACCTACAAGATTTTGGACACATTTTCTCCCACTTTGATTTTTTTCCTCTTTGTCTTCTGTAAGTCATTGTTTTGCTGCTAAACTTTATCTCCCCACCTCATTCATTAGCTTGCTCACTCAGAAAAAAGCCTGAACCCTTTTGTGAGGGGGGATCCACTGACCTAAAACTAGGAGGGAGGGCTGAGCATGTTTCCTCATTCAACTGAAACACTAAAACTCGAAAAGCATCTGCTTTGTGTTAACATCATGTCAGGGCCGAGAGGAAATATGCATTACCACAGCCCCTATTTCCAGGAGTCCACGTGTTTAGCTGGGAAGATGAGCTTGTACAGAAGCTACTATCAACTGTATTAGTTTCCTAGGGCTGCCATAACAAATTACCACAAACTGGGTGGCTTAAAACAACAGAAATTTATTCGTTCACAGTTCTGGAGGCTAGAATCCTGAAATCAAGGTGTCAGCAGGGTTGGGTCCTTCCCAGACTCTGAAGACGAATCTGTTTCATGCTTCTCCGCTTGCTGCTGGTGGCTGCCAGCAATTCTTGGCATCCTTGTGTAGCTGCATCACTCCAATCTCTGCCTCCATTTTCACATGGACTCCTCCTTCTGTGTCTCCTGTCTCTCGGTCTAGATTTCCCTCTTCTTCGAAGGATACCAGTCATTGGATTTGGCCCACCCTAACCCAGCATGATCTCATCTTAACTTGATTACATCTACAAAGACCCTGTTTCCAAATACAGTCACATTCACAGGTACTAGGATTAGGACTTCAATGTGACGTTTTGGAGGGCACAATTCAACCCGAAACACCAGCCTTCCCTCAAACCCTCATAAAAGAAGGAAATATAATATGGTGAGCTTGGCTCTAACAAGAGGACACAAATAATGAGTGTGTTGTGGGAGCACCTGGGAAAGTGGGATTAGATTTCAGAAAGAGGGTTACATTTGACTGCAAGCTTGAGAGAGAAATGGGAATTCACCATGGAAGGAAGATACCAGATGCATGCTAGGAGGGATGCAGCCTGGGCAAAGGGCAGAGTGAGAGTGGACACTGGACACGAGAGGAAAGGAGAGCGGTTCTGAGGTGAGCTAGAAGGGCAAGTGGGAGGGAGCTACAGCTAGATCTTGGTGCTCTGCCAAAGTACAGATCTTGGTTCTGTACTTTATCCCACCAGTGAATGAGTGAACAGTGAGGTAGTCAGTCAACAAATGCTTTTTGAATAGGTCGATGAAGGAATGAATTCTCCTTCAAAGTATTTCCAGAACCAGAACTTCAGAGCTCCTAGGAACGTGGGGACCTTTACATATTGAACCTTACTGAAGTGTTAAAGCAGTAAAGGGTGTTAGGTCAGACAGAGACTCAGGGAGAGAGGAGAAGAGGTACCCGCCCCCCAGGAGAAAACAGAAAGAAGAGGGTGGCAGGAGAGAAATAAGGGGAACCAGCTCTGCTAACCTGGGGAATTAGTACATAACAGAGCCAGAGAAACTATGGAAAACAACCACAGGGCTTTCTTACAAACCCTGAACTTTGCAGCATGCTATTTGTTTGTGGAGGTAGAAATCCACATTGGAAAAAACAATCCACACATCATTCTATCTTCCTCACCACCATGATTTCAGGTTCTTTCATACAGAAGTTGACTTAGGTGGCTTTTAAACTTAGCTTAACATGGTTTTTGTTTGTTTGTTTGTTTGTTTTAGCTCCAGAGAAAAGAATATCCGAGTTTATTAACCCTCTGTTATACGTCACTAATTAAAACTTTGGAGAATTCTTGTCCTTTGCTTAAGGGCATTTTTGTGATACCACAAAGCCCATTTTTATATTTAGAGTAATGTAATTAGCATATTCATCTCAATGTATTTTCCTCAAACTGTTCATACTTGCACATATTTTGTTAAAAAGAAGTTGAAAAACAAGGTGGAAGAGTAATATATATTCTCAAGAAAGATTCAAGTGATTAATTTTAATTCCTTATTTAAATCAATATTTACTAAAGAAATGTTAATGCATTTATTATTTGGCCAAAGGAAATTCTGAAAGCTGCTTTTTTCTGGAATTATCAGGAAACTCTGTAGCTCTCTTTAATGAAATAAGTGAACTATCTCTCAAGAAACCCTGGGCAAATGGCTTACCACTCCATGTGTAAGGCCATGTCATTCTTATGTGAAATGTAAATACTAGTCCCTGGTTTCTCTGTGTTCAAAATCAGAAGAACTGAGTTTCAGCTCCCACCCTGCCTCTTACTTAATTGGTGTCTGAGAGAGTTACTTTATTTCTCTGATTCTTAATTTTTCTGGTGTGTAAAAATGGACATTACAACTATCTCTCAAGATGCTTATGAGAATTAGAGTAGATAAATAATTGAATTAAAAATGTTTCAGATGCTGGTATGATGCTATTGATTACTGCAGGAATATGTAAGGAGAACAAACAGCACTATATATATGACTACACTGTAGAATCTCCAAGTTAAATGCACAGTGATTCCTGACTATAATAATAACTTATAGAACTGTAGCTCTGGACAGGACTTTAGGTTTCAGCCCCCCTCTCAGTATAAGTATCTCTTCTATAAATGCTCCTCTGAGGGGCTGCAGGGAAAGGTAGTCATCAAATCTCTACTTTGAAGACTGTAGGAGTGATTAATTATTTTCTTTAGCTTACCACTTCACATTTTACTAAGAGAGCATTACCCTGATCTAATGCTCTTCAATGAAAGAGGGGCTCTCCTCATTTCAAGAACGTACTTATAGCCTCAAATTGTTAAAGCATCAGGGACTTACATAATTGGTGAACATTCATGTTTATTGAACTTACACTTAGATTGAAATTCCTCATTGTCTAGTAAAACAAGACCTTTTCTATTCTGTTGAATGAAGAGTCCCTTTAATCTTGGAAGTGGACCTTTTTGGAGAGCATTCCAAAGTGCCAATCAAGCCAAGTACCCTACCTTGCCTTTGAACTCAATAAGCTAAAAGTGTGTCTGTAATCTCCAGCTTTGGGTTACCATAGGGCAAGAGGTGTTAGGAGTGTCGTGGATAAATACAAACCCCAAACGGTTAGTCTTAGTGAAACTTTTGTTGGAGCTGCCAACACAGAGCATTCTACATAATGAGGTTTTCCCTTTCCTCTTCCGTATCACCTTGTACCTAAACCTGGGCAGGGAGAGGAATAGAGGCTGCTCACAATCAGGGTTTCTACAGACATGGACATGGTTGGGGTGAAGATAATACAACAGGCTGCCCTCTGATTTGAGCCGATGGCTTGGTTCCTACCCAGCTGGTGATGCGTGTACTACAGGAAAATGAAATGGCCAACAGTAAGTCATTGGGTTAGAAAAGAAGAGGAGATTTGAGGCTGGATAACAAGCCCTTTCATAATCAAGACTGGATTGTACAATGTTAATATTCATAATAACCATCCAATTTTGCAAAGTGGAAATTGCAAAGGAAAGGTAAACATGAGCTTAAGCTGTTTCTCCAGTAGTTAAAGGACAAGTTCATCACTCGCTGTTCCGAAATTGTTAAATAGTTGATAAAACCAGGTTGTACCCGACTCATAAATACAGGACAATTGAAAATATTTTTCCCAGAAAAGGTGGACTTGGGATGATATTTTATTTCTGTGCTTATAATCTTTTCAAATGCCAACAGCTTCAGCTCTTACCCTGCTGCAGCTGGTCAGACCTTGAAATCAAATATATATTAGGACTCATAATCAAAGGTACCAACAGCTCAGATGGAAAGGATCAGATTGGGAATGAAGTGAGGGAGATGTTTTTAAGGCAACTTCCAGGAAAATCCTTGGAGGAAATTACAAAGGTCTATATGAGAGATCACAAATCCAAATGCCAGCAAAGGCCAGGGAGTTAATGTAAATGAGGGAAGTGAATGGATGTGAGGCTTGAAGGAGTGGCAGGGACTCGAACAAAGTGGAGAGCATGTGCCCTGTGTAATGGGAGCAGCCAGTATTCAGCTCCAGCCAATTGTTTCCAAGTTGGAAAGCAACCAAGTATTAACAGATCTGATTTCTCAAGATAAACTGGGCTCCAGGTGTATCTACAAAATCTTCCAATTTTAAAAAAGACTATGGCCCTGATCAGGTGACTCAGTTGGTTGGAGCATAGTCCCATATGTCAGTAGGTGGCGGATTCGATTCCAGGTCAGGGAACATACCTGGGTTGCTGGTTCAATCCCCTGTCAGCGTGCATGCAGGAGGAAACTGGTCAATGTTTCTCTCTCACATCAATGTTTCTCTCTCTCCCTTCTTCCTTCTCTAAAAATCAATAAAAACATATCCTCAGGTGAGGATTAAAAGAAAAAACTGTGTAAGTCAAATAAACACATTTCTAAGCCTCAAGAGATCTGTGGGCTCTCAAGTTGTCACTCTGATGCCCAGCAAATATAACCTTAGCAATGTGATGGGGACCAACTACTTATTTTTCTTGCTTGATTTTGTTCACAAATTATTGGTGCTGTAAATGCAAACTGGTCTCCTACAAAGAAGAGAATGAATGGGCTTGAAGAAAACTTAAGAGGTCAGTGTATTTGCATTATTTAAGGGTTCCTAGATGTTGTAAAAAAAATTGATCCAAAAAGAAAAGGGACTCAGAAAATCAAAGAGAACATAAAACAAAGTCAAAGTCTAATTAATACATAGATCTAACATGGAACTAAAGAGAAAATGCCCAATCCCTGTGTGGGGAATAAAAATAGAAGTATGAGACTGTACCCAAGGAGGCTAGATTTGGACCTTCTGGAAGAAGGAAAGCAGACCAGCTAAGGAGATCATCATGAGGTCTGATGATAACCTATGGAGGTAGCTACCCAGGTGGTCTCCTTCAGGCGTGCATTAAAGTAGCATTAGTTAAAGTGAATTCCGTGAGATGTTAAAAGGAAATTCACAGGAAAACAGAGGGCAGGGAGGGCAATCATCAAATAGACTGGGGAAGTACAAATTAAATATATTTCTTTTCTGTACAATATTGTAGAGCCTTTAATATGGATTCTAACCTATCGAGATCATGCAAAAAAAATAGGATAAAGTATCCAAATGTACTTGACCACAGAATCCTCCTACCCCAGAGTATCTAATGAGACCAATAGTTTGCTGAATTCACACTAGTGAGAACCCATGTTAGAGATGAAAAGGAGTACCCATAAACATGTAACCATGAACTGTCTCCCTTCTGCCTGTGGGTGTGGGCTAGGTAACACGTCCAGAAGAATCCTGGTCAGTATCTCTGTGACTGGTGCCTTGGGTAGGAAACTAGGGACGTGGGGCAGAGGCAGTGCTTTAGTCTCGCCCTCAGCCATGAGTCATACTTGTAGAAGAAATAGGCACGTAGGGTGGACACAGAGCTGCTCTGTAGCCGATCTGAGAACAACAGTTCTGGACCATGGATTTCAATGCTGGAATGACAGGCCTCTGGCAAGGAATTGGGAGCTTGTCACATAAACCAAAAGGAGTATCTGCGGTCAGAAACTTGAAGACCAAGCAGGAGAGCTTTAAAATGAGATTTAAAGGGGATAAAGTAGAATGTTCAAATGAAACTCTAAAATCACAGCCCACGGAGGGGCGGCAGGTGTGAGCTAGAAATAAGAGGCCCGGTAGAAGAGGTGCCAAGCAGTTCTCCCAAAGAACTGGAGGGAAGAGCAGCCACAGTGGACACATTGCCAACTGCACAGAGAGGGAGCAAAGGGAACGGGTCGTGCTCATCGGGGGAGACAAGTGTGACCTCCGAGACAGCAGAGAGAGGGTGGGGTGAGCACACAGCCAGAACGCCGCACCAGGTGGGGGGACAAGTGCACATGATCACAGTCACTGAAATGGGTGTTAGGAATGTACACACAGTATAAGAAGTCACAAATGTCAGAGCAGAAGCAAAGCTGAGAGCATATGGATGAGATTTTCAAAAGGGTGAAGCAGAAAGGATTTTGCTGGCAGTGTATGCTACAGTCTTCTCAGGCGGAGCGAGGCTCCAGCGGATGCTTTCCCATTTAAGGTTTTTGAAACTGGCAGAGTAAGAAGATGAAATAGGGATGGGAAGAGGGTATTTATCCAGGCATCTGCCCATCTGATGAATTGTTGACTTGACTTGCAAATAATTTCATGACTGAAAAGGTAGAGGAAGCAAGGAGGGAACTATTTGATTAAACTGTATTTCATTCTGACCAGGAGGCATCCACCTGGTTGACAGAAGGTGCAGGAAACTCAGGAGGAAGTAACCAGATCATCTTGTTTTACCAGAGCAGAAAACAGAAAGACAATGCAGCCTTATGTCCTTCATTCCCCTTCCTACCTCTGCTCCTCCCCACTTTCCTCTGACACGTCCTGGCCCATCCTCATAAGAACTCCAGGCCAGACTTCAGGGTGGCCATCAGGGATTTTAGGGCAGAAGAGTTGCCCTGTTTTTTCCCCAGGAAGTTGAGGGAAGCAAAGATCCTCCAATCCAAATTTAGCAGGAAAGACATGCTACTTGTATTTCATGCTGAAACTCAGAATCCATGAGGCCACAAAGCCAGTTTTACACATAGCAGCGGAGTTCTTTTGCACCATTATTTGAGTGTATACTATGTGGCCCATGTATACATTCTCAGTTAATATTCCTAACAACCCCTGCAAGATAGGTAATACCATCCTAATTCAAAGATGAAGAAACTAAGAAACAGAGACTAAATGACTTGCCCAAGGCCACGGAGCAAGTAAGTGACTGACCTGTGGCTTGAACCCAAGCCTTTCTGGCTTCTAACCAAAACTTCTTCAGTTCCACCAACCTGTCTCCAAAACCAGACATTGGATAAGTAATAGGTTAATTGGCTTTTGTAGGTTAGCCTAGGAACCCAACGTCAACATAACATCATTTCTATGGGGAAATGTGCTCAGAGTGACAAACAAGTGGCTTAACCAAGGGAACTTTTGTAACCTGACCTATCATAACTCGGGCACTGCCTCATGCTCAGAAAAGCTGGTTGTGGGAGGAAGCGAGGAGATGCAGGCTCATTCAGCCCGTATCTCCTCAGACACCACGACACCTTTCCATTTGCCGAGGAACAACAGTCTCAACCACATCTACAAAATAACCACCATAGTGCTGCAGCAGAAAGTAGACGCGAGGAACACATGGGGAGAGTCTTCAGTTTGTAAAGTAGCTAGAGCAGTTTCAGCACACAGAGAACACTAGATAAGTGATTCTCAACAGCTGGGGGTGAGATGGGGCAGGAGGGAGTGGAGAGGGAGGGCGAAGCTCAGCTGTCTCTCAGGGCCCACCTGGGAATGATGATAAAGTGAGGGTGCATGCTCTGGGGTTTGCCCCCACTTGCTCAGACAGTCCCTAGTTTCTACCCTTATTTGATCAGGACCCAGGAAGGAGCCTTTCTCAGCAAGAGCTCCATTCCAGCCAAGTGGCCGGCCCCCTCTGGACATTCAGGACTGTCCTTGCCCATTTGGGGTGTGCCTGTCCCCACCGTCCTGGGCTGATGGGTGTGTGAATGCTGGTAGAGCATAGTTCAGAATCAAAAAGCTATGGGACAGCTAAGCAGTCACTGAGAACCTGAAAGATGTACATCTGCCTCTGCCCCTTCCCCTCCCGGAGCAGGGTTTCATTTTGTCCCAGTGTTTGACTTTGTTCTCTGAGAACTGTGAGAGCAAGCTTGTTCAGAGCCCTCTAGTCTCAGCCAAATGGGCCTGAAGGGGATTTTCGTTCCATGGATAAAACTTCAAAGGAAGAAAGGATTGCTAAAAGCAGCCAAACATTGAGATTTTTTTTTTCTTTTTTGGATGGGGGAAGGGAGCTATTTTCTCTTGGTTGGACAGATACTAACTGGAAAAACACTCCAGAGACTCAGGCCCTCAGGAGAGAAAAACCCTAGCTCTCACCAGCTGTCTTTCCTGAGGATCACCCCCAAAGTGGCAAGACCATGTGTTGGAATTCACATTGCTGTGGCAATTCTTGATTTGGGCTGTGGGGCTTTGGAGAGACCCACGGTCTCAGAGAGGCAGTGTCTGTGATAGCAGTGGATGGAGAGTCTCAGAGACACTCCCTGTTCTGGCTTGCGTGTGTGCCGACACGCACATGTGTGTCCCGGGTGCCACGTTGGGGGGAGGATCTGATTTCAGATTTTGGCAGGCTTTGTGCTGGAGTCCTGCCCTTAGGAGGAGATATTGTCAGGTGCCAGACAGAATTCGGAAAAGACTACCCATGAAGAATATGTCCATAGTTCACGGAAACAAACACAAACTATCTTGTGTGGAAGAAAAAGGTCTCTGTTTAGAGAGAATAGATTCTCTGGAGCCCAGACTTACCCTTGAAGGTGTGGAGAAGCTACTCTGGACATGGGGCAGTGGGTTTGGCCCTTTGTTACTTTGGAGCAAGAGTGGAAACCACAGACCAAAAGGGAGGCCCAGAACTCAGACTCTGTGACGAACAGTGCCAAGGGGTCCTGGGCAGCCAGAGCCAACCAACCTAGAGCTGGGATCATAGCCATGTCCATGGCCAGAGTAGTAGTTGTGAGTCAAGCCGGCCCACAGGCAAGAATGAGAATTGCACAGCTTTAGCTTTCGTGGCTCTGGTTGACTTTTCCATTTCTCTCAGATGCCTCAAGGGCATAGCAACAGGAGTTGGGGTTTGAACTCCAGCCAGTACATCATCAAGGACTGGTGTCAGTTTGCTAACCTGCACCACAAGAAGGCTATTATGGCTTAGAAGAAAGCCACCATCCAGAGCTGGTATGGAGGAGCAGTTCTATAGACACCCTCGTACTATCAAACAGTGCACAATTTTTATTTATTCCTCAACATCCCCCACCATGGGAGCCATACCGAATAAGATTTCTGTGAGCTATAAAGCTGTTCTAGGTAGTAATTCATTTTCCCATTTTTGTTGTTCAACAACATCCATTTGCCATTCAATCAGTGCCTCTGGTTACCAAGAGGTAATTGATCTCATTTCATTCCACATTAAATAAAAAAATTAACCCATTAGTTAATTAGCCTATGTAGTCTTTATTATGAGTAAATGCACAAATACTATTCCACATTAAGAAATGTTGACAGCAACTCATGGACTCCTTTCACACTTTGGGAGAGTCCTTGGAACCTGTGATCTCCTGGCTGGGAATCCCTGGGCCCCAAAGGCCTCTTAAGTGCAAATGACCGGCCATCTGTGATTTTACAGGTAATTTTTCACATGTGAAAATGACTTAAGTGTCTTAATAAGTTATTAAGAGGATTCCATATTTATACTATAAAATACATGCTTGGTGGGTTTCTCCCTCCTTTCTGTTCCTTATTGTTTTCTTTGGCCCCTTTTTGAGCTCTCCCCTCTTTTTGTTCCCCATGTTTCTGCCCACCCTCTTCTGATCTCTGGTCTTCAGTGCTCCCTTCCATTCACTGCCCTAGATTTTTCTGAGTGCCATGAACACCAGTCTTGTCCCCAGCATGAAAAAAAGCCAGGGAATACCTTGCCCCCTGAAGCTGGAATACACTGAGCCAAGACAAATCTGTTGGCAGGGACAGCGGGCACAAGAGTCACGCTCAGAGAACAAAAACAGCTATTTATAAAGTCTCCTTCCTGATTGCTGGGGCTCACTTTCCCTTGTACCAAAGGGCCACTGCCCCCTCTTGGAAAAGATTCTTCCATCCACAGCTTCATGTCTGAGGGCCACTGAGTGCCCATTCCACTGAGCAGTGAGAACAGGGGACAGCATGCAGGGTGGATTAGATGTGGTGACAAGCTTTCTGATGGGCTAGGGCAGCTGGTTGTGCGGGTGACACAGATGGCCTCTGCAGCACCTGTGAGGTGGCGGTCATGGGCCCCTTACAGGACTTGACATCCTGGCCTTAGAACCAAGCCCACCTGCTTTTTTTTCCTCTTTTTTAAACCTTTGATCTAAACTTTGGTTAACACAATTGCTAAACTCCAAAGGCACTTGGGATTCAAAAAATGTAAAATGTTAACAGATAAAATAACCTTGATATTATTACCAACAGTCATCATTCAATTATAATTCAGCTCGGGTTGCATTTGCCCTTTGTGTTGCTTTCATAGCTGCTTGGTTTTGCTAGATCGTTATTTACCGTAATAACCTAACACTAGTCTAACTATCTTCACTACTAGTAGCAATAACACCACCAATAACCCAGAAAACCCTCTAGAGTAATAAGTGAGATCATTTGTTTTGTTTTTTAATTAAGACGAACATTATGAAAATTTATAATTAATGTAGGCTAGGTGTAGTTTTCCCTGGATGTGTAGTTTGGGGCCTATACAGTGTTCTTTTAAAAAGTTGAATTATTTGCCAACTCTAATAATCAGGAGATTTTACATATTTTTTTCTCTTTAAAAAATGGCAGCTCTGGAATAATTGGGCATCACACTCCTTCATGGGTGCAGTTGAGGAACACATGGGCCCTCCCTCCCTATCCTATATTGTGTTATCTCAAGTTGCTGTGTTATCTCAGGAAGCCTGGAGAAACCTTAGAAATCAGCTGTTCAGAGTATTTCTTTATAGGATGAGTAAATTGAGACCAGGAGGCCCCAACCAACTCTGGTGTTGTCACACCTTAGTGTGAATGAGAACTGGGGCTGGATGGCGGGCCTGCTGGCCCAGCATGGCCTCCACCACATCAGCACAACACAGAACCCATCCTGTGGGTAGCATCTGTTTCACGGGGCTGACACAGGCCTAACTGACTGAATCGTGACCAACTCAAGGAACCTGATTATCAAAGCCCAAACCACAAAGAGGAATACCTTCACTTCAAGGGCTCCTATTTCTAGAAATAGCTGTAGTGTCCTCTTTGTAGCCTTCTAAACCCAAAGAAATGTTTTCATGTTTTGATGACTTCAAAAGTCTGTTGCCCTGAAAACTTCTTGGATTACCAGAAAAGGGCCACCAGAAGCTTGTTGCCTTTGCAGGTGAAAATGCCCAGCAGCCAGCTTGATCTTACTCGTGGCCATCCTTGGAAACAAGGTCTCCTAGGCTGCCAGGGGGATGACTGAATCCAGCCCTAAATTGCTAACAAATATAAAAGAACATTTTTAATTAGTCTCATTTCTCTCATCTGTCAAATGAAAAGATTCAACTAACTAGTGTGGAATCGATGTTATTTTCTTATAAAGCAGGGGAAATTAAGAAAACCCAGAAATAGAGCGAACCCACGGTGTCACTGCTGCTGTTCCCCACTCCTACATGTGACTGAGAGTCCCTTAGAGCCCAGGTGGGAGCCTTCTGCTTCAGGTTCACCTGGATATTTTAGAGCCTGACAGTGAACCTAGGAGTTTCGGGGACCTGGAAACCAGCCTCAGGACAACTGGTTAGGGATTAGTCATCTCCAGCTGAAAGGTGATTATGAGAAGGAAAGAAATGGTGGGCCAAAAAAAACTCAGGAAGACAGATGCGGAAAAAGCATTCCAGAAGTCATTAAAACATTGTTAGTTTTATTTTCTTCAAAAAATATTGGCTGCCTGGGATAGACCCCCACACTACTGCTTCCACTCCTGCAGCCGCTGGGGAATGAGTCTCCAGTGATTGTGTCTCCTAGCAACAAGAAGAACAGTTAATGAGCACTTACCATGCATGAAACACTTGCTCGGTGCTTTGCATTTGCCACATGAGCTTTACAACTTTGTTGGCCAGAGAATAATATTCCCATTTTGTAGAAGAAGAAACGAAGGTTCAAAGAACTTAAAGGATATGACTATCCAGTGAGTGGCAGAGCTGGTCACGACCCCTCGCTGCTCAGATTCCAAATGCCATGTCCTTGTGCAAGTGAAGGGGAAACAGACCCAAACCAGCGCCACATGCAGCACCAGACCTCCAGCAAGGGCTAAGAGGACAGTGGCTGGGGAGACATCTTCAAAAGCGAAGAAGGGACACTGGCATCCAGGTTCTCTGGCTGGCAGGGAGATGGGGTGTGGGAGGAACTGGGGGGCTGCATTTCCCCCCTCAAATCGTGGGGTATCACATGCCTGTAGGCTTTTACCAAAGGCTTTGGAAAGGCACAAGCGCTGGAGCTGGTAAAGAGAAAGGAAGAAAGGCAAGATGAGACAAACGGGAATTCACTTCAGCCTGTGAATTTCCTTGTTTTCAGCAACAGTACCTACTCATAGGGCTCTTCTGAGAACGGGGAGAGATAATATATGTAAAATGTTTAGCAGACTACAAAACCAAAAGGCCAAATTCTCCCTGACAAGAGGCTTTCTCTACTTCCAGATCGACAAACAAGCTGTCAGCACCCCCTGCTTTACAGATCTGCTCTGACAGTGTAGACAGAACAGTGTAGAAGAATCCAGATTACTGCTCCCTGGTGTCTTGGTATGCAATGACAGTAGGCCGGGAGTTTGGTTTCCTTCCTAATCTCCTAGCAGCTGAGAAAGGGGGCAGCTAGTAACCCACTGGGAACCCGCCTCAGATAAGCCTGCCAGTGAATTCCTTGGCAACAACACCCCAACATACACAAAGAAAAGTTCTGCCTTATCTTCTCTTATATCACTTGGCCTAAAGCCAACCTCCACTTCAGGGCCCACCATTAATAGCCAACCTTAGCCATGCAGTGTTCTGGAAGCCACCTTACCTGATCAGCCTTTATCCCAATAGGAGTCTCTTTTCTTCTCTGCCCCTACCCCCATGACCCTTTGTATTTTCAACCATTTTGGTGGCTAGAATAGAGGCAACCAAATAATCTCCCTTTATATCATTTCAGATAAAGGCTAGTAGCTATTTTTCTCAGTAACCAGATAAATGACCTTCATTAGGAAGAAGGTACTTTGATTATTGACAAATCATCAGTAGCATTCAATCAATGAACTTTGAATGTGTATAGGAGATGTGGGCCTTCTATAGACCAAGATTGGTTCTAGATGATTTTACGTGTCTCATTTAATGTTTTTAACACTGTGTTAAGCTTTAGCCCATTTTATGGGTAAAGAGGCTCAGAAAAGTAAAAAAATTTGCTCAAAGTTACACGACCCATAAAGGGCAGAGTCAGAATTTGAACACAGGGATCCTTGATTCCATTCTGGGGTCTTTACATTAGACTACACTGCACTCTGTTTTAATGACTAGCTGAAAATGGCCCATGTTGAACCTGCAGTGGGAGGTGCCTGAAGAGCAATTTAGGTTTGTCTCTCAGTTCTCAGTTTTCTCTGTTCCACTCTGTGCTTGGGCTGGTTCAAGGGCACACTGCTTCTGCCCATTTCTCAGAGGAGGAAAGGTACAGAGTGTCCTGGGAGCATATGGCTTTGCCAAGGGTCAATTCTGGTCTTCCTGACTCTCTCAGGCTGTATAAATTCAAGACCAGGAGGTTTCTGTGGCAAATGCAATTGAAACTCCTCTAGAACTCCCCTGGACCTGTGAGGGCCTGGCACTCTTCATCAGACAGCATTTCCTAGGGTGTGATGCAACCACTAACACCCCAGTCCCCAAGTGCATTTATTTAACAACCTGGTGAAGGAGAACCACAGCAGTCTAGTAAGTATAATAGGAGCACACACCACCACACCACACAATACTCAAAAGCATGCTAAGACCATCTTGCAGGGTAGCAAAGCACAGCTCTGGGGTCAGACAGTCTGGGTTGGGTGACCCCTCTGCACTTACTTGCTTCGCTACCATAGACAAGTTACTTACCTCCCAAGTCTCAGTTTCCTTATTTGTAGCAATAGTACCTACCTCATAAGGTTCTGAGAATCGGAAGAGATAGTATATGTAAAATGTTCAGCAGAGTGCAAAACCAAAGAGCCATGGTAATAGAATGCATTCACTTCTAACTAAAACTTGCTTGAGTTAAAACAGGAGAAATAAAAGCTCTTAGCTTTTGAACAGCTAGTCTCCTGTGGGTCAGAGGTCAAATGCTAGTATCTTGGTGAAGATATTAAAAGTATGTCAGCTCTGTGAGGATAGAGATTCTATCTTTCTTATTCATCATGTATCTCTAGGCCTTATACAGTGCCTAGCTCAGGGTAGGGCTCAATAGATGTGGATGGATGGATGGATGGATGGATGGATGGATGGATGGATGGATGGATGGATGGGAGGATGGACAGGTTGATGTATATATGAATGAATGAGCCAAAATCTAAAAGTGCTTCCTTTCAATTACAAAGAGGGCTGCCACTGGAGAATTGATCTCCTATGCCCCTCTCTCAGTGACTGGCACTTGCCGTGTATCATGCTATATAAGACAAAAAGTTGGGTTTGCCACTTAGTCTACTCTTTCTCACTTACTCCTTACAACCAACCAGTGCTGTGAATTCCACCTCCTAAATTTTAGCTTGTGAATTTATTATCTTCCCCTGAACTCTATTGTCACTACTTTTATTCAGGCCCTTCCCTATTCTCTCCTGGATTTCTATACCACCTCCAAACTATTCTCCAGTCCTCCAGTCTGTACCCACCCCCTTCCAATCCACTCTCCACACTTGGGACAGAGTGATCTTCAAAAAGCACAAGTCTGACCAGGTCACTACTGCCACCACTCTCACTACCACCAACACCCCCACTTAAGGGTGACCCATGACATACTATAGACTTTATGATAAAGCTCAAACACCAAAGCATGGCATCCCCAGCCTTTATAATCTTGCTCCTGTTTGCCTCTCCAGCCTTACTGGCCCACATCTCCCTACCCCTACCTTGAATTCCAGGTCCTCTGCAGCAGGTTTATGCTCTTTCTTGCCTTGTGCCATTGCCTGGACTTCTGCCTGGAATGCTCTTCCTTCACCTTCTCTGTTCCCTTCCACATCTTTCAGAACTCATCCTGGCATTGCCTGCCTAGGATCCTTTCTCTAACTGCCATTGGCCTCACTAAGAATTGGATGTCCACTCCTCCTAGGTGCTCCTAGCTCTTAGTGCTTAGCTCACAACACTATGGTCTGTTTCCTTGTTTCCTTGTCTGCCCTTTCCAAGTGCCTGGCTCATGGAGTGATTTGTTTTGTTGTTCATTGTATCTAGTAGACCCTCATCTAGTCCTGCACAATGAATGTTTCTTGAATTTATAAATACTTTCTCAGAAGCCTACGTAGTCTCAATCAACATCTTTGGACAATCGCGTGACCAGTCAAGATAATAAATCAACGATTAGGGTGTGGTCTATGACTCTGTAAAAATCTATTAGATTAGACATGTGGGGAACATATGTTTTCAATCAAAAGTGAAGACACATGATCTGACAAATACCATCACATAATCTTCTGTCCCAGAAAAAATTGGATGTATAATGCACTCGGCTACCCAACATGATCTGCCATTGCTGCCTTACTATGTTATCCAAATATGCCAATTCAAGACATTAAAATAATAGCTAATAAGTAGTGAACATTCTTGTTAAGCTTACTATGCAGCAAGCATTTTGTGAAGTTGCAATAATCTCATCTAATCTTCTCAACTACGCTTTGAAGCAGATCTTTTTATTATCTCCATTTTACAGATGAGGAAACTGAGGTTTAAAAACTTGCCAAAGGTCACTCAGCCAGCAATGGACATCTAAGCAGTGATGGACAAGTAGTCTGTTTGATCCTTTCAGTCTTTCTTCAATACTGACCTAACCATGACCTCTTAACCTTATTAGATCATCAGAAGAGCCACTTGTGGACAAAAATAGCTTGTGGCTTCCTGAAATTTTTATTAAAACTCTAAATCTCCTGGCAATAACTTTCAAAAGTCATGATTCAGACCTGCAGTGATATTTGAAAATGGAATCACAAAGCAGGTCTCCTGGCTACAGAGATGCTCTCGCTGCTGGAGAGGAATGCGCAACCTTGACATTTATGACAATCGGTGTTTTTCCTGTCATTGGGTCTATTGCCATCATTTTCTATTGAAAGGCACTGACCCTCATTCTCTCCTCCCTGAGAAATCCTCTTCTAGGTTTAATCAGTCTGTCTTCTTCCTTAGTTGTCATTTCATTGGGATCTAGAGCAGTGTTTCTCAAAGTCCTGACAACTGACTACCTGCATAATGATCACGTGGGCACTCATAAAAATGCACATTCCTGGGCCCCATCCCACAACTGTCACATAGAATCTCTGCAGAGTGGAGCCCAGGAAGCAGCATTTTATTCACATTCCTCAGGTAATTCTCATGAATACTAATGTTTCAGAGCCACAAATGTAGTCTCCAGGCGCTCACAAGTTCAAGTGAGGTCCCTGGACCAGGATCAGCAACTTGTTAAAAAAAAACAAGGAATTTTTAGGCCCAAATCCTCAACTACTGAATCTGAACTTGCATTTCAATGAAATTCCCAATTCACACATATTCACATTACTGTGCATGCAGAGAAACCATGATCTAGAACAGTGTTTCCCAACATTTTTTCACATCATGGTATGCATAGAAAACAAAAGCATTTGTTTGGCATACAGATGAGAATGCCCGCTGTGACGCCTGCCCCAGACCCCAGCCCGACCACCCTGAGGCCTGAGATTGACATCTCAGGCATACTGATGATGCAGCTCACTGGGTGAGAAGCACTGGTCTACTTAAAGTGCACCCAGTTCTTCTTTCTTCACGAGGCAGAGCTCCCTAAATCTTGCTTATTCTTACTTCCCTCATGATTGATCATTACTTTTCATGCAAGCTAAGAGTCAGATAGGCTACTTCCAATCTTAGAAGTACAGTCTCATCTTCAAGTTCTAGGTGGACTCTTTGAGAAGTGCAGAGAAAAAAGTTGTGTCTGCTATTGTGAAGCGTCATCTGCTACGGCCTAAGGAATACCAGAAAGAAATAAGAGCCATCTTGCCTCTGATGAATGCTCCTTTCCTCTTAGTTCACAAATCTAAACATGGAGGATCAGCAACACTCAAGGCAGCTTCCCCTCCACTGAAGAATGTGACAAGAAGAATGTGATTTTTTAAAATCCTTCCTTAGCAAAATCTGCCAGCTTATCAACTGGACAGGTGTCCCTTCTCTTAGCCAGCTCCTGATAGTGGGACAACAGTTGGGATGGAGGAATGGAATACCTTCAGAAACACTTCCTGGTGAGACCATCTGATCAAGACAACCAAGTGTCCGGGACACACTGTCTGACTTTGCAAAGCCCCCAGCTACATGGGACCCCACTGTTTTTCCCCACTAAGGAAAATGTTGAAAAATGTAAAGCTCAAAATGGTGAGAACTCTTACTTGGAAGCAAATATGACAAGGTCTACCCCTAAATCAAAGATAGTCATGGCCTAAGCAAATACAATTGAGGAAGAAGTGGGAGAAACAATTGCTACAAAACGACTCATTTTTTTTTCTTCTCTTTCCACCTTGCCTGTAAATCTGTGTCTAATTCTCTGCACTTTGCTTCCCCTACTCAGAGCATAGACAAAGTAGCACATGTTTTGGCTGGTTTATCTGGAGCTATCCCTCCACTGTCCTGAGACTGTACATCCCTCAAGTCTCAAAAGGCTGTATGATCTTCCCTTTATACCCCAACTATACCCAAAAGAGGACTCTGCCTGAAGTCCCTCTGCATTAGTAGTGGAAAGGACAGTGACCAGAGCCTACTGCTACTTGCCACCACTGGTTGATTCTCATGGAACTCTTCCCTTGGTCCAGATACAGAGGCAAACAGGCCTTTCTCCTACTCTGATCAGGAAGTTCAGAGACCAATTGGCAGTTCACCCAGAGTAGCCATGCTGCCTAAGGAATGAATGAGTTTTTCCTCTAAGTTAGTAGCAAGAACAGTTGGTAAAAAATTTCTTTCCCTGATCATCTATCTAATTAACAAGTGCTGAAAACAGAAGCTTGGGGAATGCGGGCCTCCCAGCCCCAGTGATATAGCTGTTTTACATGACATTTCAAATACAGAATATTGAGCCATGTCTCTGCTTCATGGTCCAGGATGAAGAACAAGCTGTGGTACTTTGAATTTGGCACCTCGGAGACCTTTGCAGCCACCTGCAAGAAACTCCACGACCACATAGAGTTGGAGGTAAGTTCCCAAGTGGGGGGAAGGCTTCCTGGACCCTGGTTCTGCTCAACTGTCATACCCATCCTCAGGACATGTCCCCTTGGGTCCTTAATTGGGGATCCAGAGTGTAGTCCACATGTTGTACCTCCATCTTCTGCAGCCTCACTCAGAGGCGGCTCCACTTGCTGCACCGGCCTTTCTTGGCCTGTCCAGGGAGTCCTTGGGGCTCTGAGACGCAGTGACCCAAAGAACCACAATCCATTCCTGCCTTCAGCCCTCTTCCCACTGTGGCCTTGCAATTCCCTCTTTTCAGAGAGGCAAAGACAGCTGCAGCGAGCACAGGGAGAAGACCTGCTGCTGGGGTACAGGCACTGGCCCAAGCCCAATAAAAGTCTGAGGACTGGTGACCACAGGGCAGCAGAGGTGAGAGGGACTTAAGGCCAAAGGAGACCAGACATCCCCCAGCTCACCTGCCTCAGCTTTCAAAGCTGTTCCAAGTAGCCAACTTATAGGTGCCCTGTGTTAGCTTTTCAGGGGTGCAACCTGTGTGGTCGCCCAGAAGGGCCCTCCACTGAATGCTCTTCTGTCACCGACTTGAAATTCCTGATAATATTTTAACAAAAGACCCTGCATTTTCATTTTGAACTGGGCCCTTCAAACTATGTAGCTGATCCTGTTGGTGCACTCGTGATTTACTGACTTCTTCCGGCACTTGTAGCAGCCTGCCTGCCTCAGACGGTTTGCCCGTCGGCTTCCCTTCCCGGGTTGATAAGCTGCCCACTCCCACCCACTCACCCCACTTCTGCTGGATTGCTCTGGTGAAGTCCTCTCACTGCTCAGACAAGGTCTCCTTGGTCTCGGGCCACCTAAAAGCCCAAACTTCTATGCACACCAGCTCAGTGTCTGGTCTGCAGGACCTCAGGCCCATTGGCTCCCTTACCCATAGTTCTCAGCTCCCAATCCCACCTTTCCATGGGATTCAGGCCTGTCTTCAGCCAGGATGGGCTCCTCCTGGCCCACTGGCTTTGTCCCTAAGCCTGCATTAGCGGGCAATTGGGCCTGGGCATCCCTATAAGGAGGAGAATTTGGCCTGAAGCAGTGTGGGAAAGCCCCACCACTTCCAGCCGGAAGGGAGTCTGCACTCACAGGGAGTGTTCACAAACAAAACACAAAGCCAGAGATTCTGGGCTTGCATTTGACTCATCTGTCTGCCTCTCCCCTTTGGCTGGTTGCTGGGTTACCAACCCCAGGGTGGGAGGAGCCAATCCCACTAATCCCCTGAACTTTTGGCCAGCTCAGTTAGAGGGCAGAGAGGCCCAAGAGCTGGGGTTCTGTCCCCAGGTGGTACCACCTACACCTGGAGAGACGAAGGAGCCAGCCATCCTCTGCTGATACATAAATCCATTGCCTGGAAGCTGCAGCGAAGGAGGAGAGTGCTGAAGGTGTGGCTACCAGACTGTGCATTTTTCCTATTGGCATGACCATCTAGTGGGCTCTCTTTAAATATACCCTAAGTGAAGGACAGCCCTGGCCTAGCCACTGCCAGCTGCAGGCACACAGTGACTGCCTGTTCTCCTTGCAGCTGGCCTTGAAACTGTGCCCAGAACAGAGAAGCTCTGTCCCCCTGCCTCTGTGGCCTGCCCTTCGGAATCCCGGACTCCTATTCCTGCCTCCATTCCAGCCTTACCTGTGGACGCCTCTAGGTCCAAGACACAAGGGCTCTTTCTCAAGTGCACAGCAGGCTGGTAGTTTGGCTGCTAAAGATGCTGGTGGCCTCTGGTGGCTGGGATGGTGGATTTTAGGGACACTTCCTGTTTTCCTTATCTCCTCATAATGAGTCTTTTAAGTATTTATTCATGAGGCTAAGGGGTGGGGTGTCATATGACAGGGCGTTCTTGATAGTCAGCAAGATTGGAGCCATGGTTATTGCATCTAGAGAGCAGTAAGTGGATGGTCCTGTGCCTTTCGATCCAGAGGGGACAGAGAGACAGAGGAGGGCGAGGCATGTGAGCGACGGGTGTGAGGAGGCTACAGAGCACCGCAGGTAGATGTGAGAGCACAGGGGCCTCAGGAAGAGCAGGAGGAGAAGCTATGTTAAGCAACCTTCTACATGTAGCCACTGCACACAACAACTCAGGCCTGTGAGACCAGCACACCCATCAGCTCACGGCCAGCTATCCCGAGAATAACCCTAGACTGGTATTTATACTACATGCCACCACTGCAGAGCCCTACCCCTACCGCAGCCTTTATTCCAGTCACACAGCAACCCTGTGAGCTAGGCAGGCCAGGTGTTATTGTCCCCCTTTCATGGAAAAACAAGCAGAGGCACAGAGGTTTTAAAGGGTAAACAGAAGGGAGAGACAAATAAAAGTCGCATGCTTTGACTGCCCACAATCATGTGTCCTCATTTGGCACAATAACCCAATGAAGCAAGTACTACCACATTTCTTTAAATGAAGAAACCGAGGCTCAGCTACATTAAGCAACTCGACCAAAATTTCATTGCTAAAAACTGGTAAGAGAGAAGATTCTAGATCTCCTGGTGTGAGTTTAGCTTACAAGCCAGTAAACTGTTTTATCTAACAAGCGCTAGACTCAGTGAATTCCTCAGCACGATGCCATTTCTTCTTTATCGAATGTGGGACCATTCAGTTCCCTCTCAGCGGAGGCAGCTGGGGAGGTCTCTGAGAAATGCTTTGGGAACAGAAGACACAGTCCTCTGGCTCATTTGAGGAAGGAATGAGTTTAGGCTGGGGGGTAGGTGAGAGAGTGAGAGAGGAAAAGTGCCTCCAAGTTTACAAAGGATTTTCCTACATAACATCTCATTTTATTTTGACCCACAACATGTAGGGTCACTTTATGGGTGAGGAAACTGAGGCTGAGAGGTTTAGCAACTTGAGAAAGGGCACAAAGGTAAAGGGTTCAAGGGGAAGATAGGAAAGTCTAGATTCTGTGTGTGTGTGTGTGTGTGTGTGTGTCTGTGTGTGTGTGTGTGTGTGTCGCTGATAAAAGTTGGATGGTAAAAGTTGGAGCTGCAATGAGATTATGGAGGGAGGGTCTCCATTAAAAGCCTCTCACGTGGAATTCAACCTGTTCCTCGGAGGCCAGGGGCTTGTTGAGAAAGTCTAGGAGACTCAGTCTTCTCTGAAATTAAGCTTACAGCCCAAGTGACAGACACATAAGAGGGAATACAGTACTCACTTAACAAGTGCTAAGGAGATTCGATCCGGGATCCTGGGGAGCCACATAAGCCAGATCACTCACGACAGAGGAGAAGGAGACTCTAGATCTATTGCTCGCATGCAGACACTAGGCCAGGGCTGGCACAGTGAAAGGGGCCTGGCCTGGTCACACAAGACCTGGGAGTTAGACTTGTTCTGCAATTAGGTGAAGTAACTTGCTAAATGGTGTGTCTTGGCCTCAGTAGTCTCGTTTATAAAATGGAGCAAAAAGGGGATAGCCTACTTCCCAAGGCCATACTTCAGATTAAAGTTTTTAGGGTTTTGTTGTTTGTTGGTGTTTTTTTTTAAGTTACTGGCAATAGTGCTAAGTGCCTCATAGAATCTGCAAAGCAGCCCCAAGTGGCAGGTGTCAAAATCACCTTTTCAGAGAAGCGGATACTAGCTGAGAGAAGGCAAGAAGGTCACCTGAAGTCTAAAGCCTATGAGTGGTCAGGTCAGGCTTCAAATACAGATTTGACCAAAACCAGGGAGTTTCAGGGCAGTCCTGGCACTTTAGCCTGGAGCAGAGATTCTCAACCAGGTATGGGGCATATCTGATCTGCTTTTATTCACATACTTTTATTTAGTTTAACATTTCAGATAACATTAAAACCAGGCATGAGATTTTTACAGTTATCAAAAAGAGAGCATAGCCCTGACCAGTGTGGCTCAGTGGTCAGAATGTCATCCCGGGCACCAAAGGGTTGCGGTTCAAATCCCTGTCAAGGGCTGCAGGTTCAATCCCCGGCCCCGGTCTGGCTGGGCAATCAATTGATGTGTCTCTCTCACATCACTGTTTCTCTCTCCCCGCCCCCCCTTCCTTCCACTCTCTCTAAAAATGAATGGAAAAAATATACTCAGGTGAGGATTAACAAAACAAAAAGAGAGAGAGCACATAAAAAAATATTGTAAATGCTCACCCTAAATGCTTCCTTCACAGGAACACACAGGAAGGCCTGTGAAAACTAGTCTGTTCCTGGGAAATGGGTGCTCAGTAAATTGTGGTTGACCCTAATTAAGAAGCCAGCATGTCACCCATATGACTCTCATCACACCTGGTTTAAGGCAGTCTTTCGGGGTCTCTCAGAGTCTCTGGCTTCTCTTCCCTTCCAAAGCTGTCCTTGATGTTCATTTTAATCTGATTTCACCTGAATAAACACGTGGGGGATGGGGCAAGGGAGGGACACAGTGAGTCACCTCCGCACCCCAGGCCCAGAATAGCCTTGCAAAAGTTTTTGATGTGATCATAGTTAGGTGGAGCAAACTAGGCAGGCTTCGACTCGAGCACTTCTTTTACATGCTGTGGAAATTTTTCATTTTACTGGCTAAAAATAAGGACTTCCAAAATTCCTTGATATTTCATCTACTTTAAAACAATGTTCACAAGAGAAGGCGAGCCAGCTCCAGTAATATGAACCGCTGCATGGGGAAAAGTGAGTCCAAATTTGGAAGCTGCTCAAAAATAATCTGTTATCCAGTATATTTTGGAAATCTCTGCACATCAGTTCCCCTGCCTCTTTCAATTGAGGATTTTTTTAAAAACCTACTACAAAGTCTTGAGAACAGTTATGTCAAATGCTCCTGTTTCCCCCTCACTTGGAATTGATATTTGTCAATATTTTTTTATTCCTTTCAAATATATTTTAACCAAAGAAATAAAATACTACAGGTAGAACTGAGTTTCCCCCATCCTTTTCGGTCTGTGACTTGCCTCTTCCACACGCCATTACGTTGCTGAGATGTCTCCATGTCAATGTTGATAGAGCTAGCTTGTACTTTTAGCTGCTCTGCAGCGCTCCGTGAAGGCCCCACCATAACAGGGAGGAGCAGTAATGGGAACTCAGACACCACCAGTGGGAGCGTAAGTGAGAGGCCACTTTGTTTGGCAGTCTATGCTGAATTGGAAATGATGCTGTGGATCGTATGACCCAGCAGGTTCTTCACAACCTAGACCTAGAAAATCTGCTGCACATGGGCTCACAAGAGGATGAGCGTGGAGGAACTGTGTGGCACGTATTTATTACAATAAAATGCAGCCAACCCAAGTAACTGTGTTATTCTAACACTTTAAAAAGACAGTGTGAGTGAAAGCCCTAAATGCCACTGAATTATAACTTTAAAGTGGTTAATGTTGTGTTATATGAATTTCATCTCAATTTTTTAAAAATTAATTTTACCAAAGGGAGTACGCTGGGCACAGTCCTCGGGATATTTAACCCATATCGTGATATGGGCCCTGTCTATGAGAATCATAAATTCTAAAATTAACATTTAGCATAGCCGTGTACATGTAAAGAAGCCAAATGAATAATGAATCTGATTACTCTCAAGCTGGGCAGATACTTTTAGCTATTCCAGTCCAACCAAGTGCCATTGCTTCTCAAAAGAGAGAAATCAAAGACTTTACAGGATAAGTAGCTTGACCAAGTTCACCCAGCCAGTTAGTGGCAGAAGAGAACCCATGGCTCTCCAGCTCCAACTGGGGCATTCTCTAATTCTGCCTTGGTATTCACCTGCAATATTGCACACTTTTACGTTAGAGGGGAAGAGATCTTCAAGCACCTTGGCCTCTTCTAGCATCATCGAAACCTTCTCAGCTTAGGCAGGCAGGGCCTTTCAGAGCTTGGAGTAATGAAGGTGGGAACTGGCTCAGCACATCAGCCCGTCAGCCCAGCCACAGTGATCCCAAAGGAGATAAAATGAAAACACGTTCGCGGGGAAGGGAAAGCTGAGAAGAGCATTGGAAGGGATTCTGAGTTCTTGGAAAATGAAAGGTGGCAACCTGATTATGCATCAAACCCTAGAGTCAAAAGGAAGGCTGGAATGGGCCTTGGAGAGATAGCCTGCTTCTGGTCTCTCCCCTTCCTCACTCGAGTCCAGTGGCTCCATCATTCCAGCATCATCTTCATTGTGAGACCACCCAAGGCAGCTCTTACACTTCAGATTTCTTCTTCTTGCTCATCCTACAGTTCTCTCTGCTCCAGATGCGCCTGCCTCAGTTTCTTCCTGCTACCTCTTATTATGTCCATTACAGTCTTTTCCTGATTATAAAAGTAATCCAAACTCATGGTAGAACATTTTAAACTACAGACCGGCAAAAAAGAAGAGTAATCCACAATCTCACCGTCAGGGATCAGCACGGTTACGATGTTGGCCTTGCTTCAATCCTGTGATAATATTAGCCTTTCTTTCTCTAAAATCAGGCCTCTGGAGGACCTCTCTGACTCTTTGACTTCCTAAATCCTTACCCATTTCTAAACAGAGCCTCGTTCTCCCTGTCTCTCCACCTCTTTTAGCCACGCACTGACCACAAGTTTCCTTCACTGATCCTTAGGCTTCAAGCCTCCTAAAGAGAAATTGTTCCTGTCAGTCTTCTCTTATAAAATTTCATTGTTGGCTTGCAGTTTCTCACACAACTTTTTCTCTCTCTTAAACCACCCCCGTTTTTATTTCCTTCAGATGTGTGCCCCATGTTTCACTTCAAGCCTCCATTCATCCACGTGCTTTTATTTTCTTGTTCTTTTTCATTTCCTTTGTTCTTCATGAATTGCTTTGATTTTCTTTGTCTTTGGATTCCTGGCTATCCATATTTTGTGTCTTCCAAGGACTTTGGAATAACTTTTAAGGATGAATTCTCATGCCTAGATTTCACAAAGCAGTGGAGGGATATGCAGCCCAGTGGATAGACGAGGCCCAAGGAGGTCTCGGAAAATCTCAGAAAACTGAGGTTGGGGTCATATGACTCAGTGTGTTGGATTAGAAGGCACCCCCACAAAAGGTTCCTGGAAGATCTCCAGGCTAACCTCTGCCTCAGTGAGTTTAGCTTTTTTACTGCCAAGGTCCCTTAGTGAAAGAATAACTTTCCTCAAGCAAATGCATCTTTTAAGTAATAATGAACTCTGAGGGCTGTCAATGGCAAATATATGACTTCTCTTAAACTTTTTAAAATATTGAAAATAATTCATATCTTCATTTCCACACTCAGGAAATTCAGGGATCTCAGGGAAAAGAAGTATTTTAACCTTTTTCTGCTTCTACAACAGAAACAAACAGAGAATATTATATACAATATGTCTTATTGGCTATAGTAGATAAGTCTTTGTTTGGCCACGTTGGTCAGTGTAGTCATAAACTTGCTGATCCTAGTCTTCTATGGAAGACAAATTAAGAAGGTAGAAGAATTGACTATTTTAGGAAGGGCACATAATCTAACAAGGGATCAGATAACCACCACTGTGCACACATACATAGTATATCTCAAGACCTTAGATCAACAAATTAATAACAACAGCAGCCACTTACGGAACACTGACCTTGCGACACATTCTGCCTTGGCTATTGCATACATCGCCTTGTTTAATCTTCATAATAGCTCTGCATGGTGTGTATTATTCTCATTCTTTACATTGAGTTCCTGAAAGATCAGTAAATACTCCAAGTTCAGGTGAATTTCAAGCCCATGCACCCATAATTCCACAGGCCTCCCTGTAGGAGATGGGCTCCGCACTACGCTTTTGCCGTCCACCTACTGCAGGTGTCTATCGAGCTGGTCTTGGGGTTCCCACTGGGACGTGGCATATCTAGTAGGCAGTCAGCTGTCTGAAGCAAGGGCTCTATCTTTTTCATTCTGAATCCCCAGGCCCAGAACAATGCCTGAAATGAGGTAATGGCTCTATATTGATTGTAAAATTGAATTAGAGTGTGAAAAATCTCATCATTAATGTGAACACTAATGGAAATTACCACTTGACCAGCTTCAAGTGAGACCTTTTTGTTGGAAGCCACCAAAATAAAAGGAACCCACCTTGTTGCATTTGTAACACAAAGGGGGAGATGGCTGAGCCTGCAGCCTGGCACTCAGACCTCCCACGTCCATCTCAGAGCTGTTGCTGGGACCTCTGAAAGTAACAGAGGGTGTGGGACAACTGTGAACCGGGGACAGGAAATGCCAGAGTTCTCCCACCTCTTTCCCACCAAAGAGAGTTAAGACAGTGAGTGGGCAGAGCCCATATGGCACCAAGGGTGCCAGGCGGCTAAGGGGTCAGAAGTGACCCAGAAAGGCAGAAGAAAAGGGTCTCATTCTGAACCCTCTCTCATGGCCCAAAAGCCTACCTGCCTCTGAGCCCTGCCAGTCCCTGTAGCCATCAGCCCTGCTCTATCTGCAGGAAAATCTGACCCCTCAGAGAGCCCTATCCACCCCAAGTTAGCCTGAGCTCCCCAGACAGCCCAAAAGGCCTGTTCATCTGCATCCAGAGCAAGAATGCCTCAACACACCAGGTTGCCTTAACTTGGGGAGGGTGGAGCAGCGGATAGGAAATGGCTTTGCCCTCTGTCCAACTCTGAGGCAACCTACCACCATGAGCTCTCAGAGACAGCAGTGTTGTTTTGGAAACTGGCACCCAGTGCAGGTTTGCTCCTGGAAATGAATTTGGTTCTCCCCAGCTGCAATGTTCTACTTCCAGCCTCCCTGCCAACACCCCCTTCCAGCTGCCCCTCTCAAAGGCACCATTGTGCCCGCCTGGCACAGCAACAGAGGAGGGCTGAAGAGGAAGAAAACATTTTCTGCCCATGGGATGTTCTTAAGCAGGTTGTGTGTACATGGCTTCAATGCTGCATTCCTTGAACCCACACAAACCCGCCAAAACTCCATCATCCCTGTCACAGATGGCAGCCACCTTCCAGTCTCGCCCAACACAGCTCGCTGTCAGAGAACGCGGAGCACGCAGCTGGGTGGGCAAGGCTGGTGGAAAGGGGGAAGGGGGTCAGATGACATTTTTTCAGAGCAGCACTCCAGCTTGCCAAAGCCAGGCTGAACATAGATGCTGAATCCCTGATCTGGAAGGGGGTTGAGTCCCACTTACCACTCAGTAAATTCATTCTGGCACAGTCTGCTAAGTGCACATCCAGCCTCCTCCTGAATACTCCAAGGATAGGCAACTCCCTACTTTCCCAGATGCCTGGTCCATTTCTGGACAGCTCAGACTTTTAGAAAGTTCTTCCCGATGTTGAACTGGGATGTGTGTCCCATTCATCGCCATATCCTTCCCTTGTCAGGACTTAAAACAGGTGCACAATAAGTGTCTGTGGGATACATCACAGAATTCCCCATCCATTGGGCCTATTTCTACCCGGCATACAGAAAAGGCCTTCTTGTTCCTCCACATGACTGCCCTTCATAGGGCTGAAGGTCTATCCCCCATGTGGTCTCTCATTGAGCCTCTGAGCTCAGCACCCCCAGTTCCATATACAACTCGATGTACAGACTCCTGACTCCTGACCACTCTTCTCTTGGTAGACTCCATATTTTTCCCGTGTCCTCTTTAAAATGAAGGAGTGAATCCCTTGTATCTAGAATACTCCAAAAGTGACCTCATAGGGAAATAGCACACAAAATGAGCAGGAGTCCGGTACTTACCCTATAAGTTGAGCTGTTTTCCTAATCTCGTTGTTTGCATCTCACGCAGGAAACCTGCAGGTTCATGAAGCCTACCATGAACCTGGGTAAATTTGCAAAAGAAGGATCTTCCTTAGTTTCAATGAGTCAATGTTTCTTCATCTGTAAAAGCGAGGCTACAAATACCAATGTTATAGGATTGTAAGGATTAGACATGTAAAGTGCCTAGTCTATAACAGTTGAACAGTAAATGATATATATTAATGTTACCATATAACATATGTGTGCATTTGTATTAGTTTCTAACTGCCCACAGCAGACATTAGCTCCTAAAATGATATAAAACAGTCCCTCTGACTGTAAGGAAGCCACTGTCCTATAAGATTTACCTAAATGCCAGACCAGTTTTTTTAATTGTACTGGACTGTCTTTCCAATAATGCTATCACCACTCATCAACACCACTCCATTTATCGCCTTTTCTTCCCTCAGGAGACACATATTATTGACACTAAAAACATTCTCTCTGGTTCTTCCCTAGGGAAAACAGATATCATTATCTGCCCTGGCTGCTTTTCTTTCACTCCCAATAAATTTCTCTGTCCTGGCCATAGGCCCTGCAGATATGCAGATTTCTACTTCCTTCCCAGTGGTGTGCTGGAGCCAGCTTGCTTGATGGCAGATCTCTTCCCAACACTGTTTTCAGTGATGCTATGTTGGTAGCTTAAAACTGGCCAGAGTGAGAGTGTTCACACCAGGGAACACCACAATCGGAGCTGCTTCTCCTCCTCCCTCTCCCTTTTTTCTGGAGATCCTGCTGTGAAGCATTTAGCAGCACATCACTGCCTCTAGCACTGACCTACTGTGAGTAGCTTGAGGAGAGGAATTGTGTCCCATTTCTGTTCCATCCCCAGGGTCTAGCACAGAGTAAGTAGGTTCTCATCATCCTTGATGGATAAATGGATGCTTTTGTCTCTGTCTCTTAAAGTCTCTCACATCAATTGTGCTCCGTGTGCCCTATTCCTATTACCAACTCTTCAGATAAAGATTTCCCTTAGCTGTGATCAGCAGACCACTTCTTGCAGACTTGGGTTAACCTTCTATATCTTTCCCTAACCTGGACTTTCAGTCCACTTTATTCTGTCAGTATATTTATCCTGGGAAGTTGTGGGGATTCATCTGGAAGGAACAAAACCTTGTCAGGTTCTTTAAGGAACACCTTGGTTTCCATTTGGGGATTTCTCCACAGGTTCTTTCTTTCAATTAACAAATAGTTCTATCGGTCACCTGATATGGGTAAGACATGCCAGAAACTCTGGAGAACACAGAGCAGTGTAATTAACATATGGGCCCTGCCCTCTGAGAATTTTAAGTCTCCTGGGAACAGACAAATATGCATATACATGTCAGAATATGCATTCCCTATGAGATAAACACAAAGCAATGAAAATTCAGAGGAGAATATCAATTTCTAGCTAGAACACTGGGAAAAGCCCCACAGAGTTTTTGAGCTGGAAGGGTAGGATTTTAATAGGCATAAAAGAGCTGACGAGCAGTTGAGACAGTGAGTACAGCAGAAACGAAAGCAAGTAGGCCCAACTCTGTGGCTTATACGCAGATCAGTTTTGGCTACCATTGCCTGGGCTTTGTTAGAGCCCAGTTAACCCTCTTTCTCAGCTACTTTCTTCTTTCCAAACCAAATAGGACTTTGGACCAGTATGCCCAGGCTTCCCCATAGTTTAACTCACATTCCAATCTGGCAGACCAGTTCACAGAGAGAACATCCTCCCCACCTACCAAAGTCAAAATATTTCCACTATAAAGGATGGGGTAGCACTACCACCCCATCCTTACCAGGACCCTACAGGACCCTAGGGCTCTACAGAGTGGTAGGGCTCTCTCTTTGCCTAATGGCTATCAACATCCTGATCCCTCAATAAAGGTGGGGGGCGGTGATCTTGGTCAGGTCTTTATGTCAGCCACCTCTGCCTCTGAGTGTGTATCTGAGGCTCTGGCATGGATTCCAAGCATCAAGGGGAGCCGCTCTCTCCTTCTGCCCATCCCCTCTCAGTCCATCAGAACCCCCTATTCAAGTGCGTCCAGGTGTCATCCACCTCTTCCTCAGACTTCTCCCTTCCTCCCCACTATAATTGAAATATTACTTGCCCTAGACATTGCTTAGCACTTCCCTTCTTTCTTCTTCAAAAGATGCTCCTCCTCCCATCTCTCACTCACTTGGGAAGGAAATGACTCCAGTATCACCCTAGACCAGTGTCCCGCCACTGTGTTCAGCATCTTCTCTTCCATTCCATCTACTCCCATCCTAGGCATTCCCAACTTCTTCTTCCCTCTATGCATTCACCCAACAAGTATTCACTGAGTATCTTCTCTGCCTCAAACATCCATGAAAACCTTTTCCTCAATCATATTACCCTTTTAGATCCAATTTTCTCTCTCCAGCCTCATTTGTCACACAACTACATGGCGATTCTGACTCTGTTCCCTCACTACCACTACCACTCACCTTTGAGTCCCTAGTATAGCCCTAGCTCTTTGAAGGGATAGCTGTGTAATCCAGAGAGGTCATTTACCAACTCTAGGTCTCATTGTTCTCATTTTGGTAATTAGAGATTACCAAATCTAATGTTCCATCTGGCTTTCTGTGCTTTGGCCCTCACCCAGCTGCCAAAATATTCCTCTTTACAAAACCACTCATGACCTCTTGGTTGCCAATCCAAATGACCAATGGTCTAATTCCAGATATGCTGACTCTGATTCCCTGTGTGGCTCAGGCCATTTCTTTCATCTCTTTAACCTCCATTTTTCTCATCTATAAAATGAGGTGATTGCACTGAATGGCTTTTCAAGACTCTTCAGGTCTTTGATTCCATGAGAACATAAATACAGAGAAGAGAGAAAGAGAGAGATCTTTTTGGGAGAGTGGACAGGGAAGAATTCATGGAGAAAATGGCATTTGTAGAGATTTGGTAGAAAAGCAGAGACAGGGTGCTAGGGTGTCCTCAAGGGGACTGTAATGCAGTAATGGGCCAAGACAGGGATCATCCTCCACTGATTAAGATCTCTATAGTGGAAGATTCAGGTTGGCAACACCTGAACCCACTAACCAATCTGAACATCACACACACACACAAAAAAAGAGACAAGCAAACTATGTGCCTCCTAATGAGATGCAATAGGAAATATACAACCCCACTGATAAAGTATTCTTGCCAAAAAGTCAACCATGAATCTGACCAGGCCTCTTGATCTAAAAGTATCAATTCAGTAAAGATAGAAGAGACAGACTAAGAATATGTTTTAAAGACACTTCAGGATGCAATCAGAAAAATCCAGAATCTGGAAAATGCTACAGCCTTACGCCTCGAAGTGTGGTCCATCTCACACCCAGCATCAGTATTACCAGGGAGCATGTGGAAACGCAGAGTCTCAGGCCCTGCCTCAGACCTCCTGTATCAGAATCTGCATTTTAATAATCCTGCAGTGATTTGTGTGCACATTCAAGTCTGGGCAGCACAACTGTACAGGACAGATGACCCATTTCCTTCAGTAAATATTGAAAGAGGCCCTGGCCAGTGTGGCTCAGTTTGTTGGGCATTGTCCCTTGCACTAAAAAGTTGCAGGTTTGATTCCGGTCAGGGCACATGGCCAGGTTGAGAGCTCGATCCTCGTTAGGGGGCATGGAAGAGGCAACCAATTGAGGTTCACCCCTCAAGTAGATGTTCCCCTCTCTCTCTCTCTCTTCCCCTCTCTCTAAAAATCAATTTAAAAATCTTAAATAAATAAATAAATAAATAAACAAATAAATAAATATTAAAAGACAAGGGAAAAAACTATGGGGAACTTACAGATCAAAAAAACTAAAAGACATATCAACCAAATTTAGACTTTTCAGACAAACCAATTAATTTTAAAAATGAGACTGGGGAGGAAATTTGAACAATTACTGGATATTTATTGATACTAAGGAATAATTGTTACTTTTTAAGAATGATAATAGTATTTGGGTAATTTTTTTCATAAAATCCTTAAAGATAGAAGTATTTATAGATTAAATGCTAGAGTATCAGGGCTTTGCTATAAAATAGTTCACTATGGAGATGGGGAAATGAACTGGGGTAGAGTTAAAACAAGATTGGCTGTGAGTTGCCAATTGCTGAAGCTCTACTTTCCTATATATTTGGAAATACCCGCAATAAAAAGATTAAAAAAGAAAGACCAAGAGAGAGTCATCAAAGATGGGAGGGAAAAATTACGATAACACAGTGGCAGGAAACCTAAGAAAGAAAATTTCAAGCTGAAAGGGGACAAGTGTCCCCAGAGCCATTGGGAACTGGGTTACACCTTAGATGGGGCCTGGGAGAGGTCATTCCAGAGAGAAGACACAGCCCAACGGCAGGAGGATGAAAAAAAACAATCTGCGCTCTAACCCAGAGAAAATCCCCGTAACGGTGGCATCGTGAATCCAGGTTAGAAGAAGGGAGAATTTCCTAGTGGCTAAAAACTGAAACAGGTCATCAAATAAATTATGGGATCTCCTTCTCTGAGGACCTTCAGAAATAGGATCGACAGAGCTGAAATGGAGGCGGCCTTGTTCAGGGGAGAGAAGGTTCAGATCCGCAGCCTTTTCGGGTCACCGAGAAGGGCAGAGGGGCGGGCAGGGGGGGCAGGGAAGAAGGGGGGGCGGGAAACCCGCAGCCGGGGCAGGGAAGCATCGATCCTCCCTCTCTCGCGTCCTCTGCTTTCTGTCCCTTTCGGGGAGCACAGTGAACTCGGCGGATCCTAGTTCTGCCCAGAATCATGGGGATTTTAGGGATTCAAGATGGGGGGAGGGAATGATTGGAAGGGAGACGAGGAGTACGAGTCCCCAGCGCGTTTCACTTGCACACACTGTGCTTTGGCTTCGTAACCAAGTCTCCAGTTACCTACACACCCGCCCTCCGCCACGCAAACCCACCACCCTCGGCGCGGAAAGAAACCAGAACTATGGGTACTGTCTGCGCAAGGGGGGGCCAGTGTGGAACGTGGGGGACAGCTGCGGGCCGCGCGGCGGGGCCTGGGAGGAGGCGGGCGCGGGCAGATTCCTGAACCAGGGCCAGGCGGGCAGGAGCGGGGCTGGCCTCGATGCACCCCGCCCCACCCCGCGCCTGCAGAGCGCCTCGGACCCGGGCCCCGGCGCCCCGCACCCCGCCTCCCACGCACACTGGGAGCGCCGTGGCGGGCGCGGGCGCGCGCTGCGGGGGCCGGAGCTTTCCGTCTCAGCCCGACGCTGGTCTATAACACCCGAGCCCCGCCGCAGCGCGGCCCCGACTCCGAGCCGAGGCGGCTGGCCCAGCCCCAAGGCGGGGCACCGCCAACCGAGCGCGCGGGGGCCGCCTCCCTGCGCTCTCCCGAGGAGCCCCCGAGTCCGAGCGGCGGGAGGGGTGCGGCTGACGTCATGGAACTGTTCCGGGGTTCAGCTCAGAAACGCGCTCGGGAGCGGCCCCGGGCTCGTGTTCCATTTCAGCCGTCAGTATACCACCGTTGGCTCCGCTTTCCCAAATCCTGCGCGGCAACTTTCCACCTCTCCCGAGACCTAAGCCGGCCTGAGGTTCTGAAGGAAATCAGTGTGTGATCGCTGGTTCAAGAGCCGGGGACGGGCCTGCGGGGACGGGCTGTCGAGGCTCTGCCCCGCGTGATGGTGCGGCCACGGGGCCATTGGAATGCTTCCCAAGGTCTCAGGTAGTGAGAGGATGGTTTCAGGCCGACATACGCCTCATGGCACAGATAACACTACTAACTGCAATGATACTGCAAGCGTTATGGAATGTTCCTGCCTTCCAGAGACCAATCAAGCCCTCGAACCCCACCCCCATTTTACAAATGACAAATTAAAGCCCAAAGAGGTTAAGGAACTAATGCGGGATCACGCAGCTGGCAAGTGAAGGAGCTATGATTTAAACTCTTTCCAAAACACTGCATTGCCTCTCAGTTTTCAAATAGGTACATTCCAAAGGTGGGGGCATCTACTGTCCAACAGTCTCCAGGCTCCTCCCACCTCTTCTATTCCCAATGAGATAATAGGGGAAGAGGATAATTTATCAGAGAGCAGAGTGAGAACTGTTTGCTCTTCCAGAGAGAGGTTAACTTAACCAAATTAAAACTAACACTCCTAGATTGTTATGGCTGGAGATGGAAGGGACAAGGTACACTTAAAAGTGCAATAAGGAAGAAAGGTGGGAATACTATGTCCCAAGCACTGTGTTGTGCTAATGGTACACTTTTTTTTTTTTTTTTTACAAAGCTGGCAAGATATAATAATACTTATATCCAACACTGATGTGCCATGACTACTCTAAGTACTCTACAAGACAGAGCAGTGGTGGGAAATGTCACTTATTTAAACAACAGCTGGAAGTTTAATTTTGTTATAAGTCTAGCACCAACAAAAGTTTCATTTGCCTCACTGACTTACATCTCCAAAATAGGATCTTGCTTTTGACTGCTGGGTTTGCATCCTAGCTCTAGCAGCTTGTAGAGTGGAAGTTGAGTAGCCTTGAGTAAGCCCTTTGGCCCTGTGAGACAGTCAGTTGTGGGTAGTAATAATGCCTCCCTCACTGCACTCATGTGAGGATCCCAGGAGAGAACGTAGGTGAAGGACCAGCACAGTGCACAAGCTTGAGCTGCTAATATTATTACTGTTTCCTCTCAGAAGGGAGGGTGCATTTTGGCCAACAATGAATAAATTGAGGTGAAGTGGAAGTAACAACGACCAACAGGGAAAGTGATGGTGTTGTCTAGGAGGTTTAAGATACAGGAAGACAATGCTGGGCAGAGTTGAGCAAAGCTCATTTCAGAGAACAAAGAAAAGTCTGACCCAGTGGGATTCTAGCCTAAATCCCTATGTAAGAATATGTGCATAAAGGATGAAATGATGGAAGACATCCCAAAATAAACTACTAACAATTCATTAATTCTATTGAGAAGAAAAAGGAAAAGAGTTTAAAAAATAATCACCATGACAGCAACAGGGAGCTCCAGGTTGAGCCCATGCTAGGGGACAGTACACACACACGAAAAGCAAGGGATGGGCATGCACCCAGGTGTGAATGCCCAAAAGCAACTCAGACCTGGAAGCCTGGCTTCAGGCCCACTGAAGGCCAAGCAGAATATTAGACAATGTCTGAAGCAAAAAAGAACATGGAAAGCATATGAGTTCTCTTACTCTTTTTCTGGTAGAGGTTGTAGAAGGGTCATTTAGGAAATGCTACTTGATCTCCGCACAACATCTTACGTTTTAGTGGAAAGAACACAGGATTGAGGTCTGGAGACCAGGATACTGGTCTAGCTCCACCATTAATAACTTGGGTGACCACAGGCCAAGTCCCTTAACCTGGCTGGGCCACATTTATGAAAGATGGAGCATGTTCTCTTAGGTTCCTCTCATCTCAAAGTTCCATGATTCCACATTGTAATGAAAAGTGGGCTGTTGACAGTTCAGTCCAGAGGATGTAGCCCCGATAGGGCAGCCACAACCTGGTTCAATGCACAATGTCTGCTGTGTTAAACTGACCAAAGAGAGGACTTGGCCCCTGTTTTTGCCCCTTATATACATGTATTAATGACTTAATCCCCAAATGGGATCAGGGCTTGGGTGGCCAAAATGACCACCCATTTAACTTAAACTGATGCAGCTGTCATCTAGCTGCTAACAAAAGAGCTAGTGCAAATTTGACCATATTTAGCAATAGGGATAATGAAAATGGGGGACGTGTTGAGCCCTTACATAGGCTCCCCACATTATCTCATTTTTGGGGTATGATGGTGTCATGGGTTCCAGCCCAGGTAGTTACTAGTGCTGTTGCCACTTGTGCCCTTAGATCTTGTCATTGGTGGTGTTTTCAATGCTGGGGGCCTTACAGAGTAGGAGCGTAACAAACTGTAGTGTGTGCAGAACAGGGCAGTGAGGGTGGGGATGTCTGAAAACCACGTCCTACAGGAGGGGACTGAGAGAGTTGACAGTGCTCAATCCAGAGGAGGCACAAACAGATGATGGTGTGAGAGGCAGAAGTACAGGAGTGGTTAAGACCTGAGCCCCTACTATCTGCCAGCAAATCTGTATACTTCCATTTGTAAGTTGTGTGACTTTAAGCAAGTCACTTAACTGCTACCTCAGTTACCCCAAATGTAAAAAGGGAGTAGTCATAGTAACTAACTTGTAAGATTATTATGAAGGTAATAAATGAGATGTATGTAAAAGCTCACCTGGCAGGTAGCAATGCTTAATACATATGCACAATGATGATGATTTCATCGTGCATCTGGTGAGCTGGCCCCATGGAAGAGAAACAAGGGTCATTCTGTCTGGCTTCAGAGGGAGACTAGGACTAATGGGTAGAAACAGGAAGAAAGAGCATCTAGTTCAACATAGAGACCTTTCAAATAATCAGAATTTCCCAATGAAGAAATATGTTCCTAGTCACCGGAGAAGCTCACTCTATTCCATTTTGTAACTGGTAACACAAGTCATAGGGATAAGAAACCATAAACTAAGAGCATCAAAGATATCAGAAGGTAAGCCAATATGAATGGCAACAAGCCGTACCTTTCCATTCCTCCTCTGCTGAGAATTCTCTAGAAGTTTGAATTTGTAGATAACCTTGAAGACCATGGATTTTGGTTGCATGCTTTTGATTTTTCCTGACTCACAATAAGCAAGATGAAGAGCTTGGGCTTTGTAGTGAAATTTGCAAACTTAGAATCCCTGCTCTGTTAATTTTTGGCTGTGCAGCCTTAGCTCACCTATCTAGGTCCAGTTTTTTTTTTTTCTGTAAATGAAGTAAACTACCTACAATCCTTACGAACAAGGATCAGAGCTAATATATTTCTTGCTGCATTGGTAAACATTATAGCAAAGTGGTCTGACTTTATCAATATATGAAACAGGCAAATTCAAGCCTTCTGGCCTTTTGTACCTGGTGGGGAATGTGGGTGGTGGAGGTTGGATAAGCAAACTGTGCTACATCAGCAAGCACATATGCCAAAATTGCACTTACGATACAAAGACAGGCAAATTCTGAAAGCCTTCCAGATCTTAAAGCCTTCTACTTTCACAGGAGGGATAAAATAAGAGGTGATAAATGAAACTTTTCTGTCATTGTTGAGAATCTATGTGTTAGGTTCTAGACTCAGTGTCCTACCAAATCTTCAGAATGGTTAGGGTCAGAATTGGTGATAATGAGGCTAGAATGGAGAATAGGTTTGCAATTGTCTTGTGAACCATCCCTAAAGCCCTTCTAGATCTACAGAACGTCCCTGGAGCCTTGAGCTGTCTTCCCTAGTGCTGACCAAGACTAGGTCTCCCCAATCTCACTACAGTGGCCAAAATATTAGGCCTGAGCAACTTTGCCCAAGATCCAGCTTCTGACAGAAGCAGGCTGGTGGCTGAGGGCCCATCACATCTTTCATGAGCCCCCACCACACACACACATAGAACCTTATATTCGGATGCAGTGAGGATACTAACAGATGACCTTTGCTCTCTGTCCACAGTGTGATGGGGTTGGGGTAGACCTGAGCAACATCTTCCTTGAAGGCATTGCCATTCTCAACATTCCCAGCATGTACGGTGGCACCAATCTCTGGGGAGAAACCAAGAAGAATCGGACTGTGATCCATGAAAGCAGAAAGGTTGTCACTGATCCCAAGGAACTGAAATTCTGCGTCCAGGGTAAGTCAGGCATGCAGAAAATTGCTCTAGGTCAGTGCCCTGGCAGGAGGGTATTCAGGTGGGTGGTAATCATGCTCTGGGGATACGCTGACCCATCCTCCTTGATGTTGCAAAGTTTACAAGAGAAGAGAAAATTAACAATAAGGGAGCCCTTAATGACAGTCAGTAGTCAAGCTGTGGGACTCCATGAGATCAGGAGTCAAATACTGCTCCTGTCAAGATGACCAGTGTCTTCCAATAACTATATCCAATAGTCACTTCTCAATCTTGATCTCACTCACCTAACTGATCACTCCCTCTTCCTCAAAATATTTGGCTTCTAGGACTCCACATATTCCTGGTTTTCCTCTTACCCCACTGGTTACCCTTTCTCAGCCTGTTTTGTTGATTCCTCATCTTCTCTCTAACCTCTTGATGCTAGAAGGTCACCAACCCTCCTTTCTTTTCTGTCTATACTCACTCCCTCAATGACCTCATCCAGTGGTGAGACTTTATTTAAATACCACGTGAATGCCAATGAGTCAGCACGTCCAAAACGGAACTCCTGATGTCCCTTCCCCAAACCTTCTCCACCCACAGCCTTCTCCATCTCAGTTGATAACTCCAACCTGCCTGTTGCTGGAGCCAAAATACTTGGCATCATCCCTGAGTTTTGATCTCACATCTCACATTCAATTTATCAGAAAATCTGTTAGCTTTACTTTTAAAAGTAAAGGACCCACCCACTTCTCACCACTGCACTCCTACCACCTAGGTCTGAGCCACCATCTTCTGTCCCTTGGATTATGGCAAATCCTCCTAACTGAATTTCCTGCGTGTGCCCCTGCACTGTAGAGTCTGTTCCACCACTGCATCAGAGTGCCCCTGCAAAAATATGTCAGATTATGCCACGCTCCTGCTCCAAACCCTGCAGTGGCTCAGAGTAAAAGCGAGAGATCTTCATGTGGCCTGGAGGGCCCCAGATGGCCTGGCCTCCCTTTACCTCCGAGACTTCATCTTCTGCTACTCGCCCCCCACTCCCTCTGGCTTCTCTAACACTGCAGGCTGCTGCCATGAACTGACTATTCTTTCTGCCTGGAACAATTAGTTTGCCTTAGAAGCCATCAGCTTCTCCTTTCCCCTTTAACCCATCAGGATATGGAACACAGCTTTCTAAGTGTACCCTTAAAACTACCTTTACCTCTATCCCTTACCAGCCATTTCCACCAATGAACCAAGTGGAGACTCAGTTAGAGCTTCTGGCAGCTCTGACTCCTCTGTAGATTGGAGGAAAGGGCCTCACTGATCCTCAGGGGTTCTCAGTGGACTGATGTGCTGAGGGAGAGAAGCTATATGTGAGGGCTGTGGCAAACACATCACACCAGGAGGCAGGAGACTGGGTTTGAGTCCAAGTCCTGCCACTAACCTACTTTTTGACATTTTGGTTTTCTTTGCTATAAAGCCAGTATCATATGTAAAAATTTGATAGCTGAATGGATAAGGCTGAACCAGATCATTAGTTCTTAAACAAGGCCTGCTTGTTGCAAATGAAGATTCCTGAGCCCTAGCCCAGATCTACCTAATTAAGCTCTGGGTTGGTTCCTGGGTCGGTTCCTGGTAATGAGCTCCCCAGATGACTCTGATGAACTGCCAGGTTTGAGAACCACCGACGTATAGACAAGTGTCCGTGAATCTAGGTCTGTCCCAGGCTATTAGTGATGTTATAGGCTAAGATTGGATGTGATCCCACCAATAGAAGGAGACAAAACTTGGCTGATCATTGAAGGGAAGGGGTACTTGCTTGTTTTGAACCCATCTGTTAGACAACCAGATAGTTATATTCTAAGGCAAGGTCACCAAGAAGCATCATCATCTCCACATTTCCCTCCTTTAAGAGAGGACTTGGGAATTTTTATTTATCTGTTGCCCTCTTAAGTCCCTTTTATTTCACACAGTAAACTTTTCAATTTGTATAAATTATTAAACTGAATAATGTGTTCCTCCTTCCTCCCTTGGCAGGGGAAGTTGTGGGTGCTAGCAGAGGGTGGGGGAAGCACTAGAGATTGTAGAAAGTTCCTGAAAACATTCCCACCCTGGTGCTCCTACCCCAGCCCCCACTTTGGCTTCCAGTCCTATGAGAACAGAATCAGGAGAGACTCCTCCTCTCCCCTAATCCAGGGGCTTGGAGAAGCTCTTGTTGAGGACACATTCTGGTTAGAACTCAAGGACAGCCTACATCTTCCCCTTACATATCTCACCATATATCTTCCCCTTCAAGCAAGAGTAATGTGTCTGCTGATCGCTCTTGACCATCGTGTACAGGAACTGTCTTCCCCAAGTCCCCCTTTCCCACCCCAGAATGTGCTTTCAGAGCTAAAAATGAAGCTACTTCCTGTTCTTTGGAGGTCATGAGCTGATCAGAGCAGAGGCTGGGAAGAGGGCCCCGGCTTCTGCGCTTTGCAGAGACACCAACATTGAGCTTTCTTTTTGAAACGGTTATGATCTCATGTAAGTTGGGATGTTAATGGAGAAAAGCAAAAGAGACAAACTATTTAGTGGAAAAGCATTGGCCTGGGAGTCAAGGGACCTGGGTTCCAGTTCAGACTGTCTCTCATTAGTGTGTGATGTTGGGCAAGTCCTTTCACCTTCCAGGGTTTCAGTTTTCATTATCTGTAAAATAGGTGAGGCTGACAATCATATAGGTTTCTATAGCTCATAGGTTCTTTATGGCTCCAAAAAATTAAGGCATGGACAGGCTTTGGTCTAGGTGGACTCCTTGAACAGAATTTTATGGCCAGTTTCTTCCTTCTTTCAGTGTGTTTTGTCCCAGTTTATAGGCCAGCAGCTGAGAAGGCAAGGATCTCTCTCTGCAGGCTCTTCATTTGTTCAGATTCTTTACTCTTGGCAATTTCACTGGGATTGGAGATGAGGGAGAATTCAGGAGAGGGTAGGAATTCAGGAGGAGGGAAGGAATTTATCATAGGAAATGTAAGAGGAAATGACAATAGAAGGGGTTACTGTCAAATCTTTCTTACCACAAATCTGTCTTTCTCCTTGGAAAAGCAATCCAAGAAAGAAGGTCATTCAAGTTTAGCATGGAATGAATTCTATAAGAAATTGGCTTATTAAAAAGCAATACATGGAACTTGAAAAAACACCAAACAGTTCAATGACCTGGGTTTACATTTATACTTTATAGTTTTATAAACCTTGGGAAGTGACCTCACCTCCCTGAGTCACAGCTTCCTCATCTATAAAATGGGCATAATACCACCTAGCTTTTTATGAAATGGTGGATATAAAAGTGCCTGGAACAAAGTTTAAGCTAGAACTTTTTTTTTTAAATCCTCAACTGAGGATATTTTTTTCCATTGCTTTTCAGAGAAAGTGGAAGGGGGAGAGAGGGAGAGAGAGAGAGAGATGTGAGAGAGACACATCAATTGGTTGCCTCCCATACATGCCCTGACCAGGGCTGGGGATCGAATTTGCAACTGAGGTGCATGCCCTTGCCCAGAATCCAACCTAGCACCCTTCAGTCCATGGGCTGACGCTCTAACCACTTAACCAAACCAGCTAGGGCTAAGCTCGAACTTTTAAAAAAAAATTCCCCTCACCTTTAATCCTGTTACATGCTGGAGCATGCCAGTTGAATTGCTGATTTTGAAGTTTTTATCTTTGTCATTGCCATCTACCTGCACTATCACTAAGAAAAAGCAGAGCTCTTGCCAAACTCCAACCAGCCTTTGTCCTAGCACAGCCTTTGTCCTGAGGGTATTAAACTCATACCATCAATTGTGCTGCACCCACTGTCTCCTTTCCTGGACCTTTCAAATTCCAAGGATGGAAGATGAACATTATTCATATTTATATTCCCAATTCCTCATCCAGTGTAGTTAGTCAAAAAAAGGTTGTTGGATAAATGAGAAGTACATAGATATTGGTTCTTTATAGTTTTTATAACACCGATAATAGTGACAGTCTCTTTTGTTTGTATTTCATTTTGGCTTGTAAACAGTTTTGCATATATTAACTTAATGTAATGCCAACCAGAAACCCGTGAGCAAGGGTATACCCACTCCCATCTATATTCCTGTTTCATATAAGGGGCAAACAGAAGCCTAGAGCAGGGGTAGGACTAATATAATTTATGTCGAGTGGTGGCATCAAAACCAAGTTGATGATTTCTAGCCTAGCCCTAAGTGGCTAGTATCCAACTAGAAAATATATTTGAGGCCCTACTGTGTGGATTCCACAAGACAGGTACTCAAAAAATAGGTAGGAAGAATTTATAATCCAGTCGAGGGAAGGCTCCATATATACTTATTGAAATTCTGCTCCTCCTGCAAGGCCTACTTCAAGGGCCCTCTCCTTCCTGGGGCCTCTGGAAGTGAGTCCAGCCTCTGAATTCAGAGGCATTTAATTCTGCCTCTGTCTTGACAGCACACTGGTGATGGGTTGCCCTGCTCCATAGGCATGTCTATTCTTTCATATCTTCTGCCAGTACCTGGAAAATGGGGAACATGTGTTCATCTTTGTGTTCCCTTCAAAGCCTAACATCTTACTTGGCTCATGTTGTTCTACAGAAATGTTTGTTGGAAGGAAGGGGAGAGGGAAAAAGAATCTTGCCTTTGGCCTGCCAGCACAGTGGGCAGTAGATTCTGGAGCTGGACAAGAACAGGCACTGAGTGAAAAATCTTGGGGGGGAAAAATAGTCTCATAAAAGAGTTATATATGAGTATTAGTGAGGCTGTGAATTTTGTTTCATGGAACCATTAGAAACTCCTTTGATAAGAGATGTCCTGGCTATTTTCAAATAAGTAATTCAAATATAACTTAGAGGACCTGTACTTGAGAGTCAGTGTAGAGTAAGGGACAGAACATTGAACTAGAAGTTAGAAGACTGAGGCCTTCTCACCACCAACCATGTGACGCTGGTTGAGTCATTGAACCTTTCCCCTGAACCCTTGTTACAAAATGGAAACAATTATAGTCTCTCTCCCTCAGCATTATTTGAGGGGTTAATGAGATCAGCCATATAGGGCACTTAGCAGAGTGCCTGGAACTTGCTGAGCACTTGATCAGTAATAATCAGAATTATCATTAAGTGATAAATGGAAGGTGATAAGTACTTAGTATATGATTTAAAAAAAAAAAAAAAAAAAAGGCCATATTTAGAATTTCACTGTCTTGACCTCTGCTTCAGGAATTTGATCTAGATTCTCTTTAAATTACCTGGGGCTCTAACAACTGTAACTCTAGGATAATTTGCTGTCACTGTGCTGAAGTGTGATTGGCTGTTGCTGCCAATGTTGGGGTTATACAGAGCTGGTCCAGTGAAGTGAGATGAGGATAAGGGAGCTAAGTCTTGAATCCAAGTGAAGCACCAAGGCCATGGCACAAAAGTGGATCAGTCCCTGTGAGGTGGGGAGAAAGCCCTGGACAGCTCTGCCATTGTTTCTCTCTGGCCCCACCCTAGATATGAGTGCAGAGACTTCCAACACCTTTTCTCAGACTCTTCACTGAGCTCATGTCTGCCCCAATCCAGCCTTCAGGCTCGAGCCAGCAGCAACCTTGAGGCTATGTCACCCATACTTGGCCCCTCTGGCTATTTGATATTAAAGCAACATTACTCTCAGTGATTTATTAGTCTCATTTGATTCTAAACCTAGAGGGCAAAATCTCCCTAGACTTTCACCAGGTTATAATTTTTGCAATTCCTGGTAAACAAAGACAGGGAGACAAACACTGTTGGTAGAACACTTTGAGTCAATTTTCCAGCAGTGGGGACATGCTTTCTGTCATTTATTCAACACACTTATGAAGCACCTACCAAGTGGCAGGCACTGGGGAACAACAGTGAGCAAAATCAGACATAGACCCCATAGCCAGTAGGGAGAGTGAGAGCCAGGTGTCAATAAAATAATCCCACAGATAGGCACATAATTAGAATCTGTGATAAGTGCTAAGAAGCAGAGTCACATGGCTACCCAGGACCTCAGCAAGGCCAGCCGGCCAGTGTATAGCTCACAGGTACACCTTGCTAGCCTGGTACTTAAACCAACAGAGCAAGCACTCACAGAGGCTCCCTCCTGGCAAATGCACACAGTCATCAGATCTGCTACCCAGATGCCCAGGCCTTGCCTGGGAAGAGGAAAGCCCTCCTGCATCAAAGTCAGTTGACTTCATTACTTTGCAGAGCATACGTGGTTCAATTGGCCTGCGAACTGTGCCCACGTGGTATTTTCACTCATTGTATGGCCCATACACTGAATCCCAGAGCAAAGGAATGGGACACCATCCAGCCATCTGAGAGACGCACTCCCAGGTGAGGAGCTAGAGCTCAGAGGTGGCAACAAAGTAATTGCAAGCACATGAGTTCATTGTTTCTTGGAGCTTTCTTTTCACTTGTGTGAAACCATAACAGAAAGTGGCCCTATTGGGTTCAGGAGCTGTCCAGGGTTGTAGGTTTCCAATTTTCCCATTCAATACAGGTCTGACCAGAAGGATTATCATAGTGAGCCAGTCTGCCACTCACTGCTTATTTGAATTGAGAGAAAATAGAAATGTTCTTAGAAAGTGTGCATTTCACAGACGTCTCTCTGGCCAAGGTCTCTCCTGGGGCTGAGATAGAGTAAGGTGAGTGACCCCTAAAGAGCCTGGGGGGTTCTTGAGGGGAACTGTGTGCACTGGCAACACATATGCCATTCCTCTTAAAAGCATGCAAGCCTACAGAGACTTTGAATTGTTTTTTACAGGAAATCACAGCTTTGTCATTCAGTCCTTCAAGTGCCCATGTTGGAATCAACATGCCCCAAAGTAGGCATTATCTTTTCCCCTCTTTACACATCCTAACCTCTCCTCTTACAACCCACTGCCCCTCCCTACATTCCCTGCCTTGCTAATGACATCACTTGTTGCCCAAACTAGAAACCCAGAGTCATGCATTTGCCCTGGAAGCTTGCCCAGGGGTACGGCCTGCTGTCTGCCTCCTGTCCTCAGTCTCCCAAGCCCCTATCTCTTCTCAGCTGACTCAACATCAGGCATCTGGCAGGGGCTGCCTGCTGGACTCTGCAGGTTAGACCAGGTATGTTCTTGCAGCTTCCAAATGAAGGCCACACAACCTGGTTCTCAGGTGCCTGTTTCCATAGAAATTATGGTGTTTTCTATGTAGTACTAAAATCCTGGAGTTCATGGGTTTCTTAGAAATTTAGAGATCATTTTACCCTCTAGATGAGGAAAATGAGAACCAGCCAGGTGAGTGGCTTGCCCTTGGCCAAACCCAGACTGAAATGCAAGTCTTTTAGGTCACATAGGCCAGCCCTAGGTACACTAGAGCAGGGGTTGGCCAACTTTTTCTGTAAAGGAACACATAATAACTATTAAAATAGGCTCTGTGAGCCTTATAGTCTCTGATGCAACCACTCAACTCTGTCCATTAGCATAAAAGCAGCCATGGACAATACATAAACGAGTGGGCATGGCTGTGCCCCAACTCGTTTATTGACACAAACAAGCAGCAGGCTGAGTTTGGCCTCAAGCTGTGGTTTGCCAGTCCTTGCATTAGAGCCTCATGTGGTCCACACCCAGCAGCACTGGCATCACCTGAAAGTGTAAAAAATGCAGACTCTCAAGTCCCAAGTCTTGGGCCAGACATCCTGTATTTCAACAAGATTCCCCATGATACTAAAGTTTGAGAAGCACTGCCCTGGTGGGCCTGCTACTCCCCCTGAGAATGCCAGGAAGAGACTTTATACATTAGAAAAATGAGGCGAGGGGAGGTTAACTGACCTCTCCAAGGTTACATGAATAGGTGGATCTGACTAGAGGCTAAGTCCTAGGGTTTCAAAAACAGTTTTTTCTACACATCCCAGGGTACCCACCCCAGCCTCCAATTTCTGGCTGGCCTTGACCCAACTGAAATTCACTGGAAATTCAAACCAAAGCAATCATTCATTTTTCTTCAGTTGACTTCTAAATCAAGAGGACTCAAACTCAGACTACCCCTTCCCAAAAGCCTGGGATGGGCTGGTGAAATAGAAGTGTGCCTCAAAGGCTGCTCAGCATCTGCAGAGGGAAAACTTGCTCACACAGGTTCAAGCTAGAGTTAAACTCCAACTTAATTCCTGCCTTAGAAGGCTTGCTTCTCAAAATAGAACCACAGAGCCAAGGAACCTTTCATTTTTTCACATGCAGAAAAAACTTCTAGGCTGGCTCTTCAGCAGGCCTGGACACTTTAAGTTTTTCCCTCCTGCGCTTGCCTCATCTTGGCCCACACACCAGCCCCTGTTCTCCTGTAGCAACTCTTCAGCTATTTTATATGGGCTGCCTCCTAAGACCCAACCACAGCAAAACTCCGTGCTGGCCACATGCTCTGCCGAGAGCAAACATTAGTGTTTCTAATGTGATCTGTTTCTAATGTGTACAAGAAGTGTTTCATCTTCTCAACTAATAAATATGTATTGGGCTGTTGTTTTCTGAGCACTTACTTATGGGCCAAGCCTGCTGCATATGTCATAATTTAATCCATTTTATGGCTGAGAACACTGAGGCTAATGGGGTAAAGAACACACAGACAATACACAGTAGAGCCTGGATTCAAGCCTGCCTTCAAGAACCTACAGGCTCCAGGTGCTGTAGGGATGCAAACCACGTGGTCTAGTCCTTCAGTAGTTCACAGTATACATACAGGAAATATATGTAGAACAATCATGTTAACATCGGCATAAGAAGTAAGCATCATGGAGTGGCAGAAACAGTATTGTAAGAGTGTGGAAGGTAAGAAAAAAAAGGGACCCTCCTTAGGAGCTCTATACCCAGCTGCCCAGGACTGTGCCATGCACTTAGGAGGTGATCAATGAATATTTGATGAATGAATGAATGAATGAATGAATGAGGTATTATGTGCTGTGTGTGCAAATACTTGGAGCTGGAAAAGATTTGAAAAGACAATGAAAGAGAGAAGGGGAAAACGGGCCAGGAAACTAGCACACAGAAATGGCAAAAAACAAGGCCATGGAACTTGTTGTACATGATCCTTTGAATAACAAGAGGAGATGAAGGGTTTTAAGCCAGGAGCATAGGAGGTGAGAATAGTGTGCAGTTTGGATTAGAGAAAAAGGAAAGGATCTAGTAGCAAGGAGCCCACTTACGAGGCTGGTGCAAAAGACAGACATACAACTCTAAGGCCTTTAACTGGGAGTCAATGGCCCAAAAAGGAAGAATGGACAAAGTCAACAGGAAGAGGGAGGCAGACAAAGGGACACTGCCATCTGGGATATTCCTCTCTCCCCACACACGTGCCAACAGGATCCCAGCATCTACACACAAGCTCGGCCCTCTCAGGTCAATACCAGCAGCTCCTGCGCGCTGACGGGATGTCCTTAAACAGGGCCTGTGGCTTTCCGCCTCCAGCATGCTGCCAGCACCCATCTCTTCCCATTTTCAGGCCAATTCATTCAACGTTTTTTAAGCACCTCCTTGAATTTAGCACTAGATGCTAGAAACATTTTACACTCATCATCTTATTTTAATTCCCTACAGAGACACTTTATAATTAGAAAAATGAGGCCCAGGGAGGTTAATTGACCTGTCCAGGGCCACACTAATTGGTGGATCTGGGACTAGAGCCAAGTCCTAGAATTCCAAACATGGCATTCTTTCTATACACACCACAGAACTCTCCCTCCCAACCCATTTCTGGCTACTCCTGACCGCACAACCAGAAAACACCCCTCCCGACTGCAACTATCCTCTGGCTTTGTCCACCTGGAGCTAGTGGGTACACATCTCTCTGAGTTGCAATGCATGTGGTCTGTGTAGATCTCTGCTGTGTGCCTTATGTGTGCCATGCCTGACAATCAGGTTTGAGCTGAACTAGAAAATCTCACCACTGATTGATTTTATTACATATACTATGCCTGAAATTGAAGCTTCTTGAGCTCTCGAGCAAAGTAACACCAGAATTGCCACAAAGATTAAAAGCAATAGCCTTGTAAAGCTCTACGCCCTAGTCTGTGCGCAGTAGTGGTCATTCTCTTCATGTCCTCATGGGACCACCAGGTCAAGATTCCCCGTAGCTCCACTGTCTCCCAGACCTTACTAGACATTCTCAACCTTAGTTTTTCTTAGAGGCATGATAATGTCAGACCCTTACTTCAGAGCCATTTCCAGGAGATCCTATCTTCCTGAGAAATTCCCCACCACACAACTCTGCCTACACACTGCTTCTTCCCTGACCCTTAGCATAGAGAGGTTTAGAAACCCCCTCCCCAACATACAGAGCCTTCATCCTAACCCCAGGAGAGAAAGCTACCCAGAATAGAGGGTCCCACCCACCATGCAAGCAGGCTTTCAGGAACCAACAACAATGGTCATTGTGAGCCAGTACTTGCTCATTGTAGGGTTGTGCTGAGTGTTCTATCTTCTGCACAGTGTGAGGAAAGCGAGGACTGCTGCCAATCTGCTCTTGACCCAGACAGTAAGGAAATCCAGCCTCCACTGCAATTGCTGGAGGAGCTCGGACAGACCTTAAGGATAGAATGTCCCACCCCCAATATGGGGAAATAGAGGACCTGAGGAGGGAAGTGACTTGGCCAAGGTCACACAGCCAGATAGCCAGAGCAGAAACCGAAATCCCGGCCCTTGCTAGCTGGGCCAACACATTCCTTCTTCCTTGACCCTGCAGCCTCTCTCCTCTTCAGAAAGCAGAGGCTCTTGCTGGTTCTCCTTTCTGCCTGCTTCCATCTGGATTATCCAGAGTCCAAGACCACACCTATGCCTTAATGAGGCTTCACAGACCCCTGGGAGTAGAAGAAATCTGCAAGTCAGTGTAATGAGGGCAGGGCACAGAGACAACTCCTCTCAAAGGGGGTGCCCAGTTGGACTAAGGGTGTCACATTCATGCCTGAGAGATCCTCAGATCCTACTCTGCTCCCTCCTTGCTCAGCCCGGGAACAAGGGAAGGCTTGATCATTGTGGAATTGTATTGCACACTTGCACACACACAAGGAAAGGAAGGGAACTAATTTCCAAATAAAATGCTGAGTATCCTCCCTGTTTTTGAGTAAAAGAAGTAGAAATAGGGATACTTTACTCACCAGGAGGGGCAATCACTCTAAAATCTCAAGGTCACAGTATCTCCGTCCTTCATGGAATCCCTGCCCTTCTCTTCCTCTGCACCCTGTTCTTCTCCCTCACTCTCCTCCCTCTTATCCTAGCCATCCTCCCCACCCCTCTTCCATCTCCTACCCTCCCCCCTCCCTCATCCTGCACTACCTTCTCCGGGTTACATTAATTACCATCTGCAGAAGACCTTGAACTTACCTTGTAGCAAAATCAGAATTTTCTGAGGATGACCCTTTCTAAGAAAACATAAAGTCACAATAACAGCAACTGTTTCTTGAGGGCCTGTGTGTGCTCTCTGTGCAGCCCGCTTGATGGCATCACTTTTGAGCCTCACAACAACCCTGCCAGTGAGCTTTTATTTCCATATTTTCCAGATAAAAGACAGACCCAGAGAAGTTAAGTGACTTCTTCTAAGGCATTAAGACTAGTCTGTCTAAAGCTCACAGTCTAAACTCACAGCCTATCTCAGGAGCACATTCTTTATGTTGTGTTTACAGAATGCCAGGGAATGAGCTCTCTTGCCTGTGTAGTTGGCTGGCTAAGAGGCTGTCTGCCTCTATCCTGTATCTGAGTTAAGATCTCTAGGGGAAGCATTGGTCACAGATTATTCTTCAGGTTAGTTATGGTTGGGATATCTGAGGGCCTGGTACTTTGAGAGGCCAAGTGGGAACATGCGGGTGGGGATCCTGTTTGGCCAGTTACAGCCTTCTTTTCTTACTCACCTTTTGTGGCCAAGGAAACCCCAAAGACCCCTCCCTTCAGAAGATCAGGAAACAGTCTTTCAGGGTTCTTTCCATCTCCCCACCCCCAGGCTATTTTCAGACTGCCATGCTTCTAAGCCAGCTTTGAAGCTCTTCAGCCAGGAACAATCTTTCATCTGCACAAACCAGACCCAGTGGGAAGCTTAGGCGGCCTGATCAGTGCACAGCTTTGTTGGGCTTTGGGTGCCTGAGCCTCCAAGGGCACGTGGCCCATCTCCATGGAAATTAGGAGTCAGGAGATGAGCCCAAGATGATGCCCGCTGAAGTCTTGGCAGGCCAAGCCTGAGAGGCTTGCCAGCTACACTCACCTGTCTAGACTGTGGGGACTGAACCAGGCCCCACCACAAGGCAGAGCTGGGCTTGCATCCTTCCTTTCTGAGGCGAGTAAGAAGGTCCCATACAACCCCAGGGCATGTCAGCTTCTCAGTAGCACAGTGATAAAGCCATTACTAATTGCTATTTACAGAACACCTTCACATTCTTTAACTCTTTTATCCTCAAAATAACCCACGAAGTAGGTTTTATTATTGTCCTGGTCATGGGGGAAATTTTGTTCCCCTAAACATTTATATAGGGATGGGCAAAAGTAGGTTTACTATTGTGAGTACAAGAAGGTTTATTCTTGTATTATTATTTATTCTTGTAATACATATTTTTCTATACAAACAACATCTCTCTGATCATCAGAGAGATGCAAATTAAAAGCACAATGAGATATCACCTCACACCTGTCAGAATGGCTACCATCAACAAGTCAACAAACAACAAATATTGATAAGGATGTGGAGAAAAGAGATCCCTAGTGGACTGTTAATGGGAGTGCAGACTGTGCAGCCACTGTGGAAAATAGTATGGAGTGTCCTCAAAAAATTAAAAATGGAGCTGCCTTATGACCCAACAATTTCACTTCTGGGAATTTATCCAAAATAACCCAAAACACTGATTAGAAAGAATACATGCACCCCTATGTTCATTGCAGCGTTATTTACAATAGCCAAGATTTGGAAGCAGCCTAAGTGCCCATCAGTAGATGAGTGGATGAAAAAGCTGTGGGACATTTACACCATGGAATACTACTTGACAGTTAAAAAAAAAAAAAGGAACTCTTACCTTTTGCAACAGCATGTATGGACCTGGAGATTATTATGCTAAGTGAAATAAGCCAGTCAGAGAAAGATAAGTACCATATGATTTCACTCATATGTGGAATCTAATGAAAAACATAAACAAACAAAATAGAAACAGACTCATAGATACAGAGAACAGACTGACAGCTGTCAAAAGGAGGAGGGTGGGTGGATGGGTGAAAAGGTGAAGGGATTGATTAAAAAAAGAAGAAAAAGAAGAAGAAATATGGACACACAGACACACCAGGAATTCATGTGCACAGAGAAAAAGCCATATGAAGAGGCAGCAAGGGGGTGGCCATCTGCAAACCAAGGAGAGAGACCTCAGAGGACCACAACCACCTGCACCTTGTTCTTGGCCTTCCAGCCTACAGAACTGGGAAGAAATAAATTTATGTTTTTTAAGCCACTCAGCCTGTGGGTTTTGTTAGGAACAGACTCAGAGAAAACAACCTGCCCTATATGGACACAGAGATTACAACTTTAGCCCCAAACTGAAGAACATGTGCTGAGTTTCTCAGCTTTTTCCTTTACCCCTGTGACTCCATATTTGTCTCTCAGAGGCCATTTGTCAAGTAGTGGTGAATATCTTTTTGCATTTCTAATGAATCAGGCACATACTCCTATCAGTAAGAGCTTCAGATCAGCATTAGCTAATTAGCATTACCTACTGAACTGATAAAATTCCAGCCCAAAGAAATGACATCTAACATCCCAGTTCACCTGTGCTGCTGTAACCCAGGTAAAGGGACAGTGCCCACAGATTTTATTACATGGCACAGCTGCCCAAGGGTAGGGGGCAAGCTTTCTTAACACTATGGTGGGATTTTTTAGAAACTCTCTGTTGCCATTACCTAGTCAGGGCTTCAATACCTCCATTGAAGGTTGCTAGATTTCCTGGGCTGGCCCATTGCAGGCCTCAGACCTAGTTCCTGGAGTGCTGATAGAGGGACAAATGGGGTGGAAGTGGGATTGAGAGTAGCAAGACATCCTGTTAGGCTAAGGATCTCCCACACTTACCCCACAAATGAGGAGTCCAGATCATGACACCCATATATCCTGTGTTTGTTTCCCTTGCATCTTAAATGACTGAATTTTCATTAACGTGATCCATCAGCCAAAATAAGAATGAGCATAAACATTATGCATTAAGGGAGAGAGGGAAAAACCAGACTGGTGATCATTATGTGTTATATGCAGATTAAATGAGCTCATTCATGGAAAGCCTCTTACCCAGTTCAATCAAGGCAAGTAGTTATTATTATCATTATTATTATTGATTTTTAACCATTATCTTTTCCCTCTTTCAGGCCAAACCTGTCAAGGTCTTCGGCACTAAACTTATTAGGTTTATTCAACAAACATTAATTGGGAGCCTTTTATATGCCTAGGGCTGAGCTAGTTGCTAGGGATGCAGAGAAACAAAACAAGAACACAGCCCTGCCTGTAACTCTCGGTGGATGTGGGGGAGTGAGATGACCAGAAACAATTGTCGTGGGGGAGATCCACCATCTGAGCACAGAAGGAGGAAGCATGGTGCCTGGGGCATCCCAGCAGGGTAAAGGGGAATTCTCCAGCCAGAGGGCCAGCTGCGCAGATAGCAAATGATCTTACATGCTTGCTAAGGAACTAAGACACTGTCCCCTGGACTTTCAGAGCCACTGAAGGATCTTAAGAGGGGAGCAGATGGATCAGATGTGCCCCATAAATATGAGAGCTCTGCCAGCCTTTACCTGTCAGTTTTCAGATCCAACCCCTCCTCCTGACAGTGGGCCAGACTAAAGAAATAAAAAGCAAAATTGGCTTGTTGAGATCAAAGAAGTAGGCAAAGGAACAAAATCTGGGAAGAGATTAAAGGAGGAAAAACCAGACTGAACAGATGCCCACTTAATAGAAAGCTCACCTGGATTTGCAGCCTCTCTGTGGATGTAGGAAACTGTGAGGAACATGGAAGGTTTTTTTTAATGTTTTAGCCCAAATATTTTGGTTCTCAGACTCTTGTATATAGCTCTAAGAAGGTAGACAGAGGTTGTTGGCAGTTGTCAGGATGAATGTGGCTGAAAAGGAAAGTGAAACTAATATATTTTTAATGTCCACTCTTTCACATACAGCTCTGCCATTTAATCTCATAACCACACTTTGAGGTCGGTATCATTGTTCCTAATTCCTAATTTTCAAGTGAAGAAGTTCTAGATCAAAACGATCAGGGAGTAACTTGTTGATGTTCCTTTTCATTCCAACTCCTGCATAGGTTTAGGGCAGTTTTATTGCCTCGGGCTCAAGTTCTCAAACCTGAGCATGCCCGAGAATCTTCCAGAGGGCTTGTTAGAACACGACTATTGGGCACAACCCCGGAGTTTCTGACTCAGTGGGTCTGGGGTAAGGCCTGAGGGTTTAGGTTTCTAACAAGTTCCTAAGTGATAATGCTGCTGCTGCTCCAGACCACACTGTGGAAGCCACTGGCCTGTGGGGATGATCCATCCAAAACCTAGCCCAGTGGTTCCCAAACTGTGCTTTCTTTCGGAATCTTAAAAAACAAATAGTGATGCCTACCTTCCAGGCCCACACATTCTGATGACTGGTGCAACCTAGACATCATTATTTGTAAAAACTCCCCAGGTACAGTAAGTCCCCACTTCACATCACCGATAAGGTTCTGCGACTTTAAGCAAAATGACGTACGATGAAACCAATTTTATTTATTTGTTTGTTTGTTTATTTATTTATTATTATTGTTAATCCTCACCTGAGGATATTTTTTCCTTTGATTTTTTCAGAGAGAGTGGAAGGGAGGGAAGGAAGAAGGGAGAGAGAAACATCAATGTGAAAGAGACACATAGATTGGTTGCCTCCTGCATGTGCCCCAACCGGGGCCAAGGATCAAACCTGCAACCCAGGTATGTGCCCTTGACTAGGAATCAAATCTGTGACTCTTTGGTGTGCAGGCCAATGCTCTAACCACTGAGCACACTGACCAGGGCACAATGAAACCAGTTTTACCTTAGGCAAATTGATATAAACAAGAGTCAAGTTCCTGCGGCATTTCATCAATGTTACAATGAACTGACGTTGAACAAAACAACATTATTTGAGGACCTGCTGTAACTCTTAAGATGCAGCAAAATTTAGGAACCGCTGAACTTGCCTCAATTCTCCTTGACTCTAATCTTCATTACCACCCTCTACTTTGGCTGGCTCCCCACCGCTGGGGCCACCGATGGAACTTGTCATATACTAGCGCTGCTCACAGCACCTCTTTCCAGCCTTCTTTCTCCCACTGTCTAGGATACCTGCTCCTGGACTCGTCAAGTCTCTGACTTGCCTTCTCCCTTTTCATCCAGCCCTTCATCTCTTTCCTTATTCAAACCGGGCCCTGTGGTACCGTAATTACTGCAACAGTACATCAGCCCCTGTTCTTTCTTTGACCATCTCTACCTGGGGAAGTTTGAAGAGGAGTATCTAAATCAAACTGCACACGTGGAAATCCAGGGAGGTTTCTTGAAGTTGATGACACTTGAGCTGAGTTTTGAGGGACAGTAAAAAGTGGAAGAGGGCGTTTCAAGCAAGGGCACAGCATATGCAGTGGCACAAAGGAGGGAAACAGTCGGCTTTGCCTGGGGAACTGCATGTTGTTGTGTACGTCCGGAGCTGGTCCTAGCGCTACGGCGTCAGGAAATAAACTGCACAGGCAGCCTCTTGCCAGATGAGGATGGGCCCTGGGCACCGAGCCAGGGTATTTACATCATCTTTACAAGTCTGAAGAGCGATTGATAGTTTTTCTTTTAAGGACTTTTAAGTTATAACATTGATACGTACTTATAGAAAATATAAAACACCTAGAAAAGTATAACGTAGAAAATAACAATCACCTTTAATCTAATTACCCAGAACTCACCACTGTTACAATTTTAGGGTAATTTGTCTTTTTCTTCTATGCATATGCTTACATAGTTGAGAGCAGGCTATACAAGTAAGTGTATACCACTCCTTCACACTTAACATTATAGCATATACACTTTTCATGTTTTTGAAATTGTGTAAATATTTTAGTGGCAGCATAAAATTCTATTATATGGATACCATATAATTTATTTAACTGTTTTCATACAGATGGAAATAAGGGAGGAGGAGATTTTACTCCAGGCATACCTCGGAGACATTGTGGGCTAAGTTACAGACAACCACAATAAAACAAGTATTGCAGTAAAGCCAACCTTTAGGCAGTCTTTTTGTTGGTGGAGGGTCTTGACTTCAACTTGTAAAAAAGGGAAAAAAGCGAAGCATAAGAAAACAAGGTATGCCTGTATTACAAATGATGCTACAGTGTTCCTATTTGTATGAACTTAGATTCTATACATGATTTCTTGTGATCAGTAACAAGGGAAAAAAATGAATGAATCCGCAATACAAGTTTCTTCACAAAATGTTTTCTGCCAGCTTCCACTCTCACCACAGGTGTAAAAGACTACACATTTCATCTTCTCTCCCCAGCTCTTGGTGTTATGACTGAAGGATTTGGGGTGTGGGCATGACACAAGTAGATTTGCATTTATAATGTTGCACTCTGGGAGCTGAACCAAGTAGGCAAAATAGGAAATGCTATTGTCCTTTCTCTTCCTCCTTTGCTTCCACATTTTCCCCTTCCCATCTCCCCATTCATCTTTTTCCTTTTTTCAGAGTGCATATTTTTTAGTTCACTGCACACAAAACACTACCCAACGCTTTGTTACCGAGAGCATCGCTGAAAGGCCTTGCTCTGTGCTTGCTACAACCCTGTGCCCTGCCCAGAGACCCTCTTTGTATAGTTCTGTCAAAAAAAACCTCTCTGGACAGTAATTCTCCTTAGGTAAAAATAATTTTTATATCCTCCGGTAAAGTTGCCAAATGGGTTTATTGCTAAATGAATTTCTTTCTGCATCCTGTGACTATCCAATACTACACATGATTATCCCTGTCCCTGGAATGTTCTTCCTCTTTCTCCTTCCTAACCCAGCAAATTACCTTGGTATCATCCTTCAAGACCTTCCTTAAATGTCAGTGACACCTTTCTTCCATATCTGGGTCAGTCAGAGTCAGCTACTCAGGCCTCCTTGTTCCTATAGTCCAATTACAGCTTTTTTTTTTATTCTCACCCAAGGATATTTTTTCCATTGCTTTTCAGAGAGAGTAGAAAGGAGAGAGAGAGAGAATCATCGATGTGAGAGAGACACATCGATTGGTTGCCTCCCACAGACCCCCCAACCGGGTCTGTGCCTACAACTGAGGTATGTGCCCTTGGCTGTAATCAAACCCGGGACCCTTCAGTCTGAAGGCTGACACTCTAAACACTGAGCCAAACCAGATAGGGCCAATTACAGCATTTTATACACCTAACATGTTTCTCCCTCTTGGCTAAAAGTCCTTTAAAACTAAAATATTTTGTATCCCCACTTCTTAACAGAGTGCCTGGCAGTTGGTTGCTACTCAGTAACTGTTGAGTGAGTAAGCGAGTGAATAAATTAATTCCTGTTTTACTAAGGTGCATGGACATTTCATCTTAAATACTGAGTTGAAGAGTGTAAAGATGATATGGAGATGATATGAATTGCCAAAACCACACTCTGAATCACTGGTACCTAAGGTAAAACAGACACCTGGTATACCAGATGTCCTGATCATGGGCTCTGAGTTCTGAACATTTATCTGTTCTGTGTGCCTGGTCATTGACTTGCACTCTGTTCTGTTTCATTTTTAATACCAAATTTAATTTGTGTACAAGTATTTCTGTGCTAGAAACAGTAAAGGGAATTCAATGATGCCAGAATTTCCCAAATGTGTTCCAAAGAAAACTACCATGAACTGTTTATACGTATCACACAAGAGTCTTGTGGTCCAGTAAGTTTTGGGAAACAGATAAATAGGTTTCTTTGCCTCAGAACTTCCTGGTAGGCATTCTGAGTTGAAAGAAAAATCACTTAAGCAATGATAGAGAAATGGAAGAGCAGTCAATCTTCCTTCAGTAGTAGACAAGAGTCATCCTAGCCTCTTTATGCCAGGGAAGATTCAGAGTACAAATGGCAAAAAGTGTTCCAAGATCCTAGCTCCTACATTTGTCTCCTCAGTTCCACATTTGTGCAAGCCCCTGCCCCCCACACACCCACCACGCTGATGAGATCAGCCTTCATTACTTCTCTTCTAGTGCCAGGAAGCAAGGTAATGTGTGGGAAGTGATAACTGCAAGGTAATGTGTGGGAAGTGATAACAACTTTAGAGTTAAAGCCATTCAAGAGGAAAATTTATTAAAAGACCAAGACATTGTAAAAGCTGAAACTCTTGAGTCCATTAAGTTCTTTGCTTCTTAGAACATCTTGTTACCAGGGAATGTTTCAAGGAGGGAAAACACTGAGTTATCACAGCTCTGTCAGATACCAAAGCCTGGTACAAAGAGCAACATTTTGTAAGACATCTGTCTCTCTGCCACTAGAGAAACTTTTTAAAAGTTCTGCTTCTCCTTTGTCTTCCTTTCTTCTACCTCAATATAACTCCTCTACTATCCTCATTCCTAGACACTCTCCCCCTCTTTCTTCTCCCCCCGCTCTCTCTCTCTCTCTCACACACACACCCCATGTTGATTTCACAGACACTGTTAAAATGACACAGTAAGCTAAAATTATCCAGTGGTTATTTAATGCTCTTTGGTAAGGAGGGAACTAATTAAGTGACTAGAGGTTTAGACATGTGTTGTTTACTGGAAGTAAACTCCTTAAGAGAGCCTGGAGGGTTCTCCTAAACAAACATTGCCCTTTCGTGACTTCTTGTTCCAAGTCCAAATGAGATGGAGACTTCAAGGAGACAATATCTTTTCATAGATGTGAAAAAAAGAAAAGAGTAGTAGAGAAGGAGAATGGGAGTGCCAATGGATGTAGAGGGGGAAAGCTATGGGCCTGTCACAGAAAGTCTAATGCAATTTGTGTATCTGTTGGCAGTTGATGTTCATCAGTGATTACCAGTAGGTTAGACATTAGCAATGTTGACACATTTGTGGTCAGCCCATCAGTTTGTTTAGCTGTCTTCACTACAGATACATCCATCAAGAGCATGTTTTTTAAACAATAGTCTTTTAAACAACAAAAAAAGTAAAAACAAACCCAAATATCTGCTTGCCAATGCTAACAAACACTATTACAATATATCAGGAGGTTCCTTAGAAGACAGAAGCCATCTGTTAAATAAACAAAAGCATTAACATAGACATAATTTTGTAGTTTGTGGATATTAATAGGATGCTAGTGATTAACTACAACCTATGAAAAAAGTACCTTTGCCTTAGTAGGCAAAGGAATGCTTTTAAAGAATCTGCCTTTTTGTTTCACTTCTGTTTTAATTAAGTAAAAGTTGTGTTGTAAAAGTAAGACGTCAGCCAACATCAAATCTTAATCCAGCTATTGCTTTCACAAGAAATTGGGCAGGTACAACCTAAGCCTCAGGAACTTTGAAAAAAAAAGGACCTTTTCAGAGGTGCCGAATCAGAAGTAACTGCCACTGTGGGAGGCTGTCTGTATTACGTGACGCTGAGCCTGAGACTAATATTTTCTGTTCCTCTTTTTTGTACTGTGGACCAGAATAATCTAGTGTAGGTGAAATATTCTTTTCCTTGGCTCAGATTAGGCACCTGGTGTCCTGAAAGAGGTCACTGATTTCCCCAAGGATGTCCAAGGAGGTTGGCTCACCACTGGCTTACCACAGGCCAAAATTGAGGTTAATTATCCATCAGTCATCATCAGTAGGGCCAAGATGTTATTCAGACATTCGGAGAAGAGAAACTTGATCCAGCTATGAATAACGACTTTCATCAACATTCCTTCCTATATTTTTTTTTCGAAGTTTTTTTTTTAATGTATCTTTATTGATTTTAGAGAGAGGAAAGGAGAGGGAGAGAGAGAGATAGAAGCATCAATGATGAGAGAGTCATTGATCGGCCGCCTCCTGGGAATGGGACCTGCAACCCAGGCGTGTGCCCTGACCGGGAATCAAACCCCAATCTCCTGGATCCTAGGTCGACACTCAACCTCTGAGCCACGCCTGGCCAGGTTCTTTCCTATATTAATCCCAATCCAATGTCTTTTTAGCTTGAAAATAATTTCAGAAATAGCTGGTTCATCATTTACGTTATCCACATTTGAAGAAGTTTCTTGCTATGCCACCCTATTCATTGGATGCATATTAATGTTCTGAATCAAAACCTTTTTTCACAAGAACTGGATTTCTGCTCATGAAAAGGTACATTTAATTACCTATGAAGAAATTCTCTATTCAGAAGGAGTATGAAAATGCTGTTTGGTGGGAGATGAAGAGATACTGACAGATCTGGGTTGGCCATCTAGGGCCCAGACCTTCTGGCCAAAACCTGCCTGAGGAACATGTGTATGTACTGCCTTTGCTTGTCTCACTCTGCAGACCTCAGTGACCAGCTTCTTGAAGTGGTGGGGCTAGAGGGAGCCATGGAAATGGGGCAGATCTACACTGGCCTGAAGAGTGCAGGCAGAAGGCTGGCCCAGTGCTCCTCCGTCACCATCAGGTATGCTTCCTCATTACCCAGCAGCCTCCAAGCCTCCTGACCTTCCTAGATTTGGGTGCAGGAAGCATGGGGACAGAAACTTGATAATGTTTATAAAGAATGTATTTCTTTGGAGACAATTTTCCAAACTGGATATATGCAGTCATCCAAGACATAGACTAGAGGGTCCACCACAACCAGTTTGCTGTTACCTTTGAATGAATTAGTGAAATTCTCTAAAAAGGAGTGTAAGACTCCTTGCTTTTTTAATCTCTACAAATTAAAATGTTAGATGTATGTCAGAGGGCACATTCTGACAAAAACCAGGTTTTCTGCTCTGCTCTTTCTTGGGTAGTGGCCTTAGAAACACTGTTTCCTATATGCCTTTGTAGAACTAAACCAGCAACATCAGGAAACTCATTATAACTGACTAAGAAGATGAGGACTCAAGGTATGGACCACAAAGTTAAGCCACTGCAGGCTCCTAGAAGGGAAGGAGCCTAAAGGAGGGGATCCTCTGATTTCAGTTGCTTCTGTTTAATCAGTGCAACTAATCAGATTCTTTTCCACCTGATTATTTCAGAAGTCTTTGTTCCTTTCCTTTTCCCATTCATTTTCTACAGGTCAAATCTATTAGTGCGCCTTGGGGATCTCCTAGAGGGGACCACAGCATTCAGGTTTCCCAAAGTTACTTGACCACAGAATTCTTTTCTCTCAGAACCCCTTGGACAAGTGTCCTCAGAGCACACTTATGGAAACTCTGTTCTTGACACTCCCCTGCATTCCTCAGGATGGTCTCCTGAGCTTGTTCCCTGATGTCTCTTAGCTGAAGATCTACCCCACTAACCCTTTTTCTTCATTCTTTCTCTGTGTCTTCTCTGTCTTTTTTATTATTCCCCCAAAGCTTTGCTCCTCTTTATCTCTGGGCCATTGCTATGCTGGGGCCCCTGCTTTCCAGATTAATCCCTGTACTTCCTTCCCCATCCAGTTTCCATGATTCTAACACCGAGTGGGTACAGTCAGCACATCTAAGCTATAATTTATGTAGACTGTAGAGAATGTAACATCTTGATCCCAGAAGAATTAAAAAAACACACACACATAAAAGAGGGAGGGATTTCTCTTTATATTCAGTAGACCTGTTTCCAGATAAAAACAGAGAGGGTGAGCCAGGAGCCCCATCCTCCTGTATGTTTTTCAGATGCTCTCCTCAGCCCTCAGAACAAAAACCTACTCTCTCCTCTTATTATTTGTTTTGTTATTAGGTTTATTTTTTATTATTAAATATCCCTAGGGGCAGTCAGAGAATCATCTACATTAAAACACAACTTGCCTCCCTTATTTTATCATTTCAAAAGCAGGGCAGTTGCCAGATGAGGGCTTTCTGGGTAGTCGCTATCCCCTCCTGGCCCAGACCAGAGAACTCTGAAAGGACCTGCCTTTTCTCCCAAAGATGATGTAATGAGAATTCACAACTCTTTTAGCAAAGGAAGTCAGAAGACCTCATCTCTCTCTTTTTGACAATCCACATGCCAGAGAAGCTTTGTCCCAAGCAAGAAAGCAACGCTTTCTCTTCTCCTCTGCTCCTACCAATGAGGACAATATTCCCAAAGACCTTATTTCACAGCTAAGCCAGATCCAGCATTCATGAACCCACAAAGTGTAGTGTTGTTCAAGAGATGAAAGAAGGGATGGTTAGGACCCAGGCCAAGGCAAGACACACTGACACCTGAGCTGTACATTGCACAGGTTGAAGACGTTACATCATTGACATGATGCAGCCTCTCACTCAACATAAAAACCAGGCCTTTTCCCATTTCATAACCTTTCCCATTTCAGTGAAATTTTTAGCACCATCCGCAGGCCCTCTGGCTGATTGTTTGACTGAGGGTCTGCTCAGCAGTGGTGTTGCCATACTATTGGCCACTGTTTCCCAGTCTTCTGTGGACTTCGCTGCTCACCCAGGGCAGTGTTTCTCAAAATAGGGTCTGGGGACCAAAGCAACAGAATCACCCATAGTACTTCTCAAAATGCAGACTCCTGGACATGACGAGTCAGTATCCTTGAGATGGGTTCAGGAATCTATTTTTAACAACCCCCCAGGAGAGTCTTAGAGAAGCACTCTTAGGTGGGCAAATAAGGTCTTCCCATTTCTGTTTCTCTGGTGGGGACAACCCTGATTCTCTGACTCCAAGAAGCTCACTGTGTTATCTTGGTTCTTGGGGTTCCAGGACAAACAAGCTGCTGCCGATGCAAGTGGATGGGGAGCCCTGGATGCAGCCACCTTGCATGGTAAGTTTTGCCAGTTTTTGAGCTGAGGGTGAGAAGCTTTATTTTGAACCTTTTGGAGGCACTGACTTAATATGAAATTGCTGAATCTCAGAGTTGCACAGGCTTTGAGAAATCATCTTATTGCAGCCTCTCTTCCACTTTATTCATCCATCCATTCATTTACCTACCAAGTTTTTATTGAATACCTGCTGTGTGCAAGGCGCTGTGAGGCTCCAGTTCTAAAACTGAATGAGACACAGACCTGTCTTCAAAGAGCTCACAATTCTTCTGAGACTTCATCTACAGTATTCTTGAGAGTCTCAGCCTGAATCATTCCAGTGGCAGGGAACTTACAATCCCAAAAGAAAGACTGTTCTGCAGATCACCAGGTCTAATTGTTAGAAAGTGCTTCTTTGTGTGGAAATCAAATCTGCACACTTAGCCTAGAACTTCCAGCCAGTCACCCACGGGAGGTCTTGGGGCAGAATTCCCACAGCGCACGAACATGGTCACCATGAATGCACCACAGCCCTGAGGACCTATCTAAAACTCCACTGAAGGAGTAACCACAGGAGTTATCTGTTTTATGGTGTTCACCCAGCACCTAACACTGTGCCTGGTTTTCTAATAGTTGCACAATAATATTTGTTGAACAATGAACAAAGGACTGAACAAATGAAAAAACAAAGGGTAATAACGAAGGTCACTTTTATTTGGTTAAAAAGTACATTCAATTATGAGATGTAATGATCATAAAATTTTAGGTATCTAATAACAGAATCAAAATATATAATGTGAAAAACTGTATCAATATATATTGTGAAGAAAAAAATTGATATATAAGAAAAAGTTGATAGAAAGGTATTGAAGCCTTTAAAATATTTGTTTCTGCCTTTGAGGTCAAATAGCAGAAAAACTAAATGACATAAAACTTGAATGAAAACACTCAGTAACCTATAAGCAAATTAAATATCTCATTTTTTCAAGGATCCACAGAATATTTACTAAAATAGGTCATAAACTAGTTTACCAAAAAAAAAAAAAACTATATAAAATCCAGAAGCAGAAACTATAGAAGTTATTTTTTATTTGACCACAAAGCAATAAAGCTAAAACTTAATAATAGAAGATTAAGTGAATAAAAAACAAAATTTAATTACTCAGAGATTTTTATATTTTCTAAACAACAGCAGATTCAAGAGGTTAAAACTGCCATTATTGACTGTTTAAAAAATAATAAAAATTAAAAGACTCTCATTCAAAACTTAAAGAATATAGCTTAAGCCATATTTGGAGGTATATTCAGAGTCTCATAAACATCTATTACTTAAAAAGAAAAAAAGTAATGAATAATTTCAAAATTAGAAAAACAAGAATAAAACAAATCGAGAAGCAGAAGCAAGAAAGTAATAAAGATAAAAGTAGAAATTAAATAACTGAAAAACAGGAAAATCTAGAACTAGTTCTTTAAACATGTCAAATGTTTGGAAACTTAATTTCAAAAAGAAAAAATCAATGATCATAGATAGTAAAATATAAAAAATATATAATAAATGTAATAAAAATAAAAATAGAAATGTGGTAATGGTCTTATTTAATTATAACACATTACATAATATGACAGATATAAAAATAGATGCAGACTTAAAGACTTAACAAATATAAAAAGGATTTGAATTTAGAAACATGTTTCTAAATAGGGATCCCAAACAAAATCCTACTGCAATTGATTTTTAACTTAAAAAAATAACAACAATGCAATAGCGAAGGCATTTAATGAAAGAACCATGAGAAAGGGCTTCCCACAAGATATTAAAACAGCTATAAAACCACAATAGTTGGCTCAATATTGTATAGATAAATCAACAGTACAGAAGAGGGCCTTAAGAAACTCTAGTACATAAAAACTAATGAAGAAAAAGAGGAAGATCATAAAATAATTTGAATGGAATGGACCGTTTAACATATGCTATCTAAGAAATTGCCTGTTTGGGAAAATGTCACTATATACCACTTCTCAACTCAAACTATACTCCAGAAACAAAACAGAAAAACTCCCATTCTATTAAAGAATTAAATGTTACTAGCTAGGGGGAGAAATAAAGGTGACTATAATCACACTGTGATCAATGACTTTCTAAAGAGGAAAACGTGACATATATGACTATTAACAGATTTTAGACTCTACAAGTCAAGAATCAATATAGATCTTTAAAGGCTAAGGACAAGATGTTTGCAATAGCTATCTCAACAATCAGGTTAATTCCCATAATGTATAATAACCTCCTAGAAATCAGTAGGAGAAAATACTAGGAATGCAGTTGTGAACAGACAATTCACAGAAGAAATGCTATGGGCTAATAAACCTATTAAATAATATTTAATATAACAAATTAAGAAAAAAGGGGAGAAAGAATTTCAAATTAAAATAGTGAGAAAGTCCTGCCATGTTTCACTTACCAAATTAGTACAATTTGTTTTTCTTTTAAAGATAATATTCATTGTTGTCAAGGATGTGGCGAGGCAGGCACACTCAACCAGTGAGGCCAGAGTATAAACTGGTACAGCTGTTCTGGGAAGCATATGGAGCCATATATCAAGAAAATTCTTGCAAATATTAGTATACATTGATCCAGTTCATTTAACCCTTAAAATTGTTCATATACTTCTAGGTATTTATTCTAAGTAAAATACAGGTTACCAGAAATACAGGAACCAATGTATAAAAATGTCAATGTCTATATTATTCATAATAGCAAAAAAAAATATTGGAAATTACCTAAAAACCCAACATTTAGGGAAAGGGTTAAATAAGCTATATGGGATTCATCAAATGGAATAATATTCAGCCACTGAAAATTATATTTAATGAATTTTTAGTGACATCAGAAATGCTTGCAAAATAATGTTAAATGAAAACAACTGATTTCAATTTTATTAAAAACATATAAGCACAGAAACAAACTGGGGGGGGGGGGACCTACCAAAAACTTAACAGCAATTACCTCTAGGTGATTTTTAATTTTTTTTCATAATTTCTAAATTCTCAAAAATGGGCATATATTTGTTTATACATAAGGGTATGTGTGTATAAAATATACATAATCTAACAACTTGCCTTGTGCTTGCAGCCCTGTACAATGACTTCTCATGCTTTACCATCACAGTTAGGCAGCATCATTTGAGCCTTGAAATTACTTAAAGATCCTCTGTCAGAGTTAGATAATAGCAGGGTCTCAAAGTTGAAAAGGATTCTACTTATCTAGTCCAGTGATTCTCAAACTTGAGTATGCATTCAAATAACCTGGAAAGCTTTTAAAACACAAATTGCTGGTTTTCTTATTTAGTAGGTCTGGATGCCTGAGAATTTGCATTTCTGAGAAGTTTCCAGGAAATACTGATGCTGCTGGTCTAGGGACCACACTTTGAGAACCGATAATCTAGTTGAATTTCCCAACTTATCAATAAATCCCAGACTTCTCCACCCCTAATAAAACCTGATTGTCCAGCTACATTTGAAAGCCTCTGGTGGCAGGAAACATTCTTATGGAGCAGGGCATCTTAAGATCTTAGAGAACCCAGAAATAGCTAAGACTTGAAATATTGCAAACCCCCTTTCTCTTCCTCAAAACTCACTTTAAGCAGGAATATTTCCCTTACTTTTTAAAATATCACAAAGACTAGTTAGACCTTTCAGTTTTGTGCCTTTATCTCCAACTGAAATCAGGGCAGACTTGGATACTTCCCAAATGATTGGGGAAAGGTTCACACTTATGGTTACTGGCCATTTTGCTGGGCATGATTCGAATTATTTGCCCTGAGAGGGCAACGTTCAGGAGTAAGTCTCTCAGTTTATTGCTTCTCTTGAAGTAATAAAAATGTGTTGATTTCCAGAAGATGGTCCCCAAAACAAAGTCAACTCCCAGCACTAGCGAAATTTTAAAATTTACTCCTTTCAAAGGGGAAATTATATACTGCAGTCGTTTTGTGACTATCACAAGAGTCTACTGTATCACTTCTCTCTATAATAGAGAAGAGAGCTGGGAACATGGGGTTGCTGTCTTTAGTGCTTGTCAGATGTAAATATTATAAAAGGTGTTTAAGAAAATCATGGAGACTTTAGTTAATTGCCTGCCCTGCCCATTTACCAGTAAAATTTGGATTCTAACTACAGAAACATGAATGCTCTCTTTCCATTAGGGGTTAAAAAGTCAGGTTTAACCACACCCAACTATCTTCTAAAATGAGATCTTTGCCATTTAATTCCACTGGCCCCTCCTAATTTGGGGATTAAGTGGTAAGAGACTGACATCTCTTTGCCTCCAAGAGGATATAATCTCATATTTCTTGCCTTCGGTGTGTATACATACAGTCAACACTCAGTTACCTGTAGTACTAGAATCTACAAACCACTTCAAAGGATCTCCAAGCTCCTACCCAATCAAGACCTTCGTCAAAACTGCTGAAAAACCAAACAAGAGGGATTTGAGTTTCACTTCCTCCTCTTTGCCTTGGAGGTGCTAACAAGCAAATAAATAGCTCAGCTAGAGGGAGAAAAAGGAGAAGCCAGGGTCTTCTATCATCTGGGGGAAAAATGGGCTCCATCAGCTGGAAATGTAGGCCCTGCACCAGCTGCCACTCTGCCCCAAACATAGCTATCTCCACGGCCAGGGTACTCGCTCTCTTCTTGGAAGGCTAGTGGGTCACTGCTCCCACAGCATGCCCTCTGAACAGGCACTGTGCTGGCTCAGGGACTACCAAGGTGAGCGAGGCGAAGCTCTTCCCCTCAAGGGACTCATGTGCTCAGGGAGGAAGAGAGGGCTCACCACAAGGAAATGTGTCACAAATTGTTGTCATCAGAGAGTGCAAAATTACATGCCACCAAGAAGTGCTGTCAGAGTCCCTAGTCCATGCCTCACTTCCATAAATTCTGGAATAACCATAATGCCCATAAAAGGCACATAACACAAAACAGTGCTTGATATGTTCTTGGCTTGCTCCTCTGGTGACTACCACAAAACAGAAAGACGGACTTCCCTTCTAGATCTCCAGGCTTGTGGGAGCCAACATAAGAGTCATTTTCAGCTTCCATCACTCAAGAACTCTCCACATCTTTTGGTCCTGCCCTTTCCTTTCCATATCCTGGGGCCTTATCAACTTAAACCTGGCTTCCACTACTATCCTCTTGGCCAGACTCCCCCATTCCAGCTCACCCTGACAACAACTGTTGAATAATTTCCTTCAAATTATTTTTTTATCATGTTACTCTCCAACTTAAAAAGTTATTTGGTTCCCCATCACCTCACATTAAGCCCCTTAAAGCCCTACACTAACTGTCCCATCTGTGTCCCAGAACCCATTTCTCATCCTCTGCCCTCCACTCAACCAGTTCATATGTGGCCCCTCTCCCCAGTGCCTTCCCTTTCTCTTTTCAGCAACACATTTCCTTCCCTTCCTTTCAGATCTTAAAAGCCTTCCTCAAATACTCCATTCAGACTCTTCTTACTCCTTACCTAACTTCTTTTTGACTCCACTTGATTTATGCTACATTCATTTAAACATGTTGATGGGTCTCCCCAATAGTTCTTCTGGGTCACAATGTCATTTCCAATGTGATAAAAATCACGAGAAGGGGCTCATAGATTCTGTTGCTTTTAGTATACATCTTTCTCCTCCCCCAAAGTAAGATAACAATTATTTAACTGTTACCTTCCGTTTCACACTTTATGATGGGCTTTCATTGGCAGTCTACCATTGGATCTTTGCAACAACTTTGTGAGAAAAATAGGACAAATATCCTCATATTACAGTTGACCAGACCCAGACTAAAGGATTTTTCCAAAGGTTCATAGCAAAGACGTGGGCATTCTGGGATGCAAATCCAGGTCTTTGAATCCTAAATACCTCTTGTTCCCACATCATCTTCCGACTCTGAACACATCATACTTGATCGATGTGATTGAAACACTGATAATGCAGATTATTGACGTGGCAGTCACCAGACCACATGCAAATAAGGATTAAGCATTTTGAAGCTATGCCCTGAGGATAAGGTTGGGAAGAAAGGCAAAAATGAGAATTCACCAATGTCTTCCACTTCCAATTAACTTAAAGTTTACAGGAGAAAATACTCATAAAACTTGAAATTCAAATAAACAAAAGACACCCACATGCTTTTAAAGGAAAGTTAAGTCTTTCCTGCAAGATGAAGAAAAGAGAAAAGATCTGAGAGATACACTTGGGAAGTCTCCAGATCATGTTGCTCGAGTCAGAGGTCAGACAAGTCAACTTTGAGTCACTGGTTGACATCTCAGCACTGCCTAAGCAGGAATGGCTAGGAGCAGCGGAGGCTGGGAATCTGCAGAACTGGGCTCTGGCTGTTCCACCCCATTCTGTGTGACCTTAGGCCTCTATCCTGCAGAGGGGTTGAACAAGATGGTCCCTGAGGTCTCCTCCGGCTGTGACATTCTGAAAGTCTATGAATAGCAAGGACACAAGACAGGTGCTAGCTGATTACCACGTGGGAAGCTCACACCTGTCTGTCCCCAGTGCTTCCGCCCCTCACTTCCAGTAGCGCCAAACTCCAGGCCTAGTCAGGGTCCAGTTGCCAGCTCTGACGCTGTTCAAGGACAGTCGTCCTTCTGCATGGGGCTCCTTCCAACCTGAAGCTGGCCTTCCTTCTTCTCTCTGAGACTCACTCTCCCATAGGGTACTGGGATTTGCATGCCACTAATTCATTTCTGCCTCTTTGCTTTTAGATTAAAATTATTCACAAGAACCAAGCGCCCATGATGATGGGACCTCCCCAGAAGAGCAGCTTCTTTTCGCTGAGGAGAAAGAGCCGTTCAAAAGACTAAACAATGTGCCAATTGCCAGTTAAACCAAGAGAGAAAACAAGAAACTGTAACACACACACACACACACACATGCACACACGCACAAATACATACACCCTCTCCTCTCTAAGCAGTGGAAACAAAGCCACCCTTTAGGAGGGAACCTTCAACCTGCCATACATTCTCTTTATTTCCACAGTGGACACACCCTGACAGAGTCAGTGACAACCGAATGTTTCAAGTGGACTCAGGGCCCACCGGGCATGGCTGGCTCCTGCAGCAGCCTCCACGTTCCCAGAGGCCGTCAGTGAGACTTTCTGAGATTGAAGGGGATTGCCCCCTTTCTCCCCGCCGACCCTGCAAGTTTCCTCGTGGACGTTCACAAAGAGCAGGCTGCAGGTTTCCTGCCTATGGTGAGATCGGATGTGGCCAAGGGAAAGAGCTCCCGGTCCAGAGAGCTTACACAAAGGTCCCTCTGTAAAGAGACAAATGGCCTCCGACACTCAGAGCATAACCCTTGGCAGGGCTCAGCAAGCGCACGTTGGTTTCTTGGTCGTCCTTCGAGCGACAGCTTCTCCCTGAACCTGCTGAGGAGGCAGAAAGGCTGTGGAAAGCTGTTTCCATTCTTGTTTCTCTGCACTGTCAGTGGGCACTTGTTATTTCCCGAAGCCTTCTCCTGGTGACTGTGTTTGTTTAGAGACGGCTCCAGGAGCCCCCAGAGCTGCCTGCACAGCACACCTTAGATGTGGTATTTATTTTCTTAGTTCTGTGAACACCTGGGAGGAAAAGCAGAGAAACTGGGATTTATTTTTCAAATTGGTGTCATAATATTGTGTAAAAAGGGAAGAAAAAAACCACCCCCAGCTTCTTTCTTTTTCAAGCCAAAGTGTTTCCTGTTTGAGTTCCAAGCCCTGGTGGCAGTCTATTCCTGAAGCCAGAGAAGTCGGCCGGGAAGGGCCATTTGCTGAGGAGACCAGGAGACAAGCCATCAGGCAGTTCCCTCCAGCCTCTCTGCACCTACCACTCCCAGAGTATGACCAGAAGGCCTTTCTGATGGTCTTACGTGTGTGTACATATATGTAGCATATATATTTATAAATATAAATATTTATTTACTGATGGACTTTTCCTGATTTAAAAAAAAATGTACTATAGGAACAGAAAATGGGAAAGATTAAGAAGGTTTTTACTCTCCCATTCCACCATTTCCTTGTCAAGATACATTGCCCCATGGTGACTGTGGGATTTAGGGAAATTGAAGTACCTTTTTATCATTGAGAGACTGAAAATTCCTATTCTGGATCATCAAAACAACCATGAAATATATGCTGGGCAGGATTTATTCTCTCATTTGCCAGATAAAGAAACTGGGTCTCAGAAAACTTAAGAAACTTGTCCATGGTATCTTGGATAATGTGGTTTGGAAATAGGTGCCACTTAAGAAGATACTCAATAGAGAGAATAACCCACACATCTTGGAATAGGGTCATTTCTGGTCACTGAGAAATGATTCCATTTGGACCCGGGTTGCCAGGGAAGAATGAATGTGCAGTACATGTGTGGATGGGACAAGCTCACATAAGAAAATGAGGCCTCATGATGCTTCCCAGGGATTCTCTCTGGCCTGAACTGCTGAGAAGTTGGTCTGGGGTTGAAAGCACTGGACAGATCAACAAACTCTCCACATATCACCTCATCGTGGTAATCACAGTCTCTCAGTATGGAAACAACCCTGGCTGCAGGGATAACCTCAGTGGAGAGTCACAGGAGGACTGAGGTACCTTCTGCAAGGTACTGCCAGCCAGTACCCAGAGGAGTCTCAGTGGGGTTCAGTGGGCTTCATTCAGCTGGTGCTGGCATTACCCTCCTTTCCCGAGGGCAAGTGTCTGTGGAGCTTCTTTGGTAGAAGAAACATTTGCCTCACACCTTTGTTCCCTCAGGCCTCCTTCCCCCTGAGATTTCTAAAGAGGAAATCTGGGCCCACTGGACATTGGTCCACTGAGCTTCCTTTAATTCTTGGCACTGGGTCAGGAGCTTTGCACAAGGAAGGGAAAATTAAGATTGTGTGTACAAATTGATTCTAACTCTGAAGAAAGCAGTCACCTAGGACCATCCTGCTCAACCTAACAGTGCAGAGCACTGGGCAAGGGGAAAACCAGGCCACCTGAAGAATCTCCTGAGTGACGGGATCTATGGTGATGGGACCAACAAGCTCCAGAATGGCAGCAGGTACTATCTTGGAAGCCACTTGATTCTGAAACACACACAGGTTCAGGTCTGGGGTCACTGATTCTAAGACATTTACAGAAGTTTTTGCATGCGTTTCAGCCCTGATCCCCCAACACTGAGGCTGTTGAGACATGACACTATGAACACATGAAACTGATTCTCAAAGATTCACAAGTCAGAGACTTGCCCTGTGCCCACTCTAATGCATAGGACTTACAATGTTGCTTGAGAGACATGTCCCAAGTCTTCCTTGGGGCCAAAGAGAGTATAACAAACTTGGGTGGAGTTGCACTTCCAATTTGGTAACCTCAGTAAGCCTACTGTTATTGTTGACCTTGCCACTCATCCCTTAACAACTGTGATTGTGGTTTCTTACTATAGAGCACCTCATCAGAGTGGACCTCACAGCAACTTCTGAGGTTGGCAGAGAAAGTATTATTATCATCCCAATCTTAATAAAAAACCAAAGTTTATGGAGTTTAGTAACTTCTCAAAATCACACAGGCAGTCAGGGATAATCCAGTCCTTATTCCTCAACTTATTCTGATCCTGGCCATGCCACAGACATGTTCTCACCTGCCCCCACACTTCTACCCCACTACCCCAATAAAGAATGAAACAGGAAATCTTTGACACATTGTATTGTCCCTGGACTGAGAGGCTAGGAGTTGTACCTCGTTACTGCTTGGTCTTTGTGGGTTTCCTCCGGTGAGTTGAGAATTGAGGTAGACTTAGTAGGATGATTATATTTCAGGTCAGAGACCAGCTCCTCTCAAGAGAGTTCTTTCCACAGATGGAAAAGATATGTTAAAATTGCCAAATAAATTAGGAAATACTTGGCAGAGCCTGGAAGAGCCTCCAGACTGGCGTTACATAACATGCATATACATTATACATATGCACATTATATAAGGTAACATAGTACTTAATGTGCTGTATATATTATGTAAATTGTATATTTGTGAGTAATCATGATAAATATAGAGACCCACTAATCACTTTTTTACACATACTCAGTGACAGATTAGGAAGTTTCTTTGCCAGAGAGTCTTAAAACTTACTCTCTCCTGCTGCTTTGGTTCCAACTCCTGCCAAAAATAATTGCATCAACTTTTCCCATCTCCATCCCCCTTTCCTGCTGGCCCAAACTCTCAGTTACCTCCTGTCCCAGCTAGTACCTTCTATGGAACACTACCACGATTGGGATCCATAAAAATAGACTCATGAGGATGGGAAGCATCTAGACTCCCAGATTCTCTATGTCACAGGCTTACCCCTCCCTCAACACTCTCAGGCAGGTGGGTGCCTAATGCTAGTGTTAAAGAAAGAGAGAAGAGAAGAAAGGGAGAGAGGGAGGAAGAGTCTACCAACCCTCCAAGCAAGGAAACATCATAGTGTTTCTTGGCCACCGATTCCAGGATCCAGCAATAATCAATCAGGAAGTTATTTCAAATAGCATATCTAAAATCATAATTACCTAAAATCTGTTTTACAGAATACTAGTATCCATAAAATGCTTCATGAAAAAAAGAGTTCTGTGGTCAAGTACTAGATTAATTCTAAGAACTCACGGCGAAGAACCATACAGACCTTTCTCTGTCTGCCAACATCTATAGATGAAAAACACTGCCTTAAGCCCACTATTTCTTCTTTTTGTTATCGGGGAAGATGGGAACATGCAAGTAACCATTCTCTGCAATAATATTCCAAAAAGTACTTTTCTAAGATGAGGCGTCTCCATTCTTAAGACACTCTTTCTTATTTCTTCTATGTGATTGTTTAACTAATTTTATTGTTCCCAAGTTCCCATTGTTCTTCATGTCTTCAAGCAAGAACCAAAGGTCTGGACTCTGTCTTCTGAGTGGAGAAGGGATTGGGGAAAAATTAAGGAAAAAATATGATAGCTGCCAGGGGTCAGACTTCACCTGTGGAGCTCCAGAGAACAGAACTAGGTTTAAAGAGCACAGTTGTAAAGAAGTCTATTTTTATTCAATTTAGTGACTGCTCTTAGAGCTGACCTAATAAGGAAAGTGCTACCTTGTGGGGGAAGAAACAGCCACCAGCTCTTATAGGGAAAGCCTTGACCCAGTTGGGTATGAAACAAGCAGTGGTTGTTCTACCTTGTTCAAAAAGCTGTCGAAGTGTTTTTGTAGGCATTAATGTTAAATCAATAGGTCTATTACTTCCTTTTGAACAGCATACTTCAGTGTCTCTTGTTTTGTGAAAGAATGAAAAATGACTCCCAGAGATATTTCTGGATCAGAGGATACTGAACAGTTGGACCACACTTATACATGGGAGGACTAATCAGACTCATTGGTACCTGCAAGGGCAGCCAGTGGTAGTGATCTCTCTTGATAGCTGTGAGAATTAAAGGAATGAGTTACAGTATTAAGACCAAAAGAAATTTTGCATTTCTATTTGGGTCCATATTAGCAGTTTGGAATTCTTGTCCTAGTCACAAACACCAGACCTACATCTCTGACTTGCAATAACAATGAAAAAGAAACTATTCTACATCTCAAATATCAATCAAGTTTTTGGGGGGGGGAAGCAGAGGCCCTGACTGGCTTGGCTTAGTGGTTAGAGTGTTGGCCCCTGGACCAAAGGGTCATAGGTTTGATTCCCAGTTAAGGGCACAAACCTAGGTTTCAGGTTCAATCTCCAGCCCCATGCTGGAGGCAGCCAGTCCATGTGTCTCTCTCACACTGATGTTCCTCTCTCTCTCTCTCTCTCTCTCCCTTCCTCCCTCCCTCTCCCTCTCCCTCTTTCTTCTCTCCCACTCTCTCTGAAAATCAATGGAAAAAATATCCTCAGGTGAGAATTAAAAAAAAAAAAAAAAAAGGCAGATTGGTACAGAATTTCACATGGGGCCATTGCTTTTAGCTCACCTGATAATCCATCATACTGGAGTCCACCAAGTTGAACTTTCTACTACAGAGAGGAAACAGGAAAAGGAAACAGCAAAGGGAATTAGCATTTATTGCTTACTGCATAAAGGTTTTTCATGTGCTATCCCATTTTAATCCTTACAGTAGCCTATGATATGGGCATTTCACAGATAAAGAATTAGTATATAGAAAGGTGAAGTACCTTATCCAAGGTAAGACAGAAAGTAAGTAATAGAGCTGGGACTTGACATGGATCTATCTCACATCAAAATGTATGCTCTTCTACTACATTTTAGTGCCTTTAACATTCTTACATAGCTATTTCCCACCCTACTATCATCCCGGGTGAGATTACATGGCATTGACAAATTGATCTATCTAGTCAACCTCTGTATAGCCATCTAACCATGTTCCTGTTTAAGAACTTCCAGTGCTTGCCCACATTTAAATTCAACAACCTCCATGGACAGCTGGAACCCAATACCTCACTCTTGCAATCAAATTGGCAGTCATCCCTTAATCACTAATGTTTCGAATGCTAGCTGAATGGGACTCATTTCCCAAGGCCTACATAATAAATTTTCTATTTAACTCTGTGAGTAAGAAAGCCCCATGCACCCTTTTCAGACTGAAATGCCATGGTCAGCAGTGACTGGCCTGCTTAGAGAAGGAAGGCTAAGGTTGTGGAAGGGAGCCTCCGGCAAAGCTTTGCATGTGATCCTCATTAGTGATAGGCGTGGGCTGGACCATCTGTGTTCCACAGGAGAACAGAATGGCAGGCTGCCTTTCAGATGCCAAGAGATGCAATCTAATGGGAAGATCCAGAAAGCTCAAAAAACAGAGTGGAATTTTTCCTCATGGACATCTCTGTGAGAAACGAAAGACACAGAAAACCAAAGGTTTTTGGAAATTAGCTGTACCTTGCTGGGCATTCCACCCTTGCTACCACTTCATTCTTCATGTCCATGGTGCAGGATGGCAGGCAGAGCCCTGCAGCCTCACCCGCTAACTAAACTCCCTTAGATGGAGCCCGCAGTAAACCTATGTTATCCTGAAATCTGTGGATGCAATGGCAGGTACATTATAACAAGGCATCAGAGTTTGCAGTTAAGCCTCCCAGTCTCCCAAGGGTCAGAAAACACTGCAAATAGAAGAGACCATTTAATTGGATGCTCAATGCAGATTCTAGAGAAGTAATCAGAAAACATGGAAGACTGCTCTAACTGGGTCAAATCAGAAAAATGCAATTTGGAAGCAAAGAGGATAACATTTAACCCAGTATCCAACGTGTAGTAGGTAATTAGTAAATATTTGTTAAATGAATTAATAGCTACAGTGAGTATAGTATCTGCCCTTCTACCCTGGAATAGATAAGGGAAGGGGGGTGGGGGAGTGGGGGATGAAAGCTTTCTCACTAACAACTCAGGAACTTGAAACCACAGGATGTAGAGGGAGCTCATGGGGGCCTTTAACTACCCAGACATCTGTTGACTGATGGATACAGCTAAATATGGATCATCAAAGGGCTTTCTAGGTCACATGGAGGGCAGCTTCATGATTCAGAAAATATGAAATTCAACTTGGACAGAAAGACAGAAATATTTGCATTCTACTTCTTAGAGATCAGGTCAGAATTGACAAAGAATAAAAAGACAGCACAGAAGTAGAGTTACAACACAGTAAGAGACCCACATAATAAGATACAGATTCATGAGATGAAAGAGTTAGAGAACTGGACTTTTTTTTTTTAGCAGATTTATTTGAGCAAGGGAGATGAGCATGAACATTATGGTCCAAAAATGGAAGAAAGGACTGGGAAATCTTTTTTTAAAAAAGCTTAGAGTTTAATTAATGGTAAAATGGAAATGTCCAGGCATTGATGAAATTGTTCCTAAATTGTAACTATCATTTATTGTTCAGTCCAAAACCTATTACTTTTATGACCACTTTGAAACTTCACAAGAACTTGATGAAGTTGGTGCTATGTGGTTCCCCATTTGACAAATGAGGAAACTGAGAAACAGAGCAAGCCTCATGGCGGCAGATCCAGGATTCAGATCTGTCAGTATCTGCTTTCAAAGTTCATGTTCAGGCCTGCGGTGCCATCACTGGTTCTTCTGAGCTTCAAACATGGTGGCAGGGATTTGTTACCCCCAAACCAACCCCCTGTGCAAGACTTACTTCCTCCTCAAACTGAAAATCCAAGACTCTCTCTTTCACAGAGTGGCAAATGCCATTCATTTGGGCACAGAGGTGCACTGAGGAGAAGGAGCAGATCTGGGCAGTGCAGAAGGTCCATGCACACCTCACCCACCTCCTTTTTTCTTAGGTCCTCTCTCCAAGGCACCAGCTTGGCCATATCCTAAGACACTACTCAGAGACTAGATAGCCAACAATGAGCGCCTGGTGAAGAACTGTACCAAATCACAGCATTCACATAATATGAAAGGTCATATTAAAAGATACACAGAGATCAAATTAAAAATAAGGAGCAGTGAAAGGAGGTCAGGTAGTCAAACATCCCATTTAGTAACTGATAGCAAAAGGTGGAGTGGAGATTCAGTGTTCTTTTAAAAACCTGTTAGACAAATTACAATTTAGGGTAAAAAGACTGCTTCTAGAATAATGAAAAAATGTTTTAAATTTTTTTCTTTCAAAAAAAAACCCTTTTTAAAATGGGATTTTCCTAAGAATTACAAGGTAAGGGATAATAAAATGATGATTTCTTTTTACCTTAGACAGTACAAAAGGAAAGGAATTTATAAACCCCACAGTATAAGTGTCAACCCAGAAGGAGAGTCCAGGAAGTCAGCATTTTCTGTTGAGGGCCTAGACAACAGTATTGTCAAAGTAATTCATGAATTTATTTTTTGTCTTATTTATTTATTTATTTATTTATTTATTTATTTATTTATTTTAAGAAAATGAGTACCTATTGGTTACCAGAAAATTGCATGATCTTCAAGAAAAGAAAAAATTTCCTGGTGAATATTTCCTCTTTCCCTAACATCCTTGAAATAAAAAGATTGAGAACTAGATCTTCCCACTTAGAGAAAGAACCGTGAGTACATGGAGAGTGTTAATAATAGAGGATGTCACTGAATTGTTGTTTGAGGTTTGCTATCACCATACTCTGTTACCACCGAGCCTTAAGGTAATGATCATAAACCTAAAAGGATTAAGCAATTTACAACTCTATTCCCTCCCTATCAGCCTCCTGAAGCTCCCCACCCCGCACTCCCCAGTTAAATGTACTTCCGGGAATAAGAACATCTGGGAATAATCTATTTTTATTATGAAAATTTTTAAACATATGGAAAAGTAGAGCCATGTGTATAATGAGAGCCCATATACTCATCACTTAGAGTCAACAATTGTTATCGTTTTGGCGTATTTGTTTTATCTTTTCTTTCACCAAAATATTTCAATGTGAATTATAGATGTCATGACATCTCACACCAAAATATTACACATACATCATTATGGGGGATCCTTTCTGAAGTGGTAAAGTTTGTGTGTGTCCTTCACGTTGCTGGAGAAAGGTTTCAGGGTGTTGAGTATATGAGCTCAGTCATTTCTCAACTGACTGAATCCAGTTGTCACAAACAGCAGTTAATCAGGATATCACTCTATCATTTATAGGACAAAATTTGGGGTAGAACCCAAGGAAAGGTTTGGTTGTATTCAAAATGTTCCTGACTGGTCTGGAAAGAGGAAGGTAAACAGCACATTAACTAAATTCTCAGAAGACACTAAGTTGGGAAGTGTTATAAGCACTAATGATGCCAGAGAGGCAATGCAAAGCACTTGGAGGAGTTAGAAATTTACCTGAACAATGTGTGTTCTTATTTTTTGAAATAAAAATTGTTTAAAGCATTAGTAGTTACAGAAAGACTGGGCACAGTATTATTTTTGGACAGGTCAAACAGTGAGACATCATATCTGCAAGTTCATTTAATCATATTTAAAAAAACAGTATCACCATTGCCCCCATATGTGAAGAATATAAAGCTAGACTGGAGGAGGGGTAAGCTGCTGAGATGTGCAAACGGATCCTCCCCCTCCACTAGGGCACAACTGAACTGGAAGTATGTCAACCCCCGAGAGAACGTCTGGGAAGCCTGTTTGAGAAGTGTTGGCTCACTTATGCAGGGTGAGATTTTATTTCCAATAGGCAAAGTGCAGGGGAAGCGGGTATCGTTACACTTGCTCTGTGCTTAGCTGCTGGGGCCAGGGCAGGCTAACTTCAGATGTTCTGGACAAGATAGCGGGCAAGGTGTTGGTTAGTTTGCTTGCAAAAGTTTGCTGGCTCAGTGATTCTGCCAAACGAAAAGGAAGCAAGTAAAATGAGAGCAGGTTCCAGAATATTCAGCCTGTCTCGGTCAATAAGTGAAAAGAGTTTCCTATTCAAGGACAGCCTAGCTGGTGGCAACAACTGGAAAGCAAGACCTGATACTCAACCACGGCCTGATTCCCAGCTGTGGCTGGCAGACCTAACCGAGCACCCATCTGGCTTCCCACACATAAGGAGGAAAAGCTTTAACCATCCCCCCCGTGCATATCTGCATACCTTTGACTCATCAAACACCCCACCCCACCCTCTGTTCCCCCACATCATGGCGTTCGTAAGACCAAGGCATCACCTTCTCCTTTCCTGACCTTGCTGCCATGAGGAATGAATGTCTCTGTTGACTAACATGGAAATGAAAATCGTTTTCACCATCCCGAGAGAAGGAACTTGTTTTCTTCCCAGGGCGCCCCCTCTTTGAAAGAACACAGTCTCTTCTGAGCTCCCTCCTCCAGCCTAACCCCTGGCCCTCAAGCCCAAGATCCGCTGATGGGCGTGAAAACACATGAGCTCACTGGAGCTTATGTAAGAGCTATTGGCAGGCCTTCCCAGGAGATGGATGTCTGCTGGTTTCTGCACACTCGTGTTGCCTTGTCTAGGCAACATGATTTTTCTTTTCTCTACCTCCTCGGAACAGAGAGGCTTACTTGTACTGTGGTGTCTTAGTCATTTGTGGCATGGAGTCGAGGAAACACAACGTTCCCTCCTATATCCCAGTGATTAAAACTGGCACAGATTCTTGATGGAAGAAGATAAGTATTCAAAAGACCAAGTTTACGTGCATGTGTTAAGGCCCCTTCATGGTGGCACTGCCCCTTTTCTCAGCTCTTTGGATCACCACAGAGGAGCAATGAGAGGAATAAAATGGGATACGAGGACAGAAGCCTCCTTGATGTCTCAGAGGACTCCAATTCAAATGTTCTAAGATATTTGTGAACAGAGTCTAGGGCAGAGAGAGATTAAATAGATAGGAATTCCCATTTTCCCACAAAGGAAAAATAAAGGACATTTATGAAAATCTGTCAGATGTTCTGAAAGACAGGTCATCTGCAGAAAATTGATCCTGCCTCCAGGTGACTTGATGAGAACTCCTGTCCTTTCCCAGACTCCGTTTTCTTGAGGGCAGGAAGAAACTTTTAGGAACTGTACTCAGGAAACTCAAAGAGAAGTGACGAGACAGAGGAATCAAGGGAAGGCCACGAGCCCAACCTCCAAACTCAGTGAATGTTTTACGTGGCTCCCAAGAGGAAAAGGGACGGTTTTAGGTCAGGAGTTGGTTTTTCTCTGGCCACTGAGGAAGTGGGAGGACCCGTGAGGTCCTTTGCACTGATGCTCTACTCCGCTGCCTCAGTTACTCCAGGCTTGAGCGCTAGAGGCAGTGCCAGAGAAGACTGGGGTCTCCTTCCTGAGCTTCACAGACCGTGACCCAAGGGCACTTCCAGCCCACACAGCAGGAGCCAGGGAAGCACACTCCTCCACCTCTGCTCAGCTTTGCACTGCTGCTCACCTGGGGCCAACTCCACTTCCTGCCCTGACGCTAATCAGCAACAGGGACCTAGGCAAGTCCTATTATATTTCAGTTTTCCTACATGCAAAATGGGGCTGGAGAGGAGGATTAATATAATTAATCGTGTATTCATTATTAAATATTTTGTTATTTAACATTGTCTCTTTGCCAGGCACTGTCCCCTAAATTGACACAGTTTCATGCAGTCCTCTTACTGCTTCTCGTCTTTTCCCATCACATTCTGCTCTTCACTCCCCTGCCCAGTGCGTGCTTCTTTCTCTTTTTCTTCTTTTATTCTCATGATGTTTCTCTTCTTTTCCCCCATGACTCTATTTTTAGAGTGTTCATACATGAAATCAGAGGATCAGAGGGACCTTAAGGAGATACCTGCCCACTTTGTTATCTCCAGGCAACTCTGTGCTTAAAAAGCCCAAGAAAGATCAGAGGCTATAGTCCACAGCCCAATTTCAAGGTGCATCCAAATGTCTCCCAACTTCTCCCTTCAACAAATTGTCCTTAACATCTAACTCAAACCCCTCGCTTCAATACTATTCTTTTTCTCTTTACCTTTTGAGTCACATCTCATGAATAAAGCACCTTTGTGAGTATAGAACTGATGGGAAGTTTAACCCAAAGTGACATCGTTGAACATCTGGATCATAAGGATATTAGTTTCTGTGTAACAACAAAATCAGGAACCAAGAAGGGACTAGAGGCCTTGGAAGTTAAGAGGGTTTAGCTTCTATAAAATCAACAAAAACAGAACAAGTAAGCAAAACCCCACAAGCGTAACCCAACTGAGGTCACAATTTCTGGTAGACTATTTCAATTAACATGAAAAATCCATTGAGCAAGGAGTTCTGGGATCACAAGCCCCTCTTGTTGGAAAGGCCCTTCTTTAGATGCCATAGAGTCCAACCTTGGACGCAGAGTTGGGAGCCAGCATAGCATAATGTCTGTGCTCTGACAGTTATAGTTGAATAATGAATCGTGGTCATTCAGCATTGGTTCCTATGTCACCACATACAGAATTCTTCTCCAAAGCCATTCTCTCAGACACCTGGTAGGGGGCAAGCCAGGCCCACACTTGGACAGTGCTGATGCTCCAGGTGCTGCCCTTTTGGATCTATGAGAACCTGCCAAGGTAGCTTACAGTCTTGATAGAGGCAGTGTGTCTAGCGACTAGGTCACCTGACAAGGAGGTGATTTCAAAACATGAAACCTTTTATTTATTTTTTTCTCTAGATAGCAAGAGGCAGGAGGCTGAACTGAAAAGAAGAGGATCCTACAGCAAGTTGCTGACCCAGCTTACAGCTCAGCTGCCCTCTTTCACAGAATGGGAAGAACCTTCCGTGCCTCTCGGCACTGTCATCCTCAGTGCTCGGTAGATATCTCAGAGAAGTTGTTATTGTTAGCCAGTAATCATAATTCCAAGAAGCCACCAGCTAAGGGGTGCTGATGGATGCTTTTCTCTTTCTTCAGAAAACAAGTAAGATCCCTCTGTCTTGGAAAAGTCTGACAAGTGTTCCCTAGAGGCTGCTGAGGAAGGGAGCCATTCCACATCCCGTGATGGTGTGAAGGGTGAAGAAACCTGCCTGGAAAACAAGAGCAACACGGGGAGTGGGCTACAGTCCTGTCTCAGCCACGTGGCCTCAGACATGTCCTTAAGCCTTCTGGGACCTCTCTTTATCTACCAAACAAGGAGGCTCTAAAGACCTTCCCACTTCAATGACCTTGCTTTCACCTGGGGTAAATGCTGCATCAGAGACAGGACAGGGTCCTTGTTCTCATGGGTCTTTCCCCAGCCCTGCTGACCCAGGAGGCTTACTGCCAGCTCTCAGCCAAGATCTACCTTCTGCCTTGAGGATTGATCATGCTCAGAAATCAGCTGATTTGGCAAGCCAACATGAAAAAAATCACTACAAGAAAAACTCTTTGATAAGCCCTCCACCTATATACACACTCATGCACACACACACACACACACACACACACACACACTCAGTCCCTGAAGTGTAAGCATTTTCCCTTCTGTGTATCAAACCTATTTTACCCTTTCTAACTGCCAGTGTGTTAGGAGAGAATTCAATCCCACTAATAGAAAAGCACTGCTTCCTTTTAGGGAGCTTAGCTAAACCTCAGTGTTTGGGGGTGACCCTGGGCACAAACTGAAGCTACAGGTGCCCACACACCTCAACTGCAGCTCATAAATGTAGGCTTTACCAGCCGAGACTGAGGCAGTAACTAGTGAGCGCAGTGCCGGGGTCCAGACCCTTCCCTCCTTGCTTGTCCACCTCCACTGCCTCCCCCACCCACAGATATGTTGTTCTGTAATGGTGGTTGCCTGCTCCAGCCTGCCCATCTGCCTGCATAGAGTGCCGTGGACTTGTTCTGTAATGTACTGTGTATATGTATGTCCTGACTGTGGTTTATTGCAAATAAAAATGACAGCAGATGGCTGACCTCTGACCTCCTGGTGGTTTCATGCCATTGCTCAAGAAATCCAGCCACAGAGCACTGGAGACATGCTTGCTCTAGACTATTCTGTAGCCTTTCCACAGTTGCCCACTGCCAGGGAGGGCCACTGATATGCCAGACTGGGAAGAATACAAACTCTCTGTTGCCGCTTTCCTGGTGTTGAAGGAAGGGGAGAGGATCTGAAAACTCTCCTATGAAGTGGTTAGCATTTTATAGGTGAGAAAGCAAAGGCTCAGACATGGTAATTAACTTGCTCAACATGTAACACAATAAATAACTCAGTTCTGTCTTTTTCATACCCCAACATTCATGCTCTCTCCTCTCAACTAGTGTTTCTCTAAGTGTGGCCCATGGACTGCTTACATCAGAAGCACCTGAGGTCCAGATGCCTGGGCCCCACTCAAGGCTCCTGAATCATGATGTCTGAGAGTGGGACCCCGATATCTGATATTTTATGATCTGGGCTGCAGATAGATCCTTGTGCTCATGAAAGTTTGAGAGCCACTGCACCACACCGCATTGGAGGACAGGAATTCTGGAGGACAGAGTCAAGCTAGGGCTTTAGAATAACTCAGAATCTGGAGCCTGTAGATGAGCACCTGAGACAGAGGAGACCTGGAGAGAAGCAGGTCTGGAATGAAAGAGCAAATGGAAAGCAAATGTGTGGACTTCACATCAAAGTTGGCTATCCCCTCTCCTTCGAGCTTAGACCCCGGGAACAAGTCCATCATCCTGCCTCAGGCTGATGCTGTCCTGAGCCAAGGGTTCAAGGTCACACCTGGGTGGGGCTAAGCAAGGAGATGTGGGCTCAACATTACTGCGTCAGAGACTAGGGTCTGCAATGGGGCAGCGGCCAGTCCCTGGGATTTAAAGAGCCATTACTGCTGTCTCTCCATCGTATCTTGCCTCAGTTTACCCACTAAGTTCCAAAAGCCCCAGAACTCATACCCTGAACCCTCAGTCTTCTCCACATCCCTACTGTCATCCTCAGGGCTAGGCAAGGACTCTGGCCTCTGGGAACCTAACTGAAAAGTTACTCACTCCTACCCATTCCCTCACCCTTCCACCTGGATCTGCCAAGTTCTATTTTGTGCCTCAGTCTAGGTGGAGGTTTCTGAAATGGTGGTTGGGATGTTGAGGTGGGGCACTGTGAGACAGATGCATAATTGCTACTCGGGGGCAGAATAAAATACTGGAAATAGCTCAGCTGCCCACTCCACTGGGGAGATTCAGCTATCCTCTCACCTCCCAGCTGCAACACTAACTATGCATGAAAAATATTTTCCTCAGGAAAATGGCTTTTCTGGAGTCAAGAAATAAAAAAGAAACATCTACACCAAATCTGATATAACCAAGTCAGCAAAACACTTAAATTATGAATCAGAAAGTAGTTTATAATATAGAATTCTTATAGGGAGAATTTTCTTGAAAGTATGTAGCTAACAAAAGAATTGCATAAATAAGGAAGACGCTGATCCATTCAAGAACAAAGGCCTTTGGTAATTGTGTTTGCATTTAAACAAGAGCAAAGAATAAGCCATTTGCTGAAGTATTTATGAGACTTTCTAACACATTGGACCATGTTCCTGCTCCTTCCCCACCTTAACAGGTTACTGTGTGTCCCTAAAAGTAACAAAACTGCCTTTGTTTTTAAATGTTCTTCCCTCCTACTTTCTATTAAACCAGACTATCAATCATTACAGAAATATATCCAAATCTAAAACCCTAAAGCTGTTTACAGAGGGAACAGAAAGTCAAAGGCAGAAAAAATGGTGAGGGAAGTAGATCAGAAAGATCAGAGAGATCAGAAGAGGATAATCATGATCTCTGAGTCGGAGGGATCACAGAGAACAATTGACCTAACATCTCAGCCAAAGCAAGACTCCCCAGTACAGCACCTGTCCCGTGCGAAATCAGCTCTGCTTGAAAACTTCTGCTGATGGGCAGACCATACCTTTCCAAAGAGTCCAATGGGATCACTTCTCTGAGCCTTAGATAGGCTCCTATTGCACCCAAATCCACCTGCCATTAACTCCCATCATTGAGCCCTGGATTGGCCACTAGCAACACAAAATAAAATCTCACCTCTCTTCTGCAGGACAACTTTTAGATATTCGGAAATAACTACCTCATCCACATCTTTATTATTTTTTCCCCTCCAGACCAAACAACCTCTAAATCCTTAAATGATCCCTTATACGTCATGACTCTTAGACCCTAACCTATTCTTGCACCTTTCTCTGGAAAAAAGAGTTTGCTAAGATCCCTCTTAAAATGTGATTCCCAGAAATGAACACAGCACTGTGCCCCAGAAATGGTGGACAAGCCAGAGCTGCATCCTTTACTCTGGATGTCACATTAACTTTCTTTGGCAACCATGCCACCCTGCTAATTCATCCCGCTTACACAGCCAACATCTCCTAGCTTCTAGTGAATGCTAATAACTACCGTGGGTATAGTGCTTCACAGATCACAAAATCCTTTCAGAAATGTGGTCTCATTTACTCCTCACAACAATCCAGGAGGTTAATTAAAGATGAGGAAACTAAGGTTTTTCCAAGACTTCTCATGCCCATGCCTCAAGCCCTGAGCCTGTGAGTCCAAATCCATGTTCCTCCAAACACACACACATTATCTTCTCACTTGAACCTCTGTTGAGGCCAAGAAAGTCTCCCTGGCTCCACTGGTTGGTGGCTATTCAAAATCTTTTTTCTTATGTTCCATTTTATCTTGTTAATTTCTGCCCATTCTCCAACCTGTCTAGATCTTTTTGACTCTCATTTCTGCCATCTCTTATATCAAAGGAAAGACACTGGGTCAGAGAGACAGGCAGAAAAAGATGAAGTACCAAAGGTAGGGGGGTGCTTTGGGAGAGAGCAGCTGAGAAGGAAGCATCTCAGAGAAAAATGTTCAGTGTGCTGTGGCAGATGCATGTTGAAGAGAGAAGTCAGGAGGCCAGGTTCCCAGTCCCATCTACTTTGGTTGGTCTGCACAAGACCCTTAACCTCTCAGAGCCTCACTTTCTGAGGATGGGGCATCCAAGTGGGCCTGACTAGTCAATTCCCAAGACCTTTCCCAGTTTTATGAATCTAATTATAAAAGACTTTATTGTTAATCCAATGGTTCCTCTTCTCTTTCAATCCAATGAAGATAACAGACTTCGCTCAAAACATTTCACTTTTTTTTGCAAATAGAAAGAAAAGCAAAGATAATTAAGGGGCCATGGCAATAAGCAACATTTATTTCATCTGATTGGCATCCCTGGGTTGTTTTTTGTGGGGGGTTTTTTTAGGGGGCAGGATCAGGGAGAAGATTACAAGAACTCTCCCTCAAGATGCAGCACACAAAAACTAAGGAATTTTCAAGGGGGCTGAACAAGAGGCTCTGCAGCTGTCACCTGACACCTTCTCCATATTATCACAGGACCAAGGGTTCCACAATGAACTCCCGCTCCAGTGGCCACTTAAATAATGCAGAAAGGGAGAAAAAATACCTGTTAAGCATCTCTTGTGTGCCTTCCTGGGGAGGTCACATGATAAATATTCTTGGATCATTGCACTGAGATAGGAAATATCATCCCATATTTTTATTCTTCTACAGTAGAGCTGTTCAACAGAAATATAACATGAGCCACATCGGTAAGTTTAAATTTTCTAGTAGCCACATTAAAAAGTGTAAAAAAGAAACAGGTGAAATGAACTTTAATCAAATACTTTATTTAACTCAACATATCCCAAATATGATCATTTCAAATGTAATCAATATAAACTTATTAACGAGATACTTAACATTTTTTTTGTACTAAGTCTTCAAAATCCAGATGAACATTTGCCAAGGAAACAAGGAGGGGAGGGATACAAGTTCACATACTGAGCTAGTATAGGGAAGAGCTTGGCATTGAACCTTTGTCTGCCCATCTTATGATAAAATGCATCATCATTTCACTATATCATGCTGCCTCCTAAACTTTAGGAAGCTTTAGGAAAAGAGCATGGTCTTCAGTGCCATGGGTTCAAGACTTGGGTTCAAGTTTCAGCTAGGTGACCAGCGATGGGGAGCTCACTACAGAGGTTATTAGAGTGATTTTGTGCCTGTTACCTTATCTCTCTTAGCCCTCATTTTCTCATCTGCAAAATGGGGATAATAATATTTACCTCTCAGGGGACTATGATGATGACGTGTGTCTTGCAAACGTTACTCTTTCTATAAATGTTAGTTTCCTTTCCTTGCCTAATAAAATGGAAAAAAAACATGCTTATCTAGCCAAGGTTTAATTATGCAGCAGTTTTGACCCTATCTAGAGAGGGGAAAGCAATGAAAAGCAAACCAAAATTGAGAAAGGAAGCCAGCTCATACCATCTGCCTCTTTGTGTGTTCTTTAAAAAGCTCCACAAAATCCAGATCTAGCCGGGCAGCCCATGAATATTAGGGAGCTTGTGATCCCCTTGCTTTGCTGGCAGGTAGATGCATTCACACTGTACTTTAAATGCTAGAATCCCTTTGTCTCAGGGATTCTAGCATTTAAACTTCCTCTGCCCCGAGCCCAGTAGACTCCACCTAGGCTATTCAGAGAGCTTGGGAGGCTGCAAGCTCTAAGAACCATTCCTGGTGCAGCAGCCCAGGTGGAGAAGGGGCTCAGTAAACACTCAGCAGTTCGGTCATAAGGCCTGAGTCCCAACTGGGGTTTGATCCTCAGGGAAGAAAACAACTCCTTTAACTCAAGATGCTCACATGAGCTTAGGAAGAGGGACAGTTGGCAGATGCAAAACTGCCATTGTCTTCATCAGAAAGTATTTATCAAAATTAAATACTCCCTCCTAGCTTATTTTCTACCCCTCACTCTCCCCTCGCACATTCCCTCTAGACTTTCTCATATCTCCATGCCTTTACTGGTACAGTTCCTCTGCCCACTGGGTCCTCCTCCTGTCCTGTCGCCACCAGTTCTACTCTTCCCCATCTTCACTTGCCAGCAGGCCTGCCCTCTCTCAGTCCTACCACCACCATGACCAACACACTCACACCACACACACACTCATACCACACACACACACCCCACCACCACCACCAGCATATATATACCTTACCAATCTTCTTTGCCCTCCTCATTTCTACCATCACCATGATCAATACATACACAATCACAACATACATGTACATACATACCACCGTCACATACATGCCTACACACCACCACACACTCACACCCATATTCACCCCTACCATCACTTACCACGTACACTCCCCACATACCACACTCCCCACCACACACCACATACATGTAACCCCACACAGAGTCATGAACATACCCCAGCCAACTGAGCCATACACCTCCCACTAGCCCCCCCACCCATACACAACACCCAACACCCAAACAGAGTAATTAACCACCTCAGAACATTCGATCTCCTGACCTCTGAAGACTTATCTTTTTTTTACCTGGATTAGAGTCATTCATACACAAACATCTCTTATCTCCCCTAACTTGACTATGAGCCCCTTGCAGGCAGAATCTGTTTCTCTTTTTATTTCTGTAACCTGCACAATGCTCAGGGTATGGTTGGGGCTCAGTAATTATTTCTGAATGAATGAACGAGTCAATCAATCCAGATGGGTCTATAGGGCCTAGAGAGGCAATCAGGGTGATTAATCATGTAGGCCCTGAGCTGGCCTGGTCCTGGGGGCTAGGGGCTGGGGACTGCCGTCTTTGGTCCTGCCTGATCCTGTTCCACTGCCTTGGTTTCATTCCAAGGGAAATATTTGTTCTGTGAGCAAATAAAATGAGAATATGTTCTAATCTGCTGCAAAGATACACAGAGCTGCCTTCAGCCTGATGCTTAGCTCTCTGAGGGCACTTCAAAGAACTGAGGGAATAAAATGTCCACATGGCAGCAGGAAAAGTGTAACTCTTTCCTTCCCAGAGAGAAGGGCCAGTGAAGACTGGATGAGAAGCTTCCCCTTGAACATTTCTAAATAAAAACCCCTGTGGGCCTGTCAGAATCCCAGACATGACAGGCGATCACAAGATTCTCTTTCCTATCATTCTACAGATTCAGAAGTGCTATACCTGTGATTTGAAAACACTCTGACACGCACTCACACCAGAACCCTTTACTTGATGTTCATGGTTAACTAACCAATGGCAAAGCCTGTTGCCCAGAAATGCGTGTGCGTTGAACCAAACTTTCTTATCTCCGGTCCCACAGAAGCTGGCCTTCTGCCCGCCTAAGCATCACGGGCCATGGATCAGTGTGCAGCATTTTAACAAACGTGCTGAATGGCTGGAGAAGTCAGTAGGACAAAAATTCCTAGTGGAGAAAATTAAGAAGAGATCTTTGTCTTTTATTTGCTTCCTACTGAGGAATTCTTAGAAGTTCAGAACCTCCCATAATAAGCTGACATCGGATACAGCTGTTTCCGAATAGTCTCAAGTCTGATTGCAGGGTTTCGAAGCGTCTGACCGAGGAACACAATGTTTTAGCGTTGCCTTAGCCCAGCCCTGTCCCTACTTACAGTCTGGGACCAAAAAAAAAACATAGCACAACAGTGAACTACCAGATATGGGAGCCCATGTGTGCAAATTAAACCACTTATTAAATGCCTGAAGAGGGATCACTTAGGATCCCCCAGTAGATTCTGAAAATATAACCCAGATCTCCCCTTCATTTCCATGCTCTGTTAAATGTGCATCTTCTGGGCTGAGCTGTCCTGAGGACAGGCACACCTGTTTAAACTTCTGGGTCAAGAACAAGTCTTCATGACTCCATAAGGTTAGCTGCCATTTGTTCACTCTTACTTGGTGTTTGAATCCTCTCAACAAACTGCAGGTAAAAAAAATACTGGTGTCATCATATACCTCATTTTGTAAGTCAGAATTCTGAGGCTCAGAGAGGCCAAGCAACTTGCCCAGGATAGCTCAGCTAGAGTCAGAATTCTGATTTGCTGACTCTAAAGCTCCTTTCCCCAGGGACCGCTTCACCAGGGGAGCCAGCCTTCGAAGAAGCCAATGTCTGCTTATTCCTACTAGTTTGTTATTCAAAGCAACTGCTATTCTCTACCTCATTAGATCCTATTTTTTAACACATGCAATGTAATTTAAAAGCCACACGATATTAACCCAATCATTTCAAAAGACTTTTTGAAAACCTGTTTCCTTTGAAAATGAATTGTCTTTTAGATTCCCCCATTACAAAGTAAAATTACAAGGCCTCTCTGATCTGTTTACAACACCCCTGTGCTCTGAGTGTTATTGCCTTTCCCAGGAGCCAGGTGGATGTTGTGGTGCAATCCTCCCTTTGCCTGATAGCTGTCACTCACAGTGGGAAGGGGATAGTCAACCTGACCCTGACCTGAAATAGGCAACAAAGTGTGGCCGTATCTCCAGCAGTCATACCTATGTTAAAACACGCAAGGCGAGCCTGTGCACACACACAGATGTTGATGGTAGTGTTGTTATTAACCTAAAAAAAAAAAAAAAATGGAAACAACCTAATACCCAATAGAAGGAAAACAATGAAACAATTAAATAATGTTATAGCCAGAAGAAGGCATATCAATCAAACCTTAAAAATAGTTTATGAAGAGTGTTGAATGCCCTAGGGGTATGCATATAATATATCATATCATACTAAGCACAATGCAAAATTACATATTTTTTTAAATCTCCATTATGCGTATATCTCTATTATGTAAAACAGCCAAGAAAAAAGACAGGGAAGAAATATGTTTAAATGTTAACAATAATAATTTCTAGAATTATAGATGCTTGTTAGGTTTTGGGGGATTTTTTTTGTATTTTCCTAATTATACACAATATGTATATAATGGTTTTATGACCTGAAATATTTTTAAAACTTTGCAATTCCCAGTTTGGGTGAATTAAGAATGTTTTAGAAATGAACAAAACAATTTTGGGGAAATTGTAAAGAAGTAATACTATTAAATATCTGAAAACTCTGATTGGAATTAGGCCACACATTTAAAATTGTTTTTGAAGTATCATGATAGATATGCAGGCCTGCCAGTGGAAAGAACAATTCCTACTTCCGATGCTACTCCCTTACAAGTAATAATGTACCAAGTCTTTTAAAATAATAAATGTAACAGCCTGCAGGATTCTGTTACTTGTCAACACTGGACTTGGGCGCAAAATGGCTTGACCTGGCTGGCCTCTGCCTTCATGGCAAGTTTGAGGAAGGGCCCCTGGAGGAAATCCCAGGTATGGAGGGGGAAAGGAAGCAGGAGAGGAGCAAACATGAGCCCCCTCCCCAGCCTGCTGTGACCTTATTCCGTACTCACTGAGGGCGTTTAGAGCTCTGTTCTCCCTCCATGCAGCTCTCAGAGGCAGAAATCATGACTCGCTGGCTGATTCCCATCATTCTGAGGCACTGGGAGGGCCAGTAACCCACAGACAGCCTTCCCCACTTGTTCTGTGGACCCTATCCTGTTCATTTGCGCTTTGGAGTGTTTGAGCCAGGATGAACAGGCGAACAAATGCTTTTTTTGATACCCCTATCCTACACTGTTTTTCTCTCACTTCTCTACTCTGATGTACCTCAGGCCACCCTTCACACTCGTGAGATTCATCTTCCCAAAATTTCCCCTTTCCACTTATCATGCCCCTACTCCACTACTTAGCTTGGCTCCCTCTTGCTCAAGGAATCAGATCCAGATTCCTCAGATCCCATACACATTTACCACCCTCCAAACTCACCTTCCTCTGCCCTACTCCACCCCACGCCCTCATCCTCCCTACCCTCATCTCCACCCCCCCACCCCCCCACCCCCTGCATTCAGCCCAGCCCGCCCCCTCCTCTAAGCTGCACTTCAGCGACACTCAGAAGTCCCATCAATTGGAAAGAAATGTTCCTTCACTAAAATAGAATAATGGAGTCTTGTCCAAATTATGCTCAAAGATAAAATTTTCTCAATGTTCAGTTTTCTCCCATCAACTTTTGTTAAACTTTTGGTATCAGCGGCTCTGCCTATCTCTAGTGAGAGAACCACTGATGACAAAGGGAAAAAACAAGTCCCTGGTGAAAAATCGTGGAAAAGCCTCAGCAACAGCCCATCACGTGTTTTCAACAGCTTGTTTATTTCACGGACACGTGCTCATGGTTGTAGTTTTATATGTACACATAAAATAAATTCCCATTTCCTACTAATAAAATTGTTCTTGGTTCATGTGATAGAATCATGCACCACATGCTTTTGAGATAGCCTTTTTAAAAACATCTTGGTGGTCTACTAAGAAAATTATGTTTGCTGTGAGCCAGGACACCTGGGTGACTTTGGAAACCATTCTTCAGACACATTACACCCCTCTTCCCCCAATATCCACACACTCACACACATTTGTGCCTTTATCTGCGTATGATCTCCACATCCCCTTCTCTGACAAAGAATGCCTCGGCACGCTCCCAAACAGCACACAAAGGCTTTCTGCCCTCTCTCCTGAGACCCAACAGAACTCCTTTAGTTCCTTCAGAAATCAGTGAAAAAGAGAGAAACACTAGACATCAGAGAAAATTAGTTAAGAAGAAAATACTAAGTGAAATCTACAGGGGGAAATATCATATTGAGGAGCAAGATGTTGGGAACTCTTTAATTTATCCCAGGGAATACTGAAAAGGTCAGCAGTAGTCATGAAATGTCAGCACCTAGTGCCTCAATTCCTACAGAGAAGAGGGAGGGCGTGAGACGTATTATGTTTCTACTCTGTGCCAGACACTCTGCTAGATGTGCTTTGAATATTCAATTTATTCCTCCTCAGAAACCTTAAAGTTTGCATTCTTATCTTTTACAAGTGATAAAACTGAGGCTCAGAGAGATTAAATTTGCTCAAATCCACCCATTTAGCAAGTTCCACTGCCCACACCCAGTAGGCACTGGACCTCACACACACACACACACACACACACTCACTCTATAGTCACACAATTCTGTGAAGCAGGAGTTATGATACCCGTTTTTCAGATAGGAGACTGATGGGCAGAGAAGGGAGATGACCGGGACCCATAGTCACATAGTAGTGATGGAGTTGAGAGGTGAGGGGGGGCTTTCACTCCCTGTTCACATTCTGTTTACCACACAAGGGAGCACGGGTGTAATTCCGTAGCTGTGAGAGAAGGCAGTGAATCTGGGAAGGGAGAGGGGTCTAACCCACTGAAGAGTTTTGAATAAATAAAGAGCTTCTTCCAGACATGAGTCTGCAGAGCTATTACCATATTACCATATGGGTTACCTCATTACCATTTACATTTGCGAGGTGTACACATAGTTGTACATGAATGCTACCTGCATTCCAGCAAGGAGTGTGTGGATTGGAAAGAGTAAAACACAGATCCTGTAATGAGAAATTACATCTTGTCATTGAAGCCAGTTTTCACTCGTAGGGAGGAAAGGAAGACCATATTTAGCTTTTACATTCTACTGTGGCTGAGATGGCCCTGTCAGAACAGGTCCTGAGGTCAGTTTCCAGGTTCAAGATGAACATTCCTAAGTGAGAAGGTCCAGATGAAACCCAGATAAATATACAAAGCAATTAGGTTTTGGAGAAAGGAGCAACGAAAGTGAGGAAAGATTTCAAAGGTGGTTCAAGTCAAAGAACATGTAAAATTCTCCCAACCAGGATACTACTTTATGAAGAAAATTTCTCAATGATCAAGCCAAAATGTTGCTCTTTCTTGGCTGCCTAAAGGAAGTCCTCTGGGGAGACTAGGGCCTATCCCAGGTTGCTGGCCACACTTAGGAGGACCAGGCAGACTAGGGGAGAAATAGGAAGTGACTCTTTCAACCTACTCAAGATTGCCAGCCCAGAGGGTAAGAGGGGGCGCCTGTGGGGGAGGTTACAGGATGAATGAGTTAGTGAGGAGGCTGATTCCCTCCTCCTGCACAGACCTGGATTTCAGAAATGGAAATGGGAGATTTGGGCATTTTGTGCAGTAGGAATCCCTCTCAGTTGATGAGAGCTGGGATGAGGCTGCAGGGTCCCACCAAGCTCCACGCCATCCCAAATCTGGCTGAAATGAAACTCAGTGTCCCAGGGCTCAGGCATTGCTGCTAAGGAAATGAAGCATTTCCTTTGGTATGAACCCTGAGCAATGGCAGAGGCCAGGTAACCAGCTCCCCATTCCTCTCCCACCATGTGGGCTGGCAGAAGCTGGACATACATAAACACAAACCCACAAAGGGAGGGTAACCCAGCTACTTCCCTCCTCAAGTACAGTGTTTTGCTGTGCAGTAGAAATCACTTGCTCGTTCATATATTCATTCATCCTTTGGTGACCACCTGCTAAGTGCCAAGTACTGTGTTTGGGGCTGGGTAATTCAGACAAGCATCCAAGAGGACCCTTATTAGAGGAGTTTGTCCTGTGGGAACATAGACATATGAACAATGTGATATTGCTATAATGGAGGGCATCACAGGGCATATTATGTTGGAAGTCTTTCTGTGTTCTTTGGTTGATAGTTGTTTTTGCTAATCCTCACCAGAGGATACTTTTTCCATTGATTTTTAGAAAGAGTCGAAGGGAGGGAGGGAGAGAGAGAGAGAAAGGCGGGGAGACATCAATGTGAGAGCGACACATCGATTGGTTGCCTCCCACACGCACCCTGACCGGGCCGGGGCCTGGGATTGAACCTGCAGCCCAGGTACGTGCCTTGACTGGAAACCAAACCCACGACCTTTTGGTGCACCGGCTGACACTCTAAGCACTGAGCCACACGGGGCCAGGGCATGGTTGATGGTTTTTAATCACCTACCAGATGTATCCCGGGATTCCAAAATGTGAATGATCACTCCTCTAATGACTGTATAAGACCCCAGACCTGTCACCCAAACTCTGTCTCAGTCATGTCTCTTCCTGGCCCTAATATTCTATAGTTTAGCCACACATGAGAAATTGCTAGTCCCTGGACATGCCAGTTACTACCAAGCCTCCATATGTTTATGAGTGCTGTTCCCTCTGCCTAGAAGGCCCTTCCCTCCTTTGCTCTGCCCATCAAAGTCCTAGTAATTAATTAATCATTCAAGAGCTGACTCAAATGTCAACTCTCTCAAGTGCTTTTCTTGACCTTAACAGGAAGTACTCACTGCTCCTTCATTTGTACTCCCAGAACCCATTTACAGGCCTCTATTACGACACCTGTAAATACTGTACAATAGCTATTTGTTCCTGTGCCTTTCACCCACCTCCACCAGACTAGGAGCTCTTCTGGAATAAGCTTCATGCTGAGGACACCAGCCAGTCAACAAATGTTTATGGAGGTGGAAATAAAATGTATTGCTGTGTAAAATCCCATGTATCTTACTTTAATAAGGGTCAATTAAAAGTGATAGTTCTGCCTCATCTAACAGGAGGGAAGAGACAGTCACCTTCCATGGCCAACCACTCTCATCCACCTGTTGCTAAGACTCTACAGTGCTGGGGGGGTGGGACACAAGGTACAGACATCAGAATAAAAAACCCAATTTCTGTTTTTTTAAAGGCTATAATGCATATACTTAGGTATGATTATCTAAGCAATAGAAAAATCTAGAATGATACACAAGTAACTGTTAATAGCGCATGATTCTGGAGACTAGGTACAAGCTAGGAGGTGATTATTTTCCATTCTACACCTTTCTGTGACATTGAGATTTTTGACATGAGTTTCTGTCGTTTTTCAAAGAAATAAGACGTGAAAATGAATCCTGTAACTATATCTTAAATGAATCAATCAAATTAGGTTGATGTTTTCCAAAAGATATATAACAGTCTCATTCACATGTTCATAGCAATGTCATTAATAATAGCAAAAACTAGAAACTGCCCTAATGCCCATTAACAGTAAAATGGATAAGTCAGTTGTAAGATATTCATATAATGGGATACTATACAGCAAAGAGAATGAATGAATGAATGAATGAATGAATGAATGAATGAATGAATGAATGAAACACAACTACACACTACAAATAGATGACTCTTCCAAACATAATGTTGGGGAAAAGAAACCTGACACAAAAGAGTATCTCTGTATGATTCCATGTATATAATGTACAAAAACAAGCAAAGTTGATGTGTGCTGTTAGAAACCAAGGTGGTGGCTACTCTTGTGGGGAACGAGGAAGGGAAATCAGTGATTAGAAGAGGAGCATGAGAGGGTCTTTTGGAGGGAGAGCCAGGAATGTTGTTTTGCAATCTGGATTCTAGACGTACAGAGGTGCTGGCTTTGTGAAAATGTATCAAGTTCCACACTTTGATTTGCGTTCTTCCCATTAGGTATGTATGTTAAACGTCAATGAAAAATAAACACAAAATAGACCACAATTGAGATGCCTGAGCATTCCCTTACATCAAGCAGATAATTCCTCTTAAGAGTCAGATGCTGACCTTCCCTCCTAGATCTCCAGCCCTGGGACAGTGGTGGGAGATGGGAGCTAAACTATTGTCCTTAATGGTTAGGAGCACCTGTTTCCTGCCCTGAAGCAGAGCCTAAGTGCAGAGAGAAACAGACAGGGGGCCTGAGAACACCTCTGCTGTGCAGAGAAGTCAGAGCTTTCCTGAGATGGGATGCTGTTCTCATAGTTTGCATTTTTAGCCATGTAGCTTGGCTTCTTAATGGGAAAGAATTCAGAGAAGGGAGAGGAGCAGGGATAAGGAGAGGTTTTCAGACAGGTTCTGGTTTAAATGGAAGCTGAGCCATGCCCCAGTGATAAGGGGCCAGAGACAGGTGATCAGGAAGAATCGTGGTGGGGGAGGGGCAGAAGAGGCCATCTACTTGCTTGTAAACAGTTTGGCTTCAAGAGGCAACAGGAGGGAAGACTGCCTCAGGTTGTAAGGGCAGGCTAGGTGCCCATTTGAAGCCTGAAGCCGTGTGATGGAATACACGGATGGAGCATTTCACCGGGGGGCTCTATTACCAGTTGGCCATGGCTGATCTTTCCTTTGTCCAGCTCAAGATAAATGCAGCACTCTCCACTGGCCTGACAGAGCAGGAGAGGGGTGGGTGTTTACAAACCAAGCCAAGGGCTGAAAGAACCTCCCTCTTTACCACCCGCCCTCCAGCTGCCATGTTGAAGCAGGCCCGTCAGAGAATCCACATTCCAGTCTCCCCCACCCCCATCCCCTTAGTCTGCTCCTCCAGTGGGGCTGCCTGGCAATGCCAGAGTGAGGCCTTTCACAGTTCGAGATGGGCAAGTTCTGAGTTAGCCTGCTATTCAGACTTTGGGGCTGAAGTCTGGGCACGTCACAGCAAGGGTTAACCCCTGGCCATATGAAACTCTCCACTAAGGGCATAAAAGGAAGCAAAAAGAGGACTCTGAATGGTCAAAATAGATTTTGCCAAGTCTACACATTCAAGTTCATTTACTTCCTCCTTGGAGGGTGCCCTTTACTCTCAGAACCCATGAACTCTTCCTCTACATCCATTTCAAACTCACTTGTTTCGCTGGTTTCCAAGCCTCGGATCAGAGGCAGAAGATTTCAGCAGATATGAGGGGCTGCTGGAGAAGCATGTTCTTAATATATTGAGTTCTGATTGACAACTTGATGTGGAAAAAAATCAAACACATGATCCCCCCAAGTCCCAGTAACCTATACCTCCTTCATGTGGGCACAGACAGTCCTTCATGGTCCTCAGAGGTGCAGCAGGATGCTGACATCTGACTGGCTTGAGGAACAGGCGACTCTGTCCTGCATGGCCAGGCCTAAGGGCCCAGGAGTCTTGGGAGAGACTGCAGGGTTACCAGGACGCAGTGAAGATCCTGCTGCAGAACTGGACTACTTTCTGAAGGCAATGGGAAGCCATGGGAAGTTCCCGAAGATTTTCACCCTATTGTTTTCTTAAGGTTTGGGGCTTAAGGAAGAAATCCTTCAACCATCAGCAATCTAAATGTAGCATGTGCCACCAGCTCTTCTTGATAGTGAATGTTCTATGGAATCTAAGAATTGAAAGTCAGGAGAGAGGATGTCCTCTAGCTCAGGAAAGGAATAAGGTGGCTTTAATGAAGACAAACTGTAGCTGCCCTGGATAACAATTCAGAAATCTGGCCAGAGTTGCTGGGGCACATTCCCATGGAAGGCCTGTGACTCTCATGGGAGTGAAAGGTAAGCAGCCAGAGAGCTAAAGGCAAGATGAGAGAAATTGATAGAGTGGGAGATTGCAGGAACTAAAACCACATAGTAACATGTTTCAGAGCAAGAACTCTGTTCAGTATCTGCATTGAGCTCCTAACTCCAACACTTAACTAGCTGTGTGATCTTGGGCAAGTTACCTAACCTCTCTGTGCCTCAGTTTCCTCATCTATAAAATAGGAATAATGATGGTATCTACATCACAGGGTTGTTAGGAGGATCCGGTGGGTTAATATAATCAAGACCCCTAAAGGGCCTGGCACAGAAAAGTGCTCTTTCAGTGTTGGCCATTGTCACTAAGCACATGGGGCTTCCCTGGGGCTGAGGCAGCCCAGCAGAGTGGTCACTGGCCAGGCTCCGGAGAGGACCCCTTGAGTACACACTCCTTCCTACTGTGTGCTAGCTATGTGACCTGGAGCGATTCATGTAGCCTTCCTGTACCTACATTTTTTCATCTGGGAAAAGTGGAGGTGATAATAATATTAGCTCCCTCAGAGGGCTGCTGTTGGGACTACATGTGCTAATACATATGAATTGTTTAGAAAAGCATCTCGCTCATATTAAGCCCTGGGTAAATGTCAGTTATTATTATTCCCTGGCTATAAGGAACCCTGAAGATGATATGGCCCCTATTTGTTTAAAGAGACATTGAATATAAAAGATTTTGTTTTCTCTCCTCAGTTTTTAGGGCATTTACTTCTGAATTTTAGAAAGAAGGTGTGCCGGTCAGATAGAATCCTTTATCCCTTGAAAACAGGAAAAACATTTAGGTACCTTTCTGAAACTGTCCTCAAGTCCTTTCCTCCTTATGATGCAAGAATAGGAAAGGACTCCTGGGGTCATGTCACCCACACCTCAGCCTCCAGACAGGGCTGTGTTCACCACAGACAGCATTTCTAATGGAGGAACAGGAGGCATTTTCCCGATGAGAGGAACCAAGATCACGATTCTGCCGCATTTCCCACTGCCATATTGGTGATCATCAGCTCAAGGCAGGGTTGCCTGCTTTACATTTTAACTTGCTTTTGGGATTTTAGGGAAAAACTTTAGAAGTGGCCCTCTAAAGGGAAACAGAAGCTTTCAGGCTTGGGGCAAGAGACTTTTTCTTTCCTTCTATGCTGTTTATCTGTAGACACACTGCAAGTTGAAGGACAAGGGGCTAGTTACCCTACTGTGATTGAGTTTCAAGGACAAAGGCTAGATTGGCTCTAGATGAAGGTTCCAGAGGGCAGGTCTGTCTTTCTGTTATCTTTTCCAGTCCTGGAGGAGAGGGAATGGTACAGTAGAACACATGTTGGACAAAACCTCCAATGTAAGCAATGTTCTTAGGAGGAAAGACTCAATGCACTAGATCAAGAACTTTGAAATACTGACACCTCTTACAAAGGCAAAGGTAACAAGAAAAGATGGGGAGTGGGGTGGTGATAAGAGTAGGGAAGGAAGTCACTAAGAAGGAAAAACAGAAGAAAAGAAGAAAGAGGCAGGAAGAGAAGACAGCATAAACACCTAACAAGGAAGCAGCTCTGGGCCCAGGAGTGGGTCTGGCAAGATAAGTCGTCATGAGTTATACCCACGCATTTAAACCAGAGCTAAGGCGCCTGGGCCCAGGGCCTGAACTCCCTGAACTCCCTGTCCAACACAAGCTCCAAATTCTTAGAATCCAGACTGGTAGAGCTGGAGCAATCCTCTGAAATCATCTACCCAACTAGCTCACTAGCCCCTCTGCACTCTCCCTAAGTCTTTCTGTGTAAATGCCTCCATGGCAGGAGACTCATTATATCTGTTCACTGGGGCACTCCAAACATTCCCAAACCCTTCCTCCCGCTATACTGACATAAAATCCGCCTCCCTGTAACTTCAACGGGTTTGTCCTCTATTGCATAAGTGGGGTTTCAATGATATTTTCTTTCTTTTTCTTTTCTTTTATTTCAGAGAGAGAAAGGGAGAGAGAGATATATATAGAAACATCAATGATGAGAGAGAGTAATTGAACGGTTGCCTCCTGTACACGCCTTACTGAGGATCAAGCCCTCAACCTAGGCATGTGCCCTGACCGGGAATTGAACGTGACCTCCTGGTTCATAGGTTGAATGATGCTAAACCACTGAGCCACGCTGGCAGGCTTCTGGTGGTTTTCTGAGCAACAGAGGCATATGTTAGATCTCCTGCCTTAGGGCTTTTCCAGATTCAGCAACCTGCAAGCTGTGTGTCCATTGGCAAGTTACTTAATCTCTCTGTGCCTCAGTTTCCTGTCTATAAAGTGCAGATAATAATTGTAGAGACTACTTTCAGTGCTGTTATTATGAAGATTAAATAAAGTAATCTGTAGAGAATTATATATGCCATGAACAAGTCATATATTAAGTGCTCAGTAAACTTCAGCTGCTGAAATTGTGCAATAGATTGCGGGCTCCTCCAAGACACAGACTGAATCATATTTATCTCTGTATCTCTGGCTGAGCATTTGGTACAAAAAAAAAAAAGTTTACTGAATGACTAAATAATTAATTGGCAAGAGCTCTATTCTGGTGTAAATCCCTATACATAATCTTATGTCTGTGACAACCTCATAAAAACCCATCCCTCAACTCCTCCTGTGCCTCCAATTTAGCCACTATTTATTACTACTTAATCCAGAAATACCCAACTTCTTTTCCCAAGATGGAATGGAGAAACTTGGCTTGAGGCAAAGCTCACAAGAGTCACACTCCAGGCATCAAGTCCAACCCCGTGGAGAAAGTCCTGCGCTGTATCCTTGTAGATTGATGTGCTACATGGTAAGGACATGTGGACCCATGGGTGCAGGCCTTCCAGAGGGCTAGAGCCTGAGACAGATTTAAGCAAAGAGGAGTAAGAAAGCTCTTCTGGAGAAACTAGATCAGAAAGCAGATAAGATGAGAAGAGATGGGACAGGAAGAGGGCAGAAAACCTGGGGAGAAAGACGGGAAGCTAACCTGGGCCCTGAGTCTAGCTGGAGAGCTAGAGCCTTCAGGGATGTCAGCAACACCTGGGAAGCACAAGTGGACTAGGGTAACACTTCCAGTCACCAAACAGAAATGGTGCTTCTGGGGAATGAAGAGAATCATTAAGGGAAAACTTTACTGGAGTTGGGGCCAAGAGCAAAATGCTCTACTAGGAAGTTAGATATTATGGAACTGCTTGTTAAAAGTGCTGAGCACTTTCCCACTCATCAACTCATGCCCACCCCAGTCTTTCACAAAGTCAGCGCTGAGCCCAGGACTCAATCGGTGTGTTCAGGTTCCTTAGGTGAACTCTCACCTTTCTTGGGCAGAAAACCACAGACCAAGTGCCTGCTGGATCTGTTTAAGATACACAAAAAAAAGGTGGGCAAATTTTGACTTAAAAAAAAATTTCCCCCCTAAAAAATCCACACTGCATTTCCTGTGGTGGGATCCGGGAGCAGCCCCAGAGTTCACTACCCTGGAGACCCCTTTTCTAGGGGCTCTCTCCTAACATTTGGCATCTTTCCACCCCACCGCTAGCACTTGGGGTGGTTGGCAGAGCATGCCGGCAGAACAGAGCTCCCTCATCAGCCCTAGCATCCTGGGGGAGAGCAGAGAGCCTCCCCGTGGTCTTCACTGAAGGGGGTACAAGGTGGGGGAGATGGGACAGGATTGCTTATTTGTTTGTTTCCTGGAACACCCTGTTAAGAATCTCAGCAATTGCAGTTAGTGCCCGTTCGTTTGGCAAGCAGAGTAGCTTCTCGTTGTTCCCAGCTGCACGGGATCTAATTCGCAAACACACCATCTTGCATTCAACACTTAAATGGAAAACAAGCAGCTCCGGGAGGGAGGCGGGAGGTCCAACTCTGCAAGCCCTTTTCGAAGGGATTTATGTTTCTAGGTCGGTTGACTGGTTGGTGCTGTCCCCAGAGAGGATTTCGTTGAGCGCCGACCCTCTCTCGTCTCGGATCCCAAACTCATTCTGGTGGAGGTTATAAACTGCAATTAAACCTGGGGAGAAAACGGGATTTGGTTCTGCCTTAGGCCTTGCCAGTATAAAATAGTAACTAAAATCTGTTTGAGAGCTCAGATTTTAAAGGGAGATACTGCTTATTCTTCCCCACTGGAAACCTGGTTAAAGGAAATTAAGGCCTCTCTTAAAGGTAACTAAGATTAGAGGGCTCGGTTTCCTTTTTCTGTGTTTCTGTGGGCCGAACGCCCAGGTCGGTCAGCGAGTTTCTCTCTGGGTGGAATGACGAATTCCTCTCGCCTGCATTCTAAAATGATAACTTTGCTTGATGCTGCAGCTGTGAACGTCTGTCGCCCAGCGGCCCAATACTGGCGGTAGCGCGTTGCTAGTGGGAGAAATGGGTGAATGGGGAAGAGGGAAGAGCTATGCCTAAGTGAAAAGTTGGGAGAGCTGCGAGGAGACAAGTAACCGCAGCTCCTCCGGGTCTCGGCCCCTTTAAGTGCTTCACTGACTCAGCTAAGCTTCCCCCTCAGGTCGCGTTTTTTATGAATGAAAAACGTCCTTACATTCATTATATAAACAAGCCTGTGCTGATTGGTCAATGGCCCCCGGTGCATAGATTATGTAAAACAGATCCCGGAGGGGAAGGGAGGGACGCGCAGTTGACCAATGGGAGCCGGAGTTGATGGGGCGGCTTGGCTGGATTTGCCCGCAGACAGGGTAAACAAGAGATGATAGACAGCTGAGCGAGCAACCTTGGACCAATGAGAACGCGGCTTGGCTAGGGCTATGGGCCAATGGCGGCGGGTGGAGCAGCGGGCCCCGGGGGGCCGGCCCAGTGCTCCAGCCTGGCAGGCAGCTGCGGCACAGAGTCCAGCGGCTAGTGCGCGGAGCGGTTCACTGTCCCCAGAGCGGTTCGGCCCAGCCATTTGCTTAGGCGCTCAGGCCCGGTGCGCGCGTGCGTGAGCGCGCCTGCGCCCCGGGGCCGCTGCAAGGGGAAGAGAGCCACCGCCTCAGGTGAGGGGGCATCGAGGGGGTGGGGGGCATCAGAGGGGGTGTCCAGGAACGGGTCTGAAGGGCCCTAGAGTTTACGGGCTGAATCAGAATCTTCAAATCAGGGTGCACTTTTTATTTGTGCTGAGCCCCCCCCCGGGGCTGACCGCCCCATCCTCTCGCGGCCCGGTCCGGTTCGGTTTCTGAGAGGCGTCGGGCGGGGGTGGCTAACGGTTCCGGAGCGTGTGGAGAGCGGGTTTCCGCACGTCGCGGGGGAGGCGCTCCGGAGTGCGAAGTGCGGGGGCTCCTGGGCGGGGATGGGGGGCGCGGAGTTGCGGAGCTTTACAGTCTCTGGAGATCTGAGAGCCCGGAGGGGACTTGGAGGCTCGCGAGAAGAGACGCTCGACGGAGCTTTGCAGTGGGGAGGAGGGGGCCGAAAGCAGTTTAGGGGGAATATTTGGGAGGTGATGCCCCCAGAGCACCAGGAGGGGTTAAGTGACATTAGGCATGTGCAGCCTGCGGGGTTGGGGGTCGGCCCGGAACTTATGCAGGCCTTGCAAGTTTCACATTGTGGAAAGTGGACACCCAAGCCCCCAGCAGACTGAGAGCGTCAGGCTGCACGGCGATTCTCGAGAAATCCGCGAGCATCAGAACAGCAGCTTGGGGATGGTGGGGGGAAAACGGGTGCAGGGGGCGGGGGGATGGAAAGATGCTGTAGCTTCGCGCAGGATTGGGGATCTAACCTCATTTTCGAGAAGAGGGGACCTCTGGGGAAAACAGAACTCCTGCTTGAGGAGGGGTGCCAAGGAGGGATGTTTGGAGGGTCTTTGGGGGGGAAGGAGAGGAATTGGGGGATGTTGGTAGCGCCCGGCGCCGCACTCGTTTTAATGAATGTGAGTGACTTTATGAATGAAGCGGGTTTCTTTCGTTGATTCTCTGCGGCTTTTTTTTTTTTCTTTCCCTTTTTGTGAATGAAGCATTGAGCTTGCTTCCTAAAACGCTGGGGTGAGGGGCCTGCGTCGGAGGCTGGGCGTGCGCTGGGAGTGGGGGCGGGGGCGCATCTGAAGGAGTTTTCATGAATGGGGAAGGCTGGGAATTGGGTGGAAGTGTGTCTTGTTTTGTGAATGGGGCCCAGCGCGAGGGATCCAGTTACAGCCTTTACCTGCTGTGGCTGCCGCGGCAAGCTCTCCCATTCATAAAACCAGGGCCGCTGTGCGCCGCGGGGGAGGGGCTGGATCGCTCCGCTGCGCCGTGTTAAAGTTTTCCTGGGGGCACAGAGAAGGGGGGGGCGCAAAGGAAGTGGTTTAAACTGGATGAACTAGAGCCTTCACTTCAGGTTTAAATATATACACATATATACTTTGAACACGATTTTTCTAGCTAGCCCTTGAACTCTGAAGGCTGCTTTAAAGATTCTCAATGCCTCTTGAATTCGCTTATGGCACCTTCTTTCTTTTATTTAATTTTAAAACTATATTTTTTTTCTCTTCATGGTGAAGTATTTTGCAACGTATTTCATCATGAGACTCCGAAAATCTCTCCCCCTCAGAAATCCCCCTCGGATCTCTTACCCGTTGCCCCCTTCCCCCAATAGACATTTACAGAACTTCTAAGGCCATGATTTAATCCCACAGGTTTTTGAAGGGCACTGAAGACTCGTTTTCATGCCCCTCAACTCAATGCTGGTGATTTTCAGATTTTGTATATGGGTTGGTGACATTTGAGAAAGCCTTTATTCTGAACGTTTTAGCGATATTTGGCAGGCACGCAAGCAGGCAAGTGGGAGTGTTTTTGTAGGAAATTATGAACTGTGTGCAGTTTTGCTCCTCTCCCTCTTTCTCTTTGACTTTGAAAATATCTGATTACTTGGGCCAAAGTGCTGAGAGGAGGCTGGCCGTGAAGGGCTTCCTCGCATCCTGCTCACCAAAATTTGATATGCTCCACACAGTGTGAAAAACAAATTGGATGGAATTGTCCAATGAGAAAAAGGTCCCCATTAAAAATTTATATACAAGTTAAACAAAAGAATTATCCTTAAGCATTTTACATTGTTTAAAGCTGGAGTGAGTGAAATTGTTTTCCCCATTTTGTTGACTTAACTGTGTTTTCTTATTTGGAGAATAAGTGTTCAGGAAGATGGTACCTTCCTAAAATTGTTATTTTATTCCTCCCAAATTGGAAAAAAGTTCCCTCCTCTCCATTTTGACCCCCAACCTCTCTTCCCAGACCCAAGGCTTGACAGTACTGAAACAACTTCAATTTTATTTTTTGGCATGTTTGGGGGGAAAATGGACATCACTATAAGGAAAAAAACTGAATTTTCTTTTCATGGATCTGTTCCTTTTAATGCTTTTAAAAAAAGGTCTGTGGTAGAGATGCATTTAAAATATTGCAATGGAATTTAGTTTCCTTTATCCATTATTTTTCATAGCTTTTTTATTCTTTTAGAAATTGCAGATATCATAGATCTCTCTGTAAGTTGCCATGGAGATTATTTGTGACATTACCAGACACTACACCTGTTTGGACAGAAGGTTTAGGTTTTAACAAAGAGTTGTGTGAAGATAACTATATCTCTGATCGATATATTCATGGAACTATATATAGTGTTTTGCCACTGACCTACAAAATACTTTTAGAAACACTATGTATGTCAGATTCTTAATTGCCAATAATTTGGAATGCTTAAACCCAGTTTTCTACTTCCTGTCACTGTACTGTTAAAATTAAATTACATTAAAAAAAACAACCCTAACACTACAAATGCCTTGGAGAATCTTCTATTGGAGAGAACTTGAAATCACCGTTTTTAATGAAAATAAGCCCCCCCTTTTTAAAAATAGGGGACAGATAATAGCAAACCTATACTCTGATGATAGAGAAAGTACAAAGGATGAATAAATGGATTTGGCACTAAGTACACTATAAACTTTTGATGCCCTTAAACCCAGAGTTAGTCTGTAAAGCTAACACCTTGAGTGGGCTTTAAGTACCTCAAAGAAAGGTAATGATTTACACAGGCCCTAAAGAAAGAATAGTATGAAATTATTTCATTTCTCTTCCTCCCCCACTCAGTTAAAATCTCCCAAATTCATATTACAGGAGGACCCCTTTCCCCCCCCCCGAAATTACTCAATGCTGAAACCTTTCAAAGTGATATTAGAGACGTTGGAAGCACCATGGATGGGTTTTATGACCAGCAAGTCCCTTTTATGGTCCCAGGGGTAAGTTCATGTGGCTTTTGGTTTGTTTTGTCCCCTCTTCAAATTCGAGTCTTCTCCTTATTGATTTAGTAATACCACCCCCTTCAAGACCCCTTTATTACACTTGAGTCTTCACTGTCTGTTTACCTTTTTCAGAAATCTAGATCAGAGGAATGTAGAGGGCGGCCTGTGATTGACAGAAAGAGGAAGTTTTTGGACACAGATCTGGCTCATGATTCTGAAGGTAGTGAAGCTTTTCCCTCTGTGTTATGGCTTCCTCAAGTGGCTCCCAGTGAAAGCACCCCGTAGACTCTTCCTCTTCTCCCTAGCAGAGGAGTTCTCATTCAGGTGTCTTTTGTTTTCAATTCCAGAGTTGTTTCAGGATCTCAGTCAACTTCAAGAGGCTTGGTTAGCTGAAGGCAAGTTTCTTGGCTGTCCTATTTTCCATATAAAACATTTTACTGTGCTTTTTAATAAAACTTAAAGATCTAAAATAAAAATCTCTTTTCCAGCACAAGTTCCTGATGATGAACAGTTTGTCCCAGATTTTCAGTCTGATAACTGTAAGTACCTTTCTGGTGGTGGCTCATTTGTTCTGAAATTGTTTGGTCTTGGATTATCCATGTCTTTTCAGTTATAGTCAGCATATTTGAACAGTGGAATTTATTTTGTTTCTTTTAATAATTCAAAGTTAATCCTCAAAACATTTGTTTCATTCCTTATTGAAATTATTTCTAAAGTGCTTTTATTCTGTTGCAGATAAGATTTACTGAACATAATTTAACCCTAAATTTCTTTTTCCCTAAGAATATTGCAAGGCTTCAATCTCAAAATTATAAATTAATTTGACATTGTATATAAGATGTTGGACCAAACATCCATTAACCAGACATTATCTTACAGTGTTTTTTGTTTTTTAAATTAAGTCCTTGATGCAAATCATGAGCCTGACAGTTTTTTTCTTTTAAAGGTGCAGAAAATGATTAATGGAAGATTCAGTTAATTGTGGCTTCACCTAATATGTTGTCAATTTTGTTTTTAAGTTGAAAAAGGGTGGTCACCGGGTGACCTGATTTACTTCTAATTTTCATGTAGTTGTCAGGACTTTATCATTCAGAGAAGAGTAAAAACTTTTTTTAAAATGGTCATTAAGTACTCATGTCATTGAGATAACAAATACAGTGGCAAGCTCAAAAGACAGCTCTCCAAGCTGGCAGGGGTGTGGTTAGCTTTTGCACTCATCTTTCAGAGCTGTCCTCAACAGGTTTGGGGAGCTTTTATGGTCCAGGCAGAGCTATCAAGGACAAAGCTGGCTGATGAAATTTGAGCAGCACAGGGCAGCTCTAGAGAGCATTAGTCACTGGCGAATGAGCAGGTTTAAGAGAGGCCTGGAGAAAATGCTGCCTCTCTTGAGAGTTGCATCATAGAGAAATTCATGTCTCTTAGTCATAGTTTATAATAGCAAGCACCTGAGCCAGGCAAGGATTCGATTTCTCATTTTGTACCAACAAATTCTTCCCAGTTTTGTTTTAGAGAGAGAGAGAGAAAGAAAATGAGTGACATAAAGAGAGAAAATGCCCTGGGAGAGAGTATGTCTTTGGATCTCAGTAAAATCTTGCTGTTCTAAATCATTAAATGAAAGATCAGAGGTACCAGCTAAACATTCTTTAATGATAGGTCTCATATTCAAGGCGCAATGCCATGAGACTTTAAAAGAAAATAAACTATACCCCACAGATGCATGGTTACCCCAGCTTTGTCACAGCTTGCTGTGGATGTTTTGTTAGGAAAGTAAATGATGTTAATTTTTGCCCTTTGATTGCTTTTAAGTTTTGGAAAGCTTGCCACTGAAAGGCTAAATAAAGATAACCCAAAGTGTTCGTGCGTGTATGTAGGTAAGATAAAAGCAGGATTTGTAATCCCACCCTGTTCTGTGTTGATGATTTGGCCCAGCCTTTCCAGTTCTTGCTCGGAGCAGCATAAACTGCAGTCTGTTTGGGAGGTGGCTTTCTTGGCAGAGGTTCGTTGAAATGCTTTTATGACACTTCTGTTTGTTTCACTGTAACCCAAAAGAGTTAAAGGGAGGTGAGATGACTGCATTCAGATTGATTTCATGTGCTGAGGCAGAGGTATGTTCTTTAGAGAAAGATGTCAGCAAACAGGATTTATATTTGGAGAGATATTTATCTGCAGGAATAAGCTAAAAGGGAAGGAATCAATAAATGGGTTTTGGCTCCTTAGAAGTAATTCCTGCTTGGCGAATAGAATGTGCTAAATTCTTTAATTAAATTGCCATACCTAAAATGGAGGTGCTTTGGGAGATATTTCTGCTTACCAAGTGTGCTATGTTTTTTACTTTGTTTGCTTTTTGCTTTAACTTCTTAAGGTTGAGCTTTTCGGTCTTTTACGGATAAAACAGATGGTTGAATAGCCTCAAAAGGTATTTTAATAATTCTTTCCCCCTCTCTGACTGTTACATTTCTGGAGGTGGAGCGTCAAGAAGAATAGATTTAAATGGATACACTTGCTTAGTGGTTAGAGAAGAACACTAATGTGGGATGGTGTGTCCTCTGTCCGTCTGACCTTGCTGTTGTGTGTGACTCGTTTGACTCCTCTTGAAACTGACAATGTAGACACATGGGGGCTGGCAGAGCCCAGGGCTGGGCCCGCTCTCCTCTGAGTACATCTCACAGCCTTGGGCTGAGCATCAGCTTCTATTCCTATCACCCAGAAGAGCCTATGATTATACCAGGGGAGAGGGAGAAACTCATTCAGATTTAATGAAACTTTGTAAGTTGCTTTGAATCGACTAGTCCATGAACTATAAAACAAACTTGCACCTGCCTGGTAAAGCAAACCTTTTCCCTACAGTAGCAGAAGCTTTTGAAACAAATGCTCTACTATGGCCTGCTATGTCTAAGAGTCTACCTTTCCTGTTAATGCTGATTTGATTAATTGTGTATTGTGCATGTGCGAGAGTATGAGAGAGAAGAGGAAATATTATATAGGTAATTGTTCTTATTTTAGAATGTCAGTTTTGAAGATAATGGTGTACTTTTTTCAGTAAGCACTTAGAAGGTCAACTTCTAAAGAGATTATATTTTATAAGTGTTCCAAATTTAGGTTCCTACCCATAGGCATCCATCTGTAAGTGTGATTCGAATAAATGAAACCATTGTTCTTATAAGTCTTATACAAATGCCCATCTTACTTCTAGCTGTACAGGTTTTACCTTACTTCACAAATACAAACAGTAAGGTATCCCCCACCTGGAAACTCTTAAAGGTCAAATTCAAGGGAATAAAAAGTGCAACCTATACCCCATAGGGGTTCTGCCAGTGCCCCCCGTTGTCCCTTGATCCTGAGAAGTAACCCTGAAGATCCCAGATTGTTTGAGCTGGAAAAGTCTTGTCCAATCCCTTCATTTTACAAAGGGTATAATATAAGGTCTGGATAGCTGGAGAGACTGACTAATGATAGCGGCAAATAGGAGGGGTTAGATGAAATGAGGAGAAGAAGAAGTTATAAAATTATATCCTTAAAGAAGCTCTCACAAAGCTACAGAGGCAGGGGTCCTGGCATGTTCAGGTGTGCTCAGGGCTCTCCCTCATTATTTCAGATACCTCGGGACAGCCCTCAGGAGAGCCTTAGGGAGACTGCTGGCTGCCCGGTTCAAAACCTCAGTTCTCTTCATTCCGTGATCCTGAGAAACTTACTAAATATCTTGGTGCTCTGAGTTTTTTCCATCTAGGATTTGGAAGAGAGAGAAATTACAAAACAGAAAATTACAAAACTGACCTTTCCTAGAAGACATATTAGCGTGTATACAGATAAAACTGTGTGTTATATGTCCTATATATTATAAATGAGTGTGTGTGCATATCTGTGTAAGTGTGTGTATGGCTAAATATGTGTATTAACACAGATAGCTACAAACCAGGGAATGTGTGTCAGTAGATAGATGTGTACACATTTTTACTATACATTTTCACAGAACTAACTACAAATCAAAACCATAGATAAAATTGGAACTCAAAATTGTTAGATTTGGGGTGGGGTAGGGGTTACATTCATTCTTCTAGACTGAGTGCTTGGGCACTTAAGGGTGTTACTAGATTTTAACATATTGAAATAGTTGGGTTTTTTTAATGCAGATTTCAATTTTTTAAAAATCTTATTCATTTATTTCGATTGTGATATTGTGAATGTTTACCAACATCACAAATAACAAGTACTTCGTGCTGGGGAGAAAGCATGATAAAATCTTATTTTAAAACCATGGCCTCCATATCAAATATAATTTAGAGAATTGTTTTAAAATCCAAGTGACCTTATTTTCCCCTTGAAGTGTTCTTTTTAAATATGTGTTTCAAAAAGAGTGGCTGGACTGGAGGAAGTGCAAGTAATTTTCTAAGGACTGTCTAATTAACTGATGAAATTGACTTTTCATAAATACATTGCAATAGCTGACTGGGGAAATAAGATTAACCGTTATGACAGCCCTTGAACCTAAAACACATTGATCTTGATCCTGTTTCAGCATGAGATTATCCAGTTGGATTTTTTCTTTTTTTCTAAGTCTGAGATTGATATAGTAGAGGCAGTGCCTTCTTTTTTAGAGCGAACACATCATTTTGGACCCAGAGTTAGTGTAGCAAACTCTAGGTTTACTTGTTTTGTGGTCTTGGCCATTTCGATTTGAAAGGATCATTCTAAAGTCTTTTTTGTTATGGAAGGTAAGAAAGTAAACTTTAAAAATGAGAGTGTTGAGAGAGTCAAGGCTATCAACTTATCCTTTTCGGGAGCTAGTAGTTGGGAAGGGAGGGAGAAGAAAGGAGAGAGCTGAAGAAAGCTGGAGGAAAACGGGTGGGGTGAGATTATTTCACTGCCCGTTTCCAGTGTACTTTCAAAGTCTTTGTGAGCTAGCGCACTACCTGACCACTGAAGGGTGCTAAATGATTGGAGATCCTTCCTATTTTGATAGCCTCCAAGAGCCTTCGACTCAAGACTCTTAAGAAACCAAGACCTAGAGTTCCCACTTAACTAAAAGAGCCATATGTTTGTACAAAATCTGTTCTCCTCTAACTTTAATTCAGTTAGGCTTATTAAAAACAATGGATTTTTCTCTGCCTCTTAGATGTCTTTCTGCTCGTAGTCCTCTAATAAAATCTAGTAACCTTTTCAGTCCTTTGTGTTTGGTGAGAAAGACTTGGGATGGGGAATTTTATCTGGGTCGGCCTGGTAGATCACTTAGGTAGATTCCAGGGGTAACAAAATCCTGACACCAATCAAGAAAGTACCATCTATCGCCTGTTTTCAATCTTCACTTTTACAAGATGAAGACCAGCAGCGTGATAAAGCTGAGAATTTGTACTATCTGCCGTTTCTACCCTCTAGTAGTATCACTGGTGATGGAAGTAGGTGAGCTGTGTGATTCTCTCTACCAAGAAACTGTTCCCTCCACATGTTTCTCAGGTTTTAATGATGGGAAAGTACATCCAGGCTCAGAGGCTGACAGCCCCTGTTGGGCACATGGCTGCCCTTGAGGCAGCTTGGGCCCCATCTGTGCCCTGGCACACGGTGCTTCTCTACTTGGAATCTGAGGAGCTCAGAGTCTTGTCATGTTGCAGCTCCCAGCTCTTGGACAAGTGCCAGGCATGCTGATGCCAGTCCCAGATTAGGTTGCTTTTTTAAAAATTCATTTTGTGAACTCATCAAGCTCATTTAACAAAGGCTTTGGTCGTCAGTTTCTATCATTGTCCCATCCCTCTTAGAGGCTCTGCCTAAAGAAGGGGCAAAATAATAGGCCCTCGTGTGCATGCAGATGGACCGGTGTGTGTGTGTAACCGTAATGTAAGTACACCTTTGGTCTTGGCGGGTAGATAATGGACTAGCAACTCTTTTCAGGAAAAGAGCCCCCACACAAAAGGACCCTGCATAGCATATAAAGGAGGCTCCCCTGCCTAGAAGGAGGAAGCATCTAGGGGAAAGTTAAGGCAGAGGGTGCAAGATGCCAGGGAGCAGGATAAGATCTAGTTTTTAAAAGGCCAGGTGTTTGAGACTGATCTGCAGAACAGCCAAGACACTGAACCTGATTCTGTGGTCAGAAAGACTTCAGAGAAATGTTTCTGGAGTCACTGCCTGAGAGTGCACAGAGGCGGGGGAGGCGGCAGCAGTGAGAAGAGGTATAAACATTAAGACATTTGAAAATAACCAAATATTTTATAAAAAAGAGGAAACAACTAAAACTTATTTCCTGGATTTAATTTTCACAAAGTAGTATGCTTTTCCTTGAAATAAAGTCTGATTGTCAGACTGACTGGCTTCATCAGATCTCTCTCAGGGTGATTATGAAGGTTTGAAAAAAATCTCGAAGAAACCAAACCAGTTTTTAGCCTTGTACTTTACACTGTCCTTGGAGTAGATTTCACCCTGCAGCCCCAGATCTCCACTGCTCTTCCCTTTGGATGTCTCATGGGCATTCAGGGGGAATTATAAACCTTACAGGCTGGACACAGAGCCAGGAAACGAACTGTGAGTCTGTTCATAATAGGTAGCTTGCCTCTCCCCCTCTGCAGCCCGAGAATCTAGGAGTGTCTCCAGAGACCCTCTCCCTTGGGGAGAAAGCCAGGTGGCTCCCGATGTAGCAATTGGCAATGAATGCAAAAGCAAGGAGTCTGGAAAGGCCAGCTTCCAGAGAAAGCTGTCCTCTAATGCAAACCAGCTCACCCCCGGGGGCAGGAGAAATACCACTGAAGTCTTTTTCTCAGCTGGTAGCTACAGTCAGATTCTGAACCGGGCAGCGCAAGATAGTTTTCTTTTGCCTCTCGCCCTTTGCCAGAGGGCACTTGCCCACCCCACCGGGCGCAGACTTGCACACCCTTGCAGATTTCAGCCCGAGCCTTGGCCATCCGAGTCCCTGGGAGGGTGCGGAGCAGGCAGGCGCCTGCAGTGTCTGAATTTCTTACATAAACACAGCTCGCTGGGCGAGCAAGCGTCCCTGCGGCGACAGCTGGGCTCTGCTCCGACTGCCCCAGTGAGCTGAGCTGCAGAGTCCCCCTCTTGCTGAATGGAGCATTCCAAATTGGTTGTGAATGGAGGGCGGGGCTCCCTTGCAGACTTTTTCAATGAATAACCAGACCCCATTGTGTAGCCTGTGGAAAAACAACCAACTCAAACAACACTGGGACTGTTAGAAATATGCTTGTGATTGGCAGCTTGGAGAACCTCCAAAATTAGTTTCCTTTGGCTTCCCTGCTGCTCCCTGTTCTCTGAGCCTGGGCTTAATGGGTTTGAGTTTTCTTTCAAGTGCTGACTTTAACCCTCCAACTGCCAGGCTGATGTCTTGGGTTTATGGGGAAGGGCTGCTACTGACCAGTCTGCCCCCCTTTCTCCGTCTCCACTATAGACTGTAGCTGTCTAAAGGGAGTGATAATAGGAGAAGGTGGTTTAGCTTCCCTAGGGAGAGAGGTGTTGAGACTTGATCTGAGCCTATTACCCTTTTATCTCCTGCTTCCCCTGGGGCTGGGGTTTTAGCTTCCTAGTCAAGATTCCTGCCTTGCTCTTCTACTGCAAGTTTGTCTTTCCTCCAGGCCTGAAGAAGGGGTGTTTGCTTGCCACGATGCAGGTACTTCTTGTTTAGGCTTACCCTTTAACACAGGAGTGACAAAGCTGTCATTTCTCTACTGTTTGGCCTTCCCTCCTCTATTTAATTTCCCATTGTGGTGGGATATGTGTCATTTTAAAATGACGCTTCCCAGACTGGTACCCAGCTATAGGGGAGCCTCACTATGGCTGCAACCCTTCCAATGGGTACTCCTCAAATGCCTTGCTTCAAATAAACGTCCTGGCAAGAACCAGAAAGAACCCAGCCTCTGAGCAACCCCAAAGCCAGAGTAACCTCACCCCAGAATGAGGCCAGGTTCTAAGGGTACACTTGCCTCAGTAGCACCCCCTACACGTCCTCCAGCATCTTGGCTAACACCTCACAGACGACCCAAGTGCTGTGTGGGCTAGACCAAGGCTGTATGATGCGCATAAAAAGGACAGCCAGTTAAAGAGCAAAACAAAACTTAATAGTAATCCAGTGCAATTTCCTCAGGGTTTTTAAAGAGCTCTTCTTAGTCCCTAATCCTATCCTCACAACCAAAATAAGGCTGTTTGCATTTGTGTTTTGCTGCAAGGAGTTTTTTTCTGAAAGTTTTCCCTTGCTATAAATTGGTCGCTCCCTATTAAAGAAAGAACAGGCCTGGGCAGATTGTCCTTTTGTGGGAGAGTTTAAAACCTCTCAGGAGGTAACCCTAGATCTCAGCTGTGTAAGAGGATGCTGATATTTGTGCTTCTCCAGAGGGGCTAAGGAGGACTTCAGCTTACATAAACACTTTTCAGCCCAGTGCCTGGAAATGCTTTGTAATTGCCCGAAAGGGCACTTAATGAGGGTCTTTTATACTTTTCCCATAGAAAAGGTAGAATAGAAGAGGAGCTTATGTCTCTTTTACTATGTGGACGCCCACAGTGAAGACCAGAACCTGGAATGCCTACCCGTAGTTTCCTAATCTGAATTTTGATAGAGAATAATTTAGTGGTCATAACTTCACTGTGCTGAGGGAAACCTCGAGTCACATTTCTGCCCCTGCTCAACTCCCTTTTTTTTCCCTTTCCTTCCCCACCAGCCATGGAATCCTATTTCTTGAGGAGCAAGGAGAAAACAGCATAGGGTTTTAATGAACAGTATTTGGTATTTTGACAAATATTAAACTTAGTTCCTGCTTCCCAGTTTCCATTCTGTTGAAACAGGAAATAATTTCTCTTTGGCTCTAAGTGTCTCCAAAAGCAGAGAACCCCTGCCTTATGTTTCCTTATGTCTATCTCAGCCATAGCACCCTGCTCTGCACACAGCCAGGACTTGATGAATGTATTTTGCACCCCACCACATTCTCTGTTATCTTCCCTTCCCACCCCATCTTTCAACAGCCCCTAACACCAGCCTCTGACTGGTAGGGAAGCAACTCTGGAGGGGTTCAAGACTGGAGTTCTGAGAGTCCTTGGGATGACCTTAGAGATAAATAGAAAAGAACTAGTAAGGGCTATTTCTCATTTTCTGATTCCTCTTTTAAACACATACACTAGCCAAGTCTTCCAAGGCTGCATTTAGACTTTGTGCAGCTAATGCTATGTTTCCCAGAAAAAGCATGTGCAGGAGACCATGCCATGGTTTAGGCACCCTTGACACTTTCTGCTTTTAGGAGGAGGGCTATAGATAGAAGGAATGGTTCTTGAGAGACACTGATTTCTCTAGACTTTGGATTTTCTCCTGTCAGATTTTAAAGATGAATTTTTTATTTCAAGATAAAATTTTCCACGGTGCTTAAATCCTATTTCAAGGATTATTAACGCTTCCCTTTAATGCCAGTTTAAATGAGAATTATAAAAGTTGGAAATAAATTATAGAAGGGATGTTAGAGAAGACTTAGTTTTGCATTTCTTCCTCTTTCAAGAAAAATGCTGTTTCCTCTTTTCCTGATGGTGTATTCCGCAGTGAGCAGCCCTTGGTGGTGAAATCTATGGTTGACGTAAGGCCCAGAGTAGAGGAAGCCATCCTGTCGTCTCTAATAAAACTCGAGTTGGGAGGACAGAGCTCTCTTTTGACCTCTTTCTCAACTGTGAAAATTAAACAAATAGTTGTCTCTCATATTGGTAAAGATTGAATATTAAACTTTTTTGAACAGCTGCCCCAGGAAAGTAGATGGTATAAATAACACTTGGATTCTTCTTTTGGCATAATCAGGTCAGTCAGTCAGTCACCTATCATCCTACCAGTCTCTTGAGCTTGAAGGTAACCACACGCCCCAGGTGGAAGCAAGGTCTCCAAGCTGTAGGTCTTAAAAGATCCACCCTGTGGTAGTCGAAAGGGGGTGGTGCATTCAAACCCAGAGAAACCACTTATTTTTATCTTGACTCTCCTCGGGTCAGCTCTGTATGCTCAGGCAAGCCTTTGCTTGACTGTCCAATGCTTAGTTTCTTGATAGCCCACAAGTTTTGGGATGTGACATCTTACGCAATTAGAAATAATCATTCTGTACAAAATATCTTTATGAAAGAGCCCCATATCTATTAGTACACAAGCCCTACCTCCATCAAAGTTGGGCCAGTTCTTTTTTAAGCTTCTTTCCCTCCCTTTAATTTCTAAGTCTTACATTCAAGGCCTCGGGGTTTCCATTTTCAGAATTCTAAAGTAGCAGACCTAAATTGTTAGGATAAATGAGTCCTTTGGAGAAAAGCAACTGCACAAATCCAAGCTGTTTCAAAAACAATTCTGAAGTGTAGAAAGAGTAAATCTGAACTAAATCTGAAATTAGTTTATCTGGGTCAAAAAACACATAAACCTCTCTACTACCATTGGTATTAAATTATCTTCTTTAATTGATAACAGAGATTTTCTGTTTGGAAATAACTATTTGAAAGATATGCAGTTTCTTACCAAGATTAAGATGCAGCTATTCCGTGATAGACACTTGTTTTTTACCAGGTCCCATCTGTGAGTCAGGACATTCCTGATTTGGCACGTACATCCTAGTTGGGTTCCTCTTACTAACATGACCAGTTCTTTGGGGAGGAGGAGAGAGGAACATTAATACGAAGAATCTCTTTCCTTCTATGTTAGCCAGACTTAGAATAGAAACCTTTAAAAATCACCCGTGTCATTATTGTTAGTACTGATGGAGGTGAAAAGAAGACAAGGCCAGTATCCCAAATTCCAGTTAGCAACTGGTCCTCCTACTTGATGACCAAGGACATGACCAGCCAAATTCTTTTTTTTTTTTAAATATATCTTTATTGATTTCAGAGAGAGGAAGGGAGAGGGAGAGAGATAGAAACATCAATGATGAGAGAGTCACTGATCGGCTGCCTCCTGCACGCCCCATGCTGGGAGTCAAGCCCGCAACCCGGGCATGTGCCCTGACCAGGAATCAAACTTTGATCTCCTGGATCCTAGGTCGATGCTCAACCACTGAGCCACGCCGATCAACTTGTCCTTGGACCATAGGTCAACCTTGAGGACTTTTCCGCTTTTAAGGCCCATTATTACCCTGAGCTCTTCCCAGGGCCCTCTCAGCCTTTGGAGGGTGGGAGCAGCTTCCAGCTCCTTGCAACTGAAGAGATAAATAGCCTTGAGGACCACTTTTGCTCTTCTTAGCCAAAGCTATCCCATCACTGTCCTCTAGGACCTGGGCATCACCCTTGAATTGGATCACATGTTCCCCTCACATGTGGGGGACTGGATAGGTGGGGGAAGCCTTGAGCCCCCCCATGAAGGGTAGGACACTCTCCCATCCCCTACATTTCAACTGGTCATCCTGAGTGGTACTATCCCACCTTTCGGGTTGCAGTTGTGCATTATACAGTGACTTCCCAAACTGACTTTCATGGGGAAATTTAACTTTTCACCTTCTGACCAATAGTATATCAGCTGGTTCTGAGGTACCATGTGCTGATTCTGCCGACCAGTTGCTGCCATTGTTGAGAGAGGCAGCAGAAGGGAGAAGGAAGGAGGGAGGAAACTTTTTATGGGATGCTGTAATCACTGAGCTAGGACTAGCAGAAGCACACCTAAATCACCGCCTCTCCTCCCCATTATATGACACTACGAGGTAATATAAACGTTATACTGTATGTAGTTCAAATAATATGATCCCAGCAGTGTAAAGGATGCCCCTAAGAAAGCCCTGTAAAGTATAACCCCCTTGTCAAGTCAGTCTCTCTTCTCACAGAGAAATTAAAATCCGTTTATAAGTGTAAAACCATTATTTTCATCTTTTACTCTAGCCAGAGGACTTTGTTTTGGGGTCTAATGGAGGCTGCAATCTGGGGGGCCCTTAAACTGGAACCGTTCATGTGCTTTCGCATTTTTGGAGCTGGATTTCTCCATTGTTGAGCCTCTCTTGTCGCATATGTTCCACATTCTGGAGAGCAGTAAGGGCATAAAATGCTACCTACACAAACAGATTTACAAACACGTCACTCTCCAGAGCCAGTGTAAGCCCCGCAGCATCTTGTCATCGAAGCACCAATCCTATGCACTGCCTGCATTTCCCCAGAAAAAGCAAAGTTCTACAAGCTCAATACATTATCTGTGGCTCCATCTATACCCATGTTGCTGTTGTCAGCTTGAATCCATAGCAGAGATTTAGGGTTATCCGAGATAAACAGAAAATGGAAGAGAGGCTTTCAGAGCACAGCCTCGTGGCTTTAACTTCTCCATGGTATCAATTCTGTTGTCTAATTTAAAACCCAGGTGGGAGAAACTCTATCGGTAACTGTAATTCCTGCATTCTGGGAGAAATTCCACTGCTTTTGCAGGTGGCCTCTTAGAGAATTTTCAGATCGCACTCTCTACTAGTGCTATTTATACAGGGGCTGGCAAAAGTAGGTTTATAGTTGTGAGTATTCGACACACAGAGTTTATCTTGTATTATTATTTATTTGTTACTTTATATTATTTGTCTTATTGTTCTTATTTTGTATTCTTACTTATGATTTATCTTTTAGGTAATGATGGCTGGTAATTTAATATACTTTTGTCCGCCCCTATATATTTTCAAAGTTGGGCCAGTTTTTTTCTAAGCTCCCTTTCCTCCCTTTAATTTCTAACACTGTATTCAAGGCTTCTGGGTTTTCACTTTCAGAATTCTGAAATAATCATCTAATGACCCTGCTAAGCCCGTTTTTCTATCATCCCCCTTGTGAATTGAGAGAGGGCTCTCTGGAGACACAGTCTCCACACTATCAAGTAAGTGCCTATCATTTTTTAACAGGAGCTCACCAACACAGTATCCCTGGGCTTGAATCCCAAAACATGTTCCATCCAGCTCTTGAATTTCTAAACACTTGGTATAAATTCATCTACTCTTATGGGCAAGGAAGTTGTCTTCTTCCCTCACCTCTTTTCCCACTGTACCAATACCTGGCTCTAGTCTCATTGGTTATTATTTCACTCTGGTATTCCCCAGCCATTTTTATGCAAGGCCATCAAGACTTAAATCTCTGGTGGGGAGAGACTAATCAAAGAATTTATATACTTACAAGCATAACCCATGGGCACAGACATTGGTATGGGGAAAGCCTAGGGGTGGGATGGATGCGGGGTAGAGGGGATCAATGGGAGTAAAAAAGGGGACATTGTAATATTTTCAACAATAAGGATAAAGAGACTTTAAAAAAAAAGACTGTTGTGAGCATTATATAATACAGCGTCTGTAACAGGCCTTCCAAGGTGCCTGATAAATTGTTGCTCTAAGTTGTCTTCTCTCCTGTCCTTTTCTATGACTTCACCCTTATAAATCTCCCTAAAGTAATGTCCCGATTTGGGCAATATCTGATCAAGTCTGAGAACATGGGAATCTATGACATGTCATTTGTTACATGACTATGTCTTAGTTCGGCAGTTAGAATCTGGCCAGTCCTGGGCACATTACAAACATTATAGTTTGGGGGGGTGGGTTGTATAACTCTTTATTTTCTCAACATGAATAATTTTAAAGAATCTTAGGAAAAGATGGTTCAGGAAAAAACAGTGCTGATGATTAAAGTTACTATCAAGCATATTGGCAAGCTCTGAACAAAGAGTGCCTTTTGACATGGGCTACCTGTCACAGGGCAGCCAGAGAGCAGCTCTTTTCAGAGAGCTAGCCCTCACTTACAGGACACAGCACACCCACAGTTCAACACACCACCTGCGGGACCTTGGGCAAGACACCTTTGAGCCTCAGTTTGTTCTTCTACATAATAAAGGTTTGGATTTGGGTGGCTCACATAACTATGTTATTAAGATTCTTAGATCTAAGGGTATAAAACTAAAATAAAAAAGACTTAAATCTCACTCTTGGATTGGTCCTGTTTCTATACTAATGTAACCCTAACCCTAGTTGTTGGATCTGTCCTTTCCCATAGTTTGTGTTCTAAGTTCAAAGCCTTTTTTGTTGTTCACACACCAACTCCTGAAGCCTATCTTCTGCTGACTGTAGGTTTTTGCCGCTGCATTGGAGAATCTGATTCCTGGAGCCAGATGTTCCAGGAACTATCTTTATCAATTGCTAATTTGGCTCTTTTGTTATTTATCATGCAGATGATAATGACTATATAGGAAGGACTTTTACAATTTTTAATTAATGAATTCTGCTACCTCATGGTTGTTCCTAAACTCTCAGGGTCCTGAAATATAGCACCAGGATGATATTCAGTCTTTTGGTCCTCGCTGACAAACACGACAGGTAGGAAATAACCTGGAAGAATTTTAGATTCCTGGGGCTGTATTATTCAAACATGGTAAAGGTACAGGATAAACAGGACAGTATCCTTTCAGTCTGGTAATAGGCCCGTGTGTCTCCTCATGTGGTAATGCTCGGTTTTGAAGTCCTTGGCACATCTCCTTTTGACCTGTGTAGTTAACCATAAGATAAAGAGATTGTTTTCCTCCAAGTACCTCAGAGATGGGATATTATATCTATTTTACTGATTTCTTTTTGAAACATTGCTACATCTGTTTCATTTCTCTATCTAGAGGGTTTTTCTCTTTCTTGATCATTTGAAAGCAAGTTGCAAACATTTTGATATTTTACCTCCAAATACTTTAGTGTGCATCTCCAAAATTAAGGACATTCTCCTAGATAAAAAAACTAACTTTTATTCTTCAGAATTCCCCAGTTGTCCCCAAATGTCTTTCACGGCTGATATTGATACTGTTTTTGATCTAGGATTCAATAAAGAACCACACACATTTATTGTTATGCCTCTTTCATCTTCTTCAATATGTAACAATCTGCCTACCTTATTTTCCATAACATTGAGTTGTTTAGTAGTTGTTGACTTTTTTAGGGATATTTTTAAAGGATATTTAGAAACCACACAGAAATGCTAATCTTAGGTCTGGAAATCTGTTGTCGATTCTCTTACGGCTGATATCCATGTTATTGTGTTGACCTTAAAACACTGGTAAAGGCAGAGTGAATCAGGCGGAGGTACCTGGGTCAGAGAGAGTTTGTGCATATTTGAGGAGAGGGTTTTTGAGGGATTCATTAAAAAAATCTTTAGCACAGCTTACTAAGTAGTTGACTTTATTACTTATGAGTGATTTTTCACTGTATTCAACTTTTGAATCTCTGCTTACAAATCTTAGCTGTGTCAGATATTAAAGAAAATGGCACATTCCCCTATACCTCCTCCAATTCTTCTTTTAGAACTTGTGCCCCCTAACTAAATTTGATAACACTTCAAGTTTTTATTTTTGGAAACTGTTTCCAGGCAGAATCAGTGTTAACCATTCAAATGGGTTTGAGCATGCCTCTTACTGGGTTTGGAAATCCAAAAGGCATCTCCTTTTCCAGATGTTCTTTTTTAAGTTCCAGAACAACTTACTTTATCTCCCTTGAACCTCCTTGTTGCCCAGAACAGGGTATCTTATCCTTGTTATTCGCCAGTGCTGCTATAGCAATTACAAAGAATATTGAACTATTAGCAATATAGTCTATGCTTGAAATGAATTTCTAAACTTCTGGGCCCTAGAATAAAATTATATTTTTGACTTCTCCTGGTAATATAGTACAACTTAAAGAATAAGCCTAGCCCTGGCCAGTGTTGCTCAGTGGTTAGAGCATCGCCCCATGTACTGAAGGGTTGCAGGTTTGATTCCCTGTCAAGGGCACATACCTGGGTTGCAGGTTTGATCCCTCGTGCAAGAGTCTACCAGTGGATGTGTCTCACATCAATGTTTCTCTCTCCCCCTGTCCCCCCTTCCACTCTCTAAAAATCAGTGGGAAAACATCCTCAGGTGAGGATTAACAAAACAAAAAAATAATAATGAGCCTAATACTACCTACCTCTTCTTTCTTACTAACTAGCTATTTGAGCTTTGTCTCAAAATATGTCCAAAACAGGGCCAGAGCTAAGGGAAGGCAGCCGTGCGTTGGGAAGTAGGCCTTTGGCTTTGTTGTTCTTCAAACCCAAGAACCCAAGGGACACTGCATCTGGTGACTTAAGCCCTCTGATCTTTGGCGATGGGGTACTCAGGCAAGTTAAGGGTCAATCAGGAGAAAGGAAGCTACATCTACCTTCCAGGTGGCTTCCTCAGTTCTGTTTTGCCAGTGTCATTTTTATATTCACATGTCCCTCTGCTTGATAGTCCTTCCCTCTGCCTTCCTTCCTCCTGTTCCGCTCACTGCCATAACCAAAGAGCAGCATGGGCAAATGTCTCTGGCTCCACCACTCCCGAATTCTTGAACTAAACAGTACATATTCTTAATATGGCGAGAAATGAGGATGGGTGGTAATGGTCTAAGAGAGGAACAGTGAGCTAAAGCTGGTGGTAAGGAGTAATAAGCTCAGGAATAGACCTTCGCCTTAGGATTACTGCTCTGGAATTCTGAGAGGTCTCTGCCATGACTACATCCATTCCACATCATGTTGGTTCAGAAGTGCTGTGAGAGGCTCTGGAGGCAGGCTGGCCACCTGAGACGGAGCCTCACTGACATGCCATTCTGGTCAACTTCTGCATGAGACACAGCTTTCCATGTAAAGTAAGAAGGTCATGGCTGTCGAATGTGACCAAATAAGGTCCTCTTCGAGGTCAGGCTTGCACAGCTGATACGGGAAAGATGAGTCTGCCCCAGATGAAGGTAATGAAACTGAAGAAGAGAGGAGGAAAACCCCCAAACAAAATCTGAACGACAGACAACCGGTGGAAGGCAGGCAAAGCCTGCGTGTGAGGCAGGAGAAACAAGGCTGGGCTTGGTCTTTCTTCCTCTCGGACCGCAGTATAACTGATTGGCGATTTCTTTAACACTCAACAACTGCTTGAATGTTGTGTGTATTTACAACAAAGTCTGTGGCACATTGCAACTTTGATGATTATGAAACACCAAAGGAAAGGTTTATTAGACAAGGTGTTTTTGTCTTTCCAAAAACCCAAAACAATTTCTTTTGACTTAAACTATTGTTTATCATAACAGTCAACAAAAGTGTTTTCCTTTGTTTTGATCCTCGGTGCTGTGAGAGTGAAGTTCACTGCCAGCACTGGCCTGGGGTGGCTTCCCTGGGCAGATTTCACAGGCCTGTATTTGTGGGCAGGAAACAGATTTTTGTCAGCAAAGGGAATTACTATTTCTCTTAAATGGGCCAGTTTGTCTGTTTTTTTCTCTTTTAAAACATGTGGGTTATTTCTTTGAAAGACTGCTTCTATACCGTCACAGAAGAAAGATTTGCTAAACTTTAGACACCTTAGTAACTACAGTGGTACCTTCGTTTTCAAACGTCTCCGTTGACGAACATTTCAGTTTACGAACGCCGTAAACTTTGATGTAAATGCTTCAGTTTTCGAACATGCCTCGGAAGTCGAACATGCCACACAGCTTCCACTGAGGGCAAGATCCTGAGGCCTAGCTGTCGCCTGCTGATCCCTTGGTTTTTGAATGTTTCAGAACTCCCAACGGTCTTCCGGAACGGATTACATTCGAAAACCAAGGTACTACTGTACTGACTCAGTGATACTATTTGACTAGGATACAGCTCCTTTAAAAAAAAGAAAGAAAGAAACTTAATTGAAATATAACAATCATAAGAGTACAGCTTGATAAATTTGCACAAACTGTGTAAGCATTTAGATCAAGACCTAGAACTTACCAGAATACAAGAAGACTCCTTGTGCTCCCTAAACAGGCACTAGCCCTGGGCTCAAGAATGTCCTCCATCGTGACTTTAAACACCATACATTAGTTTTGTCTCCTTTTGAGTGTTATATAAATGGACTCATATGATATGTACCCTTTTGTGTCTAGCTTCTTTTGCTCAACATACTTATGAAATTCAATGTTGAGTGTAATTTAAATTTCATTCTCATTTCTACGTAGTGCTGATATTTTGTTTGGGGTTACCTTGAGCCTATACATAAATTTGGGGAGAACTGATACCTTTATAATATCAAACTTTACAACCCATAAACATGCTATATCCTTCTATTTATTGAGAGTTCTTTAATTTTTCTTAGTGTTTTGTAGTTTTCAGATTAGGTATCTTAGCATGTTTTTTATTAGATATGTTCCTAGGCATTTGATGTTATTTGTTGCTATTGTAGATGCATTTTAAAAATTTCACATTGTTTTAGTTCATTGTATAGAAATAGTTCTTTTTATATATTGGCCTAATGATCTTGGTAAAATTAGCTTACTGATTCTTGTACTTTGTGGATGCTTTTATATTTTCTATATACCCAACCAGGCCACCTGTGAATAATGACCGTATATTTCTTCTGTTCTAATCATCCTGCCTTTTACTTATTTTACTTGAGTTACTGCATTGGCTAGAATCAAGCCTGATTTTTTTTTATCAATTTGTCAGATAGAAAAGTCTTCCACAGAGTTTCCTAGTAAGAAAAGCAGTTATGAAGTTAAGTTGGTTGATCTGGGAACATCATATCTAAATTTAAAATGCTGTTATGGTGGCCTACAAAGCAATACATTGTACTTTGTAGTGCATACCCACAGATTTGGACTTAAAATCTTATCAGCCAGCTACCCTTGTCTTTCTTACCCCTGACAAGCAGACCATCTCATTTATATTTGCGCATGGATCCTTAACAGAGTTCTTGTAGTCAAATAGGGGTCTAGACAGCCCACTGAGAGAGTTCTTGCCTCAGAGGTGGCATTAAGAGGGTACTGTCAAGAAGCAATTTCAGGAGGGGCAGGGCATTTGGAGAGATGGTATCCCCATGGCAGCAGTGTGGTGCCTGGCTAGTTAGTGACTGTCTGTAGAAGATACCAAGTCTTCCCAAGTACTTGCAGTTGTCTAAATGAACAGACAATTTTGGCCAGCTAGAATATAGAAGAGAGAATGAGATCTTTTAAATGGAATTCTAGAACTGGAGGCAAGGATTGTAAGAAGTAAAAGCTACTCAAGTCAAGAGATGTTAGCTGCCAGTGGGAGGGAGGGAGGGATCCTGGGCATTTTGGTGGCCTAGCAATAGGGGAAAGTATAAGTCCTTGCATGGATTCAGGTGTATTGGGTGTACGTCCAGCTGGAGAGTGCAGATTTAGGGAACATGGGGATATAGACCCTGAGAGCTGGCAAAAAGTATTCTGTTCTCTTCTTTGTCTTCTGTTGTCTTCCTTTTCCATCTCTTTCCCTATTTCTTTTAATCCCTTTTTGTGTAGTCTTTTTCTCTCAGATTCCCTCTGGGAGACAATAAGACTGAATTACTAAAAACTGTTTAGGTAGCAGTCTTGACCCCTTACAGCTATGCAACCAGGGCAGATTACTTATCTTTTTAGGCCTTGGTTTTCTCATCTATAAAATGGAGGTAGTGGAAATGACACACTAGATCAAATAGATTTAATTAACATTTACAGAACATTCCACTCCAAATCTGCAGAATAAGCATTCTCCTCAAGTGCACATGGGGCATTCTCAAAGGTAGACCACATGTTAGGGCACAAAACAAGTCTCTACAAGTTCAAGAAGATCGAAATCATATCAAGCATCTTCTCAGACTTTTATACAATTGAATATTATGCAGCTATTAAAAAGAAGGATCCCTTACCCTTTGAGATAGCATGGTGGGACCTGGAGAGTATTATGCTAAGTGAAATAAGCCAGTCAGAGACAGACAAGCATCGCATGATCTTACTCAAATGTAGAATCTAATGAACACAATAAACCAATGAACAAAGTAGACCCAGAGACAAAGAAGTATGGAACAGACTGATAAATCTCAGAGGGAAGGTATGGGTGGGGGGAGATTAACCTAAGAATTTATATGCATATATGCATAACCGATGGACACTGACAATAGTGGGATGAAGGCCTAGGGGGAGGCGTACAGGGTTGAGGGGATGGGTGGGGGGAAAGGGGGACACTTGTAATACTTTCAACGATAAAGATAAATTTTTTAAAAAATGGAGTAGTGGAAGTAGCTTTCTTATTGGGTTGGGAAGATCAAATAAAATAATGTAAGAGCAACTTGGCACAAAGTAAATGCTAAGGGGCCTGTCTGGCTGCCTCTTCCTTGGTTTGTCTGCCTTGTTCTTTTCCAGAGGTATTAGTTCTTATGCATTTTTCCCTTGTTCTGGAGCATTTTCTTTCAACTAGGTGTAATGTGGTGTTTTTGTTGAAAAAAAATTTTATGTCCTCTATTTTTATTTTTTTAAATATATCTTCACTGATTTCAGAGAGAGGAAGGGAGAGGGAGAGAGAGAGATAGAAACATCAATAATGAGAGAGTCATTGATCAGCTGCCTCCTGCACACCCCCCGCTGGGGATCGAACCCATAACCCGGGCATGTGCCCTGACCAGGAATTGAACTGCAATCTCCTGGATCCTAGGTCGATGCTCAACCGCTGAGCCACGCCTGGCTGGGCTCCTCTATTTTTATTGTACAAAGTGGGTGAGTGAAATGTCTCCCATTTCTGTCAGTGTGGTAGATTACTGAAATGACATTGGGGAGTTCTTGCCTCCTCTCCCTTCTAATAGCAGCAGCTCGAAGACCTTGATCAATTCCTTTAACTCCTTTGGGCCCCAGGGTCCTTATCTGTAAATGTAAGGGCCTAAATTAAGTGGACTGTGAGGCCCTAGTCTAACTCTGATTGTATCTGTGAGAAGATGCTAACAGTCAGATTCCTCACTAAATTATACATGCCGTGAAGAAAAGGTCTGTTTTGCTTATCATCGTATCCCCAGCACCTCTAGGATGCTTGGTCCATAGAAGATGCTCAGCAAATGAATGATTGAAATCTTTACAACAAGGAAGGTGGTTCATGTTCACCAGGAGTAGTTGTCAGAGCACCACTGGATTTATGGGCCCATCTTCTATAACTCAGCTTAAACTCAAAATTTCTAATTGTAAGAAATGCTTATCAACTCAAATAGTCAACTTTTTTAGCATTTCTCTTCAAACTTATGAATTTAAACTTCATGAATTTCTTAGGAGCTCATGATCCTTTCTCAGTTTCAATTTGTTGCCATGCTTTGTAGCCCTAGGTCTCTGTCATTATTTAGTAAGTCACCTGTGTGAAAGTAAAGACTATTTTTGAAAGCACAGTGTATAATTACACAATATCATCACACCATCTGCAAGGTGCTGGGCCATTTTCTTTCTGAAGGCAACATCACGTATCTCATTTTCCAAAAGAAGGAACGGACTAAAGGCAAGGAGCACTCCCTGGGCTTCTTCATTCCTGCTTTAAATATACATCACTATCTCTGACTCACGGGTGCCATAATCAGGCTCCTTTACACATCCTGTGGCCCAGCAGTCCCTTGAGAGCTGAGTCTGCCTTCTTACCGCTCTCAGGGCCCCAAATGGCTTTCCTATCAGTGGTCTGTGAAACTTTCAATTCTCATTCCTGCTGTGTTCCACTCTCTCCTTTCTCCTTTAAATGGTTGATTCCTGGGGAAGAAATATTTATGACTACCATTCTGCCCAGCCTTGTAGGCTAGATGTGGTTAAGAATTAATTGGAAATATAGTCCATTCAGTCATCCATCGTCTTAGTCCATTCAGGTTGCTGTAACAAAATACCATAGATTGGGAAGCTTATGAAAAACAAATTTATTTCTCACAGTTTTAGACGCTGGAAGTCTGAGATCAGGGTGCCAGCATGATCGGGTAATGGCTCTCTTCCTGGTCTCAGAATTCTAGTTGGTATCTTCACATCGCTGTGGCCTCATTACCTAAGTACCTCCCAAAGTTCCTTCACCTTTTAATACCATCACGTTGGGCATTAGGATTTCAACATATGAATTTGAGAGGGACACAAACATTCAGACCATAGCACTCATCAGATTTTTCTTCAATTACTCCTTTGTGTTGAGAACATAAGATTCCATGTACAAGACAATTTTGGATTGTATAATTTAGAGCCAAAATGGTGTGATCCACACTAAGAATATTGTGCAGATTTTTAAAAATCAAGACATCGGAATTATCTGGCATTTTAGCTTCTCTTACAAAATAGGTATACTCTGTTCCTGAAGCCATTGTAAAATTTCCTTTTTGGGAAAATTTCCTTTTTCTTACCCTCTGGTGTTAGTCTTATCAGCGGAACTGGTAATTTTTATAATAATATTGTGAAAATGTCAAGACATTTCTAAAACCTGAAACGAGAAAATTGAATAGTACCATAATTGTTGTACTTTCTAAACTTGGGTAAAACAGTGATTGTAAATTATTTTCTTTAGATAAAGTAAGAAAAGTAGACTTTTCAGGGACACAGAAGCTTTGTTTACATTGGGACATCATCACCTTTCCTCATTATTTTGCCAAAACTTTTACGGCAGCGGACTGGTTGGAGAAGAGGCAGTGACAAAGGGCAGTGCTGAGAACCACCAGCATATCCGCTGCCTTGAAGAAGTTTTTTGTGTTGAGTTGTCTGACTCTCCCTTCTCATTTACTAACAACATGCTAACAACAACAAGCCTAGCCATTTTCTGTGTCTGAATGTCTGAAAACATTTGATAACAATTGAGAGTTGGCTGCCGTGATGTCACCATCAAAAAAATCATGAGAGAGACTCTAATGACTTCTAAATATAATCTGCCAATTCTGAACTTATTTCATGTGTTCAGGAATAGCAGTTGGCATTATGTGGGACAGAAATTATGAAAACCTGTCCTCTCCAGTCAGTCACTGGCAGGACTTTGCTTTATAAACTTGTCATCTGTGATAGACTCATCTGTCTCATTTGTTCACTTCTGAGACCAGAATTTATAGAGGAGGCACCGAAAAACCAGTTGGCCTGAAGATTGTTCAGTTTTATCAGACAAAAAGGGGATGATAATTTAGTTATAAGTCTACCTAGTTTAATCACAAAGAGTTTACCAAGCTCCTGAAAATACTTGAGGAGTAAACATTGAGTCAAACAAAATTTTAGTGGGTTACCAGAGCACTGACTGTGGTTAGCATTTAATGAGACCTCTGATACACTGGAAAGTGGCTGACACACATGCTTAACACATTCTCCTTCCCCACCCCCCAAGATAGCTGGACAGAGTAGCAATTCTGACCTATAACTAGAAGAAAACAGCACTCATAGCAGAGCATCTTTAGAGTTGGTCCTACTTTGGGTAAAATGAGTTAGTGCCTAGATAAGACAGAAAAGTCAAACCTGGTTTGGTTTAGTTCAGTTTGGTATGGTTTGGTTTGGTTTGGTTTGGTTTGGTTTGGTTTGGTTTGGTAAGGCCACTGTATGTAAGTAACCTTGATTTGAAAAACTTGTTACTTTGCCCTCTCAGAATCACACATGGAATATGCAGTTGACTTCCAAACGTAAAGCAACAGCTCTGTGCACTATTTCATTAATTTAGGAAAAGTAAATGGTACCATCTATGAAAGGATTAGTTATAAAAACCTGCCCTTGCTGGTTGGTCACTAGGAAAGGCAGACATATGCACAAAGTTTCCCAGGACATTTCCTATACACAGTTAGCTTTTCCTAGGTTGTGGTTTGGTCATTTGTTGTAGTCTTTTGCTCTTTAAAGTTTTGAAATGCCCCTAAAGTTTAGTATCTCCTACTCAGAGCTGATATTTAGAGGTGCTTGAGGAGGGATTTTTAAAAAGTCATGTATTTAATTAATAAATATGCCTCTATATATGAAATGTATTTGCCAGAGGGATTTCAAGCTAATGTGTCATGTCTACCAATATATTTTTGGCTGTTTTGTCTTTTCGGTACAAAATTCTTCATGCCTGCAATTCTTGATTTTCTATCACACCTGCATTTTGGAGGTGTAGGGGGACCATCACTTGCAGGATTTTTAAGCATTTCAGAGCCTCTGGGAAGCAGACCCAACACTAAGAAATTTGGGGAAAACACTTGACTAATAAAAGTGTCAGATGTTGGCCCTGGCCGGATGGCTCAGCTGTTCAATCCCCAATCTGGGCATGTACCAGATGCAACCAATCGATGTTTCTCTCTCACTTCAGTGTTTCTCTCTCTCTTTCTCCCTCTCTCCCTCTCTCTGAAAATCAATAAAAACATATCCTCGGGTTAGGATTGAAAAAATAATAATAAAAAGTGTCAGATGATGGATGATTTCTGAGTTTAAAGACCTTCTCATTGGTTTTAGATGGAAGGCTCTATATGTTAGTGTTTCGCTTTCTCTGGCATGTGACTTGACATGAGTTCCAAGAACAATCAGCTCATTTCAGGGTTTGCAGAAGGAAGCGTTGTGCTCCCTGTTAATCAGTTGTCCTCCCTCTTCTCATTTCAGTGGTGCTTCATGCCCCACCTCCGACCAAGATCAAACGGGAGCTGCACAGCCCCTCCTCCGAGCTGTCATCCTGCAGCCATGAGCAGGCTCTCGGTGCTAACTATGGAGAAAAGTGCCTCTACAACTATTGGTAAGTAGAGCCAAAGAAGGCTGACCAGAAAGTAGCCTTCAAGCTGACTGTTTAAAATATTATTCAGCTGACACTCAGGATAGCATGCCCCATCTTTCCCAGCAATGTAATCCTCTACGTGTAGGCCAGTTCAAATGGGGCCTGGGTACTGAACATGAAACCAGCTGGGGGCAGGGGGGAACAATTCTTGGGGTATGGAGCCCCCGAAGGGAAAACACCTTGAATACTGGGATATTTGATCTGTGGCTTCGAGGGAGGGGATATATATACTTCTTCGTGTCTATCATATGTTAATGTGAACTTTAAGCACCAAAGAAGTAATCTTTAAATGAGAATATCTGAAAAAGCCCTGATGCTTGTGCCCTTTACTTAAGACTATCCAGGCCCCAGGAATGAAGCTTTAATTTTAAATCATTCTTTGCTCTAGAAGATAAACATAGATCTGCCTGAAAGGGGGGAGGAGAAGAGTTGTTAATTCAAGCAATGTTACAGCAGAAATTTATCTTCAGCAAAGATTCTGACTAATTTCTGGGAACCCTGGAATACTTGGGAGAGGGGCTAGAAAACTCCCAGCGCCGAAAGCTCCCCCCATCCATCCACCTCTACACACATGCATGGAGACTTCTGTTTGAAGGGGAGAGAAAGGAAACCGGAAGCAGAGGCTAAAATTATCTTTTGAGAAGAATCACTAGAAGTGTTAAATAAGTCCCTGTGACGCAGTGTGTTTGTCACTTTTCAGAGGTACAAATATTCCCTCAGGGCTGCCAGCAATTTAACTATGTTAATGCTGTCATTTCCTGGCAACGGAGGGCTGCAGCGTTCTGCCGGACCTGGTGACCAAGCTAATGGCTTCATTGCAGCTTAATGGTTCCTTCTCTTTTTCTGTTTACAGTGCCTATGATAGGAAGCCTCCCTCTGGGTTCAAGCCATTAACCCCTCCTACCACCCCCCTGTCACCCACCCATCAGAATTCCCTATTTCCCCCACCTCAGGCAACTTTGCCCACCTCCGTGCACCCTGCTGCAGCTGGCCCAGTACAAGGTGTGGGCCCTGCCCCCACCCCTCATTCGCTTCCAGACCCTGGACCACAGCAGCAAACCTTTGCAGTCCCCCGGCCACCACATCAGCCCCTGCAGATGCCAAAGATGATGCCTGAAAACCAGTATCCATCAGAACAGAGGTGGGTGTTGATCTGGGCTCCCTTCACCACCTCCATTCCCCTCCCCTTTTCCTCACTGGGAGAGGGGAAGCAGTTAGTCATATTTACCAGGTGTCTATAAAGTTCACATTCCATTGAGGCATCTTGTGAGGTAAGACTAATAATAATATGAATATGACCTGTTTATATGTCACCCTGTTCCTGAGGTACTCCACATGGTGTACAGACATTACAACATCCTCATGAAGCAGGAGCAGGGAAATAATTAGGACTGTCCCCCCATTGCAGAGCTCAGGGAAGAGGGACTTTCCCAGGACACACAGCCTGTTGACCCTCACTCAGGGCAGATCTCCCAGCTCCTCGCTGTATACTACCCATAAACACTTTATTAACACTTTACTTACACATTAGTGGAGCTTGCTAATAGGAGGTATTATTATTCATCTGATTTTAACAGATTTTAGCAGTAGGAGATTAACTAAGAACTGTATTTATAATTACCTACTTTTGAGATAGAAATCTCCTGGTTTCACTCCAGGTAGTTTTACATTTCTAATAAGGAAATTAAGGCACCAGGAATAACTCGCCCAGAGTCATTTATTCATCAAACTAAAGTGTGAAGGGAACCTCCTCTGCAAACATAAAATTAGGTCCCAGCCTTCTAAACCTGTTACCTGTTGTGTTCTAGAATTTTGGATGCTTGTGGCCTTTCTTTGGGGTGTCTTGGGGCCTCTGCTTTTTATTCCAAGTCTCTCTGGGATAAGGAGGTAATGTAGGCAGGCAGCTGTCAGTGATGTTAGCAAGGGCTGCAAGGTGGTAACCACTGTATTTTATTTCCTGTCCGTCTTTCCTGCTCTGCCTTGGGCGGGTGTGAGGAGAGAGTCAGGAGAGGGAGGGCGTGGAAGTGCACCACCCCCGGGCCAGGTCCAACCCAAATGCCCCCCAGTATTTACTCAGAGGTCACTTTCTTTATTTCTAGATGAAATGCAGGAAAACATTAGCACTCTTACCTGGTTCTAATCCCCTTGCCCCCTTGCTGTGAAAGTGGCCATACAGAACTACATAGTTTGGCTGGTTAGCGTTTATTCCCCTGGTGAGGCCAAGTGCCACAAACACGAATGATACATAGGGCCCAAGGGGTGAGCGATGATTGGGGGCTGGCTCAGTAGCAGGCCTCCATTTAGAGGGCTCATCTAAGGGAAGCAGCCGCCACTAAGCTTTTGCCAGTTATTACCTTGTTAACAGCCTTGCACTTTTTCAGGAGAATCTGAAAATTTGGATTTTTATGTAAAAATTCCAGGTTGCCTTTTTTAAAGTTGGCAACTAATTCAAATTAAAAACAACAGCAACACTTTGCAGACTAAACAAAACCTCTCTCTGGGCAAAATTACCCTGTACGCCTGCCAGTTTGTGAACTCAGGCCTGGATACCATTTTTATTCCAATAGATTTTTGTGTTTTTAAACAGTATTCTCCTGATTTTCTGCAGGGATTGGTAATTGAAGGGGAGGGATGGAATGGCATGTATTTGGTATTTCATATACTTAGTAAACCTTGTGTTTGTTTTACCACATGTAAAGGAAAAATCTCTTTTCTTATAGTCATGCACTGCTTAACCACAGGTACATTCTGAGAAATCTGTTGTTAGGCGATTTTGTCCTTGTGCAAACATCATAGAGAGCACTTACACAAACCTGGATGGTGTGGCCCACTACACACCTGGGCTGTATGGTATAGCCTATTGCTCCTAGGCTACAAGCCCATACTGCATATGACTGTACTGGATATGGTAGGCAGTTGTAACACAATGGTATTTGTGTATATAAACATCTAAACATAGAGAAGATACAGTAAAAATAAGGTATATAAGATAAAAAATGGTACACCTGTCTGGGGACCATGAATACACCTTGCAGGACCGGGAGTTGCTCCGGGTGAGTCAGTGAGTGAGTCGTGAGTGAATGTGAAGGCCTAGGACATTACTCTCACTACTGTTTATAAACACTGTATACTTAGGCTACACTGAATTTATAAAACAACAAAAGATCAAATCAAGAATCAAGCACAGGAGGAATGATGCAATCAAGAGGCAGGATAAATGAGATCTGTGAGGTTGCTGCTGGTGTGACATGGCACTGTTTCACAATGAACTTTTTTTTACAAGTAGAAAGAGTACACTCCAAAGTAAGGATAAAAACTATAGTAAATGCATAAAGCAGTAACATAGTCATTTATTGTCATTATCAAATCTTATGTATTGCCCGTAATTGTATGAGCTATACTTTCATATGACTTGCAGCTCAGTAGGTTTATGTACATCAGCATCAAACACATGAGTGGTGTGTTGTACTATGATGTTAAAATGGCTATGATATCACTAAATGATAAGACTTTTTCAGTTTTATCATAATCCCAAGGGATCACTGTCTCATGTGTGCTCACATACATTGTTGACTGAAATCGTTATGCAGCTCATAACTTTATTTCCCTCTCAATCCCTATTTCTTATCAGAGTGTGTCAAAAGTTAACTGAACGAGGGGAGAAATACCCTATTTCTGCTGGAAGCTATTTGTCCTCAGGCAGACAGGGAGCCTTAGTCTCCAGGCTGCCCAGCCTCCTCCCAAGAGGAGGAGGTTTGATCCCTAAGTTTCTGCCCTCAAGTGTCCAGAGGAAAAAAGGCAGGAATCAGAAAGAAGATACTTCATTTTGGGGGTGATTCCTCCATGCAGTTTGTCCATCTTGGACTTATTTCTGCCATTAGGAATGATGAGTCTAAAATGAAAAGTCCTCAAACACACAGATCCTTGAGAGAACTGGAGTGAAGGGTGAAGAGTCTTGAATTGATAAGTAAAAGCAACACTGGGGCGCTTAGGCTTATACAGTAGAGCACTGTAGTCTCAAATTGAGAGTACACAGGAGTTCCCATGGGGGCTTATTAAAAATGCAGGTTCCTTGCAGCACCCCAGAGATTGACTTGGTGGGTCTGGAGCAAGGCCCGGATATATTATTGTCACATTTTGAGACATCTCTTTTATCCCGTTCCTACTCCAACCCACCTATTTTTTTTAAGCATCAATTACTCAGTTCTCTGAATTTTATTCTTATTGCCTTTGTCTATTACTAATGAGATAATGTAATATCTGTGTGATGCAAAATACATTTAAAAAATGACAAACAATTTTGCTTATAGATACCAGATAGCACACAGAAAATGAGACAAACTGAAATCCCTAGTCTGATTTTGTAATAGTAATTGTAGTCATATATGATAACAAGCTTAATAATCACATATTTAATAACTTTTATGCTTGCCCAAAAGTGGGGCAGATTACTCTTGTTAGTAAAATAGTTTATTATTCTCTGCCAACTTTTTATTTAAATTAGAGGGAAAATTACTTCAAAACTAACCCCCTTAACAAAAATATACGGAATTTTGTGGAACAGCAGGAAATAGTCTTATTTGAGCCTTTTAACAGCTCTGTAAACAAGACAGTAAAAAATTCTATTTTACAGATAAGGAAATCAGGCCTCAGAGCAGCTAAAGGACTTCCTAAATGTCACATAGCCAAGTAGAGGGTCCTACATTTAGAAACCGAAACAGTAACTTACAGCTACACCGTATGTCTCAGTTATGATTTGGTGGGGGAGGTTACTAACATTCACTAATGTCTACTAAAAACTGAGTGACCCTGAGAAATTGTTCTAGCTTTGAACTTTATCCATCTCTTTATCTCTCAAACAACTAAAACATTATCCATCTCTTAAACTATAAAATCCTACTAAATTCCTTCGTCACTTACTAAACCCATGTTGTAACACATACGTGTTTTGTTTTGCTCACTGTGTGCCTTATCACTTCAGTTGAATAGAGTAAGCCCTTTGAGGTTTAAAAACCATGATTTAGACCCCTTTTTAGACTACATTAGCCCATTATTTTACTTGTCTTCAATTTGTTTATTGATGAAGTGATAGTAGTTTGCTAAGATTATACTTTAAACAACTAAAATATAATCTAGTCAAAGCACATTCTTAATGTTTCATGCAATCTTAGTGTATAATTCTTCACAACTCAAAATTTATTTTTAGAAGATAAATACTTGTTTGGAAGGGTGATTTATATTCATGATTTCCTCCCCTCAAGGAGGAAAACCCCCATATAATTTGGCATGTTCAGACATGTTCCACTCACCCTTAAAGCCCACAGCTGCTGCCTGGAGAGAGGAGGAGGAGTGCCTTTCATTTAGCCACCCCAGTCTCTCAGGTTTTTACATCGTGCTCTCACCGTGTTTACACGGGCTAGGGGCTGGAACTTAGAAAATATTCTTACGTTATGTCCTGGCCAGGTATGTTTTTGCCTCTTACTCTACCATTTCTCACTACATCTTGAGTTGAGGCTCATCTAAGAAATCTATCATATAAGAATTTTGTAATACACTGCTCTTTCCCTCATTTGGCATCAAGAAGCAAAAACTCAGGAAAAGACAAAATTTTAACAAATACTGCTGCTGGTGGAAAAATCCTCTGCTTCTGGCATGCTCCCTGAGGGCATCAGTACTGTAACAGGGCTGTCCTGCTGAAATTGATAGTCAGAATACAGTGCCCCAGAGCCATCTAGAAAGGACCAGTCACGTGTGGCATCTTCTGAAGGACGAATGGCCTGACCTGCTTAAGTTCTCTCCTTCAGTGGTTCTGATCAAAGCTTAAACGCTTAAAAGGATAAGCTGAAGTTTTCTGGAGTTGTGATTTACTAGATACTACTCATTCTCTAAATATGCTAGATACTAAGAGAGTTAATATATTCAAGCTTTTCTCTTGTTTATACTTCCTCTCTTAAAGTCCACCCCTGATAAATTGCTGTTCATTTTTGTCCGTCAGACTTTGTAGCTTTTAGAGAGGGAAGAACTGACCGTGAGTCACGTTTGTAGCCTGGCCTGGAATGAAGTCAGTGTGTCTGATGCATCTCCTCTCCACGCTCTCCTGTTGACAGCGTGTTGCGTATGGCAGCGCAGACTCACTTTGGGTCCGAAACTGAATTTCATAGATGCTTAATGGAACCTTCTTTAACAGACTCAGTAATGTGCTTCTTATGATTAGAGTGTGGGTGTTTTTAGGTCTGAATCTTAAGAGAGCTTGTTTTCAGCATTTCACCATGTTTACTGTAGGTTTTTTGTTACCTTTTCATCAGGCTAAAGGAAATTTCCTTCTATCCCAGGTTTACTGAGAGTTTTTAATAGAATGGATATTGACTTTTACCAAACACTTTTTCTCCCTCTGTTGAGATGATCAAAGGAATTTTGTCCTTTAATTTCCTGCTGTGGAGAGTCACATTGATTTATATGGAACCAACCTTGTATTCTTGTGATAATCCTAACTTATCTGTTATGTATTATCTTTTGTACATCGCTGGACTTGGTTTGCCAATATATATTTAGGACTTCTGCATCACTGTGGTTGAGAATAATGCATGCCTCTTCTTATATTGCCCTTGTTGGGTTTTAGCATTGAGATTATGCTAATCAAATGAGTAGAAGGTGTCCTCTTTTTTATATATTCTGGAATAGTCTGTGTGAAATTGGCATTCTTTATTCCATGAATTTTTGGAAGAATTTATCAGTAAAACCGTTTGAGCCTGGTATTATCTTTGTGGAAAGATATTTAATTATTTATTCAGCATCTTCAATTTTTATAGTCTTGCCCTGGGATTTCTATTTAGTTGAGTGAATTTAAGATTATTTTTTCTAGGAATTTTTCCATTTTGCATGAATTTTTTAATTAACTGGCATAAAGTTGTTATGTTTTGTGTTATTTTTTTTTAACCCTCTATAGCATCTGTAATTATCCCTTTTTCATGTTTGATATTTATCTAGACCATTTTTCTTTTTTAGTCTTGGCAGTCAATATCATTCATCTTTATAACAAATCAACTTTGGCTTTACTCATCCTCTCTATTGGATGTTTTCTATCTCATTGATTTCTGCTTTTACTAAAATATCTTATTTTTATTTTCTTTCAGTTTATTCTGTTTTTCTTTTTCTGACTTCTTTGGTTGGATGATTAACTCATTAATTTATAGTATTTTTCTTTATAATATAAACCAAATAAAACTTCTCCTAAGGCTGAGTGACCATACATTTAATTTTTCCCAGATTGAGTATAGTTCATGTCTTATCTGGATGTAATTGCTAATAGCCTCCCCTTTTGTTTCCCAAAATATCCTGGTTTGGGCAATCAATTATTTCATCTCCCCACCCAAATCCTGCTTAAGCTGTACCTCATGAGTTCAGTTTTTGTGGTATTTTAAAAATTCAGTTCCAGCTGTTATTCCTTTCAGTCTTACAGTTCTTTAAAAATATATTTCTTAGTTTCCAAACCTATGAGAGTTTTCTAGTTACTGGGACTATATGATTTTTATTTAAATTTCATCAAGATAGTGTTTAAAAACAATTATAGAAACAATTGTAGAAACAGTATAGGCCAGTGACTCTTGAGTTAGACAAACAGACAGACCTGGGATTAAATCCCATCTCTGCTACTTCCTACCTGTATAACCTCAGGTAGGCAGTTAACTTCTCTAAGTGTTGGTTTCTTCGTCTGAAAATGGAGAATAGTAGATATCACATAGTATCATTGGATGGATTAAATGAAAAATCATATTAGCACAGAGAAGGTACTTATTAAATGTTAACTTCTATGACAATTTTACTTTTTAAAAATTACTTTTATATTTCATAAAGGAAACTATACTTAGGGAATCTTCCTAAAATGATGTAGCTACCACAATTTAGAAATTGTAAGTTTTGAAAATGTAAAAGCACTCTTTATCCCTAATCTTTTCTCTTTATCATCAGACTTATTAATGTTGTACATATAAAATGAATACTTTATTTTATATTGGGGAAATCTCATATTTACATCACCTTCCTTCTTCCATATTTGATCTTGAGAAATCAGACAAGCATCTAGGCCTTTAAAGTTTTATCACTCAATGTTTTATCACCGTTTAGATGGGCCAGTTTGAGTCTAAGCAGAGCTGACAGGCCTTGCAGAGCCCTGAGAGCTGTTTCAGAGTTCTCTGGTGTGCTTTTAGGGACAGTGTTTGGGTTTTGTTTTGCAGCGGTGCCTGGCTCTTGGTATACAGCAGGAAAAATAAGTATTAATGTGAAGGTGAGTAGCACATTGCTACCCAGAATATAAATCATCGTTCTCTTTCTGAGAAAGGAAACTGGATATTGGGTAGGCAACTAGTGGACTCTTACGTTTAGTGTGTGTGATAGTATGCTCTCCCAATTGCTTAAGGTCTTTCCTTACATTTGCATAGCTTCTGAATTTGGCTTATTGCAGGCTAGGGGAGGGTGTGGTACAGCTGATGGTGATGTTTAGAAGGTAATGTATATCAAGAACCTAGCAGAGTGCTGGGCCCTGTTTCATGCATTATCTTATATAATCTTTACAGCAGACTTTTGGGACAGGAATCCTGGTTTTTATTTTACTTACGAGGAAACTGAGGCTCAGAGCAGTTACGTAGCTCACCCAAGGTCACACAGTTAGTAAGTGGTAAAGGTTGGATTTCAGCCTAGGATGTTCTGACTTCACAGCCAGAGCCTCTTACCCAGCTATGCCGCTTCTCTATTTTCTGTCTGCTCTTAGCCATAACGGAAATATTAAGTACTTGGTGTTGGTGTCTTGGCTGATCTTACATATCATCTCTCAGGAGGCCTCTGAACCATCACTGCTTCACCTGGCGTCCACGGCCACTGTATAGCCTTCAGTGAATCCACACTTTTCTCCTTTTTTTCTCTAAACATTGTGTTTACTCTGAGTGTTGGCAGCAGAAACCGAAAAGGAAATGCAGAAAAAACATCTAACGGTTTTCATAACGTAAACCAAATGTTGGTAGCGTGGGTGAGCTCTTGGGAGGAAAGGCGCTATATAAATCTGACAGATAAATAAATAACTGGTTCTTTAAATAAACTGGCACTGAAAAAGCCTTAATCTGTAACCTATTGAATGTAGGCTCCCTCGGTAGTCAGAAGTCTCCTTTTGCTCACCAACTGTGAGTTCACTACCGCCTGAGCTCTGTTGGGATATGAGTGTGGGGGTGCGGGTTAGAGGGGGCGGGGTTGGGGGTTGGGGAGGGGTTTGTTAGAAACCAGGCCATTCTTCCATGGAAAATGATTGCCTGCCTCAGTAAACAAGAGGCATCTTTGTCATAGCTGTATTATGTATACAACACATTCTTAGATACTTCAAAAGGATTGCGGACAGGGGACGGGGGTTCAAATGAAGGTCAGTGAGTAAAGTTCACAGAATGTATTTAGAGAGAAGAACCGAATTACTTTACTAATCTCAGCAAATAAAAGCCATTAGCAGCAGCAAGCTCTGAGAGAATCTTTTTTCCAAATCTGTTGCTTTTGTGACCTATCCTTAAGAGTCCCTTTGCCACTTACACTCCCTCAAAACAAACTAAGACAGAACAATCCCAATTATAGGATCTGCCTGCAGATCCCAGGCCCCTGAGTTTCACGAATCCTTAAAGTTATGCTGCGGGGAGGGAATGGGGGTTGCTGGCTGATGCCCTCGTGGAAGTACCTTTTCCTAAAGGGGCTGTACCAGAGCAGCTCTAGAGTTTCAGCCTGGGAGGTGAGAAGATGAGCACCGAGCGGAAGTGGAGGATCGGGCCTGCCAGCTGCAGGGGCTCTGGTTACAGAACTGAGCGGTTTGTGCCATCTCGCAGCCATCAGAGGAAGTGATTTGTGGAGGTCACCTTTGAAGGTGCTAAGATGGTGGCAGAGGGAAAAGATAGAGCAGTGCCCTTATTACTGTTCCTTCCTGCTAGCATGAGGTTTGGGTACTTTATAAAAATGAGGCCTTAAGAATATCTTCATCTTTCTTTTCGGCTCACTTCAGAATTTTCTTCAGAAATTCAGGTTTGCTGCTGGTGCCTATATTCTACTTTCTTTTTCTTTTTCTTTGCTGCCTACATTTTAAATGTCAAGTCTAACCCCGATTTCAGATTTACACTTCTTCAAAGACTATGTATGCAAGGGTTTCCTTAAATAACAGCATCCTAGAAAATCTCCTTCCTGATGAAGTTCCACTGTAATACATTCAGTACCTCACTGCAAGGCTCTCAACCCACTGAGCCTTACATAGTTTATAAAACTTGTCCAATACATTGGCTAGGCAGATTGTGATGCTTTCAGTGTCTGGGATAAAAGGATAAGTATATGTAAAATTGTTGGTGATCTTTGTTATGAAATGATCTTAAAGTGCTGTTTTTGATAAGGTATTCAAGACTCAGAGTAAGAGCCATGCTATGTATCCTGATCTAAACAGTGCTTTATCTGTACCCAATCTCTTCAGTTTAAGATTTTAAATGTTGATGTCCTAGAAGTCTGTTGGCCACCTGTTGCCACAGATTGATTCAAATCAAATTCAGAGTACTTGATTAAAGCTATTAATAGGATTCAAGCTAAAAGTAACCCATAAGAACTTAATATTACAGGATTATATTGTTGATTTTAAAAACTTATGGAAATTAGTTGTTCTAAAATCCTTTCTTTTTGCCCTGAATGTTGGGCTCGTATTTTTTACCTGAGAGCATATATTCACAAATGCTTTTCTTTATACACATAGATTAGTGCCTTGTGCATGTTTCATAGATTGAGGCCTCACATGGAGGGTTCCCATCTCTAACTTCTACACCCACCCTCCTAATGTCTACCCCAGTCTGTCAATGACTACAGCTGTGCCAGAAACCATGCTTTTGTAGACATGATTTTATTTCTTCCCAATATATAGATAGGCTGCATGAAATAAACATGGCATGGAAAATAGGAGGTGACCATGTCATTGCTCTGATTGTTTTGTGCCAGTCCCTGACTCAGGAGGCTTGAAATGTGTGATATAATTTTGGGAAGAGGGTAAAATATTCAGAAATAAGAATTAGTAAGTACATGGTAAATAATTGCATTAATCTGAACATCTAATCCTCAGTGCTAAATTACAGTAGGTATTCATGGTGTTCTCAATTAAACAATATAACTACTTTCTTCTTGCAGATTTCAAAGACAGCTGTCTGAACCCTGCCACCCCTTCCCTCCTCAGTCAGGAGTTCCTGGAGATAATCGCCCCAGTTACCACCGGCAAATGTCAGAACCTATTGTCCCTGCAGCTCCCCCACCGCCTCAGGGATTCAAACAAGAATACCATGACCCACTCTATGAACATGGGGTCCCAGGCATGCCCGGCCCCCCAGCACATGGGTTCCAGTCACCAATGGGAATCAAGCAGGAGCCCCGGGATTACTGCGTTGATTCAGGTTGGTAAGAAGTTATACCATTTCTTTCTTCATTCTCTCATTCATCTTTCTGGGCATTATTGAATGTCTTCTATGTATAGGACTTTGGAGAATAGTTTTATAAAATTAGCCCTCAAAGAACTTAGGAGCTAGTACAGGGGACACGTTTATGCATAACTGAACATAAAACACGAAAGCCATGCAAATGGTAGGAAGTGCGGGAGGCGTTCGGAAGTGGTGCAGAAGGGATTCAAATGGCAGCAGAATAGGCGGAATCCATGCTCACCTCCTCCCGGGACCAAACTGGAATTACAACTAAATTAAAAGTGGTGCAGCCCGGCCGGGCGTGGCTCAGCGGTTGAGTGTTGACCTAGGATCCAGGCGATTGGGGTTCGATTCCTGGTCAGGGCACATGCCCGGGTTGCGGGCTCGATCCCCAGCCGGGGACCTGCAGGAGGCAGCTGATCGATGACTCTCTCATCACTGATGTTTCTATCTCTCTCTCTCCCTCTCCTTTCCTCTCTCTGAAATCAGTAAAGATATATTAAAAAAAAAAAAAGTGGTGCTGAGTGCACCTCTGAGGCCAAACCTGAAGATTGCTGGGGTCCAGTCTTGGTGATGCCCTTTTTAAGACCTATTATCTTAGGCTCACTGGACACAGGGAATATTGTTTCTTCATTTTAGCCCTGCCCCTAGTTCTGTGGCTTTCTTTTTGAATACAACAGACTCATAAACTTCCAGTATAAGAATAAGGAAGACAGCCCACATGGAGTCTATTTTTGAAATGAAAGGTGTTCTGAGAAAGCACCTGGTTTGTCATAGCTCTATGGGGCGCTGGGTATGCTGTGGAAAAGGTGTCCTGTTGGTTGCTCCATGGGAATCGCTGCTCTATTGCAGTGCTTTCATCTGGGAAAGTTCCTGTGCCCTTCAGCAGCTGCTGGTGTACACAGGGAGAGGTATACCGCATTAGGGTGCCTATTATTTGGTTATGGGTTACTGCTGTCTAGAACTTTAAGCATATCAAGAGTTGAAGCTGTACTTGGGAGCCCTCCTGTCCCCCTCCCACATACACACTCATTCACTTACTACACATCTTGTAGGCCAGGCTTATTAAATGAGATTGTTAGGGGAAAGGAGTGTTGGATTGCAGCTTGCACATTTAGAAACTGTTTCTTCCTCTTCATTTTTCCTTCTTTAAGAAATGACAAGTTTTTTTACTCTTTTTTTTCCTGCAGTTGGTGCTAAAGGAATTTGAGGGTTGGTGGGTAGATTTTCAGCCTTCCCAGGTGGGCTTTCCTTGAAGACCCTAGGGAGGGGCAGGGTGGTATGTACTTGAATGGCTTTTGCAAGTGGAAAAGGATATAGAATTTACTCTTCGCCTGTTGTGAGGTAATACATAGGTTGCTAAATTGAGGCAGAAATTGGTTATGGGAAAGACTGGGGAGGTAAGCAGAAGGGAGACATCTGTTGCTTTATGATAGAAAAATTACCAAGTATGGGTATCGATAGCTTGTAAAATTCCCACTGGCATTTCTCCTGAAGGCTTTGATGCATTAGTCTCAGGAGTAAGCATGACCAGCAACATTTTTCCTTTGGGATTGACATTTTAATCTTTCCTGACGAGTTTTTCATCCCACCCCACTCCCTTAAAGCAAGACACTCAATAGATGTTACCATGTCTGTAATTCTTTGATCTGAGTGGTGTTCCTGGCATGTAGGCTTGTCCTGCATGGACACAACTCAACTCACTGTCTTGAGAACATGATGCCAGAAAAGAGATCTCTGTGCGTGGGTTTCATTCTGACAGTTCCAGCATGGTGAAAATGTACTTGCCAAACCCCCTCCTGCCAGTTCTTGTCCTAGCTTCATAGCTTCAGATCCTCTAAATCTCTTTGGCCTAAAAATACCTTCACCTCTTGCAGCAGAATTGGATGTCACCATCAACTGTAAAGAAGAGCAAACTGGGAAGATCTAAAGTGACCCTCTTCCCCCTCCAAACCCCAAAGCCTCAGAGTCATTATAGGCAAAAGGCCAACCTTGGCCTTTTAAAAGCCAATTTCTTCTATCATCAATTCACCAAATTCGGTGTTAAACTAACTTCTAAAATGAGCAAGTTGTGAGAATGAGACATCATTTTTTTCTCTCGGTTCTCTTGACTAAGAGTCAAGAGTCCTACTTGCAGATGGTGGGTTATATAGTGTTTTCCATGCTGCTTATTAGGGTGGTAACTCTTTCTAAGGACAACACCAAGGAGACATCACCTTGGAGCAGGAGAAGGTTTAGGGGCTTTCCTGACTCACCTGCAGAAACTATTGACAAGAGTGTATATGTCTGTTTTTCTCTTTCAGAAGTGCCTAACTGCCAGTCCTACATGAGAGGGGGGTATTTCTCCAGCAGCCATGAAGGTAAGTAGCTTTAAAAAAAAAAAGTGTTCCAGGAAGCTTAAAACTGCTTAGCGTCCAGGCTAAGATTTAAGATTATAGGTTAAACCTTCCTTAGCTCATGAATATGAGAGCTAGTTGATCATATTCTTCCATTATTTTGTACACAGGGTTTGAGGCACGCTCCTGAGCCCTGTGAGGGCTGCCATCATTTCCAATAGCAATGACCCTAACTTTTAGGAGTTCAGGGGAAAATATGAAGAAGAAATGAACCAACCTGGTTTCCATATTCCCATACAAAGAGGTTATATAGCTGTATATAACACTATTGGCCTAAACTGGAGCTTAGGAATATGTCATGACTTGAGATGGTTCAGGACTTCTCTTCTGAACATTGAAACAGGGGAGGGTTTTTCTCTTAGGACAGCTTCCCCAGTAATGTGTCTTATTTTCTGTCAACTCTCCATAAATATCTAGAGCAGTGATTCTCCAAACCCATGGCATCAGCTTCACCTGGAACTTCTTAGAAATGAAAATTCTCAGGACCCACTCCAGGCCTACTGAGTAAAAAACTCCCAGCAATCCATGTTTTAACAAGCCAGGTGATCTGATGCACACTCAAGTCTGAGAACTACTATGGAGTAGAGAGTCTGCTCTGGCTACACATTAGAATCGTCTGGGGAGGTTTTAAAACATTCAGTGTCCAGGCTTCACCCAGAGCAATTAAATCAGAAATTCTGGGTGGGGACCCAGGGGTTAGTAGTCTCTAAAGCTCCCCAGGTGATTCTAATGTGCATCCAAAATTGACAACCACTGTTCTCTAGAGTTTTTCAAGGAAGGTTGAAAGAACTGATAAAATAGCACTATGAAGCATTGGCTGGTTTTTGTAAGTGACTGGTTCACAAGAGTGGTTTCAGTGAGTAGTTGCTTCCCACTGACTTGGTTAGAGGGGAGACCAAGTGCTGTTGCACTGGGCACTGGGGATATTCAGAGTGAGTGTCCAGCCCTGGGACGGAGGGGCTATCTATGGACCACTGACTGTGATCGGCACAGCTGTGTGAGGCTCTTTCAAATTCCTAAATGTTTCTACAGAAGCAATTGATGTCTGCAACAGGCAAACTAAGAGGCAGTGGGGGAAGAGGGAGGAAAACATTTAGCATAATTACAACATTTAGAAAGGAGTGTGCTCTTAAAGGAAATATTTTTAGTAAGGCATTGGGCTGCTTACTACACACAATATCTGGCAAGTTTGTGTGTTCTTTTTCCCCACTCTTTCCCATTCCTTTCCCTGCCCCCACACACAGTGAAGAGGTTCGTTTCAAAGAGACCTGCATTCTTAATTGCTCTAAATTACTCTGACATGGTTTATCTCTCCATACACAGGCTTGACCACAGATGCCTGTGAAACAGTTGGTGAACAAGTGTTTCTGATTGGCATCTGTGATTACTAAGATAGCCATCCTGCCTTAGCGTTCACCTGGGACCTTTGCATACTGTTTTGAGTCTCTCATTTCTACTTTGCTCCTCAAACAGGTCCTTCCTTCCTGCCACCTTTATTTGAGTGATTAGATAGTTGTAGCCACAACTGATGTAACTGTTGGCACAAATTCAACTGACTTAAATTTCATTTAAACCAACAGCGTCTTCCAGATGTTTTAGAGAACCACATGTGGTGATAACTAGAAACCACAAAATACATCAAAATGATACTCATGGGCTGGCCTTCATCTGATTAGTTTGAAAACCAAACCTAGAATGAAATCTAGCTTTACATTTTTTTCCCTGTACTGTGACTGTATTATCTTTACCTTAGAGGAAGAAAAGCTCTAAAAATAACATGGCGAGTATAACAGGTGTGTGAACTTTGAAGTAGTATACTTATAATAACTATGATAAGGCCATTCAGACATCACTGGAGTTATCAAAATCCATATAGAAATCAGGAAATATATAGCTTTCTGGTAGCCAAGGCAAAAAGCATGAAGCATGATGAATTACATAATTCTTGTTGATGATATAAAGTTATTAGTTTGTCATGAAAGTCAGTTTTCTAGTACCAAATTGGAAAATAAATTTATCATAGGAGTCACTGAATCCCTTAGTTAAAAGTTACCATTGTATTTGCAATTTTTTTTTAATGGATACTATAGATTCTCTCATTTATTCAAATATTTGTTGGGCACTATGAGGATACTAAGATATTCAGAACATGGTCCTTATCCTCAAGGGATTTAGAATCCATGGGAGAGAATAGAAGATAAAGCTCTCACATTATACAATTAATTTCTTAATAGTACTTACCACAATGTACCATTAACTATCTTAACTTTTTTAACTGCCATTTATTGCACACTTATCTACCAGGAGCTATTCTTGGCACTCTGGTGTAAAGATAAATAGTTCCATGGAACAGAATATATATTATTAACTCATTAAATTCTCACAATCCTATAAGGTAGGAATTATCTTCCCTAGTCTTCAGATAAGGAAACTATAGCACAAAGAAATTAATTAACTTGTTCAGGTCACAGCTAATCTAGGCCCATCAGTCTGGCTCAGGGGCCCACACTCTTTAGTGTTTCATACTACACCATGTCTCATTTTTTTTTCCTTTCTTTCTTGTCTGTCTCCACCAATCGGGATGCGAGCTCCGTGAGAGCAAGCACCGAGTCTATAGTCTCCTCATTCTCCCTCTAGCACAGTTCTTGGCAAAAATATTTATTGAATTAAATAATAAATAAATGACAATAAAATATGTATCCTTTGAGGTAGTTAAGCAAACAGAGACATAGTGCTTGGAGCTGAGGAAACAAAAATGAGTAATACAAACCTCAAAACAATCTCAGTTTTCTTTAAGTTGGGTAGTGTTTTCCCAGTCCCAGGCCTCTTAAAAATGGTGTTGGTCTTTCCAGGAACTTGGCCTGGACTTAGCGTGAAGAAAGAGCATTAGATTGTTTCTTGGAGCCCTTACCAGTGGATTTTTCAAGTTATAGCAAATCCCTCTCAAAATCTAATGGTATTCCTTCCCTGCAGAGTATCTTTTCTGCCTGTCCCTGCTGCATACCCGACACACGTACACCTGTACTACACATCCAGGTGACTGGCCCAGAGAACTGAGCACAGGGAGCATCGTTTTCCAGAAAGGAGCTCCTGGTGCTTTCTCCCAAGCAGTGTGTTGGTAAAGGAGAGTGCCCTGGAGTGCTCACACCCTGAAGCAGGCCAGACCACATGGAAGGATGTGGTCCCCATCAAGCCTGTCTGTTAACTGGCTTTGATTTGAACCGCTGATCTTGTCAGGGTGCCTGGTGACCTGGGGTCAGCATGGAATGCACATTAAAGGTCTGTGGGTTGAGAATGCAGGACCTTCCTTCCTTCTTCTTGACCCCTTTCACTTTTGCCCTAGCTTCCTTTAATTTCCACTCACATGTGTTGTTGGGCCAGTCAGTTCCCCTTTCTGTTTTGTTATCTATACAATGAATAAGTTTTATTGGCAGAAAGCCTCTTCAGATTCCTTCCGCTGTGTCTGACAATAAGAACTCAAACCTGCTTTTAAAGTTATTGCTCATCACAGTCCTCCACAGGCCCAAGTCTTCACTCATTGTGGCAACCCTCTCTCGCCTCCAGGCTCTTTCATAATTGAATGAGGTATACAGGCAGCCTTGACAAGTTGTAGGAAAGGTTGAAAATGGCGAGGCTATGTACAGATCAACCAAATCCATGCAGCTAGGCCAACTGAAATAGATGAGATGTCTCTTCAGATATAAAGGCTTAGTCACAGCAACACTGATCCATGCAGACATCATAGGCAAGATGTGAAGGAACTTACTGGTGACTCAGTGCTTCCTTGCAGTCCTAGATCTCATAGCAGGAATCGCTGCCACTCTGAGGCTCCGGTGATTACATCAGAACACCAATGCCTAAGCCCATTTGAAGCCCCACAAAGTTCAGTCTGGCATCAATATTGCAGTTAATAGGACTTAGGACCTGAAATGGTAGAATCCCATTTTAGTTCTTAAATCCAGAGTTTTAGTAGAGCACAGAAAGCATTTGTTAAGCAACATGGTCTTTCTTTTTAAATCCCCCTTCAGGTTTTTCATATGAAAAAGATCCCCGGTTGTACTTTGATGACACTTGTGTTGTTCCTGAGAGACTGGAAGGTAAGCAGCCCCATCCAGTTTGTTGCTAAGCTGGAGGGTTGGAGATGTCAGAGCACCTCTGCCAGTCCTATTAACATCAGACTGGCATTAACCCTTCTTTGCCCAAATCACCTGGGAAACCTGACTAAAGTATTACATATGTATCTTTGTCCCAAACAGGCAAAGTCAAACAAGAGCCCACCATGTACCGTGAGGGGCCCCCTTACCAGAGGCGAGGTTCCCTTCAGCTGTGGCAGTTCCTGGTTACCCTTCTCGATGACCCAGCCAATGCCCACTTCATTGCCTGGACAGGCCGAGGCATGGAGTTCAAGCTGATAGAACCTGAGGAGGTGAGCACTGGATGCTGGACTCGAATGATGTTTTTATTTGTTGATGGTGATGATGTTTGTTCTTGTTTAGTTCTACATTGAGGATTTTTACTGTGTTAAATATGTTCTTCTCATTCAGATTCTTGCCTGGTCAGTGGGCTTGGTAGTGTCCTTCCTATTAAAAGGACAGTTTACAATTCATGGACAGGCAGAGTTCTCCACTGTAAAATACATAAAAAGGTATTAGTAACACTTTTGCAAAGTCTGGGGAGTGAGGCCATAAAGACATCTAAATAGGGTCTGTTTTTCCTCTTAGAAAGTCATTTCCAAGTGTAGTTTCAGTGATAAACTTGTTTTGGTGTCAGCCCTCATATGTCATAGCCTGTATGTGAGCCTACAGAACATTTGTATGACACTTTGGTAATATAGTACAGGATGCAGCTACCTCACTACATATTTCAAATGACTCTAACCTAAAGAAATGAAATTATCAGAGACAGGTCAATTTTATGAGCTTAGATTTTGTTTTAAGTATATTATGTGACATCACAATAGCTGAGAGGTGACACAAACCTTCATTATTTTGTTAATAGAAAAAGAAACATTGATAACATTGTTACTGTCTGTTTGCCCAGAACTATTGACAAAAATGCCTGTGGACAGAACCAGTACCACTCAGTGGGGAAGACACATCATAGAAGCCCTTTCCTGAATATCACATAACAAAGTAAATCAAATTAGACTCTCAGTTTGGCATATTCCAAAGGGGATGATTTTTAATTTCTATTTGACTAAAAGTCTAGAGAGATTATAAATGTAAAAGAAATAACAGCCCTGAAAATCTGACATATGCTTCTTTTAGTAGCATGTACTTAGGCATTATATATTAAACCAGCAGAGAAAAAGGTATCTTTGGTTACATATCATTGAAATGGGAACAATGTCCTTAGAAGACATTTGAGCAAGAACTGGTTTTAAATGTGGTTCTATTAATTCCAGGGCTCACGCAAGCATACTAAGGAGATAAGCTGGCATGAGGGTTAACAGCAGGAGAAAACTACCTGGCACTTGGTTTGGAAGAAGAAAATGGTCCAAAAGTTAAGAGAAAGATAAACAATGTCATTAAAGAAATTTCTATTGTAAATATAAGAAAATGGTGGAATTGAGAAATAACAACAGGAAATATTTAACTTGGAGTAATGGACAGTTATTAATTTCTTGGGGAAAATGACTTGGAGATCACTCCAAGTACATCATTCGCAAATGGCATTATTCAGTTTGTAAGATAGTTGAGCATCGACCCATGATCCAGGAGATCGCGCTGTTCCATTCCCAGTCAGGGCACATGCTCAGGTTGCGGGCTCGGTCCCCAGCAGGGGACGTGCAGGAGGCAGCCGATCAATGAGCATTTCTCATCATTGATGTTTCTATCTCTTTCTCTCCCTCACCCTCCATCTCTGAAATCAATTAAAAAAAACAACCTTAAAAATAAATAAATAAAATAAAAAGCATGAGTTGTAAATGAGAGAGAGAGAGAGAAGGAAAACATGGATTGCAGGCAGTTATAAAAGGAGATATACGTGTGGTGTTCCTTGTCTTGTATCATTCACAAAGATGGAAATGTGTCAACATCCCGTGTTGTAAACAGTTTCTGTTAAGACTCATTCCACCTTCAAAGCCAGAGTTCCATACTGTTGTGTTTTTCTGAGGGTTTCTCTTTGGCTAAGTCACGTAGAAATGGAGCCATGTTTTCGGCTTCCTGCATACTGGAGAGCCATCGGCCCACTTTCTGTTCCTCATAACGCGGCCTGGTTTATGTGAGGCTGGAGAAAAGCATGTCGCCTAGACTCACCGAGGCTTTGTGACAGTAAATCTATCATGCGGGCAGCCCTTATTGATTTATCCTGTTTCACAAACAGGAGCTTTTATTACTTTATTGCCACTGCCTCGGGCCCAAGCACAGGCTGTACAGCTGCAGGTAAACCTGGTTATGACCCTTTGTAAAGCTGTTATTGAATCTTCTGCTCTCCTACCAGTGGTAAAGAAAATGATGAACAGATGGCAAAGGGCCCCTGCTTTCTTACTTAATAAAAAAACTAATATTAATCCAGAATGCTCATAAATGCCAAGCGTCCAAGTCACGTGAGAGGCCTGTGACGGCCTTGCGCCTCCCTCACTGATTGGACAGCTTCACTTCGTCAGGAAGCACTTCTTTCCACCCCACCTTGAACTGCCCAGCATCCCATGAACCCTGAATGTCCCATTCTCTTTACCCAGGACAGTTCTGCTCCATCCGTGCACTTTAGCCTCGGGACAGGCAGCATTTGTTGTGTGTTTTCCCCACTCTGCTCCTCTCGAGCCCTTCTCTTGGTAATGTCAGGAAGATACCAACTCCCCGAAAAAGCTGTAAGAAGTCGTCATGGGGAGAGCTTGAAGGGTGAAGTGGAGGAGGAAGCTGTTTGGGACGTAATTGTAGGCAGCTGTGTGGCTGAGTAGTGCACTCTGGGTAATTATCCGTAATATCCATTACACTGTGCATGGAAATTGTGGTTTTAGAACTGCGTTTTGGCAGGCCCCCTAATCAAATGTCTTTTGATAGTCATCCAGCTTAGCACCCTCTCAATTATGACTGACTCGGCTTTAATCTGGAGCCATTTTAACTGTGAATCTGCATTAATGAATATTTTGGGGGGTAGGGTTGTTTGTTGAACATGTGGCAGATAACTGATGCCATGGGGAGGTGTAAAAGGATGGGCTGCAGAGAGCCGCTCCCTGTGCTGTGGCTGCTCTCTCTTGAAAAGGGAGGAAAAGATATGTGGATTTTTTTTTTTTTTAACTCCTTCGGCCTCCATCCTCAAGATGCCTGCTATCAAAGTAATGGTTGGGAAAGATGAAAGGCAGAAAGAGCTGGTAACAAACCATTCCCTGCTCCCCTCACCCCAGAAATGAGGCAGCCCTAGTTTCCAGCTGCTCTGCAGTTGTGCCGCATTATGCGTTGCTGTAGAAGGAGCCTAGTGAGGGCTACTGAATCACAGGGCCCTGGCCCAGAAGGATGAGTCAGTAACTATGGCTACCACAGATGCTTTGAAGTCTGTGCATATACAAAACCTCTCTTCAGTAAGCTATTGCATAAGCAAGTGACTGCAAAGAGAGGTTGTGGCAGAAGTAGAGGAATATTCAAGAATGTTTTCCACCACTAAATATACTAAAATGATGAGGCTGGGCTTCTTTTAAGGGTCCCTGCGTCACTTGTGGCTGACGGTAGTTTAAGTACGGTTTCACAGTGTCATTTGTTTTGAACCACGGTAGAAGGACATATATTAGTTTAGCAGGTTTCCCTTTATACTACTATTTCCAGATGTAATTTTTGGTTAATGTTGCCCCTTCGGCTATTTCAAATTTAGAGATGAATGGGTGCATTATAGAAAAAGGAGGCAAGCCAGGGACGTGGTGTGTGCCATAGGGGCATGAAGTAAACAAATGGAAATTTAACTTTCACACGGTTTCTTGCAAGGCAGAGTGGAATCATGGCTATTAAATTATTCTAATGTAATTAGGACAGATGCGTTCCTCTTTACTTATCAGATCATTTCTGGTATTTATTAAAGGTCATTTTAGAATCCTGAATTTAGATGTTGTTCTCATTCTGCCCAAATACTTTTAAGAAAAATGCTGTTTTATGATCTATTTTTCCACTTGCAGTCTCCCTAGTTCCCATTCCATATTTAACATTTGGTTTTTTAAATATCAAAGGAATACAGGTTTTGTGTGTTTTTTAAAGTTTCCAAAACTGACTTAAAATGTTCAAAATATTACCCCTAGTTTGCATACATTTAAAGACCTCTGAGAAAACTCACATTTCCAGGGTTGTTCTTTTCCTACCTGACAGTCATCTTTATGGATAGGATTTGGGCTGTTGAGATACTTGAGAATAGAAATTGCTTGGATGTCCTGAGAACTGGGTAAACTCTACAAGGAAGTTTTCTAGCTATGAGGCTTCTTGGCCCAAAGCTCCAATTACTCCTCCCCATCACTGCACCTCAGGTGGACTGGGTGGGTATAATGCACTTCAGAACTGCTTGGAAAACCCTGTTAATTTTTCATTAAGTGGATAATGGTGCTACATGTTTTAATGTCCATTCTGCAAGTCTGCTGGGAGCAGGGGATTGGATGGCAGCAGGCTAAAATGATCTGATTCCTCCTTATTCCATGAGCTGCAATAAGTAAACATCTCCCAGCCCCTCTGCAATCTTATTAGAATTGAACTTTTGCTCTGCTGGCCCATTAGCAACTCACTAGTGTGTTTCTAATGTTTCAGGAATGACCATTCTAATTATTCCTTATTGACTGCTACAGAAACCATAGCACTTAATGGCAACATGTTAATGGTCTATGGGTATTGGTCAATAATTCATATGTGGAGAAACAGTAGAGAGCCTGCTTCCTCTGGGACATTAGCCAAGCCCTCTGTAATCTTACAGTACTAGGATTCTTCCACCTCTAGGTCTCACCTCTTAACAGTTGTTACCAAATCATCACCTTCGTTGGATGTTTAGTCTTGAGGGAATGAAATGCATTTCCTTCCAGATCGGGGAAGTGGAGCATTGACCAGAGCAGTCCGGTTAAAGAACTGGCTCTCCTGGGTTCGGGAGAAAACCACTAGGCCAGGGAATGAGTTTCCATTGCTTTCCTTCTCTTCAGGTTGCTCGGCGTTGGGGCATTCAGAAGAACCGGCCAGCCATGAACTACGACAAGCTCAGCCGTTCTCTACGCTATTACTATGAGAAGGGCATCATGCAGAAGGTGAGCAGTTATGAGAGACACTTAGCCCACTCTGACCACATTCAAAGAGAATGTCAAGGGCTTCTGTAATAAGACTGTTTATAATGGCTGACTGGAGAAAATGTCAGTCTCATAAGTGATTCTGTGGAGATACAAAGAGTACCTTTAATGCTCTTGGATGTACGTGAAAACCAGAGGTTGTGTGTGAAATATACCATAGGAAACTTAGGCTCCTCTGCTTTACTTAAATTGCCTCTAATTACAAAAATGCCCAGACACTTAGGCCAACTATTGTATCCGTAAAGGGGAATGTGGAAATCGATTTGAAGGTCTCCACTCCCACAAGAGTTTCATTGAAGGCTTTAGTGGTTAAAACATCTAGACCTCCAATATGTTGGTTTAATACTCTCAGAGTGTTAGAGAAGTAAGAAAATCTTATTTCTTTTCGATCCTATAGAAACTGGAACTCAGGTTAACCCAAGATTTGTAAAATGACAACAGAATCACCTGGTAGAAGTTGTAGAATAAAGGATGAAGTGTATTCTGAGGAAGACAGAACAAAGTCTTTATTGGGATGGGTGGCGATGGACCACAGTCTTAAAGTCCTGTGGATAGGCAAAGGATGGGGATAGCACATCTTTGATTGGTCTTTCTTACTCACTTGATTTTTACACTGTCCCCAGCTTCTAGCACTCACACATTTAGACAGTCTACGTGTAATAGCTGCCAAGGTGCACTTGGCAGAAGCATATGCTTATTGCTGCTGAGAACTTGTCTATTCTAAAGCCAGGTTGATCTTTCTCGTAGTCAGGTGGTAATGTCACCCCATATTCCTGTTACCACATTAAAAAATATTAAGCAGCTTTTCATGGATGGTCTTCTGGACAAAATCCAGACTTTTAAGTGCTTTATGTAGGCTCTAAGACTGTTTCCAGTCTAGTTCCCATTTCTTCATTCATACTTGACCACTTTCACTAGCATAGCTATCTTTCTCTTAATTAGTGTAGTACTTATTTACCAAAGAATATCTATCACATTCATATGTTACCAAGCATACTATAAAGTGAAAGAACACCTATTTCACTACCATCCTACTTAAAAACTAGAACATTTCTAATGTCTTCACTATCTGGCCAGCTTCTACTTGTTTTGTCTTGGAAATCACCTTTTCACTCCAAGAATCTGAGGTCCTCAGGCTGAGTTACATTGCCCCCCTTTCTGTTTCTATTCACACCTGCACTTACCTCTGTCACTGCCCTTCTCTCTATATTATAAATTCCTCCATTACTTATCAGGTGTCTTCCACAGGAGTGTAGGTGCCTTTGGGCAGAATTGGAGGGGGTTAACGTCAGTGCTTGGCACAGAGTTAATAGATACTATAGGATGAGAGGTAGGTCACCTCTACCCTACCTCAGTTTTTCAAAGGTACAATTTAGTGGTTTTTAATATATTCACAGAGTTGTACAGCCATCCCCCCAATCAATTTTAGAACATTTTATCACCCCAAAAAGAAATCCCAAGTCCACTAGCAGTCACTTCCCATTTTCCCTCAACCCTCACACACGCACACATGCACACACACACTCCCCTTTTAGTGTTAATATCATTAGATAGAACCCCAAATTCAGAAAGGAGAGCCATTATTCCTTTACTTTCTCAACTCTAGCTCCAATCTGAGGGAATGTAACCAAGACACTAAAACTTGAACTAATAGCAATGAGTTGTCCCTATGACTAGTTCCTAGATTTTCTAAGGAAATAGGAGAGAACTTTATTTCTAAAACTAAAACAAGCAGAGTATAGGGAGGGACTGGAATAAGGCTTGGGTGGGTTCAAATCCTAACATTCTCATCTATTAGCTTTATGCTTTGAGGGAAGTCACTTCACCTCCCAAAGCCTCTATTTCCATTACAAATGTAGATATTTCCTGCTCTAATCTCACGGTAATATATGTGAAAATATTCCAGAAAAAAATAATGTGCTATCCAATGTAAGGGATTATTGTTATATTTATTATATGACCTGTGAGTAAACAAGAAGTAATAGGTGAATGGCAGCATGTCAATGTGGGAGGGACTTAGAAAAGCTGTAATCCCACACCCTCAGTTTTTGAAAGGGAAAACTGAGGTTAAAGACTTGTTAATGACTGAACTAAGACTAGAAGCCATCCACTTATGGCTTCTGATCTAGTATTATTTCCACTATGCCTTTCTGCCTCACTCTTCCACGTATGTGAACTGATTCTTGAGGTAGAGAACCAGAGGTTGAATGTAAAACTGTGGCTTAGAAAAAGTAAATAGGGAGGTTCATTGTATGTGGCTGCCACCCTTAGACTTACTTGGTGAAGATGCTAATCATTCAGTGTCACATACACAGCCCTGATTTCTAGTGTTTGAGTTCTAAGGAACAGTGGTGCAGACACCCATCTTCTGGTGACTAGACGTAGAAGTGTCACCACAAAACAAGCTTTAAGACGTATTAGCACAATTATACCATTACCTCCACATCCTGCCACTGTAACAACAGGCTTCTTAAACCCGAGATTTGGAAGGAAAGCCATATTTCTACAATCAGAAAGATTTTAGAATAACAACAGAATGACTAAATGGCAGGATTAAACTCAACACTTTGAATTTTTGAGTCTAAAATGTTTATCAGTAATTTTAGCCACTTTCCCTTGACCTTCTGCATTACCTGAGTGAAGCTGATGATCAGGTTTGATTTTCAGTGGTATGTGATACTAAACAGCTGGCAGAAAATGGATTCCCAGTAACCTAGATCACTCAACAGCTACATTATGAGGCCTTTGGGTTATCAAGACTTTTTGGTGCTAATAGTATTATGATGCATAAAATCCATGTAAGGTAGTTATCAGTCCCTCAGTGTAACAAAACCATGGAATGAGTAATTTAAAACTGCAGGTAAGCCAAGAAGTAATTCTATTTTGCTTTGGAACAAACTTAAAATTTCTACATAGGCTGTCTGATCAAATTCCTAGCCCTTCAAAATAACAGTGCTTACAGCAGAGACTGTGAACTTTGGAGATGACTGAAGTCATGGCCTGGCTTCAGCATTATACCTTTCAATCCTTATACCTTCTCGTAACACCAAGCACCAGCCTCAGATAGCCATTCTTTCTAAGTTGTGACTGTAAGACAGTGAGGATTTTCTTCTAAAAGAGCCTATCTAGTATGACTTTGAAATTCAAATGTCTCAACTGCTGAGCTGTGGTGTCAACACAACACTTGGCAGGTAGCAGGTGCCCAAGATTTTTCAAAACTGAGTGATTTGGATAATCAATTACTAATGAGCCTCCTTTCATCCCTGGCTTCCTGAGAGCTTGGTGACTTACAAATATCTCATTATTTTTCCCCTGGTCCCCACCATGCCCTGTTCCAGCTGGACCTTATTAGGTGTGTTTTCTCTCTCAGGTGGCTGGGGAACGATACGTCTACAAGTTTGTCTGTGACCCAGATGCCCTTTTCTCCATGGCCTTTCCTGACAACCAGCGTCCGTTCCTAAAAGCAGAGTCCGAGTGCCACCTCAACGAGGAGGACACGCTGCCACTGACCCATTTTGAAGACAACCCTGCTTACCTCTTGGACGTGGATCGCTGTGGCAGCCTCCCCTATGCTGAAGGCTTTGCTTACTAAGTTTCTGAGCGGCTGAGCAGCCAAACCCTAGAGCTAGCAGTTCCCATTCAGGCAAATGAGGGCAGTGGTTTTGTTTGTGTTTTTGGCTGTTCCTAAAGCTTGCCCTTTGAGTATTATCTGGAGAACCCAAGCTGTCTCTGGATTGGCACCCTTAAAGACAGACACCTTGGCTAGGGAGTGGGAACAGGGAGGGGCAGAAAAATGACCAAAAGGCTGGTGCCTCAGCCCTGAACCTGACAAGGTTTCTGGGAAGAGATTGCAATGGGTCCTTCTTCCCATGGACAATATATGCAAAGCAATACCTTGTTCAGGTTAGTACCCATAGACCGGGAGAGAGTGTGACAATCTGCATTGATTACGGACTACTAAATGCCTTTACATAGAAGGGCTCTGATTTGCACAATTTATTGAAAAAGAAATCACAAACCCGTTGGACAGTAGGTAGGCTAAGTTGGGGAGGCTCAAACCATGAAGGGTTAAAAATATATCTTAAAATTCAGAAAGTTCCTCTAGCTCAATCTGAAATGTTTCCCCTTGGTCTAGAAAGAAGGGGAAAAGTCAGAACAGCTGTTAGCCACCCCACGGTTCTCAAATAATAAACCATTACTACTCCTGGGAACCTTCTGGCCATGTGGTCACCAAGTAGAACAAGCCCCCTTTTCTCTTCCCAGTCACATGGCTGTGTGTGGATGGCTTTAATTTTAGGAGAAGGGTGATTAACACTTTGACAGTATTTTGTTTTGCTTTGATTCGGGGGATTGTTTTGTTTTGGTGGTTGTTTTGGAAAAACAGTTTATAAACTGATTTTTGTAGTTTTGGTATTTAAAGCAAAAAAAAACACCACACCTTTTGGTAACTGCACTGCGTCCCGTAGATGGGGCAGTGCCGACTTATGAAGACGCTGCAGCTTGAAAGGGGCTTTGTGGGGGCTTCCCCTTCGCCATGTGCAAGCCCACTTTATCGCCCGCTTTGTGCTTTCTGCACCAGACAGCCTGATGGAACACTTGCACCTGAGTTGTACATTTTCGAGGTGTGCAGGGCAGCCTGGACACACCACTTAGATTCTCTGTATAGTTCCCCATGATCTCTTAACATGCCCTCTCTGGAAAGCAAATGTACATAATACACGTCATGTCCATTTGAAACCTGGTCACCTGGTGGGAACCCTGCGGACTTGTCCCTGGGTATGACTGATGACAGTTTCCGTTTCACCAGTTTGTTTTGTTTTCCTTTTTCTTTCATTCTTGGACTTTAAACCCTGCATATGATTCAATAGGGTTTGAGACTTATATGTGACACTGACAGGTAAAACAGTGCTAGCATTTTAGTTTCCTGCCACCTTAAAAAAAGAAAAAAGAAAAAAAAAGCTTATCTGATTGCTGTATTATATTGAAAACGTTTTAAACAACTCAGCTAAAGCTATGTGAGAGTTGAGCTCAAAGTAAGGAGAAGTTCATTAGGAAGTGGTAGTACCTCGCTGCCTGCCTACTCTGTTAACAGCATTCTGTGCTCCCTGTGACACATAACATCAAGAGCAACTGTGCTGCTCGTCACATGTGAAGGACAGAGCTGGCTCGGCAAGGGTAAGACATGTGCTTTGAATTGTTTTCCTATTGATGGAGCACTCGCTCCATAGTCTCAAATGGTCCCCCTTATGACCAGCAGCACATTTGAAGACGGTCACTGGGATAAGGGGTGTATTTTATAGCTATGGAAATATAAGGTTTTCCTCTGCTGGAAGCTAATTAGCCCACAAAGGTGTTGAATCTATAGCTTGGGCCTTAATTAGCGTTGTACTCTAATCAAAGGACTCTTTTCAAACCATATTTATAGCTTTCTAACCTACACATAGTCTATACATAGATGCATATTTTATCCCCGGCTGGCTAGAGATTTATTTGTTGTAAATGCTGTATAGAATTTGTTTTTCCTTTCTTTACTTATCCTGGTTTGGGTTTTTGGGTTTGTTTGGGGGTTTTTTAATGGATTTATGCTATCTTAGTAAGAATGAAAATAATCCTCGTAGCCTGAGCTTCCCCTCCTTGCTGTAACTACATGGCCTGTGCTGTCGTGGGACGTAGGTTGGAGGCATCACCGTTGCATTCCCATCGGACTCATGCACCTCCCGGATGGTTTTATTTTTTTGTTTGTTTTGTTTTGCTTCTTTTCCAGAGTGTGGAAAGTCTACAGTGCAGAAAGGCTTTAACCTGCCAGTTGATTTGAAATACTTTCCCCTGCGCAGGGCCGTATGCATCCTGCCAAGCTGCGTTATATTCTGTACTGTGTACAATAAAGAAGTTTGCTTTCAGTTTACCAAGTGCCTGAAACCCGCCTCTTTCTTGCCCTCAGTGTCTGATTTTAAAGCAAGCAGAAGCCACCTGACTTTCCCTCTCTTTTTCTCTTTCTCTCCCCATTCCTCTCTCACTGTCTCTCAGCTGTCAAGCCTTACCCAGGACTGTGAAAGTGAGAGTAGTTTAGCAAACTGTTACCTAGAAGTAGCGAGCACAGCTGCTCTTTGACCTCACCTCTTAAACTCTGGCTGAAAATTTGATCCAAAGGAGTGTAGGTGGAGAGGTCCTCTTCCCAACCAGTGGTGAGCTGAGACCACCCCATCCCCTTGAACCCACCTGTTCACCATCACTTGTGTTTTTTAAAGCATAGTTCACATTTGGGCTCTGGGTTGTGTGAAAAGATTACTGACTAGCTAGGCCTTGGAGTTCCAGAATGATTCTAGCTCATCCTCTTGTACTTTGAAAATCAGTTAAGAACTTGAGAAGACCATTTATTTCCTAATTTTCCCCCAATAAGTTTTTGGGTTTTTTTAAATATATCTTTATTGATTTCAGAGAGAAAGGGAGGGAGAGAGAGATAGAAACATCAATGATGAGAGAGTCATTGATCTGCTGCAGCCCGCAACCCCGGCATGTGCCCTGACCGGGAATCGAACCCCGTTCGCCTGGATCCTAGGTCGACGCTCAACTGCTGAGCCACGCCTGACTGGGCTCCCCCAATAAGTTTTGATCTTAAGTAAAAATGTTACTAATAGTTGGTCCCTTGAGAACAACAGCAGCAAAAACTTAGGAAGGTCTTGCCTGTTTTGTTTTTTCTAACCATGCAGCAGTAAAAAATATCTTCCAAATTTGTCTCTTTCTCATGGGTTCACTTGGGAAAGTCTGGAAGAAAATAAAGTCTGCAGGGTTGTGTGCAGTATTATGCCTGTTAGCATCTTATTTCACCCTTTTTCTGCACCTTACCTTGGGCTTTTCAGGACTCCTATTACAGTAAAGAAATAAGCAGAGCCTTTTTTCAGGCCTGTAACAGAAGGCTTTCTGTAAGTTTATCTACTATCTCTCTTTGACCATTTTACAAGCCCTTAAGTGTAAAAACATCCGAGACTGAATCAGTGCACAGCCGCTTGAATGGGAGCTTGTGAGGAATGAGTGTCTGCCACATAAACCCATTAGCCTGAACAGATTAAGATGCTCCGGGAGAAGGCAGGGGAGCCCAGGACAAAGCAGCTGTGCTCTCAGCTTCACCGTGATAAGGCTTTGACAATCAGCGCCCCATTATTCACGGGCTCATTATCCAGCCTGGGCCCAGACCCAGATCGTTAACCTAGCTCGGGAGGTCACCAAACACTGGGCCGCCCTTCTAGTGCTGGGTGCTAGGACAAGGAAGCCCAGAAACTGAAGTTTACTCTTCATCGAGGTCCCTTGTCACCAGCCACGCCAAGGAAACAATGCTTATTCAGTTGTCCAATGACAAAGAGGTAGTGTGAAGGCAAAAGAATGTGCTTTTGAGAGCCAGACTATGTGCAGAATCTAAATTCTAATGCAGCTGGGACAAATGTAAATGAATGTGGAAGAAAAACACTCGTATTTCCAGTCAGTTGGAAACCTCGGACAGACAGTTGCCCAGTGGTACAGGTGGCTGGGGCTCAGTGTGTGGCCCCTCAAACCAGCAAAAGGGGTGGGCAAAATCATCAGCTCTAACATAATGTAAGCATTGATTTTATTCAGCATCCGTAAATTGTACTTAAAATAGGGGGTGGGGATGAGAGTGCTGCACAGATAAGCTACTGAGTCCTTTGTATCTCAGCAAACAACGCTGGTGCCCCATTCAGAAGGGGCCCCTTGAATGGCCAGCCTTTCCTTAGCGCCTCCAATTTAAGAGCTGGCTCTACACCCAGGCCTGGGTTTGTTGACCTTGGCAGTGAACCTCAGATAGCTAACCTTTGGATAGCACTTTACAGTTTACAGAGCACTTTTTCATCCCCATTATCTTTTTGGCAGACTTTCTTAAATGGCAACACTTTGTTGAAATTGAATCTGAAAATAGTCACGGCTGTTAGCCTCCAAAATTACTTTCTTGGAGTGTTCACAGCGGCTACTCCGGAGAGAGGACTAGACACTGGGAGGTAGGACAGGGATTCTGACCCCGGCCTTGAGGTTGGTTGGATTAACTAGATGATCTCAGGGCCATCCTGACCTAAGCTCCTGAATTGAAAATAGATTGTAGGGGAGCAAGAAAGGAAGCAAGATAAAGTAGTAGGCTATTGCAGTAATCCAGCTGAAGTGAGATAGTGGCTTGGTTCAGGGCATAAGGAGGTCATAATCTGGATGTTTTTATGGTAGAGCCAATAGGTTTTGGATGTGTAGGGACAAAGAAGGTAGTTGTGGCTCCAAGGTTTTTGGCCTGAGCACAAGTGTTGAAGTTTCCATTTACTGAGAAGAAAAAAACAGAGGAGGGAATATTGGGGGTGGGAGTCAAGGAAGAACAGGCATTCTGTTTGGCACATAATTTTTTTGAAAAAAATGTTTTTATTGATTTCAGAGAGAGGAAGGAAGGGAGAGAGAGAGAGAGAGAAACATCAATGTTAAGAGAATCATTGATTGGCTGCCTCCTGCACCACCCCTACTGGGGATCAAGCCCACAACCCTGGCATTTGCCCTGATGAGGAATCGAACTGTGACCTCCATAGTTCATAGGTCGATGCTCATCCATTGACCCATGTTGTTTGGGGCATATTAACTTTGAGATGTCTATTGTAAATCCAAATGGGAACATCTATTTGGATATGCAAGTCTGGAGTTCAGGGGAGAGATCCAGGCTAGAAATAGAAATTAAGAGTCATCAGTGTGTAAAAGAGTATTTAAAGCTGAGACTGGATGAGATCACCAAGAGAATAAGTATAGATGGGGAAAAAAAGTTTCCAGGACTGAGCCCCAAGGCATTCCAAGATTAAGAAGTAGGAGATATGAAGAACCATCAGGAGACTGAAAAGGAGTGGTTAATGACGTAGGAATAACCAAGAGAACATTTCCAGAAGAATGGAGAGACCAACTATGGCAGATGCTCTGATGTGTCAAGTAGGGTGAGGACTGGGACTGAAGTAGCAACATGGACGTCATGGATTACTTGCATAAGCCATTTCCATAGAGGGGGAGAGAAAACAGAGCTGATCAATACTACTGGGATCCAAAGGAGGTTTGAGTTTACTCTCAGTTGGGGGCAGAAATCAGAGAGGATCATGGTTCCAAAATTCTGGGTTTGAGTTTAGCCCAGCCTCTCACTAGTCCTTCCATTCTCACACTCTCAAAATCTGAAAGAGGCCCAGGAATCCCTGCCAGGTAGCCTGCCCAGAAGGCATACGGTGAATATTCTGAGAATAAATGAACAATTAAGATGCTGTTAACACTACTTTCCTATCCCTATGGGACTCTATTCTTGTTTTATGCTCAAATTTGTTTTTGAAATGTATTTTTAAATAATTTTTTCTCATGCTACACAATTAGCATATGGTCTTTGTAGAAAAACAGAAAAAAAAATAGCCCAAATTTAAAACTGTTTTGAAAACTCAACCTAGAGATCATAGTTAACACTTTACTGTACATCTTTCCAGGTGGCTTTTTTCTATATTGTAATTTAAATTTTTAAAACTTGGTCATATTTATGTCATACATAGTTTTGTAACTTTTTAAACAATATATTTGGACATCTTTCCATACTAAGAAATATTCTCCTACAATACCTAACTGCATGTTATTCCAAAGTATATATGTAATGTAATATTTTTAAGCCAAGTGATCTCCACCCCCCAAAATCAAACAAACAAAAAATAATAATTGAGCCTTTTTTAATGTTCCCAACTACTAACCAGCTCCTATTAATTTTACCTTCTAAATATCTCTCAAATTCATCACCACCATAACCAATCCACCATCATCTCTCACCTGGACCATTTGCCATCACCACCTAGCAGGTCTCACCACATCCACTCCAACCCCTCTCCATATTGTAGTCAGAGTAACTTCTTTAAAGCCCAAGTCATTCCCCCTCCCTTGAAACTTTTCAGTGATACCCCCTCAAATACCTAAAATCAAACCAAATGTTGGCAAAGATACGATGCTGGGGGAGTATAAAATGATACAACCACTTTGGAAAATTGTTTGGCAGTTTCTTATTAAGGTAAACATACATCTACTCTATGACCTAGCAATTTCAATCTGGAGTATTTACCTCAGAGATATAAACGTGTTCACAAAAGGACTTCTGCAAGAACATGTATAGAAGCTTTATTCACAGTTACCACCAAACCAACCCAAATGTCCATCAACAGGATATCAAATAAACAAGTTGTAGTATCCACATAAGAGAATATTATACTACTCAGCCACAAAAGAGGAACAAACTATGGTGATAGGAATCAGAAAGCGGTTTCAGGGAATGGGTGGGCAGGAACTGGTGGGAAAAAGGTAGAGGAAGGTTCCGGGGTGATAGAAATGTTCTACATCTTGGTTTGGGTGATTGTTACATGTATGTTTGTCAACATTTGTCAAACTGAACACCGTTTTATGTTCATTATTCCTCCAAATAATACTTATAGTCATTTCTTGGGATAAAAACAAAATCCTTAACTTGGCCTTACAGGGTGAGTCCTCAGCTCTCTCTCCAGCTTCACCTTGCTGTGTTCTCTCCTTTATGTTTTATGTTCCAGCACCCTGCCTTCTTGTGTCTCAGCTATATCTTGCTCCTTCCTGCTCCAGCCTTGTCACAAACTGCTCCCTGGACCGGAAACGTTACACTGCCTCTGAGTCCATCCCTAACTCCAACCAGCTCAACCCACACACATTCTTTTAACCTCAGTTTGAAAGCCATCCCAGGGAAGGCAATCAACTAATCTTGCAAATAAGTGAATAATTTCAATTTCCTGGCCTTCCTAGATATGATCTTGTCTCCTATTACATAAGTGCTCTTTTTCATCACTCACTATCTTTTTTTTCCATAGCACTTCTCAAAATTCTTATTCACTTATTTGCAAAGTTAGTTGATTGCCTTCTCCATAGACTGTAAATTCTACAAAGGCAGGACAATATACCTTTTGCTAACTGCTTTATCTCCAATGCAAAGTAGGTAATTAAGAAATATCTATTGGATGAATAAACATAGTAATGAGCATCTTTATTTATTTAAGGCTTTCAGGATAAATTCCCAGAAGATAGATTGTATGGGCAAAGGGTAGGCACATTTTAAGGCTATTTATATGAACTGCAAAAGGCCCACCTAAAAGATTGTATTAATTTGTACCTATATCGGCAGGAGACTACTAGTTCTCACAACTTTTGTCTACACTGGACATTAATTATATTTATACATCTATTTGCTATTCCTTCCTTCTCTTCTTTACTCTATTCAAATATTATTTATTGAGTACCTATTAATACCATGTACCAAGCCAGATATTGAGAATTCAATAATGAATTAGATCAGTAGTTTTCACATTTTTGGCTTACATACCCCATAAAAGAATTTTGAAAAGCTAGGTACCCTTTAGCACTATTTTAAGTTGATGCTGAGTATTTTCCATTATATTATTAAAAGTTGAAAAGGAACCCTACCCAGCGTGGCTCAGCATTTGAGCATTGACCTAGGATCCAGGAGATAGCGGTTCGATTCCCAGTCAGGGCACATGCCCAGGTTGCGGGCTTGATTCCCAGTCAGGGGCATGCAGGAGGCAGCCCATCAATGACAACTCTCTCATCATTGATGTTTCCATCTCTCTCCCCGTCTCCGTCCCTCTCTCTGAAATCAATAAAGATATATTTAAAAAAAAAAAAAAAAGTTGAAAAAGATAGCCCTGGCTAGGTGACTCGGTTGGAGCATCATCCTGTACACCAAAAAGGTTACAGGTTCCATTCCCAGTCAGGACACAGACCTAGGTTGCTGGTTCGATCCTTGGTTGGGGCACATATGGAAAGCAACCAATCAGTGTTTCTCTCACATCTATCTCTCTCTCTCTCCCTTCACCTCTCTCTAAAATCTAAAATTCTCAGGTGATGATTTTTTGAAAGGTTGAAAAGGATATCAGTTCCAATTTATTGCAAATTCAGACTTTTAAAATATTATTCCAATTTAACAATGGATTCTATATACATTAGCAGTTTAATTACCACCATCACTAAAGTATCACCATTATCACCAAGTACACAATCTCTTCTTTTTTAATTTTTTAAATTTTTTTCAGTCTCCTCTTTAACAGACTTTTATGTCACTCCTTTTTATCCTTGAATCCATATTTCCATGTATGTCCCAAAAAGAATTTTATCCTAATACAATACATTTTTGTACTTGAAAAGTCTTTTGTACTCAAAAGTCTTTTGTACTTGAAAGTTTTTAATCTTATCCTAACATACTTATATACAACAAATTATTTTAAATAATTCCTTTGATGATAAGACTTTACAAGTTAAAAATATTCTGTATTGAGTGATAATTACTATTATTAGTTGATCAAAACAGCATATATAACCAAATCTGATATGTAATTATTAAACATAAAAAGTAGAAATTTGACAGAAATGAATCTGTCAATGATCTCATTGGGATGGGAGTGTTACTTGTTTTTCCATAAGTTCACTACAAGAATGAGATAGGGCTTAGCACAAGTTCCATTCCTAGTTTCAAGTTTGTGCTAAGATACACCGTGTTAATAACATTGTAGCCATATGTGTGACTGGCTATATTCCCCAGTGCAGCTGTGCTAGTTATCAATATATTGCCTCTCAGTTCAAATTCACCCTTTTTGTTTGCTCTGTGAAACGCATCTGGGCCCTTTAAACATTTTTCCTTTGCTAGTTGGCACTGAAGCTTTGTCAGTAGAAGGCACTGGAGTGACTTTGAAGGAGAAAAGGGTTTTACTTCCTAGTTCCTGTGTGCAGGCTCCTGAAGTGATCACAGCTTCTCCAGTGTCCAGCTCCTGCGGTGCCCAGTGGCCAGTAGCTTCCCTTGGCATCATAACCCTCCCAGACAGTTTGGTAGCAAAGTGCCTTGAGCAGCTTGGATTTCCAGCAAGTTCCCCCAGCCAAGCATTTCTCTGCCCTGCAGTGAGCCATAGCCATGCCCTCTAGTACCGTAAAGGATTAATTTAGCTGCTTACACTATCCAAATCCTGCACAGTCCAAAAAAAATTTGTCCTTTGCCTGGCCCCTGGGAGATCACTGTTAATGGAATATCCTACCTGAGAATAGTGTCTTTGTTTACCTAAGACCTTGGGCCTATGCTATGTTAGTCTATGCTAACAATGTGATTTGGAGGTGCTGGAGACTAAGAAACTAAGGTCAGCCATGTGGACAAACCCGCAGTAGAAACCCTAAACACCAAGGCTCAGGTAGCTTCCCTAGTTGACAATACTTCATGAAAGTTCTCACACATCATTGCTGGGAGAATTAAATGCTATCCATATGACTCCAGTGGGAGAGGACAACTAGAAGCTTGCAACTGGTCTCTGTCCTATGGGCCTTTTCGCTTTGCTGATTTTATCTGTATCCTTTCACTGTAATAAACCATAGCTCTTAGTATAACAGCTTTTCTGGGTTCTGTGTATCCTTCTCATAAATCATTGGTTGAATCTGCAGGTGATCTTAGGGACCCTCAAATGCACTGCTCCATTGCTCCATAAAATTTGAGTCTCAGCCCTGAGGGGATTCCTTAGGCGCTCTATCCCATTCCTTTATTTCTGAACTGCAGATTCCTTGTCACATCAATCTCCTGTTACAGTTAGTAATTCTTCTTATTAAACTCTCCCTATTCAAATTACTTTGTAGTTTTCCTCTCCTGATTGGATCCAGATACAGTGGTTCTCTCTAAACAGAAATAATGTGTATACTATTTCTGGGCTATTAAGAAAGCAGGTGTACCACCTCCGTGGATTCTTCCAGTTGGATGTACATGATGACAAACCCTGAGGGATAGTGGAGGCACAAGCCTGGGTCTCTGACTCACCACATGCTGGAGAGCATCTGCCAATTAAGAAATAAACTTTGATTATGTTTGAACCACGTTTTGAGTCTATTTGTAACAGCAGTTTAACCTACCCTAACTAATATATGTTGTTCACTTAAACAAGTGCTTAGGAATGAGTGGCATGTACAAATACAAATGCCACTCCATTCTTGGAAGTTCTTTCAAGTTCTGTGCCAAAATTCACATACTGATCTTTCATTAGAAATTATCTTAAATGATCTATCAATGGACAACTCTATTAGGCCCCCCTTCAATTTTGCTGGGGAAAAAAATCATTGGAAATGATTTAACTTAGAAAAATAGAAGTTACCAGTCACTAGAATCTAATCATTTTTTCAATTTCTGAGAAGTATACCAAAAAGATTTTAATAAGTCTTATCTAACAAATGACTCTACGTCAGTGGTTCTCAAAGTGTGGATTCCAGGCACGCTGCGTCAATACCATCTAACAACGTGTTAGAAATGAAAATTCTCAGGCCATACCTCAGACCTACTGAATCAGAAATTCTGGGGATGGAACCAGCGATCTGTGTTTTATGAACAAGCCTGAGGTGATTCTGATGCATACTCAAGTTTGAGACTCACTGCTGAACACTATGCCTGTAATTCCTTCACTTGGATTTGTATTTAATCTGATAGTTTCCAAAAGCGTTAACATCATTACATACAGCCCATCATCTTTGCCACATTCTCTCAGTTAAAAGTAACTCCTAGATTCCACCCACACTCAGGGGGAAAGGGTGACATTAAGGCGAGAATAGCAGGAAGCAAGGGTCATCAGGATCACCTTAGACTCTGTGTGCCACGTCACTAAGTAGTTTTTGTTTAAATGTCTTTGTTTTATTGCATGCTTTAATTCAATTTTATCAAAACTTCATAGGTTTCATTTAAGGCATTCAATAATAAACATTCTAGAAAATGTCTACTAGAACATTTTTGGCAAAGCTCTGCCTCATGTTCAACCAATTAGTCAAAACAGACCACGACTTACTTTCCATCAGAAAGAGTCTAATGTTAGCCTGGCTGGTGTGGTCAGTGGTTGAGCACTGACTCATGAACCAAGAGGTCGCTGGTTCGATTCCCAGTCAGAGCACATGCCCAGGTTGTGGGCTTGATCCCCAGTAGGGGACGTGCAGGAGGCAGCTGATAAATGTTTCTCTCTCACATCCATGTTTCAGAAATCTTTCTATCCCTCTCCCTTTCTCTCTCTCAAAAACCAATGAAAATATACTCCAAAAAAAGAGTCTGATGTTATTTTTCAATTCAAATAAATATTTTAGTATAAAGAATAATATAGAAAACTTAAAATAATACATTTGCAGCATATTATGTAAGAAAGATTATTAAAAGCAGTCAGGTCAAGATCAAACTGATGTGGTTCTAATACAATTCATCATATTTCAGTTACCAAAACAGGATGATAGTGGTAGCCTTCATTATTTTATAATTATGCAGTGTGATGTGTGGCTAAAGTTGTCAATTATTATTAATGCGATGAGTATTACTGAAGGCAAGGTACTCCTTCAGTAAATGTGTGTACATGTGGTATTGAACTCCGGTGGACAGCTTTTGGGGATAATGCATTTAAAAGGCCAAAATAGCTCCATTAATTTCATTAGACATTATGATTAAATTTCCCATGTATTTAATGAAAAAGAAAGGTATATACTGCTAAAACTAATTGGTCCGGCAGCTAGCATATAATTTTATTTTTTGTTAATAGGAACTGGAAAATCTTATTATAGGCTGAAATAAGATGAGTATTGACTATAATTGGAATGCACATTTCATAATATGATTTGACAGAATAGGTTTGAACTATTTTATTGAACAATGCACAACAAATTCGAAAGAATATAAGATTATTATACAGTATATATTTTGTGTGCTTGTATGAAGGATAGTTTATTTTGTTTACAGATTTATTTTTTTATTTAAAGTCTATAAAAGGTCAAAAGAATAATATAATAAACACATGTAAACATTTCACTTAAATTCATCTACCCTCCTAGCTAGTTATATATTTCTTAATGAAAAGTATATAAAATGAAAGCTCCTAAGTGCAATAACATTTCTCTAAGCCTATTGTCTGGTAGAACGTCTCACAAGCTGAATTTGTCTGATATTTTCTCATGATTGGATTCAGATGAAATGTTCTTGGCAGAAGTGTGACTTAAGAGTTATTGTGTACTTCCTAGCACATCACTTCAAGAGGAACATGGTATCAGTTTGCCCCAATATTACCGATGCTGAGTTTGATCACTTGGTTAAGGCAGTGTAAAAGTACTTTTCCTCCCATGTCATCAATAAGTAACCTGTTCCCCAACTAAATTTTACCCAATGGTTTTATCATCCTCTGATGATCTTGCCTAAATAAATAAAAACACACATACTGGTGGTTGCTCAATGTTGATTTTCTGGCATATCTTGAAAAGTGAGTTGATCCAGAAAACTTTGCAGATACAGTTAAAATGCACCCTTAATCTGCATTGCTTCAGTTGTTAAGAGAGGCTACTCCTTCCAGGGAGTGAGAGCTCCTGGGGATGAGTGATAAGAATAAATGAAAAGAATTTCTTCCCTCTCAGGTCAGATTCCCCAGAAGCAGAACCTGAGATTGGGGTTCTGCTCAAGTGACTTATTGGGAAATATTCTCCGGAGAGGGGAAATAAAGGTAGTAGGAAAGGGCAAGGAGGAAAAGCTAAGCAAGAAGGCTCTAGAACACAGTCCCACTTCAAGAAAAGAGGAGTGGCCTTTTTTATCCCCTGCCAGTCCGTCATTGGCAGAGGCTGGGGTGGTCAGGGGGCATAGCCTCCCTTGTAGGAAGGCTCCTGTATTGGCAACAGCAATTCCTTAAAAAGGGGGCAGTACTGTTGTCAGCCAACACTTAGAGCAACATTCAAATTCAAATATTTTTAAACACTGAGCGAACTAAACAAAAGATATCTGAAAACCAAGTTTCTATCATTTACGACCCTTGGAATAGATAAATAGGTCAATGGAACAGATTAAAGGAATAAGTTTATATGAGAATTTTCCATATAATAAAAACATTTTAAGTCAGTGAATTTTGTTTTCCAGTTAGGGGTCTTTTGATAGCAACTGAAAACTTCAATTGTGTGGTCAGGGACTGGGGGGACAAAAGTAAGTTAACAGTTGTTTGTATAGAAAAAGACAAATTATGATTTTTTTAAAAATATATATTTTTATTGATTTCAGAGAGAGAGGAAGGGAGAGGGAGAGAGACAGACAGAAACATCAATGATAAGAGAGTCATTGATCGAGCCCGCAACCCGGGCATGTGCCCCGACCTGGAATCGAACCCCAATCGCCTGGATCCCAGGTCGACGCTCAACTGCTGAGCCAGGCCCAGCCAGGCAAATTATGATTATTAACTCAAAAGAATGTCACAATGGCACAGCACACTTAGGTACAATCTTGGAAGTGCTCAAATTGCTGGCCATCATTATTTACATGTTCTTATAGTCTACTTGCTATATTTAAGCTCACATTGGCACAGAGTTCTTTATAAACCTACTTTTGCCCACCCCTGTGTGCGTATATATATTTGTCTCACATCACTGAAAAATCCAGGGGTAAGATATAACTGGATCCAAAGACCCAGATGATTTCACTGATACCTAGTGTCTTTCCAACACACAGGCTCTGCTTTTCACTATACTTGTTTCATTCTTGAACTACACATTGTGGTGGTCCCTAGAAGCCTAAGCTTACACTCATAACTTTAAGCCCAGCAGAAAAAACAAATTATCTCCTTTAAAATAATACCAATAAAAGTCTTAGAGCTGAGTCCTCTTGACTCTGATTGTCTTAGCTTTGGTTATGCCCCATCCCTGAACCAATGACTATGGACCAAGGTTTATTTATATACCCAACCCTGGAGCAGGAGCTAGTAGTGTCAGTTTCAAAAAACCATATGGACAGAGAGGTGGTCATTCAAGGAAAATAGAGGAACGGTTATTAAGAGAAGAGGCAAAGGATTCTGGGTAGGAGACAAAAACAACAGATGTCTCCTATAACTGATTATTCAGTAAAGATGTTTGGACATCTGATAAGCCAACTGAAAAGGCCAAGGTTGGACAGTGGGGAGTGAAGCTAGCTAGGCACCTACTCACAAGAGATTCCAGATGATTTAAAATTTTTTATGTAAAAAAACAAAACCACAAAAGTACTGGAAGAAAGCATGACTGAATAATTTTAAAAGCTGTAAGTAGAGATAGCCTCATTAAGTATGGCACAAAATACAGAAACCATAAAGGACAATATTGATAAAATTTGACCACATAAAATCTTAAAAGCTTTTTCTACATCAAAAATACCATACTGAACAAGATAAGGAAGATCTACAATAAAGATATAATAGTTATGAAAATCTATACACCATGTAATGTAAGAATGACCATCATATAACATAAATTATAAAAGATACAAGAAGAAAGAGACACAAACACATTAGTAGGAGACTAATTCACCTCTCTTAGTCTGTGACAGGTCAAATGGAAACAACTGAGAGAGAGGATTTTATAAAGATAATTATTAGTACGGAAGTTCTGGTAGATAAAATTTCAACTCTGTAACCTGAAAAAAAAAAAAAGAATATATTCCCCCTTCCTCTAAGGGCCCATGAAACATTCACAAAACTTGACCATATATTAGGCCATAAGAAAACATTATCAGACCAATATACAATCAAACCAGTAATAATAAATCAGAAAATAAAAAGACTCTTGTACCTTCAGAAAATAAAAATGTTAAAATTCTATCTCAAACATTTATTGGATTTAAGGGAAAATAACTAAAGTTGTAAGCAATCTAGAAATAATAATAATGAAAACAACATTATCAAAACCTATGGACAGTGTTTAAAGAAATTCTGTATCTTTACACTGATAAAAAAAAAAGATAGAAGAAAAACCTTAATTAAGCATCTGGCTCCAAAATTAGAAAAGGAGAGCAGGAAAAAAAAAAGAATAAGTGAATGTGTTAGAAAGCAGGAAAACAGTAGGAATGAGAAGAATGAATAAGTTGAGGGGAAAATAATAAAATATAAAATATATATCTATGTATTTTTATTAAATTAAATAAGAGAGAGTGCATGAGCATAAATGTGGTAAAATGTAAACATTTGAGAAAACTGAATGAAAAGTACGTGGAAATTCTTTATACTATTCTTGTAGTTTCTTAAACAGCTTTTATTGTGGTGAGGAAGTAGAGATAAGTTGGCCAAAGGTCTGGGGGGTTGGGGGTGTTTAATGACGGAAGCTTGAGTGCACTTAAATACCACGGAAAGATGCCAGTAGAGGGGAGAGGGTGCCGAATGGGGAGAAGAGAGAGTGCAGGAATGAGAGAGAAGCGAAAGGATGAGGGGATGCTTGTGACTATAAGACAATCTATGTGCAATGTCGAAAATTTGGTAAATATGGAAAGATATGTATTAAAGAATACAAGTCACACATCATATCAAGACCAAATGTGAAGTTTCATTACTAGAGGCATTTCAGGTGCAGGGAGGCCAGAGGGAGGCCTGGAGGACAGAGGCATGGAAGAGACCTCAGAGGCCCTCTGGATTTGCTCACTCATTTCACAGATGGGGAAACTAAGGTTTAGAGACACGGAAGTATTTTCTTTAGATTACAGAACCAGTTAAGGGGAAATATTATTTTCTAACTTCTGATACAGTGCTCATTCCACTTTATAGGACGTATCACTGCACTTCCCAGTGGTTGTCAACCAGGGTAGATGCTGCCCCTGGAAGCAATGGCAGATGTGTGGAAGCCTTTTTGATTGTCCTAGGACAAGGGGATGCTATTGTCATTGAGTGGATGGGGAGTAAAGATGTTAAACTTGCTACAGTAATCCAGGAAATCCTGCACAATGAAGACTGTACTGTCCAAAATACCAACTGCTCCTCCATTAGGAACCCTTATAGGAGCTGTGCCCAGAAATCAGGCTTCTGGAGTCAAGTCCAGCCCACTATTATTGAGCTATGTAACTGGGCGAGTCACCAATCCTCCTCATTCATTTTGAAAATCAGCATTTTATACCAGATGGGAACTCACATCCTTCAGCCTTTGACTTGCCCAGATTCTGTCATCACATTTGGTTAGCTCCTCAAAGGAGGCCAACAGTGGTCAGGAGCTGATTCTGCCAATGACACACAGGTGCATGCAGAGTAAATCCCCAAACCCTTCACTTTGTCAGTTCCTTGGGTTCAGCTGGTTCACTACTTACTAAGCTAGATATCTAGCATCTTAGATGATAACTATGCTCTCATTTGTAAAACTCTTTAGAGTTACAAAGCATTTCGCCTGCATTTTTCATTGTTCTCTCATTAGCCCTGTGAAGTAGTTATTACAACTCCAATTTATAACTGAGAGAAACTAGATTCAGAGTACAAATGACTTGCTTCAGATAACTGGGTCAGTAACTGAAAGATGGAGCTTGGATGGAGGCCTGTCTTCTGAGGCCAAACCCAGAGCTCTTTTCAGCCCCTCTCCATTGTCCTAAGGGCAAATGCCAGTTTTGTACCTGCTCCCTTTGGTCCAGGCTGGGAAATGATTTACACTTCCCCACGCTCCTTCTCTCAGGCCCCTTTTTTCATTTGGATTAGAAATTAACTGCCCGGCCGGGCATGGCTCAGCGGTTGAGTGTCGACCTAGGATCCAGGTGATCGGGGTTCGATTCCCAGTCAGGGCACATGCCCAGGTTGCGGGCTCGATCCCCAGTCGGGGGTGTGCAGGAGGCAGCCGATCAATGACTCTCATCATTGATGTTTCTATCTCTCTCTCTCCCTCTCCTTTCCTCTCTCTGAAGTCAATAAAGATATATTTAAAAAAAAAGAAATTAACTAAAGAGCAAGCAAGAGGACCACAAGCTTGCTCTTAGCTTCCTTAGGAAACAGCTTTTTAACACCAACAATGGATAGTTAATTCATTTAAAAGGTAATGAGCTCTCTGTCACTAGGGGTGTTTAAGAAGACAGTGGATTACTATCTGGCAAAGATGTGGTAGAGGAGATTTCTGATTTGCAAACTCAAAAGATCTCTCAGGTCCCTTCCAAATTTGAGAGCAGAGGACTCTGGGCTTAGGGAGACAGCATGGTTTGGAAGCTGACTGGGCAGAGGCCCAGGCTGTGAAACAGAGACAAGTCTGGAGGAAAGAAAGAAAAAAGTCTTAAAGTGATTGTGAAGACTAAAGCAGATTCTTTTTTCCAAGAAAGAGATTGGAGCCCCAACAGGGATGGAGAGACAAACTGGGTGGATGCCTAAAGAGGAAGTTAGGGGAAATGTCAGTATTTCTCAAATAGCCTTGCACAGAAAATGTGTCAACAAACACCCAGCCAAACTTCCCTGACTACAACTCAGGCATCACAGACGAGAAACAGAGGAGCAGTCTCTTGAGAGAAAAGCACTTGAATTGAGTTAAAAATATATTAAATTCACAATCAGTCAAAAACGTTAAAGGCCCACAGAATATCTTTAGATCAGACTTCTTCCATTTCCCTGAAAGTGGGATTCTTTTTAAAGCATTGTCTGAATCAATATTTGAGGGTGGAGGGTGGGAAGGACTGGCCTTGCAGTGGGAAATGGGCATTTCATCTTTAGCTGGAGTCCTATTTTGAATGCAATTCCAGAGGGAATTCTGGGGACTATTGCTTCTCTTACAATGGAAACCAGGTCCTGAATTATCTCTACAGCCTGGCAGCCTGATGTAATAACAAGTTTCCGGTGAAAAAGGGATTCACGTTTTCAGTAGCCAACAGAATGCCTTTTTTCCAAAATTCTTTAGATATCTCATTCAGCCCCTTTTCAACCATGGATACACTTGAATATGTTTAGAAAAAGGTTTTATAATAAGTCCTTCTCTTATACATGTAAAACATAGAGAAAATACACGTGCACCAAAAACAGGAAATAAACATTATGTGTTTCTCCACCACCCCAACATAAGCATTTTAGTATGTCTACTAGATTTTTATATTTTAAATTTTAGGTTTTTTAATGGTTCAAAATGAAAGTGGTATTAAGAAAATATTCTTTGAGAAATGTTGTCTCCACTTGACCCCATCTATCATGTTTTGCACTCACTCCCAGGTGAACTCTTTTGGGTTGGTTGCGTATCCTTCTAGTGTTCCTAATGCAAATATAAGTACAAACATACATTCTAATTTTACACCTTTCTTACCATGAAAGGTCGCATCTAGGTTTTTGTGCTTGAAAATATATCCTAGTTCACATTAAAAAGAGATCATACTTTTTGTAACTTGCTTTTTTGGTTAAGAATTTTTTATGGACATATTTGCATATCATCAAATATTCTTCTAGAGTATGTTTTTTAACTATGTTTGTATTGATTTCCTAGAGAGGAAAGGAGAGGGAGAGAGAGAGAATCATCAATGATTAGAGCCACTGATTGGCTGCCTCCTGCACGCCCCTACTGGGGTTTAAGCCCACAACCGGGGCATGTGCCCAGACCTGAATCGAACCTTGACCTCCAGGTTCATAGGTCAATACTCAACCACTCAGCAACACTGTCCAGGCAAGAGTATGATTTTTAAAGCATATGATGTCTAGAAAAAGCTCTGGGATACTAATATGACTGGTTTTTTGCCTCCCTCAGTATAAATCTCTAGAACAGGAAAGAAGACTGCTCTGGCCCTTGGAGTCAAGGCCTATGAATAAGTTTCAGCTCAGCCAGTTGCCAGCTATGTACACGTAATGACTGAGGCAAAACGGAGGCTGTGACCCTCAGTTCCCAATATTTACACTTTCTCACCCACGATAATGCCAGCTTGGCCTCTAACCAAGACTGTAGTGAGAATTAAATGAGACAATGTTTAGGAAAAGACGGTTCAATGTGAGGCAACAAGGAGTTAAAATATTAGCATACCTACACCACACACACAAGCATACCCCCATGCATGCACACACTCATGCATACATAAGTATTTGCATTTTAATAGAGAACTCTTCTTGGTTACTTTTTTGTGGTTTTTCAGTAAATAATTTTTCTCAAAATTTGAGTCTTCTAAAAACATTTTTCTTGTATATGCATTATAGAAAAATGCGTATACAAGAGTAAATAAACAAAAGGAAGTAAACTAAAATAATTGATCATTTATTTGCAAAAATCCTTCCAAATTTCCATATTTATGAGTATATGTGTGAACCTGTACGTGTGTGTGTGTATATACATACATATGTAATTTATAAAACTGGGCTTATAATGTATATTTTGTTTTTGTAACTTCCTATTCCCACTCAACATATTACATATATTGTTCCATATTCATAAACATCATCAATAACAGTTACACAGAATTCTACTGTATTAATAAATGTACCATACTTTGTCTAACCAATTCACTTTTGTTGGAAATTTAAGTTCTTTTGAGTTTTTTATTATTATAGGTAATGTTATACTGGGCATCTTTTTTTCATATACTGGGCATCTTTATAGCCAAATGTTCACATACATTGAAGAAGTAAATGTAGAAGGAATGCTGCAAGTTTTCTTTTATTCCTTTAACAACTGCTCTTGAGCACCTACTACTCACCATGAACTGTCTAGGTGCTAGAGTTACAAAGATGAATCTGTTTCAGGAACTGTTAATTTAGGAAGGGGCACTGAAAGACTTATGATTATACTTGGGGTTCTCTGAACTCCTCAGGGTTCCTGTTGTGCCTGGAAGTCCCTTTCACAACACTGTGTCTTATTCATGAAGCCCCACCACACTACCTAACTTAAGTTGACCCTTTCTCTGCCTAGAAAACTTCTACTCATCTGAGAAGGCCCAATCCAAATATCCCCGCTCTGTGGAGCCTTCCCTGGCCCCTCAATAAAGAATAAATCTTTCCTAGGGAACTTTATGGCCTCAGAACACCTGTTCATATTCCCTCCTATCTTATCTCTCTCTGCACTGTAGGTTCCTTGAAGTTGGGAACTTATTGTCTCCAGCTATGCCTAGCAAGATCCCTAACACGTAGCTGTTCTCACTGAATGCTTATTGAATGAATCACTAGTACCATGTGCTTAGTAAAATAATAAATACGACTGAAGTTACATTATTGGCAAATAAGGGCTGTTAGCAAAGGCCCACAGCCAGCAACTAGTTTAAGGAAGGGCTCAGCTATCCTGGCCCATGGGGTAGGCCAACTTTTTCCTATGTCTTTATTTTCTCACTCTCTCTTGACCCTGACTATTGAAGACTTCATTCCGAAGTGTTTTGGCTCACTTAGGCAGCCAAGGGGCACCAAGGGTGCCCCAGGAACTAACATTTTTATAATTGGGGGGACTTTTTAAAGTATAATATACAAATCATGAATATCAAATTAGAGATAAAATCATAATCATTTCAACCAAGAAAAGAAATCAACAAAATACAAATTCTAAACACTGACCAACATCACAAAATGCCTGACACACTTCTCTAATACTTTTTAAATTTTTCTGAGAAAAATATACATTAATCTTAAATTAAGAAATATACAAGGACAATTCAAACACATTTTTAAGTGGCTGCAATCTGGGGCAGGAAATATGCATAATGAGCCTTAGCATGTAGCAGTGCCAGAAAGTAAGGAAGTGCTAGAAAACCGATGGCCATATGTCAGAGGGACACAGGAGCTGAGAGAGCTCCCAATGGCCAAAGCTGAAACAATTTGAGCAACAAAATAAATAAAGAAGTTTGGACTATAACCCAAAGTATAAATAAATATCCAGGCTCCAGACTCATAGAAATAAATGATTGAATAAAAGAAAGAAAAATCTTTCAAATAGAAGAATGCCAAATAATTTATGTAGATACTGCCCCCTCAAGTAGTGTTATGTAACTACCCATCCCTTAAGTGTGGGCTGCACACAATGGTTTCCTTCCAAAGACTACAGTAGAGAAAGGGTGGGGTGGGAACAGTAACTGTACAGTGGAGAAACCTGACAAATACTACCTCAGCCAGGTAATCAAGGTCAACATCAACAGTTGATGGTACATACCTTTGAGAGTACATATCCTTGCTATGATGTGATGAAAATGGCACTTTACCTCTGTGGCCTTCCTCTCCCAAATCCATAACCCCAATCTAACCATGAGAAAAACAGACAACTTTCAATAGAAGAGTATTTTACAAAACCTGACAAGTTCTCCTTAAAGCTGCAAAGTCTTCAATAAAATGAAAACTGGAGAAACTGTCACAAGCAAGAAAAGTGTAAGAATGCCTGGCTTCTAAATGTAATGTGCTATCCTGGAGAGGATCCTGAAACAGAAAAAGGACATTAGGTAAAAACTTAAGAAATACATTTTAGTTAATGATAATGTATCAATATTGGTTCATTAATTAATTAATGTATCTTACTAATGTAAGATATTAATAGTAGGGGGAAACTGAGTACAGGGTATATGGAAACTCTGTACTGTCTTCACAACTTTTCTGTAAATCTAAAACTGTTCTAAAAAAGAAAGCCTAGCCCTAGCTGGTTTTGCTCAGTGGTTAGAGCATCAGCCGTGTACTGTCCCAGGTTCTATTCCAGCCAACGGCATGTACCTCGGTTGCAGGCTCAATCCCCAGCCCTCAGGGCACGTGGGGGAGGCAACCAATCCATGTGTCTCTCTCACATCGATGTTTCTCTCTCTCTCTCCCTTCCATTCTCTCTGAAAAGCAATGGAATAAATATCCTCAGGTGAGGAATAAATAAATAAGAAAACCTACTAGAAAAAATGGCCACAATGTTATATTGAATTCCATAAATGTAAAATGAAATTATTCCTAAACTAATATATTTAACTTTTTAATGAACGTGTGTTGGGGTTTTATCATGAGAACACTTGTTCTCAGGCCATTTGGCTGCATAAGGAGACATTTTCCCTGTTCTTTTGTCTAGAACAACCAGACATTATCAGTAAATGAGGGGTTTCCACATCTTACCTGAAAGTATATATTAAAAATTAATGGATAAAAGTGAGTACTCAGGTTGAAGTCAGTAAGGATGGGGGCCTGGAGCCTAGTACAGTGGCCATCCTCTCCCAACCCTCCAGGGCATCCTGGGAACTGCCCAGGGCTCTGAGAAGTGTTTGATCACTTATTCAACAAATACTTGTGTTGCTAGAAGATGCAACGGTAAACAAGACAGACAAGATTTCTGTCCTCACTGGGAGGTGGTCTCAAAACCCTGGACTGGTTCTCAATTCTGCCTCGACTTTAGAATCACCTGTGGAGCTTTTCTAAAACATGCCAAAGCCAGGGCTTCTCTCCAGAATCTCTGAGGGCAGGACCCAGGAATCTGTATACTTTAAAAGCTCCCCAAGAGATTCTGAAGCGTAGCCAAGACTGGGAAACATTAACTAAATGATCTAGGAACACCACACTCTAAAATGAGTGTTCTGTGATCTCTGTCCTTATGGAAAAGGAGGAGGAAAGGACTGAAGTCAAGACCACGGGGAGTGTCCCTTCCCCCAAAGGAGCCTGGGAGGAAGGCACAGGGGTGGCAGAGGCTCCTCGCTGAAGGCAAGGCTGGCGTTGGCGGAAGAGGGGGCGAGGGGTGGTGCTGAGGAGCAACGGTGCAGAGCAACCCACGCACTTGCTCGTTTTAGAACAAATCAGCTCTTCTCAGACATATGTACTGAAGAAGCCTCCTCCTGGAATTTTCCAGAGAGAGCTAAGGACTACTCCCAGCATAAAACCATCAAGTGCAAACTCTGTTTATCTTCATACAAAGACTCTCAAGCTTGGAAGGCCCTTAAAGGGTCACCAGCCTCTCTCTCCTTCTCTCTCTCTCTCTCTCTCTCTCTCTCTCTCTCTCTCTCTCACACACACACACACACACACACACATACACACACACCTCAACATTGTCTGTGCCACCAACTTTATGTTTCAGAACAAGTTTTTGTGGTGCGTCTGAACATACCATGTAGCTATTTGATTTGTCTTTTGGCATTCTTATAACTGCAAACAAGAACTTCAGTTTAAGGAGAGCCTGGAAAACTTGGCTGAGGGATAAAGAAAGGGAAGAACAATGACCTGGTGGCCTACAGTTGAACAACTTCCCACCCCCATATAACCTTATAGGGAAGGGAAGACTGTCCCCACTTTATAGAGGAGGAAGCTGTGCCTTAAAGAGTCAAATGTCTTCTGTTGGCTCATTCAGCTGGTGGCATGTGACAGAGCTAGGATTTACCTCGTCTTCCAAACAACTCCATGGGGTGTTATCATCCCAGTTTTCAGAGGAACCATAGGCCAGAAGATGGTGGGGAGCAGGCTTATACTTTAATGTTGGTCTCCTACTCCAAGGTCAGAGCTCCCTCCAAGGTTATCACAGCTGCCTGCTGATCTGGGAGGCACTGTCTGCTCCCTCCCCCTCCCCCTCCCCCATCAGAAAGGCTCTGGAGAACATTCTGTGCTAACTTTGCAACTTTTCTGTAAATGTAAAATGATTCCCAAATAAAAATTTATTTAAAAACAGCAAAAATCCAATATCCTTGCTCTCAAACTTTTTGCACGCTATAAGTAAACAAGATAAAATAATTTTTAAACATTAGCTTTTTCATCTTTATACATTTTTCAATATCTAGTCTGTGTATGTTTTATAATGCGCATAATATATCAATACAGTAACACATATACAAGTTGTATTACTTTCTTAGGGCTGCTGTGACAAATCACCATAACTGCATGGCTTAAAACAACAGAAACTTATGGTCCCACAGTTCTGAAGGCTGGAAGTCTGAAGTTGAGGTGTCCTCAGAATTATAATCTCTCTGAAGGCTCTAGGGGAGAATCTGTCCCATGCCTTTCTCTTTGAGATACATATAATTTTTTTATTGTTTACGGTATTACAGATGTCCCCTAATACCCCTGCCCTTTGCCCTTCCCCTCCCAGCCCCTGCCCCACCCCAGGCCTTCATCACAATATTGCCTGTGTCCACTGGCTATACATATATGTATATTAAGTTCTTTGGTTAATTTCTTCCCGTTTCCCTACCATCCTCCCGCTGAAATATGTCAGTCTCTTCCACGTATTCACGTCTCTTTGCTTCTGGTGTTACCAGCAATCCTTGGTATTTCTTAGCTTCTAGACACAGCACCTCAGTCTCTGCCATGTTTATCACATGGTCTTTTCCCTGTGTGTCTCTGTGTATCTTCTCTTCTTATAAAGACACCAGTTGCTTGGCCAGGGTAGCTCAGCAGTTGAACATCAACCTATGATCCAGGAGATCATGGTTTGATTCCCCGTCAGGGCACATAACCAAGTTGTGGGCTCAATCCCCTGTAGGGGGTGTACAGGAGGCAGCCAGTCAATGACTCTCTCATCATTGATGTTTCTATTTCTCTCTCCCTCTCCCTTTCTCTCTCTGAAATCAATAAAAATATAGTTAAAAAATAAATAAATAAACATAATGAAATATTAAAAAAAAAAAAAGACATCAGTCATATTGGATTACTGGCCCCCCTACTCCAATTGGACCTTATCTTAACTACATCTGCAATGACCCCATTTCTAAACAAGGTCAAATTCTGAGGTTCCAGGAAGGATATGACTTTTGCAGGGACACTAGCCAATCCAGTTTATTGTGCTTTTTGGTTCTCCCAAATTCACATCTGTCTCACCTACAAAACGTACTCACCTGATCCCAATATCCTCAAAAGGTTTAAATCATTCCAGCATCAACTCTAAGTCCAAAATCTCTTTTAAATCTCATCAACTCAAAAAGGCCCATATTTCATTATCCAAATCATTTATGGGTGAAACTTAGGATAGGGTATATCTTGGAGCCAAATTCCTCTTTATCTGTGGACTTGTGAAACCAGAAAGCATGTTATCTGCTTCCAAAATAAGATAGTAGGACAGGCATGGGGTGGATACTCCCAGTCCAAATGGGAGAAAGAAGCAAAAGGGGATCATGGATCCCAAGCAAGTTTGAAACCCAGTGCCCACATCTAGGTGACAATCTAGATTCATTGATTTAGTCTTGTTATTTTTATATTTAAATTTTTCCAAAAAAAAGAAATTAAAGAAAAGGAAAAACAGGTTCTTTTTTCCTAATATAAGAAGTGCAGGCTGATTGCAGAAAAAATACAAGCAATAAATAAATATCACTCCTAATTCCATGACCCAGAAGTAACCCACTGGTCACATTTGGTATAATTCTACATATACATTGAATTTAGTTTTCATGTTTTATCATTTTTCTACATTATACCTGTACTAAACATGTGAGAAAAGGAAAACAATATATATGACACCTATAGAATTCTAATTACTTTGTCCAAGCAGTGTGCATTCTGTGCCCCATGTTTCCCAGCCACTGTTACAAACAGCATTGCTGGAGAAGCAGCTGCGGTTTCAAGTGACAACCAGCCACCAGCCACTGGTCACCACCAATGAGATCTACTGTGATGAGGAAGGTTCATAGGAATAGAATGAAACGTTATCTTTTCTAGATGAAAGTCCTGGATTATTTTAGGCTTTCAGTACAACCACTTATATTTTTTCTTTTCTTCTTTAGCTGACTTTAAAAAATTAAACTTTGAGATATATTATCACAGTAAATTGTGAAGGAAGATGATCACAGAAATCATTCTTTGAGCTAAGGTATACACGGCTGTCAGAGTCTGTAGAGCGGTTTATCTTGTTTTTAAAATTTGTGACTAAAATTTTAAAACTGTGCATCAATTCTGAAAGAAAGATTACTCTGACAAACAAATATGAATTAAAAAGAAACATCCAGACAGGGAAAACAAGATGGCGGCGCAGGGAACAGCTGCACCCGCCGCCTCCACAACCACATCAAAATTACAACTAAAACACAGAACCACCGTCACTCAGAGCCTCCTGAGATCCGGCTGAACAGAAGCCCCACAACCAGGGACCTGAAGGAGCGACAAGACAGGTAGGAGGGGCGGAGACGCGGGCGGGTCGGGGCTGGATCTCCGAGACACGGCCACGGGCCCACACCCGGTGCCGCATGTTAAAGCCTGAAGGACATCTCGGCGGCGGAGGTTTCCCGGAGGAGGGAGGGGTCCCAGCCCCACATAGGCCCCCAGCCCAGGGCTCCAGGGCCGGGAAGAGGAGTCCCCACACCTTCAGGCTATGAAACCAGCGGGGACTGTGGCTGAGGGTCGCGGAGGCTGCGGGAGCCCCAGCAGCTCCTCTAAAGGGCCCGGCACGGACTCACTCGGACGCTCCCTCTGAGCCCAGCGCCGGGCAGCAGCCGGAAAGGACCCGGGACACTGGGGGGGGAACTAACCTGCCTGAGATCCGGGCGAGAGGTGGAGGGGCGGCTTCCTCCCAGGCAGAAGGGCTGGCGGAGGCCATGGCTCCTTTGGCAAGTGAGTCCTCCCCGCACACAGCCGGCAGGCAGGCGCCATATGTGAGTCGCCACCACCTGACTCACACCTCTGGCCCCGCCCCGTGATTCCCGGAGGCCCCGCCCCTCCCCACCTGCAGCTCATCCAGGCCATTTCTAGTGGCTTTTCTGTGCAAGTGGCCTCTCGAGCCTCATGCTTAGGACTTTCCTAAAATCTCTCAAATAAGCAACAGCGGGCCCCATATGGCTTGATAAGTGGCCCCAGGTCTGGCACTAGCGGCAGCCTGCATTGGTTTATAGTTTGGCCTCTCCTGGACACCTCCAAGCCCAGCACAAGTAGCAGCCAACTACAGTTTGCTCTGTAGTTCATGCTGGGTGGCCCTGGGCAAGGCACTGGCAGAGACTAACTTTGTACCTCCCGGGAGGCCCCAGAAACAGTGCACCTGGTCACCAGACTCGACCACCCTGGATTACAACCCTACCACATCCACGAGTGACACACTCAAGGGGCACACTTGGTGAACACCAAAGCTCCACTGAAGTAAATCCTGCTCCGTAGGGTTGTCTCCAGCACAGCAGCTCTTTGGCTGTAGTTGCAGCTGGTCCACACAGCCTATTGGCCTGGGGATCAATTCCTCCCAGTGATTCCAACAGCAACCAAGGCTCAACTGCAACAGGACAGTACACACAGCTGACACAGGGGAGCACCTAGAAGGCCCAGCTCAGGTGACTGGGGAGCTGAGCCACTGGACCCTACAGGACACCTACTACACAAACCCACTCTACAAATTCCAGGAGACATAGCAGCTCTACCTAATACATAGAAATAAACACCTGGAAGCAGCCAAAATGTGGAGGCAAAGAAACAGTCACAAAGGAAGAAACAGAAGAAATCTCAAGAAAAGGAGCTAAACGAAATAGAACCAAGCAAGCTACTAGATACAGAGTTCAGAATTATGGTTATAAGGATGCTCAAGGATATTAGTAACACTATTAAGGAAACAAGTGAGACCATCAATGACTTAATAAAATACCAGTCAGAAATGAAGGCTACATAAACTGAAATGAAGAATAATTTACAGGGAATCAATGGAAGAGAAGAGGGCACTGAGAACCAAATCAGCAATTTGGAATATGAAGAAACAAAAAACACCCAAACAGAAAAACAAAAAGCAAAAAGAATCCAGAAATATGAAGATAGTGTAAGGAGCCTCTGGGACAACTTCAAACGGCCCAACATTTGTATTATTTGGATGCCAGAAGAAGAAAGAGAGCAAGAAATTGAAAACCTATTTGAAAAAATAATGACAGAAAACTTCCCCTACCTGGGGAAAGAAATGGACTTATAAGTCCAGGAAGCACAGAGGGTCCCAAACAAGAGGAACCCAAAGAGGCCCACAGCAAGACACATCATAATTAAAATGCCAAAGGTTAAAAACAAAGAGAGAATCTTAAAAGCAGCAAGAGAAGAGCAATTAGTTACCTACAAGTGAGCACCCATACGACTGTCAGCTGATTTCTCAACAGAAACCTTGCAGGCCAGAAGGGAGTGGCAAGAAATATTCAAAGTGATTAAAAACAAGGACCTACAACCAAGATTACTCTACCCAGCAAAGCTACCATTTAGAACTGAAGATCAGATAAAGAGCTTCTCGGACAAGGAAAAGCTAAAGGAGTTCATCACCACCAGACCAGCACTACAGAAAATGTTGAAGGGTCTTCTCTAAGAAAAAGCTAATGAACAAAAGAATCTGATGAACTAAATAGACTCAGACGCATTGATGCATGCAACAGACGATCATATTTCAGAGGGAAGAGGGAAGGGGGGTGGAGGGTAGGAAGAGATTAACCAAAGAAGTTATATGCATATATGCATAACCCATGGACACAAAAAATAACGGGGTGAAGGCCTGGGGAAGGGTGGGAGCGAGGTGGAGGGGATCAATTGGGGGGAAAAATGGGACACCTGTATTACTTTCAACAATAAAAATAAATAAAATTTTTAAAGATGAAAGATAAAAAAGAAAAAAAGAAAAAAAAATCCCTAGTTATGACTGGACAAACTGGATTAGACTAAACTGACTGATAATATAATGTTGAAAATTATTCAAGATACCTCATCAAATACCATCTACATATTTATATCTCCAAATACTTGCTCAATAAATTCACTTTTTTGAGTTAGGGTTTAGTAACAATGTGTAAGTTCAACTATTTAATAAAATGATTTATTTCTATTTTAAAATAATATCACAGTTAAGTGCAACAATCCCAGCACCACAGCATCAATCAACTCCCCTTCCATCAGACCATGCATCCTCCACCCACGACTGTTTTTATTAACTGGGACTCTGTCCATCTCTGTGTAAGTTTATGAAATGTGTTTTGGCTTGGAGCACAGAAAATCCATTTAGACATTAATAGTCTAGTTGCAAGTTATGTTATTCATTCACAAGAGGAACAACAGTGTGCTGTGATTTTTTTCCCCAGCATTTTTCCCTTAATTTTATTGGCTAATAAAATCCAAACACTGGAACCTTTTGCCCAGAAAGTGGCGCCAAAGGAAAGCAGCTGCCCACCAGACCCCCAGGGGCTCTCCAAGTAGGACCTGAGTCTTGGGGGAGGCCCCAGGGGAGAGAGGAAGGCCTGCTCTCCAACTGCTGGGCCTCCCCACAGGGTCAGCCAGAGGTTTTCCTTATGTCTGCCTAACTGAAGGAGAACTCAGATCTCTCTCTAGTTCTAGAAATTCAAAATGGTGGTATCACTGTGGTGTATTCCCTCATTTAAGTCTTTCACTCAAACATTCTTTTTCTAACAAAGCTTAATAAGCAATTTTGAGCAAATGTTATGTACCAAATTCTATGTAAGGAGTTGGGCATATAGAAAGGAGCTCATAGCTTAATGGGAAAGAGAGAGGCATGTAAACCAATCATTGTAGGCCAACCTGATGAGTTCCATAATGAGATAGGAACAAAGCCCATGGAGGCCCAAGGTAAATTTGTCAGAAACTCAGTTAAATTAAGATTTTAAAAAGGAAAAAACTGACCAGTATATGATTATTTGTAAAAATAATTCCCAAAGAGCTATTATTTATATTACATAAAAGTGGGTAAAATACATATATAAGAACATTACCTCAACCCCATTAGACAAATGGTGGGAGATATCAGTAGGCAATTAACAAAAGAAAAAAGTAATAAACAAAGTTTTAATAGATCCTCTATTCTATTAGTCTTCAAAGACACAAAAATTTAAAAGTTAGAACAAAAACTTACAAAATCCAGTTCTCAGAAGTCTACAGAATAATTGAAACTCCATTTAATCTAATAGCAATGTAAATTTATGCAAACCTCTAGGAAGACAATTGAACAATATGACACAAGTCAAAATAATAATGGGGTTAATGGGGGGAAAGGGGGACATCTGTAATATTTTCAACAATAAAGATAAATTAAAAAAAAATAATTATTGTTATCTTTTTAAACCCAATACTCCCAATTCCACAGAATTTATCCTAAGGAAATAATTGTAATTAAGGAAAAAACTATATGTATAAAGGTATTTGTCACTATTATTTATATTTTTATTTTGTATTATCATCACTGTTATTTATCACAGTGATAGACTAGATATATCACACATACTAACTAATACAAGGGTAATGTTTCAATAGATTTGTTGTTCCACTTATTTATGCATTCACTGGTTGATTCTTGTATGTGCCCTGACTGGGGATCAAATCCACAACCTTGGTGTATCTGGACAACACTCTAACCAACTGAGCTACCTGGCCAGGGCTGGTTTACTTCTTAATATAAAATTTAATAAAGGGAAAACACAAACTGTCCAGAGTAATAAATATAACTCTATCCCCCAGATCCAGCTGGGACTCCAGCATTAGAAACCCTTCTCAAATGGGTTTCAAAGTGATTTAGGAAACCTTAGGTGAGATAATTCCATAGTTAATCAGCCCTTCTCTTTCATGCTTCCTTTTCTCTAGCCACTTTCTATTCAAGTCATATTCCATTTTATTTATTCCATTTTAAGATCCTTTACCTCTCTGTCTATACCCATTTGAATGTAGATACTATGTCCCACTCATTTTTGTAACCACCTACCCCTTTGCCAACAGATAACAAATTCAGTGATATCATGAGTATTTAATTTACTTAACAGTATACAAATACATATGAGAGAGAGTGCAAACAAATGACAATAACTTTGTTAAGCTGGTAGAAGTGAGAGAGTGTTTTTTACATTTTTTTCTTTCATATTTTACTTTATTTTTTTAAAAGGTAGTACCATTTGCCTAAAGAGGACCTCACCGTGGTATCTGAAATCAGACTCTGGGCATTTATGTCCCATATGAGTAAGCTAGTTTATCTGGAAAAATTAATTTATAAACTTGAAAGATAAGCCAAGACATTTTTGGGGGGAAAAGTAAGGACGCCTTGTTGTATAGCTATTATAACTTCTTTTAAAGCTATGATAATCATGTGAGTAAGAAGCCAACAATCCAGACACCTATCTGAGTGTGAATGTGTTCTTTTGTTATCACTGGAAGGCCTGACTCTAAGAGCTAGTACGGCCAAGTGTTCAGTAGTGCTGGACAGCCCCAGTTTTCATTGTGAGCCATGATGAGTCTGAAAGGCCACACTGGGCAGAATAGCATAGGCCCTACCTTGGACATGACTCAAGTTCATATTGAAGCATCACTTATTTCCTTTTTCCCCTTGTCAGTAATCCTCCCAAATGCTCCAATTTTATGATATGACTTTTAAAAGAATTAAATTTGAATAGCACAAAATTGTATGATTATGTTACAATTCAGTTGCAATTATTAACAGATCCAAGTCTGCCACATCATTATGAGGTAATAATGATGATGAAAATAATAATGATAACTGACATCCACAGTCTGTTTACCGTGGGCCAGATACAGTGCTAAACAATTAGCAAGATGACTTGGCCTGCTAATTCATGTGTGCTAGTTATTTAGCATTGAAAAAATTCCAAGAATTTCAGGTTAGCCACAGTCTGGAGGCAGATGAGTCACATCGAGCTCCCTGAATACATATTGGATGCAAGAGCAGGGCCTACATCCCCACATGGCAACAAGGGCAAGAGCTGAATTTCTAAGGTTCCCTTTGGAGAGAGTAAGTACTTCCTCATTCACCACAGCCCCCACTGCTCCCTATTACCTTACACCAGCCCTCTTCATTTAGATGGCTTGCCCACCTCCTATACATTTGAGTTTTTGACCCCTCCACCTAGACATTATGACTGCAAGCCAGGCATCTGCCACTAAATGCACAATGCCAATAGCCAAACAAAAACTAAAAGGGACTTTGGCAATCATATGGCCTGATAGTTTTTCCTACATTTTTATAGCAATGAATTATTTCTTCTAATAAAATCTTACACAAAGACCTGCTCTCTAAAGACAAAAGAAGAGCTGTTCTGGCTGAAGGTGGGGAAACCCAAGAAGCACACGAGCTACCTGACTCCTTCTACTCCCCACCTTTCTCCCTTCCACCGCCTGCGGGACCCCTTGACAATCTAAGGGTACTGGCAACTGTCCAGTCTCCTCATTACAAAGCAGAGGATACAAACAAGTGAAGTCATCTGTCCTCAGTGACACAGCTAGTTAGTGGTGAGAACCCAGGTCTCTGATAGATGACTCAGTGTTGACAGTTTCTTCCATAGAAGTTGTTGATTTTGTAGAAAGAAGGGAGGAAGGGAGGGAGGGAGGGAGGGAGGGAGGGAGGGAGGAAGGAAGGAAGGAAGGAAGGAAGGAAGGAAGGAAGGAAGGAAGGAAGGAAGGAAGGAAGGAAGGAAGGAAGGAAATTTTTTCAACCCTTCTTGTTACTCCATGTCATATACCATCAGGTACATTTATTAGAAAAGTTTTAAACTAAATAGTCAGCATATACTTATGAAAGCGCATGGTGTTAGAGCTGAAAGGAACATTGAAAGTTTTTTCTTTTTTCATTTTACAAACCAGGAAAGTAAAGACTTGCTTGAAACCAATTCCCGCTCTTAAGTGTTCCAAGTTACCATCCTGTTCAATATGTCAAGTACTGTTACATCTTGACTTGATGGTCAGAAGCCAGAACTTCCTATTTTAACCAGTTTCTTTGTGAAAATCATGAACTTAAGATATAAATTAAAGTTGTGATTTCTTTCTTTTTATTTCCTTCATCTTTGAAAGACACTCTCCCAGCTGGGCATGCAAACATCTCCTTACCCCAGAAAGTACATTTACAAACTTATGGGAAGATTGTTTGTTTCAGACTGAACTTTTCCAAGAGAACTCACATCAAACTATCTGTGGTCAAAGAGCTTTTATTGTAAAATTGTCAATTCATTGCACTGTAGAGCAATAATTTATACAATGCAATGAAATCCATTATTAGACAAATGAAATTTTAAAAAGACTCACAAAATAGAAACTCATTTCTCATTTTTTATTATTAGGTTCTAAACAAAAGAAATCACTTTATCAAATTGCTCCAACAGTTTCTAAGTGCCTACTTTCTATTCCTGTACTCACCCTATCATGAACCAGTAACAAACACTTCCTCGACCAGTCTCAGAGCTGCATGGAGTTGCTCCAGGGTAAAGCACCTTTGAGGTGGTTGGTCTGGGTACGAATTATGTCAGTAAGGCTGCTCATGTGAACCAGGTGCTGCTTCTCATTTCATCCCAGCCCCCATCCACCACTTGCGAATATGGCTGTGGTCCTCAAAGGTCTGGGGCATGGTCCCTTCGTGGCTCTGGGGAAAGAGAAACACACAACCTCCTGGCTGCACCACCCGAAGCAAGCTGGGCAGGGATCAGATCATGGAGGATTTGCAAAACAGATTAAGGAATTTGGGAACTTCATCCTGAAAGTAACAGGAAGTTGTTAAAGCACTTGAGTCATATTAGCATATGGAAAAGATAGGAATGCCCGTAATGTGGAGTGTGGCTCAGAAGGAAGCAAGACCCATTAGGAGATTTCTGTAATAGTTTGGAAAGAGATAACATGGCCTGAACTCAGGTAGTAGCAGTCAGGCTTCAAGAGCAATTTAAGGGACTTGATTATTGATCGAGTGGAGGCGATGAAGGAGAGGGAGGAGTCAACAATGACGCCCAGGCTTTGGCTTGAATTACTAGATGGCTGGTGATGGGAGCCCAGAAGGAGGAGAGCCCTGAAAACAATGAATTCTGTTTCTGGCAGGCTGTGTTTGACCTTTCCTGACCCTGTGCTATGGCTCATGGTGGTCTCTAAACCATACTTACTCGTTAAATCCCAACCATAAAAAGGCTTTGCAACCATAAAAGAGCTTATTAAGAATATTGAAGCAACATGGGAAAATATTTATTAAGTAATGGCAGGTAAAGTAATAAAAATGCAAATTAAAACAAGGTAAAGTTCTTCCCCTGTTAAATTGGCAAAAAAAATAATTTTTTTTTTAATTAAAATGCCCCAAACTGCCAAGGATGTGGAAAAACTGGCATTCACACACGTTGCTGGTGGCAATGTAAATTGATATAAACCTTTTGGAAGAAATTTGGCAAAATGTATCAAAAACCATAAAAGAGTTTGTATCCTGTGACCCTGTTATTCCCCTTCTGGAAATCTATTCTAAGGAAATAACTCAAAATGTAGGAGAAAGCACTTTATACACAAAGATGTTGATTCTAGCAGAAACTGGGAACAACCAAACTGTCCTATAATAGATTGGTTAAATGTTATAATAAATCCATTTGTTTGCCTCTTGTGTATGACAGAACTGTTCGGTAATGAATAGCAATGCTTGTGCTATAACGTAAAGTATATTTGGGTGTCCCAAAAATATGTATACACACACTTTGAATAATTATAAAGACAGTGTTTATTAAAATACATTTCATTTTCAAAATCGAGCTATCAGCTCTTACAGTGTGTATACATTTTTTGGGACACCCTCTATGTATAATCTATATCTGCTCTTGTTCTAATATGTAATTAACTTCCATAGAGAAAAGACTGGAAGGAAATCATCATAATGATTGGTTTGGAGTAGTGAGTCTAGAGATAACTTCTAAAAAATTGTAAATGGTCAAAATGCTTTAATAGAAACCATAGTATATACGGAGAAAACTGATAAGTGAAAAAAGTAACATAGAAAATTCTACCTGTGTTAGTTACCAAAAAATATATACGTTTTTTCATGGACCAAGAATGGGAAAGACCATAGGTAAAAGCAAACGGTTGATGTGAGTGAAGGATTTTTAAAATTCTTTATTGTAATTACATTATGTGTGAACTTCTACTCATTTCAAACAATCTACCCAATCTTAAGAACCCGTCTCTAAGACCTCATCCTTTCTTAAGGCTTTCCTCATCCTCTGATCAAACATTATTCCTTCTTTTTTGAGCCACCATTGCATTTGGTTTTGGTTCTTGTATAATTGTGGCCCAGTATTTCTCAAACTTTAGCATGCATCAGAAAACCTGGCGCTCATTGCTGAGCCTTACTCCTAGATTTTCTGATTCAGGAAACCTGGGGTGGGGTCTAAGAATCTGCATTTATGACAATTTCCCTGGGATGCACATACTGTGAGTCTGGGAACCACACTTTGAAAACTATGGTAGGAGTAGATGCAGATGCAGTAGGGTGCCCATCCCCAGGAGCAATGTCCATTCTGTTCTTCCCAACCCCTCCCTTCCAAAGGCTGATTAATCTAAGATTATAGACAAATAACCCAAGCTGTGCCATTCAGAATATATCCCACCCCTGGGCACATAACTGGTGCAAAGTGTAGGCCAGCTGTTCATGTCAGACCAATCAGAGCCCTTCCGGTGATTTTTCAAACACAGAACCACTCAGATGTACGTGTGTAGCCCTCCTGCAGTGGAATGTAGCCAGCATTAGAGAGAAAAACAGAATCCTGATGGTGTTTGTTTGAACTTGTACAAATCTGGATACTCTTTAGTGAAAGTAGTAGACATTGAACTCAAACCATGAACAAAATGAAAAGAGGAATTTTAAAAACTGTCTCACATGAGATGAGATAAGATGGGCCCTATGTCTGGCTGATATAGCCACTGAGCAAACCTCACCAAAAGCCTGGGGTTTTTTCCATCACTCTGCTCTTACTACTTGGATATCATAATTGGCCTAGCCTAATCATTGGAGTCGAACGTTAAAGGATGTAAAAAAAAGGAGTTAGACAGGCAAAGGCAGTGAGATAACTGACAGCTTCAAGCTATGTCATGGAGTCACTCACAAAGATCTCTGCCTAATCTAAGAGTTAACCTTCTAGAAAATGCATTGTTCAACTCTTTATCTGATCCTGTGAGCCCTACCCTGTATTATCACTGTTATTATTATTATTATCATTATTATTATTACTATTTTGCTTTACTTGCTTTTGGTTGCTGATCATGGCTATCAGAGCCCTACCTATTATTTTAATCTACCTTAAAGTATCTCATTTTTGTCTTCAATCTTCAGGTAACCACAACTCTATTTCCCTCTCTAACCTTCAGCTTATGGTTTCAGCTTATGGCTTCCCACCCTTGGCTTGAAGATGAAGCATGTAACCTAGACATAAGCTCATCAGTTCACCGTCTCTTCTCCCCTACCCACAATGGGCTGAGAAATGGGCCTGTAACCTGTTTACAGCCAGTGATGCGTTATGAGGCTTTTTTTCTAATAATCCTGGGAAAGAAACTTTTCTCTATTTCCCATTCGACATGAGCCAGATAGGTAGCCCCAGTAGCTGCTAGGAAGGTAAAGCCTGTCTGAGAATGGAGTCAACCCAGAAAGCAAACAGCTGGATCTTGAGCCCTTGGCCACTGTTGTGCCTGTTCTCTTTCTTTGCTTAAGTCAGATGGAAGCAGCACTGTCATCACTTGCAAACAAAAGGATCCTAACTGATAAACCCTGTTCCCCACTCCTCCTGCTGCAATTAGTGTGAAAGCAGAGACTGGGTCTTATCTGCAGCTGTGTCCCTAATAGCCATATTAGTGCCTGGCACACAGTAGGTACCAAAGCCAAGTTTCTTGGATGAGCTTGAGGCTGCCTTCATAAGACATTTCTAATAGGGTCTTGGGGCTCCAGGTAGGTAGGAGAGCCTTTGTCCCTTTCCCAGGCAGTTACTAATGCAAAGCCAGGACCCCTCCTGAGTCATCAGAAGAGATGCCCAGGTTTTGGTCAAAAGGGAAGCTGCCATGTGGGTTATGACTGGTCAACTTGGAACCACCTCATTGCTCATTCCCACCCAAATGCAGCAGTTTGCACAAGGGCTGTTTATTTTGCAGCTAAGCAGAAGGCCCTTCTTGTATGAGAGCTGGATACTAAACCTGAGGTCAAGGACCTGAGGACTGCAAGACACCTAAAGAAAGGCTCTCCATTTAGGCTCTCCTATTGTTTCCCAGAACCTGTCAGGATTCTCATGTTCCAACAGACCCACCTTCCTGGCAGAGCCTGGGGCTAAGACAAGAGAGAGAATTATTGGAATAAGGTTAAATTTCTCTCAGAGACTGAGGAACAATATCACAGCCCACTCCTTTGGGCTCTGACCTAAGACTCCTTCAGCTGTTTGCAGGAGGCTAGGGGCCTCTCAGTTTCCAGTACTCCCTGACCCATCTGAAATGCTCAATGCCTGGAAAACTTGGCTTTCTGAGAATACACTAGCCCAAAAGGGAGTGCTTGCTTGGGCTCTTCTTTCAGGGGAGGGGTGTTTAGGTGATTGTTTCTAGAGAAAGGTGAAGTGTGAGGCCCTGGCTAGCTTTAATTCCTACCCCTGCTGCTAGGAGGAGGGTCAACTTGATTGCACCAACCTGGGGACTGAGAAGATGAAAGCAGAAGTGATGAACCTCCTGTAGTTTTGCTAGTTGATGTTAGGGCTGACTGAGCAACCGGTCCACCCTCCACTCTTCACTCCCATCCCCCAGTTCTGCAGATTCCACTGCTGGTAGGAGATCATCAGAATATATAAGTGTTACCATTTAGACCCTCCATGACCTGGGCCCTTTCCTCTCTCACCAGGACCTACCTCTTAACTAATACTCGTGATAATCTTCTTGGAGTAGATCACTTAAAGCAAGATGCATCACCCCTTGATGCTTTGCTCGTGCTTTTCTTCTGCCCAGATTGTCCTACAGACTCTGCCCTATTCTGATCTTTATCTATCCAAAACTCTCTCATCTTTCAAAGTCCAGCTCAAATGCCATCGGCTTATTTATTGATAGCACTATCTTTCTTCATCTCACCTCCTTTCCCAGCCCACCAATAATCCTTCTGTCCTGCATGATCATTCATGGTCACTTGAGGCTGTGTTGGTTAGGCTCACTGCCTTTGCAGTCTACCTCCTGTATATCCTCTAATGTTCAGTTCAGGTATTACTTCCTCCAAGAAGCCTACCCTGATGTCCTCAGGCTGGACTGAGCAACCCATCAAGCTTCATGCCTTGTCTTGAAATTGTGTGTCTCTCCCTGACTCAGCTGTGAGAACCCCCACGGCAGAGACAGAGTCTCAGCAGTGTGCATGTCCTCAGAGTCCAACACAGGGTCTGCCACATAATGGGGATCCATGTCAGGAGCTTAACTGGATAAAGTGCCTACCAGTTGGGACACCTTCTAAGAGACAGACACATTCTCAGGGAGCAGTTACCTGTGGTAAATGGGAAGGCATTTACACAGTCCGCTGAGCTTTTTTGGAGATTGAGGAAGGCAGAACCAGTGAGCCTGACGCAGCCAGAAACTCAGTCTACTGCTCAGGCTCCTCCCTGGCATCACGGGAGTTTGTCCCACCCCTTTCAAAAATTCAAGTAGTTACATACACTGAACTAGGCGCTAGGTGGGGGCAGGGAAGACATAAATAAGGCTTAGTTCCCCAAGGTCACCTAGTGGCACACACAAGCATGTGCTGCCCACAGGCCCGTGGAATAGTAATGAGGGGCATCTGCTTGGCCTGGAGGAGATGAGAAAGGCTTTGCAGAAGGAGACATATTTGAACTGGGTCCTCGAGGGTGGGTCCACCAGGCAAGAACAGGGACTGGGGCAAACAGCAAGCAGAGGGACCCACAGGCAGAGGCTCGCCCGCTGGAATGAACCGGCAACACCAGCGGGCCAGCATGTCTAGAGGGATGCGAGGGGGACTGAGGGTGGTTTGGGGCCTGCCTGTCAGGGGGCCTTGAGCACTGTGCTGAAGGCGAGACTTCTATTTGATGAGCACTGGAAAGCTCCGAATGTGTTTAAGCAGCGGAATAAAAACTGGCAGCCGTGTTTAGGATGAGCAAGAGGGACAAGGGGACCTACTGGAAAGTCTCGCTGTCGCTGGTGAGGGTGATGAGGACCAGGACGGGGGGGGGGGGGGGGGGGGGGAGTGCCAGAGGAGAGGAAGGGATGGCTTGAGATTCGAGAGATGTTGTGGGGGCGGAATCACAAGAAGCCAAGCCTGTTCAGCATCCTGAATCCTTCCCAGCCCTTTTTACACGCCTCCCCCACCGCCCCCCACTCCCCAGGCTGCAGCACATCCTTCTTCCCTCCTTGGCTGTTAAACTCTAAGGCAAGGAGCTTCCAAATGCTGACTACATCTTCCTTGGCCCATCTCAGCTTTTGGCAAATAAGTTGGTGCCGTTCCCCAGAAAGCTTTTCTTGAACTTCATAAAGTTAGCAAAGAGGAGAAGTGTTAACAGTATGATCTGTTGAGTCTCAAATTCTAATCCCAGCCCTAACACTAACCCAGCTTTTTCACTCCCTGAAGTCCTGCCAAAGTCAAAAGAGAAGGCCTGTGCCAGACACAAGCAATTTCAGCTGAACAAGCACGGCCGGGTCACGGAGAGCGGCTGTGCTCGCGGGAGGTTCTGCAGCTTCAGGACAGGCTTCAGGCGCCGGTGGTGCATGTGGGTGACAGTCAAAAGGAACATGCAAAGTATTTTTCTTTGGTAAATAAATATTCCACTGTCAATGCTGAATTAAATCAGAAGCTCCAAGATGATAGGTGCCATTCATTTACTAAAAGAATGAAGAGAGAAGGCATGACTCTGGCCTGCCTTCTAGTGAAGACAAAGATGATTTGTTCCCCAGAAAAGTCAAGGTTTAAGAAGCATGCAGAGCATATTCTTGAGTGTCTATTCAGTGTCTAATTCTTTAAAAATACTGTTGTGCCTGGCTGGGTGTGGCTCAGCGGCTGAGCATCCACCTAGGATCCAGGAGATAGTCATTCGATTCCTGGTCAGGGCACATGCCCGGGTTGTGGGCTCAATCCCCAGTTGGAGGCGTGCAGGAGGCAGCCGTCAATGCCTCTCTAATCACTGATGTTTCTATCTCTCTCTCTCCCTCTCCCTTCCTCTCTCTGAAATCAATAATGATATATTTTAAATAAATTAAAAAATTAAAATACTGTTGCATTTAATCCCCATAATTGCGTCTATGGAACAGTCGATATTATGCCCATTTCACAGATGAGGGGGATGAGGCTTAGAAAGGTGAAGTCATGTGCCCAAGGGGATATGTAAGGAAACTTTGTTATAGTGCAGTACACAGTGTATAAAAATATTCCTACTTTGGGAAACGAAGAAAAGTGATGTTGATTCTCTTACATTTGTATAGAACTCTAGAGTTTGCAAGGCACGCTCACACATATTATTCTCACATCATGCCCAGCAAGGTCCTGTGAGAAGGACAGTAATGTTCCCATTGTAGAGATAGGGAAACTGAGAGTTAGGGAGAAGGGGTTTGACAGCTGGGACTGGGCCTGGAACATGGAACTTGAGCCCAGACCCAGCTCCTTTTCCACAGAGGGAGGCTCTGGGAAAGACATAGGGTTTTCTACAAAAGAGAAGGGCATTCCCAGGAGAGAGAGAACCAGAGAAAAAGGCCCTCGGGGAGAACTTAGGGTGTGGGGTAGAGAGTCTCGAATCCACTTGGTGGAGTTTTATCGGCATGCAGTGATGTCATGGTCATGTGTCAGGTCCGGCCACACTGCTGAGATTTGAATCCAGATTCTGCCATTTAACCTACTCATGCCTTAGTTTCCTCATCTGTAAGTGGTGATAGTAATAGTACCTCCTTCACAGAAAATGCTGTGAAGAGTGAACATAGGAGAGTGCTTAGAGGAGGGCCTGGGGCATAAGTAATCTTGATGAAGTGTTGCTATTATTACTATTATTATTATTACTACTATTACTTCTACCATTGGAGAGTCCTGGGGATATGGCTCGATCGAAGAGGGAAGGCTTGGGATCTCAGGTTGCAAAGTTTAAACCTGTCTTAGTCTGTTCGGGCTGCTATAACAAAGTACCGTAGACTGGGGGGCTTATAAACAACATAAATGTATTGCTCACAGTTCTGGCAGCTGGAAGTCTGAGATCAGGGTGCCAGCATGGTCGGGTTCTGATAAGGACCCTCTTCTGGGTTGCAGACTCCTGTCTTCTTGTGCCCTCATATGGCAGAGAGGGGCAAGAGAGCTCTCCAGAACCTCTATTATAAGAGCACTAATCCCATTCCTGAGGCTTCACCTTCATACCTAATCATCTCGCAAAGGCTCTACCTCCTAATAGCATCACATTGCGGACAAGGAGTTCAACATATGAATTTGGGGGTGGACACATTCAGTCCATTGCAAACCTGAAGGAGCAAAAGTAATAGGAGTCCAATTTTAGTTGAAACAGAATAACAGTGTTATTTTATGATGATGAATCTGGCAGGGAGTATGCAGGCCACCATAGCACCTTCCACCATCTGGAGTAGGCCCCACCTGAGGGCTTCCCTAGCAGCCTGTGCTTCTTCCATCGCCACACTCGCCCCAAGACACTGTTATTGCCTGATAATTGCCTGCCTCCCACTGGGCCGTGTCTGCCTCACTCACTGGGACATCTGGTGTCTACTACACTGTCGGGCACTTAGTGGGAGCTCAATAAATGTTCTTCTGATGAATGAGTGAATAAGTGGATGGAGTGGAATGATAGTTTGGAGAGGAAGGAGTGTATAGGGAGACCAGCCAAGAGACAGATGTAAGACTCTGGGCTAGGATGGGGCAGAGGGAGTGAGAAGAAAGTAAGAAATGCAAGAGGTATGTGGAAGAAAGGACATAGGACTTTGTGAAGGACAGACCATGGGAGTTCATGGGGAAGGGAGGCTCCATGTTGACTCCAACCCGGGGCTCCTGGGCACTGGCAATGACCCTGTCAAAAATGGGAAGGAAGAAAGAAAGGAGCAATTGGTTTGCAAAAGATTTTGCAGTGACTTTGCCCTTCTTGAGCTTCATAGAAGTTGCTGGTGATGAAAAAGGGGTAGCACAGGCAGCATGGGGGGAGAGGTGCTGGCTGGAGGTGGGGGTTTAGTAAGAACCACTTTGGTAACCTTCAACGAGTGCCTGTTCTCCTGGGAAGGGGGCAAGCACCAGGAGGGGGTACTGACCAGTCTGAGGAGGCTTAGAGCAGAGAGGAAACAGGGGTGGCAAGGAGGGAACTTGGATATAACAAAGATAGGACCATCATTCCCAACCTGTCAGTTTTGCCTCAGGCAGCCCAATCCATCCAGTGGAGCTGAATTTAAAGCCAGCCCTTGGCCCTGCTCAGACACCCTCTTTCGGTCACTTCCTCAACTCTGACCTTCCCTGCTCTTCCCTTCCCTTCAATAGCCACCTCATCTTTTCCCTGTTTTACAAAACAAAACAAAAACCACATAAAAATAAAATACAAGCAAGAGGAAGGCACATTCACCAAGTGTCCTAAAAGAAGAAAGGCAGTTCTCAGCTCTTGGGACCATTTAGTCGCCTCTCCCTTTCTTCCTCAATCCACGCTTTGTTCGAGACCTGCCAACAGAAGACCTGAATCAGAAGGGAATGCCATCCTCTGTCAGAAAGCCAACTGAACTTAAAGTGAAGCAAGGAAACAACGAGCCATTTCATTTTTGTTTTGTCTTATTTTTCTCAAACGTTTTATTACAGTCGTGGCTACTCTAAACTCAGGACTTCTCCTTTCTTCATTTCTGCAGGAAAACTGCAGCTCTGGGATTCCGAGGGGAGAGAACGCAGAGCCATTTCGGCACGTTCCTGTCTCCCCCCTGGCAGACGGAAAATCAGGGAAAAGAAGACTAATGTTCATCCACACTATGGGACAATGGGGGGAAATGACTTTGGAGTGAAATAATCTTAGGTGTGCTCTGCAATGAGTGGGCTGACTCATTACTTTTAGAGCATTTCCTTTACTGATGATAATGACTCTTACCTCCAGAGATGATAGGATGGTGAAGTAACATGGTCAGGGACTCTGCACAATGTAGATGCAGCCTGGAGCCTGGCTGCTGGTGGTCCTTGCTGTTTCTCAGATGAACCTCCCAGCCTCTGCTATCTGCGGGACTCCAGGGGAAGGAACCACAGAGGAGGGACAGGGTGGAGCTTTCAACCTAATGGTTTCCAACAATCTTCACTTTATTACGCATTTTTCATGTTTTCAACTGATGTCAAACCACACTCTGTGGACCCAAGTTTAACACCATCTCCAAACAGAATGTCTATTTCTGGCCAAAAGAAGGCCCCAGAAAGACTGAACTGTCAATTTCACCAAGTGGTACACTTGCTTGGAAGGGATCCAAGTGTGTTGGAGTCCTGGCCAGCCAAAAGCACCCAAGCCACTTTGGAGAGAGCAGGCGGAAGTGAGGGCTCCGATTTTCATGTTAAATCCCCATTTGGCCTCGGAAATGTTAAAAATAAACTTTCACCTGCATCTGATTTTCCTCTTTGTTGTTGCAACCATTGTCTGTTTGAACAAAGAGGTAGCAAGAGCCTCTTTGAGCAGTTCACAGAGTTCAAGCCAGAGCCCAGATTGGAGGGACACAGATGTTAATGAACAAGGGGGCCAAGCAAGAGTGCCACCGGGAATTGCAAAGCTTCCCCAGGATTGTCAGGCCCCACTCTGCTCTGCCAGCAGCCCCACCTGGCTCACAGGAGAAAGACCCGGGAGCAGCCTGTGTGTTTCTCCCTCTGCAGCTTGATATTAGAGTGAGGTCTTGGTGTTTAGTCCCTCACCCCCATTACTCTCTCTCTCTTTCCACTTGCTTGCATTTCGGAAACACCTATCAAATCTGAGGGTGGGTAGAGTTGGTAACAATAGAATAAAAAATCACAAATTAGGCACCACAGAATTTGTTGGTTACCCTGGAAAGAGTATGCTGTTACCAAAAAAGCCTAGGCTTGGGGGCTGGATAAACCTGGGTTCAAATTCATTCATTTTCAGTTGTGTGACCTTGGGCAAATTATTTGACCTCTCTGAGCCTCAATTTGCTTCTCTCTAAAATGGGCATAAAACTCCATATCGGTTAAAGCAATGCCAGCTGCTGTAATAAACACCCCAAAAAGTTCATTGGCCCTAGCATTATGGAAGTTTATTTCTGATTTGCATGAAGTCTAGAACACATGTTCCTAATCTGCGAGCTGCTCTCCTCCAAGAGGGAAGCTAAATACCTGGCTTCTTTCTTTGTCTGGCTTCACTTTTCTCTAAACATGGCTTTCAAGGTCATCGGGCCTGTAGACATCACATCAATCCAAAGGTAGAGGGAAGCTGATGGAGGAGTGTGGTGAGAAGAAAAGTTTATGCTAGGCCTAGAAATGGCACACAACGCTTCCGCTCATGTACTAGAGTGTCTATATCACAGTTCCATGGCTGCAATAATTGCAAAAAACACATAGAAATGAGGTCCAGCTGTGTGCCCAGGAAGGCGAGGAAACAGGTTTGGTAAACATCTAGCCAGTCTGCCATATACACCAGCTTTTCAGGGAGATAATAAGACTTAAATGAAATGATGACTATGAAAAAGTGCAGCTTTTAGCAAATGTTGGTTCCTTTCTTCTTTCTCTTCCTCATGGCCCAACGTCTGCTAGAAGCAATGAGAGAATGTTTCATGTTTAATGACATACAAGTCAGAGCAGCTGCTGCCAACCAGCTTCTCCTCCCCACAGCCCTCACCCAACATTCTCCCATTGTCAAAGCAGGGGACCCTGAATCTCGTTCTTGCTTTCTCCTCACGAGCAATCCCATCACCCCCAGTCCCTACAGCCTCACCAGGTCCCCACCCTTCCACAGAATTGGACGGTTCAGCTATTAAACATTAGGATCAGAAAACCATCCTTTTAGGAACAACTAAGCAATTTACATTTGGTGTCACTGTGTTTCTGTTAAATTTTAACTCAGTTCCTGTGGGTGAGTCATGCCGTCTCTCATTGCCATAATCCCCACCATCCCTGTTGTATTATGTGTGGCCTGCTTCACTCAGGTACCTGCCTGGCTCTTGAAAACATTTAGAGTTGATACTCCAATGATCTCCTAGGGGCTCCCAGGTTTCCATGCACGGTTTCTACACTCAACCCACCCCTCCATCCTGGGTGCATTCCCAGCCAGCCATTCAGACCCCTCGAGGCTCTCGCCTGTACCCTGAGGCACACCTCGGCTCTGCATTCTTTTCCTCCTAGTGACTTGCCCAAGCACTGCCTTGTCCTCACCCCAACATCAGTTTCCTTATTCTCTGTGTGTGCATCTTGGAGAAAGGGTTCGCAGGAAACATGTCATCAGAAGTTGTGATTTCACAGCATATGAGTAGATGCGGTTTCACCAGTTTTTGAAGGGTTGATCTTTATGCAGGTTGGCATCTCATCTCTACAGTGTTTCTAAGAGAAAATATGTCCCAAATTCCAAACAACTGAATTCTGAATGAATGTGACAACCCAATCCTTTCATAACTTGAGAACTGCACTGATCAAAGTTCAGGTACTATGGAAAGCTCACAAACTTCAGAGACATTCAGATGTGAATTTCTATTCTGGCTTTGCCACCTACAAATTAGGTGACTTTGGGAAAATTATGAAACTCTCTGAAGTATGTTATATCTGTAAAATTAGGAGAAAATCTTGCTTAGTGTTGGTACAAAGATTTAGTGAAAGTCAGTACAGACAGCTCCGAGCATGGTGGCTGGTGCACAGGAAACACTCATAAGTAACAATTATTATAGTTGCCATAATAAAAGGAAGAAGGATAATCTACGATATTTGTTAAATTATAAAAGTAACTTTTTTACATAAAATTCAACATCTAATTAACATATTTTTATTTTGGAAAGTTGCAGAAAAGGGGAAACTTAAAAGGAGAAAATAGAAATCAACCAGAATTTCATTATTCAATGAAAACCACTGTTAAAATCTTGGTGCTTTTCCCCTCAGTATTTTACCATGCACATGTATGCTTTACACAGCTGGAATTAAGCCAGATATAATGTTATTTGACATCCAACATTTTTCACTTAAAACACAATAAGCTTTTTTTCAGTAAAAATTCTATACAAATGATAGTTTCAAAAAAAATTAAAATTTTAGGGAGTTTTTAAACTACTCAATAATTTAATTATCCATTCCTTTAATGCTGAGCAGTTAGCTTATTTCCCTTTTTTTACTCTCATAAACAACACTTCCATATAAAATTCTGGAATTTTTATTTTTATCTATATTTGTGTTTATTTACTTAAATAGCTCCCTAGAGGTAGTATTGTCAGGTCAAAGGGTGCTCACACTTCTAATCCTCTTGCAACTGACAGCTGAGTAGCCCTTCAGAAATGCTATAAAAACATATCCTCTGGGATGTTTTAAAATTCATGCTATTGCCTTCCTGTTCGCTTCTGCGAGGAGTCCAGAAGTTGACTCCATTGCCAAAGAACAGCTACTTTGGAGAGTGGATATTGGGACCTGTCCAGCATACACTTCCTTTTCCTTCCATGGCCCCAAATTCCTTTTGGGGAATTTGTCTCTGCCCCTTGTGCAGTCTTAATGGCACTCCAGCATTGGAAGGGTCCCCTGGGCAGAGGAGAGGATGACAATGGAGAAGCCAGCTGCAGGAGTGACCACATCTGATCTCTGCTACCAGGCTGGAAAGCTGTTGTCTGAGCTCCTAGGGCAGGGGCTCACCTTTGGCCTGAGGGCCTCTCTCTGCAGTGGGTCAGGCCAGTGCTGGAGTTTTTAAATAATACCTCGGCTCTTCTTTTCCTTTCCTTAGTCCCAAATCAGGCAATTAATCCCTCAATGCCAGGCACAGGGATGGGGCCCAGCACGTGTTCACTGAAATGACCATGGAGGGTGACAGAGAGGCTGAGAGGAGTGAATGGCCACAATATGCACCACATAACTGTCTCCTCAAGCCTTGTTCCCAAAGAAAGCCCCTAGAGAAATCCAAGATGTTAGTGACCCTTTCTCACACTAGGTTTGTCCTGCCATCTAGTGGTGGGCAAAGGAAGATGGGCAGGGACCAGACCCCCCGCAGAGGGCAGTCAGGGCTCCAGGAAACTGCAGTCAGGAGGCCACCAGTGGGTAAGCAGTCGGGGTGGGGGAAGACCTAGAGCAGCCCGTGGGCACCTCAAAACTCAGGTGCTGTGTGAAGGCAGCAAGGGCAGGGATTATTCTTGATAATAATTACAGCTACTGTTATTGAGCACTTACTATCTACCAAAGACTCTCCAAAGTGCTTTTCATGCTTTCAATCTTTTAATCCTTCCAGCAGCCCCTTGTGAGGATGGGGAAACTGAAGCCCAAAGAAGTCAAGTGACTGGCCCAAGTTCACACAATTCGTCAGTGGCAGGGTGGAAATCACATAGAGCATGATCTTGGGTAGCTTGGGTTTCTAGAAATATTTCTAGAATGAGAGAGAGAGATGTTCTCCTGCATCCCTTTTGTTCCATTACCCCCACCCCGACCCAACCCATCTCTAGACAACAGAGGGTAGTTTTGTTCACTGTGGTTCACTGCCCCATTTCTACCTCTGTGCCTCTTGAGTCCCCAGGTCTCTACTCTGAGCAACTCCAAACGGAAGCTTTTCTCTCCCTAGGCCTGCAGATTGTCAGCAGGGGAGAGAAGAAGGTGGTGGTGAAGTCCCTTGTCCACAGGCAACAAACATAAAATGTTTTAGACTAACATTCCCTGTTCTTTTCCCTTATTGGTCAAGTGAGATGGAGACGCAAACCAGGCCCCTAAAAGACACAGTCTCATCTCAGGTGGGCCACTGTAAGATTCACTTCCAAATTCAGAAAGAGCTTCTTGTACAGGCCCAGGCCTACCCCAGCCTTGTTCCATAGGCTGAGAGGCAGCCAGCCATCCAGGCAACACGCAAGGAGGCCAGGTGACCTGTGGGCCTGCAGACACCACCGGTTAGGGGGCGCTGAGGTTTATTTAGGAAACAGCAGCCATTCCTCCTGCTGGGCCCACCCAGATCAGTAATAAACCACCTATTTTTAGTTTAGGGTTTTGTTTTGCTTTTCCCTTTTTAGAAATGTATCCAGACCCTTTTCCCAGGGTTGGGAGCTTGAGCTGCAATGAATTTACTGCTCAGGGGATAGAGAGAGAGCAGTTTGGAAAGGAGAGCGATCTTCAAATGCACTTGGACTGCGATTTCCCTACTAGAATAAAAATTTGTCCGCAATAACTTCAACCTATTTCACTCAATACAAATGTACCACTTATGCCTTAAAAGACCCAAAAGACTGATGTTTGGCACCTGCAAGGCTCCTTCTCCTCAGAGTCAGATCCTCAGCCGCTGTGTCCTCACAGGCAGCCCCATCCTTGCTCAGCTGCTCCTAGCACCGCTCACTGCCTGCCTGCCTCTCCCAGAAGTGGACAACCTCTTGCCCTTTAAAGTACCAGTTGCTGCCCTGCCGGCCATGGCTCAGCAGTTGAGCATCCATGTAGGATCCAGGAGATTGAGGTTTGATTCCCAGTCAGGGCCCATGCCCATGTTGTGGGCTCAATCCCCAATCCGGGGCCTGCAGGAGGCAGCTGATCAATGACGACTCTCTCATCATTGATGTTTCTATCTCTCTCTCCCCTCTCCCTTCCTCTCTCTGAAATCAATAAAGATATATATATATCAGTACCAATTGCTGGTTTTTACCACTCTCCAACCTAGACACCTGTTTATTTCCCTTTCTTGCAATGATATGATCAATAAACTTTATTCACTCATTTAGACAACCATCATTTATTGATCACCCATCATGTGCCAAGCAAGCACCAGGATAAAGAGTCACCCACAGCCAAGAGGAAGGCTAGTAAATGAAGCAATTACAATATGGTGTAGAAAATGGTAAGCCAGAGATATACAAAGATATTATAGAGGCCCTTCCATCACCTCCTCTTCCCACTTTCCTACCTTTCTCCAGCTCTGGCCTCAAGCTCCTGCCTTCACCCACTGCAGAACCTCTAGGTTTCACTGTAGCTAAATAGTTAGATGTCGCCCTTGTCCTAGCATGACACAAAACCAACCACAAACTGAAAAGGAGCCATGGCAGCCTCTGGAGCATGGACCACTCCAATAAGAAAGCACATAGGAGGGGAGAGAAGTTCACAAATGCACCATCAGTACTGGTGCTAAAAATAAGGTTTGTGGAATGCCTAAATGAAGGATAGAATGAATAGATAAGTAATTGAATGTCAACTTTCAACCTTGAAGCAAAACTGAATTTTAGAGTTTCTAATACTTGTGCTTGTTCCCCAGAAAGTCCTCTACAAAGATTTTTATTTTAAGAAATTAAAATTACTTAAAAGTTCACTGAGAATGTAACAATGCACTTGAATAAAAAACTAGAGCTGCCGAGGGGAGTTTTAGAACCAGGTCTCTAGGTCATTTAGGCAGGAGAAAGTCAGTGGCCACCCCCACTGGTGTTAGGGAGGAAGCTCCAAGTTCCCCAGGCCAGAGCCTTGTGAGGCGACTTGACTGTTGGGGAGACAGAGCTACAGAAGGTGACAGGTTTGGGGCTTCTTACTTAACCAAACAGATGTACAATCCTTATCACTAGCTGGAAAGTTATATGTGAATCGACATTTCCATGTTTCCTACTTAAAAGAGAACTTCAGGGAAGACTTTGGTGTCGCAAACAATTGCATTCTAATATGTCTGTTCTGTAAATGGAGATGCGCTGTAAACAGGACCAGAATCAGGAGGAAGAAAGTTGTCGGGGGCCTATTTTGAACAGCTTAAATGTCCTTCAGTGCTCCCTGATTCTCTGAGATAAACTGGCTGAAGCTTCTGACTTTGGGGTTTAGTCGGTGGGTGAGCTTGACATCACGGTCTGGCTTCATGCGATAGAAACGAAACATGTTGGCCATTTCCGCCGCTCCAGGAAATCCCAGCTTCTCGTAAGCTTCCACGGTGATCTTTTAAGAACAAGTTAAAAAATAATAATAATACATTTTTAAAATGGAAGTGTTTCAGCTCTCATTGAAAATAGTCTGAGAATAAATTATTCACCTTAACGATGATATAGGTCCACAGTTCTTTAGCCTAACTCCAAAACCCAAAAAACTCTCATTTTTTCATAAGCAATTGAGAGCAAACTGACTTTTCTGAACTACTTCTGATCTGAACTTACATGAAGCTATTTATGCTCTTTAATAATCCCATTTAGTGGAAATAGTCATATATTTTTCTGCAGAGATGTTCATGTGTTTGATTACAGGTTCCTGCCCCGCCTCTGATGATGTTACATAACACATCTAGAACAGCCTATCTAAAGCTGAAAGCGTCTGAAAGCTGAATTGTTTCTGGCCCCAAGCATTTTGGATAAGGTACTATAGATCTGTCCCCCCTTCATCTGACCAGCTTTCATATACATTTCCTCATGGGATTCTCTGAGCAGCCCTCTCAGAGATAGTCCACCCATCTGGCCTTCACGCAGCGCCAGGCTCCCACACACTCTGGCACCAGGCTCCCTGTCCTCTCCTCCTGGCTGATGTCCCTTCACCATCATTCCCCTCCTTAATTAGAAATGAGCATCTTGACATCAACCATCCCATCCCAGACTCTTCCAGGTCTAGGTTCAAACAAGTGCTGCCCGTCACACACTGACAGAGCTGCCTCTGCCACCTTCTACAAAACCTACCTCTTGAGTCCCTCTGGCACTAACTAGATCAATAATCCCACCTGAATTAGTAAAAACTGTTTCTAACTATTGAATCCAGTGTAATCTGTCTTAAGCCCCCAGAGTAAACTCTAACCTTGCTATTCTACTTGGCCTTAGAAAACTGTGACATATGAACAACTCATATAAAACAATGATTGTCATATGTCATTTATAATATGAAAAATCAATAACATGTGTAAAAACAAAGGAATGGCAGAATAAATTATAGTATGTCTACTTTAAGATTATGTAGTTATTAAAATTAATGTTTTTAAAGAATTTTAACAAAATTTAAAAATGCTCATAATATAATGTTTAATGAAAAAGCTAGGTACAAACATGTATATAGATAGATGATAGATGATTGATAGATAGATAGATAGATAGATAGATAGATGATAGAAAGAAATATGTTTGTATCTGTATATACTAGAAAAAGGCTAGAATAAAATGTGCCAGATCTTAACAGTTGCTATCTCTGAGTATGTGATTTTTAAAAAATAATTTTCTGTATTTTCTGAAATAAGCATTTATTTTTGAAATAAGAAAAAAATTTAAAACTTTAGTAAGAAGACTACACAAGAAGCGTGGAAGATGACTTGGAAAACGTCTGTTTCCTTGGGTGGTCTCTCACCCTTTAACTCTGACAACTAATATTCTTTAGTGAAATAAGGTATTCTTTCTGCAGATTTTTGAAGGAAAGAGATTTGTTTTGTTGTGTCTCACTTTCTGAGAGGGCCATGTTCGTTTTTGGGTCGGACACACAGCTTCAGCCAGACCAGAGTTCCCGATGGATGTTTGTCCCAGGGATGCCCTCACTGAAGCACTTGTGCAGCTTCCTTCTAACCAGACTGTGGGGAAAAGTCCGACTGCCGAGGCCGGAGCGCCACCTTGTGGCCAGAGTCGCATGATGCCTGAGCATTTCCCCACTCTAGAACCCTGGGCAGCATCTTCAAGTCAGACTAGTTCCTAAGAACAGCATTCCCCCTCCTGTAAAAGTTCCAGCTCCTAATGCCCTAGAACTTTAGGTGCCAAGAAGTTTCTGCTGAATTGTGAAACAACTTGATGTACCAAGAAGAATCAGGGACCAGGTATGTGACTGAGAGATGCTTAGAAGGTCCTGAGCCATCCAAAACAATGTCTACCTGGTCCTCTGAGAATAAACACACACACCATATGCCCACACTCCTTCGCCTTTCTCCCCTTCTTCCTTACAGACTTCAAACCTCATGAAATAAAAGTGCAAATGCCTTGGGGAGGGGTCTGCCCCTGGGAAGTTTATTTGCACTCAGGTACAAGTGGCTTTGCAGATCCTCTTATGAGTCCATCTTTTAGTGATTGGCTGTCTTCTTGGGTTTGGGGGTAACTTATTATCTCTATTAAAGACACCTACAATAGTTTTTTTTAAAAAAAAAGATTTCTTAGCTTCCTCACAGCTCCTGTTCCTGACACTGAATTGGGAATCTAGATGCACCCTCATGACTCAAGACTCACTAGACCAAGAGTTGCAGATGAAAACATAAACCAACTTTCTATCCCTAATTCTAGGAAACATTCTAGAGTGGGGGTCAACAAAGTTTTCCTTAAAGGGCTAGATATAAATATTTAAGGCTTTGCGGGTCACATGGGCTCTGTCACAACTACTTAATTCTATCATTGTATCATAAAAACAGCCATAGACGATACGTAAACTATGGTGTGGCTGTGTTCCAATAAATCCGTTTTTAAAAGCAGGTGGTGGGTCCTAGTTGTGGACACCTACTGTAGGGAGATGGTGCTGGGTAGGACCTTAGAAATCATCCAAACAACACTCTCATTTTACAGATGGGGGAATGCAGCCAAGAGAGGCAAAGAGCCAGACTAGTTCATGCCTGCCAGCTCAAAGAAGGTATGGGTCCTCCTTTCCGTTCTGAGGATGTCTCTCTGAAGCACACACAAGCACACACTTCCTTCTCAGAAGCCCTGCTCTCCTTCTTCTCATCAACATCTGCTTTGGAGAAATGGCTGGTAATGTGCGATACCATCATTTCCTCTCACTTTTCTGTAAAGGGTCTGTCCTATCCGCTCTAGTCTAGGCCATTACCACCTGATTTATAGCACGATCAGCTATCAGGGGCTTACTAATTGCTGAGCCAGTGCCAGGTGCCTGCTGTTTACATCTCATTTCATCTTCTAAACAGTCCTATTAGGTATAACTTCTTTTAGCAAATGAAGAAACTGAGGCTAGAAAAGTTAAGTAGCTTGCCAAGATCCCACAGATAGGTAAGGGCAGTGCCAGGATTTGCTTACTTCCACGTACAGCCTCTGGTTCATGCGTGTGGATTTAACCAGGCTAGAATTTAGAATTCTAGAATTTAGCCAGGCCAGCCCCATTGTTTCCTCCACCCAGACACCATCTTGCCCACCCTCAAGGACCAACTCAAAGCCACTTTTTCCACGAAGCCTTCTCCTGCCCTTCTCTGGTCACATATAGTGCAGACAACACAATTAAACCCGACAGTGCTCCGTCTTGTCCTGATCCCTGCGACTTCATGTGCACTAACATTTTCACCCGGACTCTGCTGTAAGTCCTCAAAGATAGCACCAGATACATGATAGGTACTTGATATATACCAATAGGGACTTGATTGATATGTGTGCCAAACACTATACTAAGCCCCTTAAACATATTCTCTCTAATACTCACAAGAACACCCCAAAGTAGGTACTATCATCTCGCTTCACAGACGAGGAAGCTGAGGCTCAGAGAGGTAAGTACCTTGCCCCACACCAGCGAGTTCTGGCAGATGGGAATGATCAGCAGTGAGTGCTTATGAGAGGAGAGTTGGGTATTATATATGAAAGAGCGATGTCCTGGCCGGGTTGGCTCAGTGGTTAGAGCATCAGCCCATGGACCAAAGGGTCCCGGGTTCGATTCCCAGTCAAGGGCATATACCTCGGTTGCAGATTCAATCCCTGGACCTTGTCAGGCTTTGTGCAGGAGGCAGCCAATCTATGTGTCTCTCTCACATTGATGTTTCTCTCTCTCTCTCTCCCCTTCTTCCCTCCCTTCCAGTCTCTCTCTAAAAATCAGTGGAAAAAATATCCTCGAGTGAGAATTTAAAAAAAAAGAAAGAAAGTTTCTTCTAGGTCTTCAGATTCTAAGTTCTGGCCACCTAAAAGTAATTTTACTCTAACAAGCTGATTAACCTTAAGCCAAAGAAATAAAGATGCACCAACACAAGATAGATTTGTGGAACTGAAATCCTCTTCAATTTCTTCTGACAGCCTCAGCTGAACCCTTGCCTAAGCTCATCGAAAGTCTACCAGAATTTGTAAGTCAGTGGGGTGTGACCCAAGGTGGACTCTCGTGATCACATTTATGTCTCTGAAGAACTCACCTTTGCATCTCGGACATCTTTCCCCAAACTCTTGGACAAAACATCAGCATATTGCTGTATTGTCAGCGCTTCTGCACTGATGCCCACAGCCTTGCCTATAAACTCTGCTGGAGAATTAAAAATGCTACAGACAACTGCTCCAACATCAGCAACAGAGATGCCATCCATTGGTATGTCACCCATAGGCAGTGCTAGTAAAAAAAAAAAAAGATAAAAATAGGTAATTATATCACATCCTTGGTAGGTTCCACAAACTTTAATTAACTACTAAACAAAAGGTACAGGAAAGCAATGTAACACCGAGTGGCCACAACCTATTCACAATTAGTTACAAGGTTTTACTTAAGAAAATACCATAATGCCTGGGTATCGATTTTTTAAAAGCCACCATTTACTAAATATCTACTATGTACAAAGTATGATTAGTTATATCTCCAACCTCGACATCTCTGCTGAATTCCAGACTCAATTTGTCCAGCTTCCTACTCAACATCCTTACTTGATTGTTTAATAGACATGTTAAACTCAATGAGTTCCCAAATTAATTCCTACATCCCCAACAACTTGCTCCCCCTACAGACTTCCCCATCTCAACTCTATCATTCCAGTTTCTCAAGTCAAAAATCTTGGAGCCCAGCTGGGCGTGGCTCAGCAGTTGAGCATCGACCTAAGATCCAGGAGATTGCAGTTCGATTCCTAGTCGGGGTACATGCCCGGGTTGTGGGTTTGATCCCCAGTCGGGGGCATGCAAGAGGCAGCTGATCAATGACGACTCTCTCATCATTGATGTTTCTCTCTCTCTCCCTCTGCCTTCCTCTCTCTGAAGTCAATAAAGATATATATTTTTAAAAAATCTTGGAGTCAGCTTGACACTTCTCTCACACCCCATATCTTATTTTTTTTTGGAAGTCCTATGCATAGTGTGTTCAGAATCTGACCACTTCTCACCATCTTCACTGCTACCACCCGGGTCCAAGCCACCTTGGACCATCATCTTTGACTTGGATTATTGCAAAGTTGGTCTTGTTTCCACTTTTGCCTTTCCATGGTCTCTTTGAGAACCTGTAAAACTAAAGTCAGCTCATATCATGTCTGGCCATACCCTCCAATGGCTCTCTGTCCCTCAAAAGACAAGCCAATGGCTTGCAGGATCAGACCTCTGTTAACTCTGGCCTCACCTCCTGCTACTCTCCCTTACTTGCTTTGTTCCAGCCACACTAGCTGTTCCCTCTTCCCAAAATGTTCTTCCCCTGAATACCCACAAAGACCACCACCCAGCTCCATCAGAAGGTGCTCAGATGTCACCTTCTCAAAGAGGCCCACTGATCATCTTGTTCAAATTTCACATGCCACCTCCTTACTGCTAGCACTCTACATATACCTTACCCTGCCCTATTTTTTATATAGTACTTACCTCATAAGTACTGTATGGTAGGTGCTCCAGGTTGACTTTGACTGTCACTAGTTATGTCTCTGATAAGTCTTATGTGCCAACAGAAAGAGACTGAACTGCTGCCATTGATACTCTCGTAGTCCCTCCACTCCAAAGAGCCACTCTGGACTATGGACAAAGAAAATGTCTCCAAAGGGTAGGGGATTCCAGCCAGTGGACTGGAAACACTGGAATTACTAGGAATCCTTGTTAAAACTATAGTCTCTCCAGCCCCAGCCCAGACCTTAAGAATTAGACTCTTTCTCTGGGGAGTCAGGGCACCTCTAGGGATTCTGACCATGGGATCCAGGTCAAGAGAAGAATGTCTTCCCTGCTGCCACAGGTCAGATGGATGAGCTAAAAGGAAACTTAGAAGTCACCCAGCCAGTGTGGCTCAGTGGTTGAGCATCGACCTAGGATCCAGGAGATCGAGGTTAGATTCCCTGTCAGGGCACATGCCCAGGTTGCAGGTTCCATCCCCAGTAGGGGGCGTGCAGGAGGCAGCCAATCAGTGACTCATCGTTGATGTTTCTCCCTCTCCCTCTCCCTCTCCCTCTCCCTCTCCCTCTCCCTCTCCCTCTCCCTCTCCCTCTCCCTCTCCCTCTCCCTCTCCCTCTCCCTCTCCCTCTCCCTCTCCCTCTCCCCCTCCCCCTCCCTCTCCCTCTCCCTCTCCCTTCCTCTCTCTGAAATCAATAAAGATATATTTAAAAAAAAAAAAAGTCATCTTGTCAACTTTTCCATTAGACATGAGGAAGCTAAGACTTGAGGTCACATAGCTAATCACGTGTATAAAGAACATCAGATTGTTAAGACTGGAAGTGAAATCCTTTATGTTTTCAGTCCAGGAACCAGTTCTCTGGGAAGTCTAAAACAATCTGGTATCCCTCTCAGCACTTCACACAGAGGTAAGCACATAGTAGGCACTCAAATTACACATGTTGTCTGAAATGAGAGAGGAGGGAAAATGGGAGGAGGAGGGGGGACAGCAGGTGTCTGGTTAACTTCCACTGCAAACTTCCACCTACCCAAGGTGTAGTAATCTCCATCAGAGGCTTTCACCACCTTCCATATGGTGAGAAAGTTTTCAAAGTAAGCTGCCAAGCGGACGCTAGTCATGGGAACACCAATGGACCAGAAATACTCCTCCACCTCTCCCTTCCCATCAAAGTGCTCAACTTCCAGCTTCCCGCCAGTCAGGCGCTTGACGTCCTCCAGGCCGCTGTACACCACATGCTTCAGACCCAGGCGCTTGGCAGTATCGGCCACCAGCTTTCCCTAAGGGACAAATGATGAATTCTTTATATAGAAAAATGTATTTGCATATGGACGAGAGGGCAGGTGCTGCTTTGCCTTCCCCGCTCCTTTTCTTATTGTTCTCCTTAGAGACGAAGCTCTTCCAGCATCAAAATATATTCAAGTTACCATCTGAGAGGCCACCAGTATTGGAGGGCAGAGGCTCCACATGTCAAAATGCTGAACCTCATCAGAAGCTAAGAGGCAGCCTGGTGAGAACAGTCAGGAACGTTTGGTCCCTTCCTCTAGGCTATCAGTACCTTTGTGATCAACTCCCACATTTATTTACATATAAGGCTCAGGGATACCTGAGGTAACAATATGCAGTGTAATAATGTTTTCTGGCAATGAATTCTATCTGCACACCATTTAGATATTGAGAGCATAATAAAGACATACGCACACACACAGATATTCTCTTTTTGTGTTTTAGTTCTAAATTTTCCAAAGTACCTTCATCTCTCTCTCTCTCTTTTTTCTTCTTCTTTCTTTCCACTGTTTCCTTCTCTTTTTTTCCTTACAAAACCCCATGTGGTAATCAGAGATGACATAATTAATCTGGCTTAGTAGGTGCAGAAAGGGAAGCAGAGAAGTGACTTTGTACCCCTGGGTGTCATAGTAAGCGAATATCAGAATTAGAACCCAGAGCTCCTAATGTAAGCCCTGCCAAAGTTTATCACTAAAAGAGAAGCTGTAAATGGTAATAATTTAACAGATATTCCTGAAATGGCTCAATCCTGCTCTTAATTTTTTGAATTGCGCAATTTTTGCAAAAGGCTGATCCCATCCATTACATTTTTATAGTCTAATCTTCATATTTTTCCAATTTATACATATATATCATTTCAAATAGTACTGTCATGGGAGGGGAGGGAATTGAACTTATAATGACAAAGACATTTCCCTAAGCCCCCATGCTGATAACCACTCTCCAGAGGTAACCACGTCATCTCTTTTAGCTATTTCTTTCTTTCTAAATAACAGGTTTGCACTACTAATTCTTGGTATTTTTCTCAGTTTAAGATATCATCTACTAAATTCCTACTAAGAAAGATGAGCCCTCATCTTTAGTGTTCTCTCTCTCTCTCTCTCACACACACACACACACACACACGGTCCACCACCACCGTCACACATATATGCAATTCCCTTTTTTTCATATCCCCAATATCATAATTTTGGGCTAGATCAATAATCAGTGCTTACACACAGCTGAAGTTGAACAATGTAATATTCTATGGTTACATTTCTTTTTTTCTACAAATTTTTATTTTCCCTGATGTTAATCACCATGGGTTTATTTGCTTGCTCGGCTGGCTCTTTTTCTATGTACCCATTACTGATTTCTCCCTAAATTCTCTGCCTGAAGAATAAATATAGTCATTACATTTTGTGCTTCCCTTTTCACTTCAGAGTTACCTTAATTTGTGGGGTACCCTTCATATGCCATCTACAGACCAGTGGTGGGCATCTAATGACTGGCTCCACTGCATGGTCCCTCTCAGATCTCCAGGGTCTTGAGATATGGGCATGTGCCACACAGAACACTGACTTCACAATCAAAGACCCCTCTAACAAGCACTTGAAGTGCATATTTTTCATAAATCCAGGGAGACGTGGAGTGAGGCTTATATTTTTGCCCAGACTGAAGGCCCACCCCCTTCAAGGGAGGGCAGAGCACCCAGGGAGGGTGAAAGGAAGGGACTTGAAGATCTTCCCACCTGACACACTTCTTTCTCTTTGCTGAGATGGTCCCAGAAGTTGGTCACCACAAAGGCCCCATAGGCATCTTTTAAGGCAGCCTCCACTGATGCTGCATCATTCAGGTCCCCTTTTACCACCTCAGCGCCAAGGTCCCGGAGCACCAGTGCGTTTGGTCGAGTCACATCCCTGGTCATTGCTCTCACAGCAAACTTTTTGCTCTCCAAAATGGCCCTGGCCACAGAGCCACCCTGGGCTCCTGCAGGATTGGGGAAGAAGTAGAGGAAGGATCAGGAGGAATGTTCACTAAAAAACAGTTGGTCAGGAAGTGCCATTATTCGGAGTATAGCTGTTGTAATAACTACTTCAGGAGGCATGCCCACGGCTTGCAACAGAGGTTTTCAAACTAGGTTTCTCCCAGCCTCATCAGAAGCACCTTTGCAAAATCCATGCGGGAGAAAAAGAATGGGAGAGGCCTGATGCAATAAGGAGGCCAAATGAGCAGGGTACCAGACCCTCCACCCCAGATGCAACTGGGAAAATCTATTTTTTTCTGGTTATAAATTTTATTTTCAGGTTCTTCACACAATTATATTTTCAAAAGAACTTCCTATTTTATATATTTTTAAAAGTTGAAAACTTGCGTAAGTTTCTTTTTATGGCATTCAAAGCCATTAATGATATATGATCATTACTTTCATTACTTGCCTAATTTATCTACTCTACAAATATTTACTGAATGCCCTGTGATATATGCCAGGTACTGTGCTGGGTTACTGACATTTTGGATCCTCTATCAAATAGGTTGTATACCTGTCCTGAATATGTTTTTTGCACCTTCAGATCTACCTTCAGCTTCAGCACCCTGCTTCGTGCCTGGGAGGCTGGCCTGTATGGACTCCATCAATGGGTTCTCTTCGTGCTCTCGGGTTGGATCTGGCCAATAAGAGGCATCAGCCCGAGACACATGAGCAGGAGAAGAGGTGACCATCTCCATGCTGCTACTCTCCCCAGGTTTTGGTCATCTCTCTTGCCCTCTGCTCCTTCCTCCTGTTGCTCACTTATTCATTATTGTTCTCTTCCCTTTCAGCCTTTATTTTTTTCCTCTGGCTTCTCTGAAAAGAGTGTGGCACTTGTTTCTTGTGGAAGCCCAACTGATACACCACTGATAACCTTATAGGGTCTGCAGTTCCACGAGCTCTGCTTTTCACAAGGAGCTTCAGCCAAAGTTTAGTGCTATAGTGGTAAATATGAAGAGACATCCAAAGGTCACTAGATGTTTGAAGAAAGCTTCCAACAAAACTGAAATAAACAAACTGATAAAAGGAAACAGAAGCAATGCAGGGAAAGGACGAAAAAACTTAAAGCATTAATATCTTCAGAGACTGGAGAAGATTTTGTAGTCAGAGCATTATATCTGCATCCTGAACCAATAAAAAGGGAGGGGGAGGCAGAGGAGGAGAGAGTGCATTTAGAAGAGAAGATGAAGCTCTCAGAAATTTAAAATATAGTAGAAATAAGTTTTCAATAGAAAAAGTTGGAGAAAGATCTCAAAATTGAAAGGAAAAAAAAAAAAGAAATGGAAAACAGGAAAGAGAAAATAGAGGATCAAGCCAGGGGAATTCCAGAACAAGAGAATAGAGAAAATGGACATATGGAATTATCAAAGAATATAATTTCCCAGAGTTCAAGGATACTGAATGAGCTTCCGGATCAAGGGGCCACTGAGTGCCAAGGACAATGAATAAATAAGGTCTCATGTTATTTACATAACTGTGAAATTTCAGAACACTGGGGATAGAAAAAATCTTACAGCCTGGCTGAGTGTGGCTCAGAGGTTGAGCGTCAACCTAGGATCCAGGAGATCGTGGTTCAATTCCTGATCAGGGCACATGCCTGGGTTGCTGGCTCGATCCCTGGTCAGGGGCATGTAGGAGGCAGCCGACCAATGACTCTCTCATCATTGATGTTTCTGTCTCTCTCTTTCCCTCTCCTTTCCTCTCTCTGAAATCAATAAAGATATATTTAAAAAAGAAAAAAAAGAAAAAAATCTTACAAACTTTGGTGGAAGGGTAGTCAATTCAAAGGTGAGGGATAAAAATAGCAGCAGATTTCTTTATAACATTGGAAGCAATGGAGTAATGTCATTTAGGGGGAAATGAATTTCTATCTAGAAGTTTAAACCTAGCCAAATGATCAGTTGATTCTAAACATTCTACATAAAGACATTTTCAGACACTCAAGGTTTCAAAAATTTAAGTCCCATGTACACTTTCTCTGTAAGCTCCTGGGGGATGTGCTCCAGCAAAATGACAAAGTAAAGCAAGCAAGAGAAACTGCAGGAAACAAAAACCAAACCCAGGAGTAAGGCAAAGAAAATTATTAGAATAATGAAGAAGGAAATCTTGGAAGATTGAAATAGAAAAAGGTAGCATTCCAGGAGGGAGGTCTCCATGGAGAGAAGAAAAGAGAACCAAGAGATTAATTGATGTGTTTGCTCATTTTTAGAGAAGTCATCTAGCTTTACTGGAGAGATTGGAGGGGGAAAAATGAGTGCCAGGTACAAAGAAAACTAAACAAATAAAAAATAAAGGCAATTAGCCCTAGCCGGGTTTGCTCAGTGGTTAGAGCATCAGCCCGTGAACTGAGGGGTACCAGGTTCGATTACAGCAAAGGGCAGGTACTTTGGTTGCAGGCTTGATCTGGCTCCAGGTCGGGGCATGTGTGGGAGGCAACCAATTGATGTGTCTCTCTCACATCAATGTTTCTCTCTCTTTCTCCCTCTCACTCTCTCTGAAAAGCAATGGAAAAAATATCCTTGGGTGAGGATAATGAATAAAAATAAAGGCAATCATTAATTTTAGGGAAAACAAGAAATTATGTGAGAAAGTCACACTACATGGCTCAAGTATGAACAATAATTACATAGTCATAATAAGAGTCCATATTAGTTCATCATCCATATGAAAAATACAAATTGTTTAAAACTATATTAGAGAGGATGAGAAAAAGGAAATATGTGCTTGGGGATGGGGATATAGGAGAGCTAAGGACAATGAACAATATCTAAAATTGAAAAATCAAGAAATAGCATGTAATCACATTATTTAGAAATATGGAGACAAATGCCAGTAAAAAGAGGAGAGTTAAATGTGGAAAGGAGTAGGGCAGGGTCTGCTGGGTTCCTGTACAAGCCTTGTAGGACTCTTAGACTTTTAAAACTATTGTAGGCACAGCTATAAAAATAAAAATTCAATAAAAAATATTTGTAGGCTATGTTAGTTTGCTAAGCCTGTCATAAAAAACTTCCACAGATTGTGGCTTAAACAATTGAAATATATTTTCTCATAGTTCTGGAGGCTAGAAGCCCAAGATCAAGGTGTTGCTGTGTTTGGTTTCTCCTGAGATCTCTCCCCTTGGTTTGCAGATGGAGAGCCTTCTCACTGTGTCCCCATATGGTCTTTCCTTTGTGCACTCTAGCCCTTCTTGCTTTTCTGTGTGTCAAAATTTCCTATTCTTAAAAGGACATCAGTCCAGATAGGGTCCACTCTCATGGCCTCACTTTAATATAAATGCCTCAGCAAAAGTCCTATCTACAAATACATATTCAGAGGTACTAGAAATTAGGGCTTCACTATATGAATTATTTTGGGGGGTGAGACACAATTCAGCCCATATCAACTATTATAATTATTTCCTTTTAGCCCTCCTACTAAACTGGGTTCTCCTTGAGGACAGAAACTCTACTCTTCATCCCTGTTTCCCAATCATGTGCTGAGACTATTCTCTGGCAAACTGCAAGTTTTCAACATTTGCATGTTGAATGAATGAAGTGAAAAGACCGAAACCTCTGTGTTTTCAACTCTTAGCTTTAGAGGTGGACAGTCTTGCTGAAACCTGTATGAGTGAGTAAGAGGAGCTGGACCCGAACCAGAACTGGCTCTCCTAACCACTCCCACTTTTTATGTTTTACTAAGACCCAAACCAAGAGAAGAATTAATCCATCTTGGCCCTGTTCCTTTAAATTAGCAAGACATAACCATAAGCTTATCAGAGCAAAAAAGCAGCCCCCAGGGCATCCATTCTTGACATACTCAATTGTCCCAGACCCTCCTTGTTTATTCTGGATCATTCCCTCTTGGGCCCAGTTCTCTTCCAGGTAATTCCATGTTGAGGACAGTGTCAACCTCAGAAACGCCCAAATTTTTATAAGAGTTTGAGTGCTCACTTTGGCAGCACACATACTAAAATTATTTGAGCCAACTGACAACACATGCCAGGGAGCAAGATCTCAAATAACATTTCTGCGGTTTCTTGTATGCATTTGAAATTAAGGAGGGAAAGTAAGGAAGATTACGTGAAGGTGGTAGAAAGCAAGGCAGAGATTAGTTTACGGGATAGTTAACAAGATTATGTGCTCTTTTGAGGGTGGTTATTTCAAAGGTGTGTTAACCTAGATGCACAGAAGCAACGGACAGGACTAGCTTAAGGCAAAGATAAGGCTTTCTCTCAAGAAGTTACATGCCTGGGGATGATGGCCCACCATGACCTGCCCAGTTAGGAATTTATGATCAGATCTCCCTTCAAGGTTACTTTCCATAGGAATCCCTTTTTTCATCCACAGTAGCATTTGAATGGCAGGCACTGTTCAGAGTTTGACATGCAAACACACACACAGGTAAGGGTTAACACATGTCCCTGTCAAGTTTAACTAGGCATCTTACATGTTTTACCTGCTAAATCAGGCAACTATACTTCAAACACACAAACACACCCAGAACTCCACTGTAACTGACCAGGGACAAGCCTTGGGCAATAAGGTGATCAGCCCATCCCCTTAGCTAAGCAGGAAGCAACTTTCTTCAACTCTGACACATCTAATCTGATTCTCTTAAGAGCTACTCCCAAGGCTCTTATTCAATTGCCTACTCTGGATGCCTAGGCTGAAACTCAAGTTTGAGACTAAAATGGAGCTCCTGGCTTTTTTAGACCAGCGCCCATGCAGTCTTCCCCATTTCAGTGAATCACAACTTTATCTTCCAGCTGCGCAAGCCAGAACACTCTGAAGTCATTGTTTACTTCTCTCTTTTCACCTCTGATATCTGGTCCATCAGTGAACCCTGTCAACTCCTTTTTTCTTTATTTTTCCCCCCCATCACAGTTTATCTCCCCTATACCATCTTTCACCTCCACCACCACCCCACCCCCCACAATCACCGCATTGTCCCTGTCAACTGTCTTTGAAACATATCCGGAATCTGACCACTCCCCACCACCTCATTGCTACCATCCCAGTCTAAGCCATGGTCATCTTGGCAGGATTATGGCAGCAGCCTCCTAAAGGTCTTCCTGCTTCAGCCCTTGCCCCCTACACTATGTTCACAAAACAGAAGCTAAAATGATCCTTTTAACGTAGGAGTCATATTGAGTCACTCTGCTCAAAATCCTTTGATGGCTTATTTCTTTCAGGAAAAAACAATATTCTCACCTTCACCTTAATGACATACAATCATCTCCATGTCCCATTTACCTTTTTACCCCCTTTTATTTAATTGGATGTATTGGGGTAACATTGGTTAGCAAAACCATACAGGGTTTTTTACCAGTAAGATGAGACGACCTCGGTTCTTTTCTTCTTGGAGGAAAGATTTCAATCAAGAGACAAAGTGTAGAAAAGCAAGCAAGATTTTATTGACCACTGTAAAAATATAATTAGGACAGTGAAACAAGGAAGGTCAGAGAAGAAGCAACAGGAGAGCCTAGGCTGGGCTGCTTTGGCTCAAACTGCTGTTTAACTATCTGTCTTAGTTTCCCTATTCTGCTTGTCCTGGAATTTTCCTAGCTTCTTGCTATGCTATAACAGTTTCAAGTGTACAACTCAACAAAACGTCATCTATACACTGCATCATGCACCCATTGCCCAAAGCAAAGTCTATATCTGTCCCCATTCTCCCCCTTTGCCCACCTCCACCTACCCCACCCCCCTTTCCCTCTGACTATAACCACACTGTTGTCTGTGTCTATGAGTTACGTATGTGTTCTTGGCTAATCCCTTCACCTTCTTTCATCCAGTCCCCCCACCTCCCTCCCCTCTTACAGCTGTCAGTCTGTTCCATGTAACCAGGCTTCTCTTCTATTTTGTCTGTCAGTTTATTTTGTTCATTAGATTCCACGTATAAGTGAGATCATATGCTATTTGTCTTTCTCTGGCTGGCCTATTTCACTTAGCGTAATAATCTCCAGGTCCATCCATGCTGTCAAAAAAGGTAAGAATTCCTTCTAAAGTCAATGTCATAACTGGCTATTTGTTTTTGCAAATTTATTTCTCTCTTCTCCCTGCTTTAGTCCTTTCCTCTTTCAGACAAAATTCCTTTGCTCATAGCGCTTATCTTTTAGTGTAAAGAGACAGATAGTAAGGGAAGAAATCAAGCAGGAAGGGCAGCCAGACAGCGGCAGGGTGGAGAGGAGTTGCAATTTTAAATATGGAGGTCTGGAAAGTGCTCATGGAGAGGACAACTGAGCAGAGGCTTGGGTGACATGAGGAAGAAAGCAGTGTGGAAAACTGGAGGTTGAGGGGGTGGCCAATGCAAAGGACTTAAGGTGGGAGTGTGCTTGAGGAACACACAGCGTAAGTAAAGGAGAGGGTAAAAGATGGGGGTCCATTAGCTGGATTTTGCATTTTACTTGGAGACGGGGAGGGGAGCGTTGGAGGGTTTTGAGCAGAGGCGGCATGATCCCATAGTTTCAAATGGATCATAGGGGGATGAATGGGTGTGGCCTGATTTGATCAACATTTTGAAAAGATGACTCTGGCTGTAAAGAACAGATTATAAATAAAGCAAGTTTGAAAGCAGGGACAGCAGTTAAAAGGCTCCGGCAGTTGCCCCAGTGAGAAAAGTAACAGCACATTCTCCTAACCCCCACCCACCCCAGAATGACTGGGGTATTGTTGAGGCATGTAGATATGCCCTACAAATGCACGGGCCTCTCACGCTGCTTTTACTTGTTAGGAAGTGAGCGGACAAAAGTCTCCAGAGTACAGCTTATGTTAAAATGAAACATACAAGTCAGCACACAATTGAGAAAGAGAGAATATGTCAGTGGTCCTTGTCCCACTGAGATCATTTCTGACAAATCAAATCACCCAGCCCCTTTACCACATCAGAAACTCAAGCAATATGACACTTTTCTTAAGGGCTCCTTGTTCAGCCCACGCTGGCAGGCTCTGACGTTAAAAACAAGAAGACAGGAAAGTAAGCAAAGTCAGCACGCATTTTAAAAGGAGTTTTTTACCTGTTGCTCCAAACACTGCAATTACTTTCTTGCTAGTCATGTTACTGGACAAAGAAACAGTTAGTGGAGTAGCTGAACTTTCCTCAGAGCAGCGATAGCAGCTGTAATAGTTTCTCTTCAAGCATGGGAGTTATAAGTGAAGTTTGATTACCACACCCCTTATTTTGCCCCTCCTTTGTATAGTTTCTGTTACCAGCTGGCTTACTCACTCTGACACTGCAATTTTCCAAACAGGATTCATTTGCTCACTCACTCATGTATTCAGCAAATGTGTATTGAGCACCTTTGGTGTACTAGGTACTGAGCTAAAGGCTCTGGTGATTTGATCTTATAAGGGAGATAAACTACTAAATAAGTAGAAAGCCCTGGCCAGGTAGTTCAGTTGGTTAGAGTGTCGTCCGGATACGCCAAGGTTCAATCCCTGGTCAGGGCACATACAAGAATCAACAAATGAATGTAAAAATAAGTGGAACAACAAATTGATGACTGTGTGTGTGTGTGTGTGTCTCCTCTCTGTCTGAAAATCAATTTTTTTAAAAAGTACAGTAGAGAAGAATGGCAGAGGGGACACAGGTTATGGAGAAAAGACACAAAACCCAGACTGAGGTGTTAAGTGTTGGGTTTGGACAAAAACTTAATGTTCCTGAGGGCTCACCCCTCCTCAGCATGAGAATGCAACTTTTAGATAAATTAATTTCGCTAGCAGCACTAGCAGCATTCTGTTTGTTACGCTTGGTAAATTTCCACTCCCTGCATGAGAAAGTAACTTTCAGATGAACTCAGGCAACAACCTGTTCCTTACCCTTGGTAACTTTTTATTCCCACTCAGAAAAACTGGGCGGGCACCAAAAAGTTCCCTCCCTACACCCTATAAAGAGACTTCCTCCCCAATCACTCAAGATGATGCCATTTGGAGCTCCGTCCATCTGTATTCAGATGCACTAATAAAATTGCCTTTACCTTTTCATCTGGCCTCGTGTTCCTCCTCGGCAAGCCTAACATTAGGGAAGATTTTTCGGAGGAGCTGCTGCTGCACTTGCTGGAGCTGACCTGAAGACTCCATGAGTTATTCAATGAGGGAAAGCAGGAAGAAAGACCATCAACACAACAGAGAACTATATATATTGTGATTCCAGGTTGTAAAGAAAAAATTATACACGCACACATGCAGACTAAGAGTAGTTGAGTGATTTTATGCAATATGTTTTTTTAAATGTTTTATCTTTATTGTTGAAAGTATTATAGATGTCCCCCTTTTTTCCATTGATCCTTTCTGCCCAGCATCCCCCCCCCCCCCCCGCTGGCCTTCACCACATTATTGTCTGTGTTCATGGGTTATGCATATATGCATATAAGTTCTTAGGTTAATCTCTCCCCACCCCTGTCTTCCCTCTGAGATTCATCGGTCTATTCATGCTTCTCTGTCTCTGGATGTATTTTGTTCATCGGTTTATTTTGTTCATTAGATTCCACATATGAGTAGGATCATGTGACACTTGTCTTTCTCTGACTGGCTTTTTTCATTTATTTATGCAATATATTGGTGGAAGAGACAGAGGATCGGGCATGACATGACAGTATTGGTCTTACACTTTGATTATAGCCTAGTACTATGACACGCACATTTTTTAAGCCGACTTAAAAAAATTTAAAAGCCTCTGAGGACACAGCAGCACTGTTAGTGGTAGCCCACAGTTGGAAACAACCCAAATGTCCATCAAGAGTAGAATGGATCAAGTGTGGTAGATTCACACAATGACATACCACATAGCAACAAGAATGAATAAACCATTACAACATGCAACAACCTGGAAAAATCTCACAAATAAAATGTTGAACAAAAGAGTAAGGAATACTTAGCACAGTGATTTTCAACCGGGGTGCCACGGCACACTGGTGTACTGCTTAAAACTTTTAAAACATGACTAGTCAGGGGCACCAACCTCTTTTCCTTAGGTTGTCAAATGAAAAAATAACAAGTCAATATAACAATAGCCATCATGTGAATGAATCAAAATCATGCCTATTTTTTTGTCAGATTGGCAAAAATACATATTTTTGGTGTGCCGCAGAATTTCAGTAATTAGTTTATGTGTGCCATGAGATAAAAAAGGTTAAAAATTGGTGACCCAGCATATGATTTAGTTTCTATAACATTCAAAAGAAGAAAAAACTAATCTATGGTGATAGACATCAGAATAGTGGTTACTTTTAGGGGTAGTGATTGGAAGGAGCTTAAGGGGGCTTCTTTTGGGGCTGCTGTAGGGGTATAAGATTCTATTTATTTTTATTTTATTTTACACTTTTGCCTTTTTAACTTTTTAATTTTTGTAATGTTCTATTTCTTGATCTGGGTGTTGATCACATGTGTGAGTACATTTTGTGAAAATTTGTCAAGCTGTATAGTTAAGATCTGTACAGTGTTCTCTGTGTTTATATTTCATTAGAAAGTTTACTTTAAAAATAATCTATAGGAAAAACAAGAAGTGACTGAATAGGAAAAGCTAAAATGGGCAGGTACCAGCCTGTAAACATTTACACTGGGTGGAAACCAAAAACTTTGGCTTTTTAACTAGGTGAACCCCTACCAGGAAAAGTAGGAACATGGTAAGTTTTCAACAATTTCTCAATATTACTATAGTAAAATGTAAGCTAAATTATGGATGTTCTGAAAAGGGAAAGATCACTTGTCACTTGGAGAGAAGCTAGATAAAGCAACAAAATCAAGGGAAGAGCTTATGAAAGGCCAGGTATTCCAGCTTAGATAGGAATTAGGATTGTTGAGCTGGGTAAGAAAGATATTCCTAGTAAAGGAAAAAGCTTTACAAGCCTATGACTGTCTTAAGCATTAAAAAGTTTAGATGAAGTTCTTTGCTTTTGTTACTGTTTCTCATATTTTAATGGATTTTTCTTTTTTATCAAATAATGCATTGCCATGATAAAATTTTGGAAAATTCTGTTAAGTGTAAAGAACGAGGAACATTTTTCTCATATTATCACTACTCTGAGGGAACCACACTTAGCATATTTGGTCTCATATTTTTAATTCATATTTTCTTTACACCACTGAGATAATTCTTTATGAACAATTTAGTACCTACCGAGAAGAATAAAATCAACCAAAATAAAGGTAAGTAAGACAATTAAAGCATACATTCAAGATTTTATTAATCAGAATTCTTATTTGCAAACAACACTGATCATGGAAATTGTTCAAAGGATATGGGACAATCTCAGAATCTTCAGAAATGCTGAGAATGAAGCTCAGAGAGGCTTAGCAGCCAGGACATATCTCGAAATGATATCACAGAACTGGTCTGGCAAAGACACCATGGCTGCTGCCACTGAGTGTAGCCATCACAGCTTATAACCACCAACACTACGAACTCTGGACATGAACCAGGAGAATTAGAACTGCTACCCTGCTGCCTGTGGTAACTACATGTAGCTGCTGCTGTGGCCTCTACCCATTTCTTGAACGTATTCTCGACAATATTGTTCCTCTGCATCACTAACTTCCGATTCCAAGGCTGGGCGGTACCTACCTGTGGGGAAAGCAAGTATCTGGGATCCTTGACTTCTCTAATAGAATCAGGCTCTGCTGCATGCAAAGATTCCCCAAAACATGGGAAAGGAATTCAGATGCTAAGTGACCATGAGAGAGACAAATTTCCACCACAGTCTACCCTTTTGGTCCCCCCAAAATCAACATATATGTTTCTTCCCTCACTTACACTACTTTTAAAACAGTAACATCTAACATAATACAACTACCTCTTATATCTTTAACCCCTCTTAAAAGTAGTTAAACCAAAATCTCAATTATTGCACCCAGGATCATCCTGGGATAATGCTCATCTGTCTTTAAATTCTCTTAGATTCCATCTTGAAAATTTGTCCACTCTCCTTTAAATTAACTTAACAAGCATCTTTTTCTCTATATCAAATATTCAAATATTCAGGGACATGGAGAACAAAGAGAAAAAGTGGTTCAAAATATATAAATATGTACATGAAAATGAAATTTAATCCAAGGCCATAGTTGGTATTTATAACTTGCCTTCTCAACTACCCATTGTTATCTTTGCATATAGCCAGTAGCACCAGATGATCAAACCTTTATTTTATGACTTGAATTCTTAGGAGAATTAAATTACATCTTAGAATTACATCTGCCTATGTAAGGCTACTATAGTTTTTCATGAACTTTTACCATCAGATTTGGCAAGACTAGTGAACAACCCACCAAGAATTATCCTTTTTCTTAGTGGTGCAACTGTTAGTCCTTCCGTTTGGAAGGAAACAAACTGGTCCCCACAAACATCACTGGGATGACACCCCATTGTAATTTTATGGGATTCTTCTCCAACCCTCTGGCATAACTGCTTTTTCAAAGGCATCTAGGGTAACTGTTTCCAGTTCTATAGGTCATTGCATCCTAATGTCATCAATGTAGTAGACAGTGTGTAACAGCCTGTGGGCTGATGAAACAGTAAAGGATCCTATAGCTCAGAGTCAGAGTCAATCTAACCTTGATGGCAGACAATGAAGTTGTATTGCTGCCCCTTCTAGGAAAAAGATGCTCTCAGTTTATTGGAATCAAGAATAAATATAATTTGTTAGATCAATAGCTAGAGACCAGTTACCACGACTTATATTTATTTCCCCCAAAAAGAAGACCCTAACTGGAATAGCGAATTCAATTATTGTTATCACCTAATTAACTTTAAAATGATCCACTGTAATTCTCTAACACTCATTTGCCTTTTGCACTGTCAAACTTTTGAGTTAAGTGGGTCTAAGATAGGGACCACTATCTTTGTGTCTCAGGTGTCTCTGATGTTCGCACTAATGTCTGTGGTTCTACAAAATGTCACTATGTTGATAGACAAGAAGAATTCCAGGGGCTTCTACTTGGCCTTCCTACCATAATAACTCTTATTCTATAGGTCAGAGAGACAATACAGGGATTATTGTAAATAATATGGTAAGTTTCTATGGTAAAACTCCAACAAACCACAAGAAGTCAAATCCAAAACATTAATTGCCAAAAATGCAGGAACATATTATTGAGAAGCTAATAAAATGTTCGCTGTGAGCCGAACAAGTATGGATCCATAGATCCAGGTCCAGTGCTTTCCAAGTACATCTGTTCCAGTTGAGGTGGCACCACCTGGTGGAAGTGATCTAATTTCTTAAAATGTCAATGGGGTGATTCTGAGTCCTGTGGATGGATGGCCAGGACTTCCAGAACAACTACAATAATTCCAGGAGTATCTTGGCTATTTGGCATTTGCTTAATTGGTCTAAATTAGGAATACTGAGTCATCCTCTACCTCATATTACCCACAGAAGCTATCTATTGACAAAGAACAATCTCTATAGGTCTATTTTTAAAGTTGGTGTTCATTTCATGAAAGTATTTCTCAGTGCTTTAGTTAGAGAATTGTCTCCTGAGTTCTCTCAGGACATAGCTAGAGGGTAGATGAGCAGATTGAAAAAGAGAAATACACTACAATGTTCCCATTTCTTTAAATCTTTAGATTCCTCCTTCTACCTCATATTAAGTAATAACAATAAATGAGGTATAAAAATTGGAAAGGAAGAGATAACACTATCATTATTTACAAAGGAATGTATCACCTATCTAGAAATAGCAATAGAATCTAGATAAAAACTATTAGAACTAGTAAGTTCAGTAAGTTTTCTGCATATAAAATCAACATACAACCTTTTGGTGTAAGGGACAATGCTCCAGCCAATTGAGCCACCCAGCCAGGGCAGAACCTAGAAGTTTATGTAGCTTCTCTCTCCTTCAACTCTGCATCCCAGCAGTATCTTGAAAACCACTCCGGGCAGCAATTCTGAATCACTAGGGGTTCAATCAAGAGAGATAAACAACACAGTAATTTGAACAGAGAAAGTTTAATATAAAGAATTAACTTCAGCTGGGGATAGGCATAACAAAGAATTAATTACTAAGAAAAGAGATCTCTGAAGAATAGAGGAATTGCAGATATAAAGAGAAGCCTTACCCCTAGGTCTGAAATAGACACCCAAGAAAGGCCTCCTTCCCCTCAAAATCTGAGGTCCAGGCTTCATCTAAGAGAATATGGCCATGGCTCATTTGATGACAGAGAAGTTGCTGAGGTGATACGCTGGTAGAACTTAATAGAAATCTGCCCTCTAGAATTTTTTCAGAAATTTTCCCTCTAGGATGCCAAGGAAAGCTGTTCATGGGGCAGTGTCTCACCTATAAAACCACCTGATATAATGCCAGGAGAAGCCACCAGCTGCTGGGTGCTGCTGGGTGCTGTACACTGCAGGAGCTGGGCACTGGAGAAGCTGCAAATGCTGTAGGAGCCAGAGGCCTCTACTTCAAAACCTGGTTACGGTGGAGGGTGGGTGCCCTGGAGGAAGCTGCTGGCTGCTAGGAGCCTGGCAATGCAGGAGCTGGACTCTGAAGACACTGTGGGCACACTGCAGAAGCTCAGAGCTGGTCACTGAGAAAGCCTTGCGTGCTGCAGGAGCCTGTGGAACATGTGCACTAGAACTAGGAAATAAACCCTTTCCTCCTGTAATGCCTATTCAATGCCCTATACTGATAAAGCTTCAGCGCCAGCTGGCAGAGAAACATACTTAAAGGGCCCTGATCTACTTTCATAGAGCAGCCAAAATGTATGAATTTGGAGCAACTAGCACAGCAAGTCATGTCCATTCATTCCTCTCTAACATCATTGTCACTGCTGTAAGTTCCGGGTTATTCACTTCCTATTCTCTCTTTTTAGTTCTTATATGGACCACTGAAAGAGACTAGGTATAACAATCAAATTTCGTTTTTAAGATACTTTACAATTCTCCAGATAAGTGAGTTGATGAGGCCCTAACAAAAGGTGACAGGACGGGGTGAGGCAGGAGATACAGAGAGGAAAAGATAAATTTTTAAAGTACAAGAAATAGAATTGATGAGGAGGGGAAGAGAGAAAAAGTTTTAGCAGAGACATTTAGAGGGCAGAGGAGAGGTAGAATATTAAAATGATTATTTTAATTTCGATTTGAACGTGTTAATTTTTATAAGCCTCTGAAATATCCAGGTAAATATTCCAGTACTATATATACAGTGGAATATTACTTGGCCATAAAAAAGAATGAGTAAGTCAGACAGAAAAAGACAAATATGATTTCATTTATATGTGAAATCTAAAGAGAGCAAACTCACTAACCTAGCACACAACCTCACAGCAGAGCAGAACTAGCATTAACAAATCACGAGCTGGCAAAAGCAGTAAATGCTCATCTTATCGGAAATGATGGAACTAACAGTCAAAAAATGATTCCACCAACAGTTGAATTCTGCAGCACTCCAGTGGCAAAAGTGGCTGACCAGTTATACGCATTTTGGACCCAGTTATCTGTATGGAAAGCTCACCTGATAATCCATTTTCTGAGTCTTCACCAACCACCTTACTTGCTACAAAGAAAAATATTGGGCAATTTCATCCCTATACTAGATATGAAAATATGACTTTCAATTGCTGCAACAACTGCCAGGGAGAACTTACTGCCCTTTAATGTATAACATTGGAGGCATGCTGTAGGCGCTTGCTGCTACAAAGAAGTCATTATTATTTGGGAGCTGGGGTTCCTATAATGCTAGAAGTAATCTCACTTTCTATTTAAATAATGTACATCCCCAAAGATGTACTGGACTCCAGTACATGTCATGCACTGGGCTCCAAATTACCCTTTCTTAATAAATATGTCATGGTAAGAAAAGAAGGAAACTGTACAAATATATCTAAAATAGAGGATGCTTCCTACACATCACATGATGCATTTCCTAAAGGACTCCATAAAAGGGAAAAAATTACGTACCTTTTAAGCCCCAAGTTATTGTTTATCTTGCTATGTATTTTATGTAAGTAGATTTAATTTTGGTACTGAAAATCAGTGATTGGTAAACTAGAGCCATGGATCATAGGCAGCCACACCCATTTACTTACTGTTGTCTGCAGTGGGCTCTTGCAGCACCACAGCAGAGCTGTGTAGATGAAACAGGGTTGCAAAACCTAAAATATTTACTATCTCCCCTTTATAGTTTTCTGACCCCTACTCTAAAATAATAATCGGCAGAGGGGTTTGGGGAAGGAGTGTTTTTCCTGTTCGAGGTAAATTGGCGGGGGGAGGCTACCAAGGAGGCTTAGGAAATATAGGTGAAGGGACAAATCTTTTAAAAATAAATGCTATGTCAAAGTACCTCATCAGCCAGGTACCAAAATTTACTTTAATGGAAGGGGAAACAACAGGTACAGAGAGGTCTTAACTTCCAAGTTTGAGCTCTTTACACTACAGTAGCACCCCCACCACCACCTCCCCATCCACAGGGGTTATGTCCCAAGACCCCCACTGGATGCCGGACACAACACAAAGCACTAAATTCTACGTATACAGTTTTTCCCCATACATATATACCTATGTATAAAGTTACACTTATAAATTAGGCAAAGTAAGAGATTAACAACAGTAACTAATAATAGAGAACAATTATAACAATATACTCTAATAAAAGTTATGTAAAAGTGGTTCTCTCAAAACACTATATTGTACTGCACTCACCGTTTCACTTAAAGGAAGCACTTCATGGCTTCTCTTGGCAGCCTCACTACTTTTACATTTTGGGACCACTGTTAAATTAAAAAAAGGTTACTTGAACACAAGCACTGCGATGCTGGGAGAGTATACAGCCTGGAGTGGCTGGACAAAGGGACGCTTCACATCCCAGGCCAGACAGAGGAGGATGGCGTGAGATTTCATCCCACTACTCAGAATGGTGCACAGTTAAAAATTTGATTTGTTCATTTCTGGAATTTTCCATTTAATATTTTCAGACCACAGTCAACCAAAGGTAACTGAAAGCATGGGAAGTGAAACCACAGGTAAGGGGCAATATTGTACTATACTGTTTGGGTGATGGCATAACTAACCTTCCCTCCTTGTGACATTACTATAGTTGTACGTGCCTCTAGCACTTAAAATCAGTTTACAAATGTGTATTTACATTCTCGGGAATAGAGATTACCTGATTTCAGTGCATCTAGATCTGGTAAAGTGCTTTGGCGCTTAATACTTGATCAAATGACCGTTTATTCAACAAGGAAAGAGCTACAATGAAGGCTAAATAAATGCAAAGTACAGAACCCAGTACACGGATATCTGGCCTCTCCAACCAAAAAAGGGCACAAAAAAATAAAGATGGGAGAAACCGCGGACATCTCCTTCCTTTCCCTGCCTACGACGGTGTCCCTGGGAAGTTCCAGAAAGGAGTCCGGCGTTACCTGGCGGCATCACGGCAGCCTGCGGCGAACACCACAGACGCCAACCAGGATGCTCGCTTTCCCGCCTCACAGACACACCGATGGGGGCAGGGCTCCGCGAAAGGTGGTGTCACGTCACATCCGGTTCGCCGTGCTCCTTTGCAGGACGGGGAAACGAACGCCGAGGGGCGGGGCCAACAAAGCGCGCGTTCCGAGAGGGGGCGGAGCCTGGTTAAAGATGCTGCGTCACATCCGGGAGAGTTAGAGCCCGTGTGGAGGCGGTGCGGAGCAGTCCGGTTCCCAGCGGCTTGGAAACTAGTTCGTTCTGGCAGGCTGCGGCGAGGCCTCTATAAAGAAGGAGCAAGAGGTTGACAGCTTCGAGTGAAGCACATCGAGCTGAGCGGCGGCAGCACCTAGGAGTCATGAGCGACAGCGGCGAGCAGAACTACGGCGAGCGGGTACGTAGAGGTGCTGTAGGGGGCGGCTGTGTGGTCCCATCTTCTTACATCTCTTTCCAGGCCCATCGGCCTTGGACCGGGAGACGGGCTATTTCGGCTCCGAAGTCTAAGGCCCGGAGGATTGGAGTCGGGTTGAAAAAGCCTTTGTGGATAGTGTTTTTATTCGTGAAGAATGCCACAGGCAGGTTTATGTGGCCTCGTACGCGAGTCGGCGGTTTTTTCTGTTATAAGGGGGGAGTAAAAATGGCCGCTGCGTCCCCTCGGTGTTGGGGGAGGGGAGCGGTATCTTGTTTCGCCGTTGCTCCTGCGAAGCCTAGCCGCAGCCATCTTGGGGTGGCGGGCTGGGCGCGCTGCCAAAGGCACAAAATGGCGGCGGAGCCGCGCGTCCACGCGGGCTGGGGTCGCACTTTACAGGGCTACTTGGAGAATTAGAAAAAGAAAAATGGCGTTCTTTGGGGTCTTTTACCTGGTTTTTAGGTTAAGAAAGGATCGTCTTATGGACCCAAAGGATGGAATCTATTGTGTTCTTGGGGCTTCTTTTAGGATGGGGAGAACTAATCTGAGGTAGACTAAGTTCTCGGCCCGTTAGTTTGAGATTGCACTAGGGTTTTGTGTTAGGCCTACATGGAGCGCTTTTCTTTGGCACCGAAAGGGCTTTCAAACAAAAACTCGTTATCAGAGTATGCAAGTAAAACAGACCACTAGGTCTAAGATTTTCTTATTTTACTGAGTAGATATTTTTCCACGGGATTGTATAGGAGAAATTGGCAGGCAACAATTTATGGCGCCGTTATTTCCTTTGTTTCGAGGCATTCTGATTCTGTGGACCACTTGTGCCGGTCTTTTTTTTTTCTTCTTCTTTTTAAAGTCTCCACCTCCCGGGTGTGGAGTTCGGCGAGGGTTGATTAAATTTCAGGAATAAAACAGTTCCCAGGTTTTAAACAGCCCGAAGTAAAGCTTGGCTGCTGGGTGTGGGTTTTAATGATGCAACAATGCAAGGCTTGCAGAGTCTTGCTTATTTGGAGATTAAGGAGAATTTGTTTTAAGGGTGATAAAAAGCACCACAGAACCAGATTTTTTAGCTTGATGGGAATAAGTTGGGTGTTTTTACAGTCTTAGATTTTTCCCTTTCTGGTAGAGCCACCTTAAAAGTCTCGGTAATTGTCAGGTAAACCTTTTAAAATGCCTTAGCAAACTTGTGTAAATTTGAAGTGGTTTAAAAATAAACTATCTTAACTCCTGGTACATTAGCGAATTTACTGTGTAGCTTTGGCGCCAAATCTGGTTTGGTTGAGCTAATCAGGCCCCTCCTTTATATATTCAGGTAAATATTTCCTTTTTATGTTTTTCCCCAAATATGTGTGCGATTATCTCTTTAAACTCTTGCTTTCTTAGGGTAAAAAAGTTTGAATTGGGCCCACACGCTATAGCTGTGGCTTCTAGTTTCTACTAGTCGAATATACTATGAAAACTAGTCATTGGTATTTGGACTGAAAAGCAGATGGTAATTTTAAGTCCTCAGTGACTAAAGAAAAGAATCGCTGGGAACTTTGCACTGTTTAGGGACTGCAAAATGACTGGTTTCTGACTAGCAGAGCTCTTAGTTGAAAGCACCTGAGTATGTTACTTGTGGTGTGCTTGTGGAGGTGAAAATTTGCCCAAAGGAAGAGTGTATTTTACATAAGGGAAACAGTTGTTGTAGTAAGGTCCTGGTTCTTTGACAGGTCAAAAGGTGTGCCTTACTTAGACTTTTTCTTTAAGTGGACATATTTTTTCTAGTAATATATGTATAGCAGTGGTTTTCACAACGCTGTTACATGGAAAATAGGTATTCACTAAATTGTGGAAGGAGAGAAAACTATAACATAATTTTAAGCTACATGTTAGAAAATTAATATATTTTTTTTTTACTCAGGAGTCTTGACTTTTCCTGGAAGAGATTTCTAAACCTGAAGTTGTGGGATACTTCCATTTTGTTTGTTTTGGTGTTTTGTATGTTTGCTTTCCAACCAGTGGTTGGAACCTGAAGTTGTTAGAATAGACCTAAAACGTGTTTGGACTTCCAAAGAATGCTTGGCAAACCATAAAGGTCAGTAGAACAGTTAAATAAAATACCATAAAAAGGGCTAGGTAGATAGGACAGTCAGGTCTGATTAGCAAAAAACTTCCTTTTGAAAGTGCCTGAAAGCAGTGAAAAAGCTGTATTCAGGCATGCAATCTTGGACATGCCTGTAGGCTATCAAACATTACACTAAAATATTTGTATTAGTGTAAATCAATACAAATCTCAGTTCAGCTGTCATCTTACCCCTCATTTATATAAATCTCTAATCCACTTTCTCACACCGTAAGTAACTCCAGAGATTCTCCCACCCCCGTCCTTCAGACATTGGAAGTTGTTCCTCTCCTATACAGAATGGTTGTGTGTGTGTGGTACCTAAGTAATAAGTAAGTTATCCTCTTAGAACTTGTTTAGTGTGTCTCATTGTGTCTTGTTTTAAAAATGTACATAGGGTGCATTCTTGAATATTTGTGGTTCATGTCACAGTCATAAGGCAGAATCTACCTTTTACCTGGGATTTTTGTGTCAAAAGTTGATTTAAATTCAATAAATATGTCTCTAATTAGAGTTGACTCACCTGTTCTGGCCAAACCCATGCAAAAGTAAAGTTTTCCCATCTCCAAATTAAAGTATCTTCTGGGATTTCCAAAAATAGCCTGGGGGGGGAGGGGGGCACAGGGGCTGACACCTTTGCCATGAGAGGTACTCTGTTAACAGTTGTGTTACAATTTGGTAGAATATTGGCTATTTTTATAGAAGTAATGTGTTTGCAGTATAGGTGCTTTATATTTAGTCTTTCTTTCTACGGGCATGAGCAGTATCTGGATACCATCCCATCAAACTGCCTTTCAGATTCTGCAGTTTTTCTTTTCTTCTGCTTAATCTAGGCTGCTTTTTATATTCTTTGATTTAGCCCCAATTCCAAATTCTAATTTTCATAACTGAAACATCTCAATCTATTTCTTTTCTAGAGAACTGTAGCCATTGCACCAAATTCCTTTTAATAAAGGATTGAGTTTATGTGAGGTGGGAGAAACTAGTTTGCATTGTTTTGTTTCACTGTAAGTGATTAGGTATGAGTCTTTTGAAGAATGTTTTCATAATGTGGGCATTGTCTGAAACTAGAAGGTGGCATTTTTGAAACTGAAGTTCCAAGTGATTATAAGGTAAGTAATATTGGTTTTGTTGGAAAAAATTGATGAGGAATTCAGATGGTGAGAGATGTGTTAAATGGAATTCTTGTATATCCAATTCCATTTATGGCCAATAAAACCCCAAACCTAAGTGATAAGTATTAATATTTTTATAGTTGACTTGACATTTTTGCTCAAAAGGACAGAACCACAATTGTGTATATCCTTTGTGCCTTAGCATTGTGTCATTTGTTGATCCATTTTTACACATAAATTGTATTATTTTCTCACAGTGTATAGTGATGGGGGTTGATTGTTGTTTAGGAAATGTGTTTTACCAAGGTTAGTTTTGGGAGGGGTCACATTTAATTAGGTATTTTAAGTTTTGTTTTTAAAAGCTGCAAGCCAGGAAAAATTTCTTCTCCACAGCAAATGAAAGTCTTCAAGCTCCCAAAAATCTTTGCTTTGAATTGGGTTTTGGAGGTTACTTTCAGATTGTTACTTTTATCAACATATGCAGTCTAGTATGACAGCATGAGATGAGGGCCCCAGTTTTTGCTTTGATTTTTGTGTTTAGATACTAGATTAAAAGGCAGTCTTCTGAAAGTCAAAAGGTATACTTAAACTTGCTTTTTGCTGGAAAGTACTGAATGTTTTATGAGTGTACTGTTTTTGCAAGAGATCTATCAAAAGCATGGGCTTAAAACTGAGGGGTTGTCAGATGGTGGTTTTTTTCAGAGCATATTCTCAGTCTGAGGATTTTTCTGTCCACCAAACCTGGTAGAGTGGCTGCAGAAAGATTAAATAGCCCTTAATAGTAATAAGAGTATTGACCATAATGGCAGGATTGATTTGCTCCCTCTCAATTTTTAAATAGTTTGAATTTTAGTTGTAACTCCTAGAATCGTTTTAACAGAAAATTGTGTTGATAATGGGACAAGTTGCTGCTTATTTCTAAGTAGGATCTCTTAACTAAGTAATTAGCTCAATAGTTGGTTTTCTGGTTTTATAAAGTGGCCACTTAGTAGCTAAGTTGAATAAATCTCATATTTACATTATTTAGTAGTGTATTTTGTAGTTCAAATAAAAAAGAAGGGAAAGGGTTGGGAAGGAGTAATGAAATAACAGAAGGAAGGCATCCATATTGAAAAGTTGTGATATCTAGGGCTTTGGCCTCCATTCCAGTATCTTCTGCATCTAAGACCTGTATCTGTACCTACTCTTTAGGAGCCCTAAGAGGAAACCTGCTTGGGCATTCTGATTCCACGATTACATTTGTACTGCCAGCAAACTGTTCCCATTACATTTTAGTGATGGATAATAAAAGAAAACCAATTACTGTGACTCCCTTAAATAAAAAGCTATTTAAAATTTTTCCTGGGTTAAATAAACAATAATTGACTTTTTAAAACTATATTGAAAAATATACTTTCATAGAAAAGACATCACAGCACTTCCACAATAGCCGTGGCTGTCTTTATGCCCAGATGGGTATAAAGACTTAACTTTTTTTTTTTTAAATTTTTTTTTTTTTTTAAGAAAGCTTTATTTTTCCCAGAAAGAAAATAAAACTAGAAGAGGAAAATTGTTGACAGTGAAACAAAAGGTCATAAGGTGAAATGCAGGAAAACTAGAGTGTTTTATGAGGGCATCATTTTGTTTAGGGTGTGGAACACACTATTTTATTGATGTTAAATCTTTAGTAATTTCAGGAGGTGGGCTATAATTTTTCTCCATATTGCCACCTTTAAAAGCAGAATTTCTCCTTTGGACCACAGAAGATTTTAATATTTGTTCATTGAGGGGGGAAAGTTTACAACATTATTTGGAAACACCAATGTTGCATTCTAATTTGTATTGCTTTCCTTCATAGCTACTCGACTACAGTAGTTGGTTGACTTGGTTTTAGTTCTAAATTTAGTAGTTGGACCATTCATAATATAAAATCTCACTAGAGCAGCTTTCTAGGGGTAGGTTGAACACTTAACTATAATCCAAATTTTCAGGTTCCCTGACATTGTCTTTCTATAGAGCTTTTTAGATATGTGGTACAAAAATATGTGACATTAAATACCTTTCTCGACCTTATAAGACAAGTCACAATTTGTAAACCTTTCCAGCCCTGAGCCCTGTTATTGTACAAATGAATTTGTCCATGCTTTCCTTTCTTGCACTTTTGTATTAATGTGTCACTTTTTGACTGGAGTTGTGCTTTTGACACTTAACATATTTTCTATTGATGGATAAAATAAGAAGTGTGAAATGTAATTATAGTTCTTAAAAATGCTAGGTGAACAGTAAATGTTCAGTCGCGCACTTCACATTCAACTTAAGCATGATAAAGCTATTTGGAATAGACAAATGAGATTGATTACCATATATATTTTAGAACCAACAGGAAACTATATAGTTTCAGTTTTTTGAGCTGCATATTCTAGGTATTTTTTTAATCCAAAACAAGGGATTTTTTTTTTCTAGTTTCAGTTTTGGCACTGGATTTTATCCTGGAGTTTTAAAATATTCTTCATCCTGTTCTTTTTCTATTAAGGTTAATGTTGAAGAAGGAAAATGCGGAAGTCGTCATTTGACAAGTTTTATAAATGAGTATTTGAAGCTCAGGAATAAGTGAAGCTGAAATTTGAAAAAATTAAAGAAAGAATGCATGCTAATTATCAGACCAGAAGTCCCACTTGTAGAATATTGAGCAATTTGTGTGAAGTGGGGAAGATGAAAGAAGTCAGAATTTGAAACGGAAGAATGAAGAAAAGAAATAAAAATGAAGTTAAGATAAGAAGTAATCTGGAATCAGAAAGCACTACGCTAAGTAATTACTAGTCTGTTTATGTGTCCCTGTATATTTTGCTAAACATGCATGCATTATTTGTTTAATAGAAGAAAATATATACAGGGTAAAGAAGTGCCTTCCAGGGGAAACGTTTAAATTAGGTAATTCTAATTTTAACTTATTAGTCAAATTATATTGAAATGCAATTTTTAAAAAATAACCCTTTGTAGTCAAATACCAGGCAGGAATGAGCTCTCCAGCATGTATAACAGTTGGCTTCATGTTGTTTCCTCTAGATTTTTCCTCTTTCTAACTCTGCTGCTCCTGGGGCATGAATGAGTACCTCCAGAGTTGCAACTGGTAGTCTCTGCCACCCGCCTGGACTTTTACTATGCACTGACCCCTGTCCTCCAGTACTGAGGAATATACAGGGTGGGGCAAAAGTAGGTTTACAGTTTTGAGTATTTGAAAATTTGTTGTATTTTCCATAGGAACAACTGTAAACCTACTTTTGCCCCACCCTATATGGTAGGATGTTGTCAAGATTTTCCTAACGACTGTCACCAGGGTGGTTACAGAACCAAACCCTCAGAATCAAAGCAAAACGTTGAACAGGATACTTTTGGCATTTATGAAAAACATTAATTTCTTTACAGATGGCAATAGTGGAAAGCTATGACCACTTAGGTCCTAACTTTAAGATGCATGTGTGCTAAATTCACAAGGATGATTCTTAATCCTTTTCTTTTTAATACTTATTCCAGCTGAATGACAAGAGTTACTACTAAAAATATAGTGGCTTCCCTTAGAATAAGGTGAGTCACACATGCAGGTGAACAGGTATCTAACTCAAAGTTGCAATAGTAGCAGGTGCTTCATTCTGAAATCAGCTTTATTTCTTTTTCTCATTTTCTGCTATTAACACTTAGCTATTATAATGATGTAAGAGGTATAGATTATAAAGTAGCTTTATTCTGGTCCCCACTCCCACTGTTATTGGGAGAATAAATCCAAAAGTTCTGTTATTTTCCTTTCTATGTGTTTTGTTTTAGCTGAATAGAAGAGTCAGATGGTTGTAATGATGTTACCTTCAGTTGGATGGAACAAGTACACATCAAAGTGTTACACTCAATGGTAGCCAACCAACAGCTGTCTTCTACTCTATTGGGGAAGCCAAGGTTATCACTTCTCTCTGAAATGAAAAACCTAAACAACTTTGCCTCTCACCTGAAACCTATAATTTTATTGACCTATGTTACCCCCAATAAATTCAGTTACAACTTTTAAAAAAAACTTTCCTCTGAGAGTTGTCAGATTCTGCTCATCGAAAAAGTGGCTTAAGTTGCATTTCTAGAGGGATCCCATTTTCTGAGATGATAGGGCCTATTGTCAATGTGAAATTGGCCTTTTTATAGTATTTCTGTATCTTGCAAGGAAGGTGGAATTTTCCATTTATAGGAGGCAGTTTCCAGCATTTGCTTTGCCCCATTACTGCTTTGTAAAATTTTTTGCCGCATACAAACTAATGACATTAATAATGTTAACTTTGCATTCTGAATTACTTCACCAGTTAGGCAGAGAGTTGAGGTAAAAGTGATGTGAATGGGTATTTCTATTCAAGCCCATGGATTCTTTATTAGGAGACCTGAAAGGTCCTTGGGGTCCAAAAGAGAGAAGACTTACTAGCCCTCAAAGGGGAAGAAGGCAGTTTAGGGTTTGATTAAAGGTCCTAAGGCAGATAAAGGATGAAAATAAATATTGATGTTATTTGACCATATCATCCATTCAGGTGTTTGTTTCCATTGGGGGGGGGGATTGGGGAGGTAAGAGGGAGGGACAGGCCTCCAGTCCTGGGCAGTAAGGTACGTGCCCCAAGAGGGCTGATAAATGCTGGGTGTGGGGCAGGTGGAACACAGAGAACACAAACAAGGTTCCAGGAATATGCCTTTGCCAAGGAAAACCAGATAGGTAGGGTGCATAAAACTTTAGAAGTTGACTAAATCAGTGAGCCTTAACAAGCATCATAAACGTGTGTGGTGCTTTTAAGAAATGTAGATACCCAACTCTAGACCTACTAAAATCAACTTCAGATAGGGGATTTGCATTTTTAAATGCTGTGTAGGTTTATAAGGGCCAGTTTTAAATCTAATTTACTGCATCCAGTTTTTAAAATAATTCAGGAGAAACCTAGCAATTGGATGGTTGTTTCCACTTCTGTCACCTTTTTCAAAAGTTTTTCTAAAGTATTACTGCCTTCTCAGAAAAGGGAGGTGGAGATTAAGGTGTTTTGTTAGAAGGCTGAGTTTATTTTTTCCTGGTGTGTTCCCTGTAGGTCCTATGTTTGTATAGGACTAAGATCCAATCTATAAGAATTTAATTCCTTAAGCAGCTTCAGGGGGGTTTTATCTTTATTTTAATTATGCTCATCTTAGTTCGTGTTCCTTTTCTTTTAAGGTGTTGATGTCAGTCCAGAGTAGTGCTTCTTCTGGTAGGGTTTTAATATGTTGGCACCTGTAGTTTTGTCAGCCGAGAGTGGACTTCGAGTTTCCTTGTGTGTAGAGGGTTTTCCTAGCTGGTTTTACAGATTTGCCTGTGGATTAAGGTTTAAAGTTAACTATGTGCTTTCAGATTTGGCTAATAATTTTAGATCTCATTTCTCTTAGGCTAAATTTCCTTGCATGTATTTCCAAACCAGCTAATGGCCAGCATAACTACAAAAGGGTTTAACTTCTTTAAGAATTTCCCTGATGAAAAAAGTTGGAGGCATTGTTTTTAGCTGTTAGCCTAACCAAGTATCAGTATAGAAGGGGAAATTTTTGCTTTCTGGTGTTTCCCCTTTTCCTGATTTAAGAAGTGATTTCTCACAGGATATCTGCATATGCTAGTTAGTTTCAGAGGCTGAGTGAAAAGTCTTATAATTTCACAGCTACTGCATCTCTGACTCTTGACCTGATAAGAATTTCATGGGGGGAAATCTCATTACAGCTTAGAAATACTTTCTCTTCTCTTAGTGGACAGACTGGTAAAAAGCATTTCAGCTGTTCTATTTAATGAAGCAAGAGGCTTTTTAAAGGAGGAGGATCTTGACTTTACCCTCTCTTCCTTTCTACTCTGATCTCTAGGCTGACAGGCTTCAGTTAACTGCAATAGCTTTGTCGGTAATCTTTTAACTCTTACTGTGAAGCACCCACATTCTGCTCTCCCTCCAGAGCAAGTTGTTTTCTTTGGTATCCATTAAAGGTTATAATTGTTCCATGACATAATTGTTCTAACAGTGTAATAAAGGCATTTAGTACCTTTTGGGTCCCTATTACTATCTTCTAAACTAGTTTTTGCCCGTGGTAGAAACTATGCCCCCATTTTTTGAAAGTAACTTTGTCCAATTAAGAATGCCATCTTTTTCTTTGGCTCTCTTTACAGTCACTCATGGAGGGAAGGAATGGAAAGTTTCACATTTCGTGTCACATCACACCATGTTATAATGACTTTGAAATGTTGGAAAGTTTCTAAAGTTGTTTTGGGCCTAGAGACCAAAACTCATTTTACTGGCTGAGTTAACTCTTCCCTGTTCTAATCTTCAAATTGTAATGCCTCTTCATTGTTGCATATGAACTTTTTTCCTCTGAATGTCATAGGAAGAAGGGTCCTCCAAATTTTCTCCATTGTGCTGTAAATCCAGAACATAGTCTAAAATGTTTGGGGCTATAATTTTAAAGTAATCTTGTGTCCTCTTTTTTTCTTTTATCTTTTAAGAATAGCCTGAATATACTAAAGGTCTACCACACAGGGTTGTTGGTCTCTTTATGATAACGTGTATCCAGCATCTTCAACACCTGTTCTTACCTCTACAGTAATGTTGGTTCCTTTTGAGCCTGGCCATTTTTGCTCTATCTTGGGTGGACTCACTGGACTTCATGCCTTTTAATTTGCCTAAGATTGGATAACTTGAAATAAAGGTTGTCTTGCTTGATGATCCTTAGTTAGCTATCAGTAGTGCGAGTGTAGGTGTTCTCTATCCAGTTTTCTGTTGCTGCAGCTTGGCAGAATGCTTCTCTGGTTCCACTACTAATTATATATGTATAATTAGTGAACTGCAGGTTATCCTATTTACCCATTCCATTGCTAGTTTTTGTTTTGAGAGAGATCTGTCTTTTGCCTCACTGACAAGCCCTAGTTTTGATTGGGAAAGCTATGGGTATATATAGCGTATACCTAGATTTGGGTTTTGTCTGTAATTCCTGGATTCCCTTTCTGAGCCTAGATTAGAAGCTCCTAATTTAATGTTCTGGTGTTAATAGGTACTTTAAATAGCTTTTCTAACTTGTTTTCTGGTTGCCCTGGCTCATCTCCATTTAACAGAGGAAGCTATAGCTCTCTGGCACCTTCTCTACTCTTACCTTTGCACAGTTCACTGCCTTTCTGCTGTAGCTCCATCTGATTTCTTTGTTTAAGGGTCTTACAGGGCCTCCCACCATGGTTAGATGGAAAAGGGTCTTATCTCTCTAGTGTCCTTCAAGCTGGTCCTTGCTTTCCACTAGGCTTTCTACATTTCTCTAGGATTTGAAAAGATGGTCCTTGTCTCTTCCCACTGAATAAAAAATATAATTTGAAAAGCTGAGGTCTTATTTAAAAAATCAAAAGCATTTTAAAAAGTAAGTTTTATGAATTTCATAGGGTTTTGGTTTTGTTGGTGGTAACTTGATTGAAATAGGTATAAAAGGATAGATATCATAGTTACTAATAAGGTTCTTTCTCACCCTAGTCTTTATGGAGTAACATTCCCTAAACACAGTCCTTGGACAATCCCTCAGCTGCTTGGCTTTGACACCCCTTTCTGAAGGGAGTGGGGTCAGTTAACTCTTACCCCTGCTCCAAAAAAAGGTGGAAGTTCAAGTTAATCTACTTAAGTCAGTTGGAGCAATGTAACTGTTATACCAGGTATATTCAGTTCCTGCCCTTACCTGTGTTTTCTTATCTTGGAAGGGGATTGCTTTCCCTCACCATTTATCTCACAGCAGCTTATTTGTTTTTAAAGTTGCCCAGAAAGTATACAAATTAAACTTTTGACATCTACGTGTAGGAATCCCGTTCTGCTTCCAGAAGTGGAAGTGCTCATGGATCTGGGAAATCTGCAAGGCATACCCCTGCAAGGTCTCGCTCCAAGGAAGATTCCAGGCGTTCCAGATCAAAGTCCAGGTCCAGATCTGAATCTAGGTAAGAAAGACTGTCTTGGGATTTCCTTCTGTTACTCTTAGCTTTGAAATTGGTGTGAGGTTTGTGAACTAGGAAGATAGAGAGGGTTAGATCATTTGTTGGCCTATATAATATTGTTACTAGAAATGAACTTAAAACTTCTGGGAGACCGAAGACTACGTTTAGTGGTTACGAACCTGGGCTTTTAAGTTAGTTAGGCTTCATATCTTCTCTGTTTTTTCCTGGCTTGGGCAGATTACTTAACTTTTTCCTACCCTAGTTTCCTTATCTACTAAGGCAAGTTAGTAATAGTACCAGTTCTTCAGAATTGTGAGGATTCACTATGAGTTTAAGTAAACTGTTTATTACTATGGCAAATACACTGCAGAACATTGGCGTTCAGTCACTGCAATTTTTGATAGTCTAGTGTTACTACATGTTCGTATAAAACAAAAATAATACCACACGTACTTTTTTTTTTTTTTTTTTTTTTAACGGTCAAGAGTAGGCCATACATCCTGGTTTGCTCAGGACATCCTCAGTATATGCCTGTTAACAGGCATAATTAGCAGCACCTCTTCTCTTTTACAATGTGTCCTTCCGGGTTTACATGACAATTCAGATTATCGCTATCTAGTTCAGAGTAACTGGTTGATTTTAAAACACTGCTGGAGGGAACTACTGTCATGTTGATTTTATCTTAAGTGAATGGTGGGCATAATGAGAGCAGGAAAATAGGGTGGTATTCTGAGAGGGGGATATAGATCGAGCTAGTGGGGTGCATGTGTTCTGATATTCAAAATATAATTGAATGTGTTCGTTTTAAGAATTGTTGGGCGAGAGCTAGTGGTTTTGGAACTCTTCCTAGCGGAGCTGAACTGACTACTGATACAGGGGGAAAGTATTTGATACCCTTACCCCAGATAGTATCATGTTAGTATATGCCTGGATTGAGTTTCGTCTTCCAGAGTTTAACTCTAGAATAGAGTATTAAAAGAATTGAAAGCAGTGTATCTTGTCAGCTATTGAGTCGTGACCTTGAAGCTTTTGTTTTGCAGGTCTAGATCCAGAAGAAGTTCTCGAAGGCATTATACAAGGTCACGATCTCGGTCTCGCTCCCATAGAAGATCCCGTAGCAGGTCTTACAGTCGAGATTATCGAAGACGTCATAGCCACAGTCATTCTCCCATGTCTACTCGCAGACGTCATGTTGGGAATCGGGTAAGGTGAAAAATATTCTGTGGTTTTGAAGCAGTGGACTATAAAACCACTTAGTACAGTCCTGTCTTTTTTTTCTAAGTTAGAACTGATTTTATTTGACAGTGACGCATTGGCGGTGAATACACGAGTTACCTTTTGAGGCTTTTTAGTGTTTTGAGAAAATCTCTTTTTAAAAGGTATCCCACTCCTGGCCAGGTAGCTCACTTGGTTAGAGTCGTCCTGAATATGCCAAGGTAGTAGTGGGTTCCATCCCTGGTCAAGGCGCATAACAAGAATAAACCAATGAATGTATAAATAAGTGGAACAACAAATTGGTTTCTCTCTTTCTCACCCCCTGCCCCCAATATTCCCCTCCGTCTCATTCTTTTAAAAATTAGTAAATAAAAGGGTGTCACCCATGTAATGATCTACATTTGGGCTATCATTCACATTTAAGTATGTTGTTACATCGGTAACTCAGCCCATCAAATAAAAAATCTCCATATAACTAATGCTATAACTTTAGTCCATCACATCATATAACATCTATATATATGTATATATATATGTTCAATACTCAGGTTACTCAAGTTTTCTGGGTAGTTTTAATACCTTTTACATAATGCTTTTTTATTTAATTGTAAGCAAGTTTCGTCAGGTAGTAAGGCTTTTTCTTCTCCATGAGAGGTTTCAAATGAGGTGGCATTTAGTGTGTTTATATTGTGATTTTATTGTATAATCTAAATGGTTTTGGGGGAGGGTGTTTGATAGTGGAATGGAATTTAGAGTGAATGTGTGGGGGGGGAATGAAAACTTGGGGTAAATTCATTATGGCAACTGGAATGTCAGCAAGATGTTGCTCGTTTTTCTTTTTTATGATTGTAAGCAAGCTGCTTAATACCTATTAAAACAGTTTAGTACACATCTTTATGACTTCGTGTTTTATGTGAATAGTTTGTGTATGTAATGTTTCTAAAAATAGAATCTAGCCTAGCATGCCCTATATCTTTGGCAGTTCAGAGCATTCCATTGTATGGGTGGTATATCTTAATTCAGCATTTTAATAGTTTGACATTTCTCTCACTTGTAGAGACGGTGCTATTCTGATTATCCTTTATGTATACATATTGTGAATGTGGACATTTCTTAGAATAAAGTCAAGTTGCCCACCAGTCTCCCCCAAAAAAGTTAGTTTTCTTTTCCAGTAGTATGTGCCCCCTTTTCCCTCCATTTAATTCTAAGGTTGAAATTACTCCTGTTGTAATCCTTTCTGCTCGTTCTTGCTATAACACATTCCTACTTAAAGTGTTTAATAGTCTGTTTATTATTTACTTTATTGGTAGTGACACTTTCGGCGATTTGTTTATGATTTTCTTATTTGATTTATGACAAAGTTTTAAAAGTTTAAAATTCATTTTTCTGTTTTTAGGCAAATCCTGATCCCAACTGTTGTCTTGGAGTGTTTGGACTGAGCTTGTACACTACAGAAAGAGATCTAAGAGAAGTATTCTCCAAATATGGCCCCATTGCTGATGTGTCTATTGTATACGACCAGCAGTCTAGACGTTCAAGAGGATTTGCCTTTGTATATTTTGAAAATGTAGATGATGCCAAGGAAGTAAGTAAAAGCATACCTGTGCCTTGTAAAATAGTTCTATTGTAAACTCTTAAGTACTTGAGTAAGAACAGTTTTTTTATATTGTGGATAGGATGCATAAATGTAGCTTAAAGGAGCATTCTTCTGGGAACAGATTGAAGTCAGTAATACTTTGACATTTTTCAACCTTTTATTATGGAAAATTTGAAATATATACAGACTAACAAAAAAAGTAGGGCTTGGGGCAATTGATTCACTCTTCCTCCCCCTGTATACTTAATGTCTGGCCTGCTGTACTCCAACTTATTCACCTGCCACTACCACAACATTATTTTGGAGTAAATCCTGACATAGCACTTCATATATGACTGTTTCCAGGTGTGATGTGGTGTGTGTGTGTGTGTGTGTGTGTGTGTGTGTGTGTGTGTGTATACACACACACTAAATATAGTTATCTAAAATATAAGGATGTTAATACTCTAGAATATTTAATCAGTGTTTACGATGAGCCATTTTCTACAATAGAGAAGAACATTTAAAAATTATATGACTCAAGAAAAAGGAACTGATTTGAATATATATTAACAAAGTGATTTTATAGTTTAGATACTAATTGACTTGAGGCAGAATGTAGGAAGTAAACTAGTATGTAGACTAAGTTTATAGCGTGAATATGGGCCACATTTTAAGAATTTTGACTTCACTTGCATATGGGTAATAGCTGAAGTCATCTCCAAGGGCCCTATAAGGAAAAGTTTGGGAAACTGATAAACCATCTGAGGTCAGTGTTGAGATTAGGAATTCAGCTCTAGATAAAATTATATAGTAGTTTTATGAAAAGTAAACTAATTTTTGAAAACAAAAGAGTAACCTGAACTACTAAAGGAAGAATGGAAAGCTAAATGAAAGTAATTATGATAGATGACTAAAACTTGAGAGGTTTGAAAGGATGGTTTACAATGTCATTCAGCTTAATTTTAGTAATGATTGGTACCCAAAGATACTTTTTTGCTACAGGACCACAGTTAGCTTTTTGAGAAATAGAATATTTTGTATCTGAATCAATAGTATCAGAAACTAGCTTCTGAGGCCTTAAACTTCAAACTAGAAGATAGCATAATTGGAATTAGAAATTAAAATCTACTTACATGGAGGGGTGTTCTTTAAATGGTGAGCAAACTGCAAAGTCTTTGGAATAGGATTTATTTTGCTTTGAGGTGCATACTGTTTCAATGACTGTATTCTAGATGAAGGAACTATATGTAGCTGTCTTCCAGCTTTTTACTTCCATAGCAGAGGTCCATCAACTTTTCTGTTAAAAATTAGTAAAAATTTGAAGCCTTGTGAGCCATTAGGATATTAGTCACAACTTTTCAATCCTGCCCTTTGTAATACAAAAGCGGCCATAGGCAATTTGTAAAGTAATGACTGGGGCTTCATCACAATAAAGCATTTGTGGCCATTGAAATTTGAATTTCATGTAATTTTCATTTATCACTCCTAGCTATTTCACATCTTAGTTTATGGTTCAGTTTGCCAAATATGTACTGCTTTAGAGCTAGAAGCACTGAAAATTTGCTATTAAATAGTATAATTGCTTCAATTCATGGTTTAAATTTGCCATTGTGGCTTTTTTGATAAATTTTTCTGAGTTTCATGGCTAGCTTTTTAAAATTTAATAGGGGAAACAAAGTTGTTGTAGGCCATAATGTTCTGCCAACATTAAAATTATTTAATGCATCTAAATGAAACATCAGCCAGACCTTATTTATAGATATTGGATAGTTTGTGACTTTGTCCAGGGTGTATATGATGACTTAATGTGTTTTTTGAAGGCAAAGGAGCGTGCCAATGGAATGGAACTTGATGGACGGAGAATCAGAGTTGATTTCTCTATAACAAAAAGACCACATACCCCAACACCAGGAATTTACATGGGGAGACCTACCTAGTAAGTTTATTTTCAAGGTAGAAATTTTATTGATGATTCTGTTTGTTCACTTCCTCCAAGAAATACATGTACTGCGGGGAAATCTTTGGCATTTCATCTAGTCTTGCCATGGTATAAATCATTTTTCCTGTTTTTTTTTTTAACTGGCTAAAACTATTTGATAAAACATATTCAATGGAAACATGCTGTTTATGGCACAAATTCTGGTTGACAACATTACATAGATCCCATCCCACTTTATCATAAGACATGCCATATATTTGACTTTTCCAGGCTAATTAAATATTTCTGATTTAGACGTTTCCCCAGAATGGAAACTTAACCATTATAGTTAAAATCAAGTTTTAAATAATACTTAAGTTCATTCTTTAGTTTTCGTTTCCTTAAGCAGAGTGGGAAACACGGACTTTAGTTTTTTCACTGAACAGATAGTTCTCATTTGTCATCCTTCTTACCAGTGTGTATATTACTGACTGCTTTAAATTGAATTCATTTTTAAATTTAAAAATAATGCTCTTATATAAGGTAGAGAATTGTACCATAATGACCATATTCTGATAGGCTGAACATTTTCCCTCTCTCAAAACTGTATTACCATATTTATTTTCCTCTAGGGAAAAATGTGGTATTGGCAAGTTAAAGTTAAAAGCAAATTAGTAGGATATGTGTGCCTCCTTAATGAAAAGATTTTTTTTTAATGTATGTACCTTGTTACAAGGGAAGAAAATAAGCATTGTTTATCCACTAACAATTAGAATTCAAATGGGAGTAATACTCATTTCCCAGTTGACTTATAGCAGGCCTATGAAATTTTTGCCCAGGAGAAGAGAGTAGAGAGATCGCACTTGAAGCAATTTCCCAGTCATGTCCTAAAGAGCTTGGCTGTGCAGGTTCTGTTACCATTAAGCTCCAAATGAGCATGGCATTCCTTTGCTACTGTTAACAAATATCTGAATAGTTTTTAACAGCAAAAGTTACTTTTTTTTTTTTTAAGTTATCTTTCCTAGAAAGATAGGAATGACCACTTGATATTTTATTAAGATATATTATTATTCACAGTGGCAGCTCACGCCGCCGTGATTACTACGACAGAGGATACGATCGAGGCTATGATGATCGGGACTACTATAGCAGATCATACAGGTAAGTTGAATAACACATTTTCTGGGTATGTCTAATGTATAATACACTAAAAGGCCGGTAAAAATGCTTTTTGGAAGAGCCCATAAAAGTATTTAAGAACAATAATTTTGTATTAATGCTGAGAGTTTGTTCGTTACCCAACTATTGATAAATTTTTAGGGGGTTGGTAGGGAAATGCCTCTCATACTTGAAAAACAAGACATCTCTTTGAGAATACTTTCAAAGATAAAAAATGAAGGGCAAGTTTATTTTAGCAGAACCAGGTAATTTAGAACTTGCCTTGTCAAAATGTAAATTGTTTAGTAAGTATTGGCCACAGTTAATCCATGATACCTTATTTTGGTGTGATGTTAGGGTGTGGATATCTTTTTTTATGCCCACGATTTGGTAACATTTTAAGAAGTTGACAATTGATGCATTACTGTCTTATAGAAGTGTTCCTAAGGTTGCCCTGAAATTATCCAGCGTCTTTAGAGTCCTTTTGTTTTAAGTGGCACTTGAGGGATTGTTTCGTGGAAGCTGAGAATATTATTAAAATGGTAGCTTTGATTTTTATTTTCATTAACGAGCATTTACTTAGAAATATCCTTTGTTCTAATGATACATGTTTTAGCCACCAGAGTGAGCTCTAAGCCAGTTTATTAAAAGGGTGGCAAAAATAGCTCTTTATCACTTTACTTACAAGAAACGACTTTTCACTTTTCTTGTTTTTTTGTTTTTGTTTTGTTTTGTTTTCAGTTTTACTGTATGAATTGTGTATTCTTTCAAAAACTCATTAAAACGAATGAATTTCTGCTTTTACAGAGGCGGAGGAGGAGGAGGCGGAGGATGGAGAGCTGCTCAAGACAGGGATCAGATTTACAGGTATGCCGGAGAGGGTTTAAAATCTGTACAATAGTAGAGATGGCTCGTGTGAAGACACTCTGTTACTAGTCTTTTGGTAGTTAGATTATAAGTGACATCACAAAGTTGGATTGCCTGAAGTTCATAAAATATTGTAACTGGCCCCAAGTGATGTCTGTTTATGTTTTTGTTTGCAGAAATTAGGCTTTTACTCAGTGATACGGTTTTGTACTTTAATGAGAGAATGATGGTATGAGGTCATTGATAAAGAACCCATGATATTTTTAGTCTCTGTTCCTGGTAGCTTTCCTCTTGTGCTACATTTTCTTTGTTGGTTTTTTATAATAAGTGTCTCAGGATACATAAGTGAACACTTAAGTCAGTCTTGCTTACACAAAATGAAATTGCTTTGATGCACTAATGAAATTTGTTTTGGGTGTGGTTCCTGAGGGTGTGTTTGGAATTAGTGGAAAAGGACTTCTTTTTTTATATATATTTTACTTAATAGAATTTTAAATGGGTTAGCAGATTATCGATGGATGAAACACAGCAAGGAGTATTTGACTTCTGGTAGTTTGTTTTGTTTAATATAATAAATCTTTATTGATTTCGGAGAGAGATAGAAACATCAATGGTGAGAGAGTCATTGATTTAGCCCACAATGCGAGTATGTGCCCTTACCAGGAGTTGAACCCCGATCACCTGGATCCTAGGTCGACACTCAGCTGCTGAGCCACACCCAGCTGGCTGACTTCTGGTAGTTTTGAGTGATCAGACCTTGAAATCTCATGACTAATGCAAAATTTCTGAGGGTCAGTGGTGGCTTTCTAGTTTAGAAACAGATAAAGGGATTGTGTATGATCTTTATCATTTCATCTAACTGTGATCTGTGGAGTCTTAGACTGTCTTTACATTTGTTTACAGAAGGCGGTCACCTTCTCCTTACTATAGTCGTGGAGGATATAGATCACGTTCCAGATCTCGATCATACTCACCTCGTAAGTTTTTATTTCGATATTATTTAGTTCATATGTTGTAATAGTATGGCTTGCCCTAACTTATCAAATGACAGCGCAGTATTTCTTTTGCAGAGAAAGGTTTAATTCAAGTAGTTGAATCATAAGTATATATCCCCCAAACTTTATTTATAGGATTCCAGAACGTGTGAAAACAACCCTTAGAATCTTGTTGCTATTTAAAATACTAAATGTATATACTGTCACCATTTGTAGCTTTTCTTTTTAAGTAGTGCTTAATTTTTGCACAGCTTGGGAACATATGAGTGACTTAAAACCTTAGCTTAGATTGAGTGATGCTTCCCAGTTCTATTGTTTCACATTGGTTCTCATTTCTAGTGCAACTCTTCTGTGAACATCTTCCTCTATTTTCACAGAAGAAATCTGGTACATAGGAATGTCTGAGTGGCAGAATAATCTAAAATTCTCAACACTAAAGTATACTTGATAATCAGTTCTCTCAGTAATGATGCCTTTTCCCCCCCCGCCCTCAATTCCAGGTCGCTATTAAAGCATGAAGCTGAAGACTTTCTGAAACCTGCCCTAGTTTGGATATTGTTTGTGGACAATATTTTTATTGTCTCCTGTTTAAAAAGTGAACAGTGCCTAGTGAAGTTAGGTGACTTTTACACCTTTTATGATGACTACTTTTGGTGGAGTTGAAATGCTGTTTTCATTCTGCATTTGTGTAGTTTGGTGCTTTGTTCAAAGTTAAGTGTTTTCAGAAAAGTATGTTTTGCATGTATTTTTTTACAGTCTAAATTTTGACTGCTGAGAAGTTTTTATTGTACAAAACTTCATTTAAAAGGTTTTTCTACTGAATCCAGGGTATTCTGAAGATCGAAGCCTGTGTGTAAAATGCTACCAAATGGCAAAGAGCAACAATAAAGTTTGATTTTTACTTTTCTTTCTAACATCAGTGCTTAGCAGAACTGTTCAGATTAGGTTGTCAGTAGTAAATTTGAAGACAAAAAATGCCCATTTTCCTTCAGTCCATGGAACATACCATACTTAATATACCTGCAGCTAAGTGTTAAAAATTATGCTCTGTAACTCAGTACTGCTAGTATTAGAACTAACAATACAGCAAATGCTTAATGCTTATATTAATGTGGATTTGTCAGCCTTTATGTAATCTGTATTATATATAGCAGGGAGTAAGAAAAGAGTTACACAATGTATGGTTTTAAAAGGCTATTAAAGCTGTTATAAGGGGATAATGGTATTTCAACTGGTTATCAGCAAGTGACAATACATTCCACCACAAATGTACTCTTCATTCTAGCTTTTAGACTATATGGAAAAAACTGGGTGCTTTGGAGTTTGGGAAAAGAGAAGGGAACACTACTGTGTTGTGGATGAACTGAAGACTGCCTGTTCATTTTTTAAATATTATTTCCGGTCCTTTGCTTACCAGAGGAGGCCCAATTTCACTCAAATGTTCTGAGAACTGTGTTAAATAAATGCAAATGAAAAGTAAAAGGCTGGTACAACTCAGTTTACAAAGATTTTATTTTAACCTTGTTACTTATAATTAGCTCATTTATAGTTTTTAGTCCCTTGGGCCTGAGGTATATATTTGGTGCTGGGCTTTTTTGTTTTGATGTTTTTTAAACCAAGCATAAATTATGTATTCCTGCAAAATATGTTGAGTGAGTAACTAGATGCAGGAGTGATCATCTCCACTTGGGGGTGGTATTGTTAAATAACTGTAGTCTTCACCCTTGCCCTGATGGTGCCTGAAATGCATGTTCTCTGTATTGTTTCTTCTGAATTTCGGTTATTTGCATGGCCAATTCTAGGGAAATTGCTTTGGTAGGTTATTTTGTTGGCCTGCTGACCTTTATATGGTACAAGAGTATCAGATACTACGTGTTTCATTCCAGACCATCACAGTAGAAAGTGAGTTACATGAATTTTATTTACCAGTGCATTTAAAAAGTTATATTTACAGTATACTATAGTCTTATAAAGTGCAATAGTAGTGTCTTTAAAAAAAAAAATACTTATTTTGCTATTTTTTAAAAAAGGCTAACCCACGAGAACCTTCAATTCAAGTCTTTATCTTTTTGCTATTGGTGGGTCTTGCCTCGATATTGGTGAAAACTCAGTGTCTGCAGAACACAAAAAAATAGGTATGCCTGTACTTACATATTTAGTATTTCCAAGACCAAGTCTGTAGCGATCATTTAATGTGGTTACCTTAATTCAAACATTATTAAAGGTGCAGTGCCAAGATCAGAATAACATGGGCAGTCTTATTCCACAGTTAGTACTCATAATTGTGATGCCATTCTGCATCTAATCTAGGTAACTGGATGATTGAAAAGATTGTTAATGGGGCATAGACAATATTTGCAGACCTTAATTTGTTACTTGGTTACAGTGTCTCAAATGTATGCCTCTTGTACTTTTGATAGCTGTTATAAATACATAGAACCCCCACCCCTGCAGGTTTGCATTTCCAGTAAGCATCTGGAACTAAGTAACTCCATTCCTGCTAGATTTTAAAAATTCTCAACCAGTTTTGGAATAAGAATTGGCCACTTACATGGTTATGCAAGTTGAGTTGTAGAATGGCCCAGAATAGGGATTGGATTATAAGGGATAGATTAAAGGTTGAGGAGCCTAGTTTTGTAGACGTAAGAGCGTGTATGAAGGAATGTAGTACTGCTTATAGGTGTCTGGCTAGGTGGAAGAGGGTAGGCTAGCAGCAAGACAGTGGGGGTGGGAAGTGTGGCCATCTGGCACAGGCCTCACTAAATGAGCTGCCCTCACTAAAAAATAGTTGCAATAAAGATCTCTCTGCCCTCTAACTGGCCGAAGGTATAAGCACACCTTTGGAAAAGCAACCAGGCCTAATAGCATCTCAAGGTGTTGGCTTAAAATTAAACTGATGCATGTAAGCCACCCATTATCCTGTCAATGAAAAGTTTTATTTTTTAAAGCTAGTGTCAGTTGGATTTCCTAACTTTTGGATCTGGAAGAATTTTGACTGACTAAAAATTGGTACCAGGAGGTTGCCACAAGTCAGAACTTAACCAGGTTGAAATACGCTATTTAGAGTAGTGATACTCCTTTCCTCTTCTAGGATAGGAAGGCAGGTTAAGTGAGGAGTCTATTCATGTGCTGTAGTGGTGGTGGTGATCTGGTTTTATGAAAGAAGCTTTGTATTCCCTTGGGATAATTGCTGCCATAGATTAATTTAAATAGACAATATCAGGACCACGGGAGGTGGAGAATGGCATTAGATAATTTAGGGATAGGATAAATTAGTCTTGAAATGCTTGCCTGAAGGCAAAAGAACTCGGGATTTTTATATGCCAATACTATCAATATATTGCTTATAGTTCTAGGGCTAAGATTACTGAAACAATATGCATTAAGTTGATTTGAAGGATTATTAAATTAAAATGGTTAAAATCTGTAATGCTAGGGCCTCTGAACATGTTATTCACGAAATAAATAGGGTCGCAACAGTTGGTATAGTGTTTTGGAGGCCTTTTGACAACCCGTAGCCCTCTGAAATGTTCATAAATTACTTCCCTTACCTAAGGAAATTATGCTTCAAGATGAAATCTCAACCCTCGTTCTTATTAATAGTATTTAAACTTCACAAGGCTCAAGGAGGGAAATTCTGAATTAGACTAGAAAAAGCCAAGATAAACAGGATTTTGTTTACATCATAAAAATTGGCATATTCTATAGGAGTGGGTTTTTGAGGATGAATTTGGGCTGGATTTATCTATGTGAGTGCACACACCAGCAGCTTGCTTTGGCCAACAGACTGAGGTATTTCTTGATTATGTAACTGAAAACCTAGATCTCATGCACATAGGCCTGGCACAATAGAGAATCATGGACAACCCTTTGAAAAAAAGAGCCCAGAAACCCCAAAATAAACCACCTGTGTATATGGTGAACCTTGACTAGTTTTACCAAGGTATTATTCCTCAATCTATTCATGTAATTTATATATTGGATAACAATACTCAAACTTAACTAATCCTGGACACTGGCTTGCAATTAAACTAGATTGTGTAAACCAAGAAGACCGTTGTAGCAAAAAGTTGGTAGAGCAAAAAAGTAGGTTTATAATTGTGAGTGTGCGAGACAATTCATGTTTTTCCACCCTGTGTTCTAGATTTCAGTTTTTCTTGCACTACACAGCTTGCCTTACCATGGTTCTCCAGAGAACTAAACTCAGGGAACACGGGGGGGGGGGGGTGTCTGTGTGTGTGTCTGTGTGTGTCTGTGTGGCCTTACCATGGTTCTCCAGAGAACTAAACTCACGGAACACGGGGTGTGTGTGGCCGGCCATCTTTCTATAGTTCAGTATATGTGTATACTTCAGATTCTTGCTATTCATATCATGAACGTGCTGTGTGTGTGTGTGTGTGTGGCCGGCCATCTTTCTATAGTTCAGTATATGTGTATACTTCAGATTCTTGCTATTCATATCATGAACGTGCTGTGTGTGTGTGTGTGTGTGTGGCCGGCCATCTTTCTATAGTTCAATATATATGTATACTTCAGATTCTTGCTATTCATATCATGAACGTGCTTTTAAGATATTTTGAGCCCGGCCAGGTGTGGCTCAGCAGTTGAGCATCAATCTATGGTCCAGGAGATCGCAGTTCGGTTCTCAGTCAAGGCACATGCGTGGGTTGCAAAGTCAGTCCCCAGTGGAGAACATGCAGGAAGCAGCCATTCAATGGCTCCCTCATCATAGATGTGTATTTCTCCCTCTCCCTTCCTCCCTCCCTCTCTCTGAAGTCAAAGATATTTTTTAATATATATATTTTGAAAAAATACGTAATCTTCATATGTTAATTCCTATTATTCGTAAGTCCTAAAATGGACAAGTCAGAGTATATGGACATTTTTAAGGCTCATGAATGCACCAATATATATCACTTACTTTCAAGGACTCTACTAATTTACCCTTCCCCCAGCAAAACTGTAAGTCTTTAGTCTTACCACAATTATGTATAATCACAAAATCTTTAAATTTGATAGATAAAAGCACTTGGCTTAAATAGAAAATCTGTTATCTGTTTGAGTTATGCTGTTTTGCCCCTGTGCTTATAGAGCTGCTTTCAGTGCATCCCAAGATTAGTCACACTAGGAATAGAGCTCAACTGTCTTCTGTTTTCCATTTATTGTTGCTTAATTCTGCACTGTCAGGTGTGATGGGATTGTACTGTGGATTTTGGCATTTCATAGGAAAAATGAATTGTCAAGAGTTTACTTAGAGTTCTAAGCAGTCAACACAAATAGCATCTGTTTTAAGTACTCAGTTATTTTCTTTTATGTATTCACCATTTATGAGCTGTGTTGCACTGTTCTGAGTCTTGGGGACACAGCAATGGACAAAGTACTATGGAGAAAAAAGAAAATGTTAGTATTTTAAATAAATTGGTTGGGGAAGGCTGTATTTAATAGGACATTTAAAAAGAGGCTGAAAGGTGAAAGCCATACATTTGGGAAAGTATTCTAGACAGGAGTAGGAAGTTCTTTGGTTTGTTCAAGTCTAAGGTACATCAGTGTGATAAAAAATTTTGAATGTGTGGTCAGGTGGGTAAATGGGACCACATCAGTTAAGATTTTATAGACAAGTTTTTGCTTTTATGATGACATGGGGAACAACATAGTGTTGAGCAAGAATGACAATTATGTAAAGGCGTAACTGAGTGCCCAGCAGTGTATAATGGACATAAGGATGGGCTCTCATCTAGTGGTAATGACAGCCACATATACAGGTGATTTCTTTCTAGTATGGAAGATAAATTGTCATGAGTGGGGTCTCAGACAAGGTTTCTTGGGTAAGATGACAGCAACTCTGCTAGGTTTGTGATCATGTCAAAAAATGTTTTGTAAGCCTTAAAACTATAAGGGAATTTTTAAAACCATCATACCTCTGGAGGCTAAAAGGTCACTTCTCAGGATTTAGTGCAGGGAGGTACCTATTAAGACATTCACACTCTGGAACTTGTTCCATGATTAAAGCATTTATTTGCCAACCTTTCATTGCCATTGTGAAGCTCCTTAGAATACTAAGTGTATCTGGTCAGCTGTTGCTGCATAGTGAACAATGAAAACTCAGAAGCATACAAATATTTAGCTGCTGATCTCAAGCAAGCTCTCATCTGCAAGACAGATCAGGGATTGCCTCATGTAGACAGAAGGAACAGGTTAGCTTCACTGTGGGTGAGTGAGCCAGTTCCACATGTCAGCCTCCTTTGAAGAGTGGGCAAGTCTGCACATTTCCCCTCAACATGACGGTAGGAACACAAGACCAAGTTGAATTATCCAGGTACATTTCAAGCCTCTATTACATGTATTAACTTCCCATAGCCAAAGCATGTCACATGGCCAAGGTAAAACTCAAAAGCATGAGTAAATGGACTACTTTTAGAGAGGGAGATTGCAAAGAGCATAAATATAGTGAGAGGGTCTACAACTATACCATATTTTCTGTGCTGGTATTGGAGGTGTCAATTTTTTTTCTTCCAGCTTTCCAACACGAGACCTTTTGTTTAGGATATTCCCTAAATGAGTCTTCCTGAAAGGCAGCCTACCTAAATACTATAGACGCTGAAAATCCCAGATACTTGTTTACCAAATCACCTTTGCATCTAGGGCATATGCATGAAAGTTTGAATCAATAGCCCCAAGAAGCGGGGACGAGTGTGTAGAGTGGATAGGGGTGCCTCAAAACAGTAATGTGGGATGGGGTTGGGTGAGGAAGGGGTCCTTGAGGGATGGAGTGTGAGGTGGTTCTAGCGTAGTGACAGCAGTGGGACAAGCTGTGGTTGTCCAGGGTTTGGCAGTGATGTCCTCACTGAACTATGGTGTGACTGGCTGTTAAACTTTCTTCCAAGACTGGTTATCCCTTTCTGTAGAGTCTGCAGACCAAAAGTGCTTCATTTAAAAATGCAGAAAACACACCAAAAAACTCAACTGGCATTTTTTTGTTTTTAATCCTCACTCGATATTTTTTCCATTGCTTTTTCAGAGAGAGGGAAGGGAAAAGAAAGTGAAACATCCATGTGAGAGACATTAATTGGTTTCCTCCCACACACACCCCAATCAGGGCAGGGATGGAGCCTGCAACCAAGGTATGTGCCCTTGGCTGGAACCGAACCTGAGACCCTTCAGTCTGTGGGCCAATGCTTAACCACTGAACCAAACTGGCTAGGGCTGGCATTGATTTTTTTTTTTGTTTACAATCAAAAATCTTCATTGATAAAAATATTTGTGATGCCTAATTGGTAGCCATCTTTCTAATCTCAATTCATGTACCTTCCAATCCATTCTCCACTGAGCAGTGAAAGAAAGTATCTTGAAGGGTAAATCATACTTCACATCTTGGCTTTGAAATCCTTCAGTGTCTCCCTCTTCCCTTTAGGTGGAAGTCTAAACATTGTTTAGTGACCTACAAGACCATTCACTATAGCCAACCTCCCAACTCACTAGGTCTCTCCCCAGCCTCATTTTGTAACTTCTTTTGAAATAATACAAGCAGGAGCTTCCTCAGCTTTAGTAACCTGGAGTCAACAATAAGCCACCTGGGGACGAGGAGAGACAAGAGGCAAGATGCAGACAACTTGGAACTGGGTACCTCACTGAGGTACTTCTGAGGATCAAGACCAATTCCCTAATCATTTTGCTGACTGCCTGCTTCATCTTTATTTTATAATACATTTTTTAAAAATGTAAGCAGCCTAAATTTTTAATTTCCTGAAACTAAAACAGTTTCCTTAATTTTTAAACTTATTTTCCCAATAGGTATATATTTTCATTAAATCTAAAAAGGTGGTCAGATTCATAAGATACTTTATTTCTTCTCCCAAAAGATTGTCCCAGGTAATATAGTGAAGATTATCTCGCCCAGCTGGCGTGGCTTGGCAGTTGAGTATGGACCTATAAGTCCAGGAGATCAAGGTTCGATTCTCAGTCGGCACATGCCCAGGTTGTGGACTTGATCCCCAGTTGGGGGGGGGGGGGTCGTCCAGAAGGCAACTGATTAATTACTCTCATCCTGATATCTCTATTCCTCTCCCTCTAAAATCAGTAAAAATTTCTTTTTAAAAGGAATATCTTAAAATTGTATTCGGGCCGTATATTATAATTCTTGGCTCAGGCTAAATGTGTTACTTGAATAAAAAGTTATTAAATGACTTCTGGTTTCCAGTCCACCGTGTAAGGAGCTTGGAAATCACCACACTAATCCTATCAAAAAGCTGAACAAACTGAAAACTCAACTTTTTTTAAATCCATAAGAGGGATGAGGTCACAGGGAAAAGAATGCCCCCAGAATCGGAGAGAGAAAAGTCAAATCATAACTTAATGGAGCCAGAAACCCATAGGCACAAATCTCCAAAAGAACCAGTGCCAGGGTAGGAAAACCTATACTGCTGGTGGAGGCTCAGTCTGGCAGTAATAAAAAATTAAATCATTTTAGGAGATTGGTAATAGAAGTTGCAGAAATCCCAGAGAATTTGTAGAGAAGAAAATGAAAATATAGAACAAATTAAGGTGGTAAAGTGGAGTGAGAAGACCCCTTTGTATCTCCCTTTCAGTTTACAACTGGACATCTATAATATAACAAAGTTTTTTCTCTCAACACATTTGAGAGAATCACATATTAATACATCTGAAAGTGGACACTGGAACGCATGGGGATGGGGAAGGATAGGGAAGACATCCACAGAGAATTCTCCCACCACCTTGGCCCCATATAACACAGTAGTGGTGAAGCAGTTGGTGTGCAGCCCTCATACTACAACCTAGGGGAGGTTAAGAGAAGCAGTGTGGCCAACCAAGAATCCAGTTCCATAACACCCACCCATTGCAGAATCTGTGGCAGCACAGTGTTCCCCACTGCATTGAGTTCTGGTCGTCCAGGATACAGCAGGGGTACCCGCTACTACAGTCACCTAGGCAGTGATCCCCAGGGTCTCAGCAACACCCCACCATCACCACAGCCACTAAAAACTGGTGCAGGAGAGAAAAGTGCTATAGCACCATCTACTGGAAAACAAAAACCTCTCAACCTGCGGAACTGTTAAGATCAAACGGTACCTAGCCCTGGGCTGCATGGTTCAGTGGTTAAAGCGTCAACGTGCCTGCCTGCCGAATGGTCGGGTTGAATTCCTGGTTTCAAATGTGCCAGCAGAGGAGCAACACATCAAGTATGATGAACAACTAAGGTAACATGATACACAAAAAGTCTCCAGAAACCAAAGTCATGGAAGACTGATTTAAATGACAGAATTCAAGAGAGCAGCCATTAAACTCAATGAGCCCAGCTGGCATGGCCCAGTGGTTCAGCATCTACCTATGATACAGGAGATTAGGGTTTGATTACTGGTCAGGACACATGCCTGGGTTGCAGGCTTAATCCCCAATAGGGGGCATGCAGGAGGCAGCCGATCAATGACTCAGCATTAATGTTTCTCTTCCTCTCCTTTCCTCTCTGAAAACAATAAAAATGTTTTTAAAAAGAAAAGCTCAGTTACAAGAAAACTCAAAGGCAGTTCAATGAGCTCAGGAATAAAATTAATGAACAAAAGGAATACTTTACCAAAGAGAAACTATAAACCAAATTCAATAAATTATATAAGAATACATTAGAATACATTGGAAATAGAGCAGACCAGATGGAAGAGAGAATTAGCAAGTTCAAAGATAGAAATCTAGACATGATTCAGGTGTATGACTCCATTAGAAAGCAACAGAAAGATAATGGGTATCCCAGAAGGAGAAGAGAGGGAGAAGGGAAGAGAACCTATTCAAAGAAATAATTGATGGGAACTTCCCAAACCTAGGGAAGGAACTAAACATTCCAGTACAAGAAGCTAACAGAACATCTAATTATCTCGAAAAGAAAAGAAGAAAACCTCCAAGACATTAAAACTCAAAAGTTAATGGCAAAAAGAATTCTCAAGGTGTGTAGGGGAAAAAGACAAGTAACCCATAAAGGAAACTGCATCAGATTGTAATATTTCTCAGCAGAACCTCTACAGCATCAAGAAGACAAAGTGTTGGTGAGGATGTGGAGAAAAAAAACCCTTGTACACTAGATCTACCCGTGTGATTCAGCAATTTCACTTTGAGTATGTATATCCAAAGGAAATGAAAAGAGAATAAGGTATTGGCACTCCCATGGTTGCAGCACTATTCACAACAGCTAAGATACAAAAACAACCCAGTGTCTCAAAAGATAAAAGGATAAAGAAAATGTGATATATATACATACATGTATATGAATATTAGTCATGAGAAATAAGGGAATCCTCCACTTGCGACAACATAAATGGACTTTGAAGACATTACATTAAATGAATCAGACTGAGAAACACAAATACTGTATGATATCACTTATATATGGAATCTAAAAGAACTAAACTCATGAAAACAGTAGAATGGTCGTTACCAGAAGATGGGAGGTGGGGGATTTAGGGGCCATGTTTAAGGGCACAAACTTCCAACTAGTAGATTAAAAAAGTCCTGGTGGTCTAATGCACAGCATAGTGATTATAGACAACAGTAATGTATTATAAACTTCAAAGTTGCTAAGATTGGATCTTAATTTTTCCCACCACAAAAAAGAAATAATTATGTGACATTACAGAGGTGTTAGCTAATGCAATAGGTGAAGTCATACTGTAAAATTAAATGTATCAAATCAACACACTGTATACCATAAACTTATACAATATTACATGTCAATTATATCTCAATTTTTAAAAAACTACAGTTGGAGAGCAGAGCAAAAAATATATGATCACCTCACCTCAACAGATGCAGCGAATGCACTTGACAAAATTCACCATCCTTTCATGATAAAAACAAAATGAGTATAGCAGAAACCAACACATGGATTGGTTGCCTCTCAACAGAAGAAAGGCAATATGTGCCAGGTTGGTGTGGCTCAGTTGATTATCATCCCACGTACCTGGAGGTCACTGGTTTTGATTCCCAGTAGGGCACATGCTCGGGTTTTGGGCTCAATCCCCAATAGGGGGCATGCAGGAGGCAGCCGATCAATGTTTCTCATTAATGTTTCTGTCCGTCCCTCTCCCTCTCTCTGAGGTCACTAAAAACACTTAAAAAGAGGGCAAAGGCAGTATGTGGCAAGCCCCGGTTAACATGCTCAGCAGTGAAAAGTTAAATCTCTCAGACCAGGAACAAGACGGTGCCCACTTCCACTATTATTTAGCATCATACTGGATATCCTAGCCAGAGCAATTACAGAAATAAATGCATGGGCCTGGCCAGCGTGACTCGGGGGTTAAGCATCAATCTAGGATCCAAGAGATTGAGGTTCAATTCCCGGTCAGGGCACGTACCCGAGTTGCAGGCTCGATCCCCAGCAGGGGGCCTGCAGGAGGCAGCAGATTAATGACTGTCTCATCATTGATGTTCCTCTCTCCCTCTCCCTTCCTCTCTCTGAGATCAATAAAAATATATATATTTTTAAATGCATGGAAATTGGAGAGAGAGAGGTAAAACTGTGTTTGCAGATGATATGGTATTAAATATAGTAAATCTAAATACTCCCCCCAAAAATGGTGGAATAATAAATGAATTCAGTACAGTTGCAGGATATAAAATCATATAAAAATTAGTTGTAATTATATACATTAACAAAAAACTATCAGAAAAAGAAAGAAAAAATCCCATTTACAATAGCATCAAAACCAATAAAGTGCTTAGGAGTAAATTTATCCAAGGAGGTGAACAATCTGTACCCTGAAAACTATAAGACATTGATGAAAGAAATTGAAGACACGAGTTCTTCATGAGTCAAAAGAATTAATACTGTTAAAATGTCCATACTACGCAAACTACTATCACGTGATCTACAGATTTAAAACAATCCCTATCAAAATTCCAATGGTGTTTTCCATAGAAATTTAAAAAATCCTAATATTTATGTAGAAACACAGACCCTGAATAGCTAAAGCAATCTTGAACAAAGCTGGAGGCATCACATTTCATGATTTCAAATTATATTATAAAGCTACAGTAATCAAAGCAGTATGGTACTGGCATAAAACAAGCACATACCAGTGGAACAGAATAGCCCCAAAATAAACCCAGACAGCTTGGAAGTATGTATAGTAGGAATGCGTGCTTAGGTAAAACTACATAGGAAAAAGGGAAGTGAATCTCATTAAGTGAAGAGAGTAGTGACCTTAGGCAGTAATAGGGTTGTGATGAAGTAATGGGGGGGGAGACTTTGGGCATGCTGGTGACGTCATTTTTTAAAAATATGTTTTTATTGGTTTCAGAGAAAGGGAGGGAGAGGGAGAGAGAGAGAAACATCAATGATGAACGAGTCATTGATCAGCTGCCTCCTACACGCCCCGACTGGGGATCGAACCCGCAGCCCAGGCATGTGCCCTGATAGGCGATCAAACTGGCAACCTCCTGGTGCCTGGGCCGATGCTCAGTCAGCTGAGCCACACCAGCCAGGTGATGCTATTTCATTTCTTCTTTTTTTTTAATCCTCACTTGATATTTTTTCCATTGCTTTTCAGAGAGAGTGGAAGGGAGACAGATATAGCGAGAGGAACATTGATGTGAGAGAGACACATTGATGGGTTGCCTCCCTCATTTGCCCCTACCAGGGCTGGGGATCGAGCCTGCAACCAAGGTATGTGCCCTTGGCCAGAATTGAACTCCAGACCCTTCAGTCCATGGGCTGATGCTCTAACCACTGCACCAACTGGCTAGGGCTCTTTTTTCTCTTTCTTTCTTTCTTTTCAAATATATCTTTATTGATTTCAGAGAGAGGAAGGGAGAAAGAGAAACATCAATGATGAGAGAGTCATTGATCAGCTTCCACCTGCACACCCCCAACTGGGGATCGAGCTCGCAACCCAGGCATGTCTTCCAACCGGGAATCAAACCGCAATCTCCTGGATCCTAGGTCGACCCTCAACCGCTGAGCCACGCCTGGCTGGGCTAGGGCTCTTTTAAAAAGAAAATTTGAATTTATTTAAGGAAAAGGTTATGGAGATATCCAAAGGAAAGGGCTACATACAGCACTGAGCCAAAGGATATTGGGTCCATGATGGCAGCAAAAATACATACTTACAATGGTGAAACAAGGAAGGTACATAGAAAAAGTAACAGGAGCTTGGCTGGCATGGCTCAGTGGTTGAATGTTGACCCATGAACCAGGTGATCATGGTTTGATTCTCGGTCAGGGCACATGCCTGGGTTACAGCTGGATCCCCAGTAGGGAGCATACAGGAGACAGGTGATGAGGACACTCTCTCATTGATGTTTCTCTCTCTCCCTCCCTCTCTCTGAAATCAATAAAAACATATTTAAAAAAGAAAAGAAAACTAACAGGAGAGCCCAGGCTGGCTTTTGGCTCACTGAGAAGTCAGAGAGAAGGGGCCTTGGAGACAGGTTCAGGGGGTTAGCCTGGGATGAGCTGCCTCTGCCCATTGCTCCCCTGTTTGCAAGACTTGTGGTGTCCCCTCAGAGGGAAGAGGGGAAGGCAATGGCACTGGCATGCTCTCCTAGTGGGAAGCACACCTGAGGTTATTTTTTGATCTACATGATGACTATACTAATGTTCATGTTATTACTATGCTAGACTGCACATGTGTTTTAAGCACTTCGCAGTGGTTTAAAACAAAGTAAAGATGTATAGAGAGGATTTGAATAACAACCCCATCACATTGTTTACCTCAAATCTGTACAACTTCTATTTGTCAGTCATACCTCAATAAAGCTGGGGAGAGGGGAAACAGGACAATAAAAAAGCTATTTATAACATATTACAGTACTTTGAGTCAGTTGTGAACAATACCAACATAGTCATAAGAGGGTGTACACTGCATATTAATACAATGAAAATTGTGATATACCTATACTGAGAGCAAGAAAAGAGTGGATGTGTAAGTAAAGGATGCTAAGATCTCAACTTCCACAAGAAGAAATGAACAATGTCTAAAACTGAGAAAGAAATAATATGTGCATAATAGAGGTAGATACTGGAAGAAATACTAGAAGAAAAGATAGAATGGGTATTGGTGGTTGCTGCTGAGGAAAAAACAGAGAAGAAGAGTCTCCTGTGTTTCTATTTATATATTTTTAAAGTTTCATATGATCTTAAAAGTATTTTGACAAAAACACCTTTTATAGAATAAATTGTGAACAAATTCTGTTCCTCCCTTATTTACTGTTAAGGAGAATTCCACACATTCCAACTGAAGGAACTGATTTCACTGAACAATATAGAAATGTATTATGCTTGGCCTGAAGTAAAAAGAAAATGTGCAGAAAAGTGTGTGTGGGAGGGGGTTGTGTATGCATGTGTGCTGATGTAGACGTGCTTTTCATCACTTTTTCTGATTAAATTTTTCCTTAACCTTCAAAGAGGTCCATTACTGCTTCTGAATTTCATGTGGTCTGGGAACTTTGCAAACAGGTTCTTCTGTTCGATGACCCTGTTTCTGTTTACAACTTTTGGTTCAGCTGTGTGGCATTTCAGGAAATTTAATCACCCTTCTGGTGATCAAAACTGACCTGTTGGGAAATCAAGAAATGGACAGATGAGGGGCTTGTTATAGCTGAAGAGAACAATGGAAAAGAAAATGAAACTCTACTTAGAATAAGCTAAGGTTATGGGAAAATAAAACTCATTCTGGAGGATCTGGCTGTGTTTATGAGCTGTGGTCTTGCTAGTGATGGCAGTGATTGGCTTTTTCTCAAGGAGTTACATGAACTGAAAGTGTGGAATTGTAGATTAAACTAGAGAATACAAATGTTTATACAGAGTCATTTCATGAGCAAAGTGCTTCTGTTGTTTTAAATTTCATGTGATAAAATGAAATGTGTTAAAGCCACTCATTTATTTATTCTATAAACAGTTACTGTTAGATATTTTACTAGGCAGTTAGAGTGAAGGTAAGAGGCAGGGGCAAGTAGATGGAGACAAAGAGAAACTGGCATATGCAGGTCCCTGACTTTAGAGGAAACAAAACAGGCACTGAAATAAATATAGCACATGTAGAAAATGATAAAAGAGGCAAGGATGCTGTTGGCTTTCAGCCAAAAGCAGCAGCTATCCTTTTGAATTGGGGGAATCAGAGCTTGTGTGAGGAAGGAGATGCCATGTGAGCCTGTGTCTTGGCGGATGGGTAGGGCATGCAAGCTGGATCTCATAAAAAGAAGTCACATAGGGAAGGGATTACAGATATTTCTGACCGTTATTAAGGGATTAATAATATTTACAGTTAATGGTCTAGCCTGTATCTGAGAGCTGGACTCAGTTTTCCTGAGACAGTCACTTCCATCCAGCAGAAAGCAGGAGTATGTCCAGCAAGTCACTCTGACCAGAAAATGCTGACACCAGGCACCAGTAGGCCCGCTGACTCAGGGCAATGGGATCGGCTAAACCTTCATCACCCCTCAGTGCATGAGGCTTTACTACAGCTGATGGAACAGGGCCAGCTTTGCAAATTGCCTTTCTTGCCATTTGCCAAGAGTGAGTGTTCACTAATATTTTTCCCTCTGGCCAGTGAAATAAATGACAATGATTTCCTTGGCTTTCTCTCCTGAGGCAGTTGGTTCAAAATGTGGAGAGTCTGGTAAACTTTGTACATTTCTGTACAGGCCCAAGGCTAGAAGTTATATAAATATAATTATGTTTGTGGGTTTGCCTATTTATTATCACATCATTTAAAAACAGCTAGATAGATAAAACATGTCAAGTTTAAAAGCAGGGAAAACAATAACATTTATTGAGACATAAATATAAAGTAAGATGATACATACACATGAAGTAAGATGATAAAAACAAGCATGAAGATAATAAACACAAAGTCCAAGATAGTGGTTAACTCTGCAGGGGAGGGAGGGATGCCAGGGAACTTCTGGTTGTATTTATATTGTCCTATTTTATAATCTGAATGATAAGGGCATTTCCTCTGTTATTCTCTATACTTACTTGTGTGCGTGAAATACCTAATAATATTATCACTTTGTCTCAAAATTCTCTATTTTGCCTTTTTATAAGCTTTATTGAGGTATAATTTATATACACTAAAATTTACCAATTTTTAGTACACAGTTGTGTACTAAAGTGTCAGTGAGTTACAACAAGTATATAGTCATGTAACCACCACAAAAATCATAATGTAGATCATTTCCATCATCTCCCCAAATTAAAAAGATTAAATCGACTAAGAGGTAAGGATTTATGTTTCTAGCCATTACAGAAACATTCAACCAGCCCTTCCACTGTAAACAACTATAAAACTGGACAAAATACATGAAATAACTGCTTTCAGATGTTGCATAACAGGCAGTACATATATTGTAATCACTAGAGCAAGTAGTAAAAAAAGACCATATAGAGATGTGGCCAAAAACCCAATGGATTTAATTATAAAGGAATCCTAGAAAAAAATCAAATATACTGAAAAGTCATGACAGGGAAAACAGAACAAAAGAAGGCACAAACAGAAAATAAGTAGTAAAATCCAAATATATCAATAATTATATATAAATGGTCTGAGCACACTCATTAAAAAGATAGATTGCCAGGTTAAATAAAATAACAAGACCCAACTATATTCTGTCTACAAGAAACTTACTTTGCATAAAATGACATGGGTAGGTTAAAAGTAAAAGGATAGGGGAAGGTGTACCATGCGAGCACAATCAAAAGAAAGGGGAAGTTGCTGTATTAATATCAGACAAAACAGACTTCAAGGCAAGGAAGCTTACCAGGACTAAAGGGGATGTTACATAATGACAACAGGCCATTCACCAGGAAGACATAATCCTAAAGGTTTATTATTTAACAACAAAGCTTCAAAATAATAGAAGCAAACCCTGCCAGAATAGAAAGGAGATGGGGACAAACCCAAAACACTCCTCTCAGTAACCAACAGAACAGGTAGACAGGAAATCAGCAAGAACACATAACTTACAAACACCATCAACTACCACAAAAGACCTGATATCATACAAAAGATGTTTTCTGACAATAATGGAATTAAAATAAAAATTAACGGAATTATTACAAAATGCTAATGAAAGAAATCAAAGAAAACCTACTAAATAGAGAAACTCTGTTCATGATATGATCGAATACTATTCGGCAATAAAAAGGAATGTAATTCTCATTAGAATACATGCTTAAACATGGATAAACCTCAGAAACGCTAAGTGGCCCAGCATCGACCTAGGATTCAGGGAGTCGGAGTTCGATTCCTGGTCAGGGCTCATGCCCGGGTTGCGGGCTCGATCCCCAGTTGGGGGTGTGCGGGGTGCAGCCGGTCAATGACTCTCTCATCATGGATGTTTCTGTCTCTCTCTCTCCCTGTCTCTGAAATCAATAAAGATTTTTTTTTTTTTTTCAAAAAACGCTAAGGGAAGGAAGCCAGACACAAATGCTATGTATTACATGATTCCATCTTTATGGAATGCCCAGAAGAGGCAAATTTATAGAAACATGAAAAACCAGTGGTAGCCTGGGCATGAGATTAACTGCAAATGGGCATGAGATTATTTTTTGATGTAAAAGAAATATTTTAAGACTGGAGTATGGTGATAGTTGTACAACTCTATAAATTTATTAAAAGTCATTGAATTATACCCTTACAATGGCAACATTTTATGATTATAAATTATATTTCAATAAAACTGTTTTCAAAAAGATATGTTAGTTTTGATCAAGAAACAATGCCGAATTATAATCAGTGCTAGCAAGGGTGGCAAAAATCCCCATTTAGTCAGAGGATATGGCTTTTTTAGGGAGGGAAACAACTGTTCCCACAGGAATCTATTCAGGAAATTCTGAGCCACCTTGTTAAAAAGGAATGTTCAACTATATATCTTACTGATGCCAACTGTTTCCTTGGAAGCAATTCTGGCTATTAACTCCATTCATCCATTCAGCAAAAGTCATAGAGTGCTTTCTTATTTGCCAAGTAGTATTTGTCAAACTGGAGGAGATCATGAAAAATGAGAGGTATGGCTTGGCCTTTTAACCTGCCAGCATTTCAAAACCTGTGGCTCCATTAGGAGTCTGGCCCTTCCTTTCCTAGCTACTGTCCTCTCTCTTTGGCTTCAGAGCCAAAATCATCACTGCTTCCGCTTCGTCATTTCCCTACTCACCTTTTTTTCCTTTTAGCAATATTTCAAGCATATAGGAAAGTATAGAGTAAAAGTATAATAAACATCCATGTGCCCAGTTTGCTGTTAATCTTTCAGATTTTAGGTTTTAATCATAGATCTTAAAAAAATATTACAGATACAGTTGAAGCCACTTATGTTAACTTCTTTTTTCATGGAGGTAACTGGTTCCCTGAAACTGGCATCCATCATTCCCACACATATTTACATACTATTATTTTTTGTGTATATATTTTCATAAACAATGTAGACAAATATTTTACAATTTATAAACTGTACATAAATGATGTCATACTTTATATTTTCCTTATATTTTGTGTTCTTCATTCAACATGTTTTTTGAGGTTGACACATATTTTAACTTCTAGTTAGTATTTCATCATAGGAATAAAGTAAAAATTATCCTCCTACTGTTGGACACTTAGGTGGTTCCCATGTTTTTCTATTGCAAACAATGCTGCAATAAACAGTCTTGTACATGTTTCTTATGCAAATATGCAAGGTTTTTATGGGCTCTACATCTATTGCTGGGCCATGGGGTGTACACTGCTTTTCAGCTGTCACAGATAATTTTCAAATTTCTCTTCAACAACTGTTCGGTTTACACTCCCTCTAGCAGTACCTGATAATTCCCATTTGTCTACATTTTTGCCAACATATGGTCCTTTCAGATTAAATTTTGTCTATATAAAAATATAATATGGTATTTCACTGTAGCCTTAATTTGCCTCCTCCTGATTACTGGGGAAGTGAGCCTTTTTTCACATGTTTGAAGGCTTAAGTTTTCTCCTCTGCAAGTTACCTCTTATTCTTTGACTAATTTTCTATTGGATTGTTTGTCTTTTTCTTATTGATTCATTGTGGCTTCTTAATCTTTGCCTGTCATATGCATTTATTTAAGTCTATCGTTTCTCTTTTTGTGATAATCTTTGTCAAACAGAATTTTCAAATCTTAAATGTTAATAAATATATAAACTTTTTCTTTGCGATTTGTGCTGTTTTATAACTTAAGATATACTTTTGAAAATTATCTTTAATTTTCTTAAGTGTGCCAATGGTTTTACATTAATTAGAAAAAGCTCCTTATCGATTAGAAATGAATACTGGATTATTTACAAGTGAAATTAAATGATATCTGGCATTTTCTTCAAATTGGTTCATCAAAAAATGGTGGAGTGCAGATGGAAAAACATTGCAAAATGTTGACAATTATTATAGCTGGGTAATAGGTACATGGAAGTTCATTATTCTATCCTCACTTTATTATTTTTAAAAAATATATCTTTATTGATTTCAGAGAGAGGAAAGGAGAGGGAGAGAGAGATAGAAACATCAATGATGAGCCCGCAACCCGGGCATGTGCCCTGACCGGGAATCGAACCCGGATCGCCTGGATCCCAGGTCGACGCTCAACCACTGAGCCACGCCCGGCCGGGCCTCACTTAATTTTATTCTGGTTCTGGAATTTTCCATTATTGTAAATGTAGAAAGGGAGAGGGAGTGGAAAATTCTCTCCTAACTTGAAGGCATGGAGGTTTTCTAAATTACTCACTTTTCAACCTACGGCAAATTGTCCTCTGTCCTCACTCTTCCATTGAACCTTCTCTGAAAAAGCCACCAATGACACCTTAATTGCCAAAATAAATGGAGCCTTCTCAGCTTGTATCTTATTTGACTGCTGTGGAATCTTACAATGTTGGTAATTCCTTTTTAAATTTTAACTTTTTATTTTGGGAAATTTTAAGCCTATATTAAATGAAGACACAATATATCATGAACTCCCAAGTGCTCATCACCATCTTTAACAATAATCAACGCACAGCCATGCTTATATCATCTAGTTTTTCCAGCTACTTTCTCCCTTCCTATGTTATTTTAAAGAAAATCCCAAATATTTATTTATAGCTATTTAGTTAATGCATTCCTAAATTTTCAGAACTTGTTTTCTAATGAAAAAAAAAATGCTATTTTTTAAAGTAAAAAGCACAATATCTAGAAAACGATTAATTTCTTAATACCATCAAATATTCAATTGATGTTCAGTTTGCAGTTGTCTCAGATGTTATGTTTGTGAGTGTAAGAGTATGCTTTACAATTTGCTTGACTCGTGATCAAAGAAAGATCTCTGCATTGTGATTTGTTGGCATGTCTCCTAATTCGCTTTCACTCTAGCTTCGTCCCCCACCTTTCATTTTCCCTTGAAATTTAAGAAAATGGCTCATTTGTCCTGAAGAGTTTACCACTCACAATCTGTATGTGCTGACTGCATTCCCATGGTGCCATTTAACACGTTTTTCTATCTTCTGATTTTTTTCCCCCTTGTAAATTGGTAATCAGATATAGAGGCCTGATCATGTTCAGGCTTAAATTTTTTTTGGCACATCAACTTCATGGGTGGTATTGTGATCTTCTATTAGGAGGCACACTATGTCTAGTTGTCTCTTTGGTGATGTTAGGAGCTATTGAACATCAATAACTAGATCCTTTAATTCATTAGAACTTCCAAATGGTGATATTCAAAGTCTGTATATGTTCATCAGATATTTTTTTCATGCCTTTTTCACTTATTAGCTGTCATACTTTTTATAAAGAAACCCTCTTATCTACCCTCTTATCTATTATTTAGTTACCCAATTATACAGTTTATAAAGGAAAAACAGAATATTTCTCAAAATAATGAATTGTTCACTTGCATCTTCCAACAGTGACCAGTTAATTTTTAATATATTATTGTGAACTGGTATTGACTTAAATATGTTTATATACACAGAATACCCATCTTTGGCCAGTGGGAAACTGAAAGTTGGCTTCTAAGCCCATTGGCAGGACCTCATTGGGCTTTGAAAGCTCTCTTTCTATTTGGTGTTGCGGCTGCCCAGACATGGAATCGGCCACTTCTCCAAAGAATCCTAGTTCTGCTCTGACGGGCGGCTCTGCTGGCTGGAGCGGCATCCTGGTTAGGGCACATACCTAGGTTACGGGTTCGATCCCCAGTGAGGGCATGTTCAGGAGGCAACAAATCTATATTTCTCTCTCCCTCCCTTCCTCTCCCTTCCAAACTCAAAAACATATCCTCAGGTGAGGATTAACCAAAAATAATAAAAAGAAAATCCTAGTTCCTTTTAGTGGGAAACAGCACTTTTAAGATCATAATCTGGGTACCAGCATGTTCACTTTTACTTGTTCGTCATTGTGTTTAGATCTTTGAAATCGACAGAACTAGAAAGTACTTTTTTCCTAAGCTAAATTCATCATGAGTTTATACCGATACTTCCAATTCAAATTAAGGGCTTATACTTAACTTCTATGTTACATCTGTATTTTCTTTTTCCCATGCTAAGAATCCTGGTTCTCAGTGACACTAGGAATGCTACTAGAATATCACATCATCAGTTCATCTTCTTCACCCCACAGTACACATTCGACAGTCTCAAAAACAATACCAACACTACTACCAAAAATATGATTCCCATAAACAGTTTAAAGTTTTTTAAGCAATTCTTTTTGCCTTTAGGATATATCCCACCAGGGTAAGCAATCAAATTACTGTTTTAAATTCACTTGAAATAGGTCCCCTCTGTGTGTCTTTGCCACTAACTTGATTCACAGTTAGGTTCATTTGTTTTGTTTTGCTTTCAATTTTTAAGAGATTGTTTTTAAATCTTAACTTTGTTTTATAATTATATAAAATATTTACATAGTTACTAAGTCAAATCTGCAAACAAGTCTAGCTTCTATTCCTCTCTTCCACTCTATTCCCCTCTCCTCCTACACATAACCTTTCAAAACATGTTATGGCTTACCCTTCCAAATTTTTAAAAATATAAGCAGGCCCAGCCAGGCGTGGCTCAGCGGTTGAGCATTGACCTAGGATCCAGGTGATCGGGGTTCGATTCCTGGTCAGGGCACATGCCCGGGTTGCGGGCTTGATTCCTAGTCGGGGGCGTGCAAGAGGAAGCTGATCAATGACTCTCTCATCATTGATGTTTCTATCTCTCTATCCCTCTCCCTTCCTCTCTTAAATCAATAAAGATATATTTAAAATATAAGCAGTTTTAAATTAATAGTTTTCACTATGAGACCCATTTTATTTGCACTCTCCTTTACTTCTCTCTCGGTATATTTTTTGGTGTTTAGGAACACCATCCCCACAACCCATCGTGGATTTCCCCTTACACAACAAGAGAACCTGAGAGGAAGAATCAGGTACATTTTTGGAGGTCAATCAGGACTTCTTGTCCAGAAAGGATGGTTTGGGGGCCAGGGGAGAATGTGTTCCCCCTCAGCTCTTAGCACCTTGTATGTGGATGATGGAGGTAGAAGGGTAGCTAGAGACACTTCTCACAAATACCGCATCTTCTTCCAGATAATTAACTGGACGTTCCTCTAGATGGCCTGGTTTGTGTTTTGTCTTGTTTTGCTCTGAACATTTGGCTACTTGTAGAAACATAAGATCAGCTTTGTGGAGAAATCTGAGAAATCACATTTTTGTTTTTCTAGCTGGTAGCGGATGAGGGACATGGGTTGTTCTCCTCACCCTGACCCACTACTGCCCAGGAATTACTTTGGCCCCTACCTGCTCAGTGGTTCCACCTGCGAAGACTCCATGTGAGGGTGGGTGGGCCATGGCCTACTCTAACACTGAATTTTTGTTTCCTGCTAGCAGCTAGATTGGAGAGAAACCTGTGGGGTCTCAGTTCTTGGAGGACCTCAAGGACTATACTATAAATGGCCCAGATACTCTATATTACCTGAAAGATTATGACCCTGGAGCTTTTAACTCCATGATACATAATCCCATCAACCTCAGGATTCCTACTGGCCCCTCTGGATATGTATATTCCTATCTTGAAGACACCACCTCCTCTCTCTACTCAGAAACCAAATCCACCGACCCAAACAGTGAATCTAAGTATTATATGAGTAAGATACTAGATTCCTTTTGGTACCAACTCCAACACTCAGTCACTTGTGAGGAGCACAGGCTGGAGGACAGCCATGGGAACTGGACTACTGCGCCAAGCTCTTTATTGTCTCTAGGAATTGGGATAGTCCTTGAAGGAGCAGTCTTTCCAGAGTCAATAAGGCCCTAAATGTCAAAGCTCAGAAATACAAAAAATAAAAAGGTTTGATTAATGCATCCCATGGGCCAGGGTTCAGAACTCTACTTAAGCATACACTTACCTATTGACATACTATTTTCCTCTGCTGGTCTACAGGAAAAAATTTTTAAATATAATTAATTTGTCTTAATGTCTTCAGCACTTAGCCACTTAGCACAGTGCATTCTAGCCCATTATAAGCAGCCCAAATCAGCTGGTTGGGATGGAGAATAGCAGATGGTGACAAGAAAGCAGTGAAGCTTATTCTAGCAGTAGCTTCTTCTGTGCACATGTCCATGCAAGGCCCATCATCCTGCTTTGATCCTGGCCCATTTTCTATTCTCACTGTACACTGTCTCCTGACACAACCTCGTTTGTGACTATGGCTCCCATTGTCATAATAAGCAGATAACTTCCTTCTCGGAATTCCCAACTCCAGGTTCATGTGTCCAGGTGGCCACAGGACGTTTATCTTTGGGTATCTCCCTGGCATTTAGAACTCAACTTGCTCAAACTGAATTGCCAGCTTCTCCCCCAAACCAGCTGAAATACTTCTTTAAAAAGAAACTTCTTATCAACTGTTTGTTTACTCCAAGGTATAATTCATATCAGAAAAGCAGGATATGTGCTTGCTTTCCCCCCCTTTAACTACCAGAGTTTCAAATAATGACTTCGTTCCATAGCATTATTCTTATGGACATTTTTGGTCAATTGTCCCATTTTGGGGCAGTGGATGCCTCTTTAAATTGGTTCTTAGGCCATTTTAACACCCTCAGTAGCCTTTCTTATTTTCTGAAGTGTTTCAGGCTCAATTTACATATGTCCTGCCCCAGATATGGAATCAATCATTTCTCTGAAGAACTCTGGTTTCTCCAAGTATAAAAGGAATTTTGGATACCACAGTCTGGGTAGTGTGCTCACTGGTGCTTGATTGGGTCTTATTTCTAGGCCTTTTCAATAAATATACCTAGGAAATACTCTTTTATTAAATGATAAAATATATCATGAAAACGTTTATAGTGATATTTCCAATTCAAGTTCAGGATTACAGGATTTTTACTTAGTCTATTTCTACTTTTTTCCCCCAACACTGAAAAACCAACATGATCACTTTTTTGCTTTATCCCACAAGACACACACCACAATCTTAGAATAACAGTACTGACACTAACACCAACATTATAATCACTGGAAACAGTTTAATTTTTTTTCTTTTATTTTGTCCTTAGGGTATATCCCACTAAGAATATACAGTCAAGTTACAGCATTTAAAACTCATTTGAAACAATTCATATTTGTATGGAAGTTATGCCACCAGCTCAGCATACAGTTAGGTCTATTAATTTCATTTTGATTTTGATTTTTAAGAATTGCTTTTTGAAAATTACATATTTTATGATTATATAAAATGTTTACGTGACCCTAATAGCCAAATGGATCAAACAGGATATATTCAGAAAGTTTTAGCTTCTGTCCATGTTTCTACTTTTTCCTTCCCTCTAGTACAATTCACTTTTTTGGTTGCCTTTCTCATTTACTAATATGTCTGGGGTATCACTCTATAGCAATATATAAATGTAGTACTCACTCCTTTTTACATCTCGTGGTATTCCACTGTATGGATATACAGTTAATCCTACCAGTTTCTGCCCCTTCTACCAGTCTTCATGTGGCCTCTTTAAATCCCTAGTTGTAGGACTTCCATTCAGCTTGATTTCAAGCAGTTTTGAATGATGGTTGTTCTGTAGTGTAGTTGTACTTTTGATGTGGTTGTGGGAGGCTGAGAGTACCACGTTTACCTACATCGTCATCTTGACTGGAAGTCCTGAGCTTCAGTTTCACCTGAAACATGGAGTTAGTAATACTCACTGTGTACAACTGTTGTGGGGTTTAGAGAAAATGTTCTCTAAGTGCCTGAATCGCAGTCGGTGTTCAATAATATTAAACATTAAAGACGTTGTCAGGTCCTACCTTCAGGACTCATTGTTCCCATATGAACAAGAACTTCTCACTGCGAGCACCTGCGCCTCTCTGCCTGAGGGCCTTCTCTAGCCACAGAAGTGTGATCAACCCTTGCTTGAGGCAGGCTGGAAATGCCAAGAAGTTAATGCCCCAGGAGCAGCCCTTTTAACCAATGATGAATTGAAGGTGGTAGATTAAAATTCCTTCTTTCTTGTCCTCTGAGTGAGATAAAATGAAGCCTAGTCTACATATTCTTTCAGAGCTCTCCAAAGGATTGTGACTCGGTCCTCTCCAAGTGGTACCTTCCCATTAAAGCACCTTGTATTGGCTTCTTTCCCTTCTCAACCTCACTTTCCCCACACCCCTACCAGTGATCACCTCCCAAATAAACTGCTTGCACTCAAATCCCTGTCTCAAGGTCTCCTTCTGGGGAACGCAACTGAAGACAGTAGCTATTTTTCATTCATTTATTGACTGCAGACAATATGTCAGCACCATTTCTTCTTATCTGCTCCATCTTCTTGTAAGCCCCTATACCTAGGATTTCAGGTTTCTTGAATTTTTAACAACTTTTAAAAATTAAAGAAAACATGTAAGAAAATGTCTTTCCCATAATCTCACCAGTTTAGCACAAAAACTTTTCTTATTTCTTGCTATTCCCTTCCATTCTTTATCCATGTGTACATATATTTTACAGCTGCAATTAAAGATACAACCTAGTAATTCAAGCTTTATTTTCCACTTAGCTTCCTACCATGCTCATTTTCCCTAGGTTTCAAAATTAACACTGTAATGGCTGCATAATATTCCATTACCCCATTGTAGGACGTTGTGATGGTTAATTTTATGGACGGTGGCATACCCAGATATTTGGTCAAACATTAATCTAAGTGTTACTGTGTTTACATGAGATTAATATTTCTATGGGTAGACTGAGTAAAGCAGATTGCCCTCTGGAAAGTGGGTGGGCCTCGTCCAATTTGGTGAAGGCCTGAATAGAACAAAAAAGCTACCCCTACCCTAAGAGACAGAATTCTTTCAAATAGAGAGGCAGAGAGAATTCTTTCTGCATGACTACCTTCTAACTGAAACATAGTCTTTTTCCTGCCTTTGGATTCAAACAGAAACATTGGTTCTTCCTGGGTCTCCAGCTTGCTGACTCACCCTGGAGATCTTGAGACTTGTTAGCCTCCATAATTATGTGAGCTAATTCCTTAAAGTAAATCTATTTACACACACACACACACTATTGGTTCAGTTTCTCTTGAGATTCCTAACACGGACATGTAGGGTTTTTTGCTCCAATTATAACTAGCACTGCACATAAAGTCTTTATTCTCATAATAAATTCTTTTTGTTTTTAATTTTCTTTATTTTAAATGAACAATATATAAACAATGTACAAATTGAAAAGATTTCCCTCCCTCCACAATGAAACTTGCTATTACAAATTTCTTATACACCCTTAAAAAATACACTATGCCTCCATCACACCAAAGGCAGCAGACTACCACACTGTCCTGGGCTTTTTTCACGTAGCCATAGACGTTGGTCTCCTTTCACGGCAGCGTGCACACTGCCTTAGTGCTTCTGACAGGCTTGTTCCCTCAGTTCCTCTCGCTGCTATTTTCTGGCAATATCTCCCCAACAAAAGGATTCTTTCTCCCTTGCAGACAAACCAATATATTCCTTCTCTTTTCATTCACTTAGTCACTTGACACATACTTACCGAGAATTTGCTATGTGCTGAGCTCTGTGCCCGGCCATGGCATAGAATGGTGGCAACACACTCTATGTCTCTGCCCTTCTGGAGCTCAGTCTAGGGAAACAGAAGCACTGAACCCAAAATTTCAGTAAAGCCAAGTAAGTGAAATGATGAAGAATGTTTGGGGTACAATAGACCACCACACAGGTGGGAGAACCTAGCCCAGAAAGGCTTTCTGAAGAAAGGGTCACCTTGCTGAGACCTGAAGAGGAGGAGGAGTTAGCCGGGTGAAAGGCCTGCGGGAAAGGTGTCCCTGGCAGACGACAAGAGAGAGACAGCAGGAGAGGGAGAGTGGAGGAAAGAAGAGAAGGCTTAATATGGAGAAAGCTTAGTGGGTGGAAGAAATGAGGCCAGCAAAGTTGGTTCTTTTAGACTCTAATTCGTTTATTTCTGCTCTGATCTTTAATATTTCCTTTCTTCTACTCACTGTGGCTTTGTTTGTTATTCTTTGTCTCGTTCCTTTAAGTGTAAAGTTAGATTGCTTATTTGAGATTTTTCTTGTTTCTTGAGGTAGACCTGTAATGCTATGAATTTCCCTCTTAGGAATGCTTTCGCTTTGTCCCATAGATTTTGGGTTGTTGCATTCTCATTTTCACTTGTTTCAAGGTATATTTTGAATGGTAGCTCAAATGTCAATTTAATTGTCTCATTTTTAGCTCAAGTCTGTCCAACGCATATGTGGCTTGGAGGTCAACCAGAGATTTGGACAGAATTTACACACAGAATTAAGTTCCCCCCTCCCCATGATTCTCTCCTTTATGAAACTCTGCCCTCCTCCTTCTACTACCTGAGTGTCCCTGAACTTTATTCAGTGGTGCTTTAGACTAGAATGATGTCAAATGTTCTCTATTTTAGTCACTCCACGAAGTGCTCTCTGTGGCTTATTTTCACTCAAGAAGCTCTAGAGATAGACAACTTACACTGTGATTTTCACCCCCTGAATGTTGACTCCTTTCTAGAATCTGCCTACCCTTCGGTGTACAGGACGATGCCCAACAATTGAGCCATACCGTCCAGGGCAAGAGATTCAGTTTTGTTGCTTAATATAAACATCTTTCTGTTTCATATCAATCAGCCATAATAATTCTATATAAAATATAACAATCTACAACTCAGTGACCTAAAACCATAATCAATTACTAAGTATCTTAAGATTGGCTGAGATTTAAGCTTTAAGCAGTAGGCTGGGTCTATGTTTGCTCCATGTATTTTTTCATTTCCCTTGGACCAGAGATTATCTGAAGCATATCATTCTCACTGCAAAAGGCAGGAGTACAAGAGAAAAGGCCCAATTGTGCTAGCCCATTTTAAGCCTTCCCTTTCATTATTTTCACCCTCACTGGCCAAAGTGAGTCACATGGCAAGCCCAGAATCAAGGCACATGGAATATATTCAATCCACCATGAGGCCACTCAGCAAGGGTATGAATGTAACATACGCCTACAGAGTAGTGAATAATTGCACCAATAATTCAATGTACCACACTTAGGGCACTGTATTTGTATTTCTTTTACAACATAAGTAATATTCAGCAGCTGTTAAAGTGCAGATGTGATAGCCAAGCAGACCTGGGTTTGAATCTTTATTCCAGCACTTTGCTGGCTATGAGAACTTGGGCAAATTACTTCACTTCTCTGGATCATGGTGGCTAATGGTTCCCCATAAATCATCCACAATTCCCTCACCCAGATTTAATCTCTGCAAACATTTTGGTGTTTATTTTTTCTAAGCATATATTAATTTCCCCACAAATTTGGAATAAGACAATATGGTATTTAAAAAAAATTCTAACCTCTAAGTAGCATTTCCCCAACTAGTACAAAAATTTTAAAAGAACAAATTTTTTCCGCCCCCCCTCCCCAATTCTTGTCAGAGTTCGGGCCCTGGTGGAGGGGGAGTGGGGAAGAGTCTCAGGTTATGCCCATGTCAGAATCACAGGGAAACCGTGGTAAAAATATGGATTCTGAAGGCCCACAGACTTGAAAAGACAAAACAGCTAGGGCTGTGCCTCTGGGATGAGAACACACACACACACACACACACACACACACACACACACACAGCCTGACCTTGAGTATGGGTTCATTTTCATAGTCAGTGCTGGTTAAATTCCAGTAGGATCCAAGCCACTCCTGTTTTTCATTCTAGAAGTCATGGACACTCAGAGTGGTTATCCAAATATTTTAAACTGACTGCCAGGTTCAGGGAAAAGCTTAGTTTTTAATTGCTGCATAATTTTTATCAAATGGATGTAACAATTTATTTTCCTTTTTTAAAAAAATATTGATTCTAGCCCTAGCCAGTTTTGTTCAGTGGTTAGAGTGTCAGACTGTGGACTGAAGGGTCCCAGGCTCGATTCTGGCCAGGGGCATGTACCTCGGTTGCAGGCTCGATCCCCAGCCCTGATCAGGGCACGTGTGGAGGGCAATCGATCGATGTGTCTCTTTCACATTGATGTTCCTCTCTGTCTCTTCCTTCGTCTCTCTCTCTGAAAAGCAATGGAAAAAGTATCCTTGGGTGAGGGTTAAAAAAAAAAAATTATTCTAAAAAGAGGAAGAGAGTGAGAAAGAGAGAAACATTGATCAGTTGCTTCCTGCACATGCCCTGACCGGGATCTGAACCCACCACCTTTTGGTATAGGAGACGACACCGATCAACTGAGCCACCCAGCCAGGGCTCAATTTATTTTCCTTTTGCTGGGCATTCAGGTTGTTTCCAATTTGTTATTATCTCAAATAAATAATGTTGCAATAAACATACATAAATCTTTGACCCCATTTCTAAGTATTTCCAGTGGAAAGATTCCTAGAAGTGTGATCACTGAGCCAAAAGGTATAAACATTTTGAAGGCTCTTGATAAGTACTATGTTGCCAAATTGCTTGACAGAAAGGTTATACCAGTTTACTCTTGCACTAGCATAATCTTCAATAGGCATTGTTAATGCTTTTAGATGCAACTCCAACGTGACTATTTTCACTTAGGGTGAAAATGTGAAACTGTCATAGAATAGAATTGAATGTGGGAACACTTAAATATAAATTTCTTTTAAAAATGTAAGCTGGAAGAAGCAATACATTTTTTTGGGATAGGAAAGATGATCTAATTTTCATTACATATATTAAAAATTGTGCTGTAGAATAGTGCTTTTAGAAGACAAACTGCACGGCTAAGGAAAAGTTGCATGTAATCTTCAGAGCTCTCCGGGTAAAGAAAAATCTGAATGACGTAGGGAAGAAAGGAGTAGGAAATAAACCAGAATCTCTGTCAATTCTCTTCTAAGAAAAACAGGAAAAGATACAAAATGACAAAATGCATTCAGGCTAGAAAATAATTTAAGAACCATATAAAGGGGTTTAAGAAAAATATTGAAAGGAAAAATGATATTAGGGAAAATGCCTTATGTTCTAATCATAATATTGGGGAGACACAGAGGTAGATCCTATGAGACTCTGAAATCATTCCTTAAATTGACGCTGATGTGAGAAGGGCAGAAACGCTGATGATGACCTGGCAGTGGTGCTCAGAGGGCAGCCTGCGGACCCCCATCATCAGGGTAAGCCCAATGGCAGCTGGGCCCTGCTGCCCCTTCACGTCTGAGCCCCCTCGCGCCCAGCTGAGGTCACAGCGCTACCAAGCCGACTGCTAACTGCGGAGGGCATGCATTTCGGAGCTCTCCCTGCCGCCCAGCTCTGGCTTTTCTGAGGACATCTCTGTTCTCCTAAGTGTCCATGTGGTTCCTTGCTCCTGTTTCAACACACCCTGATTCATACAGAGCATGTTGATGTTCAAGTTCACTAAGATGTGGGGGTCTTCGGGAAGGGTCACATTGCCCTTTATACCATAAAGCCCTTAAAATTACATTTTAGGCTTTCTGCGTCATAAATGTCCTTTGATCATTTCCTACAGGAGGTTTCTCACTGGCTTTACCCCATGCAGGGCCCTCAGTCCAACAATTTCCTAGCCTTCCCCTATCCTCTCTTTACGCCCCCATCCTATAGAGAGCACCTTTTCCCCCCATCCTGACTGCCAAGAAAAATTAATTTCCTGCTTCTGCAAGTATATAGCCTTTTGGCCGTTTTTGGATGCCTGAGCCCTAGTCAGCCCTTACACCCTAGGGGCATATCATGGTATTTCCTGAAACAAAGACGGCTACTTTCCCAAGAAGAATTCTGTTACTAGATCTTACCCCTGAAAGACACCCCAAAAGATGATTAGATCCAGCACTCTGCCTCCAGCAGGTAACTGAGACTCAGAGATTAAATGAATTACCCCATGTTCCTAAGTGTAAAGAAGTGGTGAAGACTAGATTCCAGGTTTTCTATTTCTAAAGCTGTACCTTCTCCTTGTCAAACTGATGTTTACCACGTGACGGCAGTCATATTCTTTTGTTTCTGACATGAGTTAATAACTTACTTCAGAAAGCCTGCTTTGGTCTTTCATCAAAAGCAGCATCTTTGTCACTATTCTCTGTGCCTTTTGTTTTTGGCAACAGTGTTCAGAAGTAACTCAGTGGGGCAATTCAAAATTCTTTACTGCTGTATTTTTTAAAAAACAGAGAACTTCTAAACTGAATAATATCATAGACCTTGTAGATACAGTGCCTACCTACTTCTACCTCACCTCCTTCCCTTCTCTCAGAAATGACAGGCCAGATGAAAAGCTTAGAGTTGGTAATAACATTAGTGTTAGAATTGAATCACATTTCCCACTAACTTCCATTATTAATTTGATGATGCCTTATCACAGAAAAATGTTTCGCCTTTAAGAGAAAAAATATTTAAGATAGTGATAAGATTCTATAAGTTAGTCTTTTAAAAAATAATTCAAAGCCACAAAATGCACTTACTCTACTGAACTAAAACCAAATCAGTAGTTTATGAAACTGAAGAAATCTTCCCTCCTCGGACTGGAACACAGTGAAAATGTGCTCACTGGTGCCCTGCCTGCCTTTACATTTAGTCTTTCAGTCCAGCTCGATCCCAGGATAAATTTCCTTCGAGGATGCAGCAGGAGTTAGCTATTTATTTCATTGACCTGGGGAAGACTGCTAATAGTTCTATGTTTAGTTATTCTCTTTAAAATAGCAACAACCAGAAAAAAGAAAAAAAGAAAAACTAAAATAGTAACAACCATAAAAAATTGCCTATAAGCAGCTGCACGTGTGCTATTTAAAATTGTCCATCTGAATAATGGCAAACTTCTGACAAAAACAACATTTTTTTTCCTTTGGGCATGGTACTTATTTAGCTGTTCTTTTTGACAGTAATTAGCTAATCAGATGAGCTGCTTCTGGAGACCACTTCTGGTATGATTGCTAAAAATGTCTTTCATATAAAGGAGGGTGATCTTTTTAAAAATATTATCTAGGCCTGGCCGGGTGTGGCTCAGCGGTTGAGCGTCGACCTAGGATCCAGGCAATTGGGGTTCGATTCCAGGTCAGGGCACATGCCTGGGTTGGGGGCTAGGCAGCCGATCAATGACTCTCTCACCATTGATGTTTCTCCCTCTCTCTTCCCCTCCTTTCCTCTCTCTGAAATCAATAAAGATATGTTTTAAAATATATATTTTTTTTCTAGGAGGGCATATATCCAATTTGTCTAAAATGGAAAAAAAATTATAGATAAATGAAAGAAAATAGAGGTACCTGGGATATAAAAATAGATGTCTTCCATTAAAACTAGAATTTGGTCCCCTCATTCTAATATTAATGAAAGTTCACTGGTTTTTAAGATTTAGAAAAGAAAAACCAATGACCAGATGTGGTTCTGATCTTAAAACAAATTACTGAGGCAAATGGCATCTTGTTAAATATGTTGGTAGTTACAGCAATTTCATAAAGACATAGAACTTCTCTGAGGCTTGTTCAGTTGGATAATAGAGGAATATTTTCAGCAATGCCTCTTCCTTCCTCTTCTCAGAAACGATGCAAGAACCAGAAATAATTTCTCAGGCTTTGAACAAAAGGACTCACCAGTTCTTTTGCATCTTATCCCAGGCAGCTGTTTATCATGCCTTCTCTAGTAACATTACCAGAAAGTGCCGACTGCGCTGGCCTTCTATAACTTTTGTTTAGGTTCATTTTGAAGTCCTGTGATAAGTCCAATACTTTATGTGGGCAAACTGCTAATTAACAACTCTGGTTTTGAGACAACAGGTCTATTTCTTCCTTTGACACTTTGCCCTAGTGTGTTTTTTTGGGGGGCGGGCGGAGTTAATATGAAGTCTATATTAGTAAATATTACTGAGCACCTTTTCTGGATCATGCACAGATATTTTGAAGGTATATAAGACAAATTCTGAGCGTCCAGGGAAGAGGGCCTGGATAGAAGTGAACAACCACAACTAGCTCCATTACTATAAATGACTGGCTGGTTTTTGTTGTTTTTTTTGTTTTGTTTTTTTTGTTTTTTTCTGGCTGGCTTTTTTTTTGTCTAGCTCAAATTCTTGGCCTTCCTGGGTTTAATGGCCATACCTTGCTCTGGATCTGACTCACAGATGGTCTTGTTTCATTCTGCTGGGGCCAGGTCCCAATAAGAAGCAGGTTTAGTTCTGGATATCACAAAACTTGCACTCGCAAAGGTGAGTGATCAGAGTGGTGAAGAGTAGACCTTCATTCCTGGGGGTGGGGGTTGAGGGAATGGGGGGGCTCTGAAAGAAGTAGAGGCCATGCTGATCGCTAGCATGACAGGGAAGGAGACTGTTCTGGGTAGCTCCATACAGCATTGCCTTGCCTTCCCTCTCTGAGCCTCAGATACTTCATTCATAAAACAAGCTGGTGGGCTTGAAGATCTGAAGATTTCTTTTTGCACTAACTGGTTTTGAGTCTATAATTAGCAGGGAAACAGATTTTAGCTCAATTCAAGGAAAAGCTTTCTTCCAATCAATCTTCCGATAACAGGCAGCTTCCGGAGGTGGTGAGCTCTCCATTGGCATGGGCAGAGTTGAGGTACCATCTGTAAGGAGGCTTGTGGCAGAATCTCCTGCATCCACTCAGAAGATGGATGAGATTACTGCTGAGGTCCTTTTCAACTGTGTCTAGAAATTTTTCCCATTTCAGGTAGTTGTCAGGAGAGCAACTCCCATTATAGTGATGCTAGTGTGCTCCCAGTCGAGAACCTCGGCAGGAGGAGGGAAAGCCTGACAGTCTGCAGTAGGGCAGGAACAGCCTCATTCATCAGACTGAGTGACAGGCCTGGTGCCAGGTACTTGACACACAGCACCTTGAACTCTCACAGCAATTCCCTGAGTTAGGTGTTGTTCTTCTACAAAACAGAATCAAGGCTCAGAGAGGCTAAGTAACTCTAGCTAGTAACTAAAAGTTAGGGAATTCAATTCTAGGTCTACTGACTAAAATAGAGCACTTTCCACAATGCTTTCCTGTCCTAGAGGAGCTTTGTACAATGGGAGGAGGCAAAGAACACAGAGAAGGGGCAGAACATCAAGGAATCCAAATGCAGTATAAATCAGAAACCATGAGCTAAGACTAAATCCCCACGGCCTGTGGGCAGGGAGGGGGTGTTTACTTACTGAGATGCCAGTGTCCCAATAGTGGACACTTAATTGAAAAAACGAGTTTCTGCTGACATGACTGTTTGGGACTGAATATCTGTGGCCCCTCCAGAGAGCCTGTCAGTATTCCCTCGCTGGGAACACCCTCCATCTCTCTTCAGGCATTTACCACTTTTCAACCTTTATTATAATAATTATTTGACCCATGTTCCCTTAGACCATAGGTTCACTGACTAAAATTGTTTTTTTATTGTTAATTGTTTTATTCTATGCTGTACATTTACTTTAGTGCATTACAGTAATGCTTAGATAGCTTCAATGTGCCCCTCCACATCCACTCTACAACCCCCCCCTACTGTGTGCTGGAGGCTGCCCATTACAAATGGCACGTATCGTTCTCTGCCTTCTGCTTTGGTTCAGCCGTTAGGGGGCACTGGTGGGAATGGGAGGAGAGGGAGACGAAATTTATTCCCTCAGCTCCCAATCTGTCATGCTGCATTGAGCAGTGACTGAGTTCTGCCCAAGTCCAAGGTTTCTATGGGGCAGTCCTCCCTTATATCTCTCTTTGGTTCTTTTAAATTGACCCTCCCATCACTTTGTAGGCCAAGCAGTGGTAATGGCTTCCTGTTGCTGCTAGCGGCAAGTGCATCACCAGTCCTTGTTTATGTTCTTTAACCTCACTCAGGTCTCTAAATAGTATTTCTATTAGATTCTCAATCACCCTGATTGTGTGTGCCATCTGTTTCTACCAGGATCCTGACTAATACATGTACTAAAAGCCTCATTTAAAAAAAAAAAAAGTCCTCTCACTCTTGTAGCTCTTTCCCATGGTATTTATCTATGTATTTCCAACTAATCTGCTTACACCATTCCCTGATTTATCAATTTTAGCCATAATCTATTGGCTTTCCATTGAGGTCAATGACATTTGGCTCTTCCACACCGCCCTTTTTCTGACATAGTTAGATCCCAGTGTTTTATTTTATTTTTTTATTTTAAATATATCTTTATTGATTTCAGAGAGAGGAAGGGAGAGGTAGAAACATCAATGATGAGAGAGTCATTGATTAACTGCCTGCTGCGAGCCCACTACTGAGGATCGAGCCTGCAACCCGGGCATGTGTCCTAACCGGGAATTGAACATCGATCTCCTGGATCATGGGTTGATGCTTAACCGCTGAGCCACGCTGGTCAGGCCCAGTGGTTTTTGTTAAATGAGATTGGTGAATGGAATAACAGCCTTTGTTCTTAGATAGGATGATTCAACATCATAAAGATGTCTGTTATCCCCAAGTTAATTTATAATGTAATGTGATCTCAATAAGATACCAACAACTTTTTATGGAGCTAGACAAGCTGGTATAAAACTTCCTGTGGAAAAATAAACTTGCAAGAATAGCCAGAAAAACACCAAAACCCAAAAACAAACAAACAAAAAAACAACCAAAACACGAGATTAGGCACGCCAGACATTAAAACACACTATAAAGCCTTTATAATTGAACAGTGGGGTATGGGCACATGAACAGGCAGACAGACCAGGAGAACAGATAGTCCAGAAATAAAACCAAGTGCATATGACATGTTAGTATGTAATAAAGGTGGCATCTCAAAATATCTGGGCTAAAAGAATGTTTAAATAAATAGTACTGAAACAACTAGTTAGCTATTTGGACAAAAAGGTAAAATTAGATCCATACTTCATAACCACACTCAAAAATAAATTCCAAATGGATAAGTGATCTAAATATAAAAATGAAACCATGCAAGTCCTATTTTAAAAAATGAATTAATTCTCTTTAACCTGAGTGTAGAGGAAAGCTTTCTAACTATACCTCAAAATCAGATGGAATAAAAGAAAAGATTGATAAACTTGACTACATTAAAAAACAAAACCAAACCTTGGGCATGGATCAAAAAACAAAGTCAAAAGACAAAACTTAGGAGAAAATATCTGCAACATATTCACAGATAAAGGGCTTATATCCCTAATATTTAAGTAACTCATAAAAATTGAGGAGAAAAGTAGTTCAAAACGAAACAGAAGAATGGACGAAAGATATGAACAGTAAGTGTACCAGAAAATGAAATAAGCATGGCCCTCAAACATATGAAAGGACGTTCCTTCTCACTCATAATGAGAAATACAAATTGAAATTATACTGAGATACCATTTCTCACCTGTCAGATTAGCAAAAATAAAAAAATATATAATCACACATCTGTTTGGCAGGCTGTTGGGAATCAGGCACTCTTATGTACATTGCTGGTGGGAATGCAAACTGGTATAATCTTTGTGAAGGAGAACTTCACAATATTTATTTATTATTTTAAATATATCTTTATTGATTTCAGAGAGAGGAAAGGAGAGGGAAAGAGAGAGATAGAAACATCAATGATGAGAGAGTCATTGATCGAGCCCGCAACCCGGGCATGTGCCCCGACCGGGAATCGAACCCTGATCGCCTGGATCCTAGGTCGACGCTCAACCGCTGAGCCACAATATATATTTAAAATGCGCACATACGCATATACAGTCTTTAGTTTAGCAATCCCATTCCTAAGAATTCACCTTGAACCTAAACTCCAACAGTACCAAACTATATGCATAAAGGTTATTCATAGCATCCTTGTTTTTAAAATGAAAATATACTGGAAGCCACTGACATGCACAAATATATGACATGAGTACTATGTAGTTGTTTAAAGAAAAAAGAATGGGGAAGATTTTTATAAGATATGGAGCGATTCCCAGGACACGCTGTTAAGTGAAGAAATCAAAGCGCAAAAGAGTATCTGCAGTATACAATTTTTTTCTTTTGGTAGAAAAAGGGGAAATAAAAAGCATACATGAATATATTCGTTTATACGAAAAGAAACACAGGAAAGATAGACTCAGGGTTAGTAAGACTGGTTACCCTTGGGGCCGGTCGGGAATGAGCCGGATAGCCGCAGAAACGGGGAGGGGATGCGACTCATCTGGCTGTGCCTTCTGAGTTTTGAAACCATGTTAAAATTTTACAGACTCAACAACAACAAAAAGAGAAAAATAAATAAAACCAACAAGGATGGGAGCAAAACCCAAATGTAAAAAACAAACATCCGAACCAAGCACATTTCAAATGAGTGAGATAAGCAACACTGACGTGGAAAATAAAACTCAAATGTCAAACACTGTATTTGGAGCGTATGCCCTCAGACTAAACACAGAAGAACTCTAAACTAATATTAGATAATAGAAACCTGGTGAATAGCCTTCTGTTTTTGCAGAAGCATGGGTTAGCAATTTTGTGTATTCTAGGATTGAGCCAATAATATATCGGGGATAATGGGAGCCAGGCTTCCCACTGTTGGAGGAAAGCTACAAATAGGAAAAGTGGGGAGGAGAGAATGAACCCTGCGGTATTTCACTGGAATCAGGGGTATCAGTGTGAACTTGTGATTTTTAATGTAGCAATAGGTAAATATAGACAGGTACAAATCTTCATGTGTGTATATTTACATACATACTCTATTTCCCATTTCTTAATGATCATAATAGTTTATAACATTTTGAATTAAATCAGAATTCATTAGTCCACACTGATACAATAAATGAGGGAGAAGGGAAAGCTCTTCCTTATAGTAGAAAGCAAACTAATTTAAACGGAATGATGAAATTAGAACCATCATTTGGCAACCATAACAATAATGGTTAATCGATGCAAGAATGGACAATAGATAATAAAATTAATGATTGAAATTTTGAGGAGTAACAGTGTTTACATAATTTCAAAGTAGCTGAGAGATACTTAGTAACTTTATAATAGAGAAACCTGGTACACGCCACCTTCAGCAAGTGAGCAACGTTAATATCACTCAAGTTAGTAATGGGACAAATCAGCATCATGTGCCTCCTACTGCAATGCACAATATAACTTCTGTGGTATTCCTGCAAGAAAATCTATAACCTAAATCTAATCATCAAACCCAAATTGAGGGGCATCCTACTAAGTAGCCTGGTTTTATCAGCAACGTCAATGTCATAAAAAACAAAGATCAACTGAGGAACTGTTCAGATTAAAGGAGAGTAGAGACAAAACCACCAAGTGCTGTAACTTATTTGGGATTTCCTTTTGCAATAATATTGACACAATTGGTGAAATCTGAATAGGTTTATAGATTACATAATAGCATTTACGTTTATTTCCTAGTGTTAATCATTATTCTGGGGTTATATAAAGTTTTGTGTTGTTTTTTTAGTAGATATTAACTGAAGTACTTAGGCATAAAGGGACAGGATATCCTGTCTTCAGTTTACTTTCAAACTGTTCAAAGAAACAGTGAAAATAACAAAACAAATGTGGTAAAATGTTAACACTTGGGTAATCTGGGTAAACATATAAGGACTTCTATGTACTAGTCTTGCAACCTTCCTGTAAGTCTAACATTATATATATATATTCTATATAAAATATATATTATGTATAACATATGTAATGTTTATATAAAATTTATATGTGCATGTATGTATAAACTAAAAAACAACAACACACAGTTTTTTAAAAATTTACATTCCTGGGCCCTAGCTCTGAAATTCTGGGTTCAGGAGCCCCAGGCCTTGGGAAATCTGTATTTTTAAATTTCTTCTGGTGATTATAATGCTCAGTCTGGTTTGAGAACCATCCCCTGCCAGACAGTAATAAAAATGTTATTGAGGTAAAAAAAAAAAAAAAAAAAGATAGCTAACACCTATTCACCTGCCACACAGCTTTGAAAACAAAAACAGTTAAAATGGAAATTCCATGTGTGCCCCTCCAACTCCTGTTCCCTTTTCTCCCCTCCCAGAGGTTAATCGTTATCTGAAATTTGGAGCTTTCTTACAGGTGATCTCAAATGTTATCTCAAATGTGAAGTTTGTGATTCCCATGCATGTTTCTATACATTTATATCATGCAAATATGTCCATATCAGCAATCTACTTGTTTTGCATGTTTTCAGACCTTATTTAAATGGTGTAACACATCCTTTTACAATGTAACTTTTCATTCAACATGTTTTGGTTTTTAATGTTGACACATGTAGCCTATTTCATTGATTTTATCAGGAAGGGAAAAACTAATGATTCTAGAGAAAGTGAATAAATGTGCATACTCTGGCCTGATGTATATTAAATTTGTGACTATTCCATAATTTACTTTTGTCTTTCAGTTTGTTTATGTGATGTATCACATTTATTGATTTGTGAATATTGTACCAGCCTTGCATCCCTAGAATAAACCCCACGTAGTCATGGTGTATGATCTTTTTATTACATTGCTGGATCCGATTTGCTAATATTTTGTTGAGGACTTTAGCATCTATGTTCATCAGGGATACTGACCTACAGTTTATTTATTCTTACCCATTTTCTTGCTGACGGACATTTAGGTTCCACTTTTCACTATCCAGATGCTACCATGAACCTTATATGTTTCCTTGTACATATGTAGAATTTCTTTAGAAGAGAAACTGCCAGGTCAAGGGGTGTGCGTGTTTATTTTCTCTGAGTTCATCAGTTTTTTCTCTCTATGGGATCACACACAGTCATCCACAGTAACAGAAGAGAAGGCAGAGTCTCTGGGCACAGATGCAGGTATGTGGGCAGATACGGTTGGAATTTGTTGAAGTGTTCTTCTGACTGCTTCTATTTTCTCAATGAAATACAAAGCAAGGTTATCAGCTGACACCTAGGGTAGATGAAGGGCAGTAGGAGGGTGTGAAGAGAGATGAGATGATAAGAGAAGGCTGTCTATGAGAAGGGAGAGTGATTGCCAGGGAGTGCGAAGGGCCTATAGCTTCATTTTTACTAGATATTGACAAATTGCTCCTCAGAGTAATCGTACCAATGTACACTCTTGTTAGCAGTGGATGGCTGTTTCTGATGCTCCACACCTTCACCAATTCCTTTTAAAACAGAATTTAAAAATTTTGGTCAATTTGTGAATGATAATTATTTAATTTCCCCAATTACTCATGAGTTACACTTATTGTCCACGTGAGTTTCATCTTCTGGGAATTATCCCATTCTAGTGGTTATCTTTTGCTGATTGATTTGTAAGTTCTCTTTATGCAGTTTGGATAATACATCCTTTACATTATGACTGTACAAATATTTTCACTGTTGTGCCTGTGACCATTGCTCCTTTCTCATATGACCATGTTTTTCCTAGAGTTAATGATTTCCTTGTTTTTCCATGTGTCTAGTTTTTCCCATACCTGTGACTTTTCCCAAATTTCCAAGATGCCTGCCATCCTCCCAGAAATAATTACTATGCATTTATATGAGTCTCCCCGCCTTCTTCCCCGCTTTTGTTCCTTGAAATTCTGACTTTCCGTCATCTATCCTTTTGTTCTAACCTGTGCTGGCTGCTCTCTGGACGGCTGCACTGCTGGTATTCTAGATCTTCTAATCATAATCTCCTGGGTTGGATTCCATATTTCTCAAATCCCATGTCTTCCTCTTCCATAGTTTTGCTGGTATTTATCCTTCAGTAGCTTCTCCAAATAGAGACATGTTTAAATCCTTTGTGTTTTTTGTGTGTGTTTGTGTCTGTTGTTGGTTCTCCAGTATATTTACTTTTTTCAGAGGTATTTACTTTTTTACATGTGTCCCAGGACTAGGCAGATAAATAAACATATTGTGAATGGGGTGGGGGAGGAAGACGACTGGAGGTCTGGAATGGGCCATATGGTACAGGGCAGGAAATGGTGCAGAAGGCACTGGACAGCAGAGGCCTGTGACCCGCCCAGGGATCCACAAACCCTTGCTACTCCTCCTACCTTAACAAACCCCTACTTATCCTTCAAAACCCATTTCCAATGTCAGTTCTTCCATGATCCCCTTCCTGACCTGAGACTGAATGAGACGGCCTCTCTTCTATGTTCAGTCTAATGCTGAACGATAATCTATTTATCTGCCTCCTCCACTGATCAGCTCCCGGAGAGCGGGACGCTGCTTATCCATTTCTGTAACCTCAGTGCCTAACATTATGTAATGCTATGAATAAATGAATGAATTCAACAAAGCAAGAAAAGCGAACATTTCCTCCTGCTATATGTCAAGCGTTGTGCAAGCTAGGTACCATCACATACATCTTCATTTAATTCTTAGAGCAAACCTCAGATGGCCATTGTTTAATCAGCAAATACTACCTGAGCCCCTATTATATGCCAGGTTTGATACTGACCAAAAGCAAAAGACAGTATTTCATTTCTCCAGAAATTCACCATACAGTAGGGAAGAGACTTTCTTCTCTTATACAATTTTTTTAAATTGACATTTAATTCACATACCATAAAATCTCCCCATTTAAAATGTACACATCAGTGGTTTCCAGCATATTTGCAAAGTCATGCAACCATCACTAGACAGGATATTTTTTATCTGTATAAATGAAGTTCTGTGTGTATCCTGGGGTCACATCAGAGGAGGAGGCAGGAGTTTATCAGGGGAAGAAATGCATTCCAGGGAGAGGGAGCAGCGTGCGCAGAGGGGCAGAGCTCCGAAATGCCCCAGTATTTGGAAAACGTGAAAAGTGCGGGGAAGATGGGAGTTTACAGTGAGGAAGTAGGTTGGGCTATTTTACGAATGAGGACTCTGAAGCTCAGGGAGCTGAATTAACTCAACTAAGGTCAGATAATTTCTCTTTTGCCAACTCAAGAAAAGGTGTGTGAAGGAGGCTACCCTACCACTGAATCATTTCCAATGCGCAGACAGTGGCTGACACCACCCAATATTGTTTTCCCCTCCACCATCCAACAAACAAGCTTCATTTTCCTCCCCGCTCCCTACATTACCTAGAAACACTGGCCATAACGACCACCATCGTTAGTTGAACAAAAACACTTCCACCATGGTTTTGCAGATTCAAAAGGTTATGCTATCAGAAGGGGCTCTGTCCATAGACAGAAGTGTGTTGGTCATGAACGTCCAAGATGAAGCCTTAATAATTCATCGGCTCTGGGTCGGCTAAAATGTTTGCTCCTCATGTTTCTAGCCCTCTGTACGACCATGAAGAAACTGTTCTACTTTCCTATGCCTGTTTTCTTACCGGCAAAGTGACATTAACAAATATTTTCCCAGCTATCTTACCACCATTCTTCCCAGAAGAATTATTGGGAAACCATTAGGATCTATAGTACCTTTGAAACGCTTGAGGAAAAGGTCAGTTAATGCATGCTTTTTAAAAAAAATTCTCACCCAAGGATATTTTTTCAGAGAGAATTGCTTTTCAGAGAGAGTAGGAGGGAGAGCTAGAGAGAGAGAGAGACACATCAACCGGTTGCCTCCCACATGAGCTCCTCAGCCCTGGTCATCAAGCCCGCAACTGAGGTACGTGCCCTTGGCTGTAATCAAACCTAGGACCCTTCAGTCTGCTGGCCGATGCTCTAACCACTGAGCCAAACCAGCCAGGGCTAATACATGCTTTAAAAAGTAATATGCCTACTACAAGAATTTCTCCAAAATCTGACCTCAATAAAATCTTGGCTTATTAGATTTAAATTCATTCCAGATCAATCTCCATTTCATCTTTGGAATGGAGGTGAGTTAGGGGAACTCAGGAGAAAACAGGTAGAAATCAAGTTCTGTCAGGCAGGGGAAATGACCTCTGGATTTCTGGCTTTGCATTTGGAGGCTCTCCCCTTGCTGTCCCCTACCCTCCTATCCTAGGAGAAGGAACTGTGTGGATGCTACCTATCAGAGGTGTGGTGGCAACGGGTCCTCCACCATCCTTACCATTCAAACCCTTCTGCAGCACCACTGTTTACAAACCACCAGCAGGGTAAAATACACAAGTTACAGCAAAGAGCAGTTACTTCTCAGAAAAAAAGTTTCAAAGTGACCTGGTGCAACAGGGTAGAAGAGTTCACCAGAGGCCACCTCTGCCAAGAATCCTTAAATGCTTGCTGCCCACTAGAGAATCCACACTAAAATGTCTGTGGTTTTGCAGCAGAACCAAGGAATTGACATACCTGAGAATATTCTACAATAAAAAAGTTTAACCTTTCAGAGAAGAATGAAACCAATTAACCCTGCAACTCTCGTTTCTCTTTTAGAACTCTGGATTACTGGAAATGAAACGAGCAAACATATAGGTGACCACACCAATTAGGGCATATGTGTAAAAAATCTGATGATAGTTACCTCTGCGCCTGCGGAAATTTATGCACTCACGGTAGTTTTCATGTGTGATTATCCACTGCATTTTAGTAGGGAAGTGTCCATACCTAGTTCATCTATCAGTTTGGGGAACAATGGTCATTCCCAACTCCGGGGCAGTAAAAGCAAATCTGTTTCTAGAGATAGGAAATATGTGGATATCTGAGACCAAAGCCAGGATTCAAGCAACAGCAAATATCTAGGTAAGAATGAACACATCGTTTTCTTGTCTGGATATGTAATTATTTAAGGAGTTTCCTTGCCCCAAAGAAAGTATTTTAAAGCTCATGAGTTTCTGGGGGAAAGGAAAAAAAAAAAAAAGCACTAAGTGTGTGGACAGTGTGTCTTGAAACACTGTCCATGTGGCCCTTACAACAACCCCGCCAAGGAGTGGCTGGTGGATTCTCTTTTTATAGATGAAGAAACTTAGGCTCAGAAATGCTGGAACATTCCAGGGTACACAGCTGGGGCAGAAAGGAGGGACATCTGAGTCCTAGGCAGAGAGGCCTCGCACCTGCCAGTGTTTTCCGGACAAGAATCACCTGGGGGGGGGGGGGGAGACTTGTAGAAAATACAAAATCCAGGGTCACAGGCTCAGTCTTTAAGGTCCAGGAAACAGGTTTTTTTCTTCTCTTTTCTTTCTTTTTTTAAAAACAACCCTCCACTCCCTTCATCAACAGGAAAGCTTGGGAAAGGCAGTACTTTACAGCCCAGCCAGAAGACGCGAACCTGTTCCACCCCTACATTTGTGGCTTCTCCACCAAGAGCCCCCAAACCCATTTAAAAAAACAGCCCACATTTCTCCTGTCAAATCACCTCTCCTAAGCCCCCCAGAAGTCCAGATCTTGGAATCTCCTTGCCCTTCACCTCTGAATCTTGCCTTTTCTTTTCTCTCCTCTACTATTTCATTTCCTGGCTGGGACTCGGCTCTAACCAGCAGTCTTCCAGCCGGGCCCCGGAACTCGCGGCCGGTCTCCAGTCTGCCTGGCTCCTTCCCCAGCCCCTCGCCGGGCAGCGCTCATCCCAACCCTGCCTCTTCCGTCGGTCACGTTGTTTCCTCCGCTCGCAAGGACCTCTTTCCTCCGCCGCCCTTCCCGGCGCTCGGGGAACTCCCGCGCAGCGCGAGCGCCTCCGCTCCGGCGCCGGGACGCGGCCCGGCCTCGCGGCGCGCGGCGAGCTCCCGCGGCCCCCTCCCCGGCTCGCCCCCCTCCCGCCACCTGGCCCCGCCGCGGCCGCTCCGGAGCCTCGGGCACTTCCCAGAATAGAGCGCAGCTGCGAACGTCAGGCTGCCGCCCGCGGCAAGGCTCCCGGCGCACCGGGCGCGGGCCGAGGGGCTGGGACTGCGCTCCGCCCTTCCGTCTCCCACACGGGCCGGGAAACTGAGGCCCAGGGCCAGAGCAAATCCCGCGGGGTGCAGAGTAAACGAGGGCCCTGCTCGTCCCGGGCCCCAGTCGTCCCGACTCCTCCCGCGATTCCCCGACCACACGCGCCGCCGGGTCGCCCGGGAGAGCGGGGCGGGGAGCGGGTCTCCGAGCGAGCGCTCCGCCCGGGAACGCGCAGGGCGCCGGACTCGACCAACTCGCCGCGAGAAAGTTGCCGTCTCCCAGCCCGCCCTCGCCTCTCACCTCCGAGACACACCTTCCCGCGGGCCGGGCAGCGCGCTCGCACATCCGGTCCACCTTGCACACACCCCTTTCCACGCTCTCCGACGGGCCCTCTCCCTCCCACGCCTGCGGCTCCCAGCCGCTCCCCCGCGCCCCCTCACGCACTCCCACCAGCGCCGGGGGCGCGCCTTCCCCCGCCCCGCCGCTCGCCGGGCGCCCGCTGGGGCTCCTGCGCCCGGGAACCCCAGTCCTGGGCCGCGACCCGCTTCCGCCCGCTCCGCGCGGGGCCGAGGCGCGGGGAGGCGCGCGGAGCGCTCGGAGCGCGAGGCTCGGGGCGCACGGCGCGGGGCGGGGCGGGGGCGCTCGCTCGCTCACTCTCGGCGGCGCACACGCCGGCACAAACTCTCACACAGACGCGAGCGGGGTGCGCTGCCGCCGCCCGCCGCTGCGCCTCCTCCCGCCGCCGCCTCGAGAGGCAGAGAGAGGAAGGCAGAGAGGGCGCTTTGTCCGCGCGCCGCCGCCCGGCCCGGGACTCTGCCCCGAGGAGGGAGCCGCGCCGAGTCCCCGCCTCCGCCTCTGCCTCTGCCCCCGGGCGGGCCGGGCGGCCGCGGTGGGGGGAGCCAGGCCGAGGGTGGGGGTGGGTGGCGGGCGGGCGGAGGGCGGGGAGGGGGGGCGGTGGAGGAGGAGGAGAGACGCGGGCAGCGGAGGAGGCGAGGAGTGCCGGGTACCGGGCCGGGGGAGCCGCGGGCTCTCGGGGAAGACGCGGATGATGAACAAGCTTTACATCGGGAACCTGAGCCCCGCCGTCACCGCCGACGACCTCCGGCAGCTCTTCGGGGACAGGAAGCTGCCCCTGGCGGGACAGGTCCTGCTCAAGTCCGGCTACGCCTTCGTGGACTACCCCGACCAGAACTGGGCCATCCGCGCCATCGAGACCCTCTCGGGTGAGCACTCGGCGCTGCCCCCTCCCCCCGCCTCGCCCCGCTCCGGCCCGGACGGCGCCCGGACGGAGGCCGAGCCCGAGCCCCGCGGGCGGCGCCCGGCGGGGGCTCCGGTGCCCGCACGCTCACTTCCACGCACCAGACCCTCAACTCTGACCGCCGCTCCCCTCCCCCCACAGCTCCCGACTCACCCCTTGCCCCCCGAGCCGCAGCCCTGGGGCGACCCCCGTGCGGCTCCGAGGGTCCCCGAGGCTCGCTCGCTCTCTGGGGGGCACCCTCGTTCCCCTGGCTCTCCGAGCTGCTCTCCAGAGTTCCCCCACCCCCATTCTTAGAGAGTCTCCGTCCCCCCTCTTCCCTGACCTTCCCGTTACCCCCTTTGTCAGGGACCCCCAAATCCTGCATCTCCTCGCTTAATCGGACCTTATCCCTTCCCGTGCCTCGTGCCCAGGACCTCCAGCCTTCTGGCGTCCCCGGAGCCGCACTCTCCTTTCGAGCCCCCTCCCCACCTACTCCCGTGGTCCCCCACTTTAGGCACCCCCTCGGCGCCACCCCGGTAACCCCTCCGAGGTTTTGAGGCTACCCCAGCCCCCGCTCCTGCACGACGGCACATCTCTCTCGGTCCTCTCCCGAACCTCAGTTCCCTCTCGCTCGTCTCTCAAGCGCTCCTATTTTTCTCTGAATTTTTTGTCCGATTTTATTGAGAAGAACTCGAGGCGGGGGGCTTTCCGCCGCCTGCCCCCCTGCCTCCCGCTCGGCCAGAAGCACCTTTTTACGAGGTGCCCTGTCTCAACTCGGTGGGGGCCCGGGCTGAGAACCGGGAAAGAGGAGACCGGGGGGCCCCGCGAGCGCGCTGGAGCCCAGACGGGAGACGGAGAGCGACACACACGCCCGCGCGCGCGCGCACTCCCCAACTCTCCCTCTCGCACACGCACCGCCCGGAGCCGCGCTCGCCCCCAGACCACCGGCCTGCGCCCCGCCGACCCGGCCCGGCCGGAGCCCCTTCCCCACCAGCGCGCGGAGTGGGGGCGGGGCGGCGCTGAGGCCAAGGTGACACCCAGGAGCCGGCGGGGACTAGCCTCTGGCCGCGGCGAACCCCAGGGGGTTTCTGCGTGTCTTCTGGGGGCCAAGGGGAGGAGAGGGCTGGGAAGGGAGCGCGGCGGAGCCTTCGGGACCCGGGGTAGCGGAATGGAGAGGTGGGGGCCGAGAGAAGCGGGGCCTCGCCAGCCCTGCAGCTTGAGTTTCAAATGAGCTCATCCTTTCAAATTGGCGCCGCTCTTTATTAAATTTGTTTTTCCGGTAATGCCACCCACTGCTATACCTGGGGTCGGATCCGGGCTCACGCCCTGCCCACTTCGTCCCGAGACCCGGGGCGCCCATGTTTCTTCCCACTGGGAACCAAGTTTGCCCAGCTGGAGCCGGGTGGGAGACCCCTTGAGGGCACGCGAAGGCGGAGCCCGAGCGCGGAGTTGTGCGCGTGCCCCTCCTAGACCCCCGCCAGTTACATACAGGGAAGGTTCTGAGTGCTTTAATTTCTGTTTTAAAGGTAAAGTGGAATTGCATGGGAAAATCATGGAAGTTGATTACTCAGTCTCTAAAAAGCTCAGGTAAATATATTTCGCTTAGTTATTTTATGATTGACTTACGTATAAAGAAAATGAATTGTTTTAAAAAATGTGCTTTGGTAGTTTTGTAAAAAGGCTTTTGTTTGTTTTGTTAGTGGAGATAACATAGTTTAGAAAGTTAGTTTTTTTACTTTCATTATATAAGGTGTTTACTGGTCTTGGAAAATATCTGGTCCCTTATTGGGGTGTGTTGGGGGGAGATGTCGAACGCTAGCTATGTCGAATTCGCTGGGACTGTTTAATTTGTTTGTCAAAACTTGCCTCCCACCCCTACCCCCAGCACAATGGCAACAAATGCTTGTCAAGACTTCCTGTGAGATGTTGAGTAAATATTTACTGTGTCAGCTAAATTGCTTAACTAAACTTAGCGATTAATTAGTTTTCTTTTTTAGATAGCTTAATGTTGAATAATAAAATAATACAGTAAATGGTCAATATTTTGCATAGTATTCTAAAGAAGTGGGTTGTTTGGATTGGATGGCAGTTAAAAACCAGACTTTTGTAGTCACTGAGACTGCTGAATATTGCTTCTGAACGTTTTGTTGTTGTTGCTGTTGCTTTTAAGATATGTTTGAGGCTAAACAAATATCACCGTGAAATCTATAGTTAAGTGCACTGTTACTAATGGAATAAAAAGGTTTGTGGAGGTTGAAATTCTCCTGCGATTTGCTTACAATGAGAAATATCTGTCCATGAGGAGAGAATGACGGAGAACATCTTTGTTTCAAAGTTTATTGTGGACTTTAAATTTGGACCCTGTATTACTCATTCTCGATTTTTTTCTCCTGTGTGTTGTAACTTAGCTTGTATCCCATTCACATACATTTCTTCATCATTAGTCATTAAGTAGCTAAATTGGAGAGACTCTAAGTGAAGCCTTTGATTTACTGCCTTTAAAATCTCTGATATGCAATAGTGTAACCATTTACTTGATTTTTGCCAGGATTGAATAGATTTTAAAACAAACTATCCAAATTTAATGAATACTTAGATATTTTGTTAAAGAAGTTTTTAAAAATTGTGTGCACATTTACAGATATGTTTTATCTTAAGTAAGCAACAGAATATCTTTTGTTTGCAAATGATTTTGTGGCATATCAGAAAACTACTTAATACCTTTTAAAAAAAGAGGTAAAAGTTATGGTTTGCAGTTTCCTGTGTAATATTAAGCTAGTTCTTCTCTCTCTAGGAAAAGATCTAATGTGTAACTGGTTAGTTTTTCAATTAAGTATTCTAAATTTGTATACTTCAATTTCTTTTTTGCTTGAGAAATCCAAGTTGTAGCTTTCTGATATATTAAGTATTTGTTGTAAATTTAAATTATTAATCTTACAGCACTTGAAAATTTGAATATGTTGGCCAAAGTTTGAAAGAACCACCTAAAAATATTTAATTGGCTATGTTTCTATAAATGCCTAATTGTATTGGCAATATAGCTGTTTTGAGTCTTTTTTTTAGGTTATAATTTGTAAAAATCAGTGCTATTTTAACTTTGGTGAGTTGGTGTCTCATTTCATGTTGTAATATAAGTGAAATACTACTTTATCTAAAGTTGTTAACATCTCTTAAAACTTCTCACAAACATACTACTTTTTTACTTTTTTGTGTTCAAAAGGCAGAGGTCATTTGCTGTTAGCTGGAGTTTCACTTAAATAATTTTGTGGTGTTTTATAAGAGTTCAGAATTAAGAGGGTATCCCAAATTTTTAGTATTAATTAAATAAAGAGCAGTCTAGGACTTAGACAGCCCTATTAGTTCATGATTTCTTTGAACATGTGGGGGATATGAAATACCTAGGAGGCAGATTGAAATGCGCTGTGTATGATTCACTACACTGAAGATGTCTGACATACCAAATGTATGCATAAGCTGTTGCTGTAGAGGGTTACATCATTTCTGATTGGATGGTTTTAATCTTTTTTTCCTTTCCTTTATTAGTTTAAAATGCAGGAATTAGCTACTTGTACTGCAGGCTAAGGGCGAGATAGCTAGGGAATGGTGTGTACTGAGCTCAGACCTCTGGGAGGAAGCAGCTGTATGTTCTCATGCACAGGGCACTACCACGGTGGTGGTGGCTTTCAAAAAGCAGGGTACTGTGACATTTGAAACCAAAGCTTTTATGTTATATAGTGACTATTTTGGTGTTCTTTTGTTGCATTTCTATGAAAATTAACAAGTTAGGAGTAAATTTGTCAGTGTCAAGTCAGTTCTATATGTGGTTTTTGTGTTAGTTGAAGTGAAAATGTGAAGAAAACAATTCATGTTCATTGCTTGCTTACTTAAATGATCATTCAGCAATTGAATGCTTATACTCTATATTGTTCTGATTTCTTTGTGTTCTCAAGAATCAGTTTTAATATCTACATTCTGAAATTGATTTTTTTTAAGTTAATGATTCTTTGGGAGGAGATGTTTTTATCTTAAGTTATGAAATTATTGGCATGCCACTTGGCTTACCAATTGGATCTTTTGTATATCACTTCTAGCATCATTTTATATGTGCTATTATAGTAGACAGACCGGATACCATTATTTTCTCAGGTCATGCAGAAATAGAAAACCCTTTTTTCTTTTTGCCACGTGTTTCATTTTTGTTAAATGCAAATTATTGTAATGTAAACCATATATAAACCATCTATTTCTCTTACTAAGTTGGTTTCAGGCTCTGTTGAATAAAAATCTTTGGATCTTTTTTTCTCTATTCATGTTTCTTGGTAGTATATATGAAACAAAGATTTCTTAATGAGAAACAAACTGGTAAAGGCTTTAAAGTTCTTTTGAAAAGTTGTGGAAATTTCCTTGATAGAAATTTCATTTTTGATGTTGACGAGAGTTTAGTTTTGTATGTGTGTGTGTATATGTATACACACACACTGTGTAAATTGTTTTGAGCTAAGACACTTGCTAACCTGAATGTGCTTTGTAACTAAAGTTGAATGATTCTGCGAGAAACAAAACTTTGAAAAATGTAATTTCTGCCCACTTCTAGGAAGTAACTAAGTGGTGCCAGACATGCTTTCACTGAGATGGTGTGAATACTATGAGGTAGTGTAGGAAAAAGCTATGAATTTGTCTTTCATGACTTAAAAATCAGTAATTGTGTTCTCTCCAATGCAAATGAATTTGGTCTCCTATAGGAATGTTAAAGAAAACAGTATCTCAATTGTATTTTGCTTGTATGTACTACATTGTGTATAGTTGAATTAAATACCAAAAAGAAAAAAAAAACACAAAAACCAACACCCAACCTCAGGCCCTTCTTCCAACAAAGGCTTTTGCTGCATCAATTTTTAATTTTGTAGCAACAGAAAAGACTTTAAGAGGTTAAAGCACATGGTAGCCTCCTATATCAAGAATTTGTTGAATTGGAAGTTAATGCCTGGATTTAATTATATGGGTTCCATGTGTGGATATACCATATATTAAGGTAAAATTTGTATCAAACTGTCAGGTTGCTTTTGGTTTGGCTTTGAGTTGGATGTTTAGTTTCCCATTTTGAAAAAGTAATAATTTTTTCATGTGGTTCTAGGTAATGTCATAGAGAATTACACATTTTTGGTAACCTTTAAAAGATAAGTATTAAAATGAAAATAGAAATAATAAAGGAATGATTACTTATAATTCTACTTTATGTTTTGAAATGACCGGTCATTTGATGTTTCTACATTTAGTTAAATATTAAAAACCATTGAAATCCGCAAATCAAAATAGATTTCATGTGCTGCTTGCTTTTTCTATTTTTCAAATTCATATCAATTTTAAATTGTAGTATAGCAGTTTATAAAAGTATTAAATGACTAAACACCTAAACATTAATTCTGAAAGGTGATTTGGTGGTATGTAATACATTTTCCAAATTGTGTTTTCAAAAATAATAATTTTTTTGTAATTATGCCTGAGTGCAAGATGACCAGTAAGTGGTGGTCTCAGAGTTGTTTTTATGTTAACTTGAGATTATCAACTATATAGAGAAGATGAGAGAAGACTAGTAATATTTGTACAGCACCTTTTATACATAATGATCTAAACTACAATATATTTTTCAAGAAGAAAAAATTTTTAAAGGATATTAGAAGATTTATAATTGTATATCAAAATTACCATTTCACTATTGTTTTGAGTAAATGTTTTTATTTTATGGAAGCTGCTCTGGTTTTTAAACTGGGGGATGTCAATAATGTTGAAATGTGCGTGAAAGGAAAGTGACTTGGGCGCATGTATTAAAAGTCAAAAAAGCTATGAAAGTCAAATTTCTACAGGAACTGTTTATGAATATTTGATACTTTTCAGCTTTATAAATACTTGCTGTCGACTGCTGAATCATTCTTCCAAGCTTGCTAATGAAATCCTCAAAAGTAGATGAGCAATTGGTCAGAGTTGTTAGAGGATATTATTTGACTTAGGTGTGTCATCTCTGTGATTCAGTGGGGTGTGTGCACATGGGTGTGTGATTTGTTGGGGACAGTAGTTTTAAACAGATGGTATCTAGAGGCAAGAGGAGGAAATCTTTAATTGAGCAACAATTACTCTGGATTTCAGTTCTGAAAAGGCAAATGACAGACAGTGGGTGTTTGAACCTTGTGACGAAGGGGATCAAATCCAGTGATATTTGCCTTGAGTGATGCATAACTCTTGTAGGTTAACCTTGTGGAAGCTGGGACGCTGGCACCTCAGTGTCTTGTTCAGTGAGCATGCTGCTCGGAAGGACCATCCAACGCAACATTGAATTGCCTTCGCTTGGATGTCCCCTCTCACTAGTAGAGTTAACCAAGTGACTCTGAAAGCTTTGATGATCTGTCAGCCACTTATTAAGTGTTAGAAATTTCAAGATTTGCATATGATTTTCACTTAGAAATTCTGTGCTGGGGAAGGCAGTACATTATTTTGCAGAACAAAAGTACTTTGAGAAAATCAATTTCATTAGTAGAAGCATAGTATTAAACTGGTTTCTTTGGAGAATGTTAAAATACTTAAGTGATAAGTTTCAAAAACATATTTTTAAAAATTCCATTTAACTACTACCAAAGACTGTCTTTAATGTTCTTTTCGGTGTTAAAGAAGAGAGTGGTGGGGTTTGGCTAAACCAGCTTTTTAAGCCAACTTTCTAAAACTTTTAGTCAAAAGCATAATCTCTCAAAAGTTATTATTCTTAATTTGAAGGACGAGACAGATGTATTTTATAAAACATGCCCAAGTAATTTATTAATCAAGGATTATCCTTTTTACACTTAAATTCAAGTTCAAGTTAGTTTGGGTAGTCATTCAAAACACTATCGCGTAAGGAAACATAGTAGCAAATAAACAAGAAATACCTACCAGTTAACAGTCTTTCCTCCCATTATCACCATTATTATTATTTTTTAATTTTTTACTTTATAATTTGACTTCATGCTTACAAACTTGCAATTTTCATTTGGTGACATGGGCTGTATGGGTTCTATTTTGGGAAGCAAAATTGCAGAGAGCTCAAAGCATTATTTTTAAGGTTTTACTTTTCCTGTTTTGATGATGGACTTTAGTCCGGTCTTCCCGTAAAATAGTGAAGAAAAATTATTTTCTTTTGCAGAAAAATTCAGATTCTGTTGCTTTGGCTTCCAAAGAGGATGGGGACTTGTAATAACTGTTTCTTTAGTTTGGTTTAGAGTTTGATGGACTATTGAGGTATAGAGTAGGTAGACGAGAAAATGAACTCTTTTGCATTAATAGCAGATAATGCAGTCCAAAAGCTCAGCAGATGTCCATCATTTAATACACATATGTCTCCTTCCAAGTCTCTGGTTCTCACTAAATCATAAGCTTACAGGTTTGAGATACATCTTGCTTGTTTATTCCTGGATTTCCTGGTTATTTATCTATTCTACATTTTATTTTTTAAGTTAGAATTTTTCCATTCTGTTTACTATCAAGAACATTTCATAAAGTAGGTATTTTAATGAATCCAGTATATGAAAATTTTAAGTTCTGATACATGTTTTAGGCTTTTTTAATATGCTTGCCTGTATTATATAAGAAATGTACCAAATGACCAGGAAAATATGTATGGGACCATTGCAATAAGGATGCTATTTTCAGTTTTTCTTATTAGCATATAAATAATATGTACAAATGTGAGAATTTGCCTTAGAGGAAACTTGGATTTTTAATTTTGTCTTAAATGTGATCAGAAAGGTTGTTTCCTGATTCCATGTGTTGATGGGTGAGTAGTAGCATTGTCTCAGGGAGATAGATGTATTTCTATGCACCTGTGGCATCTTACATTTATATAGTACTGATGATGCCACAGCCTCTTTCACACATATTTCATTCATTTCAAATAATAATTATGTGAAGAAGATAGGACAATTAATGTTATCCCTCCTTTTTTTTTTCAGATGAGGAAACTCAGTCTCAGATATTTAATAATTTGTCTAAGGCTTCAAGGCCATTAAATAGTAGAGCTGGGGCTAGAACTCAGGTCCTCTGAGTTTCAGTCCAGCGTGCTTCACCTACATTTATTTTTTTTTAAAATAAGTCACCTGAAAGTGTTATAAGATTCAAAGGTTCCATTTAAGACTTATGGAAATATATGAAAATTGGTTTGCTTGTGAAGACCCTTTGCAACGATCTTACTCTTATATCAGTCTGCATGATCTGTACTTTGTTACAGTTTTTTAGAAAAAAAAATTTAGAAGCAGGGGCAATTTGAGATTCCCAGCAGCATTACCTCCTACTATCACCATGCTTGCCCTTCGACAGAAGGGGGGGGTTATGCCCAACTAAGTAGGTTGGATTTTGTTTCTACGTTGCTTTTTTCAGGGTTGCATTCCATGTGTTATGAAATAGGTCAATGCCAAGAAAGACATTTTTTTCAACAGCTGAGCCACACAGATCACACAGGTAGCCCTGGTAAATGAAAGTCTAGAGTGGGTTCTTCACACATTTTAGCCAGCCCATTGCAGGGAGGGCAGAACAGCGTTTGGTTTACGTTGTTTTCCTGGCAGCTGCCAGGTCTCTCCTGATTTGGTGTCTCTCTCTGCTTCACTCTCTGTGTAGAATATAGCCTTTTGCCTCTCGTGTGGGGATGGAATGAGTACTAACAGGATAGCATCCATAAAGTTTCCTCAGAGTTCTCTATCTTACAGCCCATTTCCCCTTAATTGTAAACTTTTTCTGCATTTATCCTCTTGTTTCCTTTAACTTTTGTGTACACTCCTATTTATGGTAGTGGTAGTAGGGAGGGAGGAATTATCAAAAAAAAAAAAGGTGAAAGAAGATTATTTCTAACTCTCCAGGCGTTTCATTCTGTAAATTCGCCCAGTTCAGAGTGGTGTATTGCATGATGTGTGGAATTCTGACTCAGAAGATGGGAAACGGAAGAAAGGTAACTCATGCGCTGGGCACTGGACTAGGCCTTCTACATATTTCATTCACACAGCAGCCTGGAGAGATCTGTATTTCACCCCTTTTACAGTAGGACTGCAAAGCTTCAGACTCCAGAGCCACTCCTTCACCTGACCTAACTTAGCTGCTTCCGAGAAGCAGGGGCCCTGTTACCCTCTCTGTCCATCTAATTTGATTACAGTAACAGCACCCTAGCAATAAAGTAGGAAGTTTGCTAATGTGTACATAGGTTATAGAGTAACTTTATATATTTTCCTAACTCAGAATAAGAGATAAAATTTACATGTATACTACTGATATGCAGAGGAAGATAAGGCACTGAAGTTTAGTATATTTTTAATGTAGTGTAATGGAAAGACAACTGAAAGTGGTAGTCAGAATTTGAAGAAGCTATCTTGAAGGATCCTATAGTAAGAGCATTGGTTATTATATAAAGATAAAAAGATGTTTTAAAAATATCATTGTGGCTGAAAGTTAAGTGTGAGAAACATATATGTATGTATGGGGGAGGGGGGTGTCTGTATTTGTGCTTTTGGCCCAGATATATATATATATTTTTAATCCTGAAAAAACAAACAAAAAAAACCTCAAGTTTTTTTGGTTCAGGACCTAGCATGTTGCACGAAGCTTGACATGCTTTCATTTTTATCTGTGTATTTAAAAATGTCTAGGATTTGGAGAAGGAGAATAAGGGATTCTCGCAAATTACCTTTTATAAAGTGGTTCGTCTTATTAACATTAGGAAATTTTAAACCTTTTTGACACATGAAAGAGTCAGTGGTAGGACAGGAAGTAGAAAAAGATATGTATGTTCTTTTGGACATAATGCTTAAACATAAAAAGCATTTGTAACTTTTTTTAGTAAATAGGACTTAAGATGCAGTGATATTACCAATGAAATGAGATATACCAGAGTTTTGCTTCTAGGTATAGAGGTGGTGCTTTTTTGATAAAAACATAATTTTATGAAATTTATGATGAGGTTAAAAATAATGGCTTTTCTCAGTCAAGAACCTCTAGTAGAGCTTAAAATAGCATCAGAAAAGACATCCTCGTTACCACTTTGTATCTTCACTCTTTCTCTTCCAAAAACAAAGTGAAAAGTAGTAATTGAATGGTGATCCTGTGGACGGGTTCACCTCAAACCAACCCATGAAACAGGATAATTTGAAAAGCTCATCTGAGGATGGGCTATTTTGCTTTTTGTATATAAAGGAGACCTTTTACTTTAGTGCCCCCCCATCTTTGTGATTTTAACAATGCATATTTGAAAAATGGATGTTTTTCTTTTATCATTGCATGGATACGGTTTTGAAGTAAAATGTTTATGCATCTTTATTTGAGTCAGAGGTAGATGATGAAACAGTTTAACACTGAAAAATGCAGTTTAGCCTTTTCAGTTATGAGAAAGAGAAAGAAGAAAGGGAGAAGGGAAAGAGGAAGAGGGGGAAGGGAAAGGGAAGGAAGGGAGGGAGGGAAGGAAGGAGGGAAGGAAGGAGGCAGGCGGCCATAGAGGCGTAGGTGACCGACTGGCTGAACTTTGCCAGGTGGCCCAGGCACTCTCTGTAATTCCAGAGCCCCCGGGAAAGCCTAGCATTCACTGATGGCGTGTAGAAGACAGTAAGTGATTCCAGTGGTGGCAGCAGGACTGGGAGTCCCACACAAGTTGTTCTTTTCCTTGATGTTTAAAAACTCTAAGAGTACGTGGCTGGCCTGTCCCACAAAAGGTTTTACATTGCTTTCTATGAGGCCCCACACCGGCCACTTCCCTCTGTGATACCCTCCTTCCCCTTTGCGTGTGGATGGCGGGGCAGGCCCGCCTCACCCGCGCCCCTGGCTGGCTGGCGGGTGCGGGAAGCCGAGGCCTGTGTGTTGCTCAGTGTGGTGGAATGTATGGGCTCTGCGACGGACACTTCCTCGGCGTGAGAAGCAGACCTGTGTGCTCCTCAATGGATGCGGGGTCAAACGTCCTCCTCCTAGGCTTTTGTGAGTGGTTGAAAACTTGGGAAAGATTTTCCCAGTGCTGAACCATTTCCCCCCCTGCAGTGAAATTTGTATTTATTCTTTGTGAAGGGGAAACACATCTTTTTTTTTTTCCCCCCAATCATTGAAGGATAGAAAAAATATTGTGGATGCATAAATAATCTGTCCTCTTCCTTCTGGATCCAGCTGTACTCTTTCCCTCTTTCTCTTTAGACTGCTAGTGATGCTTCAATGCATGGACACTGAATCTGTAAACCAAGCTTTTTAAAACTCCTTGGGTCGTGTCACTGTTAAAGATGATGAAATTGAGGCTCTTTTGGAAACCAAGTTTTAAGCTCAGATATTTAAAAATGTAGGACTTAGTCTTCCTTTTAAGGTATAAAGAACCAGCTACTAGTTGATGAATATTCTTTAAATTTTTCAGTTAACTTTTTTTTTTAATTTATATTTTATTTGTTTATTTTTTCTTCACAGAATATTTGAGATGACAAAGGTTCTGGTGGCTCAATTATTTGAAATAATGGCAGGGACTTAGGTTTATAAAGTAGTTAAGTTTAAAGAGGACTTTGTTTTAAGGGTTATTAAAGACTGGGAACAGGGTTATTAAACACTGGGTTGGTTCTGATGGAATTCTTCATACATCTTAAGAGGCTTACTAGGGAAGAGTTAGCTCTTTGGTTCATTGATTTTTGTATTAGTGGTTTGTATTAGTGGTGTCTACTTCAACAATGATTTCAAAACAATAATTTTGATACTGAAAATGATTTATGGCTTTAGTTCACATATAACAATTATGGTCAAGGTGCTGCTGTCTGCCTTAAAAATTTCCAGCCCAAAGTTCTGCCTTTTATTCCCCATGGCTGTGGTTTTAACAGTATATTCCACAGAGCCTTAGGATTCTGAGGAGATGGCAAACTTTTGGGAAGAGAGAGTGGATATATGAACATGGGAGATCCTGGCCTCTTACCCACCTTCCAGTCAGAAGACAGCTGCATTCATTGCTGTTTTATATATTGGAGTTTGGTTTAGAATTTAAGGTTTGCTGCTTTAAAAAGCAGTGAGAAAGTATTGCTCCTGTAGTATATAATTCTAGGTCTTGGGTCCATTCTCTGATCAGGCATTTTAGCAGATCCAAAGCTCTTTCTTGAGGAAAGTTTAGACCCTGCCCCCATTACTTCTGAATCTACCTCCTTGGGAATGGCCTTCCATCTCCTGTCACTTTTGCTTTAGCAACAGATGCTTGCTTTGCCAGCTGCATGCCAGTCCACTAAACCTATGGATTTTTCTACAGTCAACAGCATAGAATGTTTGCCTCTCAGGAACTTTCCTGAGAACTCCTTGGCCGGTGCTTATACTGCAGCTCCTGACAGAGCCATTAGAGTCCACTGACTTTGAAGACTGATGGATCTGGTGACATGGGACCTGCATTGGGGTTTCACAGGGGTGATCTTCAGATTATGTTCACCTGCTTTTTATGGATGCCCAGTACATCAGCAGGGACACATCTTCAGTGTCAGTCCTGCAGGCATGATGATTGTTCAAAAACAGGGTGTTACTTCCAAACATGGATATTATTCTCGCAGTGCTTTCTTAACCTGTGACCAAGGAGTCTTGGGGCAAGTTCTTAAAGTACTTGGACTTTGGCTTCTGTGTTGTTTAAAGAGCCTCCTAGGTGGTTCTGATGCCCAGAGAGAGAGGGGGCTCCCCTGTTAGCTCTATTCCACGCTCCTATGTATTCCATCACTCTAGCTTCCTGCAGACTGGTCTTCAGACTGATGATTTCATATTGCACACCCACGTTTTGTAGTAAAACTGTTATAAGGGACCACCATGCATTTACAGGGGTCCACGCTCAGGTGCCTGCAGATGAAATAAGCGGTGGCAAGGGGATTCTATGGAGTATAGGAGAATGTAGCTGTAAGTCAGCTCCACCCAACTGTTGCTGCTGGAAAGATAGGGTCAGTGTTCCCACATCTGATTTTTCAAGAGAAGCCAAAACTCAAGAGTTCTCATGTTAAATATTGGCCGCAATTCAGAAGACTTTAGGAACACTGTGAGGGTCAAAGAAGATAGCTATGGGTCAAATCTAGCCCGTGGGTTGCCAGTTTGCAGTCTCTGCCACATGGAACTCTGCATTTCTACACAATATTGTTGAAGACACTCTCTATTATGTTTAGTATCTCTAACGCTTAAGGCTTATCTGTGAGTGAGAGGGAAAGGTCCTCTTGATAAGCTGGATAAACTAGTATGTCTCTTATCTCATGATGATAGCTGTTTGGAAGCTCAAAATTAAAATTAGGTCTCAGTTGCAGCAACCATCTTTAGTCTAGTTTCTGGAATAATCATTTCTCCATTATCAAGGCCCTATGGTTTTATCTTTATGGAATGATCTTACTGTGTTTTTGTTACATTAAGCCATCTAAAATCCTTTTGTAAATATGGAATGGACATATGCTGAATAGGCGACAGTTTCATAAGTTTATCTGTATAGTGTTTCATAATTATGTTCATGAGAAAAAAATAAGCCTCTGTCTTCATAGAAGTAGAGGAGCATGTTTCCACGTCAATCTAAATTATACTTTCTCCAGTTAAACCCTGGGCCAACAACTATAGATATTGTTTTAAACCATTTCCTAAGAAAGTGTGATTCTCATATGTCCAGCAAACATTTTTAAAAATAAGAACTTATAATCTTATTGTAATCGGATGTAAATCAACATCCGATACAAGGCAGCTAGTTTTAAAAGCATAGAGTGTAGTTGGGAAAATTCAGTGGTGAAAAACTGCTTCTAAAATATGTTTGAATAGTCTTTTGGTTACTGTCACACTTCCTTGTATTTAAGCTGAGGAAATTGAAGGCCATATGGATTTCAGTTCTTGGTTTCAGGTTCTGTAAATGCTCATTAAGGCCAAACTAAATGAAAACTGCCAGTTGCCTATGAGATCTTAAAAAAACCCCAAAAAACAAAACAACTACTCTAACAGTTGGAATTAGCATTTTTTAAATGTATCTCTTTGTCCTATAACTTACATTGCAGAACGAAATAGCTCATTAGTAACCACTGTAAATTAGCAAGTCATCTCTGGTAAGGCATAATGTGGGGGAGGGCGGGCATATAGGAGTGTAGGAATTCAGGTTTTCATTTGGCTCCCCTCGTTTGTGATGGATCTAAATGGTTATCAGTTCTACAAAAATAGCCAGCTCAATTTTTTGACTTCAATGCCTTGAATAGTAGACATAGCTGCTCATTAAATATTTTTGGATGAATTAAAATTAAAGCCATAATAAGATATCATTAATAATTTATTTTCCTCTATTTCTCTTAATTTTCAAATGGGGTAGAGGGTGGGAGTTCAAAGATTTTGCTCTTTTGTGAATGGTTTTTTTTCAAACTTTTGTCTAAATCTTTGGCCTAAGTGGAATAAAACCTTCATGGGCATGTTAGGTACAAAGGCTCTTTAAAACAGGAGGTGAGCTGCAAAGAGCAGTTGCACAGGGCTGCAAAACAAGTTTGGAAAGCAGAGATTTAAATTTGGTGAAATCAGAATAGGTTTTGTAAGTCAGTCTTTTTAAAAAAAATAAAGAGTAGGCTAATTTTAGTATTATTAGATTCAGTATGATTATATGAAAATATAATTTTCCCTGTAGCTGTTTCTCTCTGTAACCCAAATTGCATTAAAAATCTGGGAATCGCCCGGCTGGGCGTGGCTCAGCAGTTGAGCGTCGACCTGGGATCCAGGCGATCAGGGTTCGATTCCGGGTCAGGGCACATGCCCAGGTTGCAGGCTCTATCCCCAGTTGGGGGCATGGAGGCAGCCGATCAATGACTCTCTCATCATTGATGTTTCTCTCTCTCTCTCTCCCTGTCCTTTCCTCTCTCTGAAATCAATAAAGATATATTTAAAAAATAAATAACTCTGGGAACCATGGCAGAAAAACCTACTTGAAAAAAACAAACAAAAACAGCTATCTTTTTATTACAAGATAATAGGTGGATACAAGAATCAAACTTAAGGTGTGTTTTTACATAATAAATTAAATATGATCAGTTTAAGGAGGCAGCATTGGAAATTACTGTAAAAAAAAAAAAAGAGGCAAGTGTAAAAATGACAGGATTTATCGATGGATAAGATCATTTATAACCAGGGCAGTTTGATTTTAAATGTTAATTGCAAAGCAAAATGCTGTCAAATGCTTTGTATTAGTAATCTTTTGCTGCATACGTATTACTCCCAAACTTAGCCATTTAAAACAGCAAACATTTATTATCTCACACATTTTCTTTCTCTTTTTTTAAAATCCTCACCCAAGAATATGTGTGTGTATATATATATATATATATATAGTTTATTTTTAGAGAGAGAGAAAGGAAGAGGAGAGAGAAGAGATATATATGTATAGAGAGAGACATCGATCAGTTGCCTTCCGTACGCCCTGCCTGGGGATCTAACTGGGAACCTACGTAGTGCCCTGACCAGGAATAGAGCCCACCGCCTCCAGGTGCATGGCACAGACACTCTAGTCAACCGAACCACCTGGCCAGGGCTGTCTCACAATTTACTGAGGGCCAGTAATGTGGCAGCAGTTTAGCTCAGTTGTAGCTCAGCACCTTTTATGAAATCGCAGTCAAGTTCCCCACTGGGACTGCAGTCATCTGAAGGCTCAGCTGGGCTAGATGATCTTCTACCAGGCTCACCAATGTGGTTGTTGGCAGTTCTCAGTTTCTCTCTGGCTGTTGGTTGGAGGTCTCAGTTCCTCACACCTGGGCTTCTCCATAGGTCTGCTCACATCATGACAGCAGGTGTCACCGAGTGAGTAATCCCAGTGGGTGGGACACCAGACTGCCTTTAGCACCTAGTTGTTGAGATGCACATAGTCTCTACGCCTTACGGTGGCACCTCGGTTTTCGAATGCAATCTGTTCCGGAAGACCATTCAAGCTCTGAAATTTTCGAAAACTGACGGATCAACAGCCGACAGCTAGGCCTCAGGATCTCGCCCTCCGCGGAAGCCGTGTGGCATGTTTGACTTCCAAGGTGGGTTCGTAAACCGAAATGTTCGTCAACGGAGACATTCGAAAACCGAGGTGCGACTGTATTTTGTTCCTTAGACATGAGACATTCTGTTGGGAGGGATTAGTCAAAAGGTGACTACCACGAGGATGGGGATCATTGGGAGCCATCTAGGGTTTAATTAAGTCAATCAGGAAAAGCCAGCAAATCAAAGAGACTTGCTTTATTTGAGGCTTATACTGAAAAGAATAATCCCCTTATGTTAATATTTATAATTACCCTTTTGGAGTAAAACTGGGATTCCTTATAAAACAACAATAAAAACAATTCCGGATTACTGAATCCTTTTTATAATCCTTTAATTTTCATGACACCTCGTACAGTGAGGAAGACAGATACCACTGTCCTCACTTCATAGGTTAGGGAACCGAGGCCCACGTCTTCAGGCAGGGCCACACATTTGGCATTTAACCTGAGTTCTTTTTTTGTTTTCGTCTCTTTCTGTTTTTCCCCCTGAAGAGTGATTTCAGTTACTTCCCCTTTTATAAAACACAGTTAAATTTTTACCTTTCAGCCTTGTCTGAAAGATCTGGGGTTTTTTAATGCCTAATTTAAAAGTTTAGAAGATTGTTCTTGTATCAGTAAAGATGCTTGTCACTTTTCTGCCAGCAGCAAGAGTCCTTTTTGCTATTTTTGTAACTGGGTGAGGTCTGATTTCTCCAGAATTGTGCCTTACTGTGGTTAGCCATGGTCTACAAGAGGAAAATATATTTGCTCTTCTTTAAAATCACTGGTTTTCTAAGAAATATGCTATTTAGTATAGAAAATCTTTCTCAGGCAAAATGCAGCGGTCACTTTGATATCAGACAAGGTGATTTTTTTCCCCCAATTAAGAAGCCAAAAACATCAGGCCCTCAGACCTTTGTTACCTACCTTTATTATGCATTTATTTATTGAAGAAATTCGATAGCATTTTGCATTGTTTTGATGTTAGGCATCTTCATGTCGATGTTGAGCATGATTCATTCTGTACGAGCATTTTGTCAAACTCATGCAGACCTACCAACTTTGCCTGTAGAATGTCCTCAATTACTCTGACCAGTCAAATACAGTATTTTAATAGTAGTGTTTTTACATTTTTATTGAATCTCAGTGCTTACTTGCATTGAACCTTTTCTCTTAAAGGTCCTGATAACATGATAGTTACGTGAAGTTATTTTGGTGGTTTCTTTTTGAACATGTGTACATGAGGCTTATAGAATGTCGGACTGTGTTAGGAGTGTGCTCTTTAAGAAAGATACATGCTTTCTATATTGTTTATAAAACACTGGGGTAAATATAATATTAAATTTTCTACACAGTTTATATATTCTGTTCAGAGTGTATCCTGCATTATCCTGCTCTCACCCCTCTCCCTTCTTGTATGCTCAGAGTAGATAGTTGACCTCTCCATAGTTAAAATTTTTAATGTATTTTTTTTCACAAAACAATCAAGTGGTTATATTTCATTCTCTTAAGTAGCATAAATTTACCTCTTATGATTTCGTTTATATTCATTCCTTTGTTGAGGAAGCGCTTCCCCCCTTTAAAGGAAAGTTAGTAAATTCTAGTTCTGTTCTATTGCAATTAGAATTAATGATATTTCACCGTTCAGTGAGCTATCATCTTGATTCATTTAGGTTTCCAATGCCCTTGAGATGCAAATTGTTAATATCTGGGTACCATCCTATTATGGAAGAATTTAGGATAATGCCTTCATAACTTTCCCATGACAGAAAGTGGTTACAGATGCATCCATTCAAAGGAGAGAGTTTAGTATAAATCATGGCAATTCAGGATTACTTAACTGACAGAAGATGAAGATAATTTTGATCAGATTAATCATAATCACAGCATAATAAAATAGAGATACCTCTTTTTTCAGTACTTTTATTGAGATATATTCACCAAGAAGAATCTAATAATTAAGAGTACTTTAATTGGGGGCAATTTTAATTTTTGATCATTTGACATTTGATTCTGCACTGCTCTTTAAAGGTAAAATTGGATTACATTTTAGTTGTAAAAGAAGTAATTGTGGATAACTTCTACGATTGAGCCTAGCAAACTAAAACTACATTTGTCAAAAATGAGATGGTGACTTCCAATATCCAGCTATTAAGTAGAAGAGGCTGCCCTTCTACTATGTTCTAGTGAGAGGCATAGAGCTTGCAGTCTGCTAACCCCTGCCACATTGCACTACAAAGACCTAAGCTTTGTTGATGGTGCTTCAGTCTGGTGTGTGTGTGTGTGTGTGTGTGTAACTGTAAGAGGGATTCTATACCTAGTTGGTGATGTTGCATTTGGATTTTGAAATTAGCTGCTTGCCAGCTCTCAGTTACCTCAGCTGAATCAACTGCTGCATGTCAAATAAAGTCCATATAATTTCAGAAATGTTTTTGAGACTCGGTAAGGAACTCAAGTTATTTCAACTCGGAGCAGCATTACTTGAGCACCTACTGTGTGTTTGCCCCAGTGTAGAGTACAGTGGGGTCCTTGCATTAAGGAGCTAGTCTCTGAGGAGTCTTCTCATCTTATTCTTTCCAAATCTACAGAAGCAAACCATAGGAAAACTGCTGCTTTTCACCCTTCTCACCTCAACACCAGCTTAATGTGTTACCATATTCTGGTTACTCGAGATCACTTCTTAAATGACTTTGGTGTCGTAAGCCTGGAATGAGGTTGCTACTTAGAGAACAAAAAAAAAGATCATCTGAACCTGACCTCTCTCTCTATCTGTGTGCACCCCTGGGGTGCATTAGGTTTACCTTGCAGATTACATTTTTTCATCACTTACTCCCAGGTAGTCAGCAACGCCTATGAGGCGTTGGCTAATTGATGTAAAAAGTTCAAAGGGAGGTAAACCATAGAACCTGCCTTCAGCCTGAAAGTTATATTTGCCTGTAATTCCTGATCACTCCCATAATGTCCAGGGACAAGGTGCAAATGCACCCTTGAGAGGCAGAGAGTCTGCTGCAATAGTATGGAAAGTTTGTTGTGGACAGTGGAAAAATGGTAGCTGGTGGTCCCCTTGAAAGGCCCCTTCCTGTGTAAAGCTCCCCTAAGTTCTGATCCCCCCACCCCAACCCCAGGTTCTCACAATTACCTCCTCTATCATGGTCTGACTCCATAGTGACTCCTCCTCTATCATGGTCTGACTCCATAGTTACTTGTGTGCACAGCAGCCCTGTCTGATAGTCTGTCTGCACAGTTCTAGGAAGGAAAGAATGACTTACTTATGGTGTATGCCCAGCTATTGTATGGGAGGTCCTTACTAATGGTTGAATTGTATTGTGTCTGATTTTATTCTGGTTTAACTCTAGTAACTACAACTCTCAGGGAATGGTGCATTCTAGCAAACTAAGTTACCTGTTTTAATTGATGGTTAACCAGAAAATCCTTTTCTTTGCTCACCCTGTTGAAAGTGGTTCTAAAATCTTAGACCACTCCATATGGAGGAGTAAACTAATATATTTGTAATAAAATTAATTTAGATTAACTTAATATTCAACTAGAAAAGTATAGGGCAGTGACTGTCATTGTGGGTGTGGGCCATCAGCATCACCTGGCAACTTGTTAGAAATGCAGATTTTTAAATTCTACCTCAGACTTAATGAATCAGAAATTCCCAGCTGGGACCCAACAATTTGTGTTATAATAAGACCTTTAGATAGGTGATTCTGATGTACTCTTAAGTTTAAGAGCCACTGGTATAGAGCAGCTGTTCTGTATCCTAGATGCACATTATAATTACTTGGGGAGCTTTAAAAAATACAGAACCTGTACATACTCCCAGAAATTCTGATTTAATTGGTCTGGGGTAGGGTGGGGCCTAGCATAACTATTTTTTGGTGTCCTCATGGGGTATTGATACACAGCCAGAGTTGAGAACCACCGATGAAGGGGGTAGAACAGAAATTCAGGACTTACTTCACATTATTCTCTGCTGCTTAAAAAATCCCAAATAATGCTTCTTTCTCCTAAAAGTTGGGTAAAGAAAAACTTGTACTTATATTTTGCTTAATCAGGGCTTTACTAAGCAGGCATTTCCCACTTTTCATGGCATTGCATTAATAAAAACTCGCCCATAAGAGGAGGTGTTTTAAAACCAGTGGTATTTCCCACAGGAACAATCTCATATTTGGGTGTTAGCTTCCTGACCAACGTCTTGGCATCAAGTAAATCATAGATGGGACCAATACCATGTCATAAAATCAACAATAACAATAATTAAAAATCTCTATGGTCATTAAAAATAATAAAATTGTGTTCCAAGTCCAATAAAATCAGCATAAATATAGTGCACAACATAATACCTCCCCAAGGGGTCTCAGTGCTGTAGAAAAATGCATGTGGTCATAGGAAACATAGTTTCCTGAATCTATTATGTAGTAAGTATTAATTAACACTGTTTGCACTTTTAGAATTTGGAGAGGAAAGATTTGGGCAGTCTAAATCTTAAAATGTCCAAGGAAGTCTTGATGGATGCCTTTTTCCCCAGAAGACTTCCTAGGAATAAGCCTAGAAGTGGATGGAAACACTGGGATCCAGTCATTGTCTGCAGGTGTTGGAGGTGGTGATAATGTGGGTGTTTCTGTCATAAAAAAGCATCTCTTGATGAAAGGACTGATCCAAGATTTGGCTTTAGTTTCTTCAAAATTCTGCCTATCAGCAGAAATAAAGGTAAGAGAATGTGTGATCTGTAACTTCCCACTTGGCCAAAAAGCCATAAATTAGGACCTGCTTTAAAGAGAGGGACTTCAGATGGTCTCTTTGGGGTGGCCAGGTTGTCATAGACTTGTGAGAGTATGGGCAAATGGTTTAGTGGAAGGAGCACTGGACTTGGGGTCAGAAGACCCAGTCCGACCTGGCTGTGCTCTTTCCCTCCAGTGTGGCTCTCGACAGGACACTTATCTGAGAGTCCATCTCCTTTCATAACCTGAGCATGAACACACTAACTCAAAGGATTGTAAACATTGAATAGGCTAATATAGATCATTGTACCCAGCATAGGGAGCTTTCCCTAGAAGTTACTTTAAATAGTTAAAATATTGATTGGTAAAACAGACATGAGGAATTCTACCTGTATCTTTCCCTTCTTGCCCCAGGAGTAGAAAGCCTGCTTCATGGTGGATATTAGAGCAGAGAGAGTTCTGAGAAGCTGGGGGAGATAGGCTGGGGAGTGTTGCTCACCCTGCAAATCCTTCCTGGGAAAGACAGTAATGTCTGCAGTCTGGATCTTTAGGAAAGGCCCAAGAATGGCTGGGGTTTAGAGAATTTAGAGCATGTTGTTGGTGCCTTACCTGTAGCTAGCTGGGGTTTAGAGAATTTAGAGCATGTTGTTGGTGCCTTCCCTGTAGAATGCATTTTCAGTTAGGGATCTTGGTATGTTGCTCAATAACTGAAGTGTTGTTTGGACCAAACTATTTTAGCAAACTTTTCTTGGCAGTTTGTCCTGTTGATACTGAGCTCAGTGTGCATATAATAGTTTTATATCAATTGCTATAAAATAACCACAAGTTCACAGTGACTCAGATTATACAGGTACTACAGTCTAGAAATTCTAAGGCAATTATCAAATAAATGTACTACTAGAGAAAATTATTGCCTGTTATATTAAATTAGTCTCCGTGATTTTTTCCTTGCTTAGGAATTTTTCTCATTGCCCCTGGAACTCTTGTCTCAAAAAATACATGTAAGTTCTTTAACTAGAAACAGTTCTTTAAGCTCTAGTATGCTTGGTAATTCAAACAGAAATAAAATAAAATTAAAAATGATTAAGGAATATAGTTATTCTTTAAGTTTTTCCAGTGATTCATAGAACCCGCAGAATCCAGAGACTTTTGGGATTATCTAGACCACTCTCTCTGCCCTGTGGAAATTCACACTCAGAGAGGTCAAAAAGCTTGTCCAGTGTTATGTTGGACATTAATATAAAGTCATCCTTCTCACTATCATTGCTATGCTTTTTCCTCTACCTCACACAGCCTCTAAAAGATTTCTCATAAAATTTGTTGTTTTAAAGTAAAGATAAGTTCAGGAACAAAACATTCAATATTTTTTATTTTTCTAAAAGAATTTACCGTTCACCAACCAGAATGATTTGTTTTTGGTTTACTTCGAGACACATTTCAAAATATCACTGATTCCCCATATGATCCAGCAATTTCACTTCTGGGTATACACCCAAAATAATTGAAAGGAGGGACTGGAACAGACATTTGTATACCCATGTTCGTAGTAACAGTATTCACAATAGTCAAAAGATGGAAGCAACTCAGGTGTTGATTGATAGCAATGGATAAACAAAATGTGGTGTGTTCACACAATGGAATTATTACTCAGCCCCAAGGAAGTTCTGAAACATGCTACAATATGGATGAACCTTGAAGACTGTGCTAAATGAAATAAATAAACCAGTTACAAAAAGACAAACACTGTATGTTCCACTTATATGAGGCATCTAGAGTAGTCAAATTCAGAGAGACAAAGAGTAGAATGGTCGTTGCCAGGGATGGGGGAATTAGTGGTTAGTAGGCACAGAGTTTCACTTTGGGAAGATGAAAAGCTCTGGAGATGGATAGTGGTGATGGATGCACAACAGTGTGACTGTACTTAATACTACTGAGCTATATACTTAAACATGGCTAAAATGGGAAATTTTATGTTATTTACATTTTATCATTAAAAAGTTAGAAAAAAAGAGGTGACCACCAAATAAAATCAAGACTTAAAAAAAAAAAAAAAAAGACACTAATAGGAAGGGAACTCTGGCTGTTCACTAATATGAATGAGACGGTGAAGTCTGATGGAAGGAATGCCGGCCAGGGCTCTAATTCTGGTTCTGACAACCAGCTCTGTGACCCACCCATCTGGCCATTAGTTTTTGCATCAGTGTAGTGAGGATATTGGCTGGTTCATCTCCAGTCTCCCTGCCTGCTCTGGAATTCTGTGAGTCTACAAGTCCTTAGCAAAGAAATACTTGTTTAGGAACCACCACCTGTGTGAAGATAAGGAGCCAGGCGCACCTGCAATATGAGGACAGACCAGTTCTCCAGAGTTTGCTCTCACCAACTCTTGTCTGGGGTGTGTTTGAAAACCTAGTAGGCATTTTAATCTGTCCATCTTCCCTATCTCCTCTCTGTGCTGGACCAGACTCCACAGACTGTCAGATTCCAGAGCTGTATTTTAGGGTCTTGAACCTGCTTTGACAGCAGGCTCAGACACAGGGACTATTTCTTGTAGTGCTTTTTAAAAAAAAAAAAAAAAAAGTTTTACTGATTTCAGAGAGAAGAAGGGAGAGGGAGAGAGAGATTAGAAACATCAACGATAAGAGTCATTGATCGGCTGCCTCCTCCTGCACATCCCTGACTAGGAATCAAGCCTTGCAACCCAGCATGTGTCCTGACCAGGAATCAAACCGCCACCTCCTGGATCCTAGGTCGATACTCAGGTCGTGCTGGCTGGGCTCTTGTAGTGTTTTTGACTGAGCAATTGTGGCATCAGAAATCACTTTATCACTGCCGCAAGGATGGGACTGTGCCTTCCAAGTTGTATTTATTTTAGTAATTCAGTTTGGCTTTGGAACAGATAGTTTGGTATCAAGGTAATCTTTCCCCTTAGGTTTCACAAGTAGGTTTGTGTGTACAGTTTTGCTTTTATTAAGCACACAGACTGACAGGCTGAAGCTTACCTTTAACACACTCTGAGTGCCATGTGTGGGCAGCATGCTTATGCATTGAGTGAGAGGGAGTATAGACAGCCTGGCATGAAAAATACAGGCCGTTGACTGGGTTGCTTTATATGGATTATTGCCCATCTCTCAATAGCCTTGTGAGGCAAGTGGTGGCAAATTCATTTCTCAGAAGAGGAGACTGAAGTTCAGGGAGATTTCCACTCTCCCCAAGCCACCAGCGAGAAAGGTAACAAACCTTAGCTCCAGGCTTCCATCTGTCTGACTACAAAGCCTATATCTTTCTGCTATACCATACTTCTTAATACAGGAAGACATGTAACCATGCTGTTTGATAATTTAGAACTAAAAGATTATCTCTAATTCAAGAAGGCAGAATCACTAGACGACTGGATTTGTAATTCCCCAAATCGTATTTGTGATAACCACGAACAGTTGAACGGTTCCTCTCTGCTCTTGTGTGTTGGGACAGGAGAATATTCAGGCTGAGATAGAGGGGGAAGAGCTGTGGCCCACTTAGCAGAGGATCTTAAGTGGTTCAGGAACTATGGGAGTGTAATGCTTCTAGTTCTTCAGGGTCTATTTATGGTGTCTTTTAGGAGTGCCTATGGTGTGACCAGATACTCTCCTCATTTTGTGTGCATCTGTGGATTTTTAAATGATAGTGGCTCTTAATCTTTTTTAACTTCTACAGTAACTCTAATTTATTACTGGCTGGGACTTGGAGGTTATCATCCCTTTTCATTCCGGTCATTAGTCATTCAGTTAGACTTTAACAAGCCCAGATAAGAAAGAGAAAGAATACTACTTGGTATTAGTAATTGAGGGTGTGTCCTCTTTGTGTGGCTATTTCCTGAAGCTAATGTGGTATCTGACACGCAATTGGTGTTCCAAGTGTGAATGGATGGAGAGATGAAAGAGCTTGCAGTTTTATACGTACGCAGTCTCTCCCTCTCCCCTCTCCTTACTTTTCGGCATTGGGGAGAATACCAAATTGAGTATTCAGATACTCAGTTCCAAAATTAGTTAGACTTTTATTCTCTATATCTGCTGTGTTTGGAGGAGTCATAATTTGGTGTTATCTAAAACCAATAGAGTATTGATCTACTTTTCAACAGGATTGGCTGTAGTTTGATGAGTGATGTGCCTACGTTCCTATATTCAAGCAGATGGCAGTAATAGCAATACCTTTAGTCAGGTGGAATTCAGTATGAGAAGGTGCGTCTGGATTTAATGAGGTTCAAAATGAAGGATGCAGCTACTCCTGTCTTCAAATACTCCAGTGATCTATATATATAGGACTATCACACCGTCCCCTCCTTTCCTCCTTCTAGTTTCTCATCCTAGGAACATCCCCACTGTTCTTTATTCCTTCTCTTTCCCTCCGCCTCTGCCTGAGCAGAGTTCTGAGAGAGAGAGAAGGGGAATTAGGACCATGGAAGCTTATTGCTGGAACTGTAGCATCCTTGTTAGAATTCCTGTAGAAGCCATGTTATGGGAATAATAGGTTATATGATACTATAAGCTTTTAATGTCTAGGTAGGATACTTAAGTGCATTTTAAAATGTTGTAACACCTACTAGTGTGTTATTTTGATAGTCAAAAGCGTCTAAATAATTTGAATTTGAACATTTAAATTTTGGTACTTCTATATTCATACTTTCTGTATATCCCTGAATATTTTCATTTTCTACTCATAGACATGTATGTACACTTTTAAGATTTGTCTTATTAAATCTTAGTCAGATATCTGGGAAAAAAATCACCATTATATTAAGTTTTCCATGGTCGTCTCTTCTCCCTTCTTCTTACTTTTACAGTCCTCCTAAAGATGCATCTCCTGGTGAATGAATAGGTCCTGTGAAAGTTGGGCCTCCAGATGATGTCAGCTCACGCTGATGCACACCTTAGAGGTGGGGTCTCTGTTGTCTTTATTTGTGTGACAGCAGCGACTAGACTAGTGCCTGGCACGGAGAACATGCCCCTCCTCCCCCAATACTTGCTGAATTACTTTGAATTTAAGGAAAAGAAAGAGGAACTTTACATTTTCTATTTTCATCCTTGTCAGTTTCTCAAAAACTTTCTTATATCAAACTCTTTATCAGCACTGGAAGTAGGACATGCAGTTGGGTTTATTTACTGATCTCTTTATGTACTCACTCTCCAAACACTTATTGATCACCTCTGTGATGTGCCAGGCACTAAAAGCATAGCAGTGGACCAGTACAGTTCCATTCTCTGCTCTCCTGGAGCTTATAGGCTGGTAGGAAAAAGGACCATTGTCAGGAGGGCACTTACCAGGTCTGTCTGGATCCGTTCTCTAGAAACTGCTATTTTGGAAATGCATAGACTGACTTTGAATTAACCTTTGTCTCATGGCAAAATCTATTTTCTTGCTTTAACTATCAGTGATAAAAAAGTAACTTTTACAATTATTCAGAACTGTACTAAAAATAAAATAATGAAAAACATTGTATGGGCAGTTTGCTTTTACATAGTCTTTGATTAGAGAGTACTTCTTATTTATCTTCTTAAATAAAGCCTGAAATAATAATCTTAGATATTTAAAAAAAAAACTTTCAGATATTCAGTTTGTAAATTATTAATTTACTGAGTTTTCTGTTAAGGCAAACCCAGTTTTCCTTGTGCTTGATGACTGATTTAGTTGCATATTGTTTCTAGTCATAGCTCCCCAATCTTAGGTAAAATTGAGCAGATTTAATGGTGAATAGCTTCAGCTACTTTCATATGGAAAAAAATAATTAAAATTATAGGAAGAGGGTCTGGAATGAAGCCTACATTATCTCCAAGGTATGCCTGTATATATAACCAGGATCAGCAAGAGGGGAAAACTCAGGGTCTCCATCTCTCCACCATCCCACAGAGCGAGATTTTTGCACAGCAAAAGAAACTGTCAACAAAATGAAAAGACAACCCACTGAATGGGAGAACATACTCACCAGTGATACATCTGATAAGGGGTTAATACCCAGAATTCATAAACAACTTATACAACTCAACACCAAAATCCCCCCAACAATCCAAATAAAAAAAGGGGCAAAAGACCTGAGTAGACATTTCTCCAAGGAGGACATACAGATGGCCAAATGGACATATGAAAAGATGCTCAATGTCACTGGTCATTGGGAAAGTGCAGATTGAAACCATAGTGAGATAACATCTCACACCTGTCAGATTGGCTATCATCAGTAAATTCACAAATGACAAGGATATGGGGAAAAGGGAACCTTCATGCATTATGCAGATTGGTGCAGCCACCGTGCAACGCAGTATGGAATTATTTCAAAAAATTAAAAATGGAACTGCCTTATGACCCGAGGAAACCCGAGACACTAATTCAAAAGAACATGCACCCCTGTGTTCATTACAGCATCATTACAATAGCCAAGATTTGGAAGCAGCCCAAGTGTCCATCAGTAGATCAGTACAAAAGCTATGTATACCCGGCTGGGCATGGCTCAGTGGTTGAGCATTGACCTAGGATCCAGGAGGTCACGGTTCAATTCTGGGTTAGGGCACATGACTGGGTTGTGGGCTCAATCCCCAGTGGGGGGTGTGCAGGAGACAGCTGATCGATGACTTTCTCATCATTGATGTTTCCATCTCTCCCTCTCCTTTCCTCTCTCTGAAATCAATAAAAATATATTAAAAAAAAAAAAAAGCTATGGTACATTTACACAATGGAATACTACTCAGCTGTAAAAAAGAAGGAAGTCTTACCTTCTGTGACAGCATGGATGGACCTGGAGAGCATTATGCTGAGTGAAATAATTCAGTCAGAGAAAGATAAGTACCATATGATTTCACTTATATGTGGAATTTAATGAGCAGAATAAACTAGCAAGCAACATAGAAACAGACTCATAAATACTGAGAACAGACTGACAGCTGTCAGAGGGGAGGGGCTTTGGGGGCTGGGTTAAAAAGGTGAAGTGATTAAGCAAAAACAACAACAAATAGACACAGACAACAGTATGGTAATTACCAGAGGGAAGGGGGGGTGGGGGAGGTAGAGGGTAAAGGGCGATAAATGGTGATGGACGGAGACTTGATTTGGGGTGGTGAACACAATATAATCTAGAGATTATGGCCCTGGCCATTGTGGCTAAGTGGTTAGAGTGTTGGCCTGCACACAGGGGCATGTATCTGGGTTGTGGGTTCGCTCCTCACCCCCCGTTGGGGCAAGTTCGAGAGGCAACGGGTCAATGTTTCTCTCTCACATTGATGTTTCACTCTCTCCCCCTCTCTCTCCTTCCCTTCTTTCCACTCTGAGAAGCAGTGGGAAAAAATATATATCCTCATGTGAGAATCAACACACACAAAAATGAAAACAACAATATACACGTTATGTATTATAGAATGGTACACCTGAAACCTATGTAATTTTATTAACTACTGTCACCCCAATAAATCCAGGAATTTTTTTTTTTAATTATAAGAAGAAAATGATGATATAAAATAAGCAAGATAAAGGGTAATTGGGCTGGTGACTGGGTTGGAAGAAAGTGAGTTTTTTCCTTGACATTCTCCTTGTGATGCAAGATTTATTTTAATAGATTAGTATAACTTACAGGAGCTATTTATTTGAAGGAATTGCATTCTTAACAGTTCCCTTAAAGCTCTCTATTATGTATAGCCTGGAGTCCTGTCACTTTTTCACACTTGTTTCTGGATGCTCTATAAAATGTCAAGGGGCTTTCAAGATAAAAATAATTCTACGTGGGGGTTTGGGGGAGTTCACTTCTGTCTAAAAACAAAAACCCTTAAACAGTACATTATATCATACCTGCCTGTTTAAGGGATTGGAGCACACCTGGTAGCAAAGAGGTTTAACCTAGTTTCTCAGATGGAGGAAGGCCGAGGAGCCAGCCCAGGATGAGTTGAGGAGCCGGTTGCCTTTAGCCTACTTTCTCGGGGATGACGCACTTTATGCTTCCAGGTCAGTCAACAGCCTCAGCCCTGCATTAAGATTTTTGGTCACAAGTAACAGAAACTCACTCCACCTGGCTTAAGTAAAAGTTGGTGGGGGGGGGGGGATTTCCGTAACAAAACTGCGGAATGAGCTGGATAAAGTGAGTTTTAAGGATGTTCAGGACCAAGGGCTTGAACACAGCTGTGTATCACTGTTTGGCTCCTCCACTCTTTTTCTCCAACATTTTGTTTTTATCTTTGAGTGTTGGCTTCATTTTTCTCTTACTGAACATGGACTTTCTCTGCATAGAAGGTAGTACCGTGGTCAGTGCCAATCTATAGCCGTCTTTACCACCTGTGGTCTAGGGGAAACCAGGATCCTTTCTCTCCTAGTTTAAGTTTGTAAAATCCCAGGGAAGACTTCTGATTGGCCTGGTTTAGGTCATGTGGCTGTGACAGTTGATACAGCCAAGGAGATGAGGTACCATAGGCTCTGCTTATGTCACAAGCCCAGGGAGGTCACAGACATTGCCCTGAGGGAATTGTTACAAACAGGCAGCCACAGCAGTTTTTTGCCTTTTTTAGTCCATGTGGGACTCCGTTTCAACTGGTTAAGATTCTTTCCCTAACTCACTGAAAATCTTTTAAAGTCTTTTTTTGTTGTTTTTGCCAAGTTATGGACTTTATACTCCAATAAACTTTAGTTTCCTCTTTCATTTTACTCTGTGTTTTTGCAACACACACTAGCATTGTGTATGATCTTGAGAATTATGGTTGGTTGACTGAATGAACACCACTGAAATAATTATATGGAGTCATGAAATCATAAAACTTGAGCGATTAAAGAGATCCTGGATTCTATCTGCCTTCAGTCATTTCACTGATATTGTGGGGTCTCCTAAGCACAAAGGATCCAGAGATAAAGGAGGGTGAGCAGTTCTCATTTCTAAACATTGGGTCCTCTTCTAGGAACTGGATAGTGGGGTGAAACATATAAGAAAGATCCTTGGCCCTCATGGACCTTACATTTATCTAAAGAAAAATCTTAACTAGACTCCAAATATCTTTGATTTTTGGCTGCAATCCTATCAGTTTTAGAGTTTATCTTTTAAGAATGGGCTGACCCATGAATGGATCTGAAGCTCTGTTTGTCAGTATGTATCTGTGAATGATTGTTTAAGAATCAAAGTATTAGTAAGTGATGCTTGTTTAGCAGATAAAATCTTTGGCAGTATGGCATCTAGTAGAGAAAATAAATAAAAGGAGTTCTTGGTGGTGAGAATGACGAAGAGCTCAGTCTTTTAAACCCACAGACTAGGATTCAAATCTCAGCACTCCAATTCCCAGCTTTGTAATGTGGGCAAGTTGTGAAAGCTCCTGTAGACTCCCATTCTTTAGCTATAAGATGTAGTTATCTATTTTATATAAAACATATAAATACATCTATTGGTATTATATGAAAGTTAAGCTTTAATTTTTTAATAACAAAATGTTTATTGTGATAAAATACACATAATATAAAATTTACCGTCTTAACGTTTTTAAGTGCACAGTTCAGTGGTATTTAGTACATTTCATATTATTGGGCTACCATTACCACCATCCATCTCCAGAACTCTTTTCATCTTGCAAAAGTAAAACTCTGTACCCATTGAACTATAGCTCCCCATTCCCCTCTCCACCCAGCCCCTAGCAACCACCATTCTACAAACAGTTACTTTTTTTGTAAATGGTAAGATCTCAAAAAATGTTAGCTTTTATCCCTCTAAATCAGGAGTCAGCAAACTCTAGCCCACACGCCAACTCTGGCCAGTAGCCTGTTTTGGTGTAGGGTGTCTTTGAACTAAGAAAGGTTTCTATATTTCTAAAGGGTTGTAAAAACAAAAACAAAATAAGGAAGAATATGCCACAGAGACAGTACGTAACCCACAAAACTGAAAATATTCACTATGGGGTCCTTTAAGGATTTGATTTTAAAGTGTGTGTGCGTGTGCATGTGCATGTGTGTGTGTACACACATACCTTCCAGATAGATAACTTATAGGACTTACATGAACATCTACCCTAGACAATGAATTTTCAGTGGGGTCATGTTACCCTCAAGGGAGTGAAATTTGTTCTAGGGTGGGGCAGTGAGAAATCTTAAATATTATAATGATTTGCAGCTAGCATTTCAAAGGGCCACAGTATATAAACAGATATATAGTATGGCTCTGGTATTAAAATTTCCTGGGGGCATGGCAATTAGAACAAATATCTAGTCAGGCTTGTTAGGAGAGCAATAATGAAAAAATGTTTGAGAACCACAGCACTGCCCAAGACTGAATTCTGGAAGGCGGGACGTGCGTCTTATTAGCCTCTGAATATACCAACATTTAGCAGAGGATCTGGAACATCTTTTTTGGTGGTTAAATTTGTCACAGCATAGCTCAATGAATGAAACCTCTGATCTAGTTCAGTGACCCATTCAATCTAGAAATTGCTTTCACAGCAGACTCTACATCTCTGGAAATTTTTTTTTTTTTAATTCCTTTTAACCCTTAAGAAGTTTGTCAAGTGATTAACGTCTCTGATAATAACAGACAGCCACTTCTTGCCTATTAAACTAGAATTCTTTTTTTTTCTCCTTACATTTGTTATTGAAACAGTAAAATGAGTGTAGGTGTTGGAGTGTAATGACCTTTAACCCTAACCCTCCGTGTGAGGTTCCTCACAGTCATGTCAACTTTAAATTGAAAAGAAAGCACAGCCCAGCCGGTGTTGCTCAGCGGTTGAGCCTCGACCTAGGACCCAGGAGATCACGGTTCAATTCCCGCTCAGGGCACATGCCTGGGTTGCGGGCTCGATCCCCAGTCAGGCGTGTAGGAGGCAGCCGATCAATGACTCTCTCATCATTGATGTTTCTATCTCTCTCTCTCCCTCTCTCAAATCAGTAGAGAGAAATTTAAAAAAGTACAGGTTTATCATTATTTTACCTGAAAAATAAAGTTGTTTAGAATATACAAATTTGATAGCAGGCCACTGAAATGTCAGAAACTTTGTTCATCCTGATATCACCTCACAGGCGAATACTGTGTCTTATGTACCTGTGTATCCCCAAGCATATAGCAGGTGGTTAGTGAATGTGTTTCTGGTACTGGCTGGCTGTACTGGTGGTATTTCTGTGCATGGCTTATTTACCCTGGAGTTCTTTCTCCCAGCAGTTTTTCTTTACCCCAACTTGTTCTCACTCAAAGACCCATTCCTGTAGATGTAGTTACCCCATCTCACATTAGTCCACAGTACCAGTTATTCTTTCCACCACTGTTGCAGGGGATTGTTCCAGCAGCGATCACTGCCCGGGGAAAGTCTCCATGGCACAACTAATACTGATGTAGTAGTGCCTACCCCCTGGTTGACTTAGAGTATAGAGTGTGAGGGAACTGAAAGAAGCAGTGCCAAGGATCTAGGCTTCCTGCTGGATCCAGCATCTGGGAGAAGGACCTTCCACTCCAGCCTGAGACTCTGACAGAACAGCCTGGAGATCCATCTAGCAGGCTTGTATTCCTCAGATAGTTCCAGCAGCATTCCCCTAGAGAATCTGGAGGTGTCCATTAAAGTGAACATTAAGCTCTATGAACATAAAGCTTATCCTCTGTTAACATTTCTGTGTTTCTAGCATTGTACCCTCATATGGGTGTTTTCTTTAAAAGTATAAAAAATATTTAAAAACTTTGCACAGAATTGATATGCCATGTGAATGAACTACATTCATCCTGTACCCTGAGCCCACAACTCTGAACCCCTGGAAACACTTACATCATAGATGGAAAAACATAGCTAGGCTATTGGTTGGGCACAAACAGATGTTAGACACTTTGGTCAATCCAGAGTTGAGGTGTTTTTTACATAAAGTGATAAAAACCAAGAACGAGGTACAGAAGCAGTGGCATGTAGTTAGAGTGGCAGAGAATGTAACTGGTTTAGATTCTAACTGGTTTATGTCCTTGAGTTTGTAATCAAGACTGGATTGAATCTCTGGGAACTCTTTTTCCTGCCCTCACGAATGAGAACTCCAGTTGCTGACAGTGGCAATCAAGTGGCCCTGGGGCTCCCCCCCATCACCTTAAGTCCTCCACCTCTGCAGAGCTCTGTGCAGCCCTAGACATTCTCCTTGCTGAGACCCAGAGTGAATTTAGCCTTTCATGGCCATCTTAGAGCAGAGACATCAATCTCTTTTCAGTAAGAGTCTGAATGTTCAGAAACCTATATATGTGAGGGGCACATTTACTTTTATTGCTGTTCATGGAGCAAGAAGTTCCTCTTTTGGTTTACAAGCACCTCATGTGTCTCAAATCTGAATCAAATGTATGACAGCCTTTAAGTTTATCATTATGCTTTTATCCATAAAACCTTCCTAAATGGCCTAGTTTCACCATGACATTTTAGTGGAATTAAACTTGAAACAAAAATGTATGTAATTAATTACAACTACTAATTGAGTCAAGCCTGTAACTTGGTAACACGAGGCCCAGAGCTGACAGGTGGTTAATCCTTACTGCATAGCTTCTTCATATGTGTTCCTTAAGAAAGGATTTAAAACAACAATCATAACAAGACTTTTGGTAAAAATCTCAAGTGGGTGCTATTTGGAGACCAAGCTAGAAAGCCAGCGACTTCCACCTTCCAGCCCTCAACCTAAGGTCCTGGTCAACCTTCATGGAGGCTGCCCTGCAACCCACAAGTCTTGTGCTTTGACATACTCTAATCACTGTGTGGACACAGTTAGTCATGCAGCTATTTTCAGGCAAGACCAGTAGCTATGCCCATTAATTTACATTCTGAGCTTCTGGTAATGGAATGAAATTACTAGGAATAACCATTTTTTGATGACCACCTTGTAAGTGCCACGGAGTCTTCTTTTTCAAAATTAGTGGGTAGTAATATAACTTTCTATATAAATGAATGTGAACTTTTAAAACATGGCACATTATAGAAAGCCATAACCAAAAGGTTAATTCCAAGCAGAGATGGCCAATAAAACATTTCAAGACTATCTGAAGCAAACATATGGTGCTGGCCTAGTTGAGTGTCAGTGTGGTAAAGAAGAGAAGGGGTAGATTTTGGAGTCAGACAGACCAAGGCTGGAAATTAGCTGTGATCTTAAGCAGATTTTAAATATCTTGAACTGGTTTTTACTCATTGAAAAGAAAGGGGAAAGGGCTAATAATTCTCTACGTCATTAAAAAGTTCCTGGCACATGAAGTTCCTGGCACACAGAGGGTGCTTTTAGCAGTCCTGACTACTGGGGCAACTCTTCCACTCTTCCTCCCCTAAGGAAGAAGGAAGACTTGTTTTACTCTACTGAGTCAGGGTTTAAATTTAGCAAGATCCCAGTTAGTACATATATGTTTTCAATGGTTATGGGAAATGTGTCTAATATTTGAGATGAGCTGTGCTTGATTCACATTTTTAACAATATGTATATTCTGCCCAATTCTAAAAATATATATATATTTTTTTTTTTAGGCAGCTAATTCATTTCTTAGTCATGCTATGAACTCCCAGGATCTTACCCCACAAATGAAGCCCTGGTTAGAGCTCTTCTTAGAGCCTTTAATGCTTCAAACCCACTAACCTCATTTTACACATTTTCCCAAAACAGGCACACATGCGTGCGTGCACGTTTGCGAACGCACACACACACGATTTATGACCCAACTTTTGGGAACAATGTTAGAACAAACAAACAAAATTCTTAGAAAGTTGTGAGATGCTTAAAATAGTTTGATTTTTAAATGGTTGAGGAGCTTTTCCCATAAGACTTGGTGCTTGCTGCTATAAATAGGGACATGCAAGTGGATCTAGAGTAGTTCCTCTCTAGTCACAGTGCTTAAGAGGATCAGGAAGTCAGCTGTATTATCTTGATATCTAAGGACTACTGTGAGCTTTTAACCTCATTAACTCCAGACTTAAAAAAAAAACCCACAAAATTAACTTCACAAACCTGTAAGTCAGATTGAAAATATTTCACATGAAAAGCTTCCAGGTATCTTGTCGCTTTCCTTTATTAAGGACAGACAACTAGAATCTCCCTTTCACCCCTACTCCCTAATACTATTTACATTATCACTGGGATTTTTCTAATGGGCTCTGATAATTGTTCTAGCTGGATGATGGGTACCTAGTACCCATCTGCTTTTTTTCCTATTTTTATTTTACCTTATTTTTTCCCATCACCATTTGTTTCTCCTATGTCCTGTTCCACCTGCACCCACCCCTCCTTCCCCCCCAGTTACTGCACTGTTGTCCGTGTTCATGAGTTCTTTCTCTTTTTGCTCAATCTCCCCGACCTACCCCCAACACGTTCCCCCAGAGCTATCAGCCTGCTCTCTACGAGTCTGTCTCTGTTTTGCTGTCAGTTCAGTTTGTTCATTAAATTCCACATATGAGTGAAATCATATGGTACTTGTCTTTCCCTGACTGGCTTATTTCACTTAGCATAATGCTCTCCAGCATACATCTACATATATATATATAAATATATATATATTATGATTTTTAAATTGATTTTTAGAGAGAGAGGAAGGGAGAGGGAGAGTGAGAAACATTAATGGGCTGCCTCCTGCATGCCCCTGACTGGGGATCGAGCCCGCAACCGGAAACCCGGCCTGTGCCCTGACCTGACCTGGAATCGGGAATCGAACCGTCTACCCTTTGGTGCACTGGATGACAGACACCCAACTGAGTCACACCAGCCACGACTTTAAAAAAATGCTTTCCATATAAATTAGAACAGCCACATTTTTGAAAACTAAGAACAGCTAGAATTCATCCTCTCTCTACTTGGTGTTTGAGGTAGGGTGGTAGTATAATTTTTTTTCTTCAATCTCATCTCCTTAGGCTGTTCAGGCAATGAATGGGAAAAGAAAAGAAACTCTAAATAGATACGAGATCTCCAAAGTGTGCATATTATTTGAATTCTAAGATTTTTCCTGAGAATTTTCAATCTGCACCTATCGAAAAACTGCCGAATTGTGTAGTTAGGTATCATATTTAAGTATGGCAACATGGCAAGTGTAGTATAACTGAAAGGACAGTGGACTTGGAATCCCAGAGTTGGAGCAAAGGTCTGGTTTTGCTGCTTACTAGCTAGAGTCCTTGGGCACATTATCTAACCTTATGAGCCTGTATCTTCAGCTACATAATGAGGACAGTACATGCTCTGCCTGCCTCGTAGGGGCTCTTTTTAGCTATTATTTTACATAGGTTGGTGAGTTACTCATTTAGCTGGTGTGCATCATCATTTGTTGAACTAGGAACCCAGAATGTGTAGCAATAGAAACAATCACATATATAGCTTGTTCTCACTTAGCTCATAGACAAATGAGGGGAATACAAAAATACACAGAAGTGCAAACATATCACTTTAAGACATTTTTAAGTAGTGCAGAATATACCCAGTGCCAGCTGAAGGCATGTGTTGAAAAATGAAAAAAAAGGGGAAAAAAAAGGTCCATACAGTTTGTCAGAGGTCTTGAAACTTTTTATCCATCTCTCTCTAGCCTTATCTTGACCATATTTTTCTCTTCATTAATTCATTTGATATAAGAAACTATATAGCTACTTTAAAAAAACACATTTGTACCACAAGTGATGCGTGAATTCACTCTTATTTTAATAAATAAGCAAATAGATAAAACATTATAATTCCCCTTTTACTTCCCACCCCTAACCCTGGTCCTCTTAACCCGGTTCCAGATGTAACCACTTTGCCTTTTGGTATCTGTCCTCCCAAACCTTTTCCTTGACACTTGCACCTACAGCGTGTCCCCCCAGAAGGTATACACACTGAAACAGGTGATAGCTCAGTTTTGAAAATGAAATGTATTTTTATAAACACCACCTTTGTATTTATTCAGAGTGTGTGTACACATTTTTTGGGGACACCTTGTATGTATGTAGAGAAAATACATAACGCTGCATTTGTTTTTCTTTCATTTTAAACAAATGTTGTTATACTAAGTAGAACATTCTGCAGCTTGCATTTCGAACCTGAACATGTCGAGGAGAACTTTCCATGATCTGCCTCATTCACTTTAAGCTCCGCTTACTGTTCTGTTTGGGTTTGTTTCACCGTCCACCTATTGATGGACAGTTAGGTTGTTTTCCGTTCCAAACAGTGCTGTGATAGACATCTTTGTAATGACCTACGTAAGCGTATGTGCGACTATTTCGCTAATGGAGGTATTGAAAAGTGGAATTGCTAGGTCACAGATTGCTTTCCTGTAAGTTTGACTAGTTACTGGCAAATCGTCCTCCCAGGTAAAATGACACTATTTTTCACACTTCAGTTTCTTGCCCAGCTCCTCGGAACCAGTTCGTTAAGCAAAGCTTTGCCAAGGAGAGGTTATGGTGGTCTAGAGCAGATCAGTGCTTCGTTAAACCGTCTTGTGTAGACTAATTACGTGGGGATTTTGTTAAAATGCAAATAATGGCTCAGTAAGTTTGAAATGGGGCCTGAAAGTTTGCATTACTAACAAGCTCCCAGGTGATATTGATGCTGCTGAGCAGGTAACACACTTCGAGTAGCAGGGATCTAGAGGACAGATCAGCTGGTTTCTCCATGTTGCCTGGAAGTTCCTTTTGGGGTGGTGGGGTGGTGTCTGTGCATTAACTCACGTGTAGGAGTGTGTTTTCAGGGGAAGCTATATTTTACTGGAAGTATTTGAGCTCTAGCCGTGGAAGGCTCTACCTTTAAAGTTCCAGCCTGTGAACACAAATGGCAAAATGTTGATGGTTGTTGAAACTGGGTGATGGGTGCATATAGGTTTGTTGTTCAGGTCTCTCTACTTTTGTAGAAATGCTCATATACAATTTGAACATAAAACAAAAAAATACCCTTTGAAATTTCAGTTGCCTCTAATAGAATTTTTAGTTTGGTACATGTTCCTATGCCTTTCCTAGATTTCCTCAGGTGGATCATTTGGAAGTATTTTAATCAGCAGTGTATTTTGATTTGTGTGAGTTTTAATGTTAATATATCCACATTTGTTTTTTGTTTTGTTTGTTTTAAATCCTTGACCGAGGATGTGTTTTTATGTATTTTAGAGCGAGAGGAAGGGAGAAAGAGAGAGAGAAACATCTATGTGAGAGAGAAACATTGATCAGTTGCCTCCTGTCTGATATGCCCCGACCAGGGATTAAACCTGCAACCTTTTGGTGTACGGGCTGGTGCTCCAACCACTGAGCAACCTGACCAGGGCTACCCATGTATTTGTATTTTTAAAGGTTTAAAAATAACTGCAAGCCCTGGCTGGTAGAGTAGGAGTCATTTACCTTTTAACTGGATGTTCTCGAGCAAATCAGTTAATCCTGATGAAGAGTATAGTTTCTCCTTATGGAGGTAACTCGCTATCTCTATTTTTACTTTGGCCACTAGGAAGCTCAGAGCCCAACTAGCAACTCTACTGTAGCAACTCTGTAGTCTCCTTTGGCCTGCATAACTATTCTAATTCTCCTTTCCCCCAACCTGCTGTCATGACCTCCTAACCTAATTCCATATTTTCTCTCTCTGATTTATTCGTTTCACTTTATTTTACTGTTTTATTGTATGTATTTACCATAAGCAGCATCAAAATATTTATGAAACAGATGGTATGTAAATAAAGAACATTGGAATGTTTGAAAAAGTTGTAATTGACAAGACCGATGAAGATGAAAATAGTGTCCTAGTTCTGAGGAAATGTTGGTGGCTGTGGTGGCTGCTTTCTTTTTCTCCTCGGTCCTCCTGTCTCCCTAGCCAACTTATCTTAGTCACTTCCACCTTCTCTCTCTGTGGCTTTGACTGACTGCACCCCAAGCAGTGATGGCTCATCTCTCTCTCCAGCCTCACCCGGATTCGCAGATGCATGTCCATATATCTGACCTCTCTTATTGATGGGTCTGTCTGAATGTTCAGGTAACTCAAACTCATCATGTTCAAAACAGCACAGACACCATCCTCTCTCCAAAACCTCCTCGGCTGGGATCCCAGGTGCACCACCATCCAACCCGTTGCTCCAGTCAGTAACCTGGTACTCACTTTTTATTTTTTCCATCTCTAATCCTAGACATCTAATCAGTAACTAAGACCTGTCACTTTAAGATCTCAATATTTTGGGGTCTGTTCTCTCTACTCTGTCCTTCCTGGACGACTCGTCGCTCTTTGGGGTGTTTAATCTGTCCTTGCCCACTTTGGGGTTTTTATTATTGCAGTAATCGCCAACCAGCCTTCTCTTCCTTTTCTTCTCTCACTGCAGCCCATCCTTTGTCCTGAAGTCAAGGATCCGTATTTATCTTTAGGCTAAGGTTCAGTGTAGTAGGCCTTTTGTACACTTGCCTTTGCTAAGCTTGTGTAGCTGTTCCCAAGCCTTGTCCAGAATGACTGTCTCTGTCTCTTGGTGTCCTCCAGTCCGCCTGTTAAGACGTGGCTTATTGTCCCTCTCTCAGCCTCTCCAGGTTTCTTGCTTCTCAAGATCCTATAAACATTTCTCTTATAGATCTTACTACTCTGTGATATATTATCCCATTTGATTGGTTGCGTTTGAGAGTCCAGATTGTATCCCAAAGTTAGTGTTTATATCTAAAATCACTTAGTTTAAAGCAAAATGTGGTATCTCTAGCGTTTAGCACCATATACATGACCCACATGGTAAGTACTCGTTAAAAATGTTCGTCGAATGAAGGCATTGCAATTCTTAGAACTCCTTTAGAAAACAACACTGGCATTGGTAATCACAACAGCTGTTAATTACTACCATCATTTATTGAGCTCCTACATGCTGATACTGTTCTGAATGCTTTACATGTTTATCTCATGTAACCACTGCACAGTCCTTTGCGGTCAGTACTACTATTTCCCTTATTTTACAGATGAAGAAACTGAGGCACAGAACTTAAGTAACTTGGTAGAATTTACCCAGATGATAAGTGGTGGAACCAAGCTCCCACTTAATCATCACATTTTCCATGTGTGCGACTTATGTATCTATCTGTGGGAAGGCAGAACTTTGCCCAGTAGTTTTGAAGTCCTTTTACTTTCTTAGTCTGTGATTTTGCAGTGGGAGGAAAACAAGAGGACATTTGAAACCTGGTGAATGTCTTTGAAATCCTGTAAGCCGTATAGCGCAGGCTCCCTGCTTTCCTCCCTTCTGCTCCGCACCCTCCACACTCTCCTCATTGTGTGAACTGGACCAAGGATGCTGCCACAATTCTTCGCTCTTCTAGAAGGCACACATTCTGGGCTCCTCCAGAAAACTGTGTTCAGCAGTGTCTGAAGGAGGGATGGAGAGGGGCAGGCAGCTCTCACCCCAGCGTAGCAAAAGAGATTTGTGTTTGCCCTTAATCAGCACAGTCAGGACTTCCTGGAAGGGAGGGCCAAAAGTGAGAAGAATTCCGAGATGGTGAATGGAGCTGGGAAAGTATTCGCCTTTGTCAGATCGCTGACACAAGTGCACTCAGCACGTTAAAAGTATGACAAAGGGCTCTTAGAGCAGTTGTTTTTAGAATCCTCAGCGTGCAAGAAAGTAAGATTGAGCTAATGAGTGGCCACAATATGAAAAAAAAAAGTAAATATTTAAGCCTGAGGAGTTACATAAAAAAATTTAAAACAAAAAAGAATGTTGCATGAGAAGATGAGGTAATAATTGTAAGAAACTGCAAGGATAGGGCCAGTTGCTCATTTATTCATTTGTGATGATGTTTCTACCTTATAAGTAAGCCCTTCCTTGGCCTAAATTGATTTTTATGTTGGGAATTTAAACTTACCTAAGTCTGTTTTGTTTTGTTTTAACTAAGTGATTTTAGATATAAACACTGACTTTGAAAGCCATATATTTGGGGAATTTTTCTACTTTAAAAAGTTATCTTCAGTGTATTTCCATTTGAGTGTGTAATCTGGACTTGAACTTTATAGAGGAACAATTTATATTTATTTTGCACTTCTGCTTTTTAAATTACATTTTATTTCAGCCAAACACTCAAACTCTGTAGTCTCGGTGTTATAATAGTGTTGGTCTCCCTTAATAATAGAGGGAAATGGACTGATACATCTACTAATCAACACAGAGCAGCTAAATAGCTCAGTTACAGGAGCTAGAACAGCATCTGGGAGGCATAAAGATTTGGCCAGCTGTCTTTCTGTAGTTTGTGTGCTCCCCTGGTCCCCAGTGAAGGGATTCAGAGTTGTGTTGACATTTGCCTGGCCTCCTGGGTATAGTCACGTGTTTTGCTGCTCTTGGGAACCTGATTGGTACCAGGATGGAGTGATCAGGCTTCTTTATTCCCTCACTGGCATCATTTAGATCCTGGAGCTTGTGAAGCAGGAGCGTGGTCTTCCGCCCATTAGTTAGTAGTAGACTGGCCTGGCCAGTAACATTATTGAGAGCAGACATTTGGAAGGATAAAAGAGAAGGGAAAAAGCCCCTGCCAGGTAGCTCAGTTGATTAGAGCATTGTTCTGATATGCCAAGGTTGCAAGTTCGATCCCTGATCAGGGCACATATAAGAATCAGCCAGTGAATGCGTAAACAAGTGGAACAACAGATCTCTCCCCTCGCTCCCTCCCTCCCTTTCTCTAAAATCAATAAATAAAATTTAGAGAAGGGAAGAAAGGGAAACGTAGGGATTATCCCATTATGGTGATAATAACATAGTGCCCTATATCTAAGAGATGTAGTACTAAAGTGCTAATGTAAGGGGAAGATAAGAATCAGAGTGAGAAGCATGGGGAATAGAAAACTGGGAAAGGATGAATTTGAAAATCTTTCAGATACTGCATGGAAGCATGGTAAAGACCAAACTCCGCAGGGCTGGGCCTTCTCTCAAGCCAATAGAATGTGTACACTGAATAAAACTCACGATGGGGAAAACGAAGAAAAGCTCACAATATTTGTTATTCAGCTAACATTTTTGAGTATCTGCTATGGGCCAGGCATTGTTGCAGGCCCTTGGGATATGGCAGTGAACAAAATAGACAGAAATCTCTCCCCTCGTAGAGCAAACAATTTAGTGCAGGACAGCAGAAAATAAATACATAAAATGTGTGATTTAGAACCTTTTGGCTCCTACTAATAGAAACAGTATCAAGTTAGCTTAAGCAAAAGGAATTGCTGCAGGGAAGTTTCTGCTTGGCTATGTTCGAGACAGATGCCTTCTCCTGATCAAATCTGTTACGGCCACAGGGGCAGGGCCTTCCAGAGTCCACCCATGGGATGAAGAGACAGTTCCTGAAGGGGTGGGTGCAGTGTGAGCTGCTAAGACTCTCAAAAATATGTCTATTGTAGGCTATCTTTCCAGTTCCATTGTTTGTTTGTTTTTTCATTACCAAGAATGAGTTTTGCAATGCAAATAAGCTCGTAGGATTTGAAATGTACCATCTTAAAATCTTTGAATATACAAATCTTGTAACATAGAAACCCACACCTGAAACCTATATGTTCATATTAACCATTGTCACCCCAATAAATTTAATAAAATAAAATAAAAAGTTAAATAGATTTTTTTCTTAAAAAACCCTCCAAATACAAGACTACTTATTCAAACTGTAAGTAAATAGAAGGAAAAATGAGAGCATAGGAAGAAGAGAAAAAGATTGACTAATTGGTTGAAATTGTTGAGAAGAGGCTCTAGCAGCCAGAACCTTGGTTATTCAGAAGGTTCTAGGAAGGGGAAGCTTTATCTCCTTAAGCAAGTGCATTAGCAGTTTTGGGTAGCAGTCTTTCTAAAATGGATTTCTCACTTTCCTGCTTCTTAAACATAGTTTAGTGTATTTAAGTGTAATACAGTGATTCTCTTAGGCTCTTTTCCAGTTTTGTTGACCTGTTTGTCCCTATTTGAAATGGTCTCAGGCTTCCTTGCTTTTTAATTTCTGTGATGTTTCTTGGATTTTGAAAAGCCTTTCCACGACGTCGTTTGTTACCAGTCTCTTTCTGCTGCTCTGACTGTGACTGCCTATAGGTGCTCCTCTTCTTCTCATAATTTATATTTGCTGCTAATTAAGTTACCCCTCCCTCCCCCCCATTTGGGTGTCACAGGTACTGTGGGGAAGACAGTAGACCTCAGGGTGAGTCTTGAGTCTGTTAACTTGTCAGGTGATAATACAAACAAGCCACTTAATTTCTCAGTCTTCTTAATCTGTACCCTTGGAATAAAGATCCCTTTCTGCAGGGTCATATCCAAAGGAGCAAATGAAGTATTTGTGAAAATACTTTGCAAATATAAACCAGTACTACTGCCCACACCAACATGATGGTCTCTGTTCTCTGGTTTTGCCTCTTACCACATCCCATTTTCCCTGAGAGAACTCGGGAGCGTTTCCTGTAAATCACTAGATGTGTTCCCTAGGGTTGGCTGGTCCTGAATCCTAACTCTGTGGGTGGGTGTGCTCCTGCAGAACAAAGATATAAGCTTCATTCTCGGATGTTAATTATACACCCACTACCACATCCCTTCTTATGAGACATGGATTCTCTTGGCATTTGAGCCCAAGGAGGAGACAGTCTCCCTATTCTATTTACTGAGGGACGTGGAGGAGAGAGTCATTTCCCTTCTGGGTGTAGCTGGACCTTACGCAGTTTGTGTGGGCCTCTAGTCCACAGGGGCTGAACTTTGGGGGAAAAGAATGTAGTGGCTGCTGCTAGAGGCCGTTGCGCTTTGTTAGAGATAAAATATGAAATGGTGGCTCATTCATTCTTAGTTTGTGGTTTTTGCCTAGTAGGCAGTAAGCATGGCATAGACAAAGCCCTCTGGGTTCACTTTTTTGTGTGATTGAGATGAAATAATTTCAAATCTTTTGAAGTGTGGTTTCTCTATCTGTAAAATGGACTTGAGAGCAAATCAAGGAATGGCCACCCTTGTTTGGTTATGGCCTTCACATTTAAGAGTTACCGGTTCTTTAGACATGTTTGCTGTCTCGATAACTTTATTTTTGTGAATTCAACCTTTTAACGATGTTTGTTGATCTATCAAAAGCCTCAAAGTGAAAGTGTGATGCTCCACCACGAGGGGGCAGTGCTGCCTTAGTCACATGATTCCAACCTACAAATTGCAAAATTGAAGCTCCCTTCAATCTTCCACTTAAAATTTGTTATTTCTTTATATATGTTAAATATATACAAGAATACAAATACAACAAATGATTATTTAAGTAATATTAAATGTCCTTAACAGTACTTAACTTTTAAAATACTTTTCAAAAGAAATACTTAGAATACAGTTATCCTCATAGTCTTGGTATTTATCAGGTTAACCTGAATCCTGGAGTAAAAAATCTGTCCCAGCGGTTATAGTTTGTCATCAGCATTTAGACTATCTCAGCTACATGTCTACGTCACCCAGGTTTCTTTTATGTGCTTTATTTATGGGAATGCTGTGTGTTTGGACTGGGATGTTTTAATTAACAATAGAGATATTCTTGGGAAAGTTTTCAGCAGTCCTTCCTTTTTCTGCAAAAGGTAAAGAGCTAAGTAAACATTTATACAATGTCATGATGCCACTATGAACATAAAAGCAGCTTTGTCTCTTTATCCTCGATTGTAAGGAATTCCTTTCTCTATCACCTGAGTTTGAAGGTTAAGTTAGCCCCCTTATGCATTTTTCTCAGGCAGAGTGTATTGTTTTTCTTTTTCATAAATGACAAAGGTGTACATGAGAACTGAGGATCTGGCATTTGTTTAGGTTTCAGATTATTTTTTTAGGTTACATTCCTAAAAGTGAAATTATCAAGTCAAAGAATATAAATATTAAGGATACTTGCTAATTAGTGCCAGATTGCTTTCCAAAAAGATTGTACTAATACAGGGTGCCCCAAATAATGTATACACACTTAACTGCTAATAGCTCAGTTGATCTTTCTTTCTTTTCAGATTTCACCCATTGGAATTAATAATTATTCAAAGTATGTATACATTTTGGGGGGACACCCTATGTATACTGGCTCCAGCAGTGTATAAAAGTATTTTTTTCATTGTAACACAATCCAGAATTGGATTCCTCATTTTGACAGCCTTATTTTTTTCATGTTTTAGAACAATAAATATTTTTTTGAGGTAGAGGTTATGTTGATCAACATTTCCCAAAATGTATTACTATGTTGGTGAGATATTAAATTATTAGAAAATGGTTCAGTGGTCCAATAAGTTTTTCAGATGTTGCACACTTGTGTCTTTCTTGGAGATTTATGAAGCACACCTGCATATTAAGGCTCTGAGAAGTCCTGCAGTAAAAAAAAAAAAAAAATTAATTCCATGTTTCTTAATTTTTTTTATTTAATTACAAGATCCTTTTTAAAAGATAGCTGGTAATATCTTATGGAAATAGGATTGTATTTTGGAAGATGGTGAAGGTAGTAGGGAGTTTTTCCAGAAATTTTTAGGGACCACTATAGTGTTAGAAGGATTTCATCTGAATTTAAGCTCTATTGGTTTGTGATCTTAGTTCTGGAAAATAGAACTCACAGTGACTTGATTAAGCAGAGAAGAATGTCTTGAGGTGTGTATATAGAGTTAGAATTGTTGGGCAGGCTGAAGAAACAGACCCCAGGCTGAGTTTCCAGGAATTACATAGAACTGGTTGGCCAAGTGAGCTGCTCCCTCTGCCACTATCAGGTAGCTTCTGCCAAGATGGGAAACCACTGAGTCCACTCAAGTGTCTCTCCCCTAGCAGGAAGTGGGGCTGGGAAGTGTAGTGTTTTGGTTCCTATTTTAGGAAAGAGGAATTTTACATGATGGTGAGCTCTCAAATATGGAGAGAATGTTTTAAAGACTTGGGTAACCACTGTTGGCAGACCTCCAAAAGGACAGAGCTATGTGGTGTGAACACCTCTAGACGTAGGTCAGAAAATTGGAGTCCAACCCTGGCCTGACCACTTAGCAGCAACGAGACTTTGGGCAAATCTAGAACCAGAGTGTTACCTTTTCCTCAAGTCCCATAGAATTTCCTCAGTTGACAAAAGCCTAAGACCAGTTTTAAATAAATCAACAGGTAAAATGTATATGGGACAGCAGTTATAGTGGGATGCTGTGAACACTGACATCTAGAAATGGAGAGCAGGGAGCCGGGTGTGGCAGCAAAGGTAGGGGGGTGAGGAGATGTGGGAGCAAGAAGGGAAAGGAAAGTCAGAGACTAAGGAAGGAGAGATGGTGTGTTTGCCTTCCCCGGTGCACCTGCCATTTGGTGAATCAGGTGAGGCTGCAGGTCACCTTTGGAGGACAGTGCATCTCATGAGTGTGTTCCTATGAGCTTCGCTTTATTAACTGCTGCCATGTAGACTAACTTTGGGGTTTACAGAATCAAAGACACTCTATTTAATTTTGCTTTGCCTGTATCCCTTTTATTTGGGCTTTACTAAATATAGCTCGATGGAAGGGAGGGAGAGAGGAGAAAACAGTGTGTGTAGCAGAAGTTAAAACACGCCAGAGCTTTGGCAGCTTTGGGACAGAAAAATAAAACTTTAAACCTGCTTTCTATTTTGAGGCCATCACAAGATGTTTTGTGCTTACGTTCATTCCTAAGTCATAAACGGGTAGGAGGGACTGGGAATTAAATAAGTTATCTCTTGAAAAATATTAATTTGAAATTGAGTTAAAATTAGCAGAGGGAAGAAGAGGGAGGAGTAAAACATTGGACTCAGCCTATTTGGAAGCAAAATAACAAACACCTCGTGGGAGTAGAAGAGGCATGCAAATTTCCTTCCAGTTTTTGGCCTCTGCTCCTGCATAGAGCCCATTGTCTCCAAGGAGGGGGCAAGTGCTGTGAGAACTGACTTGGCAAGTAAAGCCTGTGACACAGGTCAACCTCTTCTTGAGGCTGTGATCTCAGAGTCAGCATGATTCCTGACTAATAGGCAGTAGCTGTCATAGCATGGGCTGTTTTATCGTAATATAATTATCACATACTAGATTCGGTAATTGCCTATTTTTAGGTATTTCTCTACTGGGAATCATGCATGGTGAGGATGGTCTCTAGGAAAGCTTTCTCCAGTCCTAGGAAACAGCCCCACTTCCTGAGATAAGACTTCCCTTCAGGAAACCTGCTAATGCTTTGCAGATCAGTGTCTCCACCTCCATCGAGGTCTTTCAGCTTTGCTGAATATTATTAGGAATGCTGATCCCTAGGCTTTGGCCTTCCATGTTAGGTGCCACTTGCCCCTTAGGACATGTCTGTGTGTGGGTCAGCCCTAAATAGCCAGACTCTCTTCTGACTCGTGCAGGTGCAGAAACATAAGCAGAAGAAGCTGTGAATGTGTCTGAGGAGCCTCAGCTGGTCACTTTCATTCCCAGACACTCCTGCTTTGCACTTAGGCCTTCTTGTAACCCAGACTTCCTGAAGCATAGCCCCAATGATGTCGCACTCCTGCTCAAAAGCCCTCCATGACTATGTGCACAGAGAAAAGATCGGAAGGAAATGTGCCAAAATATTAACAGTGGTTTTCTCCTTCTGATGAGCTGCTTCCTGTTGATAACGTCTATTTACTTTGTGGTTTTTAGTCTGTTCCAATTATTTTTTACAATAAATGTATAATACTATTTTTTGAAAAAAATGTTATTTTTATAATGTTAAACAACATTTAAAAACCTTCAGGGGCTCCCAGTTTCTGATTATAAATCCCCTTCCCCCAACCCCTGACATTCAAGGCCTTTGCAATATTGCTCCAATCTCTCCAGTCTTAACCTCCTTCCCTCTCTGCCCTGCCCTCCAGGTTGTAGCAAAATGGAACTACTCACATTACCAGGTACATTTGGTGCTTTGTCTTTGCTCTGTTCCCGTCTCTACCTGTCAGTTTTCCATTCTTCAAACTGATTTTACCTTCTTTAGAGAGTATTTTTCATCACATGCTCCTTGTAAAAGGCTTAGAACAAATAACAAATTCCTTAATCCCACTTCCTAGAGATAACCTTTGTTAGCATTTTGATATATGTCTTTCAGAAATAAGACAACAAGCGAATTTTTCTTCATGTAAGCTTTTGTAACATAGAGCAGGGTAGGATATGTCTGCAGTTTATTTTATGGAAAAGGAAACCCCAGTCCCTTGCGCTAGCTCTCAAGTAGCCATGCACCCTAGAAGAACACACTTTCTACTGCTTGCCCCTTAGGTCTTAATACAGGAAATGCTAGTTTGCTAAGTTGTGCTTTCATGTTCTGAAACATGCTTGCATGCTGTCATACAGTAGTGTTTAAATACAAACCAAAGTGATTTTGTTGTGATGGAAATATTTCAATTAATGTTTATGGTTAAAACATATAAACAAAACTTGGGTTGAAATTAGTTGATTAATCATTGCATTCCTGGGCACAGGAAGATTTTGTTGAACTCTACCAAAGGAAGGATTAATGTCCTCTGCCTGTGAGGTCCTTGGGAAAGCCTGGGTTTTAATGTTCCTTGGTACAGGATATTTTTCTTTTGGCAAGAGCAAAACAGCCAATACCACCAAGTAAAATGTGCTAAATAGCCAGCGCTTGGCATGGAGAGAGCATGTCACACCTCTAGCAGCAGTAGAGCTGCAGTTCTTGTTCTCTGGTAACACACACACACACACACACACCACCACCACCACCACCACCACCACCACCCCACCCCCCCCCCCCCCCAGTAAATTCAGTAACCCGTTTCTGAGGCACCAGCCTGGGATCTCAGAGTGTACCTGCCATGTCTCTTTCCTTCTTTCTCTTTATTTCCCCTGACCAACAACTCTGTTATGTTTAGTTTTCTAAACCATTGAATGACCAACTTTTTCTTCACAGATTCTTCCCCCACACATACATCTTTTTTGTGTGTGTACATATTCTCACTCACACATTCTTCATTCGTGTTCTTTAGTGCAAATCCTAGGGCCATATTTTTGGGACCACCAGCCTAAGCATCCAGCATCAAAAAGAAAATAATTATAGCCAAGTGGGAGAGATTTTCCTAGGCTTTTAGGACATTATAGGACAGTACCAGAATGTCTGGAGAGAAATGTTATGCATTTAAATCTTTCCTTGTTCCAAAAAAACACTTGAAGTAAAGTACAAAAATTCTTGAAATATACGGGGGGGAAATGAACAAACCAAAAGCAAAATTAAGGTAGAATACCAAAGGGAGGACAGGCCAAAAGTTTGGTCAGAGAGATGTATAGTATGCTACATGTTATAAAAATTGGGTCACGAATTCAACTCTGAGCTTTCTAACAGCTAAAGAAAAAGAAACAGCTCATCCTTCTGCTGCCAGGGAATCTTGTTCTGAGTGTCAGGTACTTCTATTACCCTCTCAGGGCAGTTTCTGTCTTAGTTAGGAGGTCTGGGAGCAGACCCCCAAACAATTTTAAAACAGCTTGAGAGTGAAGTAAGAATGTCCAGAAAAGACAAAATCCACAGAGACAGAAAGCAGACCAGTAGTTTCCAGGGGCTGGAGAAACACTGAACTGTACACTTTAAATGGGTGATTTATATCTCAATAAAAGTGGTATGTTAAAAATGTAAAGTTGCAAAGATAAAAGATGATAAAATAACATGCTGGGGGAAAAATCAGCTCGGGCAGGGACACAGCTGCGGCGCTGCTTTAAAGAGACTCAGTCATACTGGGTAGAAATTGGACTTTGCAGTCTCTAAGTTTCTTTCCATTGTGAACATTCAATTCTTGACCAAGTATAAAAAGATGATGACTTACGGGGCAATTGGGACATATATGAACACTGACAGCGTATTAATAAGATAAAGGAATTACTTTTCATTATTAATGTATGATAATGGCATTGTGATGATTTTTTGAAAGTCTTAATCTTTTACAGATACGTGGTTGAAATATTTCTAAATAAAATGCTATGGTCTCTGGGTTTAGCTTGAAAATAAGACTGGATAGACTGTAAATGAAACAAGATTGGTCGTATGTTGATAAAGCTGGATTCATTACACTCTCTCTCTACTTTTGTGTAAGTTTGAAAATTTCATGATGAAATGCTAGAACAGATTTTATCTTTCTCTGTTAACTACAAAAAAATCTAGCAACGTTGCCGGGTTCTTGCTCATGAGAAATGCTATGGCAGCACTAGCCTCATTGGCTGATTTATGGGCGACTTCTGAGACATTGGAAGCCTGGGTACTGGCACTGGGTCACGTGTGAAGCAAGCCTGAACTTGTATTAGGGTCGCCCACAGCTTTCCCACCCTCCCCTGCCTTCTCAGGTACTGCCCCGTGAGCTATGGGAGGAATAGGTGCGGCTCTTCTGAAAGGTGGAGAACGTTCTTCCCTCTTTTCTCTCAAGAGTCAGTTTCCCTTTCATTTCCTTGTCTCCTAATTCTCCCTGCTCTTCAGTGAGATTTCAGTGCTAAAGTACTTAAATTTAATATCTTCTTGGGAAGGGAGCTAATTTTTTTTTTTAGCAAGATGCTAAAGAATAGCATTTATCCTTGACTTTCTGTATGAACTTGATACCCACACGGCTATAACACACAAACACCCGAGACTGTGGAGAAAGTGGGATACCGCTGGCACTTTCGTGAGTGCGTGCCAGCTTCTCTTTCAGTAGTTTTCTCAGGCACTGTTCGCTGTGAGGAGAGATTGGAAGTGGGTATTTGTATTTCCTTCTCTGATTCTGAAGACTGGAACTCTCATTCAGAGAAACGTTTATTACGTTGATATCCCAGGTGTTACATTACACTGGACATACAGGTTCACTGTGACGGAAACTCATTCTTTCTTCAGCAAACATTTGTTTCTTCTGTGTGCTAGGTGTGCCTTCTTTACAGCAGCCTACACTGGGGCTGAACTCTTACACTAGTTTTGGTTTTTGGAACAACAAGGGCTTTCTGGGCATTTACAAGCTATTTAGCTCAAAGCAGAATAGGTGAAAGTACTTTAAAGTGCAGGCAAATGTTTTCCCAATGTCCTGTATCCCCAAAAGCAGTTTGAGTTGTAATAACCACCAAGTAACTATGATATGAGAGTAGTTGGAGATAAGTGTTTTGCCTCATAAATGCTTTAGGATAATATTGCTGATGATGTCAAGGAAACAGCTGAATCTCCACATCACTTAGACTTTAAGGACAGACGCAGAGTTCCAGGGCATGAGATAGTTTTACATACATATATTCATCTTATTTCTCTCTCTAAGTCAGGGTCTCCCTTGAGCTTGTCTTGTTGGAGATGCTCATAAGCACACCGCCCAGCACTGCTAATGCTGTTGCCTGCCTACAGCTTACCACCTGCTCTCAGCTCCCTGTGTCAGGTACTTTGCATGCAGTATCTCATTTAATCCTCAAAGCAGCCCTGTGAGGTAGGTTGCCCTATTCTTGTTCTATGGAGAAGGAAACCCAAGCTGAGCAAGGTCAGATGTCTTTCCACATACTTAGTGGTAAATCTAAGAATCAAACCCAGCTTTTCTTATTTCCAAAGCCCATGCATTTCCTAGTAAAGTCTGCTGCCTCTTCTTGGTGTTTGGAAAATATTTGCTGGATCGATGCATGTTTTGGATGCTTGACAGATCTTCTACATATCTCCTACTAAATTTTTGTGAATAAAATGGTTATGAATCTATAAGGAGTATCAAAGGCATTATACGAGTGGGAATTTTTTATCAAACTCATGCTTTGTTGCCTAGACATATGAAGGCAAAGACCACCCATACCATCTCCTGTTTCCATTCAGAAGTGTGTCTTTCACTGCTGCATCAGAGTTTCACAGAAGTCCTCTTAGTGCTTAAGGAAACTGCTTTCTTTCTCTATGGGAAAGAAAATTATTGTTCTTGGTCAGGAGGCCAGTTAGCCCAGTTGGTTTTTGGTGCATAGTGTTAACAAAGGTTGGCCTCTTCAGATAAGAGCTAGCTAGCTTGGATGCATAAATAGCTGCTGTCACAGGCAGGACAAGGGTGTGCATGTGTGAATAGATTGGATCTATAGGCACTAATTAAAAATTAATCAGCAAACATTTGATATGTGCCTGACACTATGCTAGGAGTGCTAAAAGATTTTTATTTTTTTTTAATGTATGAGATACAGCTTCTCAAAGGTGCAGATAAGACTCATGGAGAAAGAAAAATATAAAAACAGGAGCCTTGTCTATATTGTTGTTGTGTTTATGTTTGTTTGTTTTATCTTGTTATACTCAGTATAACAAGATAAAAATTAAATTAGTGCCTGGTACTTCATTAGAACTTGATAGGTATTTTTTGAATGAATGGGAATGTAGAGAAGAGATATTAGTAGTTTTTTTGATGGCCTCATAGAAGTAGTTGTATTTGAACTGGACACTTAAGTCTGAATAAAATTCAAGGAAGAGGAGGAGAGTGGGAAACTGGGAAGGACATTCCAAATGTAGGAAGTAGTTTGGAAATATAAGAGTGAATATGTAAATGGGCCCCAGGAATAGAATAGACCTGCTTTGTTGAAACCATAGAGTATCATGAGTGCTGGACGAAGACATTAGGTTTTAATCTGTAGCCACCTGAATTTCTGATCAGCAGAGAGGTATGATCAAAACAGGTGGTCATGGATCGAATGGACTAATGGGCAGGGAGGCTAGTCAAGAGACTACAGATGTTAGGTGTTTGGGCAATAAGGACCTGAATAGAATATTGGCTGAGGAAGCTGCAAGAGGCAGACAGATGGAAGAGATATTGTGGAGAGAAGAAGTAGGACTTGGTAAGTCAGTGACTGGACATGCAAGTGTAGTGAAGCGAAGGAAGGGGAATAATGAGACGGCCCAGTGATCCTGAACTGGGGAGAGGGGTGGTGCTATTGTTTTATTAAGTATAATATGGAAATCAGAAGAGGAGATGGGTTTGAAGAGATAAAGTTTTACCTTTGAAGTACTGGGACATCAGGAGGAAATATCTGCTTAGCAGAGGGAGAGGATGGCTGTGCCCTGCTGGTCTCTAGGTTGGGGAATTGCCTTATCTGTGTACAACAGAGTGGCAGACCCGTGGTCCCCCTGGGGATGACTTGTTACAGGAAGTGATAAATAATTTAATTTTTTAAAAGATTTTGTATTGATTTTTTATTTATTTATTTTTTTAGAGAGAGAGGGAGGGGAAGAGAGAGAAACAATGTGACAGTGAAACATCATTTGGCTGCTTCCTGCACACCCCTTCCAGGGACTGAGCCCACAACCCGGGCATGTGCGCTGACCCAGCATCCAGCCAGCAGCGTTTCAGTGCACAGGATGGTGCCCGACCAACTGAGCCACACTGGCCAGGGCTAATTTAATTTTTCACAAGGGATGTATGAATTGATTCTTTCTAGGTAATATATATAATCTCCTCTTCATCTTTATAGTAATGATGGCCTTCCCAAGATGGGAAGGAAGACATATGCTTTGAAGCAGTTAGTGAGAAATGAGAAGCAGGAGACAGAGACTTGGAGGGGCTGGGTAGCGGGGCAGACAGTCCCTTTCCAGCAGAGTGCACCCCTGCAGGTCCTCGTCAGCCCTTGGAGTGTCAGTAACTCAGTGCTGGATGCCGGGGCCACAATGGCTCGTGCTTCCTGAGGTGAATGCTTGGTGTTGGAAAGGTGATTCCTGTACTCACAACCATCCATTTTAGGAGACCCCTTTGAGAGGCACTGCATAAATAGAAAGAGTTGGGCTGTTCCTTACACAGGGTCTTTGCTTCCTAAACAGCATTAACTAATTAAAACTTACAGTATAAGGTTTAGATTTGTCTCCTACCACCTCTCTCAGCCCCCTGCATTCTCCTTGTAGTGAATACAGAATTGAAGCATAGTAAATAGTGTATATTAAGTCTTAATTCTTCCTCTTTTTTATTTAAGAAGTTTTAAATGTTCTTACTATCTTTAGAGCCCGAGGAATGTATATAAAGCATGCTCTGATTTAATTTCATTGACAAAATTAAACTTCTCATTATAACAAAAGTGAGGGGAAATGTTCCAGCTAAATGGGAGTAAGGGAAGGAGTTTGTGGACCACCTGCTCTCCAGTATTAGACTGTACATAGGATGAATAGAAATGCTTTTAATTAATTAATTTAAATGGTTTTCCCTGAGTAAGAAAGTCAGTCTGCAAGTCTATTAGGTAGTAATTTATTTAGCTTTATCCGTCCAACAGTTCTAGTCTGGAACATGGCCTAGCCATGGTGAGCAGCAGTGGTCAGTACACCTTTTCATTCTGCTGGATCTAAACATACACAGCATGTGTGAGAGACAAAAGGCTCCAATTTAAGTAAATTATTGCCCATCCATGCCATGAAATCCTTTGCAGCCATTAAAATTAATGTCGTAGAAGAATCTTTAAAGAGTTGTACAATATACTAATGAAAAAGATTGCTGAACAATAATAAACAGTGTCATCCCATTTTCATAAATCTCTACACAACTGTAATAACATCACATTATTAACACTGGTTTTCTTGTGACAAAATCACTAGTGTCTTAATTTTCTAATTTCTATATTTTATGACAAAAATGTTAAAAAATGAAACAAAATTTTAACGGGTAGAATGTGCACAGAATTATATAAATTGCAAAGGGAAAGGATGAGTTCAGGTGGTGTGATGGTTTGCTTATCTTTGGTTGTCTGAATTAATGATGGCCGACACCTGTCTTCTCTTTATTCAAAAAGACTATTTTTTTGAACAGTGATGAAAGAATTTGGAGTGCCTGGAGGACTTTAGGTGAAAGTACACCGTGAACTTCATACAGCAGCATACAGGGGTGGAGCAGAGGTGTAAGGATGGCAGGAGGACCAGGAGGTCGAAGAGGACTGGGAATGATGTTTTCTCAGGAGAGTGCTCTCTTTTATCGTGGCATGTTGTTGGAAAGTCTGGGTAGGTGCAAGTTGTCAGTGGAGGAAGAGTTCCTGGATTATAAATGATCTGTATAGAAAATTCTAGAAATCCTTAGAATGGACTAGACATGATAGCATTGACATTGAGTGAGTGTTCTATGACTTAGACTTTGGGCTAAGAGCTTTAGATGTATTGTTATTTCATTGAATCTCACAACCACACTGTGACTTGTAGGTATTGTTATTGTGATTCCCATTTTACAGATGAGGAAACTAGTGTCTTAGAGATTTTCTTGACCAAGGACTCACAGTTTAGTAAGTGAAAGAGCCAAGACTTGAACCCAAGTGCATCTTATTCTAGAACTTTTACCTCTAGGCAACAGGATCCATATTATCGCAGGTGGGATGGTTCCTAGGCTAGAGAATTTTTTAAGAAGGACTCAGAAGTCCAGAGAGGTTTATAATACATGAATTAAAGATCAACAGATAATAAATTCCTAATGTCATGCAAGGTGTGATCCCCTGTCAACTGGGAACTTCGTTAGAAATGCAAATTCTCAGACCTCACCCCAGATCTATTGTATCAGAAACTCTGGAAGTGGGTCCTGCAACCTATGTGTTAAGTCCTGCAGGGGATTCTGATGTGGGCTAAAGTTTGAAACAACAGAGCTAAGATGTCATCCCTACTTCTAAGGAGTTTATAGTCACATAATAAATTAGTAAAAGGGATAAAAGCCAAGATGCCATTGTTGCTTTTGGTGTACTTTTAATTTTTGTTAAAGATGTGTGCTTGCTTGATTTATCTCAGGAACAGGTTCTTTCCTATCTGAGCCAGGCTAATTCATGTTCTTGGCTTGATATCAGGGGCCTTTTTAACACACTGCAACTTTACTCATTGTAGTGCCTTTGCCTTTCAATGAGAGATCATATCCTGACTAATTACAAGTTCAAATGTAAGTCCTGTGTTTTTTTTTCACACTGGTCAGTAAAACAACTTGACATTTTTCTCTGAATTACCCAGAGGAAGAAGTGATGGTCCTAAAAGATGAATGTGTATTTAGAATATTGCTAGTTTTCAGAACTTTTCAGTATGTACCTGAGGAAGTGAGCGGCACAAGGGTCACCACAGAAATTCCGGGACGGACCAGTCCTTCATTTAGAAGAGCAATTATGCCATTCACTAATTGTTTACACATCTTCTATCAACCCTAACTGCTTGTTTGAACTATAGACTTCAGCATTCATTATAATCATTAATGTCTAATCAGTAATTGATTATGCATTTTAATATTTCTAGGTGAATGGATTTTCAAGTGTTGACAACAACTTTTTGTGGTCCACCCCTTTGGCCTTTATTTTTAAGGCCCAGAGTCTAATAAATAAACTAACAGGTAATTATCCATTTACAACATGACCTTGGCATGTATGCGTTTAGGTTACATCACCATTCTCAATACCAGCAAGCAGGAAACAGAAGTTCTTAAATTACTATACATATTTTAAAATGACTTTAATGGCTGGAGAGAGGTAAGAGGATCTTACAGAATTTCTGAGGTTATCAATGACATTGGAGTTCTTTGTGTCAAGAACTTGCGGAACAGTTTTCACAAAATAGGACTAATCAGGCTGCGTTTTCAGTTATGTGGGGGCAGCCAGACCTGAAACAGGTTTGCCACAGTGCAGGCTCTGTGGGGAGGTTGGGGTGAGGGTAACAGTTGGTGTGTGTGTGTGTATATATATATATTTTTAATTTTTTTTTAAGAGTTCATCTTTTTATTGAACGTGTTACGAAAGAGGTTTAGTCAAAAGGACCAAAACCCATGTCGTCAGATTCCTCAGGTTCTTTCTTTGCCACTGCTCTCTTCTCCTCAGCTGGGGGGACAGTTGGTATATTCCAGATCTAGAGTTGGACAGTTCAGCATCTAATGACTGTCACATACTAACTGGTTTCTACTGCTGGTCTAGAATTTGCTGGTTGGGAGTGTCTAGAAATAAAACAAATTCTGTAACTCGAAGGAGAGCTTTATAACCTATTCCTGGGGGGAAAGTGAATTGGAATTTGAAAAGGTTGCTCTTTGACTTCCCACAGTAGTAACAGCAGCAGCTTTGTGGCGTGTTTTTTTATTGGCCAGTTCCGCATCTGGCATTAGGGCACAGCAGTACTTGTTTAGGCTGGCTGGGTGGCTCAGTTGGTGGAGGATCGTCCTGTACACCTAAAAGGTTGAGGGTTCGATCCCCAGTTGGGGTGCGTATAGGAGGCAGCCGATTGATGTTTTTCTCTACCCCTCTTTCTCTCTCTCTCTCTCTTTCTCTCAAATCAACGGAAAATATCCCCAGGTGAGGATTTAAAAAAAATAGTACTCGTTCACCATCACACTGAACACAGGTAGGCAGTCCATCATATACCTAACCCTGTGTCTATAATGCCAACCCATTCCCTCCTCTGCTTTTTTGCTGCTGCCAAGGACAGGCTGAATAGGCCTCCCTAAAAAAGTGATAGGAAGGGAGCTTTTATGATCACATTTGGGACACCCCAGCTTACTAAAGAAACTAATCATTGTCCACATATTTTTTTAAAAATCCTGTTCAGAACAGAGCACCTAAACCATAAATACCAATGGATCTCCAAGCCCAGACTTAGTCCAAAACATAAGGATAGTGAGAAGTGATGTCAGCATATTACTAGCTACTATAACTTTTGAATATGTTAACATCTTAAAATCTAAATTTCTTCAAAGTAAAAGAGCACCTATGCATAAAACGTTAGACGTTAGTTGGTAAAAATGTAGAAGCAGGAAGTAAGTGGGTAATGGAAGAATGAGGATCTTAGAAAGTTAGAACAGTAATGTCATTGCTACGTAACTAGATAATTATTCTCAACCCCCAGTGATTTGGAAATAGTTCATTTTACTCTTTTCTACGTCTCTGACTTGTTTCTTTGTTTTATCTGGTTTTGCTTTTGTTTTCGATTTTGCTTTTTTTTGCCCAATCACACTTCCACAAAGAAGGCAGTTCAGGGATGAAAAAGAGCCTATACTCAAATGTAGCAGGGCCTGATGTAACTTTTCAACTTAAAACACCAGAGAGAGCCTTTTCTGGTCCTGCTTCTAAACATAAGAGTATTTTCTCTTCTTCTATAAAATATTTCAGGTAGTTTCTACAGGAATCGCTAAGCTTTAAGAATCTATCCTTTCAATGAAAATTTAAATAAAAGTTATAAATAGGTATCTATTTATAACTAGCGTAATATGATACATACTTCTTATTGCCTCTACCTCTACTTCTGCTCTTCACAGAGGCCCACAAAGCTTATATATCAGATTATGCCTCATGCCCACCTTTTTTTGATCTAGTAGAAAGAGATAACCAAGAGGTCACTAGTTTGATTCCCGGTCAGGGTGCATGCCTGGGTTTCGGGCTTAATCCCCAGTAGGGGGAGTGCAGGAGGCAGCTGATCAGTGATGTTCCTCTCTCATCGATGTTTCTACTTCTCTATCCCTCTCCTTTCCTCTCTCTCTAAAAATCAATAAAAACACATTTTTTTAAAAAATTTCAGAAGGAAGAGACATTCCCTTTGAGCTAGGATTCCAGTGCTAGAAAGGCTAGTTCTAAATTATCATACCCTAGTTGATTTCCCCAGTGTTGTTCATGAAAATAAGGAATCGCTGTTAAGTAGATCAATCCTGCTGTTACTGGGGGAACGTGGAGTTGCCCGTGTGAGATGCGGCTCCACAGCAGAGCAGTCCCTGCCATGGGAGCCCCTGCCCTTGAGGACACTGATGTTTGGAACTAGCAGAGTTTATGTTCACAGTTGCTGTGAGCCATCAGGTGCACCGTGGTTTCAGCAGCTCTGGAAGATGACTTTTTGTCTCTTTGGATGCCCCCCACTGACTCAGGATGTCCCCACGCAAAATCTGTCATGCCACGTAGACTGTCCTAAGATGATAGGATTGATTCTCTTAAGTCTGGAGAGGTTTAGTTGAGGTTCTTCCTGAACCCAGTTAGCAAGGAGTAGGAAGGAATGGACATGGCCTTGCCAAAAAGAACTTCCAGACCACCCACCAACCCAAAGGTAGGCCAGGACATTTCTTCTACGTACAGCCTCCCCACAGCTCATGATTTTTATTGCCACTGAGTGGCTTTTGCAGTATTAAATGATGCCAGTGATATTTCAACCTGTTGGGAAACAGCTAAACTGTGTACTGCGACCAGAGCTATTTGTTTGGCTAGCAACTCCAGGCTCTCATTTTTGTGGCCAGTGTTTTGTTTATGAGTGTCCTCTCCTCTATGGTTTCCGGCCTCAGTGACTAGGGGTGGGAGTTGTGGGGACTCGGGGGAGAGGACAGAAGATGGTTGGACTCGTTTCCTGAATATTAGGCATTCCTGCTCTCTTGGTCGCATCTTGGCTGGGCAGCGTTTCCCACTAGTTTGTCAGACCAGCTTTCCCAGCCGTCTCCGGGGGCGGGAAGGAAAACCACACCTTGCTCTGTCACCAGTTAACAGGCAGAGTTCTGTTCAGCAAATATTTATAGAACCTCTCTCTTAACCTCAAACCCTGCAACCTTTGTACCTTTGAAAAGTCGATTCTCCCTCCCCAGCCTCCCAAGTAGCCGCCGGTTCAGTACACCTCCGAGGGACAGCGATGGCGCCCTTCCCTCACACGGGCACCGCAGAAACACATCCTTCCTGATCTCAACCCCGCACTTGGTGGACTGTGACCCTTTTTAGGGTGAGAGAGAGTTCGTGGGAAAGGGTTCGGGGTGGATTGTCTTTCACTACTTCCCCCTTTGATTTGTCAAGTTAAACCCTTGTGATCAGAGGAAGTGCGAGCAGCCCATGGGGAGGAACAGCCTCCAAGCCCAGTGAGCTGCAGCCTCTCCTGATTCTGCAAACAGCAGACAAGAGCAGCAGCCTCCACGAGCTGCTCCTCCTCTGGAGATTTGGGAAATAAACTAGGAACAACCTAAATATCCAACAGTAGGGAATTGGTTAAAGAAACTAAGGCTTATCTTTGTTAAGAAATACTATGTTGAGTTTGTAATGCTGAATGAAAATATGGTATGTTGAAGAAAAAGAGACAAAATAGTACAGAAAGCATGGTTTCGGTTCCATGAGAACAAAGGAGGGAAAGCATCAAATTGTTAATGGTTTCCTTTGATGCAATTATGGGAGATTGTAACCTTCTTTTGTAATTTCCTGCAGTGAACATTTATTACCTTTTGTTTTTGTTTTGTTTTGTTTTTTTGCAAACTATATCATACAGAAAAGTACATAAAACACATATATGAAGTTTAATGAATGAATCTAAAGTGGATACTTATGTAACCCCGAGCCAGGTCAAGAGCATTAAAAGCAACATTACTTTTATCTTTGGAATACTGACAATATAAGTTTTATTAAAACTATTTTGCCCGAGTCCTTCCCATGGTTATGATAGGAATAAAATAAGAATGTATATGAAAGTGCTTGTGCTTATTAAATCTTACAATGTCCACCAAACCTAAGGTGCCAAAATATGACAGGTGCATGTAAGCAGTAAGTCTGGCCGAAAGTCTGAGGCTGCTTATGTCACACAGAGGTTTGCACTGAAAATGCATCAGTTAAACCGGTTGTCTGCATGTTGTTCCCTAGCAGGGAAGCCTGAGGCTCAGCCATGGATGAGGTAGGGGAGTACTGTGACTTACTTGACATGAAAACCTCTTTTCTGCATCGCAGGCTTCATTTCCTTGTTTTTTTGTTATTTCCTTAGTTGTTGCACATGTTACAAGAGGGTTGTGTGTGTTGATTAGTTGATTTCACCGGAGTTAGAATTCCAAGCAGTACTTATTTTTTTTGCTTTATTATGGAATTAGTCTTTCACCTTTTGATTTGAAGTTGGACTAGAAGCAGGCAAGGAACTAATCCTAATTTAACCCTTTCATCTGTTACCATTGTCAAGGCCTCTACGTAATTTGTGGGGCCTATTGCAGAATTAAAATGTGGGGTCCCTTGTTTAAAAAAACAACGGGAAATGCTGGGCCGGTGTGGATCAGTGGTTGAGAGTCAACCCATGCACCAGGAGGACACCAGTTCGATTCCCAGTCAGGGCACATGCCCAGGTTTCAGGCTCAGTTCCCAGTGGGGGGTGTACAGGAGGCAGCCGATTGATGTTTCTTTCTCTCCCTTTCCCTTCCTCTCTCTGGAATCAATAAAAAACATATATATTTTTTAATTAATTAATTAAAACAAAAAAAGATCTCTGACCCTTTGAGACAGCATGGAGGGACCTGGAGAGTATTATGCTAAGTGAAATAAGCCAGTCAGAGAAAGACAAGTATCACATGGTCTCACTCATATGTGGATTCTAATGAATAAAATAAACTGGTGAACAAAATAGATCCAGAGACATGGAAGCATGGAACAGACTGAGGGATCTCAGAGGGAAAGGGGGAGTGGGTGGAAGAAATTAATCAAAGAATTTATGTGCTTATATGCATATATGCATAACCCAGACACAGACAATAGTGCAGTGAAGGCCCGGGGGGAGGGGCAATGAGGGAAAAAAGGGACATCTATAATACTTTCAACAAAAAAGTAAATTAAAAAAAAATAAAAGATAGAAAAAAACAAACTGATAAAATCTAGTGGTATCTTTATTTTTAATAAAGATGGAATAAGTGATACCTTTTGGCATGTTTTCTGAACACAGGTATGACCTGTGAATTGTGGGCCAGGCAGCGGGGAACTGGGCTGCATTGCGGCGCTGGGCAGAAACCATAGCTCCGTGTGGTTGCTTATTTGGGCTCTGGGGTCGTAGCTTTCCCCTAGAGCTCCCTGGTCAGAGAAGCTGTCCCCATCATGGGCGCAGGGTCAGAGATGATAGGTGTCTGCTCCCGGCCACGCTCAGCTGTTTTCCGGCAGGTGGTGGTGATTCCTGTGGAGCCAGGAGAAAGCCAGGCTTTTAGATTCAGGGGAAGATCTGTTTCCATTTTTTCCCTTCTTTTTTAAATTTGCCTTTATTGTTGAAAGTATTACAGATGTCCCCCTTCCCCCTCCATTGACTCCCTCCACCCCTAACCTGCCCCACCTGGGCCTTCCCGGTACTGTCGTCTGTGTCCAAGGGTTATGCATTTACGTATATAAGTTCTTTGATTAATCTCTCCCCCCTCCCCCTCCCCCCTCCCCCTCCCCCCTCCCCCGCCTTCCCTCTAGATTCTTCAGTCTGTTCCATGCTTCTATGTCTCTGGTTCTATTTTGTTCATCAGTTTATTTTGTTAATTATATTCCACGCGCCTTTTGATAACAAAGCCTTTAGGAAGACATTTGAGCCATAAAGCACAATTGGAAGGGCTTAAATTTGAAAGAAAATAATTGACAAAGTAATTCAAAAGTCATTTTCTAATTTATAAAAGACCAGAGGCCCTTTGTATGTGATTTTCTGCCAGTTCTATTTAAATCCTCTGCAATTTAAACACCAGAGGATTAGTGACCTAGAGAGGTGTTTTTGGCTTTGAAATTTCTGGGATAAATTAGAGGCTTTTAACCTGATATACTTACAGTTGCACCGCCCCACCCCCCTTAAGTGTACTGCTGAAAACCATATTGTACAAAGAGTATATTTTTTAGAACAATTAAATCCCAGAAACAGATACTTATTTCTCCCACTAATGATGTGAAAGCACGTAAAAGAGCAGCTTTTTAGGGGTGTTTTTATTATTTGAAAGTGATCTGATGCCATTAATATATTCTTATTCTATTTTTAAACTAGATTTTGTGTAGATCTAATTGATTTATTTTTCTAAGAGTGGAAAGGAAAGTTATTCATCTACTTTATATACCCTCCCACTTCCCACTTTGTCAAATAGTTGAGAAACTATTTAAGGATCTTTAAGAATTAAAGATCCTCTTAAAGCTTGACAGTCTGGTTTTTAAAGTTTGTATTAAAAAATGGCTTCCTTCCCACTTTTGTGAAACGTCTTCTGTGAAGGAAGCAGGAGTCATCTTGCATCCTCAGTTGTTGGATAAAGTAGCAGGAAGATTTGCCGATTGCTCTTTTCATGGTCAGAAATGCAACTGCAAATTTTAAAGATGAAAATAATTAAACTACCCATGAGGCTTAAATCTGGATTGTTAAAACTTTATATAATAAAACATTTTCTGGGAGAGGAGTATAGTGGCTGCAAAGACCAACAACTGGTTTCTATACCTGGATTACACTTCTGCTCATCCTTCAAAACCCAACTCAGATGTCACCACTTTCTTAAGCCTCCCTGACTGCTTTCCTGGCTTCCTTTTCTGTGTTCTTTTTGTGCTTTACATGTACTTCTCAAGGAAGAAACACTTCCCACCATGTTCTATAAATATTGGTGTTTATCTTTTACACTGGATTTATGAGCCCTTAAAAAAAATTATTATTTATTGATTTTTAGAGAGAGAGGGAGAAGAGAGAAATATCAATGTGAGAGCACAAAGACTGATCAACTGCCCCCTGCATGCCCCCTACTGGGGATCGAGCCCACAGCCCCAGCATGTGCCCTGATCCGGAATCGAACCAGCAACCTTTTGGTGCACAGGACGACACCCAACCAACGGAGCCACACTGGCCAGGGCTATGAGCCCTTTGAGGGCAGGGTCTGGGTCTATTTCATCTTTATGATCTAACCCCCTGTTGAACACTTAACTATCATAAAGTGACACCAAAATAGACACCAAGATAAATTATTTTAGATTTAATCATGTTTTTGTTTATGATTTCTAAAAACAATTCATTAGATGGGGAAAAAAGATAATACCCAGTGTTGGCAATTGTATGGTAAGAGACACTCATATATTGGTGATGAGGGTATAAATTGGCACACCCTTTCTGGGAAACTATTTGAAAATTTGAGGTTTAAATATGAGCACACCCTTTGATCTAGTAATTCTGTTTCTTATTATCTATTCTAAAGAAGTAATTAAAAATCACCCCAATGTTCTAACATAAAGCATTAATCCAAGATATAGAAATTATACCAGTTATACCATAACACATATTTTTAAAGGTACAGCAGCAATAACTTTCTGATATTATGAGATTCAAACCAAGCAGTGAGTTCCTAAGAACTTGGAATAATAATAACTTCTTAAAGTCCTCATTTATGTTCTCCCATTTCATCCAGCCCATTGTCTCACATATAGTAGAGGGTCAGTATATACAGGGTGACCCAAAAAATGTATACACACTTTGAGTGATTATAAAGCCAGTGCTTATTAACATACAGCTCATTTTCAAATTTTAAAAGAACCTACAGAAATGAATAATTTTCTTTGTCAATACCTGTTTTCAAACTGATGACCGTTCTGGTCCAGGCACTGCTGGTAACGCGAAGCAATGGAATCGCAACATCAAGAATCATTTCGTTCGGTATTTGTGTGCCTTCAACTCATTGACTGTTGCCAGTTTTGTACTGTAAACTTTATCTTTCATGTACCCCATTAAAAAATTCTAGGGGCACTTTAGGATAAACTTTCTTTGTTCAAAGCTTAATCTGGCTTCACCCATTATTTTAAACCTGAAAGGGAGTGAAAAGTGAGTTACCCGCTGTTAAAGTGTGTATATACCTTTTTTGGACACCCTATATTTTTAGTGAATGAATAAATGAATAATCCCTTAGGTTAAAATTAAAAGCTCCAAGTACACAGAATAATGTAACCATTACTCCTAATGCCACCACCAGATTTAACAACTATTATTTGACATACTTATTTCCAATCATATTTTTCTTTGTTTATGCTTTTAAAATGACATGAGTAAATATGCACGTATTCTTCATGCACAGTACTTTGTAATCTGAAAAATTATTTTATATGTTCTTTTGACCAAATCAGAAGAGGCATCACTCCTATTTTATAGAAGGGACAACTGAGACTTGGAGCAGAGCCAGGACTGGAACTACGACTTCAGATTCCTAGTCCAGTATTCTGTGGGAGTCTTCGGAGAACTCTTAGGAAGCAGGGAGTACCTAGCTTGTTTATTAAGAGAGGGTGTGCAAAAGTTCCAGAAAGATGTGGGCAGATTAGGAAGAATGTAAAGAGGAGCCAGCACTGCCGGAAGGAAGGACATAGGATAAGATGAAAGGAGATAAATACGTATAGCTTGGCCAAAGGATGATTAAAGGGGATATGATAACAGTCCCTAAGAATGCGAAGGATGTAAACGTCATGGAGAGAGAAAATGTATTTAGAACCAATCAAAGCAGTATGTAAAAAGAAATAAAAATTAATGCTGAACATTAAGAAAAGCTATTTTCATGGAAAGACCAGTTGGCTTGTAAATTGTAATCCCAAGAGAAGTATCAGAAGCCCTTTTTAGGAAGTCCTTACGACTGAGCTGTCCTGCCTGCATTTGTGGAGGGCTTTTCTAGTTCTAATTTTGATGGCTGAGATCATGGCCCTTTCTAGCATGGATTTGCCACCCAGTTCTGAGTGCACAGTTTTGCATATCAGGGTCAAAAGAAAGAGTCTTATTACACCTCCTAGAAGCCAAGCTCAGGCATGTCCCCAGCATCCTGCAGCCCAACCTTGCAGGCTGTGGGTGAAGCCTAAATTGAAACCCTAAGAATTTAGCTGATTATCTCTGCCATCAGGTGACTGATTCCTCCCTCCATGGTGTCCCCTGCTGGGAATTCCTGGTTGTGAGCAAGATACAGGGAAGCCTCCTTTACTATAAAATGAACAGCCTCCCTGGGTAAGCAGGTGGCAGCATTCCTGAGGGAGCCTAGGAGGCAGTGCAGTCCTTCATTCTTTGAACTCGGTGAGATATTGCAGTTGTATGTGTAGGCAATGATCTTGCACATGTGTATGTGAAGTTGTATCTCCAGAAAGGGCACCAGAGCCCATGGGGATATCAGATAAAAGCTGTAAAAGGTATCCACCTTTCATTGGTATATAGCCATGGAATTATCTCTGTCTCACAGGAGTCAGGTAAGGGAGATGTCCAAACAATACACAAATTTCGAGAGCAGTCTTAAAAGGAGTGATGTTTGGAATGGGAAGGGATCAGAGGTCTGTTGGGGCCCTTGGAAGGAGCTGGAAGGCACTCAGACCTGTGACCTCTAGTGAGCCCACAGGACCTCTAGTGAGCCTAGGCCCAGTGCCACCTTAGACCTAGAGGTGCCAAAGCGGCTTCCACTGGATGCAGGAGCAGCCAACCTTAATGATCTAGTGAATTTGATCTGGTAAACTGAACAGGACTGAAAAAGGTGATCCGGGGTCCCCTGTGGAGCCTGTGACACAGCTACTAGAACATTCTGAGAGAGAGGGAAGATACTTACAGATCAAATAAGCGCAGAGTGGCCTAGCATGCTACCAAGTCAGAGCTGAGCTAGGACTTCGGGGAACAAAGTGTATGTATATAGTTTGTAAACTAATATCATCCTACACACACACACCCACCCCCACCCCCACCCCCACTGTATCTTTGCTGCCTTCTCCTTTGGTGTCATTGTTCCCAGCCCCATTTATTCACTAATTCAAAAAAACTTAATGAGTCTACTTCTGTGGCAGTTAGGAGTTCACAATGATAAGGATATGAATTGCAACCAGGCTGGTAAGAATGAAAAAGAAAAAGTGAATTTTTAGAGATATTTAGGAGCTACGGATGTGGGATTAGTGGCAGAGCTGGGACTACAACCTAGGTGTTCACGCTCCTGGGACAGGGAGCTTTCGTTTCTGCTGGGTAATGCTTATCTCCTCTGCGAGGAGCTCAGAAATTTAGCTTTTCTTTCCTGACCCAGGACTTGGCATCGTATTTACTGTAGACATGACAGACAATGTCATTAAAGCAAAGATATGAGAACTGTATACTTCTTAGCAACTTATATTTTATGCTATAAATTCTTTAAGGTATAATTTGCTGCACACATAGATTCTTAAGGGATTTCAGTGTATTTTCAAGGGTACATATTGTCATAAAATACAGTTCTACTGTGACATAAAACATATAAAATTGTTTTCTTTAATAATCACTATAATTAATAACTTTGTCCTCTAAAATAAGCACTGTTTTGGGGGTGGTTGTAGCTTGAGAACTTACTGTGTGTGTGCTTTTCTATGTAATGACTGTATCTTCACTATTAACCTTGGGGTAGGCACTGCTCTTCTCTCCGCTCTGCAGAGGGAGACAGAGTCATGGGAGTTGAGGAATTGGCAAAGATCCACAATAAGTGGCAAAACCTAGAGTTGAACTCATGTAGTCTGGCTGCCAAATTCAAATCTTTAACCACTGTGCAATACCATCTCTCATAAGAGAAGACCTTTGGAGTTACGCTTTAGCCTGAATCTCTTAAGATCTGTCCAAAGAAATGAGTGCACAGTTAACTGGGTGTACAGTTAATTTCCCTGTTGTAAGCAACACTTAATATTATTCTAGTCCATGTTAATGCTGCATAGAATACTGTAGACAAGTGTCAGCACACTTCACACCTCATTGGAAACCCATAAAAATAATTGCCAGGTGTTAACACACACTTTTTTAAAAGGAGCTTTCTCACTGCAAAGCCTCCTGATCTGCCCAGCACATGACTCTTTGCTCAGAAAAAGTAAAATGGATGGATACAGGCACTGAATGATTGCAGTATGGGTCTTGATTTTGCTCTTATCAGGAAATAATAAAAATGTATATGGGATTTGAAAATCAGAAGACATAATTAGTTTCAGTTTGGGCTCTAATATTATCGTCATCTTTAAAATGGGGTTGATGCTTTTCGCCTTACCCTCACAGCACTGTTGTTAGAATTACTTGAGATAACCGATGTGAATGGAGATTACTGTGCCTACTCTGCGGGTGCTCTTTACCCGAGACTGGGGTGGGGGGGCCGGGGGTCTAGCAGAGGTGGGCAGCTACCTATAGGAGTTTAAGAGGGTTTCCCTTGCTTACTATAATAATAAGGAATTTTGCACCCTCTTGTGGCGAAGTGAGAGGGTTAAGAGTTTTCTGAAAAATACTTGAATATTGTGATTGTGGGATTTTTTCATTGTCGCCAGAAATCCTTTTCCAGTAATGAATGTACACACTCTTTCTAAACAAATCCTTAAATTGCAATACGAATAAATTGCTTAGTCTTTACCCGGTTTTGCTTGCAGTGAGATATTACATTTTTTTCTTTAATCAGAATACATGTGTTATATTTTCCTCTCTTTCTTCCCTATTCCATTCAGAGAGCCTTGCCAGGTTTTTTTCTTTTCCTAGACTACTGTATTTATTATGCTCTCCTTTGTGCTGTTTGTGTTTCTTTCTCCTGCTTTTTTTTTCTTTGATTTAATATCTGTTAAATATTTAATACATAGTTAGGGCTTTCTCTGTCTGCCTGTGCTAGCAAAGGGCCTCTGGCACCTAACATATACTAGATGCTCAATAAATGGTGTTGAGTGGATGCTGACACTCTTCTTACCGTTTCTCCGTTTCTTTCCCCAATTTAGGTATGGCCACTCCCTTTTCCTAGGCATCAGTTTTTCTGAAACTTAAATAAATTGAGGAAGTATGGCATTTCAGTCACAATATTATTTTTCTCAGTTTTTTCTTTAGTAAAATGAGGGGATGAGTCTAGGTGATTTCTGTACTCTATACAGATAAGGGGAAAAGATCACATTCTTTGGCAACACTAAGGAGGCTGTGACTGTCTTATGCCCGTCAGCTTTATTAATCCTTCCTCAGTTCCTATGTGAATAGAGGGGGGAGCAGCAGAACAAGGAAAGGCAGAAGGAAGGGAAGAGGCAGGAGGGACAACAGGATAAGAGAACATTGGGCAGGGGTGGGGGAGATTTATAGGACAGTAGCAGCATTCCAGAAGGAAGCTGTAACATCCTGAGCTATGTGAAAACTTTTCATAATTTATACACATTGCATTGTCTGTGATGCTCACAGGGGATTAGCGGACTTACCATCCTTTATTCCCACACATTGCTTACATTAAATTTGGAGAAAAAGCTTTTTCCCTAATTGAGTTATAAAGTCCCTGATCATGTAGCAGTTGGCTTTATATGTTCTGCGTTTTATTTAAAAAATTTCCTTCCAACTTGGCTGCTTAAAAGCATTTTGTTGGTTTTGGAGAGCTGGTGTCACTGCTATCACAGAGAGGGGCCAGTGTCTGTCCCCGAGGCCCTTGCAGTGTGGGGAGGGTGCAGGGAGAGCTTGTCTTGGATTGGCTCCTGACTTTTACAGTGTCAGGATTCACACCAATATAACCAACAAGGGACTTGATAGTGAGTGAAAATGCCAGTTGAATAATGTACTGAGAAACACTAAAAAACCTGTACCATCCCTTTTAGTTGGCCAGCATTCTTCCCCTGGAGAAGTCAGGTTGCTATTAGTGCATGGTAAGAAGTTAACCCATCTCACTAGCTGAACGGATCTTTTTTGATTTTCACTGTCTGCCAAGTACTGAGCGAAGTGCTAGAATTGAGACAAACTTCTGTCTTTTTAAGGCCTCACACTCCCAGCTGAGCTACGTTAGCAGGTATCAGAACCATGTGCTTCATGCTTTAGAAGAGGGATATACAGGTGCTTGGAAGTAGAGAGAAGAGGTGAGCACCTACTGTGATCTTTAATGCTTATTATCATTAAGCCATGAAGCCTAATGAGAATTTGGCTTACTTACTGAAAAGTCCTTGAACTCATGGTGGTTGTTTACCGGTCCCTCTCACCTAGAAGGTGATGAAGCAGCACAATTTGTCCTTTGGGCTTCTCTTCTAGATTTCATGCTGTCCAGCAGTGATTTTCAAACTCTTGGTCTCTGACCCCTTTATGCTCTTACGCATTATTGAAGACTCCAAAGAGCTTTTGATATTTACCATATCTGAAGTTAAAACTAAGAAAGTTTGAAACTATTTAATCGATAACAATAATTAATTTAAATAACACTTTATTAACATTAACTGTTTTATAAAGCCAAAAAATTTAGTGAGAAAAAATGTATAGTTTACCTTTTTGTTTTTGCAGATCTCTTTTATGCCTCGCTTAAGAGAAGGCATACAGATTTGCATATATGCTTCCACACTCAATCTGGTGTAATTTATTATTTTAGTTAAAGTATTTGAAGAAAATCTGGGCTTACCCAGATATGTAGTTAGAAAAAAAGAAGAGTATTTCAATAGCCTTTTCAGATAATTATGGGTATCCTTCTTTGATACTACACCAAAGCTTGACAGTTAGTAGTTTTTAAAGGTTATTTGCCGTATTCTATCTGAAACCATATGAATGAACTTTAATATTTTATTATGTTAGAACCTTTTACTAGCAGGATTTTATGACATCATACACTCGTCATTTTGGATTACTGTATTTAGATCTCCCAAATGTTGACATCCTGTATTATACAGTATCAAAAAATCGCAGTCATCATTATCATGACCAGTCTCCTCCCAAAAGTCTTCAAAGATGGGAAACTGCAAGCTCCTGCTGGTAAATAAAAGTTTTCCAGAACTGATTTTTGCTTGAGAGGTCATATTTCGTCTTTAATAACAAACACTGTCACTTGTTTTTCTTGGAAGTAATAGGTTCACTTCATTTTTTAAGAATGTCAAATACCCAGTTCTGAATAACCATGGTTGTCTGTCAGTCTGTCAGCTAAAAGTGGTATTCCATGAAGAAAGTGGCTATTTAAGCTCACAACTCAAGCAGTCACACAAGTGCCTTTCCTTGGGACATCTTACTTCAGTACACAGAAGCGCTTTATGCATACGTTCCGCTTTGTCACACAGAATATTTTAAAAGATCAATATTGCAGGGCCAAGATTTTTTTAAAAATTAATAATGTTTATTGCTTATCAAGGACCCCTTTACTAAGAATGTATAACAGTGAGAATACTATGACTATTAGTACAAGGTTTGGTGCCATTGCCTTGATTCATGCTAAGGTTCCAGCAGTTTTATCCACTATTGCTTTTGTGCTGTCTGTGCAAATATCAACACAGTGAAAAAAGGAAGTAACATTTTGGTAGTATTAGGAAAATAGTTTTAGCCCCATGGAACCCATGAAAGGGTCTCAGGGATCCCAAGGGCCTAACTACAATTCAAACAATGTCATTGTTGCTTTTTTACTTTTATTAAGAAATTGAGTTTTTAGAAAAAGGTAGATGTACTATTCAAGAATTGTGATGCTGCTTCTTCAGGATTTCAAGTAACATATTTCACAAAAGCATCCCCCCTCTGCTTCACTGTTTCTGGGGCCCCCTCAGGTGCTCTGATCTGATCCGATCCTCTCTGTTCCGTGGCACTGCTCTTTTGTTCATCGACTCAGCCTGGGAGTAACCCAGTTTACTGCTCTCCCTTTGCCAACACAGCTGCTTGCACGCTGTGTCTGCCCAAAGTGAAGGGGCAGAAGGAAGCGTGTGTGGCACAGCTGGCTCACGGCCACCTCTCCAAGGTCCTTCCCCAGACGCCTGTACCTTCCTAGCTACCACCCAGACTGATTTCCCCAGTGCCCTAATCTCCCTTGCTGTTTGTTCATAGAATCCCCACTGTTCCTGGAATTTGTTTTATTGTTTCTAGAGTCTGGGTGGCTGCACCTTTTTTCCATATCCCCCTCTGTACTTTTCAGAGAACCTTATGGTCATTAATGAGTCTATTTTCACAACCTCCCCAGAAGCAAGCCTCTTCCCTGTTGCAGATCAAAGAATCTATAACTGACACGAGAGGAATCCAGCCAACGGCCCTCCCCACGCGGAAGGCAGGCCCTGTTCTAATCTCGCCTTGGCTTTTGACTTGCTGTGTGGCCTTTGTTTCTTCCTGCAGTGATAATATCTACCTCACAGGAATGTTGTAGAGTTCAACAAATGCTCAGAACAGTTTCTCTGGAATGCTGAAAGATAGGGATCGGATCTACTGTGGTGCCAGGGAACTCAGAGCACTTTACTGGCATCTAACCTGCACTTTGTCTCTGTGAGATAGATAAGTGGCAGGTGTTCCTGTGCCCACTTTGTACACTTGGAAATGTGCGTTTTACCGTCTCATTTTTAACAGTTTCTATCCACTTCCCCTTTCCAGACATACAGGAAGTCACCTACCTGAATGGAGGCGAAAGACTGATGTACTTAGCAGGCTTTGTGTTTTTGCAGCCTTCAGTTTGCGTGTCTGATTCCACTTTTGGTTAGAGGGGTAGATGCCCTCCTCGGACCCTGGGTCCGTTACTGTTCCCCTTTTGGTTTTGGTTCCTTTCTCAGTATTTTGTTTCTTTGACCTCTCTGCAGCATTTGGCACTAATAATGACCACACTTTTCCAAAGCTTGTTGTGGTGATGTTACACTCACAGAATTCTGCCTCTGGGACTGACCAAAACTGATTCCTTTTGTCTGTTGTTCCCCTAAACATAGGCTGGGGTTGAGACCTTTTCTCAGCGTAATCTCAGAGTTAAACACATTTGTTTTAAAGATTTTAACCAAAACCAGTGTTCAACTTCAAGTTCTGAATTTCTAACTTCTTGTTTGACACATCTTCTTAGATTATCCTGACATCATGCAGATTTCACATGTGTAGAATGGAATTTACTCTCTCCTCTCCCCTAACTACCCACCTGGGGGGAAAAATTAGTCCCCTTTCTGGATGAACTGAATTTTGTCAGGGGCTCCACCATTAGCTCAAACCTTGGAGTCATTTGAACTCTCTTTCCCTCAACCCCTACATCTAATGTGTCCCCCTGAACCACTCTCTCACCCCAGCCTGCCCCCATATTCAGGTTTGCATCACATGGAGCTGCTATGTTCCATCAGGGCTTTCCTGCTAGGTCCCTCTGCCACCAGGCTCAGCCCACTGCAGTCAGGTTAGCCTTCTAACCTAGAAACCTTGATCTGGCTTTTTCGCCACTCAAACTTTTCATGGCCCTCTACTGCCTTAAAACAATTGTAGTGATTATCTATTGCAGTGCAACAAACCCAAACTAAGTGACATAAAACTACTACCAGATTTTGGACTCATGGATTCTTTGGATCAGGAACTTAGAAGGGCACTGTGTGTCATTTGTCCCTGCTGTGTGATGTCTGGAGCCTCTGCTGGGAAGATTCAGAGGCTGGGGTGGCTTGACATCTGAGGGCTCGCTTGCTCACATCTTTGGCAATTTGAGGCTGACTGTTGTCTGGGCCCTCAGCTGGAGCTGTCAGCTGGAACAGTGGTCTTTCCCCTGTGGCTGCTTGTGCTTCCTCACAGCATGGTGGCTGGATTCCAAGGACAAGCATTTCTAAGGGAGGCAGGGTAGGACCCAGCTTCAGAAGCCACACACTATCACTTTTGCTGTGGTCATAAGTCTGTTCGGATTTAAAGGGAGGGAACATAGAAGCCTATCTCTCGGTGGGAGGAGTGTCAAAGTTACATCATAAGATTCTTGCATGATTTTGTTGCCATTATATTTGGAAAATACAGTCTGTCATAAAGTCCAGCCTGATGTGGAAGTGCTTTTAAAATATAGCCTAGCTTACCTTTTTTTTTTTTTTTTTTAAAGTGTTATTGACTTCAGAGAGAGGTAGGGAGAAGGAGAGAGAGAGAAACATCAATCAGCTGTCTCCTGCATGCCCCCTACTGGAGATTGAGCCTGCAAACTTGGGCATGTGCCCTGACCAGGAATCAAACCAGTGACCTTCTAGTGCATGGGACAATGCTCAACCAATGGAGCCACACCAGCCAGGCTTACCTTTGAGAGAGTCATTGATGAAGCCCGCAACTGGCATGCGCCCTGACCGGGAATCAAACCCCGATCACCTGTATCCTAGGTCAATGCTCAACCGCTGAGCCACACCCAGCTGGGCATCAGGCTTACCTTTGAAATGGAACTCAAGAGTACTTATCACAGAACAATTTTCCAGGCACTGTGTTAAAAGACTTTCTACGCATTCTCATCTAATCTAACAATTTGGAGAGTTTAGATGAGGCACCTGAGTCAGGGAGGTTAAAGCAGCTTTGTCAAGGGTCAGCCAGGTAGTAAATAGCTGAGTAGAGTTCGAACGCAGAACCTGGACTCAAATCTTAACCTCTAGGCTATATTGTCTCAACTTCTATCAAGGCAAAAGCCTGGATGCAGGGAGAAAAGGATAGCACTTATAAAAACTCACTAGGACTTATTTTTAGTTTAGATTCCAATCTCCCTACATTTCCAGGTGTAGTCCTGTGGAGGGCTCACAACTCAAGGGAATCAAGACTCTTGGTGACTGATGGCTCAAGCCAGCTTAGTCCTCAGACCACATATGGTGCCAATAAGCAAGAAGAGCCCAGAAAGTGATGTTGGTGACTGTCTCTGTGTCTGCCTGTTTTGCCTCTTCAGGCCTCATCTGGGCCCTTTTGCTCATGTGCTGTCTGAGAGGCTCACTGCCTCTTCTGGTCTCTCCTGCCCTGTTTGTTCCTGCCCAGCCTGGTGCCCACTTAGGACTCCTTGGCTCTGGCATGTGTTTGCTTTGACCTTGTGCTCATTGCAGCCTCACTTAGAGTTAGAGACTTATCTCCGTGTAGTCTGGCACATCTCTTGGTTTGACTCTTCTGGTTTCTCTGGGATTGCTCAGCCCAAACCTGGCGTTGCCTCCCAACCTTGCTCATGCTATTTTCTCTTCAAGATGAATGCCCTTTGCTCCCTGGATAATGCCTACTCTTCCTTCAAGATTCAGTTCTGGTTCTACCCCCTCTCTCAAGGCTGGTTATGGCCCCTCCTCTGAGCTTTCATAGTTTCCTGTCCTTTCTTCGAGAATGGTTTTCACCGCAGTCTACAGTCATCTGTTGTTTAGTTCCACATGACCCTCACTAGCTTGGGAGCTACAGCAGGGAACAGATTGCATGTCGTTCCCCTTGGAGCCCTCAGTGCCTGTTAAAAGCTGGGAATATCAAAGACACTCAGTCCTCCTGAGGTGGCTGGCGTAGTCCCTGGAGCATGGACTGGATCATGTCTGGTAAAGGAGTGACTGGGATGGGTGCTGCCAACAGAGACATTAGGGTGGGAAGAAGATTCAAGGATCTAGACTCAGAAGATGTGGCTTCTCATCCAAAAAACTACTTCACGTCTTTGGACACATCACTCCTCTGGGATGCATTGTCCTTTATTTATGAAATGAAAGGGTTTTCCTTAAGAACCTTCCCAGCCCTAATACTCTATGAAGATATCTTTATATGATAAGCTTTTGATTGTAGACTGCCATGGAGCCAAGCAGTAAATTCTAAGTATTGAAAATATGACCCAGTATCATCATTTCCTAAGGATAAAAAGTTAGTTATTTGTACAATTCTGACTGTGCCCCTGGTGGGGGCCTTGGTTGTCTAGATTTGATGGAATCATAAGCATGTCCACAAACCTTTTCCCCTTGTGACATAAACCTAAGTGGATCCTAATTCTCAAGACTTGTAAGTCTCTTAATTTCATTGTCTTCTCTCCAGTTTAGCCAACAAGAAACATTTCAACAGTTTTCAACTCTTAGCACAAGCAAGACAAAGGGCATATCCCTTTGGGGAGGAGAGAGAACAATGTTTTTATGGCTAACAGTTTTCCTTTATAATAAAAGTCAGGTCTTGAAAACACCGTAACATAGTAGATTCTTAACACAATTATGATTATGTAATTATATATAATAATTTGTATATAAATGTATAGTGGTCCCTCCTTATCCACAGGAGATATGTTCTAAGATTCCCAGTAGATGCCTGAAACCATGGGTAATACCATATGTATGCTGTGGTTTTTTCCTATATATACAAACCTATGATAAAGTTTAATTTATAAATTAGGCACAGTAAGAGATTAACAACAATAACAAGAGAATAATTATAGCAATATACTGTATAAAACTACGTGAATATGGTCTCTCCACCTTCACAGCTTCCCTTAGGCACGTCCGAATCCCCCGCATCACCACCCTGTGCTTTGGGGCCATTATGAAGTAAAATAAGGGTTACTTGAACACAAGCGCCACGATACCATGATGGTCGATCTGATAACCAACTGAGGTGGCTAATAAGTGACGTGAGGGTGGGTGGTGTGGATGTGCTAGCGAGAGGGATGATTCACGCACTGGATGGGATGGGACAGCAGGATGGTGGGAGATCTCATCACACGACTCAGAAGGGCACACAACTTAAAACTTATGAATTCTTTATTTCTGGAATTTTCCATTTAATGTTTTCAAATTGCAGTTGATCACGGGTAACTGAAATCACAGAAAGCAAAACCCTAGATGGGGGGGCTTCAGTACCTACTGCATATGTTTTTATGTACACGTGTGTGTGTGTGTACACCTTTACATGTGTTTACACAAGTACACAGCATCAGCCCTCATCAGGCCTTAGTTCTGTGCCCACCAGCCCCGATGTAAAGAGGCCATCCCTGTAGTTTTCCAGGAAGCTGTGTGTGAGTGGAGCTGAGAGTCATTTCCTGGAGTCTGTGCAGCCTTGACTGGGTTGTTTGTTTATGGTTTGGTTATCCTAGTGTGGATCACACAAGCCTCTCACTTTACTTACCTGTTCCACCCTCCCGCTGTATCACCTGCTTCCAAGCTCACTATGCCTCCTCCAGAAAGCACAAAATGATATAATATTGAAAACTTAAATTTGTCAATGTTGTTCCTCACTAGAGGTTCATGGCTGGTGAAGGGAGGCAATGCTGTATTGAGGTATGATTCAGTTCTTGTTGCAATCTCTCCTTCAGTTTTTGAAAACCTATGAAGCTGAATTGCTCTTATTTCTTATCTCACTCCTGTGGCATGTCCTGATGGTGATTGATCTCTTCTTGTGCCCGTTTCACCTCCTACAATATGGGGCTTAACAAACACTGCACCTGGAAGTTCTTAAGGGCCTTAGTGGTGAGTGGTTGGTAAACAGGAGGCTGATCTGTCTGCCACCCAGAAGAAAGGCACCTCAAACAGACCGAAAGGCTGCCCTGACTTGCCAGAGGAGTGTTCTCTGTAAGCAGGAAGAGTCAGGAAGAACGCTGACATGGGCGAATTTTCCCCAGGGTCTGCGGATCCTGATGACAGAGGGGATTCACTAGATGGGTGTTCATGTCCTTTCAGATGAAGGCTGAGGCCAGTGTGCAGAAAGGTAGGAGGAAGTTGGGTACATGAGAGACCTACATGAGGTCTAGATAGATATAAGCAGCATTTTATTAGTCTGGAGGAAACCAGAATAGAATGAAAGTACAGTTTTTAGAGAAAGAATTGATTTCCAATAAAATTTGTAATTCATTTGCTGAGGTGAGGAGGTAGGAAAGTTTAAAGATTTAACTATAGAAATAAAATTGAGAGAGAGAGAAAACCGACTTAGAAGGAGAAGAAAGTATGAACAAAGTGGAAACTTAATACTTCACCCACTTTCATTCATGTAGCAAGTACGAGCCAGGTATTGATCGTCTGGGCCAGGTTGAATGCCAGTGTGGGGCTCTTTCAGGCACTGGAATTAGTGTTCGTAAAGCACAATACCTGTCCCTTGTGTGGGCACTATTGTCCTTGGAATCCCTGTGAATTCACAGTGTCTCTTATGGTTTTTATAATAAGTATCCATGAAACTTCTATAATTGGTCTATAAATTTCTATAATCGCATCACAGCTGAAAGACCTTGGGCAAGTGACTTAAATTCTCTTCTGGCTACTGACCAGTGTGAGGATAAATTAGATGATGTGTGTAAAGTGCTTTGTAATAGTGAAGTCTGCACCACTTCTGTCATTGGCAGTTACCTTGGGTGGTAGGTTTTGGTGTCCCATCTTCCTCACCTCCTGGACTGAGGTCCTGGAAGGCAGACTGAGGTGGTGGGCTTCTATCCACATCACCCCTTGGTATTTGCAGCTTGTGCAAAACTGTCAGTGAACGGAATGGAAAATGTCATTCCTGTTCATTCTCACTTTTCTTTCTCTCCCTCTCTGCCTCCCAAAACTAGATATTTTTACCTTATAAATTCTAAGGAATCTTGGTGGTCCCTGCTTCCCATCCAGAAAACACTAGATTGTCCCCAGTGGTGTAGGCCTGGGGCATAAATGGGTCTCCTTGTCCTCTGTTGACTCCAAGCACTACTTGGGTTCTAGTGTGTCACCTCCTGTAGTCACATTCTGCACCATTTGCCCTTTAGCCGGTTAATTCTCTGCCCCTTCCAAGTTTCAAAGCTTCCTCTCCACCTCCTGTGATCCTGCCGATTCAGTCTTTCCCTTAGTACTATTGTTTTTACGAATTCTTAGCCATGGGGTTCTTTTCTTTTAGCCTTTGCAAACTATTTTTCTTGGCTTACGGATTATAAAGTCTGTCTGTCTATGATACTGCATATAGATTTCTAAAACTTCTCTGAGTTCCATTCTCGGAATAAACCACTCACAGCACAGAAAGTCTTGCTTCCAAGGTTTTGTTTGCAACACACAAGGCACTCTCTAGGGGCTGTGAGGGCACTGACCCTGCCAAGCTGGGCAGCCTCCTCTCTGTTAACATGAAATCTTGATCCTGGCAACTGATGTTAACCTGATACAACCTGGAAATGAAGAATGCCCCCCTGACCCCTTTCAGATGATCACTGATGTGGTTGGGTTCCCCACGGCCTGGCATGGCCCTGAGGAATGCCCTCTTCTGACCAGAACAGGGAGCTCAAGACAGCCAAGGGTATTATTGTCCCTGGGACTGTACCTCTTAAACCTCCCAGAAGGAAAGGGGGATGAATCCTTTATGACAAGAGGTTGGTGAATGGGCACTGTGGCCAACTCAGCAGTCCTGGCATCTAAAGGGGCAAATAAAGTAGCTACCCTCCCAGAGAGATATGCTCTTTGCTGTTAGCAGAGGCATAGGCAAGGCCTCTGGGTTTTGTTTTGTTTCTGTTGAATATAGAAAGAGGAAGGAGAAGGAAAGGAGGCATATATTCTGTGTCGGCACAGAGCATGTTTGTAAGATTGCATGCAGACCAAAGGCAAAGGAGTTAAATCAATGTTTATTGGATAGATGCGGCAGAAAATATCAATAAAAGAATTCTAAAAATATGTTGGGCAGAGAAATCATTGCAATAAGTAAATAGGACATTACTTTGATGGAGGCATTATTCAGATCATGTTATTCAATCATCTTCCACTAACATAAAGCACTCTTAACATATATACATATATATATAATATATAATATATAATATATAATATATAATATATAATATATAATATATAATATATAATATATAATATATACTATATAATATATAATATATATTTTTTATGAGTGGGGAACCACCCCAATGAACACATTTTGGTGGTTCCCCACTCATCTTATTTGGAGGTGCTGTTAGTGCTGCTTCCTTCTGAAGGAGCGTCCTTCTGTAAGCCTTGCTTTTCCTCCTGTTGGCTGACAGAGAACAGTGGAGCAGCCACCACACAGAACTACCATTTGTGCATGGCTGAAGACGGTGGGGATTTTATAGCATCCTGGGCACTTCACACCCGTGAAGTAGGAATTGGGGCTCTGCACCAGGAGCTGCTGCTTGTGTTTCCTCTCCTCTTCCCGAGAGGGATGAAGGAGATCCTTAGCGAGAGGCATATTGTCGTGGGGAGGTCGTCACCACCGGAAAGGCAATATTTTTAATCTCTCTGTTGCACTTGTGTGGTGAATACCTATGGGGAACAGAAGAGTATTATAATAGTAGTTGGTGAGATGCTTTTAATTTAAGATAAAGAGGCACTTAATTTGCTGGTTAAGTGTGCTTGGCAGCCCTGTGTCGAAGGAAGGTGAGAAATTATCAGTAGGCTGCCCCAGTGGTGGGTGCACACAGCCACGGGAAAGGGTGAAACTATACTTGCACCCACACTTTCACAGCCACAAGGCTCTCTTCTCTAAGGAGGGAAGTCAGTAAGAGAAAACAGCTTCTGAAAAGAAAGTTAATGCTGGGACTATGTTTACGTGTCCTTCAGTGTTTCACCTGGTGTTCTCTGGGCTTATTGATTCCTCTCTGGGTCTGGCGAATGGTTTATCACTTTCATGGTTCAACTCAGGAGACAGGAAGCCTTTCCTAATCTCGCTCCTGCCAGCCTCTCCAGTCTGCTCTCTTGACCTTCCCTGGAAGAATTCTCTGCTCCTCTCAGACCAACCCCCCTGGCCACCATACCTTTGTGCACGTCATTCCCTGACTTAGAAAGCCTTTCTGAACCCCCTTGGCACTCTCAACCCTTAACTTTGTTCACCTGGCCCATTCTGCCTCCTACTGCTTAGGACTCAGCTGAGGCATCGCCTTCCCTGGTGGCCCTGCCAGGTTTTCCTCCTGTCTACCTGGCCACCCCGCTGCCTTCCAGCATGTGCGGGCCTGTGTCATAGCAGCCTGGTGTGCGGGTGCACTGATGCCTCCTTGGTGATGCTTAGATTGTGGGGTCCTCATGGTGGGGAATGCACTTTTCACCTGTCTCTCTGGTGTCCAGCATAGCAAATACTCAGTAAGGGTTTATCGCATAACTGAAATGAAGGAAGTGAATCAAACGAGGAGTCACCTGTGATAACACTGAATAAAAGCAGGGAAGAATTCTGTGGAGTTCCCCCGGGTGGTTGAGGTGCAGTAGGTTCTTTAACATGTGAAAAATCATCAACCTCATTCATAATTTAAGTGCAGATAAGATAGTATTTTCCACCTATGAATGGGCAGAAATCAATTTTGATAACTGGGTTTTTCAGATGTGTGGGGAAACAACACTGTATCTGTATGTTGACATTACAGATGTACAGTCCTCTGACCCAGTGATTCCACTTCTAAGAGCTTATCTCCCAAGATATAATCACACATGTGCAAAACTAGATAGGTAGACAGACAGATATTACAACATTTTTGGTTTTTTGGAGATAACTAAAGATTAGAAACATCATATGCCCATCAGTAGGAGACCAGTTAAATTAATTATGATACATTCATAAAGTTGAATATTATACAGCTGTCAAAAAGAATAATACAGCTCTTTGTGGGATATGAAACAATCTCCAAGTGAAAAAAGCATATACAGAGCATTAACAATTGTATTTTGGGGGAGGAGAGAATATTTACATACATGCTTTTGTTATAGCATACTCTGGAATGATTAAAAAAAAAAAAGGGGTATCAAAATTGGAGGGCTGAAGGATAGGTGTAGAAAGGTGAATTTTTCTACTATATATATTTTCTATTTTGGTACCTTTTGAACTTTGTGCAAAAAATATGTAGTACTTATTTCTAAAAAATTAATTTGTTTTAAACAAGTTGAGTGGTAGATATTGTGTCCAGATTTGTCGAGATCTGCAGAATCACTACATAAAAATCTTAAGAAGAATTCTATGTAATATAAACACTTTTCATCCTGATATCTACCACACACTCCTCCCCCTGCCTTTGAAGTCTCTCTCACCTGTTACCTAGATCATTGACCAATGTTGCAAAGGGCCGTAGACAGTTATTTCGTGGTGTTTCCATTAAACAAAGTTGAGTACTGCTGGCTTTCCAGTAAACGTTCCATGCCTTCAGTTTCTCTCACCTGCTGCTACAGCGTGTTTGCTTTAAAAATATGAATGCCATCTTTACAGAGCTGTTTAGATCAGAGTTGCAATAACAAGTAAAGTATCACTGCAATACTAATTAACCAACATATGAATTATGGGCCAGAGCTCTGTTTCTCTGTAGTGGAAACATAAGCTTTGATCCTCTGGTTTACAACATCAGTGGAATTCCTTGGAGGCAAGTGTAGTCTCCTCATTCAGTTACACTCCAAGACCTGTATATACCTATAGGAAATGGACAAGCTTCTACTTAGCTGTGTTATACCTTCCATTCATAGTTAATTTCATGAAATAACATTATACCTTCAAAACCCAGACACCCTGAGTAGCCTTGGCAGTAGGGAAAGTGTAAACAAAGCTTTCTGTAATAAGATAGAGAAGGAAAGAAATGGAATAAATGTGGTTGTAGAGGTGGGTTGTGATACAGGTGAAGTCACAAACTCACTGTTTTTGGATTGTTAAGCCATCCAGTTATACTATGGACTTTGCCATCTAACTTACTGATTAGGTTGTTTAAAATTGTGACCCAAAGAAAATGCAAGAATTTTTTGGATGATTTTTTCTTTTTAATTCAGATTCTCTTTGTAGCCTAGGTCCATGGAGATACTTCTTGCTGCTCCTTACCTTCTCTCTGTGACAGTTCTGTTTTGATGCCAAATTGAAGTGAATCTTAGATTTGGAAAGAATCTTGTCTAACTGCCTGTCATCTTGTCTCAGCTGCCTCATGCCGGAGGTATTAACCAGAGAAGTTAAATGACTGGCCCGAGGTCTGTCTGACAGCTTGTTGAGGTACTGCTGGGATTCAGACGTTGATCTCCAGTTCCCAGCTCAGTGCTCCTCCCCCTCTGCTTCTCTGTTATGCTGAAATAGTGGTAGCCTTTGGTAATAATAGGGGTGGGGAAGAATTATCAAGTTAGAAAATCCAGGGAATATATTTAAATTTATATATTTTTAAAATCATTGTTCCCTAAGAAGTCAAGGCCTTTTGCTTTTGCTTATAAACATTAGTAAATAAAGGTGTTTGCATTTCCACAAGTATCTTGCTTGAATATTAATAATTTTGTCTTTCCCCCCAAAGAACAAAAGTATTCCGAATTAAGCAAAATAATCAAGGTGCTCTTCATAGTCCATTGGCTTGCCAGTCTTCTCAGCTTCTGAAATTATCCTGAAATAGGTCTTTAGCCTGAATCCACAGGTGATTTGATATAATTTCAGTAGCTTCTCTCCTGGTTCAATGTTGGCTCCACGAAGTCCCTTCTAATTGATCACCGTCTGGTGACTCATCAGGTGAGGTCAGATTGATCCACATTTCATAGAAAAACAAGGAACCGGCTCTCCTGAGCAGGTCAGTACCAAAGCTGGAAATGACAGTTGCAAGGGGAGTTTGAGTGTTGTGCTTCTATCAAAGTAACCCTCATTTCTAGGGTGCACTGCAGTTTACGGAGTTCTTTCTCACAATTCCCTGGGGTTTGATGAGGGACAAATGAGAGGAGAGGGTGGAAGCTCACCGCAATACCAAGGAGGCCGGGACTCTGTGAACAGCTGTGGGGAGGGCACCTGCTAAACACTCTTCCCTCTCTCAGTTGTGCTGCTGAGGTCCTGGCACACAGAGAAAGGAACAGCAGGGTCCCATGAAGTAGGAGGCAACCCGGGACTGCACCCAGGGAGGGGAGAAGGGATAAGAAATGGAATCTGAAGCTGTGGTAGCATGACCTCGGGTCACCTGCTGAGCCAGGTAGCTTTTCACCTTTATTCCAGTCGGGTCCTTGACTCCTGTGTGCAGCTTCCCATTGATGGGGCCGGCCAGGGCCTGCTCAGCTATTGGTGCTGGCTTGAGAGGAAGTGATGAAAAGCCAGAAACCAACTGAGACAGATGCTCTGTTTACTGTCTTTGTAAGTCAGGGAACTCAGAAGGGAGTGTGAATCAGCTGCTGGAAGGAATTCCATGTCTAAGCGCCAGAGATGTTAACCCTGTCACGTACACTCGTTCATTCATCAGACTTCCTCAGCGGCTGCTGTGTGCGGGGCATCAGGCTAGAATGTGGACGTGCAGGGGTAGGGGCAGGATGTGCATCATTCAGAAGGGTACAGTTCAGGAATCTAGCATTCCTGTCAGCACCACTGGAAAAATTTCTCTGTGTAAGTGTAGTCTCCCAAAATTGGTTATAAATCAAATTTGTATATTTGGAGTTATCTCCCTACTCGTTTGTCTCATTTTGGAATTGATGTAAAGGGATCTTAAGACGAAGCCTCATTTAGATGATTGATTCTTTTTCAAATAAGAATAATTGATATGCCATTTTTCTCCAATTCATTCATCTGTTTTTAAAGTTGGCTATTTTCAAGGCTTTGCAAAGTGAATTTCATTGTAGTCCAATCATGTATTGTTAGCTTTAAGAGCTAATAATTGTCCTTTTAATTCATCAGCACCTAGTGAAGTATTGAAGATGTTCATTGATTTTTTTTCTTTGTATCCTGTGAAGTACTGTTATTTTTTATTGGTGCTGTATGAGAAGTGATTTTTCTGACACCTCTCCCAGTTTTGAAAAATAACTCTTCTTACGATCTTTATTATTTTCTCCAGAGCACCCTGTCTGGTAGCAGAGGAAACCTCAGGGGGTCAGGTGCCAGAGGGCAGACCCTGGCTGACAATGAAAGCTTAACCAACACCCCTTTGTGGGAATGCAGGTGTCTCATGCTGTGAGACACAGAAATACCTGTCCCAGCTTTAATGTCCCCATGGCTCTTGGAAACAAGGGCCTGAGTGTTGCTTTTTACTGGCTGCAATTAATTATAAGGATACTGTGCAGAAATAGGTGTTAAAAGATATTTGGTTCATTTCTAGCTAAAACCTAAAAATATGAGCTAGGAAATCGCAGGGATGGCCTTTTTCCTTGAAGATTTCATTGGATCAAGGGACCAACTCTAAAATACGTTATTTTGTTTTATTGAAATCAAATAGAGAGTGCTAAGGGTTGCTGAGGTCAGTATTGTCTTGCTTTATTTTTGTTTTGGTTTTTACTCCTAGACTGTAAGCAATGTGAGGACCTTTTATTTTGTTCACCACTATACCCCAGAACCTAGAACTAAGTGCTCAGCATATAATAGGTGTTTAATGAATATTCGTTAAGTGAATTTGGAAAAGTTTTTAGTTTAATCTTAGAAATCATTCTATTCTCCAAAATCAGATAAAATGTCAGGTTTGGCTTGTCCCTGCCTCCCCGCCCTCAGCGCAGGTGAGATCATGGTGCGTGCTGTTTGATTTCCCGCAGCACGTTGAGGGAGCTCCTGTGAGGGGTGTGGCTTTGTCGGCCCGCTCCTGCTTCTCTCTGCTTCCATGGGACTTAGGGCTATAGCAGAGATGAATGTAACTTTCATTGATAATCATCCTGACTGTAATGAATAAGATCTAAGTCTTTTATAACGGCTGGAAACAGTTCCCTCTTTTCAGAAGTACAGTGCTGTTGGTTTATCCCTCATTCCCAGACATTGAGGACTCAAGCTCCTGGCTTGAGATTTTGTTAATTGTGAAACTATTTCTTCAGTTAGCCAAGACATGCCATCGTACTTCCTGTCGTCAGGAAAAAACCCCACCATGTCCACATGAGTCATTGTATCTGATCACAGGAAGCGTATGTGGTGCCCACTGTGTCAGGAAATGTCTTCTCCAGCGGTTTCCAGTCAGCAGCCTATTGTACTGAGCTGATGAGCGTAGACTGGAGTGAAAGAAATGGCTTGGTTGGAGACCAGTCAGTCTTCAGTAAGCCCATGTTCTTAAGTTGGAAGACAGAATATGGGATGGAGTGGGCCAGGAAAAAGAAGCCAGCTGTCAGCAACAAATGCTCCTGCAGAATTTGCTGATTGCTGGGCACCTGCTACGTTCTAGGCGCTACTTGGGCCTATGAGGGAAAAAAATGAAAAAGACACAGGTAGGTAGGTAGGAAGCAAAGAAGGAAGAGAGGGAGGGAAGGGAGGGGACATATTTGAGTGCTGTTTGGAGAACTGAAGTAAACAATTATTTGAAAGTAAAGGGATGCTGAAAGGATGGCACAGTTGTTGGTTACTGGGTACGTGGCTCCCTTTGCCTTTACAAAGATGATTTTGTATTTACCATGTGCCACACGAGGCAAGCATTTATATACTCAATTATAACTTGTACTGCATCGTGTTTATATATTTATCTAGGCTCAAATTATGATGCGAAAATATTTGTTCTTACCCTGGTTAGTCTTAATTACAGATAATAAGTTGAAGGCCTTATAAGAGTTATTAATCACCTCTATAGAAACACAATTTGGTTTTGTTAACTGGAATCTTCATCACAGCAGAAAACAAGCATTGAAGAAAATACTTTCAGTTCTTACTCGGTTTAGATATTTAAAAGCTGGAAGCAGGCATGCAGATTTTTACCTCTCAAAATCTCACCTTTCTGAATGTAAATGCTTGTTCATATTCAGGCACACGTGAGTGTCCTAGCCTTCAGAGGACTTTGCCTGCCTGTCTGATTCACCCCACCCTTCTCCATCCAGCAATCCATATTCTTGAGAGGGTTCTCGAACTTTGTTTTGTCCCATGAGGTTCAGTGCAGCCCTGGTTGGGGCCAGTGATAGTGGCAAAGGCTTATTAGGCTTGCAGGTGTGCTCCGCGTCCAGCCGTGGGCCAGGAGGGCCTGTCAGCCAGGAGTCACCTGACGCTGTGAAGGAGTTCACTCCTTAGTACCTTTATCATCATCCTCTCTAAGGGCATTTATATTTAAGTAAACTCTTCTGAGGAGCAACTGCAAATTCTACTCATTATACCCCAACCCGATAGAGAAGGCCCTTCACCGTCTTGCCCAGGAATAGCAGCCTGACCTGGCTTCGCACGAACATCTTATCATCACCTATTATCCCACTGGCTTTTCTCTTTTCTTCTCCTACTTCTTTAAACAAGAAGAATCACTGATGCTTTCCTTAGAAGGAAAATATGGAATTGTGAAAAGTCAAGGGTTTTTTAAGAGTTGACTATTTGAGAGAGGATGGGAGGTAAATGAGATACCATGTCTCAGACTCTTGCTTATTGCTTATCATTTCTGTGATTTCTGTGCCATTCAAGCAGTGGACTTTCAAGAGATCCTGTCCCTGAATGCTCATAAAGCATAAGTATAGTTGTTAGAGCCACGTGGGGGTTTATGGTTTTGTGGATGTGTGTTTATAGAGCAAGGGAAGTTCCTGGGTTCATAACTGCAGCCCTCCTGGCTCAACAACCTTGACAACTGGCCACCACAGTAATATCTGATTTAATCCTTTTATGGTTTGGCCCATAACACTGCTCACATTCCCAAGGACTTTACTCTGATCACATGTTTTTTCTCCCTAAAAAAACCCCCAAACTTATTTTTGTTTACTTTACGACAGTTTTTGTGTTGAAAGCATTTAGTTTTCTAACAACTATTTATTATACTACATTTATTTTAGATTCCATAGAGGCAGAGGCAGTTGTTCTTAATAATTTTGTAACAAAGTGACTAAACATTTTGTTTCATTGACTCTTAATCATTTCCTGTGCCCTGCCTCTGTGTGTGTGATTGGATTTGGCGATCACCAGTTATTCATTTGCTCCCCTGAGGAGCCCTAGGTCCTAGTTTAGTTTAGCACAGGGTGTCTCTTGTACAGAATGTTCAGAAGTTTTAAGGGGAACTTTCAGAACTAATGAGGAATGGGTAACAGATAAAGTGCCTCAAACACATACTAATGAGGAGATGGGACGCAATGGAATCTGACTGTAGCATAGAGGAGGAGTGTGTGGCCCAAAGCTCTGGTGGTTTCGATCTCGACTCTCCCACAGTGTTTGGAGTCCGTTAGCACACTTGCCTCTCTTACAGAGAGTGCACAGTCCATGGTGCTGTCATTTCCCTCTATGTGTGATCTCATGGAGCTCAGAATTGCTATGGAAACAAATGGGACTTAGTTGAGGAGAATCTCTCATTGAATCCCACTCACTCATAGGAATCTCTTTGCTTCCTCTGTTGCTTCTCTTGCAGTTTGGGGATCCACCGAGCCTTAGTTGGCCTAATTTTTAAATGCAACTTGAGATTCTGTGAGCTGAGTTCCCAAAATTTGTTAATTTTGTTCTCTACTCAGGTCCCCAGCGTGAGGGATAACAGTGTCTGAGTTAGATAAGAAGTTAGAGTTCCCAAGGTGGCTGATAAGACTTCTGGCTAAATTGAACATATGCCACATGCAAGCTGGCATTTTACCTTTTTATAAATACAGGTGAAATGGTTCTGCAGAATCACAGATATCTCAACAATTAACTATGATTTTGTTTCCCTAGCCGAATTGTTTAATGATTAAGAGATATAGAAGGGGGCAGTGACAGGGTCATGAAAGGAATTTGGGCGTGGTGACAGGGAGTCATTTGCAGAAGGCAGGAATAACCAGTTATATTTGTGTTTTAGAAAGTCACTGGCAGCCTAGTGTGAGCTGGGTGGGAGAGAGACGGAGACACAAAACAGAAGACAGACCTGCTGGCAGGCTGCTGTAAGAGTCCTGTGGCAGTAAGGATGAGAAATATCATTGATGTCTGTTTAGAGAAGCTTGCTTTCTCTTTTAAAATAAAGGAACTGTGAGATTATTCTATTTTTAAAGGAACAAATAATTATTTTCTTATACCTAATCACTCTACTAAGCTATTTTCTAAGTTTGGCTTTTTATTTTTATTTTTAAGCGAGGCACACTGTTATATTTCAGAAGGAGAAAGATCCACATTTGTTGTCTGAGACTGAGCCAAACACTGTTTGTTTTTCTAAAGGAAATAGGGAAAAGAGCTCCCTGTTTCCTCTCCTCTTACCTACCTGGCAAAGGCGAAATAGACAGTTTGCCCTCCTGGGTGGCATTGGGGGGGTCTGCTTCATAAACAGACAATAGCCAGTAGTAGTAGTGCTTTCCCAGCTCTTGTCCTCCGTTTCTGCTGTATGTGCTTCACCTTGTGTTGCACGGGACACTAAACGTAGAGCCTGTCCTTGAGGAGGTCAGGGGTGGGCAGTGTCAGCAGATAAATAATGATAGCAAAGAGTGAGCTGCTTTGTAAGAGATCACGAGTGCAGCCCTGGCCATAGTCAAGTGCAAGTGCATTCTGATTTTTAAGAAGTAAGACAAGACAGAAGTAGGGTATGGGATCTATGTAGTTGTTGTCCCCTTACTCAATGAAAATCTGAGAAAAATGGAGCCCCTCATTTACTTCATTGTTTTCCCATTTACTCTGTGTACCTCTCTCTCCTTTTCTCTCTCAGCAAGAATGGTAACATTTCTTCCTGAAGCTATTGCCCAAGTTAAAGCATGGAGAAACATGGCTTGTATAGCCACTATTGGGTACCTCTGACACCAGAAAGAAAGGGAAAGTGGTCATCACATCCCTTCTCTTGCAGCCCCCAAACGGATATTGATGGCATTTCAGAGTCAAGCCCTTCCATTAAAATGATCTCTGTCATATTCAGATGCTGATTTGTGTCTTATTTCCAGGATCTAACATGTTCTCTAAAGACAGAAAAATTCTTATCCTTGTATTCCTGATCTTTTTCCTATCTAATTTTAATGCTTATGTAAAAACAAGAAACCATCTAAATCACTCAGTTACCAGACCAGCAGAATATCCTGGGGGAAAAACAAAAAGTCCTCTGAATAAAAAGGCAGGAGAAGGCCCAGGCGTTCGTCAGTAGGGACGGGTTAAACACACTGATACATTCAGGTTGTAAAATAGAATGAAGACGCTCTCTGTCTACCAACATAGAAAGATCTCCACGGTATTACTGCTGGGGCCTGGGGAGGGGGGGAGGTGTAGCAAGTGTGTAGAACATGCAAATATTTTTGTAAGAAAAAGGAAAACAAGAATTAATTTTATATTTGCACTTATTTGCATGAAGAAGCTGAAGGATACACAAGTAACAAGTAAAAGTGTTTATTTCTGTAAAAAATGAGGGAGAGAGGGTGAATGGGAGTAAGGCTTTAGTATACCTTTGTATACAGTATTCTGATTTTTGAATTACGTGTTACCTGTTCAAAATTAAAAATGTATTTTTTAAAAGATTTACACTGTTAGGTAAGGGGTAAGCCAAACCTGATCATGTTTAAGAACGTGTATGTGATTTCACCCATCATGTTTGAGCCGAGGTTTTTGTGGTAGGGTCAGTTTCAGGACCATATATTTTGAGGAGGGAGGTGATAATTCTATAATTAGAACCTGTATGGCAGTTTAAATTCTAACCACTTTAGTAGGAAATTGGAAAGGCAAGCCTGCATTTAAACTGTTTAGCTTGTTCTTACTTATTGGATTTGTTTTTTATTTTCCCCCCAAAGTAATTGAAAACCTTAAAACATGATGGTCATAATTCACAGTGGGAATCTCTTGCTGATGCCTCGATGAACACAGTGGAAAAGTGAACTCAAATTATGGTCTTAGCCTGTTTTTATTTAAGTTTGTCTCCTGAGAAAGTGTTATATAGTCTGTGCTTTCATTTTTACAGGAGCAGAAAAATTCAGATTCGAAACATCCCTCCTCACCTGCAGTGGGAGGTAAGCCAGTGTCACTTCTGTTTTTGCTATTGACTTGCTTTCTTTCCTTTTTCAATGGGTTAACAAGACATTCCCCCCCTCTTTTAGTTCCCTTTACCAATTAGAAATGAGAGGTCCTCAGACTTGTCCCACCTTTTCCAGTACCCTAATGTGCATGATCTGTGATGAGTTCGGGGTCGTATCTGTCCCTTTCATTGTGCAGAATATGCTCTTTGACCTCTCAAGTTCTGTTTTCTCAAGCGCCAAAAAGCTGTGAAACAAAATGTTTACCTGGTTTGTGATTTTTATCTCATAATAATTGTAAAAGATTTTTCACCTTTCCAAATCATGATTTAAAAAAAATCCATGGAAAACCAATAAAAATAGAAGGTTCTCTGTTAGTTTGAGCAAGTGTTGTTGTTGTTTTGTTTATTTTAAATTAATTGCTATGAATTAATAAACAACTTAAAAGATTGCTACCTTCAAATAAAATGGACACGTGGAAAAGACTGACAGAGGTGGGGGGGGGGAGCGCTGAATGAAAGAAGGTGAAGAGATAAGCCAAAGAACATATATGCATAGCCCATGGACACAGACAGCAGAGTGGCGAAGGCCAGGGGAGGGGTGGCAGGGACTAGGTAGAGACGGGCAAAGGGGGAAAATGGAGGACATCTGTAATAGTGTCAATGATTTTTAAAATTAATAATAAATAAGATAGACTATGAGGAATGGCATTATTACATTATTTAAGAACAAACTGCCTGATGTTTTTATTCCTCAACCCAATTGAAATCAAAATAGCCTTAAAGGAAAGAGAATGTTCTAATATTTTCATTACTTAAAAAAACATTTATTATGGAAAATGTCAAACATACACATCCCATTGCTTTGTAAAACAAGGAGATTCTTAGAGGAAAACCAAAGGAAGAATGGTTACAGTTTCCGAGGAAAAGTGAGCCATGTACTTGGTTCTGCTTCTCATTTCAAGAGCAGTAAACAGGTTCCAACCATCATGACGAATGTGATTGACAGTTACTGAGACTGAAATTCTGCTGTGTCATTTCAATGAACAGATTACTTGGGAGCCAATGAGCAAATGAAATATTTATTCAGTTTCAGGTCTTCTTTATGGAAGACCTGAAATAACAATTTAATTATATTATTCCTATAACTGTCCTTGTTTTGCTAGAATTCATTTGCTTGGGGAGATCACTGTACCATTTTTTGTGAGTACAACCTTGTTTTCCCATTCTGACATTGAATCTCTCTTTTTCAGGTGTTGGATGGACTTTTGGCTCAGTATGGGACAGTGGAGAATGTTGAACAAGGTAATAAGTGACTCCTATGCCAGAATCCCCTGGAGTGCTCATAAAAATGCATATTCCTAGGGCTCACCCTAGATCTACAAAGTCAGGCTTTCTGGGGCAAAAGTTCATGAATCTGTATTTTATTTTATTTTATTACTTTAAAAATATATCTTTATTGATTTCAGAGAGAGGAAAGGAGAGGGAGAGAGAGAGAGAAACATCAATGATGAGAGAGTCATTGATCGGCTGGCCCGCAATCCGGGCATGTGCCCTGACTGGGAATTGAACCCCGATCACCTGGATCCTAGGTCGACGCTCAACCGCTGAGCCACGCCTGGCTGGGCCATGAATCTGTATTTTAAACAAGTAATCCCATATGATTTTTGTGTGTACTCAACTTAGAGAGCCACTGTCTTGGGAACAGTGTTATAAATGCCCAGAAAATACATACTTTTCTGCCGCCCTTACTTTTACCTTCTAAAACAATAAACTATGGTTTTAAAAGAAAAAGAAATGGGTATCTGACACTGATATGTTATATAGCTCTTTATGAGTCCCAGAAAAGTAGATTCCAAGCTCCTGATATGACAGGCAGTAACATGTATAAAGATTATTTTTGTGTTGACCTAGAAAGTACAGTGTGAATTCAGTCACTTACCATGAGCCTTTGGAAAAGTCACTTAACCTCACTGACTCAGTTTCCACATGTGTAAAGGGGCAAGAATAATTTCTACCCTTCTTGTATTACTCAATAGTTGGCACCCAAAGTGAGTCTGTGTAAGGTATTTGTAGACAACGGAGCCGTGCATCATCTCAAGGGATAAGGTTCACTTAGGAAAAATCAGAGAACCCCATTTTCTCATGCAATCTGTCCTATCTGCCAGTATAATTAATATAATAGTTGTAACATAGTAATTACTCAGATGTTCTTCCCTCTATGAATATTAAAAATATCATTATTCAGCCAGGCTGGGCGTGGCTCGGCAGTTGAGCATCGACCTAGGATCCAGGCAATCGGGGTTCGATTCCCCGGTCAGGGCACATGCCCGAGTTGCGGGCTCCATCCCCAGTCGGGGGCGTGCAGGAGGCAGCCGATCGATGACTCTCTCATCACTGATGTTTCTGTCTCTCTCCCTCTCCTTTCCTCTCTCTGAAATCAATAAAGATATATTTAATAAATAAATAAAGTTAGTAATAATAAAAAAAATATATATATATATATATATATATATATATATATATATATATATATATATATATATATATATATATATATATCATTATTCAGTTTCATGCTGCTGACTGCCCATGCCCAAAAATGAAGGGAAAGAACTCAGAAAGAAGACATGATTTATAAGGATTCTGTTTCTCAGTTCTCATTATTTCCCTCAACATGGAAAAGAAAACATTCTAATAAGGATTGGATGTGATAGTCAAGATGGTCTTCCAGACATGAACCTTTAAAAGTTACTAGCTCAGACCGTGTTATAAATTTGAGACCGTGCTGCTCAAGGAAGAAATAGTTCAGGTCCCAGGGTCAGTTACAGCTCCTAGGGAATGTGTGCCCTGGACAGTGCCCAATTTTTCCACCTGCCTCACAACTACAGGATAGACGTGTCGAAATATTGTTTTGTTCTATTTCATAGGTGATTCCTGATTCAGCAGGAAAACATTTTCAGTAGGTCTAACAAACTTAGAGTTTTCATGTCCAATGAAATAAATTATTTGAATGGAGCTCAGTTCTTTCAAGAATCAAAGAACTGTCTGATTTCCTGAAGACAAACATCTTTGAAGAACAGAGCATATGACTAAGGAGTGAAAAAGTCTGAGAATCTCAGAGTCCTAGTGGATAGCTTTATGCAGGAGGTTCAAACTCAGTCCTTTCTCCGTCTTTGGGGGGCTGCAGCGTCATGTGTAGCACTAGAGAGCAGCAGATAGGAACCCTCTGTGTCATTCTGTGTGTCCACACTGAGAGAGGACTGTTATGGGCTACCCATCCCATTTTGCACTGTAAGACTTCTCTGGGTAAGTGTGAATTAGAGAGCAGTTGGAACACTCCCAGGACAAAGGCCAGGGCTGGGCTCATGTTTATGACACCTAAATCTCAGTGGCAGTTCCTTTGTAAGGATTACACTTTCCCTCCCCACAAAGGCTGCGGCTACTTTGAAGTCACTGGATAAACAATATTTTTAACAGTGGTCTTTAACCTTTTTGAGAATCTCATAGAAATTATAAACCAGAAAAATCCATGTGTCCACAAATTTGAATCTTTGGGTGGGATAGGGAAGGTCAGGTTATAGAATTCCTGAAGCTCTAGTGTAGATCCAAGATTAAGAAGCCCAACAGTATAGGGTTTATTGTTACTTTGAAAAGCAGCTTTATTGTGGTTTTCTTGAATTATCCTTAATTCAATGTTGTTAACTCCCAGTCTCCCAATAGCTTAAATGTTTTAAAGGGAGGATTTGATTTAGCCATGGCTGCTTGTTTTGGGAAAAATCAGTATTTTTGCTTTAGGTTTACTGGCTTGAATTGAGAAAGTTTTATCTTGCTTTTTGAATTTATTTTTAACCTCTGATTTTGGAAGAAGAAGCAAACAGTTACAAACTAAGATAAGCCAACTCAAAAGAGTGATTTCTTATTAGCCATTCTTAGAGTTTATGTGTCCTCTCCTTTAGCCAAGTGAGTTGGGATTGTCTGTTTTCTTTATTGTACACAGTTACTAGGTTTAACTTACACAGTTAAGTAGTTCAGTCAAAGGGAAACAAAAGAAGTAATTCAACCTTATCACTGAATGAAGAATTAAAATACTTTCTTATTATATCTATATATCCAATTATTTAACACTAAATGCAAATTATGCCCGGCCGGGCGTGGCTCAGCGGTTGAGCGTCAACCTGGGATCCAGGCAATCGGGCTTCAGTTCCCCGTCAGGGCACATGCCCAGGTTGCCGGTTCAATCAATGACTCTCTCATCATTGATGTTTCTGTCTCTCTCTCTCCCTCTCTCTGAAATCAATAAAGATATATTTAAATAAATAAATAAATAATAAATGCAAATTATAACAAATAAAACTTGTAACTTGATAGTGGTGCAGTAAATTGATATGAACTTTTAGGAAAGTTATTTGAAAATATACATTAAAAGAATTATGTTCTTCTACCCAGTTAATTTTCTCCTGTGATTGGCCTAAAAAAGTAATTCAAAAGAACTCAAATCAGTGATGTTTGTAACAAAGGTGATTTTCAGCGACACTTTTTAGAATAGCAAATACTGGGAACAACCCATTTGTCAACATGTGAGGGATGGTTAGGCAAAAATCATGGCACAGTTACTGCAATTTTATGTAGGCATTAAAAATTAAAAATTACAAAGAAAATGTACATCTGCATGTATCCATGCAAAAGTGTTTACAAAATAAGTGAAAGTATAGCCTTGAGTTATATATATACAATTGATTACAAATGTGTACATACAATTGATTGCAACTTACTGTGAATGAAAATGAATAAAGATAGAAATTCAAATAACTCTAAAGTTAGGGCATTTAATTACTTTGTGCATTATTCTCTAAAGTAAGTCTGTTTACATTGAGCCAGAGGGCAATGGCTTTTTTTTTCCCTATGACAATGTAGTTTTTGCTTCTTCCCCAGTCAACACAGACACAGAAACTGCCGTTGTCAACGTCACATATGCAACAAGAGAAGAAGCAAAAACGTAAGTGAATTTGCGCTTCCTTTTAAGTTTTTTGGAGGGTTGTCTTTAAAGTCCATTGAGTCCTGTGTTTATAAACCTTTTCTGGAAAGATGCAGATCTTTGGCATGTCACTAGAACTCCAGGACATTTATCCCAGGATGTATGTTTTTGATTGCACAGAGACTTTATCCTGAAAAATGTTGAGCCTTGGCATCAACAGAGGTGGGAGCTGCTCTGGACATGGTCAGGAATATAGTGCACCAGCTCTGTGACACTGTCCCTTGGACTCTGCTTTGCCAACCACCGGGAGCCACTTTCACCTGGAGTTTCCTCCATGCACCAGGATAAAGAAGCACAAGCCTTATTTTTTATCCACACTAATTGAATGGATACTAAAACATCCATTTTTCCTTTATTAAAAGGTGGATCCACTTCAGTGACATCAACAGTGGGGAGCAGTGTCTGGCCATGATTAATCAAGAAGCACCTGGCTTGGGTTCTTTTTTCTGCCCCCATTCACCTCCTAGTCCCTATTCATGACTACATCACTTCAGTGGTGGTTAATTTTGAGCTTGGCTATTAACGGACATGGAATTGAGGTTTTTAAAAAAACAACAAAAATAAGTTCCTTTTTTTGAGTGTGTGTATTCTTTTTTTAAAAAATCTTTATTGTTGAAAGTATTACAAATGTCCCCTTTTTCCCCCATTGATTCCCTTCACCCTGTGCCCCTTCACCCCACTATTGCCTGTGTCCATGGGTTAGGCATATATGCATATAAATTCTTATGTTAATCTCTCCCCACCCATCCCCACCTCCCCTCTACAATTTGTCATCCTGTTCCATGCTTCTGTGTCTCTGGATCTATTTTGTTCAGAAGTTTATTTTTTTCATTAGATTCCACATATGAGTAAGATCATGTCACACTTGTCTTTCTCTGGCTTATTTCACTTAGCATAATACTCTCCAGGTCCCACCATGCTGTCTCAAATGGTAACGGATCCTTTGTTTTTACAGCTGCATAGTATTTTGTTGTGTAAATGTATGAGAAGATGCTTGATATGATTTCCGTCTTCTTGAACTTGTAGAGACTTGTTTTGTGTCCTAACATGTGGTCTGTCTTTGAGAGTGTCCCATGTGCACTTGAAGAGAATGCCTATTCTGCAGCTTTAGAGTGGAATGTTCTGTGTCAGTTAAATCCATCTGATCTAGGGTATCATTTAGAGTCACTGTTTCCTTGCTGATTTTTGTCTGGAAGACCTATCCAGTAAAGTCAGTGGGGTGTTAAAGAACCCTACTATGACTGCATTGCTGTCGATTTCTCCTTTAGAGTCCTCCAGAAGTTTGTTTGCTTTTCCAGCCTGTGTGAGTCTTTTGTTCTGAAGTGGATCTCTTGTAGACACCACATATTTGGGTCTTGTTTTCTTATCCATTCAGCTACCCTATGTCTTTTGATTGGGACATTTAATCCATTTATACCTAAGGTTATTATTGATAGGTATTATCTATTGCCATTTTATTTCTTTATGCTTATGTTTCTCATTCTCTCTATTTCAGCTTCTTATTACAGCAGTCCCTTTAACATTTCTTGCAATGTTGGTTTGGTGATGATAAATTCCCTTAGCTTTTTTTTTTTTGGTCTGGAAAGCTCTTTATTTCACCATGTATTTTTTTTTTTTTAATATATCTTTATTGATTTCAGAGAGAGGAAAGGAGAGGGAGAGAGAGAGATAGAAACATCAATGATGAGAGAGTCATTGATCGGCTAGCCCGCAATCCGGGCATGTGCCCTGACCGGGAATCAAAGCCCAATTGCCTGGATCCTAGGTCGACACTCAGCCGCTGAGACACGCCCAGCTGGGCACCATGTATTTTGAATGATAGCCTTGCAGGGTAGAATAGTCTTGGTTTCAGGTTCTCGTTTTGCATTACCTTGAATACTTCATGCCATTCTCTTCTGGCCTGTAGAGTTTCTGGTGAGAAATCAGTTGACAGCTTTATGGGAGCTCCTTTTTAGGTAACAGCTTGCTTTTCTCTTGCTGCCTTTAAGATTCTGTCTTGAATTTTTGGCATTTTAATTACAATGTGTCTCTGTGTGGGCCTCTTTGGGTTCTTCTTGCTTAGGACTCTCTGTGCCTCCTGAACTTGTGTGACTTTCTTTTTGACCAGGTTAGGGAAGCTTTCTGTTATTATTTCTTCAAACAGCTTCTCTAACCCTTGCTTACTTTCGACCTCTCCTGGTACTCCTATCGTGCTAATATTGTTACGTTTCATGTTGTCCCATAGCTCCCTTAAACTGTCCTCCTGTTTTGGGTTTTTTTTTTATCCTCAACCGAGGATATTTTTCCATTTCTTTTCAGAGAGAGTGGAAGGGGAGAGAGAGAGAAACATCGATGTGAGAGAGACACATTGATTGGTTCCCTCCTGCACATGCCCCAACCAAGGCCAGGGATTGAGCTTGCAACTGAGGTACTGTATGTGCCCTTGGACAGAATTGAACCAGGGACCCTTCAGTCCACAGGCCGACGCTCTAACCACTGAGCAAAACTGGCTAGGGCTGTCCTCCTGTTTTTTAATTGTTCTTAGTTTTTGGTTCTCTGATTGATTTTTTTTTCTGTCCTGTCTTCTAATTTGCTGATCTAATCCTCAGCTTCCCCTAATCTGCTGTTCATTCCTTCCAATTTTTTTTTTTATTTCTACTATGTCATTCTTAATTTCCTTCATAGTTTCTATATCTTTTTTCATGCTGTTGAGCATCTTTATGATCAATATTTTGAACTCTATATCAGATAGATTGCTTATCTCCAATTCATTTAGCTCTTCTTCTGGAGAATCATTTTGTTCTTTCATTTGGAGCTTGTTTTTTTGTCGCCCTATTTTGGCTGGCTGACTGTTTGGATTTGTATTAGGTAGACCTGCTAGGACTCCCAGTCTTTTGGATGGTCTCTGGTGCAGGCCAATGTCAGACGCTGTTTGTGACTGGCCTTGAGTACCCTGTTTGAAGTTTTCCACACTCTAAAGCTTCTGGTTTCCTCTGCTGGGGCTGGGTGTATTTGGACAGGACCAAGATGTGCATCAAGGTCAGCTTTTCCAAGCCCTGGGTCCAGAAGCAAATCAGGCAAAGACTCAAAGCACCCAGAGCTGTTATTTTGCCTCTTAATGAGCCTCAGCTTGTAGAAACTCCATGGGGTGGGGCCAGAGGTTTTCCAGGAGGGTGGGGCAATTCCCGCCCCCCGCCCCCCCCCCCCCCCCCCCCCAGCAAAAGCTGCTTGGAAGGTAAAGGTCTGCCCGAGAAAGATGCCCTCCGCCATATAGGGGAATGACTCGGAACTGGGGTCCAGAAGGGTGCCCTCTGAGATTTATTCCCTCAGTCATCCCCACTGGATTCTCCTCACACTGCTCTAGTCCACTCTACCTCGGCTGGAGCCCAAGGTGAGTGGCTACACACGAAACTTTTCCTCTTAGCTCCTTAAGAGGGTGCCTGCATTTCCAGCTGTCTCTCTTGGCAGACAGAAATCCTGCTGCTTTTCACAGCCAGATGTTTTTGTGGGTACCTTTCTCACTTCTGGTGCACTGGGCTTGGGAGCCCAACTTGGGGTTTAGACCCCAGAGTCCTCAGTGGGAACTCGCCACGGCTGAGATATCCCTCCGGACCTTCAGCTGCTGCCTGTGAGAGCCCCTCTCTCACCTCTGCAGTTCCTACCAGTCTCTGTGCAGTCTCTACTTTTTCTCCTTGGTTATGAGGGTCCAGCTAGTCTTCAGTTGCAGCTGATTATTCAGAGTGGTTTTTCTGTATTTTAGTTATAATTCCAGTTTGGTCCCAGGAGAGTGTCAGGGTAGCTTCCACTCAGTCTGCCATGACTTTGGAATCTCTCTCATAAGTTCCTTTTTATAGGAGGTTCTTGAAGTGCCTGTGAGGTCATCGTGACTAGGCTATGGTCATGTGTGGTCATGCTTCATGGATGTGGCATAGCCTTGGTTATACATCCCAGGGTTATAGAGTTATTTCTTTTTTCAAAGTTTCAACACATGAAGACATATTTAACCCATTTTCATACCAGTAGTTTTCAAAAAGTTAATTTTGCATTGAAAAAGGCAATAATTCATTTGCTACTGACTTCCGCACACATGTGAGCAGGATCTAAACCAATAACTCACCTTAAGAGTTTTTGTTCAGCTTCCACTTAGGTAGAACCTCTGTACACATTACTTTGTTGCTTTTATTGAATTCAAAAGTTGCTGCTTTGTAATAAATTCACAAACCCTAAACATTAACCTAGTACAGTAGGGTTACTGTTTTCACATACTGCCAAAAACATGTAAAAAAATTGTTTCACTTCATGTATAATTTTTAAAATGTAATAGTGGGATATTATTCTGTATTAAATTAATATTTTAGATAATGTTTTGTGCTTTTGAGGACTCAAGGAAACAAATGCTCTCTTAACTGCTATAGGATAATAAATGTTGAAACCTTTCCAGATGGACACTGGGTGATACTAATTAGAATTCTGCATACTCTCTGATCCAGCAGCTCCACTAGGAATTTATTCTTTGTGCAAATTTGTAGTAGCAAAGATGCCCATGGCAACACTGTATATAATAGTAAAAGATTGGATTTCATATATATATGCATATGCACACACACACACACACACACACACACACACAATAGAGGATCATTTGCAAAAACTATGGTAAACCAATAGAATGTTAAATAAACAGCAAAAATTAAATTGGAGGATATTTAATGACTTGGAGAATGTTTAGAGTATTAATGATTTTTTAAAGGTTAGAAAAAAGTATGTATGATATTAATTTATTTTTAAAATAATATATTTAAGAAAAATAAGATAGATATAGATGTTAGGACGTTTTCTTATTTGTGGTTATATGTATCTGAATTTTCAATAATATGTATTATGATAAAAATGATTTTTAAAGTTATAATTTTATACCAGTATTAACAAAGAGTCTTTGATAAAAGGGAGACAGCTTTGGTTGGTGAAAAAAAAGCAGAACGCACAATGTGAGGATTAATGGCACTCACACTGACAACTAGTGAATGAGAGTGAGTGAACCAGTCCCCTGGCCGGGAGGGTCTTCTCTGATGCTGCTGTTTAACAAAGCTCGCCTGTTTCTGCTGCATTTCAGAGCCATCGAGAAGCTAAGCGGGCATCAGTTTGAGAACTACTCCTTCAAGATTTCCTACATCCCGGATGAAGAGGTGAGCTCCCCTTCGCCCCCTCATCGAGCCCAGCGTGGGGACCACTCTTCCAGGGAGCAAGGCCACGCCCCTGGGGGCTCTTCTCAGGCCAGACAGATTGATTTCCCGCTTCGGATCCTGGTCCCCACCCAGTTTGTTGGTGCCATCATCGGAAAGGAGGGCTTGACCATAAAGAACATCACTAAGCAGACCCAGTCCCGGTACGTGCCTCCGGGGCTTCCTTTGCTTCCTTCTGAGGGGTCCCCTGAGTGCTGGCGGGCCCCAGCCATCCTCAAGCTGCTATTGCTTGCATCAGCAGTGGGGGGCTATGCTGTATGGGACGGTGGCTTCTCTAAACAGAACTATTAACGGACTAACAGAAAGCCGGGGGCTTTAATGATCTTTCATGCCAGCTGCCTAAAGGGTTATACCCTGAAACATGAGGGGTTCATAAAGGTACTAATGACCTCACAGCCTAGAATTGTTCTTACAAGCTAACTAATGCTTGTTAATGCATCTCTTTCTAAAACAGTAGAGGTATGGAGCTGAACTTTGTAGGATCCTAGAACCCATTTATCTTAGCTCTTACCTCCCCTCCTGAGTCAGAGCACTGGGTGGTAGTCATTCTTTGAGACCATCTTGGTAGGCTCACAAATAGCTGCATAAAGGAAGTGGGTGAGTCATTGCTATACTGAGCCAGAAATGAAGTACATTAGCCTTATATTTAGGTTCTTGTCTGTTCAAGGAGACTGAACTGGTAGTAGGAATTGTAGTGAGTAAAATGACTTCAAAACAAAGCCCCATGTTCACGTTTTACAACTTAATTGCTTTATGAGCTGGAAAAAGTATTCACTTCTCTGAGCATCAATTGCTGCTCCTATAAGCAAAGACTGTTGTAAGAATTGGGACAGGCAGGCAGACTGAATGTAATAATTACTATGAAAGCACTTACACTGCAAAGCACCAAACTACTGACAAGTATTACTTACATGCCTTGTGCATTTTATTCAGGCCTTGTAACATGAAAGAGAAAACACAATTTTTCCTAAAGTATCTGAGTTATTCCCAAATAATGGAAATTTATTTGAGTCTCAGAGTTTATTATCCTAGGAGTGAAATAAAGAGATAGTAGAGAGAGGAAGTATTATCTGGTGATCCTTTTATTTTAAAATCAGCCCTTTTCCCCCCTCCAAGTTTTCTTCACTGTGAAAGTGATTTTTACTTATATGTCTTTTTGTTCCAAAAATTGTTTAAAGTAGCTTTAAAAGTGCAACAAGTTTAAATAAAAGTGAGGTTAGTTCTCAAAGTGTAGGCCAAACACTGGGATCTGGGCTTTCTAACAGCAAGAGTAAAAGGGGATACAATCAATTATGTGATTTTGAAAGTTAACAAAAACAAGTAGGGCCACTACTACCCCAAGAAGCCTGATAAAATCATCAAGCTTTTGAGCCATTAGCTTTAAGAGCCTGGAAGAAGGCAGGCTGCCAGTGGCAGGGAAACCAAAAAACTTAGGCAGAGAGAGGGCATGCCTCTGTTTTCCATCCACACTCAAGTATATAAAGCTTGCTTGAATTTGGTGTTTGGATTTGGATTAACACATGGCTGTTAAAAGCTGCAATCAGTTCCGAGAGTGGCACTGTGCCAATGTGCAGTATTACCCTGCTCACTTTACTCTTCATTCCTACGATCATTTGAAAGATGACACAAAATACTTCATTTACCAAACTGGCTCCGTTACCGAGTTGGCGTGGTGCCTCTGCCCCACAGCACGCCTGTCAGAAATATTTCCTTCTAAATGGAGCTGCAAAGAATTCAAGTTTGGCACAAGACCCCCTGCACTGCCTGCCACCTTCTTGGAGAATGGCATTGTTTGCAAACGTGCTGACGACAGCTTCTTGTCTGAGTGTCCTTGCTGTACGTTGGCTGGTGTGGCGCTGTCTTGGGACTAACCAGGATCCTGTCCCAGAGGGTGGTGTGCTATGGTTCCTGATTCTTTTCCCACAGGGTAGACATCCATAGGAAGGAAAACTCTGGGTCCGCGGAGAAGCCCGTCACCATCCACGCCACCCCGGAGGGGACCTCTGAAGCGTGCCGCATGATTCTTGAAATCATGCATAAAGAGGCTGACGAGACCAAGCTGTAAGTTTGCGTGCAATGTCAGGATCACTCGGCAGAGAGTAAGAGTAGGTTTGCATTCATCAAACCCACGAAGTTTTTTAAAAGCTGTAACTCTATTACTAAGTAAAGGGAGCCGGGAATGATTATTTTTGAGAAATGTGTTTCTAAAGAAAATACAGTAGGGAAACAGATCTTATGCATTTATAATATGGCAGTTTCTCCACATGTTTCTCCTGGTGATCCTAATGCTTTCATCGCTCAGTGGTAGTAATTACGGTAGGAATACATAGACCTGTGCTGTCCAGCGTCACGCAGTGATGGAAATGTTCTCTATCTGCACTGTTCAGTGCGATAGCCCTGTTGCTGCTGAGTGCTTGAAGTGTGACTAGTGCCGTGCGGGAACTGAATATATATTATTTTAATTTATTCAGATTTGAAGAGTCACATTTTTGGCTAATGACAACCACACTGGACGGTGCAGGTATAGAATGTGCGTTGTCATCAAAACCATCCCTGCTCTGGGAAAGGCTTTTGTCACCTGTTCCTAAACCACCTGTGCTCTTAAAAGTGGATTACATTCTCTTTAGTAGTAGAAACTAGTATCAGGGGGCTACTTTCTGCACCTTCCTCTCTTTTTCCTTCTGTCTCCCCACTTCCTTTTCTTTTACAAAGTACTTCTTAGAATTCCTGAGTGTTGTACCAATTTGAAGGGCAAATACAGTTTTTACTAAAGCAATTTTCTTTGTATTACAAACAGATTAATGGTAATGGAATAGATAATATAATAAAAAAGACTGTGTCAGTTTGGCAAAATCTATTTATGGGCATTGGTGGCAGTTTTATAGAGAAGCACAGAAGGATGAATTGAATATAAAATTAATTTAGCAAATAATGTCAAATAAGAGTGTTCCAAAGCCAAAAAGAGGAAAGTAGTCCATCAAAGAAAAACATTACAGATCTATTCTCAGATTTCATAAGGAACTCTAACCTTTCACTTATGAATTATTTACCATATTGGGGGCTTTTGAACCCCCCCCCCCCAAATGCCATGACTTAATTTGAAGAAGCCCCTCACTCATCCAAGTTATTGAAAACTTTTTAAATAATACCCTCTTTGGTCCTTCAACCTAGGTACAAGCAACTTTCAATATTCTAAATCATCAAAAAGACTGATTTATAAGTTGGATTTTTAAGTTTTTATTTAGAGCCAAGATGGAGTTTGAATATCTTTGAAATAAAGTATTTTGAGTACCGCACTGTATTAAGCACTGGGCTCGGGGTTGAGGCTACAGTCATGAACAAGACCCAGTCTCTGCTTTCATGGAACTTACAGTCCAATGGGAGAGACATTCACTAAACAAATTATTACCCCAGTAGGTAGGTAAGCATGCTATGAAAAGTGCTGACAGTGGAAAATGACTGCTTATTACTGGAGGCCCTAACCAAAGTTTTAGGGGAGATAGGAAGAGATTTGGGGATTTCAGAAACAACCTCCCTGTAGAAGTGACATTTAAACTGAGCCCTGAGGGGGATGAGTAGGAGGTGGAGGACATTGGGGAAGAGGGATCCTACACTTTCTTTATATTCATTTACCAAATATTTGTTGAGCACCTACTATATGCCAGGCACTGTTCTATGTGCCAGTGAACAAAGCTAACAAAGAAAAACCCCCTGCCCTCCCAAAGTTACATTCTAGCAGAGCTTTTTCAAGCATCCATTTGGCAGTAATAACACATCTGTTAGGTGCTTTTGATTTCAAAACAGAAAACAAGTGGCTTAAGTAATAAGAAACAAATATTATGCCACATAAGAATTCCTAAAGTAGAGTAACTCCAAGGTCATATTTGAATCATGGACTCAAAGACTCATGACTTTTCTTTGTGCTTTACCTTCTTCAGGGTATCTGATACTTCCCTGGTGATGACAAGATGGCTATAGTGATTTCAGACCTTGTGTCCCCACAGAATAATATTCAGAAGCTGAAAGAGAAGGCATCTTTTCCTTGTTCCTTTTTTTTATTGTGGTAAAAAAACGCATAACGTAAAATTTACCATCTTAACCATATTTAAGTATGGATTCAGTAGTGTTAAGTGAAACAGGTCTCCAGAACTTTCTCATCTTGCAAAACTGAAACTCTGTACCCATTCAACAACAACTCCCCTTTCCCTCTCCCTCCAGTCTCTGGTAACTACCATTCTACTTTTTGTTCCTATGAATTGGGCTACGTTAGAGAACTCACATAAGTGGAATCAATACAGTATTTGTCTTTTTGTGACTGGCTTATTTCAGTTAACGTAATGTCCTTGGCTATTGTGAAGAGTGTTTTTATTAACATGGGCATGCAAATATCTCTTTGAGACTCTGCTTCTAATTCTGTTGGATATATACCCAGAAGTGAGATTGCTGGATTATGTGGCATTTTCTATTGTAAATTTTTTGTGAAGCCTCCACACTGTTTTCCATAGCAGTTGTATCACCAGTACACAAGGGTTCCAATTTCTCAACATTTCTCACCAACACTTTTTATTTTCTGTTACTTTGATAGTAGCCAAACTAATTGGGTGTGAGGTAGTATTTTGTATTTACAGTACCTCATTGTGGTTTTTATTTGCATATTTTTATGATTAGTGATGTTGAGAGTCTTTTTTATGCTTGTTGGCCTTTGTGTATCATTTTTAGATATATGTCCATCAAGTTCTTCGCACATCTTGAAACAGATTATTTTTAATTGTTGAGTTGTAGGAGTTCTTTATATATTCTGGATATTAATCCCTTATCAGATATATAATTTGCAAATATTTTCCTCCATTCCATAGACTGTCTTTTCACTGTTGATTGTGTCCTTTGATGCAGAAAAGTTTTTAAGTTTGATGTAGTCCTATTTGTTTTTGCTTTTGTTGCCTGCACTTTGGTGTCATATCCAAGAAACCATTGCAAAGTCCAATGTCATGAAACTTTTCCTCTGTTTTCTAAGAATTTTGTAGTTTTAAGTTTTACATGTAGGTCTTTAATACATTTTGACTTCATTTTTGTATATGGAGTAATATAAGGGTCCAGCGTCATTCTTATGCTTATGCATATCCAGTTTTCCCAACACTATTTGTTGAAGAGACTGTCTTTTCCCCATTGTGTAGCCTTGACACCCTTGTCAAAGATCATATGACCATATATGTGAGAGTTTATTTCTAGGATCTCTGTTCTGTTCCATTGGTTTATTTGTCTGTCTTGATGCCAATACCACACTGTTTTGATTGCTGTAGTTTTGTAATATATTTTGAAATCAGGAAATGTGAGTCTTCCAACTTTGTTCTTTTCCAAAATTGTTTTTACTATTTGAGGTCCCTTCATACAAATTTTAGAATGAATGTTTTTATTTCTGCAAAATTGCCATTGGGATTTTGATAGGGGTTGCATTGCATCCATAGATTGCTTTAGGTAGTATGGACATCTAAACAATATTAAGTTTTCCAGTCCATGAATGCAGGATATCTTTCTATTGATTTCTGTTGTCTTTTGTTTTTTTTCTGCAATGTTTTGTAGTTTTTTTGTTATAAGCCTTTTACTTCCTTGTTTAGGTTTATTGCTAAATATTTTATTCTATGATGCTGTATAAGTGGACTTATTTGTTTAACTTCATTTTCAGATTGTTTATTTTTAGTAGGTAGAAACACAACTGGTTTGTGTGTGTGTTGATTGTGTACCCCATGACATTGCTGAATTAGTTTATTCTAACAGTTTTTTGTGGAATCTTTAGTGTTTTTAACATATAAGATCATTTTATCTGCGAATAGAGATAATTTTACTTCCTCCTTTCTACTTTAGATTCCTTTTTTTTCTTTTCCTTAACTGATTGCTCTGGCTGGGACTTCCACTACTATGTTGAAAAGAAGTGGTGAGAGCAGGCATCTTTGTCTTGTTCTGATCTTAGAGAAGATTTCAGTCTTTTACCATTGAATATGATGTTCACTGGGCTTTTCACAAATGGAATTTATTATCGTGAGGTAGTTTTCTCCTATTCCTAGATTATTGAATGTTTTTATCATGAAAAGGTGATAAATTTTGTCATGCTTTTGGTGTATTAATTAAGGTGATCATGTGGATTTTGTTAATGTGGTGTATTATACTGATTTTTATACATTGAACTATCCTTGCATTCCAGGAATACACCCCACTTGGTCATGGTGTATAATCCTTTTATGTGCTTTCAAATTCAATTTGCTGGTAATTTTTAAAGGATTTTTGCATCAACATTCAAAATTGGGGATATTGGTCAGTAGTTTTTGTTTGTTGATTTTGTTCTGGGGTTTATTTTTGAGGTGTCTTGTTTGACTTTAGTATTAGAGTAAAGCTGACCTCATATAATGAGCTTGGAAGTGTTCACTCCTTTTTAGTCTTTTGGAAGATGGGGAGAAGGATTGATATTAATTCTTCTTTAAATGTTTGGTAGACACTACAGGGAAGCCACCTTGTCCTGGGCATTTCTGTGTTGCGAGGTTTTTGATTATTCATTTATTTCCTTACTGTTCAGATTGTCTTTCTTTTTTAATCCTCACCCGAAGATATGTGTGTGGTTTTTTTAAATCATTGATTTTTAGAGAGAAAAGAAGGGAGGGAGGGAAGGAGAGAGAGAGAAACATCGATGTGAGAGAAACATTGATTGGTTGCCTCGCTTACATGCCCTGACCAGGGATCAAACCCACAACCTAGGTATGTGCCCTGACCTGGAATCGAACTTGCAACCTTTTGGTGTACAGGATGATTCTCCAACTGAGCCTCCTGGCCCAGGCTGTTCAGATTTTCTATTCATGTTTTGATATTGGTAGTTTCTGTGTTTCTAGGAATTTATTAATTTCTTCTAGGTTACCCAATTTGTTGGTGTATAACTGTTCATAGTATTCTCTTATAATCATTTTTATTTCTGTGGCATCAGTTGTAATGGCCTGTCTTTAATTTCTGATTTTATATGAGTGTTCTCTCTTTTTTTTTTTTCCTTAATTCATCTAGCTAAGAGTTGTCAATTCTGTTGATCTTTTCAGAAAACCAACTCTTAGTTTTATTGATTTATTTTCTTTTGTTTTTCTGGTCTCTATTTTGCTCATTTCCTTTTTCTTTCTTTTTTTTTTTTTTGTTTGTTAATCCTTACTCAAGGATATTTTTCCATTGATTTTTAGAGAGAGTGAAAGAGAGGGAAGAGCTGGAGAGAGAGAGAGGAGAAACATTAATGTGAGAGAGACACATTGATTGATTGCCTCCCCTACTCACCCCGAAGGGGCCCGGGATCAAGCCCGCAGCTGAGGTACATGCCCTTGACCAAGAATCGAACCTGGGACCCTTTGGTCCATGAGCCAGCACTCTAGAGCCAAACTAACCAGGGTTATTTTGCTGATTTCTTTATTTGCTCTAATTTTTATTTTTAATTTTCTTTTGCTAGTTTGGGTTTAGTTTATTCTTTTTCTAATTTCTTGAGGTGTAAAGTTGTTGATTTGAGGTGTTTTGTTTTTTAATCTGTTCAGCCAATCTATGTCTTGATTGGGAAGTTTAATTCCTTAGCATTTAAAATAAATACTAATAGGAAAGTACTGAAAATTGCTATTTTGTTTATTTGTTTTCTGTGTCTCGTAGCTTTATTGTCCCTCCTTTCCTTTCTTACTGCCTCCATTTGTGTCTTTGTTTTGGGTTTTTTGTTTGTTTTTAGTGATATGCTTTGGTTCCCTTTCATTTCCTTTTGTGTATATTCTGTAGGGGTGTGTGTGTGTGTGCAAGCTCACTTGCATCATTGCAGTTATATAAGACATCTTAAAATTATAGCATTCTATTTTAAACTGGTAACAACTTCAATTGCATTAAGAACTCTACTCCTTTACAGTTCCAACCTCTACTTTTTTTATTGAATTTATTGGGGCAACATTGGTTAATAAAATTACATAGGTTTCAGGTGTACAACTTTATTAATATATCATCTATATATTGTATTATTTGTTTACCACCCCAAGTGAAGTCTCCTTCCATCACCATTTATTCCCCCATACCCTCTTCTACCTCTGCTTTGTTATTGTTGTCACCAATTATTCTTTATGTATTGTGTACCCGTTAACATAGATTTACCTTTTTTGTTTTTGTCATTTAAATTTTATGCATCAAAGTTACTATAGTGCAGGTTATGTATTTGTGTATTTTTATTAGAGAATCTTATATTTTTATATGGTTTTGTGTTGCTTTCTATTGTCCTTTTATTTCAATTTAAAGGATTCCCTCAAGCATTTCTTTTTAAAATACATATATTTTTTTTATTGACTTCAGAGAAAGGAAGGGAGAGGGAGAGAGAGATAGAAACATCAGTTGTGAGAGTCATTGATCAGCTGCCTCCTGCATGCCCTCTGCTGGGGATCTAGCCCACAACCTGGGCATGTGCCCTGACCAGGAATTGAACTGGGATCTCCTGGATCATAGGGTGACACTCAACCGCTGAGCCACACCGGCCTGGCCCCTTTAGCATTGCTTGTAGAACAGTTCTAATAGTAATGAACTCCCTAAGCTTTTGTTTATCTGGGAAAGTCTTAATTTCTCCTTCATTTTTGAAGGACAGTTTGCCAGATACAGTATTCCTGGTTGACAGTTTTTTCTTTCAGCAGCTTGAATGTATCATCCCACTCCCTTCTGGCCTGCAAAATTTCTGCTGAGAAATCCACCGATAATATGGAAACTCCTGGGTATGTTATTAATCACTTTTATCTTGCTACCAAGATTGTCCTTTGTCTCTGACTTTAGACAGTTGGGTTATAATGTGTCTCAGTGTGCTTCTCTTTGGATTTATTCTAGTTGGAGGTTTTTGAGCTTCTTGAATCTGTCTGTCCATTTCTTTCCTCAGATTTGGAAAGTTCTCCATCATAATTTTTTTTGAATAAGCTCTTTGCCCCTTCTTTCTCTTCTCATTATGGATTCCCATGATGTGTATCTTGATCCATTTTATAATGTCCATAATTCCCTGTGTTCTTTTTTCTCCTCTGACTTGATGATTTTAAATGATCAGTCTTCAAGTTTGCTGATATTTTCTTTTGCCTGTTTATATCTGCTGTTGAACTTTTTAAATGAAATTTTCAGTTCAGTTTTGTAATCTTCAGTTTTATTATTTCTTAGGTTGTTTTTTAGTTTCTGTCTCTTTATTGATTCTCATTTCATACACATACCATTTTCTGATTTCATTTAGTTTTCTGTGTTCCCTTGGAGGACATTCAGTATCCTTAAGACAGTTATTTTACATTCTTCGTCAGGTAGTTCATAGGTCTACATTTCTTCAGGGTCAGTTTCTGGAGTTTTATTTTGATTCTTTGATTAGTCAGTGTTTCCCTATTTCTTTTCCTTGTTGGGGTTTTTTTGCTGGATTTAGGAATTTGAGAAAAACAACTGCCTCTCAGTCCTTGCGTACTGGCTTCATTCAGGGGAAGAACTTCACTAATCAGCCTGGCTTCAGGTTCTTGATCTCTCAAACCTTTTTTTAGCTCCTTCTCCCCCTAGCTTCTGACTGTGTAACTGCAGCTCTAACATACTGTTTTTACCTCTGTTTTCACCTTCCAAACTCTGATGCCAGTCTCGTCAGCACTCCAAGTCAGTAGAGACAGAAACCAATCTCTTGGGCAGCCCCTAGACAAGCCAGAATTTTGGACTAATGGTCCAGTCTTTTGTTTCTGTTTTAAAGGGAAGAGCCCTGGTATGAAGGATTACTTCTCAGTTGCTCCTTGCTATGCTGTGTAGGGGAAGGAACATGAACAAGCATGCCAAATAACACAGTTTTTCTTCCCCTTTTGCTGGCATCCCCTCTTGGTTTTATAATAGCCTGTGTTCTATAGCTTCTCATCTGATCTCTAGGGTTCTCACAGAGGTACTTCGACCTGTCTGTTGTTGTTAACTTGGTATCTCTGTGGGGGTAGGAGGACCTGAAGGTTTCTAGTCTGTCATTTGACTAATGGCATTAACCCTTGTACCTCTTTAAGTACAAGGAAAACCTTCCTAAAGTCACCCAACAGACTTCTCCTTGGCATACCTCATTGGTATATCTACCTCATGGACTTACTCCCAACGAGTTACAACAAGGGAGTATAATTATCATGGCTTGGCTTATGTTAATGAGAATTCGTGCATTGGGATTAGTAAGGGACTCCTCTCCTAAAGCCCATCACCACTTGGTACCTGAACAAAACAGTTTCTATTTGTAAGAAAAAAACAGGGTAATAGCTCTTAGGAAGCAGCTGCTCTTTTCACCTTAAATGTTAAATTGTTTATTGTCTCTTTTAGAACTGAAGAGATTCCTCTGAAAATCTTGGCCCACAATGGCTTGGTTGGAAGACTTATTGGAAAAGAAGGCAGAAATTTGAAGAAAATTGAACATGAGACTGGGACCAAGATAACAATCTCATCGTAAGCCGCTCATTCAGATTCATTGTGCCCAGTAATGGAGAATTTGCACCTTTTTTTTTTTTTATCCTCAATTGAGGATATTTTTTCGCCCACTGATTTCAGAGAGAGTGGAAGGGAGGAAGGGGGGGGGACGGAGAGAGAGAGAAACATCACTATGAGAAAGAAGTACTGATTGGTTGCCTCCTGCCTCCTGTGTGCACCCCAACTGGCGCCCGGTATCGAATCTGCAACCCAGGTATGTGCCCTGACTAGTTATCTAACCCGAGACCTTCCAGTGCACAGGATGACACCCTAACCCACTGAGCCACACCAGCTGGGCAGAATTTGAGCATTTTGAGATGCCCAATTCATTCATCTGCTTTTCTATAAAATGGGAATGTAATCATAAGTGATATAATTATCTCCAAAACCATAAAAACAAATGCATAAATAGTTACCAATCAAACATATTTTACTGCAGATATGATCTAAATCACTACAAAGATTTGAGATAAGATGGTAGATATTCTATTATACAGTGTGTGGTAAGGAAATGCAGTCTTCTCCCCACCTTCTCCACCGATGCTTGTTTGTTATCCTCTAGGATTTATTTTTCCTTTTGAAAAAAGGAAATTTCTCTTTTTTTCCCCTGTGGCCAGCTTGCAGGATTTGAGCATATACAACCCTGAAAGAACCATCACTGTGAAGGGCACAGTCGAGGCCTGTGCCAATGCTGAGATGGAGATAATGAAGAAGCTACGTGAGGCCTTTGAAAATGACATGCTGGCTGTTAATGTAAGTGCCTCATGCTTTCTTCTGCTGGTTTTCACATGTGTTCAGGTAGAACCCAAACATCTCTAAGAAGAATTGTCATTCATATAGTGAAGAAGTACCTTAAAATAGATATGCAGAGTTATTCCTGCCTTCTTGGGACAAGTGCATTAAAGTAATTAGGAGACCAACTAGTAAGTCATGATAAATGCACTGGACAGAATAGTGTGAAAACATTAAAATCCTAACTTTGAAGATTTTAAAACGAGAAATTGTCTATAATACAATGTTAATTAAGAATATATAAAAGTGTGTATAACTGGGGGTATAGTTATGTAAAATAACATGGATAAAAATGACTAGAAGGCCACATATAAAAATCAAATAGCTGATATGTTAGGAAAGTGGGATTTGTTTTTTCACTTTCCAATTTTAAATGTAAATACTTTAAAATTAACTTCTGATTTTCATCTCTTGCTTACTGATCTGCTCTTTTAGATTACCCAATAAATATTGTCAACTACCTCAGCTCTAATACTTCCAACAGACTGATTTGGGTTCATCTTTCCTATTATCGTTATCTGGTTCCCACTTTGTAATGAGGAGACACCAAACTGGCATCAGAAATATTAAAAATATTTGTCCATCGGCAAAGCTCAACTCAGTAAATGTTTTTATTATCTGTAATAATGATTTTTGAACATATACTGAAGAGGAAAGGATACTATGATAAACCTTGATATGTCCATAATCTAGCTTCAGCAGTTATCAACCCATGGCCTGTTTTGTTTCCTCTGAACCGTCCTCTCCTTCACCACCCCCTTTGGATGTCCTTGTAGCAAATCCCAGACCTGGTAACATTTCATAGAGGAGTAAATGCTGACAAAGAGCTGTGTAGGGTAAATCCGATTCCCTCACTGCAGCACATCCCACAGCAGCTGCCCTCTCACTCAGGTCGGTCTCCCACCTTAGCAGCCACGCCACAGGGCACTTACAAGACATGATGATGATAAGACTCCAGCATGACCGCCTCTTCCCATTTGTCTGTGGAAGTATCATCCAGTGACCTCATTGTCTTCTTTTGGGCTCTTGACATCTTGTAATAAATATCTCTTTCTGTGAACACCTAGGGTCTGGGTGCTCCAATCATCTCCCCCGGAGCCTGTCACTTAGATTCCTTCATGTCTGTACCAGTTACACATTGACGGATAAATAACCAGACTACTAGATCTTATATATCAAATGGGTAAAGGCTAAGGATCCTGGCTCTGCTATTCCAGACATTCTAAAAGAAGGCGAGTTGCTAGGCGACCCTAGCCACAGATAAGGAAATAGAAGATGTTCGAGAACTGCTTAGTGTTTGGGGAGATAGAGGTGGGGGAAGGTTGGACACAGGCCAGGGTGGTGGACGACGTTTCTCAGCCTTTGAAGGGCTGTGTAGTTGAAACTCCACTCTGTCCCTTTTGCGACCATCGCTGAAACGGCAGCGGCCAAAATGAATTCAGTCCCTTTTGACTTCTGATCAGAGCAAGAACCATAAAAGGCGTTTCAGTGCACCTTCCCACTTTCGCTGGAAGATTGTGTCTTTTTCCAAAGAGCTGAGACAGAAGCAGTGTTCGCTCCATGCCCATCAGAAAGGATGATTAAGTTCAGGTTGTGTGAGGACATTACAGAGGGCAGCAAATTGGCAAAGTGGTCCAAGTCTACAGGAAGAAATATGTCATCTCTGTTGACTGAGTGCAATGGGAGAAAGCTCATGGCACAACTCTTCATGTGAGCATTCACCCCAGCATGGTGGTTATCACTAGACTAAAGCTGGACAGGCCGCATAAAGATCCTTGAACATAGAGCCGAATCTCGCCAAGTAGGAAAGGGAAAGGACAGATGCAAAGAAGAAACAATTGAGGAGATGCAGAAATAAAGTAACCTCATGTACAATTTCATTAAAAACTGTTAAAATGGGGGGGAGGGGAACACCTCGACTCTAGCCTGTGTGAGCATTCCCATGTTTAAATGTGAAGTAAACAAGCAAGGGAGAGGATCACGAAGCTGGCAACTAAGTGGTGGAAAAGCCAGAGTTGTGAACCATCCTGAATCTGGAAGTGGAGATTACATGTGGTGTCCTAGTGAAGGGTCTGATCTTTCCCTGGATAGAGTTATTAAAAAACTATTGATCCAATATGTTTTAAACATATCCATTCAACAAATACTTGTTGAGTGCTAACTATGTGCCAGGCACTGAGCACACAACACTAAGACAGCCTCTGTGCAGAAGGAAATTGGGGTCTGAAAGGGAAAGAGGTACCTACACAGGTGATCCACATACCATGTGGCAAGTGCTATTTTAAGGAAACATAGGAATGTTAGGAGAGCACAGAAAGGGTATCTCTCACCTTTGGGGTGAGAGAAGGCTTCCTAGATGAGGGAAAACCCAAGCTCAGGTGAAACCCACGTGATGAGTAGGACTTAGCCAGGTGAGGAGCACGAGGAACACATACCGTGCAGGGGCCCAGAGGTGAGAGAGGCTGGACAAGTGCCCTGGGTCCCCAGGAAGAGCCTTGTTTGCTGTTAAGATGTGTAGATACTCTCAAGGGTGGCAGAGAAAGTTTGAAGAAACACTGCGGCCAGGTTGAGGTTTGGAGAGCCCACCCCAGCAGCCGGGTGGGGAAGAGGTCTACAGGGCCAGGGCAGAGCTCATTAGGAGTCACTAGTGCCATCCAGACAAGAGATGGGAGTTGACCCAGGCAGCTGGGACCCTGGTCTCCTCCCCTCATCTTTTTCTCCATTTCTGTTCCCAGCAACAAGCGAATCTGATCCCAGGGTTGAACCTCAGCGCACTTGGCATCTTTTCAACAGGACTGTCCGTGCTGCCTCCACCAGCAGGACCCCGAGGAGCTCCCCCCGCTCCCCCCTACCACCCTTTCACTGTGAGTAGCTCAGTGTTCAGAGGCTTGCTTGGGCCCTGGGCACCTCCAGGCGGCAGCCTAACTCTGCTGTGTTGAATCAGAGCTAACACTTTAATGTGGACGCCATGCCCATAAGTGATAGTAGGGTGAATCCAACATGTCTTAGGACTTCTTCCTAATGGACAGATTAATATTATTCCACTATCCTCTAAATATGTGCTCTTAAACATGAGTTATCTAGGAAAGAAAGAATCCACTAGCAAATCCATTAACTAGAGGCCCATTTATTGTAAATAAAAAAAAAAAAGAAAAGGATCTGTCAGCTCAAATAAGAATCTTGAGTGTTGTTCATTTATTGAAATACTAGGGCACCTGGGTGTCTGTCTCCCACCTATGTCCACAACTCAAATGCATTATATTTGAAGAATGGGCAGATTTTAAAATAAAATAGTACACAGTGTTTGTTTCAAAATACTTAGCACAATGCCTGGCATTTAGTGGGTTCTCAGTAACTATTGTTTGAATCACAATAACAAAAGAAGAAATGTGAATTTTATGAGTTTTATGCTTGTTGCTCCCATTCACAAGCATTATTCAGAATCAGTACATCACCAAGGTGTGGTTAGGATACTCCACAGCTGTTTTTTTAATTCTTAATTCTCCACACATGCAGCTTATTTTTAAAGCAAACTTTCTTTCCCCCAATGTTCATACTGTTTAAACGGGAAGAATCAGGTTGGTGAACATTACCTTAGCCACTTCTTTCTTTTGAAAGGTGGCCTCTGGTGTAGACAGTGCAGTGTGAGAATCCAGTTCTTCAGGTTGTCTGTTGGGAGGTGGCATGAACACACTCTGCTGTTCTGCCAACAAAATGCCGACATAAATGGGCACTCATGTCCTTAGTCACAAGAACTTACACATTTCTTCAGTTGTGTTTATACATAGAGCTGAGTCATTTCTGAATACCATTTATTTAGAGTGATATCCATTTTCCCTTAAACTAAAGGGTAGGGCCCAGTATTGAGCCGTGTGTGTGTGTGTGTGTGTGTGTGTGTGTGTGAGAGAGAGGGAGGTGGTGGTGTGTGAGGGAGCTGGTGTGTGTGTGTGTGTGTGTGTGTGTATGTATGGGAAGGAGCGTGTGTGTGTGTGTGTGTGTGTGTGTGTGTGTATGGGAAGGAGCGTGTGTGTGTGTGTGTGTGTGGGAAGGAGCGCGTGTGTGTGTGTGTGTGTGTGTGTGTGTGTGTGTGTGTGTGTGTGTGTTAGAGGGAGCTGGAGATTGGGCAGGAGGGATTGTGGCTGCTCCCAGGAGCAAGACCAGCTATGAGAGGTGCACATCCCATATCTGCTGTGAGATTTGAGAATGACCATGCTTGGCGCAATTCAGTGGCATTGAGACACATCTCATTTCTTAGGAGGAAGACTGTATATACTGCCTACGGAAGGTAATGTAAAGCCAGACTACCCTCTCACCTAAATAACATAAATGGTGGGGGAAAAGATTTAATAAAACAGACCACTTCTAAAATTGATGATCTAAAATAGAGGTCATCATCTTTATCTTCCATCTTTTTCTTAATGATTTGTAACAGCTAATTACATATTAAGGCTGTTAAACCATTTGTCATGTTAATGTTTTCCAGCAGCTTATCATTTCTCTTTGCTTTATTCGTAGTGTCCTGTGCCATAATAATTTAAAATAAATATATTTTGAACAAACTGTTGCATGAAGTAAAATGTAAATGTTTCCCTTCAGCCTTCCTTCTCTGACCCAAATTGTACCCAACAACCACTCCGCAGAAGTATAGCACTGTTATGTTTACACATATTTAAAATGTTTTCTCAGCATATATACAATCATATTGAAAAATACAAATGGAATCATGCCATGTGCAGTGAATTACAAGTTATTTTTTTACTTTTTATGGGCATCTTTCCATAGTTGGACCCCTAATTCTCCTTAATGGCTACATAGTTTTCCATTGGGTGAATTTACTATAGTTTTTCTAGACATTTGGGTTTCTTCTAGGTTCTTTGCTTACAGAGAGTGTCAGAATGAATATCTGTATACATAAGTCTTTGCACAAGTGAGTGAGTATATGTGAAAGTAAATTCTCTTAAGATTGGAATTAGTGCATCAAAGGGTAGATGCAATTTAAATTCTCACAGATTTCCTGTTGACAGAATTCATGTGGAAATTTTAAGAATGAAAGTAGCTAAATCAGTGACGCTTCCCTTTATGGATTTCTTGCCTTTGATGTCATGCTAAGGAAGAAGCCTTCTCCCATCCCGGTGTCTTCTCACAGTAATTTTTAGTTGCTGGTTTTTAGGAATTGTTGCTTATATTTATATCTGTAACTCCTAGGGAATTTATTTTGACTTATATTTTGAGATAAGGATCTGACTTTGTTTTTGCCCCCCAAATGGATAGCCAATTTTCCCAAAGTCATTTATTGAATAATGCACCATTTTATCACTCAACTTGAAATGTGAGCTTTGCCATGCACTAAATTCCCACTTAGTCATTCCTGGACTCTGTTCCATTATTCGGCTTGTTTCTACACGGCAGTTGCTATAGTTTTGTATTCTCTTTGACAGTTTTAACAGCAGGATTCCTTTTTTCTCAAAAATTGGAGGTTGCCAAGAGAATGCTGGTCTCATAGCCCCCTCTTGTGGGCATGAGGTATCACCGCAGCCTTTTTCTATGTCACGAAAGCTAAGGCTTGTACTACAATGGGTTCCTTTCCACAAGCCCCCGCAGGTGCTCTGGGCGCCTAGAGCACCGTTGGGAGACACTCCCCACAGTCATTACATCTTTCTTCCTCTGAGGCTAGTCCGCTCTCCAAGCCAAAATGGGGAACAGTTTCATTTTGTCCCTAATGTGTCACGAGGCGAAGCTGTGATCTGGAGCTGAGTCCAGCTGGAGACTCGAGATGGAGGGAACCAGATTTGCTCAAAGGCCCTCCAGTGAAAGCTGGGTCCCCTAACGCCCAGGCCACATCAGGTCTGACCTCTGCTGGAATGGTCTCCTTGGGAAGTTTCTTGCAGGGTGGGCCTGAGGGTTGGTGCTCAGAGCCGGTCACCTTCCCTGTGATGGGCATGTCGGCATTTACGTGGCCGTATGTAAAGAACAATAACTAGACTTTGAAATCAGACATTTTCCTGTTCCTAGGACCATTGTGAGGTTTAAGTGTTTCAGAATAGATGTAAAGGAGCTATCATAGTGCCTAGTGCACAGTAGGTATTCAGTTAAAAAGCAGCTCCTTTTTCATCGTAGTTCTCCTAGTAGCTCTGTTTTCTTCTATCCACACCTGCCTTCCTGTCCCCTGCCTCCCCTTCCCCGTACTCACACCGTGTATTCATTCTCTTCCTCTCCTCTCAGTCTCTTTTTAAGTTTCTCTTTTCTCAGTCTCTCCATCCTTCTGAAATGCCCTGATGGGGCTCACTGACCTGACTTCCCAGGAGCACATTCGCTTGTGTGACTCCTGGGTATGGTCCTCGCGCTGTGTGTGCGCGTGTGTGTGTGCGTGCGTGGGTGCATGCGCTACTGTGGTAAGTCCCTAGGAGTAGAAAGCACAGCTCAGCCAGAACTGCTCAATACTCGGCCCACCCAGTGCTCCAGGGGTGGAGCAGGGGTCTGAGCTGTAACGGGAAAAGTGTGTAGACACGAGTGTGGCCAGGTGATGGTGCAGAGAGCCTGTGTTGTGTGTGGTAACCTTGCCACCCTGAGTTTGGTGAGTGTCCCTGAGGGACTGACTGGCTGACTCTCTCCTGCTGCAGACCCACTCGGGATACTTCTCCAGCTTGTACCCGCCTCACCAGTTCAGCCCGTTCCCGCATCATCACTCTGTAAGTGCCTCTCAGTTCAGCCCCATTGCCGCTTTCCCTCACCTGTGGCTGGCACCGCGTGGTCCTTGGCGGGCTGACCCCAGAATGTTCACGGTGTGAGCGCTGGGTCCTGAGGCTCCAGGCCGTCCTGGGGTGAGACATCGCAGGGCGCGTGTGCACCAGACTGGCCAGCGCTCCAGTCCACCGCAGGTTCTTCAGAGCGCTGGTGCGGTCCCGTTCACAGCCCTGTGGATGTTTACAGTCCTGTAGGTGGCGGGGAAAATGGTTCAAATGAGTGGTCAACAGGCCAGATTGAGAGGCGTTGCTGAGCTAAAGACCAGAGTTTTCAATGATCTTTGAACAAAGTCTAGCAAGCGGGGTCATTTTATTTCTGCGTACTCCTGTAGCACAGACCCCTCGTGGCCTTGCCCACGTCTCTCAGGACTGTCACTAGGCGGCCTGGTCAGGGCAGGTTTAGTTGTCTTATTTTGAGTATGGCTCCAGTCTAGTGAAAATTCCATTCCTGGCTGCGACGCACGGGGCTGCTTCCTGTTCCCTCTGACAGTGCCTCCCAGCCCTGTGCTCGGGCCAGGGACACCGAATTGATTTCTAGGCTGAAGATAGGCCAGCCACACATCACATTTGTATGTGGCAGAAACCCTGTGAGTGGACAGCTTCCTGTGTCCAGCAAATGCGGAGATAGAGGCCCCCGAGGAGTTGGCATGTAGGCTGGCGTGTCATGCTTGCTTGTGTTCAGGCTCCTCCTTCAGGCTTCACACCTGCTGAGGCCTAGGCCACAAAAGAACCCATGCACCATTTGGGCCATTTTCTTGGTCATGGGGCCACCCCACCATTTGGCCCATAGACAGTCGGTAACTTCCTGGAAGAGCAACCGCCCTGGGAATGTCTTCTGTCTTGTCTTGCCCTTCCAGTACCCGGAGCAGGAGATTGTGAATCTCTTCATCCCAACCCAGGCGGTGGGGGCCATCATCGGGAAGAAGGGGGCGCACATCAAACAGCTGGCTCGATTCGCCGGGGCCTCCATCAAGGTAAAGCGTCTCAGCAGCCGTCTACGCCCCACCCTCTTCTGCCACCACCTCCCCACCCATGTCCCTTGTTCCTCTGTCAGTCCCTAGGGTGGCAACTCCTCCACCATCCAGGGTCAGAATCCCACAGGATCTGAAAAATTCACCTCCAGAACTATTCCCATCACCTCTCTCATTCCTTTTTTGTTAGACTAACAGCTGAATTAGAGAAAATATTAATAACAGGTAAGCCATCCCATTTCTCATTGGGTTTCCATGGTCCTCTCCCAAAAGGCTGAGGACTTTTCCCAAACTAAGGGAGCGAGTTTAAGTGGAGCAGTTGTTTATACTTAGCAGTTTTCAGCGCTTTGATGCTTTAACTGAGTCCCCACTTCGCAATCCCTTGAACTTTGAAAAACTCTTTGAAAAGCGATGGGGAATAAGCCGCAAATAAACAAAAAGCCAATGACATAACCTGATACGAAGCCGAAGCCCCGGGACTGCGGGGAGCTCAGGAAGGAAGGGCCCCTGATTTACAGGAAGGGCTGCGCGTCCAGGTGTGGCTGCAGTTACATACCCACGTCTTGCCTCCTGGAGCACATGAAGAATCGTCAGAGGAGCTGAAAGGGAAGGATTCTTCGGCCCTGGTCCTGCTCTCAACCCAGCTATCAGCTCTGACTCACGGGCGGAATGCTGAGCACGTCCCGAGCCTCATGAAGCACTTTCGGAAACAGAGTTTCCGTTGTTACGGAAAATAATGTGCTGCCATGGGACAACGCGGAATTCCGCACGGGGAGTCTCGTGACTTGGAGAGAAAGAATGCTTACACTCTCTCCCCCAGAAGAGCTGGAATTTCTCCCACAGCAAATGTGCCGGAGAGAACAAAACAACACACTCCAAGTAGCACAGAGCAAGCATTGCAGTGAGAGTGTAAAGGAATTTGTTTTAGGTAAATCATTTCCCCTTCCAGGCCTCATTTATCCCTCCTGCAGAGTGGGTAGACTAGATGAGAGCCCTAAGGTGTGAGGGGACAGTGGTGGAGCATGGGGGAGCCTGTGCACCCTGCAGGCTTTTGCAGGTGAAACCTGGCCCAGGCTGGCCCCTCCCCCTAGTGGGACAGGTAAGTATGGAAGACCACAGGGCTGGCTGTACCCTGAGGGCCTTTCCAAGTGGTCAGTCCTGTGGTCTGAGATGCTGTGCAGGAGACAGAATGAGATGATTTCAACTAAAAAAGGACTTGAGGAGGCATCTCATCAAATCTGCCCATTTTTTCCCTAAGGGAGAGTTAGAGGTATAGGGACACGGCCAAGGCAGGCACGGGGCAGGACTGGCTCTTAGGTATAAATTCTGCTGCCCCGTAGGACACCGAGCACCTACTGGGGCTAATTGCAGTAGCTCTCCATTTACCATTGCCCTTAAGGGACTGGGGCCCAGAGAGTAACGAAGGCCACATAGCTCAAGAATGTGACACCAAGGTTTGACAAGGTTATGCTGTTTCTGGTCCAGTGTTTTTCCACTCTACCAACCTGAGTGCTAGACCAGAATCATTCCCAACAGGCCTTTCAGAAAATGAGACAGAGAGATCAATCCCTTGGGCTCTGCCCCACAGCCTCCCCACAGCCCCTCTATGTCCCGGAAAGGTCAAGCGGTGGCCTGTCACTGCTGATGAGCTCTGTGATGGGCAGAGACAGTGGTGCCGCACCAGGGCCAGGACGGGCTCTGCGGCTCGGCGTGTGCGGATGTTCCTTACGCTCCTTCTCCAGCCCCTGCCTCTCTCTCAAGTGGTGGAAAAGAGAGAAAACCAGGGGAGCCAAGTGTGTGTGAGAGAAATTGCCTGCTTTTTATTTATTTATTTTTTAATCCTCACCTGAGGATATTTTTTCCCATTGATTTTTAGGCGGGGGAGGGGGAGGGAGAAAGAGGTGAGAGAGAGACACATTGATTGGTTTCCCCCTGTACTCACCCCAACTGGGGCTGGGGATCAAACCTGTAACCCAGGTATGTGCCCCTGACCGGGAATCGAGCCCATGACCCTTCGGTGCCAGGCTGATGCCCTAAGCATTGAGCAACACCGGCCAGGGCAGAAATTGCCTAATTTTTAAAACCAGCCTGGTTTTTGCTAGATTCCCTTTATCCTGACAGGTCTCTGAAGCAAGATCTCCCTCCAGAGAACCCCGCTCCTGCCTCACAGTTTCCAGAGGCCACAACCAGGGCATGTTTGATGCTGACAGGGCAGGGAGAGAACTTTACACAAATGAGTGGAAGTGTGGGTGGAGCTGAGGTTGGGGAGGTGCACCCCGAGATTGCTTTGGTTACAAGCAAGAACTGAGCTCCCATTGCTCACCTTAACTGCACAAAATTCGGTCAACAGTGCCAGCTGGGGACACCCAGTTCCTGGTCTTGCCCTAGCCCCTGCTCACCCTGTGACCTTGGCAGTCACCTCACCTCTCTGAGTCCCATTTGCTTCAGTCATAAAATGGGGTCTTCATTCCTGGTCCTCTGGAAGGAGTCTGCCTGTGGAATGCCATTCTCAAACTGGAGTACATGGCCACTCTCAGACCTCTGGGCTGGGCTGGTGAATGTCAGACAACTGAGGGATGGGGGTTTCTTGCAGAATCTGAGCAAGGCAACCATGAGCCACTAGGAAGTGGACAGGATGCAGAACTAATTCTGTCAATGAGTCATGAATTAGCCTCTCAGCCTGCCTTGTAGCCACACCTGCTCTGGCTCACCTGTCACATGCGACTGGCTGCCTCTGGGAGCTGAGACTTAGCACCATGGCTACCCTTCCTGCAAGCTGGCCCTAAGTTGAGGCTTCCGTGGACTAGCCCTTCCTCCCCTCTAGGCCCAGGGTCAGTTGGCACCTCCCTTTTCTTAGAGCTTTGACTCCCTTGGTGAAAGGAGGCCAGTCCCTGCTGGTGCTCGGGGTAGGGACAGGCAGTAACTGCTGCCCTGCTGCCACCTCTCCCTGGGTGGCCAAACACCCAGATGGACACTGGGCACTGTGGCCATGGCTTCCTAAGCCCCAGAGTAGAGGTGGCAGGGGTCAGACAAAGTAAAGGCAGAAGCCCTGTAATCTGCTCGTGTGAGACGAGAGGGGCTGGGGGATGCAGCTAAGCAGCAGCAGTTTCCTTTCCTTATGAACTGCAGATCGCCCCAGCGGAAGGCCCAGACGTCAGCGAAAGGATGGTCATCATCACCGGACCGCCTGAGGCCCAGTTCAAGGTCAGTGCCAAGGGCTACCTGTGCCCTGCAGGCCATGGGCACAGGGCAGCCTGCTTGGAGGGCCCCTCAGAGGCTTGTTCAAGAAGGGCTCTTTGGAGACCTAACCTCTGTTTCCCTTCCTGCCACTTACTAGTCTCATTCTCACCCTGTCCCCCACCTCCAGGCTATTCCCTCTGCTTGGAGCCCTCCTTCTCTTCTTTCCCTTGGAAAAGTAGTTTGTCTGTCAGTGCCCAGTCCCAGTGTTGCCTGCTCTGGAATTTGCTGATCCCCCAGCCGTGGTTTTGAGGATGGATGTTTCAGACTCATTTAGTTGCGTCTGCCGTTCAGGCTGTGAGGGCATAAATGTGGGTGCAGAGGGAATTACCATGGTATGGTGGGTGCATTGGCTGTTACTGTTTTTGTTTTGATTTTGCCTCTTGTCTCCCCTAGGAAAATTGTAACTTAAGTTTTATAATAGTCAGAAACATTTATAAAACTATAATCCTTTTCATTAAATATATTTAGGAGCACACTCCCTCCAGGAGAACATGCCCTTGTCTTTCCTTTCCCCTTCTCCCCCCACAGGCATGCATCTCCTAAACTCTGAGGGTCCCCACAAGGCTTGCAACCAGGGCAGCTCATCCTAGGCTAACCCCCAAACCTGTCTCCAAAGCCCCCTTATCTCTGACTTCTCAGTAAGCTAAAGCAGTCCCACCAGGGCACATTTCTGTCCTATAACGTTTCCAGAGAGCCAAGGCAGCTCCAGTTAGGCTCTCCTGTTGCTTCCACCATCCTAAGCCCTTCCTTGTTTCACTGTTCCCAGCTTTAATAAAAGTACTTTCAAAAATCAAAAAATATAGCCCAGCCAGTGTGACTCAGGGGTTGAGCATCGACCTAGGATCCAGGAGATCAAGGTTCGATTCCCGGCCAGGGCACATGCCCAGGTTGCGGGCTCGATCCCCGGTAGGGGATGTGCAGGAGGCAGCCGATGAATGACTCTCTCTCATCATTGATGTTTCTGTCTCTCTCCCTCTTCCTTCCTTTTTCTGAAATCAATAAAGACATTTAAAAATAAATATATATTTAAAATTTGTCTGAGAATATAAAACTAACACATGTAGAACCTATTCAAGAGTAATAACCCTTCAACTCCTGAATAGATAAACAAAATGTATATCCATAAAAAAAAATATTTTCCAGCCATAAAAAGGAATGAAACTCTGATATGCTAAGAGAAGGAAGGCAGACACAAAAGGCCCTGTGTTAAATGGTTCCATTTATATGAAATGTTCAGAAAAGGTGATGGGGATAGGGAGGAATTGGGACTCACTGCTAATGGGTTTTTATTTGGGGGGAAGGGATGGCAATGTTCTGGATAGTAATGATGGTTATTGAATATACTAAAAAAAAATTGAAGTGTACTCTTTAAAATGGTGAATTTTAGGTAATATAAATTATATCTCAGTTTTTTAAAGCTTTTTGTGTTCTTTTTAAGAACAGTAACCTCTTGGCTACTAGTTAGACATTACAAAACAAGGTCAGGCTCATCAAATCCCATCACCTCCATCCTGTAATGACCGGGTCTGAACATATCATGGTGGGAAGACGTTAAGAATTCCCCAAACAAATTCACTGGAGCAAAAGTTTATAGGTGCTGGGGATGCAGAGGTGACCTATGGTTCTGCCCCCTCACCACCTCTCCCAGCCCAACATGTAGAAAGCTTCCCAGAGGTGGCGATTTTGTGCAGACCATGAAGACACGAGAGTGCTCTACATCCTTTGCACAGCGCGGTCATTGGAGGTGGTGGGAGCAGTGCCCGTCGGGCCTGTGCACGCTTCCCGGGGTCTGGCCTGAGTGAGCCTGGGGCTGGGTGTGCAGCAGCGGGCCTCACGAGTTCCTGCAGCATTGCTGCCGAAGCAGGCGGGCTGGCAGCTATGACTCATCAGCCATGTCGCTCTCCTAGGCTCAGGGGCGGATCTTTGGGAAACTGAAAGAAGAAAACTTCTTTAACCCCAAAGAGGAGGTGAAGCTGGAAGCCCACATCAGAGTGCCCTCTTCCACAGCTGGCCGGGTGATCGGCAAGGGTGGCAAAACCGTAAGTTTGCTCGGGGCTGGCTTCGTCTGTGGGGCTGATTCTCTGCTGGGCCTGACTTCCCTCAGACCCCCCCATTGGCTCTTCAAGACCCAAAATGTAATTAGCATCACTCAGAGCTGAGAGCCCCAAATCTATGGGGCTGCCCAGAGCCCAGTGTGTGTGCCCAGGACACCAGAGTCCTGTGCCCAGGAGTGCCACCTCTCAGTACATCTGGGGAGTGGCCTCCACCCCTTGAATACTCCTGCTCATTTATATCCACACACAGCAGCGGGAGACTAACAGGGAGCAGAGTCCCACCCCGAGCACACCTATTTGGCAGACCACCGTCTTCACTGAATGTCATGCGTCAGGCTGGCGGCGTCTGGTGTCCTACACTCTACTTTTCAAACTCTCCCGACAGATGCCCCCAGAGGCCCTCACTCTCCCTCCTACAGATTCCGTCTTCTGGTTATTTCCTAAACCTGGCCATCTGCTACCAGGAGGTAGTTTAGCAACAGGGTGGTGTGTGAGAAGAAAACTGTTTTTAACAAAATGATCAAGGTTTTTAACCTGGAGATGGCGATGATGCTGCAATGGAATTTGAAAAGCATCAGAGAATGAGCTCTGCAGCTTTAGAAATGATCCGTCCGTCAGACCCAGGTGTGTCTAGAACATGAGTTACCCACCTGGTGGGATATGACCCTAAGAAGTTTCAGGAGAGCCTGTGCTCACTGGCAGAGTAGCATTGTTAGGTGGCAGCAATTTAGGAGATCTCTGTGGTCCTGAGTGAGTGTGAGTGTGTGTGTGTGTGAGAGAGAGAGAGAGAGAGAGAGAGAGAGAATGTGTGTGTGTATATCTGCTGTTTTCTTTATATAAAAACGCTTAAAGGAATCAAAGCCAAGTTCTAGATAGAATGAGTTCCCTTTATGCAGAAGAGTGAAGTCCCATGGTACACATGTTGCCCTGCCCCCATACCCAGGAATGTGCTTAACATCCAAGGGCACACACTCTGAGCTTTAGGTATGCTGGTGTGTGTGGGCAAAGGAAAGCAGATAAGACCACAGGGGAGTAGAATCCTGAGTCCTTCAGTGTTCTCGTCATTTTAGAACCAGTCACTGAATTCTGTGCACAGTCCCCCACCTCCACCCCCATCCCCCTGGACTGTCAACTGTCCTCCCTACCTGTGGGCGCATGCTCAGCACTGTCACAGGGCCAGGGACCAGGGCGTAAACCCTCAGGAAGTGTAGTCCTGTGAGGCAGGTGAGGAGCACTGGAGTGAGGAAATGGGGTTTCGATAAGGCAAGACCCACATGGGCTGGAGGCTTCACAGGGAGATGGTCCTGAGCCCAGGAGAGGCAGAGGGGGAAAACAACCCAAGGGTAGGAACAGCATAAGCAAGATTCAGAGGTAAGAATGAAAATGAAGAGCAGGAAAGAAAGCAGAGCGTCATTAAAAAGCAAAGTTTACTTTGTTGGCTCAGGGTTGGTACCCAGGAGAGCTGTCCAGCAGCGATGTTCATCCCTGGGTTACTGGGGTCACAGTGAGCATGTGCACATTGATGGGAACCCCAGAAGAATTCAGCCCCAGAATCAGCTCCATGGACTCAGGAGTTGGACTTCCTTTCCCTGTCATTGAGCCTTCAGTGACCCAAACCAGCATGGCCGCATGTGACCAGGGGCAGGGTAGCCCAGGGGTTAGCTAGATTGAAGGTGAGCAGCTTCCAACCTCCTTGCCCTCTACCCCTCCCCTCCCACTTCCTCCTGAGCCTGCCTTTCTCCTTCACAGGTGAATGAACTGCAGAACTTAACCAGCGCAGAAGTCATCGTGCCTCGTGACCAAACGCCAGATGAAAATGAGGAAGTGATTGTCAGGATTATTGGGCATTTCTTTGCTAGCCAGGTACCTGTGCTGTGAGGGTCTGGTCTTTCTTGCCAGTCTCTTTTCAACTCTGTCTAAGCTACTGGTGGCCTGTCTGGTGGCCATAGCTCCTACACACACACACACCACCCCATCCCGCCCTGCAGATGGAACCTCCCCCTGGCTCTTCAGGCACCACCTGCAGGGCCTGGCAGGCTGTTCCATGTCTCCTCAGCATGGCTGTCCCCCAGGCATCCTAGAGAACTTTGAGGTAGGACTTTGGAGTCAAGCCAAGCACATTTCAAGCCCCTGAAATGCTCAAGTGCAAGATCTTGGCTCCCCTCACCCTCCTACCGAGGCCTCAGTCACAGCCTTCCTCTGCTAGGAGCCACATACCAAAGGGCCCACCCTAGGGTTTCCCAGCTGCACCCTGAGAACCAGCCTGGGTGCCAGAATCTCCACATTCAGGGTTAAATGCTCATCACAGGAGACCCTCCTCTCTTACCTCGCCATCTCACTACGACACCCCCCCTCAGGACACAGGGCCTCCACACAGCTTTCATTTGTTAGGGCCAGTGACTCAGCGTCATGTGGCCTAGTTCTTTTTGATGCTTTTTGTGGGTTGGGTGGGGGGATGGAGCAGTCTTGGCCCTTGTCATAAGCCGGCAGAGGCAGTCTAAGCTAGGCCTGCATCGAAGGTTTGTGAGCAGTCAGCGTGCTCTCCCGAGGCTGCGCCTGTGCCTGGAGACCTGACTGTCCAGGAGGGCACCTGCCAGTGCCGCTCCCCTCCCCCAGCTCCCCCAGCGCCCTGGGCTGTCTGAGCCGCCAGGCTTCTGCATGCAGTGTGCAAGGTCTCCCTGCAGGGGGAGCACTGGGGCGGGTTCACATGTTTTCTTCACTTGTTCAGGGTGGAGTGTCTAATCCAGTTTCTCACTCCTCCCTCATCTCCTTTACTGTCATCTTTCCTAGCAATCATACTGACTTCCTGGTAACTCCAAAAACGTGGGTGGCAGCACTGGAAGCGGAAGTGTCTTTGGGGGGGAGGGGGATGCTGTCTGATCTCTGCAAGGCCCCCTGGTCACTGGTTTCCTGCTTCTGCTTCCTGGCCTATCCAGCAATTAATTGGAAGTTTTGGGGGTTCTTATCCTTGACCCAGCAGCATTGGGGTTGGGGTGGGGGGAATCTGCCACTTTACTTCCAGGCAGAAAAGGCCCTGTGTTAAGGGCTTCAGTGGGCGGGTGACCCTTTGCTGAGCTTACCACCCCCTTTCCCCACCCCTCACCCCACCGCTCATCCTCAGAACTGGGTTCCTTTCTTCCCGTTCCCTCCTCTCCCCCGCTGCAGACTGCTCAGCGCAAGATCAGGGAAATTGTACAACAGGTGAAGCAGCAGGAGCAGAAATATCCTCAGGGAGTCGCCTCACAGCGCAGCAAGTGAGGCTCCCACAGGCACCAGCAAAACAACGGATGAATGTAGCCCTTCCAACACCTGACAGAATGAGACCAAACACAGCCAGCCGGATCGGGAGCAAACCAAAGACCATCCTGAGAAATGAGAAGTCTGCGGAGGTGCCAGGGACTCTGCAGAGGCCCCGAGAATCCTAGGGGCCGGGAGGGAGGCAGGAGGCCGGCGGTCAGCGCCCAGCTCCTGCCTCCCCAGGGCCTCTGCAGGCTGCCCAGCCACCCACTTCACCATCCACTCGGCTCTCTCCCTAACTCCCACCACGCTATCCCTTTTAGTTGAACTAACATAGGTGAATGTGTTCAAGGCAAAGCAAAATTCACACCCTGTTCTTTTTGTGGGAAATTTTCTCTGTACATGTGTGTACATATTAGAAGGGGAAAGATGTTAAGATATGTGGCCTGTGGGTTACACAGGGTGCCTGCAGCGTTAATATATTTTAGAAATAATATATCAAATAACTCAACTAACTCTCCAATTTTTAATCAAGTATTAATTTTTTTTTTTCTTTTTAAAGAGAAAGCAGGCTTTTCTAGACTTTAAAGAGTAAAGTCATATTCTTTGGGAGGTCTCATGGTTTAGTAAGGAGCTTCAAGGCCACCCACACAAAATTCACCCAGTGGGAAATCTCGTCAGAAGGACACTCGGCAGTTCTGGATCACCTGTGTATGTCAACAGAAGGGATACCGTCTGTGAAGAGGAGACTGTCTCTTCACCCCCGTCCAGCTCACACACCCATTTCTCTTTGCTTCACAGGTTTTGAACTGGTTTTTGCATACCGCTCTGTAATTCTGTCTCTCTCTGTTTCTCTCTGCCCGCCCTCCCTCCCTCCCTCCCTCCCATTCTCCATGCCCATTTTTTTTAACCCCCACACCCCCAGTCTCAGTCCCACTCTCTATGCACCCCCCCAGGCAAAGCAGTGCTCTGAGTATCACATCACACAAAAGGAACAAAAGCGAACACACAAACCAGCCTCAGCTTACACTTGGTTACTCAAAAGATCAAGAGTCAACGGTACTTGTCCTAGCTTTTCGGAAGAGGAAACAGGAACCCATCAAAGCAACCAAACAAAGAAAAACCCCTGCAAAGAAAGAATATATTTTGTCTTTTTACATTTTGGTGTATAAGCCATCCATTTTCAGCAAAATGATTTCTTTCTTTAAAAAAAAAAAAAGTGGAAGAAAATAGCAATTTACACGAGGTCGTTGGCCAAGGGCGTTAAATTTACAGATTTTTTTAACGAGAAAAACACACACAAAAAAGAAAGCTACCTCAGGTGTTTTTTTACCTCAGCACCTTGCTCTTGTGTTTCCCTTAGAGATTTTGTAAAACTGATAGTTGGAGCATTTTTTTATTTTTTTAATAAAAATGAGTTGGAAAAAAAAATACGATATCAACTGCCAGCCTGGAGAAGGTGACAGTCCAAGTGTGCGACAACCGCTCTGCGTCGTCTTCCGCTAGCCAGGAGCCTACATGGCCTTTTGGACAAACCTCGAAAACATTAAAAAAGAAAGATGACCAAGAAAAACAGAGAGAGAAAGTTGGAGATGTCCTGAATTTCACTAGGGTACGCGCCATTAGGGCTTTTGCGCTAAAGGATGGACATGTACTGGTTTATGTGAACAAGCCATTTTATCACCAGACTGCAATGCCAGTTTCCTCTACTGCAAACAGTGTTCTGTGACAAAAACAAAAACGAAAAAAAAAAAAGAAATATATCCAGCTAACAAGATCCTGGTGTCTTGGTGTCTTATTTCGATATGCGTCGCCTGCCCCAAGGTGTCTCCTCTGAGTTCCAGCTCTAGGGGACTTGGGGAAACTGGCAGCACATACCGTCAGGCCTGGGAGCTACCCTGAGCAGGCTTGGCTCCTCCTCGGAGGTCTCTGAGGGAAGCCGAGTGTGGTCCCCAGACCAGTAGCATCAGTATCTCCTGGGGACTTTTTAGAAATGCAGGTTCCCGGGGTCCACCTCGAATCAGATTCAGGAAGGGCGCCCAGCAGCCGGGTTCAGCGGGGCCTCCAGGTGACTCCCACTTGTGCTCAAGTTTGAGAAGCCCGGAACCAGAGGGGTGGATTGACTGTATCAAGCTGGTAGGACCAGCCCGTCTTTGATGAACTTCTCCCTGGCCAGGGAAAGTTTATCTGTGTGGGAGAAAGGGGAGGATGCTGTGCGGACCACTCAAGAGCAGTGACTTCACCCCTCCCAGAAACCCGGCTGAAAGTTACTCAGGGGACCTACAAAGGCTGGGCAAGAATGGTCCCGCTCCCTTGAGGAGCCTGCGTTCATACATCTGTGGGCTCGGCCCGAGCTGGCTGCTGAAAGTCCAGGCAATCTTAGGAATGAAGAGCTGATGCTTGACTGCCCGCAGTGGTCAGTCAGGCTTTGGGGGTGACCGTTCAAAGCACAGCAGGGACAGCTGGAGACAAACTGATCCGTTCCCCAGTAGCCACATTCCCCTTCTAACAAACTCTGAGGGGCTCCTCGCTCACTTAAAATGTGTTCCTTGTTTGTCCATCCATGCTCCTGGCTTTCTCATTTTCAATTTCTGTGATGCTGACTTTAAAGTGTTATGGTAGCTGTTCCTCTCACTGCAGCGGTTGGCATGAATATGAGCAGGGGCATACTGTCCCCCGTGTGGCCATTAGAAAGCCTAGTACCTATGGCTCCATCTCCTCCCGCTGCCCCCAGAAGGAGAAACAGGCCATAGGCTGACGGCCCGAGAGAAGACCTGGGGTTCCCAGCAACCAGGGTTATTACTGAAAACTGTTCCCCAGGTTGAGGTGTGCCTGTCAGAGGAACAGCTAGAAAAACAGCATATCCTTAAAGGAAGGGCTTGGTCATGAATCTGTCAAGATGTGGAGGAATCGGGGTGGGCGAGGAGACAGAAACCAAGAATGCACCCTCTTGGCTCTGCTGCTCGGGTTTCCTTCCTTGGCCTTTATTCCAGGTGGCAAACTGTGAGGTTTGACTCCAGCTCCTAAACTGCCCATTTCCAAAATACTTTTCCCTGCACATATGAGAGAGAGAGGCGAGGAAGAGCCAACAGGTGCCTGACTTGCTGTGGTACAAAGCACCCAGAAGCCGCCCTAAGGTTGCAACAGTGGAGGGGAAGCCACATGGTGAGGCGGAAGACGGGACGAGGCCAGCCGGCCTTGTTCCTAAGCAAGGATGTTCTCACAACCCATTTTCTGAGACCCCAGGTGCTGAATTATTTAGCACTTGGGTTCAGGGCAGCACAGCATGAGACCATCCTTTACAGGACAGATCCTATCCCATCCCACCTAAGAACGACTTCCTGTGTGCCTTGTTTACCACATGTGGACTTGCGACAAATCCCAGACTTTTTCTGTCTTGACATGATATCCTGACATCCCAGAAAGTCCTAAATGAGCATGATTTTATGCAAAATAAAAGGACAGTTGTTAAATAGAGACTTTGGTCAATAACAGGTTTTGAAACCCATTAGCCTACAAGACTCAAATAGCCCCTCCCTGCTCCCTTGGAATGAACCCCTTTGGAACCCATGACCCATAGTGGTTGGCAGTGTGCTGACATCTCACTGAACATGGTGAGGAAGCCTGAGCACCCCTTCATCCTAGTTAATTCCCCCCAGCTCTGCCTCAAGTAGTTTCCTCCAACACGGAGCTCTGGAAGGGAAGGATGACAGGCCGGCTGCAGATGAGAGGATTCCAGCGCGGAGGGGGAACTTAGAAAAAGGAGACTCGACAGAGGTTTGGGGGTTTCAACACAGAAAAAGGAAATGACCAGCCATAGATAGAAAGAGGGTGTCTTGACAGGACGGGGCGCGGGTGGGAGAAAACACTGGGCTTCTCGGGGAAGCGGGGAACACTCATAACCTGGCTTCAGTGTGGGATCTGGATGAATCCTATTGAAGCCCGTGACTGAGCAGACAGATGTGGTAAGGACTTGAGTATAAAAAGCACTTGGCCTGGTCATTCCCACGTCCCTGGGGAAGGAAGCAGGCAGCGGAGGCGTCCCCCTGGTCATTGTGAAAGAAGCCCGCGCTGTAGGTATTTGGAGACTCGCCTAAATTGTACGTGCATCCAAATCTCTCGTCTTCGAGCCTGATGGAGATCTCTGTGGCCTGCTACCGCGAATGCCTAACGACACTCCCCGCGAATTCCCAATGTTTCCTGTCAACTTTCGCTGCTGCCTTTTTCCTCTCAGCATTCCCCTTACGGCGCTGATGAATTACAATGTAAGACTCATTCTACATACAGGTTAATTTTCTGTTCTAGCTCACATCAGCCACATACAGTCACGTTCTAGAAGCCATGAGTGTTCATAGCTCTCAGAAACAGCTGGTATCAAGACAAAACCTCATAGGACAAAATTACCTTCCAGCTTAACCTCGGCGCTCCCTGTATTCCCTTGTGAAAGCAGTGACTTGGCCATGGACGTGAGGCACTTTGTTCCCACTAGTGAGTTCCAGGGCACTGCCTCCAATCTCTCAGGCCTGGCTGACAGACAAGAACATTCCCATTCGCCTCCAGTAACCTCTAGCGATCAGGGCAACCAAAGGCAATTCGTACATTTTATTTGGATCCTGTATGAGTTTCCTGAGATCGCTGTGACTACCACAAGTTTGGTAAATTAAAACAAAAGAAATTTGTTCTCTTACAGTTCTGGAGCCCGAAGTCCAAAATCAAGATGTCAGCTGGGCCAGGTTGCCCCCAAAGGCTCTTCCAACTTTGGTGGCTCCACGCTTTCTTGGCTTATGGTAGCAATACCCCAGTCCCTGCTCCCTTGGCCTCAGTGCCTCCTCTTTTAGTAAAACTAACAAAAAAAAACTCTCCAAATACAAGTTTATAAAGTAACAGAGCCTGTCCAGACAACCATTATTAACAGTGGGTGTTCTTTTCCAGATTTTGTTTTAGATATATATAAATTGATTCCAACCCCCCTCCCCCCCAAAATGGGTATAGAATATAAACAGTGCCTAGGCCCATTTTATTATTTCCTCTTCTGTCTCAAAACCCCTCTGCCTTTCTCTTATAAGGCATGTGATTGTACTTAGGGCCCAGCCAATAACCCGGGATAAATTCCTCAAGATCTTTAACTTTATCACATCATTTGCCATAGAAAGTAATATTCAGTGTGGTGGTTGTGAGGGGGAGGTGGAAGAGGGCATAGGGGGTTAAATGTTGATGGGGGAAAAGTAAAATTAAAAAAAATAATATTCACAGGTTCCAGGGGTTAATATGGACTTAACATTCTTGGAGGCCACTATATATCCAGATTAGACTATAATAAAATATTTTTGAAACAATCAGGGAAATTTGAGTATGAAAGGAGTATTATTAGATGATATTACCAAATTCTTATTTTGTTAGTTGGTGAAAATGATATAGGCCTTTTTTAAAGTTAGGGAGACATTTTTAAGTATTTAGGTAGAATGACATGTCAAGGTTTTGCTTTAAAATACTCCAGAGCCTCTAGACCCCTCTGAATAAAAGGTGAATCAAGAGGAGCCACATTTACTAACTGCTGAAGGAGGGTGATGATTGGATATGTCTTATAAAATGTAAATCAATTATTATTTGTAATCTCTTGATTACAAATCTCTTGATTGCAAATAATCATCCTGTGCCAGAAGTAAGTCCAAGTATCAATGGGTGACTTTTTCTGATTTTTTTTTTGCTATACATTAACTCAGAAATTTTAATTCTAAGAATTTATAAGAGAATAACCCACATTTGTCCAGGATGGTATGTCCAACAATAGTGGATTAAATTAATCATGTTCTAGTCATACACTGGAACACTGTGCTTCAATTAAAATGTCTATTTATTGACTTGACAGTATGGTCAAGATAAATTAAGTAGAAAGGGGTTATATAGCCATATGTATCATATCAGCCCATTTGTTAACAAAAATATATACATGCACAAGCATACACAACGCATACACACATATGAAGGAGTATATATCAAAGACCAGGATTTATACCAAAATGTTAATACTAAGAGTTATTAACTGGGTGGTGAGTTTGCAAAATTCTTTTTCTTTACCTTTTAGCAGTATTTTTTTCCCCCCACTATAAACACCTATTACAGATACAATTTTTAAAAATGTAAGTGGGAACCACAGACTTTACGATCACCATATGATCTTAAGGAGGCAGTACATGTTTTGGGGTGGGCCAGGGGAGGATGCTTCCCCAGTGTATATTTGAAGCACGTGCTTCCAAGAACTCTGTTGCTTCTCCTGACACTTTCCAAAGTGTTTCCATACAATAGTTCCACAGCTGTCACAGAGAAGGGCTCAATGTCCAAGTTTTCAGAAATGCTAGATTGAGACGCTAAGTCATTGTTTGCCCTGCATCACATGGTACACACATTCACTGGGCCACAGAAGTCTTTGTTTTACATGCTACATGGAGGTAATAGGACTTTCACTTAACATATTTTAGGAAATGCCAAGAACAAGGACTGTTTATACGACTTACTTCCTCTGAGCTTCTGGCCTGTTTCCTGAATTGATTCATCTCAAAACAGCCCCTTATTTATCACATTTTTGTAGTCTCAAGCTTTATAGTTTCAAACATAATTTGCATCTTGCTGTCAGTTCATTGAGAGCAGTGTTTTTCAAACTGTGGATTTCCACCCACCAATGGGTTTAGAAATCAATCTGGTGGTCACAATGCACATTTTTAAAAAATACCAAAATAAAATTCAGAGGGTAATAAGTAATGTTTTTGTAAAAACTTTTGTGTCCACATATAATCACATGGCATGCATGTGTGTATTGGTTACAATATGAAGTACATTTATTACTGAGTTGCAATAAAAAGTTTGAAAACCACTGAATTAAAGATAAACTTACTGGTAAATATATAAAAACACCTATTTCAAACACCCAAATCCCTTCCTTATATATATTAGGTAAATATAAAGAAAAAAATTATCAAAGCAATACAGCCAGCTAGATCCCCAACTTACAAACAAGTACCACAAATTTGTTTAAATACTGGGTCCTTAGAGTTTTTCCTCAAAGAAACTACCATAAAGAAATTAGATTCTCAACTAGTTCACAAAAGCCAATTTAAATAATGTAGCTGAAATACAGTACTAAGGTTATTACTTAAATTTCTCTACCTTGTTTAATTGTATCAGAAGTTCAATGCATCTCCAAGGACACATTCTCCCCACACCCACACCTTGGTCCCAGCACCAAGCAACTCCTCACACTGCAGGCAAACATCCCCCATTTCACAGGGCATCCCTCAAGCTGTGCTTCCCAGTTCAGAAGAAGAGATCAGCCCAGCCCGGCATGGCTCAGCGGTTGACAATCGACCTAGGATCCAGGAGACCACAGTTGATTCTGGCTCGATCCCCAATTGGGGGTGTGCAGGAGGCAGCCAATCAATGACGACTCTCTCATCATTGATGTTTCTCCCTCTCCCCCTCTCCCTTAAATCAACAAAAACATATTTTTTAAAAAAGTGATCAGAAGTCTAACAGCCCTAGGTAACTGAGGTAGGACATGGGGCTCTCCAGAACATTTTCCACACGCCCCATCTGTTTCCCTCCCACCCACATCCCCACTCTGGTACAAGGTCAAGCATGAGAAAGACATTTGCTCACCAACAGTTTTGAGTGTGTGTGTTTTCATTTTAATCAATCTTTAGGAGAGACTGCCTACTTAAAAAAGTCACTCCAGCTTTTTTCAGACCCCCAAACTACTATAATAAAAAATATATATATCATCTCACTGACTTAAATGTTGCTAATTTCAATATTGACATATAATGTTGATAAAATCAAGTTATTTTTATCACCAGACTGCTTTTCTCATAAACTGTTTAGATATAAAATTTCTGTTACAAGTTTTCTCTGCACCAAGAGAGACATGTCAGTGCCTAGAAAAGCGTGGTCTATAGTATATTAAGTTCAGGGAGTCAGGGTAAAGTAGAATGCCCCTCTAACTTACCTCTGCGCTTATCAATTTCATTCTGTCCCAGGAAACAGCTGCTCTACGAAGCCCCTCAGATGCTTATCATGTAACACAAACACATTAATCCCCAGCCTCCTCCATATGGGCAGAATACAAACTGCCACCCCAGACAGCGCTGACCCCACGTGGAACAAATGTTAACCAAGGGACTTCGTTTTTAGGTGAAACCTACTAGCGCCAAGTGGGAGCCAGGTTTTTAGTATAATGCTCCCCAGTAAATCTCTTGGGCCGAGCCAGCTGACTGATCCCGGTGCTCACTGCCCTACCCAGCAGCCTCAGGGAAGGAACAGAGGCTGTAGGAAGGGCTCTCCGCAGGCCGAGCGCGGAGAGGCAGCACAGCTGGCTCATTCTTTAATCACCACCCGAGCACACGTCCTCTGGTTTGGCCATCACGCAGGCGCAGCAGTGTCAGTCCACATCACATGTCCCAGGTCCCACGCCAAGACTTTTACGTGTCTCAGGGAAAACTGGCTGCGAGAGCACACCTCTGCAACCAGCAACCTGGGGCCCTCCAGGTGGCAGACATGTTGATTCACAGCTAGCACAAGCCCAGTCTTTCCGGTTTTATCGCCGCCCTGTGCACCAGGACAAGTGTGGGAGTTTAGTAGGGAAAGGGTTAGAAATCATTTCAGCATATACTTTTCAGGTTCTGCCAGGCAACCTTTTATTACATCGGAAAAGCAACACTAGGCACTAGATCTTGCAAAATATGTTCTGACCAACTCTAAACTTTCTGAAATTAAAAATGCGTAACCACTGTAAAGTTTTTAATGAACAAAAAAGTTGAATACAAACTTTCATATGCAAAATAGATTATTGTATAACTGGTAACCTCAGAGCCAAGTACTAAATTTTCTTCCACAAATTTCAGTAGGGGTGGAATGGGGGGGAGGGTGTGTAAATCCTAATGAATACAAAACGTAATTTCAGCTTTCTATATATATATAAAAAAAAAACTTTGAGGAAAAATAGCTTTAAATTGAATCGTATCTTTTGAAATAAACAGCTGAGGCCAGCCCTTACAATTCTGAGGTTTATACTCAACCAGATCTGGGACGAAAATGAAGATTTAGGGCTTAGTTACTTCAAATCCAGTTTCAAGAGTAGCAGTCACCTCATTTCCAGAAAGGAAAGTCTCTTTAGATGACCATGACACTCTTATGAAGATGCCTGGGTAGCCAAAGTTCCTCGGCCACAGTTCCACTTTTCCACACCATGCCAATGCCGGAGTGTCAGGCTTCCTCCGACAGGCAATCGGAGCCCTAACCCCAGCGCTTCTCCTGGCATTTTCAAGCCTCAAAAAAATAGACCTCCAGCTTCAAGTGGGCAGTTCCCGCTCTAGCGTTAGAGATGTTAATTAACACTTCCTTCCTCCCCCACTGATTTCCCTCCCTCCACATCAGCAGGGAGTGGCAGCTTGATTAACATTCTTTTCAGAAATAAATAGTTCAAACAAGTAATTCAAAGTTAACTCTAAAAGGGCAGCACAAAACAGCCACTGCCCGTTACGTCTGCAGATGAGTGAGCGAACAAATACACGTGACAAACACGGAAAACAACAACTCATAGAATAAATCCTGCATTTTCCACATTCACAGGGGAAAAAATCTTTTAAAAAAGTATTAATTAGCGTTTGTTCCTATGTGGGTTGAACAGTCCAGGGCTCTGGGCAGGCACAGTCTTACAAACAGGGTTGCAAGCAGCCCTCCGCATACCAAGTCAGGACACTGGGTGCAGGGCCTTCATGCATGTCTGACAGCTCAGTGCCTGTGAGAGAGCAGGTGATGCAGGGACTTTTTAACCCACAGTGCATGAGGTATATGAAAACGTTCGTCCATGAAAGAATCACCAGCAGCTAAGGGACTGGGCAGGGCATTCTCACAGCAACTGCTGATGAAGGATTTCCCACACCATCTTCTTCCGGAAGAGAGGCATCTGGTGCTGCAAAGAATCCACCAAACACACGTGCATTATATTCACTGCCACAATGCCAACAACTTTTAGGTACAATCATGTAAATAAATAGGATGCCAATATCCTTTAGGTAAGCCTGACTTTTTTACATCATGGTACAGACTTGTGAAGCCATAAAAAAGGTTTATAATGTTTATTATTATATGTATCATTAGTATTTTTACATGTTAAGGAAAATCAAAGCAGGATGCAGAATTAGAGTCCAAAAACCTTGTAACAAAAACCCGTGTACCGAAACTGGGAATATCCAAGTGGTGGCACAATAGACAGCTTTTCTACTTATATACAGTCTCAAAACATTCTCAAATTAACATATTCTGCTTTTCATACGAGAAAACCGCGAACTCTATAAAAGCAAAGAAAAAACCCACAAATTTCTTTCTGCTCTACCAAATGTTGCACATTGCTAATGATGTTTAAATAGCAACTTCTCCACTTCCAATCTCATGTCATTAGGTTCAAAACAAATAACTGCTTGTTACTTAGAAGCATCATCAAAGGACATTCTTCACTTAATGTTATTCGGCTTTAACTGATTAATCACTACATGGGGCAATCTTCAAAGCAGCAACATACAAGGTAAATCCAAAATTACCTGTAACTCAACTAGTCCTCTTTTTGAGGAAATCAGAGGTCTTTACCCTTGAGGTACTCCTGGTGTCTCATTATAAATAGCTGGATTACCACTTTACTACAAACTAGTGATTCCCCACCTGGAGGAACTAAAAAGTCTTAATACATGGATTTGTACATTTTAAATAGCTCAAAACATGTTGTAAAAAACTGTACATTTACTCTTAGTGAAATGCTGAAACTAATAAGTGCCTTTATCTCAGACTGGAATTGTATTAATTCAGCATCAGAGCCCTGGTTACTTCATGTTGCCCCAAAGCTTGGAATGGGGTTATCAGTCCTACTATTCAATAAGTAGTTTGGGAGACAACATCTGCCAAAATGAGGTCTGTTTAAGAAAAGTATTTTTAAAGGGGGTTATCCTCAGTTGTAAAAAGGTTGAGAATCTACTATTACAAACACAAGTTCTCAAAGGGTTTCCAACATATTTTAATTTTCACTCAAATGCAGAGCTATGGAGAACTAATAACCAGAACAGAAGGGAAAGCAGTACTCATAATTACATCTTAGACCCGTGGCTTAGGTTCTCACGAGGCCTGACTTCCCCTTGCTGTTACATATTCTGACATGCCTCCCTTGGCTAAAAATATAAGTAATACCCAGAAACCAGTGAACACTGGAGCTGAAAGACAGCAAACTGGCCCAATAGTCATGAAGACTAGGATACACCTGAGAGCAGATACAGTGACAAACCCTCATACTAGCCAGAGTAGGGCACAGCCAAGGTTTACAGCAGTGACAGTAGCACAGCTACCACCATTAGGACCTTAAAGTGCGCCGGGCACTGGTAACCCGCTCTAAGTCTCTCCTCTAGTAACACGTAAGTGGATGAGGAAGGGTCTTCACTCACCTGAGTAAATGTGATAGGTTTGTCCCTAGACATATAATCTGCATATTTACAAGTAAACATTCCACAATCACTCCCATTCAACTGTTGAGGAATCTCCTAAAATTATAAAAAAAGAAGGGAAGAAAAGATAAAATTTCATCAAATACAAACTTCTTTGACTTTCTCTAAATACTACTGTGGGTAAACAATATAAAGTTAAATATTAAGTATGTATTACACACACAGATGCATACACACAGAGACACACACAAACCACACACAGACACACACACAATCAGTATTTATGTAGTATTAAAAATCCTAACCATGACATGGAGGACGTGACCCCATGGAAAATATTTTTCTGAAGGAAAGAGAAAAGGAAAGAGAGTTCCATGTCTCACACAAAGAAACCAATTGAAAGGTTTATTACCAGGGAATGGAATTCTAGTCAGAATTATTTCAGAAACATTTCTAAATTCTAAAAAGGACTAAGTGTGGCTCAATCAGAAATATGCTTACAAGACAACTAACCTACTTCAATACTGCAGAGTTTAACTGTTCTTCCCTAGCCCGAAAAATACTACTGCTTTGGACCCCCATGGCTGCAAGCAGGGGAGAGATAAAAGCATCTTCATAGGCTTTAACCAATTAGGAAATCTTGCCTTGATTGCTCAGTTCTGTCCTGAGGCAAAGTGAGGTGATAAGCTCACACATTTCCCCGGCCCAGCTGCAATAATCTGGGCCAGTCCCTTACACACTTTGGCTCTCTGTTATAATGAGCGCAAGGTAATAAGAGTAAGAGAATCTAATCCTAACTGCTGGAAAACATACTAGACGACAGCTCAATTTTTAGTCAAAGAAATACAGACGATTACTGTGTAAAAAGATCGTTTAAACATGCACACCACGCAAACATATGGTAGGTACTTCTCACGTTTCTCCCAAGCCCGGCATCTCTTAAAGACTGGAGAGAACTATAAACGCCAATATACAATAAAGAGAACTTGTTTTATTACATTTCCCAGAACACGGTATTCATCCTAACGGACGCTTCTTGTATCTGTGCTCTCCTCAGGAAATTTTAAAGCTTACCTTTCTAATTATTCAACTTAGAAACAAAAATGCTTTTGGCCAGGTAAACACGGGTTAGGGCTAACACTGGATTCGCACAGCATACTTTAAAAGAAGCCATCAGGACTCAAAGATGGACGTACTTTTCAGCCCTGAATGAGACTCAAATCGGCACGATGCAAAGCCCCTTCATAAACAGCATACATGGCTCTTGAGGACCCACGCATGGGACCCTTAAGAGCTAAATACAAAACAATCCCAGATAAGTTTTGAACAAAAACTTCAAATTTTCACTAGGGCCAACTGAGAAAAGTAGCTGACCTGAATTTATTGAGGTTTTTCTTTTTTTTCTCCATTTTTTTTTGAGAGACATGCTAGCATATAGATAACATTTACAATTTAGGCAAGATAAGGCTAAGAAGCAAACATCTGGGTTACAAGATTGAGAAGTAGATCATTCTTAAGATGTACATGCACTTCAGGAGAATGCATGCCTAGGAATGTATATGAGGGGAGGGAGGAAGGAGCTCAAGTCTAAGTAACATGCCTCTGACAGCAAGTGCAGCAGAGTATCTGAAATACTGATGCTCATCACTTACGTGGGGCTTCATGCTGTAGTGCGTCCACTCTAAAAGACTCAGGTCAACATTTCTTTTGGTCTTACTTTCATCCTGTAAATACTGACTAAAAAACAACAAAGAAAGAATGTATTGATGAACCCCTGTGAAGACAACATTTTAATTACAAAGGACTTTATGGTATTTGTATCCGTATTAAAATTATCTTAGTATCCCTACTAAAATTAAAAACAGGAACCTACATATCTTCCAGTAAACAGCAGAGGTTCAAAACAGACTTGTCTTATGGATTTGCTTCCTCACCATGAAATTCATGTCATCACTTTACATAGCTATGCTTTAAGGGCAGGTTTCTAGCAATTATTATTTGAAATAGTTGCCTACAAACCATATGATTTAATTTAAAAATTACCTCTGGGTTATAAGAGATGAACCCAATCATCATGGAAAGCACAGAACATGAGCAGGTTTAACAATTCAGAGGTATAATACTCCCCAGCTAGTAGCACTTTAGAACATTCAGAATAATGTATCAATCCCAAAGAAATCTAATTCAAATCACAGGATTCTAAAATATATTTTACATCATAACACATGACAAACTTACTTTCAATGATGCTATTAAACAAGACTTCAGAGTTAAAATCAGATATTCAGTTATTTTTAAACAAAAAGATGGATTCAAGTCAAGTCCCGAACAACTGGGAAGATAGCCTTGACTATACACTGGACTTCCAGGATTAGATAGAAGACAGATCACCTAACAAGGTAACAGTGAAGATTTTTAGCCTTTACTTACAGGAGAATCTCACAGATCCTGTTGCCCTTTTGTCCCATAGAATCCAGATATTTAAGACACTTTTTTCGTAGGTCTATCACCTATAATGGAAAAAAGTTAACATCCAGAAACAATCGTAACAGGACAGAATTTTATTTCTAAAAAAAAAAAAAAAAAAGCATCTCTTAAAAAAAAAATCAATACATGTACCAACTAAGACACGCTTTATAAACATAACAGATATGAGCTTCATTTCTATAAAATTATATATACTTCTATTCCTTCAGAAACACTTAGAAACTCAATCCCAATCCCCAAAACATTAATGGTCCTCTGAGTAATGAGATTTCTTTTTTGCTTTTTTCTTTATACCTCTACTTTTCTACAACTAACCTGTACCATCTTGTAAACAAAACTAATAAATGACCCATGTGTACTAAAACTTTCTTGTTAAAAATGAAAGCTACTCAGCTATAGCAACTCTCTTCTATCTTTCCAAGTTGTTCAACTCAAGAACTAAGAAGGGACACTGGACAGAAAAGGGTAGCCTTCGTTACTTAAGAAAATGGTCATTATCCAAACTCCAACAATTAACCCTCTGGACTCACCACCAAGCTCCAATGTACCTTCCGATGAATAGGTACCAGAATTAGTTCCTGTTCAAAGAGATTGACCCCTTTGGTCCATCTTTTCACTGCTTGGTAACCCCCAGACTTTAATTTGGGATAGAAGAAAGTACTGAATGCATGGAGTACTGGATAGCCTTGCTTTTTATTTCTTTCCACCAGAAGATTCATGTAAAAATTAATGACCTGTAACATCAAGAGAGTAAACATTGGAACATGGCAAGTACATTATCAAAACTAAGTTTCTAACCTAACTAAATTAGGATTCATTAGATCGTAAGAAGCCTGGTGAAGGGAAGGTACCAGAGAAGGGGATAAAAGAACTCTCTGTGGCAGAATATGAAAAATAAAAATAATCAGTACAAAATGGGAGGCATTAAGAAGGAATGAAATTGTACTTTTGAGGCATATTAGTAAGAGTCAAGGGAAGGAAATCAAGGAGGAAGTCTGCAATCATGAAAAGGTATGTAACTGTATCACACAAAGAATATGCAGAAATATTAACTGGAAGTAAATTTTACTATATATAAATTATACCTCAATTTAAAAATATTAGCTGGGCCCGGCCAGGCGTGGCTCAGCGGTTGAGCATCAACCTAGGATTCAGGAGATCGGGGTTTGGTTCCCGGTCAGGGCACATGCCCGGGTTGCGGGCTAGGCAGCCGATCAATGACTCTCTCATCACTGATGTTTCTATCTCTCTCTCTCTTCCCCTCCTTTCCTCTCTCTGAAATCAATAAAGATATGTTTAAAAAAATAATAATAAAATATTAGCTGGAAGGAAATATACCAAAAACATTAATATTTTATTAATTTTTTAGTGGTGGTGCTTTTAAACAATATTCTTCTTTCATTTTCTGTATTTTCTAAATTTTATGTAATAAACATATTACACTTATGTGAAACAAAACATACTAGTTTTACAAGAATGTGTTTATATGTCACTAGTTATGGGGAGAGCAGGAGGGCAGGCAAAGAAAGAAAATGCAGGAACTGAGCAGTTGGGTAAAGGACCACCAAACTGGAAAATTAGAAAGAACGAAAAACTAGCTTTAGCTAAATATGTAAGGATATAAGATGACAATTAGACAGTTTTACAGTTATCACTCAAATGAAATAAAGAAAAAGATACAGAGTATAAAGTGATCAATATACCCCTTTATTTTAAAACAGCTCCTATACGACTTCATCTAAAATAAAATATTTGCTGCTTTCTTCCATTCATCAGCTGCACCCAGGGTTTATGAAAATGTCACTGGAGTCTAGTGAATGAAGTGGTAGATGAAATGAAGCACAGATGCAGAAGAGGAAACAATGCTAATTAAAGCAATCAGAATTAACCATCTTTCTAAGACTCAAGATCTGTTTGTTTTAGATAAAACTAAAAGCTGCTTTACCAACCCCTTATAATTGAGTAAATATCACTTTGGTTATGGATAGTAAATAGTCAAGCATAACGATATTAAGAGGAAGGGGGAACAGGGGACCACAACTTACTTCATCATTGAGCCAGTGAAAGTTCCTCAAGGTCTGGATATCTCCTCGAGTGATTCGCAATTTGAAAGCACTACTTAGGACCTCATCCTGTGGGCCATGGCCTAGGGCGTTACTGATTTCCTTTTCCATGTCCTGAATGAGAAAGTTCAGAGGTTGCTACTTTAATATAAAGCCACTATCAGATACTGAAAGCCTGAGACTGAAAAAAGCCAATTTCACCTCTGTATCACCTGACCCTTGAGAAAAATATACTATCAAAGGCCTACTAAATTAAAATATGAAAAGATTTAAACTTATATAACAGTCTTATTAATGGTCATAAAAAACGCTGGTTGAGCCTGGCTGGTGTGGCTTAGCAACTGAGCATTGACCTATGGTCCAGGAGATCGAGGTTCGATTCCTGGTCAGGCACATGCCTGGGTTGCAGGCTCAATCCCCAGTGTGGGGCGTGCAGGAGGCAGCCGATCAATGACTCTCATCATTGATGTTTCTATCTTTCTCTCCCCCCCTTTCCTCTCTCTGAAATCAATAAAGATATACATATGTATATATTTTTTAAAATGCTAGATGAATTATTAGCTTCTGAAAATAATAATTTGGTAATATTTACATTTCAGGTATAGTCTCAATTACCCCACTTCCATTTACTGAGCACTGTGGGCCAAACATGGTACCAGATGCTTGAAGCACATCATTAATCCCTGCTTGTGGGGGAAAAATCAGCATTCTATAGAAAAGGTAAAGCTCAGAGCCTTCAGGTTACATGCTGGAAGTCACAAATTATTAAAAAGCAGAGCCATGATTTGAACCCAGGATTGTCTAACTTACTAGCCTTTGCTCCTTTCACAAAACTTCCTTATTTCCCTCCTAAACTTTTATTTAAATACATCAAAGTAATAAAATCAAGACACCTAAGAGACCATACTATTCATCTTGGACACAAGGAGAGTAAGCAAACAGGCAGAAACTGGAAAACTAGGCAGCAGTCTAACAAGAGAGTCCTTAATGAATAGATGGCTTCAGCTAAAGAATTATGCAGATAAATACATAGTGAAGCTACAAGACTAAATCTATAAACCCAATAAAAATTATTTTTAATAATTCTTTGTTAATACTGCTTCCCCACTGCACACAATTCTATAATTTTATGGCTCTCTCTCTCCACCTGCATGCCCAATATATAGTAAGTGCTCATAGGACTACCACCTACTAAGACAACAATGAAGAAGGAGCCAAGATATGGGCTTACCTTTAAAATGAGAATTTTTAACTACCTTCATTTCCTTGTTGTCTATAAGTTTTTACTATTTTCAAATGCAATAATCAACAAAAGGACAATTTTAGTAAACCATAATCACTTAAAACTGCAATGAACTCATTCCTCATGCTAAACCCATTCTATGTAACCCAAAATATTTGAAGGTTAGAGAAAGACTCTACAAAGAATCCGTTATATTCCAAGACATGTGACAGTTATGTCGACCCACATTTGTTAAACATTAATCTGATCCCTTAGGCCACTCCCACAGGTCACTAACCATCCATGTAGCCAGTGATAGAATAGCCCTTACACCTGATTTCCTCATACATTTATCCCTAGCCTGGAGAAACTCTTCAAAATAGTTACTCAAGTCTTAAATAAATCAGGTTATCCAAAACCATGTCCCTTATTCTGATCAACACAAGAAACAATACCTCTGTAAGTTCAAGAAGATCATCCATTCTTTTCTCCCGCTCTTTGCCTGAGCAATTTTTTTCTTTTGTCTCAAGTATTGACACTTTCCTCCTGAATAAGCCATTGCTTCCACTGCCCAGGCAGAGTCGGGCTGACACTTCTTCAGACAGGTCAGGTTCCAGTTGGTGTCCTCTTCTCTGATCAAAAAAGTAAAAAAGTTTCTATATTCTATTGACTTGTTTAATACTTGTACATATAAACATACATAACACATGAAATATAAAACAGTGACATTTCCTCGAAAGAACAGAGAATTAGCAAATCCTCAAATGAGTAGATTTAGCTTATGTTCCTGCAAGTGGGGACAAAAAGTGGAAGATGTAAGGCTCATAGGACACCTCGATTACAAAACCATGAAACACAGCACTCATTATTTTCCCTGAAGGCAAACAAGAAAAGTATTTTCAGTTCTCTTATCTGAATTAAAAATAATTTACTTAAATATATATAGCCCAGCCAGGCATGGCTCAGCAGTTGAGCGTTAACCTAGGATCCAGGAGATCAGGGTTCAATTCCCGGTCAGGGCACATACCCGGGTTACAGGCTGCAGCTGATCAATGACTCTCTCATCATTGATGTTTCTATCTCTCTCTCCCCCTCTCTCTTCCTCTCTCTGAAATCAATAAAGATATATTTAAAAAAATACATATATATATATGTAAAATTTTATATATATATATAAAAAAAAGTATTAGCCCGGCCGGGCGTGGCTCAGCAGTTGAGCATAGACCTAGGATTCAGGAGATTGTGGTTCGATTCCTGGTCAGGGCACATGCCCAGGTTGTGGGCTCGATCCCCAGTCAGGGGCCTGCAGGAGGTGGCCGATCAATGACTCTCTCATCATTGATGTTTCTATCTCTCTCTCTCTCCCTTCCTCTCTCTGAAATCAATAAAGACATATTAAAAAATAAATAAATAAATAAATAAATAAATAAATAAATAAATAAATAAATAAATAAATAAAGTATTAAATCAGCAAAATATACAACCCATAATCCCATCACTCAGAATAAACCACCGCTATCCTGATATTATGCAAACTTGTTCTATTTCATCTTTTTTTAAAAAGTAATTATAAATTATAGAAAAATGCACAAAAGATTAATGTATCACTTAATTTTTACAAAATTAACACCCATGTAACCACGATTCCTGTCAACAAGTAGAATTCTGCCAGCATCCCAGAAACTCTGGTGAGATGTTTCCTTATCATGACACTATGTACATTTAATACTGAATTTAATCTGTATTCAAACTATTTTAAAATTAGTGAATTTATTTAGAAATAGAGCTTTGGACTAGAACCACACTCTCAACACACCTAGCCAGTCCTCTTCACTCTAGCTAACTGCCAGGTATACCAGTCCTAGGAAACCAGTGGCTGCTGGCCCTTCCCGCAGCCGCAGGCAGCAAAGCCTTCAGGTATAGCAGGGACAGAAGGAGAATGCAGTCTTCAAATTATTACCACCCCCACCACCCCATCCATCCTCTCCCAGGCTTAATACTTCCCTTCTTTCAGCTTTTGTTCCATGGTGGTAAATGATACTTAAACACAAAGGGTTTCACTCTGAATTACTGAAAATGGGGAAATTAGAGAAGGTAATGTTCTAAGACTTAGGACTTAAGATCATGGCTTAAGACTATGACTTAGCCTTAAGACTAATTCTTATGAAGAGATCTAATGAGAGAAGAGAAATTTGATCAAACTGATACTGTACTTAACACAAAGCAGTCCCCTACACTTTGGTATTTGTATGTATCTAAAACGTGAAATAATCTCAAATTTCAAGTTTACATTTAATTTAATGTGTTTCTTTTGGATATGGAGTGTTTGCCATTATTATTAAAAATGTTGGTATTGCAATGGAGATCACTGGAACACTTCTTATTCTGATACTTATATAGGAAAAGTCTAACTAAGCATACGATTGGTACTATTTTCAAGTAAATCTAAAATCTTGACTCTGAAAATAAAGTCCTGAGCATATATCTCTCCTAGAGATGTATGGTTTTAAAAATTCTCTAAAAGAAGCCGGGGCTCAGATGGAGGCAAATTGGTCTTTCTCACAAAGGTGGCTATCACACAGATAAAAATCTAGCAACTCAAGGAAGCTACCTTCCTAGAAGTTGTATATCTTCAATTCTGCTGATTTTTCAAAGAAAACAAAATTAGAAATCAAATTAACATAGGTCATCTTTCTTATTTTTCATGGGCACCAAAATATTAATAGCAAGTCAGGTGAAAGAATAAAAAGATATAAAATTTAACTAGGGTTTCTACTTACACCTTCATTTTCAAGTCTGATTCCAACTGTCTTCTCTATATCCAAAATTTTCCCCTTTGAACATCTGAGGAAAAAAAATATAGAGATTACAGACTGACTGGATGATTTAAACCTGGCACCTGTTAGACTAGTTTTAGAAATAAGATAGAATAATTTGCAATGAAAATTGCCTTGAGTTTAATATAGTCCTCTAAAACAAGGGTCAGCAAAACTTTTCCAAAAAGGATCAGATGGTAAATATTTTAGGTTTTGCAGGTCTTATGGGTTGGTACATCTTCTCAACTTCCATTAGTTTAAAAGCAGCCATAAACAGCATGCAAATGAATGAACATGACTGTGTTAAAATAAAACTACTTACGAAAAAGAGGAAGGTGGACCAGATTTGGCCCAGGGGCCATACTTTACCAGACTATGCTGTAAATGAACTATCACCCCAAATCCTAAGGCACACAGAACTGCCTTCACAGTTCATGTACTAGAGATGCCCACCACACCCACACTCTTTTCTAAATGGCATCTGCATCTCCCAACCGCTAATGCCTAGGAGAAAAAGCCACCCTCCCAAGTTAGGGTGGGCATCTGACACAAAAGCTACCTATGTACCCATATATGCTGATCAGCTACAGAGTTGAGGAGAGTCCACAATTCCTTAGACATGTTTACTCATAAATATAGCTTATAAAGAAAATAATGTCAAAAGAAAACTTAGAATGAACTGAACCATATACCTCTTTTCACTCCTCACTGGGCATAGAGGTCCCCTTGTTTCAGCAGCTCTATCTGTGAGGATGGAAAAGAAAAAATAAAGTGTCTTCTTTACTAATCAGTATATAGCTGGAATTTCAACTTACACAGTCTCCAAAGTATCAAGACATTGACTTACAATGAAATGTTAGAATAAATTCCAAAGACACTAGCCTCGTTACAAATCAAGTTGCTTAAAAATGCATAAATCGCTTTCTTCTTTAAATATCTTTAGTGTAAACTGACTGATGTCTGCTCATTTGGTAAGCTATCATTTAGTGTCAAGGAAATTAATATAAGAAATATAAAGAAATTAATTTTAGGCTCACAAAATACGTACTACTATATACACAGAAGCAAGGAATTACAATCAAAAGGTATTTTATAAATCTGCTTCATCTTGAAATAACTTTTTTACTAAACTACTGGTACTGGATAAACCAGTCAATGCCCTGGGGTCTGATAAAGTTTTAAGGTTTGGTACACCATCTTTCACAAGTATGTCATTCAATTTTATATGCACATGGACTAATTTCAGTATATCAAGAATAGGCTAAATCTGGGAACTCACATTGTTTTGGAACAAACTGAGTTGTTCTGACTCCATGACTTTGCTCTTCCCCCCAGCCTTTGGTCTTTAATGTATCCATGTGACATCTTTGAGAACTTGGAAACACAAAAAGCGAAGACATTCAGATACAAAAGGAAAATCTATCATAAATACTCATTATCTCTGTCTGACAAGCTTCTCCATAGAGGAGCTACTGATTACCCTGAATTTACAAGAGAGAGGATGCAACACAGCACTACCTGGGACTAGGATAAAAGGAGTCTAATCCTGATTTTAATATTTCAGCCAAGTTACTAACCTCCAGTTGTTCTATTTATAAAATTGCATGTTCTCAATCCCCAGCACCACCTTGACTGAAAAATCTCATGTCATAAAACTCAGGTCAAAAGATGGAAAATTTTACACAATACACTGAAATGGATCCTAAAACAACACACTGAAAGCTGAAATGTAAAAAGCTAAACAGGTTGAGGATTTTGCTAACATGACAAAACCAACAGTTCATGAAGCATACAGCTCTGCTTTCAACAGCCACTCGTCAAAATGGAAAAAATATTAACATTCTCACTGACTGCACTAAGAGAATTAAAATTTTAAAAGTTCACAACCAAAATTTAAATTCCCAAATATTCCTTTGTTATTTCTGTACTCAACAAGCTAGTCTTGTGACAATTTCACCTTCAACTTGCTGTTACATAATTTCTGTCTCACTTGTTAAAATCACCAAATGTACCTCAATCCTGAGCTCACATATTTTTTGTCCCCTTTTTACATGTGAATATAAGGTCAGACAACTCCTTCTGCCATTCTCATCTATTTGCTCAAATCATTAGAGCATGTAATTAACAAGGAATCTTAAAAGAAAAACTTCTTATGATCTGGGTGACTTTAATCTTGTCTCTAAAGTGGAAGGTTCCCAATTGTGCTAAGATGCATCCACTAAGATGCCTCAGGAACTATGTGTACAAAGGGAGAGGGAGGAAAGGAGACAGGGAGGGAGGGACAGGCAGGAGAGGAGAAGAGGGAGAAAGCAGCAGAGAGAGACAGAGATTGTGGGAAATGTGCATGCTGGGGAGGTTGAAAAAACTCTCTGCTTCGTGATTTCAACCAGTGATTCCACTTTTCTATATCAGAGTTTCAAGTAAGAGTACAACTAAACAAGGGATTCTAAAGCTAACAGAAAACTGTATTTTGTAAAAGCACTATTCTATATAATCCATTACTAGATATAATTTGTTCAGGCATATTACAGGGCTAGCTGTTTCAATGTTAATCTTTTTTCCATAAAATCGTTCCTACCAATTCCCTTTCCAAAAATAAGGAAAAAGATGTCTGGCAAAGCACTGGGTCTTGTTAGCTCATATTTACCTGTGATGAGTTGAAGCTGCAGGAGGAACAGAGTTTCCATGAACACCTTCTTTGAGTCTCTCCAATAACCTTCGGTACTTCTCTCTTTCCTCTTTTTGAACACCCTAAGTAAAAGAAAGCATGTTTGATAACTTCTAGCACACTAAATATATAATTAAATCATAAGCAAAGACTTAATAGGTCATAGATGTGTTTGGTCAGCACAATGCTTTTTAAATTTTTTTAAAATTGATTTTGAGAGAAAGAGAGAGAAACATCAATTTGTTGCTTCACTTATTTATAAATTCATTGGCTGATTCTTGTACATGCCCTGGCCAGGGATCAAACCCACAACCTTGTCGTTAACAGGATGACCCTGCAACCACCTGAGCTACTCAGTCAGAGTTAAAATTTCTTTAAATTAATTACCAACTTTATAAATTGAAAAGAAAAATGCAAAAATCTGGCCTCTTTTGAAAAACCAAATCAACAATCTGGAGCTAGGTAGGGCTATTCTCATTAGATTGGCATTCACTCCAGCCCACTTCACTCATTTACATTATCTCCTAGACCTTGAGAGCATCTGAGTTTCCGACAGCAGAACTAGGTTAACCACAAAACAACTCAGCAGAAATAACCCACTTGCATATTCAGAACATTCTGCTTCCAAATGGAACTGGTCTCACCAAAGTCACCAATGACATTGTATGGCCAGATCCAACAGATACTTTTTCAGCCTTTTATTACTTGACCTCTTTCTTTAGCATCTCACCCTGATGACCTCGCCTTGCCTTCCTGGACAATACACTCTCCTGATTTCTTCGTATCTTCTCAGTCTCCAGTGCAGATTATTTCTTCTTCTGCCTGCCCAAAATGCTAGTGGTCCTGCCCATTATCTCTTCTCACACTACATTCTCTCCCTGAATGTCTCAGCTCCCCTGATTTACATAATACCAATATGCAGAAGATCCAGAAATGTCTCTAATCCTGCCTTCTTCTCAAAACTCTACGAGCCAGGTCACTTTGCATGTTTCACAGGCACTTTAAAAAAATGTCCAAAACTGAAGTCATTAACTTTCCCCTAAACATCCAGGGTGTCTTGGTCAGTGGCACCTATTTATCCAAGACTGAAATCTGGAACTCAGGCTCTTTCCACTAACTTTATATCACACTTAACCAATGAATATGTCCTCGCTAATATTACCTTTTAATATTTCTAGAATATATCCTCTGTACACCCTATATGTGCTCAGTGTCATCTTTGATTTCTCCTGTAACAGGTATTGAAGCCTACTTTATAGTACCTCTCCTTAAAACCCCCTCCAGGGCTGCAGTCCATTCTTCTCTCAGCCCACCTGCTTGTTCAGTAAAACTATGCACCCAAACAAGTATTTCTATGATGAGCAAACTAAGTGGCTCAGAAAATCATGTAGCAATAGGTGATGGTGCTCGGGGATGCCAGACACAGGAATAATTCTAACTGCCCCTAGAATAAGTGAAGACTCCAAGAGGGGAAGTGAAGAGAAGCTTGTTGATGAAAATATCATGCTAAGTGCCCTGAAAAGGGAAGGAAAGAGCAGACATGTACACCATTTAACTTTTGTTACTTAGTCATAGTTATTACAGCTTCTAAAAGAAACCAGTTAGAACAATTCAGGCACCCAAAAAGAATCCATTATCTTTTCCTAACATGACTCCTTTTTCTTTCTTATAGTGAAAACAATCTGGAAATTGACTAAATTACATATGCATAGAATATCTCTAGAAGGATGCATACAAGTATCAAGAGTCAAACAGGGTGGTAGGGCCAAGTATGGAAGTGAGGCTGGGAAGTTTACAGTCACTGTCCACCCTTTTATACCTTTTGAATTTTATACTATAGTACATATATTACGTATCCCCCCCAACCAAATTCATAAACAGTTCAAAAGAGATCAGACTAGAAGGGCTTACCTCCTCCACAGTACAATGGGGACGCCTCAGACCCTTGCCACCCTCTTCAGTAATCATCTCTGTTACAACCTGATCCTGAGGTTTCCACGTTAAGGAACTCTCTGGATTGCTTTTGCTATGACGGCGGCCACCTGGTCTTCTATTATAGCCTTCTGAGTTCAAAGTAAAACTGAGAGACAGAAAAAATTAATGTATCACCAAACTGCTTAAATTGCTGGAATCTACTAAGCTTCAGACCACTCTGTGATTAGGCTTCCCAGATTAAGCTTTCTCCTGGCAAATCAGACAACTAGCATTCACGAAAGTTAGCCCTCTCTCTAGAATAGAGGGAGGGCGCCCATAATTCCACTATGGAGCATCACCAGAGCTGCCACAAGAAAGCCTCTGCCTTCTTCCTCAAGCCCAATTTTCCAACCTGAACTCTGGAATTAGCTCCCCTACTACACATACCCTCCACTTGTATGCACTTTTCCTTCACTCACTTGGTATCACTGGGATTAATTATCAGTGTGAATTGTTTAATGTCTATATCCTACACTGGACTTTAAATTCCAGGAAAGCAGAGATTACATTCATTTATCACTATATCCTAGAACATAACCTAAACTGAAAAGCGCTCAATATCTGCTGAATGCTAAATTAATGAACGTAAATTAATAAGTTCTAAAGAAATGAAGGCCATGAAGCTCCTAGTCACTGCTGCTGGTGGAACAGCCTGCCTCTCCTGCCATCACCAATAATGGGACAAACTGACATCATACCTTCTTGATGTACTGTTTTAAAAAGGATACATCATGTATATAATATTTTTACCAAAGAAAGTTGCATAATCTAAAACAAATCATGAATAAACGTCAGACAAAATTAAAGAACATTCTACAAAAGAAATGTTTTTCTACAGGGTGGAGCAAAAGTTAGGTTTACTGTCGTGGGTACGCGAAACACAAAGTTTATTATTATTTATTAATTACTGTATTATTTTTCATATATGAACGACTGTAAACCTACTTTTGCCCCACCCTGTACTCTTTAAAAATATCCATGCTAGCCCAGCCGGTGTGGCTCAACAGTTGCGCATCGACCTAGAATCCAGGAGAACATGGTTCAATTCCCAGTAAGGGCACATGCCTGGGTTGCGGGCTCGACCCCCAGTTGGGGGCATGCAGGAGGCAGCCGATCAATGACTCTCTCATCATTGATGTTTCTATCGCTCTCCCTCTCCCTTCCTCTCTCAAATCAATAAAAATATGTTTAAAAAAATATATATATATATCCATGCTATTAAAGACAAAGAAAGTCTGAGGAATTGTTCCAGATTAAAGGAGAGCAATGAGAAATGAAAATTAAATGTAATAAATGATTCTGTATACTGAATTGTGGACCAGAAAAAATAATCACTATTATGGATAAATTTAAATAAGGATATATAATAGTTATATTAAATTTTCTGATTTTTGTAATCTATGATTATATAAGTAAATGCCTTCATTCTTAAGAAATAAACACAAACACTCAAGTACCTATGATTAAAAAGGCATGAGTCTAAGACTCTCAAATGGTTCAGGGGAAAAAAATAAATAAATAAATAAATAAATAAATAAATATATATATATATATATATAAAAAACAGAAAAAGATAAAGAAATTGGCAAAACGTTAACAACTGGTGAATCTGGGTCAAATGAAGACAAAATACATGAAGCAAAGATGGACATAACTGGATGAAGAAATAAACAAGTCTACAATTACAGTAGGAAACATCAACACTCCTTGCTCATCAATCAATAAAAAAGTATACAGAAACCAGTAAGACCTGTAAAACATCAGCAAACTTGAGCTGACATTTATAGAACACTCCACCCAACAATAGCAAAATACACATTCTTTTCAAGTGCACAGTGGACATCACCCATGTAGATCATCTTCTAGGCTATAAAACAAATGTTAAAATTTAAAAGAACTGCCCCGTCGGGCGTGGCTCAGCGGTTGAGCATTGACCTGGGATCCAGGCAATTGGGGTTCGATTCCCGGTCAGGGCACATACCCAGGTTGTGGGCTTGATCAATGACTCTCTCATCACTGATGTTTCTATCTCTCTCTCTCCCTCTCCTTTCCTCTCTCTGAAGTCAATAAAGATATATTTTTTTAAAAAAAATTTAAAAGAACTGAAACCATACTAAGTATATTCTCTGACTAACAATGGAGTTAAACTAAATAACTTAAAGATGTCTGGAAAGCCCCAAATATTTGGATATTAAACAACAGAATTCTATACTTCAGAATAATCACTGGTTAAAGAGGAAGTAAAACAGAAATTAGAAAATATTTTTAAATTGAATAAAAATTAAAACCAACTTTTCAAAATGTGTGGGATGCAACTAAAGCAATGCTTACAGAGACAATTATAGAACATAAGTTCACCTCTAAATATTCAAGTATGTATCTCCCAAGAACATAACCTCAATACAATCATCAAATTCAGGAACTTTAGCAATGACATAATATGTAACACATAGCCCACATTTAAATTTCTCCAAAGATATTGAAAGTATCCTTCACAGCAATTTTTTTCCTATCTCGATTCCAATGCAGGAGCTCACATTACATTTAACTGTCATGTATCTTGAGTCTCCCTTGAAGTGAACAGTTTTTCAGCCTTCCTTCATCTTTATAATGAAGAGTACAGGCCTTAACCAGTTTTCTCATTCTTAGACATAGATTGATTTTGCAGGAATACGAATTAACTGATGATGTCCTCAGTGTAATATATCTGGAAGCCACGATGTCCATTTGTCTCACTGTGGGTGGCTTTAACTTTGATCCTTTGGTTAAAGTGGGGTCAAGAGGTTTTCTATTTTACTATTTTTCCTAAAGTTACTATTTTTCCCTTTGCAATTAGTAAGTAATTTGTGGGGAGATATTCTGAGTTTATGTAAGTATCCGTACCTCATCAAACTTTTACTTACTAGTTTCAGCTCAATTGATTCCTGTATGTATCAATTATTACTGTGATAGTTACAAAGTGGTGATTTTCTAATTCTATCATTCCCTCTACACTTACTAGATGGCATCCTACTATAAAGATCTTTCCCTCCAACAATATATATTTATTTGCACCTGTATCCCAGTCTTTCTTCATTTTGATTCTTAAATTGTCCCCAATTTGGCCAGTGAAAGTCCCTTCAAGTTTCCTCCTATGTTATGTTGACATGTCCCCAGTTTCTGAGCACTCCTTTAATTTCTGGCACAAGACATTACAAACTCATTTTGTACTTTCTTTCCTAGCTCTACAAGCAACCAATCATCCAACTCGAGAGAACCTAGTTTTTAGCTAGTGTCTCATTCTTAAATATGAGTGGATAGCCAAGAATTACCAGGCACTTGAATAAAGACTCTAATATGCAACACAAGACCAAAAATAAACCAAAGGAAGCACGGAATTCAGAGGAAGCAGACAAAGCAGGGAGAAGAAATTTTAAAATAATTAACAGCTTTAGTGAAATAAGATACTACATCCTTACAATAACAAGATGCTTGGAGAAAGAAAAACCATGGGGAGTAGGGAGAGGGAGGATACTTACAAGTTAAAAACTATGAAGTCCCCCACCCCCCCAAAATTAGTAAAACATTTTTTTAAAGGGCAAGGACAACAAAAAGAATATATAGGAAAATTATATAGAAAGATCTAATAGAAAGATCTAATAGAAAAAAAAGGGGGGAGGGCCTAATATCCAAGCAGTAGAAATTCTAGAAAGTGAGAACACAAAGAGAAGAAAATTCCTAATAAAATAACAAAAACAGTTCTGTGTATGAAAATTCATCAGGCTACACACATGATTTCTGCATTTTCTGCACACATATTATACTTTTAAAAAGTTAGAAGTGAATGACAACTCTTCTTCAAAAAGTTTTCAAAATCAGATGCTATGGGCCTATAATATGGCAGAAAAGGTAACACACACCTGAGTTCAAGTTTCTCACTATAGCTGTATGATATTCAGTAAGCCCCTAACCCTCAGAGTACTTACTTAACAAGATTACATAACAGAATAAAAGTGAAGTGCCTAGCAAGAGTGATCACCTAATAAGCACTAACCATTTAAAGAAAGGCAGAATTTAACACTTACCTGAAGGAAGGCAGGACTCTGCGAGGCTGATCTCGAGTTACTGTCACTCTGATCTTTGGATAGTCACTTATTCCATTAGGAGATTTATTACCTATTTTAAAAATGCATTTGTAATTGTAAAAAAATAAATAAAACAAAACACCTGTGAACAGTCTGCATTAGAAAAGAGACTGTGTGATCAGTCTACACTATAAGAACTACATGTTATTTTTTCCAATTCTATTACTATACAGCACAGAAATCCAGCACAAACTTTGTAAAATTAAAGGAAAAGCAATAGTGTTTAGCTTATCTTTGATCTCAGATAAGCAGTAACAATTCTAGGCGAGATTTCCTAGTTTTGCTTGCTGGGACCAATAAGAGGCATGAAGAAAATGATCACAAAATTCCCTATAATCTAACCAAATTAAGAGCATTTTCTAAATTATTTCTTCTTCCCAAGAAAACAGAAGTATTTTTAAATGAAAATCTGCCATATGTTAGTACATTTCACTGGAAGAGTCTAACATTTCTTGTGAGATGCTTACTATACTGCAAAACATGGTATATTCCATGTTTTTATCAGCCACATTTTCTGCTGGAGCTATAACAGGGGCTTAGAGTGACTGAGGAATCCAAAATGCAACTGTAGCAGTAAGACCTAAAATGACCTGAATTCATTTGTCTGCAAAAACTGATTTGAACCAATGTCTAATCTCAATGGGTTTTTAAAACAATATTCAATGAACACAATATATCTAAAATAGGATAAATTCAGAATCTCCCAACACATTTCTAAGGGTTTCAGATTAGACTGTGGACTTGTTTATATCAGAAGCCTGCCCTAGGAATACCTGTGCATCTCTGAGTAGGCTACACAAGCCCAAGGAAATATACTGCTGGTGCCTCAGGCACAAGATAAATCTACAATCCCTTCCATGTCAATTTTAATGGTAAATAATTTTAAACATTTATATATTCAAACAATATAGATTATGAAATCTAATTTGTATTAACTTTTTAAATAAAATATAAGACTTCAAAGAAGTATCATCTTTGTCCCAGGTCCCTTGGAACTAGCTTCTCAGGCTTGGGGGTACACATTTACTTTCCTTTTCTGTGTCACTAGAGGTACTTTACTTTAAAAAGTTCGTTTGAGAAGCACTACTCCAAGGTTTTTATTATTTCCTTAGCTTCTTCCATTTTTGACTTCTGAACCCACAACTTCTCTAAAAGCTCTTTTCCCCTTCCTATCAAATATTTACAAACCCACCTGCCTGGCAGAGATCGCACCATTTTCAGGACTCTGACTTCTTCTTTTCCCCACCATAGCATTGTGTACAGTATATTCAATAATTACAGTTCAATTTCGGGGTCTGGATGACATAGAGGCTCCTAAACCATAAAACTATGAGAACTGGCAACCTAAGGGAGAGTTTTACTATTTTTGTTATTATTGCTATTTGTTTTGTTATTAAAGGTTTTATTAATCCTGGTAACTTAGCAGGGTCTAGCACAGAGTAAACTCTCAGGAAATGTTTCTATGTGTGGTTTTTTAAATGAATGAAACTTGATCTAAGTCACATTAAGGACAGTGATAATACAAACAGAAACACAACAGTAAATTTCAAGACAATTCTAAAGGAAAGCTATTTGCTTCTTAGAATGATAAAGAGAATGTCTGTGTTCTCATCCCAACCCAAATCAGTGTTCTCCTTTCATCTTCTCAAAACTCAGAAAAAACAGGCAGGAGGAGGTAGGGGGAAGCAGAAATATTTTTGTCCACCTCACCCAGTTTCAGCATGTTGTTCCAGGATCCAGAACCTGTCAGTTCACAAGATGAAGAGTTCGAAAATACCTTAAAATCAAATAAAATGACCTCTGTAGTATGTAATTTTAGAATTTAAGTAAGTTTTTAATATGAAGAAAAAAAAAATCACTCTATTGGTGCTAGCTCACAGAAGAGATATTATCAATAAAACCAGAGGTATAATCTGTGAAGACTCACAAAATGATGTAAAAAAACCCCACCAATTTCAAGGTTTTCAAACATAATTATCATTCAGTAATTAGGCTCTTTATCAATATTTTTAAAACATGTAATTTCTTAAAAGTGTAATTTCTTAACTTCTAAATTTTTGGCCTTTATATCAAGGCTAATAAAGACATGCACATTTCTGGATAGAAGTCATTCTACACATTAATTCCTAAAAATGAGAATATTTCCAAAATTTATTTCAATGATTAAATACAGAAATCAGTAGCCCCAATGGAGCCCTATCCCCACTGACCTCTCCTGAAGGGGCTGCATTCCGTGTTCCGTTACAAGCAGAAGCTACCATGGGCTTCGTGGTCAGCTGGAATGGGAATCCAAACAAGCTGGCAGCATTGTAGAGACTGGTTTTCACTTGGTGAATAAAGCAATCTAGAAAGTGTAATATGGATTACATATACATATAAACATAGAGGAATAAACTTCTGGGAAAACAAGTAAGATTGTATCTTTAAAATGGCCTCTCAATTTTTATTAGAAGTCCTATTTTCAATCATTGAGATAAAATGGTATCTGTAAAAAGAATTTTTCTCCTACCTGAATAACTGAAATTCCAGCACTGTGATTTTTGTTTTTTTAGTAAAATATCTGGGTTGCTACAAAAGCATGAAACCATCACTTTAGCAAATCACACAGACTCATGCGCAAAAAAGTCCTGAAATGACAGCTTTCAAGCAATCTGTTCTCCTGAATATATAAAATAAAAAGAAATCTATGCCAAAAAGACAGGGGCATAACTTAACAACCTGGAGCTATAGTCACAAGGTATGGCAGAATCCTACAGGAAACACTTATCATTTACTCAAGGGTTTGTCCTTACTTCCTGGGCAGGTAACAATACAGTTGTCCTAAACAACTACTTACTAAGTGCCTATTGCATCTTGGCTACTCCCAGGGTAGAAATTAGTGAAGTATCAGATATGCAATTCTTAAACATCTATGAAAAAACAAGGCTATCCCTCTACTAGAGATGTGTTGGGAGGTCTCAGACTCAGCCCTCCCTGTCACCAAACAGAAAGATTACAAAATAAGTAAGTAAACAAACAAAGGGGAGGGGTAAATTTGTTTTCTCAACTTCCTCTTTTTATCACTACCCTTTTCTTACTTCCTACATTATGATTTACTTTCTAAAATTTCCTTTCTATTTCTTAATTAAGGGTATCCTAAAGAACTAGTCTGAAAGAAGCAGGTCATCACCTTAGCCACATTCTTTTTTAGAGAAAAACTGAAATGGTGGCTTTTAAGCAACAAGCACTCCAGAATATATAAGATATAAAATACTTTCCAGAAAGATAGGGAAATAACTTAAATAGCAGGAAGTGATAGCTGGGTAAAGGAGAATCCAATCTGAAATAAATAATCTGTAACTAGAGAACAGTTAAAAGAACCAAAGTTTGCAAATATCCTGTTTCTCATTTTAGGAATTAGAAAGAAAGAATTCCAGGTCATCCCTCTAATAATGTGAGCTTTATGTGGGAGAAAAATGGCTTTGGGGATTGATGCTTAACCTACAGACAGTCATCCAAAACTAGAGGACAAGAGGTACTCTTAACAACATAGATAAGTGGACACTAAAAAGTCATGTAATATTTGTTTTCCTACAAATGTCAAAATATGAGTATGCCCAAGACTGTCAAAAGATCTCATTGACTTAAAAAAAAAACAACAAAAAAACAGGCCTGTCTCATCTGTAAAATGGGGACAAGACCACCTTATTTTCCTGAGACTAAACTAAGAAGAGTTCTTAAAATCCTTTCCTTCTATAAATCATGAGTCTACAATTCTAAGGTCCTCCTTTTCTTTTACCCTTCCTTTTTCTTTGAAAAGCAACCAATAGAACTGTACTGCCCAATATAGTAGCCAGTAGCTACATGTTAACTTACCTAAGTTTCAATTTATTAAAAGTAAATTCAGTTCCTCAGTCCCACTAACCCCATTTCAAGTGCTCAAGAGCATCATAGCAGGCAGTTCTATTGGACAGCATTGCTATAAACCTTTACAAACTCTGCCAGTAAGTATTACCTGTGCTACTCACTGCTTCCCCCTTGGCTTAGGTTTCCTTCTTTAGTTTATATTCAGGAAATCATAATACATATTTCATGGAAATCACGGAGGAAGAGATCCTTAACATAGAAGTCCATAAAATGGATGACTGCCAGAATTATTTCAGGAAATTTCTGTAATTTCATGGTCTATGTTATTATTTGTTTACCACATAGTTATTTATTTATATTTTTCTTTAAAACTGACTTTCTTTTGCTAAACAAATGTATTTGAAGGTAATTTTTAAAAATTTTCAATTACAGTTTACATTCAATATTATTCTGTATTAGTTTCAGATGTTCAGCACAGTGGTTATAAAATCATGTATTTTACAGAGCAGTTCCCCAATATTTCGAGTACCCACCTGATCCCATACATAGTTATTATGATACATATTCCCTATGCTGTGATTTATATCTCTGTGACTATTCTGTAACCCCCAATTTGTATTTTTTAAACTCTTCCCCTTTTTCACCCAGTCCCCCAACCTCCCTCCCCGCCAAACATCAGTTTGCTCTATTAGTCTGTTTCTATTTTGTTTGTTTGTTTTGTTCATGTAAGTGAAATCATATTGGTATTTGTCTTTCTCTGTCTCATTTCACTTAGCAAAATACTCTCCAGCTCCATCCAAGCTGTCACAAATGGTAAAATTTCATTCTTTTTTATGGCTGAGCAGTAGTCCACTGTGTATATATACCACAGCTTTTTTGTTTGTTTGTTTAAAAAATGTTTGTTTGGTTTTTTTTTTAGAGAGAGAGAAGGAGACAGAGAAACAGTGATGTGAGAGAGCACCATGGATCAGTTGCCTCCCGCATACACCCCAACTTGGGATCAAACCTTTGTTTGTGCCTTGACTGGGAATCGAACCAGCAACCTTTTGGTACATGGGGTGAAGCTCAACCAACTGAACCACACCAACCAGGGCTCACAGCTTTGTTATCAACTTGACTATTGATGTGCACATGGGTTGCTTCCATATCTTGGCTACTGTGAATAATGCTGTAATGAACATGGGGGTGCATATATTCTTTCGAATTAGCGTTTAGGGTTTCTTGGATACTGAAAGGTAGTTTTATATTACTACTGTGAATGTAAAGCAACATTATTTGCCTTATAAAGAAATGAAAACACAACAATATTAAGTTCTAACTGGGCCTATTTAAAAAGGAGAGATTAGCATGTACTGTTGACTCTTGAATAACACAGGTCTGAACTGTGCAGGTCCACGTATATACAGATATATTTTCAATAATGTCAATGTATTTTCCTTATGATTTTCTTAACATTTTTTTCTAGCTTACTTTATTGTAAGACTACAGTATATAATATATGTTAATCGACTATTACAAAATACATGTTAATCGACTATTTATTGGTAAGGCTTCCAGTCAACATGAGCCTATTAGTTAAATTTTGGGGGAGTCAAAAGTTATACATGCATTTATTAATTTGTGGGGGGGTCGATTCCCATAACCCCCATGTTGCTCAAAGGTCAACTGTTTTAGACAAGTAGTGAAGACACAACTAAGCATTTAATCAACATTTTTCTGCTTAAAATAATCAGAAATTTAAAGTAACTGAAAAGAATACAATTTTTGTATAAAACATAATTTAAAATTATTAAATATTATGAACATTGTACCTCCTAAAATCATTTCCTAACTGATATCTATCCTGTGCTTTGGGAAATACATCCTAATGAATTTGGATAGTCCTGGCATTCAAAGTCCTCCACAATTTGACTATTTCTCTCTTATCAACTTTTTTCCTAAGTTATTCACTAGTTTTTGAACTACACAACTTTCTAATACTATTCCTTCTACCCAGAAAGCTTTTCCTTTCTATTGCTCTCTGCTGATATCCTATCCATCCTTCAAGAACTATCTCACATACTAGCTCCTTCACCAAATATTCACTGAGACTCTTAACCAGCTAAAAACTGGACAGTATTTTGTTACTACCCTTCTTATTTCATTTATCATGTCCTCATTGACACTGGTATTATTTATGTACTTCTCTTACATCCCCTACTATATAATCATATATATTCTTACAAGTGTAAAGTTTTTAAAAATAGAGATCCTGTCTTACTCATTTTTATATTTCCTGTAGAACCTAAGAAACTACTTAGCAGTAAGACATGCTCAGTAAGTACTCATTAGATTTAAACGAAATCTTAACACAGATGTGTCCACTCTTAACTACCACATTTAAAAGTAGATCCACATTCACATGCATTTCTAAGAAAGAAGAAAATGTTGTTAGATTATCCCATTGTGCCAGTGTCCTTTACTCTAATTTTATTTTCTTCCATCAAATGATATGTAGCCCTTCAGATTATAGAGAAGTAAACAATTTGGGGCAACACATTAGATTAGTTCACACAGCTATCTGAAAAAGATGACTCAGTTTGAAGTAGTTTTTACAATGTTTTCTCCTCAAATTTAAAAAGCCACTTTTCTTTATAGGAAGATTTAGAATTTTATAATGAATATATTTTTAAAAAGCTGTAAAAAAATGTATATTCAACCTACAGGCTTATCTACTAGAAAGACAATTAACTCCCTGATAACAGTGGTTACCTCCAGAAAAGACAACTGAGTAGAAAAGGGATGGGAAAGAGATTTACTTTTCACTGCAAATGCTTTTTACCTTTTGAATTCTGTTACATGCATATAGTTTTCCTATTAAAACACTAATTTTTAAAATTAATATTCAATACCTAATCTTGGTCTTTTGGCCGGTATTTCATCAGTGTCCACTGCAGAAAACAGAGTGCTGAAAAAAAGAGAAAAGAGGGAAATAAATATATACATACACACACACACACACACACATATATACACAAATGCATTTATATATACGCACATATCTATTTCTATAAACTTAGCATTTATAGTGTTTATACGACATACCTCCCTCCATCGACTCTGAAATAAAATGAGATCTAACTGATGTTTTAAAAGAGAATGCTACTCGCCCTGGCTGTTGCGGCTCAGTTGGTTGAATATCATCCCATGCCCCAATAGGTCACTGGTTTGATTCCTGGTCAGGGCACATGGCTAGGTTTTGGGCTCAATCCCCAGGAAGGGGTATGCAGGAGGCAGCCGAAGGCTGTTTCTCTCATCAATGTTTCTCTCTCCCTGTCCTTTCCTCTCCTGCTAAAATCAATAAAAAAATAAAAAATAAACATAAAAAAGAGAGAATGCTACTCCATAGTAGGACTAAACACTATGGTTTCAGCTATTTGAGAGAGACCCAAAACTACCTATCATGTAGAATCTATAATCTGGCTCAAGTACAAACTTGAAACTGGCCAGAAATAACTTAGCTAGAAAATGAACATAGGTAAGAACTCAGGACTAGTTCTTTCCTTCTTCCCTACAGAAATAACTTAAAAACAACAGCACTACCCCAAATCATTTTCTACCTCAGGTAGAAGTAGACAATGTAAGAAGCCTTGAAAGACAGTTCTTAGCCAGATAAGCTACTATATTTAACTGCTTTTTTTTTTCATGGAAACAAATTACAGTGATAATGAAGAATTTGAAAATTCAGAAAAGTTATCGGACCTATACCTCAACAATGTTAAAGGTTCATGGTACCCTACTAATCATCTTTCTAAAGATGAGTGTGACTGATCATATTTACAAAAAATGAACACAATAAATCCCAGGAGAACACCATTCAGTTCATTACTTTAACAAGTAATGAACTAGACCTCCTGGCATCATTTTGACTGGAAAAAAAAAAAGGCTTACACTGAGAAGACTTGCATTAGATTAAGGATGTGCAGTAAAGAATAGGCTTTTCCTCTCCAACCCATTGTTTTCCTGACTAGCAGGGATTCATAGTAAAAAGAGAGAGAACAGGGGAGAGCAAATTAACATTCCCTTATTTAATAAATATATACCAAGTGCCTATCATGCACTAACCTCTTCACAAGGCCCTCTGAGTAGAATAAACAAATGTTACCCATATATATTAAGCATCATGCTAGGCACTTTACAAAATGTTCTCAAATGATTCTTGTATCAACCCTACAAAAAGGTATAAAGGAATAATAAGTTGAAACCTTGACCCCTCTGGAACACATAATGGAATTTAGCCAACAGTCTATTTCATCAATGACCTGTATCCTCAGATTCCTGTATTAATCATCTTGTTCTCTCAAACTCCAAGAAACCACCTTTCAATGATCTTGAGGCTTAATAAAAAATTTTTAAAAAGTGACACACGATCACTAAAAGCTGGGGGGGAGGGGTATAGAATTGTTATGGTATTTTATTCTCTAGTCAATTCTTAGGCAAAGGAGCATACACTATGAAATGGGACAAACCAAGGGGTAAATGCTAGGTAAAAACAGCTTTTAGTTTCCCCAAAATTTTAACTTAAGAGTACAGATTAGTGATCTTTTTAAAGGAATGAAGTACTTCTCCCCCTCTCCCCCATAATACTAATTCTAAAGCTAAGAACCACTCTCCCTACCTCTCTCCCCAAACACACACACACACGGTTGGACAGCTGTTTCAGAACAAGACAGCTGCTGTCTCGGTGCTAAGAGAACAGTACTTTCAGTCAAAACGGCCTCGGGCAAGATACCAATCTCACTTTCCTGAACTGCACTTATTGCCCACAGATGACACTTGGCAGTGTGCTTTGTAAACAGTGAGCCAAAACAAACAGTTTTCAATCTAAAAGCGGCAAAATATGATAAAGCCCCATTTGTTGACTGGAAACAGCGTGGACTCGGACAAGAACATCAACGATCCTAACCATCACCTGCCGCTCCAAAGACAACCAGCTTCCTTCCATCCTCAGGAGCGGCATCAGCACAGGGTGGAGGAAGCAACTACGTCACCAGGGCACCCGCGACCAGCACCTCTAGTGCCTCGGCCCAGCTACGCGCCTGGGCTGCGTCGGGGCTGAGCCGGGTCCTGCCTGGCCGGATCGGCGTTCTCAGCCAGACCCGGGGTGGGGGAGGGGGACAAACAGGCCAGCACTCTACCCCCTCTCCTCTCACCTGTTCGAGCGCCGCCTTTTCAGGAGGGCCCGGGCAGGGGGCACCGGCCGGTCACAGAAGCGGAAAATGGTGCCGAGAATCCTAACCAGCCATTTGTACATACCAAGCCGAAGCAGCAGCGGCGGCCGACACACCCCGAGACGCAAACCCCAGAGCTGTCGCCGCCGCTGCCGCCTTCGCCGCCTCAGCCACCACAGCCAAGGTTCAGTCGCTGACTTGTGACGCGATCTGAAGGCCCACAGATACAACGTCCCCAGGGCTACAGGAGGACCCCGCCCGCCACCGCTCTCGACGTCACCTCCTCCCTCCCGACCGGAAGGCATCTTCGTCGTCAATCTGCGCACGCGCACCCTAGGACCCCACCTCCTGCGGGACTGCCCAGGCCCAATCATTAATAAGAGCGAAAGGACTGTGGGTGGGGCTTTCCCTTGCCGAGCCAATCCTGAGACGGCCCGCGGGACAGGGCCCACAGGCTACACGTGAGGCTGCACCACCGGGGAGCGCGCTCCGAGGGCCCGAAATACAGAAGGTACTCGGTAAACGCTTGAGCACACAAAACAAACGTAGGTCAGGTTAATGTACAGATGTTTACCGTGCTAGGAGGAGCCCTTTATTTTGCTTGTACCTTGTACTTGACGGGAACTGTCACCTTCATTTCTCCCAGCAACCGCAGGCAATGGAGAGCCCTGTGCCCATTTTTAATAAATAAGGAAATCGAGGCATAGAGCGATTAAGTAATTTGCCTGAGGTGATAAAACTATCTAGTGGCAGAGCTGGAATTTGAACCGGGGTCTGAGAACCAGCGCCAGTCCCCGCCCTAGAGGTCTACTAGGAGAGACGAGATTACAAATTACGAGACAGCCGGCCGCTGTGATAAAGGTGTATGCAGAGTGCAAGGAGCCAGAGGAAGGAAAACGCGCTACAGGGAAAGGGAAGGGCAGAACTCCAGGGAGGCTGCACAGAAGCTTAAGAATTAAAAGGTACCTGTGGCCTGTTAGTTCCTACTAGTCTCCTCCTCTAGGCTGGTAAGCAGTGCTGCTAATTACTTTCTGGGATCTAGAGGTCACATTTCTGGTTAATTATCAATAACAATAAAAGTCCTACCCTATTCAGTGATAGAAAACCTAGTGTGCCCCCCCCCCCAAGAGTGCTGGGTATCTTCAAAGGTTTTCATGCCCCACCAATCCATCCCAGACCCTTACCTGTGATTCAGTTAAGGCCAGATTTCCAGACTTGCTATAACTTCAACACAGACACTCCCCAGTACAACCTCATACTTTGTTCAATAAATAGTATTCTGGAATTCTGCTGCAAAACCACTAGCTACCCAGCTACGTCTACCATCACTCTGGCTTGGGGGCAGGGGCAGTTCCTGTACACAGCTAACATCAAGATGTCACTGAAAGTTTGAGAATACTGTAATAGAGTTACAAAGCCTAGAAGACTTAGAAGTGGCTGTTGCAAGTATAGCATCTATAGCCCATTGCCTTCCCGTACACCAAAATGTTGCAGATTTGATTCCTAGTCCGGTCTGGGCACATACCTAGGTTGCAGGTTCGATCCCCGGTCGGGGTGCGTACGGGAGGTAACCAATGGACGTTTTTCTCTCACATCAATGTCTCTCTCTTTTTCTGTCTCTCTCTCTGTCTCTCCCTCTCTCCCCCTTCCTCCCTCTAAAAAAAGCAATTAAAAAAAACATATCCTCAGGTGAGGATTAAAAAAATATATCAGAAAACTGCAAGTTTTAGAATAGCAGCTTCTCGCATGTTCTGGCCACCAAGATTTAAGAAATACCAGCATCAAGTCTCAGAGCACTGTAGCACAACACCACATTTGTTTTTTCTTTTTCTGCCTCAATAGCACCTGCACACCCAATACTGAAATGTCGGTGAACCAGCATGAAAAGTGGAAAACCTCAGTCTGAGTTCCTGGGATTCATCAGCAAACAATAACTCCTGAGTGTGGCAGCCCCCGCCCCCTCTGCGCCCCCAGAAACTGTACATGCCCTTTGTGGCCTCTTAATGTCTCTAGTTGGCCTCAGAAACAGATAAAAGGAGGGGACTCAACCTTACCATGGCTCCCGCCTGGGTCTTGTCTGCCAGTTGATGCCTTTGCCGTCCTGTCGTCCACAGTAGGGGCATAAGCCACTGTGCATGCATTGGTCAAGGAATGAGATTTTCCTTAACCCCAACCCCCCCACTGCCACAGCTATTCCCGGACCCAGAAACTCTTCACTGGGGGGCCAGAGGAGAATCCCAAAGCCATATAGAGTAACAAGGACAGTGTGATTTCTGCCCTTGGTTTGGATCATTTAAACCCTTGTACTGCCTGAGGGGCACAACCTCATTGCTTAAGTTTTCGCCGGGTATCCTAAACAGTGGCTGCAGGCTTCCAAAAAGATGCTCGTGCTCCTCTGGCTGAGATCCTCTCCTCCAAGCCTTTCCAAGCCCCAACCCCCATCTTCCTCAAACTCTGCTTCCCCTCCACGAACAGTGTAGACCCAGCCCCCTAGCCCAGTCCTTAGTCTTGCAAATATTTCCTTTGTCTTCATTCTCGGAGTGTTAAAAGACTTCCCCTCAACTCTCTTTTTTGCTGACCCATGTCGGAATGGAGTTGTGGGCCATCTGATGGAAAGGGGAAGGAGGCCATAGATGAGATGTTGGTTTCATCCTAATGTACCTAAAATCTAACATAATTCACCACCCTGAAGATTGATTTCCTTCTGTGAACCAACTTCTCTGCCACTCAAGAAAAACGTGTCCTCCTTATAATGTAACTTTGATCTTAATCTGTCTTAATAATAACCTTAGCCCTATTGTCCAAAAGCAAGTACAGCTCTTTCTTGTCCTAGATTTTATTATAAAATTTGCTCACACTAACTACAAATGACTTGGCCTGCCTCATGTGGTGACATAATAGCTAGCGCCAGGCCTTACCTAAGCTTAATCAAACCTGCTTTTCAGATCTGTGGGCTGATTAAATGTGTTTACATAGGCCCAGCATAGCTAAGTACTTAACGTTTCCTTACCCGTCCTCCCTTCTCATGTCTAATAAACTTGCCAATTCTACATCCTACATTTTTCTCAGACCTCCCCTTTTCCCCTCTCCAAACCCAAAGAAAGAGCTGCTGTCATTCAGGGCCTGCTCATTTCTCACACCACTGAAATAGCCACCTTCTTTTCTACCCTGTCCCTCTTCTATGCTATTTTCAAGGTGATCTCTCTTTGTCTTTTTGCAGTTGTTTTGTTGCCTTTTGTTGTTGTTAAGGAAGGTAAATTTATATTGCTGTTGTTCTTATTTAGTAAGGACAGTAAATTTATAAATTAGATTTATGGTTTTCTGTTATTACTGAATCACTAAAATAGGCGGGGTTGGTTTTCACCAAATTCTGGAAGTTTGTTTGCAGTGGTAAAACTGAGGGTCCTTATGACTTTGATTAAATTTAGTTTTAAATCTTAGCCCTAGAAATCATATCCCTGTCTCTCTCTATACCCCTCAAAGACTTAGTCTTTCCCCCAGATAATCAGCAACCCCCAAGACAGCAGAATGCAGTAGCTGAGACCTGAGTAATAGTTACAAGGTCTGGACATCTGGCAAGCTAAAGATACTGTAACGTCTTGACCTAAGTTATATTTCAGTTCCCCCTGGCCAGAAGGATGCTTGAAAGGATCTCAGAGCTGTCTTCAAGACCTGAGAAATGATTTATTACCCTTACCTTACCTTGGACCAATTAGCTCCCAGCACTACCCCAAACTCCAGTAACCCACAGTGTTTTGTGATTTTGTCCTGTATAATCTGTAACCTACACGCTATCGGGGAGTCAGGTCTTTAGAGCATAGCTTCCCATCTCCACATTGGCCAATTCAATATTAAACTTTTTTTCTACACTGCAAACTCCTGCTCATGCATTTCTTTGGGCCAGCGCATGCAGGCAGGCACACCCAAGGAAAAACATTGGGGTTCTGGTAGCAGTGGTCTGACTTAAATACGAGCTACCCTAAATTTTTCTTTGGACAGCCCTAGGGAGAATGTCAAAAAGGGAGACAAGTATCTTGGGGAGCAGCTGAAACTAAGGTGCAGCCAGAAGAGGAGGATGCCACCAGGTGAAAAAGTTCCTGCTGAGTTAGACAGCAGGAACGCCTTGTAGGGGCTAAAAGAAAAGATTCCTTTTCCTCCTTCTACATTCCTCTAGCTGGGCTAATAATCAGATTACCAAAGACAGATTAACAGGAGAAAGTAAAATTTTTAATATACACACACGGGGAATTCACATAAGCATTAAAATTCCAAAGACAGTGAGGTAAAATTGTGTGTATGTGTCATTTTGCAAAGTATAAAAGTAGGGGGTAGGGATATGAGATTTCAAAAGTGAGAATGGGAGATTCACAGGTAGTCAAGGAAGAGCTGAACATATGTTCAAGGCAGGTAAATTTTTGCTAGGCAACCCAGAAACAATGACATGGGGTAATCTAGTAAACAGGCCCCTGTTTGATGCCCTCCCATCCACCACACTAATTCAAATTAGGCTACTAAGGCAAACATCCTAAGATTCCCTTTCTGGAGTAGGTCTTTCCCTCTGAATCTCGTAGATAGGAAAGAGGAGAGTGTCAAAGATTCTTTCTGAGTCTTTTCTTAATTACCAGTTTAAAAATCAATTATCCCAAAAGATAAAACTTTTGGTCTCCTTCACCCTCAAATGGTTAATGATGGTTCTGACAGGCGCACTTATAATTTCTAAAGATTGAGTACCTGAATTAATCTGAAATATAATTATATTACTTATAAAATTGTAGAACACATATACTTACGTAAGCAGGAATTTAAGGTTTTTTTCCTTAGGCTTCTTTCTCCTAGACCTTTGCACCCTGCACTCCCCTTGATCCCGGACTGAAGCAATTAAGTAGGTGGCGCAGCTGTGAACAGTGGGTTAAGATATCAACTTATCAAGACATCGCCAGACAACCAAGATCAAAAGAATGACTTCCAGGACTGCACGTAGCTACATTCCATTCACAGCCTTAGTTTGCCCTATATAACCCTGTCCCTCAAGGCCACTCCCTAAGACAGGTTTTGGATGCTTGTATGCTCCATGTCTTCTTGGTTGGCCAGCCTTCTCAATAAATACCTTATGTGAGTCAACCCTGCCTCCACTGAATTGGATACGGCGACAGGCAGCCAGAGGCCCCTCCCCAGGGTTTCCCTGTAACAGTTCCAGATGGGGGCCCAAGGCAGAAGTCACAAGGATAGACCTTCCAAATTACAGGGGTGAGTTTTTCCTATAGTTGCTTGTTACAGACAACTCTGTGCATGCTCCAGGGAATAATTGTCTAGTGAAAGTACAGAATTCCCATGAAAACAATTGGGAAACCAGCTAAGTTAAAGTAAAAACAGAAATCTTGTTCTAATAACGATTTTAAAACAACAGCTTAAGATTCAAATAAATCTAAAATGCATGGTACTGATGGACATTAAATATTGCTCTGCTCGATCCCCCGAAATTTTTGTTGACAATCCAATATGGAGTCACTGCCAGCAATGAGTTATGTCAAGTGCTATGTCAAGACTGAGGTAACGGGATGTAAAGGGAATGCCCTTGAGGGGGGTGGGCTTGAAATGCCCGAAACCCCAAGTGTGGATGCTTGGATAAAGACTCATCTGGACACACATATGAGTGGCACCTCCACCCCTTGTGGGCTGTAAGAACTCAGAGCTCCGACCACCCAGTGCTCAGGTTTGGCTGTATCCTGGGTTATGCTCAGAGCCCGGCCAGACTTCCACTCCACCGGAACTGTGCTGTCACTGTGGGCACTGGCTGGAGACCAAAGCCAGCCTCTCCACTTGCAGATGCTGCCAGTGACAGGGACTTAGCGCCCGATGCTCCCTCTGCTCGCTTCTATCACTTAAGGTCCCCCTCTCTATGTGTAAGCTGCGTGTGACTCTATTGGCTTATTGGGAGGTCTCCCTTAAAAAACCTGGCATTGTGGAAAGATACAAACATGTGTGAGTGACTTCTTTGGGGATGGTCCCTTGCTCACAACAATTTTTTTTAGAACTTTTAGTAAGTAAAAGAATTTTGCCTTTGCCTTCCAGTGACCTTGCTAAAGCAGTCTCTCCTCGAGATGTTCTGTGCAACACTCTGAATACAAGCAGTTACTGAAAGCATTGGGCTTGCATTGATTTTGTTTGATAGTGTTTGTAAGGAAGTCATGGTTTCTAGGACAAAAATACTTCTTAGGCCCAAAAAGTAGTATGCAGATATTTTCCTTGTTTTGTAATAAACAAGCCCCCAAAATTATTCACATAATAATGTTAAGTTAACATAAGTATATTACCTTATATATTTATGTCATTTATTACATATTATTATATTATTTATTCTATTTATTTGTATTATTACATAATAGTAATATACTAACACTAACACTTTGCTGACCAACTATTTCAAGCCAGAACTCGCCCATGCAGCTGGCTACTTCTCCACTCTTAAAACTCTACATTGCTTTCAGACCTTAAATTACTTAAATTAATGTAAGTACAGACACCGGTTATCTCGTGACTGGTCAGCAACGTTCAGACACAGAAACACGAATATACTTGTGACTGGTCAGCCTAACATATAACTAAGTGAACAAGAAAAAAGTCAGGTTCCCACTACCTTGAAGATGAAACCCAATATCCTAAGCATGACATACAAAGTTCTTTACAGCCTGTCTTCAAATAACTTTATCGTTTCCCTACTTATACATGTCAAACTCTCATTCCACACTTCTTTTATGCCTCCAAGTCTGTTCCTTCTGCCTGGAATACTTTTCTTCCACCTTCTTCACCTCACAAACTCCTACCTAGTCTTTGAAACCCAGATCAAAACGCACCTCCTATGTGAAGCTTTTCCAGTGGCTCCTCCCTCCAGTGGATCCCAGCGTCTCACTGCTTCCTCCTCAGTTCTCCTATGGAACGTGTATCCATATCTCTCTATTCTTCTTCTTCTTCTTCTCATTAATGTGTCTGTGTCCTTGGAGGAAGGAGTCATCTCCTATTTTTTCCTTATTATTTTTAAAAATGGAAGCTCAAGAAATGTTCAATAAATGAAGGGATGATAAATGAAACAAACACATTGATTTGGGGAAAGTTACCCGGATCTCCTTGCAGAATGCGAATCAAGGAAACAGACTTATCTCCCAAACTTGGACCATAGCTGAGAGACGGCAGGGTCATGCATGCAGCTGAGAAGACAAAAGGATGTTACAGTGAATCATTTACCAGCTCGGATCCCTAGACCTGGGCAGGAGGGGACATAGGTCACCTTTCCTGACTGCGGAAGCCAATGAGAGTTAGAAAACACCTCTCCTTGGTTCCATCACACTTCCATACCTGTTTTTCCTGCTCTTGGAAACTTGCCTGCTTCTTTCTACCCTGCTCTCTGTCACAAGTGATTTTTAGGCTTTTTTAAAAAAGCCAGCCCTGGCTGGTGCGGCTCAGTTGGTTGAGCATTGTCCCGTGCACCAAAAGTTTGCAGGTTCAATTCCTGGTCAGGGCACATGCTTGGGTTTCAGGCTCGATCCCAGTAGGGGTCTTGCAAGAGGCAGCCAATCAATTTCCACTCTCACATGGATGTGGGGTTTTTTCCTCTCTCTCTCCCCCTCTTCCACTCTCTCTGAAAAGCAATGGAAAAAAATATCCTTGGGTGAAGGTTAAAAAAAAGAGAGAGATAGAACCAACCCACTTCTCAAAGATTCCTTGTGCTACTTCTTTATAGTCACACCCATTCTCATGTCCTCCCTTCCTCTCCCCTCTCTCGTCCTTTGAAATTTTTTTTTAATAGTTGAAATTTCTCACTAACACAAAAAAGAAGGGATGGGTTTCCCATTTATTCTTATGCTGTTTTGAATGATGGAGGTAGGAAGGAGCATGGACTAGGAAGTTAAGGGAATCTTCTATGCCCACCAGTGGGAAAATTATTAATAGTAACACAACTATGTTAAAAGTAATACAAAGCCCCCCACGGAAATTATTTTTATTCCTATAATTGGCTAGTTTCCAGGAAAATGTACATTGGCTCTGTGTAGATAAACTCTTGGCATGGTACTAAAACTGATAGGCACTCAACAAATATTTATCAGGCAAGGACACTGATCCAACAGGGAGCAATGCATTCCATAACCGGCTCCTAAGAGAATGGGAAACAATTCTCCATTTGTTCCCAAGGGCAGTTGTTTCCAAATTAGTAAAGCTTTTTGCAATGGAAAAGTAAAGTCACTAGCAGGTCACCTGTTGGGGTTTCCTATTTATGTATCCCCGATTTACTTCTCCAAGCAGCAGAAAAAACACAAAAAATAGACTAAAGTGCTGACTAAAGTCATGAACCTGAAATACCACTGCTGTAAACAGCTCTCCATTCCTAAAATCCCTCAGAGATTCTCCACCAGATCCCTCTGCTGGTATTGTGTAGCCCACCTTTCGAGAGAAGGGAAAGGTGCGGATTGTGTGGCCAGTTAGGTAAAAACAATAGTTACCAAATGGTGAATGCATTTACCTTGGTAGTAGATACAATGCTAAGAACTTTCATTTACTCCATATAATACCCCTGTGAGATGTGTGATTTTATTATCTCCATTTTACAGTTGAGAACACTGAGACTGAGAGAACTTAAATCTTTGCCTTTAGGCCACACAGCTAGTGATTGGAAGTGGTGGGATTTGAAACCAGGTCAGTTGACCAGTGCTAGAAAGTCTTGGCATTCATTAGGTCTGAGATGTGACATAGAAATATACACAATATTTTTAAAGCTCCCCCAGGTAATTCTGATATACTGATTGCTTGGGAAGCATTGCTACAATCTATTTCCTGTAAGGAATCCCCTGCAAATTGGGGTGCTGAGAACTGATAAACTTAGATCAGAGATGCTCTTACTTCATAAACACATGCTTCAGATGGACAGTGCTAAGTGACTAGTGGCTTTTGCCTGCTGCTTTGGATAAAAATGTGTTCTTAAATTGTTTCTGTCTTTATTTATTTTGAAGCTCATCAGACCACCAGAAGTCTGAGTAGTGTAAGAGCTCCACCAGAAGCTCTCCACCAGAAAGAGAATTAAAATACCTTGTAGCTATAAAGCACACGTTTAGTTACTTCCAACACTGAGGTGGATGGATTCTGGCATAGTTCCCTATAAAGTCTTTGCATTTACTTTTCTTTTACAAGAAGGAAGAACAGGAGGAGGAGGTGGAGGAGGAGGAGAGGAACTAATAGCTAGATGGGAACTTTGAATAAGAAGAAATAAAAATAAAGATATATAATAACATAAAAAGGTTTCCTTTAATCTGAAGCATATTTTGGCAAATGTAAGTATATAATTGGACTTAATGAAATGCTCTTAATAAAATCTAAAGACTGTCCTATGAGGAATGAGTGTGTGAACTAACATAAAAAGTAGTTTTGTATACACAGGCCAACAGAACACTGACTGGGTTGGTTTCATTCACAAGAACAGGAGAGGAAAATATCTGAAATCACACTTGATTTCAACACACCAAGCCAAACGACTAATAAACCGCCCACAAAGAATGAAACTATTTTCAACTCGTCATTCTGCAAATATGTATTATAACATTAAGATATGCATAAAATTGTGTAAGGTAGAAACATACTCGACCTTTCATTGAAAAGAGGAGGAGTCAACTATGGTGAAAGGGTTGGGACCTGCCTGCAGTGCCTCGGGAACTTCCTGTTGTCACCACACCTCTGGGTTAGTTATCTGAGCTCTCCCGGGGCAAAGCCCTCAGTTGAAACTCCAAGGCTCTGGGAAGGAAATCCTTCTTGTGAATGCAACACACTCGCTCGTTTCCATATGCTGAGATTATACGTCTTCATCAGTTTGATGTGCTTGGTGAGATCAGGTGGGTCATTTGTGGAATCATTTCCTTAATTATTTAAAAAATATTACTGGTATTAATGTCATTTTGTATTTTATCATCCCACTTCCTTAATGGACTTTTTAAGTTTCATTCAATCATTTTTAAGAAAAGATATGGATTAAATAAATTTCTAATTCTGAAAAAAAATTACTTTTTTCTCAGTAATAAAAGAAACTCTTATTCCTTTGGATTAACTTTTTCTTCTCAGGGTCAAAAATTAAATATATTGGAAATTTAAAAGAATGTTCTTTTCTTCATAGTTAAATTTTTCTGTGCCTTTCCACCTCTATAAAATAAGATTATTTTTTGGAAATTTTAAACTTTATTTTATTAGAAGATCTGATATATAGAGGGTAGGCTTTTATAGCTTTTATGTGTTAAAAGTTTATTTAAATTGTTCTTACAGAAAAACATAATTTTTATATATGTAAACCCCTTAGAATGGTGTTTGGCATATTGATAGCTTAAAAATTATTAATCATAATTAAGAAATAAAAATTAAAACAGTAACATAAATGACGTGAAAAGCTTTTTAAAAAATTCAACACCTCTCAGTCTTTTTAGGAACCCAGTTCTTTTTCACATAGGTTATGGTAATGTGGTACAATTGTTTTGAAGGACAGTATGTTATATATTAGGACCCCTAAAAATGTTCACGCCCTTTGAAGTAGCAAGACCATTGCTGGGAATTTATTCTAGAGAAATATCTTTTAAAAGAAAAAGAACTTCTATATAAAGATGATTCTGTTCTTTAGAAAAACTTGAAACTAGATACAGCAGAAGTGTACCTACATACAGGAATGGATCAAGTATGGTACACCTGCTTTTTAAAAAAGGTAGCCTTTAAAATAATTCTGAAGCTTAGCGGTGCATATAGTCTTTTGAATTAGTGTTTTTGGTTTTTTCAGATATAGTGCTAGTGAAATTGCTGGGTCAAGAAATAATTTTTTCTTAGTTTTTGAGCTTTTTTAAATTTATTTTTTAAAATTAATTTTAGAGAGGGGGAGAGAGAGAGGGAAGTATCTATTTGTTGTTCCACTCATTCGCGCATTCATTGGCTGATTCTTGTATATGCCCTGAGCCGGTATCAAACCTGCAGCCTTGGTGTATTGGGACAAGGCTCTAACCAACTGAGCTACCTGGCCGGGGCTTACTTTGTACTTTTGAAGCTGATTTAATAGTAAGTTAAAATTTTACTAGTGGTGATATTTTAACCGAGAAGTCAACATTTTAAAGTTTGTTTATCATTTTTTGTTTTGTTTTAAAAATGAACATAAATGTAAGAGTAGCTTGAGCGGAGAGGAGACTAACCGTAACACAAAAACCTAATGATGTGTGGTTCCTTCTTCCAGTCTCCCCTTATAGATCTCTATTTACAAAGCAACAACTTAATTGTTTTGTGACTTGCCTTTATACGTAATGTTTCCTCATTAGTAAAGTCTTCTTTTGAATTTATTCTAGAAGACTCACTGCTGCATGATAGGCTGAGCAGACAGAGTACACACCTCAATAAACTTCTGTAGCTAGAAGGGAAAAACTTAATTATGCCTGTAAGCTAAATCTAGACTTCTCAGTATCTGCAAAAGCAGATACTGAGAAGTCTTGAACTTGGAACTTTCATGGGGGAGGGTATTAAACAACATGCATCCGAAAGCAGAAATTATTAATCACTTTTTGCTTTTGCCTTGTTTTCCTTGCAGTCCAAAAATTAGCAAGTGTTAGGATGTGATTCAGAAATCCTAAGGTTACAAGTCATTCACTTCGGGCGATTTTTGTTTTGTTGTTCCAACCTCTGTGAAATCATGGGAATGTTTACCATAATCTTACCAGTGTACAAGGCAAACTCTAGTGCATACCAGAATCACCTGGAAAATTCATTAAAAACATGGAGACTCTACCCCCAGAGATCCAGACTCAGGGGGTCTGTTGTGAGATCCTGGAATATGCATTTTTAATAAACCCTCAAGGGTTTTCAGCAACAGGTGGCCCAAGGAACACAGGCTGATAAATATTGTTTTAAATTAAGGCTGTTGTCATAAGTATTTTTTAAAGTTACTCTGTCATCAGTATTTTGGCCTATGGTAACTTGCGTAAAGTTAGGTAGACATTTTCCTAGAGAAAACAACTTAGTGCCAAACACAGAGAATTATTTTCTAGGATACTAGAAATCCTCTCCAAACGATTTATAATTCTGCATGTGTGACTCATCCTTCTCTAACACAGAGGTGAGTGAGGGAGTGGGTGTGAATACGCATACTTCGCACATGATTAAGAGATGAAAGCGGAGAAACCTGGCATCTGATTTGTTTCTAAGCTGTGTCTTAAAGAAATATAAGCCTGGGGTTACAGCCGAGATATCTTCCCAACCAAGAGGGCATTTTGCCCAAAGCTTCCTGCCCGTCTCTGCCCCGGGGGAGGGGAGCTGGGGAGAAACAAGAGCTCTTCCCCGGTCAGCTCTGAACCCTTCCCAGTCTAGCTCAGGCCAGGTTTTTCATACTGAATTCGGGTGGTCCTCTGCATAAAAATATACATTGAGTTACTTTTCATATTTAAAAAATTAACTAGAATTTCATGGCAGAGACATGTCACCTCCCCCTTCTAACCTCTTAAAAAAAAAAGGAATCCGACTCATTTTCTAATTTCTCCAAGGCAAACTTTCTTGCCTAAAGAGATTTTTATTTCTGGGACATTGGGAAATTCCTTCAGAAAAGTGTTGTCAGGCAAGCATAACAGTGCGCTCAGGGTGGGTTACTGGAAACATCCCGGCTCCATCTACCAGCGTGGGGAGCCTGTGCCCGACGCTGGCCTGCGCTCGCTCCCAGCGCGCAGCAGACTGCACCAAGCATCTCTCAGCCTTGGTCAAACTGAGTGTGACACTGTGACAGAATGGGCAGCTGTGCTTAGCGGCAGGATGGTGTATCTTGTGAAGACAGAGCAAAGGATCCTTTGGCAGGTTCACCCAGAGTTGTCAGTGCTTAGTCGTATCTCAGGGACTGTCTGAGACTCATGAAATAAGTCAGTCTAGGGACACACAGGCCGCACTGAGCTGGTGTACCTGACCTTGGACTTCTGTTTTAAAGAAGTTGTTAACACACATCTGCGTCATGTTTGGGGGTGGGAGGAAATGACAGCTAGCTTGAGCACGCCTTGGAACACAACACTTGAAATAAAAGAAGTGTGAGTCAGGGCTGTGGCTGCTTTACTTCCGTCTGGGTGCCGTGCAGCGGGGTTAAATTAGGTGGAATTTCATGGCTGTCACTTGGGTTTGGAAGTTAGTGGACTAAATGTCACCAGTGTGGGTCTGAAAGAAACTGATACTTTCAGTTTTAATAGCCTGACTCAGCCATATGGAGCCGTATAATATGACCCTGCCTCTGCTTATTGACTCACAGAACGTCAGGACTTTCTCTCTTGCGCACACTCACGATTCATCAGTGGGTTACTTCTGTCCACAACTCCAACATCTTTTTTAATGTGAATGAGGTGTTTCCTCTTTCTGTAGATGTTTCCCCCCAGTCAGAAATGTGAGGGATGTTATCAGTTCCTCCAAAAGCAGGTTTAAGCTAAAAACTGAGTGTGACACTGTGACAGAATGGGCAGCTGTGCTTAGTGGCAGGATGGTGTATCTTGTGAAGACAGAGCAAAGGATCCTTTGGCAGGTTCACCCAGAATTGTCAGTGTTTAATCGTATCTCAGGGACTATCTAACGGGGACTCATGAAATAAGTCAGTCTAGGGACACATGTGTCTCTGTTCTGGGTTGTCTTCTAGAGAAATAGAGCTGGTGGTTGAAAGCAGAAACGTCCTTCCAATCAAGAGGGCATTTCGTCTCTCCAACCCAATTTTCTATCTCTGGCAAAGGGAGAACAAAGTAACAGTTATATTTAGTTGCTGAGCCTGAGAATAAGAGTAGTAGTTTATTTTGCACATTGTTAGGTACAAACCCTCTTCCTGCCCACAGAGTGACCATGGTGGAGGGCTTAATTTAACCTTTAGTGATAGAAACGGAAGTCCACCAACCTCAGTCTCTGAGGAGAAAGAAAACAAATCGGAAAACTGAGAGCCTGTTTGTTCTTGTTTTTTTAAATATGTCTTTATTAATTTCAAAGAGAGGAAGGGAGAGAGAGAGATAGAAACATCAATGATGAGAGAGTCATTGATCGGCTGCCTCCTGCACGTCCCCTACTGGGGATCGAGCCTGTAGCCCTGGGCATGTGCCTTGACCTGGAATCAAACCGAGATCTCCTGGATCATAGGTTGATGCTGAGAGCCTGTTTTGATTTGGACAGAAAAAGTAAAGCTTCTTTGCAGCCACCTTCAAAAGACTTCATCTTTTCACCTGGTCTTTCCATGAAACTATGAAATTATAGGAACAATTTTTTTTAGTTTTATTGAAATATAATTCACATACCATGCAATTCACCCATTTAAAGTGTACAATTCAATGTTTTTTTGTGTATGCACAGATGTGTGCAAATATCACCAATTTTAGAACATTAAAAAAATTTATTTTATTTTATTGCTTGTAGAGAAGAGAGGAAGGGAGAGAGAGAGAGAGACATCGATTTGTGTTCCACTTATTTATGCATTCATTTGTTGATACCTGCGTGTGCCCTGACTGGTGATCAAACCTGCAACCTTAGTGTATGGGGATGATGCCCTAACCATCTGAGCTTCCCAACCAGAGCCAAACATTTTTATAACCCCAGAAAGGAACCCAGTACCCTTTAGCTATTGCACCCCAACCTGCCTGTCTCTCCCCAAACTCAAGCCCTATGTAACCACTAGTTTGTTTCTTGTCTCTATAGATTTAACTATTCTAAACATTTCATATGAATGGAATCACATAATATGTGTTTTTTGTATGTGTGTGACCGATTTCTTTCACTTATCAAAATGTTTTTAAGATTTATCCTTATTGTAGCATATGGAACCATGTTTGTTAACTGAAGATATTTAATTAACAGAGAGAGAGAAAGACCTGTTGCTCCACCCATCATTCCTGCATTCATCATTCATGTATTCATTAGTTGTTTCTTGTGTGTGCCCTGACCTGGGATTGAACCTGAAACCTTGGCTTATCAGGACGATGCTCTAACCAACTGAGCTATCTGGCCAGGACCTTCCTATATTTTTTCAGATTTGGGTTGTCTTTGGTTATAAGACTGCCCTGGAAATTTGTTTTCCTGAGTAGATGCCTCTTGTCTTTTCAAATCACTAGCTTTTGGATCTTAGAATTTTGTGTCCAAAAGGAATGCCAGAGATTAGCTAAGCCTCTAAGGAATGAGGAACCAACCTCTCATTTTAATGTGAGAAAACTGATGCCTTAAATAGACTATTTGTTTTACCTTGTTAATGAAAGAGCCAGAACCAAATCCAGTCCTATGGCCAGGGTGAAGCACAGCCACCTGTATTCTGGCCAATAAAATTTCCTTTTTTCCAAAATCCTTCCAAAATGATGGAAGGAAAGGAATTAATACTTATTGAGCACTTAATTTAATTCAAGTCTCATCCTAAGTAATTTTACTTGTGTTATTTCATTTGGTCTTCATAACAACTCTATGAGATCAGTACTATGAACCCAGTTTATCATTAACATCATCAAAAACATATATATAGTGCTTTTCTTTTGCTTCAGGCTCAGTTTGCCTCTGGAAGCACTACTAACAAATAGCCACTATTATGATAATTTTATACATAGGAAACTGAGGCCCAGAGTGGTTAGGTAATTTCATTACCAGAGGTCACATAGCTAGTAGGCAATGGAGTTGGACCTCAGACCTAGGTCTGACTCCAAAACCCCTGCTCTTTGTAAAATCATGTTGTGTTTTTGTAAAAGACATTAGGTCATTTTTGTAAAGAGACAGAAAGTAAATATTTTCAGCTTTGTGAGCCATTGGTCCCTCAACTCTGTCTTATGGGCAGGAAAGCAGCCATGGACAATGCACACATGGGCATGGTTGGATTTGGCTCATGGGTGACCATGCATTTGATTATAACAGAGCATCTCAGGCACATCTATGTTATCTTTGAAGATATTATGGCCAGACTTCCCTGATACCCTACTTGGATATGTTTCTTTTAACATAACAGAGGGAAGGCAATAAATGATAATCAGGCCTATTCTACATAGGAGTCTGAATTCCTCATTGGATAGGAGACATCATCCATCCCATTGTAATTTTCCACTTGTCAACAGGCAATGGTATTTCAGAGTAATTGAATTTCAGATAGTCTGAAAAGGAAAGGCAAAGTTTCTCCTGTTTCACATAAACTCTAATAGAAGAGGTTAAGCTGTAGAAACCAGTTTAGCATGTTCTGTGGTTACTCTGGCTCTGTGAACGCTACCCCTGAACAAACTTGACTTTGTAACAAAACAAAAAAATAACCAAAAAGGTTAGCTTTCTGAAGGCATACAAATAGTTAATCATTTTAGTAATACCAACTTAAAGTAGAACTTAAAAACTATATTTATGAGGGTGAAATAATTTAACAAATTTGCTATTCACAAATATCTAGTGCTTGCATGCTCTCCAAATTGCCTGAGGATTTAGGATCCAACAAGACAAGTTCCTATGGAAGGTACTGGGAAAACTGGACAAAAAAATAACATAGTACCTGCCCTCAAGGAGTTTAACTAATTTGTAACATTGTTATCTGTGGAAGTGGGATTCTTGGAGTACTGCTGGCATAAACATTTCCAGAGGTCCCCACAGGAGGATGAGATATGGTAGAAAGCTTTACTTTCATGGAATTACATCCCTGGGTTTCTAAAGTCCCATTTCCCTTAGTCCAGTCATAGGACTGTAGCTGGGGTTTCAGTAAAGCTAGCAGCAAAACCAGTGTCCAGAGTTTCCTTTCCATGTCGGAGTTGGTTCCAGTTCAGCATCAGGCTACTTATAGTCCATTAGTCCATTATGTGGGGGACCCACATGGCCTTGGGCCTCAAGGCCTAAGCACCAAGAGTCCCAAGGGTACCAAAAGCACAAGAGAGCAAATTCCTTTGTTTAGGGGATTAAATATCCCAAATTTCCACACACCTGCGGTGGCCACACCCATTCTGGCCAATGACCTTTGTTCCCAGGTGTGATTGACAGCAAGCAACTTTGTTAGTCCCCACCCCTCAACTTTACCGGGCATGCGCCTATCTTCCCCTTGTTCAGGCCCCTTCCCCCAATGTTTTGCAGGGGACGTGCCTATAATGTCTGGCCTTTCCTTTGCTCCATTTCTATTATTAATAATTTGCTAATTATAAGGGTATCAACATGGCCCAAAGTAAGGTAAATTTAATGTTTCCTTAAAATGTAATTAATTCTGAGAGGAAAAAGTTAATAATCAAAGGCAATTTTAAACTAAGAATATGGGATACATGACCCATTTTTGTTTGCATATTATTCCTAGGCCTTGTCATCTGCAGATAGATATTTTTTTGCAGATGTATTTTACATAGTTTGTCATAGTGCATGTGCCATTTCATGCTCCATTTATTTTATAAACATTACATCATACAATCTTTGTGTTAACAGGTTGATATTTATTTATTCAGAAAACATTCATTGATGCCAACTCTGAGCCAGCCCCTGTTCCTGGCACTGGGAATACAGCAATGGGTAAACAGAAACTGGGTCAGTTCTCTTGGAGCTTCTACGCTAGAGCAGGAGGTTATGTCAGAAAAAGGAAAGAACGCTTCAGTCATGTGATATGAGAAAAGGAAGTGACATTCTCTGAAGTAAGGTGAAATGTTCTCTGAAGGGGAATTTAATACAAGAACAAAGTAGAATAATATCTATAAATCCTGGGGGACAGAATATTGTTCAAAGTCAGGTCATCATTCAGGCCAAGGAATTCATCTACAGATATGAATGAACTTAGGAAATATATTATTCAATATTAGCCCTTCTTGAAAAGACAGCAAGAGCTTTTCACCCAGGGGTGAATGGAGAAGCCTAGGAAAGGGACTCACTGTAAACAATGATCCACTACTCTGCAGAACTAAAACTGCATAACCAGGACCTATGGTTCCCGAAGATAATTTTTATACATAGTTCATTCTCATTATTCATGGTAGTTATGTTCTACAAGGTCACTGTAAATGCTGGATTAGCAAATATAGGGGTAGGTTCCCAAGAGCTTCTGGTTACATTTTTGTTGACCAATCAATACATATATATTTTGATTTATTAACATTGGTCTCGTAGCCAACAGCACTGTAACTCATGCCTGAATAAAGCTTGTGTAACCTTTATTTTCTCCGTAAGGCACAGCACTGCCTTCTTCAATTTAAGAACGCCAGAGAGCATGTAAGGACTCTCATGTGGGGCCATTTTAAACAGGAAAATCAGTCAGAAAAAGCACAAGAAGCAAAAATATAAAAAACAACACACACACACACACACACACACACACAAACCCACGTGGTAGTAAACAGACAGTGAAAAGGTATTTTTTATGAGAGTTGAAGGGAGAAAGCAGTGTTGTGGCATTCGACCTCAGCTGAGAGTGGACGTGTGGGGCAACTCAAAGTTTTGCCACTCTTTACACATCCATGAATAACTAGAAAAGCACCTCGAGTATTGATTTTCGGGGTTACAAGTAAATTTTAGCGAGTAGGTGCATTCACAAATATGGAATCCACAAATAATGAGTGACTATTTTGACCATGGGAACAAAAACCATGTGTTTGTGTGTGTGTGTGGCTGAGGAAGGCCTCAAGGAGAGTGTGAGAGGCGATGAGTGCCTCACTTTCCTCATCTTTCCTGGTAGGAGACGAGGGGATAGAACAGGTATAATCAATAGAACAAGGACTCTGTGACTGATACACCACTACGGAGGCTTAAATCTTTATTTTAAACTAGAAAAGGAATCACTAGATGAACTAAAAATAATTTTGTAACTAGGAAAAATCGGGAGGTAGGAGTCAGGTCAGTGGGGAGAAGCATTGAGCGTGCTAATGCCCTCACCATGTGTAACAGAGGGTCACTAGGCACTGTCTCAAGCTACTAAAGCAAGGACTGGAGCGGAGTAAGGAAGTAAACTGTTTCACAAAGGTCAGCGGCAGGCCATATGGCAGAAGTCAGCAATCTGCTCCACAACAGTCTGAGATACAGTTTCCTGATGCCCTCAAAATCCTTGCTAGGGATTCACATTGGTGGATAACTAAGTCTGAATAAATATACCTAAGTCTGGGGCAACTCTGCATGTAGTCTACTTGTGGCCTACAGTCCATACATTTATGTCCCATGGAACTGAGATGTAAATATTTCATATAAAGTTATAAAGGTTAACACCAAAAGAATCAAAGCAGGCTATAAACTTCCCAGTATGAGAAAGAATACATAAACGAAAACAACGAAGAGAGATGGGGCAATCCATATAGCAAAAGATAGCTATAGAAACCAAAAAGCACAACGTGAGAAAATCCAGCGCTACAGGGTGAAGTGCAGTTGTGCCAGGTGGGTCCTCCAGGAAGCAGAAACCAGGATGGGACTGGACACGCACAGGATCCGCTGTGGGATAGAGGAGCGGGGAAGGCGCCTGTGGAGAGCCTCCCACCACCACGCAGGCCTGGCGCCTGAGAAGGGAGCGGGGAAGGGCGGATTGGCAAGGATGCGCTTCAGCGCAGTTCTGAGAATATTTCAGCCGGGCTGACGGGGGTCCCCGGAGCCGTAGTTGCCTGTTACTGGAACCCTCCATGAGGCAGGCATGGCCTGCGTGGCCTGGCTCCAGTCCCCACAGGGGCCATTGTCTGGGAGCAGCCTGTGGAGTGATGGCTTCGGTGTGAATGTGGGGCAGCTGGAGGCACAGTAAACTTAGCTGTGCTCCCTGAAGAAGGTTCTCTCAAAGGCAGGTTAGAGTAAGGCATTTCTTTGGCCTTTACACCAGTTGTATCTGTTATGCCGATAAATCTGAAATCATCTATTTTTTTTAAAAAAGGCTCTCGGATTGGGTCATAAAATAAACCTAGCTAGATGCTCTACGTAAGACCTCTTAAAGGGTTTCAACAGTTTTAAGAGAATAAAAACATGCTAGGCGAATGCTAATGAAAAGAAAAAGCCAACTTACCGCTTCACTGTCATTTGGTAGAAGGAAAGGCAAAAAAAACCACATAATGAAAAAGGGTATAATTCCTGAAACATGAAGTGCAGGTAATCAAAAGTAAAAATCTACGAAACTAAAACTTAATAGCTTGGGGAACTTGAATTTGTCCCTCAGTGTAATGCTGTTATACTTTGCAAAATAAGTGCCCCATTGATATTTAAATACATTATTTCCAGGTGATAAGAAAACATTTCTGATTCCCTGAACAGACCATGCTCCCTATTTAGATTCTCATTTTACACCATATCTCTGTTATATGGTGTATATCACAGGTTGCAGTTTTATACTTGCTGGTATGTTTTCTCTCTCTTTTTCTTAAATTTGAGAGAGAGAGAGAGAGAGAGAGAGAGAGAGAGAGAGAGAGAGAGGAGAGATTTGTTGTTCCACTTATTTATGCATTCACTGGTTGATTCTTGTACATACCCTGACCAGGGATTGAACCTGCAACCCTGGCGCATAGGGATGACACTCCAACCAACTGAGCCACCTGGCTAGGACTGTTTTATTTCATTAATGCCTGACTCTCCCTTGGAAATGCCACCTGACACAGAACCTCAGATAGAGCAGACTCTTGTTGAATGGCTGTACATTTCCACTAAGGATGGGAGATAGTATATGTAAAGCTGTTGTAGTATTTAGTACTGAACAGAGGAACTAGGAAATCTGTTTTTCACTCAGTACTTGCAATGGGCTTTTTCAGAGCACAATGCCGTTATAAAAATAACTACGACATTTAAAGATATATGAAATCAGAGTGGTTCTATGAAATGAAAAATAAGTATTCATTTGTACTGCTCTTTTTGCCTTTCACTAACTTTTCATTTTTAAGGACTTCTAGTAAAGACTCGGCAGGTCAAGGAGGTTAGTCAAGCCATTGCATAGACATGAAAGTTGGCAGTTGCTGCTAAAGAATAGCTTGGGCCCAAATTCACTAGTCTTTTCTGAGCCTTCCAAGGACTCAGATATGTGACTTTTGATACACTGACTTAATGTTGCTCATTTGACTCAAAACAAACAGACATAACAAACAGTTCCCTTCTTTGGGAAGGGATCTCTATCTTCCTCAGGGTGAACTCATTCATAATTATCTCCACAGCATTCATCTCCTGGGCAGGTTGATGGCAAGTGAAAGATGACCTAATTTCCCCAGGCTACCTGGTGAGTCGGTTGCACAACCAGGAACAAAACCGAGAGGCTCATCCCTGTCTACCCTATGACACCTGTTCCATAGAGTGACTAAACAGTTATTTACTCTGGGGCTGGCTCTACAAGCACCAGACAAGTTTCAGTCCATGTGCTCCAGGAGCATACAAGTCACAGGAAGAGAAAAATGAAAGGGGCCAACAGGTGGAGAACACGTTCACATAGATGAGTAAGTTCTGACGCTAATGCACAGAGTAGTGTCGATAGGTGACAATACTGGATTGTATACTTGAAATTTGCTAAGATACTACATCTTAAATCTTATTGCCACACACACAAAAAGATAACTATGTGAGGTGAAGGATGTGTTAACAAAGAACTTTATTGTGGTAACCATTTCACAATATATACACATCAAATTATCACGTTGTGCACCTTAAACGTACAAATGTTATTTGTCAATTATATCTCAATAAAGCTGGGTGGGGAAGAAAAATAAAGGTAGTATATTGTGAGCATGCCTCACTGCATGTGCTACTTGACAGTGTAGAATAAAAGGAGGAATATGGGAGTTTAGGGATCACTATTTTCTAGGGTGGGAGATTTCAATTTTTAACTGTCTGTTTGAGCTTCTGCTATTTCTATTTTGGAACTTCACTCACTCCTCAGCGACAGTCCCCGCTGGTTTTCACAGCCCGAAGTTGTGGGGACGTCTCTTCTCAGCCCTGGAGTCCTGGGCTGGGGGCCTGCTGTGGGGCTGGGACCCCTCACTCCTCGGGGATACCTCCACCGCCGAGATGTCCTCCTGGGTTTAACCCGTGGCACCGGCTGTGGGCCTGGGGCCCCGTCTCCAATTCAGCCCCGATCCGCCCGCGTCTCCGCCCCTCCTACCGGTCTCGATGCTTCTTCAGCTCCCTGGTTGTGGGGCTTCTGTTCCACCAGATGTCAGGAGGCTCTGAGTGCTGGTTGTTCCATAGTTAGTTGTAATTTTGATGTGGTTGCAGGCGGCGGGGGCAGCTGTTCCCTGCGCCGCCGTCTTGCTTCCTCTGTGGGAGACAGTTTAAGGCCACACACATATGTTCCTCCTCAAACGCACCCCCACTCAGTTGAGCATCCATTGATGATTCTTGCCTAAGCAATCTTTAATTTGATGGTTGCAAAATGATTATAATCACCTCCAGCATTCACTCCACACTTACCAGTGGGCATTCAGCATTATACTGGAAGTAAGAGTCCTCTTCTCCTTTCTTTGTTTATTTGTATGGAATCATGGATTCCTAATTTTTTCCAAAGGCTCATACTTCATTAGTGCCCTTAATTATTTTGTGCTCAAATTATCCCAGATCTGGAGAGTGGAAGCCCCTTCAAGTTGACTCCTGTAGCCTTGTGACATGTTTTTAAACACTCCCTTGCTTTCTGCCATGACAAGATGCTTGAGGTTCATCTATGCTATTCCCCTCCCCATCCCTAACTTTTCTTCTAAGGCCATCCTTACAGCCTACTCAGCAGGATGAATTCTTGAAGGTGGTGCTTTGAGAAGCAAAGGAGAGGGTCCAAAAACGCCACTGCAGTCAACAGTTTTAGATGCTACTGGGCTCGTGGCAAGACACATCATGTTCTCCACTGCTGTCTTAGGCAGGTGCTCTAGACAAGGCACTTGGCCCATGCAGCTTCAGTTATTGAGTCCTCTACTGTGTGCTGGGATCAGTGAGGGCTACACAAGATTATAAGACACCATTCCAAGGAGACTACAGTCTAGCAGGATAGACATACATGTACATAAATACCTATAATACACCCCTGAAAGCATTTTCATTGTGCTTTCAATGAGATCCATAAAAGGGTTTGGGGAGTTCTGTGATGAGGGAGAGTACTTATAGCTGGGTGACTTTTGGGGTTAGACCTTGAAGGAGGTAGAATTTGGAAAAGATGGTTTTTCTGGTGAAAAAGTCACTATGTATGAACTTTGAATCATGTATGACTTAGCATTTTTATGGAACTAGATCTAGCCTCTTGCGAGGTGCTGTAAGGCACATAGAACTACAATAAGTGTAGGACTTGATGCCCGACTAAGTAAGGAATTGTCACGATGCCATCTAATTTTTATTTTCAGATACAGATGAAACATGTCCTTCATTCACCAGACTGAGCTTTCACAGTGCAGTGGTTGGTACGGATCTAAGTGTGAAGTTGATGCTCTACACAGAGAGAAACCAGACCTGCGCACAAGTCATCAACTCCACAACTTTGGGGAACTTGAATGTGACCAAGAAAACCACCTTCATTATCCATGGATTTAGGCCAACAGGCTCCCCTCCAGTTTGGATAAGGGACTTAGTAGAGGGTTTGCTCTCTGTAGAGGACATGAACGTGGTTGTTGTTGATTGGAATCGAGGAGCTACAACTGTATTATACAATCATGCTTCTAGTAAGACCAGGAAAGTAGCAACAATCTTGAAGAAATTTATCGACCAAATGTTGGTAAGGGAGAATTCTCTTAGATGACTCAGGGCTAAATTGAAACTGGCCCATTATTTCAAGAGTTAAAGCCAAGGAATATCTGCAGTGAACAGGGGGACTATTTTGCAGATCCAAATAAGCCTCAGGGGAGGTGGAGGGAAGGGCTGGAGGTAAGGCCACATGTATGGTTGTGTAGGTTGTTCATTGCACAAAGCACCCATCTAAGGGAGCAACATTGCCATTGTTGACATTGTACATTTATAAGTTTATTAAGATAATTTTCCGCCCAATGACAGCAGTGTCCTGAGGAAGGGGCATATCTTCCTAACTCACATAAAGGTGTCCTGTGGGTAGGAAATGTTCTGTCTAGGGGTTTCTGGGCTTCAATGACTAGAGCTTCCTTAACTTCTATAGCTGTTCCTTTTCCTAGAAATGTCAAATTTTAGCTAGCAGATTGTCCAAAAACAAAACTGATACACGTGATCTGATGAGAAAACATCGTGTATGTATGATTTATGCCTTTAGAAGACTTACAAACATTAAATAAGTCTTAAATTTTATTTAGTGATCTCATGGATTGCTCCTTTATGAAAAAAAAAGTGACTTGATACTGGGACTATTTTAGAGTGAGTCACTGTGTTTAGCAGTGGCATAAGTTTTATTAGAATTCCCCACCTAAGTCACAGCCCTGGGAAAGTAAATAGTCAAATGATGGGACTGGCTGTCCCAGCTACTATGGTCAATGTGATCCACTCCCACCCTACTTTCTTTCCTTCCCTCTCCATGGTGAATTTATTTAATTGATCCAGCATGAAGATTAAAAAAGTTCGTCAAGTATTGTTGCCCTTCTCCCCAACTGAGAAGGTTTTGAAGATGCCTTGTCTTGCTTTTTAGAAGAAGCATGAATGGAGACACCATGGCATATAAAGGTTAAGTCATAGGTTTGAGTTGACAGACTAGTTTGAATGTTACCCTGACCCCTTCCCACTGCCTGACCTTGGGTAGATCACTTCAACTCTGGTCCCCAGTTTCCTTATCTGTATAATCAAAAGAATAGAATTTACTTTACAGAGGTGTTGTGACACTTGAGATAATGGAGATGAGGTGCTTAGATGTGTTTCTCCAATTCTCCAAATGTTTTCAACTCCTTGGCCCCCACAATTTATAATGATGGACCTCTTGAAATTCCAGGTAAAAGGAGCTTCCCTTGACAACATTTACATGATTGGAGTAAGTCTAGGAGCCCACATATCCGGGTTTGTTGGAAAGGAGTTCAATGGGAAGCTGGGGAGAATTACAGGTAAGGCTTTCTGTGAATGGGCATGGAGTGGTTGGCCTGGGCAGAATGTTCACTGGGGAAACATGAAGTAGGCAATCCAAGTCCTTAAGTTGGAAGCCAGCTCTTCCAAATATTTAATGTCTCTGAGTGTGTGATGTCTTGTGCAAAAGGCACACCATGCTAATGTTGACCTCAGGTTATTATTTAATAAGACACGTGCAAAGCACTTTGTAAATTGTATATGTCATTGAAGAGATTGGTGGTGACTTTATTTCTCTTATGGCTAGAAAAACAGCTATGTCTCATGGGTATTTGATCTCTGTGCCTCAAGCAGATATTCTTCCTTTCATTTAATCCAGAATAGCTTGAACTACATACCTAATAAGTTGCTGTCCCCAGGCACAGGAGGAGTTTCATGATAGGAAAATGAGATGGGAATTTTGATATTCTCTGATTATCAGTTTTCAAGCTAAAACTGAATAAAAATACTTAGCAACACAAGAGGTCAAATCCCAAACAAACCCGTGTTGGGTTTCTTGCTTAATACTCTCCTTGGCTACAAATGAAGGGCTGAAGGAGGCTTTCTCTTTCAGAGACTTGGGACTCCTTCATTCATAGCCTTCCCAGAATCTATCCTCACATGGAAATAGCTATTTTAATTCTAGGGAATTTGGAAGGTAGAATAAGGAGGTAAGGGAGAGGTAAGTGATGCAAACCAACTACATTTGGGAGGTAAGCTCTTAGGGCTACAAGTCTGAATGTGCTGCTTAACTCAACAGGTAGCCCTGGGCAAGTCATTCCCTCTCCCTCTCCCTCTCCCTCTCCCTCTCCCTCTCCCTCTCCCTCTCCCTCTCCCTCTCCCTCTCCCTCTCCCTCTCCCTCTCCCTCTCCCTCTCCCTCTCCCTCTCCCTCTCCCTCTCCCTCTCCCTCTCCCTCTCCCTCTCCCTCTCCCTCTCCCTCTCCCTCTCCCTCTCCCTCTCCCTCTCCCTCTCCCTCTCCCTCTCCCTCTCCCTCTCCCTCTCCCTCTCCCTCTCCCTCTCCCTCTCCCTCTCCCTCTCCCTCTCCCTCTCCCTCTCCCTCTCCCTCTCCCTCTCCCTCTCCCTCTCCCTCTCCCTCTCCCTCTCTCTCCCTGTCCCTCTCCCCCTCCCCCCCCACCCTATTTGCTGGTATTCCAGGTCACATTCTTTTTACTTTTACCCTGAACCAAGTCTGCCCTCATTTTCTTTCTTCTTTGCTTTCCTAGGGAAGCAAAGCTCTGTTTAGTTTAAAATTATTATGTTTTAGAAAACAAGTCCTTACTTTAAAAATTAAAAAAAAAATCTTTTTCTCTTATGGATACAAAGAACAGACGGCTTGAATTTGTTTGTGCCCCTTTGCTGATTTCCATGATTTACATATTCCCTCCGTGGCTGAATTCCAGCTACTAACCTGGCATCACTGACCACAGAGTTTGGGGAGAGGTGAGCAAAATCTGCTCTTCAGCACTAGTCCCAGACCATCACTTCCTTTCTTCTTCACCCCCAGTTTCGGTCTTCAGCCTCCCAGCAAACCTGTTCCACAGGTACTTTGAATGTGAATGCAATGTAACCTGGTCTCTGACCATGGAAATTTCCTCAGCCAGCCTTCCTTCCACTCCCTGCCACATGGCCCTGCCTTGTGACCTGGACTCTGCCATTGGTCCACAGCTCAGTTTTCTTTCTCCTCCAAGTTCTCCTGATTTCTCACCCTCTCTGAGCCCCAAGGTCAATCTCAGCTGTCCCAGAGGTCAAGCCTTTATTTCCCTTTCCCACTCACTTCCCTCTGCCTTTCCCGAGTGGGCTCACTGGGTTACAGAATGGGAATTTGGCCTGTTACCCAAGGACACAACTCACTCCCACTTCCTAAGTATTGGATGGTTCTGCCTGTTAGTTATCTAGGCCAGAATGGCTACTTCATCTCTTCCATGCCTCTTTCTTTCTTCTGCCCTTCCTTCTGCTTTCCGTGTCCAGGCACAGCTCTTGCATTTACTTCTCATTAATTTCTTCAACAGGAGATGGCAGAGTATGAATAGATTTTAAAATATTTCAAGTACCTACATCACTTGATAGTACATTAAATTTAATTCTCAATCTTAGTGTGTATTAAGGTCACCTTGGGGTGCTGATACAATGTCAGCTTGCTGAATCGGAATCTCTGGGGTTGGAGTCCAGGAGTTTACTGGGTGGTCCAATGTTGCAGCCACTAGCCACATGTGGCTACTGAGCACTTGAAATGAAGCTAAAGCAAATTGGGATGTGCTGTAAGTGCAACATACACACTGGGTTTTGAAGACTAAGTACAAAAAATATTTTAAAATCTCAAATTTCTATATTGATTACATGTTGAAATAATATTTTAGATATATTGGGTTAAATAAACTGGGTTAAATAAAATGTATTATAAAAATTAATTGTCCTTGTTTTATACTTTTTTTAAATGGCTGCTTGAAAATTTTAAATTATATATGTGGCTCCCATTGTATTTTTCTTGGACAGCACTGCCTTAGAGAGTTCATGGTGACCTTGGGGAGGAGAGTAAGAGGTCCCTGAAACTGCATGCAACATGTTTAATGCCATCTAATTCTCAAACCAGTTCAATGGTGCAGTAAAAGACAGGGGTCACTATCTAAACATGTTTCTGGTGATCTTAGAGCAACAGGAAAAAGCTCAGTTTTTTCATGTTGTTTCTATTCAACAATAATCTCAAAATGTTCTGAATTCAGATCTAGGAGTCCTTTTACAAGTCTTCTGAAGCAGCTATTAATTCTACCTCCATTTTGCAGATAAGGAAACTGGTTCAGAGAAGTAAAGTAACCTGCCTGAGGTCACATAGTTGGTTGGCATTAGGTTTGGGGCTCCATGTCACATTTATCTGACTCCAGTGGTCTCTGCCCACACTGAGTACATGGCTTTTTAGGACAGCTTGACTGTGGTTTTTGGCTGACGTTGTAAACTGATCATTTGCTCTGGCTTATCACTAAGGAGATCATTATGTGCAAGTTTACTGTGACAGTTCCCATTTGTGCCTTGAGTCCTGGTATTATCATTAACAGTGCCCTCATCACTCTTAAAATCGCCCTGGTTTGGACTTCATATAGCAAGCCGATTTTTCTGCCATGGATCTGAAGGCTGTTATAAACTGGGCTCTTGGCTGTTTCGCTGTTCATTTTCTTACACCAGAAGTGGTGCTGTCTTCTGCGTGCAGGAGGCTTCCCCAGCAAACACTTTCCAAGGTCATGCGTTTCTCTTTTTTTGTTGAGCATGTCCTGTGGACTTACCCAAGTAAGTCCTGGGTGTTCATCCATCTCCTCCCACATCAGTTTCAATTGGGAGCAGACAGAATAAGAGACGCTGGGTGGGGCCCGTGGGGGTGGGGCTGGGCAGCAGGAGATGAATTGAAGTGAAGCCTCAAGGAAGCAAGAGTGTTGAGAGGAGAAATGGAGAGACTGAGGCTAGAACCAGGGAAGCTGAGACAAAGATGCTCTCTCTTGGATTTTATGTATAACACCCGGAAATGGGGAGGTGTCATTTAAAATCACATTCATAGATAAAATCTTCAATATATCCCTTGAAACCTTCACTCTAGTTACTAGTAAGCAGACGCTATTTGAACCTCTGATGTTTTGTTTTTTAAATTTTTATTTTGTGGTTACAGCATCATGGGAACTGCTGTCTTGCTTTAAAGCTGTTTCATAATGATGGTGAGGAACGCCCAGCTAACATTAATCAAGGGCAAGAAATCAGTTCAGGCGTTTATGGGATGGGTCAGCTCTATAGAATCGACACCCACGTTTTTTTCCTCTCCGATACCCAGTCAGATACCTGGTCTGATCGGAGAGTTTCACTCTTTCCTACCGAGCTTGCCAGACTCAGTGCAATAAAACAAAGAGCTCAACAAAGAGAGGTGATTATATTATGAGTCCGTGGCCCTGGCTAAGACACTCGATCTCCCTGAACCTCAGTTCACTCATCTGTAAAATGGGAATGACAATAGATACCCTGCCTCCCTCACAGGCTTGTGATGTGGAGCTTATGAGCTAGAATATATGAATAAAAATTGAAACTGTAAAGAAGGAAGGCTTGGGTGAAATTTCTGGATCATTTAAAATGGGATAAAGAGAAGTATAGCGTCTGCTTTTAGCACCCTTAGGTGCTTTTCCCTGAGGAACCAGTTTATCCCCACACCCCAGTCCCCCGAATGTCTGTGCACAAGATACACCTCTTGATGGAGTCTGGATGCTGTTCTCGGGGGGCACTGCCAGGGTAGCCGTCCCTACTGTGGGAAAGGCTACAGGGCTGTGGAAGGGATGGGAATGTGAGTGCTGGCCCCGCAGCCTGCGAGCCCTCTTCAGGGGGACGGATCAGAAGCGGGCTGCAGGTGACTCACGGCGTGGGGCTGCCAGACCAACTCTGCTTTCCTTCCAGGTCTCGACCCTGCTGGCCCTTTATTCAACGGGAAACCACCCGAGGACAGATTAGATCCCAGCGACGCACAGTTCGTTGACGTCATCCATTCCGACATTGATGGTAACATTCCTGCCCCTGTGGGTCAGGGACCCCCACCCCCAGGCTCCCTTGGAGCCTTCTGGGGGAACTGTCTGTCATGCAGGGGCAGATCAAGCTCCTCCGGGTTCCTTGTTTCCTGCGGGGCACAGACGCCTTGAAGGGAAGCTGCTTTAAGGCAGGCACCCTGGATCGCCTGCTGGAGCGGAGGTGCTTTTCCCACTGCCTCTTGTTTTTAGGGTGATCGCCTTGGCCAATCAAGGACAGGCTGCTTTGCACAGCATGTGGACAAATGTTTCCATATATACAACCGGATCTTCATGCATGATTTCCTGTTTTTGTTGGTTCTCTCATTATTTCCTTAAGCTGAAATATATGGTCAAGTGTTGTACTCACTACACAGAGTGATTGATTCTGAACTACCAGCTCGCTGTGGATCTTCCTGGCCATTTCTGTCTTGCATGGTGCTAATTTCCTATCTGGGGTTGGGTGCACGTCATGGCGTTTGGGTGATGTTAGGGATGGGTCTTTATATCCAGGTGCCTGGGAGAAAACTTGGAATAGGAACTTGGGGAGGGTTGAGAGTACAGAGTAGAGTGATCACACAACCTTTTGGTGATACAGCCACTTAAAAAACCCCAGCCGGTGTGGCTCAGCGGTTGAGTGTCGACCTAGGATCCAGGTGATCCGGGCTTGATCCCCAGTCAGGGGCGTGCAGGAGGCAGCCGATCAATGACTCTCTCATCATTGATGTTTCTCTCTCTCTCTCTCTCCCTCTCCTTTCCTCTCTCTGAAATCAATAAAGATATATTTCAAAAAACAAAAACCCTTGACCGCCTTTCTTGGGCACTCTGGTGAGGTATTCAACAACTGCTTGCCTTAGAAAAAAAGGTCTCTGTGAAACAGCTGTATTCTTACTGTGTAGTTGCAAAGTGTTACTTAAGTGCAGTACCTCACTGCGATCTTAATGCTTGGTGGAATAGAGCAATTCATTTTTTATTCTTGGAGAGAAAGTGAATTTTGAAGGAAAGTGTATAAACTTTGTAGTAGGCAGGGGTGGACTTAAATCCCAGATTTTGTTCTTTCTAGTGGGTTGTGTTTGTCCCTTAAGTCCTCTGAGTCTCAGTATCTTCATCTGTAAGTTACTTCATCTGAACTCACCAGTGGCTGCTTTGCAGACAAACACCTGCCCACAAACACATATAGCTTCTCAAAATATAATAATTATTATTATTGCAATGATGTAAACACTGTTTATACAAATATATAAATAATATTTTAAATCAAGAATTTTACTGATTATTTGGGGTTACAAGGTTAAAGAGAATAAGTAATTATTAAATCTATAATTTAAAAAAAATATTTTTACTGATTTCAGATCAAGGAAGAAAGAAGGAGAGAGAGAGACACATCAGTGATGAGAGACAGTCATTCATCGATCCACTGCCTCCTGCAAACCCACAACCCATGCATGTGCCCTGACCAGGAATCGAACCGTGACCTCCTGGTTCAGAGGTTGACGCTCAACCCCTGAGCCACACCGGCCGGGCTATCTATAATTTTTTAGGTCCTTGTTTTCTAGAAGAGTTTCCAATCTCTTTACCATCCTAGATCCCAAATTTTTAAAGATTATTTTCTACTAAGTAAAAGTTCATTTTTCCCTGTTTCTTATTCATTAAAGATTTGCACAAATGCAAGTAGAGATTCAGGAGGCACCCAGAAAATAGAGGGTTCAAGACAAATGTAAAGTAGAAAAGTGCCCTTTTATCAGCCTTGCTGTGAGTTTGAGTGACCAAATTCTCGTGCGTCTTTAGAAATAGCAGAAATAAATTCCATCGCTATCTTCATAGTCTCCTATTATTAGTGTGTGTGCGTGTATACAGCAATGATGCTCTCTAACTAGCTGGGCAACTTTGGGCAAAATATTTAAATAGGAATAATAATAATCATTATAATTATAATGCAACCCTTGCCCGTATCCTGCAGGCAAATGAGCTATGAGGTGTGAGAAGTTCAAAGCAGTATAAAGCATAGTACATTCTCTTCTAGCTCTGGGCTACAAGGAACCATTAGGAAACATAGACTTCTACCCAAATGGAGGATTGGATCAACCTGGTTGCCCCAAAACAATATTTGGAGGTAAGTGCAGATACTTTATATTTTCTAAAGTAGTTGTTTTAAAAAGGCATATTTTTAAAATCTGATATTCTTTTGGGGATAGTTTTAAATAAAAAACTTCCTGTTTAGGTAGAGGTGGTATAAATATACAGTATAAATTAAATAGTGTTACTCAAATATACTACTTTTAATAACCATAACCAAATGATTAAAAGCTATTATGAATTATCTGTCCCTCTTGAAAAGGCGTGTCTTTGACCTAGAAATTTCACATCTGGACATCTCTCCTAGAAAAATAACAAGAAATATAGACAAAAATTGGAGTGCATAGATATTCAACACAGTGTTATTTATAATAGTTAATTTTTAGAAATTATCTAAATGTCCAGCATAGGAATATTTTAAATGCTATACCCACACAAAGGAATATAATTGCTAAAAATCATATTTTCAGCAATTAATGAAAACCCTTACAGTATGAAAAAGATACAAACTATACAGTATAATCCCAGTTTATTTTTAAATTTGTATTTGTACACATGTAAGTATAGAAAAGAAGACTAAATGTAAATGCTCCAAACCATTATTAGGGTGATCTCGGGATATTAGACTTCTACGTGATTTTTGCATCATTATATTCTATTATTTTGTATTTTCTAAATGAGCATATATTACTTTTATAATGAGAAAAACCCTCACAAAACAAAAATGAATAGCTGGAGGATAAGAGTGAGGTGGGGGACCGAATGAAAAAAACCCATCCCTAAGTGCTCTAAATTTGTATTTCACAATTGCTAGAGAAAGTTAAACAATCCTGGAAATAACTCTAGAAAAAGATGGCCTTGTTACAAAATGGTAGCTGCGTGTGGCCCCATGAGAATGATGTAGTGTTTGAAAGTGATCGGATGAAATGGCAAAATAGGGCCAATCATATGGTACCATAAATGGTCAGCAACCCTGTCCTGTGTGATGTAGTGTAACTACATCCATGAGCCAACAAAGATAACATGCCCTGCTTACAAAGGACATCCTCTGCATTGTTATTAACTTCATTGATTTTGCAAGTGAAAGAACCAGGAACAATGAATAAATATTGGCTTCTTAAGTGGGCGGGAGTGGACTTCGGAAAAAGAGGAAACGCTGACCTGACTCCAGCATCCAGTGCCTCTCCAAACCACTGGCTCACAGACATAGCTCCTCCTTTCATGGGGTTCACGGTTTCCTACTCAGATCCTGACCTCATTGATTACCCATCTTTGGGACCTTTTCTGAGTAACTTCATCCAGACCCAGGGTGGAGTCATCCACCATCCTTTTTCGAAGTTATCTCTTCTTTCTTCACTCCTTGGGGATCTTTCTCTGCCACCCCACCCCCACCCCCTGCCATTACTTTTTTTTTTTTTTATGTCTTTAATAGTATAAACATACTTGTCTTCTGCTGAAAAGCTCTGGGGAATCTCTGACTACCACTGAATTTTTCTTCTCTGTTTCACTGCCAAAGGAAGGATGTAGGTTGAGTCCTGATTCTACCACATAATAGCTGCGTGACCTTGGTCAACTTATTTAACCTCTCTGAGTCTCAATGTCCTGCTAGGTAAAATGAGGACAGTCATGCCTATCTTCTTCTTTTCTCCTGTCATTTGCCAGCAGAAATCCTGATCTATGGATTTTTGTAAGGATTGAATGGAACAGAATATCCTGAAGCTGTTAGTACAGTGCCTGGTATATAGAAGACAGAAAAGAAACTGTGTTTGTATGTGTGTGTGCATACCGTCTGTGATGCACTGTTACTAAATGCTACACCTGCTCCGTTCTTTAATCATTCCTTTTACAACCCAGGAATGCAGTATTTTAAGTGTGACCACCAGAGGTCCGTGTACCTGTACCTCTCTTCCCTGAGAGAGAACTGTACTGTCACTGCGTATCCCTGCGGCTCCTACCGGGATTACAGGAACGGCAAGTGTGTCAGCTGCGGCACACCACAGATGGAGTCCTGTCCACTTCTGGGTAAGTCCAACAGGCACTGTCCCCTCTCACTAACAAAGAGCACATTTTTGGTAGGAATCCCAGCACCATTTTATTATCTAAAACTGAGTCTGAAGAGTGTGTGCTTTCTGAAAATTTATATAGTCAGCTTTTCCTAGCCAATTTGTTCTGTGAAGTACTCTGCGGTCTCCTAACCAGTGTTAGAAAAGCAGCCTACATAGGATTTCATTCAGAAGGCAGTGCAACCTCTCTGGACACTAATCTAGCATGAAAAAGAAGGTTCTAGAAGAGTTTCCAAGCCCACCCAGGACACAGTCACCTTATGTAGCCTGCTCCCATGGGGACAGGAACACCCTCTCCTTGCACACAACCTCTCTGCTGGGGGAAGGTCACAGTGCCCCCTTCTGTCAATTGAGCCTTGCAGATTTATCCCTTCCAGCAAGTTGTGTCTGTAAGCGCCTTCGTGCTACACTCTGGCTCTTGTGTGCATTGTACAGAGGTGGGATGGGTTGATAGACACTGTGGATGCTGCTGGGATATTTGCTAAGGATTAATAGAAACAGTTCAGGTGGCGAGGACTTTGGAACCAGATGTTCATGAGAATTTTCTAATTGCTTCCAAGGGAAAAATCCAAGTTAACATCAGGGCTTGATGTACACAAGGGATTCTCAACCTTGATCATGCATTGGAATCATCTAGAGAGCTTTTAAAAAATACTGATGCCTGGGTCCCACCCCAGATCAATTAAGTAAGAAGGCAGAGGTAATTCTCTAGGAGTGGGGACAGAGGAGAGAGAGCAAGGGCAAGTGATGGTACTCAGCTTCCTTCCTGCTGGCACAGACGTGAAGGAGGACATTCATCTGCTTGGTGACATAGTCAAATGGCAAACCCAGGTTCTGTGCAACTTAGGGGCCCGACTGTAGTTCAAGAAAGCACATTGCTTTGCAAGAGTGATGCTATTCTAGGTATAAACCTGAATCTGTGTTAACTATAAAATGAATGTATTACTGAAAAATATCTGTGCTATTTTTAGTCTGCTCCACTTCCCCACCCTGCTACTGAGAACCAGGCTGGGTGATGTAATGTCAGTAGAAAGGGGAAAACCAGGGTAGGGTCCCGAGCTCAGGGTAAGGAACAGGGTGTGGCCAGTGCTGGGCAGGCACTGTCCTGGTGGCCCTTTGGGTCCTTGCCATGAGGGTGGTATGAGGGAGATTATCTCAGTGGTGATGGCAGGCAAACTCTGTTCTCCCTGCCTCCCCAACTGCTTTTACATTTATATAATACATGTTAACGTTACACTTTCTGACTTGTTTTATAGGCTATTATGCTGATCATTGGAAAGACTATTTAACGGAGAAAGACCCTCCTATGACTAAAGCATTCTTTGACACAGCTGGGGAGAAACCGTTCTGCAGTGAGTGGTGAATGTGGTTGTTGCTTTTACCCATCTTTTTTTTACCCAAGAAGCCGAGTCTCAGCTTCCTGGCTACTTCTTAGTAAATGAAGGCCATGATGAAGCGTGGACTTTGGAGCTGGAAAGACCTAGGTCAAATCCTGGCTCTACCACATAGTAGCTGTGTGATCTTGGTCAAGACACTTGACCTCTCTGAGTCTCAATGTCCTGCTAGGTGAAATGGAGGCAAGAATGCCTATTTTATGGGTTATAAGGATGAAAATCTCAACAAATCATAGTTGTTAGATTCATTGGATGGCTATTCTAATCACTAACATCTTCCAGAAAATAGCTTGATCCCTAAGAGTCATGAGATTGGGGCTAGGAAAAATCAGGTGTCAGCCACATCTATGGGTAATTTCCAGCCCCAAAGCAACCATGATGATGTTCTAAAGGCATTGAAGGGTTGCGTATTCCAGACGGGAGCTAAATGGTGTAACAGATAAGATACCCCGAGAAGCAGGGAATTTTCCCTGGCAGATGTATGTTTTGTAATCTTGTCTCCCTTTTCACTTTTCTTGGGGGCAACCCTTGTAAAAGAGGTTGCAGATCAGTGGGTTTCCCTCTTTCTTTAGAGCCATGTGTGACAGCCCAGGGTTTTGTGTCTGCCAGGTCCAAATGGGGAAGATCCTTGAGCAGTGATGGGTCATGAAATGGCAACTCCAGGGCTTACCTTACTCCTTTGTGAGACAGCCATCTCCTTGAGCCTCTTTCCCTTTCTCTACAAGTCTGACCAAGAGATGGAAATCTGAATTTCATAGTGGGATCCCCATCTTCCCAAAGCATCCTTGACCTTGGGGAGCAAAGAGTAGAGAGGAAGAAGAGTTCTCTGAACACATCATGCACTCTCATTTATTGGACAGGAATTTAATGGGTGCCAATAAGGTGTTACTGCTGAGATCACAAAGAAGAAAAATCATCCCTTTATTCCTTCCCACTCATTGTTGTATATTTTACTTTTATCTTTTTTTGGTGACCCCATAAGACATTATTCACGCAATATTTGTATAGACGTACCCATTCATTTACCACTTTTTTATTATCATTTTTTCTTGCATTTTGCAAATACAGTAAAGTGTGCTAATGATGGGAGAATCTCAAAGCATGATAAGAACTCCAAGAGGTAGATCTGACTTAGTCTGAGGGTCAATGAAGGCCTCCTGAAGGGAGTGACATTAAACTGAAACCTGATGGATGAGTTGGCAAAGGGGGCAGAGTGAGAGTGTTCCAGTGAGGGAAGGCCCGGGAGCAAGAGGGAACGTGTAGTGCAGGTGGTGTGGCAGGCGTGGAGAAGCGATGAGGGAGGCTGGGGAGGCTGGTGGACATGGCCCGGGCTGCGGGAGACCTTGTCAGTTCTGGAGGGTCTCTCCATGGCCACCTGGTTGGTTTTTTCTAAAATGGGCAGGGATTGGAGTGAACCAGTTACACTCAGCAGCAGGCCATGAGACCTCGGTCACTAAGGTGGGAGCACTAATTCAACAGTGATGCCCAAACATGGCTACTGGGTACCATTGAATTCTGCCAGTGCTCAAGCGCTCATTACCAAAGGGAATAGAAAGGAGTTTTAGAAAATTCTGCCCTGGACGTTTGCAGAGAAACTAGAGAAGGATTAGAAAAGAGACTCAGGCCCTGGTCAGTTTTGCTCAGTAATTAGAGCATCGGTCCACTGACCGAAGGGTTGAGGGTTCAATTGCTGGTCAGGAGCAGGTACCTGGGTTGCAGGTTCTCCCCTCCCCTGTTGGGTGCATGCGGGAGGCAACCAATTGATGGTGTCTCTCTCACATCAATGTTTCTCGCTCTCTCCCCGCCCTTCCCTCTTTTCCTTCCACTTTCTCTGAAAAGCAATGAGAGAAAAAAAAAAATATATATGTATATATATACATATATATATATATCTCCTCCGGTGAGGATTAACCAAAAAAAAAGAGAGAGACTCAGTTATTAGAGAGGCTGGGTTTTTAGGGACTGACCCTGTAGGTCAGTTCTGACTTACCTCTCTCTTACCATGTTTTCTCCCGGTTTTACAGTATATCATTACTTTGTGGACATTATAACTTGGAATAAGAACATAAGAAGAGGGTCCATTACAATCAGATTGAGAGACAAAGCTGGAAACACCACAGAATCCAAAATCAATCAGTAAGTTGGGCTGGGATAGTTTGCAGTTTGCTATTTTCCTTTTTGCTCAGAGAAATTAAATCCCAAATATAGCTATTTTCTTACTTATATGTCTGTACTTTTCTTTATTCTACAAAAGACATAAGGGGACATATTGTTTAATTGCTTCCTGTGGCTCTTGATCTCCCAGACTCTTTACAAATGGAATTGGTGCAAGGATTACCACTGCCTCCCTTCCTCCCTCCTTTCCTTCCTTCTTCCCCCTCCCCCCTCTTTCCCTCCCTTCCTTTTCTCCCTCTTCTTCCTTCCTTCCTTTGTTCAAACATTTAATTACAAAAGTCATCTTTGCTTGCTGTAAAGAATTTAAACAGTAAAGGAGTATGTAAAATAAAGTGCAACTTTTTGGTCCATCCCAACAATCCCACCTCCATAGGCACCCAGCCCCATACACATATTTCTATTCTTTTATGAGCTCATACTATACATACACATACTTAAGTATATATATATACACACACATATGTAAACATATGTGTATGTTTTTGAAACTCAGAAAATATAACTTGCAATAGAAAATTGGAAACACCCTAAAAATCCCCAAATGAGGAAATGGTTAATTTGGATATCCCCATATAATAGAATACTATTTATACATTGAGGTTATTTATGAAATATATTAAATGACATGCTTATAATATACTAAGTGAAAAACTTCAGGATATCAAATTATATTAAGTATAAAGAACTCAACATGTATTACCTATATATAAAGTTTTAGCTTAACAATATAAAAAAATGAAATAGAAATGCCACAATATTAGATTGCCCCTTGAGTGGTGGAAATGATCGCTTTTTCTCAGCTTCTCTTTACATTTTCAATTTTCTATATATTGTGTGTATGTATTATATATATGTATATTTATATATATTCTTTAACAATAGCTAATTAATATTTTTTTTCATCTATTAGTTTCACAATCGAGAAAAAGAAAAAATACACCCAAAACTTTGTAAGCAAAGGAACTTGAGGCTCATTTTATTCATTTACTCAGGAAATGTTTCCTGGATCTTACTGTCTGCTAGGCATTTGGGTTGTCTCTTGGCCTCACCCACAGAGGACCAAGTAGAATGTCATCTGAAACTGGCAATTGCCTTTCGGGTTCACTGTGCACATAGAGACACTGTGGGTGGGTGGTTTAGAGATCAAATTTTTTAATGCATCCTTGGATGATAATAATAATAGCTTCATTTATTGAAGTAAGTGTGTCACACACACAACGGCTAATGCAAATCTCGCTAAAACTCTGTGAAGTAGTATTACCATCTCTCTTTTATATATTAGGAAACTGAGGCTCAGAGTGGTCAAACGATTTGGCCAATATCACACAGCTGGCTGATCAGGGCGAATCAGGTGAAATCAGAGGCAGGTCTGTCCAACCCCAAAGCCCATAGTTTTAATCACTATATTATATTCCTCCCACTAAGCTGTATTGCTCCCTCTACCCCACTATACTTAGAATTTGCAAGTAGTGGGGTTCTTGGGAGTTCTTCACTGATCTGTTTCAGAGACCTCACTACAGTGTCAATGTCCCCAAACCCGCAGTGGGGCAGCATTTTCAGGGAGGGCACCACTAGGCATAGCACATCTTGAGGAATCAGCCTCAGGTGGTTTCTGAGCTGTGACCTTCGGTGAGGAAGCAAGGCAGAGACCCCACCTGGAGATTCTAGGAAACAGCAGGGAGATTGTGCAGTTATATACGGGGGAGTGTTCACCTAGCAGACTATGAGTATTCATGCCAATATTGGTTACGTATTTGCTTTACATGTCTGAGAAGCTTTAATTTTACATAGTAAATTTCTCCCAAGTAGGAACTCTTAAATTTGGAGTTTTTAAAATCTTGATGATGATAGAGACCTTAACATCTCTATTTTAGTCATGTTTAATCATTTTCATTTTAGTCATGTTTATGAAAAAGTCACCACCAATCAGAGAATATAGGGGAATAAAAGGAAATAGTTGTTTTATTATGTGGGAGATAATGGCTACTTTTTTTGCAAGGTAAACTTTGATGTCTTAGTATTTTTTTTACAGTTTAAGGTAAAGGAAATGATATTAGAGTATGTACTTTGAGTTTATCCAATCTTACCAGACTGTGGGTGCAAATGGAGTCACATTCAAGGTTATTATCTGCCTGATGACTCTTCCTATATTCATGTTTTTGGTGTATTTCTTTTTTTAACCTTTTAAAAATTGAGATATAATTCACATACTATACAATTTATTTTTTAAAAGCATCTGTTTCCTTGTCTGTGAAATAAAGATAATAATACTCATCTTGCAGAAGTTTTCAGGGGACTGGAGACATGTGTCGAGAGTTGAGGATGCTGCCTGGCATATAGTGGCAGTACATACCTCTCTGAAGTCACAGCATTTCATTAGTCCTGGGGTCAGCAGTCCTTGGGAATCCAGTGCACTTTGCCCATGAAAATCGGCTATTGCAGGCTATGGAGTCAAGCAGCTACCTGCTTACTGATTTGTAAGCTTCAGAACTCTTTTCTTTCACTAGCAATCTATATCCATTTAAAAATATTATTTCTTCCTTCTAGTGAACCTGCAACATTTCAGAAATACCACCAAGTAAGTTTGCTTGCAAGATTTAATCAAGATCTGGATAAAGTGGCAGCCATTTCCTTGGTGTTCTCTACAGGATCTGTAGTAGGCCCAAGGTACAAGCTCAGGATTCTCCGAATGAAGTTAAGGTCCCTTGCCCATCCAGACAGGTGAGCCATACACAGGCAGGGTTTGACAAGCCCCTGTTTCCCAAAGACGTTGTTTGTTTTTGTCCAGTCTGCTTGGTCTAATGCTATAATTGGACTTCATCAATCACAGCGAAGGATGTGAGGGGTTTTCCAAAAATAGACTTGATAAAAACAAGTAGCCCAGCAATCCAAGAAAATTTTACTGGTATGCACTTGAAGATAAATGGCCCAGTTATCCAAAGAAATAATGTTGTTATATGTTTAGAGTTATACAATTCCTCCCTAACCACTCTACCCACATTGCTTTGCAAGTTGATAACTTCTTGTAGAAAAGAAAGCCTCATCTAATTCAGCAAACTGATAGAACAGGGCCTAGTATAAAAAATGGTACAGAAAAATTGGAATATTGTACTCCATTGACACAGTATGAAAGTACTATATCGATGTTAAATTTGATAACTGCACTGAGAATATCCTTGTTCTTAGGAAATATACACTGAAGAATTAAGTGCTAAATGACCTATTCTCCACTGGTTCAAAAAAAGTAAAAAACAACTTGTGTGTTTGTGTGTGCATGTGCATATGTGTGAGTGTGTGCGTGTGTGTGCGTGTGTGTGTGTGGAGAGACAGAAGCAAAGGAGAGATGAAAAAGCCATGATGGTATGTATGTTTTGTTACTAATGCCACATAGAGTCCTATCATCTAATCCATGGATAGAGAGAGACAGGAAGTGATGTGAGCAGTTAGTACTTTATAAATTCCTTTTCCCTGAAGGTTTAGGGTATCCTAAAACAATACAAGTCTCTTCTAAGAGGAGAGTCATTACATCTTAAAACTGTAGGACTTTTTAAGACTTTTTTCTCTGATTACCAAAGGAATACATGTTCATTTTAAAAATTTGGGAAGTACAGAAAGTGTTAGGAAACAGAGAGACATCACCCATAATGTCATTATTCAGAGGCAAACACTGTTAATATTTTTGGTTATTTCTTTCTAATCTGCTTTCTATTCCTGTTTTGAAACCTAGCTGAAGTTATGTGTCAAATAAACTTTGACATCCTGCTTTCTTGTTTTCATTGTTACTTTACTTAGCTACCATAGGCATTTTTCTATAACATTAGAAATAATTGCTAAATCATTTTATAGCCTAAGGATATAATACAAGTTATTTGACTAGAATCGGGTGTTTTTATTATTTTATTGATAAGAATATTTTGTCCTATTTTTACAGGCCCCACTTGTGTCGGTATGACCTTGTACTGATGGAAAACATCGAGACAGTCTTCCAACCTATTCTTTGCCCAAAGTTGAAAATGTAATTGTTGTCAGGACACATGAGCACCTCTAACATCAAGAAAGCGACGGCAGGCTTTTTCAAAGCTTCACCTTTTTTACCTTTTCCTCGAGGCACAAAAAGTATGGAATAACCAGGGTTTTTTCCAGTAGTGTCTTATGGATGTCACTACAAAATGTCAAACAGCTTTGGATTATAGAACAGTCCTGGGAAGGGAGCCCCTAAGTAGGGCAAGTCGGAAATAGCCAGGCCCCAGGCAGCCCAGGGCCCTGTCTGGCTGCGTCCTGGGGCCTCCTTTGTTCCACCCTGTGATTCTGCTGCCTGTCACTCAGGCAGTTCAGTGGGACAAGCATCTTACAGGGAAGGACTGGCTGCAGACCTCACTTTGGACTCGACCTCACGTTCCCTGTGCCATATTCCACCAGATCCCCGCGTGGAGAAGGGAACGAAGACTGACCTACCTCACAGGGCTGTTGTGTGGGTCTGGGAGGCAAGTTTGTGAAGGGTTCTTTGAAATCCCACGGGTGCCACATCCATGAGTGGTTTGATAAATGTGAATATACTTTTATTTATTTTGATATGACTTATCTAATAATGCAATAAGAGAGCTGCTCCTTATCAACACCAGCTCCTCTCCTGGGCTGTTTGCTTTGGGAAGGCAAGAAAGCCAAGCCCCTGGCTTCCCACCTTGTTTAAAGTGGGGAAAATGCTTATTTTCCCTTATTTGCTAATGTAATCCATGATTATTGAAGGCAATTTAGAAAATGCATAGGTGCAAAATGGATACATGCTATACGCAATCCCAGCGTTAGAGGTGTTGAATGTTAATCTTCTGGAATAGTGCAAAATAACTTGTGTCTCTAACCTGTGAATTCAAAGCACAAACCACTTTGCTCTCGGAGCACCGGAAGCCTCCAGTTTGAGGAGATCTTAGGCTTCCCGAGAACTATGTGCGATCATGAATCTGGAATGACTACAGCAGCCAGGCCAAGAGGCCCAGAGGGCCAAGGCCAGAGAGGCCAGAACCAAGGGAGGAGCATCTGTGGGGCCAGATGCCCGGTGCGGGGACAGAGCCAAAGGGGTGAGCACCACGCTTCCCACGGCTGTGGCCACTGTGGGAAGGTTTCTGTGATTCCTGAGTGTCACAGGCCCAGTGACTTCTACTGCTTTCTGTGAGAACAACCCTTATTTTAAAGAACTGGACTCTCTATTTCATAAATTATAGAATTCTGTGAATATATTCCTGTGTGGCACGTTTTTATATATGTAATACAGAGTTTTTCACCTAAGTGACGCATGCCTGTAGTGAATGGCCAAACCCAAAGGAGTAAGTCTCAGCAACGGGCCTGCCCACTTGGGGTTTTATCACCCCTCTTCCTCCTTCCCACATTTCCTCAGCTGCTGTGGCTGGGAGGTCAGCATGGTGTAGGCCCTGATTTTCTTCTAGGGTTTCATTTGTTCTGCATTCTGATTGGCACAGTCACTTCATGCTCCTTCCCTTGCCTGGTAGGCAGTGGGTCAAAGCAATAGCAGGAAAGTGACAGGAATAGCATTTCTGTCGTTTATAAACTCCTCAGGCCAGTGGGTGCCCCTCAGCTTCTCCTCTTGGTGTCTCCTAGCTCGGCACCTGGCTCACCGCGGACCGGTTGGATGAGTGAACGAACTGGTAAATGAGTAACGGAAGGAAGGAAGTTTGTTCACTGGAGTGGAGTTGGATTTCAATGAGTTTCATCTAACAGTGAGCAGGAGAAATGAAGGCAGTTACAACTGTGACCACTCTCTTCTCAGAACCTTTCTCCCAGGGCCCCGGAAGCTTCACCTCTGTCTCTTGTTATCCTGGTCTCTCCTCCCTTCTCTTTGTCAGTGCATCTGTCTGAATCCCACATCCAAGGTGCAGTCTACCCTCTTCCCTACCTTCTGCACTAATTATCTTCCACTTAGTGTGTGGCTCTTAGCTCAGTTGTCGCTTCCTCGGGGGGAGTCTTCTCGGACCTCATTTCCCATGCAGCACACGGGACTTCTCCTTGGTAGCACTTTTTTAAGTTGTATTTTTTTACATTTATTTGTAGGATTATTTGTTTAATGTCTATTTTCTCCTCTAGACTGTTCTGCAAGGCAGGAGCTGGGTACATAATGTGGTGCCTGCACTCAGGAAATACAATATTTATTAAAAGAACACTCCCCATTATTTTGTGAGCCTTATGGAGCCATGTTCAGTTATAAGCAAAGACCTCCCCTCCCCCAGCCATAGCCCATTTCCCTGGAGACACCTGCCCTTCTTTTCGACCAACTTCTCCCCCAGACACATTTGTTATTATTGTCTCCATTATCTCTGGAAGCCCATAGCTCACTTCTTAGGCCCCTTGGGAAAAAGAGAGGTTGTCCCCCTTCCTGCCTCCCACCTATTTGAACCTTCCAAATGTTCCCAACACCGTTCTGCAGCATGCCCACCTATCCGGAAGCCTGGGAGATTTTGCTGTCCCCAGTTTTAGTGCCTTAGCTAAAACCCTCCAGGACCCTTCAACATTCCTGGATGACTCCAAATTGTGGTTCAAAGATCTCCTTGCTTGTTTTTCCAGGATGTCCTTCCCGCCCCCCCCCCCCCCTTTCTATCAACTTTGTATGTGCTTCCATTACTGCTTGTATTATGCCATATTGTAATATGTTTCCTTGTCTGTACCCACTCCAAAACTGCACATCACAAGAGCAGCTGCTGCTTATTTGTCTTGGCCACCCTAGCACCTAGCACCACATCAGGCACAGGGCAGGCGTTCATTAGATGTTTGTTGAACAGAATGGAGTGGACTTGAAGGAGGTCACCTCCACTCTGATTTAGACATCAACACACTTAACTGTTATGTCCAAAACTCTAAACTTAGAACCTCCCACCTTCAGACTCCTGTCCTGTGCTCTCATTCCTGCAAAACCCTATCTTGGCCAAGGAGATTTGGGGTGCCAGCAACAGAAATCCACTGGGACTAACCCAAATTTTATTAAAGAGATAACTTGTACAAACACAGGAAGAGTTGAACCATCAGACCACAGAAGGGCAGGGATGGAGGGCAACCTCTGTCTAGCTTTCAGCAAGAGTTCACGGCCTTTATTAACCCTAGTGCTCTGCCATGAGTCTCTCTGACTCAGCTCGGCTCTCTCCACATGGTAGCTAGATCATTGGTGTCCTTGGGACCACTGGGCCTTCAGTCACTCATTAGGTGGCCTGATTCCAAAGTTCAGGATTCTCCTGGAGAAGGTGGCCATCCTGTTCCAATCAGTTACGGTTGGAGTGGGGTGGGGAAGCAAAATCATGTGGTCCTCAGAGCTGCCCCTCCCTCCCTCCCTCCCTCCCTCCCTCCCTCCCTCCCTCCCTCCCTCCCTCCCTCCCTCCCTCCCTCCCTCCTTTCTTTCTTTCTTTCTTTCTTTCTTTCTTTCTTTCTTTCTTTCTTTCTTTCTTTCTTTCTTTCTTTCTTTCTTTCTTTCTTTCTTTCTTCTCTTTCTTTCTTTCTTTCTTTCTTTTTTTCTTTCATATGTTTTTATTGATTTTTATTATTTATTTATTTATTTATTAAACATATCTTTATTGGTTTCATAAAGAGTAAAGGAGGGAGAGAGAGAGAGACAGAAACATCAATGATGAGAGAGTCATTGATCGGCTGCCTAGCCTGCAATCCGGGCATGTGCCCTGACCGGGAATCGAACCCCAATCTCCTGGATCCCAGGTCGATGCTCAAGCTGAGCCACGCCCGGACAGGCTTTATTGATTTTTAGATAGAGAGGAAGGGGGAGGGAGAGAGAGATAGAAACATCGATCTCTGCACACCCCTACTGGGAATTGAACCTGTGACCTCTTGGTGCATGGGACTACGGTCAATCCGCTGAGCCACACTGGCTGGGCAGAGCTGCTCTTTTCAATTAATCAGAGCTGATTAAGCCAGAAAAGGAGGTTGACAAAGAGCCATGGTAAGTGCCTGGCTAATTCACTCTCACTGGAACCTCTTTGCTGAGCCACTGGCACCCACCTGCTTCCCGGTCCAGCACGTGTCCCTGGTGTGGGGTGCAGCTGTCCCTTGTCAGGATGCCTGGGCATGCACTGTAAATGAATGGCCTTGATGGAGGCTGGGGCAGCCTGCAGGCGGTGCTCTCACTGCTTAGAGTTGGCTCTGTAGGTGTTGGGTTGGGGGCCAGGAGAGATGGGGGACTGAGATCAGAGTGGAAGTGGGTTGGGAGTGGGGAGCACAGTCCAGGGCTTCTTCCCCAAGCAGACAAGGGGAGTAGGAGGAACCAGAACCGAGTCTTTCGGGGGATGGGGGACTTAAGTGAGGGGCAGCAAGAAGCAGCGTGGGTAGTGAGCCTGTAGGGAGTTAGGTTTGCATTTCCCAAAATAGCTCTGTCAAAGGTTCTTTACCACCTCCTGTTGGCTGAATCCCACAACCTTCAGGTCTCCTTGCTGGATTTTTCCATGGGCTCTGAAACACCGAGCACCAGGTCCTTTTCTAAGTTTTTCTTGGGCTGTCGGAACACCTCTCCTCCCCACCTCCATGTCTCATCCAGCATCCTTGAAGGAACCGTCTGGTTCTCTTTCACTCGTTCCACTATTTCCTAACCTAGCTTCTGATTTCCGTCTTCTCTCTCACAAAGGTACTGGGGGGTAAGAGACTAGACTCTGTGTTTGCTGGTGTGTGCCCTCTGTCAACTTCACTCTTCCTAAGCTTCCATTTCCTGGACTGTAAAGTGGGGGCTGTTAAGAGTCCCTGCTTCATGAGGGTTGTTATATGGAATAAATACATTCTTTTTTTTTAAAATATATTATTTTTTTTATTTGATTTCAGAGAGAAGGGAGAGGGAGAAAGAGATAGAAACATCAGTGATGACAGAAAGTCATTGATCAGCTGCCTCCTGATACTGCATACTAGGGATCTAGCCTGCAACCCGGGCATGTGCCCTGACCAGGAATTGAACCGTCACCTCCTGGTTCATAGGTTGTCGCTCAACCACTGAGCCATGCCGGCTGGGGGAATACATACATTCTTGAGTATAAAATGCTTACTGTGAGGTCCTCAATATATTAAGTAATCAATAAATGTCAGCTGCCATTACTTCCCTCCTCTCCTCATTTCAACTCCCCTCTAGAGACAGAGGACATCCAGATCTGAATGTTCAGTCTGAACTCTGAATTTTCACCTGCTTGTTGAGAAGGAAGTACAGGGCAGAGGAAAGTGCATGGGCTCTGGAGGGGCAGACAAGGGCTTGAGTCCTGTTCAGGACTCACAACTGTGGACTTTGCAGTGACTTCATCTGAACACCTGCTCATCCACTCATCTGTAAGTGGGATTATGATATTTGCTTCTCTGGAGTGGCATAAGCTTTGCCATGTCTATTTCCTCCATGGCACTTACCATGTTCTATAATTATATCTTTCTCATTGCCCTCCCCCAACCGAGGGAAAGTGAAGTCCTTAAGAGTGGGAGCCTTGCCTTCTTGTTTACTGCTCGGTTCCTTGCCCCTGCATATTTCTAACACAAGCATAATAACACTAGTTTCTCATTCACTTTCTTTCCTCCTGTGTTCCTTAGACTTCTCAAAATCAACATGTACCAAACCAAACAACTGGTCATTTCCTTGCTAGACCTGACCTTTTAATTTAACAAATATTTATTAAGTGCCAATTCTAAGCCAAGCACAGGGCTAAGGGTCAGTACAGACAAAAGATTGCTGAAATATTGTCTCATCTGTGGCAATGTTTACTGTCTACTGGGGAGATGAATAATGACACCGGAGCACAGCATTTGCAGTGATAGGAATAAATGCTTCACAGAATAGGAGCCCCAAGCATAGAGGAGGAGCAATTTTTTCTGACTGTAGAAGCTGGAAGTGACAATTGCCCTGAGCGGCAATGAAAGAGTAGGGATTTTCCAGGCAGAGAAGATTGCCAGTTAGAAGAGTATTGTCAGAGGCCTGAACTAACATGGTGCATGTTCAGCTGGAATGGAGGGCTTAAAGGGAGAGAATGAGAATGGAGGGCTGAGACCATTTGCCCCCATTTTTTAAAATGGAAAATTTCAAATATACAGATATAGAGAAAATGGTATAAAACTCACTTCCATGTGCCCATCATCCACCTTCAACAATTATCAATTCAGTGGACAATCTTGTTTGTTTATTTCCCTACCCACTGAACTCCCATCCCATTGTTTTCTTAGGACACAAAGTTTTTAAATATTCCTTTTGGGGAGGAGACACCACACTTCTACTCAATTAAGAGAAACATTTTTAACAGTACAGAGGAGTTTTACTTTTTTACACTTATCATGCCATGACTTCATAGGGAATGGGTTCCAGCAGCTCAGGCTCCTTTCCTTTGGTTCTCATAGTGAGCTTCTCTGAGTGGGCAAGGCTGGTCCTTCAGTTGAACTGAAGTATCTTTCTCCTTGGCTTTCATCTTTTTCTGATCATTTCCCTTCACATGTTTCAGAAACTATCTCAGCTGTTACAGTGCTTAATATACTCTGTATGTACATTAACTCTCTTGGCAAGAATCTTGCCCTTAACTTGTTTACAACAATGTCGACCACATGCTGGGTAACATTGTAGACTTGTCCAGTTTTCCCATGGGAACATTTGTGGGACATTCTTTTTGGAACAGTGCCCATTCCCTTGATGTCTACAATATCACTTTTCTTACAGATTCACATGTATGTGGCCAAAGAAACAACTCCATGTTCTATACAAGGCCTAGAGAACGTATAGTGCCTTTCCTCTTCCCCTTTGTGTTGGTCATTTTGGTGAATTATTGGAAGATGGTTGTTCTAGCCAAAAGGCCCATCCCATTATTTTGATACAAATCCCAGACATTAAATTATTTCATTTCTAAATGTTTAGTATTTTGAAAAGATAAAGTGTATCCTTCCCTTCCCTTCCCTTCCCTTCCCTTCCCTTCCCTTCCCTTCCCTTCCCTTCCCTTCCCTTCCCTTCCCTTCCCTTCCCTTCCCTTCCCTTCCCTTCCCTTCCCTTCCCTTCCCTTCCCTCCCCTCCCCTCCCCTCCCCTCCCCTCCCCTCCCCTCCCCTCCCCTCCCCTCCCCTCCCCTCCCCTCCCCTTCCTTTTTTCACAAATGAGTCATAATATACTCTAACACTGCAACTTATCTACCTGGCGACTGAACTGTGTCAGGATATACAGAGTTGCCTCCCTCTTTTAGGAAGCTACCTAGTGTTGCATTTGTGAATATACCAATAATTAACCTCTCTAGTCCCCAACTAAAGGGCATTTAGGTTGTTCCCAAACTCTTAATATCAAAGCAAAGCTGAGAGAATATCTTTGAACATACACCTTTGTCTACCTAGGGTCATATCTATAGGTTAAATTCCTGAACATGGAATTGCTAGACCTTGTACATTTTGAGTTCTGACAGGTGCTCCCTATTTGGCTCAAGAGGTGCTTTTGAATGATTTGACAAGGACACATTCTCTGTCCAGGCTTGTCACATTATGGAATTCTCTCTGTTCCTTCTCAGCCATGTGTCCTACCAACCCAACTCCTCCCAGTCCTCCCTTCATTCTCACTGCTGTGGTCTGGGCTCAGGCCTGCATCCTTTGTCATCAGGACAGTTGCAACTGTCAGCTCAGATGTATTGTAATCCCAAAGCAGAACGGAATCATTCTCTCGCTTAACCACTTCTGCTGGTGTCTCACTATGTACAATTTAAAAAACCCCATTTCTTAGCCTGTCGGTCTTTCAATGCTTTCTCGTTTGTCCCTAACTACTCACTCATTTTTTTAAAAATGTTTTTATTGATTTCAGAGAGGGGAAGAGAGAGGGAGAGAAACGTCAAAGATGAGAGAGTCACTGATGGGTGGCCTCCTGCACGCCCCCTGCTGGGGATCAAGCCTGTGACCAGAATCCAACCCTGATCTCCTGCATCATAGGTCGATGCTCAACGTCTGACTCACCCCGGCCTGGCTCTCACCCATTTTTCATACACCTTAGACTTCACTGAACCTGGACTCTGGTGCCTTACTTGGGCCCCCACGTCTCTCTCTCCCTTCTTTCTCTGTCGTGGAAGTCTTGCTGCTCTTTTAAGGTACATTCAAGCCCCACTCCTCACCCATGCTGCGCAAGGCCACTGGTTTAGGACCCAGGCTGATTTGGATTCTAATCCTGACTTTCTTTCGGGGGATGCCAATCCTTCCGAGATTCACAGTTTTCGTCTGTTAAGTAAGGATGAAAACACCAACCTTGCTGTGAGGATTAGAGTAGGCATCAGAAAAAGGGAATTCTGACCCTTTCCGTGGCCCCTGTGACCGCCCCACCGCGCTCGACCGGAGCCCCTGCTGCTGCCCCGGCTGCGTTTCCTGCGTGTCACAGCCCCGCGTGGACAAGACTGCAAGCTCGCTGTGGGCAGGGCTGGTGATTTGCCCCTGGAGCTCCCAGCGCCTGGCAGAGAGCCTGCGTATAAGCGGAGGAAGAGACAGAGAGAAACGTGCAAAGAGACAGACGCGCAGAGCGGGTCTGGAAGACAGGTTTCCGCGGGAATCTCCGCCCAGGGCCAGGTGGGCGGGGCCTGGGCCGGGGGCGGGGCTGGCGCGGGCCCCGCCTCGGTCCGTCGGCCAACGCGCTCCCCTGGCTCGTCCCCGCGCGGCGCGGTGCAGGGCGCTGGCTCCAGGCTCCTCCGCGGCCCGGCGGGTCCGGGCGCGGGCGCCGACATGCGCCCCCTGCTCGGCCTGCTGCTGGTCTTCGCTGGCTGCACCTTCGCCCTGTACTTGCTGTCGACGCGCCTGCCCCGCGGACCCACCCGCGCCTCCGCCGAGGACGCTGAAGGCAGGTGCGTGGCGGGGACCGGGAAGGGGTGTAGTTTGTAGGATGGGGTCTGGGAAGCGGAGATTCGGGTTCCCGGGTCGGGGGCGACAGGGCTGGGATTTGGGGTTCTCGCACAGCGGATGGGGGTCTGGTGTCCGGGCCGCGTCTACACGGTCTGGGCGGGCGGGCGCCTGGAGCCGGGCTGGCCCCGGCTGGGACCCGCGTGCTGTCTGGCCCGCGGCCGGGGCCTCGGCTGGTGGTTTGCGGAGGGGACGCGGCGCTGCCGGGCGGAGCCTGCCCTCGCGCCTCCGCTCGCGCCGCGCCCCCGTCTGCTCGTTCGCGTGCCCATCGCGCTCCCAGGCTCAGCCCGGGCCCCCATTTGCGGCCGCCCCTCGCCCCTGTTTGGACCCGCAGCCCCTGCACGACTGCTCCCAACCTCCCCGCGTCGCCCTCCGCACCCCACCTCCCTTAGGTCTACCCTGGGGACTTTAAGGCTTTCGGTCTTCAGGCGAAGAGATGCAGGGACAGCCTTAAATTATTCGCGAATTAATGACCGCGTCCGTCCGTCTGTCTTCCCGGCCGTCCCTCCCCTTCTCGTTGCCGCTGGGCGAGGCTGGAGGCGGTGCGGGACCCGCCCGGCTGGTTCGTCGTGAGCTGCGGTCAGTCCAGTTTGAGAGAGGATGCCTGTCACAGCATTGCGTCAAGGATGCCACTGACATTTGAATATGAGGACAGTTGTTTTCAGTTGCTGTATTCTTTTGCTTCAGCTGTGAAGCCTTTGCCGTGGGTGTCAGATACGCCAAGAGAAACATTTTGACGAGAACCAAGAGTCTTTGCTCATAACTGATCGCTGATGGATTCAAGGGTGGCTCAGATGGCAGCGCGCAGTAGCCTTTACACTGTAACCCTTGCACAGGATTCAGAGTGCACTGAGCGCCAGATAAAGAGCAGGGTGAAAAAACAGGCTCTTTGAAAGGGCTGGTTTCAAGGCTGACATATTATCAAGAAGGTTATGTTTATGGTGCAGGACAGATATACTTTCCCAGAGAATCTTTAATTGGGTTCCTGTCTGATGAAACAGGAGCAGTGTGAAGTTTGAATTGTCCTTGGCCTAAAGTTTGTGGGGGAGGGGGTGCTCCTTGAAAGGACGGTAATTTAGGACGTCTAGTACTTGCCTGGAAATTAATCCATTTGCCTCTTAAGAAGAGATCATAAAACCTGAGAGCTGAAAGGAACTTAGTGATTATCTAACACCAAGCCTCATTTTTCAGAAAAGGAAACTGAGGCCCAGGGACTAGCCCAGGATCATACAGCTGGGTGGTAGCAGAGTTCAGTTGCTAACTCAGGTCTCTTGCTTCCAAATGAGGGCTCTTCTATCTGCTCTGCTGTGTTGTATCAGGTCACCCATAATCCGGGGCCCCCATTATGTGTATATTGCCAGCAGACTAGATGGTGAGCACATTTATAAACCTATTTAGGAAAGATGACACCATGAGTAACTTTCATAGGTACTAGGTTGATCGGACTCATGTTTCCATCTGCTTTTCTAAATCCCCAGGTCACTGTGGTTCCCCTCTGACCTGGCCGAGTTGCGGGAGCTCTCGGAGATCCTTCGAGACTACCGGAGGGAGCACCAGGCCTACGTGTTCCTGCTCTTCTGCAGTGCCTACCTCTACAAACAGTGCTTTGCCATCCCTGGCTCCAGCTTCCTGGTCAGTGCCCTGTCCTCCTTCTGTGCCTGTCAGGAAGCCACCTTCTGTCTTTGTAGAGGGGCTCTTAGGCTGCAAATCACACAGTCCAGAGGACAGACTCCTGTGACTACCATTTTTTTGACAGCTTCTCCTGTGGCAGGCACTGTCCTAGTTGTTTTACCTGCATGGCCTTATTTAATGCTCCCAACAGCCTTATAATGTAGGGAGAAATTAAGTAACTGTCCAAGGGGACAAGGCGAGGAGGGGGTAGGGCTGGATTTGCACCCACTTCCTCCCAGCTCCAGAGTCAGCCTTTCCTCTCAGGTTTGCTGCTTTTGTTTCTGAGGCATTGAGAGCTACGTAGCACTGTCCTTGGGACACACACACATGTGTACCCTGGGCTGAGTCAATTCTTCCTCCTAACAGGTCCCGTGATATTTTGCATTTTGGCACTGTTTTTGATTTTTTTAAAAAATCTGTTTTCGGGGGGCCCACGTCCTTCTGATGGAGGCCACCCCCCATAAAAACCTATTTTCTCTATTAGTCTGTGAGTTCCTGAGTCCCTTGAGGGTAGGTCCTGTTTCTTTTTCTCAGCCCTTGCATTCCTTTGCCTGGCAGAGGGAGTTGCCTTGATAAGTGTTTGGTGAACAAATGCAAGTTGTTCATGGTGATGTTAGGCTGTGGAGGACCAGGAAATGTCCCTGATGTGGAGAGAACAAGTCATTCTGATTGTCCAGGTGGCCCCTCTGGAGCCACAGTGTTAGACCTGAGCTTGTCCTCTGGCTGTTGGATGCTGCTCATCAGTTGCCATCTCAGGTTATACAGAATAACCTGTGCTTTCCTCCCAGCAGCATTCTAAACTGGCTCATGTAAATGTAAATATATGTTAGGGCATGGGGTGGGTTTGAATCCCAGCTTTGTAACCATAGGTAAGTCATTTAACTTCTTCAGCCCTGTTTCCTCATCTATAACATGGGAATGCTCCTATGTAACCCGCTAGGGTTGTTGCATGGGACGGTTAAATGAAACAGTAGGTGTAGAGTGGCTGGCATGGTGATGGGGCCTGGCACACAGTGGCCCTCAAGCACTTGTGGAATGACTGAGTGACGGAGCAGGAAATCTTGCTTCCCTCTCCTGCCCAGCATCTTTTCTCTACTACAGGCTTAGCCCGGAACTGCGTAAGCAATTTCTTTGTTGGAAACTGGGAGAAAAACAAATGTGTCCATTCCAAGAGAGACAGGGGAGGTGTGTGGTGTTTGAGGTCAGGGGCTGACTCCTTGGGTACCTGCCTTCCCACTTGAGCTGATCTCTCATTAGGGCAAAGAGCCAGCTGCCACCAGGAGGTGAATCTCGTCTGTGCCTAGTGTGATGTTGGGCCCGATACTTAATTTCTTACCCATACAGTGGGATAAGGATAGTATATGACACAGTCATAGTGAGGATTAAATACGACATGTAGTCAAGCACTGAACACATAGTCGGTGCTCATAGATGCCCACCTCCTCGCTTCCAAGTTCCCCTTTTACTTTCTGTCTTGGATCCCACGTTTGGCAGGATGATGTTAACTAGCCAAATTGCATTTAGGAAGTATTGGCTCACTTTTTCATTTTTGTTCATCTAAAACTTTTCTGAGTGTCGCCTAGATCTCTGGTTAACATGAATCCCCCAGTATTTGCATACCACACAGATGTAATTCCAGCAAAAAGCAAAGAAACAGGACATTTTATATACAGTAGCTTGTGTGGTCTGACTGAGGGAAACTCATGGTTTGTGTTCATTTAAAATGGTGAAGATAACCTGTGAGTTTCATCTCTGCCTTCTCGGAGCGCCCATGTTTGCAGGACTTGCCATAGCGCCGTGGCAGGCTGGGTGCTGTGTGCTATTTTGTCACTTCGCTCTCTCCTGCCCTCTGATGCTTTAATCCTTGGTAAAGAGAACAAAGCCGGGGTTGTAGTTTTCAGCTCTTTCATCACTTTTCATTCACTTTTTTTTTTTTTTTAATTGATTTCAGAGAGAGGAAGGGAGAGGGAGAGAGACATAGAAACATCAATGATGAGTTGTTGATGAGCTGCTTCCTGCAGGCCCCCGACTGGGGATCGAGCCCCAAACCCCGGCATGCGCCCTGACCCGGAACCGAACCGGGATCTCCTGGATCCCAGGTTCAACCACTGAGCCACGCCAGCTGGGCTTCATTCGCTTCTTTAAAATGGGAGTTGGGTTTTGGCCAGGAGGGTGGAGGGAACCTATGACTCTTGACCCCCAAGATGAGGTGACTGGTGGCTGCCGGGTGGATTCCTGGCTGAGGGTTTGTTTTCTTTGCAGAACGTTTTAGCCGGTGCTCTGTTTGGGCCATGGCTGGGGCTCCTGCTCTGCTGTGTGTTAACTTCGGTGGGCGCCACGTGCTGCTACCTGCTTTCCAGTATGTTTGGCAAACAGCTGGTGGTCTCCTACTTTCCTGATAAGGTGGCCCTGCTGCAGAGGAAGGTAAGGGGGAGGGGTTTGTCTGAGTGCTGGGCCCCCACAGAGTCACCCCAGGGACCTGGGGGGGTGGGGGCAGGGATTTCCCACAGTGTTCCTGAGCCTGCTTCTGGAAGTCCTAGGGGTTCTTTGGATGTCTCCAAGAGGCACGGACTTGGGATCAAATCCCAGCCCCATCGTTACCAGTTCTGTAACTTGAGGCAACTTCCTGACTTCTCTGAGACTCAGGTACCTCTGTTTTAAAAATGAGGAAAACAGTCTGTACTCTGGAGTGTTGTTGGGAGATTTGGGGACAGAATATGTAGAGTATCTAGAACAGTGCCTGGCACCAACAGATTTTCAGTTCCTGGAGACTCTTTGCTTCCTAATGACCTTGTCTTCTTTGGCTACAGGTGGAGGAGAACAGAAACGGCTTATTTTTTTTCTTACTGTTTTTGAGACTTTTCCCCATGACACCAAACTGGTTCTTGAACCTCTCTGCCCCGATTCTGAACATCCCCCTTGGACAGTTCTTCTTCTCTGTTCTTATCGGTAAGAAGCTGATGGAGTGAGTCTTCGTCTCACTGGGGGATTGCCCTGGGTTAGCAGCTACGAGGCCATGTGCCTGCCTCTGAGAGCACAGGCTCATGAAGACCATCTTCAAGTTTTATTAGCTAAAATCCTGATTTCAAATCTATGCAGGCTTGGACAAGAAACCTTATAAAAATACTTTTGGAAAAAATAGGACTGTTCATCCTGCAACTGTATTTAGTGCCTGTCATGTGCCAAGCACTGTGCTGGCATTGGGATTAATCTATTAAGCACATGACTTGGCCCATGCTAGGGGCTCAGTAAACGCTAGCAGGTAAGACAGGGTTGGAATGGGTATATGGGAAGAAGAAACGGAGGAGACAGAAGAAAAGAACAGAGCACAGGACTTCCTGTCTGGCTTTGGCCCGTTTTAATTAGGATCTGCCCTAGGAAGAGCTGGCACCACGGAAGTTTCTTCTTGCCTTTTGACAGTTGTGTGACCTTCAGCAGGCTACTTCCCCTCAGTGGTCACTTGGCCAGATGAGGGCCTAGAGCGGTGTTTCTCAAAGTATGGGCCTTGGACCACCTTTATTAGAAAGGTAAAGTGCTAACCTCCTGCTGAGCCAGTGACTGTTATTTTCTCCTGGAAGTAAGCCATTCTCTTTAAGCCTAAGGCAAGGTTTGCCTCGCTTAAACCTTCTTTAGAGCATGGAGGGAAAGACTACTCAGGGCTTCTAGGTCAAACAAAACAAATCTGTGGTTGAGCAGCTGCTATTAATAGGGGATTCTTGAGAGAAATTGAGATCTTAAAAGGAAGCAAAATCTACCACAGTTAATTCTGGTCATATCAGCTTTCAGACGAAGTGCCTCAGTGCCTCAGTTAGCTGCCTGCAATAACCTGGGTGGCACAAAGCTCGGAAAGACTGGAGACCAGAGTTCCAGTCCCCCCTCTGACGAGCTGTGTGACCTTGAGTGATCTATGATCTTGAGGTATCATCAATAGAAGAGGAGCGGATTATCAGGGGGTCCCAAACCAATCAGAGAGGGAGGGGAGAGGCTTTTGAAATGCAGGTTCTGGTGCTCTACTAGACCCAGGTAACCAGAATCTCTGGGGTGGAGCCAGAGGATGTGTTTTTATCAACATCACCAGGGAGTTGTTATGCCACCACCCTGTCTAGCCACCACTCAGACTTCTAGGGTCCAGTGAACTTGATGACTTCTTAGAAACGGTACAGAACATGAAAAAAAGTACTTCTAAGAAACATGTTGGTTTTTATGTCATGCATCCTGTAAATCTCATAATGCTGGTGCTTCTCCTTACTTGGCTCTCGGCTGCTCAGAACCAAAGTTGGGGCCCACCTCTAGCAAGTGGGTGAACCTTATACATTTTTCTCCTAACTCTACTCCCTTATTTTATTCTTCACTCATTTTGTTTTTCCTGTTAAAATCTTTTTGTATATAAAAATATGTATACATACATATTTAAATATACCTTTTATTGATTTCAGAGAGAGAGATGGAAACCTCAGTGATGAGAGGGTCGTCATTGATCGGCTGCCTCCTGCACGCCCCCAACCAGGGATGGAGCCCGCAACCCGGGCATGTGCCCTGACTGTACTGTATAGGTTTTTGTAAACCATCTCAAATCCGTTTGTTAAAGAACGCAGGTGTATGTGAGAAGTGAAGAAAGGAGGGGGAGAGTGGAAAAGAAGAAGGGAAAGAGGTAATATGTTTAGGGGTGAGGAGCTGGGAAAAACCAAACCTGGAATCACTGTTGTGAACTCATGGTGACATTTCTGAATGGTTAATGCTCTTCCTTTTCCTGCCCCTCAGTAACAGGCTCTTTCCTTTTTCTTCTTCCAGGTTTGATCCCCTACAACTTTATCTGTGTGCAGACGGGCTCCATCCTGTCAACCCTTACCTCTCTGGATGCTCTTTTCTCCTGGGAAACTGTCTTGAAGCTGTTGGCCATTGCTCTGGTGGCCTTAGTTCCTGGAACCCTCATAAAAAAATTTAATCAGAAAGACCTGCATTTGAATGAAACAAGCAATGCCAATCATCTAAATAGCAGAAAGCACATGTGATCTGGATTTTTTTGGCCGTGTGGCCCTGGACTGTATTGCTTATATGTGTGATGGGTGTGGTCCTCTACAGCCCCTCATTGCTGTTAATTACCCTCAACAGGTGGTTTGGACACAGTTCACCTGTGCGCAGTGTCTTGTCATGAAAGACCCTGTGGTCTAGAAGGTGAGTTATATCAGGTGAATTAAACCAGCCCTGGCTTAGTAGGACGCTGCGAAATGGATAGCCTCTCAGAAAGCCCTGTGTGTTTTATTGAATAACAGAGAACTCGGGATAGTCTGTTGTGTTTGCCTCTTGCCAAGCCCTGAGCTGCCTCAGGAGAGGATATGGACTGTCCTTGTCCAGAGTGCCTCCTTTCCAAAGTGATTGGCTGTTGTGACAGGTGTTCTGTTAAGTCCCTGGTGTTTGTTATTAGTGTCAATGATGACATGTGAACCCACGTCACTGACATCACTCTTCATCTTGCTAGTCTCTTGAAGAGTGTTTCTTCTGCACTTTTTTTTTCGGATGACCTACCTCTTACATAAACCAAGGGAAAGAAGCCCACAGACTGCTTTAGAACATCTATGTACAGCTCAGGTGCACAGTGATTTCTCCGATGCTCTTTGTGTTCAGACACACCAGTGTTACCATATATGTCACATTTCCTCTTGGTTGCACGGCCTGACAGTTAAGCCGATTGCAAACAGACTATTACATATGAATGGAGCGAGCTATGTTATGGATACGTTCTGGAGAAACTCACCTGGACAGTGCAGGTCTCTTGATTCACATGAACCAAATGACCAGTGCATTTTGTAATCTGTCCTTTCTGTGTGCAAATCCCTTCTCCCTCCTGCTAGGAGAATGGATTCAGTACGCTCAAATATTAGCCAGTATGCCCTTGGAATGTTTTTCAGTTTGTCATTTGCTGAGAATAACTGAGTAATAATTATATTTTATCTTTTAATTCTAAGAAGAAATCTTGGATTTGGGTTATTTTGTTGTGTTTCAGTTATCTGTAGCTGTCGTTGCTTCCTCTGGCAGCAGTATTGAATTGGCACAGACCTGGGTTCATACTTCCAGGAACAGAAGGACCTTGGCACCTAACTGACCAGCTCTGGGATCCTGTACCTCACAGGAGTAACTCATCATTTCTCACCAGAACTGTTGCCCTTGGGCATCATCTGCTGGGTTTTGATTTGGCTTCGCCAAGAATCTTGCCAAGGCTTTAAATCTAGGCCACATGTGCTTCATGATTTCTTGAGAATATTCATTCTTGAGAATGAATTTCCAAGCATTGTTTTTTTGGACTCATATGATAAAAAACACACACCCACAATAACTTAATTTTTAAAGATGTATTGCTTTAAAGGAAGCTTGATAACAAGGGTGGGGGGGTGAAGAGTAGGCCAACTGGACTTTGAAATTGTGGATCTTTGTTCTTGGAATAGGGAGAGGGAGGGAGAAACAAGGAAACTTTCCACACTTTGCCCTTTATCAGGATCCTTAGATTGGTCTCTCCCTCGTCCCAGTGATCTTGCAACAATGTGCCTTATCAGTTGTGAGCCTATAGGCAAAGTAATCTCCCAAATAAATGGGTATAAATGTTCTGTGGTATGTGTTTGTCCATGTTGCTAACTTTCAGTTCCCCTCGCCAGTGGGAGTCAGGATTGGCTAAAGGTCAGACAATCCCAACGGGGTAGCTCTCCCCTCTCAGGCGTTTTCATCTTCACCTTTTCCATCTCTATGCTCACTTTATAGTGGGGTCACTAATAACACTTAGTAGCTATAAGATGGGCAGCAGGAAAGCCATAGGGAAGGAGCAGAGCGCCTGTCTGGGCTGTGCCAGAATAATCAAGACGAGACTGTAACAAAATAAAACGACAGTGGTCTCTTCCTCTGTGGTGTGTCTAACACAAGAGCCGCAGAAACCAGCTTTGCCATCACCTGTTTTCCTGGCTGCAGGAAACCCAGTCATGTGAAGTCCTCCTTTCCCTAAATTTCTGACAAATGCTGAGATTTGTGAAGGCAGTTCTCAGGACACAACCAGCACCTTTAGGAAAAGGTGACCAAAACACTGAAGTGCACTTTTTAACTCCATGCATTTGTTTGCTTTCATAGTCACTCTTGTTCCCATTGCTGTACAATTGTTCCATGCAAAGAACAATTGTTTCAGGCAAACCAACGTGGTGCAGGGGAACTGACAGGACCGGCGACCACAGGGGAGACAGATGAGGGGGTTTATTTTGAGACTTGACCATTAGAAAGAAGTTAATTTGCTCCAGGTTGATAGGGAACTCCAATTATTGCAATAAAGAATGGAAGTGAGTCCAACTCTGGAGTCTGAGAAGCTGTCACTCTGGAGGTGACTAGCTCCCCGGGTGACATGGTCAGTCAGGGCCGCCTTCCTAATAGCTTGCACATTCTGATTGGGGTTCCCTCTGCTGTACGACCACTAGAGGACCCTGTCTGCCTGGTCACTGGGCAGCATCCAGGAGCCAGCGTTCCCCCGGGTGCTGTGAAGTGGCTCTAGAGAGTAGATCTGTGATTCTGCCCGGAGTTTCCTTACAGTGGCCTTGCCATCTGTGCTATGCGAAATCCTGGCATCATGCTCTGGTCCTGTGACAGTTAATCAAAGCTCTAACTCCTTTGGGGTTACCTCTTTCCCAGAGCAGTGATTTCAGAGCTCCCCTCCTCTGCCACCTGCCCCTGAGAAGCACTCCAGGTTCCACAGGGGTCCTCTGCTTGGCAGCCTAGTTCATTCAGTTTGACTAGGTGCTTGCAGTGTTGGCTGTAACGTGCAAACAAATAGGTTAATGTGAATCTCGTGTGCTAGCTGTGAGGTTGGTAACATTGGTGGTGTGAATATACTGGGACATTTATTCTATGAAAGCTGCAAAGAAGAAAAATCTTGCTGCCTGGAAAGGCACTAAATTCATACTGACCGTACAAGTCAAGGTCTTAAAAAAATGTGAGCCCGGCCGGGCGTGGCTCAGCGGTTGAGCATTGACCTACGATCCAGGAGATCAGGGTTCGATTCCCGGTCAGGGCACACGCCCGGTTGCAGGCTAGGCAGCCGATCAATGACTCTCTCATCATTGATGTTTCTATCTCTCTCCCCCTCCTTTCCTCTCTCTGAGATCAATAAAGACATGTTTAAAAAATAAACAAAAAAATGTCACATTGTTTTGGTACATTAGTGTCAGAGTCAAAGGAAAAAGTCACTGGGACTTAACATTAACTTTGTATAGAAGGTGAGGGAGGAACATGCTTATTTAACACAATGAAATAATGTGAATGAAGAGACACATTTTGAAACTGTCAGAGATCGGAGACAATTTGGAATTGTAGTCCAAAGGGGCAGGGGTAGAGGCAAGTGGCCTTTTCTATGCCAATGGAGCTGCCCCCTGAGAGCCATAGGGTGGGATCCATAAGGAGAACACTAGTGTGATCCTGTCATTTTCCCATCAGGGCTAACTCCAGATCTCAAACCACTGTTAGGAAATTATGAGCTTAGATTTTAGAGCTGGGATGGCAAACATCGCCCCCTTGCACACCTGTTCTAATCAAGCGGTAGTTGTTGCTCCCAGGGCTGTGTTGTGAGAGGTTCTGAGGCTGGGTCCAGGCTCAGCAGGGAAGAATAGGGTGATCAATAAATAACATTGGTCGTGGGTGTTTAGAGTGTAGATTGTAGGTGGTGATATTTGGTGGTATTTTGGTTTCTGGCTTAGTGGCAAAACAAAATACAGCCCGTTACTGCAGAGCAGAGAGGGAATTCCCAGGGTTCCAAGTATGGTGTTCTATTTTAGAGAATTAAGTTCTGGGAACTTCAAGTAGGAACATTTTAAGGGGAACCAAATGAGACATAAGGGGGTGGGGATGCGTTTACACTGAAAGGATGCCAATGCTCCATAGTGGGAGGGCATTTAAAATTGAGTGGTACCAGGAAAACCCCAAACCATCAAATCAAATTATTTAGGGTGAGAGAGAAATTTAGCACAAAGAGGCCCTGAAGTGGATGCCTTACTGAATTCTGCTAAAATATCCTTAATTCTTGAAAGATGGATTTGTTGATACTAAAGTTTTAAAATACCTGAAATTCAAGTAGGTCATGCCAGATCATCTTACAACAGAGCTAGCTAGCATCTTCATCTTTCTGGGTAGGCACTCCCCATAATCTTCCAAAAAGGTCTAAACTTCAAGGTCTACTATAATTTCAAAGTGGATGCAGGCTTCTCAGTTTCTCTGCTAAGCAATTTTAAGAGGAACTGTTATTCAAAGGACATGATCTAGAAATAGATGGAAATCAGAAACAAATGCCCATCTGCAACCCAAATTAAAACTCATTAGCTTGTAGTCAGTCAAAAACGGATGCTAAATGAATGTGGACATTCATCCCAAGGGGGTTAAATTTTCAATCAACAATGAAGCTTGAAATCACAGCCCTGTGAGGTTCCTTAAAGCACTGCTGCACAGTCGTCAGGACTGCAGAATCAGCTCGAATTCCCTGAGCTCTTGACTTAATGCTCTTCAGATGCGTTCTCAAAGCAACACATACCAACTCAAAATTGTCCTGGGGACCTCAGGCAGACAGTAAAGGGCAAGGCTGGGATAGAGAAGGCATTTCTCTTTTTGATCTAAAGACGCTGTTCTTCTCTGAAGCCTCTAGTCACTTCTACTGAAAAATAAAAATGTTTAATGTGGAACTTTATTAAACTCTTGACCATACAGTGAATGACTAAAGATTCAACACTGTATGTGACCCTAACACGCTCAGAACAGTTAATCCAGATAGGTTCTATGGCATTATCATGACAGATAGTCAAGATGGGAAATCAGAAAACTTATCAAAAGTGTGAGGTGTTAGCCCTAGCCGGTTTGGCTCAGTGTTGGAGCACCGGCTCCCCTGGACAGAAAGATCTTGGATTCAATTCCGGTCAAGGGCACGTACCTCAGTTGCAAGCTCGATCCCTGGCCCAGTCAGGGGTGTGCAGGAGGCAACCAATCAGTGTTTCCCTCCCTCCCTCCCTGAAAAGCAATGGAAAAAATATCCTCGAGTGAGGATTAAAAAAAAAGTATGAGGCGTCCGGTGGGGGTGTCCTGGGAAGATCGTGACCGGAAGGTGTAAGACACTGACTGCCATGTTTCTTTTGCCACCGCAGGTGGGCAAGAACCAGACCAGCTGAAGTGTCAGTGTTTTATGTTGGACAGAAAGGGGACACAGAGTTGTAACCTCTCTTTTCCCAGAAAGAGAGATTCATAGGATAGTGTGGTCTGAAGTCAGAGGATGGAAAATAGGGCTCTTCAAGGTAGTACTTTTCCACCCCTATGAGCCTCTAAGTGACCAAGCCTTTGAAGAATTATTCTAGTCTTGTTATAGGATGACATCACAGCTAGGCATTTTATGTCATGCCACACACACACACACACACACACACACACACACATTTTTTTGTTTTCTTGCTACTCCCAACTAGGAGAAGACAGGCTGGCTTTGTGGGATTCTGGCAGGGATGAGGTAACACACTGCTCCCCGTTCTTCGACCTCTAACGCACGGGTCCTCTGCAGAAATTTCTCTAGGTCTGTGCCTCTTAGGGCATTAAAAAATGCTCTTTTTACTTCTAGTGTAGTCTCATGATTTTATTTCTTAAGAAACTTGAGAAAGTTTACAGCCTTTGAACTATTTGTCCATCCACTCAGTCACCTGCCCACCCAGGAGCTTTCGCGATCAAGTCAAAATCACAATGTAGCCATTGGGCTCCAGGGCAGAACACGCGTCCTCAGATGATTGTGGTTGTACACAGAAAGTGAGGGAATGCACCTAAGATGGATACTGGAGAGCCTCCAAGTGGCAGTGCCACTTTCATTCCTTCATAAAAATCATAAAAATTCATGATAATTCATGGTTAGCCATAGACACAATCATTGTGCTACACTGTAAACCACACCTTCTGATCGACAGAAAATGAGAATGATAATAATTATTATAAAATAAAATAACAATGATAATAATGCCATAACTTAAGATCTTTCATGTAGTCCAGCTACAGAATTGATACAAAATGGAATAATTTAATGCAAACAATACTGCTCCCTGTATAAGTTAGACATCTTCCTTCATCTCACCTAAGAGCTATAAATTAAATACACTAGGTTTTAAATTAATATCTCAACATAAGTTGTAAACAAATGGAGGGATCAAACAAGCAAAAGGAACTGCTCTAAACTCCCTCCTGCCTTTTCTTTTTGGCTGATGCAATCAGTGACACTCAGAGGAGGTCAATGTTTTCACCTGCATTGGAAATGGTTTAATACCAATATGTGTAAGTCTTTCCTAATGTCCAACACGATGCAGAGTCAAAGAGTCCTGCCATCTTCTTCAGATCTTGAGCCTGGAGACACTGTTTGACAGTAACCTATCTTGGAGGCAGAGACAGGAACTAGGCCAACATCTGTTTTTATGTAAAATTCCACATAAAAATTATCTTAAAGCTGAGGTACCATGAAGTACCTTGGGATGCTTTTCAGAGCCCATGACCCTGGACAGGAAGGACCTCATGCTTTGGACAAGGTAAAACCTTCCCAACTGCTGCTCAGCATCAGTTGTTCTTTCCACAAATTTCCAAATCCAATTATTTAAAACTGCATTGATCCAAAGAGAAGTAAAATACATTTCACAAATAGCATTTAACAAAAATGCTATCGTGGTGGAAGGGTGGGGGGGGGGTGCTTTCTGCAAGGTGCTTATTTTGCCTCTATTCTGATAGTGGAAGCCAGTCACTAAAGCTTACAGGATAGAATAATAAATTGATGAATGAAAACAAGGGGATGGTTTGGGATTGGACATTGGACAGACTCACACACATCCTAGCTGCCTTCAAAGGCTGTTCTCCTGTTTGAATCAATATGACTCTAGTAGACAAGCAACCTGGCTCCAGGGAGGGGTGATTCCATCTTCTCCACAAAGCTGACCTGAGGTGTTCTGACAATGTACTTTTATAAATTCCCCACTTGCTTTTCTAACACTGTTGTCAGTTTCCTTATTCTCTTACCCTTCTCTCCTCAGCCCTCCCCTTTTTCCTAAAGGAAGTGGTCAACAGATGGAAAGAAAATGGCTACAAGAAAATGGCACATTGGTCAAGGTAATACATTTGTCAAGATAATGACAATGACAGCATTTAAAAGGTAAATATTTGTCAAGGAAGGTTCGACTCTATCTGTAAGTCTCACAACCAAATGCTGCTTAAAATAAATAAAAAATGAAACCAGTTTTCACATATATAGTTTTCTTTTTCCTCCTAGAGGAAGCACATGCCTTCAAAGACCTTGGGTGCAAGTAGCTGGTCACCAAACTTTTCTAGGTCATTTCCATCACCCATTGGATAAGCTGGTTGAACTCAATGTGGTCTGTTCACAAGTTACCTGGAATTGCTTTTCTTTTGCAGTTCTTTGTTTTCTAAAATGCTCAACATGTCTTGCTCTGGCTCTTCTTCAGTCTCTTATGGCCAAAAGACCTGGTCCCCTGTTCAAGTAGCAATGATAACTCTTGGCCCCACAAATTCTCAAGAATGTTGTTCCTAAATTCCACTTCTTTCTTTGCTTTTTATCCTTTCTCCCTCTCTCTTTTTTTTTGCAAGAAATTATTGTCTCTCTCTATATCATATGTAGTTCAATCTTTACAGTACAAAGTGTTAAAATGTCAAACAAAAATAAATATCAATGTTACAGTAGCTAGAATATTCAATAAAATAGATCCCTGCCATTCTTGATTGAAATGTTCAGTGAGACTTAATTTCATTTGGATATTTTTTCCAGAGATTTGCAAAGTCTCATGTTCCTGTTATTGCAGCTCATTTCTAGGGGTAAGAAAGATGGGGCAGCTCTCTTCCCAGACAAAAAAGCAGGGAGAGAGCGGGAAGAATCAGGAGGTGAGGCGGATCTGAAATGCCAGTATTGTCATGACATCTTCAGGATGGGTATCCTCTCATTACCAAGTAGCAGAGCTGTAGTGTTTATTGGTCCTCACTGTGGCATCAGAACACTCTCCATCTGAAGAGTCACAGTCCGATTCTTCAAACTGCATAGGATTCTGCAAAGTCAAGACAAAATAAAACCTTAATTCATTTCTGCAGTCACTCAGTAAACATATATTGAACACCTCCCACATGACAGGCATTGTGCTGGCTTGGTAGGTAAGGGGGCTACAAAGATCGATGAGACCAGGTCCTGTCCTTATGGGGCTTACAGAAAAAGAAGACTTGTAAAGATGATGATTTGTGATGATGATGATGGTGACAATTATAACAGTACTACCACAGCCCCACTATAGAGAGTTCACTGTGTTCCAGGCACTGCTGTATGTGCTTTACATCTATTAATCCATTTAATCCTTACAACAACCCCATGAGATAGACGCTGTTATCATACCCATTTTACAGATAAGAAAACTGATCTATGGAGAAGTTAAATGGCTTACTCAACATCACACAGTAAGTAATTGGAAAGGCTGGGGTTTGCATCTAGGCAGTCAGGTTCCAGGGTACACAATTTCAGCCACTTATGCTATCCTGCCTCTCGAAGGGCAATGCTGAATATGAACTAAAGTGTTACATGTGCTATGATAGCATCATCAGGGGATAGAGGGGGCATGGAAGAGGGAGGCTCACACCCTTAACCAGACTGGGAGATGGGGCCAGGAGGAGGTGATGTTTGAGTTCAATCTTGGAATGAAGGGTTCATGAGCAGTTCAATGTCTGCGCCTCATTTGGGATAACTACCCTCATTTTTGGGAGCTCTGTTGATCTGTGCACTTTTACTTACTTCATAGAGGCAGTTGTTGTATCTTATATACTCAATGATAATTGGGAAGGACCTTGGGACTTGAGACGTTGTAACTCACAAGAGCTACAGGATAGGAACAGTGATGAGAGGAGAAGGGAGGAGAGGCCCGCACCTCATAGCCACGTTGCTCCACACACAGCTTGCCCAGAGACATCTGCGTCTTCACCCGGCGCACAGCACACTCCTTGTCAGAGAGCCCATCTGAGTGTGAGGATATCTCAATGGGAATCTCTGGCGTCTGGGACAGTAGGTCATCTAGCTTCTCTGCCAGGCGGTCTTCAAGTTTATCAGCCAACTCATCAGGGCTGTTTGAGTGGTCACTGGTATTGCCCTCCTCTCCATCAGACACAGAGAAATTCTCAGAGCTAAATGTTGAATACGACTGGCAGCTTCTCATGCAGCGATGGGGCCTAGAACCACAAAGAGCCAGAGGAACTTCATCACAGGAACAACCACTTTCCTTACCTTGTCCATCAATCGCAGCCCTGGTGAGAGGTCACCTAGTTTTATTCCTGCCCTTCAGGGAGATTCAAATCCAGATAGGTTGAAACTATTTAATTTGAAAGCAGCTGAGAGGAAATTTATATGTTTATGTGGCTAAACTCCAAAGCTGATGGCTACCACTGGTCTTGATAATCAGCTGGTCTAATCATACTGTGTATACCTATGCGTGGTATGGAAATGTCCACATTGAAATTATGCTTCTTATTCACAGAACCCCAGGTTTTCACAGGTGAAAGAGACTTGGGAGATTCTCTGGTCTGACTCATTTCCCAGATCAGAAAACTAGAGCCGAAGAAGGGAAGTGACTCGTCCAAGGCCACACAGTCAGAAAAGGCAGAGCTGTGGCGTGCGTGGTCTATTCACACTCAGCCCAGAGTCCTCTGCCTCACTCCACCCCAGCTGCACTGCTCACTGGGCATGGCAGCCCTGGAAGGAGTGCCTTCACCACCCTGTCAGCCCATGCCCAGCAGAAAGGAGCTTGGAAGGAACATTCACTCTACAACTGTGGGCACTGCCCAGCCGGTCAGCGGCTCATTCCAGTTAACATCAGGGTTTCCCTCTGATAAGGCAAAGTTTCGGGGGGTGGCGAGAGGAGAATTTGCAAAAGTTCCTTACTTCTTTCCCATGGTTTCCAAGTAGCCTAGTAAATAAGGATGCTGTTAGCTCATACTGGTTTAAAACCAAAACAGAACAAATAATAAGACAGCCTTTCCCCTCTGGCATTGTCTGATCTTTCTGTATTTCTTAGTACAAGGTGATTTTGATGGCAGATGATCTGATCCTGGCTGATGACCAGGCCAGGTGTGGGCTGGGGGTGGGGGGGAATCAAGGTCACATGAAAAAATCCAATGTGGGAAAGGGAAGTGAAGGTAAGATTCACACAGCTTCTCAAGGCTGGTAATCCAGAAGGGAGATGGGGAGAAGAATGTTATAATGTAAAAAGCAAAGCCATGTGGTAAAAACATAAATATAATTTGCATCATAGCAAAGAAAGGTCGGAAGGCCATTAGGCAGGCTGAGTTCATGATGTGTCATAGGAACAAAAGCTGGAAGTAACATCATTGTGATGTTAGCAAATGAGTTCATTTTACTCAAACTTGAGCTGGTTGCAAAGAGAAAACATAGTGTCCAAGGAGTCAATGAGAAAGCAATAGCTTCATGGCAGGAATAGCTCAGGAGATGAGAACAGATTTCAATTTTGTGCAGAGCGTGGGGACCCAGAATACAATTTACTAAAGGGCTAGAAGTCTGTTGGTTTGCAGAGAATTCCTGTTTCTGGGCAGGTACACAAACCTCCCAGGGATTCTTAGAGCTTTACTTTTAAAAAACAAAATGCCTATTAGCAGAAAAGGCCTCCTGGGACGAAAACCACCTTCCCTGCTCCTACATAGGAGCAGCTCTGTTCTAGACGTAGGGGAGTGTGGTCCTTCTTTAATCCTACAAGCAAAATTATCATCACCAGGTAAGCAGGAAGCTCTTTCTAAGGCTGGTTTGAAGGAGGACTCAACTCACCTAATTTAATTATAATTAATTTGAGACCTAAAATCCAAGGCACGGAGAGTGCTATAGACTAAACTGTGTACATGTCCCCCCTCCATGTTGAATCTCTAACCTCCAATGTGGCTGAATCTGGAGACAGAGTCCTTAGGAGGTAATTAAGGTTAAATGAGGTCAAAAGGGTGGGGCCCTAATCTTATAGGATGTGGCCTTATAAAGAGAGGAAGGTAGCGCTCTCCTTCTCTTCCCCTCACCCCCACATCCCAACATGTGAGGATGCAGTAAGAAGGCTGTTGTCTGCAAGCCAGGAAGAGAGTTCCCATGAGGAGCTTTGATCTCGGTCTTCCCAGCATTCAGAACTGTGAGAAATATATTTCCATTGCTTAAGCCACCTAGTCTATGGTATTTTGTTATGGCAGCCCAAGCAAACTAATTCAGGGAGGTATACTAGAAACTAATAAAAGTATCCATAAAACACATGGCGATCCCTCATAAACTGCCCACTATATTCTCAGTTGTAAACTTGAATCTGTATTTATGCTCCTCGTCTTGAAGTTCCTATGAAATGAATTCTGATAAACTGGGACTGACTGTGCATAGCCAGTTGCCAAAATGAGGGAATGGGAAACCATAAACACAGTGAGTTCAAGTTTCCTTACAAGGTGGCTGTTAGAAAGTGACATACAATTGAACAGGAAGTGTGGCAACCTCAGGGTTTCCCGATTACGCTGAAAGCAATCATGTGTGTTTGATGGTTTTACCTCTGTCTTCGTGGAAATTCAACTTCACTATCTACTTCCCCTTCTTCCTCTTCTGATGACTCATCTCCACTCTAAGGAAAACAGGGAGAAAAGAATTTTATCTCCTCCCACCCCTTACACACACACACACACACACACACACACACACACACACACACAGTCCTTGCAAAGATTTAATCATCACAAGGCATTGAGTAGTAGCTTGCTAAGTGTCATCTTTAAACATGCATATCTTCACTCATTCTTTTAGCAACTCTTCCTGGGTGTCCTGGTGACAGGCCCTGCACTAGATGCTGGAAGACATATAAATCTATATGTCTTTGCCCTCAGGGAGATGAAGTCTCCATGACAGTGTCCAGAGGTGAGTGACAGAGAGGGGAAACTGGAGAAGAGGCCTTGGATTTGGGGGCAGTCGCATGTAATCATTGTCACCAGGCTTTGTCATAGAGACTCCACCAAGAAGTGATCTTTCAATTAATTGTTCAAAACCCAACAACTACTTTTCCCCCTTTCATGTACCAACCCCTTTTTCACTGATATTATAGTTAGTATGCTTGTATCATCTCCACTACTAAGACATACATCATTTGAGAGTCAGACCATGTCTTGTACTGTACCCCTCACCCCATCATTAATACAACGCTGCACACACAGCAGGTGCTTACTACAGTGTTGAGTCAGCATGTTGGCAGGACGAGGGCCACCCGAGGCCTTGTGATTGCTGGGGTTCTACGGTTGATAGAAGGCTGGGCAAGTGTCCTGTCTGGATAGATGATCTTCCCTCACAGGGAAGATTCCATTTCTCTTCAAGCGCATAGGAACAGGCACACTAAGACCAACTGTCACTTAACTACAGCGCCACGATGCACCAGATTATTACAATCCCTGTGAGTTAGGTAATGGGTCCAAGTAATTGTACCAAAGATCGAGGATAATGTACTTTGAAAGTCAGTTCTAAAATATTTGCATTCTGATGCTTTCTGAGTAGGAAAGACAGGGATGGAGATATCCTGACTGCTGAGATGAGCCCTTTACCCCAGAAGTACACGTGGGAGCATATGTCCTTACAGAAAAGTTGAACTGCTCTCTGGGAGTGCGGTTCTAAGAAGACCAGATATAAAAGGTATGTGATCCATGGCCTGCAGACCCACAGATGGCATCAAAATGGCATCAGAATGTTTCAAAGGTACATGTTACTTAGGAGGGGACCGGGGAATGGGTGATTGCTAAAGGGTACAGGGTTTCTTTTCGAGGTGATGAAAATACTCTATAATTAGTTGTGGTGATGGTTGTACAACTCTGAATAAAAAGAACTGAATTGTACACTTTAATGAGAGAATTATATGGCATGTGAATTATATCTCAATAAAGTTGTTACCAAAAAAATACATGCTATTGGCCGTAGGGGTGGGGGGAGCAGAGACTGGATTAGCCCAAATCCACTGCACCACCCGAAACACAATTTAATTTCCGGGAATACTTAGCAGCAGCACTTTATGTGGGAGAGGAAATACAGTTCTGAGAGAGTAGTCCTCAGCTTCAACTTTTTTCCTATTAAATGTCTGGTTGACCAAAACATTCTCATTTACATTTTAGACCCTTTCATTCCTTCAACTAAACTCCTGGTGAATAATGATGATGATATAAAACAATACTTAGAATTGAGTGGATATCTATCGTGTGCTAAATACTTTTCATATATCATCTTATTTTTAACTCATTAGCAAGCTGAGCTCACGTTTTTTGGAAGGTTGCCATGTACAAGGCCCTGTTCTAAATGCTTTATACATATTAACTCATTTCATCCTCACATCAACTAATGAGGCAGGGCCCAATATTATTAGCCCCATTTTATAGACAAGGACACCAAAGTTCACAGAGGCACTAAGTGGAAGAGTCTGGCCTTGCACTCAGGTCCGTCTGACTCCCAAGCTCGTGCTCATAACCACTATGGTAGACTGCCCCCAGCTAATAGACCCCAGGCAGCCAGTGGGCAAGGAGGCGAGGAACAGGTTTCAATAACTGAGAACTCGCTAGCTCATGATGGTTATTAATTAAGGCAATGTTTTCTAGCATGCATTGTGAAGAAAGCTAGTTCCATGGGGGCTTAGTAGATATTATGTTTAAAAGGCAGTATGGTCAAATAGGTGAGGGAAATGCTGGATTACACAAGGTTACTGCATGATTTCTCCAAGGCTAGGACTTGCTGATGTACACTAGGAATTTTCCAGAGGGGAGAGAGAATATTACGTTAACCAAACCAGTTTTATAATGGGATCCTTCCTTCTTGCAACATCCCTCAGGACTAGGCTAGAGTAGTGGCTTCCAAATTATTTTGATTACATATCCCTAATATATGGTTATTTATCTATTAATAAATTATGTACATTTTAATCAGTCCACTGGGTCAGTAGTTCTCAAAATGTATGTCTAACTCCATCACCTAAGCAGTGTAAAAAGAAAGTATTTAAAATAAAAGAAACTTCTGTTTATGCTTTTGTTAGCTCATCCTTTTACAAAATGTACACTTGTTATGTGTGTTTTACAATGCACATCACACAACAGGCTCTGACATTGCTCGACATCCAGAGGCAGTGACAGCACTGCTGTCCTCACCGCTTACCTTTTGAAGGGGCCTTGTTTTTCGAGGTAGCACTGGCGGGGTGATGTGATGAGGGACGCCAAGGGACGAAGCAGACCTACAGCTGTTGAATTCGTTTTCTTGCATTTTCTCAGACCCTTGGGCATTTTCCGGGAGGAGACTGTGTGCTGGTGACTTGAAAAGGTCGGGGCTCCTCCCCACCGGCTCAGCGAAGGGACCGTCTAAGGACCCGCACTGTTCTGGCCTGCACTGGACGCAGGGGTCGTAAGGGTCAGCCTGACAGCAGCCCCAGGGGCCGGCCTGGCCCTTGGCAGGCTCAGAGCTTCTCCAGCAGTCTGCTGCCATGGCTGTGGAGATGAGGTCAGGGCTGGAGCCCGGCATCTGTCTCTGAGCATGGTTGCTGAGTGGGCTCCGCAGGGCTGCAGCCGGGCCGAAATACCTCAGGTTGTTGGCGCAGGTTGCAATGTCCTGTCCATGCACGTTGAGCCGGGGATGGTGACTCTGAGACGCGGAGGGAGGGGGCTGCTGGTGCTGCTGCTGCAGAGAAGGGTACTGGGATTGAGCCTGGTGTAGATAAGTGGGGTGGGGTGAGTTTTCTGGGGCTGGCTGGTTTTTCAAGATTGCTGCAAAGTCACTGTGGCTGCCTCTGCTGTTCCCTCGGCGGTGGCGTGGTTTGCTCCGATATCGGCTCTTGCCGCCTGAGGTGGACATTTTGGGGCTCCCGGACACAGGGGATGCAGTGGGAACCACCTCCACACTGGGGATACCTTCAGATCGCAGCAGATCTGGCCTGGGAGAGCAGAACAGGTTTAGTTTTAAACATATGAAAACATTAATGTTTGGGGAACTGTATCCCAAGCCTTAAAATACACATGCCGTTTGAATCAGCAGTCACACGGAGGGATTTACCCAAGGGAGATAATGGATGTTCACAAAAATGTATGTTTTGAAGACACTGTATTAATGTATTGCTTAAAATGCAGAAATTTAGAAACAACCTATATGTCCACTTATACAGAATTCCCTTTATGCCTTCTGGATTTTATTCTGGGCCTCACTGGCCAACGCACTCAATCCCTTTAAATTCTAATTCAACCCTACAGCCTTCTGGATCTCTTCCTCATAGTATCAGCCATCTGCTCGGTGCCAATATGCCAACACCTAGGCATGGGCATTTGCCCATGACCAGAAATCTGTCTGATGATGGATCCAGACAGATCCTACAAGGGATCACAAAGGAGAGACTTCTGGTACCAGAGAAGGAAACCACGGGTTAATGAGGCAAGAGGCTAAGTTCAGGGAGTTTGGTTTAGACATGGTCTTCCTGACGGCTGGGACTGTGTCATACATCTTTGTATATGTAGGACACTAACAAGGAGTCTTGATCACAGTAGGGACTCAATAATGTTTCAGGAAGGGGGGACCATGGGGATGGGGCCAGAGGATAGGGAAATAGTAGAGAGCCCAGGAGGTTGAGCAGAGGCAGCAGGGGAAGGGCTCATGAGGAGTGGCCCCCACGCTGCACTGTGCTCCTAAAGGGAGGAGGTCCTTTCCCAGCCCTGCTTTCACATGCCCACTGGGCCAGTCATGCAGACCATGTGCAGGAGGAAGCCAGCTCCTGAGGTAAACCCTCTGCACACTGACTCCAAGGCACATAGGTGAGCAACAAGTGATTTCTGAGCTGATGAAGAGATTCAGGGCAGAGATTCTAGGACACCAGGTAGTATTGCTACTTCCTCCCACTGGACAGCAGCCTCACCCTTCTTTGCAACCAGACAGATACCAATCAGCAGGAGCTTTCAGAGCCGGGGGACCCCCAAATTTATTTTAATAACAGAATCCTTACTCAAATTAATTATTAGGAGAAGACCAGTATATGAAGCAGATATAGTGGAACAGTAGAAGAAGGGTGGGGGAGCAGAGGCCCCTCCCTGCAGGGCTCCCCTCTTGTTCTCTCCACCCCTGCAGTAGTCCTTGAAATGCCTCTCTATGCAGGCCCTAGGGCATCCCAGACCTTGCTTAGAAACACAGATACAGTCCTGCCCCCACCCCGTGTGATGAGGAACACAGAGCCCAGCCAAAGTGGCTCATGGTCTCATAGCTCATTACTACTGGTAGAATCCAGGCCAGAAGTCTCTGCCCATTTCCAGTCTGGTTTATTAAATAGAGTACAGTTTGAAGGTGCATACAAATCACTTGGGAGTTTGTTAAAATGACTGAGTAGGTCTGGGATGGGGCCTAAGAGTCTGCATTTCTAACATGCTCTCAGGTGATGTTGAACTGAGGACTACACTTAGAAGAGCAAATGCGTATAGGAAATTAGCCAGCATCAGGCAGTTGGAGATGGGTTTTCTTTTCTTTCAGGAGAAGTACAGTGAAAGCCTTGTCTTAGCACAGAAGTTCCAGGAGTTACTGGTTTATGATAAGGTTGGTAGGATATCGTGCTGCTCTCAGCTGCTTTCTGTCTCAGACTCACAGTTTTATGCTCAGCTAACCAGCTTGTGTCACAGAAGGTATCTGGATGCAGGAGGCCTTGAGGCTTTTGTTGAGGCAAGAGAGTCCCCCAAGGCTCAGTTCGGGGTGTCTACTTACACAGAGGCTGGCTATGGTGAGGTCTTAGAGAGCTGCAGGGAAAATGTCCTAAGCCAAGTGAAAGCTGCTTTTATTGAAGCTGGCAGCGCGAACCCCACAGAATAACATTGACACAGCACTTCATAGTTTACAAAGCACTCTGCAGTATAGAAACCACTTGTTTCCTACTATTACAATATCCACTTACACAGAAAGGCACTGAGGGATCAGAGAGGTTAGTTGTCTTGGATCCATCACAAAGCAAGTAAATGGCAGAACTCAAAACTGACCCCAAGTCTTTTGAAACCAAGGAACAGTTCTTTCTCTGTTCCAAGCTTCTCCTAAGTGTAAGGTATTTAGGCTATCTTATTGGCATATACACACTTGTGACAGGCTTGGTGGATCCATAATTAAACTCTGACTCTCTTCTTAACCAAACACAAACTGAAACATAGGCTAAAGGATGGTGGATGGTTTCTCGTCTCTGCTCTCCTCAGAGGTCACTGGCCTTCTGATTTGATAATCATTGAACTGTCTAAATAATCTGAAACTGAACTCCTTTAAGGCGCAATCAGCCGAAAGTACAACTCTTTTTTTCTTCATCGACACACGAGCAGAGTGATCCACCGCTAAGAGTCGTAAAGTACAACTCTTCACAGCTCTAATACCTATCCGGGTGGCCTTCCTGGGCAAGTTCAATTAGCTTGTAGACTAAGTAACTGCTGGTGGTGTCAAACTCCTTCAAACATATTTCTCACAGCACAAGTAAAAGTCATCATGACCTCACATTTTGAAAAAAGGTACTATTCCCCCCTCCCCTAACGCTCTTTTTTTTTTTTTTTTTTTTACATATATCTTTATTGATTTCAGAGAGAGGAAAGGAGGGGAGAGAGATAGAAACATCAATGATGAGTCATTGATCAAGCCCAACTGGGCACGTGCCCTGACCAGGAATCGAACCCCGATCACCTGGATCCTAGGTCGACGCTCAACCGCTGAGCCACGCCTGGCCGGGCAATGCTCTTAATTTTAACTATAGGCAGAATGCATGGAGAAGCCAGCAGGCAAACTCGGTCCCTATTTAGTACACCCCAAAAAAGAGGTGTTGGGATTCCCCCAGGGTCTTGCCATGAGCTATCTGAAAATAATTTCTCAGAACTTGATGAGGTGATAGTCAGGAGTGGTAAGTAAAAACAAAACTGGGATTAATCCATGGGATTTCTCACTGGTAGTTTACATTTACATTAGTTATGGCCTCTGGCCACCATCCTGAAAGCCTTAAAATACATTCTTGGTTTACATTTTCTCATTACCTTTATTCTTACTGCCTTTAGCTCAAGTCTCACTGTTGGGTCCACCCCCCCAGGTTTAAGGACATTTCTTTCCTTTACATTAATTTAGCTATAGGACAGAGTCAATTCTCCAATACTTGGGAGAAATGAGGTTCTAGCAGAACTTGGTAATAAAAACTGACTGGAGGAGCATTTTAAGGTTAAACTAATACAGTATTTTAGATCTGCAGTTGGGAATCTGAGTTTGTAAAGGACTGAATTAGGTTACACATGGATTTTCCACTGAGCAGGTGGTTAACACCCCTAATCTCCATGTTGTTCAAGGGTCAACTGATAAGGAAAATGTACTACAATTAGGAAAAAGAGTAATTAAAAACAACAACAACTATTTAGCCCTAGCCAATTTTGCTCAGTGGTTAGAGCATCGGCCCTTGGACTGAAGGGTCCTGGGTTTGATTCTGGCCAAGGGCACGTGCCTTGGTTGCAGGTTCAATCCCCAACCTCAGTTGAGGTGCTTGCAGGAGGCAACTAGTCGATGTGTCTCTCTCACATCGATGTTTCTCTCTCTTTCTCTCTCTCTCTCTCTCCGAAAAGCAATGGAAAAATATCCTTAGATGAGGATTAAAAAAACCCCAGCTATTTAAAAAACCATTCTTTGAGCACCTGTGATTTATTAGGTGAGTTTGAACATTGTCTTATTTAAACTTCACAGAAGTCCCATGCAGGGGTGGAATGAGGGAACCATGTGCTCGCTTCAGCAGCACATATACTAAAATTGGACAATACAGAGAAGATTGGCATGGTCCCCGAGAAAAGATGACATGCAAACTTGTGAAGCCGAAAAAATCAAAACAAAAAAGCACAGAAAGTCCTTATTTTCATTTTTGATGGTGGATTTACAGGCACTTATTACATTATTAAAAAGAACTAACTAAATGAATAAATAAAAGTGGGCCATGCATGGGCCAATGTTGCATAAATCAAGAATTATAATTAACCCAATTCTATGTATTAGGAGTCAAAGAAAGAAAAAGAAATCTCATGTGCTATAGTTATACCATTTTACCCATGGGGTTGAAAGAGGGCACGTGACATGGCCCAAATCACACAGCTCATAATGGGCAGAGCCAGAGTCTAAACCCAGGTCTGTCTGGCCCTGGGTTATCTCTCTTTTCACTAGTCCATGCTAAGATAATAACTCTCTATGCCTCAGATAGTAAAACATGGATTCCTAGGGTCCACGACACACTTTCTCTCACCTTCCCACTCTGTTTTATCTAGAGACACATTTGCTATGATGAGGTAGAGTGGCCACACCCACCATCATCTGATAATGTATTTTTAGGGGGATATGTCACCATTTCTCTAATACCAGGTCAGCACAAGCATCTCACCGTTTGGTCTGCATCCCAGGTTTGTGAGGCACCCCTTTCCTTTTCATGAGCTTTTCCATGGCATTGGGGTGGATTATTGGACGGACAGGGTGTCGTTTGTAGGTCCCAGGATACTTCTTTTCCACTGCTTGCTCACGCCTGTAGAAGGAAAGAAAAGGCCCATCTCAGCCACTGCAGGCAGAAAAGGTGGGTAGAATGTTTCACAGGCTAATTACACCCACAATTCTGACAACACTTACCAGATACAGGCTATTTAGATAACAATACTGCTATTCAGGTACAAAAAAGGGGGGGGGGGATACTAAATTCAAACTAACTTGACTTCATTTTTTCCTTCAGCTCATAGATGAATTCAGAGACTGACCTTCCCTTCCCCAACATACCTCATGAGAGACACAATACAATGGTGGAAATCCTACTAATTTTGGTAGCTTGCTGTGTTGGTCAGGACCCTGGGATTTTCTGTCCTTCTCAGGAATACCCTAAACCACTTGCAGAAGCCACCTCACTTCCCCAGGGGGCAATAAGACCCCACTCATCAACATCAGTCTCCTCCGAGCCATTCAGCAGGGTCAAGTTGCAAACAGCTTTCCAATGCATGTTCCCCGAGAACCAGCTCTGCGGCAACTCCACTCAACCATAAACCTCCCCAGGGGTAGGAACCTGTGCACAGCACATCCCCAAAGGAATGCTGGGCGAATGAATAAAATATCTGCCAGTTGAGTGGCAGCAACATGGAAGAGTAAGGCATTTCTGCTGATGGACAGACTAAATCAATAAGGGCAGACAGTGGTCTGGATTCGTACTTAATGAGCTCCTTCTCCCGCATTTCCAGCTGCAGCATGATGGCACTCAGCTCCATGTATAAATTATTAGCCCGCTCAAGTTTTCTCTCATAGTGTTCACGAATATCCAAAGCATGCCTGTCAAAGAAAACAGGATCAGCGAAATCGACTAACTTGGGGGAGGACAGAAGCTCTAATGAAGTAAGAACCAGGATGGTTTATCTCAAAAGCATTTGCCCAAGGGCCCTCTAAATTTAAGGCTTCCTTGCCTGATGCAGTGACTCAGCCAATATGGAGCAGGAGATGGAAAATCTAGGCTTTCCATTTGGTTTATCCTTAGGGGCCATATCCAGCCATACAGAATAGCCAGGAGGCCACATATAAAATGTGAATGTGATTTGCGTATCATGTCTAGTCTTTGTGTAGTGTTGGCAATATCTTCATAAGAACACAGTATAACTCACTGTTAATGGAAATATGCAGTTAGAGCTGACACCACGATCACTCATTAGTATTTATCCACAGCACAGATCCTGCCTAATTACAGTTGGTTATCTATGAACATGTCTTGTAACCCTTAAAAGATTATAAGCATCATGAGACTGGGGACTACCTCTTATAAATTTCTGGCCTTCCATGTTACCTAGGACAGGGGCTGAGTGAACAAATAGCCTTGCTCCAGGAATCTCTGCTGCAGAGATATAATAAAAGAGAGTAACAGAGTTGAGGGTGGGGTGGGGAGAGGCTAAGACAGTGATATAAAGGAGGGCTAACTTTTAGGGCAAATTTTAAAGAGAATAATAAATAGCACAGTGAAAAGTGTGTAGATCTGTAATACTTTCAACAATAAAGATTTTTAAAAGAAAGGGAAAGAAAGGTGTGTAAAAAGTGAAATAGTGATTCACAAAGAGAGTTCCTGCCCATATCTGAAGACCTGGGGATGCGAAGAGGTGGAGGAGAGATCAGCTGACCTGAGCTCTTCTCTGCGCCTTCTAATCAGTTCTTCATCTAAGCGGTGTATACAAGTTCCTTCACTTTTGATCTTCTCAAAGTGTTTTTTCACTTCTTCTCTCCACTCAGCCTGGGTGAGGAGAAATTAGACTTGGTTACTATCCTAGGAGTTTCAATCCCTGATACAGCCATAGGATCAGATACAAGATTTTTTGTCCTGAAGAACCTTATAGATGTTCAATTAATATTAGTCAATAGCAAAATATCTCATGAAAATGTATCTGTATACCATACTCCAACCCATTTTCTGTGTTTAGTCCAACATTCAATGCTGTCTCTTTTCCAGTTTCCTTGCAGCATAGGCCACCAGAAGCATCCCAGCTAGCACACTAGCTGTCGCCTCTGCAAGTCAAGACGGTGGCCGAGAAAGCCTGGCCAGAAAGAATAGCTCTGATAACCTCATGGCACAAGTATGTGTCAGTGAGAATATGTTCGTCTTTACAGCTGGCACCAGCGTTCCTCTTAGGTTTTATGTATGAAAATATCTTGAAAAAATATTTGGAGTAGAAGACCCAAGGGGCATGAACAGCAGGAGATGAGAATAAAAATACAGAAAATTATACAGAAATTTGGGAGTGAGGAGATGAACAGAAAAAGAGAAGATGGAGGAGGGAGAAAAATAGTATAACTAAACAATTTAGTAGGCTGACAAAATTCTTAGGACAGAAATGGGTGCCTAATATGTGATTTAAGTTGTTCAAAAATGTAAGCCTCTTCCAATTTCCTAAACCTTTTAGTAAAGTCTCTTGACATTCACTTTGACTTTGGATGAGTGTTTTTGTTTTCTTCCAAATCAAGGGAAGGTGCTGAACTTCATGTTTGGGGCAGTAATAGGACAAAGTTAAAAAAACAACCATAATATGGTAGAGATGGGAGCCAAGAATTTTAGGAAGGCAGAGCCAGGGTGGCCATGAAATTATAAATCTCCAGGAATTCACAGGAGTGTTAGGACATTGGATTTTCCACAGGGCATAAATTTCAAGCCAATTTTATCTAAATTTTAGGGGGCAGAAAAACCTCTGCTGGAATATAGTTTATATAGGCAGTTCCTAGAAAAAAGCTAAAGGATAGATTATCTACAGACTACCATCAGATTATGTATAGACTACCATCTAGGAAGCTAATGAGATTAAGATAATTTCTAGCAAAGGTTAGATGTGTCACTAAATGTTTCTAATTGTATCATTTTCCTCTAGAGCTATTCCTTTAGATTCATGTCAAAAATGATCCCTTTAGATCATGGAAGAAGTTACACTTAAGTTATTGTGAAATTACAGAAGGTTTCTCCCCAAATTTGCCATTTCTCCTTTATTTTTATAGAGGAAATTGTAATTATTTAGAAAGTGATTATCCTCCTTATCCATTTATAATATGCCGTGTGTGTGTGTGTGTGTGTGTGTGTGTGTGTGTGTGTATGACTATTGGAGAAAGATTTCTGTCAGTAAGTTGACTTTCGGGCACCAAACTTGCCCAGCAACGCTGTCAGAAAGCCAAGATCCAGAATGTGCTGTCCACTGTCTGATAACAGTCTTCAACAGTATCTAAGCAGTAAATGCAATTTTGGTTGAGTCCCAGGTAATGCTGTTCTTTCAATCATCAGATCAAAGTCATGAAGTAGGAAGAGTATTGAGCTTTAAGAGGGCAAAGACTGACAACCGAGAGTTCTTAGACCAAAAAAGAATTAGGGGGGAGAGTCAAATATGGGCCTTAAAGTGTCCTCTTTTTACAGAAACTTGTCGGAGGATTCCAGTACAATACTTAGAGGAATCAGGGAAAGGAACACCTCCCTCTGGTGGTGAGGAGTCAGATATCGCAGATTTTTTTTTTTTTTTAATTCTAGAGAAAATAAAGCTCTTGGTATTTTGCTTATGGGTTTACAGGTTAGGGAAACTTAAAGAGAACCTTCTGAAGATTGAAGCCTATTAAGAAGGTGAATTTCCAAAAAGAAGCTTCCTCCTGTGAAGCAGGAACAGGGTGTGTGGGAAAACAGCAGGTACTGATTAGTAATGTTTTCCCCAAAGGTGTCGTGGGACTGGTAGATGTTAATTTTGGAGTTCCATCACATATACTTGGAATCTTTATGTAATAGGAGTTCCAACTGGCACTTAACCTGCAATGCAGACGTGTGGGCATATCTGAAGCCAGTTTGCACAGAGACTGAGGAGCCTATGAGAGAAAACAGTTGTGCAGGAAAGGGGCGTCCTGCATGAACATGACCTATAACAAAGCCATCATAACAGGGGAGGAGGGACATTTTCCACTGTTTCACTAAAATACCTGTAAAATGTTGCCATAACCGGCACTGCTCTCTTAACAAAGTGTAACTCAACAGGGAAAGGAAGCTTTTGTTGTGTAAACAGAACAATGGGCAGCACTGGAATCTTGTAAAGTCCAGAACTTCAGTTACAGCAGGAAATAACAGCTCCCAGTGGGTGATGGCAGTGTCTTAAGGATATGGCAGCACCCAATGGATGCCAGCTGCGGACTACAGTCTTTTAGGAAAAAACAGTGCTATACAATAAAGTAATACCCAGCAGATGCTAGGCGGGAGACTGCCGTGCCTAGCCAGAATCAGTGGAAAGCAGAACAGATGTTGTTAATCTGAGGCTATTTGAGACCCTACTCTTTATGGGGATTTCCACCAAAATGCAAGTGGAGAATGGGAGGAGGGAGGAGGGGGTGCTTCACAAGACTTACGTCCTGTGTAAACAGATAAGGGAAAATCAGTGAATCCTGGGTTACCACCATTAATGGGATCCTCTTTATGTCCCAGAGAAGGTCTGTGGCATAAAGAGGACGTTTAGGTTTTTGTCTTCTCCAGCCTTCCAGTTACTCAGTCAATAGACCTAAAGCTCTTGCACCCAAACCTTGCTTCTTTCCTCTCCCATAATATAGGTGTCAAAATGAAATTGAATTAACAGAAGAATGGGTCAACAAAATGTGGGTAATCCATTCAACAGAATATTATTCAGTCATATCAAGGAACGAAGCTCTGACACTTGCTACAACATTGAAGAAACTTAACAACATGCTAAGTAAAAGGACAAACATTACATGATTCCATTCAAATGAAAGACTTAGAATAGGTAAATTCATAGAGACAGAAAATAGAACAGATTACCAGGGACTGTGGGGAAGAGGGAATGAGAAGTTATTGCTTAATGAGAAATTTTTGAAACAGAAAGTGGTAGTTTCACAACCTTGTGAATGTAATTAATGCCATTGAATTATATGCTTAAAATGGTCAGAGTGCCAAATTTTATATTATATATATTTTTTACCACAATTTTTAAAAAGTAAGAAAAGAGTGAGTCCCAGACTTGCTTGAGGAATACGGAAGCAGGATTTTGGGGGACTAAATAGCAGGAAACTGTAGGTTCTGAGTCAGAAAAGACTTAGATGTTATAAGCCCAAGTCTTGATTGGCACAGGGTCCTGTTTACTGCCTCCCAGGTAAGTGCTTAGTCTCTGCCAAAGCACCTACTTGCTCGTGATGAGACTACTCTTGAGGTAGCACAGTCTATCCCAACAGTGAGCTTAGAGTCTGCAACTCCCCTGAATTTCTGGTGGTTGCAGTGGCACTCAAAAGGAAATTAGCCCGGCCAGTGTGGCTCAGCCTTTGAGCATCAACCTATGATCCAGGAGATTATGGTTCCGTTCCTGGTCAGGACAAATGCCAGGGTTGTGGGCTCGATCCCCAGTAAGGGGTGTGCAGGAGGCAGCTGATGAATGACTCTCTCATCATTGATGTTTCTCTCTCTCTCCCTCTCCCTTCCTCTCTCTGAAATCAATAAAGACACACACACACACACACACACACACACACACACACACACACACATAAAGGAAATTAGAATGGTGCAAAGGCAGAGGATGGTGGAGAGCTTAGAAGTGGGCACATGGCCCACCTGGCAGCTGGGATCTGGGACTGGGCTAAAATGGTTTCTAAAGACTGATCTCAAGCGTAATTGAATATCAGGAGCAATAATTGCCTACTTGGAGAAATGGGTTATTGTCTAAGAATGGAGCAATAGCTTTGGCAGAATCTAATATTGTCCTGAAATTGGTTTCTTTGTTCATCTGTGCTATATACGCTGCATCTTTACACATGTGCTGCTGCTGAGAAACAGATGAATGAAGCACTTTCTCTTAGGCTGGGCTTTGTCAGTGCTCTTGATTGACAGTTTTGGTGGGAGGTGGAGACCAGTGGCCAGCAACCATTGATGAAAACTGATGACAAGATTTTGTCAGCAGGCAGGAGGAGGTGAGACCTCAGGTACAAGGTTGCTATAGCAAAGCAAAACTACATGCTGATAACCAGTGCTTCCCCACTTGGGTGGCATAAAGTCAAAACACAATGAATAGGAGTTCCCTAGCTGCCATCTTCTCCATCTCAGGAGGTCATCAGGAAAAGTACCCAGAATGTAACAATCCAAAGGAGGCTTAATTTTTACAGCTTTGTAGTTTACAATCCACTTGCATTTTTACTGTCTCACTTGATCCTCACCAAAACTCCACAAGGAAGGGAAGATATGATTATCTTCACTGTTTAGATGAGTAAGCTGAGGTTTAGAGAATTTAGTGGGTTGTCCAAGATCACAGGACAGGGCTTTAGACTCAAGGCCTAATTCTAGGAACTAGCAAGGATAGCAGATTTGGGCTATTTAAGGAGAGGTAAAATTTTATGTTGGCAGAAAAATGTGGAAGAATTAATGAATATTAAAAGATATCCAGCCCGGCCAGGTGTGGCTCAGTGGTTGAGCATCGACCTAGGATCCAGGCGATCGGGGTTCAATTCCTGGTCAGGGCACATACCCAGGTTGTGGGCTCGATCCCCAGTCAGGGGTGTGCAGGAGGAAGCCGATCTCAATGACTCTCTCATCACTGATGTTTTTTTCTCTCTCTCCCTCTCCTTTCCTCTCTCTGAAATCAATAAAGATATATTAAAAAAGAAAAGAAAAAGATATCCAATGTACCAAGTTTTTTCTCTCTCTTCCTTCCCTTCCTCTCCCCTCCCCTCCCTTTCATAGTCTTGCTCCAAAAGAAACTTTTCTTTCCTGAGTTCAAGTTCAGCACTGCATGTATTCATGAAAGTGAGTTTGTACAAGTGAGGACACTGACTGTGGGTGCTTAGTTGTACTATACTGTGCTTTGCATATGGTGAGGTCTCAGAATATGTTGCACTGGCTAAGAAGTGATCTTCCGGGAGCATTCAAGTAAAATCTGCTTAGAACTTGAAGTTTTCCAAGGATATACAGTTATACTGTCTCAATAGCATGCTCACCTAAATTGCTTTTTAAAATTGTGGTATGTATAGTTTTACCGTCAGGAGGCAAAGCTGTGATTGCAACCATACCCTACGTTTGAAAGATTTCCTAGAGAGTACTCACTATTATTCTCTGTCATTTCACAAAAGGATCTAAGTTTTCCCTGAATACTAAAAGGAGCTATTTGACAGATTTCTTCTCCAGTGCCCCATACCTACATGTATTTGAGTAGATAGGCAACCTAAGGGAGCTTTCCTGAATGCATATCAAAGGACATAGGAAATGGTATAAAGTCAACCTCTTACATCCTCTTATTTTTTCTAAGATCAAACACTTTTCTTACACAATAATTCCTCAGAAACACTAAAAAACTATAGAGGCAAGTGTAACTAAATATTTAAAGACACGATTGTGGGAAAGCTAAGTTTGTGGCTCGTAGAAAGTGTGTTGGAACTTTGGGCAGCAGGATAAAAGACTCTTACTTATCTTTCCTTAGAAACTGCCAAAAGCCCTGTGCCTTTATTAAGATATTCCAATGTCTTTATCAGATACCCCAGAAGCACATACTCTGAGCTTTGGGTAGGGGCAGGTAGTAAGGCATATGGGAGGACTTGTTCAATTTAATGTCCAGGATGATGCCCCTCCCAGTCCAGTACTCCTCTCAATGCAGACTTTTCTGGGGGGTAAACTCATCACCCACTGCAGATGGGAGGCTCTGGGGAGTAGACTGAAACATCAATTGGTAATAAAATGTTTTCTGAGAATGAATCTTTGAAATGATACTGGAAAAAATGTGGAGATGGAATTTGTCTTACAAAAATTCACTTAGAAGCACGGTAACATGAGTGGGACAAAACTGTATGATAAGAAATTAGGTAATACTGTTGTGAATCCTGCAGGCATAAAGTTATAATTTAGGATCATCACATTTATTTCAAAAGCCATAGTTTCATCCCACTTTACTCCTTTGCTATTGCTGGGCCTGGTAGGGATAAAGACCTCATGCCTACTTATCTCCCACTACTCTCTAGCCATGTTGAGAGAAGTTGGACCACCAATCCTTATGACATCTGTAGCCTTTTCATTTAATAGTTACAAATTGTCCTCTCTCTCTGCACTCATGCCCTTACAATGTACTGCGGTAGATTCTCTCATCAAGAGGTGACAGCTATTTCTCCATCTGGGTTGGCCGGTGACTTCCTTTGGCCAATGAGACATCAGCACGCATTATGCACACACAGGCTTGAAAATCACTTGTGCACTGGGGCTTGCTCTCTTGCTGCATTTATCACCCTGAGAACACCATGCGAACAAGCCCAAGCTAGCCTGCTGTAGAATAAGAGGCCACATGGAGAACTGAGGTGCTCTAGCTAATAGCCAACCAGTCGCCAGACTTGTGAATGAGGCCATCTGGAACCTGCCAGCCTCCCAGCCGACCCGGCATCTGACTGCAGACGTGTGAGTGAGCCCGGTGAAAGCCAGCAGAAGAACCACGTAGCCCAATTCCCAACCCACAAAATTGTGAGCTAAACAAAAGCCTATCGTTTTAAGCCATAAATTTTGGAATGCCTTGTAATGCAGTGAAAGCTAACAGATACATTAAATTACATTTTATTTGGTGCTATTAAGTGACATATAAAGTTAGAGAAAAGGTTCTCCCTGGGCCTAATTCTATCATAGGCTCCCTCTGGTATTTAACTTCCTTCCTCTGTACCGTAGTTTTTCTACTTCAAAGACAATACTTTCATGAAATTCAGTAGTAATTCAAATTAGAATATATGCACATTACACTTTTCATACCTTCTTTTCCTTTTTTCTCTTTGACAGTTTCACCAGAACCCACTATGAAGATCAGATTCTGATACACATTCATTTCGAATGAGATAATGACATATGTGCTTAAGAAACTCCAAAATGTCCTATGTATGAGTATCACAGTTATTGTTTCACAACGAATGAGTTATATAATTGTTACAAGAATCAGAATGGCCCTCTCCTAAGAATTACATTTTCTCACTGAGAGTTCCCTGCCCGTCTGCCCAGTAGCACCTGGTAGAGAGGCTCCAGACTCACCTGAGACTTGAAGTAAGTTTCCTGTGGGGTGGCAAGAACATCTGCCGATGCGATGTCCAAATGCATGAGTGTCTGCCGGAAAGAAGGTCGGTTGCGAGGTTTACTTTGCCTAAAAGTAAAAAAAGGCAGCTTGTGCATTTCAGAAGGTACATCCAGGAGGATAACGTTTTGTTCTACTTTGTGAAGCCATTTCTGCCTCCGTGCATGGCTATGTCTCAAGCAGTGCTGATGAAATGAAAATCTCTCGCATCAGTGTCCTGTTTGATAATAATCTCTTAGGGCTGGTAGCTATCATTTCCTAAGACCTACTATTTCAACATGTGCTAAATTCTTTATTTATAAATAGTTCCAAGGCTCCTAGTGTTTATACTACCAGGTGATTCACTCCCAATGCACATTAGAGACTTCCCTGCAGTTTGGGGGAAGTTTTAAATGTGGTTTTGAGGGAGAAGGTAAAAGAGAATATTGGGAGAAATATATTTCTTACCATGTCTGTTTCATAAGGATTTTGAATCCATCAGGGCAAGTGGAAGGAACTGGAAGGTGTAGGCTATTGCTTCCAACACCCCAAATAATGGCTGAAGAGTCTACGTCTTTGTAAGGGATCTCTCCTGTCAGCAACTCCCAAAGCACCACTCCAAAAGACCTGCAGTAGTACCAGAAAATGCAGAGAGGACATTTCAGAAAGGCTGATTTGTATTTTAGTTCTTTATTAATTTTTAATCAAATTAAAATTCTAATACTGCTACAAGAAAAATAGAAACAGTCAAGAAAACTCTAAAACAGAAAGTCAATGAGAGGTAACCAATATTAAGACATTTTTTAAGGCTTATGATGAACTCTGGTGCATGGATAGACAGCTGGACTAATGGAATGGAACAGAAATCCAGAAATAGACAAAATACATAGAGGAATTGCATATATGATAAAAGTGACATCTCAAACCAGTGGGGGAAAATTAATTATTCAATAAATGCTGTTTGGACAACTAGGGAGAAAATTAAATTTATAAGTCATCTTACACAAAGATGAATTCCTAATAAATTGAAGATTTAGATATAAAAAAATGAAACCATAAATATCCTGAAAGAGTACATGGGAAAATTTTTAAAGATCTTAGAGTGGTGAAAGCTTTTCTGATTATGAAATCCAGAAGCCATAAAAGGAGAGAACGATAAGCTAAACAGTATTAAAAAAAAATCTGGCATGGAAAAAACACTCCACCATAAGCAAAATAACAAAATATGAAAAGTAGCTACAATTCATACACACAAAAGGCTAATCTCCTTAATATATAAAATACTCTTAAAAATTGATAAGAATAAAGAGCAGAAAGCTTAGCAAAAAATAATAGTTCACAAATAAGAAATTACAAATGATTTGTAAACGTGAAAAAATGTACAACCTTACTTACAAGAAGAGGAATGCAAATTAAAATTGCATCAAAGATACCTTTTTTTTTTACACCTACATGGTTGGCATGTAGGTTAACCAAAAGTTTAACTTTGCTGGTGAGACTGAGAAAACATCCTTATACATTTTTGTTGGGAACATAAATTGGCATAATCCCTAAGGAGGACATGTTTATAATAATTACCCAAATTACAAGTGACCCCACATTTCTTCTTTATCTTATTTACTTTAGTGTTACACGCAATTTTAATATATGCTATTATTTTAAGCCTAAAATTTATTAGTAATCAATTTTAAGAATGGGAGAAAAGCAATGACAGGGAAATACACTGTTAATAGCAAAAATCTGGAGGAAAAATTGATAAAGATTTTAAAAAGGCAGACAACAAAAACAAAAGTATAGCCTATAGGGGCAGTTTAATAAAAGGGGAAGCAGCACTTTACAACTCAAAGTGGCCTAAAGCACGTTAACTATTCACATCAGTGATCACCGATATACATAATGATGGTCTGAGTCACCAAGAACAGGTATACTTTGTTTAAAAGTATTTTATTTAAGGAGGTGAAAATTATGTGATATATTTCAGGAAGACATTTTTACTAAATGGTTATTTAAAGTAAACTTTTCATTTTCCAGAAAGTTTAGCATATTCTCTGAGGTTCCCCAAAACTGATGATTTTCTGAATGGATAGTCACCCTAACCCTACCCCAACCCTTCTTACCATATATCATTGTACTGGGTAGTACCTCAGCTAATGTGGGACTGCAATCAACCAGAAGTGAGTAACGCTAAAGAATATTTTGGGAAAGGAGAAGTGTTGATGGAGGAACATGCTAACAGGGTGAAAGTGGGAAAGGCTTTCTAGTTGGCATAGATGGTGCCACTCACCATATATCCACTTTTTCAGAGACAGGTTCATTTCGTATCACCTCTGGTGCCATCCACGCGACTGTGCCAGCGAAGGACATCTTGGTACTTTTATCGCTGAGTTCCTTAGATGTACCAAAATCTGAAATTTTTACTGCATCTGTGTGAGTCACTAAAACACTTTAAAAAGAAATAAGAGAACACCCAGAGCATTAGTCTAATGAAAAAACATGACTCAAATTGGCAACTGAAGACTTTGCTGCCCCCTACCTTGCAGAACTCAGCTCAACCAGTTCCAATATTACTAGGACATTAGTGATACACTGAAAGGGCACCATTCATACTGGTGAGGCAGCATAGCATAGTGGGCTTTTACACCTGCCTCCGCCACTGTGTGAGCTTTGCCAGCTTACTTAATTCTTCTAAGCCAGTTTTCTCATCTGTAAGATGGAGACAATTCAGTTTGCAGTGTCTTATCCACAATTTAAAACTGCAAAAAGCTCTAAAAATGGTGAATAAATATTTTTTCATATGTATAAGCAAACACACTTTATGCCACTTTGTGTGACTACCATAGGTTTTGCTACAGACATATGTACATGGCTGATTACAGGGTGTGCCCCAGTCTTAGCTGGGGGTGTAAGTAATGTGCTGTCACCTCCCTGAAATCATCTGACTTATCCAGAGTTTTGGATAAGGGATATGGGCCTGTAATAATGCCTCATAGAAGTTTTGTTTGAATTAAGGGAGATAAGTAAAGCACCCACGCTCAATAAATATTGGTTTCCACCCTGCCAGTCTCAGACAACCCAATAAGAAAACACTTCGTTTAAAACACTGTTTAGATAATGGCCAACCACAAGCATGCACGGATGGGACCATGATCCTAGGGAATCGTTACATTAAAAGGCTAATAACTATCCTGGGAGTCCACCAACAATGACGAGGAAAAGCAGGAATAAATGCAAGCTTAAGAAGATTCCACACAACTCATGTTTTAGTTTTCATGGTAGTTTTCTGAAATGTGACCTGGGCAAACTGCTTTTGCCAGCTTTAAAGATGAATGCAATCTGGTACCAGGCAAATCCAGCATATTAACATCCTCACACGCCAGACTGAGTTCCCTTGAAACAGCCTGTTTAGAACTTAAGAATGTCAGTGAGTTAGGGTTTCACAGCCTTAATGATCTAGAGATCCATTTTTAACAATAAGAAGGCTTAATACCCCACTAGTATCAGAATCAAGGTGGCGAGAAAATAGGAAACTTCTCAGTCAATCTCTTTCCTTCCCTGCTTGAACCGGGGGCTTCGCATTTGCCCCCCTCCCCGCCATTGTCAAACAGCTCTCTGTTTACCAAACAGCTCAGTGCTTGAAACTGCTTTGGAATACCTTCATGCACACCCAAGCCCCGGCTTTGCACCTATATGTACAATTCACGTAACTTAGAAATGTTGATTTAATGGTGTGAGTCTTGGTGAAAACGCATAAGGATTAAAATATCATGGGCTATTTGAGATAACTGGAGAATTGATGGCATCCTAAACCATGAAAGTCAGAAAAGGTGATAAGTCCCTAGGAGGGGAAAACACTAGAAACTTCCCCTTCTGCCTCTTTTGTGCCTCTTATTATGGGACCTGTTGGCATGATGAGGAAAGGACAAAGGAGGGGACCAGAGAAGGTATGATGTTGGAACTTTTGTGAAACCTTTGAGATAAAGGTCACACAGCCTAAAGATATAATGTAGGTAATAACATCTCTCTTTACAGCAAGCCAGATTGATCTTTGTTTTTTCAAAGTTAGCTTGGAATCCAAAGAAGCCTAGGCTGCCGGGGGCTCACTGATAACAGAGGGAAAAACCTTACTGGGTAACCAACTTATCCTACTCTTTAAATGACAGGAGTTAAAGAGAGCAGCATGTGATTTTTATGTATTCTAAAATTTCTTGACTTCCTTCTCTAAAATTAATTCTCAAGGAGATTACGATGATTCAAAAGAAGACCATTCAAAGCCTTTGGCAAGTATTTTATGTGTGTGTAGTGGGTGACAAAAGCAACAGGTTGGGTTACAAATGTAGACAGAAGGAACGAGCACTATATAATAAAGTTACCTGCAAGTAAATCAATAAGGAGGTTGTTCAGTGAGCTACCAACGGTGATAAATATCATTGAGAACTATGGTGATACATTAAAGCTCCTTTGAAGTTTATAATCAAGGACTGATTTATACCTTCCATGGAGAAGAGGCAGGATTCCTTGTGAACCCCTCACCTTCACACAATGATGTAGGAAGCAGTGGTCTTTGGTCTGAAAGTTCTGGGTTCAAGTCCTAGCCCCATGACTTTGGGCTCTGAGCCCTAGTTTCTCTTATATAAAATTAGAATAATGATACTTGTCACATCTGTCCCACACAGTTTATGCAAAGATCAAAGTGGATGTGATAATGGATATAAAAATATGCTGTAAATCAAAAAGCACATGCAAATATATTTTAAAAAAAAGATTGATCCTTTTCTGTTTCTCCAAACCAAAATGGGTTGAGAAATAATAATAAAAAGTTTAAAAATGGGAGCGACACTGAAATATACCATTTTATCAATTCCTTCCTTTCCTTTATGCAGTTCCAGGAACTGAAGAAACGCTCCTCTTAAAGGTTATTAGTAAGTAGCCAAGGAATCATTTTGAAAACAGAGATGACTAGTTACAGCTTTGCTTCTCTTAGATGATCAGCTTGTGTTTTTCTTATGGACACTGTGAACCTTGTAACTGTTTCTTTCTTTCTTTGCTTAGACCCTAAGAAACTCAAAGCCAAATACGTAGTCCACCTACGACAACGGTTCAGAACCTGAAGTTATGCATTTTGGGAACAAGCCTTAATTCTAACGTTTTTGTTCTCTCTGCCTCTGCTTCTTACTCATTCACTTTTATCTGATTGTATTAACACATTTCCAAAACTCAGTTTAAAAAAATGTTTTTCTGGGAACACACTCGGAAAACAACAAATCAAGCCTTCAAGTGAGGAAGTTTGGCATTCATTATTCAAAATGATGAATTATCAGATAACAAATGGCTTCATAATTGTACAGTTATAAAGCAACAAAAACGGAAAACTAGTGCCAGGTGCCTGAATGTATCCGTCATATAGATAAGTAAGTAGGTCAACAATAACCCAAAAGATACGTAGACAGCACTGCCCATTGTGCTGATTTAAATTGAACCAAAAGTGTGATGTCTGAAAACTTCAGCTGTGGTTGACGGAATTCTTTATTTCAAAGCAACAGAACAAAACAGCAGAAAAATTCGCACCAGTACTCACTTAGGTGATTTGAGATCACGATGAATAATTTTGTGCAGGTGCAAATAATTCATTCCACTTGCAATTCCCGTGGACCAGTCGACTAGCAAGCGGGGCGTGATCTTCCTGCCAGCTCGCAAAACCTCATAGAGCTGTCCGTGGGCACAGTACTCCATGATGATACAGTAACATGGGGCCTGAGTACAAACTCCCCTTTCAAGAAAACACAACCATGTAGTTAAATACAAACATAGAAAAAACATACATGTTTACATATTTGTATCTTAGGAGTATTTCATAAATTTAATCATTAAGACCAATTCTCTATCCAAATTGTTTTTTTTAAATGCACATAGATAATCATTCCTGATTCTTAAATTAGCATTAAAAACCCTCTAGTCTACAGGTTTCTTTATTATGCGTATAGACAATTTCAGTTTTGTTTTGTTCACTCTGGGTATCTACATGCTATGCTATATCTGGTGCTTTTTCTGTGGGAACATTCCACTCTGGGAAAAAGCACCCTTTCCTGAGGCCTTGTGTGGGCTGGATATTGTGTTGTTTTGATTGTTAAGGATAATTTAAATAGCTTCCTTTTAGAATTAAATAGAGGGTTTTATACATAGTGTGCAGAAAGAGAGAATTTAAATAAAATATTGCTATTTTTACTATTATTTGTTGAATTTTAAATTACTCAAATTGAAGACAACTAACTAGACTGAGGATCAAAAAAAGAATCAATTTTCTATTTCATATGTCTCATCACTGGGGTGTACACCTGAAAGTAATATAATATTATATGTCAACTGTAATTGAAGAATAAAAAATGACTTAAATTTATAAAAAAGTAAAAAAAAGAAAACCTAAAAATTTTTCCCCATATTATATAGTCTTTGAAAAACATTTCTGTTTAGAATAAAAATGATATTGCACAATGTGTTATACATCTGTGCAGCCTGTATTTCCATCATTTTCTACATCTTTCATATAGTCTTTCCTGATCATTCCAGCCCCAAAGATCTTTCTCTGCTCTCAATTCCAATGCCACATAGCAGTCATTAGTTTTTTATATGAAATTTTTCTCTCCTGATATAGATTACAGGCTCCTTGAAGGGAAAGGTCTTCAAGTTCTTTTCTGTCTACCACATGGTCTAGATGTTCACAGCAAGTCCACCACAAATAGTCCTTAACTTCACCTTAACTTTTTTTGCTGATCAAGCCTTCGCACAAACACGTGCAGAGGCCTGGGGTAGGAGGAGGCGCATTAACATGAAAGAACATCTTCTGTTTGTCAGGTATGTTTAATTTTTACTTGTTTTACTTAGTCTGCTCCAAACCATTATAAGATAGATATTACCTTTTCCCTTTTTACAGGTAATGTTCAGAGAGGGACAGTGACTTGTCCTAGATCAGACAGCTAATAAGTGACAGAGCCAGGATTCAAATCTGCCTGTTTAACTTCAAAGCCATGCTTTTTCCACTCATGTGCACCACAGTACCCCTCTTTTTCCTCTTTAACTTCAGTATAAACAAGCATATTGGGGATTCCTACATTAATATTGTTACCTTATAAAAGTGGGAATAATCATATTAATTCTAATTCACAGTTTGGTTCTGAGGATGAGAAAAGAGAAGAAAAATGACAGTACTCCATTCTCTCTATCCCACCCTTAATGGAATATGTGCCTTCCTTTAAAACTTTCCAGAGTAGTTACTGAATGCAGTCTACCTACCAGACACCCAGCTAAAGCCCTCAGCCAGCTCTCAATTCATGTTCTGTCTCTTAGGTTGCTGTAAGTGATGAAGGAATTTAGAGGCCATGATGGCTTGTGATCATGTGGAAGTCTTGTAACAATAATAGGTTATAAAGAAATTAAAGAATTGCTCTTCATTTTCCCTGCTTTGATGTGCCTGTCAAATGCCGCAAAGCTATTTCTATTACTCTGCATCATTTTCTAAGCTACCCAGAATTATCATCTTGATTTTTAATGAAAACATTTTTTCAAGTTTCTGTTACTTGACTTGTAGGAAACCTCAGTGGAGCAGGAGTGTACGCAACTACAAACAGACAATTTAATTTTCATCACAGAGAAATAATGAGTAAGGCAGGAATAATGTAATACGCTTAGAATATCAAAACAAACATCTGTTTGAAGCTCTTCAGCATCCTGATCTACTACATTTCAACTTGTCACAAACATAGGCAGAAAGGGTCCAACAGTGACATGTTACGAGCCTTCCATCTTTCCCGAGTGACAAATGAGAAGCAGTCATTCCATCAGCCCTGTACTATGACAAGGCTTCTTCCCAGCTATAAATAACAGCTCTATAATCACTTCTAATTGCTACCTTTTTGTACGCTTGCCACTCAATTCCATTAGGAACAGTCAGATTGGATTTTCTTAAAAGATTGCTTTAAAAAATTGGAAGAAAAAAGAATATAGTATTCTTTCCTTGCTCTATCCCTTCTGTACATGGTTCTTATTTCAAAAGAAGCTGTAAGCACAGACACCAGTATCCAGAGAGACGTACTAAAATCTAATCTTGCCTTCATGTCTTCCAGACGGTCGTGAATGATTCATTGGCCAAGCAACAAACACATGGCACAGATGGCTGCAGACTTAACACTGCACAATGCCTCAAGAGCATGGTGTAATGGGCAGGGACACAGTCTCACTATTGTTTCCATGTAGAGGTAAAGATTCAAGCATCTTCAGCCTAAAGAGTTGGACACCAGCACGGCAATATTTGTCCAAAATGCTAAAAAGTGCATATGCAGGGGGGCAGGTCAGAGGGTGAGGTGGGGGGGGGGGGAACCAAGAAGAAAAAGAAAGAAGCAAAAGAAAGGAAGGAAAAATAAAGCTTCTAGTACCCATAGCCTTGGGACATACATTCTACCTGGAAAGGCCTTTTACCTGGGAGACACAGCGTATTTCATTTCAGGAGGCCAAAAGGCCATGCTAATCTATAGAATGCTCTCTTCTCAAACCCAGCACTCTAAGGACCTAAGCCTCAAGGTTTAGTTAGGCGTAGTTAAATGGAAGGCCCTTCCTTCCATTTAGGATGGTGTAGCACACTGGGAGTGAAGATCCTCTCAGTGAAATAAGATGAAAGAAAGAAGTGAGTCTCTAGTAGTCAGCTTAAAAATAATCCTCTTACTGTCTTTGGAAATGATCATCTTTGGAAAGATTAGAATTGGTCTCTAGAGCATTTTGTTTTAGTCTCACATCCTCGTGGCCCAACTAGGGCAACCAGTGATAGAATCACTTCAGCAGCTGAAGCTCTCTCCCACGCCCTCTGCATGGGTGGTCCTCCCACAAGGCAAAAAACCCAAGCACTTTGTTTAGCATCCCAGTTGAATTCTTCTCTTCATTTTACACCCATTCCCCTTCTCATAAGGAGTCTTGTTTGGGGATCAAAACTCAGCCTTAATACTCATTTAAACTTATTCTATAAAACTTGTACCTAATATTTCTATTCCTTACTTTGGGGATGTGGTTCCAATTAAAAATGATCACATTACATGTTTAGCTTTATAATGAGAGTTTTATCAGGAAAGGATCCCTCTTGGGGGCTGGGAGAATTTCCTTCTAGTTTAGGGAAAGGGGATTTGTAAGTTATTCCACTTTTAACTGTAGCCTCATTGGTCATATTATTTTCACACACACACACACACATGTTCTAGTTTCTATACTTTTACCCCAACTAAGGGCTACCTTTTCTGTTCTTTACCTTCCCTCCGCTAAAGCCACTCACCATTCATTTGTTCAAGCCTAGGATAAAATTTGAAGGCTAGTAAGAGAGGGAACTCAAGGCAGAAGAGATTACACATATTTAGAACTTGGGACCGCCAAATTTGATGATTTCCACAAATTTACCTTTGAGCTTCCCCCTTTGGCTAGAGATCCCTGCCAATATTATAATGGTCTAAACTATAAATCTTGAAAACAACTACTTTGTGAAATGTAGCACATAACTTGCCATCACCAATAACTTTGCAACATTACATTTAGAAAGCTGGGTGTTTGGCATTACTTGAAACGGGACCCAGCAAACAATGAGGCAGGGAGAATACTCTGAAGGTACCTTCTATTACAAGTTAATATTTAAGAGGCGATGCTAATAGAAACTGATAAAAAGGGTTTCTTACACAGGGACTATTGTTCTCTGATCACTTAGCTGTTAGCTTTGTTTTCTTAACTGAATGTTAGCATGTTCAGGTTATCTGGAGGAGGCTGCTGTCATCCTTTTGATAAATGAGGTTGATTGAGCAGATCTGACTGCTTGGCAGGAATCCACTTTCTCTCTCTCTGTCCCATCTGCATCCCTTCCAAGCAGGGTATCCTTTGGCAAAAAGAACTCTTCGATTTGAAACTCCTTAAAGACATGACTCTAATTTAATAGTTCTTTGGTACACTACCAAAGCACCTAGTATGGTGCTTAGTCTAAAGCATGTTCTTAACATGTCTTTCAAAGCAGGAATGTATATGTATATACTGGGGGAAAGAAAATCTCTCTATTGCTTAAAAAAAAAAAAAAAAAAAAGCCTTGACCTACTTGAAAGCGATGATGTTAGGGTGCTTCAACTTCCTCAAATGCTTGATATCCGTCTCATTCTGTTCTCTCACTTTCTTGATGGCCACCTCCTCCGCTCGGAACTTGCCCAGGAAGACAGCTCCTTGGGCTCCACTACCCAGCCACTGCAGCTCTGAGATCTCCTCAAATGGCACTTCCCAAGTATCTAGGCACACAAACGAGAAACAAGCTTAAAAAGATCCTGGAATTTGCTTAGGGCCCATCCTACAAGGCCACTCCAGAGGTAACAACTTTACCATCACCCAAAATGACCTCTACTCTTTGTCTTCCACCTGATAAGTCACCACAAGCTAGAACCTTTCCATGTGCCTTGATACTACGGATCAAATATTCCCATGTATTAGGTTTGTATCAATTTTTAACCAGTGAAATCAAGCAGATCAGAGATGTCCAAAATATTCTCCTCCAAACAAAACATATACTGACACTCCCATGTCCTCGCTTCAAGCTTGCATGTTCAGTTGATTCACCTGTCTGTCTTTCAACCACTGTCCCTACCCCATTACCCATTATAAGTGTTGTTTTATTTCTCTTTGAATTTCTAGTCAGATGCTCAATTAATTCTTGCTGAATGAATTTTCAATGATACTCTCCTAAGAACCTAATTATGCATAATCCTGTATTAGTATTTACCTTTTATTTAGTACTTACTGTATGCCAGACTCTAGCATGGTGCTTTACATGTCTCATGGTTAATCTTTACAACAATCCTACAAGTTTGGCCTTGTTATGGTTATTTAAAGATGAGAAAACTAAGATACAGAGTGGTTAAGTAAGTTACCCAAGGTCATATAGATGGTAAGTGGCAGAACTGGGCCTAGAACTCTAGAACTGGCTGATTCCAGGGACAGTGCTTTCTCCCCTATACCACACTGCCTCTTGTGAAGTAACTAAGCATGTCGTTAGTCATGGTATATTTACTCATATAGATACAACATTTTCAAGTTTCTCTTTTTCTTAGAGTTTGATTTTTTTTTTTTTTACATCAAAAATGTAACAGGAGTCATTCCTAAGTGGTAGTATTATTAGTGATTCATATTGTTTTTTATCTTTTCCGTATTAAAAAATTTTAACTATAAGTGTATATGACTTTTATAATGAATTAAATGCTATTTGAAATAAAGCACTTCAAAAATTCAGTCAATATGTGCTTTCATCTTGTGAAACTTAAAAAGAAGAATATAATCCATTGCTCCTTCTCCTGGTCCCCCTTTCTGCCAGCACATTTTCACTGCAGTGGTAAGAAATGAACATCAAAGAGCCAGGAGCCCCACAGAGTGAGGAGAGGGCCACGATAGCGTCAAAGGTCCTGAGGAATTCCTGTTGGATCACTGATCCTGAAAAGGCCGTTATTTGCAGAACACTGAACAAGGTAGTGTTGAGGTGGCTTTGAAGGTATTCTGGTCCTGAAAGCAAATCAGCTCACCATTTGCCATGTACAGCAAGAACAGAAAGAGTTCATCAGTATCTAGAAGGGATCTACATTTCCCTCTTCTCTAATTTTCTTCACTTTAAGAGAAAAGAAATTCTGTAGATTCTTAATAAAAGTGTGGCTTCTCATCACAATGGTTAAAACATGACCTTCAAAATACGACTACACAGAGCAGAAAAAATTATGGTAAGGGGGGTTTACATCATGGGCATTCGTCCCATTCTTCTGATATCAGCAGTATTAAAGGTTTCTGCTCTGTTGAAATGGGGTATATGCTAAATCAAAGCAAATCTCTCTAAAATACAGATAACTGACAAATAAGAAATCACCAAGTGAGATTTGGAAGGAAGCAGTAAGTCACAGACTTGACCGCTTTCGACATCTTTGTGGTTTCTAATGACTGACGAGTATTAAGTGTCTCAAGCAGCCTCTCTTTCATTCCCGTGGGCTTATTCGTGCAGCTCACACAAGGCGCAGGCACTGATGGCAGGTTCTAAGGGAGTTTTACTATTAGGGTCCAGTGAAGAACTAAACAGAGTCACTGTGACCATTCTGAGGGCGGAACCGGGGCAAGAATATAACTGGGTAATATTTCTCTAAATAACTTTATAACTGCCCAAGTTTCCCTTATTTTTAACACAGTAATCACTAAAATAAGACAATCTTTGGGTATCTTTTTTTCCCTAGCTACTCAATCTTTATTTACTGTTAAATACTAGGAACATTAGAAAATATCTGAAAAACAGATATTTTATCTGATATATGAAAAACGTATTTTATCTGATATGCCATCCCATACATAGTTTTAATATTCTCTTTTAGTCTTTGTTCATATGTAAAAGTTGTATGTGATGCATAGTTTTTTCTTTTTCATGTATTATATATTCCCTGTGTATTTATATAATTTTTATTACAAGCTTGAAGAGTTGTTTACTGTAGCCTTGTCTTTTTTTGGAACTTAATTGTTTCCATCTTTTGGTTTGCTAATTTAAATTTGAAGTTAAAATACTTTTGTCTTTCTTCATATTCCTTCCTCAAACTCAATCCTTAGGTTAAAGAGTACAGTTTCCTGGCTCTTGGTATACATTCCAAGTTGCTACCCGAAAGGATTTTGTTCATTTTGCTGACAGCAGCAATGTTGACCCTTTTACAACAATCGTGCCAGCCATGAATATTGCCAATTATTTTTTGGTGCTAATTTAATTAGGTATAAAATAGTATTTTATAAGTTTGTATTAATTCAATTGCCAGTGATGTACAATATTTTCTTTACATTTGCTTAATACTCACATTTACTTTATATGAATTGTCAAATTTATCCTTTGTCTATCCTTTGTCTATCTCACAAACTTGAAGGAGCTTCCTCTCTATTTCTTTGAAGACATGAAGAAAATATATATATTTTTAAACAAAAGCCTTTTTATTTTAATTTTATTATATTTTTGAACAAATAAATATTTTAAATAAATAATACCTATTATTAAGTATTTTTTTCCTTAATCCTCACCTGAGGATATGCTTTTATTGATTTTAGAGAGAGAGGAAAGGGAGAGAGAAAGAGAAAGAGAGAAACATGGATCCATATGCTCCCATATGCTCCCTGACTGGGGATTGAACCCATAACCTAAGCATGTGTCCAGACCGGGAATTGAATAGCGCAACCTTTCCAGTACAAGGTAGGATGCTCAATCAACTGAGCCACCTGGCCATGTTCTATTATTAAGGATTGTTATAAAATGAGAAATAAATGAATTATTGAAATACAAATTTGGCACTCAAATACCAAAGGGTGAGAATATTAAAATAAAGAATAAATTGTTCCCCTACCAACAGCAGCTCAAGCCTGTGTTATTCCGCCAAGTCTTAATTGTCCATGGAAAAATGAAGGTGATGGGATTGGTAATTCAAGAACACAGAGTATAAAGTAACATAATACTTCAACCACCTTTGAATCAATCTTTTTAGTAGAACTGATTACCAGAAGTAAAATTGATGGTTGTGATTTAGTCTTCTTGTCTTGTCCCAAAGTCCCTGTCAATATCAAGGGACAGAAAAATGGCAGGGGAAAAAACCCCAGCAATAAGAATATGAAAAATTGGGTGCTTAGATCCTTGGTAAATGAGATCACTAACCTCATAATAATGGAAATTGGCTGTGCTCCCTCCAGGGTTAGTCCCAGACTTTCTGCTGCTTTTACATCTGTCCCTTAGGTTCTCTTACTCAGCTTTTATCTTCTCTCTGATTCGTCACTATGGCTACTATCTTAATTCCAATATCTACCATGATTCTTAAGCTTGAGAAAAAGCCACATGCCCAGCCACTTTAATGCATAAGCTCTCCTTTGTTTATTCAGACATGTCTATGACAATACTTGCTTTGAGACTGGGAACTAACTGGAAATAAAAGATTTCAATTATACATAGTAAGTACTACCTTACTTGAACTTTACTACCAACAAACTAAATGGGAAATGAAGACATCATTAAATTTTTTTAAAAATCTAGTGAAATTTTCTCATAAGTACCAAACCCAGGGACACATCTGCTACATGAGCTACCCTTTGGTTGACTGTAATCCAGGATTAGAGATTATCTCCCTGATCCCAGGGCTGACAAGGAAAAAACTACACTTAGTTTCCGGCTAGCAAATCTCTCTCACAGCCCACGGCAACACCAGCCCACAATAGGATATCTTGTCATCTGCTGAAGAGTTAGGCAGCTGCTGTGTCCTTGTAAACTTAAGCTGACCAAGCCTGTTTCTTATTTATTCCTGCAATAAGCCTTTCTGAAAGTCACATAATCAATTGGAAGACAAATTAAGTACAAGTTTATAGAACAATAAAAAAAAAAATTACAGTCTCCTTTTCCCAAACACAGAATGTGTCTTTCATACCTTTTATGTGTCATTTGGATCCTGAGACTTTCAAATTATCACCAAAATAATTATGAGACCGGACAACTTTAGACTCTGAAGACCAGATGTAGTTTATCACATAACAGATATTTATAGGTTCTGTGTCTAAGCAGAGAAGAGGGAACTTTTAAAATATAGTAACTTAAAGGTAGTTATCTCTGGATGTGGGATGACAAGTGATTTTTAATCTCCTCTTGGTGCTTATCTTTATTCCCAAATTAAAAAATAATAAGGCTGTTTAACATAGGAGTCCCCAACCTTTGTGTGACAAGAAATGATTTTTTAATTTCCTTGAAACCTTAAGATCATGGAGCTGGGTAAAGGTGGAATGGAGTATGTATGAAAAAGAGAGAGACACAGACAGATAGAGAAAATCCAGGTACTGACAAAGAATTTCTGCATGGAGCTGGAATGGAGGCTGTGGCTGACAAATACTGAAAAGTACACCTGGAATTGACAGATATACCAGCAAATTCCAATATACTTATGGAGAAGGAGTATAGAGGGAGAGGTTGGTATTGGTTTAGGATGAGTATTTCACAAATAGGAAAAGCAGAATGCACGAGAAAAGTGGTTAATGGTGATGAATGTAGACTGGCTGTTGTGGAAAAGCTGTCAACTGTCCTGATAAAATAGATGAATATATTTTTAAGGGAGGATCACAGAGTCCAACATTCAATTATAAAATAAGTAAAACAGAATCTTATTTCTGGTCCATATTTTTCCCTTCCAAAATTTTTAAATGAGACATCTCATAACAACTGAATCATTTACACAAGGCTACAAAGATTTGTATCAAGGGCCTTAAAAGCAACAAACCCTTTGAACCCAATCATTCTTCTTCTAGGAATTTATCCTAAGGAGTATTCAAAGATACGTGCAAAAATTAAGTAATAGACAGATGTCCATTGCGGTGTGGCTTATAATCACTAGAAATAGGGAACAAATTGTCAAGCAACAGAGGACTGCTTAAATAATTATTGACATGTTCATACAATTTAATATTATATAGCCATTAAAAATGATGCTGACAAAGTATATTTGATGATATGGGAAATGTTCACATTATGAAGTGAAAAGCAGTATGACTATTTGTTTTTAAGGCACACATACACACACAAAGAGACTAACATAATATATACCAAAAACATTAATGGTAGTTATTCTCAGGATACTGCGGATCACAGATTATTTTAACTTTTGGGGAGAACTTACCTGTATGTCCCAAATGTTCTAATATATTACTTTTGTTACCAGGAATAAAATGTTCTTTTAAAGAACATAAATGAAGTTATAAAGAACATGGGCCATGTGTTCTCTTTACTTCAAAATCATAATGCTTGAATTGGGATATATGAATATAAATGCAACACAGTGATGGGAGTTAAAATTTTACTTTTTAAAAAGCAGTGGGATCTAGAAACAATCAAGAATGGTTTGATATTTTTTCTTTCCTCAAAATGTGAGCTTTCTGTTCTTTGACTGAAAGAAAAGAATTCTTTTTACTACTCCCTCAGGCCAGCCTGCAATCATCAGGGGCAGTACCATGTGGCTTCTGTCTGGTTTTAGATAAATCCAGTGGCCATCAGACTTTCTGGTTATATAAAGGTTCAATAAAAATTTTAAATTTGCAAATATTATGTGAATTAGATATCTACACAACTTTATGAAAATACCAAATATATATAAAAACATGCACAAAAATAGAAATTTAAAATGATGAGATAAGAGGAAGAGAAGCTCTAACATTTTCTTCCTTATAACACCATCGATCATCTTATCTGTATTTTACTTTGGACACCACTGAACTAGACAACCACAAAATATGGGCTTTGACCAAAAAAACCCAATCAAATATGAATCTGTTCCATCAGAAGGTCTGTGGGAAACTGATATAGGTATTCATTAGGCACTAGTTCTTTAATTTACCCACAGGCCAAGGTTATCCAGTTATTGATGATGGTGTGTTTACACAAGAAACATCTTCCAGGTCCATACTGCGGCTTACCTTGCTGCTGTAATTTGTAGTCAGTGGAATACGCCTTCCCGATGATATTCCATACAGGCCTTAAGCATCCAAAGAGTCCTTCAAGAAACCCACCACTGCTGCCACTCGACCTGCTGAACTGAATCTTGATGTCTTCAGTTCCACTCACGCTCTCTCCACCCACAGTGTTGCTGTTCCCCTGAGACACGGCCATTTCTGATTCATCTTGTTCCCTTAGCTGAAGAACGCTGTTCTCAAACTGGTCCCTGGAGTCCTCGCTTACACTTGTCAACACAGTTGTGGCGATGGGGCTGTTCATGCCCTCAGGTAGCTCTGTTTGCAGCCCCCCCTTGTCCTGCTGGTCCTTAAGGAGCTTGGGTGAATGGTGGCTCCCCATGGGTGTGAGTTCATCTTGTACTCCATTGAAGGTTTTGTTTTCGCTCAAGGGTAAGTGTGGGGAGGAGGAGCAGCTCAGGTGCTCCTGAGGGTCAGCCATCGTGCCATGAGTGTGCCCAAGGCCCTGAGATGACACTCAGAGGATTATCTGAATAGAGTTCTGATGTGAGAGAGGGCTCCAAAACCTGGGGAAACAGGAGGAGGACATGAGATCACCCTCTCTTCAGTCATCCGCACTGCTCCACTTCTGATTACAATAATAAAAACACTAAAACAATGGGATTAAACAGTGGTGTATAACCACATGATGGAATACAACGTGGCAATTAAAAATCATGCTGTAGAGTATTTACTCATATGAGAAAATTCATGACATATTACTATGAACACAGGTTAGAACACTATATACAACATAAGCTGTTTTTAAATGTATTTGAAAGGATACACAAACACATCTACATGAAAAAAGCTTGGAAGGATATATCTAAAGAATTAACAATAATTAATTCTAGGTGGTTAGATTGAGCAGGGGTGGAGGTTATATTGTCATGTTTTTCAAGATATTCAAAGCATTCTACGTTAATATGTCACTATAGACTGAATGTTTATATCTCCCCAAATTCATATGTTGAACCCAATCCCCATTGTCTTGCTATTTGGTGGTGGAGCTTTTGGAAGGTGATTGAGTCATGAGGGTGAAGTCCCCATGCATGGGATTAGTGGCCTTATAAAAGAGACCCCGAAAAGCTCCAGTGCCTTTTCTGCCATGTGAGGACACAGTGAGAAGATGGTTGTTTATGAATCAGGAAGCAGGCAATGAAGATGATGGGGTAGATTTAAGGGGTGGATTTGGTAAGATCTAGTGATTGATTAGGCATAGGGATGGGTAAGGAAAGGGGAGAGGAGAGGAATAACTTATAGATAACTTACTTGGGATAATGAATAGATGAGCAATGTCATTAACTGAAATATGAAATACCAGAAGAAAAGGAGATTTGGAAAGAAGGTAATCAGGTCAGTTACAGACATAGAAGTTTTAAGGTCTAATGTGTGTGTCATGCACTGAACCAGGCTTTTATTTTTGTTACCTGATTTTAAAATGAAATTTTATAGAAAGGGGTTTGCAGAAAGGTGAAGATGGGTGGGTGCTCCTTTAGCTCAGGGCAGAAGTATTAAAATAATACAAGAGTGAACCCAAGTTAAATCAAAGGTGTATTTATTAAATATGTGCTAAGAGCTGTGCCATGCAAAAGGCTAGGTTCTGTGGATACAGAACATTCCTTGTTGCCATTACTACTTTTAATGAAGATTAAGAAAGAGCTTTATGGTTTACAGAGCCCTGTTTACATAATTCAGTGATGTGCTGGTAGACCAGCTCTTCAGAAAAAAAACAAAACCCAACAATCCAATTTGTAGTGTTAGTGATTTCCTGGGGATAAATACTCCCACCATGGCAGATTTCAAGCTAATAACAGTTTAACAACCTGCTTGCAAAGTTACTAAATATTTGACAACTGGCTCTTACAAACTGGTGTATAAGCCAATTCCAGCACTAATGATCCTCGTAAGTCTGTCTTGTCATTTTATAGAGAAGTTAGAAACTTTTCCAAGCTCACATATAGAGGAAGAGGTAGAACAGGAATTAAAATCTTACTCAAAGTTCAGATTCCTAAAGTCCCTTGCCTTTTTTATAACACGATGGCACCTCTTATGATAACACCTTACTTTCTTAGAGTGGTTCACAGGTTAAAAAATACTGTTGCCTTTGATGTTGATCTAAACATTTGATCCCCTGTGTAAGGAAGAGAGAACCTGGAATCATTTTCCCTGTTTTCAAAGAAGGGCACTAAGGCCTAGAGACAGGTATGAGCTAAAGGTCACAGAGCCAAGATTAAATACTAGGTATTTTTCCTTTTCCCCAAACTGTCTCCTATACCATACAGTCTCTGTAAGACACAGTTCCTTCCTTTCAAAGCTTACAAACTGGTCAAGGTGTTAATAATTACATCAAGGGAATCACCTCCTGACTGCTCCCCACCCATGACAAATGTGCCATATTCTGTCATATAGAGCTGTGAAAAGAAAAACAGTAATGGGGTTGGAGTGGAGAACTTGGGCTGAAGGAGAGGCAGGACTTGAGATGAACCATTGCAAAGAAGACATGATTCAGACAGACAGCAGAAAGGAAGTCAGGGAAGTGGAAACGACCAGGCCATGGAAGAGGCTGGTAATTTAAATTCTAGGGCATGGAGAAATTTTGGGGCTGGGCAGCTACCTGGGAATATAAGGTTGGGGGAAGGAAGGAAGGAAGGAAGGAAGGAAGGAAGGAAGGAAGGAAGGAAGGAAGGAAGGAAGGAAGGAAGGAAGGAGGGAGGGAGGGAGGGAGGGAGGGAGGGAGGGAGGGAGGGAGGGAGGGAGGGAGGGAGGGAGGGAGGGAGGAAGGAAGGAAGGAGAGAGAGAGAGAGAGAGAGAGAGAGAAAGGAAAGAAAGAAAGAAAGAAAGAAAGAAAGAAAGAAAGAAAGAAAGAGAGAGAGAGAGAGAGAGAGAGAGAGAGGGAGGGAGGGAGGGAGGGAGGGAGGGAGGGAGGGAGGGAGGGAGGGAGGGAGGGAGGAAGGAAGGAAGGAAGGGAGAGAGAGAGAGAGAGAGAGAGAGAGAGAGAGAGAGAGAGAGAGAGAAAGAAAGAAAGAAAGAAAGAAAGAAAGAAAGAAAGAAAGAAAGAAAGAAAGAAAGAAAGAAAGAAAGAAAGGAAGAAAGAAAGAAAAGAAAGAAAGAAAGGCTGGCTTCACTTGTTACAGCAATAGCCCTTTGCTGAACGGATCCCAATTCCCATCATCCCCACTTTGTTCCTTTCATGCTCATCTCCAAATTTTGTCACTACTCATTCCCTCATTTTGCTTTCTTGCTGATCTCCTGCCACGACCTTGAGCTGTCTCTTGCCTTTGGTCTCTCCAGCCTTGCTCTGCCTGATCTCTGAAGACTGCTGACTTCAGACTCTCTGACCTGGCCACTGCCTCAGCAGTTCCTCCCAGTCTGCCTTTGCCGCTGGGACGCACGGTTATGCTATACAGCACAGGGCGTCCATTATGCATTGGCTCCCATGAGACTTGAGGGTAATGTAAGTACCCAAATGTATGTGAGAAGTTCAGCCAAACACCTATTTGTGCAATTTGTTCTTTGAATAAAACGACAGGACTTTATATTAATTCTTGGTAAATTTCCATTCTGTCCATTTTTATCCTGAGTTTCTCCCTGATGACATCATATTGAAATGAGCTCATACACAAAAAGTTAGAAAAATGTGTTTGTTTTATAATCTCTTCCCATTTCTAAGGGGTTAAGGGTGAACATGAAATGAACCTGTTCCCATTAGCCCTGGGAATGAGTATCTAGAAGAGAACTTCAGCATGGCCATTCCATTCAATTTGATATTTAAGAGATCAAGGAACAACAGTCCAACCCACTGGTTTTACACACAAGAAGCAAATCTCAGAGAGATTGCTCACTTGCTCCATACAACTAATGAGTGGCAGAGCTGGGGTGAGTCCTTTTCTTCATCCTATGCTCTTTCCTCAGCCTGGTTGTATATTCAAATAAGAGAAACAAAGAGCCATGATATCGTGACCATAGTAATTCACAGCGTTATTCTAGATGCACTAAAGCGCCTCCCAAGGAAGCACAAGCACTCACCTAGAGGGGCGGCCCTGCACCTGTCAACAGAGGGGTGACAGGCCACTTGTGACTCAGCACTGCTCTGGGAGTGGGCAGAGGTGAGGGACACCTTGGGTGTGTAGAGAGATGTGTGGTCCAAGAGGCTGCCTCTGCTCTCCAAGAGGCCCAAGACCCCCTCAGCCACCAAAGGCAGAGGAACGGAGAGACATAGAACAAAGGGAAGGAAACGATCCCCACGACTATGTTCAAACATGATCAGAGCTGACTCCGCATTTAAGAAGAGCGTGGGAGGAGAAAAATAGCTAAATATCTAAATTTTACCCATGTTTGTGCATTTACCCACTAACAGCCACTGAGGAGGGGAGAGACCGGCGAGTGGAAACTGAGGGAACACAAGCAGCCTCACTACCTGCCCTGCCTTCGCCCTCTCGTCCTGTCCAGACTTGGCTCAGGCACCCTCATGGGAACTGGCTGGATCCTTTAATTCATGAGAAGTCAAAGCTAGTATTAGAAGGGGACAGATAGGAAAGGAGGGGAGATTTTTTCAACATCGAGAGTCAAATGGAAGGGGCAAGGTGGGCAGGGCTGCAGGTGGGGCGATGCTGCTGCCACCCTCACCAGGCCCCCTGGATCTGCCAGGGACACAAGAAGGCCTGCACATCTGCCCCTCAGGCAGACTTCCCTTGCTCGGGGAGTTTCTCAGCACCAAGAGGAGGAAGCGGTTTGTGCGAAACGAGTAGGCAAGACTTGGAGACAGTAGCAGCTGTGCATTCGCCAGGGCACTGCCAAATTCTGGAAATTACCTTGGCTTCATGCCAAGATGGATCGGGTACAGAGAAAAAGAGGAATGGAAGAGGCAATGTGGCCATATGGCCTGCAAATTCTCGTGTTTATTACATAACACAAATTTCCCCATTGTTAATAGAGGATAATTTTATTGTAGGTCATATTTTTAGTTTTATATCATAAACATGAATAAATAAAAGATTTTGGAAAATGTTGCCCCATAGATAAAGTTTTCAGTATGACTAAAATTAAATAAAATTTTAAGTACTATTGCTGAGATTTCTTGATTGATGGTGAGCGTTTCCCAAGCTGCCCTCTCTTTATTTGAGATTTTCCTGCCTTAAAATAGACACAGCCCTGCCATCCTAACCTCTGGTCATTTCTCTAAAATTCATATGGTAGTAATGAGAACATAAGAGAGATTTCTGCTCTTAGGGCATCATTCCCATTTTAAAACTGGGATTGAGTTACTTGTTCAGTAATAACCTAAAATGATCTTCCCAGGATAGAGATCTGTCACTGAGATCTTGATTGGAATTTTGAAAAAATTAGATAGTTTTTTAATGGAGTTAAAATTATAAGTATGCTATTTAAAGTCACATCAAGAAAGGGGCCTACAAATGTGCTCTTACCCCAACCTGCTCTCATAACTATGAACCATCTACTAATCCTTCTACTTGAGAGGATAATAAGAATCTCCTACCAACCACATCCACTCCCTTGCCTCATCTCATCTTCTTTCTAACATTTCACTCAACAGCCATGCATTCACAAATACTGATGCAGTGCTTACCATATACCTATATTTTTGGTTAAGATTATGAATGTTTAATAATACTTAAGTATGCTGGAGCCAGTAAAAAATAAAAATTACAAAAGGGCAAATTCTCCATGTTGATGGACCACCTTCTGAGTACTGATACTTATAAATACAACCTTGATTAAAGTTAAAATATGCTTAAAAGGGAGGTTTTTAAATGAATAAAGATGCTTCATTTTAAGAGTCATAACTAAACAAGAAATAGAAGCTTGTGAGATTTCAAATATATCTTAAGTCAAAAGACTAAATATATTTCTTGACCAAGGAAATGATTTCTCTATAACCTCTATAAATCTACAATAAATAATAAACAGGGTGGGGCAAAAGTAGGTTTACAGTTGTGAGTATGCAAAACACAGAGTTTATTCTTGTATTATTATTTATTAATTATTGTATTATTTTCCATATGAACAACTTTGGTCCAAGGGCTGACGCTAAGCTCACACTCTAACTATTAAGCCAAACTGGCCAGGGCATGCATTACTTGTTTAATCAGAAGTTTTCAATCCAAGTCTTTGTTGCTTTAAACACATAGACTAATGAGCCAACTTACATATATTTGCTTTGTGCCTTTCCCTTCCCTTTTTGGGAATCTATGACTTTCCTTAAGATAAATAGTCCAGGAGAACAATTAAAATGACAATTGAAATTAATTAAAATTAAAATTATGTTTAAAAATCTGGGCTATAACACAAACTTTAATATTGTTTCCCAGTCAACCAATTCAGAAACTTCTCTGCACTTCATCATATAGAGAGCAGTATTGTGAGGGTCTGAGAGGGAAAGCACTGGAGGAATAGACCTGGATGAAAATATTAATCATGAGCTTGACCTTACTCTTGCTCTAAGTCTCAGTTTCATTATCTATAATTTGCAATAACAGCAGAATCCACCTGATGGAATAGATTAGATCATTCCATGAGATAATGCATATATGACACTCTTCTGCAGTACACAGTGAATCCTTAGTGCTCATTAGCTATCCAAATCTTTAATGAAAAAACTAGAATAAAAAGATACATGCCAATATGTTCAATATACATGTGAAATGAAGGGGCATGAAAGGAAAGGTAATGGGAGGACACGTAAGGTTCTCTTAAAGGAAGTGAAAGAATGAGAAAAGGGGGATAGACCAGTATGCACAGAAACTGAAGCATGCTGAGCTTGTAACATTCATTTAAAATAATACATGAAAGCGCAAAGGATAAACAGATAACAAGTCAAAAGAACAAAAGTAAGATGGAAAATAGGAGAGGAAAACCCAAAATGTATGCAACTTCTTTTTCATATTTCATTTCATTTGCCTTTAATTTAATTAGTTATTTTTACATTCCAGGGTTTAATTAAATTTTTTAAAAAATGAAGGCTGTATGTAGCTATATAATATTTGCGAGAACGTGAATTCTAGTGATTCTAATATTTAGGAGAAAAACTAATTTCCATGGTTTTAAATTAGGTGATAATTATATTGATTCAAGAAAATATCTGTAGCAAAAGATTGCTTATGCTTTACTATGTCATAGGTATCTTCTTTTGTAGACTATGTTTCTAAAGAAAAAAATAAGTAGAATCTACTTAGAGATTAATTAATATCCTAAATATACTAGGGATTAAACTGAAGGAAATTTTTTATTATGCACATAATCATTTTTCTGAACTAAGATTTTCTGAAGTCTGCATGTACTCTGTCTAAATGATAACAGAAACAGGCACTATCACAGAAGTTGTTGTAGAACCCTGTGTTAGCCCAGGCCTTGGCAAGAAAAAGCTGGCACACTAAAATGGGATAAATGAGGAGAGTTAAATAAGAGGCTACTTACAAAGGCAGGGGAAGGAAAAGCAACAGGTTTGCTATTCTCCAAAGCTAGTAATAGTCAGGAGCTGTTACTAGACAGGGAAATAATGATTACCAGAACCAGAAGAGCATGGCTATAGAAGGTCATCCAACAAGAGCTGTGGCCTTGTTGGATGGATGGCTGCAACCAAAGTGCGATGAGCAGATAGGGTTGGAGCCAGGGGAATTAATAATGAACCTTAACCTCACTCTCCTCTTGCTCTCTGAGATCCTGCAGGTGCTTCCCATTGGTTGATCCCAATAGAAAATCAGAGGGCAAGAAAGTCCATTGATGCAGTCCATACAAGTCAACCTCCAAGGCACAGAACAGGGTGCTTTGAGAAGGACAGAAAGCAGATCTGATCTTCAGCACTGTACCAGGGGAGATCCTTCTGCGAAAGGCAAAGACATAAAGGCTAAAACTGGAAATGCAGCTGCAGAGCTGAGCCCCGGTTGCTAAGAGGTCTACCTCTGGTTTCTGGGTCTTTGGGTTTGGTGAGAAAACTTGAACTCTGGTGTGAGTCATGGGCTCCATAGTTGGGTATCGATTGGACAATCTGTTCTTTCTGCCTAGGCTGAAGTATGAGGAAAAATTTCCCCTCTGAAAATTTAAAATACTGTTTATTACATTTAGGTCATCCATGAATCTCAGTACCAATGTCGTATGTTGCAAAAAAGCAGGGCAGCAATGAAAACTAAATGATATCCATACTATGATTAAATACTTATAGTGGAGGTAGCTTGCCACACATGGGTTCTGAAAAATGGGCTTCCTCATGAAATTTATGTGAGCATTCAATGAGATAATTGAAATGAAAGTACTTTTCAAGCTATAAAGTAGTATTCTGATACTAACTTTTACTATTAAAATATATGCCCGCCACAGGGTGATGATGTAAGTGTACATAGGGTAGCTCTGTACTGTTCCTGACTCTAAATGAATGAGAGAGGAGTAAAAACACTTTTGAATGAAATTATATTATGAAAGTTTTCTTTTCCCATTAAATTTATTGTCAGTATATGGACTGTATAGTTGGACAGTAAAATATAATTGAGGTAGAGATATGAATATAATACATTATGCATTTGTGTTATACTATATATCATTAAAACCAAATAATTCATTGCCAGCTTAGTATAGTGGAGCTATTGAAGAGCATCAGTAACAGCTGATATATATCTGATATATCTAGAATTTCCCACAAAGCTACATATCCTACAGATTGTTCCTGGGCAAGTCCCTACATGTACTTAGCAAGCAAGTAGGTGTCAAAGGTCCTTCTGCCATTCTTGCATTGCTTTTTCAGCTGTTGCTTAGGAAAGATGGAATCATAGATTGTGAGGGAGCAATGAGTGGCTTATGCCTTCTATTTTTTTAAATACTTTTATTGATTTCAGAGAGAGGAAGGGAGAGAAACATCAATGATGAGAGAGTCATTGATCGGCTGCCTCCTGCACGCTCCCCACTGGGGATCGAGCCCGCAACCCGGGCATGTGCCCTGATGGGGAATCAAACCTCGATCTCCTGGATCCTAGGTCGATGCTGAGCCACACCAGCCAGGCATGACTTCTATTTTTTCAAGAATAATGACTCATTCTCATTAGTTTATAAATTTACTAGTAGAATCCAAGTATTTTTTATCTGTCTGTACCTTGTCCTTCTTTTCCTTCCTATCTGGACTCAGCACCTAGTACAGAACCTGATATAAAACGATGCAGTCTACTTTTTGGATGGAAGAATTTTACATGCACTCATGCCCACATGCACACATACAGAGCAATGGGGCAAGTAATATATAAATAACAATAGCTAACTTTTACAGAGATTAGGGCCACTCACTGCTCTAAGCATTTTGCTATATTAACTTTTCTAACCCTCATATCAATCCTTTGAGAAACGTACTATTTTTACCCCTGATAATAATTGATAAAGAAATTGGGGCACAGAGTTTAAATAACTGACCTACAACTACTAAGTGGTAAAGATAGGAGTTGAACTCAGTTCCACTGCAGCCCAGAGCCTGAGCCTCAGTACAAGTCAAAGCCAGCACCCTTAGTCACAACACTCTACTGTCAATATTATATGGGTTTCCACTTAATTAGAAAGGTTTAAGCCAGAAAAATATGAACTAGGCTCACATCTTACCTTGAACTTCAGTTCTATTCTTAGGATGAAAGGTAAAAATTCCCGGCAAAAATAAAAGTAAGCGGAGAATTCTAAAATACACCCACTTTCTGTAGGGTATACTTAATTCTGTTTTAACATTAAACCCCTATACCTGCACTGTCCAATATGGTAGTTTCTAGTCACGTGTGACTATTTGACTTAAAATTAATTAAAATTAAATAAAATAAAAAAGTTCCTCATTTGCACTAGTTCTGTTTCAAGTGTTCAGTAGCCATTGTGTGGCTAGTGGCAACCATATGGGACAGTGCAAAATACAACCTTCCCATCAGTACAGGGAGTTCTATTGGACAGAGGTTCTCTACATGCTTTGACAGATTTTGTTGTTGTGGGGATTAATAAAAACTGTGGGTTCCCTTTGTACATGATGATCTGCTAAATGCATAGAACTCTATTACCTCTTTTAAAATAACAGCTCTGCTACCAAATTTTAATGATACCTGTAGATGAAATGCTTTAAGTACAGCTCATTCTAATGATGGTTTGTCAGGACCAAATTAAAGCAGAGATTTAAAAAAAAAAAAAAAAAGGATTTTCCAAGGGGCCATAGCCAGGTATCTAAAACTATCAGAAAGAGCCAAAAGAATGATTTTCAAATACATAAATAATTTCAATAGTCATTTGTGGAGAATTTTTAAATTGCTTTTGGATTATTGCTATTCTCATAATTATCCTCCTTGAAGTTCCTAAGCACAGTACTAGTGTAGGTGAAAGGCAGAAAACTAGGGGAAGGCTAATGGAGGGAAGACTAAACAGGACCAGAAGTTTCTACCAAATCACCAGTAGCTCTTGTTACTTCTCAGAGAATACTACTAGAGATAACCAGGATAAAAACCCCAGAAGGAGCAAGGCACTCTAGACCTCTGGACCCAATGTCCAATTTTAACAGCGAGTTCATGAAAAACATATTAGTGAAAGATCCTATTGCTTTAGACTTTTACATTTCTCCTTGACATTGTTTTTGCTCACAGAAGCAGTCCTAAGTTTTAATTTTTTAAGGTAATGATTCAATCAAGATGATATCCTAGAAAAATATATGATGAACATTTTGAGCTTTATCAAAATGAAATTGGTAAAGATCAATCATTTTTCACCTGTCTCTTGTCACTGTTTTGGAATGTGAATTTGACTTTGTGCTAGAGAGTAATCCAAACCCATTATTTAATTATTCATTGGTATAGTTTCTATTTCTACTCCTAACATATAGCTGAAATTTGCAGACTACTAAAGGATCCTTGATAAGTCCCATCTGTCCAAGATAAGGATGACTAGGAAGAACATCAATTAATATTAAATATTTATTCTAAGTATTAAAAAATTATAAATGTACAAGACAGTTCTAATGGAAAGAAAAATAAATGCAGAAGAACAAACTATTTATGATAGAAAACAGTCTGTAGAGCCTTAGTACAAAGATTAATATTACAGAGGATGGAATTTAAAGACACATTTAGCTGCCTCCCTTCAGAAATTATAATTTTAGCTCACCACAAGCACACGTCTTCAGTACACATGTTCCAAAAAAGTTGCATATAAATCATATTTTTTTAAAAAGTTAACATTTAAAAATTCGCAGAAGTTACTATTTAAAGTAACACTGACAAATCTGTTTGCATAATCCTTTTGAAATCCTAATAATTTTTATTACTGTTTAGTTAATTTGAACTGTCTTCTGTCTCCATGTCTGGTATAAAGCCACTAGTCCCTCATTAACTATCACTTCTCATAGCTGGTAGTAAATCTGCTTGAGTAATTAACATGTCCTTATAATTTGTCCTGGACTGGGAAACTAGATAACCAAGCTTGTTCAAAGGCTTTGTACAAAGGCTTGAAGACTCTTCCTATGAGTGAACTGTGAGGCTCAGTACATGGACCTGATGACATCTGTTCTCACTGTGTGAGAATGTTTATTCTTCTCATTGGTTCTAAATAACTGTTTGCAAATTTGTGTAAGTTATGTCTAGCTGTTTGTAAAAGCATAGCATGAGTTACAGTCACAATGCCCCGTAAAGTGAGGACAAGATTAGACAACTCTACCTGAAGAGCCTATGAAATGACAGTGGATCTTTGAGCCCGGTACGTTGCCTCTGATGACAGCTTTGGAGGGGGTGTAACTTCTACCTTCCGAAAGGAACAGATATGACATAAACATCACTGCTTCTCTCCACAACCCATGAAAAAAATCTTATCCGTGTGTTGAACTGATTTTTATATTAAACCTTAAGGCCTTTATTTTATCACTAACATTTAATACTGTAAATGATCTCTGCACCACATATGTAGAAGAGAAGCTTGCTGAAGGTAGGAGCTATCTTAGCACTTACTGTTTTTCCCAGCACCTAACATGGAACCTGACATTAACAGAAGTCCTATGAATGAATGAAAGGAGTTAAAAAAAAAAAATCCTTTTCAAAATTTAACAGTAACACGTTTAGAAGTTTATTCCAAAACACTTTCAAGTTTCATCTGATGTTCTTAAAGTCTAGAACTCCAGAGTTCCTACACAATGATTGTATAAATATCAACTGTTTTCTTTAACACTGATGGGTCTTAAGAGCTCCTGGCTGCATTCCTAAGGCAGGACACACATCCCTTGAATCACTTCAATTGTTCTTGCTGCTCTATCTCCAACTTCACTTCATCTTTCCCAGCATTTTGCTCTGAATGTTACTGCTCCCTGGTTTTGGATTAAAGAGAGGAAACTTTTCTATCTCGTGGCTAGACCCCTTCTGATGATGCCAACACATTAGTGAGCTGGCCACACACAGCACACTGAGTAAATGTCATCGGTGAATAACCTCCCATTATGTCAAATTTCCTCCCAGACTGTAATGAACCAGACCGTAATGAAGCCCAATATAGTATAAATAGTTGTTTCCCATGTTGATCACAGTATGCTTATGATGTGTTGTAACAGGAAAGAATCTGGGATTTCAAGTCAGAAAGACCTCATTGATTTGAATCCTGGCTCTGAAACGTACCAGCTGTGAAGTCTTCAACAAGTTTATATAAATACTTCATTTGTACACTAGAGATAACATAAAACTCTCTTTTGGGGTTATTTGTAGATTCAAATGAAACCGACAGGCATTTTATTGAGCGCTTACTATAAACAAGACCCTGAAATCTTCTAATGGTTTCTCTCTGTTGTCTTGGCACCTGAAATAAGTTTAATTTCAACTGCAAAATCGGAAGATTTTGCTCTCCACTCGCATCTTCTGATTTATTTTCTAAAATTGTTAAATAAGATCTCTAGTTAAATGTGGTAGATTGAACATAGACATTTTATCTCTAGTTCCCCTGTTACCCCACCAAATTCCACTAAGAAAAAAAAGCAATATGAATAAATCTCAATAGCACAATGCTAAGAGAAAAAAACCAAACATAAAAGGCTACATACTATAGGATTCCATTTATATGAAATCCATTTATAGAAAAGACAAAGCCACTAGTACAGAAAACAATACAATAGTTAACAGGGCCAGGGTAGGGGGAGAGGGGACTGACTGAGCTTTTCTTCCCCGTATCTCCAATACTGAGATCTGCAAATGCCATTCTGAAGGCAAAGTCCCCAAGCTGTCCTGAGTAACAGCAGAATGTCTCGAACAGGCTCCTTCAGTACTATCAGGGTTCCAAGGACACATACTTTTCCTGAAGCTTTTACCAGGATACTCTTGATAAAGACAAAGCCCGTTTAGGTGTGTAAGCTGTGGCAAGCTTTGTTAAAATGTAATCACATTGCTTTACCATTAAACTTTTCATTTATGTACACATTAGAATTAACTTTGTATTTAGAACCTTAACACCTTTTGAGTCAGGGGTACCTCTGGGTATGTCTAAATGAAAGTTAATAAACACAAGTCTAGAGAACAAAATGAGGTAAGAGTTTAGCACAGTCAAGGGTACATGTCCTTAGAATCTAAAAGCTCTCCCTAGAGTTTTCCACCCCAGAACCAGTGTTGAGTTAAAGGCTTAGGTAGAGATCCAGGGTCTGCTGGCAGAAATGGTTAAGGAAAGGGACATTAGTTATAGCCTGAGGGTTCACAGACAAACACACAGTCAGCTCATGAATCCTTTCCCTCACTTATTGAGGCAAATCAGTGTCCTTCCCATAAACTCTCTAGTGTTTCTATTATCCTCTTATGATTTTCTTTCAATATTAATTTTTTACCTTTATTTTACTGGATACAAATTTGTGGGAACACACCCCACAACTTTTCTGTGATGATCCCACCTCACTCTATAATATTCAACTTTCATTTGATGGATTTTTTCACAGAGTCCTATTTTTACTTGCCCACCATAAAAACAAGTAGACTCACTAGTGAGAATAGGTTTTGAAATGGGGCATCCATTCATCTTCACTAGACTGACATGACTTGAGCGCCAAAATTTAAAATATGAAAATAAATCATTAAATACCTATGAGGAATCACAGAGTCCTTATACCTAGTCAACTAAACGGTCTTCTTCTCATACTCACTGAAATGACAATAGGACTAGGATGGTCCACCAACTGCAGCAGTGACTTAGAAATTAACTTGCATAATCCAGGTTTTGGAATTAGTGACTTCTTCCTTTAGCCTACATCTACCTAATCCCATGGGACGAAATTAAAGGCATGATTGGCTATGGCCACAGAGGAGCTCAAAGAAAAGTCTATTTCTTAACCCCAGTAGATTCAGATTCAGACTCTGGTTTATTCTCTTTTTCGCCCTCTCCTTACTCACACAGCCTAGGCAGAATGAAAAGACTAAAATTTCTCAATAGCTAGCATTTAGTTTCAGAGTCAAAGTGGTAGAATAAAAAAATGCGTTTGTCATGTTCCTCCATGTTACTGGCTTTATTTCAAACCTTTTCTTGACATGGCATTATAATTTAATTAAGGGAAGGTGCTACAAAAAGAAAAGTTCAGAACTAAATTGCTGGCTATGGATGGCTAAATTGAGAGTCAAGTGGTACCCTAAGCTTCCTGTTTTTCTGACTTCAAACTGTTTTAGATAATTTTCCCTGACTAATCTGGGGCCCGCCAGACTTTTTTAGCTTTTCCACTACTAGACTCTCACTACTCTTTCACCCAGGGTCACAACATTATACAATTCTAGGGGGCCTCATTCCCAGTAACGGCTTTGCTTTTATTACTTCTCTCTTCCACAGATAATTCTCAAAGTCAAAACTATTTCCAACAAGATCAACTGATGGTAACTGGTTGTTTCATTTCAGGGAATTACAACAAAGTGCTTTAAATGCACAAGATAACTAGAGTAGTCCTTCCAATTCACTCACTGCTATGGTCTAAATGTTTGTGCTTCCCCAAAATTCATACGTTGAAATCCTAAACCCTGAAGGTGATAGTATTAGTAGGTGGGGCCTTTGAGACGTACTTAGGTCATGAGGATGGAGTCCCCACAAATGGGATTAGTGCCTTATAAAAGAGGCTCTGGAGAGATCCCTTGCCCTTCTGCTATGTGAGAATACAATGAGAAGCCTGCGACCCAGAAGAGGGCCTCATCCAACCACCTGGCACCCTGATCTCAGACTTCCAGCTTCCAGAACTGTGAGCAATAATTTCTGTTGTTTATAAGCTACCCAGTCTGTGGTATTTTGTTACAGCACCTCAAATGGACAAGGGCACTCACTCAGTAAACATGCAATGAGCATGTGCTGCATATCATGAAACGACGCTGTGGGTGATGCAATAGAGAAAACTGACAGTCCTATGCTCAAGGAACATACAACAGATAATCGAGTAAACAGTAACTAGCATGTAAAGCAGAGTTAAGTAAGCCTTTAAGAGTTGCATGAGCCATGGCACAGCAGAGAGGGCAGTGACTAAATATAATTGAGAACATCAGGGGACAACTTCATAGAAGAAGAGATATTCGAGCAACGAAGTGGGACCTTGGAGGAAGAGTAAATGTCATACCAGTAGAGAAAGGGTGGAGGACAGGGGAAGCAAGCGAGGTATTTGGAAGAAGGCATTCATTTTTATAAAAAAGAATTTCAAAGAAAAGAATGGAGAGCAAGAAAAAAAGGGATTTTCCAGAAATAGCAAGCGGCCTGGAATAGTGGGAACCTAAGGTGCATGAAGGGCAGTGATAAGCACAGTTACAACTATAGGGTGGTGTCACATCATGAAAGGCTGTGAATGCTGGGTTAACAAGTCTCTTTTCTCTGACCAGAAGAATTTGACTTCATAAAAACTATTACTCATTACTTATGCAATGATCAGAAGACTTTTGTTCAAGGCCACAGTAATTGGAATGAGCAGAATATGTAGTTTCTGGAATTATGCTATTACATGACTTTATTAGCAAAATAGCATTGTATGGGGCATCAAATTGAGGCAGAGTTTCCCTAAAGTCATTAATTGGCACAAACACATTCTTCAGAGCCAATTCTAGAAATCTAACAGTATCCAGGAAGGAATAAATGTGCTGGCCTTTGAGCAAAAAGGGGCACGCCACAGGGAACAGTCAACATACAGAGATACACTGCCAGTGAGAACCCGTCTAAGGGCTATGACAACTTTATATATTGCCCATAGGACTGGCTACAAAATTTGCAAGTCTAGTACAAAATGAAAATGCAAGACCCTGTTCCAGAACAATTAAGAATTTCAAGGCAGAGACAGCAGAGCATGAAACCAAGCATGGGACCCTTGCAACGGCACAGGTTACATACCCACTAAACTGGCTTGATTGCCAGCGCTAACTTTTAATGATAACCCACCTGGTTTCTACAGCCTGGTATGTGTAAAGCAGTTCTCACATTCAGGTGTGAATTTTTGCCCTCAGTTTATCTCCAGAATTTATCCCATCCCCGCCAGTGTGTTTCCTCTCTGCCTTTGCTAACGGTGGTAACTAGAAGAGAGCCCTTTTTAGAGAAGTGTAGAATCCTCCACCTGTTCTTACAATGCCGTCCTGTTCACTGAAAATTCAGGCTCTCTCTCCTTAATCCTTTGTATTTAAAAATCTCCCCTCTTCATAAAGTCTTCACTAATAGGAGGTAAGTTAATAAATTCTCAACCACACCCAATATTTAATCTTAAATTGATGCATTATTTGGGCTGCTATTTATGCAGAGTGTAAGTATAGCTGATTTGGCTGCTACTAATATTGATGGGGACTGAGTACCTAAAAATTTACAGTCCTGAAAACTGATCAGAGGATGACCCCATTGCTGTCTGATTTCCTTGTTCTATATATTTTAGCCCTTTCCCTCAGCCTATTAACATTTTCCCCAAAGGAAAAGCAAAGGAAGGAGGGGAATAAAACCCACTCAGGTCAGACAGTTTTGTTACTTGCTAATAAGGTTGGTAAGAAAGAACTGTTAATGACTTTTTTAAAAAGTTTTAAAACAACCACTTCCTATAATTACAGTTCCTATATTATCTGTGCATTTAATTTATTCTCCCTGACCTTCAATGGAGAAATTGACCATTAAGCTTACCTATATCAATAAGTTAGCTATCTTAGGCAATAAAATCATAGCGAGGAGACACCATGCTTTTTTGAATTGATTAGTACAACACACACATAGCCTTAATTGTCAATAGAAAAAACCAAAACAGATCATTTACTGTTGCTGTGAACTCAGTCAATTGATATGGCTAAGCCTGTGCTTCATGCGATATTTAAAAGGTGCAAGTTTTCAGGTTAGGGTACTGCTATTGCTGAAGAACTTCAGACAAGACCCTTTTGTGGCCCTGGCCCTGGATTTGGTTCAGAGTGCAAAGTGGGGGTAATTTGCTTAGACTTCACCAATTTCAGAACAGCAGCAGATCTAAAGCCAGATACTCTCAACTGATCAGAATTAAACTCTTTGGATTAGATTCCTCCTATTTGCCTTAGCTGAACAGGAATGAATTCAGTCTACCAACAATTTTCAAAGTACTGTAAGTACTGTATATATAGCTGAAGTTTGGCACATGGTTTGTGTGTTTCCCCATTTTGCCTTTTTGATTTTGATTTGAGAAGGCTAGGTATCACTATCCTGTAAATATGAGGAGGGAGGTTTTTCTTTTTACAAGAAGGAGATATATCTACAACCTCAGGACATTTCGCCTCTTGAGCCACAGCTTAACAGCATTAGCAAAAGCAGTTCAGCCAGGGGGGAACTGAACAGCAGCTGAGTCAGTCTCATAATTTACACTGGGGAAAGCCCTTGGAATTCAGAGGCACACTGCCCAGCTGGAGAGACAAATCTAATCTCTGCTAATGATGTTCCTGCCTCTCTTTCCTATCAGGGTTGGGCTTTTTACACATGCGCACATAATTATATATGCACACTCTGTGTCCAGTGAAGCCAAACAACACAGCACCCAGTATTAAATTACACAGTAAGACTTCTCGGCGTCATCTGGCCTCCACATCCTGTCTAATAAATGCTGTCCAGGGTTCACATTGGGGAGTGTTAAAGATCTTACGAGTTCAAAAACACAGCCACATACTAAAATTCAAAAGTAATAATATAATGGTTTTATGTGAGACTGAATATAATAAGCTCAATTTCTTAAATTGATTTCAATAAACAAATACATATTAGGAGATAGACACATGGACTTTGTCCTAAAAAGGACTTGAGGCTGTTGACAAAAATGCACACAGTACAATATGTAAATTGGTAAAGGGAAAACAAGAATAAAATTCCAAAAGCAAAACAAAGCGAAATAGAAAAAACAAACCAAGGTAAAAAACAGTAGACAAAAATAATCCCACTGTACGCTAACAACTATTAAAGATGGTTCACAAATTTGGACCAGAATTTTGTGTGGCTCAAAAGACATCATTAATTATTCATGAAAGATAAAAACATACCAATTGTCCAGGAGAAGCAGTTTTGACTTGTACTGAAGCCCGAGTCTATACAGAGACCTGAGTCTTCCACTGATCTGCACAGAGTGGTAAAATGGCCTCACCAGTATCTTCACAGCACATACAGCAGCATCTTTCCCAGGAGAGCTTTTAGAGTACCTCTCCATACAGGGTAAGATTCCCAAATATTTCAGAAAAGCAATACTAAAAGTAAGAGATTCTAAGTAAAATAATAGCTCTTTGCAAGTCTGATTTGTCCAGAAGGGCATGGACTACAGCTCCTTCAGGAAATCTTCCTTGACCATTATTTATCACACTCAAGCTTTCAAAAAAAAAATTGAGTAGCTGAGAATTATAAGTTCTACTGGCAGGAACCTGGTGTGCAACTATTGTGGGTTTTCATGTAAGAGGTAGGTCCATTAGCCATCAACCAAGAAGAAGAAAGAGCTGACACCCTCCTGTGAAAATTCTCCTATGAAAATGCAGAAATTTGACCAGAATTTGTGCCTCAGAACCTCATTTCCACACAGAGGCAGGCCAAGACAAATAAGCCTGGCCATGTGGTTATTTTTTATTATAACACATAATGTTCTTCACATTCTGATGAAACTTAACTTTTTTCAATGCTTTAATACATATTTTTATACAGGGCCCTTTGCAAACAGTATCAATTATTTTAAAAAGGGGGAAGCAATTTAATAGTTAATACCTCTGCCACTTTACTAAAGTAAGTAAGGAGTGGTGGGGTAGTCACCATCTGGGCTGTAAATTATAATCCTGTGCCCTGGTAATGGATGGAGGGTTGAGCCATGAAGCTCCCCTAGGAGAAACCATCTATCAATGCAACCGTCCATAGAAGGGGCTGAAAAGCAGGACAGCTCCGCATCCAGACAAGGGACTCTGCTGCCAGATTTTCAAAAGGAGCTCTCAGGCACCTCCCAACCCCGCCCCCGTCGAAAGCCCCATACTGAATTTCTGAATTCAGGAAGTTTTAGAGAAAATTCTCACACTTTAAATACTGGCAATTAGAGGGGACTTTATAATTCAGGAAGCTCTGAGCAAAAAAAAAAAAAAGAACAAACAATAGGCTCAGAGCTGCTTCATCTTCAATTTTTAATGTTTTCCCAAGTGAAAGGTGACATTGTTGACCATAGCATGAACACCGAGAAGCTGCCCTACAGGAAGCTGTGTGATTGGGCGTGCACGTGCTTGTATGAAATCGCACAGCCCCGAGCAGTGCCCTAGCGGCTGATCCCTCTCCTCTGCCTCTTACTGTAAGCTAAGGGCTTCACTGCTTTGGGCTACTTCCTCCAGATATGATCATTGTAAAGACGGCACAACCAGGTAAAAAGAAGACAGAAGATAGGAATTATCCTAATAAGAAGGAAAACAGTGCAGAAAATCAAGTTTATAAAAATAATCAGAAAACTAAAAGTTGAAAGAAAAATTTAGTTAGGAGACTTTTTGAGGTCTTACATTAAGCCTTAGATTATTCTTAGAAAGAGATTACAAGTTAGAGAAGCTAAAACAACTGTTTGTTTGTTTGTTTTGGTATGCTGCTTAAATACCTAAAGTCTAGGCCTGACACATCTTCTTAGATATTCAAAGACTTTTATAGACATTCTCACATCAGTTCTCACCACAGCCAACTGAGAGAGGCACTCATTAGATGTGCTACCAAAATTACAAGACTACACCTAAAAACTCCCATTTCTGTGAGGAAGGTGGTCACTTATCAGATAGCTTCTGTTCAGCTCATCCACTGATTTAATTGATGCTTTGTTAACCTCCTGGGGCTGGCTCTGCATTAAGCAACAATGATGATGCCAAGATGAGAAGACAGTGGACCCCTGCTTTGGAAGAGCTCACAACCTACTACAGGGGAAACATACAAATGAGTGATTACTAGTCGTAACAGAAGCTCTCTAGGGGAGATGGGCACACATTTCTGAAGTCAATAGAAGAGGAAATTGCTGTCCGGGATGAAGAGGAAAGGGGTATAAGGAAGAGGAAGACCCTGCGAAAATGCAAAGAGGTGTGAAAGAAATCACGTGGTTATTTGGGAAGAGGGGGAAATGTCAGTGGGGCTGGCAGGAGGAGATAAGGGATGTAAAAGAAAGGGCTGGAAAGGCAGATTAGAGGGCTTTCTTACTCCTAAGGCAGAGAAGCATGGAGAAGGGAAGGGAAGGGGCATGTTAGATTTGAAAGATGATTCTGTTTAAGCGTAGACGGATGGATGGATGGATGGATGGATGGATGGATGGATGGATGGATGGATGGGGAAAAGCTGCAACAGAGGGAATGGAAGGAATCTGAGAGATATTTAGAAGACAGAACTGACAGGCTGCAGCGGCTGCCTGGATGGCAAGGTGAGGGCGAGTTTTCCGGTGGAGATGACTAAATGCAACCACCAGTGAAAGCAGAATAGGCACCGCCCGGGGAGCTGCAGAGAGGAGGTGGCCAGTCAGGGTGTCTTGTTTGCCACACACTCTGAGGCAAGGCCGCTGAGACCCAGTGAGGAAGCGGCTAAACTGAAACTGGGACGAAGGACTGCCTGCTGCTGGGGAGACAAATACGAGGGAAGCGTTTCACATAATTATTACACTCGCATCAGGAGAGTTATAAATTGTATGGCCTCACTTTATTCCTCAGGTTGGTGGTCAGTATTATTCCTTTCCTAAGGGTTATTTTGTCATTTTCCTTTGTCTCATTCACAACCTTCCTGAATGTGCCACCAAGTTCCTTACCTTCCCCAGCGCCACACACCCAGACACACATGAATAATCTCTTCTCACCCTTTCCCCAACCCAACAGTGTTCATTTCTTCAAAACCCTCTGTCTTCCATAAGCCAACTTTTGATTCTCCTCAAAGAAATCAGTAATGGCTAAAGGATGCAACAGCGAACACAGATAACAAACTAATTCTACCGTTTAAAGCCACATTCGTATTCCCATAAGCTATTTATACCTTTATTTTGTTTCATTCCTTTATTTAAGATTTAGGTCTTCCCAACAGAACACTTCACTACTTCTGAGTTCTAACACCATCAACAATTAGAACTGTCTAATGTGGGCATCGCTGTTCCAGAGGCCTTGCAGAACAGCAACTATTTCCATGAATATCAGAGCATATTTGCATTGCCTAGGGCCCCAGAGAAAATGACTCTGATTCCATGTCACCTGCAAGAGAGAAAGGATGACTGCACAAGCATGAGAAGGAAGTTAGTGCTGCAACTCAACAACCTTTCCTTAGGCCTGCTGTACGCTAGGTGCTGTTCAGTGCTTTCCATGGGAATATAAGTGTAAAGATGGCATCCTCTTTGTCTTTTGGCATGCCTTATATATTTCATAATTTTTTTAAATGTCCCTGTTTTTTTAGAACACAAGTCTAATAGGGGAGATAGGTACAAACGCAAATGAAGACAGGTACATAGAGGTATAAATTAATAAATACATAGATTAATAAATAGATTATAGCCCTAGACAGTTTGGTTCAGTGGTTAGAGCATTGGCCCTCGGACTCAAGGGTCCTGGGTTTGATTCCAGCCAAGGGCACGTGCCTTGGTTGCAGGCTGATCCCCAGCACATGTGGGAGGCAACCAATCAATGTGTCTCTCTCACATCTATGTTTCTCTCTCTCTTCCTCTCTCTCTCTTTCTCCCTCTTCCACTCTCTCTGAAAAGCAATAGAAAAAATATCTTCGGGTGAGAATTATAAATAAATAAATAAATAAATAAATAAATAAATAAATAGATTATAACAACTGATGAAGCTGTCTGCTTTGGGGGAACGAGCCTGGTAATCTGTCTTTACAAGGATACGAGGCCAAAAGTCTGAAATTTAGAGAGAAAATGTCTTCCTTGTTGGTGCATTTGATAAGCTTGAGGTAAATACTTTTACATATTCACTGAAAAGGCATTAAGGGCAGCCCATTAGATAGCAACAGGCCAAAGCTACCGCCAGGTCCTCTTTCTAAAGCCCTTGGTTATTTCTCAGAAGAGAACACTGCTGTTGCACCTTTAGGTCACACCATTTCCAGTGCCCCCCTACCCCAGGCTGTCCACATACCTCACTCTCTCTCAGAGGCCCTCCACTCCTCCCCTCATAGCCAGTCAGTGTTCTGTCCTTCCCTTCACTACCCCCACCCAACGCCACACACATGGGGCAAGAGGAGACCCTACGCTTCCAGCGAGTGACTTCACAGGATAAAAGGCTGCAGATTCCCTTTAGGTGCAGTCCTTCCAGAAGGAAGGCAGAGGCCAGGTGACCTTTCAAAGTCCCACTGGCATATGGGTAGGCTCTACCCCTGTCTCATCCACACTGCCACTGACAGGCCTGGGACCAAAGCCTGACAGGAATATATTAAAAAGCTTCTGGCTCCAGTCCACTCCACAGCTCTCATGTCAGGCAGAACATGTGTTTTTGTGTCTTTTTTGGCCATATGACTTCTTAGCTATATTATAAGAATCAGACTGATGACTGCTTCTTTCCCCCAGTCCCCAAAAAGGAAAGCAAAGAAAAAAAAGTCTTTTTAAAGCAGGGTGTTTCTCATGAAGCTTTAAGGAGATATTTGTACATAATTAAAAGGAAAGATTTTAAAAATTTTCTGTCAAAATCAAAATAAGTTTATAACACAACATATTTTTGCTACTTTAAAATATGCTACACACAAAAGCATTTGTATACTGCAAAATACTACTCAACATTTCTGACTTTAGTAATTTTGCAGTTTAATGGTTTGGAAATAAGCTGCCAAGAGTCAGGCGTACCAGCTGTGCCATAAGTTAGTCATCTGGCCTTGGGCAAGTCACCTACCTCTCTGCGTTTCAATTTCCTCATCTGAAAACTGAAGGAATTGGTCTAATGGTCTCTGAAATCCTTTTTAATGATTAAAAAAATTCTGTGAATATAAGGAATTAGAACAATCTGACAATGGAAAAGCATATCTCAAAACTGATTAGCTCTCCCATTCCTGGAAATGTTCCCTTCCTTCTCGATCTATCAGAGAAATTATAAGACTCCTGCTTTGGTAAAGATGATTGAACTAAATGACCTCTCCTGTATCTTTCAATTGTAAGATTCTCTCATTCTACAGATTAGTTCTGGAGACCATAAAACAAGTAGAGAAAGAAATTAATTTAACAGTAAAAGAGGGGGAGGGGAACACCATCTTCTACATACAGTAAATGTTTGCTGTTACATTAACAGAGCAATGACAGGTATAGCAAGTCACGGGGTAGCTAATAGGGACTGTTTGTCTTGGGCCACGTTGCTAGGTGGTGTAAATAACTGTGCAAACACAACACCCAGCAATGAAAAGGTCTAAATGCCTTCAGTCGCTCCAAAGTGAGCATGTAGGGTTTCATCACCTAGAGCCTTCTGATTGCCAGCCAGTGAGGGAAGGAGGGAAGACCGTCACAATCGGCTCTCACTGGTTTGGGCACATGCAGACACTTCCTATAGTGGAGTGCTCCACTGGCCTGTGTTCTTAGGCACACACAAGAAGAGAACGCAAAGAATAACAATCATCACTGTGTTATCTTACATTTATATATTGGGTTTCCAAAGTAATTCCACATATTTTAAGCTCAGTTGAGCCTCATAATAGCCACATGAGGTTGACTGAGCAGGTATTATTGACCCTTCTCTGAGGAAAATTGAGGTTTACTATGATTTAGTAACATTCCCTGTCCTCAACACTGGGAAACTGATCAAATCCTTGTTATATCACTTTAAACTCCCTTAAAGGCTTGTCACAAGAGGTCTGACAGAATGTATCCATTTATGGTTTCAGTATATTTGCATATATTCAGGAAGTGTTAGAGGTATATAATATAGTTATGGACTTTCAGGAAATATCTTTTGAAAAGGAAACCAACAACAAGGATTTTGAACTGTAATGATATTTTGAAAAGCTGAATTAGAAAGTGATGCTGAATTAGAAATGCCTATTGGCATCTAAGAAATAATAAATGGGACCTGAAAAATCTATAGCAAACCAAACCCAATTTAACTTGCAATCTAGCAGTGTGATCCTGGAAATATGCAATGGTAAAGCTTAGTATACTGGAAAGAAAAAGTCATTATACTAGGAAGAAAGAGAGCAAAGTACTTGAAATAGATGACAAACATATCAAGAAATAAAGGTCTTTCTACAGAAATTTATTGAGAAAACAAAATTCAGCAAATGAAATTTGATCAAGAATTAAGCAAAGGAGCTAAATGCTAAATATAGCCATGTTCCAATAAAGGCAGATTTTGGTATAAAGTAAGTATGCAAAAGCTTTATGCCTTAGAAGAAAAAATGCTGGTATCTGTTAAAGCATCAATTATGCTTACACTTTTTACGTACTTTATCTCAATCTTCATACCTCCATGGAGGTCAATATTATCATAATTTTATAGAAGAGAAAACCGAGGGTCAGACAGATTAAATAACTTGTCCAAGTTTACACAGTTAGTAGATGGCTTGTCAGGTTCATCTGATTTCAAAGTAGGTCCTTTTGTTACTAGAAACATGAGAAATAAAAAAACACCTTTTCATCTTTCCTAATAATTGCTAGGCTGAAAATTCCATGAGATGTTGCAATGTAACTCACTCATCCTAGCTACGAGCTTTAGCATCAGAAGAACTGAATATGAATCCTTGAATCCTTACTTAAGCAGCATATGATCTGGGGTAAGCTCATGAACTCTTCTAGGCCATAATCCAATATATTAGTCTTCCATTATGAAATATAATTACTGGATGTTATGCTAGGTAACCATGGGATAGAAAGATACACAAGACATGGTTCTCCATCCTCACAGTGTGTTTCATGAAATCAATTTAGTTAAATCAAAATCACCTTCTACATTCCTCATCAACACCATTCTTTAGGCTTTTGCTCCAAGCAAGCAGGTGTTAGGGACAAGTGCACAGCAGGACACAGGATAAATGAAGAATTCTAACACTGACGCTATAGATCAGAGGACTGCTAAGAATAATTCTTCAAACCTTGTAGCTAGCTAATCCCACCTCGCATCACATTCCTGCTCTCCTCTGCCCACGATGTAACCATCTCTGGTCTATAGTCTTGACCTTGTACTTCTTTGTGCATATCCCCTTCCCTGACCCCATCTCCCATCCTCCCTCCCCTCCAAAACTTTCCCATTGTACCCTTCTGCTTCATCTTCAAAATCTTGGCTGAATGCTCCCTCATCCTCCATGAACGAATGGTCACAGTTGGCTTTTCTCTCTCTTTTCCTCCCTGCTCACCATCACCACATCCAACTAATCACCAGAATCCTGTGTATATTTTCTTGTCAGGGAAAATTGCCAAAGACTGAAATACACAAAAAAGATTGCTGAGGATCCTTGCCTACAGCACCATTCCCAATTTATGTGAGGCTGTCCTTGTTTTTGAGATATTTACACCTCTGAAAATTGTAGCACTCTAATAATGCAACTGATTCCTGTCCATAGAAGTGAAAATGAATTGCACCTGGTGAAATGCACTTGATTATTAATGCCCTCTGGATATTGACCAGTTTTGCCCCTAATTGCACATTCGTTTCAGCATTCGCTATTGCCTACATAAATTGCATTCTCAGAATTTTTCTTATAACATTTTACTGGTTCCCTCGTTAGTGAGCTAAATAAAATCTTTGACACTGAATCACTTTGTGTGTATGAATCATTGTTTTACCCTTTAAAAAGTATCCTTTAACATTCTGAATATCTCTTTAATTTGTGCACTTCTCCCCGTTGCCGTAACCCTTCTTAGTACAGGTCACCATCATCTTTGCTTAGAATATTTTAAGTCCCCTTTTGTCCTTACCTCTGGCCTCCCCTCCCTATCCCATTTTCCCCGTAGCCAGAGTGCTTTTCCTAGCATGTAATTCTGAACATACTAGTCAACTTTATAAAATCCACTCCTAGAATGAAGTGCAACGTTCTTGGCGTGATTTGCTTCCCCAGCCTCATTTTGACACAGACCTGCAATTCACCAGTCAGACTCTTTTCCCTTCTCTGATTTCACTGCTCTCTCTGCCACCTCTGGGAGTTAGCACTTGCAGTCCTCTTTGCATGCCACACACTCTGTACAGCTCTTTCCACCCAACTCTTGCTTGTTCTTTAGGGTTCATGCCTGCTATCACTTCCTTTGGGAAGCCTTCCTGGATCTCTCACATCTGGGTTAGATACTCTACTTATGTCCCCCTCTAGCTGCCTATATTCCTTCAGCCTCCTTAACCTGCTTTCTCCTAAAAGCACATATCACTGCATTATAATTGCTCTTTCATGATCTCCTCTACTCTGTAAATTCTGTGAGGGCAGTGCCATGACTAGGTTGTTCACCACTATCTCCAGTGCTTGGCTGAGCACCCAGCATATACTAGTCATTCAAGAACATATTCTGAAAGCTGAGTTCTCTGAATGGTCCCAGGATAGTAATAAAATCTTTCCTGCACAAATCCTTCTCAAGGCCCATGACCCATAGCAGCCACCCACCCCGTCCCGCACCCAAAAAGCACAGGTTATGCTCAAATAGAATGTACATCAGTTTCTTTAGGCTTTTATTTTATAGAGTCAGAGTGAAATATTCAACTCACCTGCTTTTCAAATTGTGAACAGTTCCATAAAATAGCCTTTCCTAGAGAGAGGGTTTTCTTTTACTTTCTCTGTGATGGGGAAAAGGGGGTGGGAGCAGAAAAAAACAGGAGAAAGGGGAAAGAAGGCAGAATCGTGAGAAATGGCTACGGTAAACATGATGGGTTCTAGCTATTGCCCAGCCTTTTTTTTAAGTTTTTTTTTTTTATCTCCTACTGAATTCTTCTTATTCAAAGAACATTATGACTTTTAGGATAAATGCTGAAAATAGTAGCTTTGTAATAAGGCATAGAAGCAGTACATTATAGGTTTATGTTACTTTCTTTAAATTCTGTAGTATTTTACATTCTTTTTCTTATTTATTTACAGGTATTTCTTTAGGTCCTGTGTTTATGATTTATTCTTAACAGACAAAACCCTGACTTTATTATCCAGCCTTAAAGAGGAAGGAGATTCTGACATGACATAGATGAACTTTGGGGACACTATGCTCAGTGAAATAAGCCAGTCACAAAGGGCAAATATTGAATGATTTCACTAACCTAGAGTAGCCAAGTTCATAGAGAAAGGAAGTAGAATGTTAATTGACAGTGACTAGGGACAGGGGAGAGGGATGGGAATCATTCTTTAATGGGTACAGCAGTTCAGTTTGGGAAAATGAAAAAAATCAGGAGATGGATGATGGTGATGATTGCACACAATGTACGTAACGCCACTGAAGAATACACTTAAAAATGGATAAAATTGTAAATTTTATGTTATGTATATTTTATCACAATAAAAAAATGGGGGAAAATCCTTTTTGTTAGCTTTGAAACTGTATTGACCGGCAGCTGCTGTTTTGAACCCAGGACAGATGGAGTATGCAGGACAGTGCTGTTGATGCACTTGGAGAAAGGAAAAAAATCTGAATGTAAAGTGATTTAGAAGAAGCTTATTCATTAAAGCTGAAGGCTGAAAACATTCCCAAGAATAAACTCCTGCTCTGTATTCAGCAACAATGAAGTGTTCTCTCAAGATTGACTGTGAGAACCCCTATTCCTGCATATCCCTTAAGAAAAACGTGTCTTCTCTATGAAATCTCACTCCGTTCCCAAGTTGGGAAGCAGGGCTGTGGCATAGAAAAGAGTCTGGACCCTGGAGCCAGGCTATCTGAAACTAAATGCTGGCTCCACTTTCAGGAATTTACACTCTGCGCCATGTGAAAATTAGGGAAAATAGTAATAGCACCGTCCTCATAGAGTTGTTATAAGGTTTAAGTATGTGGATCACTGTGACTATGAGTAGTGTCTGGCAGAATAACAGGTGTTATATACAAGCACAGTACAGATGGTAGCTGTTATTCTCATTTCTTCACACTCATACCCAATCAGTGATGCTCAGAGTGTGCTCTGGGCACTCCTGGGGGTCCCTGAGACCTTTTCGGGGGTCTGTGAGGTCAGAACTATTTTCATAAGATGTTGCAGGGATAAAGGAGCCCTCATTCACTGCTGGTGGGAATGTAAACTGGTACAGCCACAGTGGAAAACAGTAGGGAGGTTCCTAAAAAAATTAAGATTAGAGTTACCATGGGACCCAGCAACCCCCCTTCTGGATATTACGAAAACATTTATTTGCAAAGATGTATGTACCCATATGTTCATTGCAGCACTAGTCAAGGCGGCCAAGACACAGACAATCGAAGCGTTCTTTGATAGAGGACTGGATAAAGAAGATGTGCTGCATATATACTATGGAATACTCTCAGCCGTAAGAGAAGATGAAATACTGCCATTTGCAACAACAAAGGGAATATCATGCTAAGTGAAACAAGTCAGGCAGAAAAAGCTAAGAACCATATGATTTCACTATAGGTGGGATACAAAACTGAAACTCAGGCGCAGACAACAGTATGGTGGTTACCAGAGGGAAGGGGCACAGACGGGGTAGTCCAAATATGTGGAGAGGGAAGATGATTTGGGTGGTGGACACACAATGCAATATATAGATCACGTATCATAGAAATGTACACTTGAAACCTATATGATCTTATTAACCAATGTCACCCCAATAAATTTAATTAAAAAAACCCTTTTAAAAAATAAAGACAAAGAAATGTTTTAAATAAACAAAAGACATTATTATTTTTTTCATTTACACTCTCACAAGTATACAGCGAATTTCCCAGTGGTTACTATATGCTATTTGATATCACAAAAGATTGAAAGGAGAAGCACAGCTCTATTATAATATAGTATGTGTATTAATCTTCAGATTGACTGGGAATGTTTGTGGACTGAATACTATTTTTCTTTTTTTTTAAATTCTTCAGCCATCGCCTGGCCATAGTGGCTCAATGGTTGAGTGTCGACCCATGAACCAAGAGGTCACCAATTCAATTCACCTACCCAGCTTTTAAAACAAAAAAACAGATGCCTGGGCCCCACCCCCAGAATTTCTGCAAGTGGCCTGAGAATGTGCATTTCTAACAAGTCTCCTAGTGATGCTGATGTTCCTGGTCCAGGGACCACACTCTGAGAACCACTGTGTAAGCTAGTTCACGGTAAGCCTTTTGCAGGATTAATGTTTTTAAGCTGCTAATCCATCTTTTTTTTTTTTTTTTTTTTGGTAGAAGGGAGAGAAAAAAAATAATCGATTTATAGCTCATCAAAAGAGATCCTCACTGAACAGGGCCAGGTTTTGTGGAGGTGGGTTAGCTAGCCAGAATGGTTACACCCAGTCATGGCTGGTAGAGAAAGGCCAATATGGATAGGTCAACTGAGGAAAAAAAAATGGTAAAAAAATTTTTTCTCTTGTTATTCAGAAGCACTCTATAAAATAATCTCTCACTGAAGTATCTGAAAAAACTTCTTATTGAGTAGTTTTTACAAACATGTTATAGTTTATGAATTACATACAAAAATAACATAATCTCAAGAACCTGCTTGGTAAAAAGTGTCAAAGAAATATATATATTTTTTCTTTTCAGTTTCCTGTGATAATATACAGCAGTGGAAAAATTGGTCTTAAAACAAGGCCCCAAAGCTTAGTTTTCAGGTCTTTGGCAAACCCTTGGTTGCGATCACCCAGGAATAAACTGGAGGAGATTTCTCTTAGGAGATTAAAGCCTCGAGACTAAGTTTCCTCACCCTGAACCTTCAAGTCCAGCATGCAGTCAATTCCATTGCATAACTACTTTCCAGAGAAAAGGCATTTCTGAGCACAAGTCATATGCATTTCAGGTAAAGCACATTACAGTTCGTTGAGCTTGGCAAGTTATTTTCCTAATAATAAGACATCATTTTATTTTTTACCTGAATAGGTACTCCTTTAAAGTGACCCCCTCCCCTTTAATAATGAGGTTCTCTTGGTCATTTCTCTTTATTTTCCAGACTTAGTCCAAAGCTCTTAGAATCTGGTTGGCTAGCTGTTCTTTGTTTTTAATACTATTCCATGGCCTTTCAAATAGTTAGCAGGAAAAAGAGAAAGGCTATTTATGAAACAACTCATGGCAAAGGCAGTTTGACTCTTACAAAAGCCAGTATCAAAGGTATAAAATTCAGTTAAAGGAAAACCTTATCAATGTAGATAACCTTTGATCAAAGGAGAGCAGGTGATAGGGAGTGAGTGCAGCTTCACTGGGTTATGGCAGAAGCCCTGATTGGAGAAAAGAGCGTTACACAAAACATAAAGGATTATGTGGTTGTTTTTCTTTCTTAAAAAAAAATCCACCCTGGTCTTCAGGTCTCTGAGAATATTCAAGGGTAAGATTAGGGCCTACATTTGATAACTGACACAAGCAAAATAAAGCAAATGCTCAGTTATTTTTGATTAGACAAACAGATGGAAGGAATTCTGTTCAAAAATGGCCAGAAATAGGAGGGGGAGGCTGAGGAGAGGGGAGGGAGAACCTGGCAAAACAGTACAATTTCTTTTCAAATTGGCTCTTGAGCCCAGCAGCTGCAATATCAGGTGGGTATTTCCCAGGAGTTTCTATGCTTAGCAAAGGTTTTAAATGAGTCTGTAATTTAGATCTAGAAGTAGTGACCAGAAAAATATAAAAGTATGTTGTATCTGTTTCTTCTTAGAGTACATAAGTATTTGAATTTATTATATGAAAGGAAATAATTGGTGAGTAATTAACAAAATGCTTAATCTCACTTTCATCAAAAGAGTATTTTCCCTGGAAAAAGCAATCGTGGCTTTGTATTTTGGTGCACTTGATCTCATGAGTCTCAATTATCCATGCCTGCAGATAGCCTAATGTGTCCCATTGAAGGCAGTCAGCTCAGCTACTAGAAATGCAGGCACAGTGCCTCGGGGGTAATAAGAAGCCTCAGTGGGCTTATTTTGCAAATTGAGCCCTCTTTTGTAATAGCAACTGTGACAGCCCTCCTTACGACTCTAAAAGAGTCTTTTTCAGTCTGGGTCCCAGATCCACTTTGGCTGAAGGTGGATACTGCTGTCCTGGCTGCCACCTGCCTGAACTCGTGAGTCATCAGCTCAGCCACAATCTCCCTGGGCTCTGCCTTCCTATTTTCCATCACTTTTCTCCAGTGCTTTGTCTTTGGCTATTTCCTAAGCCCTTCACCCTCAGAATCTAGAATTTCATTAACATATCCTCCTGTTAGTGTTCAATTCTACTATTACCCCCAGCCCAGGAATTCACAAGTACAAATAAGCACATTGAAAACATTTACCATCTGTCAGTGGGAAGTCCTACACTGTTTTTCCTTAAGAATTTTAAACAATTAAAATTACACAATTACTACACATTTTCTTAGGCTTGCCCTGCAATATATGATTGCTTTTTTGCAAGATGTTTTCACCACACTGCGACACATAAAAGTATTATTACTAAATGGAATCGCTATATGAAATTGCTGTAGATGTTAGGACCAGCATTAGCCCTCTTGCTTGACTAGTTAGACACATAAAAAAGGATCTAAGAAAAATTCTAGACTGATGAACACAAAAATGAAAAAGAAGTTTTCTGTTTTGTAATATATATATATATTTTTAATATATCTTTATTGATTTCAGAGAGAGGAAAGGAGAGGGAGAGAGAGACAGAAACATCAATGATGAGAGAGTCATTGATCAAGCCCACAACCGGGCATGTGCCCTGACAGGGAATCGAACCCCGATCGCCTGGATCCCAGGTCAACGCTCAACCGCTGAGCCACACCCAGCCGGGCCTGTTTTGTAATATTTTTAATTTATCTTTTTCCTTTGACAAAATTGGCAAACTCAAAACACCAATCCATCAACCAACTTGTTATTTGGAGAATTCTGAAAAGAATAATTTTCATCAGCTAGCAACTCTCATGCAAAATAACAAAATCTTATTTTTTCAAAAACTAGTTATACACACTTATGGATTGAATGAGTCTTCATTTTCTTATTTACTGCAGTCTTTCATACCTCATCACACTTCAGCCTGAGTTAGAGAGTGATAGGAGGCAGTGAGAGATAGTTAGAAAGGGCCAATATGATGAATTTTGTTTCTTAATAGCATCGATAAAAGTCAGGTCAAGGAAAAGGCTGCAACACACAAACTGAGGTTATTAGATAGATTATCTGTTGCCACATCCTATATTAGCCCAGACTCCCAAATCACTTGTCTAATGAAAACTCTCTCTTGACTACAAAGAACAATGGCCAAGACAGATGACATTTATAATAGGCATGCCTAAAGATGGCAAGGTCAGATCTCATCAGGATTCTACTTCCTGGGCAAATCTGAAAGTGATTTAACCTTGTTATATGTCTCACCCAGATATCTCCTGACACTTCTGACACTTTCTCCGCCTCCTCAACCACAGCAGCATCCCATGGGGGGTTAAACTTCTACAAAGACACTATGAAAGAATTGGAGTAAAAACAGATTTTAACCGCCCGGCTGAGGTGGCTCAGTGGTTGAGCCTCGCCCTAGGATCCAGGAGATTGCGGTTCAATTCCGGGTCAGGGCACATGCCCGGGTTGCGGGCTCGATCCCCAGTGGGGGCGTGCAGGAGGCAGCCAATCAATGACTCTCTCATCATTGATGTTTCTATCTTTCTCTCCCTCTCCCTCTTCCTTCCTCTCTCTGAAATCAATAAAGATACATTAAAAAAAAAAAAGATTTTAACCAAATTGTCTTAGAAATTGTCACTTGCCTATTGATCTTGGTAATTAACCAGATTCCAAGAATCCTACCATGTTAGATTTTGAAAGGACATTAGAGATCACAAAAAACAATGTCTTCATCTCATATGTTAAAACCAAGGCTGAGGAAAGAGAATTGTCTTGTTAAGGGTGACTTGAGAATGCTGCATAGGCCCTTTATAGTCTTAGTCCAATTCTTTTCTCATTGTATCATCGTACCTTACAGAAAGTAAACAGACAGCATGTTGAGTTTATCCATTATTAATATAAGTAATTTTTTAGATAAAAAGGGCAGGTAAGTGGCTGCATAATAGAACCTCATTATTAAAAACTTTTATTATACAATTTACCCTCTGTTAAAGGTGGTGCATGTGAATCTCCTGCAAAAGTGTAAAAAGCAAAAGAAATTTAAGTGTCTTCTATATTGCCTAACCTGGTAGTTCTCTGCCCAATTCATCTGGGAACTAGACACATACCCCTCATTCACTATCACTCACTATGCAGTGATTCTCAGTGGTGACATTACGAAGGACACCCTCATGTGCGCACGTGCACACACACACACACTTAGAAGGATCTATCCTAATAGAGCAGCAAGCAGAGTTTCAAAAAGTCTCCAAGCTCCACCCCTGCCTGGTACCCTGTGGAAAACTCACTAATCCAAAAAAAATGCATCACACAATAAACAGATATTCCTAAGTGTCTACTCTGCCAGGCGTGGGGTATAAAGTGTTAAACAAAAAGTTAATACTAAATATTAACTTTGAGTTTTAGTACTTAGGAGACATTTTCCAAAATGCCTAACTTGGTCAACCACTGGCCCCTCATTTAGATGGTTTAATCTCTTTGAGGAATTTATATCTGCACAAAGACTATACCCTGAAAAAGTCCCTTTTTCACTTTACCCCATTGGCAGCACTCTCTATTCCCCTCCCACTTTTATTTTTCTCTTTAACATTTATCAATGTCTAAACAATATTTACTTATTCACTGTTTGTCTTCCCCAATAAAATAAGCCCAAGAAGGCAAGAATTTTGTCTGTTTTTCTATTGCTATATATCCAGTACATAGAACACACGGTAAATGCTAATAAATATTTGTTAATTAAATACATGCCAACACTTCTACACCTTTAAATTCCATTTGATATATCTTCTTTTCCATCATGGTCTCCAAACAATTCTCTTCCACCGTTTTTGCATGCCTAATATACTGGCCCTCCACCCTCTTAGAATTTTCCTGGCCAGCTGCAGCTAGGCAGAGTTCAGCTAGTCTCGGATCCATGATAATCTTCTTTTACCCCCACTCTCTTCTCTTCCACTATACCTACTGTGCCAACACTTATCCCTATATTACCCCAACCACCAAACTTATCTTACTCTTTGTCTAGTCCAAAGCATTGCTAGAGAAGATCTAAGATTCATGCTGGACTGAACCAGTAACAATTCCTGGTAGGACTCAATGCTCAAAACCCATGATAAACAGAAGAAAAAGAATGGGATTAAGAATTAGAGGTGAATTTAAAATTGGGCATGATGTGCACTACCCGGTATCTTTGGCTGAGTCAGACCCTTTCTGATCCTGCTTCTCATCTGTAAAATGGGAGTAATAATACCTACTTTGTATTCATGAGAGTTATGTTTTAAATGAAATACATTTTTAAATGAAAAAACTGTATAGGCATGTAGAAGGTGCTTAATAAATGTTAGCTCCTTCTCTGCATTTAATTTAACACTCTTCACTAACCTCCAATGATACCTTCACCCTTTGAAAATGATTAACTCCTATTTAGCAAAAAAATCCATGCTTTTTGGTATGAATTTCTTAATTTTCCTCTTTTCTCTCATTTCCATACCAGAATTCTATGTCTTTACTCATCCTCTCCCTTCTTCTTTTCTAAGACTAACCCTTTGTCCATGTCAATTGTTTTAAACCCTGGCTGCACATCAGAATCATCTGGGGAGCTTTTAAAAATACAGATGTCTAGGCCCATCCCAGACCACCTAAATATGAATCTCTGGAGGTAGGAGCATGGCATCAGTAATCTTTTAAGTTCCCTGGTAGGATAATAAGACAATTCAATTAAAGCGTGAGGTGGGAGAGGATAGTTGTCTTTTTTTAAACAAATATTGCTGGAAATGGATGGATATCCTCCTTCCAAAGAATGCAATTGAATCCATGCACAAAAATGAGCTTGAAATGGATCATAGACTTAAATGTAAAAGCTAAAATTATAAAACTCTTAGGAAAAAAACATATGAGTAAATCTTCATAACCATGGGTTAAGCAAAGCCTTCTTAGATACAACACCAAAAGCACAAGCAACAAAGAAAAAATAGATAAATTAAACTTTACCAAATTAAAAACTCTGTGCCGCAAACAACATCAAGAAAGTGAAAAGACAACTAACAGAATAAAATAAAATATTTGTAAGCCATATATTTGATAAAGAACTTGTATCCAGAATATATAAAGGACACAAACTTAGTAATAAAAAGATAAATAACTAATTTTTTAATTTTTAAAAAATTGATTTGAGAGAGAGAGGCAGGGAGAGGGAGAGAGAGAGAGAAACTTCAGTGTGAAGAGAAATATCCATCAGTTGCCTCCTGCACTCGCCCTCTCTGGAGATCAAGTCCACAACCTGGGCAAGTGCACTGGCTGGAATAGAACCTGCGACCTTTCGGTGTATGGGACGACACTCCAACCAACTGAGCCACACCGGCCAGGGCATAACTCAGTTTTCTAAATGAACAAAAGATGTGATTAGACATTTTTCCAAAGAAGAAATGCAGATGGTCAATGAGCACTGGAAAAGATCCTCAATATCATTAGCCATTGGGAAAATGTAAACCAAAAACCACAGGAGTTACCACTTCAAACTCACTAAGAGGGCCCTAATCAAAAAGAAAAACAATGTGTTGATGAGGATGTGGAGAAATGAAAACCCTCATACATTGCTGGTGGGACTGTAAAATGGCACAGCTGCTTTTGGAAATCAGTTTGCATTTCCTGAAAAGATTAAACATATAGTTATATGACCCAGCAATTCCATTTCTAGGCATGTAACTAAGAGAAATAAAAACATATCTTCACACAAAAACTTGTTCACAAATTTACACAGCAGCATTATTCGTAACAGCCAAAAAGAAGAAACAACCCAAATGTCCATCAATTGACTGGATAAATAAAATGCAGTATATTTGTACAATGGATATTATTTAGTAATAGAAAGGAATGAAGCACTGATATATTCTATAACATGCATGAACTTTGAAAACCTCATACTAAGCGAAATAAGCTAGTCACACAAAAAACCCCACATATCTTGTATAATTTCATTTATAGAAAATTACCAGAATAAGCAAATCTATGTATAGAGAAATCAGATTAGTGGTTGTCTAGGGCTGGGGGGTGCAGAGGGGAAATGAGGAGTGACTGCTAATGTGTATGGGGTTTCCTTCTGCAATGATGAAAATGTTCTAAAATTGATTGTGGTGGAGGTTGAACAACTTGCTGAAATACTAAAAACCACTGAAGAAGATGGACAGGGTGGGAGGAGAGGGAGGGAGGAGGTGAGCGAGAGGAAGAGAGAGAGCAAGCAATTGAGCATCCATCTCCCAGGTAATTTTAATCTCAAAGTCTACTTACAGAGACGAGTTTCTGAACCACAACACTATAACACTAGATCTTGTGTGGTAACTTACCTTCTAGAGTCTTTAGGGGTAAATAGGGCATCTTCTAACTCTTTTCCCAATATCCTTAAGGAATAATACCCCACACAGAGCAGAAATATGATATCTTTAAAATTTTTTTAAAGTACAAGAGCGCTCTTGGGGGAATGTTGTTTATTTTAATTAAAATTGCAAGAGTCAGGCTGCCACTTGGCAGAATTGGTCCTCTTGGCTCTCTCGATTCATTTGAACTCCCCAAGTAATTAATTCAGCTGTAGCACATAGAGGGTAGGTAGACAGTGTAAACCCAACTGACCGGTTCTGCCATCCAAAGTATGGTTGTTTTGTCATATATCAGTGGATGTGGCCTCCGGGACGTAGGAACCATTCTTTTGACAGTTCCCCAGGACATGGCTCTGGTCTGACTGACTTTGTTTACTAAATAGATTAATTCCTACTTCTGGAGCAGCTTCAGTTTTAAACAGAAAGCCATCTATTGACAGTCACTGATACACAGGATTTTATTGTTTGATATCAAACAATTAAGAGTTATTGTTTTTTTCCCTACAAGTACACTATACATGAAAATAAATATAATCTAGAATACAGGCACTAGGAGTGGAGAAAGAGAGAGATTCTATAGCCACTATCGGTCTTAAAGGGCTAGTTTTACTTTACTAAATCCATAGTGAGAGTGCATTTCTTGCATGAAAATAAAGCTCTCTCTTGGCAAAATGTATATAAAAGACAGTCTGATCAACATCTCTTAAGATGAGTTTGATTATTAAACACATTTTTTAATCCTAAGAATTCAATTTTTTGATCAGGCAGTGATCTAGTAGATTTCAATAATTTAAAATAACTTTGAAATTGCCATTTCAGCAAAGTCTCTGAAGGGACACACACAAAAATCTGAAATAAGTCTAGATGTTCACAAATATAGGGAACTGTGTCATTTGTTTAACACAGCCCATAAAAAATAGCAGAATATGAAACCGTAGTTGTCTGAATATAGGACAAAGATTTGGTTCAGAATCAGGCAGAAGTTCTCCCTTCTATAACGCTAGTGAGTTTAATTGCACTCAGAAAAACAAAATGAGTGAGGGCAATGCCAAGATGAGAAGCAGAAGAGAAGTCTAAATCCTCAAGTAATTTTGAAATGAAATGAGTTTACAGTTGGAAGATTCACTAATAAGAAAATTCAAAAGATATCATTAAAGCCATAATTTAGAAGGCTTGTTTCATGAGAAAATATTAGAATATGAAATTCTCAACACTGAGTATTGATTATACCAGGTAAACACGATGAGGCTAGATGATAAGAAATAACAGACATTTTGCTTCCTTTCTCACTAGGAAGGACAACCAGGTCCCTGTCACAGACTAGAACATAAATTGCTCAAAGTGAGGCAGTTGGAAAAGGCTATTAGATTATTCAGGTTGAGGAGCTGCCCAAGGGCAGAACATGTCACAATGCCAATCTTTCTTCTTTACTATCACAATTTTCACCAGAATAAACCAGAGCCTCGGAAAACAAATTTAATCACAAACACTAACATTTTGTTAAAACTCCAAGCAAACTATCAAACCAACTTAATACACTGAACATATCAGAACTTTGCCATGTTTCCTGAACACCATGGAATAAACTATTTTCAGTATCTTAGAAAAATAGTCATGTGCATTTCTACACAATATAATTATGGAATATGTTAAGAAACCACTTCTTAGTTTTCATTAAAAAGTCAGAATTTAAGGGTAATTCCCCTTTTGCCTCTGGTGCAGGCTTTTAGGTTTTTGAAAATACAAATAAAATGTACAGGGTGACATAAAGAGCTACAAATACGTATAAATACACCACGACAGCTCCCATAATAAAAGCTTTTGGGGGAAAATGGTTGGACAAGTATTCATTTTCCCCAAATTGCAATCCCAAGATATTGGCTGTCACACAATTATGAAACAAAGGCCAGGTGAAGGGTGAGAAACAACAGAAAGGACTGCAGGAAGGAAGACAGGCGCTGGGCAGGCGAGATCCTGCTGCCTCTGGCTGCCGGGGCTTCCCCAGCCTTTCTGGCATCAGCTCCCGGCTTTTCCTCCAGTGCAGTCCGCATCGTCTCCGGGGAAAGGCATCTGCCTGCAAGCAGAGCCCAGCCAGCATCCGGAGGTAACGTGCAGAACCGTAAAGGAAAAATGTCCACGTCCAACAGACGGACCGGCGAGGAGAGCCAGCTGTCAGCCCCGACGCTCCCGGCTGTAACGGGGTTTCAGGTTTCCCTGCCTCCCTCCGTCTCTCTCACCTTGTCTCCCTCAGCAACGTCGGCTTTCTAACCCCCTCCCATCACCAACACATTCTCCATCCGTCCCTGCGAAATACACGCCGAGGAAACAGAAAAATAGAGCGCGATACTCACGACGACGACGAATTCCTACACATGCCGTTCCCTTCTCTCGCTTTGAAACGATAAGAGGCTAGTTTGAAGGGCCTCGCGGAATTAGAAAAATAAGGGGGGAGGGGATTCCACCCGCACAGTCCGGCGGCCCACCGCACAGGAGCCCGGAGGCTCGCTGACGTCACAGATTCATGAATGGATGTAAATTGGGCCGGTTTAGGATTCCTCACGGACTCCGCCGGGGTGCGTGCCGCGGAGGAGAAAGGGAGGGTCCAGAGCAGCTCCAGCCAATCGGCGGCGGGCAGGCACGGCCGGCCTCCCGGGACCGGGAGTCTGGTCACAGAATAAACAGAGCCCGCCAATCAGGCGTCCGCCCCGGCCTCGGGCCGACGGGCGGCTTGGGTGGGGGGAGGGAGGGGGCGTGTGTGCGTGCGTGTGCGTGTGCCTGTGTGTGTGTGTGTGTGTGTGTGTGTGTGTGCGCGCGCGCGCGCGCGGTGTGTTTCAAGCTGTGATAGTCAGGAAAACATTATTATTGCTATTGACTGAGAGCATCAACATCGAATTTCAGTGGAATCAATGCTACCAAAAATGCTTACAGAGAAATGACAGTTTTTTATTCGTTAGAGCTATTTTCTTGAACACCTTTCTGGCTGTTCAGCAATGTGTATGATCTGATGTGATAAAAAAAAAAAAAAAAAGTCAAGGAAATAGTTTCCAAAACTGACGACCAAGGGACGGCTGCCCTGCACACCAAGACTTGTCAAGGCAAAATAGTAGGGAAATAAGCTAGTGATTAGGGAGATAAAAATAGGGGAAGACAATATTACATAAGTGCAATTGTTTTGTAGAACAGTTTCAGCTTGCTGACCTTGTGATACATCAAAAGTGGGTGTGGAAGAGTAACGTATTACTGCCTTTAAATAACGTAGAACATTTCCTCATTGGCTTATTAAACTTCAGACATTCAACTAAGACACAGCTCCCAAAGAGCTCTTAATGAATCTGAGCAAATTTTGATTTTAGTAAGATGCCTTATTATTAACAGCAAAACAAATGTATTAAATTTACCCAAAGAGGTCATAACATTTTAAAAAATTAAAATAAACTTGAACAGCTTTATTAAAGTATAATTGATATACAAAGAACTGTACATAGTTAATGTGTACAATTTGATGAGTTGGAGATATGCAAACATCTGTGATACTATCAGCATAGTCAAGGTAGTACACATATCCAGCATCTCTAAGGGTTCCCTTGTAGATTTTTTTTTTGGTTTTGGTTTTGGTTTTCGTGACAAGAACACTTAACACTTAACATGAGCTCTACCCTCTTAGCAAATTTTGAAGTACACAATACAATATTGTGTACAATAGGCACTATGTTTACAGCATATCTTTAGAACTTAGTCATCTAGCATAACTGAAACTTTATACCCATTAAATAACAACTCTCCATTTCCTCTTCCCCTAGCCCCTGGCAACCACTATTGTAGTCTCTGTTTCTATTAATTTGGCTATATGATTTCTCATATAAATGGACTTAAGCAGTATTTGTCTTTTTTGTGAGTGACTTATTTCACTTAACATAATGTCTTCCAGGTTCATCCATGTTGTCATAAATGGCAGGATTTCCTTCTCTTCTAAGGCTGAATAATATTCCTTCATATGTATATCCCATATTTTCTTTATCCATTCACCTGTTATCGACATTTGGGTTATTTCTATGCCTTAGTTATTGTGAATAATGCTGCAATGAACATGAGAGTAGAGATCTCTCTTCAAGATCCTGAATTCAATTCTTTTGAATATGTACCCAAAAGTGAGATGGCTAGATCATATGACAGTTCTATTTTTAGTTTGATGAGGAGCCTCCATACTGTTTTCCATAGCTGCTGCACCATTTACATTCATACCAACATTGCCAATAAGGGTGTAAAAGGGTTCCAATTTTTCCACAACCTTGCCAACAGTTATCTTTTATTTTTTAATAATAGCCAACCTAAGAAGTATGAGGTGATATCTCATGGTAGTTTTGATTTGCATTTTCCTGATAACTAATGATGTTGGCATTTTTTCATATACCTGGTGGCTATTTGTATGTCTTCTTTGGAGAAATGTCAATTCAAGTTCTTTGACCATCTTTCACATTGGACTTGGCAATGATTTCCTGGATATAACCAAAAGCACAGTCAACAGAAACAAAAATATACAACTGTGACTACATCAAAGTAAGGAGCTTCTGCACAGCAAAGGAATCAATCAACATAAGGAAAAGGGCACTACAAAATAGGAGAAAATATTTGCATCATGTGTCTGATAAGGGGTTAATGTCCCAAATATATAAGGAATTCATACAGCTCAATAGTACAAACACAAATAACTCCCGACATTTCTTTCCTATTTAAAGAAGTTCAAAGTTACACAAAAGTGGAGATTAATATAACTCACTGCCCCTGCATCCCATCACTTTGCTTCACAACTACCAATACTTTACTAACACTGGTCACAACTCTTTTGAACTTGGGAAATGGCCTTAAGTCCTTGAAACTGGAACAATAATGGTTAATACAGGGTCTCAGTTATGAAGTGTCCAGTGACCAGGAACATTCTGAACAGAGATCTGTTCTCCCAGTCAGATTATCTGTACAGCTGAGAGAAGGAAAGCATTTGCCTCTTTCTTATGGTGAGTTTGAACACTCCACTAGTAAGTATTGCACACTGCTTAGCTCATTTGGAAAAAGAAAACTTTCCAGGATTCTTTGACACACAGCAAAGAAGTTCAGTGTGTTTTCTCTATACTAAAGAAATAGAGTATCATTGGCAAACAACATATTCAACACATTTCTACAGGAGCTTGTTGTGGAATATCCCTATGGAAAAAATAGATCAAAGAAATTTACCCATGTAAAATGGGAGTGCTCAAGACCAATGCAGTACTGGTATGTTCTTTACAGGCCTGAGTGCACCACATTGGCCTATATCAATATGTCCATGTACCCAGATTATTTTAGAACCCACAAATGAAAAGATGATGAAGAAAATATATCTCTGTTTATTAGAAATCAAAACCAGGATGCGCTAAAAGAATCAGATTTACAAAAAAACATTTTTTTCTTCCTAAAGAATACAGACTAACTCATAGAAAGCAGCAACCTCTTCATGGAACATGCCAATAAGATGGCCAATCTGTTATAGAGGCTTACATTTGCTCTAAGGTTTGAAGGCAACATCATTAGGAACAATAAGTCCACCAGGGATCAGGATAGTCTCTGAAGCAATTCAACAAAGCAGAGTTTATAAATGCTTCTAATAACTGCCGCCTAAGATGTTGGCTTACTATGTAACCTGACAAATGAAAACCAACTGGCTCTATGAACTTGCCATTTTAGTAAGTTGAACTCAGCCTGGGTTAGCAGCTTCCCTGTACTGCAGAAGTATTAACTGAGCCAACGAAACTTTCTCCATGCCAAATATCATGGGAAATCACTGGGAAGATGAATTGTCTCTCCAAATTACAAAAGCTTCAGAAGTCATTCTTGGAGGAAGTCATTGTTGGTTTAGGGATAGAAGGAAGGCAGAGAGAGGGGGCCATGAAAAATGAACATTCTAGAGCAGCGCTGCTGGGAAGCTTCCTGCGGTGATGGAAATGTTCTATAATTTGCACTAATACAGTAGCCACATGTGGGCACTTAGCATTTGAAATGTGTCTAGGAACTGAATTTTAGATTTTATTTCATTTTAATTAATTTAAATTTAAAAATAAATAGTCCCACGTGGCTGGTGGCTACCATATGGGACACAGCAACTTGAGAGATATCAAGCCAAGCCTCATCATCACAAGTAATTTTTTATTTCAGCATTGGGCAGGCTAAGTGTGGCAGACTACAAAGTCACTATCAAGGTGAGTGAGCTCTTTTAAGAACCAAATGAACCTGTTGAACTTTCAGTAATGACTGGAAGATGACCCTGGTCTAATTCCCAACAAGATATTCAAAACTCATAATTAGAAAAAGACCTTAAGAATAGAAGTGAAGGTATTGTTATTCTGCTATAAAAATATGAGCTATTCTAGGTTGGGTTTTTATTTTTAGAAAAATTATGTTTTTTAAAGAAAAATTCCTTACTTAGGCCAAAATCTAAGAGATGTCCAAAGTATTATGACCCTGTGACAAATTTTGTCAGAAATACCAGAATAAAGAAATCATATAATGACCTCAAATGCCAAGGCATGAAGATTCAGATTTCCTTCACAGGCAACACTTATATAGCAGTTAAAAGCCAGTAAAGATGTGGGTCCAAGTCCTGATGCTACCCCTTATTAGTTAGCTGTGTAAGTTCAGAGAAACCTGGGTTTCATTTTTTCATTATCAAAATGAGGGTAATAATAGGCTCTGCCTATTGTGTGAAAGTTAAATAAAATAACACATGTAAACAGTCTAGTGCAATACCTTCATACAAAAAATACTCAGTAAATGATGCTGGTAGCAGCTTTGTTTTATGCTATTATTCAAATATCATAGGTCATTCTACTCTCTCAACAAGAAAAATTCAACTGCAGATCCAAGAATAAAAACCACAGAAAAGAATACTACATCTTCAGTTTACTTATAATAAAGCCTTGAACAGATCTTTGCAGGAAATTAAAAAATTATGTATTAGTGACATATCTTTCCCCAAAAAGCTTATTCAAATGACTTTCCTTTGGGAGTTTGAGGAATACTCTATGAGGTTCTGAAGCAGAGGAGGGGGAAAACTCTCAGGAAGTTAAACTACATGACCCAAAACTCTCTTTATGAAAACTAACTAAAAAGAAAGAAAGCTAAATGTTTCTATGTAAAGATGTAGTTTGTATACAATGATATGAACTAATATGGAAAACACTCTGTCTACGAGGTGGGAACACTTGTCAGAATTTTCCATGTCCATATCAGAATATGAGCCCTAACTTTCCCTGTTTTCAAAGCACTTGTATCCTTAGTCAATGATTTCAATATTCAATATTCAAATTTCAATATTCAAAGACCTCAGCAGGCTATAACTTCAATTTTCTGTTGTTGTTGTTGCTGCCCAGCTCCAATTAAATGCCTATCTGAGAAAGTGATTTTTAAGAAACTTCTAAAGAAAAGCATTCTTGTAAGTATCACTAAAATCCCTCCTTGTATCAAGAAAGACAGATCATCAGAAAGCTACGTGGTACCTACATATCAGCAGTTTAGAATCCCTTAGCAGAATCACTATCATTGAGTCACATTTTAATGTTACATTTTGCTTTTATCAAGAATTATTCTAAGCAACAGCCATATTGCTTCTCTGTTGTCCATTATTCTGCATGACATCTCACATGTAAGGAATTCACAGGTGGGATTCATTTTAGAGCTTACTGCCAGGGAAATGTTTTTGTTCTTGAAGAATTATTAGGCATGTACCTTTTAAACATTTTATTTTATTTTTTAAACATATCTTTATTGATTTTCGAGAGAGGAAAGGAGAGGGAGAGAGAGAGAGACAGAAATATCAATGATGAGAGAGTCACTGATCGAGCCCGCAACCCGAGCATGTGCTCTGACCGGAAATCGAACCCCGATCACCTGGATCCCAGGTCGACTCTCAACCACTGAGCCACGCCCGGCAGGGCAAGGCATGTACCTTTTAGATGACGACAGTGCAATCCACAGAATTTCCAGTTTTTTGTCCCTGCTTCTGGGAAGCTCAGAGCCAACTTTATGCTCAAGTCAATCTATCTACTTATATCTATATATACTTCATTTTAGCTTTTGTGGTATATCTAGTATATCTGCTTTTTTATCCTTTGGGTTTGACTTACTTTTTGTTAACCTTGTTGCATATATACTTCATGATAAGCGCTTCAAATCCTTTTGGAAAAGGTAGACTATAAATAAAGGTGTATACTAAATACACATGTAGTCACTGTTTAAAAGATGCAGGTCTCACGTTGGTAAATTCTACAATCATCTGCATGATAAAATAAAACCCTAAAGGTATGCACAATTATGACAAACTTTGAAGAATATCATGAGTTAAGTGGATTTGAAGTCTTTAATATTTTTAAATCAAAGAACAATAAGACATACATTCAGTTGGAGAAAAGCAATTGCTTAGATATTGTATATGCTATTTAGAAAAAATCTTAATAGCTTAATGAAGTTTTAATGTAATATCCCTGTCAAAAGAATGACTAAAAATGAGGGACATAAGAATTCTTCCCTGATTGATAATGAAAATGCACTGAGACAAATCAAAAGCAAATGGATTTCTCAATTAATAAAATATTTAACATCTCTGACACACACTGCTCCATAATATACAAATTCTGGCAAAGTACCATAAACCAAACCTTTGGGAGCCTAAAAAGAATATCTTGAGTTTATAAAGGCATCTTACACATTAAGAGAATAAAAGAAATCTTTATATACCATTTTACTCATTCACATAGAATTTGTAGTACTTTCTGAGAGGTCAAGTAAAAAATAAAATTTAGCCACCTAACTTCTATTCTGATCCTGTTTCAATTTCCCCCTTCTTCAGCTAGATACAGCTGGCATTTCCACTGTAGTCTCTTAGTGCAGGCAACATAACTGGAAGATCAAAACATGGGAATACTGTACATCTGCCTGTTTTTTTCAGTCTGCCCCTGCATCTTTTCCATTTGAAAAATTGTTTCTCCCCAACTTTCAGTCCAAGTGGTTCAGATGGTGTCAACCCCACCTGAATCTAGGGCTCCAAGAGTGACCATGTGGCACAAGGCCGGCCAATTCACCTGGTTGGCCATATGACTAGTGAAATGATAGACACATGACCCAAATCAGCCAATGAGAATTATCCAAGTCATCTCCAGGATGTTTGCTACAACTACTGGAGGTGGGAGGAGCACATTTGTTTAATTTTATATATATATATAACTAGGAAATAAAAACCAATGCATTGTGATAGAAAGCATACAATGATTGCCAGGCAAAGGAAATGAAAGCAGAGAGGAAAAACAAAGGGACCCGAAGAAGCTTTTGGGGTGCTGCATATGTTCATTATCTTGATTTTTGGGATGAGTTTATGGGTGTATACTTATGTCAAAACATATCAAATTATACACTTTAAATATGTGCAGCTCATTGTATGTCAATTTTACCTCAATAAAGCTGTTAAGAAAATTGTATAAAGAACACACAATCACAACCAAAAAAATTTCATGTACTCTAAAATTATTACATGATGCTTTTTAATATTTTTAAGATAAAGAGTAAGCATTACAAATAATAGATTTCAGTGTGAGAACTAATAAGTAAAATGACTGTGTTCACACCCTAGTTTGTGTAATATGTTTTTTCCATTTTAAGGTAAACAAAAATTTGATGGATTCAAAAGGATGACAGAAAATACAGTCTTTAATAGACTCTAATGATATAAAAAGGTTTTTAAGAAAGTATTTTTCAAACTGCAGTTGCTACCAATTAATGGACCGTGAAATTGATTTAGTGGGTCATGACCATCATTTAATAAGTGAGATAAAATAAAACAGAATAGAAAATAGTATGTCCATGTGGTGAGGTTAAAGTTATTGTTTCAGGAAACGTGCCAAATGGGTGTATGTAATGGAACACTATGAAAGTTGTATTTCTTACTGTGGGTTGTGCTACAAAAGTTTTAGAATTCTATAATATATACATTTAACACATATCTGTTTCTTGTTACTTTTTTATGTCCCATATTATATGCCATGCCTTTTGTGCCAAAATATCTTCTTTGTATAATTGTGCTCTTTTGGAGTTTCAGCTATCTAAATTCCATATTGGGAACAAATATGGTCCTAGAGATACTTTGTAAACAATCTTGTACTTCACTTTACAATTTACAAAGTAGTTTAAAGTAGGGTAGGTATTAGCACCATTTTATATGCAAGTGATTCAGGCTCAGGGAGATTGGTGCATCTAATCTATCTCTATATAAACTCTGTAATCTACTGGCTATACAGTAGTCCCCCCTTATGCACAGGAGATGCATTCCAAGACCCCCAGCCTGAGACCACAGATAGTATTGCACCCTGTATATACCATGCTTTTTCCTATACATCCACACCTTTTCACTTAAAGGAAGCACTTCATGGCTTCTCTTTGGCATATCCCAATTGCTAGCATCACATACTTGCACATTGGGGCTATTATTAAGTAAAATAATAGTTACTTGATCACAAACACTGCAATACCAAGACAGCCAATCTGATAACCCAGACAGCTACTATGTGACAAATGGGCAGGTAGCATATACATGGTGGAGATGCTGGACAAAGAGATGATTCATGCCCAGGGCAGGACAGAGCTGGACAGCAGATCTCATCACACTACTCAGAATGGTGCACAATTTAAAATTTGTAAGTTGTTTATTTCTGAAATTTTCCATTTAATAGTTTCAGACCACAGTTAACTGCGGGTAACTGAAACCATAGAAGGCAAAACTTCAGATAAAGGGGGACTACTGTACTTTTAAATTCTATCCATTACCCCCTGACCCTCCCGCAGTTAAAAACCTATCTACAATCATCCTATGACTATAAATTAAAAGTGAATTTAAAAAGTGACAATGCAAAGATGAAAAAGCCAGTTCTTGGTATCAAGGAGCTTTGGTGAGATGAATGACTATACAAAATGGTGAAAGTGCTAAGTTAGTGGTGTAGGCAGGAATGTTTTACTTGAGGTTGGAGAGCAGTACTAGAAGGAAGTTAACTGACATCTGGGGATGAAAATATTTTTCCTTGCATAGGACTTCTCTATGTAATGCAAAACGTTTAGCACTCCCCATGCCTGCAACAGCCCCAGTCTTTGTCATAGGTTGAAAAAAAAAAAAAAATCTCCCAGACTTTTGTCTTCCTAGGCGCTAGGGTATTGGCACTGCCCCAGTTTGAGACACACAGGTTACTCTGTGGTGCTCTCTGCTGCCCACTATTGATATAGAGAGGTAACATCAAGCCCTTAACAGAAAAAGGTGTCCTGTCCCTTAGGGAAAATATACAAGTTCCTTGGAGAAAAATGTACCAAGAACAAAGATCCCTGGCACTGAGGCCAAGCAAGAGCTCTGGGAATGTGGGGTGAGGCTGAATAAAGACTGGAAGCCACTCTTCCTGGTCCAGACTATAAACGGCCAGTACTTGCCGTTTGCTTGTCTTTGGCAAGTTGGTGTGTTTGTAAAGGGAATAAAACCTTGTCCTTATACAAACACACCCTTTTTTTATGCTTCATTTCTTTCCAGGGCTTGATTTAAGTCTTCTTTTTCTGATAGAATGATCATCTGGGGCTAAGTCATTATAGTCAATTATAAAAGGAGGTAAACTGGAACTGGGCCTTGACGGGGACTGGGTATGAGAGACCAAGGACAATTCTCTTGAGGTTGTCTATATCAGAGGTGAAACTGGTAAGACATATACAACACTTTCCTTTCCAGTATAGGATTATAGTGCACACGTGCAGCAGATAAAGACCTGGAATCCAGAATGGATAAGATGTTAAAACTGAGTCAGTCAACTGTGGCCTGTTTTTATGAGCCCTATGACTACTCATAAAAGGGCTCACGCTATATACATTCACACTCAGCACTACATTGGCTCTTTATTGTTAACACCAAAAAGGAAACAGAGAGACAGGAACCAAAAATCTCTAGGGAAGAGATCTGTTTCAAAGTTTACTCATAAATATAATTAATTATATGTGATGTCCAAGAAGTACACTTAAAACCAAATAATGACGCCAGAATGGAAAGCAGTTGGTTTTCCATTACATGTAATCATGCTACCCCAAAATAGGGTAGTACTATCTTTACTAGTAATACTGAAAGACAGTAGTTGCTATTAGTAGCAATCTGCCCCAAAATAATCAATTGGTCTATAACATATATTTTTTAATTTTACTACTTCATAGATTCTGACCTAGTCTCCTCGACTGGGTTGAGAATAAAAGTTTTACATGTAACATTCACTGAACAAGCAATACGCAGATAGAGCAGGGTATAGGAGGGAGTGTGTTGGACATAGTATTTACTTAGATGCCCAGGAAAATAAATATATAAATTAAACATACATATTTTACTGAATGACATCTATGTTCAAGATACCTTGACATGTACAATGGGGTATACATATAGGCATAAATCACAGATCCTGATCTCAGCCGATTTCATTAGATAAGAAAAACACAATAAACGGTATAATAAAAATTGTTATAATGACTTAAAATAACAGAAAGGATAGTGGTGAAGGCTGTCCCCCAGTATCCAATCTCCTCGCTTTCATTTTAGTTATACAATCCCTACCCCCACACCACTCTAAAAGTTTTAAGTGGGAACATGCCACACTGCTAAAGGCTTTTCTATTCTCCTTGCTGTAGATGTGGCATGTGACTAAGTTGTACACAATGGGATTTGAATGGAAGTGATGTCTGGAACTCCCAGGAAATGAAGCTGCTTGTCCTGGACTTTCTTCCTCCCCACGCTGAGTCAGCTTCTACCATGCAGGTGATGACCACACCCCAGGCAATGACAGAGAAACAGAACAGAAGGAGCCTTGGGCTTTGACTGTTTTAATAAATCAGAGTTACCTATCTGTCCTGGAATACCTGCCTACTTTAGGCTTGTTTATAAAGGCTGTAATAATATTTTTCCCTTTTAAGCCACCAAAATTTTTTGACACTCTGTTACTGCTCCTTTGTCTGTATCCCAACTGATATATCCTGTCAGTAGGTGGTATATGGTTGTTTACAAAATGAGATAAATGAGCAATATTGTTTCAGACATCCTGAGAAGAAATACTGACTTAGAGAATCAAGGAGCTGGGAGAAACTTTAAAATTTAAATTTTCTCTGTCTCTTTTGTTGACATATGAAGAAACTGAGGTTCAGAGACTTGTCCATAGTCTTGGAATTTGTGGCAGGGCCAAGAATTGACCCCAGGCCTCCTGAGTGCTTTATGTGACATCATTCTGGGTATTAGTGGGATAACAGTGACTGCTAATGCTGCCTCCTTCTTTTCCTGACATAGTCAAGATTCACTCAGTATTCCCAGGGCACCGAATACTGTCTTCAGTTCTAAAGGAAGCCAACGAGAATTTTAAAAATCACATGTTTTGCCTCACAGGTATCTGTAATCTACCACCAAGAGAAAATACTAGCACAACTATACGGGACTATTAAACTAAGGACAACCAAATAAGAACAGACTCAAGCAATAGAGATCCAATAACCTTTAAGTGAAAATGGTTATGAAAGTGTTATAGAAGCAGTTCACTTCCTGACAAAAACTGCTTTGGAAATGCAGAAAGTGTGACTCAAGAATATTTAAACCCATTTTTAAATGCTTTGTTGAAACCTAATTCAACATGCCAGGGCCTGGAAATATATTTTCAATTCTCATAAAATTCCTTTTTTTTTTCTTTAGCCTGGAAAATTTTAATGCTTTGATTCTTTAAAAACCACCCCCAAAAGCCTTCTGCCTAGATACCTCTTCTGTATTGGTGAGTCCACAATAACCATTCTTTAGCAGAAATCTTTCTTCTAAGCTGTCCTCTTGCTGAGAGAAGAGGTAATGCATTGTAAGCACATAGCCTGCTAGCAAGTACATGTAGAAAGGGGCAGTGTTGGGGAGATATGAAAGAAAAGAATGAGAGGAGAGGGTCTCTATAAGGTAGTTATTTTCATTTGTTCACCAATAAAAACTTGCTGGGCCCCAGTGTGTGCTAGAGTTGAGCTAAGATCTGGTGATAAATACATTGTCCCTCCCTGAAGAACCATACAGGCTAGAACTAGAAACTTTCCTTTCTTAATACATGTTCACACATAGAGTTTGAGCTGGGATGGAATTAAGGGTGAAAGAATGTTTTAGCCCTCCAAACCCTTAATATTTAGAGTAGGAAAAACCACTCCAGACCATCTTCACTTTGTTCCTTCTCATTCTGAGGTAATCCTGAGAAAGGGTAGAAAAGAAAGCCATTGCTTACAATTCCATGTTTCCCTACAGCCTCTGGTTGCTTAGTTCAGAACAATCTGATCTTTCTGCCATCAAAATCATTATTAGCTTTCATTTGGCCTGAGTAGCAAGTGTTCCTATTTCCCCTCAAAACCCACAACCCCTAGGCCTATCTTACAGTGTCCTCTGGCCTATGGTACATACCATCTACCAGTCATTATAGTTTGGAAACAAAAGCAGGTGTGCTCCCAGATCCCCTGTGGTGGTACTACTTCACCCTGTTGTGAAAGCACTACAGACAATGCTTATTCAACTTTAGGGAGAATATTATGATATAAAGACAATTATTACAAATATTCTTGAGACAAGTATTGACCCTGAATTTTAAAATTAGCAAAATGAAGCCCCATTGAAGACTACCCATAATGGAACCTGTGGCCTCAAAAGGCCACATTTTCTTAGCATGTATTTTTAGTCTGTTAAATTACTAAAGGCTCTGTATTAAATGGTCATCATTACAAAGGCCACTTCTCTGGAAAAGAGACTGGTGTCTTTAAGTAGCTTTCACTATAAATATAAAAAGAGGTAAGGGGGGGAGTAAGATCCTAGAAAAATAGTAAAACATACTATAACTAGCATACATTGCAACATTTGAAAAATAAAATGCATTTTCCCAAGAAGAGTATTTGTTGGAGCTTACTTTTTAGCTGGGCTATAAAATACTCACAAAGTTCTTGCTGAATTTACATTTCTGGAGGAGCCTTCATCACAAAGCTCTTCACATTTAGGGCAAGTTGCTTTATGCTGTCCCCGTAAATGCCTGATTACATTCAACCCAAATGAAAGAATGCTTTCTGCTGCTGCCACCTACTGAAAACTTGAAAAGTATGCTCGAAAAACTTAAAATATAAAATGTAATATAATACTATTATTGAAAAATAATTTAAAAGTCAGAGAAGTAGACAGATCAATGTCATTATTCTTTACTTTTAATTAGGCTACCACTTATTCCAGAACCCTGAATGATAGTCAATAAGGTAATGTTGCATAAAGAGAGTAAATAAGCCACACAAAACAGTACTGAGTGGCCTTGGCAAGCTACAGCTTGACATCATTATCATCATATATCATCAGTCATTTCATATATCATATCATCATATCATATACATCATATATCATATATCATTTTTTCTCTAGTCTATCTCATATGCAAAATCAGCCTATCCTTTGTGTTGAGAAAAACTCAATTCAGAGCTACCAGAAAAAGGAAGTACAAAATATACTTTTACTAATTTGAACAACTGTGAGTTAAAAAATTATCAAGGGAGATGAACATACAAATAATCAGGGTGGGGCAGGGGGAGAAGGAAAGGTTTGTGAACAAGCAATTCACACCAAAAAAAAAAAAAGAGAGAGAGAGAGATGTAATGGCCAATAACAAAAATGTTCAAGTTCAGTATCAAAGAAATACAAATTAAACACAATGAGATCGATCCCTATACCTACGATTATCACAATTCCTTTCATGTGAAGAATGCTCTATATTTATAAAGGACCTCCACGTAAACACACACACACAAATAAGTACAATGAGATACCAGCTTCTCCTTGCAAAAGTGGCTACGACTGCTTTTTTGCATAGTAATATTCTGCTTTGGAAAGGGTTTGGGAAAACATTCTTATGCACTGCTGATGGTTAAACAATGACTGCAACTTTTCTGAAGTATAATTATTTGGCAAAAGGTCTCAGTAGGCTTAAAATATAAACATCCTTTGATCTAAAATCCAACTTCAAGGAATTTATTCTAAACAAATAATCAGAAATTTGAAAAAAATGATTATAAGCTATAAAGATTTCATCACATAATTATTTAAAGCAAAAACGAATGGGAACATTATAATACTCATAAAGGGAGTATTTGTTAGATAAATTATGGTAAAACTATACAATAGACTATTTACAACCCTTATAAATTATATACTAAAATATATAAGAACAGGTAAAAATATTCATGACAAAGAATGAAAATGGCAAGTAATACGATACAAGGTGACATGATCTAACACACACATATATATGACCAGCGGAATATATGTAATATTGACTATGGTTATCTCTAGATATAGAAATAGTGATGATTTTAGTTTCTTCTCTCTTAATTTTCATCTAAATTTCTAAATTATTTATGAAGTACAAATGTAGTACTTTTGGAAAAAATGAAGTTTTAAAAGTTGCTATTTTATTTAATTGTTATTTTAGCTTATCTAAACTATTGGAACTTAAGAAAACTTGTTACAGTTTTTTTCTTCCTCTAATTTTAAGGGACATATCAAGTTTCAAGGCACAGGTGGCCTGGAAATGATTCTATAATACATTATGCCATAGTAGTTAATGTGTCTTTTCACTAGAGTGAGGGGTGAGAGGGTTTAGGATTAAGTCTTGACCAGAAGGTAGGTAGGGGTATGTGTGTGTGTGTGTGTGTGTGTGTTTAATTATTTTGTTTTGCACAAAAATATAAAAGTGAGGATGGCAATAAGAGATTATGAGATGAATAGAAAGGAAGTTGAGAAACCACATTATAGGAGGCGCAGTCAACTAGTGAAAAGACAATAGAGTTGGGATCATAAGGAAGAGAAGAGATTTGAAGAGCTACTGTGGGAAATGCAAACAGATAGGCATGAAAGGCCACCAATCAGCAGTGAGGACCCAATTGAGGAGGCAAAACAATCAATAGGGTGGCAGAAAATATGAATAGGGGGGTACAGTGGGTTGGGCACAGGCAGAGGAGAAAGGGTCAGAGGTTGTCTAGGGGTGGAGAAAGCAAGACTTGGAGAAAGTGACTGTTGAAATGGCTAATGATATTTCCAAGCTGGATGGGACATAAAGGGAAAGGGGTCAGGGATATATTCAGTTTGGTTGCTGCCATGTATGACACACTGTAGAGCAGTGTAATATATTTTTAAGGAAAAACAAGTGAGGAGAAACTGTGTAAGGAGAGGGGTAAGACAACAAATATAACTGAGCATCTACTATGTAACAGATTCATCTGGCACAGATAAATATATCATCTTCGGTCTTTTCTTATGGGCTGGGCTTCTCCTTTTCCTGTAAGCATGTCCGTGTCTCTCCATTTAAATTTCCTTTTTACTTATCTACTCAGTTGCCACCAAACTTCTTGAAAGAACATTATTATATAACAAGGCTGGCACAAGATCCCACAACCCAAGGCAGGTACAGCCAACATATAATCGCACTCTTTCCCACTGACACACACCATAAACATGTAAAATGGAATAGTGTCTAGCAAAGGGCCTTGTATATGGTAAACACTCAGCAGCAGCTCACTAAATAAAGGAATATGCACATGTCACATATCAAGGTAGATTTGGGGTCTGTCGTATCTACTGTTGCCCTTCTTATTCTTACTAAAACCCGAATACAATCTACGTGGGATGATTGAAAAGGAACAAATGACAGGACTTTTTATGCTATGTCTGTCACCTTGTAGAAAAAGGCTCCCTTTAAGCTCATGGAAACAGCACCTTAGGCTCCTCATATGCAGGAAGCCTTTGCTTAGGGTCTATCTAGCTACTTGCAAGCCAACTTCCAACTATAGTATTTTCCAGCCTGAAGGTATGCTTGGAGATCAGGTGTGTCATTTACCTTCCCTGTTTTTATTATCCCATTTCTATATATTTACCTTCTACGCAACACTCTCCTGGGTGTTGTCTATTTGCAACACAGAGGAAAAAAAACCCAAAACAACACATCACACTCCCTCTTAGCTACAGAAACCTTTGGTAAAGCATCAATTCTACCATGCAGAGAGGATTCACATGATCTCCAAGTCCACTGTGGCTGACACAGTCTTCAGGTGGTTCCTGTGACTCCCACCTCCTAATGTTGTGTGATCTTTACCCTTGAGTGTGAGTGAGATTTGCTTCTAAACAACAGAACACAGTAAAGGGGCTGGGATGTATGTGATTACATGCACATAATTATATGATGATGCTATATAAAACCCTAGTGCCTGTCTTGCTGGAGTCTCTCCCTTGCTAGCTCTGAGGAAGCAAGTGGCCATGTTGAGGAATCGCACTTGGCAAGGAAGAACAGGTGGCCTCTATGAGCTGAGGGCAGCCTCTGGCCAACAGGCAATAACAACCAAGAAACAACAACAACAAAAAGCAGAGGTTCTCAGTCCTACAACCACAAGGAACTAAATGCTGTCAATAACCACATGAGCTCCCCAGTAGTCCTGGCCAGTACCTTGATTGATGCCTTGTGAGACCCTAAGCAGAGGGCCCAGCTAGCCCATGCTTAGATTCCTGATCTTCAGAAACTAAGGTAATAAATGTATTGTTTTAAGCCACCAAGTTTGTGATACTATTGTTATGCAGCAATAGAACAACCACAGAACTTAACACCATCCCAACTAGATTTATAGAAAGCAACTAAATCCCTTGAGGCACATTGAGTAAAGATTATAATGACATAATCTAATACTCCTTTTTATATAAATAAAAGTAACTTAATAGAGCAAACATTCTGCCTGATGACTCAAATAAGCATGGTTTACAAACCTAATTATTTTGTTAGTGACAGTCAAAATCAGTAGCAATGATCATACATAGTGCTATGAAAGTAAGGAGAATTATGAAAAATGTAGTATAGCCCTTGCCTTCCAATATCCTTTGTTTCCTAAGTGTCGTGTCTATGTCATCTAGGAGTTTTATTATATAAAGGTCTCATTTCCCAGTATGCTTCTAAAATAGCAAAAGCCTGTGGCATAGATAAGACACACAGAGCAGCTTCCAGCCTGCTCTGAAAACTGCAGAAGAGGAGAATGAGTGTATTAGTTTTATATTTCGGCAAAACAATTTGCCCCAAAATTTAGTAACTTAAAACTGCAAACATTTCTTATCTCACACAGTTTCTGCAGGTCAGAAATCTGGGAGCAGCTAGGTGGATGATTCCGGCTCAGGGTCTCTCATGAAGCTGCAGTCAAGCTGTTGACCAGGGAAAGCTTAGCTGGGGCTTGAGGAACTACTTCTAAGAGTGTTCACTTACATAGCTGTTTGCAGGAGGCCTCAGTTCCTTGCCATGTGGGCCTTTCATCAGGGCCATGTGAGTGTCCTCGTGACAAGGCAGCTGGGTTTATCCTGAGCAAGTTAAGAGCAAGCAAAAAGCTGCAGTGCTTTTTATGACCTAGTTCAGAGATCGGAAAACTCAAAGGGCTTGATAGCAAATATTGACTTTGCATGTCAATATAGGCTTGCACGCTACTCACCTCAGTTGTTTTAGTGCAAAAACCACCACATACAATATGCAAACAAATGGGCATGGTAAGTAGACAGACTTAAGCAATACTATGAACCATCTTGACCTAATTAACATTCATAGAATGCTGCACTTAACTGAAGAATACATGCAAAATAAGAATTCTTTGCACAGCCCTGACCAGTGTTGCTCAGCTGGTTAGAGCATCATCTTGTGCATCAAAGGGTCACAGGTTTGATTTCCAGTCAGTGCACATACCCAGGTTGCAGGTTCCATCCACAGTCGGAGTGGCAAGCGATCGATGTTACTCTTTCCCTCTCTCTCTAGAATCAATGAAAATCATATCCTCAGGTGAGGATTTAAAAAAAAATTCTTTGCAGAATAAGCTCAAAGAAAGTTCACTAAAAGAGACCTTATTCTGCACCTTAAAATAAGTCTCAGTAAACTTCAAAAGACCAAATTCTTACTGACTATATTCACTGATCACATGTAAATTAAATTAGACACCAATAAGATATGTATTTTTAAACTATGTAAGTAGGGTGTTTTTTAAAATCCCTGTGATATTTGGATACTAAAATACACATCTAATAATCCATGGTTGAAATAACAAATCACAAGTGAAATTAGAAAAGATTTCAAGCTAAAAATAAAAATTTTAAAAACATGTCAAAATTGCGAGATAGAACTAAAACAGTGCTTAGAGGATATTTTTCCCCTTCTTTTCGTCTTTTTTCCCCCCTTTTTTCTTTTCATATTATTTTTGTTTTGTTTTGTATGGCCAGCACCTCTACAGCAGCTTGCACACTTGAGGTCAGGGTCGAGCTCACAGTCAGGCAGCCTGAGGCTCAATCCCACCCACGAATGAGCCAATTACAACAGGAGGGTCCACGTAACCCACACAAGGGCCGTTCCTAGAGCACTCACCCAGGTGCTTTCTGTGGTACTTCTCATGCTGTTTATCCTTTCTTAATACAGGCTAAAAATTGGCTTTCTACTTCCAATGTAAAATTCTTTTTATTGTCATCTATGTTGTTTTGCTGCCCCTATTTATTTGTGTAAGTCTCTCTCCTGTCTATTTTGCTTTGATGAGGTGTGTCATAAAGTACTGTGAACTGTGTGTTTACTTTGTTACATTTATTGAGAAGTAGAAGAAAGGTTGTTCTATACTGTCCAGGTGTTCTGTGATTGTCTTTGATGTCTGTGAAACATCCTGTGTAAATGGTTTCTGCTAAGTTTATATTGCAAATGTACTTTGAAATAAATTTTACCAGGATCCATCACACTTTCTTGCTATGGAAACACTGGTATGCATCTCTCAACATGGCATTCATGATTTATTCCTAAATTCTAGAGTAATGCTGAGAGTAGAATATTTTATTATCTGGTTATAATTACATTTGCTGTCCTGTGAGGATGGCAGTGTGAGATATTATCTCATTTTCCAGAAGAGGAAGGTGAAACCTGGACAGAGATGATTAAATGAGACAGCACATGAGAAAGTATCTGTGTTGGGCCTGATGTGCACATACATGTGTGTATATATACACATACATAGACACACATGTCTATTTAATTTTGTGTACTGAGATAGACGATAGACGAGGTTTTTTCCCCCCATAATAAAATCCATTCTTCAGCAACATGTTTAAAAAGACTATATTTTTCCCATTGAATTGACTCAGAATCTTGATCAAAAATCAATTGACCTTATATGTGGAGGTTGATTTCTGGTTGCATTATCCTGTTCCATTGAAATGCTTGTCATCCTTAGGGCAATACTTGATTATCATAGCTTTGTAGTTAAGTCTTGAACTCACATTTTATAAATCACCTCCTTTTATTCCTTTTCAAGATTCTTTTAGCTATTCTGTACCAGTTACATTTCCAGATAAATTCTAGAATCACTTGACAGTTTCTTCAGAAGTGCCTGTTGGAGTTTTGATAGGGATCACATCTGGTATATAGATTAATTTAGGGAGAATTGGCATCCTAACAATTTTGATTTTAATAATACATGATCATGGTGTATACACTGTACTTTTAATTTTGGTGAAAGAAATTCTTGCCCTCTGGAACTTATGTTCTGGTGAGAAAGACTGCATAAAAAATTTTTTTAAATGCCAGGTAGCTATTTTTCTTCTTTTAAAAAAAGTATATCAGGGTAAACAAAAATGGAGAAATGTAGTAGAAGTCAGGTAGTGGTGTCTCCAAGGATGAGGCATTTATGTAGTGATCTGAATGAAGGGAAGGAAGAAACAAAGAGCTTTCCAGGCAGCAAAGGCCTTGAGGCAGGAACAAGCTTGATGTCTTCCAGAAACAGCAAAAACACCTATGTACCTGGAGCAAACTCAGTGAGAACAATACTAGGTAATGACGTTAAGCAAATGGTCAGAAGGTAGATCACGTGGGATTTGTAGGAAATGGGCAAAGATTTAGATGTTAGGGGCAGCTATTGGAGGTTTAAAAAAAATCTGAAAGGGTCCTGGTTAAGATTCAGCCAGTAAAAATAAACAAACAAGCAACCCCCCCCAAACAAAAAAATTCATCCTATACACACCTGTATGGCCTTCCAGGTTGTTAAAATATCAAAATATTTCAAATCTAATTAGGAAATAGCTGCTTCCATAGTAGCAGTCTCACCTGCCATGCTGGCTTCTTTCCCAGGAACCTCCAGCCCCCAAAATTCCGCCCCATGAACCAACAACTAAATAAGTAACCTAGCCCAGCAGAGGCTATTGAATTGGGGAAGTTAATCAGCTCAAGAACCTAAAATCATTTAAATTCATCAATCTAAAGGTTGAGTAAAGGTTTCACATCATTACAGTCCTAGAGCCTGCTTAGGACAGTGTGTCTTGGGCTTCCATTCCATCAAAGGTTAGTTGGGGCCCAATACCATTGCCTGGGCTCCCACTCAGTTCAGCAGGAATAAGAGGCCGGCTACAGAAATAGACTGAATGTCCCTGGGGTCTGAGATGAAGATAGAGGAAAGGGGAAATCCAGGGTATTTCTACATAAACAATCTGTCTCCTCAGCACTTCCTGAGTTGATTTGAAAGGCTACTGGCCAACAGCCAGCCTTTAGAACTTTTATATATTAACCACATCAAACTTTGTTTCTATATTCAAAGTCATAGAATTGTGGAGTACCAGGAGTGGTTTTTTGGTGTTTTTTTTGGTGTGTTTTTTTAATACATTGTGGCAAACGAAAATAGAAAATATCAACCTCTTCAACACTAAGTGCAACCTTAACATTCTCATAGCTGCCCTCAGTAAAGACAATGCTTGTGTAACAATCTGTAGTTCCTGGAATCCTAATCTCAACATAGAAATACAACAGTTGAAATAAAGCAATTCTAATTTCATATATGAAAGTTACTTTACACACTGTAATACTGAAAAATGAGTACATATGTCAAAATCTTAAAAACAGATTTCCCCAAAGTTGCATGAAATTTCTAAGGCTGCTTGCCATTTCCATCCATTTCACAAAATTCCTCCTCTTTGAAATTACATTCTGCTGCTCTTAAATCTATGATCCCAATATCTCATTATATAGTATTAAAGTTCTACTTTATTCTCACATATTTAATTATTTGAACATCAACTCTTTCAGTTTCATTGCCTGAGAGACTACTAAATATTTGCTAACATAAACTGGTAACATGAACCTAAACTAAAGGAAAAGCAACTGGAAAGTACATCAGGGAGAAATCTAAGCTCTACTTAGAAATAATCAATCTCTGGGCACCAGACATATATTCACTCACTTTTATTTTCTGACTGTAAACAATTTCACTCAACGAAGATAAGACTTTAAAAACCATATGCGAACACGGCCTGTTTTAGCAGAACACTTGCTGAAAAACTTCACAGCTTTTACCTTTTTTTTTTTTTAAACACAAAACTACTTGTGAAATCGGAGATTTTCAAGTAGGTATGGTACATAAGATTGAGGGCCAGGCAGGACCTTAATGTAATCTTAGATGGAAATTATCCCTACAATCCTTTTTATATTCCAATATCATAATTTTTTAAATCAAAACTACTTACACCACAGCAAGCTGAAGCCTGGACAGACGGCTGAGACTGCCAGCAAGGCACCTATTTGTTCACAGACTAAACTTTGTTCCCTTGCTGGCCGATTCTGGATCAGGTTCACACTGATACACATTTACTGTGGCCTTGGAAGCCACCAACCCAGGAGGCAGGTGGGAGGGTTTGTGAATTTAACTCCTGCTTGATTACCACTTGTCCCCAGCTTCTTAAAGGTCGATTTCAATGTGTTTAAAGAGACAAATGTAAGGAAGGTCATAGGGAAAGCCTGAAAACTCTCAATAGTCTCTGATGGCTGGGCTTCGGGTTCAGAGGGCATTTTGTTCCCATATGTTCTTGGGGAAAAACACACAAAAACGATAGTCCTCTGAGCTTCAAAAATCTTGCTTTCTCCCTTTGATAGAAGTTTCCCAACTCCTTAGAATCTATACATTGCGCAATCATGGCAGGGGGAAAAAAAAAAGCAAGAAAGTTGCTTCTCTCTGGCAGTGTCCCATCACCTCCATCATCCCCAACTCCCACTAGTGAGGAAAATAATACAGACTTCTTGTTAAATTTAGGGCTTTTGGACATTGAAAACACCTGCCAATCTAATGTAAAGTGAGAACTTGGATCCCAAATTCTGTTCTTTGCCAGACAAAATATTATGCTGTTTATCCCCTCTCCTCCCTAAGCTTCTTTCCCTTCTCAGCTACTATATGTAATTTGTAGATTAGCCGTCAAAGCAAAACCCCACATTTTATGTACTTACTGCACTAATCATTTTATAAACATTCTCTCATTCTTTCCTAAGCATGACATTTGAGGATCATCTTCAATTCTTCTTCGTCTGATTCTCAGTATCCAGTTGAGCTCCTTCACTACTTCCTCTGTAACCCTCTGTAATCAGCACTGAGTAGGCAGAATCACGGTCGGTCCCTCCCAAAGATGTGCGTGCCCTGATAGCCAAAACCTGTGAATATGTTACCTTGAGTTCCAAAGATGCTTTGCAGATGTGATTAAGGTTAAGGATTTTGAGATAGGGAGATTATCCAGATGGGTCCGAAGTAATCACATGAGCTGTCTAAGAGCAGTGAACCTTTTCCCCAGCTGCAGTGAGAGAGGCCGAGTGAGGACTCGACTTGCTTTTGCTGGCTCTGAAGATGGGGAAGGGGGCTACTTGAAATTGGAAAAGGGAGGGAAACAGATTCTCCTCTAGAGCCTCTGGAAAGGGATGCAGCCCTGAGACACCCTGGTTTCAGCTCAGTGAGATCCACGCTGGATTTTAGACCTACAGATTGTAAGCTAATAAATTTGCATTGTTTTAAGCCACTAAATTTATGATAATTTGTTATTGCAGCAACAGACAAATAATACAGGTACTTTAATTTCAAAAATGTCCCGTTGAAATATAATACCTAGAACTGAACAGTGTACTCCAAATGAGGTCTGATGGAGATACACTAAATGGCAATGTGGCAAAAGTACAGTTGTGGAAAATCTAGTGAAAACGGAATAAAGTCTGGATTTTAGTTAACAGTTCTGAACCAATGCTATTTTTATTTTATTTTTTTGAGACAGAGAGAGAGAGAGGGAGAGAGAGAAACACACATCCTGACCGGGGATTGAAACTGCAACCTGGGTATGTGCCCTGACTGGGAATTGAACCTGCCACCTTTTGGTGCATCGGATGGTGCTCCAACCAACTGAGCCATACCAGCTAGGGCCCAATGTTAATTTCTTAATTTTGACAAACGAGCCATGTTTGTGCAAGATGTTAATTTGACATTAGGAGAAACTGGGGAAAGGTACTATTTTCGTAACTTCTTAGTAAACTCAAAATTACTCAAAAATTAAGAAGTTCAATAAAACAAAAAATAAACATTTAAAAAGTTATTAGAGTAGCTGTGGTGGAGATAGCTTGGAGAGAGAAGCGATTAGAACCAAATAGGCCAGATGGGAAACTGTAGGAGTGATCTTGTCAGGAGGTGATGAGGACCTCAAGGGGTTAAAGTCATGGAAATGCAATGAAAAGAGCTAATACAGATATGATACATTTCAAAATAAAAAATCAACAAAATACTTGCAATAGCAGAGAGCAGAGGCAAGAATAACGATACCAGTAACGAAAGATGAAAATTAGAGGAGGAAGCTGGTTTAAAGGAAAATGATATTCATTTAATTCATTCATTCAATAAGTATTTGTAGGTACCTACTATCTCAGGCTCTGTGCAAGGCACTGGGGAGGTGAGAGTAAGTTTATAAATGCCATATAGGAAGTGACCCTAAAACGTCCTAGTTGGATTCTCTAAAAGACACCTGGAGATTACAAGTGAGAGGACAGAACTGGAAGAGCTGAGAAAGGTGATATCGAGCAAGGAAGAACCTAAACTTAACTGGGAACAGAGGCACAATTCGGGGAAGAGAGGAGCAGCAAAGAAGACAGGGAAGGAGTGGACCAAGAGCTCTGAAAAGAAACAGGGTACAGAAACCAAGATAAAATAGAGATCAAAGAAGAGGGGTTCCACCAGATGCACTGCACAAGAAATGATACACAAAAGACCACAAGGCAGTGGGTACAAAGATGGAGGGGGATCACTGACGGCAGAGGGGATGGCTCAAGGGAACTCTAGACACTTTCGGTGAAGCCTGAATGGAACCCAGACTACAGAAGTCAAAGTTTTCTCACAAGGAAGCATTTCTCATTAAAAGGCCTTGAGGAAATGGGATTCCATTAATTTTCATGCTTTTCAAACAGGGATAAGTATTTGGATAAGTCTTTATGTAGCATCAGCTTTATTTGGAAAGAAAAAAAAAGTACTGGAACAGAGAGGAGTGCAAAAATTGGATGAGCTTTTAAGATAAATTCTGAAATGTAAGTATAGAATGTTTTTATAAGAGGTCTCCTTCCCACTTCTAGGGCTACAAACTCACTCTCTACTTCTACAAAAGGGCTCCTTGGGTAGAATCATAGTGGCCAGCCTTGCTGCAATGTTGTGTTTGCTATTGAAACTCAGGATACTTACAATTTAAAAAATAACTTTATGATCTATGGCATCACATGGAAAATTCCAACAAATATTTCATATTCAAAGAAGAAAATAATGGACAAAATCTTGAATTTATCATATTTACCATTTTGCTATTGCTATTTATGTAACCATATATTTTCTATCCTTTATGTCTCTAGCTAGAGCTTAGCTACACACTTAGAGGGAAGTCAGTGTCAACTATAGTCAGATGCTTAATCAATGCTATTTGAGAATGATGAATATATACTAAATACCAATACTATATACATACATACACACATATATGTATATACACATGCATATATAATGTATATACATATATGTGTGGTATGTCTGCGTATACATATGTATATATCTGTATACAGTAGTCCCCCCTTACCTGTAATTTTGCTTTCTGTAGTTTCAGTTACCCACAATCAACTGTGATCCAAAAATATTACATGAAAAATTCCATCAATAAACAACTGATAAGTTTTAAGTTGCGCGCTGTCCTGAGCAGTATGATGAATCTTGCATCATCTCGCTCGGCTGGTGTGGCTCAGCAGTTGAGCATCAACCTATGATCGAGGAGATCGTGGTTCAATTCCCGGTCAGGGCACATACCCAGGTTGCAGGCTCAATCCCCAGTTGGGGGCATGTAGGAGGCAGCTGATCAGGGACTCTTTCTCATTATTAATGTTTTTATCTCTCTCTCCCTGTCCTTTCCTCTCTCTCCTTCTCCTTTCCTCTCCTGAAATAAAAAATATATATATTAAAAAAAAAAAAGAAATCTTGCACCATCTGGCTCTGTCCTGCCCAGGGCGTGAATCATCCCTTCGTCCAGCATATCCATGTTGTACAGCTACCTGCCTGTTAGAAAATTAGAAGCCATTTGGGTTATCAGATCAACTGTCTCAGTATCAAAGTGCTTGTGTTCAAGTACCCTTATTTTACTAAATAATGGCTCCAAGTTGCAAGAGTAGTGATGCTGGCAATTTAGATATGCGAAAGAGAAGGTATAACGTGCTTCCTTTAAGTGAAAATGTGAGTACAGTACAATAAGATATTTTGAGAGATCACATTCACATAACTTTTATTACAGTATGTTATTATGATTGTTCTATTTTATTATTAGAAATTACTGTTGTTAATCTCTTACTGTGCCTAAACTTTATCATAGGAAAGCTAGCATGGCCCCTGCATGTATAGGAAAAAACAGTATCTAGCAGGTCCTTGAATAACATCATTTCGTTCAATGTTGTTTCATTATAATGTTGATGAGATGCCATAGGAACTTGACCCTTCTTTATATCAATTAGCCTATAGTAAAATTAATTTCGTCATACATCATTTTGCTTAAAGTTTCCAAACCTATCAGTGACATTATGTGAGAACTCACTGTATACAGGATTCTGTATTATCTGTGATCTTAGGCACCCAAGGATGGGGTGGGTGGTGGGGAGACTACTATATATGTATGAACATGAACACATATGCTATAGACATAAGTGTTAATATAAGAATTGGTGACTGTGCTTCAAATTCTAATTATATAGAAACAACTGAAACCCTGACTTATGTGTAGGGCACAACATACCAGTAAAATGGAAGTGCAGTTTTTATATGTAATTTTCTGCCAACCAAATTAAACTACTACTTTGGGTGCTCACTTCGGCAGCACATATACTAAAATCAGAATGCTTCAGAGAAGATTAGCATGGCCCCTGCGCAAGGATGACACACAGATTCATGAAGTGTTCCATATTTTTAGAAAACATAAAATACTACTTTGGCATTAGGTCTTCATAAACCAGGCTAAGCATAAATTTGAAAGCTTTGCTCTGATATTTTCCATCTAATTTTAAACAGCCTTGGTCTACAAGCCACAAGGTAATGCTTCCACCAAGTAAAGATTTATTTAATATCTTTTCTGTGAAGCCATTAGAGCAGTAACAGTAAGTAATATGCAGGAGATTCTTGAAAATGTCATGGGAAAAATATGTAGGGTTAGTACATTTTCTAAAATCAATTGTCTAGTCTGATGTCATCTGAGTGGAGATAGTAGTAGCATCATCATTTATTACCCTAATGTTAATTGTAATAGAAATTTTTACTGTTTAAAGAAAACCAATTTTACAAATGGTCAAAGAAACCAGTTTTTTTCTAAATGTCTGGGTTTCTAAACTAAAAGTTTTACAGCAACTAGTTCTCATTACTCTGTCTTGTATACACTGCCTGAAAGTACTACTTGGGGCTAAGAAACTAAAAGCTAATGTAACACTAAACGTGGAAGACAGAATTACAGCTCTCACAAATATTTCATCCAGCCTAGGGTGTTGACTTTCACAATGAATAACAACTATGGGGGCATGTTGTCACTTCTAAACATCATCTATTGCAAATCTCTGTTGTCACATTTTAAAGGAATTTGGACATTATCGTGTTTTGAGAAAACAAATTTCAGTTGATATCCTAGGGAGTAATAAATTATTATTTTTTCCTACTTGACCTTCATAATCATGAGATTGGTAGAATTCTGCACTTTGGTCTTACCTAGAAAAGTTGAAGAAGCATGTTCATAAAACCAGCAATTCAACTCCCAGGCACACACCCTAGCAGAGCTGCCCAACTGCTGTGCCATGGTTCCCGAGTATGCAATGAATGGGCTCTAGGTATGCCCAGATATGGATCTCCTCAGCCCTCCAGTCAAGCAGAAGCACCTCAGACCAGGGACACAGTTTCTTCAGTGCAGTGTATTGTACAAATATTAGCTATCATTTTCTATGTGTATATGACATGAGAAAGGTTAAGAAACATTGATGGAGAAGTCCTTGAATATGTATGGCAGATACATATACAGAGATATATGTATATATAGGAGCAATTCTTGTGATAATTAAAAACTAGAATACTGTAACCCAAATGTCCATCAATCAATTCATCTGCAATAAGTCCTGGAACACTCACATAATGCAATACTCTACAGCAGTGAAGACTAATGAACAAGAGCTATGTGCATTGACATGAATAAATCTAAGACTATAATGTTGGGCAAAAACCCAGTAAGTCCCAGAAAAATACATACAACATGATTCCATTTTTATAAAGTTAAAAAACATGTAAAACTAATCAATAAACTGTTTAGGAATGTAGAGGCATGATAAAACCACCGAAAGAAGAAAATATTAACACAAAATTCAGGACTTTGGTTACCTCTGAAGGAGCAAGAAAAGTTTGGGATCAGAGAGAAGTACACAGGAGATACTAGAGGTAATGGTTATATCACTTTTTTGAACTCAGCTGTAGGTACACATATGTTCTCCATATAATTATTCCAATAAGCCTATGGATATTTTATAAATATTTTGTATTTACTCAATATTTAATATCTTTTATAAAAGCCCTAATTTGTCCAAGGGTATACAGCAACTGCATCTGCCATCTCTGCAACAGGAGAAGAGAGCACCAAATTATAGGGACCCTGCAGGTCAGACACTGAACCTTCAAAAGGCCCCACCAACTCAGATACAACTACAACAATAACAGATTTGAAAGTTATACAATAATTAAAATTAAAACTAAATTCAATATGCTACCATTTTATGAGGCACCATATATACAAATTTTAACATTAAATAAATGTGGTTTTAAAGAATCAGGACTATATAAACTGCCAGCCTATGGATGAATAGCTCCTCTTGCTATTTTCTAAACAGTCAACATTTCATTGTGTATTTAAACCAACAAAAGACATTTACAGAATGACAATACTTTAATTCATCATGTATATCCAGCAACGTTTGCTTAGTCAAATGCCTGTCTTGTTTGTCAATGTCATTTAAGGGCAGGTTTATAAAACTTCAAGAGCAAGAACTGGGTCTGTTTCGACTGATACGACTACCAAGGAAAACACAATGAAATCCTTTTTAACAATTCACGCCTGTACTCTGTCGCTTGTATTTTGAGGGCTAGACCGTGGAAAGCCATTTTTCTGAGCATTAGAAATTTTGTCAATCCAGAAGAGATATAATAAACTGCAAAAATATAAACTTAACCTCCAAATTAATTAAATTTACTATTTTTGATGTAAAATATAAAAGAAATCCAGCTTGAACTCTCCTTTTAATGTTAAAAAAAAAAGAGCCACTAAAAAGCATAGTTAATGTTTACACAAAAGCAATTTTTCCCCCTTTTTTTTTCCCATTTTTTTTAAAGTTTTAATGGGTGAGTGACCTTGCTGGAATTCCCCGGCAGTTCTGGAGTATCTGTTTGGAAGTTTCAAATAGAAACTACTTTCACATGATACATTAGAATGGTATGTCAAGTGGTATCAGTCTCTGAACCTTGAACTTGGATATCACAGATGAATCAATACACTTTATACAAAATGAAAGGCTTCCTTCCTCTTAGGTCATTTAAGAAAATATCACATTTAAATATGTATAATATTATGTATTCATAGGGCCAATTATACACAGAAAAACTTCACATATTTACCCAATTCAAGAAATTTACCCTTGGTACAGCTTCAAGCTATCAAAGAAATAGGACAAATTTTAAGTATGTCAAACACTGAATATATCATGCTGAAGTGGAAGTCTGAGCCCATAATTAATTTCTGTTACATTAATATAACTGCCTTAAAATCTAAGTGATATAATGCATTTTTCATTTTGCTTTATTTTGGCATTTCTAAAATATCTATTTTCATTGAGAGGAAGTTACTTCAGATTTACTGTGAAAGGGCTTATGGGAAACCTGTCTTTTCCACTGTGAGGTGGTTATGAAACTAACCCTAAGTTACTGAAAATCAATACAGTCATAAGCAACAGTGGGGTTGATTTAGAATAGAAACAAAATATTTCCCCAATCTAGGCCACACCTCTAGTTTCACCCTTGGCACTTCTCTCCCTCATTTTCAGAAGGTGAAAGTACAATAAGGGATGTCCTGGAATTTTAGCCCAGTCATCTATCTTGCTCTGAAAAGCTGTTTCAGGACACAACAAAATTAAACATTTCACAATCTGTGTTTCTACAGAATAGACTGGTGTTTCAGAAGTTGAGATGAGGGGTAAATGAGTAAATGGAGAAAGGATAGAGGGAGGAGACTTTTTAATATTTTTCCTAGAATATCTCTACACTATTTTATAACACTGGCTGGAATCTTCTGTGAAACCTCAGAAAACCTCAGTGGGCCTAAGGACCTCCCTGGGCTGCCGAGAAAATAAGTAAAGATGTTTCTGGGGGCTGACAGCAAACACATAGGATTGTAAGACTAATATTTCAAAAGAGAGAGGAAGCAGAGGGTACTACTATTTGGAGCAGGGATATTCCTAGGAAACTCATTCTAAAATAGAAGAAAAATAAGGTACCAGTCGTATCAAGGTGCCTCTGGTTGGAACTCTTTAGAGACATATAATTTTGAGACACAGTTTAATTCAAAGTTCCTTCTGACTGAACTCCTAGGAACTTGTCTTTAAGTTCCACCAAAAGAGCCCAGCTTTCTTCTGGAAAGTTGGGTATAGCTTTCACTCACCACTGTGAATATCAGAAGCAGAAAGCAGCTAGAAGAGAGAAAAAAATGAAGAGAAATGGCAATGATGGCACAGTGGCAGGTGCTGACTTCCTCTGTCCATCAACAGGAATAACTAGATACCTGAAAAGTTATGCCATATTGTTTTCTTCTTTTTCTCCCCTCCCCCCCCCTATGCTTCAGTTTGGACAATTTCTACTGACCTATTTTCAAGTTCACATATTCATTCCTCAGCTGTGTCCAGTCTGTTGATAAGCCTGTCAAATAAGTTCTTCATCTTGGATACCATATTTTTTATTTTAGTGTATCTGTTGGACTCTTTATAATTTACATTCCTCTGCTAAAATTCCTCATCTGTTCATGCATATGCCCCACCTTTTCTACTAGATTCTTTAACATAATGATCATAATTAAAGTCCCTGATAGTTTCAACATCAGACTTGGTTCTCTTGGTCCAGCCTCAATCTTGGGCAGCCCTTATACACTTAGGCCTTGGCAATGAGGCTTTCTGCACCCCCACCTCAACCCTATTACAGTGAAATGCTACCTTGTATCTGTGAAGGAACAATGCAAGAAACTCTCCCGCTCCCTGTGTCCCACACTCAACACAGGGTAGCAGTAGTTACTGGTGGAGAGGTTCCTGCACCTCCTTATGGCAAAAAGCTTTTGCTTTTACCCTACCACCAGTGAACCTTTTCCTGGCCTCTGAAAATAGAAAGGTTTCCTGTTCCTCCTCCAGTGCATTAAAACTTTTGCTTCGTATGAAAAAGTGATTGGTAAAGTAGCAGGGTTTTATAACTGTGTCCTAAAACATTGCTCTCTCCAATCTTCTGTCTTGCCCTCAATCTTTTATGAGCACCAGTGGAAGATGCTCTAAGTGTAATTGTGTCTCTACAAAAGATAAGTTGAAGTCCTAACCCCTGGTATCTGTGAATGTGACTTTATTTGGAAGTAGGCTCTTCACAGATGTAACAAGTTGAGATGCAGTCATACTGGAATAGGGTACGCCCTAACCCAACATGACTGGAGTCCTTATAAATAGAGAAAACATGGTGGTATAGAAAATCCTAGACTTCATTTCCCAACAGAGGGTCAGCAAGATGGCAGAGTAGGAAGTCCCAGGTCTAGTTCCCCCCAGAGACATTAACTTAACAACAACATGTTGTCTAAACAGCCTTTATGTGGCCTCCAGAACCAGTTAAAAAGTCGTAGTACCCCAGGAAAGCTCAAAACCAGGAACAGCCACATTGACATGGGTAAGATATTTCATTTCACCTGTTATAGCCCTTCCCCCAAGCTGGCACAGTTCATCTTGATCAGAGTAAACATCCAACTCACAACTTCTGCACCAGGAGGGAAAGAAAAGATTAGAATGTATGTGTAATGTTCCAGCTTTCTGGGTGACTGCCTGAGAGACTGGTTTCTGTCTCAGCTGAGTTGGATTGCTGAGGCAAGTGGCATACTTTGGATCCCTAGAGCAGTGAAGAGCACAGAGGCTAGCTGCAGCACCAGAAAAACTGCAGTACCACAGACCAACACTACAGGGAGTAAGAGATTACAAACGCCTCAGAAAAAAACTGGTGAACCTCTCTAATTGGGAAGGCACATAGCAAGCCCAGAGAAGATGCATCTCCATATAGGGTTTGAGAGGCCCCCAGAATCTATAGTAGGGCTGACTGATGAAGGTATTCCCCTGAATGAAACCAGCCCATAGAACGGGGAGAGGATTTGTACTGTTTTTTCAAATGCATAAATCGCAGCGAAAAATAACAAGGCATCTGAGGAGACATGGAGACATGAGCCAATCAAAGAAACAAAACAAATCTCTGAAACTGACCCTAAAGAAATGGAGGTCTATGAATTACCTGACAAAGAATGCAAAATAATTCTCAAAGATGCTCAATGTGCTACAAGAGAACACAGATAAACAACTAAAAAAAATCAGGAAAATGATACACGAACAAAATGAGAATATCAACAAAGACAGAAAGTATAAAAAGAACCAAACAAATTCTGGAGCTGAAAAATACAAATGGGGAAATACACAAATATATGGAAATTAAACAACACATTCTTAAACAACTGTGGATCAAAGAAGAAATCACATGGGGAATTAGGAAAGATCTTGAGACAAATGAAGATGAAAACACAACATATCAAAACCTATGGAATGCAAAAAAAAGCAGTACTAAGAGAGGAGTTTATAGTGGTAAATGTCTACACTAAAAAAGAAGAAAGATTGCCCTGGCTGGTGTGGCTCAGTGGTTAGAGTGTTGGCCCATGCACCAAAGTGTAGCAGGTTCAATCCCTGGCCCTGGTTGTGGTGTGTGCAGGAGGCAACCAATCAATGTGTGTGTGTCTCTCTCTCCCCCTCTCCCTTCCTTCCACTCTCTCTAAAAAAAAAAAAAACACTAAAAAAACACACCAAAAAACAATGGAAAAAATATCCTCAGGTGAGGATTAACCAAAAAAGAAGAAGAATCTCAAATCAATAACCTAACTAAACACCTGAAAGAACTAGAAAAAGAACAAACTAAGTCCAATTAGCAGAAGGAATGAAATAGTAAAGATTAGGGCCAAAATAAAACAGAGAACAGAAGAACAAGAGAAAACAAAATCAATGAAACTACGAGCCGCTTTTTTTTTTTTTTTTAAAAAAGACCAACAAAAATGACCATTCTTAGCTAGACAAAAGAAGACTCAAATAACAAAAATCTGAAATGAAAGAGGAGACATTACAACTGGTACCACAAAAATAAAAAGAATCAGAAGCATCTACTATGAACAATTATACACCAACAAACTGGATCATCTAGAAGAAATGGATAAATTTCTAGAAACATACAACTACCAAGACTGAACCATGAAGAAATAGAAAATCTGATGAGACCTATAACTAGAAAGAACAGTGAATCAGTACTCATAAACCTCTCAACAGAGAAAAATCCTGGACTAGATGGCTTCATAAAGAATTCACACATTTACAGAAGAATGAACACCATAGCTTCTCAACTATTCCAAAATAATGAAGAGGAGGGAACACTTCCAAAGTTATTTTATGAGGCCAGCATTACCCTGATACTAAAATGAGACAAAGATACTACAAGTAAACTACATACCAATATCCTTGATGAATATTGATGCAAAAATTCTCAACAAAACTCTGGGGAATCAAATTCAACAATATATTAAAACGACTGTACACCATAACCAAGAGGGATTTATTCCTGGAATGTAAGGATGGTTTGTCATACAAAACTCAATCAATGTAAACACCACATTAACAGAATGAAGAACAAAAACCATATGATAATCTCAATTGATGAAGAAAAAGCATTTGACAAAATTTAACACCCTTTCATGATAAAAACAGAGATTAGAGCTATGCTGCCACAAGCATAGGCAAGCCAAGGATTGCCAGTAAACACCAGAAGGTAAGAGAAGGGCATGGAGCAGAATCTTCCCTAGATCCCTCAGAGAGAGAGAGAGCATGGACTACTGACTCTTTGATTTTGGACTTCTAGCACCCAGAACTGTGATAGAATACATTTCTGGTGTTAAGTCATTCTTGTTTGTGGCACTTATGTTATGGCAGCCTTAAAAAACTAGTAAAAGGGTCTCATCAAAAAGAGCTTAAAATGAATGCAGACTCCCTTTTGTCTTGGGCTCCTGGTTGTTTTAAACTGTTATTCTAGCCCATACTCAGACTTCAAGAATTCATTAAAATTGTAGCTGCTTTCTTCTTATCCATGTTTATGGTGGATGCCTCTTCCTCCCATGTTCTGCCAAAGGTAAAAACAGTTCCTGTATCCCATCTCTCTTCAGAAGGGCTTGTCTCTCTTTGGAATTTCAGTGCCTTATGACTTCAGCTCTCTAATGGGCTCAGAAAAACTTGACTTTGTGGATTATCAGGCTTTTTCTCACTGTTAGGGTAGGAGAAATGTTCTCTTGCAACTTTCAACATCCTAAACAGAAGCAAAACTCTCTTCCCATAATTTAATATGAACTTTTTTAGATTTGAGAGTTTATTTAATTTCCACATATAACTACAAATGCTTTGTTAAAATTTATCTTTATTGTTGAAAGTATTACAGATGTCCTCTTTTTCCCCCCATTGACTCCCCTCCCCCCTGGTCCTGTTCCCTCCCTAGGCCTTCACCACACTATTGTCTGTGTCCATGGGTTATGCGTATATACATATAAGTTCTTTGGTTAATTTTAAATTGCTTTATATTACCTATGGTGGTTAAGAGTCCAAGTCCTAGAATCAGACAGGCCTGGATCCAAATCCAGACTTTACTCCTTACTAGCTATATGCTCATGGGAAAGGTATTTAATGTTTCTAAGCCTTTTTCCTCAACTATAAAATGGACATCTATATTCATTAAGCATATTGAACAAAAATTTTATTGATAATCAGGATTTATTTACTTAGTTTTAGAGTATATCAAATACTGTTGCAGAATATATTATTATACATATGTATATGTATGTATATATTTTAAAATATATTCTTAAATCTAGAACAGCATTTCCTGATACACTATTCCAAGATACACTATTAAGATTTTTATGAGCAAAAATGTTCTGAAGTTCAGATAAGTTTGAAAAATGCATTATAAATATCCAAAAAAGAATGCACATTTTCCAAACTTATTACACAATGCTTTCAGTGTAGAATCTTTTTTAGTTGTGTCAGCATTTTGAATAACACAGTTGGGAAATAGTGAGTTAAAAGCTTGGACATATTTATTTTGTCCGCACTATAGCAAAATTTGTGTCAGCAAAGACGTTGGGAGATATTTTCTTTCTGCCACTTCAACACTTTTACTGAAAACAAGATCTTTCTGCTTCTACACCACTTATGCTAGAAGGTATGATGAGCTTTGCATTATTTTTACACTGATAGTTCTGTCTGTCTGTTCTCAGGTTTTCCACTGTTACTCATCAAACACCAAAATGATGAGATGCTTGAGTTCTCTAAAAATGAACATAAAGTTCCAGTAAACATGTAAAGCATGTTCAATTAATACATTTTAAATTATTTAGAATAATGTATACTTATAACCCAATATGATCATTTAATCAGCAACATGTTATTCATGATGCTTTTGGTAAAATTACTTGCCCTTTATGAGAACTGTCCATTTTAATGGCTCTGTGGTGTTTCTTATGTCTACTCACATTTTTTCTTTGAAAGACACAGAGCATAAGTGATTAAAAAATATGTATTTCATTATTTCTCTAAAAGTCTAATGTTGGTTTAGTTCCCCTCTTTCAACCTTGAAAAATGGGGCAGGATAGAAGATTTTACTTCAAAAAGTACTGTTTCTCTTTAGGTCAAAAATAGAAAGGAGAAAAGTTAAAAAAAAGAAGAAAAGAAAAAGTCAAATAAGAGCACATTTTACCAGCAGAACACCACTTAGCTAAATATTCTCATCTTTCACTCAAAATGCCAGCTTTGTTTAACAAAGTACTGCAGAGCTTACTGAAAGTTCTGCAGTCCATGCCCTGCTTTCTCTCTGGCCTGCAGATGTCTCTACAATTCTCAGACTCAGTTTTAAATTACAAAAAGAGAGACAAAATTGAATTAGAAAAGTATACATCCCATGAACAGAAAGACATATCCTAATATACTCTATAATGTCTCACTTAACTTCACACACACACAATATAGCTCTGATTTTGGCTACTATATTGGTTAAAGAGTCACATGCTTTACTCCCACTCCTCCACCCCAATTCAGTTGTTGATTGTATTAAAACCAGTTTTCTTGAGATACCACTGACACTAATACCTTGTATTAGTTTAAGGTGTACAACATTATAATTTGATTATGTGTAAATATTGCAAAATGAAAAACCTATTTCTAAGTCACTAATTTTCTACCACAGAAGGAAGGAAGCCACAAACACTGTAATCTCATACTACCTCATGATTAAAGTCGGAGAAACTAGAGTAATTAATGTGCTGGTTGGTATCTTTGACAGCAGACTTTCAAAAATATATAATTACTAAGTTTGAATCAACCTTGGAAATGTCCTGGACATAACATTAGCAGAGGCTGGTAGCCATGACTGTCATCTCTGTGTACGTCTTATACCTAGGGAATTTCCTAATACAGAAAGCAAGCTTTTCCAGAAGAGCAATTTCACAATTTTATAGTTAAATCAAATAGGTTTTCTGGGTTCCTATGTAGACTCAAATGTCTGTGACCTGTGCCACAGAAAAAAAATTCATGACTCTCCATCCAATTACCATTTCTAAGCTAACTCTTCAATGAGTCAAATTTACAACTGCCTTTAACCACTATGGAGGATGTTCCATACATTAACTTTACCTGGTTTGATGTTACCATTACATTCTTTGTTTTGTTCTCTTTATGTCTTCATCCCTTTGTACTGTATGTATTTTTAGAAGCCATTTCAAATACTTTTTAGAAGAGAGCAAGATGTTTTAGAACAGAGCAAGATGTTCTAATTAACTCAACTTTTAAAAATCACTTAAAAAAATAAGTCCCCACAACTCAGGTTACAGGTCTCATTGTTGCAAATATGCATCTCTGTGAGTACAAGTTAAATTCATTCATTTAATAAATAACTTCTAAGTGCCTACCATGTGTCAGGCACTACTCTGGATATTGGGGGAAACACTGGTGAATAGTGTCAGAGAGAAGTGCCATGGAGAATAAAGCAGGGAAGAAGAATAGGGGTGGCACAGGATGGCCAGAAAGGGCTTTAGTGTGATGACAAATCATGACTTGAAGGCTCTGAAGGTGAGGGACTAAACTGCATAGATATGTAAGGCAAGTGCATTCCAGATACAGGGAATATCAAGTACAAAGTTCCTGAGGCAGAAGAAAGCTTCGCATTTCTGAGCATCAGCCAGGACAGTACAGTAGCTGGGGCTGATTGTTAGGAGATGATAGAGAGATAAGGGGAGAGCAAAGGCAGATCAGAAAAGGCCTAGGAGACCATTATAAGGACTTTGGCTTATAACTGGAGTGAGATGAGAAGCAATTAGAAGGTTCTGAACAGAAGTTAAATAGCCTGGAAGAATTTACAGTATGTGAAATGTCTAAATGACGCTCGGTAGCTGTGGAAAGATTTAGTACACAACTATTTATTGAATTTGTACTATTTACTAGGATTTCCCTAAGCAGTGGGCATACAGCGGTAAGTAAAACGCACATCAGTCCTTGTCATCTTGAAGTTTTAGTCTTGTGGGTAAGAATATTAACAAACGATTAAGCAAATAATTAAAACTGTGCCAGGTCTGAGATGAACTGGGTGACTTATGAAATAACGAGGAAGGACAGTCTGCCCTAGTCTGGGCTGTGGGGGAAGGCCTTTGAAGAAAAAAATATTTAAGGTGAGATCAATAACATAAGGAGGAATGAGTTAAGTGAAGACGTATGAGAAAAACAAGAACATTCCAAGCAGCAAGTTATCTGCAAAAATCCCTGAAGAAAAAACGAATGTCACCTTCAGGAAACTGGAAGGCCATTGTGGTTGAAGTAGGCAAAGAATGAATGAATATTTTGGGTTGAATTCTAAGGGCAGTAAAATACCAAGAGTTTAAAGTAGGAAACCAAAAAGATTAGAGCTGGTTTTTTTTAAAGATGACTCTAAAAACAATGAGATTAGAAGAGACAAGAGTGAATCCAGGAGACCAGTTAAGAGCTATTGTAGAAGTGCACACAAAGATGGTGGTGAAGTATAGTGAACATGAAAACAGAAAGAGATGTGTAGCTTGGAAGATAACCAGGATGTAGAAAAGACAGAATTTGATGGTGGATTAGAGTCCTGAAGGTTGAAGAGAAGGTCAAAGAGGCTACCTACTTTTCTTGACCTTTTTCATGGATAGATCCTACCTTTTCCACGGAGAAAAAGATAAATATCAATGTGATTCTTTTGGGGGGAGGAACAACAAAAAGTTGATCATATATGATAATGAACCTTTATGCCACTGTTGCCAATCATCATATACAAAAGAGCCTCAATTTGCACAATCTATGCAATTTGTTCTGTTTCTACCCATGCATGAAGTTTGGCTGACTGTTCAGAAAAATGAAACAGTTGGATTCTCCATTTTAAATCTGCTAAATATTCATGTTGCTAGGATTATATATATTTATATAATTTGTAAGGAGGAAAAACCAGTATTTTCTATAATAATCCATCCAAACTTAAATAAATACTGTCAGGGCACCAAATGTAATTTTTCAGTACACTAAAGAATTACTTCTTTGCAAAGAATTGGACTGGACAACCCCTGGGAGAAAACGTCATTCCCTATTGTTGTTCATAGATAAAAGTCACCTATTTCTAACCAACGCTATTACCAAAAAGGTGGATATCTGTTTTTAGAGAAACAGTTGAATAAGCTAATGTCCGTGACTTATTTATTTTTAATCATTAAAGATAAATTTAGTTAGCCAAAGGAAAAAAATGGCATTTTCTAGACCATCGGGCTCCTACTCATAGGAACTCAGTCCTCCACAGCCTATCTTCCAGGGAATCCTCAAACCATGTTAAGCTAAGTGGAAGTCTTTTGTTTGCCATTAGGCCAGAAAAATAAAAATAAACAATTTTTTAAAGAAAAAACTTTTCATATAGTGTTTCTGCTTATATGAGGTTCAACCAACTTTAAACATTATTAACAGTCTGGGTGTCAGAGTAAATGGTATTAGAATGTTAAATAAAAGACCCAGAAGACATTGAGGCTTTCTCTGTACTCTGAAATTTTAAAAAAAGATTTCATTAATTAGACCAAAAGTTCAAACTGATATTAACTGTTAATTCTTTTGGTACAAGCAGTATGAAGTGAAAAGAAACAGACTCCTAGGAATCCAAATGTGAAGAAAGACATTAGATGATACTAAAATGATACTCCTAGAACAGCAACTGCAACTCATAAGAAAAATGAAATTTATTTAATAACCAAGTACAAAACACACACATGCACACACATATACAACTAAAACAATATTGACTCTTACCAGGTGGGATGCCTTGTGAAATATTCTGCTCTGTTCTTTCATTTAAAAAAAAAAAGTAGGTCATAACTTAGTAACAAACTTTGCAAACCACAAATATGTTACAGCACATAACAGTTCTAGAGCATTATCACTGCTAACCTGTCATTTTAGGGAAACTTACAGTCCTCCTCCTTGGACTTAGTCCATAAAAGTACTCTATGTACTCAGAGAAAATAAAAATTGCCATAGCCTTGTTACCATGTATCTGGCCTGGACATGGTACCTTCAATAAGCTTAAATCACCTACCTTCCCAGGCTCCAAAACGGAGGGGATGACTTGCAGCTATGCCTGTACTGCACATTTCATCTAAAAAAGTCCTTTTTATGTATATTACTTCATTTGATCCTCACAACAACCCTGTGAGGTAGGCAGGGAAAATATCAGATTTACTTTACAGATGAAGTTAAGGCTCAGAGTGGGTAAGTGACTTTCCTGGTTATCAAATATCTGGGACGAGGCAGAGAGTACGAACCACCAACTTTTAGGCTGAGGCTCTTTTCTCTACACCACGCAGCCTCAGAGTATAACCTGACCTCAAGTATTTTTAGTACTTCACCCTCCTTTTCTTATTGTTGACTCAAGTGTTTGGACACAACAAGAGGTATGATTCTAAGCATATCCTGCCAAGTTTATGCTTCTCTACCCATGAAAACTTATGGCCACAGGATATATATCCTTTTGGGAAGCACTGTTTCCTTGGCTCTAGTCTAAAGGAACAAAAGCAATATGAAAGACCCTAAGGTGAAGGAAATTGGCAAGACCAGAGAAAAGGGTATAAAATGAAATGTATTAATGGATTTTAGTCCCTTTGAGCTTTTACTTTTGTGACAGAGTTCAATGGAGAGCTTTAATGCAGATGAGACTTGAGGCTTCTGAAGAGGATCTGAGTCTTGATGAAGTTACTGAAACTCAAATCTTGCATGCGTAATGGTGGCAGGCCCCAGGGTCTTCAAAAACGTGTACTGGATGCTTTAAAACAAAACAAAACAAAACACACACACAAAAATTCTACTAGCAAGTCTAATAAAACTGTTTAAAGGATTTTGAAAAGCTATAATTCTTTGGCCAGTAATTAATCAGAACACTAGATACCATGCTGAAAGAACAAAAAGAGAAAACCAAAAAGAAATAAAGAAAAAGGAAACAGATTTTTAAAAAAATATAGTGTACAGAATAGCTTAATATGCCCATTGACTTATTTCTTTGATTAATATTCTTCACTTTAAATCGAAACAGAATTTAAAGTTCTTGCCGAACCACCTTGGGCTGTAGTAAGATAAACTGATTTAATGATAATTTCCTGAATCTCTTTCATCACTATCCGTGACAACTGATTGTTTTAAAGGGCTTTTAATCTTTGAAAGCACGGCCAAAATATTTGTTGGAAGAGATGGCATAAAATGAAGTTGATTTCATGGGGTAAAGAAATTGAACTGGGAATATTATGGTTTGAAAATACTTAAACAGAGAGGAAAAAGTAACAAAGCCTTAGAATGAAAAAATTCAGACCACTCTGCAGTTTCAAGTGAATTACATATCATAAATCTTACTGACTACTTTTGTGCTATTTCTAACTTGCTTCTTTTTAATTTATGTGCTCCTATAAACCTGACTTTTCCCCCCAAGAAAACATTAAGCTTTAAAAAATTAATAATAAAAATAGCAAGTAATATTTACTGAGTCTGTACTTTGTGTGAGGCACAGTTCTATGCACTTTATATAAGTTCATTTAGTCCTCACAGTGATCCCATGAATTAGATACCACTATTATTCCCAATTTATAGATGAAAAAACTGAGGCACAGAGAAGTTAAGATATTCAGGTAGTTTACCTAGCTAGAATATAGTGGAGTCAGGACTCAAACTCAGAATCTACAAAATTGATTTTAACATAAGAAAATTTGCAAGGACTGAGGCTTCCTATAAATCAGCATCATTTCCTGTGACAATCTTTCACTGCATATTTGCTTTAAAAAAATTTTTTTTAACTTGTTAAATATGTCTTTATTGATTTCAGAGAAAGGAAGGGAGAGGGAGAGAGAAACATCAATGATGAGAGTGTCATTGATCTGCTGCCCCCTGCAGGCTGCACGCTGCCTACTGGGGATCCAGCCTGCAACCCAAGCATGTTCCCTGACTGGGAATTGAACCCTGATCTCCTGGATCCTAGGTCAATGCTCAACCGCTGAGCCATGCCAGCCAGGCCAGCACTGCCTATTTTCTGATTTGAATGTGTAGTGACTAATTTAAGTTTCCCTACAGTAGTAATGTAGACTCAGATTCAACAGTCACTTCTCAGAAGTGCCATCCTACAGGAATGTCAAAGCAGTTTTCAAATAAAGCATGCCACTAAATAGTAACAGTGGCAGAAGATGATGAGTGACATTACTCCTTTTATCTTTTTGGTAATATATATCCTAATATTTCTCTCTCTCTCTCTATATATATATATACACACACACAGACACACAGACATACAGAAATATGCTAACTTTTATAAAGTAGACATGGGTTACCTGCACAGTTAAAACACTCACGGGAGAGTAAGCTTTATGGTAATAATGAAATAATAATAGCTATTATTTATTTATCACCTAATATAGGCAAACCTTGTACATACATTGTCTTTACTCTTCAGTAAATTCCTATTTTCCAGATGAGATTGAAGCTTGGAGTGAATAATAAACTTAATTAACAGAACACCTAGTAGATACTGGAGGCCAGATTCAAACTTGTCTTTCCTACTCTAGAATCCATGCTCTTTCTACCCTAAAATGCAGCCCCTCCAAATGCCAAACATCTGCCTTTTGTTATGGGACATGCTAAAGATATCTTTCTAAAATTTGGTATTCTTCTTAAATAGAAAATACTCAACTTATTTAAGTTCAGTCAAGCTTATCATTTTGAATATCCATTAACATAGAGCTGTTTTCATCTAATCAAATGAGCCCGGGTTACTACAATCTTAAAATTAGTTAGTCTGCTTTCTGATTTTCTTCTTGCCCTTGCTTGTCAATGAGCCTGCATCTAATAGGAGCGCTTGGCACACTAACAATCTGCTGCTTCTAATACATTGTGGAGTTAGATACCAGTTAAGTAAGATTTGAAAGGGACTTTCATATTAATCTAGTACAATCTCCCACACAATGAGAAATCCCCTCTGCAACATTCCTGATGTTCAAACCCTGCTTAAGCAACCCTACTGACCCTGCTCCACTGTTGACTAGTTCTACACCTTCTCTCAGAATTAATTTGGCCTCAACAGAAACAAATGCACTTCCTAGGAAGTTTCTCCAACTTTTCTAAAATCTTCTATTTCCTGAACAAAATAGTCCCAGTCCCCTCAATCTAGATCATCACAGTTGTTCTTTCATCTAGTCACAAAAATGATTAAACCAATTCTCTTTTCCTTCAAGGTATATCTAACAATGAAACCAATTTTTGGACATTCATGTTTTGTAGGTTAATAGATCTAGTTAACCATCTTGGTCATACACAACTGGAATGTTAGGAAAGACTTACGGACATAGCTCAAATTCAAATTGAACAGCAATAAATTTTTGAGTTCTCCCTTCTTGTCCCTCTCTCCCCAAAATACGACAAAACAGAATCTTAAAAGACACCCTTAACCATAACACATTGCTAAATTTTAATTTTCTCACTCTCCGGCTTTTGTCTACCTTCCCATCACTTAAATCCTATAATGATCCTAAAGCATACAACATACAACACGAGTGCTCTCAGAGTCATGAAGTTAGCCTATGACAGGCGCAGCTCTGAGGCCTTAAAAATTCTAACTTTTTTTTCCTCTTGGATTAACTGAGTATCTTCCTAGAATTTTTTGTTTTCCAGAAAAAAATTTTAATATTATACATGTAAAATAATTTATATACATGTTTTATATACATAATGTATTATATATCTATGTGCACAGATACACACATGTATCATAGACGTATATATACATGTATCTTCCCCAAATTTATGTTATCTACATGTAAGTTTTATGTTCATATTCGTCTCCTTTCTATGTTATCTTTACCATAGTTACCTTGACTCAGAAAAACACAATCAACCCTTGAATTCAATTCATCGCTACCCATTCTCTTAGCAAGAATAAGGAGTCCTACTCTAGGCATCCTGCCCAATGATTTTCACTTTGTGGCTAGTTGTGATTAAACTCAAGAATCTCAAGAAACAAAGCATCATTTAACAGCAATGGTTATAAACAAAATACTCTGCCAAACTATGGTATAAAACGCCTGACAAACCATAACCTGTTCTATTCCATTAATCATGACGCAGCCCCTAGATTAGTGGCCTTTGTTTTGATTTTAACAAGTTGCACAATCAGTGGTATCATATGGGTAGCTCATTCTCAAGCAGGTCTCAAATAAAATTCCTGTACTAATTAAACAAATATTACCATATCTTTAAACTTCTTGTATAACTCATTATACTTACCTATTACTATTATTCCAAATTTCCCACAGTGGAAGTGTGGAAAGACAAAGATGGCTAGTGAAGTGAAAGTCACCAGCAATTTTTGCTAAGTCCCAAAGCAAATAATCAGCCAATTCAAAGTACAGTGGCACCTCAGTTTTCGAACATCTCTGCTGACGAACATTTTGGTTTACAAACGTAAACCCAGAGTAAAGTCTTTCGGTTTTCGAACACGCCTCAGAAGTCGAACATGCCACATAGCTTATGCTGAGTTCAAGATCCTGAGGCCTAGCTGTGGGCTGTTGATCCCTTGGGTTTCGAACATTTCAGAAGTCACACGGTCTTCTGGAATGGATTATATTTGAAAACCGAGGTACCACTGTAATACCGTCAGTACAGAATAAGACTATCCAGATACATCTAAATTATCTTTCCAGTTTACTGATTTTACTAACAGAGAGAACAAGCCATTCTTTGAAATGCCTTAGGCCATTTCTAAAAATCTAAACAAAGTGAAACAATAACTAAGATTTGTTTAAAGAGTAGAGTCCCTAAATAGCAATTCAAATAAAATAAAGTCCATCCTATTCAGTAAAAATGAGAGGCTCAGAAGAGCCTTGCCAATGCAATACAAACCTAGCTTGCAAACAAAAGTATCAGTCATATCACCTCATGAAATCGGCAACATGCTATAAACTATATAACTATTGAATTAGGCAGCACTAAGCACTTAGTCCATCAAATTCTTATTAACAGTAATAATCTAATGTCAAGGTTAAAAACCTATTGTAATATCACCAAACTTTACATGCAGCCCTATAAAAAAAACTTAACTCACTTGTGCAAACCCATTCCTCTGACTAATACAAGTAATTATAAGGACAAAAGTCATAAGGAATAGTAACAGGCTCCCCTAATTATGAAATTAGCCTAAAACTTTGTTGTTGGTTTGTCTCTTAGTATTATAAAAAAAAAAAAATTCATGTTCACAGTAAGAAAAAAACAAATGTAACCCACCAAAAAGAGTATACAGAAAAATGAGTCTTCTTGCTACTCTAGCCCTGTAGTCTCATTCCCCAGGAATACCTATGTTAATCATATATGTGGATACATATCATAATAGTGTATTACATAGATTTAAAGAAATTTTGCATGTATATATAAATGTATGCTTTTAAAAACACACATGAGAACTATACGTACAGTTCTATATTGCTTTTCTCAGTTAACAATGTATCTCACAGAGATTTTTCCATATTTCCACCTACGGATCTGCTTCCTACATTGTATGAAGGCATTTATTTAATCAGACCTTGGTGGAGGATGCTTAGGCTATTTCTAGTTTTTTTTTAAATTTAAAATATGATGATGAATATCGTTATACACAAATTTTTTGTGTGCAAGTGCAAATATATCCAAAAGATGAATTTCTGGAATTAATGTCTGATTTTAGAATTGAACAATTTCTAAATAAGAAGCCAGTATATCTACAAGGAGATCAAGAAAACCACAAGTTTAATGCTTAGTGATTAAAAGTTGCCAAACATTATCACAAAGTTAGAAGTTAAAGTTTTCAAAATTAACAAACTCCTATTTTACCTAGGAAAGGTAAAAGAGAAAAAAGAGAGAAATTTTACCCCCTGGGATAGAAAGATAAAAGGCCTGGAGAATGAATTATCTAAGAGATTTCTGAAAAGAACAACAAAGGAGAAAAAAGAAAAAGAAAATAGCAGTAATAAGACAGGATGATAAAGAAAAAAAGACATTTTGGGGCCTCTTTTCTTGATTCAACCTAAGGCATAAAATTGGCTAGAAGATTTGAGACCTATATTATTATAGAGCCAAAGTTGGATGTAAGATGATTTAAATGATTATTTAAAAAATATATATATATATCTTTATTGATTTCAGAGAGAGGAAGGGAGAGGGAGAGAGAGAAACATCAATGATGAGAGAGTCCTCATTGACTGGCTGCCTCCTGCACGCCCCCTACTGGGGGTCAAGCCGGCAACCGGGGCATATGCCTGACCAGGAATCAAACCTCGATCTCCTGGATCATAGGTTGATGCTCAATCGGGGAGCCATGCCAGTGGGGCTAAATGACTATTTTTGATGCCCCACTCCCACAGGGTATCCATAGGTTGAAAGGCTCTACCAGACTCTAAAGTGTTGAAAGGAGCTCTCAAAAAGGAAAAAAACAAAAGGAAAGAAGGAAGAAGAGTAGTAGTAGTAATAATATATAGGGAAATAGTAATGACTGCTTCATAAACACAGAACACACCTCTTCGGAAGGTCCATATTAAAACATAACTTAAAGAGATTCAGCCTATATTTTTCAATCACAATCCTACAATTTCCTAGTTAATCCAGGGCTATTCTGTCATCTAACATAAAACAGTCAATAACTTACCTTTCCCAAAGTGCTAGGATTTGAATGCCACAATACAAAATGACTCATGTTTTTGTCCATTAATGGTCCGTGGATTTCTTTAAATGAAGTCCATGTTAGAGTCCATGGATGTCAGTGTTCTGCAAAACTGAAAACCTCAAGAATGTCAATGCACACACCTAAGTTACCACTTGGATACCAATTTATTATGAATAATAGTTATAATAGTTACTATTATGAATACAGACATTTAGATGTGCAAAATGAACAGCAGATTGAGGTAGCAAAATTAGACTTTATTTTTAAGACATTAATATTAATGTAAATCTAGAGGATCTCAAAACCTTACTTTATACCATATTTATATGCATTGTAAAAGCTGACACCAAAGCAAGAGCATAAAATGATGGGGGTGATTTGGATACCAACACTTTCCAGACATTACGAAAACAAGTTTTGAAAGGCAGGCAAACTTTTTAGATTTAAATGACTGCAATATTTATTTACATGCCTACTTTTTGTTTTTTCCAAACCTGTTTTTAAGAACATCTTAGAATTTTTAAATATAAAAATGCTACTAGTTTCTTCTTTGTAAAAAAGAAAAACAAAAACAATTTTTAAAAAAGCCATAAATTCAGATTTTCCTATTCCATTATATCCAATCTAATGATAAGATTCCAGAACCTCCAAGGAGCTATTATCACCTCATGCGACTGCATCTACATAGTGATTCATGCCCAGATCCCATTACACAGCCTGACAACCAAAAACAATCTGGTTATAGTATTTGTTCTTTAGATCTATTCCCACTCTTTATCACATTTAATACATTTTAATCTTCTGGGACTTATTCTTTTGGAGGCTTCCTACAACTGTGTGGAAGAAGTTAACCTTATGTGAAAACACCAGATGAAACCTCTGACTGGATTTTTATAAGTTACTATTTTCATCTTTGTTATGAAATAATTCTCATCTACATCTCAAATATAAGACGTACCCCAATATAAGAAAGAAAACGTTAAGGAAAAGGAAAGTGAGTTCATATTTATGAAAAGAAAGCACTTAGGACACAAATGAGCAGCTCAGTGCTACACCTGCACCTTATCATTTGATGCCCAACTCCTCCCCGGTATCCTTCACCTAGAAGTTCTTTCCAGACAAGTGAACGAACCTGAAAGAAGCCAAACTAATCGCCTTATCTTCTCTACCCACACCAGAGAAAAATATGAAGACACATTTCTAAATTTCAGTAACCACAAAACAATGTCCGGAATGTCTACTACACCGGCACCCTCATAAACCACTGGTCCACAAACTACGCTGGAGTCACTTCTCCATTCGGAGGTGGGGGCACTGACATTCGGCAGAAGGTTCGCCTCTCCACCCCCACCGCCCGCTGAGGCCGAGTTAGCTTCGCGCGCCCCTCAGCTCATGTTCGACAGCATCTAAAGAATGCCCAGTAGTGGCAAAGCACTGTCCAGGACGAAGAGATGAAAAGACGAAGCCTGTCCCCTGCTAGCATGACAGCACTGGGAGTCCGTGCGGGCGGAAAACGCACTCTAGGTCAGCTCCTCTGAGCGCCCACGCTCCATCTCTCCATCCCCGAGCGCCAGTGCTCCGGGGCCCGCGAGCCCAGCGATGACCGATTCCTCGGAGTCTCAGCCCGTCGGTATTTCCTAGACGACCTGGGCCCTCATGACCTCATGACCCCGTCCCCAAAGTTCCCCGGAGCCCCATCACCCCGCGGAGTCCCACGCCAAGGAGCCTTTCCCTCAGCCACCCCCTAACATGAGCTCCACCTCCCCAGGCACCAGCGTGGGGCCCCGAGCACACTGGGCCACCAATCCTGACTCCCACCCTTGCCCGGGTCCAGGTTCGGCCAGCAGGTTACCTGTCCGGAATCCAGGGTTCGAGGAAGACCGAAGAAGCTCCTCCCCGCCCATCGCGACGCCCTCCACACCCAGGCACCGCCTTCGGGGCGGGACTTCCTGCGCCTCACTTCCGGCCGGTTGCCCCGGGTCCCCGCGCTCCCGCTGAGCATCCAACCCCTCTATTGATGTCATTTCCGACCTGTTCCTGGGCTCCCCGGGATCCGGGCTCTCTCTAGATCTTGTTTACCGGTTCTTTTCCACCTGCTTACCTAATCGCCGGCTGTGTAATTCAACTCGGAGAAGTGCCTTTTTATTTTTCAAACTTCTTTGCCAACTTCTGCAGCTTTCTCTCCTGTAGACACTTGCCTCTGCTCCTTCTATACCTTGAACTCATCACTCCTCCAAACTCGTCAGTCCCCTTCGGAGAAATCACAAGATTGTTCTTGTGATTTTTCTGATTTTTCCGATTCTTCTGCCCAATGGAGCACGGGCTCTGCGGTTGTGCAGCCTAGTTTCCAATCTGCCTGTCAGCTGTAGCTGTGTTACGTAGGCAAGTTACTTAACCTCTCTGTTCCTGTTTCCTCAAGTGTGAAACAGATAATACTACTGTAGAACACTGGGTTGGTGTGTGTATTACTTGAGACATAACACGTGGAAAGCGAAGGCACAATGAAAGCGCTCAATGAGTGTTAAGTATTGCAAGCACTCTCTTGTTCCCTGTTGGAACATGTAAATAGTAAGGAAGGCAAGAACCAGTTTTCCTGTAATCCTTTCTATCCTCAGCTTTTACTTAAATGATTAATTAATGATGCTTGGCACTTTCCCACTCTAAATTATGAGCTTCTCCAGACAAAGGTGGTATCTAAATAGGAACTAACTTCAACCTTAGTTAAAATCACCTGCTTGGTTATTGTGCTAAATACTGGAGGAAAGATGAATAAAACACAGGCCCTGCCCTAAAAAAACATGGAGATACTTAATAAATTATGGACAGAAGAAAGACAATCCAGGAAAAAACAGGGGAACAGCTTAGCTAAGGATTTATCCTTAGAACAACAAAAAATTCAAAGAATGTTAGAACTGAAAAGAACTTCAGAGTTAATCATTTAGCTAACCTATTGATGTTACAAGTAAAGAAAATTAGGTCCAGAGAAGCAACAGACTAAAAGTCATACAATTAGTGGCAGGGCTAGGGCCAGAAGTGGAGTCTGAAAATGCTCACCACCAGTCCCCACCTCCCAAATCTGTCTCAAGGTGTTAATAAGGTAAAAGCAGATCCACCGTCAAGACCTTCACTCTCAAGTAAACAAAGAGTAGGAAAATCCCAGTCCAGAAGTTGCAAGAGCAGTGTAACTAGCAGATACACAATTCTGATGATCATTTTGTTTAAAATAATATAAATGTAGCCACTTTAAAATGGAGCCAGAGCTACCATCCAGAGGAACTGCCTTGTACATCTTAGGCCTTAACCCTTTGGGATGTTAAAACAGGGCAAACTAACCTTTGGACTGGGCCTAAATCAACATTGCGTCTCAAAGAACTGTTTGCAAACATAACAAGAAATATTTAACAATATTTAAATATTGCCCTAGCCTGTTTGGCTCAGTGGTTAGAGCGTAGGCCCGCAGACTGAAAGGTCCTGAGTTTGATTCTGGCCAAGGGTACATACCTCGGTTGTAGGCTCTGGTCAGGATGCGTGTGGAGGCAACCAATCGTGTCTCTCTAGACACATGGATGTTTCTCTCTCTCTCTCTCTCTCTCTCTCTCTCTCTCTCTCGTCCTTTCCCTGAAAAGCAATGGCAAAAATATCCTCAGGTGAGGATTAAAAAAAATATTTACTATGTTAGCTTTTCTGCACCAACAGAAATGCTATCCTTTTATTGACGTAAATGTTCCCCTTTCCTATTTCATAAATACTTGCCTTTGTCTTCTAATTGAAACATTATTTGGGTTTCTGCCTGAGTCAGTGATTCCCCCAAAAGCTATTGTTTTCTATTTCAAATAAATGCTTGTTGACTCTTACTTGAAAAGACCTTTTATTTTTAGGTTAACAATTAGAACAACCTGTGTGGTCACTGCTGGGTTCATTGCACACACAGTAGCCCCCTCTCCCCTGGCAAACTTCTTATATTTACCCAGAAATGAGGGATTAAGTATGAACCCAACCTTCAATTTTTAACTCGCCAGACAGGAATAAGTTACTGATCCAAGCAGTTCCTGAAGGTAAACACAAAGATCTATGAACTGGTAAACCTAAAGGCACTGCCCATGACAAGGTGCAACTTTGTGGGGGAGTTCCTCCTCACCCAAGGATATTTTCCCATTGGTTTTTAGAGATAGTGGAAGAGAAGGAGGGAGTGGGGGAGAGAAAGAGATACAGAGAGAGACAGAAAGATACATCGATAGGTTGCCTCCTGCACTCAACCCGGCTGGGACCAGGAATCGGACCCACAACCCTGCAGTGCACAGGCCAATGCTCTAACCACTGAGCAACACAGGCCAGGGAGAAAGACCGTCCTATTAAAGGGAGACTTAATGTATAATAGAAGTAGAATCAGAGAGCTGAAAGTTCTCAGGACTTATTTCAACCAGTGAAGAAAATCAAGGTGACTGGGTCATTTTACGACAGTTGGGTCTTTTTTTAAATTTTAATCCTTACCCGAGGATATGTTTATTGATTTTCAGAGAGAGAGGAAGGGAGAGGGGGACAGAGAGAGAAAGAGAGAGATAAACATAGATGTGAGAGAGAAACATCTATCAGTTGCCTCCTACACACTCTCCAACTGAAGATGTGCCTTGACTGGGAATGGAACCAGCAAACTTTTGGTGTGCAGGATGACACTCTCACCAACTGAGCCACCCAGTTGGGTCTTCATTAGGAATCCTGATGGCTTACCTTCATCATAAGATACTGAATATACATGTGTGTATGTGAGTGTATGTATCTCCAAGGCTCAGCACTTGAGCAAGTCGCTTGAAATTACAGAAATTGTCATTACTGCTAATCTTGGTATAGCGAAGAAATTGTTTATATCCCATCTTTTATTTCAACACTTATGTGAGCAGCTTTTCTCCTCAAATGTCAGCCAACTTCACTGTGGAAGAGTTTACTCACTGCTCATTTCTTCACTGTATTAGTTAGCACAGATTGAAATTCTTTAACAAAAATTTCTTTCTTTTTCCTGTAGCAGTCCATGTTGGTTCCAGTCAGTGGGGCACCTCTCCTCCCCAAAATCACTTGGGAAGTCAGGGTTCTGTGTCTAGCTATATTCTCCCCTGGGGCCTTGTGTCCATTTGTATCCCATAGTGAAAGGGGAAGGAGAGCCTATGAGAGATGTTATCACTCCAGCTGGAAAGCAATATTTTGTGTTTGTTTCAGAAAAACCTGATTGGTTTATCAGAAAGTCATCTCTGATAGCTTCGTGCCACTATCAAATAAAGTTACAGCACAATACCCTGGGTCCCAGGGCTAATAGATCACTGATGCAGCAAAAGTCAAGTTTAGGTAGCCATCTCTGTTCTTAGTGTGATTACATATTTGCATGTTCTAGCACGAGATTTCTATATTTTCATTCTTTCTTTTTATTTTTTTAAAATTATTTATTGATTGATTTAGAGAGAGAGAGAGGAAGGAAGAGAAAGGGGGAGGCGGGGGTGGGTGGCTGGAGGAGAGAGACAGAGTGAAACATTGATTTGCTGTTCCATTTATTTTTGCATTCACTGGTTGATTCTTGTATGTGCCCTGACCAGGAATCAAGCCCACAACCTTGGCCTATCCAGACTATGCTCTAACCAACTGAGCTACCCGCCCAGGGCCTTATTTTTCTTTTAAGGGTAAACGAACCACTTCTGATCAACTGATCTATATTTGTGAATTGCAACCCAATGACAGCAATAAAAATGACATTTTAACAAGCAAAAGCAGTAGCATGCAAATCATGTGGAAGTACATTAGCCAAGAGCACCAGCACCCAGTTAAGCAGCACTTATTGAGACAAATTGAATGAGAAGACAGTCTGAGAATATGACAACTCATCACAACGATCAAGAGACTGTCAACAGTTTGTAAGCAGCAGCATGGTAGGGCCTGCTAAATTGGCTGCCACACTTAGATTGGGCCCATCGGAGCCCAGAATAGACTCGGGCAGTTTATTATTTGCACAGACAGCAAAACATGGATCAGCACGGTATCAGCTCCCCCTTGTCCCACAGACTCACACCGAACAGGAGGGGTAGATGAGGGATGACAGGAACCCAGGGGGCGCTGTGATGTTGAGGAGCAAGGCAGGGTCAGCACTTGCAGGAGCCTGAGGGTGAGCGCCTCGTAACTTTAAATTTTACGTATGTTTGCCTAAGGGGCAGGCTAGGCGGGGTGGGAGGGGGCCGCAAGGCAGAAAGTTCGCTGTTGAACTGAAACTCGGGAGCCAGATGAGAAATGACTTATGTCCGACTCCTCCAAGGGCGCCAGGAGCTTGCAAGCCTCGACTTGCCGGCAATTGCATGCACTTTCCAGCGTCCTCAGTGATGAGAGCCAGCGCGGGGCCAGTGAAGAGAGAGGACGCGCGCCCGCAGAGCCAGGGCCCGGGTGGGGAAAGGGGCGGGGCCGCGCCGGGGGCCGGGCGGCGGCGGGAGCGGCGGCGGGGGCGGTGTCGGCCGCGCATTGGCCCAGGGCGCCCCTCCTCGCGGGGTCCGCCGCGCGGGTCTGGGCGCCGACTGCCGCTGGAGGCGGAGGCTGCGCGGGCGCGGAGGGAACATGGCCGAGTACTCGCAGCTGCAGTCCTGGCTGGCGCTGGTTCGCCTCCGAAACCCGCCGTTCAACCCAATCAGGTAACGGGCTCGGGGAGCCTCGCGACGGGGGACCTCAAGGCCGTGCCCTCCTGCCCGCTGGGAAGGCTCGGACTCTCCCCTGCTTTCTGAGAAATAACTGAACGACGTCTTAGGCCAGGGTCTTGCATAGGTTATCTTGGCTAATCTTCGAACAGAATTCCCGTGCCCATTTCCCTGGGAAGGAAACTGAGGCTGAGAGGCAGACCTGGCTACGAAGTAGGCGAGCTGGACTCGAACCCGGGCTGCCTATGCCAACTTCGCGCTGAACCCTCTTGCTTGCAACTTGGACTTCTCGGGCCTACTTTTTACTCCAAAGGTCTCAGTGCAAAGCTGGCTGGACCTTGATCCCTGGCTTCCCATCTCCAACCCAGGCCACCCAGGCAGGGTCTGACTAAAAGCTTTAGGAACCCGACAATGTGGCTTCACATTTTACAGAAATAAATAAAAGTCCCTATTAATGCCAACGCAGCGAGGAAAGGAGAGTTGTGTCCTGGCTCAGGAGTGCACAGTAATCACTCCTGATCTGTTTTAAGCTTCCAGACCTTAGTGCTTCAGCAGAAGATCCATGTGAGCGCAAGTCTGTTTAATAGCATTTTCTGGAAAACTCCTGTGCACTATCCTCTTTTATTCCACCACGAGTACCTGTTTTTGTTAAACTCTCTAACCCAGATTTGTGCAGTGCTGTAAGCATTACTTTTAAAAGTGAGATTCATGCTACTTTTATGAAAATTAATGAAGTCATTATGTAGGTTTGGTTCTTCCATATCTCTGACAAAAGTATAGCGATCGATCAGTCTAGGAAAGAGCCACCCATCCACAGGGAGTAGGATTAGCAGAAATAATCATTTACAATGAATATATAAAGTACTGTAGAGAGAAAGACCTTTACTTAAAATTCTTCACATACTGTTGGAGCAAAGAGAGACCAAAATGAGGAGACCTGCTAATTTTAATTGAATTTTTATCCTGTCGTCAGATTTTCTTTTACCATTAGTGTTACTATTATATTCTTATTTTAAATATGAGTCATTGTAATTAATAATACAAAAGAGTTGCAGGAATAAAATCACACAAAGATGATGTGTTCACTTACTTGCCATTCTCAGAAAAAGGCAAAATATTCGTTATTTTGGTTTTTACGAAGAAAAACATCAGTAATATGATTACATATCCATTTTGGACTTGTCTGCATTATAATTAGAATTATTAGATATTAGGACTGTCTGTCTCGACCTCTGCTTATAGTGGGAAACCATGCCCATCAAGAACTTGAGGGAGAAAGTTCCACAGTCTAATACTCATAACTAGGAATATTTTTTATCACTCTTTTTAATGTTTAATGTATTTAACCCACTGTCACTCACCTTGCAGGAGAAATGTTAGTATCCATCTCATAAAATTTTTGTGAGGTTTTAATGTGCTGGAGATTATAAACTGACATTTAACAGATGTTAGCTATCATTATTTCTATTAATCAGAGGCCTGTTCCAAGCCCCTACCAACAGGCCCTGCTGTTCAGGAGTCATTTCAGCTTCATCAAGGTTTCCCCCACTTGGAAAGAAATACTTCCTTGCTTTTTTTTCTATCTGCTTCCGAAGCTCTAGTTTTGGGTAGAGTGTATATCCCAGCATGTTAATCCAGTTTAATAGGTTCTCAGTATTTATTTTTCTGCTTAGTATTTTTCTTACCCTCCTCTTTCCTTCCTTCCTTTTCCCCTTCCTATTTCTAATTTTATGTGGAAAAGTACCTCCTCCTAGCCCACTGAGAGATTCTTATTTGAATATTATTTTGGCTCAAACAAATAGTTTCAACCCTTCTCTGCTAGTTTAGCCAGCCAGACATGTTTCCTTCAATTCAGATGAATGCCAACCCACTTTGCAAATGTAGGGCACGCCTGATTACTAGGCCTGTCTCCAAGCACAGTGGCTGTTTCACTTAGCAACCTAAGACACACACACACACACACACACATACAATTATACAACTGAAAACAAAGTTTCGTGAAACAAAAACTTATCCTTACTTGTTATATAATTTGGTATATTCTGTTTTCTCTTCTCTTCTATTTCTTTGTTTAAAAACATGCTGGCCATAAGCCACAAACTTCATTTGATGATATTCGGTAAAAAAAAAATTGTCACAAAAAAGACCTCCTATAGTCACAGAAGCCAAAAAGGTTTTGGTCAGCACTCATGAAATGCAATCTTTACTCTAGACTCCATTTCTCCATACCTGACAATATTAAGGGGAGAAAATAATTTCTTAACCTCTGAGACCTTGATATTGCTACCAGGCTATGGTCCCTTTCACTTGGTTTGACTCTAGCACAGATGTATCTGTTACAGTCATTTTCAGTTTTCTTTCTTTCTTTCTGTTTTTCCTGTGTTTGATTTTTGCAAAATTAACAAGAACATAAAAGGTTGAGTGAAATGGGAAAAGCCAGCCTCTTAGTGGCGCTGATTAAGCTCATTTTGGGCTAATTTTGCAGCCACTGTTTACCCAGAAGGAAATATGTGCCTTTTGGACTTCTCAGTATTACCTACTGATGGTTCAGAATCTGTTTTTCATTAGCAGATTTGGTTTCTAATTAACAGGCAAGAGGTCTTGTTTGATTTCATCTAGGTTAGATGATGAAAAGTAATTAGGTGAAAGGGAATTATTTTATCAAGGGCAAGTATCTCCTTTATTGCCTGTTTGCCTGAGGTTGAAACTATAGTTGCTGGTATGAACAATCTGGCTTTTATAGAAGTTTGTTTTTCATTTTGTATTAAGGTTTTTTCACCCTGTATGCTAAAGAACAGACATTTTACTCAGAATACTCAGAATTCTACGGCAGAACAGATTAGACTCTGGTTCTATCATTTTTCCTTAAAGCAAGTCCTCACCACTTTTCCTAGGTTCTCCTCTTTCACTGTCCTTGGCACATATTGATCCCCTGCTTCTTGACAAATTCTTTTCTCTTGGTCTTTGTGACTTTGGGCTCCCTTGGTGCTGAATCACTCTGCTGAGCCTCTCCTACTTCTTAAATGAGGGTATTTCCAGAAGATCTACTCTGAGTTCTCTTTTCTTTTCATTTGACTCATTTAATCTTGACTTTAACCATCTTCTCTGTTGATAATTCCCTCATCTACTGAAATTTGGCAAAGTCTACTACATGTCTTTTCTTTCCCAGACCTTGCCTTTACCTCCTAAGTTAGTTAGGATTGGGTTTGGCTGTCAGTGACAGAGAACTCAAAATAGTGGATTAAACAAGAAAAAGTTGATTTCTCTCATAGCAGTGTCCTGGAATGGTACGGCTGCTCCACAATCACCAGGGACCCCAATTCTCTCTGTCTTTTGCTCTGCCATCTTCAATATATGGTTCCACCTCTTGGTCCATAAAGGCTGCTCCTGATCTAACCATCACATATTCATTCCTGCCAGGTGTAGGGAGGAAAGAAAAAAAGTATACCCAGTCTTTTAGGACTGTTCTCAAAAGTTGCATATGCCAAATCTGCTCCTATCCTATTGGTCAGAATTTAACACCTTGGGCTGAACTTACTGCATAGCAGGCTGGGGAATGTAGTCTTTATGTTAGACAGCTGTGCATCCAACTAAAAACCATATGTTTAATACTTTGAAAAAGGTGGGGAGGTTGGGGTATTTTGGGGGGTAACTTCCAGCCCCTGCCACATCTGTTTCTTTTAGAGTATTTCAGTTTTCTTATATTTTGCTAGTATGACAAATTGAAAGTAATTTCTTCCCCCTCTGAACTTTAACATCAAGTTCTTTGTATCTATTACAGCACTTATCTTAGTGTGATATTTTGTTGTGCATATTTTGTTCTCCCTAGGGTGTTACTAACTCCTTGCACTGTATCTAGAAGATGTATAATAGTATTTTTAAATTGATTAGTGACAATTCTAAGTGTTCAAGGTTATAGCAGAGTGCAGAAAAATACTGTTTTTAAAAGTTTATTTATTCAACCAGCTCAGTGCTTAATTCACTATATATATATAATTTATTGAACAAATTAGTGAAAGCTTAATGATATGTATCTAGAGTTTTTATCCATTGTGTATGTGTTGAATTTTTTGTTGTTAGGAAAGGAAAAAACTCTGAGATGGTAGAAATTTAATTCTGACTAACGTTTCATATATTTTTTTCCTTTTAGTTTAGCTGTCTTAAATGGAATAAAAGAGGGACTACAGAAAGCTATAACAGACCCTACAGTAAAAGCCATTGTGATTTGTGGAGCAAATGGCAACTTCTCTGCAGGTACCAGTATCTAAACCTCTCCCATTGTCTCTGGAATCCAGCCACAGACTCAGATTGATACTGCATTAGCTCTCCCTGTGGGTAATACCATAGTGTGGGTAATGGATATGGGACACTTGAGTGGGAATGAGAAACTGTGGAGAAAGAGATTTGAATCACAGGAGAGACCCAGAAAAGAGTTTGACCATACTCTCTTTTATATTGGATTTGACCTTTGTAAGATATTTAGTTGTAGACTTGGTAGCTATAACACCTACTAGTATACACCTGCTGGTATATACCTGTGGTGTATATATCTTCACCCTATGTGAATTTGAGCGAATTCCTTTAATCTTCTGAATTTCCATTGTATTTTTTAAAAACTTTATTTTATTTTAATTTTTCCATCACCCTTTAATCCCTCTATGCCCTCTTTTACCTTGAATTTCAATTGTATTTTAGAATCATATACTTGAAATCTATATAATTGTATTAACCAATGTCATCCCAATAAAAATAATTTAAAAAATAAAAAAATCAGTTTCTCTATTTATAAAGTAGATACAGTAATATCTATCTTGAAGGGTTTTTAGTGAGATTAAATGAGAATATATCTGAAAGCCTCTAATGCAGAGCCTATATGCAGAAGATATTTAATAAATATTATTTTTTATTTCACAGTCTTAAAATGGAGTTTATTTTTCTTCTGATAATCATCTATTTTGGTGACTATGCTACTTTTTATTGGGTTATTCTTGAAGATGCAAAAATATTGATAAAAAAATATGGCAAAAGTATCTGAAATGGTGATTCAGTGATATTTGTGACACCTCTTTTCTTTTCCCAAATGAATATATTATACCCTTTGACAAAATCATATGGATATGAGGGCCTACATAATCTTACTGGAGTCAGAGGAATTTAATATATGTTAATGATAGCCTGATAGAAATATATATTGGAGTAATGACAATAAATAAATATAAATCTGGTAATCATTATAATAATTATCATTTATTTTGCTTGCTGTGTACTAGTACTATGTAGGTTATTTATTTATTAATAATGAAAATAGTTGTATTTTTACATTTATTATATTTTAATCTTCAATAAATCCTATAATACCTATTTACGGATGAGAAGGCTGAACCTGAGAGAGTTTAAAATAATATGACAAACATAAACTAGCTATTAAATGGTTAATTCAACTGTTTGAAAACTTAAGGTTGGGATCCCAAGATGGTGACTTTGAGACATGGAGAAAGGAATCAGAATTATGGAGAACTTGATATTTCTTTGTCAGTTGAGATATAAGAGAGAGAATGTAATTAGAGTACAATGTAGGCAGAAAAATTATTCTCCTAGAAAAGCATTAGGAATTATCAGATTTGACTTAGTGTATTTATATAGAACAATGCACCCAACAATTGCAAAATAATACATTTTTCTCAAATCTTCAACATTTACAAAAATTGACCAGCTATTGGACCACGAAAGCTTGTCTCAATAAATTTCATTTAGAATATGTTCTCTGACAACAATGCAATTAAACTAAAACTCAATAACAAATATATAACTGGAAATTGTCATGTGTTTAGAAATGAAATAGATCTCTCTGTATCAAAGCAGAAATCATAATAGAATTTAGAAAATATTTTGAACTGAATGATAATGAAAACAGAACATCTATAATTTGATAAATGCAGCTAAAGCAAAACTTATCATAAATTTTTTAGCCTTATATAATTCAGGAAAGAAAAAAGAATGAAATACAATGAACTAAACGTCTTTATCAAGGAACTAACAAGCAGTAAAGTAGGTCCAAATGAAGTAGAAGGAAGGAAATAATAAAGAGAAATTAATGAGATAGCAAACAAATGTGAACCAAAGATAAACAATGTCAAAAGTTAGTTCTTTGAAAGACTAATAAAATTGATGAACCTCTGGAGAAATTGATCAAGGAAAAAAAAAGATAGCAAAACAATATATATAAGAAATGACCAAAGTGTTAAAACTGCAGATACTGTGTAGCCTTTAGCAAAGTTAACGATTATGTATGAACAAGTAGAAGACTATATAGCCCACCAAAATTGACTAACAAAGAAATAGAAAACCCAAATAGTTCTATAACCATTAAAAAATTGAATCAGCAATAAAAAAAATCTCACAAAGCAAATTCCAGTCCCAGATGACTTCATTGGCAAGTTTTAACTGAAAAGTCAAGGAAAATTATTCTAATTTTACACAAATATTTTAGAGTAATAAAAGGAGGAACACTTCCTGTATTAATTTTTTAAAAATATATCTTTTATTGATTTCAGAGAGAGGAAGGGAAAGAGAGAGATTGAAACATCAATGATGAAGAGAGTCGTCATTGATCGGCTGCCTCCTGCACGCCCCCAATCAGGAATCGATACGCAACTAGGGCATGTGCCCTGACTGGGAATTGAACTCCGATCGCCTGGATCCTAGGTCAGTGCTCTGGACCACTGAGCCATGCCCAGCCGGGATAAAATACCATTTTTTAAAACCTACAGCAAACCTAAAACAAAATGGTAGCTTGAAATCTTTCCTTATGAGAAAGGAACAAGACAAAGCTGGCTGCTATCACCATTTGTATTTGACATTGTTTTCTAGGCCCTGGCAAGCCAGGTAAGACTAGAAAAAGAAATAGAACGTATAAAGATTGGAAAGGAAGAAACAAACTTCATTATCCAGAAGATATGATAGTGTTTATAGAAAAATTAAAGATAATCTATCAGAAAATTATTAGGATTAATAAGAGAATTTAGCAATTTTTCTGGGTTTAAAATAAATATCCAAAAAAATTAAGTGCATTTCTGTATGCCAGAGACAGTTAAAAACTGAAATCACTGTACTCTTGTCATGCCTTGATTTCTGTACAATTGGGGTAATAATAATACTAACCTTGTGCTGCAAGTAGAAGAAGGTAGTGGAACATTTAAGAATGTGTGGTGTGGTCAAATTGCCTGAGTTCAAATCCTCATTTTACTATTTACTAGTCATATGTCTGAACCAGTCACTTAACATCTCAAAGCCTTAACTTCCTTACCTGTATAATGGGGACTGTTGTACTACTTAATGTAGGTGTTAAGAAAATTACATGAGACAATTTAGCACCTATGACTGATGTATTTATTCAGTAAATGTTAATTGCTATTATTACATGAAAAATAACTTTAATTTAAAGTTACAGGAATGATAGACGTAAGATTCAGATTGAAATTCACCTTGTTTCTCTAGAACCAAAGGAATCTAAATTAATAATAATAATAATAATAATAATAAAAGAATAGACTAGAGTGTAAAATATGATAGGTTAATGAAAAGAAGCTTGATCCCTGAATTGATGTTAGATGAGGAGCAGATAGAAAAAAGAGACAAATAGGTTGAACATGAAATAATTACTTTAACTTTTTAACTTGTACCCAGCTTAAATGTTTTCAAAGATTACATAATGTTATAGGGAAAGAATTCACTATGTATACTGTTATGTGGGGGGGAAAAAGGAAAATATAAAAAATGATTTTACAGAATGCTCTCAATATTGCTAAATATATATATTATAGTCAACTTTCAGTTAATTCTCACATCAGTCATTTATAGTATTGATACAAAGGTTTAATAACTTGCTCAAGGTCCCAAAGCTATTTGTATATATGCATTGGGAAAAAAAATAAGAATTCACCAAATATTACATTGTTATCTCTGTGTGGTGATATTTTGGGTAATCTTTAGGTTCTTTATAATTTTGTGTATTTTTCAAATTTTCCCTAATGCATATGTTATTTTTATAATTAGAAAAAGCAATAAATATTGTTACTGTTATTAATCACAAAAAATATATCAAAAAAACATAATTCTAAGCTGGTTGATTAACATATAACTCACAAATATGTATGCATTTTACCCTGAGATTTTTCTATTGTAAGAACTCATGCCCATAACAAAGATATGACTTGAAATTGCTGTGAATAGGATTGGTGAGCAGTATCATTCAAAAAATGGAAGGGGATGACTCAGTCTGAGAATAATGGTCATTATAGGAGAATCTCTATTCCCTTTCTCTGAGCTTTTAAATTTTTCTAAAGGTAGAATTGTTGCCTTGCATATGGAAAGAGAGATTTTAGAAGATTACAGGATTCCTAATAAAGATTTGAGGATTTTCTTTTATATCAATCTACATTTTCTAGGCTATTTTTGTTTTTTTACTGTGTCTCCACCCAAAGGATGAAGTGTTTCATGGGTCCAAAGAGGTCTGAGATGCCTTAAGAATTGTTATGTAACAAAGCCCGTCTTTCTCAACTCTCTTTTCCTTGTCTTTATGTCCTTAGGTGCTGATATCCGTGGCTTCAGCGGTCCCTTTAGTTCTAGGTCGACTTTAGGAGATTTAGTAGATGAAATGCAGAGAAGCAAGAAGCCCCTGGTGGCAGCTATTGAAGGCATTGCTTTAGGAGGTGGACTAGAGTTGGCCCTGGGCTGTCACTATAGGATTGCCCATGTAGAGGTAACTTAATTTTAATAATGTACAAAAAAATTGCGTCCATATAGTTCTGTTACCCACCCCTTTTATGCTGTTAGTGTTACAAGTTATATCATATATTGTGTGCCCATCAACATAGATTTATAATTATCACTTTATGTAGTGGTCTTTTAAATCAGATAAGAAAAAAGAGGAATTATAAACAAAAAATTATATTAATACTATACTGTCTTTTATACTTACCTGGGCAGTTACCCTTTACCATTGTTCTTTATTCTTTCTTGTGAATTTCAGTTACTGTCTAGTGTCCTATCATTTCAGCCTGAAGTATTTCTTGTAGGGTAGATCTGTTAGCAACAAATTCAGTTTTTGTTTATCTGGGAATGTCTTAATTTGCCTTCATTTTCAAAGGCTGGTTTTGCTGGATATAGAATTCTTGTTTTATAGCTTTTTTTCTCCTTTCAGTACTTTGAATATGTCATCCCATTGCCCTTTAGCCTCCATGGTTTCTAATGAGAAATTTGCTGTTAATCTTATTGTAAATATTCTTTTCATAATATTATTTTAAATGGCTATATAAAATTTTCCATCATGTAGATATACTATAATTTATTTAACCATTTACCTATGTTGTTTTAATTTTTATAAAAGCTTTCAAATAAAGACATATTCTAAGTACTCCTTTTTCTTTGTTTCTCTTACCATGACCTTGTGCACACTGAGTGCAGATCTAATTTATGAGCAATAATATATATGTTAGGGAATGGGGATGAACAGTGGTGGAAAAAAATGGTGACTGACTATTAGGAAACCCTTGTGTGAGAGAGGCTCAAATATTCCAGGTATTTTGGAGCTGTTAGCATCACAATCTGGGTAAATTGCAGCCTGTATTTAAACACCCTTCTCCCATCTTTGCACCTATAAAATGACTAACAGAGTTTTGTCCACTTTTAAATGGCTAGGAGGGGCATATGGTAAGGGACTGAAGCCCATCCTCTTGTCTGGATTGAGGTTGCTGACTTTCTTCTTCTTTTTCTATAACAGATTTATTGAGCTATAACTCATATACTATATAACTCACTCATTTAAAGTGTACAATACAATGACATATTAGTATATCCACAGAGTTGTGCAACCATTACCACAGTTTATTTTAGAGCATGTCATTACCATAAAAAGAAACTTCATACCCTTAGGAGTAATCCTCCATCTTCCCTCATATGGATATGACACCTTTTGTTTATTTATTCATCAGTTGATAAATTGATAGACACTTGGGTTGTTCCTTAATGAGCAGTGACACTATAAAAATTTGTGTACAAGTTTTTATGTGAGCATGTTTTTATATCTCTTGGGTATATTCCCAGGAGTAGAATTGCTGGGTCACATGGTACCTCTGTGTTTAAGCTTTGAGGAACTGGCAAATTGTTTTCCAATGTGGCTGCACTATTTTCCATTCTCACTAGCAATGTATGAGGGTTTGCATTCTCCACATCCTCTCTCACACTCGTTATTGTCTGTCTTTTTTACCATAGCCATCCTAGGGGATGTGAAGTGGTATCTTGTGGCTTTGATTTGTGTTTCCCTGATGGCTTATGATATTGATCTTCTTTTCAAATGTTTATTGACCATTTGTATCTCTTCTTTGGAGAATGTCTATTCAGATCCTTTGCCCATTTTTAATTGGGTTATTTTTCTTTTTATTACTGAGTTGTAAAACTTCTGTATATATTCTAGATATACAATGTTCTCAATATAAAAATTTTCTCTCCCATTCTGTGGGTATCTTTTTACTTTCTTGGCTGATTGAATCTTTCAGGATTCCATAAAGCTGTTTCTGGAGACTATTGTTTTTGTTGACTGAGACAGATCATAACAGAGTCAGGAAAAAAAGTGTGTAAGATGCTAAGGATGTGTTTCAATGTGAGACGTAGGGACACCACAGCTGCTTTTATGCTGTTAATTAAGTTAAATGAGAGGGTATGCAATAATTCGCCTTGTGGAAACTCTTGCTGAATTCTATGAAACAGTGTTTTTGAGAGTTTGGGAAATCCAGGGGAATGCTCACCTTTGCTCTGTATGTTATCTCATTCTAACGACCTTAATGCCTTTAAACTTTGATAGGCTCAAGTTGGCTTCCCAGAAGTCAATTTAGGACTTCTTCCTGGTGCAAGAGGATCCCAGCTTCTCCCCAGGCTCATTGGAGTTCCTGCTGCACTTGATTTAATTACATCAGGTCGGTATAAACCCTGCTAGCAGTTGTCTAGATCGATGTGAGGAACTGGACTAGGATTTAGAAAAATCCTGGCTTGACCATTCCATACCTATGTGATCTTATAAGGATACTTTAACTGTCAGTGTTCTCATCTGTAAAATGGAAAGAGTACCTTTTCCTGAGAGCTTCTCAAATGTTACCATGAAGATCAAATAAATGTGAGTGTCTTCTAAATGAAAGTGTATACAAAGTGTTAATCACATTAAGGGTTTTATTATAGTTCAAGTGTTTACTCATAGACACTGGTGTTCACATAGTAGGGTATATTATATTTCTATCTGATTTACAAACTGTAATATAAACCAGAATTTTCAAGGAAAGATTTCAAGATTTAGCATGGAAAGGACTGAATTTTTCATTTCCCAAGTAATAAGATAGTAGTTACAAATAGAAGTTGTTCTTGTTTAACAGGGAATGTGAACAGTGCAACACTGGAAAACATTTAGACCCTAAATTTACCAAATACCATAAGACACATAAAGATATTTTTAGTTGAGATAAGGTTGGAAGAATGAATATATACAACTGTTTACTCTAAATGGGTATAAATAATTATGAGACCTTGGGTCAGTCACTTTACCTTTTTGTGCTTTAGTTTTCTTATAAATGTGGATAATAATAGTACCTGTCATCCACTTACCCAGTGTGGTGAAGATAAGTTAATGCATACAACATGCTTAGAACAGTCCTAGACATGGTAATAACTTTATACGTTTCAGCTATATATTATTATTCTCTTATCTGTCTTAGTTAAAAGAATTGAGTAAAAATAAGATGAGGATCTTGGTAAAAGACTATGTCATGAAGAAGGGGCAATAAAAAGAGCATGTGTTTTAGAATCAAAGACCTGAATTCGAATACCACTTCTACCACATTTAAACAATATGCCTTGTGCAAGTTAATTTTTATTCATTCATCCAGCAACTGTTATCAATCTTTTCTCATATGCTAGACCTTGTTCTAGGCATTGGGCCTATCACAGTGACCCAAACCAACAAAAATTCCTGCCTTCATGGAGATTATATGGAGGAAACAACAATGACAGTCATCAAATTGTCATATTTCATCAATTCAAAACCACAGTTTTCTCTACATCTTTGAAATCAGGATGCCTCTTACATTCATTGTGAATTGTGGCTTAATCAGCAGTGCCTTTTCTTTCCTAGTTTCTGTGGGTCAGGAATTTGGGACCAATTTAGTTGGGTTCTAGCTCAGGATTCCTTATGAGGTTGCAGTCAAAACATCAACTGGGGCTATAGTTATCTGAAAACTCACTTGACTAGGGCTAAAGGATATGCTTCCAACGTGACTCAGACACATGGATGGCTAGTTGGTGCTGATTGTTGGCAGGAGGCTTCATTTCCTCTCCACATGGACCTCTCCATGGAGTTGAGTAAGTGTCTTTACCACATGGACCCTGGCTTCCTCTAGAGTTATCCAAGAGAGAGCAAGGTGAAAGCTCTAATGTCCTTTATGTCCTAGGTCTGGAGTCCCATGCCATTGTTTCTGAACTATCCTATTAATTATACTGGTCTTCCCTATTCAACATGGGAAGGGACTTAAATACCAAGAGGCCAGCACCCTGGGGGTCACTTTGGAGACCAGCTACCACAACTGTATACTCAGACATATGCACACCTATTATACAGGTAATATATATACTAGGCTAGATGGGGATAAGTACTAAAGAGAAAACATAAAGCAGAAATGGGGAATATAAAATGTTAACGATGGGAGTGATAATTTAGGTAGGGTAGCTAAGAAAGGCTTTCCTACAAAATAGCATCTGAGTAAAGAGCTGAAGAAGGAGAGGAAACTTATTGTGCTAATATCTGGAGGAAGATATTCACATGGACAAAAAAGTAAATGCAAAGCCTTGAGGCAGGGCCATGCTTGGAAGGTTCAAAGAAAAGCAAGAAGATCAGTGTAGGTGGATTGAAGTAAGTAGTAGGGAAGAGTAAGGGAGAATGAAGTTACATCACATAGGATCATGAAGATTACAGAAAGAACTCGGGCTTTTCTTTTAAATGAGGTGGAAAGCCATTGGAGTGTTTTGAGCAGGGGAGTAACATGCTCTCACTTATGTTTTTAAAAGATCACTCTGGCTGTTGAAAATATATTGATTAGAGGTAAGGGCAGAAATAGGAAGACTAGTTAGAAGGCTGCTATAATAACCCAAGGGAGAGATGATGGGAGCTTGGATCTTAGTGATAGCAATGTACATGGTGAGACACGTCAACTTTTGGATGTATTTTGATGATAGAACCAACAGGATTTCATGACAGATCAGATATGAGAAAAAGAGGAGAGTCAAGGGTGGTTGTAATGCCTGAGAAGTTGGAAGGACGGTGCCATGACTGAGATGGGGATTTCTGCTGGTAGAGCAGGTGCTAGGGAGGAATCACAGTGTTTAGCTTTGGATGTGTTAGGTTTGAGAGCCTGTTAGACATCCAAGTGGAGATGTCAAGTAAACAGGTGGATAGACTGGCCTGAAGTTTAGGAGAGAGGTCTTCTGAACTCTCAGCCTTCATTTTCTCATCAGTAAAACAAAGTGATTCTAAGGAATAATGAAATTACATGACATGCTTCTGTCACATAAGATTTTTATAAATGGTAAGTGTGGGGAGCACAATAATGAACCCCCAAAGATGTCCATGTCCCAATGCCCAGAACCTGTGAATATGTTACCTTACATTCAAAATGTACTAATGTTATTGAATTAAGGATCTTCAATGGGAGATTATTTTGGATTTTTCAGGTGGGCCCAATTTATCACAAGAGTCCTTAGAAGAGGGAGGCAAGAGGTCAGAGAGGAGAGAAGATACATACATAGCTTTGAAGATGGAGGAAGAAGCAACAAGCGAAGAAATGTAGGCAGCCTCCAGAGGCTGGAAAAGAAAAGATTCTTTCTTAAAGCCTCCAGAAATAACACAGTTCTGCTGATCTGTTTTAGACTTCTGATATCCTAAACTAAGATTACAAATGTGTGTTGTCTTAAGATACTATGTGTTTGTGGCAATTTGTTACAGCAGCAATAGGAGACTCTTACAGTAGCTGTTAATAATGATGATACTAAGAATCTTGCTTTGTGGTATGGGAAAAATTTTTTTTTTCCTAACAAAGGATGTTAAAAATAGCTGTCACGGAAAGTTAAAGATTCCCTACTGATATAGGGAAAAAAACACCAGCATTGCAGGAACTGATCCTATATGAAATTAATAAATGAATAGATTTGGATTAATTTGTAAGTAAATAGCTAATGTATTCTGATCTTCTGAAACTCATAAGAGAGGTAATTCTGGAAAGTGGATGAATGACAGCACCAACTATTGCTTCTCCACAATTCCCTTGAAGTGCCACCTGAAAATGCATCTTTAGCAGTGACTACAAAAGACATGCTCGAACACATTGCAGTTCATTCCCCGATGTTCTCTGTCCAATCAGGTGACCAGAACTACAGTGCCCTGTGCTTCCCGCTTTTACTTTCTAGGTCCCATCCTCCTTGTGCACTGAACAGCACAGGAAGCCTCTGCTGTATTCTCTGAGAGCTTTTACCCGGCCCTGAAGAGTTCTTTATGATTATTCATAGGACAGGAGTGCCCCCCAGGCTCTAGGCCTTGATGAGATACCTCTTATTATCCAGCATACACAGGGAGGCGTGGGAAGTGGCACTTTATAATGCCTGCCTTTCAGATTTAGGTATAGGCGGGTTTTCTCTATATTTGACCAAGATGTTGAAGGTGAGTTTTATACCCAGGGCTCCCAGGCAGCAACAATAAATATCAGCAAGTTTCATTTCATGATCAAAGCAAAACAACAAACCACAATCTTAAAGTTTAAAACCCCAAACCTATAAAAATATTGTGACATAAGAAAAATGAAACATAAATTGAGTCTGCTTAAACAGATGAAAAAATTTTAGAAAATTCACATTATTCTAAATTAGAAAAGAAAATAGTTTATTAGAATAGGAATACCCTGTTTAAAATAAAAACATTTAGCTACAATTATTTCTTTTCGAAGCAACAACAACAAGATGATGGGATGGAACAGACACGGAATCAGCAGGTTGGAGGAGAAATAGACATTTATAAAATTCGGAAGAACTTAACAAAAAGATACATAAGATGTAAATAAATGGAGGTCGCAGGCCTAGGAGGTATATAATGAGGCCTCTGCCATGAATAATATAAGAGCTCCCAAAGCACGAAGCAAAAAAGGTGAGAAGTAATAACCAAAGGAAAAAGTAGTAGAAATTCTTCAGTTAGGAACTAGAACCAGAGATGGTATTTTAGCAAGCACAGCATTTTCCTGGAAAAACTGATGAGAAGGTATAAATGCCTGATGTATTTTGGTAATGATTTAAAACTTCCAGGAAATAGAATCACGCAGGCTCCCAAAGGATAACAACAAAACGCGACAAAGGGCTACTTTCAAAATAACAAAAATCACTCCATCCACAAATAAGTGCTAAATGTGTGGAACATCCATATATTAAGATGGTCTGCATCTTAAAAATGATCATCTAAATCAGCAGTTCTTAAAATGTGATTCAGGACTGTACCTGGCTGGACCTTCTGTTCTATGCTGGAGGCTGCCGGAGCCACCACTGGACACTAGGCACTTCTGGCATCACCACTGGACACTAGATGTCACCACCTGAGAAATGAGATTTAAGCTGTTACTGTTGCTTAGTGTCACTAACTGCAGATTAAAAGCCCTTAATAGAGCACTCCATTCACCAACCTTGGTGTCATGGGATGCACCCTAGCTGCCTCTGGTCTGAAGGAATAAATGTCTCATCATCTCTGTTTCCTTTGCAGCTTCTGTAGTAGGAGTGGGGCTCCAAAGCTCAAACAATAGTGATCCCACAAACTAAGGGAGGGGTTAAGATGCTGGGTAGCCAAAAAAAAGGTGGAAGTCCACCCCATTTATCCTGTGTGATTTTTATTATAACTTATATAATGTCAGCTTAATACAAGTTTTTCTTGTCTACCCAACCATATTTATCTTCGGGCCCAGGCTTTTTTTGTTTGTTTTGTAATCAGCGATAGCCCTTGGTACATAAGATAGGAGATACTGCTACTACTAATTTAAAACAATCATCTCATATTTATATGGAGATCTATAGTTCATAAAGTGCTTCTATAGATATCTATAGAATATAAAGAGAGTATGTTATTTTCACTTAATACTTAGAATTACTGGTATAAGCATAATTATTCCCATTTATCACAAGGAAATTGTAGCCCTGCACATTTCTTCATGGTGACACAAACAGTGAAAGATAGAGCTGGAGCTTGAATCCATGTTTTCTGGTTACCCCTTTAGTGATCTTTTCTACTACAGCTGTCAGTGTGATGCTGCTTGTTTATTTTATTTAATAATAGGTGTTTCTATCCAGGACAGAGATGCTCCCTACTAGAGAGAGTAATGCTTTTGCTTTAATCTCACATTGTTCTGTGACTTGTTTTGTTTTGTTTTAGGAAGACATGTTTTGGCAGATGAAGCACTCAGGCTGGGTATTCTAGATAAAACTGTCAACTCGGACCCGCTTGATGAAGCAATCAAATTTGCCCAGAGAGTTTTAGGTAAGAAGATAATAAAAATAGCCTCAAATTGGAAACAAGCTAAACATCTATCTCAGGAAACTCCTTAAGTATCTTATGGTATATCCATGTGATACAATATGATGCAGCTTTAAAATGATTGAGAAACTATGTATTTATATGGTATAAATGCCATGATATATTGTATTAAATAAAAAAAATCATTGTGTATAGTGGTTCACCATTTGTATAATAAGAAAGAGGTGGTGGGATTGAATGTCTATATGAGGAGAATGTATATATGTAACTGTTTGTGTATAAAGTACTTCCATAAGGATTCATAAGAAATGGTTAGTGATTGTCCTTGGGAATGGGGCTGGTCAGCCAGGGACACAATTGGAAGGAGGCTTTTTATTATTTACTGTTCTGTACCTTTTGAATTTTTATCAAATGAATGTATTGTCTATTAAGAAATATGATTAAAATGAAGACTAACAAGCAAATAAACATTTCAGCAAATAGGAGACAAGCTCTATAATTTACAATAAAGTGTGGTTCTGTTTCAGTGAGGTATGTTTCTCTCTCATTGTTTTCTCACTTTATGGAGCCATGGCATTCCTTTAAGAGTTCTTTGGAGTGGCACTCCTAGAATTTTTCTTTTATTTTTTTAACTGTTCCTTTTTAATTTATGGAAGTTGGCAGCAAGATCGAGAGGGTTAGAGAGTGTCAGAAAAAATAATTGGAAAGAGTGCTGGGTTACGGGCACAGCGGGGTGTTCATCTCCCTACTTGGTGGCAGGCAATGGCTCAGTGTCATTTAAAGGTATTCTTTTGAAAAAGTCATTCTTTTATCAACCCTGGTAGAGAAAAAACACTTTTCTGAAATAATCCTTCTTTTTGTGGCTCTAGCCAGTTACTGTTTTAATGTAATAGGAAAAGTTTCAACTGGAGAGACCAGAGTTTGTAGGGAAAAAGTACTGGTGACTCATAAAGAGAATCAGCAGGTCTTTGCCCAAAAGGGAATGAGTTTCCTGCTGTCTTTCTCTGCCTTCCAGACAATCTTCAGTACATTTTCATCACTGATTTCATTGTGCCTCCTGAGAGGGCTTATTGTTTTGTTAGAAGTCACCTGGTTGGCCAGCAGCAAAGGCTATTTACACTTGGAGGTCTCTAAATTATTTTTGGTTTGGGGCTTAAATACACTATTATTTATACCCATGGTTTTATTTTGTAAAGAACTTGATTTCAACAGCGAGCTCTTTGCCTGAACTGATTTCCTTAGATTCAGATTTGAGGGAAGTTACTTCAAGAGATAGATGAATATCAATGTCTAGTATATTTATAAAATTGTATGTTTTCATTTTTTAAATTCAATAAATTTAAATTAAAAATTTTAAACAGTTTTTTTAAATTTATAAAGTTTATAAAGCTGTCTACGCAGTCTCAGCAACATTACACAGTTTGTCCACTTGGTGGCAACCAAATATTGAGGAGGAATCATCTGCCTTAAGACTTGGTAACTCACCTGTTAACAGTATGGAAATGGTTCTGGGCTTTGGACGATTATGTTTAACTATTTTAAGTTACAGTCATGAAGACTGTGTATAAAGATATAAAATTACTTGGTGTAAAAATGTCTAAAATATAAATTTATATATATTCTATAATCATAGTGACATAGAATGTTTGTGAATACAGACAAAAATTTAAAGGAAATATGCAAAAATAAAAACAAGTTAATTTTACCCCCCAAATTTCATAAATGATCATTGCTTTGTTTTGATTTTTTCCAGCTTTATTGGGGTGTAAATTACACACACAAAAATTCACTCATTTTAAATATAGAGATGGATGAATTTGTGTAATTATTTACAGTTATGTAGTCACTTTCAAGAAGATATAGTTTTATCACCCTAAAAAGTATTCTCATGCCCCTTTCCAGTAGTTTCCCTCCCACAGACAACCACTGACCTGGTTTCTGGTTTTTTTAAAATTTTTTATAATTTCCCATAGATGGCATCACACATATTATAATATGTAATCTTTTGTGTTGACCTCTTTCACATAGCATAATGTTTTTGAGATTCATCCATTTGTTTTTATTACTAAATAGCAATCCATAGTATGGATATACCACAATTTGTTTATCCATTTATCAGTTGATGTACATTTAGGGTGTTTCCACTTTGGGCCTACAAAAATCTTTGCAGATATGTTCCCTTTTACTTGGGTAAATACCTAAGAGTAGTATTGCTGGGTCATAAACTAAGTGTACGCTTAATTCTTAAATGCTTTTTAAACTTGATGATTAATGAAGAAACAGTAGTGCTTTGAAAGATACTAATTTCTGCCAAGTAAATTGAAAAAGATAGAAAAATAATATGGTGAGACCGAGTTTGAATAAGTTCATTGTAATAGTATACCCTTTGTAGTGCTATTAGAGGTCAGTTGGGCAGCCATGTATTGAAACTTATTCATACCTTTGACTTAGTATTTCTATTTTTAGGAATTTATCACAGAGAGATAGTCACAGAAGTACACAAAGATTTGTGTACAGTGATACCCACTGAAGCTCTATGCATCATTGTAGAACATTGGAAACAACTCAAATATCTAACTTTAGGGGATTAGTTACATAAAAGATAATAGATCTCAATGAAGCAACCCCATTCTGTTATTAAAACTTCCATTTTTTAATAAAGTTGAAGAACTGGAAAAATACTTACATGTAATATTTAAGTAGAAAACAGCCAGAGAGCAAGTTGCACAAATGTGTGTATGTGTGTGTGTGTATGTCTTCATATGCATATTTGCAAAAGGAAAAAAAATTTTAACGTTAACAATGGTTGTATTTGGGTGGTAGGTAATGAAGACTCTTAATTTTTTTTAAATAAAAAATGTTTATCTTTTCCTAATATCTCAGTCATTAAATTTACCAAGAGGGCAAAGGATGCCTGGCCAGTGTGGAAGAGGTGCAGTCTGATAGAGAAAAGGGCTCTGGACTGGAAGTCAGGAGGCCTGGGTTCTAGCCTCACCCTTAGCTAGATGGACCTTAAATCATCAGCTGTTTGGACTTAATCAATAAAAGTTCAAGAGAATTAGTTGGTTTCAAATCCTGTTCTGAGACCCCACAAGCTCCAGTGTTTAGGCTCCAGTTTTTTGTTCTGGCTACAACCTGGACAACTACACTGTGTCTCTTCTGGGGTTTAGGGCTTAGAATCCTATGGAAAATTCTGGAACTCTTTCTTCCCTCCCTCCCTCCCTCCCTCCCTCCCTCCCTCCCTCCCTCCCTCCCTCCCTCCCTCCCTCCCTCCCTCCCTCCCTCCCTCCTTCCTTCCTTCCAAATTACTGCTTGGAATTCTGGGATTTCCTGGCTTTGTAATAGGTAAATGCTAGAGAGATAAAATAGAGAAATAGGGCAGATGAACCGAAGGACTAGCTCAGAGATTCTCATCTACATTTGCCATTTGTTATCTTACCAAATGCGTAGTTTAGCTAGGCTTATTTATTTTGCCTTTCGTTTTTATTTGAGGTCTTGTGCTTTTCCTTTCTTTTTATGTTTCCCTGACTTCCTCTTTTTTTGTTTGCCTTTAAATATAGCAATTTAGTATGTGGTTATTTGGCAGAACAAAATTGATGGATTGATTTGAAGAACAGGCCCCACAAAATTCTATTATAAAAACATATACTCATTTTATAATAGATACCTGTTATGAAATATATTAAGAATAAAATGTATCAATAATAATAAAATATGTTAATACAAATCTATAGTTATGTGAAGCTAGTACCATTGTCTTGATCTAGAGCAATGGTTCTCAAACTTTACTGGACATCAGAATCACTGGGAGGGTCTGTTAAAAGAGATTGTAGGACCCCACTCATTACTTTCTGATTCAGTACGTCTGAGATGGGGCCCACAAATTTGCACCCTCTAATAAGTTCTTAGGTGATGCTGATGCTGTGCTCTTGGGCCCCCACTTTGAGAATCACTGATGTAGGAGGACAAGGGTAAGCATGGAGATGACTTTTCCTAGTTTTCACTTTTTACACCTGGCATGCAAACACTACCTGCAGTCCTAAAGATATCAGTTAAGCAGTTATGAAAGGCACAGTTAACATACGTATGTGGATGGTCGCACACTGCGTGAATATACCAAAAAGCGCTGAATTGTAAACTTTAAAGTGGTTGTTTTTATGGTATGTGAAACATATCTCAATTTAAAAAATACATGTAAAATTTTTGTTTCCTTTTCCCATTTGTAAAAATGTTCCATTAATTCAGCCTATTCCCACCCCATCCTGCCCCCCAACTCCACTGCTGAAATATTGACTTGAAAAATAAAACAAAAAGATCAAGAGCACGTATTTAGTTTTCACATCCAATAGGAAAGGAGAGAAGGAAGGGAATTTCCAAGGGCAATGTCGCAATCAGCAATTTTGGAACCAGTTATGTGTGGGAGGGGATTGCAGAAGGTTAGCATGTATCTAAAAATGTGATTTGGGAAGTCGCTGCAAATTACAAACTTAACGTGTGTCTGGGAAAGTTAACTGTGAAAGTTAGTTAGTTTCATGCATCTTAATGCTCTTGTTACATGAATCTTCTCAGACTACTGCAGTGCAGTAGATTTAGCAGAGAAATTCAGAATTACTTGGCCAAGCCAGATTGCTTTGGCTACACTGGGGAGAGTAGGCTCCTGTAAAATGCTATTTATTTGCGCTTGCATTTGGCCAGTAGCCTGCTTTTACCCAAACTGAGTAAGAACTCATTACCACATGCGTGTTTCTGGCATGAAGCTGAAAGTGCATGCTTATTCAAAGATGGACATGAGACATCGGACTGGGACCTGCAACTCAGGAACCTAATACTCTGCTATTGTCCCTGTAATGAACTCTGGTCCTGTGACTGTGACTGCACTGGGCTGTGTTAGCCATTTTTAAGAATTCTTATTTTGCCTGAAGACCTCGGTCTATCTGTTCATTTTGATTTTGTGGTTTTAAAAAAATCTTAGTGGTTTCCTCTTTCTTTCTCTTCATTTTATCTTTTATTCAGATAATAATTTATTTTTACTCTCTGTGAACATTGATATAAACATATTTTGCAAGAGCAGAGTGACTTATGTAGGAGGCCTACGCACGTGTCCAGATTTAACTTCCTTTGGATGTACTGCCCAACTTCTTTGGATGACCTCCTGCAAGCCAGGGAAAGTACAGTTGCTTATCTGCTCTTTGTAGAGCTTCTATGACAGACTCAGCTTGGTGTTTATCAGAATTGGAGAAGAGAGAATCCTTTATGCCTTAGGAAACCATTTCTATAAATGGCATGTTGTATCTCTCTTTGTTTTAGTTAGGAAAAAAATCTCTTCCTGTCAGTTTACCAGAAAGGGAACAGGGAAAATAATCACTTCCTTTTTTTCCATTAGGAACACTTTTTTTTTTTTTTTAATCAAAACTTGAATATTACGCCTTAGAAAACCTCGAAGAATTAAGAAAAAAATGTGAATGAGTCAAGGAAAGAATTCAACTGTAATAAGCATATTTGAATCATGAATTAATTCTTTTACCCATTTTCCTGTGCAGCAAAATGCTGGTACTGAGCTGCTCACACTTGCCTCTCTTATTATGTAGATACAGCTGAGTGATTTTAACACTATCAGGACTTTAAAACTACCAAGTGTATAAGAAATACACTTTGAAAACACCAGACCTGTGGACTCAAAGGGCAAATTCTGAATATATTTTGTAGTAATAAACTGAAGTTGTAAGATAACATCCTTCAGTTACAGCTACAGCAAGAAAGGGATAGGAAATTGTACAGGGAAAAATGACCTATGACGGTGTCCTGGTCCCAGTCTCTCCAGCAGATGCACTTCACTTTACCCTGGGCGGCGCTGGACAAGTGCCTCGGGCAGCTCCCAGAACGCCCATCTGCAGCCTGAGAGGTTCTGAGTATCCCCAGGGTTATGCTGATCAGCAGTATTTACTGTGCACCATTAAGCAGGCTTTGCTTTATTTTCTTTCCCCCCTCCCCTCCCCTCCCCTCCCCTCCCCTCCCCTCCCCTCCCCTCCCCTCCCCTCCCCTCCCCTCCCCTCCCCTCCCCTCCCCTCCCCTCCCCTCCCCTCCCCTCCCCTCCCCTCCCCTCCCCTCCCCTCCCCTCCCCTCCCCTCCCCTCCCCTCCCCTCCCCTCCCCTCCCCTCCCCTCCCCTCCCCTCTCCTCCCTTCTTTCTCTTCTCTTTCCTTTTCAGTTTCTGGCCCAGGGAAAACTTGCCAGGAGCTGTTGCTGTCCTTGATACAGTGGCTGACATAACACTTTGCTCTTGGACCTCCCAGAAGCCACACGTCAAAATCAATGGTTGAATTTTTAAAAAAATACTCATGCCCAGACCCCCCCTTTAAGACTCTTAGTTTAGTCTATGTTGGGGCCTGGGCATCTGAGCCTTTTAAGCTCCCCAAATAACTCTGATGCGTGCTGTGGTGCTGAGAATCAGCCCGGCATGGCGGAAACAGTGGCCACGTCCCCAGGACGGGGCTATGCCTGTTCCCCGCTCAGGCTGCAGCAGCCCTGTTTATGCCACAACACCGACAGCTCGGCCCCCTTCCCTCGTCCGCTTGGTCCACGCACAGCGGTCCTCTTCCTACTGCCCCCTCCTGTCTTCCTTCTGGGCCACCAGCAGTTAAATCAGGCCTGGGGAAGGTCTGCGCCCTTCTTGCTGAGCTCGCCTCTCCTCGGGCGGAGGAGCTAACTCCCTGAAAAAGCAGCAGGTCATGGGAGCCTGCTGGGTAGATCTAGTGCATGCTCTCCAGCCGCGGCCGGGGCAGGACTGCGTGCACTGCCGTCTTTCCCCCTTTCCCGAGTCCTGTTCCCGACATCATGTTGTAAATCAGCAACTGAAAAATCCATTCTTCTCAGTTCTACTAATAATCAGGCATTAAAATATTCTCCCCTCCTGTCTTAAAAAGGTTGAAATTATACAATGTTTCACAGATATACTTCCAAGTGCACATGATTACACCCTAACCTTACTGTCCGTTAGACACGTAGTAACACAGGAACGCCAGACAGGCTCATATGTCTTCTTATAGTGAAATTGCTTATGAGGTTTGGCAGGTTTTCTGTGTAACCACGTGTACATTTTTGATATAATGGTTTATTCTTGAAGAGATGGTAGCACATTTTAGAAAACAGTTTACGGTATACCATTTTAGAAAACAGTCTTGATAATGTAACTTGTTATACACTTATTCTTTTTTGCAGCTTTAGAATCATTCTAGGGTGTTATTTTAAAAAACAGACAATAAGGTTTCTGGTTAGAAATTTATATATCATGTACATAAATGGAAATATTTATATTTTTATGCTATTAAATACTTATATCCAGGAACATGGGCTCTCTCTCTCTTTATTAAGGTCTTATTTAATGTTCTTCAATAAAATGTTATCTTCTTAAAGGTCTTGTACCTTTCTTGATAGATTCTTTTCTAGGAATTTTTTAACAGCTCTAATGAGGCATAATTTACCTTATAGAGTTATGCAGCTATCCCCATAAATCAATCTTGAATTTGTTCACTACTCCAAGAAGTCCCTTCATGACTTTTTGCAGCTAGCCCCCAGCCCTAGGCACCCACAGATCTTTCCATCTCTATACATTTGTCTTTTCTGGCCATATGCTATACTTGGCATAGTATAATATGTAATCTTTTGCATCTGGCTTCTTTCAGTTAGTATAATGTCTTTATTGATTTCAGAGAGAGGAAGGGAGAGGGGGAGAGAGAGATAGAAACATCAGTGACGAGAGGGAGTCATTGATCAGCTGCCTCCTGCACGCCCCCCACTGTGGATCAAGCCCGAAACCTGGGCATGTGCCTTGACTGGGAATTGGACCTTGATCTCCTAGGTCCTAGGTCAGTGCTCAACTGCTGAGCCACACCGGCCAGGCTATACCACATTTTCTTCATTTATCAGTTGATGGACATTAAGATTGTTTTCAGCTTTGAGCTCTTATGAATAATGCTGCTATGAATATTCATATAAGTTTTATATAGATGTATATTTTCATTTCCCTTGGGTGGATTCCTAAGAGTGAAATTGTTGGGTTGAACAATAAGTTTATGTTATCTTTTTAAGAAACTGTCAAACTGATTTCTAAAGTGGGTGTACTGTTTTACATTCTCACAAGCAATGTATGAAGGTTCCAGTTACGCCACATCATTACCAACATTTGATACTGATGTCTTTTTTATTATAGTCATTTTAGTGGGTCTGTATTAGTTATATATAGCTGCATAACAAATTACCCCAAAATTTAGCTGTGTAAAATCAAACATTTATTAAAATCTTACAGTTTTCTTGGGTCAGGAATCTGGGCATGGTTAGCTAAGTCCTCTGGTTTAGGATTTCACAGAACGTTACATTCAAGGGTGTTGCAAGGATTGTATTCATCTCAAGGCTAGACTGGGAGAGAGGATCTGCTTCCAAGCTCCCCTGGGTGTTAATAGAATTCAGTTCCTTATTGTCCATTAAACTAAGCGCCTCAGTTCCTGTCTGGCTGTTGGCTGAAAGCCTCCTTCAGCTCTGCTACATGGGTTTCAACAAAGGGCAGCTCACACATGGCAACTGGCTTCCATCAGAGTGAGGAAGTGAGAGCGCAAGAGAGGGTGAGATTTTTGTACTTCAGTCTCAGAAATGAGGTTGTTTAGAACCTGCCTACACGTTCATTGTGGTTTGAATTTTCATTTCTCTAATGATTAATGGTGTTAAACATCTTTTCATATGCTTATTAGCCGTTTGTATATCCCCTTTGGTGAAAAAAGGCACTCAATTTTTGCCCGTTTAAAAAATTGGGGTGTTTGCCCTCTTATTATTGAGTCATCAGAGTCGTTTATATATTGCAGATAAAGATCCTTATTAGATATTTGATTTTCAAATTGTATTCGTTTTCTATTGCTTTGATAATATATTACCACAAGCTTAGTTTAATCAACCCAAATTTATTTTTTACTGGTCTATAGGTCAAAAGTCCAGTAGGGCTCTTACTGGGCAAAAATCCTGGTGTCAGCAGCTTCACTCCTTTCTGGAGGTTGTAGGGGAGAATCCATTGTTGGCAGAATTCAGTAGCTTGTGTTGTAGGACCAAGGTCCCTGTGTTCTTGCTGGTTGTAAACAGGGCTGTCCCTAGCTTCTAGAGGCCAAGGTCGTTCTCTGTTCTTGGCCCCCTTCCTCCGTCTTCAAAGTCACATCATCCCCAATAGGTTGAGTGTTTTCCATGTTGCATCTTTCTGACCCTTTCTCATCAAATCTCTTCCTCACTATAGCCAGGAAAGGTTCTCCTCTTTTAAGGACTCCTATGATTAGATTGGGCCAACCTGGGTAATACAGGATAATCTCTACATCTCAAGGTCTTTAACCTTAATCACCTCTGTAGAGTCCCTTTGCCATGTGAGGTAATAAGCTCCTAGGTTCTGGGATTAGGAAGTGGACATTTGGTGGAGGGGGTGGGGTGGGCATATTTTCTGCCATTCTGTGGCTTATCATTTCATTTTCTTAATGATGTTTTTTGAAGTACAAAAGTTTTTAGTTTTAATAAAGTCTAATTAATCAATTGATTTTTCTTTCATGGATCATGCTGAAAACACTTTGCCTAACCCAAGGTCACGAAGATTTTTCTCTATGCTTTTCTAGAAATTTTTATAGTTTTAGCTCTTCAATTTAGATTTATGATCCATTTTGAGTTAATTTTTATATATGGTGTTAGCTAATGATCTAAGTTTCTTATTTATTTATTTTTGCATATGGATATCCAGTTGTCTTAGAGCTATTCGTTGAAAGAACTTTTCCTTTTTCTCTGTGAATTATTTTGGCACCTTTGTTGAAATGAATTGGCCATAATGATAAGGAAAGAGAGTTCTCAGCCCTTTCATTGATTTGTATGTTTATCCTTATACCAATATCACACTGTCTTCTTCTCTAGGTATTTTTAAGTTTTTGTTACTATTGAGAATCAAGTTGAAACTGCCTTGAATCTAAAATATTATTAGCTCAGAGCTATTTTCCTTAAAGTGACTGACAGATTAATATTTAATCTATTATAAAATTGGAACAATAGGAAAATTCTGCTTTTATGCCTGAATTAGGTAACTTGAAATTGCTTTGGATCCATTAAATTCTCATAGAACTGAGTTGCAAAGATGTTAGAGAGTTTGGTATTCATGTTACATTAAATATCTTGTTGAAGAGCATTTAATTTTGTACTTTGAATTTGAGCAGATTATTATCACTATTATTATTGATTCATTTTCCCTTAGTGTAAGGAACATTTCCAAAGACCTGATTTTCTTTCTTATTTCTTTCAGATCAGCCTCTAGAATCCCGTAGACTCTGCAACAGACCCGTCCAGAGCTTGCCCAACATGGACTGTATTTTCAGCGAAGCCCTAATGAAGATGCGGAAGCAGCACCCTGGGTGCCTTTCCCAGGAGACCTGTGTCCGAGCAGTCCACGCTGCCGTCCAGTACCCCTATGAGGTGGGCATCAAGAAGGAGGAGGAGCTGTTTATGTACCTTCGGCAGTCAGGGCAGGCCAGAGCCCTGCAATATGCGTTCCTGGCTGAGAGGAAGGTGAACAAATGGTCAGTTCCTTCTGGAGCATCCTGGAAAACAGCGTCGGCCCGGCCCATCTCCTCGGTTGGCGTTCTCGGTAAGAACATGGGGTCGTTAATGTCCTTCTCCAAACCTGCACGTGTGAAGTGCTGCCACCATTCGCTTAGGGCCACCTGGTGCCAGGTTCTATGCCAGATATATTACATGTGTTAGCTAACTTAATTTTCAACCCAGCCCATGAACTATCTTCATTTTACGTGTGAGGCCTAGAGAACAGATCTTCTCAACAAAGAGCTAAGCACAAGTGGCGTGAGAGTCTGACACTAGGTCTGTCTGAATCCAGACTCTGGGCATTTTTCATTTATCCCAACCTCTTCCTTATGTGAATCTGTCACTCCTGGATTTCCCAACAGTGATTATCATTTGTACCACTTTTTTTTTTTTAATTTTTTTTTTGTTTAAAATATTACAGATGTCTCTTTTTCTCCCACATTTTAAGGTGTGTTCTGTCACTCTTACAGCTAGGCATTTGGAATGAAATCTCTGTCTTTCTGGTCCCTAGAGCCATTCACTTCTCCTCATTCAAAACCACTATCTCAAATCCATTTGAACCCTGAAACAGTAGAGCTTCCCTACTTTTGACACCTGGAATTTTCCCAAATAAATGCCTTCTTTCCTCAGAAGCTAGCTCTCTGATTGATCTCTTTGGGCCACTTTTCTAAGCTTCACTCGCTCTTCGTCTTGGCCCAAGAATGGTCTTTTGTGGATTTTAAACCCTGTGAAATGGGAATCAAAATGTTATATGTTTCAGTTCATGTACAATCTTTTGCAGAAAGAGGTTCATAGTTTACTAAAAGCATCAACTTTCTTAACCCTCACCCAGTTCTTTAGCACCCTACCCAACCTGGAGGGAAAGAGCCCACTCTATACATCTTCTTAATCTGTTATCTCAGTCAAGTTTTAGTATAAAATAGTATGTCTTTTTAAAATTTTCAATTACATTTGGCATACAATATTGTATTAGTTTCGGGTGTACAACATAGTGATTAGACATTTATATAACTTACAAAGTAATAACCCTGATAAATCTAGTACCCATCTGACACCAACCATAGTGGTACATACTATATACCATGGAATACTACTCAGTCATAAAAAAGAATGCAACCTTACCGTTTGCGACAACATAGATGGACCCAGAGGGTATTATGCTAACTAAAACAAGTTAGACAGAGAAAGACAAATATCATGTGATTTTACATATATGTAGAATCTAAAAAACAAAATAAATGAACATGTAAAACAGAAACAAACTCATAGACACAGAGAACATTTTGATGGCTGCCAAATGGGAGGGGCTTTGGGAGATGGGTGAAAAGGGGGAAGGGATTAAGCTGTGCAAATTGCTAGTTATAAAATGGTATGTCTTTAATACAAACACATTGTCCTCCTTCCAGCACCGAATGCTCACTTATGATTTCTTAAGGAGGCGGATAAATAGTGTGACAAAGAAATTATGAGTGTTCCTTTTTTTGTAATCTTTCAGCAACATCAGTATTTGTTTCTGGTTGTATACCTACTTGTTTCTTCTTCCCTATATTCCTTCAAGTCAAGAGTAACTAATGCAAAATAATAGCCAAACAAGTTTATCGGTATTGCTTGTTAACCATTGTTTGAGAGATTCCCTATTTCTCCTTTGTTAGCCTTTTAAAAAAGGCTTCGGGTAATCTGGCATGGAATGTTTAAAAGATTGAAGTTCGTGGTTTTTTTTTAAGTATACGCCACATTGCTCTGAAAAGTATTTGAGGAAAAAAAACATGTTTTAAACATACAGAAGACAACATGGATAGAAATAAACTGAGTTCGGTTGTTTCACCTTCTTTGTGTTCATCCCCACACTGCTCTGCGTTTCATCTTTGTGATGCAGTCTCCCCCTGCGCCCTGTGCCCTCTGGAACTTTCCTACAGCCTCACCTGCTTCACTAATGGCTCCCTCATCTGTCTTCTACTTGAATCCTGGCTTACCCTGGGCACCTGCTTCTCCTGCAGCCCTCTCAAGAGAATGGTACTGCTTCTCCCATACTTCATGGACCTCAGCGTCACTGCCAATTCCTCTTTCAGGCCATTGTTCCTTTCAGGACAGTCTCCTCTGTGGTCCTGCCATCTATTTCAGTCTCTCTATCCCTCCTCATTACTGTCATTGCTCACTCGCATTTGCTGACAGTTTCGGTACCTGCTCACAGTTATCCAATTGGGCCTAAATCCTGCTGCCATCCTGATTGTCTCCATCGTCTGTGTGGACAGTTCCTGGAGCCCTGCCGCTTGAGGTTCCTTTACCTCCTCAGATCCAGTGACATGCGCCTCACTTCACTTCTATGACCCACATCAATGGCCTCAATATAGGGCTTTTCCTTACCCTGACATTTGACATCTCACCTTTTCACCACATTTCCACAGAAGCCTTGAATCCACTGAGTAATTTTCCAGTTCTCAATACCATTGAATCATTTTTATCTCCTTTACTCTTATTTACAGGCCTGGGAACAATGGGCCGAGGCATTGTCATTTCTCTTGCAAAAGCCAAGATTCCTGTGATTGCCGTAGAATCAGACAAGAAGCAGCTAGAAACTGCAAACAGGATAATAATCTCCATCTTGGAAAAGGAAGGATCCAAAATGCAGCAGAGTGGCCACACTTTGTCAGGACCAAAACCCAGGTTAACTACATCTATGAAGGAGCTAAGTAGTGTGGATTTAGTCATTGAAGCAGTGTTCGAGGAAATGAGCCTGAAGAAGCAGGTCTTTGCTCAACTGTCAGCTGTGTGCAAGCCAGAAGCTTTTTTGTGCACCAACACATCAGCCCTGGACATTGATGAGATTGCCTCAGCCACTGATCGTCCTCACTTGGTCATTGGCACCCATTTCTTCTCCCCAGCTCACGTCATGAAGTTGTTAGAGGTTATTCCCAGCCGATACTCTTCCCCCACTACTATTGCCACTGTTATGAACTTATCAAAAAAGATTAAAAAATTTGGAGTAGTTGTAGGCAACTGTTTTGGATTTGTTGGGAATCGAATGTTGAATCCTTATTACAATCAGTCATATTTCTTGTTAGAAGATGGCAGTAAGCCAGAGGAGATAGATGAGGTGCTGGAAGACTTTGGTTTCAAAATGGGACCTTTTAGGGTATCTGATCTTGCTGGGTTAGATGTGGGTTGGAAGTCTCGGAAGGGGCAAGGTCTTACTGGACCTACACTGCCTCCAGGGACTCCTGCCCGAAAGCGAGGCAGCAGGAGATACTGCCCAATTCCTGATATGCTCTGCGAATCAGGACGATTTGGCCAGAAGACAGGTAAGGGTTGGTACCAATATGACAAGCCATTGGGCAGGATTCACAAGCCTGATCCCTGGATTTCCAAATTTCTGTCACAGTACAGGGAAACGTATCGCATTGAACCACGTGTCATTAGCAAGGATGAGATTCTTGAGCGTTGTTTATATTCACTCATTAATGAAGCATTCCGTATCTTGGAAGATGGGATAGCTGCTAGCCCAGAGCACATTGATGTTATCTACTTACATGGGTATGGATGGCCAAGGCACAAGGGTGGGCCCATGTTTTATGCCTCCACAGTTGGGTTGCCCACAGTGCTAGAGAAGTTGCAGAAATATTACAGGCAGAATCCTGATATTCCCCAACTAGAGCCTTGTGACTATCTGAAAAAATTGGCTTCCCAAGGAAATCCTCCTCTGAAAGAATGGCAAAGCTTGGCAGGACCCCCCATCAGTAAATTGTGATTCGGCCTTTCAGGTTATGCACTTCACATGCTGGCATCAGGTAACGCTCCCTGAATTTTATTGACATTAAGTCCAAAGGTCCAAATTAAGAATGCTCTGAAATACAAAGTTAAAGAAATAATCAGCTAAGCCTCCTCTTTGGGTCTTCTGTCTGATGATTCTAATGGGTCACATAGTCACTGATGTGCTTCCTATGCCTCTGAATCTGTCCCTATCAGATAAACTGTTTCAATCTCAATGAATAAACTCATGTTAATACCTTAACAGCTGAGAAGAGAGCCTCAGGAATAAGTTGAAGTTCCCAAGTGCCTTTATCATTGGAGAAATATGTAATCAATTAATAACTGATAAAAGCAACTAAGTTATAAATTAATTTTGACTCCTGTCAGACTCACACACATAGCACTGATAGGAAATCTCATGGATCCTTCATTCAACAAACATTCATTGTGCCTCCCCTGAGCATCTTGCACAGCACTTGGCAGACCTAGAGCCCAGACGGGCATTAATCCAGCATAGATACCTGTGACGAAGTTCAGTCAATAGTCTCGGAGGTGGAGTGGAGATAGTTGGCAGGGTAGAGTCAGCAGTGAGGGTCTCTGTCGGTGAACATGAAAAACTGCCCAAGGAGAGGCAGGGTATCAAAGACAGAACAGAGTTGAAGTTGTAGGCAAGACACAGTTGGAAACTGCTGAGGGTCCAAGTACTTCAGACCAGAATGGGGAACTCAGAGTAGCTTGACGAGTCGTGTTCAACATATTGCTCCTGTCTGAGGCCCAGTCACGCATGTGCACAGTTGTGCTTGTTGCCTGCAAGGGACTCTATTGTTTGTTGATAGTTTCCTCAAGATGAGGGGATGTCTTGGTCTTTCTTTACTCTTCTGTTCACGGAAAAATAATAGATAGTAAGCAGTAGGTTGTTGACTTAGTGTGAGAAGGGATCTTGGAGAACATCTAACCTCCTCTGATTCTGTGTTAGATTTAGATTCTGTAACGATGCTAGTTTTCCTGTCATGATAAGCCTTTATGATGTTGGATGTGAAAATGGTTGAGTCTTGAAAAATCTAAAATTGTTACAAAACAAATTTTGTATAATTTTGTTATAATTATAAGACTTCTCATTTAATGTTTTGTGTGGTTAACAGTTGAGGGCTTGGTCAACACAAAAACTTGTACACAAATGTTTAGAGCAGAATTATTCATAATAGCCCAAATTGGAAACAAATGAAATGTCCATCACTGATGGATGGATAAACAAAGTGTGGAGTAGCCATACAATAAAATATTTGGCCATAAAAAGAGATGAAGTACTGATACATGCTACAAAATGTCTTGAAAATATTTTGCTAAGTGAAAGAACCCAATCACAAAAGGCCACATACTGTGTGAACATTTATATAAAATGTTCAGAATAGGCAAATCTATAGAAACAGGAAGCAGATTAGAGGCTGCCTAAGGCTGGAATGATTTGGGGTGAGGAATGGTATAGGATTTCTTTTAGGGTTAATGAAAATGTTTTGAAATTATTGTGATGATTACATAAGTCTGTGACTCTACTAAAAACCACTGAGTTGTATACCTTAAATGGATTAATTTTATGGTGTTTAATTATGGATCTCAATAAAGTTTTTAATAAATAAATGGGCTCAGGTTGTTATCCTTCAGTGTGATGCTGTTTTCACAATATTTTCACCTGTGAACTCAAACAAAACTATCAAAAGTTCTGATAGAGAAATCTTGAATGAATATACTACGCTTTTCATTGTAAAAACAACAAAAATACAAAATACCCCCCTAAAGTGGGCCTTGAATTGCAGTCCAATTTAGAATAATTTTTAAGATGTATATTGCTGGAGTTTATATAATTTGTCCTTGAAATTAAAGACATCAATAGAAAAGATTCCTGAAAGTAGTAACTTTGTCTCCAAAGTGAATTCTTTTCAAATTAATATAAACACACACACACACACACACACACACACACACACACACACACTAACTTTTTCTTCTTTAGACCTTTAGTGGATTTTATTTTGAGTTCTTAAAATTCATTTTTACCCTACACTATCTTCTATATCAGGGCTTTGAGAGTAGAGTGTCTATGAATAGGTTTTATGAGTTAATAATCCCTGAAATTTTATGCTAATGTTTGTGTGTATGTATCTGAATGCATTTCTTAGCAGATACCATATTCTCATAAGTGTTTATGATCCAATAAAGGTTACAGACGAACACTTTATATATAAGTAAAACGGGAAGAAGAAATATAAGTTTATTTTTATTTTATATCAAAGGAGGCAAACCTAATTCTAATTTGTTGGGTCCTCATAAAACAATATAATGAAACCTTTCCAGCATATACTATCTCATCCTTGAAAACGCACTTGCTTAAAAGGCTTATTTTGTTGTTGTTAATAATTTTAAAGCTACCTATTTTTTTTAAAAAAAGCTTCTGAATGACATTTTAAAAATGTATTCTAATGGTAATTCACTCTGATGAGAACGATATATTAGAAGCACACTTGAAGCTTTGCCATAATACTCCAGCTTTAAAGATGAGACTAATGATGTCACTTAAATCAGTAATGACACTGTGCAGCTGCAGTTGCTACCTACTTACTCATTTCCGGCAGGAGCAGGTGTGTGTGAGAGCGATAAAGTGAGGGACCCTAAACTCCCCTGATTAGCAATGTTACAGGATGGCACATGCAGATCATACTCTACATACTGTAGGTACCTGGAATTTCTGGGGTCTCACATCTGCCCTTAAAATAGACCCCTATAAATCAGAAATATTGTGGGTTCACTAGATTGTTCTAGTCCTTTTGGCTGCCACTGATGAGATTAATATAAATCAAGTTCACTGAACTATGTTTAAAAGCAGCTCTCCACGAGAACAAGTCTTTGACTACCCTTGGGATGATCAGTGCCATCTGCTTATTTTCCCGGCTTATATATATATATTTCGAGATTAACAGACAACTTACACAGTTTTCTGGCAGGACAACTGCATTACACAACTCTGAGGGACACCATTTCATACTGTGGTCATAGAAATAATGTGAATAGCATCTCCTAGAGTTGTGTAAACCCCAGTATTGTTTCCAGGGCATGTTGTATACAAACTTCAAGCCCAAAACTCTCTCTGCTGTTTATTGCTCTAAGTACCTTTCTAAACAAAAGTTAGTTAACAAGAGTAGAGGGAAAGTCTCCATTTAGATTGATGTCCCCAATGGGACCACATTTTTAGAAAGATTACACCTTGTCTGTTCTTAGGATCCCCCCCCCCCCAGCACCAGGAGAAAGAAAAACATGAGAGCGATTGCATAGAACTTTTAATTCTTGTTCAAGGAATTTCAGAGCATTTCAGTTGTAATATTTCCCTTTCCCTTTCCCTAAACTTAAAATAGCCGGGCAGAATGAGTACCTGAAAGCACCTGATAAAATGCCACAAGCAGAGCTGATGTAATCTGTCTTGTGCACATATTTCCCAGTTAGGGTTATTCCGCCTTCTCTGAGAGGAAGCAGTGCTAACAGGAGCACTTGCTAATTCTAGCCATAAGGTGAGAACCTTGGGATGAGTTAGGGCAAAACCTTCTCCAACCAAGTCATAAGTGCACTGGATTCCTGAAGCCTGCTGGGGCCCAGAGAGCTGTTGATTTGTACATTTTGCCAGAGACTGTTGGCTGTAACCCCAATGTTTCTCTTCTGCAGTAATAAACTTCCAGATTTTTAGATGAGCATTTGGTTGCTCAAAATATATTTGTCAGCTTCTCTTGCATCCAGTTGTGAACATGTGACTAAGATCCAGACAACAAGATATAAGTGGAAGTGTCCTGTGGCAGTTTTCGAGGACCTACCTTGAGAGTCAGATGGTGCACATTCTTGACTTTCTTTTTTGTCTATCCTCGATATTGCTGCCTGGAACACAGATGTGATGGCAGGAGTTTGACCCACTGTACTGGGCCACGAGGACAAAAGTGATGCCCTAGGGATGGCAGAATGGAGGGTGTTATGCAAAGAGCCGAGGTCTGAGAAAACTTCAGCATGTTGTTTGTCAATTCCAAAGAAATCAGCTGGAGGACTAGCTGTGAAAGACATGGGTCTATTAGGACTTAGGTGCACACCAGGGGGAGGAAGGGGAAGCAGCCAGTAAAGTTTCTATCATATCTGGGGGAGGGGGAGGGGAAGGGCAGTAAAGTTTCCACAATCCAAACTTTCCCAGTATAGGGTTATACAGAAAACAAAGCAAACAGGGCATGCAGGGTGGTGGTGTGAAATCAAAATGCAAGCTGTTTCTTTGCAGTCCCGGCTCACACTCAGAAGCAGTTTCTCCCTTGACTGAGGAGCTGCGCCGGCTCCCAAGCCTGCTTACACTCTGCTTCCAGATGGCCTCACTGTATTCCCGCAGGGTGGGAGGGGGAGTTGGAGCTTGGGAGGGGCCCATGTTCCCATACACCATACAGAGGGCTATGAAGGGCTTGGTCCCTGAGGGCCTCTTGCCCCTCTGCCTTCCAATAGTCATTTATGTGAGAGAGATCAATTCCTATCCTGGGTAAGCCAGTGCTACTGTATGTGTTTAAATACTCGCAGCTGCCCATAACCCTAACTGATGCAGGTGGGGTCCAAGATTTAGTGGTGGTTGCTTTTTTTGTTTTTGTATTTGCTTTTGTTTTCCTCAGTGTCATAGGTAATTCTGATGCACAGGTTTGAGAATCTAGCCTCATTATTAAACAGGATTTCTTTTTTTTTAAGAAAAATTTTTTTGCCAGTGTGATGTGGTTTTCAACTCCATGTTGAATTACTTTTAAATTTTTATGTGATGTTTCACATTTAATTGTTGTTGGCAGTTCATGGAGACACCAGTAAGAACCTGAGAATAGGACTTTAAATCAACATCTAGTAGGAAGCAGTTCACAGGCCTGCTCGAACCTCAAATTGACTCCTACTTAGAGATAAAAACACTCACAAAGACAGTACATATTATCAGAAGAAAAGATGCTCAGCAATGGCACAAAGGCAGAGTAATTTGAGAAGCAGTATCTCTCAGCCTGACCAAAACAGAGGTGCTGAATCTGGGGTGCACCAACCCTCTGCTCCCTAGATCAGAGATCTCCAAAATGGGGTGCCTCTACCCAAGGCAATGAAAGATGATCCTAGGGGTGCAGACAGAAAATGTTTAGAACTACTATTACTACCTAAAAAATATTTTTTCTGTCTAAAAAATAAGAAATTAACATTCCATGTACATATGGATGCCGCTGTCCTCAGACAGTCATCGGTCAGGAGTGAAGTGTCCTCGGGGGAGAGGGTGAGTTCCAAAACGCAGACAGGTTGACAGTGGCGTCTTCCCTCTTTCCTTCGCTTTCAGCATATTGAGAAATATTGCAAATTATGCATTCAGGGCTAAGCAGATATTTAGACTAAATTATTTAATTACACTTAATTAACCCTCACAAAAGATTCCTTGAAAGAAAGCATAGTTGCAGACAATACAAATAATGCAAGCAACCAACCAGAAAATGGCGGAGCTGGTAGTTCTGAGATCAGCTTTTTGTCAGGCCCATTACAAGGTAGAATGATTTAGTCAGATTTGGCAAGAAGTTTGCCAAAAGTTTTTGAAATTATCAGGGTTATTAGAATTACTGATTTATAACCTACCCTTTATGATGAAGCCAATAGTATGAAACCATCACCTATTAACAAAATGTTTTAATGTGTTGTTTATTTCATTATCTCATCTTTTATACATTTCTATTTTATTGTTTTATAATGTGCACATATGTCAATATTGTTGCACAAATATATACATTGTAAACATCCTACATATTAGAGATGTATACTAAAAATTTACGTGATGTACTACCTCGATCCTCGTTTGGGAAAGAAAGATTTATTCTCACGGCTGTGAGGAATGCTGCCAGAAAAATGGCCTTCTTTGGGAATGGCCTTGCTCAAGGATACAATGTCTTCCAAAGGCAGCTTGTATCCAATGACTGCTCAGTGCAGGGGTGTAAGTGCCTGATCCTCTTGCCCCAGCTCTGAAGGGCTGACAGCCCTGGAGCTCCCAGTGACACTGTGCCGAGTATCGCATTGCAGCTCAACTTCTCCCTCTGCTCATTCCGGCTTCTTTCCCTTCGATTTCACAGGTGTTAATCCCAAGAGCACTCCCTAAACACTCTCTTCACTAATCTCCACCTCAGAGTCTGCTTCCCAGGGAACCCAAACTGCAGCAATGAAGAGCATGATAAAAAATGTTTGGAAACCAGTGATCCATATGCTAACAACTCTCTGATATTTGTATAATAAACTTCTTTTGTTTTGCATGTCATTAATTTTTATAAATACTCTACCTATGCATTCTGTTTGATAAATATGGGATTCCAAAATCAAGCTTGTTAATTATGTCAGTTATGTTTCTCTATCGCCTTGATGATGTTTTAGCTGTAGTCCTGCCTCCTCCTGTGATCAGGGTCAATTACCTGTGCCAGCATCGTGACTCCTTTCCTTGGCACAAAAAGCCAGAAATGACTGAATGGCACATAGAGCTTTAAAAAAGGCTCTCACTATGTCCTTTGTGAAAGCATTTCACCTCTAAGAACCACGACTTCTGGATCTCAGAGTGTTAGTTGCTGGTACAGGAAGCAAAATTTTCCAAGTAGGTCACTGGCAGTGATGATAAATGAGGCCACTTCTACTTCCAGTGTTTGGTTCCTATAACCTTCTATTTTAACCATAAGGAGCATAACACCATATGTATAATGGTTATTTATTTATGGTGTAAACTGCATCCTGAAGGATGGCACCCCGTCCACACAGGATATCATCTCCAAGCTGGCACCTTAGTGGTACCTTCAAAGAGATATCCCATTACTCGGTTAGGGAAGCTGGTAGCTTCTGGGCAGTATAGGATGTGATCAGAGTAGGAAATCCACGGTCATATGCCCACCTCAGCACTACCTTTGTTTTAAAGTGTGGCCTTTGTTCTGATGCAGTATTATGTAGGCTCTTGTCTTACTGGCTCAGATCTTCTCTAGGTCCTTGGAAATGAAGCCCTGCAGCCAAGAAAGGAAAACTCTCACGTGGAACATATGTCAATTCCAGTCAAGAGGAATCACTGGCCTACTGACCAAAGAGTTCTGATGTAAGCGACTTACCACCGAGTGGATGGTTGCTCTCCTTGAAGGACAGTACAGCATTTGGGCAAGTTGTTCATTCTGCAACTAGATCAGCCTTGGCGAGTGGGAAGGAGCTCATTCTGTTGGGCTCACGTATAGCTTCCGTTCCTTCAACCAAGCCTACTCTGTTCATGTGCCGCTTGTGCCAGTTCTAAGGTAGGCAATGAATAGTGCCTGGTTGATGTTAGCTAGCCTGGCCACTCTATCTACTTGGTTTCTTAATTCATCTTCTGGGGTAGATGTTTCCTGGATGGCACTAACATGTGATGCACGCCTCTTCACACTTTGTGCCTACTCGCATAGGTCCATCCCCCAATTCCCCAGTTCTTGCTGTCCCTTGTCTTCTAATATTTCTCTGTCCAGACCCTGACCAATCAATCATCCAAACTATTTGCCATTGCTCATATATTCTTACCTCCAGTCACTTCTCTGAGTCTTTAAAAAAAAAAAAAAAAATCTTTATTGATTTCAGAAAGAAGAAGCGAGAGGGAGAGAGAGAGATAGAAACATCAATGATGAGAGTCATTGATCCACTGCCTCCTGCAGTCCCCCTACTGGGAATCAGGCCCACAACCTGGGCATGTGCCCTGACCAGGAATTGAAACTCGATCTCCTGGATCCTAGGTTGATGTTCAACCCCTGAGCCACGCTGGCCGGGCTCTCTGAGTCTTTTGATTCCTCCTTCCACCATTGGCCATGACAGTTCTGGCATTTCTGTTTTACTAAGTGTGCCATCAGTTTCTCCAAGCCTCCGAGAGCTAACCTAGCAATGTGTTAGTAATGTGTCCCAGAGTCTTCGCCTGGGCATTGAGTTCTGTATCATGAAGAGTGTTTCCGTAATGATAAATTTTCCCTACCAAAATTTACGTCCTGTCCCCCTTGATCCAGCGCCCAAGCATACTTTCCAGGCTTCTGCTGATATGTGTTGGCTAGGTCCTACAGCTCCTTGAGGAAATAAACCCTTCCCTCCCTTAGTAATCTCAGCCCTTCCCCGAATGAGTTATTTTGTGAGTTAACTCTGATTATTGTTCTGGTGTGTGTGTGAGGGGGTGGTATTTTCTAAGCTGGGCATGTATCTTGCAAGACAGAAGCCTTGGAATTGTCTTTGAACAAGTGGGGAGCACAAGTCTTCAGCAAGGATGGGGTGAGCCTCTTCTGCAGGCCCAAAGCATTTAGGGGAATCTCAGAACTTGAAATTTTCAAATTCATTGACTCAGATGTTCTAATTATAAGTCACAGTGTCTCACTTCTTCCCACGCAAGGCCCTAACCTTGGCAGAGCAGAATTGCCAAGAGAATCCCACCCTCTCTGGAACTTCATTTCCCTTCCCTTGTAATTAATTCCTGAGCCTGACCCTCTGCCTTTTCTGCCCTGTGACTACAGATTAGTGTTTTATATGCTGCTAGGGAAGTGTTCTGATGTTCACAGTCTTCACAGTTCGCCTCACGTTGGTAATTAGTCACCTTCACACCTTTTATTGTGTTTCTCTAATGCAGAAATAGCCCCCCAGCAAGAACCATCTGACTCCATGTAATTACAGTTTCCTATAAACCTCTCAAATGCCTGAGATATTGCTCTCATTAGCTCCTAAGGATACCCATCCTAACTTCTCCATTGATGAAAGTTTTAGCTGTTGTGCAGTCACAGCATTCTAGGAGCTACTGATACCCCACTGACCGCTGTATTCATTGCTGCTTGGCTGGTTCGTGATCCAGCTCCAAAATCCCATTTTAGAGTTTGGTTCCTAGGACCACTTCTGCTAGCAATTGTCATAGACTGAGTTCCCCAGGAAAAAGACTCTGAGGTAGATGTTTTTGTGCAGGAGATCTACTGGCGAGTGCCTCTGGGAACAACACCTGTAAGGGAATGAAGAAAGCATGATTGAGCAGAAGGAGTTGAACTCTGAGGCAGATACAGCAGAAATTTCAGCGGACCCTTGGGGAGCTCTGAGGCCCAAACAGCCCTTCAGAGATGGCCTGAATTGAGGCAAGGGAATTCAGCCTTTCTATCTCCACCTTCACTTACTTTTGGATATGGGAGGAGTGGAGGGAAGCATGGCCTTGGACAAGGCATCTACCTTCAGCCAAGGTCAAAAGTCCTTGAAGGACTCAGATCTTTAGCTTCTCCTGAAACCAATACTCCCAGCAGCTGGGGAAATAGGTGCCTGGGTACTGGGGGCGGGGGGGGGGGGGGGGTCTGGGCATTTCATCACAGCCTCCAATATACAGCTCTGCCTTGTAGACTTTCTGTACTGCTCTCATCATATCTTATCTCTGTTTAGATCATTCACCACAAAAAGCTCAAAACTCTCAGCCATTCCTCATCACCAGGACTCATCCCTGTACATCTCTGTACATCTCCTAATCTGAAGCCTTGTCTTCCTCAACTTTACAAAGCCTCCCCGAGTCCTCTAGAATTCACAGTCTGCATCGGCAAAATCTCCTTGAGTTGTAAAACGTTCCCTGAATATTCCTTTGTCTTCCTGGGCTAAATTCCTAGGGTGTTCAAGGGAGTCTCCGATGAATGGCTTCACCAGCCAGCTTCTGAATAAATTGAGAAATAAAACAAATATCACCTTTCTTAGTGGTAGAGGCCAGGTCGGAGGATGTGGTTTTAGGGACGGTAACTTGGCAGACTCGATAACACTGCCCCTGAGAATGAAACAGACCTCCGCATACAGCTGCAGCAGCCCTGAACCACGTATATATCCCCCCTTTCTCCCTGAAGCCCTTAGCTAAGTAGTTTTAAATAATTCTCTGTTGCATTTAAGTTGTCTCAGACCCTTTCTGGAAGCCGATGAAGTATCATGAGGAAAGGGGGGGGGGCAGAGATGAGACTCAAAACCAGAGAAACGATAATAGAATGTGTGACATGCCAAGTGAGTAATGTAGACTGTTAGTGCTAGAATTCAGAGGAGGGAGTGGCCACTAAAAAATTAATGCCCACCAATCCATCTACCCCTCTCTGCGGCTGTGCCCGTTTATCCTGCCTCCCCTCCTAGCTCTGTGAATGAGCCGTCTGTGCGCCTGTCCCCACCCAGCCCCTCCACTGGGCTCTGGACACATCCACTGTCACCCATGCACATACGCTCTCCCAGCAATCCTCTCCTCTTTTTTTCTGCTTCAACTTCCCTCTCTCCATGGCTCCTTTCCAACCAGCTGTAATTTTTTCCATCTAAAAGAGAGCTTATTTAAGAAAATCTCTCCTATCTGGGAAAAAATCTTGATCCCATCTCCACTTCCAGCTACCAGTGCTTTTCTCTTCTTTCCTTCACAGCAAAACTTCTAAGTTAATTATTCTTATTGTTTCCTATAGTTTCCCTCTCATTCTCCCGTGAACCTACTTCCGTCAGGCTTGTACCACCCCCCCCCCCAGAATACCAACACTACTTTTGCCAAGGTCGCCAAGTGCCTCCTTTACGGCTCAATCCAACGGTCAGTTCCTGGTTCCCACCCTTCCTGACTCAGTCATTGTTCCCTCTTAGAAATCTCGCTTCACCTGACTCCGGGGTACCACGACTGTGACCTCCTTCCCCTCGCCAGCTTCCTTCTAGCCTTCCCTGCTGGTTTATCTCTTTCTCCTCTAAATGCTGGAAGGCCCCAGCACCCAGACTTTAGCTCAGTATACCTGCCCTCTTGGTGATCTCATTTGTCTTCAGGGCTTTAAATCACCTGCAGGCTGAAGACTCCTAAATCCACACCTTCAGCCTGGACCTCTTCCCTGTTTGACTGTATACTTGACCTTCACATTTGGATGTCTAATGGATATTGAAAACTTAACATTTTTAAAATTGAGCTCCTGATATCTGCCAGTCTCCCCCAATACAGGTTTCACCTATGGCCTGCTCCATTCTTAGTAAATAGCAGTTCCATCCTTCCATTTGCTCAGGACATAAACCTTAGTGCCATCCTTGACTCTCCTCTTTACCTCCATCTTCACATCTAATCCATCAGCAAATCTTGGTGGCTCTACTTGCAAATATGTTCCAAATACAACTACTTATCGTTGCCTCCTCTGCTATCACCTGGGTCTAAATTACCTCTCACCTGAGGCAATTGTAACTGGGCTCCCTGCTTCAGCCCTTACTTTATTTACTATGGCCTACTGTGTTAATACACAACAGCAGAGCAATTCTTCTATTCAAAATTCTCCAGTGGTTTCCCATCTTTTTTAGAATAAAAACAAGATTCTTTATAAGGTCAAAGGCCCTATATGAACTAGCCCCTCTACATCTCTGACTTCATCTCTTAGTTCTCTGCTTAGATTATTCTGCTCTGGCCAACCTGGCCTCCTGGGTGTTCTCTGAATATGCCAAGCAACCTCCCACCCCAGGGCCTTTGCACTTCCTATTCTATCTAAAACTCATTTTTCTCAGTTATCTGCACAGTGTGCTCCTTCCATTTTCTCCGTATGTTTGAAGCAGTCCAATGTCACCTTGTTAGGAGATCCTTCTCTGACTACCCACATACAATAGCAACCATTCCCTTCCCCATACTCCGTCTCTTTGACCCTACATTTTCTCCATAGCATAATTACTATCTGCCACATTATACATTTGTTTATTTTTATTTTCTATGCCCCCTCTTCAAATGTAAGCTCATTGAAAGCAGGCGTGTTGGGTGTTTTATATGTTGTGTCTGAGAACTAGACCAGTGCCTGGTACACAGGAGCTGTTCAATGTATTTGTTGAAGAAATAAAAATCTTACTTGGGGTGGTGAACACACTATACAATATACAGATGGTGTATTATAGAATTTTACACCTGAAATGTATATAATTATATTAACCAATGTCACCAATTATTAAATTCAATAATTAAAAAAAATCTTAATTTACCCATTGTCTGAGACTAACTATTCTAAAATATCACACCTTGTGTTCTGCGTGCTGGGAATTAGCTCAGGCTATCTTAAAAAGACTTAAGGAAAACTGTAAAAAGGTTGCCCACCCATTGTCTATTTCAAAACTATCTACTACAGCTTAACATAGGTGATGTAAAAATTAAATTTCCATTGGTAACCTAACTTTTGTCTTCCCTACCCACCCCTAACTATAGAACACATGATCCAATAAAATTTTTCCTCATTTGTGACTTATATTAAAAAATACTTGCAAAGAACTAAAAATAAAATTATATTTTGTTGCCCGGCTAGAGTGGCTCAGTTGGTTGAGCACTGTCCTGTGTACTGCAAGGTTGCTGGTTCAATTTCTGGTCAGGGCGCATACCTGGGTTGTGGGTTTGATCTCCAGTTGGGGCACATTCAGAGGGCAACCGATGACTGTTTCTCTCTCTCTCTCCCTTCTTCTAAGTATGTCCCAGGTTGAGGATTAAAAAAATTATATTTTGTTGTATAATTAACAAATTCTCTTTATTTGAGACAATAATATTACTTAAAAAGAAATACAAAACTTAAGAATACTGTATTTGATATTTGAATGCATGAAAATTTGAAATCTATACTGTTGCAGAAAATATAAGTTTTGCTACAACGTTGTATTTTAAGTTATATAACTGGTTCTCTGTAATATCTCATAATTTAAACTCTATGTCAGAAAATGGAACAAACTTTAAGTAAAATTTAAACAAATCTTTCCAAGAATGGGGTATAATGAAAATAGGTTTTTTGATGCACTCCCCACTAGATGGTGCTGCTAAGAAGTTTTCTTTAAAATTCCAATTTGGGAATCCACTTTTAACTAAGCAATAGAATATGATTTGTATATTTAATGATGGTTCTTTAGTAACATTTGTTTTTATAACCTTAGACAAAATGTTCTGTGGACTCCTAGAGCTTGTGCATGGATGTAATGTGGGTCAGTTTAATAAAGAATAAACAATCTGAGTAGATGGAAATTGGAGACAGAATTTCAGCTGCAGCAGCACTTGAAATGATTAGATTTCCAGTGATCATCATGTTCTTGGCTTTCAATAACCTTTCCCAGGCTTAAAAAATTACATAAGATATGCATAATTTTTTATAGATTTTGTTCAGTCTACAAGAGTGACTATTATAGTACTGTTTTGGTTAAAAATCCTATTGCTTATCCTTAAAAGGTTCATGAAAAGCCAGCTTTATCAATTCTTTAAAATACAGGCAAGAGTTTTTAAAATAATAATTGAACTGTTGGATTTATGGTCCTTTCTGCAAAGATATTTTGTCTATTAAAAAACTCAGGCCCTGGCCAGTGTGGCTCTGGTTAGAGCATCAGCCTGAAGGGTCTTGGGTTTGATTCCTGCTCAGGGGTATGTACCTGGGTTGCAGTTTCAGTCCCCTGCCCTGGTCAGGCTCATGAAGGAGGCAGCCAATCAATGTGTCTCCCACATCGATGTTTCTCTCTCTCCTCCTCTCTCTCTTTCACTCTCTCTGAAAATCAATGGAAAAAATATCCTCGGGTGAGGATTGAAAAAACACACACAACACAACTCAGAACTTTTTTCAATGTATAATACAGACTGTATATACCAATATAATAGTATGAGCTATTGGTAAAAATAGCAATTAGTCCACTTGAACATTTCCTACGAGCCATTAATTTCAATGGGGAAACAATAAATACAGGTAGTTAGAGTCTACAATTTGCTAGGGATGTCAGGGTTTTATGGAAATTTGAGGGTCAAAGATCCCATTTCCACTGTGGAAATGGAATCTTGCTGTGAAGCAGCCATTACATTTTCTTTTTTAGATTAAAGTTCAGCTCCTTTCCCTTTTATATATTGATTCTATTTTCCATCTTTTAATCATTTTTTCCTCAGCTTCCTTGAGATATAATTGACATATAACATTATATAAGTTTAGATTATACAATATGATGATTTGATATACGTATATATTGCAAATCAATTACACAGTAAAGTTAGTTAACACATCGTCACCTCACATAGTTACCATATGTGTATGTGTGTGTATGTGTATGTGTGTGTGTATGTGTATGTGTATGTGTATGTGTGTGTGTGTGTGTGTGTGTGTGTGTGTGTATGTGCCTGTGCTGAAAACATTTAAGATCTACTTTCGCCCGGCCAGGCGTGGCTCAGCGGTTGAGCGTCGACCTAGGATCCAGGCGATCAGGGTTCGATTCCCGGTCAGGGCACATGCCCGGGTTGCGGGCTCGATCCCCAGTCGGGGGCATGCAGGAGGCAGCCGATCAATGACTCTCTCATCGTTGATGTTTCTATTTTTCTCTTTCCCTTTCCTTTCCTCTCTCTGAAATCAATAAAGATATATTTTTTAAAAAGATCTAGTCTCTTAGCAACTTTCAAGTATGTATAAGTACAGTATTGTTAACTATGTCACCATGCTGTACGTTAGATCCCCCAGAACACAGGCACCACCTACGTTCTTATAACTAGACCACCTTCACCCATTTCCCCACCTCCTGGACCCTGGCAACCACCAGTCTACTCTGTTTCTATAAGTCTGGTTTCCTGTAGATTTTTCCTCGTATAAGTGAGATCATGCAGTATTTGTCTCTCTGTGTCTGACTTACTTGACTTAGCATAATGCCCTCAGGTTTCATCCCTGTGGTCCCGGAAGGCGGGATTCAATCATGATTGTTCCTTTCTCCTAGTGTTACCAGAATTGGGGTGAGAACAGGGAAGGCACCATTTACATAATCATTTGCTTAATCACCTACAGTTATTTGCATACGTTGTAAATCCATCTGAGCAAAGGAGAGGCAGACCCAAAGGGAGAGAAGGGGAGCCTGCAGTGGGGGTTGGGACTTTGCAAAGGTCTTCAGGGACTTCCCTTCAGGAAGGAGGGACTGTGGGATGGCGGCAGCCGGGAGCAGCCCTCTGCGCTTCAGGGCACGGAGGCCCGGGAAGGCGACGGCCACGGGACCGCGGCTGGGAAGAGCAGAAGGGGAAGGGAAGCAGGCAGCAGGGGACACTCGATGCACTTCGTTCTCCTCCCTGCAGCTGATGTCCCCGCTGCCGGTGCCGCAGCCTGGAGATGCGGCCTGCGGGGCTCAGGGGCAGGGGGTCAGCAGCTGTTCTGCTGGGCTGCTGGCGGGGGAGCAGCCCCAGCACACAGGCCCCTTTCTTCTGCTCCGAGGGGATGGGAAGGTGCCGTGAGTGGAGCCTTGTTTCTCGGTCTCTCCACCCCCCAGTTATCAGAGGAAAGGCTCTGTGTAAGTCTGTCTCCCATGCCTGGGCAGGGCCGGCAGGAGGGCAGCGCAGAGAAATAATGCCAGCGTGTTAGCACCCACTTAACTCTTGAGAGCTGGGCAACTTGGCACTGCTGGCCCAGGTCCCGCGGCTGGAGGCTGGCTAAGCAGAAGGAGGCACCGGGGAGGAATCTTGATCTGACGGCCCAGGGTCATTTGTTTCTTTGCTTCTGCAATAGTTAGTAGAATAATTAAAGCAGTAGCTGTCAAACTTTTAAGACCATACCTTTTTTTTTTTTTTTTTTGGTAGAGAGAAAGGGAGAGAGAGAGAATACATGCACCCAGAATGTACCTTAATATATGCATAACAATCACTGTGTTTATCATAGACACAACTCGCACAGCACTTACTATTGCAGATTACTGTCCTAAATATTCTGCATGTATTAACTCATTTAATTCTCACAACAACCCTATGTGGTAGGTATTATTATTACGTCAATTTTACAGACAAGGAAACTGAAGAATAGAAAAGATTTTTTCCCAAGGACGCACAGAGACAAGCCCAAGATTTTAATCCAGGCAGTCTGACCCCAGAGTCTAGGCTCTTAACTGTTATGCCATGCAATATGTACCTGTTTATAATCACATACACATGCCACCTTATGAAACATAAGCATACATGGACATTTTAAAAAGTGAGGGTCAAAATAAATATAAATAGAATTTCTGATGTGGTCTTCCTTTATCCCAATGAAATGTTTTATAGTCCCTCATTTTAGAGACTACTATTTGAGAATTTGGAGCCCTATGGAAAAAGAACATGAGCTCGACCACTGTACCAGTTTCACAGTGAACTTTCTACCTTTCTGAGCACCAGGGGCCTTTTAAATGTAAAAGTTTTGCAAGTGCTTTTATAAGAGTTGTACCCTTCATATTTGTTGATCAAGAAAGGACACATGATTAAAGCTATTAAGTAAAATTTTGTGCTTTTAAATGACTTTATTTTATTAACTACAACAGCATGTACATAATGTGGAAAGCATTCCACATATATGCAAATCACATTAAATTTTCAGTCTACATAAAATACTTGGTACATGTATGGATTTGCCTGCTTCTTACAATAACCCCAGGCCCTGGGGTTGCACAGCCTTGATAGATATTGAGATCTGCTGGTGTGGTGGAAAGAGTCTGGGTTCAGGAACCAGCCAGAACTGAATTCTAGTTCCACATGTGTAACCTGTGTGCAACCTGTGTGCAACCTGGGATAAGTAACAAACGGTTTTGAAACAGTTTCCTTGTTTGTGAAATGATAGTTATTGTTCTCAGAAACAGGTCTATCCTAAAGCAACTGAAGCTTAAAATTCAGGGTGTGGCACCTGCACTGGCCCTTTCCAAAACTTTGGGAAGCCTTAGCAATTTTGTGATTTGTGATTTTGTGTTCTTTTTCTTAAAGAGGCCCCTTAAATTATATATTTCAAACTTACATTGGTTTGTCCCCATTGTTATCATGAAACCTTTGGACTATGAAGGGATGAAGGATGCCTGAAGGATGAGGTACTATGACTTCAACTGAAGTGCCCCACTCACTGGTTAAGAGTAAAGGCAAGTGATGTGGCTGCCTGTGAATTGCTGAGGCACTGTTCAAAGCCAGCTCCCAGAGTTAAAGCAGTTACCCTCCAAGAAGATGTGAAAGTGATGACACTAAGCCTTCAGCCTCATGGGGCAAGGGGCGTGGAAGGGGAAGCACTGAGAGGGAGCCAAGATGCTTCCTGACTCTCCTAAGCTCTGCATAGCAACCATATCAGCAGGGGCGCACTTCCCCATCTGCCTAGTCAGACTCAGAATTAAGATTCTCTTTTAGCTGGACTCTAAATAACATCTTAAATGGATGGTTCTCAATTTTGGTTGCACAGGCAAATCAGTCCGGAAGCTTTGATAAAAGTTCAACACTTGGGCCCACCCCAAGATCCCGACTTGTTTGGCTTTGGGTGGGGCCTGGACACTAATATTTTTGTAAGTTCCCTAGAAGATTCCAGTATGCAGAGAGAGTTGACAACCTCTATCTAAATTAATATGAGCAGCTTCAGTGGGATAAACAGTGAAGTCATACTAGTAGCCAGGAGTGGGATAAAGAGCTGCAGATGGCATACACCTTTCTTAGGACAACTGTGAGCCAGGCATTGTGCTAGGAACCAAGATGCCTAAGAACTATGACTGTCTCCAGCCCATGAGGTATTTGCAGCCTAGTTGGGGAGAAAAGCACAGACTGCTATGATGCTTGGAAGAAGGGTTTTGATTGAGCAAGGTAGGTTTCCTGGATATGTTCCCTGAGTCATAAAGGATAAAATAACTATCCAGATGAAGAAGGGAAAAGGGGAGGGTGGTCCAGACATAGGGAACCATCCCTGCACAAAGGCTTGCAGGTGTGAACTGCATTGCGAGGCTGTGACGGTTGATTTTATGTGTCAACTTGACTGGGCCATGGGTTGCCCAGATATTTGATTAAACCTTACTTATGGGTGTTCCTGTGAGGGTGTTTCCAGAGGAGGTTAGCACCTGAATTGGTAGAGTGAGTACAGCAGATTGCTCTCCCCAGTGTGGGTGGGCCTCCCCCGTCCAAAGCCTGAATAGAATTAAAAGGCAGAGTGAGAGAGAATTCTCTCTGCCTTCCTGTCTTGGAGCTGGGCTATCTGAGTCTTCTCCTGCCTTCAGAGTTGGACTTGGACTGGAACCATACCATCAGTTCTCCTGGACCTGGACTTCTCAGCCTCCGTAATCATGTGAGCCAGTTCCTTATAAACTATCTCTTAATATATTGTTTCTGTTTCCCTGGAGAACCCTGACTAATACAGAAAGTATATTGGTTGGAGTTCAGTTGTGGGAATGACGTGAAATTTGGGATTACTAGAGAAAAAAGTAAGACAATGAACATTAATCAGGTGGGGTAAAGGGGTAAAGAGGACTTGGGTTGTAGGCAGCTGGCAGGGACAGCCGGGCTGCCAGAGCTGTGCCAGATGAGCTACCCCTGTGAACAGGGGGAGATGGCTCAGCTGGCGGCATCACCAGGGAGAACCACAGACCCATCCAGCCCACACGAAGCTCCTTTGGATCCCAAGCTGGAAGAGGGACCTCTAGGCTCTGGACAAACCTAGTCAAAGGGGACAATAGAACAGGGAAGGGGACCACCTTTGCTAGGTTTGAGATCCTTTGGGCTCATGTGGAAGGCCCTGGGCACACCCCTGGAAGAACTTTTTGACAAGTAGAGAGTGGGACTTCCAGCCATCCTGAAATTCAGTCCATCACCCCACTGACCTGGCAAGACTCTTTCCAAAGCCATCTCACTTCAGAGCTCAATAATATGTGTGTATTCTCAATAATACATTTTGTTTGAAAGTTTTGTTTTGGGTTTTTAAAAAAAGTTTTTGTACATCTATCTTCTCTGATAACATCCTTCATTCTCTATGATCGTGTTTCTTCTTCACTACTGGGTGGTTAAACACGCTTTTCTGTTTGTATTTCTAGATCATTTAACCAGTTTGTTTGTTCTGGTTTATATTTAACACTCCAACTCATGATAATACTGTTTACTATGTTCCTGGCACTATGCTAAGCATTTCACATACATAGTCTAAGTTACTCCTCAAAGCTACACTCAAGATAGGTATTACAAGTCCCGTTACAAAGAAGGAAAAGGAGACTCAGAAATTTTAAGAAACTTGCCAGAGATGACCCGATTCCAGTTTTGTTCTTAATTACTCCATGTTTAAGTAAATACTTCTTTATACCAATATCTAATTGCCTCAATAGCATTTACTAGTGATTCCTTTCCTTACTGTACTACTTCTGATTTGTCATAAATGAAACTCTGAGAGAATCAATTAATCTGTTACAGCTCTGTTTTCTGATTCAACAATTTATTATCTTTTTAACCTAGTGTCTTTTATAATTATCATATAATAATATGTTTTAAAATTTAGTAAACTAAAAAATATAATAGGATGAGTCAGGATCATTATGTTTTAAAAAAGTAAATATTCTTAGCATTCTTCTTGTTACTATACCAGAGGAATTGCACTCTTGTTAGGTACTTTAAATTAATGTGCTGAGGATTTCATTGATAAATCTACATATTAACCTTGGAAATAGCAATATATTTATGTTCCTAATCAGGAGCAGGTATGGTATAGCACTCAATTCATTAACAACCCTCTCTATAATTTCTCTGAATAAACCTTGCCACAAGCTAAATCAATCCCCATCTAATTAATCTATTTTTGTTGTAATGGCAACAATAGAATTCATTTTTATAGAATTTCCTTGTCAGGTATCAGTCTATATAAAATACAATACATATGCATACAATATGTACATATATATTATATATACATACATACAATTTTTTTTAGTCAGTCCTGCAGCTAAACTGGTTACTGTCAGTAATTTTTAGTTAATTTCCTTAGATTTCTAGTCTGCAATCATACCATCTGTGAAATACATTTGTTTCTTCCTTTCTAATATTTATACATAACATTTCCTTTTCTTCTTTAATAGTTATTGACAACATTTTTGGAACAATAAGTCCTAATTTGAGAAAACCAACGTATGTTTCTTCTTTAAGAGTAAAATCAACTCTTTGTTTTTAATACACACTCCATCATGTTTAGACTGGAAATCCAACATAGCTAATATTGCTTTAGTTACCTTGTGGAAGGGCTGAAACAATGGTTCCAACTCTCCTTTCCTGGACTTTGCTAAGGTATTTCATACATGCAAGTCTCCTGAATCCATCTCTCCTGAGATCTTACACCCCACAATTGCCTCAAGGTGCTGATATTTTTCTTGTTATCAGTTCCCCTTCCTGGATTCCTTACCCAGGAGTAAAGGATATGTTCTCATACAGGAAAGATGGGTTTAAACAATGCAGTCCAGGAAACTGCCTTTCTCATGAATCACTGAACTAAATTCCACATGACAAAAATGCAATCTCTAAATGACCAACACCATCTGATTTTAAAAGTTTTCATCAGGAAGAGATGAGACTTATACCCAATAATCTGTGAAAGTCTCTTTGGAGATTATATGTGGTCCAAGAGCAGAGACATTCCAAGAGGAGGCCCCACTCACTTTTTTACCTGCGAGCTCTACATTGGAGTGTGGGCACCTAGGTCATCTTAATAGAGAGGTATCACAATCTATGATTATTTATTGTGCTTAGCTTCCTTGGAGCTGAGAGGGGAGTGGCAGGCAAAGCAGGGTTTGGGCATTGCTGAGTCCTTGCCTGTAATATCACAGAATCAAAACATCGCCCTAATAACCAACAGTGGGAAGAGAGCAAAAAGGAGTTATCAAAAGTTAAAATGCATAAAAGCAGAAGCCAATTCTTCTTCACACCTCTAAGGTAGAAGGAAGAGCAGAGGCTTTGGAACCACAAAATATGATTTCTATTTCCTTCACCACCAGGAATAGATTGTGGAATGAATGTTTTATGACCTTGAACAACTTACCTCATCACTTTTCTGAGACTCCACTGTCCTGAGTAATAAAAGGGACATTTTACTTCTCCAAACCTGTCAATTTATGAATCTGCAAATCTCTCCTCTTAGTCACTTTCAAAGCTATTTACACCGTTAGCTTCCAAACAGGAACATATGCATTTGGATGGATACCCATGGGAGATGTAAGGAGGGTGTGGTGTCCCCAGTCCTGTGCCTCCTGGAAATCACAACAGCTGCCAGTGGGGCTTGGCTCTCTCTCTGGGGAGTAGAAGATGAAAATCCCCGGGGGCAGCAGCTCCCTGGGGAAAGCCAGCTGCCAGTAAGGGAGAAGAAGCCTTGGCCCCACCCTAGATGGAGTAGCAATAGCGCCTCAAACTCCACACAGATATACAGAATTGAGTAGCCAAGTAGAAATGAGTAGCAGAGAAAGAAAGAAAAAAGCCTTATTCTTTGAAAGTGGGGCAGAGAGGGGGTTCATTTTCCAAACAGCTATGTAGGGAACCTAAATGCAACTACCGTAGACATTGTTTGGAGCTAACCGCATTGATGGTTCTTTGTACTTGATTCATTGAGGGTGGGAGAGAAAGACAGGGACCCCCGGAAGAAGCTTCCAGTGTTGTAATGTTACATGTCACCTTCCTGCAACTAATTGCATACTGACTGTCTTTGGAGATATAATTGACATAGAACACATATTAGTTTCAGATACACAATGTAATGGTTTGGTATAAGAATATATTGTGAAATGGCCACCACAGTAAGTCTACTTTATATCTACCACCACACATAGTGACACATTTTTTTCTTTTGATGAGAACTTTTAAGATTTACCATCTTAGGAACTTTTGAACATGCAGTACAGTATTATTAACCACCGTCACCATGCTGTGCGTTACGTCCTATGGCCTATTTATTTTATACCTGGACGCTTGTATCTTTTGACCACCTTCATCCATTTCACCCCTTCCTCCACCCCGTCTCTGGCAACCACCAATCTACCAATCTGTTCTCTGCGTCTATGTGTTTTGTTTGTTTGTTTTTAACAGTCCATATATAAATGAGATTGTACAGTATCTGTCTTTCTCTGGCTTACTTCACCTAGCATAACGCCCTCATTACTTCAAGTACCTGCACACAACAAACATTAACTATCTCGGTTCCTGTGGCTCGGGAATCTGAGTGCAGCTTACTGGCTCAGGGTCTCTTACAAGGCTGCAATCAAGGTGTTGGCTAGAGCTGTGGTTTCCTCTCAGGATTCGGTTGGGGGAATTTGCTTCCAAATTCACTCAGGTGGTTGTTGACAGGCTTTAGGTTCTTATTGGCTCTAGGCTGGAGAGGTCAGCTCCTTCCCATGTGCCATGTGGACTTTTCCATAGGGCACTCACAGCATGGCAGTTGGCTTCTCTCAGAAAGAGATGGGGGGGGAGGGGAGGGGAGGGGAGGGGAGGGGAGGGGAGGGGAGGGGAGGGGAGGGGAGGGGAGGGGAGGGGAGGGGGAGAAGCCTCAGTCTTTGTAACCTAATCTTGGAAGTGAGTCCATCGCTGCTTTTGGAGTTGCTAAGTCCAGTCCACAACTCAAGTGAGGGAATTATACCAGAAAGTAGTGATCATTGGGGTTTATGTTAGAGGCTTCCTACCACAACCTCCCCCCTCTGGAGGCAGTGGTTTGGCTCTTGGGTCCTGGGGTTATAAACAGATGGGGTTCCAGCATTCCCCAACTTGTATCAGCCTCAGTGGGAGCAGCTGGGCTTCATGAGTCTGTTTTATTTATGCTTTCTGATAAGTGTTTCTATTGAACAAAGGGTTGTAGCTGAAAGTTGTTAAAAAATAACTGGTTTGAAGAATAAATCTAAACTTTCTAGGGCTTTTCATGATCTGGCCCCTACCTACCAATTCTGCCTCTTAGTCTGACTGCTCCTTTGGGCCTACACTACTTTCAAGTAAGATGACTGGCAGAGTGGCCCGTGCCCTTCTTGCCTGCATGGTGTTGTTCCCTCTCCCATATACCACAGCCCAGTGTGTCTGCATCGCCAGTGCTAACTCATTCTTTCTGTGAAATATTTTTTGGTGGCTCCAGGCAGACTTACCTGTTTCTCCCTTAGCCTTCTATTGTGCTTTGTTTAAACCCCTCAATCAAAGCAATTGCCTTTATACTCTTATGGTTGGTTTATGTCTCCCCTCTAAGCTATCTCCAGCACCCAGCCTAGGGCCTGGCACACAGAAGACACTCAGTCACTATTCGTGGAGTGGATAAATGGGCCTAAGCACTGCCTAAGAGCTTGGGACCCGGGGTGTGGATGTAGTGTTGAGCACAGACCAGCATCTTCATGAGTTGCATGTGGTACCTCAGCTGCTCCACTTATAATCCATGAGTCAGCCATTGTATTCCAGATTGCTCTTCATTGTTATTTTAGCCTTTAGCTGCTTACTGAAATGAGTTAATTAAAACTGAATTATTTTAATTGCTAATCATCAGGAAAAAAGATTTTTTTCTTTAATGGAAATGGCAGAATGTGTGTTTTGCTACCATTAGAAGAAGCCAGAGTGTTTTTGTTTCAAAATTATGCTAGGTCCATTGCATCCAGAAGTTAAGTGTGGACCGTTGGAGCGTAAAGAACGAGCTGTGTTGTGTGCAGCACAAAATTGACCCAGATCTTACTTCTGTTAGTGTCATATCGTATCACTCAGGAGAAGTTCGGTGGTTATTAAGCTTGAACACTGAGGCTATGTACTGATACCCACAGGAGGCTGATTGCTTGAAACCTTAATAACGGCCTTTTTTGCCCTCCCCTTTTATGTTCAATACCTACTATGGAGGTTTATTTTTCCACTAAATTTTCTTCAGAGATAAAACTATTTCTCTAGTTGATAAAACAAATTGGCACAGAACTGGTATGTTCCTTTCAAAGAGCAGCTGAGGGATAGAATGGCGAATTTTGAAAATTGTACTAAGGTGATCCACAAATATTCACCACTTCCAAATACAAAAAAATATATATACTACTTTGGATGGGCTCAGGGTCTGCCTGTCTTCTATTTGCCTTTGATGGTGGCACAATGGGATATTGGGTGGAAAAGCTGCCTTTTTGGTGCAATATCAGAAGGTTAGGGAGGGACCATGAATATTTCTCTGTTATGGGCCTGTTACTTTTGCAATGTCTGAAATACCTCTTTGAGCCTACAATTGTTGTTGCCTGGGTCACCTATAGCAATAAAACATTCAGTGAGATTACAAGCCAGTTTATTAAGTAAGCCTTCTTTTTAATTTCAAAGACTTCAAAGAAATCTCCTAGTTCTGGGGGGGCCTCAGTTTTGACGAACAGATGTTTTGCCTTTCTATACTATTTGTGAATTTTTAGTCATAAATCTTTTAATGTGTTCCTTCAAAAATACTTGTTGAGATTCTCCTACTACCCAACACAATGCCAGGCACTGGAAATGCACAGTACCTACCTCTCTACTTGAAGTTCCAGTGGTAGGCACAGCATGTCCTTGAGTATGGAAGAGGGAGTGAACTTCAAGTAGCATTTGAGCTGGAACTTGAAGGAAAGGTAAAATACTCTGTGCATAGAGGGGGTCAGGCAATTCAAGACAAAGGGATCAGGATGAAGGAAGGCACAGAGGCAGTCAGGAAAGGATATTACATGACAAGAAACGAAACAATCCAGGGTACAGAGTTGGAGACATGGGGAAGGGTAGCTGGAGAAGAGGTTGGGAGGGCTCTGTACAGCCTACAAAAAAAGTTTGAATTCTTTTCAGTAGGCAATGAGAAGTGTCAAAGGTTTTTAATGCCAAATATGATATGATCAGATTTTAGAGAGCTCTCTCCTAAGCATCGTGAAGGAAGGATTGGAGCATAGAGAGACTGCATACAGGGAGGTGTTTAGAGGTGCTTGGAACAGGAGAACTAATATTTATGGAGGATCTGCAATGTGCCAGATACAGACTAGGCTTTTCACATGTTATCATATTTAATGTTCACTTACATGTATGGGGTAGAAATTATAATTCTCATTTAAGAGATGAGGCTAAATAACTTGCCCAAGATCACCCTGCTAGGTGGTAGTGGAGCTGAGCTTTGACTCTATTCTGATTTCAAAGCTTATGTTCTTTTCTTTCCATCAAAAGGCATGATGAAGTTCTGTTATGCCAGTGGCAATGCTAAGAAAACATCTTCCCTCCCCACAGAAGACTCCTGATTTAGTTGCACCTCATTTGGAAGCTTCTCCATCCACTTCATCATTCTAATTGCTTTAATATGACAAATTGACCAATTACTAGCAGGTTCTTTATAACCATAGTGGAATTAGTTGCTCGGTTCAATCAAGCAACCAAAAAATAACTGATTTGCAATGACTCAATTTATCAAAGTGTTCAGAATGGTTGGTGTGCAGAGACATAACTTACATTAGCATTAGACAAATGTGTGCAGTAGAATAGGAAGGGGGTATCTGACTATTCACAGATGACTTCTGAACAGAAAGGATTTTAATCCTAGCTTTGCCTATAACCCAGTAGACAAGTCATAGCTCTGAGTGCTAAAAGATCTTCTAGAAAACCTTCTGTTCTGTTTTGCTGATAAAGCAACAGAAGCCCAGAAAGCATCAGGGAGTTGCCAAGACCTCCCAGCCAGAAAGCAGCAGAGCTTAGACTTGAACCATCTGCACTGTTCTGATGCCAGGTCCTAGAGAACTTTCCCCACTATGCCTGCTGCACTGTGACATTGAGCAAGTCATTTAGCCCTTGAATCCTCATTGACTTGGTCTATAACATGCGAGGATTGGTAGGTGTATCAGTTAGCTTTTACTGTGTAAGAAACCGCCCAAAACTTAGTAGCTTAAAATAATCGATTTATGTAGCTCATGATTCTGTAGCCTGTCCTGGTGGTTGTTCCAGTCAAGGTTGGGTCAGCAGATCCCCCTGATGCTTCTGTGATTAGTTCTGGTGGTTGATAGACCATTTCCTAGGGATTGGCTGTTCATCAGCTGTTCCATTCTGCTCCAGGAGGCTATTCTTCTGCTTCACCTCTAGCAGGCTTGCTTGCTCAGGCTTGTACACGTGGTGATATCAGGGTTCCAAGCATAGAAAGGAAGGGCAAAGCCCAATGAGCATATTCTTTGGAAGTCCTTACTATGCCATGTTTGCTATTCTTCCATTGGCTAAAGCAAGTTCCACACTGTGGTAGGCAGCTTTGGAAATAGCCCCCCAATGATTCCTGCCCCCTTGTGAAATCACCTCCCATTGTGGGAAAGCTGGACCTCGAGACTTGTTTCTAATGAATAGAATATGCCAAAAGTGACGGGATATCACTTCTGATATTAGGTTGTAAAAGACTGTGACACTCTCTTTGACTTTTTTCATGTGCGTGCTCTTGTAAAGCAAGCTGCCACGCGTGAATTGCCATACGGAGAGGTCCATGTGAAAGAAGACTGAGGGTGCTCTCCAGCCCACAACCAGTGAGGAACTGAGACGCTCAGCCTAACAGTTCCTTGAGGACTGAATCTGCCAACAGCCCATCAGTGAGTGAGCTTGGGAGCAGATCTTTCCCCAGTTGAACCTTTAGATGAGAACAGAGCCTTGGCCATTCCTTCATTGCAGCCTTGCAAGAGACTGAAGCAGAGGACCTAGCTAAGTCATGCCTTGGTTTCTGACCCAGAGAAACTGTGTTGTTTTAATTTGGGAGTGATTTGTTAAACAACAATACAACTAATACACATAACTAACGCAGAGTCAGTGTGAAAGGGAAATATCTAAGGGTTTGGTTACAGGAAAGGTAATTCTAGGAATTATTCACCTATATTTGCAGACTTTTTTCCAGACTCTGGAAGCCTGAGATGGAATACTTTTCACTACTTCAACAATTATTTATTGTCTGTGCTAAGTACTGGGAACAGGTGATAAATAAGACAGAAGCCATGTTCCTGTCCTCAAAGAGCTTATAGTTTGTGGCAGGGAAAAGGAGATGGGGAAAGACATTAGCTCAATAATTTCTTCCTGAATTATTTATTTAAAATTGTAAGTGATATGAAGGGGGAGTGTATATAATAGTCTGGGTTGGTCAGAGAAATCTTCTTTGAGGAAGGGGTAAATAAGCCAAGGAGGTAGGCAGAAGAGAAAGGCAGGGGAAAGGGGAAAATTCCAGACAGAAGGAATGGCATTCTTAAAGGGGAGCTGGAGAGGTAGTCAGCAGCTATTGGACAAGTTCATATTTATGATCAAATTATATCCTATTATGTGACAATGGTATTGTGGGTTATGGTTTTTAAAAGTTCCTTTAGAGATAAATACTAAAATATTTATGGATGAAATTATATGATATCTAGAATTTGCTTCAAAAGAATCCAGTGGCAAGATGGGAATTAAGATTTTCCAAATGAGTTAATGTGTAATGAAACCAAATGATGGGTACATGAGGGGTCATTATACTAGCTTCTCTAGTTCTGTATGTGCTTCATTTTCCATAATAAAAATTTAAAAACTTGTATCCTGACACTACCTTCTGAAGGCTGTGTGGTTGAGGTCACACCATATTTATCTCTTCCTGCTGCACTGCAGACAGTAGAGGTTAATGACATCTTCGGGGCAAGGGGATGGGATGAGTTTTCTTTTATAGCAAATGTAAAGGTCTCTCAGCTTCAAATCATGTGGCTAGCATAAAATAGGGTACTTGGATAATTTCTCTTGCCTGGTGGCTAAGGTGCTATATTGCATTCTTTTTCATGATCATTTTTCACTAGCTGAGATGGCATGGTTCCATGTATAGCGGAATCTTGTAACATGGTTCACCCTAGAATGAGAGCCAGTGGAAGGATCCTGTTCAAATATTAGTTACTGAAATATTGAAAGAATTCTGTTATAAGGCCTTATATAATATGGACAGTATTAGAGTGAGTTTATAAATTGGGGGAGGAGAAAAATAAGGTAGGAGAGATGGGAATCCCTCCTTTGAAAAGCTCTGGGTTGGCCTGCTACAGCAGTCATGTATTATGGATTTCTTTGATTAAGTTTTCCTTTGACTCAAGTTATTTTGAGGTGGGCCAGACTGTGAAATTAACAGCGGGAATGGATAGATTTTTTAACTCAGGGATAAGACCTTAGGTTTTTTTTCAGGAGGAGGGCACCTGGGGCTGATGCTGAAGAGATGATTCTTCATGTTTATAACTGTTTCAGTCTTAGGTTATTGGGGAAATCATTATTTTGGGATTTTGATTCAGATCTTTCTTGAAAATACCTGTTTCATCAAGTTGAGTCTTTCCCCAACTCCTAATAAAGACTTTAGAGTCAGATATATGCAAATTATATTTCTCTTAAGCCAAGGTTAAATAAAAGAGAAAATTTATGAAAGATTGTTTATAGAAGCAAGAAATTTCAGTGCTTAAAGATGAATTTGGTCATTTCAAAACCATGACAAGTCTCCTTGTCAGTGTAAAGTAGGAAAGGAATAAAGTAATGGAGAGAGTGAACCTGGGCATAAACATGTTCTCGCACAGCATTTGTACTGAAAAGCTTTGTTGTTGTTCCCTGAACCTTGGCAATTATAGGCACTTTCCTCTGCTTTGAAAATAAGGAGAGGAGGTCCCCTCCTTTTGTGTTCAGGCTGAGTTTGGCCTTGTTGCAGGGAAACATGAATTCCCAACCGTGTTCCCTGGGAGCAAATGGTTTGTTTTCTCTTCATTGAATCCAGCCCCGGGTGGGTTCTCACAGTCCAGACTGGCATAGAAAATCTATTTGGAGCAACCTGTCCCCAGGAGGGAAGAAGGCAAACTGACTGTGCGGGGGAGCTGCAGCCACCAGCCAGCCAGTCATACGGCTGGTGAGGGTGGGCCTTGACGTGCAAAAAGGCACACACAGGGCCCAAGGCAAACATGAATCCTCCTTGTGTGCCCACACCGCATGTACCACACACACAACTCCACCCAGGACACCAGGCACACACCCGATATGCCAGGCACACGCACCACACGGCCACACACATATGCAACTGCACACATACCATACATACCATGTACACTCTACTACACCCCCCCACACACACTCCGCATTGGTCATATACACCCATGCCACAAACATGCATACACACACCTCATCACACGCACGCCACATAACAGTCACATGCATCACCACACACACACACACACACAGCCACATAACAGTCACATGCATCACCACACACACACACAGCCACATAACAGTCACATGCATACACACACACACACACACACACACACACACACACACACCCCACCCCACCGCACCCCACCCCACCCCACCCCAGCACCGCACACACGCTCCCAGCCAGGTTTCTTTCCCAGCTCAGCAAGGCCTGGACTGCAGCCCCCGCCCCCGCCGACCCAGGCGGGTGCACGCGGGTTATTGCAGGCCGGCTCCAGGCGCGGGCGCGGGGCTGGGGTTTCCCGCGTGGGGAGGGTGGGGCGGTTTTGGTCCCTGACGTGAACGGGGCGCAGGCCCTCGGGGAGTGTGCGCGTGCGGGAAGGAGCGCGCGCCTCCGGGGGGCTCCGTGCCCAGACCCCCTGGGAGGTGTGGCGAGAGGAATGTGAGGCGCGTGGGGGGGGCTGTGTGCGTGAGAGAGCCTCGCTCGCAGAGGCGCGGGGACCTGCCCACTGAGCCGCCCGGGGGTGGGCGTGTCCTCGGCGCCACTACCCTCGGTGGGGTGTGGGCGTCAGTCCTCGAGACGACCCAGCTCGGAGGGAAGTGTGCGTGGGAAGTGTGCGTGTAAACTGGTGGGCGTGCGAAAGCAGAGCCGCCGAGGCGAGTGTGTATTCATGACGGCCTCCAGCGGCCGGGGCCTGTCGCCGAGGAATGAGCGAGCGCGTGGCAGGCACTCGGGGAGCCTGCAGGGAGCGCCGCCCCCGCGCTCGCCCGCGGGGCGTGCGTGACGAGGCCGGGCTCGCGGAGGAGCGCGCGTCGTCTGCCCCGCTGGCCGGCGCGCGTGTGCGCGTGCGCGTGCGCGTGCGCGTGGGGCGCGGCGCGCGCCGCGGCGGCGGGCGGGAGGGAGAGGCGGCGGCAGGCCCAGCCCCCGGTCGCAGAGCCCGGGGCGGCTCCTCGGCGAGCCTGGGACCGCCGCGCTCCCGCCGCTGCGCGCCGGCGTGACTCCCGGCCCGCGCCGCGCCCTCCAGCGCCTGCAGCCGGCTCGGCTCCCCGTCCGCCCGGACGTCGCTTCTCCTGGGCTCTCGGTCTCGGCTCCGCGGAGGGAGAGGAGATGAGCGCGGCGGCGGCTTCGGCGCCCGAACGGGGTTGGAAGAGCGAGAAAGTGGACGAGGCGCAGGCCCTGGCGCGGAGTTGCGCCGCCCGCAGACCCGACTTCCAGCCGTGCGACGGGCTCTCCATCTGTGCCACGCACAGCCACGGCAAGTGCTTCAAGCTGCACTGGTGCTGTCACCTCGGATGGTGTCACTGTAAGTCGAGCCGCGTCCTCCCGCCTCGCGCCGCGGTCCTGGCGTCCGCTGGGCCGTCGGGGTCTCGGCCGGGACCCTGAGGCCGCGGGGTCTGGGCTCGGCCGCGCTGCGGCGCCGCAGGCTGCGGCCGCCCTCGCCCGGGTGGCTCGGGTTGGCGCTGCCTTGGCAACTGGGTGCCACCCCCGTGGGGAGCCGAGCTTCAGCACTTCTGCAGAAGGGGACCTCCCCGTCCCGGGAAAACTGGAAGCTGTGTTTTCTTTTTCTTTGTAAGCCGAAAAGCCCAGGCAGTGTGGTGGGAAACGGGGCAGAGCCGTCGAGGTTGATGGCAGTAGGAGGGGAAGCCTTCCTTTTTAGAGACTGGTGGTTTAGAGAAAGATGCCCCTCTTTCTCGCTTCTGTCTTTCCGGGCAGCTTTGTGAAAGAGCCTTTGGAAATCGAATTGTGGCCCATTTAACTGCATACAGCTGAGAAAGCGCTAAAGTGTGAGGGACTGCTTCCAAGAAGTTAATATGTAACAGTTTGGAAGGGTGAACTCCTTAAATGCCCAGCTGTAGCTTATAGAGCCAGTAGGAGACTTTTAAAATTACAAAGTAAAATGGAAGTAAGCTTAAATAGTCTTAGCAATTTATAACAGCCAGAACTAAATGGTCTAGGCCTTTTGTCTATGTTTATCCTGCATGGGATTTTGAAAATGGATTAAACTTAAGTAGTCATTTAATCAGAATTTCACAATTTGATTAGTTCGTGGTATTTGGCCTGCTCTATCTGATGAATCATTTCTTATTAGAAATATATGGCAAACCTAGTTTCCACATAACCTTATAATACAGGGCTTTGGAATGCTTGTTTAGGACACAACTTCTGGAAGTGGTCTTAAGTTAAAATTTCTTCCTTGTTGGTCAGAAAAAAATGGCTCCCAGCAAGAGATGCTGTAGATACTAAATCCTTACGGTATTTACGTTAATTGAACATAATGGGGTATTTTTAAATGAGTTTGTAACTTACAGGACAGATACTTCTTATATTTATTTTACAGTAATAAATTCTTACATTTATTGAACAGTATTGATCTTTTGTGTTCTGTGTTCTGATGGGTCAGTTTCTTCCTATATCTCATTAGTCCTGTTGCTCTCAGATCCATTCCCAGTTATAAAGCATCGCTTTAGTGTGGGACAGGGTACAAAGCTGAAAGTAGCAACTATAGGAAACTTGTGACGCTGAAGTACGCGAGTAGGATGAATCTGGTGAGTCTGTTTCCCTGGGGAAGTGTGGAATCATAGTGTAGGATGTGAGAAACGTTAAAGAGGGTCCAGTTCAGCGCCTTTCTTATTTCAGCAGTCTCCTCGCAATCAGAACCCTGCAGTCTTCTCAGTCAGAACGAAGGCAGCTTCTTCCTTCCTTAGAGAGCGTTGACTCTTAGAATACTATTCTTCCTTATATGGAGCTGAAGTTGGTAACTTTCTAACTTCTTTCCATTGCTCCTATTTCTACCTTATGATATCATGTGGAATAATTCAGTCATTTTTTAGAGCATGGCTGTTTCAACTCTTTTGATACACACGCGGATTTCTCACTGACATAGGCTGTTTTCTCTATCCCCAGCCACCATCACAATGCCTGTACTGAAATAGGTTTGACATTTATGTTTGTTGAATGACTGAATGAAGGTAGCCATCATTTTCCTCTGAAGGCATCGTTTTTGTCCTATTTATAAATCTGTTTCCTTCCGTGTCTCCTTTCATGAAATAGTGTCCAGGCTCATAAACATCCTGATCTGTTCTGAATATGTGCCAATAAGGTTAAGATCCTTTGAAGACTGTCACCCCTAGAATGGCATGGCCCCAGTGTCCCAGTTGTGATCTGATCAGCCCAGAGTTGAGCAGAACTCCTGTCTCCCATGTTTGGGGTACTACTGCTGCTGCAACATACATCGCGTTAGCTTTTCTGATATCCACATCGTATTGAGCTTGCTGCTGTTCAGATAGAACAAAGCTTGAGGTCAGCTAAAGCCATTGTTTACTTATTTGTTTTACATATATCGCAATTAAGTCACAGCACTTGCCCATTTCACAGTTGTATGTATATGTTTGGACACAGGTATCAATTGACCCCTTAGACATTCTTCCCTGTTAGATTTCATTTTATTAGAGTGAGCCCATTTTTCTGGCTTATCATTGTGTTTTTAGACTCTGGCTCTTTTCATAATTATTATTATGAGCCCCCTGGTTTCATGTCAACAGCACATTGGATGCCAACAGTAGTGTAGTAACCTTCTACATACTCATTTAAGTTATTGATAAAATTGTTGAACAGGAGAAGGCCACAGATCGAGTCCTGAAGCTTGCCAGAACTGCCCTTCAGGTGGATAGCTGTTCATTGATGAGCACTTGTTGTGGTCGCTCAAGCAGTTACCTAGCCACATAGTTGTATTGTTGGCCATCTTATGTTTACCTTATTCCTATGGGTATAATGAGAACTTGGTCAAGTATCTTGCTGAAGTCCTACCTACACGCCATTTTTATAAGTTTATCTTTATTGTTGAAAATATTACATTACTCAAAATAATCTTATTCTTGATGCTTGATGCACTGTTGGAAATGTAATTATTAACCATGCAAATAAAACATTGAGTGTCTAAAAAAAAAAAAAAGTATTACAGATGTCCCCTTTCTTTTCCCCATTGGCCCCCTTCACCCCATACTCAACCCCCCCCCCCAGGCCTTCCTACCCACTATTTTTACTGCGTTTTGATGTATGATCTATCTATAATCACTCTTTAAAAAAAAGGAAATTAGATTAGTATAACTCAAGCTGGTTCCACAAATGCTTACCACTTTCTTTTCTAAGCAATTGGAAGCTATTTTTAAAGTAAATAATCTGAATTTAGAAAAAGATTGATGTCAGGTATACTGGATTATTGTTGGCAGTCCTTTCCATTAAAGAAAAAAATCAGACCTATGCTTATTTGCTCTTTTCCAGGCTTTGGCAACCCTCCAAGTCTCCATGCCTTTTTCACTGGCAGTGATTCAGTGATCACATTCACAGTGTATTTTGTTTCATTTAAAGCACAAAGATGCTACATTACAATCTCCTCACCTATACCGGGCATCAATTCTTTCTAACCCCACCCACTTTTTTTTTTTTTTTTCTTTAGCTCAAATAATCATTTTTTCTTGAAAAGAAGCAGAGTTAACCTATTTGAGAAGTTCTGTTTTCTTTTTGGCATTCACAAACATTACATCAGTCCTAAGCAGAATTCCTTTAATTCTGTTGAACGTGTTTTGAGCACCTTCTCTTTGTGAAACATTATTATGGACACTAGGAACATAGATATGAATACAGTTGGATCTTACCCTTTAAGCAGAATATAAGAGCATGATTCATGCTGTATTTATTTATGTATTCCTTTAATATCACAAATGCTTTGGGTGAGAAAACTATCAGCTTGTTCACCAAATCAGAAAATGATATAATGCGAAGACTACCTTGATCCTTAGGAAATTCAGAAAAAATGAAGGAAGCTCAGTTTTACATGGTTGATGTTAAACTTGTGAAATTCATAACCTTACGAAATAGAAAAGGCTGAAAATATATGAGTTCATAAAAGACATATAAAACAGGTATGTATTTATAGATTCAGTGCTTGATGTATTATTAAAGGAAAGAATTAGTGTATTTGGGTAATGACAGATTTTCAAGGATCATATCTGGGAGGAAAGATGTAATATGTTTTGTTGGTGTCACTGTCAAAGATAGATGATTGGGCTGCATAAAGTATGGCCCTGAATCTGTAACTTAATTTTTTCCCCAGTAAGGAGTGATATTGGGTTGAGTTAATGACTGCAGGATTCCAAGAGGAGTTTTGAGAGAGACAAAAAGACATGGGTTGGTCAGTGAAGAGGAGGGGAAAGAGTAAGTCATATGCAGATATTGTAAAGTAGATTTTTGTGGCTGGAGTAGATAGAATATTTAGAAGGAATAAGAAATTAAATTGTTGAAATGTGAGTTGAGGGATAAACAGGAAAGGCAGGGAAGTCTGGAATTTCTTTTGATAGAGACTTTGGTATCATAGTGATAACATGGATAGTAGGGGAATGAAACCAGCAAGTGAGATTATTTGGTATTAGTGTAAAAAAAATAGATTGAAATTCATGCAACAAGATCCATAGAATGGAATTTGGAATAGATTAGATTTGGAGAGAGAGGAAGAAGAAAGCTATAAAGGATAACCTTGACTTGTAGAATTCCACCTTATGCAACTTGGATGGATGATGGTACCATTTATGCACTAACAACAGCAGAATACTGGAGAAAAAAGTAGGTTTGGTTGATTGTGGATCATGAATCCAGTAAAACCATGCATCTAGTTTTGGATCTATTGAGTTTAACCTGCCTTGTCATCACTCAGTGGTGTCAATAGGCAGTTGGCTGTAGTGATCTAGAACTGAGAGGCGAGGTCTGCACCAGAGGTAACATGGAAGTCTGTTTATTTACAGATTGCAGTTTTAGCAATGATGAAGCATGAGATCCACCAATGAAGCGACTATACTATGAGAAATGAAGAAAATACTTAGCTTTCCCTTTAGAACACTAACATTTAGAGTCTGAGTATGGGAGGATGAGCTGGCAGTGGAGCCCAAGAAGAGATGGCCAGAGAGGAAAAATCTGAAGTGTCTTATTGCAGAAGCCAAGGGAAATGAATATTTTAAAAAAGAGTACAAAAATGAAATCTGTTTTCGCAGGTTACTTATTTCTTAGATATTGGTGAAATACACAAATAGTGATTTTATTACTGAAGTGAAAGGTTTAGTGCTGCAACACTAACTTTAGGAATATACTTAATTGTAGTATTGGTTAAAGCTATTTAAGACAGTGAATTTTTCAAGATGGGAAGAGGAGAATAGAATGCCAGGAGCTGAGAATTAGGGCACAGAGATAATAGTATTTCTTGAGTGATTACTTTGTGCCAGAATAAGCTTATTATGCTAAGTACTTATAGGCAATTACATCATTATGTCCACTTTACAGTTGAGGGAAAAGGCTTAGAAACGTTAAGTACCTTTCCCATGAGCATATATCTAGTAAGGAGTAGAGTCTGGATTTGGATCCAGGCCTGTCTGCTTCTACGACCTGGACTCTTAACCAGCATAGGTAATATAGAGCAACTTAAAATTAATGAGCCAAATCAACAGTTTTTGGGGCGCTCCGTTAAAGCCAGTGATGGGGAAAGTTTTTAAGAAATGGGTGGCAAATTGTATCAGTTTTGATAATGAAATACAAAAGAATGAGAACTCTCATTCCTTATGGGGTGGAGAATGAAATTAAAGTTAAGAATTAAGGAAAGATAAGGTGATTAGAAGGTGATGGAGGTGGGTGGGGTGGGGGCGTGAACGTGGTGTGATGAAGGTGCCACCAGCAGAACTCAGAATTGACTTAATAAAAATCACAAAATAGATGAGCTCAGTTTTCTGCAGAAGACACCTTAAAAGATGTCTGTCTCTTTGAGGTTGAAAACAGGAAGAGTAGTCTAATAGATGATATTAGCATATCTAAAGAAAGACTGTCGGAGCAGAAGGTGGATGGGCAGCATGGAAATATAGAAAAATGGGAGTTGGAGAGACAGGATTTGGAAGTGATTTTTCGGGACTGTTCAGAGAAGGTGGTTCACTGTCCAGAAGCTAAAATGTCTGATCTCTATGACTGCACTATCCCAGGAAATGTTTGGCTATAATTTGGCTTTCTATTTATAGATTTCCTATAGGAAGAGGAGGAGCTGATTAGAGAATTTAACTTTGGGACCTTACGCCAAGTATACTTTCCGTTAGTGTATTAGTATTGTGGTTCTTGTGGTCTGTATGTTCTGTTTTCCTGCTTCTGCACAGATCACAAAATCAAGTTCTGACCTCCCCAGGGTAATGCCAGTTGGTTTTTCTAAGGGACATCTCAAACTAGCAAAAAACAAATGGAGTGGGAGTTTGACTGGATGGAGGAGTCAGTGGAAGCTTTTTTTTTAAGAATGGGGGTTCTTGCCCTGGCCATGTGGCTCCGTTGGTTGGAGCGTCTTCCGGTACACCAAAAAGGTTGCAGGTTTGATTCCCAGTCAGGGCACAGACCTAGGTTTCGGGTTCAATCCCTGGATGGGGCATGTACAAGAGGCAACTGTTCGATGTTTCCCTCTCACATCAGTGTTTCTCTCTCTCTCTCAAATCAGTTAAAAAAAAAAAGGTTCTTACCATGTGTGGTGGTTAAAGGAAGAAGATACAGATGTTAAGAGAACAAGTGTGAGATCAAGTTTTGAATGTTTCCTTAAAGCTTTTCCAAAGATGGAGAAAGCTGATGGGTGTTTTTCCATCCAAGTGGTGCTTCAACTGTGGATGTACATCAACTTCAACAATAATAAATAACACACAGAATGCTTAAATGTGGACACAGTTTTAATCTTCCGTGTGTCAGCTCGTTGACAGCTCACCACAACCTTGTGAAGCAGGTACTGTTATTATCCTCTTTTTTTTTTTTTTTTTAGATTAGGAGAGTTGCTGAAGGTTCACATGTTGTAGCTCTGGCCTCAAAATGTAAATGTGCATCAGAATCTTACAAACCAATTGGCAGCCAGGACTCTGGGTTTCTTGGTTCCACTTAAGGTTCAGTGAGGATGATTTCAGCTGTTTTAAATTCCTTTTGGAACAAGTGGGATTTAAGTATGTAAGTAAAATGAGAATGTTTTTTTATTTTAAGAGAAGGGCAATTATATGCATTATGAACATTTTTGGAGTGGTTGAGAACTCTACAAAATTGTAGAGTTCTCAGCTTTTAAAAAACATTTAGTAGTGTATTTGTATAATATGAAGCTTCAATCATGTCATATCTTCACCTGATCCCTAACTGGTACAAGCCCTTTTTTGGTTAGATTTTCATAGATACCATTAATTATTACTGACTTCCAAGCCTGTTGAATTTAGGGATTCGAACTAGTTTTTGAGGGCCTTTTTAGTATAATTTCCTATGTTATAAAATCCCCACTTTATTCTCTCATATTGTAAAATCTCATTAATTACCAGAAATAATGTTTCCAGGGAAATTGTTTCATTAATTCCAAACAAATATAGGAACACATGTTTAACAACCAAAAGTTGTATAGTAGAAGATCTGCTTTCTTGAAAAATAAGGAATGGTTTATACGTAGATTGTGGGAGGCAGAGTGTAGTACTAGAAAGGACAAGAGCCATGGAATGAGACACACCTGGTTTTGGATTCTAGCTTTTCCATTTATTGGGAGCGTAACTTAAGACAGATTACTCAGCCTTCCTCAGCTTTGATGTTCTCCTCTGAAAAATAGGAATAAAAATCCTACTTCACAGGGCTGTAAGTACTTAGCGCAGGTGTTCAGTAAAGGGTAGCATCAGTCCCTCCTCAAAAAAACAGACAATGGTAATACTAGATAGTATAGTCATCCTGAGGGCAGGCTGTGGGGTTGAACTTTGTGTTTGAATCCTGGCTCTTCCCACTTACTAGTTATGTGGCTTGGGGGAAGTTAATATCTGCCTTTCAGTTTTCTCACTTTTAAATTTTTTATTATTTTATTTTTTATTGATCTGAGGGAGGAAGGGAGAGAGAGAGAAACATCGATTTGAGTGAGATACATCCATCGATTGCCTCCTGCATGCACCCTAAACAGGGATTGAACCCGCAACCTAGGTATGTGCCCTGACCGGAACTGAACCTGTGACCTCCCAGTGCACTGGGCGACACTCCGACCAAATGAACCATATCGGCCAGCGCATCAGTTTCTGTACTTTTATTATGGTGATAATAATAGTACTAGCCTCATAGTGTGATGATTGTCCAAGACCCCAACTCCAACTTCTCCCTTCCACAGATGTCGTTGGTTTCTCTGGAATTCACTTTGTGACCAAACTCACTTGTTCAGTTAAACACTCAAAAAATAACAAAGATTGTAAAAATATACATTTTGAATATTACATTTAGAAATTGTTGAGTTTTTTTATTGCCTCTCTTGTTGGAAGGTCTATTTTGTAAAAGTGATGTATCTCTGTGATGTATCTACTTTTTGTCATGAAATCTTGTATTGTGCTCCAACACCCACTCCCCTACTGTTTTCCACCATTGTTAAGAAATGGATAGTTCTGGTTAATCAGATATACCAGTTAATAGAGAGCTATCATATATATCAAATATGGGTCAACGGGTTTTAAAGGATCAGAATATTACAGAACTTGCAGTATGTTAAAGTGAAACTGAACATAGCTAACTTTAATGATCAAGAAATCTTGTCAGGATCTTGTGGTGGTACTTGGCCATCACTTGGAATACTGATTCTGTATAGAAAAATGGCAGATGTGCTAGTTAATAGAGGAGTTCTGGCTGCTAGAATGCAGGACACAGACTGAATTGTAGTCTTTGCAAGTTATTTTACTGAAGTTCACAGAATTTTTGTTTTGTGTTTCTCCCATTGTTGTTGGCTTGGTCTTAAGTTTTCTGATATTTAACAGTATTCTGCAAGCACGCTGCCAAAAATATGCAATACCCAGAGTGCCAACAATGTATAATAAGTCCATCCAGCTGTGTTGCACAGTGCACCAAAACAGTTCATTCAGGACAGCTCTTTAACCTCCCTAGTCTTATTTGTCCACATAAAACTAGATGTTTTGGTGTAATACAGATATGTTTCTTACTCTGTATCTGATTTTAACAGACTTTTGGTGAAATAAAAACACTAAGAATGTAATAGTTTTATATTTCATGGAAAATTCTGTTAGATTCATTTACTTAACTTTTTCTGTCTACACACACACACACACACACATTTTTCTAAACTATTTAAAAAGTAAGTTGCAGACATCATTACACTTCCTATCTAAATATTTCAGCATGCTTGTCTTAAGAATGGAGACATTTTCCTATATAACCACAATACTAATTATAACTAAGATAATTAACACTAATTTAGTAAGAACATCTAATATATACTTGCCTTATTTGTCAGAAAATGACTTTTATAGCTGACTTTATTTTCAATCCAGGACCCAATCAAGATTCATACATCACATTTCATTATTATATCGCTTTAGTCTTCTTTAATTATTCTAGAATAATCACACATTTTGAGGGGATTACATTATATTTTTGAAGAGTCCAGGTTAACTATCTGTAGATTGTCCCATATTTTACTAATTGTTTCTTTCATCATGATTAGATTGAGGCTGAACATTTTTTGTTGCGGTTTTACATAGGTGACATTGTATCCTTCTCATAGCACCACAGGAGGACACATATAATGTCAGGTTGTTCCACTGTTGCTAATGCTGAGGTAGTAACTGCCAAATCTGTGCATTATAAAGATACCATTACTCCTTTGTTATTTCTCTTTTTAAAAATTACTTTTTGTTTTAACAAGTAATCTGTGGGTTGATACTTTGACACTGAGTGACTATCCTGTTCCCCAACAAACTAACCCAGTTACTGAATATTCTTGTGTAAATCATTTATTACATTGGGGGTTGCAAAGTAGTGGTTTTCTAATTCTGTCCTTCCTCTACCATATGATGGCATTGATTTGTAAAGAAGAGGTTTCTCTTCTCTACCTGCATCCCTTCTTTTTTAGTTATTACCACAAACAACTTGATTCTCTTTATTCCAATATTTTGAAATTAAGTATTGTAATTCTTTTTGATGCTCAAATTGTTTAAATTTGGTGACAGTTTTCAAGCTGGCTCCTGTGGGGTTTTTGTGTGTGTGTGGTTTTTTTTGTGTGTTTTTTTTTATAAGTCCCTATCATTTTTTGAGCACTTCCCTGTTTCCTGGAAGAATTGGATGTTCCAGGCTTACCTAGTAATTTCCCTGTCCCAGGCCAGTAATCAGCTATTTTTCCCAGGAACCCAGGTTCCTTTTAGTGAAGAATGTTATGGAAACTATTATCGGGGCTGTTTGTGTGCTTGTTTCTACTGGATGCTACTGCATTTTAGGCCCTTTCAGCGGACAGATCTAGGAGGTTTGTGTGTGGGTGCACATGTGTACCCTTGTATGTACCTCACTTCTCCATAGGTAAAAACTCTAGTTTCCGATACATCATAATATTTACTCACTTTCTGTAGCCTCAACTACCCACAAAATAGTTTAGGGGTTATTACATTAGTATTACTACCAACAACAAACTGATTAATAAAATTCAAGATTTTTTGCATATTTTGGTCATTAGACTATATCTTAGAAAGGATGTATAGTTAGAACAGTGTGTTTAAAAGTTTCTTGAATTAATTTTTTTTCTGTATGGTTATGTTATCAGTTAGGTTCATTTATTTCTCATTCTAATCAGTCTCTGGTTTACTTTTTTTCATCCTTTTTAAATTAAACTCTTCATTTTGAGATAATTTGTAGATTTACATGCAGTTGTGAGAAATAATACAGAGATTCTGTGCATTCTTTATCCAGTTTCCTAGTGGTTGCACCATGCAAAACTGTAGTACAGTATCACAACCAGGAAACTGACACTGATACAGACGAAATAAAGAACATATCCACCATTGCAAGGCTCGCATAACTCATGTTGCCCTTTTATAGCCACACTCAACTTTCCCTCCTGCCCAAACCCTCATTAATCTGGCATTCACTAATCTCCATTTCTGTAATTTTGTCATTTCTAGAATGTTATATAAATGGAATGATACAGTATGTAACCTTTTGGGATTGGCTGTTTTCACTCAGCATAACTCTGTGGAGATTCATCCAGGTTGTTGGGTGTATCAATAGTTTATCCCTTTTTATTGCTGAGTAGTATTCCATGACATGAAATGTATCATAGTTTAACAGTTTACCCATTGAAGGACGTCTGGGTTGTTTTCAGGTTTTAGTAATTACAAATAAACCCACTATAAACATTTGTGTACGGTTTTCTGTGTGAACAAAAGTCTTCATATCTCTGGGATAAATGTTCAGGAGTGCAACTGCTGGGTCATATGGTTGTTGTATGTCTACTTTTTAAAATTTTTAACATATCTTTATTGATTTCAGAGAGAGGAAGGGAGAGGGGGAGAGAGAGAGAGAGAAACATCAATGATGAGAGAGTCATTGATCGGCTGCCTCCTGCATGCCCCCAACTGGGGATCCAGCCCGCAACCCGGGCATGTGCCCCGACTGGGAATCAAACCCTGATCGCCTGGATCCAAGGTCGACACTCAACCACTGAGCCACGCCCGGCTGGGCTGTATGTCTACTTTTTAGAAAGAAACTGCTAAACTGTTTTTTATAGGGACTGTGCCATTTTACATTCCCACCAGCAACGTACGAGTGATCCAGTTTCTTTACCACATTCTCGGCAGCATTTGCTGTTACTACTATTTTAAATTTAGTCAATTTTAATTTTTATTTACCTAATGGCTAATATTCATGTGCTTACTTGCCATTTGTATATCCTCTTTGTTGAAATGTCTTTTATCTTCTTTTTAAAGACTATTTTAGAGCAGTTTTAGGTTTAAACAAAATTGAGAAGGAGGTACAGAGATTTCGATATATTTTGCCCCTACGCATGCTTAGCCTCCCCCACATTATCAACATCACTCACCAGAATGGTACATTTACCTTAGAGTTCACTCTTGGATTGTACATCCTGTGGATTTGGATGAAGGTATAATGACATATATCTGTCCTTATATCATAGAGAGTATTTTCACTGCCCTAAAAATCCTCTATGCTCTGCCTGTTCATCTCCCTCCACCCCCCTCAGGTTCTCCTCCCAGGAAACCACTGATCTTTTTATTGTCTTCATAGTTTTGCCTTTCCCAGAATGTCATATAACCAGAATTATATTATATGTAGCCTTTTTAGATTGGCTTCTTTTGCTTAGTAAAATGCATTTATGTATTTGTCTTGATAGCCCATTTCCTTGTAGTGCTGAATAATAAATATTCCATTGTATGGATGTACCACAATTTTAATTTTATTTTTTATTGAGGTATAATTGACATATAACATTATATTTGTTTCAAGTACATAGTATCATGATTTGATATTTGTATGTATTGTGAAATGATCTGGTTAACTTCCATCACCACACATAGTTACACATTTTTTTTCCTGTGATAAGAACTTTTAAGGTTTACTCTTAACTTTCAAATATACACTATAGTATTAGTATTGTTAACTACATTCACCATGGTGTACGTTACATCCCTAGGATGTATTTATTTTAACTGGAACTTTATACCTTTTGACCACCCTTCAACTATTTCTCCCACCTCCAACTCCTCCCCTGCCCCTGGCAACCACCAATCTGTTCTTTACATTGATAAGTTTAGTTTTTTGGTGTTGTTTCTTTTGTAAATTTCACATATAAGTGAGATCATATGGTATTTGTCTTTCTGTGTCTGACTTATTTCACTTAGCTTAATCCTCAGGGTCTGTCCATGTTGTTGCAAATAGCATGATTTCCCTTTTTATGGCTGAGTAATATTTTGTTATATACGTATACTACATTTTATCCATTTATGTATGAACACTTAGCTTGCTTCTACATCACATCTGTTGTAAATAATGCTGCAGAGAACTCAAAATATATATCTTTCAAATTAGTATTTTTATTTTCTTCAGATTAATACCCAGAAGTGGAATTGATGGATCATGTATGGTGGTTTATTTTCAATTTTTCAAGGCCTTCATACTGTTTTCCATAGTGGCTGCACCAATATACATTCCCACAAGGGTTCCCTTTTTTCCATATCCTGACCAACATTGTTTTTTCTTGTCTTTTTTTAAAAATCCTCACCCAAGGGTATGTTTTTATTGATTTTTAGAGAGAGAGAAAGACATTGTTGTGAGAGAAACACTGATGGGTTCCCTCCTGTATGCTCCCCAACTGGGGACCAAACCTATAACCTAGGTATGCGCCCCGACCAGGAATTGAACCCACAATTTTTGGTGCACGGGACAATGCTCCAACCAGCAGAGCCAACTGGCCAGGGCTATTTCTTGTCATTTTGATAACAGTCATTCTAACAAGTGAGAGGTGTTACCTCATTGTGGTTTTGGTTTGCCCTTCCCTGATGATTAGTGATGTTAAATACCTTTTCATGTACCTGTTGGCCATCTGCATGTCTTCTTTGGAAAAATGTCTGTTCAGATAATCTGCCCATTTTTTAATCTGATTGTTTTTGTTGTTGAGTTCTTTATATATTTTGGATATTAACTTTTTATCAGATATATGATTTGCATATATCTTCCATTTAATATATTGCTTTTTCATTTTTGATGGGTTAAAGTTGGTGGTGCACAGGAAGGCTAAATAGCCATCTCAGACAGTAAATAAAGAAAAACTGAATTTATTTAAGGAAAAGAGGATGAGGAATGGGAATATCCAAAGGGAGAGGCTATGTAGCACTGAGTCAAAGGGTATTAAGACCGTGATGGCAGCAAAAATATAATTAGGATGGTGAAACAAGGAAGGTGCATAGAAGAAGTAACAGGAGAGCCTCGGCTGGACTCCTTTGGCTCGCTGAGAAGTCAGAGAAAAGGGGGCCTTGGAGACAGGTTCAGGGGGTAAGCCCCGAACAGCTGCTGCTTCCCATTGCTCCCCTGATTGCAAGTCTTGTGGGGTCCCTTAGATGGAAGGAGGGGGAAGGGAATGGCACTGGTGGGGAGCACACACTGGGTCCTTTGTCCTGAGTGTGTTTATCTCTCTCTTGCAGGTGCAATCTTAGGGGAGGTCTCAGGGGAGTGTCTTAATAGAATATTCATCAGCTTTCCAGGAGTGCTCTTTCAGGGTCATGGACCCCACTGATTGGTCCGTGCCAGGGCAGGGGTTCATTAGTCAGTATAGTTGGTCCTGAGGCAGCCATGGCACCACTTGTCTGGTTTTGCTGCTTTTCTGGGCCTGGAGTGGAAATACAACTGAGGCCTAGATGATATCTTTAGGGAGGAAGTGCTCAGGGCATCTAAAGTGCATGACCAGCGATATGCTAGGGGAGGATAGGTTCCCCTGGGGACAAGTTTCTTGTTTTCCCACTTTTTCCCCTTGCTAGGCATCCAGGGCTTTTGTGCCCTGGCGAGTTTCTATACCTGGCTCATCGTCCTTGCTCTGCTTGTGTCTGTCTAACAATTTTGTTGACAGTTTGCTTTGCTGTGCAGAAACTTTTTAGTTTGATATAGTCCCACTTGTTTATTTTTGTTTTTTCCCCTTTACTTTTAGTGTCAAATCCAAAAAAATCCATCGCCAAGACTAATGTCAGGTAGCCTACCACCTTTTTCTTCTCAGAGTTTTATGGTTTCAGGTCTTACATTCAAGTTTTTATTTTGAGTTGATTTTTTGTGTATGGTCTAAGACAGTGGTCTAGTTTCATTCTTTTGCATGTGGCTGTTCAGTTTCCCCAACATTTATTAAAGAAACTGTCCTTTCTTTCCCCATTGTATATTCTTGACTCCCTTGTAAATTAATTGACCATATATGTGTGGGTTCTGGTCCATTGATCTTTGTGTCTGTTTTTTATGCCAATATCATACTGTTTTGATTACTGTAGTTTTGTAATAAAGTTGAAATCAGGTACATGATGACTCAGGTTTGCTCTTCTTTTTCAAGATTGCTTTGGCTATTTGGGGTTTTTTGTACCACAGTTTATCCACTCACCCTCTAAAAGTCATCTTGGTTGCTTCCAGGTTTTCACAATTATGAATAAACTGCCATCAGCATCTGAGTGCAGGTTTTGTGTGGATATAAGTTTTCATCTCCTTTGGGTTAATATCAAGAAGTGCACTTGCTGGATCGTATGGCAAGAGTATATTTGGTTTTGTAAAAAACTGCCAAACTTCCAAACTGACTGTACCATTCTGCATTCCCGCCAGCAATGTATGCGAGTTAGTTCCTGATGCTCCACACCCTGGCCAGCATTTGGTGTTGTCAGTGTTCCAGACTTTGGACGTTCTCATTGGTGTGTAGTGGTAGCTTGTTATTTTAATTTGCATTTCCCTGATGATATATGTTTTGGAGTACTTTTTCATGTGCTTATTTGCCATCTGTATATCTTCTTTGGTGAGATGTCTGTTAAGGTCTTTGTCCCATTTTTAGTATTAGGTTGTCTTCTTAATCACTGAGTTTTAAGAGTTCTTTGTGTATTTTGGAAAATAGTCCTTTATCAAATGTGTCTTTTCAAATATTTTCTCCCAGTGTGTGACTTGTTTTCTAATTCTCCTGATTTTTTTTTTTTACAGAGCAAAAGTTTTAAATTTTAATGAAGCCTAGCTTATTATTTATTTCATGGATCATATCTTCGGTAGTGTATCTAAAAAGGCATCACCATACCCAACGTCATACAGGTTTTCTCCTATGTTTTCTTCTAGGAGTTTTATAGTTTTGCATTTTACATTTAGATTTGTGATCCATTTCAAATTAACTTTTCTGAAGAGTGTAAGGTTTATGTCTAGATTTTTTTTTTTTGCACATGGATAGCAAGTTGTTCCAGCACCATTTGTTGAAGATACTTTTGTTCTTTTCTATTGGACTTTTTTTTACTGATGAGTTTTGAAAGTTCTTTATATGTTTTAGGTACCAGTACTTTATCCTTTGTCAGAAGAGTACTTTTCAACTATTTTCTCCTAGTTCTGTAGCTTGTCTTTTCATCCTCTTATAGATCTTTTGCAGGTCAGAAATTTAAAATTTTGATGAAATCTGATTTATCAGTTATTTTCTTTTATGAATGCTGCTTTTAAGATCTCTTTGCCTAAACTAAGATCCTGTATTTTTTTCTTAAAAGTGTTTATGTCTTAAATTTTACATTTAGATCTGTGATCCATTTTGAGTTAATTTTTGAATAAGGTGTCCATTTTTGATCAAGGTTAGTTTTTTTGGCCTATTAATGGCCATGTTGCTTCAGCACTATTTGTTGAAAAGGCTATCTTTCCTCCACTGAACTGCTTTTGCACCTTTGCCAAAAGCCATATTATGTTGGTCTGATTCTAGGCTCTCTGTTTTGTTCTTTTGAGCTATGTGTCTGTTCCTCTGCCATACCACACGTAGTGTTGATTAGTATAGCTGTATAGTATGAGTTTAAATCGGGTAGACTGATTCTTCCCACTTTACTCTTCTTTTCCAAAATTGCTTTTAGCTATTCTCTTGCCTTTGCCTCTCCATATGGATTGTAGGATGATCTTGTCTATATCTATAAAACTTCTACTGCAATTTTGATAGGAATTGTGATAAACCTGAATAACAGTTTTGGGGAAATTGAAATCTTTACTGTGTTGAATCTTTACTATATGTTGAACATGGGATAGAACTCCATTTGTTTAGATCTTTGATTTCTTTTACTAGCACTGTGTAGTTTTTAGCATGTAAGTTCTGTATATGTTTTGTTTGAGTTACACATAAGTATTTACATTTTTGACCGATTGCAAAGGGATTGAGTTTTTAATCTCAGTGTCCTTGCGTTCATTGATAGTATATAGAAATACAATTCATCTTTATGTTTATCTTGCATCCTGCGACCACGCTGAACTGACTTATTACTTCTAAGAGTTTGTCTAAAAAATATTTTCTTTGGGATTGCCTGCATAGACAGTCATTTCATCTGCAAGTAGAGACAGTTTTATTTTTTGCTTCCAGTCCATATGCCTTCCCTCACCCCCTTTTTATTGCTTTATTGCACTGGCCAGAATTTCCAGAACTATGTTGAATAAGAGTGATGAGAGCAAATATCTGTCTTGCCCTTATCCTTAGGAGAAAAGCATTACATCTTTCATCTTTATAATTTCGGCCGTAGGTTTTTTCTAGATGCTCTTTATCAAGTTGAAGAAATTTCTCTCTATTCCCATTTTCCGAAAGTTTTTTTAAAAAAAAATTATGGATGAGGCACGCTCTCCCTCCCAGGAGCACACCTGCACCTTTCCCTTCCTCCTTTTCTTCCCTCAGGTGTGTATCTTCTAAACTCCAAGGGTCCCCACCAGACTTGCAACCAGGGGAGCAATGAGCAGTGGCAGCTCATACAGGGCTAACCCCCTGAACCTGTCTCCAACGCCCCCTTTTCTCTGACTTGTCAGTGAGCCAAAGCAGCCCCGCCTAGGCACACTCCTGTTGCTGCTGCTGTCCTAAGCCCTTCCTTGTTTCACTGTCCCCAGCTTTAATAAATGTACTCTCAAAATAAGAAAAAGATTCTGAATGAGTATTAAACTTTGCCAAATGTTTCAATTGATATGATCATGTGTTTTTTTCTCATTAACCTGTTAATATTGTGGATTATATTGATTGATTTTGAAATACTGAACCAGCCTTTCATCCCTGGAATAAACCCCAGTGGGTTATGGTGTATAATTCTTAAATATTGCTGAGTTTTATTTCCTAATAGCTTGTTAAGGATTTTTATGTCCATATTTATGAGGGGTGTTGGCTTATAGTTTTTTTTTTTGTACTCTCTTTGTCTGGTTTTGGTATCAGGTTGTTACTAGCTTTGTACAATAAGTTGGCAAGCTTTCCTTCCTGTATTATTTTCTAGAAGAGATTGTTTACAGTTGATGTTAATATTTCTTTAAGCATTTGGTGGAATTCTCCAGTTAAATCATCTGGGCCTGGAGATTTCTTTCTTGGGAGTTTTAAAATAACTAATTTAATTTCCTTAATAGTTCAGAGGCTCTCCAAACGATTGCCAATGGATGAGTTGTTGTAGTTTGTAATTTTTGAAGAATTGGTCCATTTTATGCTAAGTTGTTAAATTTATGTATGTAGAGCTGTTTGTAGTATTCCCTGATTATACTTTTGATGCCTGCATGGTTGTTAGTGATATCCCCCGCTTCATTCCTGACACTGATAATTCATGTCTTTTTATTCTATGTCAGTGTTGTGAGAAGTCGGTCAATTTTATCGACCTTTTCAAAGAACCAGTCTTTGTTTAATTTATTTTCTCTCTTTTTTTGTTTTCGATCTCATTGATTTCTGCTCTCATCTTTATTATGTCCTAACTTCTGCTTGCTTTGGGTTTATTTTGTGCTGCTTTTTTTTTTTTAGCTTCTTGAGGGTGGGAGCTTAGATTTTTGATTTGAGACTTTTCCTCTTTTCTCATATATGCATTTATTGCTATAAACATCCCTCTCAGCATTGCTTTAGCTGGGTACCACAAGTTTTTGATGTGTTTATTTTCATTTTTCATTCAGTTCAGTGTATGCTTTGATTTCTCTTGAGACAGTTTTCTGATTCATGGATAATTTAGAAGTGTAGTTTAGTTTACAAGTGTTTGGAGATGTTCCTGTTAAAGTTTTGTTAATTGATTTTTAGTTTGATTCCATGTGATCAGGGAATGCATTTCATAGGATTTTTATTCTTTTAAACCTGTTGAGATTTGTTTACTGGCCCAGGATATGGTCCAGGTGTCACGGAGACTTAAAAAAAACGGGTATTCTGCTGTTGTTGGGTGAAATGTTCTGTAAATGTCTATTAGATTCTGTTGATTGGTTGTGTTGAGTTCTTCTACATCCTTGCTTATTTTCTTCTGTCAGTTGTTGAAAGAGGAGTGATGATGTCTCCCACTAAATTGTGGATTTGTTTATTTCTCTCATTAAGTCTGTCAGTTTTTACTTCACATATATTTGTAGCTCCTGTTGTTTGTGCATACACATTTAGAATTGCTGTGTCATCTTATTGGATTTACTCTTTTGTCATCATCCCATGTCCATCTCTAATAATTTTCTCTGCTCTGAAGTCTACCTTACCTGATATTAATATAGCCACACCTACTTTCCTTTGATTAATGTTTATATGACATATTTCCCCCTTCTTTTTGTTCTCAAAGTGTCTATACTGTTAAATTTAAATTTAGTTTCTTATAACAGCATAAATTGTTTAAGTCACTCTGCCAATCTGTCTCTTAATTGATATATTAGGCCATTTATATTTAATGTAATTGATAAGTTAAGGATTAAGTCTGCCATTTTATTTTTTGTTTTCTGTTTTCCTGGTTTTTGATTCTCTGCTTTTTTCTTTGCCTTCCTGTGAGTTACTTGGACATTTTGTAGAATTCCATTTTTATTACCAGTAATGTTTTGGAGTGTTCTTTTTGTATAGCTTTTTAAAGATTGCTATAGGTATTACATTTATATGTATATGGCTTGTCACAGTTTTAGTGTCCTTTGATCAGTTTGAGTGAAGTATAGAAATTTACTTCCTTTTTTACCTCTTTACCCTCTACTCATTTATAATATAACTATCTTAACTATTTTCTTCACATGTTCTTAGAACCATGTAAGACAGGGTTATAATTGCTATTTTAACTGTCAAATATAATTTTTAAAACTCAAGAGGAGAAGAAAAGTATTTATCCACATTTTTGTCTATTGTGTTATTTTTCTCCCCTGATTTTCAAATGTTTGTTCTTTTGTTGTTCCCTTTCTGTTTAGAAAACTTACTTTAGCCATTCTTTTATAGTAGGTCTCCTGGTGACAAATTCTCTTAGCTTTCATTTACTTGAGAATGTCTTAATTTTTTCTTCATTTCTCAGGGATATTTTTTATTGGGTATATATAGTATTCTGGGTTGATGTCTTTCCATTTATCACTTGGAAAAAAATTGCTATTTTTCTTCTGGCCTCCATGGCTTCTGACAAGAAATCTATTGTCATTTGAAATATTTATAAATAAGGAATTGTTTTTCTCTGGCTGCTTTCAAGATTTTTTCTTTCCTTTAGTTTTCAGAAGTTTGAATATGACATATACTGGCTGGATTTATTGGGTTTTATCCTGTTTGTGATTTGCTCAAGCTTCTTGAATCTGTAGGTTGTGTCTCTAGCCAAATTTGGGAAGTTTTTAGACATTATTTCTTATAGTACTTTTGTAGCCTTGCCTTTTTTCTCCTTTTCTTTTGGGACCCCAATAACATGAATGTTAGATGTTTTTGAATATAGTCCTATGATCCCTGAAGCTCTGTCAATTTTTTACAGTCTCTTTTCTCTCTGTTGTTCAAATTGGGTAATTTCTATTGTTCCGTATTCAAGTTCACCAAAACATTTTTCTTCCATTCTTCTGTTGAGCCCATTCACTGAGCTTATTTCAGTTATTGTATTTTTCAGTTCCTTATTTCCATTTGTTTCTTAAAATTTTTAAAAATTACACTTGACATACAATATTAATTTCAGGGGTATGACAGACATAGTGATTTATATAACTTAAGAAGTGATTCCCCCAATAAGTCTAGTACTCATCTGACACCATACAAAGTTATAATATTATTCACTCTATTTCTTATGCTGTACTACACATCCCTGTAACTATTTTTGTGACTGGCAATTTGTATTTCTTAATTCCTTCTCCCTTTTCACCCTTCCCCTCAGTCCCCCTCTCATTCAGCAACCATGCATTTGTTTTGTGTATCCGTGAATTTGTTTCTGTTTTCTTTCTTTCGTTCCCTTTCTTTCTTTCTTTCTTTCTTTCTTTCTTTCTTTCTTTCTTTCTTTCTTTCTTTCTTTCTTTCTTTCTTTCTCTCTCTCTCTCTCTCTCTCTCTCTCTCTCTCTCTCTCTTTCTTTCTCTCTTCTCTCTCTCTCTCTCTCTCTCTCTCTCTCTCTCTCTCTCTCTCTTTCTCTCTCTCTCTCTTTCTCTCTCTCTCTCTTTCTCTCCCTCTCTCCCTTTCTTTCTTTCTTTCTTTCTTTCTTTCTTTCTTTCTTTCTTTCTTTCTTTCTTTCTTTCTTTCTTTCTTTCTCTTTCTTTTTTAAATGCTACATATAATTGAAATTATATGGTATTCATCTTTTTCTGACTTATTTCACTTAGCATAATACCCTCTAGGTTCATCCATGTTGTTGCAAATAGCAAGATTTCATTCTTTTTCATGGCCGAGTAATAGTCCATATATATGTACCACTTATTTTTTAAATTGAATTTACTGGGGTCATTGGTTAATAAAATTATACAGGTTTCAAGGGTACAATTCAATAATGTATCATCTGTATATTGCACTGTGTGCTCACCACCCAAACTCAAGTCTCCTTCTGTCACCATTTATCCTCGCTTTACCCTCTCTACCTCCTTCCACCTACCTTTCTCTGTGGCAATCAGTGTCTTTTTTTTTTTCTTTTTTTTTCTTAATCATCCCTTCACCTTTTTCACCCAGTCCCTGAACCCCTCTCCCCTCTGTCAGTCTGTCCTCTGTTTCTATGAATCTGTTTCTATTTTATTTGTTAGTTTATTTTCTTCATTACAACTATAGTTGCTGCCTAGTTATCCTAGAAACGAAAGGTATAAGTGTTGTGAATAATGTATTTACAATGCAAAAATTAATTTGTGATTAGGTTTTAGAAATAAGAATTTCACATCCTTAACTATGTTTCATAGATTTGTTGATCATAAAGGTACAACATCTGGTTTTATGAAAAATTTCACTTTTACCCTGGCCTGTGTGACTCAGCTGGATGGGCATTGCCCCATGCACCGAGAGGTTGCCGGTTTTATTCCCAGTCAGGGCACATGTGCGTAGCTGACTCGATCCCCAGTAGGGGGTGTGCAGTGTTTTTCTCTCTCATTAATGTTTCTCTCTCTCCCCCTCTCCCTTTCCTCTCTCTCTCTCAAATCAATAAAAACATATTAAAATTTTTTCCTACTTTTTACTTGGTTTTATTATTTTATAAAAGCAGTCACTACAGTCTTCAGAACTGACACACTCAAGAGAATCTGCTGTGGCAGTGAGTAGCACGGTCAGGTTTCAAGCAGCAATTAACTGTCTAAAAAATAACATTATTTTTCACTTTAAATTAATGTTGCTATTTTGGTTATTATTGGTTTTATTGTTTGTATGTTTAACCTAAAAATTAGTTTCTGCTTTGTAGAAGTATGGGAGATATAAGCATAAGAGATTTATACCTCAGTTTTATGTGTTTGTTTTTTGTGTGATACCATACTAATAAAAAATTTGAAGCTAACCTTGAGGGGAAAATCTTCTGGGCCAAATCTTTCTATAACCTTAACTCATAAAATTTGTTTCTGTCTCTCAATTTTTAATGCTTGTATGTATCTGTTCTTTTTGTTTTCCATATGTCAGTTACTTTGACCTTTTGAGGGGGCCAGTTTACTTGGACTTTTTTAAAAAAGTGTTTTTATAAGGAATAATTTCTAGATCTTAGTTCCTTTCTATAAGTTAATCTTATATATCTTCTCAAGGACTAGAGATTAATTAGCCTTTTCATTAAAAATTGAGATAAAAATTATAAAAAGGCTACATTTCTACAACAAATTTAGCTTTTCAATAGCACTTATTTATTATCTCATTTTTAGGCCAACTCTTTAAACTGATTAAATTTCTTCCCAGAAGAGTTAGCTCATTTTAGTTCTAATGTCAGAATGAATTAGTTTTTTACTTTTACTTTTACTTCCTGTGGTTCTAGATAGACAGCCTATAATGATTTTTGGGAGCATAAAAGGGACATCTTACAGGAAGTGATGGGAAGATATTTTCTGTTATTCCTGGGCATGAGATAAGGGAGATGGGGAATTTCAATAGAAGAGATAGATAAAAAATACCTGGAGACTGTTTCTCTGACAGTAAAATGGATTTTTAAAAAACTATAGAATCTCTAGAGATTTGAATGTGAAGATTTTAAATACCATTTTTATGGTGTAATTATCAGTGCAGTAAGGGAACGGACAAGAGATCGCTTTCATGTTTATGAATTTGTCAGTGGACTATATCTTTTCCCTGGGGCTTGTTTTGTGGCCACATGACTGTGCAGTTGGACAGGCCTCACTCTTAGAATGGTTTTGTGCTCAGTTTAGTGATTTACTGTCATTAGCTTGAAATTCTTAAGTTTTGAACAAGGGCAAATGCACAGTAATTTATGAGCTGTAATAGAAGCAGCCAAATAACATAAGCTTCAATCCCTATATTGTTTTAATTATGTCCATTAAAGAATCATTGGAAGAGCATTTAATATTTCACAAGTCTGGAGGGATAGATCATGTGTTAAGAAAAATGAAGTTGCTTTAGCAACGAATTCTTCTCTTTCAATATAGGGACCTAGGAGAAATCTACAGAAGTCATTACAACGGTCTATAAAAAGGTAAAGTCATTTGCAGGGGAATGTTCAAGTTAAAGTATCCTTTCAATAATGGAAAAATTGTAGAGAGTGGTTCTTGAGATATTATTATTTTAAGATGACTCAACTTGGCACAGAGTACAACATTCAGCTTTTCTGTTTCCCTAGAACTGATTTATTATTTTAAAAATTCTTTTTAGTGTTCTGATACTTGTTATAAAATTTGTTGTTCTTAAATCACACCAAGGGGAGTAGTGTAAAAAATTTTTTAAAGCTGTTTTGTTAGGTCACAGTTCTTTCTGAAAAATTTTAATATAATTTAAATGTTGGGGTTTTATTTCAAGCTTTATTTTATTTTTACAATGTTTTCACTCCATGGGGCTTTCTGCAGACAGATGTGAGCCTGTGTAATAAAGTGCAGTATAGCACATCTATATGCATTCAAACATTTACTGAATACCCCCTCTATGTTAGGCACTTGTGCTACCTGCAGAGCATATACAGGTGATAGACATATATAGCCCTTATCCTTCAGGAGCTCACAGTCCAGTAGGAGAGACAGGGAGAACTAGACAAGTTCTGTGGTCAAGTGTATATGATATATAAAAATATATCCAGGATGCTAGGAGAGCACAGGAATGGAGTATCTAACTTGGACTTAGGGATTGGGGAAGACTTCCAAGATGAAGGATGCTGATCTGAATTTTCAAGGAAAACAGGAATTGGCCAGACAAAGAAGGAAAGGAGAGTCATTATAGAGGGAAATAGCACTATGAAAGACCTGTAGATATAAAATAACATTCATTTATATATTTGACAAATATTTATTGAGCATCTATATGTCAAGCATACATAGTACCTACATTGGGGACATATTGGAGAGTAAAGACACGCACTTCCTTATCTGTTGGAGTTTGCAGTCTAAATGGAGAAGGAGATCAATAAAATAATTGTAGAAACTATAATTGTGTTAAAAGCAATGAAGGAGATGTCCAAGGGGCTGGGAGAACATGTAATAGAGTTGGGGTTGGGGCAGCGTTCCCTGAGAAATAACACTAGGCCTGATAACTGAAGGATGGGTTTATAAACAAGTGTCTCACACAGTTGTAATGATCTCACTTTTACTGTTCTTATAAAACATAGTTTGTTGGGTATCTTTAGAGGTCTTCAGAGTACAGAATGATTTGAATGTAGAGTATGTGTGGGAGAAGGAAAGGTGACAAGGCTGGAGAGGTGGGCAGGAGCAAAGTCATGGAAGGCCTTGCATACCATTCTAGGGAATTTGGTCTTTATCTTGAAGATGATGGATGTTGTGAACCATTGAAGAAGGATTTGAGCCAGGCTGAGGGAAACAATCAAATTTGTGATTTAGAAGGTTCTTCTTCAGAAAGGTTACTGTGGAGGATAGGTTAGAGAAGGCAAGACCATGTTAATATCTACTTGTTTCTTTGCCAAGTAATGCATGATAGGTTCAGTACTTTTTATTAATATTTTAGTTCCTTTATTTTCACCACCTCAGAGGCCATTCTTCTAAGTCTTTATTTACTTTTTTTGTGATATACATATGGTGAGAACCATGGTTTTACCTTTACTAGTGGACCTAGTTTCTAAAGATTTCTCACAGGTCTTATAAGAACAGGAATTGGAGAAACTGTATTATATATATATGTGTGTGTGTGTGAGTGTGTATGTCTATATCTATCTATCTATATGTATCTATATGTGTGTGTATATACATATATATCCTCACCTGAGGATCTTTTTTCCATTGCTTTTCAGAGAGAGTGGAAGGGAGAAAGAGAGACAGACAGAAATATCAATGTGAGAGAGACACATCAATTGGTTGCCTCTCGCATGTGCCCAACCAGGGCCGGGACCAAGCCTGCAACCGAGGTACGTGCCCCTGGCTGAAATTGAACCCAGTACCCTTTAGTCCGCAGGTCAACGCTCTAACCATTGAGCAAAACCAGCTAGGGCTATTTCATATATTTTAAATTGATATGTCACAGTTCCAGAAATAATACTAATGTTTTCAGAAAGAAAAAACAAGAGATTCCTAGGTTATGCTTCTGTTTACATTTTTATTGATAAGGTTGTTGATTTACAAGTAGGAGGCTCTGCTTCAATAAATGACTGGTAATAAGCCCTGGCCAGGTGACTCAGTTGGTTGGAGCCTTGTCCCATACACCAAAAGGTTGCTGGTTCAGTCCCTGGTCAGGGCGCTTACAGGAGGCAACCGATTGATGTTTACTCTCTCACATTGATGTTTCTCTCTCTCTCTCTGTCCCCCTCCCTCCTTCCCCTTCTTCCCTTTCTTCCCTTTCCTCCCTTTCTTCCCTTTCTACCTCTTCCCCTCCCTTTCCCTCTGAAGTCAATAAAAACATATCCTTGGGTGAGGGTAAAAAAATAACAACTGACTTGGAATAAATATTAATATTTCCGTAAGTGTGGTTTCTCATCTAAAAATGTAGTGTTGGACTAGCAGAGCTCTAAAGACCTTTCTGGCTGTTGTAATCTATGATTCTGTGTTTACTTTTGCAACAGGTAGTCACATTTTTGATCTCCTATACTGACATAAAATTAAGGCAGTGGTTCTCAGCAGTGAGTGATTTTGCTACCTAGGAAACATGTGGCAATGTCTGGAGATGTTTTTTGTTGTCACAATTGGAGGGTTGATACAACTAATGACTAAAGGCCAGGAATGCTGCTAAACTTCCTAGAATGCAAAGGACAGCCCTCCACAAGAATTATCCAGCCCAAATTTTTAGGGGTGACGGATATGTTATGGAATAGATTGTGGTGATTGTTTCGTGGGTATATACTTATCTTCTAACTCGTTAAGTCGTAAAGATTATTTATGCAGCTTTTTGTATGTCAATAATGATAAGGTTGAGAAACACTGAATTGAGGCAAGATTGAGAAGACTTCCTTTGTTTAAAATAGAATCCTTGAGTAGACATGACATTCTGTCTCTACTATTGACTTAGTCACCTTGGGCTGCTATAAAAAATATACCATAGACTGGGTGACTAAAACAACAAATATTTTATTTCTCATGGTTCTGGAAGTTAGAAGTTCAAGATCAGGTTTCCAGCACAGTTGTGTTCTGGCAAGAACCCTTTTCCTGGGTTATAGATGGCTGCTTTCTTGCTATATTATCACATGGTGGAGAGGGAGATCATTTCTCCTGTGTCTCTATATAAGGGCACTAACCTCATTCATTAGGGCACCACCCTCATGACCTAGTTACTCCCCAAAGGCCCTACTTCCTAATACCATCTCATTGGGGGTTAGGATTTCAACATATGAATTTTGGGGGTATGCAAACATTCTAGTCCATAACAACTATAATATTTAATTGTTCATTTGCTCATTCACTCACTCAGAACATTGCACATCATCTTTGTATGCCTGTGGTATTATCTAATACAGAGTAAGCTTTGTTGAGATACCTGAGGGGACCCAATAAATAGCTTTCCTCTTTTTTTTCACTGGGTTCTGAACCAGTTGAAAAATAAGACAAGAATAAGTATCTTAGAATCAAAACATCATCTTCTTTCTAATAAAATATAAATTAGAGGATGCAGCTTGTTTGGCAGGTGGGCTTCCAAATTCTGACCTCAGAATTAGAGGGCTTATCCACCTAGTCCTGAGTCCCAATGCAGAGACTGTCCTTGGAGAACTAGGTCAGAACTGTGTTCTCTGTTGTTAGCTCATTCCCAAAAAGCAAACAGAGGGAGCTGAGCTAAGCATGTATAGTTTTTCTTCCAAATTTGCCAATCAATCAGCCAATTTATCTCTCCATGGATAGAAGGAGGGAAGGAATATAGAGCCAATAGTTTGATATTAATGGAGCTCCCTCTATATAGAAGGACACACCAGGGAAGGAGAAGATGCCTTTTTCCATAACAGGCCTCAATAAATGCTAAGGGATTATGGTACAGAATCTACCAACATTATGAATGTCTGCAGAGTCTAAGGGAGGCAGTTTTTCCTGCATTTATGTGCATTTATTGTGTCTAATTTACCCATTGGTTAACCCATAGCCAAATGACTACAGCCAAAATAAGGAAAAATGAATTAGAATTTTAGATGATAAAGGGGGCCTTAAAAATGATTTAGTCCAGTTGCTTTCAATCTTGGCTTCACATTGGAATCACTTGAAAAACTTTTAATAAATACTGATGCCAGGGTACCATTCCAAACCTTTTAAAATAGAATCATGAAGGATAGGACCTGTGCATTGCTATTTGGTAAAAACCACTCAGGATTCTACTGCACAGCCAAGATTGAGAATCACTGATCCAGTCTAACCTTCTCATTTTATCTACAAAAACTGAATCCCAGAGAATGTTGGTTACTTGCCTAGGACTGTAATTAGTGAGAGCTGAGGAGTAAGAATTTGGCGTTCTGCCTCAGGGCCCAGGGCTTCTTATTGAAAACAAAGCTTTTGGTGGGTCTATTTTTCCCCTCATAATTTTAGCTCAAAAGAATTTTCAAAAGCACTAGTCTCTTGTCAGGAGACTTAGATTTTAATCCTGGCTCTGGTGCTAGCTGGCTAAGTCATCCATACTCAGTTTCCTTGCTTTTTAAAATTAAGGGGTTAGACAAGATCATTTCCAAGCTTTTTCAGTCAGTAAAACTCTGTGCTTCTATAGTTTTAAATATGCATGAGCTTTATTACTCCTTAAATGGGGGTTAATTGCTGTTGTTTTAACTTTTATTGAAAATCCACTATCTAGCAAGTATGGTGCTAGGTGCTTTCATAAACATTAACTTACTTCAATTGAAATATTTTAGGACTGGTTTCAGATGGTGAATCTTTAAAGTAATCATTAAAATCTAGATACTACCACCATTTATAATTATGATGCCTTGAATATTCCAGTTTCTGTTTCATTCATTTATTGTGGCTCTAGCCTATAAGGCCATGCTTATGTAGTAGGGAATACCAGGAAAAATGCTGCTGATTCTTCTTGGATATTTCCAGGTCTGGCTATATTCAGATATCGGAATGATTACTTTAGTCCTTTTAATGTAATCCTAATATTTCTCAATATATAAATAAAACAGGAGACAAAATCATTCATCCAGTAATGTTTAGTTATTTTTGTTTCCACTTAGTTTTTTTCTTACAGTAATCAACTTAGGAAGTATTATTTGAAATTTAAATTGTTAATTTAAATTGTTTCAGCTTCTGGCTCTAAGGGCAGAGTTTATTATATTCCAGAGATTAACTTTTTTAAAAAAATTGACTTCAGAGAGAGGAAGGGAGAGGGAGAGAGAGAGAGAAACATCCATGATGAGAGTCACTGATTGGCTGCCTCCTTCACGGCCCCTACTGGTGATTGACTGCTAAACCCAGGCATGTGACCCCATGGGGAATCGAACTGTGACCTTCTGGTTCAGAGGTCGACACTCAACCACTGAGCCACACCGGCAGGGCCAGGGATTAAGTTTTGTACCTCCCCCTTCCGACCCCATATAGCTTTGTCCCTGGCAGTTAAGTAGTGTTTAATAAATATTTGTTAGCTTAATTACTGTTTTATACTCTGATAATAATTGTCCACTGTGTCTTTATATATATAGGTATATAGATATATGTATATATATCTATATACCTATATATCTCATAACTGGAATGTTCCTTTTTGGCACTTTCGGGTAATGAATTATAATAGAAGCTCATTGAGACCAATAATAGGATTATTTCAATAAATGTTTCTACTAGTGTTACTTATGGTCCCTTTTATGCTTGTCATTATTTTATGACTGGGTAAGGTTTTCCCAACTTCTTCCTGCTTGAGTCTTAGAAATCAAGACTGCTATTTTCAGCCATGTTCAAAGAAAAAGAATACTCTCTTTAAGTAATCTTGTGTTTTTTTTCAACTTCTATTTTTATAATTCTATCAAAAAAAGTATGGTACAGTTAGTTCTTTAGGAGTCTCATTTGTCTTTCATTTTAACTTTCCACATGTTGTAGATCTGTTTTTCTAGTCTATATAAAGGCTTCTATAGGAAGGCAAATATTAGATATGCTACTTTATTTTTGCCACAATTCTCTGTAGGATTTCTGTGCGTGTCAAATGGTAACTGTCATTTTGAAATTAAAATGTTAAAAATTTAACTCATGTTCAGTGACTCAAGTTTGAAATAATGTCATGGGATTCTTCTGAATGTGCAGATTCTGGGATTATTTTTGAAGTACCATGATTATTATTGAGTATTGTGTAGTGAGAGTGGGTTTGTTGGTATGTAATATACGAAAAAGAAAATATTTTAATCTAGACATACAAAGTTCAGGGATATAATACAAAATAATTAATTAGGTAAAGGTTCAAGACAGAGTTTACCTATTGCAGTGAGGTGGTAGGGGAATAGGGGGAGGGAGAGGGAAATGAGATTGGGATTGAATGCACAGAGACTTCAGTTATATTACTCTTTTTTTTTTAAACTGGGTGGTGGGTACATGGGAGCTCATTATTTTTCTTCATGCCTTTGTAAAAGAAATATTTCATAGTAATTATTTTTAAAATGTTAAAAGCAAACTGGGTGAGAATAGGTTCAATATGCAAACACCGTAAGTATAATTTTTTAGCCTGTTGGGATGCTGACATGAATTATTTGTAGAAAATTTTGCAGAAACAAGCCTTGTAGTGAAATATGAAAATAGTGGAATTATTTGGCAATCAAAAGCAGTGTTTTAAGTCTAAAAGGATGAAAGAAAAGAAGAACAGAGAAAAGGGCTGCTTGCTGGGAAACAAGGAAATGAGAGTCAGGTGCCAGATGACCACTCAACAAGCTTCTTGTTATAGTCAGAATATTGTCACAAAATGAGCCACAAGGGACTGTACACTTACTGTACACTTGATACAAAAGTCATCAGTGACACTTGCCAAAGTCTTCGAACTGGGAGGAATTAGAGAGAAAGGGAAACCAAAGACTAAACTTATCTAAAGGAAGACCTACTTAGCGTTCACTTAAGTCTTTGATTTTATTGTTTAAAAAGGCTGATTTAATCTTCTGCATAAGCATGTTGCTTTGCATCAAGGCTTAAATTCATGCCTTTCACTACCTATGAGATTCCATATCTTTTTGGAGTAAGAGTGACACAGAAGCCAAGCTGTAAATCTCGCATCCTGTCTGAGCTGGCAAAACGTAGGACTACAGGGCTTTTGAGAAGTCATCCAGACTTTATTGGCAGGATTCCAGGGATATCCCAATTAAATAAATCTTTTGGGAACTGGAATCCCTTCTAAGAAATTTAAGTTTAAAATACTTAAAAACATTTCATTGGTCACAAAAAGCAGATGTATGCAGCTTGCACGATAAAATATTTTTGCACAGTTGCCAGTTATCTTATCTCCAAGTTGATCTCTGACAAAATTATGAAGCCTTTTAAAGCTGTCTTCTCAATCTGCAGCCACTTATGTTGTTCCCTTATCCCTTCAGTATTTGCCCCTGTTTCTACTTATGTTTTCCAGTTCCATTTTTGTCTCTTCACTCCTTTTCCATCGTAGAGAACAAGAGAATCTGATATTACTCATTTCTAATCTATTGATTATTTTTCTGGAGTCTCCATTAGGTTGAGTGGTGGTCCCCCAAAGATATGTCCACATCCTAACCCCTGGAACCTGTGAATGTGACCTTATTTGGAAAAAGCGTCTTTGAAGGTGTAATTCAGTTAGAGTGGTGAGATCATCCTGTATTATTATCCAGGTGGGCCCTAAACCCAATGACAGATGCCTTAGACAGAAAGGAGAAGACATAGAAGAAGAAAAGGCCATGTAAAGACAGAGATTGGAGTTATGTAGCTATAGACCAAGGAAGCCTGGAGCCACTAGAAGTTGGAAAAGGCAAGGAAGGATTCTCCCCTAGAGCTTCCTCTGGAGGAAGGATGGCCCTGTTAACACCTTGATTTTGGACTTCTGGCCTCCAGAACCATGAAAGAATACATTTCTGTTGTTTGGTAGTTTGTTATGGCAGCCACAGGAAACTAATACAGATTTCATGAGATTTCTTGGCATCAAGAAAAGTGGGTCTTGAACCACTTAGATTTATAGTTGTACACTTCTCCTAAAATCCTCCTTATATTTTTTTCATTTATAGGCACCCTTTGTAATAAGTTTTAATGGGTGAGCTTGTAGTATGCCAGAAATCTTCCTGTGGGGGTTTAACATGTATTAGAATGTACACGTAATCTACCCCCCTTCCAAAACCCACTCCTCTCATAATTCTTTTTAACAGCCTTATCGAATATATGTGACATGCAATAAATCACACATATTTAAATGGAACAGTTTGATAAGTTTTTTGGTTTTTTTTGTTTTTTTTTTTTAAAAAAGATTGATTTCAGAGAGAGAAAGGGAGAGGGAGAGAGGTAGATAGAAACATCAGCCTGGCCAGCATGGCTCAGCTGTTGGCTTGTTTTCTTATGTATTGAGTTTTGAGAGTTTTTTTTTATATAGTCTGGAAACTAGTCCTTTATCAGATATATGACTTGCAAATACTTTCTCCCAACTGGTAGCTTGTCTTTTCATTCTCCTAACAGTATTTTTGCAGAGCAGAAGTTTTAAATTTCGATGAAGTCCAATTTATATATTTGTCTTTTTCATTCATGCTTTAGGTATCATTTAAGAGCTTTTCATAACCCAGTGTGATAAAGGTTTTCGCCTATGCTTTCTTACAGATATTTTATAGTTTTAAGTTTTACATTTATATTTATTATCTATTTTGAGTTGATGTTTGTATGGGGTGTTAAATATGGATTTTTTTTTTTTTTTTTTTTTGCATATCCAGTTGTTCTGGTACCATTTGTTGAAAAGACTAGTCTTTCTTCTCTGAATTGCCCTTCCAGTTTTGTCAGAAATCAGTTGTACATATGTGTATGAATTTATTTCTGGACTCTCAATTCTCCTCCATTGATCTCCTTGTCTATCTTGATGCCAGCTATCAGCACTGTTTCGATTACTCTAGCTTTAAGATAAGTCTGAAAATCAAGTACTGTTAACCTTCCAACTTTGTTGTTTTGGCTATTTTAGGTTCTTTACATTTTCGTATGACTTTTAGAATCACTTGTCAGTTGCTAAAATTTTTATTGGGATTGTATTTAATTCATACATCAATTTTGAAGGAATTGACATCAATACTGAGTTTCCTAACACATAAACAAGGTATATCTTTACATTTATTTAGGTCTTAATTTTTCTCAGCAATACTTTTTACTTTCTAATAAGTAAATGTTAATTTCATCCAAAAATGCCCTCCAGTTGAGACATAAAATTAAGCATCACATACACCAAGCTGTAAAATGAATAGTTTTGAAATTAGTTCCTTAGGCAGTATAATATGTGAATACATCTTTTTTTTTTTTTTTTGTCTGTGGGTTCATAAAATGTTTACTGTTAAGGAAAATGCTTTCTGCCTTCACATCATTTTGTAATCCTTTGAGGTTTTTATGGGAAAACTATAGATTTTCTGAATTATTAGCATTAATCAATGAACTCTAGGAGATATTTATGTCAAATAGAATGTGGCCTGCTTGTATTCCAGAAAGAAACAATAAAAGCATCATTAATCTCTTTGTTTGAAACCATCAGAAGATCTCACCTGACATTTTCGGTTCATAGTCTGCAAAGGATTCATTGAAATCCTGTTTGGCTCTTTATTAGCAACATTTTAAAAAAATTCCACAATTGGTATGCCTCTTTCAGGAACAGCTGGGGATCTCTCTGAGCCAGCCATCTGCACAGTCAGACAATTCCCAGGATGGTTTTATTTGCTTAGATTAGCCCAGGCACACCAAAACAACTGCACCTGGACGTGCTTCATCCTTGCTGTGGGGCTGGTGTCCCTGGGAGTGTTTTTTAGAATAGCTTATACCCTGAAGGCCCCTGGCTTTGTTTCTCTGTAGGGGTTATTCTTGTGCTGGTGGTACCTTTATATTTTCAAATGATAATTAAAATGAAAACAAAAAAAACCTCATCAAACCCATAGAAATCTCATTTGAAAATCTGCATCATCATATCACCAAATCTCATCGATGAACCAGCGGGCTAAAACCATACAGGCATCTGCTGTAGTCATAAGTTACCAATGTAGCTAAATCGGTATAAAGCTCCCACAGTGCCCATCGCAGTGCTGAATATCTTAGGCTTAATTTACCTGCTGCTCCTACATGCTGCTCCTAATTTTTTCTAGAGCTTCACATGTAATCACAGTTTCTTTCCTGGAATGATTGTTCCTGCCTTTTATGTTCCACATGCTTTACAGGCATGGATGCTTCCTCCTTACCTCTCTCCACTGTTCTCTTCCCAGGCAGTTGTATCCCAGGCTCTAGGGAAAAGAGCTGTGCTATACTTGGCCAGTCACGATGCTCAGCGCTCATTCATAAAGCTGCTACCGAATGTTACAACCTACTTGCTGAATTTTTCAGTTTGGAATTAAGATTGGTCTATTATGAGGCTGGTTCTGAATTTTTTTCATGCTTGTTTTTTCAGGGAAAGCACTTTTAGTTCAAGAGTTTTATTTATCAGTCTTTTGGAGAAGACTTAATCAAGGGTATTCAATAAGCTCTCTCTGTTTTGCCTATTTTTTTTGACATTAATTTTTTCATGTTTTAATTTTATTCTTTTCCTTTTTATTGAATTTATTGGGGTGACATTGGTTAATAAAATTATATGAGTTTCAGGTGTACAGTTTTATAACACATCATCTGTATATTGTATTGTGTGTTCACCACCCAAAGTCATGTCTCTTTCCATCACCATTTATCCCTCCTTTTACTCTCTCTTGCCTCTCCCTACCCCCATTTCCCTCTGGTAATCACCATACTGTTGTCTATGGGTTTTTTTTCTTTTTCTTAATCCCTTCACTGTTTTCACCCAGCCCCCTCTCTTGTCCCCTGCAACAGCTATGTGTCTGTTTCTATTTTGTTAGTTTATTTTGTTTATTAGATTCCACACATAAGTGAAATTATATGGTATTTCTCTGTCTCTGACTGGCTTATTTCACTTAGCATAATACTCTCCAGGTCCATCCATGCTGTCATAAAAGTAAGTTTTCCTTCTTTTTTATGGCTGAGTAGTATTCCATGGTGTAAATGTACCACAGCTTTTTTATCCACTCATCTACTGATGGGCACTTGGGCTGCTTCCAAATCTTGGCTATTGTAAAGAACTCTTTAATGAACATAGGGGTGCATATATTCTTTCAAATTAGTGTTTCAGGTTTCTTCTGATAAATTCCTAGAAGTAGAATTGTTGGATCATAAGGCAGTTCCATTTTTAATTTTTTGAGGAAACTCCATACTGTTTTCCACAGTGGCTGCACAGTCTGCATTCCTGCCAACAGTGCATGAGGGTTCCCTTTTCTACACATCCTTGCCAACACTTGTTGTTTATTGATTTATTGGTGATAGCCATTCTGACAGGTGTGAGGTGATTTTGGTTTTAATTTGCATTTCTCTGATGATTAGTGGCATTGAGCATCTTTTCATGTCTTTTGGCCATCTCCATGTGTTCTTTGGAGAAATGTCTCTTCAGGTCTTTTGCCCCCCCCCTTTTTAAAAAAAATGTATATTGATTTCAGAGAGAGGAAGGGAGAGGGAGAGAGAGAGAAACATCAGTGATGAGAGAGTCATTGATCAGTTGCTTCCTGCATGCCCTGACTGGGGATCGAGCCACAGCCCAGGGTGTACCCGGACAGGGAATTGAACTGTGATCTCCTGGGTCCTAGGTCGATGCTCAACTGCTAAGTCATGCCCGGCCAGGCTATTTGCCCATTTTTTAATTGGGTTGTTCTTTTTTTGGTATTGAGTTTCATCCTCTATTAATATTAAACTTAATTATTTATCAGTTTATCCAATTTTAAACATCTAAAGAGTTATTAATATTTTAATACATAACATTTAATATCTATTAGTCTAGGTTTCAAATATATAAACTGCTTAATTTCTTAATATAATGCCTATATTTTCTCAATAGACAGATCAGGAAAGTACCACCTACAGGAAATCCCACCCTTGATCTTGGTCATTCACTCAGTGTGAGTCCATTCAGGAGATGGAGACCACACAGTGGATTACCCAGAGAGCAGGTTTAATATAAAGAACTATTACACTCTAAGAAATAAGTGATTGCAAAGGATAAGGAAGCTTTATAGCATTCCCCAGGGCTAAAGGAGAACAGCCAGGAAGGGCAAGGTGGAAGGAGGTCCCCTCTCCAAGGCTGGGGTGCAGATCTCATTGGAGAAAATGTAGTTCAACTCCAGGATAGCAGAGAAGGCTGTGCTGGTCTGTAGTATCTTGACAAGCAAGAAGCAGCCCCTCGAGTGCAGGGGAGGCCTGGGCAATCAGCAGTTACGAGTGTGGGTGTATAGGGCGGCAGAGGCTTGGGTGGCAGGAGAGCATGATGCAGGTGGAAGGCCTTCAGAAGGCTGGTTTCCGTGTTGCGAGGGCCATGGAACAATTATCACCACACCAGGCCAAGATGCAGGGTTGCCAAGGAATCACATATTCTGGGTGCATGGTTGGGGCAGAGCTCTGACAGATTTTCCTGCCCTTTAGCCCCTCACATGTGCCCCAATCTGCAGTACAGCCCCTTTCTCCTGCAGTGTCCCTTCATTGCCATTTACTGAGAAAACTTAGCATCATGCTCAGTGTAGAGGAAACATACTTAAAGGAATCCTATCTGCTATGGTAGAACACATAGTGAAAGGAAAGTTTGGAATTGAGAGGCAATAAATTGATAGTTAGCACATTTATAGTCTCATTGTATTCTGGACTCTTTTTCTCTTTACTGTTTAGTGTCAGCTGCTGAGTGACTCAATATATTTTATAACCCAAAAATTGTGACAAAGAGGTAGTAGAAGGGCAGAGCCCCATCATCTGAGCCCCCTTGTCCCTATTCAGGAGTAGCTAAATGGATAGATAAGTAGAGATGCTATTTCACTGTCAATACTATGTTTGTTACTTCTTACCCCTAACACTTTGGATTTCTCCAGTGGCACTGATTTTGAAATTGGCTGGCCTACCCACAGGTCCAAGAGAAATGAGAGGCGATTATCACAATTGATTAAAGACAAAAACATGAATATATTTTCTTTTACTATATTGGGAAATATAAATTCTTATATATAAATATTAATAATTTGATTTTAAGTCACATCTCATTAATATTTAGAATGTGTTTTATTATTGTTGTGACTGATTAATAAAAACAAAGTTCCAGAATGCCGTATTGGTTTGTATAAATTTGAAAATGAGGATCTTGAATAGTGAATGGGTACAGTTGCCTGCAAAAATAACTTTTAACAAAGGTACATTTAAAAAAATTCAGTAAACATTGACTGAGTCCCTACTGAATACCTGTGCTAAGCACAGATTCTTCAGATGCTTTAAGATCTTATTTTGCTTAGATCAGGTTGACTGGTTAGCATCCTTTCCTTGTGAATTTCTGAACTTTTCATCCCCAGATCAATAGATATATATGACAGATGTCTTATACTGTTTTCCTTAGCTTTAGTCTGTTAGAAATACCTGTCCATTGACTTAATGGCTGCTGACAACTTACTTGGGGTCTGTAGAACTATGCAGCTGTGTGTGCTGGTGGATGGCAGACAACTAACAGAGCTATCATGTTCTAGTCTCCACTTGTGCTGCCTCCCATAGGGAGTTGCCTTGTTCTCAAATTTTTTCTAACTGCAGTTTTTAAAATCTATTGTCCAGTCTGGTAACAGCTTGCACTATTGATTTTTGCAGAGACAGGCAGGAGGCTGAGATGATCTCATAAAATGCACAGAAGGTAAGGTCAAGGCTTGTTATAAAGAAATCAAAGGTAATGACTGTCATCATCATCACCACCATCACCCATCTTTATATAAAAAGGTGTGGCACTCATACAGTTTTCTCTCCATGTAATGATTCACTTTCCCATTTATGTCTCTTTCCCTCCATCCAGCTTCTCTCCTGGTGTTTCCCTGGGCTGCAGAGTGCACACACTAATACACACTGGTTGAGTCTCTGTGCTCTCTCAGCTGCCATCGTTTTCTTTCTGAACATACAGTTTTCATGCTTCATCTCACCCTCAGTGACCTATCCTTAGGTGAGGACTCCCTCAACTGAACCTTTTCTAACCAGTTGCTGGATTAAAACCATCTCTGCAGAAAAGCTCCAGTGGATAAGTAGTACTTTCCAGGTTGAGTGGAAATAGATAGGTATAGTCAGTCCATGAAACCCTTATGTGGCCACTTGAAAGGAACTGCAAGCCTGAGAGTTGTCATCCTCTGCCTGCCCCCCCCCCCTTTATTTTTTACTATTGCCTATTTCAGTCAGACTTACTTACCAAGATGTCTCTGAACTCTCTGGCCCTAAAAAGGGGGCTCTTTCCCAACTGGAATTGTCTCTGTCTACCAGTTCAGGAAGTTCCACTGTGCCAATATATGCAGCAGAATGGTTTGTACTATATCCAGTCTCCCAAGGCAAGGGAAGGGTGTTGCTCTCTTTCCGGATTACCTGGGTGATCAGACTGATCTCGGTCACGGGAGAACGCTTTGCTCCAGCCAGGCTGTCCACCCAGCACCCCGCAAACACCCCACACTTCTTCCACCTCTGGATTTTGGAACAAGGCTTGTCACTTCACTTTCTTTTGCCCAAGTCCTACCTGTTTTTTAGGTTACAGTCCATGTTTTCTATGGAGCCTTTTCTAAGTAAGCCCTTCTAGCCCTCCTTTCTCTGTGCTCTTATAGTATGTGTAGTGTATACCCCACAGCTTAATGTTATCTTTCCTCTTGTGGTATTTGTGGATGCTTGTGTGGCCCAGACTGGATTGTAAAAGGGATGCATTTACAGTTCTTCTATTTTCCCCTCGTCGTTCACTGGTAGTTACTTGTTAAAACACGAGAGTTGTAGCATATATCTTTCTTGAACTAGAAGACTTGGCATAGAGACTTCATCATATCTCTCTTTAGATTGGCTGCTGTAAATTGGCAAATGTGGTGAATACCTTCTCTATTATTGTTTTATGGCACTTATAGAAATGCTATTTTTGAGGCAGGTCTCACTGTGCCAGCTGCCCATACTTCAGGTTGTTCAGATGTGGCCCAGAGTAGAACGGATTGTAAAAGTCTGTTGGTAAAGGGCTCCTGCCTGGTGCAGTTTGCTCAGTGGTACTTTCGTCTACCTCCTCCATTCTCTCTCTCATCTATTTGACTTAAATCCAGATCTGAGTGTGAAACTGCTAGCTTGTTGAAGTCTGTTTACTGTTTCACATTAGGTTTGTCTGAGCCCACACTGTGAGAGGAACAGACTGAAGTGGAAGTGAGTAGAAAACAAAGCTAGTCATGTCACCCTCCCCTTAAAACTGTGCAGTGTTTCTGTTGTGTGAGATTAAGTCCCTAATCCTTAACATGGCCACTGTGGCCCTGCAAGGTATAGCGTCCACCGCCTCATCCCTCACCATTCGCCCTCTCACGCATTCGCCCTAATCCTTAACATGGCCACTGTGGCCCTGCAAGGTATAGCGTCCACCGCCTCATCCCTCACCATTCGCCCTAGCCACTCTGGCTGTTCCCCTTCCTTGCCTGATTAACTCCCACTCAGGGATGTCATTCCTGACACCTCCTTCTCCTGCTCCACCCCATCCAAATCACACATTCGACGTGTAATTTGTAATCAGTGATTTTGCTTTTTCCTCCTATCACTTTTTGCCTATTGTTCTTTGTGGTTTGTAATTATACATCTTTTTGTGTGATTATTTGTTCAGATATACAGAGTGGGGCAGAAGTGGGTTTACAGTTGTTCGTGTAGAAAGTCATACAATAATTAATAAATAATAATACAAGAATAAACTCTATGTTTCATGTACTCACCACTGTGAACCTGCTTTTGCCCCAGCCTGTATATCCCCTCCTAGAGTGTAAGCTCCATAAGGGTAGGGATATGGTCTGTGTGCTTGTTATTTTAACCCCATATCCCTGGCTCAGTGCCTGGAACATAATTGAGGCTCAGTAAATACTGGTTTGAAAAATGATGGAAGCAAATTGTAGGATTTGGGAGGGTAGGTGATGAAGTTGGGATGGCAGAGAATTGTGGTCAGAGAGAAGTTCATTGGCTGTACTGAATCAGGAACTGGGTGCATTCAGGGCATTTCCGAGACTCAGGACTAGAAGTCAAGGGCTGGGCAGGGCTCAGCAATCCGGAAAGCCTCCAGGGTGGCTTGGAGACCTCCAGACAGCTCCTGCCTTGTACAAGTAGCACCAACAGAATATTTACAGTGTACCAGACATTGAGTTAATGCTTTAAAAGGTAGCTATCACTAACCACTTTTACACTGAGGAAATGGAAAACATAGGAATTTTAACAGTTTGATAAAGGTTAAATAGCTAATAAGTAGCAGAGTTGGGATTCACATCCAGGTGCATTTGACTCCCTCCCCTCTCATTGCCCTTAACTCCCAAGACCTGGCACCTTCCTGGAAGCGTCTCCTGTATTTCCTTCCCTACCCAGCCATGTGACTTTAGATCAGAATCTGATGCTCAAAAGTCCATAATAGCCTCCTCTTAACCCCCATTTCTTTTCTTTCCAGTCCATCTGCACATCTTTACCAGACTAAATTCTCTAAAATCCTTCTTTTGTAATCACTCACTCCTCAGAAATCTTCCGTGGTTCTCCATTGTTACCAAAACACGAACACGTTGGCCTTGCATTCTAAGGCCCATCCACCCACCGTCTTCCTGACAGCTCTATACTGTGCTCTCTTGGTCGACTCTTTGAGCCCCAAATGCCAAACTGACACATTCCTGCTCTGCGACTGGCCTGGTGTGGTTCTGCTTGCTACTGCACAGGTCCATGTCCCTTAATGGTCATGTGAAATCCTCCAGTGAAGCCTGGAATCCCATTCCGCTGCCTGGTGAATGCCCACGTTTATGTTCTTAGAGTTTACTCAACCCTTGGTTATATTTTCTTTTTTTATCTTCCACCCCCAGTTTGACTGGAAGCTCCTTGAAGCATGACTATCTATTGCACTTCTTTTATTTCCCCATAGCATCTGATTTAGTGGTAAAAACATGGTAGATATTCAATAAATATTTGGTAAATGAGTAAGTAAACCATGCTTCTGATTTTATGTCTCATTAGGGTTTTGCTTTACATTAATATGTTTCACTGCACTAAAGAGGTTATACAATTTGAAAAATGAGAATTCTAGGATCTTGCATAAATTGCTGATTGGGGAGTGAACGTATTGGGTGATATATGAACTTTAGTGTTCTCATAGACAAAAGTATATTGGTCTGCTGACTGCCAGAGGGGCAGGATAGAGGATAAGGCCACACAAAATACTGGTTATAATAAATGTATGTTCTTTTGCTTTTAGTTTGTGATCTGCTCTTCAACTTAGTAAATAATGCACATTGCATAAAAACTGAGTAAGAATATTTAACATAACTTTTAACATAATGAATGCCTGTGGGAATAAAATAAACATAATTGTGATTCACTATATAAAATCAAAGAACTGAACTGTGGATGCAGTTTCCCTTAGGCCAGTCTTATTTCCAGTAGATTTACCTTTCTAATTATATTTTGCTTAGGCTAATTTTAAAATCACTTTGCATTCCCTGAGAGCAGTGTACTTCATGTGTCAAGGGGACACATTTAACAGTCATAAAACTATCTGTAAAAGGAAAAAGCTCGTTTCCCCCCAAAGGATCTTTCTAAAGAATCAAAATGCACAACTGATCCTAAAAAGAAATAGTTTAACAAAGTGCATACAGTAACTTAACTGGGCATATAAATTTTTTTTACATTTGTTTGGGCTCTTTTTCTCTTCTCTTTGTACTCTAGACCAAAAGAAAGAATATCCTTCACAGAAATATATCTGCTGTGTATTTACACTATGTTATAAATTGGAATATTAACTGAACTTAATGGCAGAGGATGTCAGTGTAAATTAAGAACATTATCTAAACCTTATTAATTAAGTAATGAGTATTCTCGTGAAGAGAGAACACAGGCCGTCACAAGGTCTGGGTCCTAGAACTGACTCCTATCTTGTTAAATGAGCTGGAGAAAGTAATTAACTTTTCTGTCCCATCCCCCCCCCCCTTTTAACCAGAGAACTAGGATAAGCACATAGATCTTTTTTAGTGTCTCTCGCAAGGCGTTGTGAAACACCAAAGGGGAATAACAACCAGAAAAATTATGAACCAGGACTTTGAAAGAATAGTGGGAGTTACTTATTTAATGGCTCTAATTGGTCTTTAGTTGAGAAACAGCTGATAGTGTTGCATCAGGTTCCCCGAAAAGAAGCGAGATGCATGAAATTTATTTTTCACTTACTGAACACAGTTGGTTTTTGTGATCTTAGTGTTGTATAATCTGTTTCATTATTGAGAGAGTGTATTTCGGCTCCTTTGAAAAAGATTTCAGATGAATTAATGGGTTTGTGAAGTTTACTTTAAATGTTAACATTTTTTAAATGGATGTTAAGTACTGTAATGAGATCAAGTCTCCATTTTCCTATGGATGAGCTTTGTGAGTGATTGAATGAGTCATTAGCAAACTAAGATTCTATTTCACAGGAATATTTTGAGGACAAGCTTCAGAATGTATGTAAGTTCTTAAGAAAAGGAACTAGGGATCCTTGGAGAAATGGCAGATTCCTGGACTGGGGCAAGAAGAAGTACAGATAAGCTGGTAATATCTTATGGTGTCAGAAGTAAGGATGTCTTCAAAAAAAGATGGGGGCATGCTGAAGGGACGCATGTGAACTTGAAGGAGCTCCCAAGAGCTAAATCTGGGACAATTGGAGCAACAAAAATAATGATAGTAACGGATTACAATTTATAGAATAGAATAAATATCTGTGAGTCAGTGTTTTTCTAAATATATACTTGGATAAATAAATGAGGGAGAAAGAATAGCTCTTGCTTACCTAGGATTCTAATTAATAAATATGGAAGGGATGGTGGAGGTGAAAAATCACTGGCACCAGAGCAGTGATTGCTGCAGACCGGATCTATCTGTGCGTGCTAAAATTAGCAGGCGAAAGTGGGATGAGAAACAGGATATTTGCATAGTTTTAGAATATCTCCTCACAAGATACTTAATAATTTCAAAGAGAAAAGTACTAACTTTACAGTGGAAATACCTAGACATATATAGCACATTAAACAAATGTTCAAAGTGAACATCATCTGTAATGAGCTATCTTAGTATGTACCTTCTCATAAAATGCTCAGAAAAGGGTGGGTTTTTTCTTATTGTTTTAAATTATATATATTATTTTGAAAAAAATAGATTCACATGCAGTTTTTTTATTGCGATATTAACTGACATACAACATTATATTAGTTTCAGGTGTACAACATAGTGATTTGATATTTGTATGTGTTGTAAAATGATGACCATAATAAGTCTAGTTAACATGTCTCCATACATAGTTACAGATTTTTACTTATGATGAGGGCTTTTAAGATTTACTCTCTCAGCAGTTTTCACATGTGCATTACAGTATTATTAACCATAGTTGCCATGCTGTACATCCCATTCCATGACTTATTTATTTTACAACTGGAAGTTTGTACCTTTCGACTTCCTTCACCCATTCTGTCCACCCCACACCCTCTACCTCTGGCAACCACAAATCTGTTCTCTATCTATGAGCTTAGTTTTTTTTGTTTTTGTTTTTAAGATTCCACATATAAGTGAATCATATGGTATCTGTCTTTCTCTGAATTATTTCAATTAGCATAATGCCTCAAGGTCCACACGTGTCGCAAATGGCAGTAGTTCATTTTTTATGGCTGAACAATATCCCATTGTGTGCATGTGCCATGTTTTCTTTACCCACTCTTCATCAGTGGGCACTTAGGTTGCCTGCATGTCTTGGCTGTTGTAAATGATGCTGCAGTGAGCATGGGGGTGCATATGTTTTTTTGAGTTAGTGTTTTCGTTCTCTTCAGATAAATACCCAGAAGTGGAATTTCTGGGTCCTAAAGTAGTTCTATTTTTAATTTTTTGAGGAAACTCCATGTTGTTTTCCATAGTGGCTGCACCAATTTACATTCTCATCAGAAGTGCATTAAGAAAAATACAGAGCGATCCTGTGTATCCTTTATCTACTTTTCCCCAAAGGCAACTATAGTTGCAAAATAGTAATGCAGTATCATCACCAAGATACTGACAGTGACACAGTCAAGTCACAGGACATTCCCCTCACTACAAAGATCCCTCATGTTGCCATTGCATAGATATACCCCTTTTTAAAAAATTGGGTTTGCTCATTATGGAGCTATAAGAATTCTTTATACAAGTTGGGGCAAAAGTAGGTCTATAGTTTGTATGGAAAATAATACAATAATTAATAAATAATAATACAAGAAGAAACTCTGTCTCACGTACTCACAACTGTAAACCTATTTTTGCCTCACCTTGTATATTCTGGATCATACGGAGTTTTCCTTCCAGTCTGTTAATATAGTGAATTACATGAATTAATATTTTAATTTAAAAAATTGTGGTAAATACATAAAGATAAAATTCACTATCATTACCATTTTTCAGTGTGCAGTTCAGTGGTATTAACTGCATTCATATTGTTGTGCATCCATCACCACCATCCCTTTCCAGAACCCTTCATCCTGCAGAACTGAAACTCAGTACCTGTTCATCAACAGCTCCCCATTCGCTTCTCCACCGGCCCGGCAGCCGCCATTCTACTTTGTGTCTCTATGAATTTGACTGCGTGCCTCCTATAAGTGGAATCATACAGCATTTGTGTTTTTGTGACTGGCTTTTTTCACTTAGCACAATGTCTTCAAGGTTCATCAGTGTTGTAGTTTGGGTCTCCTTATGCTTTAAGGCTGAATAATAAAATTTCATTGTATGTATTGTTTTAAATTATATATATATATATGTATGTGTGTGTGTGTGTGTGTGTGTGTATATATATATATATATATAAAATTATATATACCATATCGTTTCTCCACCCATCGTGGGCACTTGGGCTGCCTCCACCTTTTGGCTTTTGTGAATACTGCTGCTGTGAGCACGGTGCACAGATCTCTCTTCGGGATCCTGCTTTCAGTTCTTTTGGATTTATACCCAGAAGCGGAATTGATGGATCACACTGTAGAACCTCCTTTTACTCTCCCTCTGCTCTGCTCTTCTCTAAGCCCTGACACTCGATATCTTTTCCATTTAGAGGTTTAAGTTTTAAAAGTTCTCATACATTTATTTCTTTAAATAATGTAGTAAGTCCTTCGTTAAGAAGATGGTCTAGAGAATAGAGTATAGCAGTTATTGAATGTCCTGGCTAAGTGTCAGGAAACCCGTTTGTTTCAACCCTTGCTATTGCAGAAGCGTGTTAGTTCCTTTTATTCTCTTAGGAAGTACAGTAGAGTGGACATAATTGAGTCTCTCAGTTACTTCCTGACCTTGCTGTGCTTCAGGGCTGTCATTGTGAACATGGACTCACAGCATAGTGTACAGAGTAGAAATTACTGGGGACTGGAGCAACGTTGACCCCTCTGAGCTCTTTATAAAACCAAATCCTTGATATGAGTTTGTTTTATTTTATTATTTAGGTATTTATAAGCAAATCAAACAATATTTGAAAGATGTTTACTAAGCTTTGTTTTTCATCTGGCCATCTTTACTCATTTGTTTCTTCTCGGCCTTCCTCTTTGCGTCTGTATCCCATACGACCAGGTAAATGGGCGGCCTCCCAGCTCTGAGTAAACACCTTCAGTAGGTGTAACTCTTGGAAGGAAATGGACTCTGGAACGCAGGACTCATTTCCCTCTCCCAACTGCACTCCTCTTTCTTTTACTGCACATCAAGGAAGAAAAACAGAGCTTTGGAGGAAAGAGGATTAGAGAGAGAAAGAGGCAGATGAATCAAGAACAAGAGGAAAAACAAAGAAATTACTATGAAGAAGCACAAAGGAAGTGGGCGGGGCAGGTGAGGGAGAGGTGAGTGTGGTTAGAGACACTCCAGTCAGGCTTTCATGATCTCTTCTTTCTTTGGACTAAATAAAACCCTGATCCCTCCTGGGTCTAGGGATCAACTGCCAGGAACCTCCTGTGGCTGTGACAAGTAGGTCACTAAGTCGGTGGCTACTTGGGTGGAATGAACGTAATGAGCATTCTGCAACCAGTGTTTCCTGAGTGCCTGCCACCCACCGCTTCCTGAGCTCCATTCCATCGTTCCACTGGCCAAGGATAGAAAAGACCAAACTTCCATTCCAGGTGTTTTGTTAACTGCTCTCTGGACAGAAGGGAGTAGTCCCCTGGGTTCTCCAAGCCCCTTCTCTGTCCCCTGCCTGGATACGTCTTTCTCTAATCCTGGGGCTGGCGGATTGCAGGGCCCACCTTTTTTCCCTTCAGCTGATAAGCCCACTTGTAACAATTGGAGGCAGAGGTCCTCTCACGCCAAACTGTTAGATCTTACATGATCTGACTTTGCCTGACAAGCAGTAGTACCCTGTTTTACAGGAAACAAATGAAAAGGCCTGACATATTTTAAACATAGGGCAGGTATGGCAGGTTCTTCTCACTTGCATTCTTATCAGCCCATAGGATTTGCATGATACATGTCCAGGTTTGGGAGTGACCTGGGAACCCAGAGGCTTCACATTTTCAATGTGCCTTTTCTATATGTTCCTCCAAAATGAAGATGAATATAGTTTAAGGTAATTTTGTTACAAAGAAATTGTGGTATCTGAGTCTACTTCTCTTTTTTTGTGTGCAGAAGAAACAGAAGTAAAAAACACAAGCAGGCTTGATTGATCTAATAGATCACTGATGTGCTGTTTGTGGCTTAGTTTGCTGCTCACATTTCTGATCTGAAATTGCTATTCTGCTTAATTAGCTTATTTAAACAATCTAAGGTAGTTCGTGTTCTAAATGCGACTCCTATCCTAGAATTTTCAGTCTGACCAAGAAATAAAACAGGAGTCACACAGTGAGTGACTTAGCTGCATCTCTAGGATGTCACAAGTCAGTGTTTCTTAGCCAGGGTGAATTTGCCCCCCCCAGGGGGTATGTGACAATGTCTGGGGACATATTGACTGGGGAGAAGGTGCTACTGGTATCTAGTGGGTGGAGGCTGAGGATGCTGGTAAATATTCTGCAGTGCATAGGAGAGCACTGGTCCAAAATGCCAACAGTGCTGAGGTTTAAAGCCCTGTCATAAATAGTGTATGGCAGATACGGTGTGGACTGACTGATAAATCAGCTCCATAGGAAAAACCAAGATGGTGCCTGTAATTGTCGCTACTGCCTCTGGGTTTTTCTGTGTTGTTTTTTTTTTCTTCCATATTTCTATTTTGAAATCATTTTTATTTTATTTTTTAAGTTTATCTTTATTGTTGAAAATATTACAGATGTCCTCTAAATCATTTTAGATTCATAGCCTGGGTAATTTTCATCTCTCTGTTTCCTTAGCACTTTGTACGTGGGAGGCTTTGCTAAATGTTGAATGAAATCAGAGAGAAGGACAGGCATGTCAGGAACTGACCCATTAGGTGCTGCTTCATGTAAACGGTGAGAGAGACACTGAGGGTTCAGTCCAGCAGGTTACCTCCGCTCTGTGCCCGCATGTTCCTTTGCTTCTGCTTGGCTTAGGCTGCTTAGTGCCAGTGGAGTTGGTGTCATGGGGAACATCTCCTACTTAGGACACCGAGGAGCTCTGGTCTGGAAAGAGACCATTCCACACCCTACACCTTACCCCAGCCATGGGGGGTTGCCACAGCCCTGTAGGCCATCCGTCACTTTGGAATATGTGTGTGTGTGTGTGTATTTTGATTATAGTACAGAAACCTAAAGTCAGTCTTCTGTAATCCCAACAATAAATTGGTATATATTCTTCCAGTTTATAAATGTATATTAACATATAATCATTAAAAATAAAAGTGGAACTATAATTTTATTGTGTATTATACTGTTTTACAATTTGTGCTTTCACCATACTGTATCATGGACATTCTTTATTCTGTCTAGCATGTGGAATAAGTCACTTAAAATATATGTCTATAAAATAAAGATTATTGTATCCACCCACCTACTTCAGAGTCATTAGAAAGATTCAAATATAGTTAAGATTTGTAAGGCATGTTGAGTTTTCTAGGTGAAAATACCATGATGTTATATACCATGGTCTGTTTTTAATTGATTATAACAATATGGAATGATTCTATTATTAGCTTCTTTTGAGATGTTATTGAAATATTTTTAAGAACATTCTGACTCTTGGAAAGAAACCATTGTGGCTTAGATTTCGACTGCTTTCTCTGTGTTCCCCATAGGCAAATACGTGTATCAGCCTATGACTCCCGTGGAACAGCTTCCGAGCACTGAGATTCCTGCGAAGCCTCGGGAACCCACAAACACCATTCAGATCTCAGTCTCTCTCACTGAACACTTTCTGAAATTCGCATCCGTCTTCCAGCCTCCCCTCCCACCTGATTCACCAAGGTACTGTATGATCTCAGACCTCTTTATTGACAACTATCAGGTTAAATGTATTAATGGGAAGATGTGTTATGTGCAGAAGCAGCCAGCACCACATTCCCACAAAATGAGCCCTCAGGAGGTCTCTGCACACGATGCCTTAATTTCAAAAGAGAGCAATACGCCAAAAATAGATCACTGCTCTTCTCCCTCAAGTTCTGAGGACTCCGGGATCAACGCCGTTGGGGCTCACTGTGTGGAGTCGTGTGATGAGGACACGGAAGGAGCGGAACTGAGCTCAGAGGAAGACTACAGCCCAGAGAGCAGCTGGGAGCCCGAGGAGTGCACCCTCCTCTCGCCGTCACAGTCGGACCTGGAGGTGATCGAAACGATGGAGACCACCGTGTGAGTCAGGCAGGAGGCCGCGCCCGGGCCCCAGCTGGGCATTTGTACTTTCGTTGGATGGAGCCTTCTTCCAGCGCAGTTGGTGTTTTCTACCCTACTCTAACCACCATAGCAGCTCAGTGGTCTGCTGATTAGCTTCACTCTTAAATTAGTCTTATAACTAAGGTATTGTTTTCTTTTGTATCTTGACTTACTTTCTATGTAGCATCTATCTGGTGTCATGAATTGTGACCCAGCCTTAATTTCACTGGGAACTTTGTGAGCGATGAAGTGCTGATCACAGAGTAGCGTGGACCAGGCTGAGGAGCTACCCAGAGTGAAGGAGACAGTATTTTCTAAACACCCAGTTCTTCACAGGAAAACTCTTGGCAGTTCCTCTTGGCATGCTGACGGGCACCGCTGCTGCCCTGCTTGTCCCATGTGGGAATGGCATGAGCGAGGGCAACAGACTGTGCCCTGGTAGATGTCGTTCTCTCCCTTTCCCTTTCTCCTCACACTGCACAGCCCAGGGCCAGCTGCCTGGCTGACTTCTAGGAGGGTAGTGAGGGCCAGCTCAGCCCCTGTCTGTGGCCAGTGTCTGCACAGCCCTCCGTCACCTGGGGCTGAACTAGACCTTCATTTAAGGAGACGACATCTTCAATTTCATGCTCAATCCAGCTTTTGCTGAGTGCGTACACTCTGCAGGGTGCTGTGGGGATACAGAATGAATAAGACCTGACTCCCCACGTGAAGGAACCACGGGTTAATAATGGAGATAAGACATGCAGGTAGCATTACCCAGGATGCTCTGGGAACCCAGGGAAAGGAGAGATGTACTTGGCTTGTAGCTGGGGAATGTGTTGCAGCATTTGAGCTGGTCTCTTGGGTGGGTTTCCCAACATTTCCCTGCTTTTCTTAATTGTCGTTCAAATCTGGGAAAAACTTTTAGGAAGTTATACAGCTATTATATTTAGGAGGCAGCCACATCTGACGTCTTAAGAAAATATCAGTAATAGTTTTAGTTAGCATGGAAATGCTAAAGACAGCAGTCCTTTAGGGATTAGGAATGAATCTAATAGGTTTGGTGAATTCTGCTTCATTTGGTTGTATGAAGCATTAGAATGGCTTAGGTGGGAAATGGATTAGAATTCATTACAATGCATGGGTTTTTATGCAAATACAAAAGCAGTTGAAATAGTTCACTGCTAAGTCAGGAGAAAATATTTTGTGTAGTCATTCATTTTACTACAGTAATACTCATGGTCTGTTTTACATATTCCCTTTTCTCACACATACAAAATAGTGAGTAATTCTATCTTATTTAGCTCTCTTCAGAATTCTACTCCCAGTCTCCATTTATACCAGGTGTTCTTGTGTGTGAGTTGGTTATCTGCCATTTCTCCAAATCCTCTCTCTGTGAGGCATAGTTAAGAATCCAGGAAATTTAACATATGGCCTAATGAAACTAGAACTATCAGAGTTGGAGATAGAGAGCTACTTCTTATATCCTAACTACCCATGAATGTGCTCTGTCGGCATTGTGGCACCTCTCTTCTGTGCTACGTTAGTTTGTATTTTAAGAAATAAGAGGAGGTCCATTGTGTTCCTCCCTGAAGCCTCCACTTGGGTTCCTTCACAAATCACTAAGCAGACTCTGCTTTCCTAGTTGTATGTGTAGTTCAAGTGATTGGCTAGAACACTCATTAGGTTTAGGTCCTAAACATCCATAGGGTCTAGACAGCAGAGTATGCAGGTTCCTTTGAGAACAGTGTCAGTTAAAACTTTCTAAGCTAGACAGAAAGCATAAGGATTCCCACTTATTGAAATGTAAGACTCAACAAGTCAAACCATTAAAGTGGTGAGGAGCTCCAGGAACGGGGCACAGTAGAGGGCAGGTGGGGGGGGCAGTGAGGGGCTTCCACACTGGCCTGGCCTCCCAGCCCACGTGGCTTAGGGACAGATATCTGCTGAGCGCTGCCTGAGGTTCTCAGTGCCTCCCATGAGTGAGTGGCCAGCTGAAGTGAGCTCAGAAGCTGTACAGACAACTGTTGTTATTCGAGGTGGTAACAGCAACATCAGTGTCCTGTCTACCCTCCCCGCACGCCCCCCCACACCCATGGGTGATCTCACTGAATTCCCCAGTGCACATACAGAGGGTTTTCTTTCTCTGCACTGTTCCTACCGGTTCTCTGCTCTGGGCCCACATTCCTCATTCCAGTCCATTAAACTAATTGGAGTCAACCACCAGGTCTTTAAAGCCATGGAAATTCATGGTCACAGGGCCCTGTTTCTGAAGCTGGCTGTTCGGGGTTGGACCTTTTACCAATAATATCTATAACTTTTAAAACTCTTGAACTGCCATTCAGAGTAGCCACAATTTTAATGGATTTTTGGATTTAATAATGGTTGATAACACTTTAAATATTTGCACAATCTCTTTATAATTAAAAACTCACTAAGCTTAGCTTACTACTGTATACTTTATAGAAATTGGAGATGTTCCATTCGGTTCTAAATATTAGATGCTCCTGGATCTCAACCTTTTCTAAACAAGCACAAGCAAGAATTTTGTTTGTCCTAGTATTGTTAATATTACTAATTCTCTAGAAAATCATATATGATTGAACCAGAATTGTTTCTTTATGCTTGCATTCCAAAAACAACTGACAAGGATATAAAAATGTGTGGTTTCAACTTAAATTCTAGGCCTGTTCTGTTCTATATTATATAAAAGAATTTCTCTGTAATCCTGATATTATATTGCTCTTTTGTATAAGCATATTTATAGGCACTTTAGAAAATATTTAGATGCTACGTGTATTATAGGCATTGGAAACAGTCATGTTAAATAGCCTTTTGGTTAATACTTGTACACTGAGAGATATGGAAGCTTTTGATTTGGACCTGGTGGTGTGCTCACCTGAACAGAGGGTTGGGCTGTGCAGATGGAGAAACTGCTTTCTTGGGCTTTGTAAAAACCTGGCCCCATTTCTACTTTTTGAAAGTCGGTGTAAGAGGTGTTAGGTAGAAGATACAAAATAAGTGCTGTGTGGAATTTAGCTTGCTTATCGCACCAAAATTTATTTTAGAATTTTCAAGTTTCAAATATGCTCATAACTTCTCTGAGAAATGACAAAGCAATTAAAATGCTTTGTAGTTGTAGTTAGTTGGTACATTAACAAATACGGCTTTACCATCAAATCTAGATTTTTTTTTACCTTGTAATTTTCAAGATTTGGAAAGAGAGTTTGAGGAAAACTCTGAAGAAAAAAAGGTTGCTTTCCTAGAAAGGGAAAACTTGTGGTTCAAGGTAATACTATAGAAAATAAAAGCACTAAAACCAGAACCTAGCCATGAAGTTGTCCTGAAGTACCTTTTGGATTTGATCTAAGATTTGATTCTGGCTGGGGGGTGGGGTTTTATTTCTTAACCTCCCTTCCTGGCCTGTTTGAAGTATCCCGGTTTTTATGGAATTGATCATAACTACTCCTCTTATGCAGATTTCTCTATTTGGGTGATAGGATACAACCAGATAATTTAAAAAGCTGTCAGAATACCAGATATGTTTGGCAGTATAAATACCACTAGCCAAGGAAAAAAGCGTACGATAAAATAATATTTATATAGTCAGCTCTTGGTTATTCCATCTTGTTTGCAAAATTTTATTGAAACATTTTGGCTACATGAGGAAAACAAAATTTTAACTGTGTTCTTTCCTACTCCCCTCCCCAGAGGAGCTGTGAACCACAATGAAGGAGGCCAGCTGTATTTGAGGCTTTTTAGAAAGTAGTTTGTGATCAGTGTCTTGCCCTTGAGGAGGGGAGAGGGAAGTAGGAGTTCTGCTCGCTTCATCAGTGCCGTGATCCCAGGGATGTCAGCATTTCTCACATCCAAGCATAAGTACAAGGATGCTTCTCAAAATTAATACTGGAATTTTAAACATTTTATATGCCATGGCTCCCTTTCATTATGGATAATTGAGAGTGGACTGTATTAGGAAAGGGCCATGTTTCTATAGCGCTTTGAGTTCCTTTTTCTATTAAGGTGGATGCAGTGCTCTCTGATATTCCGAACAAGTCTGAAAGCAGATCATCTCTAGAGGTTTAATACTGAGCTTGCATATCATTCTGTTCATACACTTTTTTAGGCTGTTCTTACCTTACAATATTCACTTTCTGTGTTATTTTTTAAATTTGTCTGTTTTAAATTTTTAAGCACAATGTTGACCATTCTGTAATTTCCTAAAATTATATTGTTTTCTTACAGACAGCTCAACTTTCCTTTATGTAAAGTACTTTAGGAAAATAACTACCTTGTAAAATAAACGTAATTTTTTTTCTTTTGTACCAGCACAAATTTTATATTTTGGAGTTTGGAATGTTCTTTCCCTGCAGTTCCGAGAGGTTCTGACTTAAATAACAACACAATGAGCTAAACAAAACAAAACTTGCATTTGTACAATGTGAAATATTTATATTGCATGTTTACATTGTCCCAGGAAATAAGCGGTTTACATCATTATCCCATTTAAACTTTATAAACGCTTCGTGAAATGCAGGTAAATGTCATTATCCATAATACACATTCATCGTCACCTCTCCTGGTAACTCCCAGAACCCTTTGTATTGAGAACTTTTTTGTTGGCTACATTAGGCTTATACAGATAACACTTACATTCTCCCACAAACGGTGTATCTTTCACACAAAGCTACAAGCTTTGTATTCATTTTACACACACCACGTAGACAGTTCAACCACACGCCCTTGAGGTGCAGCCACTTGGTCACCAAGGCTCACGGTCAAAACCCCAGGCTGGCAAACAAACCCAGGAGCTCAATTTTTACATTTAGCACCCCCAGAAAAGAACAACTCTGGGGTTGGCTTTTATTGAATAACCTCACTAGGACTGCTAAGTAAATCCTTTTATTAGTAATATCATTGTTAGTATTAATTATAGCTCAATATTTACCTTACTGCTTTCTATGAGTAACCCTCACAGCAACCCCTGAAGGAGATTTCAGCACCCCCATTTCACAAACCAGGAAAAGAATTCGGGAAGTAAATATTTTTGCTGCATGGGGCACCGTTTGTAAGTAGCGGGAGTCAGGATTTGAACCCATCACTTTGGCTCTAGAGCTCACCGTCCTGGCCCTTTGCCTGTGTTGTCTACTCTTGTGGCCCTTCCCACCCTCAAGGTACTTGGGAGGCCAAGTGAGGTGGCTGCCTAGTGAGCCTGGGAGGAGAGCCTGTCCCCCACTCAGCGAACACCTTCCCACAGGCTGGGGGTCACGCTGCCCCCCGGGGGGCTGCGCTCCAGGCAGTGCTGAGAAACAGCCACAGGCTCCCTTCCCCTTTCCTCTTCTGTACTCCACACAGACCTCCCGCAACACGCACACGTGCGCGCACACACCATCTTTCTGCAAATACCTCAGTGCTTTGATTAGGCCACTGTTTCTTCCATGTTGAATCCCATCTTGACTAGCAGTCAGGGCTAGTAGCTCTCTCTGCCTTCACAAAAGATAACTTGTCTTTTAAAATGACTTCTACAGACAGCTAATCTCATCGACTGTGTGTGCATTCTTTTAATTTAACTTCATATAATTGTATTGCCAAGTTCTAGAGGCATTTCACTGTAGCCTCTTACAATTGCTGACTACACACACTTTTATTCTGCAATAAACTTTAATTTAGCCCCTCATCCTCATTGCAGTTCAATCACTGGGAGCTGGTAATGCCTTTAACCCTTGGTGTGCCACCCCTGTTCTATGCTGACACAGAGCTGTGGGTACGACAGGATCTTGGGACTCTGGTTCGCCACAGTAGGGTTCCAGGAGGGGCAGCTGGAGGCCAAATGGAATTCTTCCGGAGCCAGGCAGATACGGGAATTTGGCGGAAACATGAGAAAAGCAAGGCGAAATAAATATGCCTAGACATTAATGGTGGGTTTTTTTTGTTTTGAATTTTCCTAGTTTTCTAAAATAGATATTACTTTCATAGTCAGAAACAAACCCAGCAAGTTATGTTGGCCGTGACGAGTCCTAGGGCGGTGAGTGCGGGTGGAAACGGACAAGCCTGCAAGTGTGGGCAGCGTCTGACCAACTCATGAGCCTGTTGGGCTAGACTAACGGCTGGACTGGGGAGTGTGTGCCCTGAGCCACCTGGCTTCCACCGAGGAGCGACCCCGCTCCGGACTTCCAACCATGGCTGCAAAGCTCTTGGGCCAGTGGGCTGGGGAGAGAGGAGAGGATGTTTCTTACTGTCTTTCTCAGTCCCTAGCCGGAAGCTCTGCTGTGAATTTGGAGATGGGAGATGAGAAAGGTAGGGCCCTGGTGCGACATTTTAGCCCTGTGTGACACCTAGCCTGTCACCTAGTGCAAAACCCCAGGTGACTTATCCCAAGACAGAGATCTGAGTGTCACTGCAAGATGATGACCGGAAAGAGCATCATGGATCAGCGAAGCACCGAATGGGGGCTTACCAAGCATTTCCCAGCAACACTGGTAGACAGAGCGGGGTAATTTTGTGAGTTTGGCTGAAACAACCAAGAGCTAAGTCAACTATAAAGGCTGGTAAGTCAGTCATACACGGCAGGTAAGTAGCAGAGCCAGAGCCCCAACCTGCCACCGATTCCAGATGCAGCCGGTGTTACTCCCTCAGCTTGAGGCTGTGTGGTCAGACCCTGCCCTGCTCCTCAGGCCTCCTCCCCGCCCCCGAGGCCCCCTTGCACTAGGCCCACCCCAGACAGACCAGCCCCAGCAAAGTTATCTGTGCTGGTAGAAGTCAGGGTAGTGTTTGACTTGGGGAGGGGTGCATTAGGAACAGGGAATTTAAGGGGACCTCTGGGGTGCTGGTCATTTGTTTGCTTGATCCAGGTGCTGGTTATATAGGTGTGTTCACTTCGTGAAATAATCCAGCTGTATACATACAGTTTGTGAACATTCTGTTCATAAGGTTTACTTAAAAAAGATGATTATTTTAAAGAAAATGTGGTGATACCTATTCTGTTTTAAGCACTGTGTTGTGGAGGACATGGAGTGGACAGAACGTGATCCTGACCTCGAGTGTAGGAGACGGACAGGAAAACACCCACCTGTGGAAATGAGGTGAGTCAAACTGCCATTTTCCATCGGTAGCCCCGGAAGGCTTCACAGAGCGTCAGGGTTCGGAGGAGGCTGGCGGAGAAAGATGGCAGGGGCTCCACAGAGGAGGGGCTGTGGGGTGAACTCTAATGACCGAGGCTGCCCTCTGGGAGCTCAGCAGTGCTCAGACTCCCTGGGGTCCTGGAGGTGGCCCTGGGCTGCCCAGAGGACAACACACCAGGAGGCCTTCCTGCATCCCTGGGCCCGTCACAGGCATCTGATTCTGGGGGCACCTTTGGAAAAACATTTCCACCAGACAGCCGAGTAGGAGCCTGCAGCTTCTGAAAGGATCCCCAGAGCCCTGAATTACTCACTGAAGCACATTGAGGGGGCCGCTGCCGGCTTTCATCTCCCACAATCACGCTTCCCCCTCCCCCGCAGGCTCTGGCTGGTACGTGCTACTTTGTAAAGCATCTTCCCACGTCACTGGGACTTGCTGTAGACGGAGCAGGTCGCTTTCATCCTTACTTTTCAGAAGAGCAAACGGCCTTCCTCAGCTCACAGGGGCGCCAGTGGCGGGGCTGTGCGTAGAGCCCGAGGCTCCTTCCAGCAGTCCCTTCTGCCTCCGGTGCAGAACTGGGTGCAACTCTGCCCCTGGTGGCAGGAGGGAGGGGCAAGTGCAGGGTGTGGGTGTGGATGGGGGGGGGCATTCGCCTGAAGCTGGGAGCTGACAGTAGCCATGTTTTCAGGTTGTCCATTCAGATACTGGCTGTTCAAGGAACAAAGCTGTGATGACACTGCTGTGTGTGGCCACCCAAATCCACTCCCCTCTCCCCTCAGGGCCTGATTTCCTTTCAGAGGATCATCCCCCCCCACCCCGGGGGGCAGCATGGGAGGGACATTCAGACCAGGTACCTACCCTTCCCAAATGGTGCCTGAAGGGTTTCTGGAACCTCCCTCCCCCAGATCTTTCCTCTTACCACGCATCACAGCCTAGGGGTCTGCATGTGACCAAGCAGTGGAGCTGGAGTGGGGCCCTCAGAGATGCCTGCTCTTAGCTTGCCCCTCACCCTGGGAGCACCTGCTTCCTCAGTAAGCTCCATGGAGATGGCAGCTGAACCACTGCTGGTGCTGAGTCTAGAAATATTTCCAGATCAGTCTTTGCCCCTAAGGAACTGCTCTGAAGTGGGACCTGACATCAGTGCAGACTAGGACATGCACTTAGTGCCATAAGACGGGGGACAGGGACAGTGGCTGCCTGGTGGCAAGGACTGGGGCTCAGCTCAGGCCTGCACATCTCCAGAACCCAGCACTTAGAGTCGGTTTCTCACCTCCCCTTGGGGGAGACAAGGCAGCTCGTCACATCCAGTCCAGAGTTGCTTCTTAGGCAGGCATGACCTGCACATGAAGCTACTGTAATGTACGCAGAGGTGCTGACTTGAACGACAAGCTAAGGAACTCGGGATGATAAAACAGAGGCTGGAGGAGAGTGATTTGTTGTTGACTTTTGGTTGGAGCTGGTGTTCTGACACTCAGTAAGCTGCCTGGAACAATCACCAAGTGTGCTTTGAGAATAGCAAACTCCTTTGGCCTTAATTTTAAGCTCATTAATAAACCTTCTGATCTGTAATCTGGGGAGGGAGCATCTTGGCTCTAGAATCAGTTTTGAGTTCAGGTCTCTGCTCACTTCTTGTGTCACCTCGGTTAACCTATTTATCATGTCTGAGCCTCAGCTTTCTCATCCGCAAAATGGGGTTGAGATTATCTCATGTAGCTACAACCAGCATCCAGTGGGTGTTCACTTAATGCTCAGCCACTTCCTCCAGTGTGGCCTCGGTACACCTCCATCAGGTGCAGCGGGTTTCGGGCGGAGTTTCACAGGCTCACCTCGGAGGGATCGCGGGTTTGGGTCCAGAGCACTAAAATAGAGCACTGCAGTTAAGAAAGTTGTAATCTTTTCTCCAGTGGAGGGTTTTGCCTTCAATTTGTAAAAAAACCCTGTGAAGTGCAATAAAGGGTGGTGCAGGGAAATAAGGTCTGCCTGTATGATAAAAGCTAAGCTGATATTTCAGGGCATTTGCTAAATGTTTACACACATTGTTTCATTTAGTCTTCAAAACAGTTCTATTTTATAAGAAATTGAAGCTTAGAGAAGTTAAATGACTTGTCCAGGATCACAGCTAGTATGTGGCCAAAGCAGGCCCTACTATCAATTAAAGGCCAGCAAATTTGCATCTAGTTTATGCATCTATTGTCTGTGGGCTTGGTTAGCAGAAGCCAGTCCATGAGAGTCTGATCCTCTCTGAGCAGACTGCTGAAAATGGAGCACCTCAGCCTGAGGTGGAAACCTAGTCTGTGTGTGGTGACCTCCTGTTGTTGGTTCAGTGACGTACAAGTCTCCAGGGCCAAGAAATGTAAAACTGCTGCTCTGGCAGCCAGTCCCCATCAAAGGAGCACTTGGGTGGCTGAGCGGCTCTGAGTGAGTCGTGATGAAGCTGCTTATTTGAATAAAGGTAGTGTTGTCACAATCAAGGTCCTTGACTTTAATAAAATGGAATAGCGGTACTAAGTGTTCTAAATGTCCTTTATGGCTTAATAGGTTGAGGCGAGACAGCCAGCCAGGAGGCCCGCAGAACTTAAACACAGAGGCATTTATTAGAAAGGGAAAATCTTACACTCAGATGGGTTTTAACATAAACACATCAAAAGGGAGATGCCCCCACCCCACAGGTCCGTGGCTCCCTCCAGTGCAGGTTTCAGCTATGCTGCAACCTGGCCCACACTGTTCCCAACAGCAGCAGAAGCTGAAGTCCCTCCATGTTACCTGCCAGCTGAAGGAGACGAATATGACAGACTCCGATGCCATCTGCATGAACTCCACCTATTCTCTAGGCTTCCAGGGAAACAAAAAAGTCCCAACAGCAAAGCACATTTTCTCAAAAAGCTGGATGGAGGCATGTGACATTCCTTTGCTTAACAAGCAAAACAGAATCAACTAGTCTGGTGAATCGATGCTGTGGCAACATCATGGAAGAGTCGGGGAGGGAGCCTCCCTCAGGAGTGATGGGCATGGAGAAAGCCTCCACCTTGGACCCTCTGCTCAGAAGTGTGGGAGGCAGTGGGGGCCAAGCCAGTCGAGAGGGGTCACCCCCAGTTGCCTTGGGATCGTCTCTGGTCTTGGAGGCCTCAGTCCTCAGTTACAGGCGGGGGAATGAGCTGCAACTGGAAGTTCTCGTTCTGGAAGATGCTGCTGAAAGCAGGGTCACTCTGGGAGCCACCAAATGGCCTGTAGTTCTCACTGCCTCGGCTCTGGGACAGTTCTGTAAGGAGAGCCAGCTGCAAAGGAGGGGACACACATCAACCAGGGCAGTGGGGACAGAGAGTGTGTAGAGGCTGGATGTGGAACAGGGTAGGGGGATCCTGAGTCCCCTCCCTCGAGTACAAGAGGACCATGCTGCACTGCAGGAAGAGTATACACACTGGGTTTGGATCCCAGGTCTGCATCTACAAGTAATGTGACTGTGGACAAGATCACTAAACTCCCTCCTTTAATAAGAGTGGACTGGGTACGTCCTGCAGGCACATCAAACTGTAATCCTCTGTGCTGATGGAAAGCCAACTGATTCTGGGCCATCAGCACTCTGAGTACACTTCCTCCAGCTGGTGCCTGGCCCTGTGGCCTCGCCCTGAGCTGAGGTTCTCCCCTTTGCTCATCTCACTGCTCTCTGTTGGTCTGTTCTCAGGGTGAATGAACCTGCATTACAATCACTGTCTCTGACTGCTCTCTTCAGTACCTGGATAGTTCCAAATGAATGTCCAGCTGCCATTCAAACTCAGGGGGGCTCCAGGGGAAACTCAGAGACTCTACCTTCTCCTTTAAGAATCCTGCCTGCTCCCAGCTTCCCTATTTCCACCAATGACGCCAGTGAAAACCTCACTGTTAGTGGCTCAGTTCTGGAAGAGCTGCCAAGGACAGAGAGTGGCAGGAGGAATGGTTAATGCCAGCCCATTGGGAAACCAGGCCCTGCTACTCAGAGGGGTCATTATTTTTACCTCAAAGAGGCCTCTGCAAAAGTAGGGAGCCTGATGGCCTGGCTCCCTTGATGGCCCTTGAGATTCCCTTGATGGTGAGAGGACAGATGAATTCCACACCCAGGGTCCAGATCCTTCCCCTGGACAGGACGGCTGTGAGGAGTGAGCCATCACAGGGTAATCCAAGCTGGAAGTCTGTGGGGACTTCTGATAGCCCCAGGTAACTGGTGAGCACTTTCTAGGTGCCAGTACTATGCTAGGTCCTTTACATGTGTATTACTTCTTAAAAATTTTTTTTTTAAGTACAGTTGGTATTAAAATATTAATTATATTAGTCTCAGGTGTACAATATAGTGATTTGACATTTTTATACCTTACAATGTGATCACTAACTCTAGTAATCACCTCTCACCATGCAAACTTATAATATCACTGACTATATTCCCCTTCACTTTTATCACCCATCCCCCACCTGCTCCCCTCTGGCAACCATCCTTTAAGTCTCTGTTTCTATGAGTCTATTTTTTTGTTTTCTGTGTTTTTTCAGATTTCACATATAAGTGAAATCATATGGTATTTGTCTTTCTCTAACTTATTTCACTTAACATAATTCCCTCTAGGTCCATCCACGCTATCGCAAATGGTAAGATTTCATTTTTTCCTTGCCTAACATTCCATTGTATACATTCCACTGTGTATATTACTACTTTTTCTCGGTCATGTATTGATAGACACCTAGGTTGCTTCCATGTCTTGACTGTTGTAAATAATGCTGTAAAGAACACAGGTGTGCATGTATCTTTCGAATTAGTACTGTTTTCTTCAGATAAATATCCAGAAGTGGAATTGCTGGGTCATATGATAGTTGTATTTTTAGATTTTTGTGGAACCTCCATACTGTTTTCCACAGTGGCTGCGCCAGGCTACATTCCCACCAGCAGCGCACCAGGGTTTCCTTTTCCCCACATCTTTGCAACACATTATGTTGTCGACTTTTTGACGAAAGCCATTCTGACAGGTGTGAGGTGGTATCTCATTGTGGTTTTGATCTGCATTTCCCTGGCGGTTCATGATGCTGAGCATTTTTTCATAAGTCTGTTGGTCATCTGTATGTCCTCTTTGGAGAAATGTCTTTTCATCTCCTCCGTTTGTTTGAGAAGGATAGGTAAGAATTCTTTAAATGTTTAGATTTACCTGTGAAATTTGGTTCTGGGCTTTTGTTTGTTGGGAGTTTTTGATTGTTTCAAATTCATGGCTAGCACTGGTCTGTTCAGATTCTGTTTCTTCCTGGTTTACTCTTCGAAGCTTGTGTTTCTAGAAATTTATTCATTTTTTCTAGATTCTCCAATTTGTTGGCATATAATTGTTCATAGTATTCTTTAATGATCCTTTGTATTTCTGTGGTGTCAGTTCTAATTTCTCTTTATTTTATATATTTGTGTGCTCTCTTTTTTGCTTGATGAGTCTTGTTAGAGGCTTGTCAATTTTATGTATTCTTTCAAAGAACCAGCTCTTAATTTCATTAATCTTTTCTATCATTCTCCTATTTTCTATTTCATTTATTTTCACTCTGATCTTTATTTCCTTCCTTCTACTTACTTTGGTTTTGTTTGTTCCTTTTTTCTAGTTTCTTTAGGTGGAGGTTTAGATTGTTTATTTGTGATGTTCCCTGATTCTTGAGGTAGGCTTGTATAGCTATAAACTTTCATCTTACTATAACTACTTTTGCTGTTAGGTTACGTTTTTATTTTGATTTGTCTCAAGGTGGTTTTGTTGTTTTTTACTGTTCCTTTCTTCTTCTCTTGATTCTTCCCTTTTGATTTGTTGGTTTTCTTCAGTGTTTTGATCGGATTCCTTTCTCTTCATTTTTTTGTGTATTTTTTCTATATTTTTGGTTTATTGTTCCCATGAGGTACATATCTATCTGTCCATATCTATCGCAGTCTGTTTTAAGCTGATAGGCATTTGAGTTCAATTGTGTTCTAAAAGCACTACAGTATTTCTCCACCCTTCACTTTTTGTTTTTGACATCATGTTTTATATCTTTGCTTTGTGTATCCTGATTATTTATTGTTATTGTTAGTTTTTCTACTATTGTCTTTTAACCTTCATATTAGCTTTTTAAAGTGGTTGATTCACTGTGATTATTGTATTTTTGCCTTTACCAGTGGGATATTTCCCCCGGTATTTTCTTATTTCTGGTTATTACCTTTTCTGCATAAAGAAGACTCTTTAACATTTCTTGTAAGGCCATTTTAGTGGTGGTGAGCTCCTTTAGTTTTCACATGTCTAGAAAACTCTCTCTCTCCTTCAATTCTAAATGATAACCCTGCTGGATGTAGTAATCTAGGTTGTAGATTCCTTCCTTTGAGCACTTTAAATATCTCCTGCCACTCCCTTCTGGCCTGTAAAGTCACTTCTGAGAAATCAGCTGATAGCCTTACGGGGTTTCCCTTGTATGAGCCTTGATGTCGTGTTCTTGCCGCCTTTAAGATTGTCTCTTTATCCTTGACTGTCGCCATTTAATCCAGCCTCCGTGTGGGCATCTTTGGGTGCATTTTGTGTGGAACCCTGTGTTTGGATGTCTGTTTCCTTCCCCAGACTAGGAAGGTTTTCAGACATTATTCAGATATTCTTTCTGCCCCTTTCTCTTCTCCTTCTGGAATCCCTATAATGCAAATGTTTGGGCCCTTAATGTTATCCCAGAGATCACTTACAGTATCCTCATTTTTAAAAAAATCTTTTTTCACTTTGCTGTTCTGATTGGGTGATTTCTACTATTCTGTCTTCCAGGTCACTAACCTGTTCTTCTGTATTAACTAATCTGCTGTTAATTCCTTCTGATGTAGTCTTCGCCTCAGTTATTGTATGCTTCACTTCCAATTGGTTCTCTATTACATTTTCTTTATTTTTGTTGAAATGCTCTGTGAATTCCTCTATTGTACTCTCAGGTTTGTTGAGCATCCTTATGATAGTTTCTTTGAATTCTTTATCAGGCAAATCACTTACTTCAGTTGCCTTAGGGTTTTTCTCTGGAGTTTCTTCTTGTTTCTTCATTTGGACATATTCTCTCTCTCCATTTTATTTGACTTTGTTTGTTCTTATGAGTTGCAATGAGTATCTATCCCTCCCAGTCTAGAAACACTGGTCTGTAGACTGTGCTGAATAGTTCTGGAGACTGGTTGTAGTCAGGGTAGGCATGTGCCATACCTGATGTGTCACCTGGCGTGTGTGTACTTCCTTGCCCTTCTAATCTGGGTGGGGTTGCCTGATTTAGACAGGGCTTTAAGGTGTGTTCTTATCATGCCCTGTTGCTTTAATCGTCTGTGATCACAGCAGGGCCTTGCATGCACACCCAGTTCATTCCACATGCGGCAGCCCTGTGTGTGTGTGTACCACAAAGTTTTGTTAGCTCCACATTTTCTTCAGCTGAGGTGGCCCCATGTTTGTGTGCAGCAGTGACCCTCTTTCTCTGGACAGGGTAGCCCTTCAGGCAGGTATCACTATGTTTTGTTAGCTCTGCATTCTCATGTGGGGAGCCCCTGGTGTGTGCAGCCCAGTGGGTGCATGAAGCAGCACACTGCTGTACCTGCTGGATCAACCTCCAGGTGGAAGGACCCTTTGTATGCATGCTATAGTGTCCTCCTGTTCCTGCTGGATCTAGCTCTAGGACGAGTGGCTGGAAACATGCCAGAGTGCCCTGCAGGTCAGTCACAGAACTTGGATGAGCTCCTGCCTGCTATTCAGGTTCAAGGGAAACATAAACAATGACCCTCACTGGTTCCTCTGGTCCTGGGTTGTTCCCTGAGCTCCTAGGAAGCTCTTGTGGTTCCCAAACTTCTTTAAGGGGTCCCTCTTTCTTGCTTATTGTACAGAAGCTGTTCAATTGGCTCACAGTTGTCTCCCAGGAGGAACTGCTCTAAATACAGGTGTATATTCAATGTGTTCTTGGGAGACGGCTTGCTCAGCATCCACCTATGCTGCTATCTTGGGCCTGCCTCACATGTCTGTTATTTCTAATCCTGTATAACCCTCTGGGTGAAAAACCCAGAGTCCTGAGAAGTTAAGTAACTTGCCCTGAGTTACTCTGTGGTTAGTGGTAGTGTGGGATTCAAACTCAGGTCCATGTGACAGCTGAGCTACCTACAGTTCTGCCTTCCCTGGAGATAATCCCTGTCACCTGTTTCCTATTCACACATTCTGCCAGAAACACTCTTCTTGCTGTTCTCTGACCTCTAGTAAGGGCTCTCTCTTCACCCTGGCAATAATGGCATGAGGCTCATGCATGTCTATTTGTCACTTTTGTTGATAACTCACTACCAGTGGTTGTGGCAACTGGGGAGACATCGGAAGGCCCATAAGTTCAGAGTGCCAATTTATCTAAAATAATCCAGCCCGAGCTCCTGGCTCAGAGACATGAATATGGTCCAATTCACAAGTCATAACACGGGATCTGACTGCAAGCTACTTAACTAGCCAAGGACAGACAGGAGGTATGCTTGCTTATGCAGTCCCGCCAGGAACTTCACTGCCACCACAGAGGTAACACAGAGATGTCCCTTGCTCTGCTTGAGCTCCATGTTATGTGACTTCTGTCGTCTATAACCCTCTCAGCTGCCCATCAGTCTGTGAAGTTCTCCACAGGAACTACTACAGTGCTAATAACAGAACAGGCAACAGATCCTACATAAACTCAAAGTTCTTTCACATTCAGACACCATGGAGTAGAAATATAACCACAAAAAAAAAATTTTGTTTCCTAGGAGAGAGATATTTTTGTGTTCTACTGTTGTAACTTAGTGATCTGGAAATCGGTGAGTCCTGAGTAATGGCTCAACAGTTTGAAGCACCAGAACTTCCTAGGAGGCCCAGAAACTCAACTTCTGTGGCAGAGTTTGGATGAGGCTAGGAAGAGCTAGAGGTAATGCCGGTTCAATAACGCTGACAGACCACCTTCAGGGGCCTCCTGGGGAAGTCTCCTGGAACAAAAACCTCTGTCCAGACCACCTCTCAAAGAGGGAACATTAGTTTTCCTCTGGGCTTCCATGCAACCTAACAGGTGTTTGCCTAAGAATGGAGAGTGGGAGGAGTCCAGGCATAGAAGCAGAGCACATGAGCAGTACACGTAAGCTCAAGAGAAGCTCAGGAATAAATCGGCCCAGCTAGAATTAGGTGTGACTTGGGGATGGAGAAGGTGATAGAGTTTGGACTCCACCTTCAGGTGATGGAGATCCAGGAAAGTGTTTTAAGCAAGGGGCATAACATGACATTTGGGTTTGGAGAGAGTACTTAGGCAGCAGCATGGAGAAGGGACAGAAGGCGTGCAGTGGCTTCTGTAGTGACAGTTGGGAAGGAAAGGGGAGAAATACACAAGAGATGTAGGGAAGATCCCTACAGGATCTCCCTAGTGAGTGGTTGGAATTGGAGAGAGAAGCCCAGGGTACTGCCAGGTTTCTGGTCTTGGGACTGGATGAGAGAAGGCACCGCCCAGGGAGAAGCACTAGGCAAGGAGGAATGGTGAGAAAGTTAATGAGTACACTCCTGAAGCGCTTGTGCGACGCCCAGACCGATGTTACGGCATGACTGCTGGAAGCACTCCAAATCTGTACTCTTCTTCTACTATTGGTTATAGGATACCAATAGTTTTAGCCCACGGCCTTTGGTAATAAAGACCAATTTCTCTAGTCTTACTGCCGTTAGGTATGGTCATGTGTCTAAGTTCTAGACAACGGGAGTAAGTGGTCTATACCACTTATAAGAACTATCCTTAATCAAAGGGCTTATGCCCTTCCTCCTTTTCCTGTATCCTGCTAGCCAGAATGCAGATGTAATGGATGAAGCTGTAGCAATCATGTTGAACCATGTGAGTATAAAACAGACGTTAAGGATGGTGGAGCCACAAGATAGAAGAAATCCGGAGAGAGGTTTATGGAAGGTGCTCTGGGCTGCCTGATTTTACACTTCTATCTTGGTTAAGCCACTATAACTTAGCAAGTTCAACCAGTGCAGATGTCCACCAGGGTATGAGGCTTTGGGCAGATTTGGCAGTCATCAACAGAAAGAAAGGCATCCCAGATGAAGGATTAGGAAACACAGATGCCCCTCCTTGTCCTCACAGCCCATGGTAAGTAAGGGACCCAGTATCTTTCCACTTCCTTTGCATCCTTTGCCAAATTCTGATTGCTCCCTGGGACCAGGGCTCCATGTGGCCATAACAGGGCACTTTTTAGACTAAGGAGGAGGCTGGAGTGAGGACTTGAAGACTCTACATTTCCAAAATAGTAATTATAAATAAGGAAATAAAAATTTAAACAACCACACAAACATTACCCTGGAACTTCCTCGGTAGAGACGACAAAGCCGATCAAATGCTTGGATTTGCTGTGGATCCAGAACAGGTTCTGAGGTTGCCTGAGAAATAAAAACCAATAAGGTTAGTAACATCCATAAGCATCCTCTGAACTCAGCCAACGGTGAAACAGGACGTGCTGCTTCCTTCCTTCCTTCCTCTGAAGAAAATCCATGCTACCAGCAATTAGTGAGAAATAGTTTACTGAACATTAATTAGAAATGGACAGGTCCCTCTAAAGTCCCTTGGTGCCAGCCCCCAGGCTGACTTCTCTGTGGACCCTTTCCCCAAATTTCCCAACTGATTAGCTTCCTTTAGGGCTTCTTGATTCCTCTTTGCTTTTACTATGTAGAGAAATGTAGCTCCATCCAGCCTTGCCTTCCCATATCCATCACTGAGTATAGTCAGCAGAATTTTAGTAAATATTTTATCTGCACCATGAGATGAAAAAGGTTGAGAATCATTGCTGTAGACTTGTTACTAATTGTGTTTCTTTTTGGCTTTTATCACTAGGGAACTCAGGGCTAAGTGGTTGGCTACATAGAAATAGCAATGGCTCAGGACTTGGCAAACATTTATGTGTGCTATTATAATCCAGTTTTATATTATTTTCCACAGACATACTTTTTTAAAAAAAATCTAGATTTCCTCATTTTCTTATTTCATCTTATTGGATATATTCTGAAAGCCAACTGAAATCATTGGGGAAAGTGAAGGTCATGCTAGTTCATAAGTAGGAAATGCTATTAAAAACAAGCATGCTTTCATCCTCCTCCCCCCCCGCCCCCGAAATATGGGTTGCAGATGAGTCTATGCTAGGCATAGGTACAAGGCTCTAGTCCCTGGGAGTTTGCTCACTGAGGCAGAAAGTGTAGAAGTCTCAAGGATGATACAATCCATGTTTTCTGATGTGGTACCTCTCAACTTGAGTGTGCATAAGAAACATTGAGAGATTTTGTTAAACTCAAGATTCTGGTTCATAGGTCTGAGATTCTGTGTTTCTAACACGCTCCCAGGTGATGCTGAGATGCTGGCCGTCATCTGCACCGTGAGCAGGGGGTGCTAACCTGTGCTGCCAGAACAGCGTGGGGTGGCCGGGGCCTCCTTGTCCGTATTGAGCATAAGGTAACAGGACATACTCAGGTTACGGGTATTTTGCCGCCTCCTGATTCAACTGTACCAAATCCACCAACCAGTTAGCATTTCTCTTCTTCTAAGGTACCTTGATGAGGTATGTTGCTTTCAACACTCACTGAGTTCACATGCATCTTAGCAAGTATAAAAAAATTAAATAAGATAAAATGTTCCTACCACATGGTTCTTTTTGGATCTTAGTGAATTGTAAACCCTACACCTACTTTACTAAATAAGTAAACAAGATTGCATAAATTGAGGAAGAGAAGGCTAGGAGACGTGCCCAATATGAGTAAAAAATGTACAACCAATTAAGCATCCACACTGGGGCCTCTATTTTTTAAACCCCAATCCTGGGAGAAAACCTGGAGTAATAAGCTGGTAAGCCCGCAAGTACACACACTCACACACAATTTCAAACAGGACATGCCCAGATAGGTGTGCAGGGCTGGCTTCCCATGATCTTACTCCTCCTCTAGGCCCTTAAACTCCTTGGAGATACCAAGAGAAGGGGTTTCCGACAATGACATCCTTCAGAAATTGAAAAATGTGGTTACACCATGTGTGTGTGAAGTACCTGGAAGTGATATGTCCTTTCTCATAAGTCGTCATCCTGGGTAACTAGAAACTGAACTAAGGAGCAACTGTGACTGCTGAGGCTGCCCTGGGTCCTTGTGGAAACGAAGTCGCTGCAGGATGGAGAGGCCCTATTCCTGGCCAGGTCACACTGTCTCTGTGGTAAAGTGGCTGAAGACAAGTCATCTGAGGTGAAATGGGAGAGCTATTTGTACACAAGCCTAGGACTGAGTAGAAACTCATATGTCTTAAAATCCTTCTTGGAATGAGTATTTTTAAAAGGAAGCACACATGGAATGACTAATCAATCCCTAGGCAAGCATTTCTATATTCTTCTCCACGGTTCTGTGGGCTTGAGAAGTGGAGTGGGGTAGGACTGAGCGGAGGGCCAGGGCCTGGGGAAGGCAGCCCGTCCACCCAAGGCCCATTTAGCTGGTTTACGCCCTCCCTGTGCAGGCTCCTGTCCTGTTGCCTCCAGGCATCATGAACCTGGGATCCAGTTCTCTGGTTCAGCAAATATTCCTAAAGTCCCTACTGTACTAGGCCTGGGGCACAAAGGTGAATAACTGAAGAGGAGTTTAAAGTCTCACAGGTTCTGGGATATTAAAACTCCACAGAAAGATTTCACCCTCTTCAGTGTCGATAAGCAAAGCTTGATAGGTTACTGGGGTATAATAACCACATGTTATCTATTTGGCAAGGCAGGCTCTGTTTGATACATGCTCTCACGTTATCTCCATAAACCATCAAAATGTCCCTGAAATGACAACATTTTGGGGCCTAGATTATACTCTTGCACATGATGAGACTAAGTCTCCACGCTGTAAGGCACAGGCAGAGGCTGTTTTTGCACCTCCCGGGAGGTCCCAGAGACAGTGCACCTGATGGTCTGACTCAACCACGCTGGATTATAACCCTACCACATCCACAAGTGACACACTCAAGGGGCACACTTGGTGAACACCAAAGCTCCATTGAAGTAAATCCTGCTCCATAGGGGTGTCTCCAGCATAGCAGCTCTTCCTCACAGCTGATTGGCCTGGGGGTCAGTTCCTCCCAGTGACGCCAACAGCAACCAAGGCTCAATAGGACAGTGCACACAGTCCACACAGGGGAGCACCTAGAAGGCCCAGCTCAGGTGACTGGGGAGGCTGAGCCACTGGACCCTACAGGACACTTGCTACACAAAGCCACTCTACAAATTCCACCAGACCAGTACTACATGAAATGTTGAAGGGTCTTCTTTAAGAAGAAGCTAATGAACAAAAGTATCTGACAAACTAAATAGATCCATTGACACATGCAACAGATGATCATATTTCAGAGGGAAGAGGGAAGGGGGGTAGAGAGTGGGAAGAGATTAACCAAAAAAGTTATATGCATATATGCATAATCCATGGAAACAGACAATAATAGGGTAAAGGCCTGGGGAGGGGTTGGGAGAGAGGTGGAGGGGGTCGATGGGGGGAAAAATGGGACACCTGTAATACTTTCAACAATAAAGATAAATTTAAAAAAAAATCAATGGAAACAAAAAAAGAAGGTAATGCATATAGATCAGGAGGTAAAGCCCAGGATGCTGTGAGTTCTCACTAAGTGCTACTAACTGGAGGGCACAGGAGGATCTCGCAGGCACTGCACACAGAGGTCATGTGTACCTAGCCCTAATGTGGCCCCCGAAATGGAAAAAAAGGAGACATCAGAGCACAGTGCTGACAAAACTGGCAAACCTTGCAGTGAAAGCGATGGGTAGTGTTGCAGAAGAGAGAATGTGGAGGGGGGGTAGAGCTTCATGAAAATGAGAGCTCCCTGAGGACAGGCCCTTTGTCTTACTCATTGGTGCCCAGCATGTGCGTGACACACAGCAATTGGGAAATCATGAATTATCTGCTGATCAAATGGATCAAGGGATGAGAAGGGCAAGCAGGTTTTTCCTTCTTACACTTTCACTGAACCATTCATAAACCCTCCGCAGTGCAGGAAGGACATGGCATGGCTCTGACAGATGGGTTCCACCCGGATCTGCAACAGCTGGCTGAGTGGCTCTGGCCAAGTCATTCAGCGTCTCTCAGTCTCAGTGTCTTTACCTGTAAAGCCTACTTTGCAGAATTGTGAGGATTAGAGATAATGTATGGGCCTGGCACCTATTTGACGTTCAATAAAATAGCAGTGAGTACTGTGACTGTGTTATCTATACTCCCCGAGAAAAGTACCCAGAAGAAAGAACAATGGGCTGAGAATCAGGAAACCTAGCCCTCGTCCTGTTACAGCTCTGTGTACCACTGAGCAGTTCACATTGTTCCTCTTAGCCTATGTTCTGATTTATCAAAGGGCAATGCGACCTCGGACCACACTCCACCATCTTCCTGGGATGACAGGCATCTAGGGCATGAAAGTTTCAAGTAAGATGGTGCCGTTTACTACAGCTGATCATGGATTTTATTACATAATCAGAAGCAGACCAGGGTGAGCAACAAAAAGGACTGTCACAAAGGCCCATGATAGAACTGAAGAGAAACAATAGATTTAGCCTAAGAAGCTGTATGAAAAAACTGATTGGCCAAATCAGTGCCATGCACAAAACAAAAGTGGGAACAACAAAATTTGAGCACAATCTCAGATTGGCAAATCTATAAACAGAAAATACCCTTCCCAGTATTCCCAGGCCATCTAACCCACCAGCCTAGAATTGATTAGGACTGATTTTTCCAATTGGGAAAGAAAGAAAAACACATTTAATACTATCTGCTAGCACAAATGTATTTCTTCCCATGTAATGAAGTGCAGTGATAAACGCTGAAAATTAAACTGTGGCTGCACATTATGAGGAAGAAACAGTGACAGCCCTGGAAATGACCTTGCAACGCTCAACATTAAAGTAAATCCAGTGGAAAATTAGGTCCTGATAATCTAGGAGAGCCCCAGGGAGAGGGACGCTGGGCTAACAGCACGCCAGCACATTTCAAAGCTCAGTGACTCACAGACATGGTGGAAGTGAGAGCTGTAATTACATCCGCTGGAAGGAAGAAAACAAACCAGGGCTTTCAGGATCCACATGCCTCTTAAACCAGCACATCAAACTTCGAAATAGGAAAACAACCATGATCCACCGTCACCCTCAGGGCTGGGTTCCTAGGAACAGGGATAACAACAGTACTAGGGATTCTGGATATGAAGCCTTTCAAATCATATACGAAGATAGGGACAGTCCCAGAATACTGAGCTCTGCTGGTTCATTTCTTATTCTCTACAATAAATAAGGTCCTGACATCAAAATCCCAACATTTCCTTTCCTAATTGTCTTCCCATGCTAGCACAGGAGAAGGTAAAACCTAGTTTGTGAGACACATAGGAAATCTGACATAATTCCACAACACGATTATTGGTCTTTTCTGCTTCCTAAGAGTCTTTTACTGGCATTTCTGGCATTTGCTGGTGGATGTGGGTAGAGGTGGAGTAAGCAGGATGAGTGGCTTTCCCACTTTTCTCCCTGCCTGCTGCTGGCCTCACTTTCAATTTTTTCTTTACGTCTGTTACAGGCCTCAGTTAGACTTTTGCCACCTTAACCCAAACTAGAGGGAGATCCTTAATATTTAACGCTTTTGCCTAAAATGAAACTGTGGCTTCAGGGATGAGAAGAGCCAAATTCCCTTTCCTCCTGCAAACAGAAAACACCTTTCCTAAAATTCCCATCCACACAGTTTGCTCATAGACAGAACCTGATGTCTCACACGCCCTCATTTCCCAAGGCTTCAAAACTCTCAATAGGTTACAGCTAATAATGAATTAGGTAATGAAATAATAAGTTCATTGCTAAGCTGACTGGAGAGAAGAGGGAAGCACTTGGCAGACCATCCCTGAGATTTCACTTTGGGTGGTCATCATAGCTACAGAATGACTAGCTCTGACGGAAGGGAATGCCTGAAGCTGGAGATGGAGATGGTGAAAGGCTGACTGGAAAATATCCATAAAAAATGAGACCTCTAATACCACAACGAAAAAGAAGTAACCGTGACTTTTCATAGCAGTAGGAAGAGAATGCTGGTTTAAGTCTTCTAAGATGTGAGGAGGAGTAACCACTGCCACTACCACCACCACCACCACCACCACCACCACCACCGCAGCGGCTAACAGTTATAGAGCAAGTAATTACTATACGTGCGTGATCTCAGTTAATCATCACAAAAACGCTAGGTCAGTACTGTTATCCTATTTTACAGTGGAAGAAACTAAGGTCCTGGGTTCAGTGATGTGCCAAGGTCACTCTGGTTGGTGAGGATGAATCTGGCAGTCCAGTTCCAGAGGTTTTTCACTTGCCATGCTCTTGGTATCAGCCTGGAAGAAGCCTGACAGAAAGTCACTTTCAAGGGACACAAAAGGTTGTGTCAGGAGGAGACTAAGCATAGCTGGGGTCAAAGTGTTTGCTCTAGTTTCAAGGCCATGCTCTTGAAACACGGATGGCCTCTGACCTCCTTCTGGGGATCCTCATGATGCTACTTTCTAGTTAAAGAAACTCATCTCATCAGATTTGTGAAGTCTCAATAAAAAGCCCAGGAGAGAGAGAGCAGCTGATGAAAATGAGCTACAGCTATTAGTATCCTGCTTAACAATGAATTTTAGGATGCTGGGCTGAAGAAGCCCAGTGAGAGCCAGCGATGTTAAAGAAATAAGCCAACCTCTGCAGAGAGAGACCTCACACACAATCAGAAGGCAGTTGTGTGCACACACTGGGTGCTTATGAATGTTGTCTACCATCCCAGAAAAAACTCTGACCTTGGCCTGACACTAATTAGTAACACTAGTTATGCTGTACTGATAGACTTGATTTCAGATATCTCATCTAAAACAGAAAAATCTCCGCAGAGCCTACCTCAGAAGGCTCTGTGAGGGGGAAGAGAGACAAGTGGAAAACACGTTTCCTGTCCCTCTATTCAGTCTCTGGCTTTATTTTAGCTACATTTGTATTTAATGTTAAATACATTAGCCCAGAGAGGCAGAGATTATAGTCTCTAACTTACCTGTGAGAAAACTGAGATTCAGATGTGTTAAAATAGAATTTGTAAGAGATGGTGGCTCCTGATAACAGGTCTAATCCTAAAGCTCACTTGACCATGACTACTTTGGGACAGACATGAGGTGCTATGAGTATATAAGATAGTGTGGGCTTCCCATGGACAATCTGAGCTGCCCAGTGTGCTGGCAGACCGACAGTGCATCTGCCTGAACACGCTGCCCGGATCCTTGGTGGGGCCATCATAAGGTTAGCACCACATAAGCTGTTATTATACAAAGAAACACAGCATTTTTTTCTTGTTTGATTTGTTCACCCACTTTGCTCCCTCACACGTGGAAAAAATGTCCCCAAATTGGTTTAAAGTCTCTGATACCTTTATACTCTACCTGTCTGTGCCTGGCTACTTCTTGTCTGTTCTGCTTAGAAAGGCAACAACCTAGGGAAATCTGCAGTGGCAAAACTGATGATCTCATTATACCTAAAAAATGGATTTTTAAAAAACTGATTGGGCAACTACAGAATGTAGTTTGAACTTAAATAACTAATGTAGTTCCTTGGCCAAATTAATTACAACCTGCCTATCATCTAGACAGGGATTATTATTACAAAGGATTGGTCATCTTAAACTGTCTCATGGGCATGGGACACTCAGACTCTCAAACAGATTAAAAAATAATTGCTGGATTGTTGCCAGCCCTAATGTAAGGGAGGCATCATCTAGAGTCAGCATTATCCATAGATATTAGGACAGAGACTAGGACCATTATAAACAGAAATGAAAAAGGATAGTACTAGGAAATGAGATGGATGACAACTAAGTTGTGACCCCAATGTTTTTCTTCATAAGAGCACTGTCCTATGCAAACTCAGACTCTTGCTATATGGTATACTGTGGTCACTCCATTTTTGCTTTTGCTTTTTGTCAGGAAAGGAAGTTCAAAAAAATTTCCAAAACATTTATTTTTATGGGAAGTAGAGTTACAAAAAAAGCCTCTTAGTGGGGTGGCAGTTTTCTATTGCTAGTTAGAAATCCCCCTTTGTCTTACTATTAACTTTATTTTAAAAATTCAAAACAGGGAAAGCATTCATTTCACATATATAATTAAGTCTTGCTTGCTACCCTATGATTATCTAACTGTTGCCTACTTAAGAAAGTCAAACAGTTATCTTGATGGATGCTGCTATGGGGTAGCAATTATGACAAAGAGCTCCTCTGAGGGCAGGGTCCTTAATGATTTTTTTTTATCAGAGCCATGACTGTTGGAACTTTTTCAGTTCCAGTATTCCTGCCCATCTTAACTAGATAGACCTAAAAATGATTACCCGATAACAAGAGGGACATAGACTCAACTGGAAAAGCAAGTTTAACCCTGAAGTTAGCAAAAACCAATATAAGTTAACAATGTAATTACAAACCAAAGGAAAAACAGTACTGATGCCTTGTGGTTGTACTCTAATTTTAGACACCAATTTGCTATCTAAAACTGGCAAAAGCTTTTTATTTTTTAATTGAATTTATTGGGGTGACATTGGTTAATAAAATTATATAGGTTTCAGGTGTACAATTCTATATATAAAAGTGACAAAAGCTTTTGAACCATTTCTCTTTGTAGAACTTGGTTACTGGGAGGTGGAGGATGAGAAGTGAAGTGAGAAGATGGAAACTGAGTGAAATTAACATATTAAGCTATTGTTTATTGTACCTAAAAGCAAACTAGAGACTTCCAAATCTTGCCATTATAAATTAATGGTACTGGATTAGACTAGTTCTCCCATCATAAGTAAACATAAAATAAGCCAAAATATATATAGTAGTTTTCAAAGGCAGGGCACAACTGTGATCCTTTACTGAAGGGAAACACATAAAGCGAGTCCCGTGAGTTCCCTAGGATTCTCTGGACTGTGGTACAGGGAAGGAAAGCCTGAGTAGAGCATGGCAGGAGTTTCGGGCTGAGCAGTGGGTAGAATTTGGAGAGGAGAAGGCTGAGTTGAGAAGGAGCTTTAGAAATCTATATAGGGGTCCCCTTAAGTTTTTGCACATATAAAGGCAAGACTCCAGAGGCCTGGCAAGGACAGTTAATGGGGAGCTATGAGATGAATGAAGATTCGGGAAGTTTCAGAGTGCTAGAATACACAGGAATGCTAACCAGCTACAGCAAAAAGACTTTGATAAACACCCTGGGTAGCCAATGAGACCACCAAAAAGCAATGTATTAGGAGAGGAATATTCTAGACTTGCCCAAATAAGGCTTAAAAATAAGCTTCAAAAATATGTAGCTGATCTAACAGTAAATTACTAGCCTGTCAGAATCAAAATTCAAAAGTCTCTAAAGGAATATGACAAAATCCAATGCTTAACAACACAACATCTATAATGGCCAGCATACAATCAAAAGTTTCTAGATATGTGAAGTAGGAAAATATGACATAACCAGAAAAGCAACTGATAGAAACAAACTCAGAGGTGACAGGGATACTAGGTTAGCAGACATTTAAAACATTAATTTTATAAATATAGTGGTGCCTCGGTGTTTGAACATCTCTGTTGACGAACATTTTGGTTTATGAATGCTGTAAACCTGGAAGTAAATGCTTCGGTTTTGGAACATGCCTCGGTGGTCGAACATGCCACATGGCTTCCCCTGAGTGCAAGATCCTGAGGCCTAGCTATTGGCTGTTGATCCCTCAGTTTTTTAATGTTTCATAACTCAAATGGTCTTCTGAAATGGATTACATTTGAAAACCAAGGTACCACTGTATGTTTAAAGATTTAAAGGAAAGGATGGACCTAACAATTGAATACAAGGGAGCACTAGTAAAGAAATAGAAATTACAAAAAGAACTAAATAATGGAAGGTTAGTTACTGAACCTATAGCATTACAAAGATGTTAAGTAGTAAAATATTAAATCAGATTGCAGTAAGGTACAGATATATTCTGTAGTTCCTAGAGCTATCACTAAAAAAATAAGGCAAAGAGATACAACAACAAAAAAATAGAAAAAATTTAAAAGCAGTAGAAAAATCAAAATAAATATTAAAAAGTATTCAAATAACCTTAAAGGAGCAAAATACAGACATATTTTAAAAAGTAAAAGACAAATCTAATCATTATAATAAATAGAATCTCTTCTATTGAAAGGCAAATATTGTCAGACTGCATTAAAAGAGCAAGACTCAATTACACATTGTTTTCAAGTGATGTACTTTAAATACAAAGACAAGGATCCAAGATGGCAGCAGACTGAGTGGAAGCTACACTGACTCTCCCAGGACCAAACTGAAATTACAACTAAAATACAGAAAAACCACCCTGACTAATCAATTGCAACTGAAGACTAGCTGGGGAGCACCCTCATAACCAAGGAGGAAAAGTGGAGACCACATAGAGACTGGTAGGAAGTGCGGAGGCGAGAGAGGGCTGGCTGGGCACCCACAGGCAGCACCTGAAGGTCTGGAGGGATAGCTCAGCTGTTGGGGGTTCCCACTGAGAACTCTAGGGTCTAAACCCCAAGCTGGGCGCCCCAGAAGAGAGCACCAGAAATAAGAAGGATACCCACATAACATCTGGCTGTGAAAAGCAGCCAGGTTTCTATCTGCCACGGAGAGACAGCTGTAAATGCAGGCACCCTCTGAAAGAGCTAAAGCACAAAGTTTCGTGTGCAGCCACTTACCTTGGGTTCCAGCAGAGGCAGAGTGGACTAGAGCTGTGTGAGGAGAATCTAGGGGGACTATCTGGGGAAATAGATCTCACAGGGCACCCATCTGGACCCCGGTGCTGAGTCATTCCCCATATGGCAGAGCACATCTTTCTCAGGCCGACATTTACCTTCCAAGCAGCTTTTGCAGGGGGGAGGAGGGAGTAATTGCCTCACCCTGCTGGAAAACCTCTGGCCCCACCCTATGGAGTATCTACAGCTTGAGGCTCATTAAGAGACTGAACAACAGCCTCTGGGTGCTTTGAGTCCTTGCCTGATTTGTTTCTGGAACCAGGGCTTGGAAAAGCAGATGCTGGTGCACATCTTGGTCCTGTCCAAACACACCCAGCCTCTGCAGAGGAAACCAGAAGCTCTGGAGTGTGGAAAACTTCAAACAGGGTACTCAAGGCCAGTCACAAAGAGTGTCTGACATGGCCTGCACCAGAGACCATCCAAAAGACCAGGAGTCCTAGAAGATCTACCTAATACATAGAAACAAATCCAAACAGGTGGCCAAAATGGGAAGACAAAAAACAAGCTACACATGAAAGAACAAAAGGATTCTTCAGAAGTAGAGCTAAATGAAATGGAGATAAGCAATCTATCAGATACAGAGTTTAGAATACTGATCATAAAGATGCTCAGCAGGATGAAAAGACATAGATACTATGAAGGAAGTTAAGAATGACATAGTAGAAATAAATAAAAAAAACATTGGAAGGAATGAACAGCAGATTAGGGGAAGCTGAGGATTGGATAAGCAAATTAGAAGACAGGGTAGAAAAAAAATCACTCAATCAGAGAACCAATAAGAAAAAAAAATTCAAGAACAGGAGGACAGTCTAGGGGAGCTGTGGGACAACATGAAACATAACAATATTCGCATCACAGGGGTGCCAGAAGAGGTCAAAAGTAAGCAAGGGTTAGAGAACCTGTTTGAAGAAATAATGGCAGAAAACTTCCCTCACCTGATGAAGGAAAAAGTCACAGAAGTTCAGGAGGTGCAGAGAGTCCCAAGCAAGAAGAATCCAAACAGGCCCATGCTCAGACACATCATAATTAAAATTCCAAAAATTCAAGACAAAGAATCTTAAAGGCAGCAAGAGAAAAACAATTTGTTACCTACAAAGGAGCTCCCATAAGGCTGTCAGCTGATTTCTCATCAGAAACTCTACAGGCCAGAAGGGAACGGCATGAAGTATTCAAGGTAATGAAAAACAAGGATCTAAAACCAAGACTACTCTATCCAGCAAGGCTATCATTCAAAATAGATGGTGAAATAAAGAGCTTTCAAGACAAAAAAAGGCTAAAGGAATTTGTCACTACCAAACCAGCATTGCAAGAAATGTTAAAGGGACTGCTATAATAAGTTGAAATAGAGAGAATGAGAAACATAGGTATAAAGAAATAAAATGGCAATAGATAAGTACCTATCAATAATAACCTTAAATATAAATGGATTAAATGACCCAGTCAAAAGACATAGGGTAGCCAAATGGATAAGAAAAGAAGACCTAAGTATATGCTGTCTACAAGAGACCCACCTCAGAACAAAAGACTCACACAGGCTGGAAAAACAAAAAAACACCAAAAACCTTCTGGAGGACTTTAAAGGAGAGATTGACAGCAATAGAGTCATTGTAGGGGACTTTAACCCCCCCACTGACTTTACTGGATTCAACAAGGAAATAGTGACTCTAAATGACACACTAGGTCAGATGGATTTAATTGACACTTATAGAACATTTCACTCCAAAGCTGAAGAATAGGCGTTCTCCTCAAGTGCACATGGGACACTCTCAAAGACAGACCACATGTTAGGACACAAAACAAGTCTGTACAAGTTCAAGAAGATGGAAATTATATCAAGCATCTTCTTGGACATTTACACCGTGGAATACTATGCAGCTATAAAAACGAAGGATCCCTTACCCTTTGAGACAGCATGGTGGGACCTGGAGAGTATTATGCTAAGTGAAATAAACCAGTCAGAGAAAGACAAGTGTCACATGATCTTACTCATATGTGGGATCTAATAAACAAAATAAAGTGATGAACAAAATAGACCCAGAGACATAGAAGCATGGAACAGACTGACAAATCTTGGAGGAAAGGCAGGGGTGGGTGGGTGGAGAGAGATTAACATAAGAATTTATATGCATATATAAATTCATGGATACAGACAATAGTGGGATGAAGGTCTGGGGGAGGGGTAGAAGGTGGAGGGTATCAATGGGGGAAAAGGGACATTTGTAAAACTTTCAACAATAAAGATAAATTTAAAAAAATACAAAGACAAAAATAGCTAAAGGATGGAAAAAGATATACAATGAAAACACTAATCAGAAAGCTTGAATGAAGAAAAAAAAAAAGAAAGCTTGAATGGCTATATGAAAAGATAATAGACTTTGAGACAAGGAGTCTTACTAGAGATTAAGAGGAACATGTCATAATATTAAAAGGATTAATACACCAGGAATATACAGGTGTGGGCAAAAGTAGGTTTACATTTGTTCCTATGGAAAAAGACATGCACGTTATGATAATTAACTTGGTTTATTAACTCAAAATAGCTTTATTAATAATGTCACAATGGCACAGTGCACTTAGGTAGTCTCGTAAGTGTGCTCAAATTGCCAGCCTTCATTAATAATAATACAAGAATAAACTGTTTCGTGTACTCACAACTGTAAACCTACTTTTGACCATCCCTGTATAATAATAATAAATGTATATTCACCTATTGGTAGAACTTCAGAATGCACCAAGGAATAACCGAAGTAAAGGAGACAAATCAACAATCATAGTTGGAGATTTTTAACACTCAGTAGTTAGTAAGACAGTGAGACAAAAAAAAAATCAGTAAGCATATAGAAAATCTAAACACTTGTTGCCTTCAGTTAACTGACATTTATAGGAAATATGCCCAACAATTTCTGATTATACTTTTTTCAAGTGCACAAATAATGGCTATTTAGATATACTGTATCTGTGCCCATCAAAATGTCTATGTGTGTTTCTAAAAATTTGTATCTTACAGGGTATGCTTTCTGACCACAAAAGAATTAAATTAGAAATCCAAAACAGTAAGATACCTAGAGAAGCCTCAAATATTTGGAAACTAAAGTAATATACTTCTACATAATCAATAAGTAAAAGAAGAAATCACAAGGTACATTAGAAAATATTTCAAGATGAATGATAATGACAACATTATTAACAGTTGTGGGATGCAGCTAAAGTACTGCTTAGACAGAAATTTATAGCTTTAAAATTTTATATTAGGTAAGAAGAAAGGCTTAACATTAATGATCTAAGTTTCCACCTTAAGAAGACAGAAAGAAAAGCAAATTAACCCTAAGTAGAAGGAAGACAAAAATAATCAAATAAAAATTGTAAAATTGACAAGTATATCTGATATGAAAAATTCACTAGATAATCTTGATAGCTTATTTAATACTACAAAAGAAAAGATCAATGGATTTAAAGACAGGACAATAGAAACTATTCAGTTTGAAGCAGAGAGAGAAAATAAGGTAAAAATAATGAAAAAGACCTCAGTAACCAGTGAAACAATATTAAACTGTCCAGCATACATGTAATTAGAGGCCCAGAAGGAGACAGATTGGAACAAAATATATTTCAAGAAATAACGGACAAAAGTTTTCCCAATTTGATGCAAATCATAAATATAGATTCAAGAAGCTTAATGAACCCCAAGAAAAATAAACAGAAAGCCACACCTAGGCATATTATTGCTAAAAACCAAAGAGAAAAACTTGAAAGCAGCAAGAAGGCAAAAAGACATTATATACAGTATAAGCAATATATTATAAATAAGACATTATATACAACCAATGTTACCTGTTGGCTTCCCTGGAAAAAAAGACTCTGAGATGGAGATCTGTGTGCCAGAAGTTATTGGTGGGTGTTTACTATGGGGTAGTAAAGGAAGCAGAATTAGACAAAGGGAGAAGTTAAACTGTAATGAAATAACAACGAAGGACTCAGGTGATCGCAAAGAGAACTCTGGGACTAAAATTGGTCTTGAAGAACTGTCCTTCATTAAGACAAGGTGTTCTGGCCGTTCTAACCCTTCAATAACTAGTCATTAGATGCACGCTGCTCTCAGGAACAGGCTGTCACTGTTGGTAAGATAGATCTGTTTAGCTGAGGACCATTCCTGGAGAAGGAGGAGTTGAAAGCTGTCAGTTGCTAAAACTCCCAACAGCTGAGGGAATGAGTGTTTCTCATTCTCTTGAAAGATGGAATAAGAGGGCACCAAGGATCCATGGCACAGGAAAACAATAAGAATTATCAGTGATGATTTACTAAAACAATACAAATATGTACTATAGCCCCCGTGGACATTTTACAAATATGACAATCAATGAAAGCTTCTCAGGAGGGGAATTCCTTATGGATCCTTTTGAGGCAAGAACTTGGATTCTGGCTTGAGCCCTCCACAGGCCCTGCAATGCTTGTCCAGAACTACTGTGCCAATGAGAAAACTATGCCAGGCATGTACTCAAAGCATACAGGCCTCTACATGCTCCTCAGTAAGTTTCATGGCAATCACAGTAGTCCTTACCAAATATTTCTGACATGATAGTGTAAGTTGTAAGGAATCAATATACTGAGTACGTGAAGTTTTTCTTTTTCTCTCTGGGAATCAAGTTGAATGTGTGGGATAAAAATGAGGCAGTGCAGATCTGGGGTTTCACTCTAATTATTAAAGTAATGATTTAAATATTATCCAAATTCAATAAACTGTCCTGTTCTAGATAGTGGAGATTAAAAAATGTTCTCACTCAAGATTCCTCCTCCCTAAATGCGTTTAATCTATGACTGGATTCTCAGGTATATTTTGATTTTTTTCTGACACTTCAATTTTTTATTTTTGCTCTTTTCTGTTGTGTGTATATTGCAAGTTGTCTCAAAGCAGCTGAGAAGCCAGATGGGATATACAGTAAAAAAGAACGACAAATAAAAAGTTGAAAGTTAGGCTAGATTCAAAAAACAATAGTAGAAGGTAGTGTATGCTAAGTACCAAATGAAGTATGGGCAATAGCTGCCACAAGAATTTAGAGGAAGAGGTGACCAGTTGAAAGACATTTAAGTTCATGATTATGAACGGCGAGTGCCCCCCATATTTCCCTAATCTAATCAATCTGCCACTGTGCTAGATGTTTATTTCATACCTTCACCTCTTTCTTCAATCCTCCAACACTTCTCACCTCCACATTTTCAACTGATTCCATTTACTTCTATTTTCTTGTGAACTAGAAAATGAGGAAGAGAACCTCTGCAGTGTTCACCAGTACACCTACCAAGTTGCGTGCCAGCACTGTGGTCTCCTTACTGTCCCTGGGACAAACAGGCATTCTCCTGCTTCAAGGCCACTGCATCTGCTGTCCTGCCTGAACTGCTCTTTTCCCTCAAGCTCACATGGGCTGCACTTTCACTTGTTTCAGGTAAAAAATGTTATCATGAGCACTCCATATAAAACAGCATACTCCCTTTTTATCTCCCTCTTCATGCTTTTTCTCAATAGCTTTATCAAAATCTGATATACCATTTCTTTATTTGTTTAATATCTACCCTCCGCCATCAGAAAGTGAGCTCTGTGAAGGCGGAGACTTGGTTTGTTGCCTGCAGGACCCCTTGCCTTAGATCATGCCTGATGCACAGGAGGTGCCAGTAAATATTTTTTTGAATGAATGAAGCAGAATTTGAACTGGAGGCTAAAAACAAGGCATCACTTATAAGGAGAGGGAAGGAAGGACATAGTAGATTATAGAAAGGAAGGGAAGGGCAAAAATATACGGACATGGAATTGGTTGTGTTTAGGAAACAATAAGAAATCTCGTTTGGTTACAGAAGAAGGAAAGGAAGAGAAGGTGAGGACGATATGTGAGCTGGTGATGCACCCGAAGCCTAGACTGGGAATCCAGACCATTTCAGACCTGACTTTATCAGCAGCACGGAGCCACTGAAGTTTTTAAGCACTCAAAGAGGTGGAGGAGGGACTGGAGGTAGTCAGTGATGAGACTTTTGGAATGGAAGACACACACTGAATGGGGAGTGACAACACTACTGAAGTAAGTGGGAAGTACAGAGAAAGAGGTGACTGGCATGCATGAAGACTTCTCTGAGCTAAAAGTGAAAGGCAGAGAGAGGTCATTAGAATTAGATCATTTTTCCTTCTAAAGACTGCATAGAAATATCTGTATAATTTCATTTTCTCTTATGCATTGCTGTGAAGTTGCCACAGAAAGATAGGCACTGCCCATTTAGTACCATAAAAAGGCAGTCTTAACTGACTTAAAATAAGTTAAGTGACTTAGCCATGCGGACTGGGGTCTCTCCTTTAAGGATATGCTATATCTGGAATAATATCTGCCATTAGTAGATATTTCACTACTAAATAGGGAGCTAAAACTTACTCATGTCATAATAGAGGAACCAATGTCAATCACAAATAGAATACCCCTAGGATATGTGTAGGAAACAACAAAACATAAAAGTTCCCAGGCAATGACTTTAGTCAGACAGAACAGACAGCCTATTTCATCTTCATCTTCTCTTTCACTGAAGATTTCTCACTGTTTCTTGAACATTCTCAATACATGTTCTGATACTATATGAAAGGATTGTGAGCTTTCAGGGATGGCACATTAATTGGTTTGGGACAGTGGTCCAGAAAGAAGGCTACACTCTGCAGTAACAGTGTATCAGCCACCCAAGACCACCACATACATTACAGCAGCTCAGACTCTGCAAAGCTTTGCTGTTTGGATTCTGTGACCTTTGAAACAGGTGATAATTCAGCACAGTGTAATTAAGAATGGCCTACTGAGTTGTTTTAATGCAAAATAATAGGCTGTTAGTTAATCTGTCACACATACTGAAGAGAAAAAAGAACCCTGCCATGTACTATAGTAAGTGCCTAAAAGCTTCATCAGGAAACACTGTTGGAGGGGAAAGGCCCATTTGTAACTTGATGAATATGCTAAACTGCAGTAGGGTCCAAAATTCCAAGGAGATGGTAGATATGATGGCATTAATTGTTTTGATAAGGGAGTTCACTTCCAAATACTGAGAGGGCAGAGATGGAATAAAGAACCACCACTGGCTCCAATATGGTTTTACATACGGCCTCATTGTGAGAGACTCATAAGATCTGATTCTGTTCATGAAGGGGTGCCATATTACAAGGCATAAATAAAAATCACACCCATTAACTTTCAATTGCCATAATAAATAATGCTACCTAGGTCTCGTGATGAGCTGCTGGGCTCTATCCTTGGCTTTGTTTTATACAAATATTTTATCAATGACTTACAGATAAGAGGCCAATGAATGGGATTAAAAAATGTGATTACCAACAGTTATAAATGGAAACAATATAAGAAATGCCCTGCCCTGTAGTTGGCTCTAGAAACCAATACCATTTATGCAGGATGGGATCGGCAGCATGTATAAACAGAATCATGAATTTGCTATCAACATGTTTATTGAGCCAACCATGAAAAATGGCTGCTTAAAAAAGTGAATGTGCTTTTAGTTCACTTATGGAATCTGGAATAAGGAAAGTGATGATTTCATTCTGCTCTAAATTGACATCCCCTGAAGTATAATGCTGGTAGTTGAAGAGACATCATATGATAGGGTAGAGGTGAACAAGGGAAGGAACTATGAATGCTCTGCCTGGAAAACAGAAGACCAAGAGCTGGGGGTTCATGACTTCAACTGCGTGAAGGGCTGGAATGCCTGCTGTAAGGAAGGGGGATCAGACATATTTGCAATGGCTTCTAGTGGAAGGGCCAGGATCAATGGGTAGAGAAATGTCTCCCAGAATAAGGAAGAACTATCTCAGAGCTTCTAAAGATGGAATATCCTGCTTAGGAGGTGGTTTTCAAATGGAAGCAGGACACTGTTTGTTAGAAACGGATGAGGGGAAGGGATAATAGAGACAGTAAAAGGTGAGCAGTTGCCAGGAGTTTGCCAGGAGGGAAGGAATGATTAAGACGTGGAACATGGGACTTCAGCGATAGTGAGACCATTGTATAAATGCTGGATACATTTCATTATATATTTATCAGAACTCACAAAATGTACAACTCAAAGAGTCAACTCTAATGTAAGCTATGGACGTTAGTTCATAACAATGTACCAATGCTCTAATCAATTGTAATAAATGTACCACAGCAATGCAAGATGTTAATAATAGGGGGAAACAGATGGGAACTCTACTTTCTGCTCAATTTTTCTGTAGCTCTAAAAATAAAGTATTAATTGAAAAAAACCATTAAAGAAATCAAAATGCTACATTAGAAAATATTCACTTAATGCAAAGAAATGGATGAGGAGTAGATGTGTACATTGGATAAGAACCCTGAGAACCTCTGAAATCCTCAGCTAGTCTCACTTTTCAGACCAGAAGATACAGAAGATACGCATAACTATCAGTGAGAGGTGCACCACAAACAAATGGTCACCACTGTCTCTCTTAGTAACTGCAGCTGACAATCTCTCCCTCTACTTGGGGACTAGTAGCAGGTTTCAGAAAAGCCCAGTTCATGGACTTTGGGCCATAACCATAGAGAGGAATAAGGAAAGAACATGGCAGTCGCAGTCAGAGCCATGACCCTGCTAAACTTCACCTGAGCCCCGAGCTCCTGGAAAGCAGCTACAGTTAAGGAAATCCCCAACCCTGTTTGGGAAACAGCTTATTGCAAAGAACCACCCCTCCCAATGGACAGAAGATTCCCGATGCCAACATGTTTATGTCTATGACAGCCAGACACAGACCAACAAAATTCCCACTTTGCCTCATAAACAATTAGCTGAACTGCTTTTCCTCAATGATCAATTGGAACAAAATGCTTGTTAACTGATGACCGAACTTTAGTTAAGCTTCTCTCCTTCCCCCAAGCCTTTGACCCACCCTCAGCCTGAGCCAGCATACAACCCCTCCTTGATGACTCCTTCTGAGAAGTGGCTGACTGCTGGGAAAGACATTTCCTATCAATTGTTCAATTCTTTCACCTGCTCCCCCAAATCTGTTTCCCCAACCCTATAAAAAAAAAAGTTTTCTATTTGCTATCTGACACCCTTGCAGATCTATGGTCAGAGTATTCCCCCTGTGGCAAAAGCCCCCACGCCCCTTATTGTAATAATTTCTTTGAATAAAGTCTCTTCTTACCTAAGTCCAATTTTTCTTTTTCTTTAATAGACAACATACCCTATTAATTTAAGATGGATGTATGGGTCTTGCTAAAATCGTTCAACACATCATTGAGTTTTAAAACAACTGCAGACTCATAAGATTTTTTTTTTTTCTTCCTCATAAGATCTTAACACTCCAAGGAATTTACAAATTAACCAGTCCAACCTCTCAGCCACGGCAGGAAAACCTCTGCAGTAGTTTTGAGGGATGCATCCTGCCACTGATCAGATGCCACTGGTAACAAGTAATGCTCACACCAGGTAACTTGTTCCATGATTAGAAAATTCTCTAACCAAGCTGGCATCTCCATCTACCTAGCAGCCACTCACAGGTGCCAGTTCTGTCCTCTGAATTACAAAAAAAATGCCTATGCTTCCTTCCAAATCAACCCTCCAGATGTCTGAAGGCAACTGCACCCAGCTTCTTCGCATCAGCATAAAAAGGCACCTGGTCTGCAGAAATCTCCCATCCTGCCTATGCAAAAACAAAGACCAAATCATGTTCTCTGTTTCCTTTTTTTTATTTTATTAGTAGAGACATGAAGTCATACATCACATTTGGGTATATATTACTAAGACAAATACTGTAAGAAGAAAGGCAGTGTACATCCCATCAGGGGCTATCACTTGCATCTTTACAGGAGAGAGTTGAGGGTGAGAAAAAAAAAAAGGCAAATGAATCTTTATTTAAGCCACTGTCAGATGATAGCTAGAAAATGCTTCATCTATCTCCGTGCTTTCTCCTTTTCATGTTTCCCTTGACTTTTGTAAAACTATCAACCAGCCATTCTTGGGGCCAGTCAGCTGACACACTGCAGTCAGCTTTTCCTGTTGTTATGGAAACAGTGCCTCTGTGAGGCTTCTTCCCTTAAAAATAAAAATTAAAAAACAAAATAAAACCCCACTGTGAGTCAATAAAAATCATGAGCAAATATAGTAATCTACATTCCTAACATGAGTGGCAAGACTGGGAACTGGCTAAAAAATTTTACCTCACCAGAACACTTGGACCAAAAAAACCCCCAAAAAACCTAGCTCCAAACTGTTATAACATACTCGAGTACTTGAGAAGCTGCTAGCCAATTTCTAGGAGGTATGGCTATTAAGTCCTCCAGTTTACTCCCCATTAACTTGTAAATATGTTGGGAGCAAGAACTATAATTCACTGACCTTTTTGTCCTTCCAAGGCCTAGCACCACTGAGGCTTGTTTATTACTGAATTTACCCAGAACTATTAGAAACGCTTCCTACTCTGCCATTCCCAGTACCTCATCCCTGACTAATAGAAGTCACTCTGAGAACATCAACTGTGGACTCTTCTAGGGAGTTGCCCCAGCCTAAGGATATTTTCAGCCAGAGCTTCTGGTCCCCCAGGCTTCTGTAAACACCCCAGCAAAGAAAGCTCAACTGAAACAGAGTGCAACCATGCTTTTGTGATTGAGATATAAGACAAAACAGCCTTCTGTGGTTATTATGCATGTAACAATCCCAACTTTGCTACACAAATTCCTGGTGGGTGTTTCTTTAGTAGCTGAGAAGAGATGCATCATAGCCGAGTAGTCTTTGATGCTACCTTCAACTACCTCTCTAAACTCCTTGAATCCACTTCAAACACCGTCAACACTTCCACTTTGAATCTACTTTAGGGAGTTTACTGCAATGCACTTTTATGGCAATTTTTCTCTCAGGAAAATGCTTCCTGATTTTTAAATTTCTGGCCATCCATGATCAAATGCTGAAAAAGTCCTAGGGAAATGTATATGTTCCAGCTTTACTGAAGTTACCAGTTAGAGCCATTAAGAAGAAATTTTACAAACATAAGATAAGTATGATACACAAATTTTATATGATATATATGATAAATATTTCTACTCCAAAGCTTTGTAAAAGAATATCTAAAATGCAAAATGCTTGTGTTGCAAAACGACATTCTGTATCCATGCTCACAGAATCTGCTAGACTCTCACTTTGGCTGCAAAGCAGAAGGGCGACTCCTACGAGACACCATCCCAAGAACTAAGCAGAGCCCCTCAGAACATAGCTTCTGTCTCCTCAGCACTGACTCCAGCTCCTGGCTGGGCCAATAGTGACAGCAGAGTCACCAAACACTTTTTTCAGTTTTTGGTCAACAGAGAATTTTTGGCTCAGATCAAGAGCACTACTGCTCCTTTGTGTTTCTTACACATGTCACTTTGGCAGTCGCTCTGTTCAACAGACACTGCTGGTGCCTCCATCTGTCAATAAGACTTTGGGAAGAGTGACTGCAGCTCCAGGATGATAACCGGAATTTATATGCAGATATACATATATAGGCATACACAAACTTAGACACGAAAATACATACCCAACTAGGGAAATGACAATTAGGTGCTGAGTGGCACGTGACTCACTCAGAGTACTGCTGACGACACAGTAGGAACTGACCATGCTGGGAACACAGCCTGGGCCAGCAATGGTGCTTTATTTGTTCATTCTCTATCCAGGCCAGAAGCTTCTTTGCCCTCACTTCCCATAAACAACATGAAGTCCTGTGGAATCTCTTTCGTAGCTCTCTCATTCACTCTACAACTACCGAGTGACTACTTTGTTCTACATGTGGGGATACAAAAGGAAACAAGACTGATGTGGTGCCTGCCCTCATGAGGCTCACAGTCTAATGGGGGGCATGCGAGTGAAAAGGAGGCTAAGTCTGTTCGTAGGGACGCGTTCAGGGTGCTACAAAGGAAAGGCATCAAACTGAGACTTAAGGTGTCAGAAAGGATTTTGAGGAAAAACATAACTACGACTTGAATTTATTACCTCACCTCTTCATTCCATTTACATAGGGTTAGGACCTCTTCCTGCCTGGACACCTGTCCTTATTCTTGTAATCCGTCCTTTTGCCTCTCATCTCACCTTTGACAGAAACCCTTATCCTCAAGATAAAAGCAACTGTCACACACTGGGACTCCTCGTGATTTGGGCACCCATTTATTTTGCCAGGCTTTTGCGTGCTCCTACATTTAAGACATTCAGAAGCCCTGCATTTTCTGAAATGTGCTGTACTCACACATGTCTGCCTGGAGTACCTTTCCCCTTGGGTTTCAAGGCTAGATCAAGCCTTATCTCCTCTGGGAAGCCTTCCCTGACCTTTTAGTTTGAGAGAGGCATGTGCTGTAATATATATTTAAAGCTATTCTAGACACCACAAACAGTGTCATATTAAGTATGTGCTATTTAGCTTAGGATTCAATTCCCGGTGATCAGTTCCCCTAACCAAGAATCCATATTTCAGAGATTGCCAGCTACCCTGAACTCCCAAAAGCAGCTATTGAAAGCCCTTCAGTTGTTCATATATTGACCAACACCTAAGACTGCTTAATAGATCAGAAATAGAAGAAGTTTTTTCTACTGGTAAAATTAATGGCTTGTTAATCAGAATGATAAATATTAGAAATGGACCTCATTGCTAAAATAAAAGGTATTTGAGATATATAGATTGGATAAAATAATTTAGAGATAGTCCCAACTGTTGCATGGAGAGGAGTAAGTCTATACCTGATCACTGTAATGCCACCTGGGGCCACCTGTGTCCAGCCATTGGCTTAGGAAGTTTCTCTTTGTCTGGTGCTGATAACAAGAGGAACAGAATCCTGCCTCTGTAACATTGCTACATTTCTGATAGAAACCTAAAATGACAAGACAGCTGGAACATCAGAAAGTTTAAAAAACAGGTTGTATGAACCTATTTCTAAATGAATATTTACTTATAAACACCCACAAGTGTGGTAGGATTTGCTTCCATTTTAACCTAGTAATAAGGTTGTAAGGGAGCAGCTAACCATTTCTCAAACTTCTTCACTGGCCTCTTCAGCATGAAGCACATAAGTGTAGTACTAAATTAGCCTAGTCATTTCAACACGGCCTCTCCTCCACGCTCTTGCAGCACCTGTGCATCTGCCATGGCATGTGTCAAGTCATATGGAAACTGTCAGTTGACCTGTCTACCTTTCCCACTAAATACTGAGGTCCTTGAGAACAAGGATTGTACTTTTCATCTATGAAGTCCGTTTCTGAGGTGAGTGTCTAGAATAAAGAAATACTTGCTGAATGACAATAGTAGCACAATAAAGTGAAAGGACATCTGATTAGGAGCTTGGAGACACATTTTAATACTAGTTTCAACAACAGCTGAGTACAGTACTTACTATGTGTCAATAATTTACTAAGTACTTAATATGTGTCAAGCACAGTATTAGGCACTTAAATAGTATCTTGTTTAATCTTCACCACAATCCTGAGAGGTAGCACCATCATCTTACAAAGGATGAACAGGAGAGACTGATTTATTCAAGATTATTTAGATAAATAAGTAGAAGAGTCCATCTTTGAACCCAAGTCTGGCTGAATCCAAAGCACAAGTTTTTAACCTTTACTTTAGAAGTGTGTCCCATGGCTTACATGTGAGAGCTTAGGCAAAAAAACTTCCTCTGGATCCCAACTTCCTCACTTGTTTACCTAGTGGGCCTAAGTTACTTAAGCCCTGTCCAGCTCATGTTACCACGTGACAGTTCTGAACAGCATCAATCATGGCCTCAGTCTTGCCTGCCCGGACTGTCTCGACAAGACTGAGATTTCATGTGCAGCTTGTTATAGAGCTTGTCAGACAACATTTTATTCTTATTCTTTTTTCCCCTCTTTTGAAATGTCTCAGGGGATTCTGAAGCAGAGAAAGGGACCCATTTTTGGCACACTGCTTTGAAACTAGAACCTTCTGTTAGTCACCAGAGCCAGCCAGTTGTTATTTTTGTTCTAAAATCCTTCACTGACATGGATGCTGGCAGAAACTGTAAAAAACGGCAAGGAAAGAAAACCTACATCCAGGGACACCTCAACTACCAGAGAAATAGAAATGTAACAGAAAACAGCAAAAATGTCCATCTGTTTACCACGTTTGAACTGTACCCTGCAGCTAGATTAAAAAAAGGACTTTAGAGATTCTCTTGACATCCCCTGGGGATTGCTCTGTTGAAAGACTCAAACCCTATCTGTGCCACAAAGTTTACAGTCAGGAATTGAAGTGGCATAGATAGTTCTATCCCACAAGTGCTTACTGAGGACTTTATGTGGTATGTGCTGAAATGTTAGTATCTCAGGCCAGTACCTACATGGCTTCCCTCCTCAGAATACATTTCATCTGCTACCACTCACTGATACCAGGATGAGAGTTCTAGAAAAATGGTAAGTCCCTAGTTGCCAGGAGAATGATGCTAGGCCCAACCCCCCACTTGGCTTCTCTAGAAGAGGCAAGAAGTCCTGGTGATACATCGTTAAACAATCACAAAGAAGCTTTGACGGCATTAAGATGATTAAAAATCATGGTCATTTTCAGAAAATTGTTCAACAGAGGAGAATAAACACACAGGAGGAAGTTGTTTTTTGCCTTTAAAACTTACTCACTTTCTTAACAGCAGGATCCCCTTTGGATGGATGACAGGATGGAGACATTTTTACCTGGAAAAAAAGGCAAATTTTTTAATATCCTGTTAGTTATAGTCTAGTTTTATTTGACCCACACTCAAAATAGTTCAACTAGAATTGGTGTAACTGAGATAAAACAGACATTTTCAGAATAACAATGAATAATTTTTTTTTTTTTAAATTCCCTTTGAAATACGACTGGGGTAAGAAAAGTGAGGCAGATGATCCAAACTGGTTTTAACCAAATGGTGAGGAACCAAATAGATATAGATTTTTGTTGATAATGTAAATCAATTGATACAACATGCAATAGTCAGCATTTCTTACAGAGGCCAAAGCCAAGTATCCTTTGTGATGTAATATCCCTCTTAAGCAAACATGGACAAAAGAGTTTGATAATAAAAGTGAAGGATTTAGATAAAGTATCAGCCAAACCATAACAAAGGAATGCTTAGCCAAGGAAGAGAGAACTGATGGTAGAGGAAAGTCTTCAAGTATTTGAAGGGTTAAAAAAGATTGTCACATTAGATAAAAGAACAAGACCCAACTACATGCTCCCTGCAAGAAACATATTTTAAATATAAAGGCACATAGGTTAAAAGCAAAAAGCTGGAACGATACAGCACTAGATTTCAGGGCAAAAATTATTACCAGGGATAAAGAAGATAATTTCATAATAATAAAGTGTCAATTCATCAGGAGGACATAACAATCCTAAACATCTATGCATCTAATAGCTTAAAAGTACATAATACAAAATGGATAGGACTGTAAGGAGAAGTAGGTTTTATAGTCATAGATTTCCATACCCCTTTCTCAATAAATGAGAAAACAAGTAGGCAGATAACCAGAAAGTATAAACCCAATTAATAAATGAGCCAAGGAACCACACAAACATTTTCCAAAGACATACGAAAGACCAAGAGCTATACGAAAAGATGCTCAATTAGGGAAATGCAAATCAATCCACAGTAAGGTATCACCACATACCTGTTAGGAAGGTTTTTATAAAACAGACAAGAGATAACAAATGTTGGCAAGGATGTGGAGAAAAAGAAATGTGTTGGGAAAAGGGATATGTTGGTGGGAATGTAAATTTAGGTATAGCCATTATGAAAACAATATGGTGGTTCCTCCAAAAATTAAAATTTAAAGTACTATATGATCCAGCAATCCCACTCCTGGGTATATACCTAAAGGAACAGAAATCAACATTTTGAAGAGATATAAGCACACAGTGCTCAGTCAAGTATGCAAACAAGCTAAGTGTTCGCAATAGCCAAGATATGCAAACAACCTAAGTATTCATCAATGGATGAATGGATAAATAATATATGATATACATATATACAATGGAATATTATTCAGCCATAAAAAGAAAGAAATCCTACTATTTTCAACAACATTGATGGACCTTGAGGGCATTATGCTAAGTGAGATAAATCAGTCAGAGAAGGACAAATATATATGATATCACATATATTTGGATCTAAAAAAGATGAACTCATGAAAACAGAGTAGAATAATGGTTATCAGGGGCTGGGAGGTGGGGAAATTGGGGAGATATTGCTTACGGGTACAAAGTTGCAACTAGTAAATGAAAAAGTTTGGGAGATGTAAGGCACAACATAATGACTATAGTCAACAATACTGTATTATAAATGTCAAGGTGGCTAGAAAACTAGATTTTAACTGTTCTCAACACAAAAAAGAAATTATGTGCCATGATGTTGTTAGCTAATGCTACCATAGTAATCATTGAAATATATAAATGTATCAAACCTACATGTATGTACACCTAAAAGTACACAATCGTGTCAATTATATCTCAATTAAAAAGACTTAAAAAATGCAACTACCTTGATAAGATGGACATTTACAGGATACTCTACCCCCAACAAAAGCAGAATGCATATTCTTTTTAGGTACACATGGACCATTTACCAACTTAGACCATTTTCTGGCAATAAAACAATTCTCAATAAACTGAAAAGAATCCAAGTCATACAAAGAATGCCCTCTGACCAAAACAGAAATAAATTTAATCAATAACAGAAAGATCTCTGGAAAAATTCCCAAATATTTAGGAACTAAGTTACACACTTCCAAATAACCCATGGATCAAAGAAGAAATAAAAAGAAAATTAGACCCTACAAACACACAACCTACCAAGACTGAATCATGAAGAAACAAAATCTGAATAGGCTAATAGCTAGTAAGGAAACTAAATCAGTAATTAAAAACCTCCCAACAAAGAAAAGTCCAGGAGCACATAGTTTCATTGGTGAATTCCACCAAATGTTTAAAGAAGAATGTCAATCCTTCTCCAACTCTTCCAAAAAACTGAAAAGGAGGAAACATTTGCAAACTATTTTAGGAGGCCAGCATTACTCTGATACCAAAGCTGGATAGGACACTACAAGAAAAGAAAACTATAGGCCAATATCTCTGATGAACACAGATGCAAAAGTCCTCAACAAAATACTAGCAAACTGAATTCAACAGCACATTAAAAAGGTCATACATCATGATCAAGTGGGATTCATCCCTGGGAGGCAAAGGAGGGCTCAATATACACAAATCAATAAATGTGATACACCACCTTAACAGAGTAAAGGAAAAAATATACATGATCATCTCAAATGATGCAGAAAAATCATTTGGCAAAATTTAACACTTTTTCATGATAAAAACACTCAACAAACTAGGATTAGAAGGAAACTACCTCAACATAATAAAGGCTATATGTATGTGTTTATGTGTGTTGTATGTGTGTGTATATATCACAGCTAACATCAAACTAAATGGTGTAAGACTGAAAGCTTTTTCTCTAAGTTAAGAAACAAGACAAGAATGCCTGCTTTTGTCACCTCTATTTAACATAGTACTGGAAGTTCTAGCCAGAGCAATTAGGCAAGGGTAATAACAGAAGGCATTCAAATTAGAAAGGAAAAAGTAAAATTATCTCTGTTTGCAGACAACATGATCTTATATGTAGAAAACTCTAAATTTAGATTCCAAAAAATAACCTATTAGAATAAACAAATTAAGCAGGATACAAAATCGATACATACAAATCAGTTTGTTTCTATACACTAACAATGAACAATCTGAAAAGAGAATTAAGAAAACAATTTACCATACCATCAAAAAGAATAAAACACTTAGGAATAAGCTTATTCAAGGAGGTTTTGACTTGTGCACTGAAAACTACAAAATATTGCTGAAAGAAATTAAAGAAGACAAAGATAAATAGAAAAATATACCGTGTTCATGTTTCATAAGACAATATTGTTAAGATGTCCACACTACCCAAAGCAATCTATAGGGTCAATACAATCCCTATCAAAATCCCAATGGCATTTTTTTGTAGGAAAAAATCCCCACAAAAAAACCATCCTAAAATTTGTATGGAAACAATCTTGAAAAAGAATAAAGTTGGGGAGGGCCTCACATGTCCTGATTTCTAAACTTATTACAAAGCTACAGTAATCAAAACAGTGTGCTACTGGCATAAAGACAGACATATACCCCAAATGGAATAGAACAGAGACTAACAAACTGAATTCAACAGCACATTGAAAGGGTCACACATCATGATCGAGTGGCATCATTACATATATAGTCAAATGATTTTCAACAAGGGTACCAAGACCATTTAATAGGGAAAGGACAGTCTTTTCAGCAAAGCTGAAGATCCACATGCAAAAGAATGAATGAAGCTGGACACATCTAACACTACATACAAAAATGACCTCACAATGGGTCAAAGGCCTAAATGCAAGAGCTCAAGATATAAAACTCTTAGATGATAACATAGAGGGGAAATTTCTTGACATTGGATTTAGCAATCATTTCTTGGATATGACACCAAAGGCACAAGCAACAATAATTTTAAAAAATAGACAAATCTGACTTCATCAAAATGAAAAACTTATGTTCACTAAAGGGCATGATAGAGTACAAAGGCAACTCACAGAATGGAAAAAAATTGCAAATGACATATTTGATAAGGAATTAATATCCAGAATATATAGAAAACTTCTAAAACTCAACAACAAACAATCCAATAACAAAATCAGCAAAAGACTTGAACATTTCTCCAAAGAAAATATATAGATGGTCAATAAAAACATGAGATGATGCTTCACATCATTAGTCATTCACAAAATGCAAATTAAAAACACAATGAGATACCACTATACACCAATTAGAATAGCCAAAACTAAAAAGACTGATTAGCCCTGGCCAAGTAGCTCAGTTGCTTGAAGTGTCATTCCAATACGCCAAGGTTTCGGGTTCAATCCCCCATCAGGGCACATACAGGAATCAACAAATGAATGCATAAATACACGAAATAGCAAATCGATGTCTCTCTCCTTCTCCCCACCATACCCCCTCTCTTCTCTCATAAAATAAAATAAAATAAATAAAATAAAATAATAAAATAAAATAAATAAAATAAAATAAAATAAAATAAAATGACTGACTCTACCAAGGATGTGGAGGAATTGGAACCCTCATATACTGTTGGTAGGAGGGTAAAATGGTACAACCACTTGAAGAACAGTTGGGCAGTTTCTTAAAATGATAAACATAATTCTTCATATGAGTCAGCCATTCCATTCCTAGGTATTTACCCAAGAGAAAGGAAAGTATACTCCATACAAAGATTTGTGCACAAATCTTCATAACAGCTTTATCTATAATAGCCAGAAACTAGAAAAGCCAAATATCTATCAATAGGTAAAATAATAAATTATGCTATATCCCTAAAATGAAACATTATTCAGCATTAAGGAGGAATGTACTCTTGATACAACAATGTCGATGAATCTCAAATAATTATGCTGAATGAAAGAAGCTAGACCAAAAAAGCATACATACTTGTGGTTCCATTTATCTATATTGTAGAAAATGCAAATTAATCTATTGCTACAGAAAGCCAATCAGTGGTTTCCAGGGAACATAAGTGAGAAACAGTAAATTTTGGCTGGTTATGGATAGGGTCAAGTATCTTAACTGTAGTGATGGATTTATAGATCTACTCATATGTCAAATTTGTACACTTCATATCTATTATACTTCAATAAAGCATTTAAAGAAATTTGTAGGATACAGCTAAAATGGTGCTTAAAAATTTATAATTTTTTAAATGCTATATTGGAAAATAAGAAAGGTTTAAAATAAAGGACCTAAGTTTCCAATTTAAGAAACTAGAAAAAGAATATCAAAGTAAAACCAAACTAAGTAAAAGAAAGGCAATAATAAGCAGAAATCAATGCAATAGAAATCAAACAAAAACAACAGAGAAAATTAACAAGGTTCCCAAGGTTGGTTCTTATGGAAATACCAACAAAATTGGTAAACTGCTATATACTGATTAAGAAAAAAGAGAATATAAGTTAGTAATACCAGCAATGAAAGATAATATATTACTACATGTAACATTACTTACAGACATTTAAATGATAGTAAGTCCCTGTTATGAACCATTTTATGCCAATAAATTTGGCAAATTAAATGAAGAGGAAAAATTCCTTGAAAAACTTATAAAAATGGACCCAAGATGAAACAGAAAACATGAATAGCCCTATATTTATTAAAGAAAACTGTTATCAAATCTGCCCACAAGGAAAACTCTGAGTCCACAAGGTTTCAGCATTGAATTCTAGCAAATATGAAGTACACAGAGACTGATACATGAAATCAGACTATCAACTTACAAATTTCAAGGAAAAATGAAGTTACTACAAGTAGTTCCATACTAGATATTGTCAGTCTAGAATGATGATGAAGGCGTATAAGTACGAGATAAGCAACTGGACTCAAGTTCTTAAGCCTCTTCTAACTTAGCAGTCGAATTCTAAGAGCCTACACTACAGATGATGAAGACCTTTCCTATCACTATGGCATCAAGCTATTCAAATAGGACCATGTTGCAGGCTTTTTTGCCTTGCCACCCTGGCTTTCAGAATGACTTTAGAAAACATCCCTCAGCTCAGGGATCAAAACTGCTGGCTGTCCAGACTGTCGTTTCAGATTTAGCAGGTCTGCAAAAATTAGACTTGACAGTCTTTGCTCTAACATACCATGACATTAATACTCTGGAATTTACTCCAGATGTATGATGTAGCTTGCTAAACGTGATCCAGTTTTAACTCCTGGTATGTTCTTTTTGAAAAGGGAGAAAATAGATTTTCAAAGCAAAGTAGATATTTAAGCTTAAAAAAAAAAATGACCTCATGAAAGAATCTGCAGACTTTTTAAAAACAAGCCAAGAACTAGATGTGATGCTGGACGATTTATCTGAGAAAGCTGTTCTCTGGAGATGAAGCCGGTGTTTGAAGTGGCAACAGAAATGGTTCAGTATCGCTCATGAAAGGTCTTATTTTTCATTTAACAAGATTCCTCCTGGAAATGCTTCAGGCAACGCAGCTTAAAAGAGACACTTTAGATCCAGGTGTGTAGACCCCAGATCTGGGGATACGGTTGATATATTAAGCTATGGCCTTAATAATAATGCTGAACTTTGGTGATCTTTGATAATAAAATGATTCCTATCTTAGAGAAGCAATCTGATCTGAAGTTTAAGAGCAAAAGTAAAACCTTATCACTTTGCTTTTTTTAAAAATACAAGCCTTGATTTTTCTGATTATAAAAGGAATACATGCTCACTAGTGCAAATTTATAAAATACAAAAGAGCAAAACAAAGCAAATAAAAATCACAATTCAACCACATTAGCAATAACTACTATTAACATTTGGAATCACACTGTTTTGTTATATTTTCACATTACATCTTGAGAATGTTTATTTTACTATATCAGTATTCTTCAGTAACATGATTTTTCATGGCTACATATAAGTCCATTCATTGTATAGATATACTGTAACTAATTTAACCAACTATTGGGAGGCTATTGAAACACTTAGGCTGTTTTCAAATTTTTTATTAAAAATGCTGTCATAAACATCCTTGTATATAACATTTGGCACACATTCTTCATGTATTATTTCTGTTGCACAGATTTTTACAGATACCTGCTTCTAAGGGTGTAGACATTTAATTTTACATATTGCCAATCTTTCTCCTGATAAGTAAGATGGATCCACAAACCCTTTCCCATAATTTTAAAATCCAAAAAGCTCTGAAACCAAAAGAACTTCTTCTTAAAAACTTTTGGCACCAAAAGTCATCTACCTGACAGTAAAATCTGACCTGAACTGAAGTGAGGCTGTTTATAGTCTTTATTTATCCCACATACATAAGCATTTGATTATGGGATGCTACCTTAGATCCCACTGGGAATGTTATATAATATACAATCTATGACCCATGTCACCTTTCTTTTACCACTTCAAAGATGCCATTTTATTGTCCTCTGGCTTTCCCCCATTTTATTAAAATGAGAAGTCATCCATCATATTATTGTCTATCTTTGGTGGCTTTAAAGATTTCCTCTTTGTCTTTGGTTTTAGTAGTTTGACTGACTATGATGCATCTGAGTGTGGTTTTTCTTTGTATTTATTGTTAGTGATTTGCTGAGCTTTTTGAGTATATGGGTTGATTTTTTTCACCAAATGTGAGAAAATTCCAGACATTATCAGGTCACCCCATTGCCACTTCTCCCTCTCCTCACTTTCTGGAACTCCAATATATATGCTAGACTTTTTGATATTGTTTCACAGGTCACTAAGAGCTCTCTTCACTTATTTTCAATCCTTTTAGTCTCTGTGCTTCAGCTAGGATTATTTTTATTGAACTGTCTTCAAATTTACTGATAATATTTGTCTCAGTATTAAAAATGCTGTTGATATCTAATGAACTTTTCATTTTAGATGTTTTTTAGCTCTAGAATTTTTACTTCGTTTTATTTTATAGTTTTGTTTATCTACTGAGACTTTCCCATGTTTGATCATTCTGATCTTTTCTTCTAAATCCTTTAACATATTTCTAATTTCTATTTTAAAGTCCTTGACTACCAATTCAAACATGTGGCTCACCCATAGGTCTGCTTCTATTGATACTTTTTCTCTTGATTTTAAGTTATATTTTCCTTCTTCTTCCCATTGATCCTATGATAGTTTGGGCTTGGGCTTGGGCTTTGGCTTTGTTAGGACTTATTTTGCTTTTGCCTGTAGTCTTGGGGCAGCCCTTAGGTCCTAAAGCACAGTCCTTCTGCAGTTTCAGTGTAAAATGTGAGGTGTTTTACCAATCCCATTTAGCAAGACTTGCACACAAAACACTATGCAGCTGCTGAAATGAAATCTCTGCTCAGTTCTTTAGTCCTTCTGATGCTACTTTCTTGGAGCATTACTGTATATGTGCAATTTTGAAACCTAAAACAAGATTTGGAGATCCCTCCTCCCTGGTACCCTTCTTTCTGAGATTTGCCCCCTCAATTTACAGCTGCTTTGGCATTCTTGAACTCTGACCTCTGTTTCTTCATCTCAGTTAGAATGCTACTTTCTGTTTAAGCTCTTTCCCCCAGGTAATTTCCAAGGCAAACTGAGAAATGCGCCAAGGAAAAAGCTGGTTAGGTGTTGAGCTTCTCTAGTTTGCTTGCCTTTTTTTAAGGTTTGTGTTCTCTAAACAGCACTTTTTTTGTTTTTTGTTTTTTGTCTAGAGCTTATAATTGTTATTAACAGAAGGGATGTCCAATGCAGGCTACCCTGCTGTTACTGGAATTTGAACCCTGTATTATATTTCTTCAAGTATTTTTTTCTGTATTATTCTTGCCCCTACTTCTAGGACTCCAATTACATACTTACTTTGCTACCTAAAGTTGTTTTGTAGTTCACTGATGCTTTACTCATTTCCTTTTAGTGTTTTTTCTCTCTGTGTTTGATTTTGGATAGTTCCTATTGCTATATAATCAAGTTCACTAATCATTTATTCTGCAATGTCCACCATGCTGTTAATCCCATTCACTGTATTCTTCATCTCAGGCACTGTAGTTTTAATCTCTAGATGTTTTACTGGGTCTTTATAACTTCTGTATTTCCATTTAACACGTTAAATCTTCCCTCTAGCTTCTAGAACATATGGAATGCAATTATAATAACTTTTAATGTTCTTCTCAACTAATTCTATCAAATATGCTATTTCTGGGTCTGTTTCAATTACCTGATTTTTAAAAAAGACTATTTTTTAGAGCAGTTTTAGGTTTGCAGCAAAATTGAGAGGAAGGCATAGAGATATTGTATATATCCCATGCTCGCACATATGTGCAGTTTCCCCTATTATAACATCTCCTTCCAGAGTGGTACATTTCTTACAACTGATGACACATTACACCGACACATCATTATCATCCAAAGTCTATAGTTTACATTAGGGTTCACTCTTGGTGTTCTATATTCTATGGATTTGTACAAATGTGTAATAACATACCCACCATTATAGTATCATACAGAGTATTTTCACTGTCCTAAGAGTCCTCTGTGTTTTATTTATTCATCCTTCTCGTTCCCCATCCCACTGATCTTTTTATTGTCTCCATAATTTTGCCATTTCTAGAATGTAATATAGTTGTTTTTTTCCTCCTCTTTATGACTTTTATTTTCCTGCTTTCTCTTTTTTTTTTTTTTTTTAAATATGTCTTTATTGATTTCAGAGAGAGGAAGGGAGAGGGAGAGAGAGATAGAAACATCAATGGTGAGAGAGTCATTAATCAGCTGCCCCCTGCTGGGGACTGAGCCTGCAACCCGGGCATGTGCCCTGACTGGGAACAGAACCTCAATCTCCTGGATCATAGGTTGATGCTCAACTGTGGAGCCATGACAGCAGGGCATTTTCCTGCTTTCTTCCACTCCTTGTAATTTTTTATCAAATGCCAGACATAGTGAATTTTACCTTGTTGGGTTAGATACTTTTCTAATCCTTAACATATTCTTGAACTTTGTTCTGGGATGTGGTTAAAATACTTGGAAATGTGATCTTTTTAGGTTTTTCTTTTAAGTTTTGGTAGGTGGAATCAGAATAGCAGTTAGTCTAGGGTTAAGTTTTCCCCTAATACTGAGGTCAAGACCTTAGTGAGTACTCTAAATGCTCCCCTGTGAACTATGAAGCTTTCCAGGCTGGCATTATTCCTCACTCTATGTGAATTTGGGGCACTGCTACCTTTAATCCTTTTAGGTGCTGCGTTTTCTGGCCTTGAGTAGTTTCCTCACACTCACGTAGGTTAGTATTCAACTTTATACTCAAAGTTGCCTTTAGTATGTCTCTGGAGCTCTCTCTGTGTATGGCTTTCTCCTGTCCAATACTCTGTCTGGTGAACTCTAGCCATCTAGCCTTCCTTGGATTTCCAGCTCTATCTCAACTCAAAGAGACTGATAAATTCTGCCTCAGTTCCCCCTCCTTACACCATGGCTTAGAAACCTTCTCTGGGCAGTAATTTGGGGTTAGTTCTAGAGTTTACATAATTTGTTTCTTGTCTCTCAGGGTTCATTCTCCTTTGCTGCTTGGGGTCCAATGTCTTGAGAACCGTTGTTTTATATACTTTGTACACTGCCACCCCACCAAGAAACTCTAAATGCATTCTCTTAGAAACTGAAACCCCTGTATTACCTTTTTAAAATAAAAATATCTGAATTCTAAAACATATCTGGCCAAAGGGATTTGGATAAGGGATTGTGAACCTGTACAAATATGCATCCCCACTAGTATTGCATAAAAGTGTTTGTCTCCTCACATCTTTATCAATATAAATGCATATGTATTTTTAATGTATGACAGTATAATATGTATTTTTTTAAAACTCCCAGTTATTTAATAAGTAAAAAAAAGGCATCATATTGCTGTTTTAACTGGTATATCTTTGATTACAGGTAAAGTTAAACATTTTTTCAAATTTAATTGGATAATGAAATTTTTAATGCCCATTGTGCATATTTCCATCAAAGCTTTTGTTCTACGTAAAGACTGGAAACACTTTCCTGGTACTATTGTCATCCTTCAGTCTCTTGGACATAAGCCTTTTTTGGATCAAAGGGGAGTATACAAATTTATAGAATTTTAGGAATCTTATAATTATTTTGCTCTGGCAAAGAGGTGAAGATTTGGGTGGTAATAGAGATGTTGCTGTTTATCCATTTTCCAAAATCACAATCAATGCATCATATCAATCCCTTTCTATTTTCACTTCAAGAATTACAAACTAAACTCTTTGCCAGAGTCTCAGGCTATTCAGGATCTGGCCCTGCCTACATCTTCAACTTCATTCCTTGCCATGTCCCCTTTTAGTCACTGTGTTCCAGCTACTGATCTTTTTTCAGTTCCTTGAGCAAGCCACTTCCCTCCTCATTTCCTCTGTGCTGACAGTTCTCTCTTCCTTGTAATCTTCCCATAGCTGATACCTTCTTAGCTTAAACATCAATCTGCACATAGATATTCTCTGTCACCCAATCGAAAGGTTCCCCCTCATGCTATTCTTCCCATAACAGCCTCTTCTTTCCCCTCACAGCACTTATATACGTGTCACAATTTCAAATTATATATTTGATATGTTGTTTAATTATTGTCTAGCTCTCTTACTAGATGGTAAGCTACATGATGGTGGGAACTATGTTTTTTTGTTCACCTATGTATACTTAGTAACAAGAATAGTGTGTAGCCCAAAATATTGGCTGAAGTAATATATCACTCAATATTAAAGTATAACAATATTATTGGAAAATGGGCAAAAGTCTCCTCAAAAACATTCATTTATGTTAGAATCATTCATCGTCTCTCTGCACTTCTGAGATATATTAATCTTCATTTAATCTGTAAATTTAATTTAGAAGATATTCTTTTGAGAAATGCTGCTATCACCAAAAACTGAAATCTCATTTTTTAACATTAATTTCAATCTAACATTTAAAACGGGGAGCTAATATTCTTTGAAAATGGACAAATGAAAACAAGGCATTAATATTAGTGTCCTATTTCGTTACATAGCATGTAAACCAAATCTCTAATTTATAGTGGGAATCCAAAATGAATAAGCAATGTACAATGGTTAATAGAAAATTACCCCTGAGCATAAATAAATGTCATTTACTGAATAATTTCTTGGAAGTTGTAAATACTTCCTTCTGGCATTATTTATAAATTTACCCCCCAAAACAAAACATTTTCTTAGACAACTCTAAAAACAACGAAATAAACACCACACCAGTACCAGGGAAAATATCAACTTACTTCATTTAATTATCTCCTTTTGTAATTATTATTATTATTATTATTATTTTAAATATATCTTTATTGATTTCAGAGAGAGGAAGGGAGAGGGAGAGAGAGAGATAGAAACATCAATGATAAGAGAGTCATTGATCAGCTGCCTCCTACAGGCCCCGGACTGGGGATCGAACCCACAATCCCAGCATGTGCCCTGACCGGGAATTGAACTGTGATCTCCTAGATCCTAGGTCGATGTTCAACCACTGAGCGATGCCCAGCTGGACTCCTTTTGTAGTTATTAAAGGATGAGCAGCCCTTGTTTATCTCCTCTCCCTTCTTCCTTAGATATTTACCTCTTATTGAAAAAAACAAAAAACTGATATTTGACTAATGTACTTGGCTTTCTACTCATAAGGGATGATTTAACCAAGTGTGAAAAGATATCGAGCAATACATTATAGAAAACTGTATAATGAGTCTCTAATGCTCTTGTTTTTTTAAGTTTTAAAAGAAATAACTACTAGAATGTTTCTGGTATATAATAATGTGTTAGTTTATTATCAGCTCTTAAGAACTCTAAGTCCTACTGATAATATAATGTTAAAACTAAAATCTAGTAAATCTTCAATTATGTTTCTTTGAATTTATATCAAGTTGCCTGTTGACCAACTATTATTTTTAAATAAATAGCAAGTTATTTTCTTCTAATGCTAATCAGTACCACTGAAGATGATTAGTAGCTACTATAAATTTAATAAAGGAATAATCAAAGATAAAATTTAAATTATATTATTGTACATTATATTATATTGTGTTATATTATATTTAAATAACATTCATTGAGAAAATAAAAAGAGGAGTTTGTTGGTTGAAATTAGTTACTCTAATGTATTTCAGCTGTGGGTAATATGTAGAGAAAGCAAAACAGAATCACAGAGACTTGCAAGGTCTATTCTGTGGACCTACGTTTCAGATTGAGTTGCTCTAAATCTGAGTGGGGGAAGAGGGGATAAGCAAAGAGTGAAATCTGAGTCTTTTTTTCCCTGTTTGTAAAGAAGAAAAGTGCTTATTCCAGAGGAAAGCATGTTTTCTGGGGAAACAACTCCCGTTATGTCTGTGCAAACCTGTTGGAAGGCACCTAATATGTCAGTCATTGGTTACATATATCTACCAGCTGTGAAAAACAGAAGTGAGAAAAGGAGCAGCAGAAAGACTTTATCCCCCGAAAGCACAGTTTTTAGGGTAACTGTTGCATCCTATTGGGTCAGAGTCTGAAACTGAAGAAGGAAAAGTCAATTACCCTAAGTCCTGGGAAAGGATAAATGCTGCTTGACAGAAGGACCACGTTATGAAGGTAGTGAGGGGCTAAGTGCATTCGGTGCCTTCTGGCAGTAGACAGCGACAGGTGAAAGCTGGCCGGTGGTCTCGGCTTGATTTCAGAGTCACTGGGACTATCACCCCCAGACACTGGCTAGGAACTTAACCAGGGCTCACAGGTTTTTCAAAGGAAATTAAGAGAGCAAAGTAGAATTTTGTGAAATAAAGCTTAATAAAAGCTATCATTTTCATTTCACTTTAAATTACTTTAAGTGAAAAATGTGAATGGCTGCCCTGGCCAGGTGACTCAGTTGGTTGCAGTGCTGTACCGTGCACCAAAAGGTTGCAGGTTCAATTCCCGGTCAGGGCACATACTTAGGTTTCAGGTTAGATCCCTGGTAAGGGTGCATGCGTACGGGAGGCAACTGATTAATGTTTCTCTCTCTCTTTCTTCCCCTTCCTCTCTCTCACACAATGGTAACAAATTTTAATTAGCACAGCCAATATGGTATGGATGTATTTTAAAAACCAAATTTACCCTGTTTCAATAAATAGAATGCTAAAAATGGAACAGGCCAGAGGCAGGAAAAGGGGGGGTAAAGATGGCCCTACAAACTTGAGTTCAAATATTGGTCCTCCCTCTCTGAGCTACATACAGTTCCTCCCACTGTAAAATAGGGATTATATGACCTTCAAAAGTTGTGAATATTAGCATAAACACATTTCAAGCATATATTTGGTAAATTTCATTTCCTCTTTCCTTCTCGTATTACCAACCTACTAGGTCTTTTTACAATATCTTAGTAAGAAAAACAAGCGAGATAGCCAACTAGAGGAAAATTTAAGAAATCCCAAATAGGTCTTATTCTAGCTTGCTTCATTATTAGGAGGCATCAGACAGATATTTTCAAGAGGATCTAATCAGTAATCTTACTGGAGTTTCCTAAAGAATAAAAAGGTTGAATCATCTCTCCTACCCTGGAGAATGGGCTGGCCTCAGAAATAAAGCTGCCTTTGACATGTAGATACAACTTCAAAATAATTTCCCTTTTCTAGATTTTCTGAGAGAAGGCAGGAGAAAAGACAATGAAATAGATTATAATGAAATAGACAATGAAGTAGTCTTTCTTCACTGTATGAGGTATGGGGATGTGGGAACAGAGCAACCAATGTAGTACAAATGACTTCAAAATTTAACACCAATTCATAAAAAAATTCTCAGCAAAACATGGAATAAAAGGGAACTTCCTAAACATGATATAAAGGTTACACACAAAAAAACTACAGTTAACATTATACTTAGTGATAAAAAATTTGAACACTTTCCCCAGATAAGAAACAAGGCAAGGATGTCTATTCTTGCCATTCCTATTCAACATTGTACTAGAGGCCAGTGCAAGAATGGAAGAAGAAGAAATAAAAGGCATAAGATTGGAAAAGTAGAAATAAGAGTCATTACTTGCATATGTAAAAAATACCAAAGAATTACAAAAAGTACTAGTACTAATAAGTAAACTTTGTAAGGCACTTGTTATTGAATACAAGGTCAATATACAAAAATATATTGCATTTCTATATTCCAGCAATGAACAATTCAAAATTGAAATATAAAACAGTAGTATATACAACAGCATCAAAGTCATTAAACACTGAGAAACAAATCTTATAAGATATATATAGATTTATATAACAAAAGTACAAAACACTGATTAAATAAATCAGAGAGCTAAATAAATTGGGAAATATGTTAATGAATTAGAAGACTCAATATTACTAAAATATCAACTCTCCCCAAAATGATCTATATATTCAATACAATTTTAATAAATCCCAGCATGATTTTTTTGTAGAAATTGACAAATATCTGATTTTAAAATTTATATGGAAAACCAAAGGAAGTTGGATAGTCAAATGTCAGAAAGAAGAACAAAGTTAGAATATTCACACTACCTGATATCCAGATTTACTATAAAGCTACAGTACTGGAGAAAGGATAGCAGCATAGAGCAGTGGAATAGAACAGAAAGTCTAGAAACAGGCACACACATTCATAGTCAATTGATTTTTGACTAAGGTACAAGGGCAATTCGATGTGTATCCACATGCAAAAGAATGAACCACAATCCTTATCTTACACCCTATTAAAAATTAACTCCAAATGGATCAGTGGTTGTGAGGGGTTGAGGGTGTGAGGAGATGTTTACTACAAAGAGATATAGGGTCTTCTAAGGAGGAGTAATCACACTGCTCTTTATCTTGATTATAAAAGTAGTTGTCAAAACTAGCAGTAGATGAATTTTACTCTTCATAAATTATGTATATACATAATTACATATATAATATGTAATTGTATTTTTTAAGAAAGGGAAAAAAGTCTTTTAGCCTCTCAGGACTATCTAGGAAAAAAATCTAAATGGTAATATCTAGGCCAGAATATGCATGTAATCACAAGTTGTTTATGCATAGGATATAGCTGAAAGAGGAAAAAACTTGAAGTGCCCCAAGATGTAATGCCTTAAGTATCTGCATAAATAAAGGTTCCCATCTGCATCTGGTTTCAGCTTGGAAAGATGAAAATCACAGGACCTGTCTTTCCTTCCCTAAATGTGAACAAGAAAGCTTTTTGGATGTACAGTTAACAAATTTTTCAATCTGGAAACCATATTAAACATCTTTACCTTTATGTCCTGCAGACATCTCTAACTCCAACAATGAACCCTCTTTTTTGATGTTTTTGCTCATCTTAAACACATCTCAAATGTGTACTCTTTTCTACATCCCAGTTTCTACCATTCTAGAACAAGTTACCACTCACTTCTCTCCTGTAAATTACTTCAATATTCTTGGTCTCCCTATATCCATTCTTGCTTCCCTTTCAGTTCTGCAGTGTTCTTTTAAAAATACTACTTGGGGGTAAAAAACCCACCTATTCTGATCAGATCATATCATTCCTTCCTCAAAACCCTTCAATATCTTCCCTATTTCTTTAGCACAAACATAAAAATAATTAATGTGGTCCCTGTTTATCTCATTAGCCGAATCTCATACCACACTCTTTCGCTCTCCAGATCTAATCACACTCAGTGTCTAGTTCCATGTTCTTTTCTGCTTCACAGTAGAAATGTGATATGTTTGTTCCACATATTGGTTCTCTCTGCCTGTAATACTCCTCCTTCTGCCTACGCTTGCACTTAAACTTGTCTAGTTTGCTTCTTTTTTTTCTTCAGGGGCAGCTAACACAGCATTTTGAGGAAGCCTTCCATGATCTTCTGTCTACGTTAGGTCTATTGGTTATCTGCTCTTATAGCATACTAATCTGTAAGTACTTGTGATATAATAAAAAAGTTGATTTTTGTCCCTGGTTCCTGTCACACAGTTCCTAAAACTGTTGGAATCTCCTGAGGAATAAGAGTGCCTTTTGTATGCTAATGAGATCATGGTATCTGCAGACCCCTCCACAGCTTCAGAGTGACAGCTAGTCACCAGAAAGATCAAAGTTCTACCCTGTCCCATCCTTCACCACCCCACCACCTCCGGGGAGGGGACTGAGTTAATCACCAATGGTCAGTGATTTACTCAATTATGACTACATAATGAAATCTCCATAAAAACCCCTAAATGAAGTTCAAAGAGCTTCTGAGCTGGTACATACACTGATGTACTAAGAAGGCGGCATGCTGGGAGAGGGTATAGACGTGCCCTTTTCCTTCCATACCTCACCCTATGCATTTCTTCCATTTGGCTATTTCTGAGTTGTATCCTTTATAATAAATAGGTAAATGTAAAGTATTTTTCTAAGTTCTGGGAGTCATTCTAATGAATTATTGAGCCTGAGCAGGAGGTAGGGTGTCACAGGGATCCCTGAGTTTGTCAAGTCAGACTGGAGTGTGGGTAACCTGGATACCCCCTTTGCGACTGGTGTCTGTAGTGAGGGCAGTCTAATGGCAATGAACTCTTAACCATGGGGAGTGCGATGCTAACATCTGGTAGTTAGTGACCAAATTGAATTGAATTGTTGGATACCCAGTCCAGAGAATTGACAGAATTGGTGTCAGGAAGAACTTGAGCACTTACTCAAAACTGGTTTATAATGTCACTGGTTATAAACTGCACAAGGGAAATGTCTTGTCTACTATTGTATCCCCAGCACCTAGCACAGTGTCTTGCACACTATTCCATATATACCGGGTGAATGTATAAATGAATGCCTACCACTGGAGTATAGAAATTCCGAGCTGTTATCTGGGAGAAACCAGGTCAGGGTTTTTTTCTTGGGTCTGCGTCTGATACAACACTGAAAACTGATGAAACAAAGATAAAAAACCAACAACAGGTCCAACTTTTCACTATGTGATGCTAAGGCTGACTACAGGGATAGGGTGGCATATGGGAAAGGGCAGGAAACAGGAAATGTGACCCCACTTCTCACTTTGAAAAGGAAGTAAACTGAGAACAGCACAGGGATCAAGTCACAGCCCTAGTAACTGCTCCTCCTCCACACTGAGCCCCTCATGTTGCCAAGTGCTGTTCTCCCAGAAAAGCTACTAAGCAGTAGGATTTGAACTCTGCTCCACTGCCTGCTTAAGAAGAAAAAAAAAAGATGTAAAATGAATAAGACTGTATCTAGGCCATTAGACTCCAAAGGCAATGAAAATTCCTCACATGAACACCATTACATTAAGTTCTTGGAAGAAAGTTACCCAGTTGAGGAAACCATGCACAGAGCACCTGTGTATGTACGTTGTCCATTAGTCCTACTTAAAAGCGATAACTCGCCCTAGCCGGTTTGGCTCAGTGGTTAGAGCATCGGCCTGTGAACTGAAGGGTCCCAGGTTCAATTCTGGCCAAGGGCACATACCTCGGTTGCAGGCTCGATTCCCGGCCCCGGGTTGGGGTGTGTGTGGAAGGCAACCGATGTGTCTCTCTCATATTGATGTTTCTCTCTTTCTCTCCCTTCCTCTCTCTCTGAAAAGTAATGGAAAAAATATCCTCTGGTGAGGATTAAAAAAGAAAAAGAATAAAGGTAAAAAGCGAAAAAAAAAAAAAGTGGTAACTTTGCAAGCTTGAGCACATAGGTAGATAGCATTTGTACTTGTTGACCTCTTACTTTGTCAAAGGATCTTAAGCAGGCTGATGGGTGTAATCTCTCTGTTCAACTAGATCTTAAGATTTTTAAGGACAGAAAATGGCTTCTGTTGCTCTCAAATCTGTTTTTCAGTGCTGGACAAAGAGGAGAAGCTCTTTTCTTCTAAATAGGACTGAATAGATGTTATGCACTAGATACTCATCAGGGAAATTTGTTGAAGCCTATAGGACCTGAAAAAATGAGGCCAGGACTACATGACATTTGTAAGAAAGGAACATTCCCATTTTGCCATGAAAACAAGTCTTACCTGAGATGGAGTTATCCTTCCCTTTGTGACTTCCGATGAATTTTCACTTAATTTTCCTACTTTGTTACTTGAGCTGCATTTGTAGCATGTCCATCTTGTTTGCCCCTCAATTTCTATGGTGCACTCTTTGTTTTGCAGACAGAATGAGTGATACAAATGGCCACAGCTGCAAAATGAAGGCAACCAATTTGTACTTTTCATTATCATAAAACTCATAAACATGGGCTATGTTGGAGTGTTTGTAAGTGATAAAGATTTCTGACATGCTGAAATGCACTGATGGTTGTATAGGTTAAGAAACAAGACAGGGAATAAACTTGTTGCTGTCCTCTCTTTTTGAAATCCAGACTCACATATTTGTATACTTAAGCTGTTAGTAAGAAAAGAATCACAGTTCTCTGACTACAAACCACCTGGGGGATGAGTTAAACTTCTGTTCATTTATCAAACTATGAAATACTTTTAGATAGTTTGAAAAAAAAGTCAATTGGGGAAAATCATAATTATATAAGTAGCTTGATAATAGCATAAGTGATCTGCCTCATCAAATTCAAGGTAAAAGTTGTGATTTGATTAAGCATTAACAAAAATGTCAGTGCCACAGTAAATTCTTACATGATTCCTATGAAGAAATTCCCTATTGATTACATTAAGGTCACAAATGAGCCTCCGATATAATATTGAGTGTAACTCTGTGATCATCACTGATTCCCCTTCATTTCTCCAACCTGAATGCTGGACAGCCTCAGAAGTCAATCCTTTTCTCTTCTGTAGTCTTTACAGTCTTTCTCTTTCTCTGTATAACCTCTCTCTTCTATAGCCTTCCTCCTCTATTTTCTTTTCTATAGCTACCCTTGCTCCTTTAGTGATTCCTTCCAGTTCCATAGCTTTCAGATACCACCTACATGCTGATGACTGCCCCATTCATACCTTCAGCCCAGGCTTCTTCCCTAAGTCCCACACATCTGTCTCCTCAAGAATTCTACTTTGGATGTTAGTGGACTTAATTTTAACATGTCCAAAGCTCTTGATTTTCACTCTACTCTACGTTCTCATCTAACCTTCCACATCTCAATAAATGGCAACTATCTTCTTCTAGTTTCTCAGACCAAAAACTTTGGAGTCATCCTTGACCATTCTCTTTCTCTCACACTTCACATCCAATCTAGAAACAAATCTCAGCTCTACCTCCAGGACATATCCAAATCCTACCACATTTTACTTCATCATTACTACCCTGGGCTATCTCTCAACTCGATTACTGCAGTATCCTAACTGGTCATTCTACTTTCACTCCTGCCTTTTTATAGTCCATTCTCGACACAAAGTCATCCTTAAGACATAGGTCACATAATGTCAATCCTATTTTCAAAACCACCCAATGGCTTCTCATCTCTGAATAAAATTTTAATTCTTCATAATGACGCAGTTCCTACATGATTTGGCCTCTGCTCTTCCTCTGAAGTCAACTTTTATCATTTTCCCTTTCCTTTACTCTGTTCAGACAGCACTAACTTATTCACACCCCTGCCTCCTGGCTTCTGCACTTGTTCATCCTCTGCCTGAGGCATTCCCCCCTGACGTTGCATGGCTACTTCCTTCGGGTCTCTGATCAAATGTCACTAAAATAGTGATACTATCCTTAATGATTCTTTATAAGTTAGTAGCTCCAAACATTCTTGTTCCTTTATCCCATGTTTTATTTTATTTACAGTGATTATTAATTACATTTCTATTAATTTTTAAATTGTCTGTTCATAAGTCACCTTAACAATGAGGCTTTCCATGACCACTCTATATAAAATATCTTTTCCCCCAAACGCTCTGTATCTCACATTACAGAGATACAGAAACGTTAACACGTTTGGGTTTTTTTCCATAGTAGTTACTACCTGGCATTTTACCTGTTTTTCTGCCCTTACCACTGGAATGTAAACTCCACGAGAGCAGATCCTTTGTTTCATTCATACTGCACCCTATCCCCTTAAAGCAGTACCTGGCATACAGTAGGTGCTCATCAGATATTTGTTGAATGAATGGGCTCTGTGTGATAAGAATTACTTCCCTTTCCTACCACCAAATCTACCAATCTTCCTATATCTACAATAATAGTAACTAACATTTATATAGTGCTTACTATATATCACCATGACACAAATGTCTTATGTGAATTATCTCATTTCATCTTCACAAAACCTTAGGAAGTAGTACTATTATTATCTCAATTTACAGATGAGAAAACTAAGATGTAAAGAGATTAAATTACTTGTCAAAGTCTCTCAGCTAGTAAGTAGAAAGTTAGTATTTGAACTCAAGGAGTTTGGCTACAGTTTATCTTATATTGCCTCTATCCATATATGCCAGGTGAGCTGCCTTTGCTCCTGAGATCAAATCTATCATTTTTATACTAGATTTTTTCTCTTTGCACTGTGGTTTTAAATATCATTTATATGCTGTCAGTCTCTAAATTTGTATTTCCAGAACATGTCTCCAGGTTTCTAACTAGAAAAACTGTCTACCTGACATCCCTACTTGGGTGCCTACCAGTCATCTCAAACCTAACACCTCCCATACAAAACTCTTGATTTCTCCAGTTCCTCACACCTGTTCTTTCTCACCTTAGATAATGGTACCCTGTTCATCCAGTTGCTCAGGCAACTCACACTACATATCTAATACATCAAGTTAGCTCTACCCTTAAAATATATTCTGAACCTTCACGCCTACCTCTCATTCTACTCAAATGTCATGTCCTTAGAGATGTTTTTCCTCATTACGGTGTCTTAAAATAACACTCTCACCCTGAACATGTCATCCTTCCATCCCCTTACCTGTGCTTTATTTTTCCTCATAGCTCTTATTACTCTGTATTTATTTATTGTCTGACCACCCTACCACCCATTTCTCCCAACTCCTATGCAAAATGTAAGGTCTATAAGAGCAGGAACGTTGTCTTGTTTTGTTCACTGCTAGAATGACTGACTGGGGCTGTGTATACACATGTATTCCTGCCTGGAAATACTGTACGTGTACACACACACACCCCATACATGTAACATTTCCTTCTCTCTCTTACCTAAAGACGATAATTTCATCATCCATTTCTTGGCGTCTCTTATACTGCTGCAAACATATAGAGCAGTAGTCCTGCTTGGGATTCAGTCCTCTGGTGACAGAAGCTCTCAGGTTACACAGTGACCAGTGGAGATCTTGGTTTAGAAGGCTAGTAGTTGTTTCCAGCAGGGTCTAGAAAAGACCAAAACCAAAACAAACAAACCAATAAAAAAGGTTTATAAAACGAAACAAAGGGGATGAATAGAAAATATCAGTTAAGTTTTCAACCACAAACAACCGAAATTAAAATACACTATAAAGGCATAAAATTAAACAAACATCAAAAAACTCCAAATTAAGTGGTTAACTTTAATGTGCAGTTAATGACAAGTTCAGACATTAAGATTCTCAAAATAATTATTAAAAGGCTGTTACTAGTTTCTACTGAGAAATGTGTGCTTGGCCATTCTGTGGCTTAATTCAGTACTGACGGCTTTAGAATGACTAGATAAGCCCAAATCAATTTATTTCTTACATGTATAAAATAAGTTCTCTCTAAATGGCTTGAAGTGTTGTAACAAATAATGAAAATATCCCTGATTTTTTTTGTTTAAATAGAAACTGCATCCATGGCAATATTTCAAATAACCTTTCACTGGAAAAGCTAATGGCCATTATTCAGTTTTCACCTCCCTTGGGCAGAGAGATTACATTTTCCTGATCAGCACTTACAGGTCAACTGAATCTTCTCAAGACTGTGACATCTGTCATTGAGTCACATGAAGACATTTTCACAGCAATCACACTCAGTCATTTTTAAGGTCCTATGTGCTTATAAAGCATTGTGCTCACACTACATCTAATTCTCAACATTCATATATATCATAGGATTTAGATGTATAGTTGTAAATTTACTGACCATCCTCCTTGCTACATAGCCCAGTCCTTTAACTTCATCTGTAATGCAGAATTTTTAGACCATTAGACCATTAGAACTAAATGTAATTCTTTCCAATCAACCCCATCTTTTCCTTCTCTTCCAAAGTTCACAAAAATGTTCTGCTTTGCACTCAGCTCTCCTTCTGCTGACAAGCACTCTGTGCTTGCAGGGGTATCGGCTGCACTGGGCTATACTAAGCAGAACTGCAGTTCTTCCAACACCCTAAGGAAAGCTGTCACCCAAATGCTTCCTTTTCTTCTCTGATTATTAAAAAAGCACACAACATAATTACCATACCCAAGTGACACTTTTCCTAGGTGGCTTCACGAGTTACTTTGAAGTACATTAAGAAAAAAATCTGTTCCCCAAGCTGGCTCCTACTGAGAATTAAAGCTATAGGCAGTTTTGAGTTAAGGGAGAACTAATGACCATTTTTTGGTGAGTTGCAATTATCTACTTTAGGATGTTTAAAAGAAGAGTCTTTTAATTTTATTTGGTAATTTTCTATACTTATGCTGACCTTTCCTTTTCATAGGTTGTATCTTTGCATTCAATTGCTTTTCCAGAAAGTTTTTCACATTTCTGATTTTGAAAGATATTTGTTCCTCTGCCAATAAATCAAAACAATAAAATGAATCCAAATTTGATGCATTTCCAAACCCTAGAATATGTGTGTGTGTATAAAATATATATTAATTAATTAAGGTCAAGAGAAGTTTAAAAAAATTAAAAACCACACATTTTAATCTAAATAGATGGTAATTTTTAAAGAAAAAGTATAAGTGCAAAGAAAAAGAAATAGCTTCTTTCCACCTTAGGACAGGCTGAGAAATAGAAAATAGCTTACTTGTTCATAGTTAAAGGTATCCAACATTCCCAGAATAAGTCCCTGGATTTCTCCAAGTTTTCCTTTTCCATAAACTGGATCCTAATTAAAAAAAAGTTGCAAAAAATGATAATTCTGTTCTTGGTATTTTAAAATTACTTTAAAATATAAGTTATCTGAAAAAGCCAATTACTCTTAAGTATTTTTCTACAGTCACAAAATATTCTTCCATGAACCTTCCACTGGAAATGTACATCGGTTTCCCTGTGGTCATCACAGATATTTTGGAAAAATAAATAAAATCTAAACAATCTGAGCCCGTTGCATAACAATCTTCTTTGCAAGTCTAATTAAATTTCACTCTGGTTTTGTTTCTGCAAGAAGCTTCCTCTCCTCTTCCATATTAAAATCCACCTCTCCCTCTTTAAGCTCTTATTTATTTGCTACATCAAAAGCAATGTATTCACAAATACCCAGAATCTATCTTAACAACTCCTCCTGTGACCCACATTTGGCCACCTCTTAGCTCAAACCAACTAAATTGCTTCAGTTTAGGAGGCAAGACTTCAGTTTAGATCAATTTATGGATCCAAGGAGCAGCTTTCAGTTTTTCAAAACTTTTTTCCAATAAACTCATTACTAATAAACACAGGTGTCCAGACACCCAATCTTCCCTCCAATGCTTTTCATATGAGGTTTGCTAAGTAACTTGCTTAGTATATCCAGTTTGAAAAACACTCAAGTGTTCAAAAATAAAACCAAAAAATGAAATCCAACTACTCAGAAATAAATACATTTGATATTTTAATGTATATTCTTTTAGTCTTGCTTCTGGGGAAGGAGAGAAAAGGAGAGAGAAAGGAATGTATTTCTTAGTGTACAAAATTTGAGTATTTCACATAATACTTTTATTTATTTATTTTTACTAAATAGTAATATTGTGAGCAGTTTCCCATGTTGTCAAATATTTCATAATAGCTACAGAGTATGAATTATATGAAAATACTATGTTATTCAACCATTCTCTGTCGTTGGACATTCAAGTTTCCCTCCCCACCACCCATGCCCAAATCCTTCCCACTAAATGCTAGTGGCTGCAAATTTTAGTCTGAATCGCCTTCTTTAGAGAAGATTTCTAGAAAGGGAATTTCTGACTCAAAGAGCATTTTTTATGGGTACTGATACAAATTGCCTAATTGCTCTTCCAAAATGTTGTATTATGCAATTTTATCTCCATCAACATATTTGTGTGCTTATTTTTCTGTACCTTGGCTATGCTGGGAATTATAATAAAATGTTTTGCTAATAAATGAGTATATCAAACCTATAACTTCACTCTAATATGAGGTTATGCATGGCATAAATGACTCTCCCATGCTAACAGGGGAATCCAACTAAACAGTAATGATAAAAGTAGTTGCTATTTATTTAGTGGCTAGCATATGCAAGTACAGTGCTAAGTACTTACTATATGCCATCACTAAATCCCTTCTAGAACATTTATAAATGAAGAAATTCAGGCTCGGAGATTAAATGAAATTCTCTAAGATCACAAAATTATTAAGCATATAAGTTGGGATTTGAATCTAGGTCCTTCAGAAACCATGCTTTTAATTATAATTAACACATAGTACTAGTACTGGTCTCCCAAGTGTGGATAAACTAATTAACTAGTGTTTGCTAGATAACATGGGTAACTGATATGGCTAACTAAATGATAAACCAACGTATGCTGGAAGATATGGGTAACATTTCTGGTTACTTCTTTGGGAGGAGGGGTTCTTAAAATTTTGGTGCAGTAACAGTAACTGTGAGTTCAGGTGCTCAGAAAGAACAAAGACAAAGCAGTAAAGCAGGAAAACTTAGAAGAAAGGTTCAGAAATGTGAGAAGAAACTTTATCTTCCTGCTCTTGCACAACGTAGTCTTAGGATTTGCCTCTTTTTCTGTTCTAGGCTCCGATGATGGATCTCGAAGACTGGGTAGCTGCAGTTTCTAAGATCCGTTTTCAGTATGTTAGTTGTCCTAGAGCAGCACAAGATGGTCTACCACAGGTTCCTGGTCCCTGATGCCAAGGGAGGTGGAAGGTTGAGAATAACTATACATTTGTATGCTAATGAACAAGTTTACGAGTTTGGGCTTGGACAGATCACTTTAGCTCAGCGGGGAAATTTGCTGTGTCACAGCTAGAGAGGTTGTATCAGTAAGCTAGAGAAACCTGTCAAACATGTGCAGACCATTTGTAAAAGGCAAAACTATAGCTATCCCAGACTAACTCTTCACCAGAAAAACAAGTCAGGCTATACACCCACCAGACAAAATTTTCTTTGCCTAAAAAATAGACCCATGTTAAAGATTCTGAACTTATGCTTTTGGTCAAGCTCTTAATAAATATATTTATTACTCGAAGTATCAATAGTTTAATACCCTATTATAAAAAACCTATTATAATATCTACTGTAATATGTATATCTAACACACTAATATAGTTCTAACATAGATAAGCTCTGCCATTTGTTTATGACAAGGGTGGTGTAGAGAATAAAGAGATCTTTAAAAGGTTAGATTCTAGCAGCAAGAAGAAATCTTTATAGGTCATGCCTATATTTATATCAGTACATTTCACTTTAATATGCATAATTTAGAGGCAAAATCATGAAAATTACCTCATGCTGGGACAACATATAAATTATAGAATGCAAAAGAGAGCTCAAGGCTTAATGCACAGCATGTATACAATCCACTGGCTTTTCAAATTATTTTCCAAAGATGTCAGCTAGATCCTTCAGCAGTGAATAGCTACTGAGGTTTCTCTTTAACTTTTCTGTAAACTATAAAAGAAGAGCAGACTTGGGTACTTTACATAAACTTGTTTTTTAAAGGCAGATTAGAAAAAGATGTGATGACCATTTTTTCCCTATTGTTTTTAGTGGCTATTGTATCATGTATGTGTTTTAAAGTTAAAATTTATTCTAATCAAGCACTACTTTAAAATATGAGTAATATCCTCAGTAGGTTAGCATATAAATTATTTGTTTGCTTTAACTCCCTCAGTAAGACAGCCATAAATAGCTTGTCATAGCCAGGAATCACTTTTGCCAAAGTAAAGATCAATAAAAGCAAGCAGTGACAACAGAATGTATATAACAAAAATATAGTCCCTTAAAAAAAACTCACTAACTTTTCATCTAATGTTCATGAAAAAAATCTGTACAAGTCAGGTGCCAGGTATCAGTCTGAATAAACATTTAGCGGTTAAGAAGATCTTTGAGAACCTCTTATCATGTGAACATTTTTTCTGGAAAAAAAAACCCAACAACAACAAAAAACATATCTGAGCAATTGTGCATCTAAATAACTGTCACTCCCTATTCTCCCCAGGGCCCCTGATAAAGTGGATATGAAAAACATGGCTGGTATAAGGTACAGAAGGAAAGATCTAATATTAGGAGTTAGAATACCTAGGTTAATGTTCCAGCTGTGCCCATTTAATAATTAAGCCCACTAAGGCAAGTAATTTAATCTTTGGATACTGCTATTTCCCCAGCTTAATTTATATAGAGAACAAAGGAAATAAAGTGCATTATAAACTGCTGAGAACTATTCAAGGATATTAGGTGATTGAGCCAATACTTATTGAGTATATGCTATGTTCCAGGCACTGCTGAAATAGAAAATATTCTAGTGGAGCAGATTTAAAGTGAATTAAATACTGGGACTGATTAAAAAACATGAAAAAGAGGAAAATTAAAAACACACACCACCTAGTACATAGAAAACCCTGGTTGGAGCACTCAATAACTTAAATGCAATGGACCAGTTCCTTGAAAGACACAATCTATTAAAATGCACACAAAGAAAAATAGATTTTAAAAAGAAATAGATAACCTGAATAAATCTGTATCTTTTAACGAAATTGCATCAAAAAATAATCACCTTCCAAAACAGAAGGCCCCAGACCTAGATGGTTATGCTAGTTTATTCTACCAAATACTTCAAGAAGAAATTATACAAATACTCTATAATGTGTTCCAAAAATAAAGCAGAGGAAACACTTCTTACTCATTCTTTGAGGCCACTATTACTCTAATACCAAAAATAGACAACACAATCTCAATTGAAATGCCAGCAAGTTACTTTATGAATATAGACAAAATGATTCTAAAGTTTAGATGAAAAGACAAAAGACCCAAAATAGCCAACATAATATTAAAAAATGACAAAGTCAGAGGACACCACCTGACTTCAAAACGTACTATGAAAACAGTGTGGTATTGGTGAAAGACTAGACAAAGAGCAGTGAAAAAGAACAGAGCTCCCAGAAATAGACCCCCTTAAATATAGTTAACTGAGCAAAGGCAATTCAATGGAGAAAAGGATAGTATTTTCACCAAATGTGTTGGAATAACTGGACATCCACATGCAGAAAAATGACTGTAGACATTGACGTTACACTTTTCACAAAAATTAACTCAAAGTGGATCACAGACATAAAATGTAAAATGCAAAACTTCAGAAAATAACATGGGGAAAAAATCTAGGTGACCATGAATTTGGTGGAGTTTTAGATACAACACCAAATGCACAATCCATGAAAGAAGAAACTGGAAAAGTTGGGCTGCAAAAAAATTTTTAAATTTCTGCTTTGTGAAACATGGGTGAGAGAATGAAAAGACAAGCTGGGAGAAAATATTTCCAAACACATATCTGATAAAGAACTTGCATAAAAAATATACAAAGAACTCTTATAACTCAACAACAACAACAACAACTCAACTAAAAGGTGGGCAAAAGAACTAAACAGACACCTTACCAATGAAGATATACAGATGGCAAATGAGAACATGAAAAGATGCTCAATGTTATTTTCACTATGGTACTGCAAATTAAAACAACAATGAGACCACTAACCTATTAGGATGGTTAAAATCTAAAACACCAGATTTATTGTTTTATAGTCCGGAATATGGTCTATCTTGGTCAATGTTCCATATACTTTTGGCAATATATATTCAGAAACCCAACTCATTCTAACTTACTCAAAAGGTACTGGGGTGTTTCAAGGATCAAAGCAAAAGAATGCAGGTAACCCTTAAGAACTGCAATGAGGGGCTCAAATGTCATCAGGATTTTCTCTCCATTGTCTCCTCTCCCAGTGTCTTGAGTCTGCTCCCTGTATCATCTCTCTTCTCCATGCATCCTGTCTATTCTCCTCTCTGTGTATCTGCTTCATTCTTCTCCTTCTCTCTGTAGATTAACTTTTTTTTTAAACTTGTTTAGTCCATATGATGGAAAAATAGTCACCGTTAGCTCCTGAACATTGTACTTTATATATTCCAGAGACCTGAAGAGAAACTTGTCTTTCTCAAGTTTAATTCTAAAATTTCCAGGAAAGGACACACACTGGCGCTGCTTAGGCCAGTTATCCGCCCTTTGTCCATCAAATGGAGCCAGGGGCAGGGTCACACCTTCACGTGGCTGTTCCTGTTGTAATCTCGTGGACTGAAAGTGGAGGGATGTAAAAGTGGCAACTACCCTACATGCATCAGAGCACATAATCCTTGAAGGTGTACACTATTACTTGATTATAGCCCTATGAATAGTTATAACAGAACATTTTCTCTCTGTTTTATAAGAGCCCTTTTAGGGCAAGAACTGTGCCTTTCATCCACATAGGTAATGACTAAACAGGGTAGCATATAATTAATAAACTAACTAATAATAAACTCTTCAAAACACCAGGGAATGAAACAAATAAAAAAACTTACATAATATAATGGGAAAGAGCATGAATTAGGAGGTAAGAGACTATACTTGAGTTTCATCCTTCCTCAACAGAAATTTTTATAGTAGCCCTACCTACTTCAAGAGACTGTGAGCTTTAAATGAGATATCTATGAAAGCACCCTGAAAAAAAAAAAAAAATCTGTGTACAAATATAAGGTAGCATTATTATTACAGTAACCACAATGTGCAAATAAAGAATTTATGAACTAGCATACCCTCCTGATTAGTGAGAGTTAACAACCACTGAAGATAGAAAATATAATTACAATGAATGCCAGTAATACTCAAACTGAAGATTTTCAAATATCAAAAGCCTTCAAAAATATAAATTTTAAAATATAGAATTAAAAAACATGCTTTTGCAAAGGAAAATTTGATTTTTATTTATTATAATTTATGTATCAGAAAGTATGGTTAAAGCTCAACATAAAGCAAAGTGCATACACTGAAAAAGAAGACACTTTTGGCTTTAGGATTTCACTTTTTTCTCATCTACTTGGTAAACTAAAGTAGTCCTGCTTTATGGAGATAATACTTTATATGTGATTAAAAACCTTATAACTAATGCATTTTAAAATAGCTATAAGAAAAGTAGTCTATATCAAAGAATTATCCAACACATGACAAGGATCAAATGAGATAATATGTGTCAGGAGACATTCTAAATGATAAGGTACTATATGATGAGAGACTCCGGAATGCAGCAGTCTTTATCAGCAAAGGCCCAGATGCTTAATACCAGATAGAAAGAAGAGCTTGGAAAGTCTTAAAAGAGAACTGATAGGGACTTTCTTGATTGGATAAAAATCATTTGAAAATTATAAAGAGCAATGGCATGATATTGTTTGATTTTTTTTCTTTGTATGTGTGTGTCTATACTGCATGAAGTGAAAAAAGACATAATGGACTCTAAGGTTAATTCTTACTCTTTCCCTATGAATGTTCACATATTTTTCTACAAATATATCTTAATGTATTTTTAGTGTTCTTCTTTAGATGAAGTTGGAAACGTTCAGCCTTTTTGTTAAAGACAACAGGCTGGAATGTTTCCTACAAAAGCTTTGGACACAAAACCAGCTAGAATCTAGAGTAGGGGATGAGTTTTGGATATAAAGAAAGTTTTAGGATGAGTTATAAAACATAAGTAACAACCAATGATTAAGAAATGCCTATATAAATAAATAAATAAGTAAATAAAGCCTATATTAACATAATTCCTAGGCTATCTTTTTTGACGTAAAAAGGATAAGCAGCTGGAAATAATGGTAATTCTCTTCTGTTAGCACACGTTGTATATCTAAATGCCAAGGTAACTGAACATCTGAAGGTTGCATGCCCTAACTGAAGCTTGCAAGTGTGTGCCAAGCAAACCCGGAGCACTAGGAAGAGTCAAGATGAGTCATAAGTCATATATTTAGCTCATGCCAAAAATTAATTGCAACATGCTAGAGACACATTTAAACATTAGCCCAATTTACTGTTATTTATATATAGCTAAATATCAGTTGAACTTGAACAGTGAATTCCCCCCCCCCCCTTTTAACTCACCTGTAAGATTCTTTGCAAGATTGATGGAAGGGCAATAAATGCTGCCATGCTGTTTAGAACTTGCATGGTCAAAGATTTCAAAGCTGTTGTAATAAAATGTTGATATTAAGGTTAGTTTAAACTAAGAGCTTTTGGTTTTTCCTACACACCAGCGGAAAACAGATTTTTATAGCTGCCTAGAAATAGCTAACCAAGGCCAGTTTGATATTTTAGAGTTTAACTACTGCAAAGCTACTAATATTCAAGATAAATGATGTAACTGGTGCCATGGAAAGTACTGAATCTGAAAGATGAAATCAACACTACAATATAATTTCATTAAGCTATAATAATATGATACTGGGAAAAGTTTCACAATGTTAATTTTTAGCTGATAAAAATTGGGTGGTGGTATAGATGGCTCTGATGAACTTACCTTCGGAGTGCAGGTGAGGTGTAGCTGAACTGGACAGCTTCTGAGGGGCCATCATTGCCTCCAATAACGGAAACCAGAGTGCCTATAACGTCAGAGTAAACCAAAGGAAAACAAAAGTGCTGTGTTATTTTTAAGAATAAGTAACATCAGTATAGTGTTTTACATGTTGAAATGTACTTCTCACATACTTTTGTTGGTAAAAATTAGAAAAAGAAAAGATGGAACACTTGACTGGGAAAAGAAAAGACAATAAAAAGCAGGGACACAAAACAGATATCTTTACCATGCATCCTGGGAAAACAAGGAAGCTGAAGTTAAGTAAGTTTATACCTCAGAACTGCAATCTTTGGTGTCTCAGGAGAGGGTAGGTTTAAAGGGGCCGGGGCAGAGCCTCCTGCTAGGTTATTAAATACTATGGCATAAATGCATCACTGACAAAGTCTAAATAGCCCTCTGTACCACAGAAGGGAACAGAGACACCACCCCCCCAGCCACCCTTCCCCCATTTCTCTTTGGCTATGTCAAGCAAGGTAAATGAAGCATTATATAATACATAAGTAACAACCAATGATTTTTTCCTATATGAAGCATTATTTTGTATTTCCTTAGTCATCACAGACCAAGAAATGGAAGTTAACATTATTTTAATTAACATTTCCAACCACATCATGAGATAAGTTAATAGATCTATCATTTATTTATTCCTATTATATTGGGCACTATATTAAATGCTCTACATAGATTTTCTCACTTCAGTCTCATAATAACCTTATACAGTGAACATTATCTTCACTTGAGATAAGAAAATGAAGCTTAGAAAACAAAATGTAAGTAACTTGCCAAAGATTACACTGCCAGTAAATTGGTAGTATGGCTCCAAATTCTGTGCTCTTCTTAAGCCTTAAGAAATATCTTTATCATCAGAAATCAAATTAATACATTTTAAAAATTTCAAACATGTTTTTTAGTTGGATAGTGATTTACAAAGGCCTTCACCCAGTATCTAGGAGGAACCTATTCCTATAAACATCCACACAGCAGAGAAGGACAAGAGTGGTTATCTACAGAAGAGGGCATGTTCTGTACCCCATCTGACACTGTAGAGCTTGTGTGGCAATGGAGATATGGGAGCCTGTTAAGGGTCCAGTGACTTTCCTACTGGGTGACCTCCCACTAAGGAACTCTGCTAGGAAGCCCTTATCTGCCCCCATTTGAGGTTCTCCAAGGCGAGGGTTTTATAATGCCGACTTTTTACATATTTCTTCAAGTTCTTAAGATACTGGCTTTAACTCTGTTACATACTAGCAATTCTATATTTTATTGAAATTTTAATTTATTTTATTCAGTATTCATGAACTTTAATCTTGTATTTTATTCTTTTTCCTTTTTTTTAAATTGAGGTAACACTGGTTAATAACACTATATAAATTTCAGGTGTACAACACTATAATTTGATATCTGGATACTCTATTGTGTGCTCACCATCAAAAGTCTAGTTTCCATCTGTCACCATATATTTCACCCCATTTACCCATTTTGCCTTCCCTTTGGTAACCTCCAATCTGTTGTCTATATCTATGGGTCTGTTTTGTTTTGTGTGCTTGTTTGTTACTTTTTACTTAGCTCACCTTTACATTGCCCATTTTAACTTTTTTTTACAACTGCATCATTTATTTCTGTGTATTTTATGGTCTTTTAATTGTATATGGCATACCTAATAACATAACCCCTGTTATATAATACACAGCTTTCTTTTCAGGGAATTATATGTATAACAAAGCCATATTCTTTGTTATATCTAAACAGCGGCACTGGGGTAGCAGCATAAATAGACAGACATACAAAGACAGGACAGGTAGAAAATCTACTTGGGAAGTGACTGTCAACCCAACTTCCTGTGGTCAAACTTTAAAAAAATACTCCATAATATTAAATTTCCTGAAGAAACTTTTAGAAAGAGATATTATAGATAGTTCACTATCAAGCTTTTATAGTTAGTTTAGGGTCTGTGGCAATAGCTCTTGTTCTCACTCTCTCCAAAACAATGAGAGAGAATCAAGGCAAAGCAACTATTAAAATCTCCCTAACTTAAAGTTTGGTATTATAAAAGCAGTCTAGCAATTTCACAAAAATGTTATTTATATAAAACCAACATTCAAGTATTTTTGTTATTATGAAGCAGAAACCAGTTGTTGGAAATGGGTGGGTAGAGTGATGTGAGGTATATGTGTGTCTAAGAAAGGGAGAGACAGACAGATTTCCCTTATAGACAGACTTCTCTTATATACAGCCAGAAAATGGTGTAACTATAATCTTAGAAAAGTGAAAATTTCAAAGAATAGAAAGAAGTCTAACATCTGTTTATCAAACAAATTCCATCTCACTTTTTGACAAAAAAATTAAATTAAATTAAAAAAATATATATATTTATATATATTTCCTTTTTGCCACATCAAAGGAAACCTTGATCCTGTATCTGATTAAGAAATACAGAGTTCGAATAAAATTGGAATAATCCCTAGAGTTCTGGAGGCACAGATTTTTATACCTAATTCTACCATTAATAAATGAGAATCTGGACATATTTCAGTTTGTGTGAACCTGAACAGCTCTAATTATAAAACACAATTGTCATTTTTTTCCTTAAAATTTCCATGAGAAGAAGAAGAGTATCAAATAGGTATTAAAAAGGAGATGGAAGGGTTGAAAAATAAAAATGGCTTAGTATCGAATATGTATAAACACAGCTATAACAATTTTACTCTTTTGTGGTTTTCTATCAAAATATAACCATGTCCAAATATAGCCAGCTAACCACAAGATAAATGAAAAAAACAAAACAAAACAAAAACTTAAGATGGAAAGATCATGGTAAAAGGGCTGGTGTAAAGCCTGTTATCCATTTGAATAAAGATTAAACAACCATGGGAATTATGGATTCAGAAAAGAATGTATTATTAACCTTAATAAGATAAAATAGCATAACTAATTAAAGTTAAAATGGTTGGAGAAGAGAGGTTAGAGGAAGTATGAGTTCATGCAAATTTCCTTACTGGCTTGGAATCATAGATACTATAAAAACTGAAATGTAATAATAATCCCAATCTATTATAGTTCAGATTTTTTAAGCTTGAGTGTGATTTATTAATAGGTAGTATGGGGAAGAAGTATTTGAAATTCAGCAATTTCTCAGTTTTACATAACCTTCCAAAATGAGATTGAATTCTACATTTATTTTAAAAGTAAGCATTATTTGATCCAATTTTTCTAAAATTATGTTAACCTAGGCAGATGAAAAACATCTAGAGTAGTTTTCACCAAATGATAATGATGGTTATTTCTGGGTGACAGAATGGACACAAGGTAATTTTTAAAAACATCCTTCTGTATAACTTTCTGTATTGCAGGATTTCTTTGAAATGATGGGTATGTATCTTTCACATACAAAAAAGTTGTTTAATAAAGAAAAACACATATTATGTAAAAATGCTTGTTATACACAATTCATATTCTAAATGGTTTTCAAAATATATAACCTTAAAAAATCCTTGACAAAACATAAAGGAGAAATTTACCCATCTCATAAGAACAGAAAATGTACAAAGTTTATTATTTCCACTTTAACATGCATTGCTAACTTTACATGGAACATTTATCCTGCTTTCTGTTTCAGAAAACCAGGCAACGGGAAGAGGCCAGATGGTGTCAAGCCAGAAGCCACAGCCTGGAGGGGCAGGCACCAGACAGCTATGCCAGATCATGCCACCAATTTTACTTCTTAAAACTACTGCAGAATTTAGCTGTCAAGTCATATCTCGTCCCCTTAGTTTCTGCTCACTGCTGTAACTCCCACCTGCACCTCCCACCTGCACAGGGGCTCAACTATTCCTCCTTTGGTTTGTGCTCTCCCCTTTTGCAGTCTGGAATCTGTCATAGCAGTGTTTCCACCCTGGGCTGCACAGTGGAATCATGTGGGAAGCTTCAAAACATAGTGATAACTGGGTCAGAGCCACAGAGACTTTAGTTTAATTGATCTGGGTGCAATCTGAGTGCTGGGATTTTTCAGAGCTCCCCAGGTGACTCTAAGGTGCAGCCAAGGTTGAGAACTACTGTCATAACCTTCTCTGACCTTTTCCAGTGTTCTCTGTATCCCTGAGGGTTTTCCTCTGGTTCTTCATGCTCACTTTCATCCATGGGGAATAGAAGAGATGATAAATGATGACACATCCACAATACCATTACACGAAATACACAAAATCCCAGTCCAAAGAGAACAAGGACATCTAGTATTCACACATTTAAGTTTTGCAGCACAGCCAAATCTAAGAATATAAAGCCTTTTGTGAGAACAAAGAGGACAGGCACTCCTCATAATAACTTTGAGAGTCTTATACTCCTAGGAGCACTAAACAGTGATTAAAATCAGTTGAATTGAACTCAGGTAGCTGAAAGGGCAATAGAAATAGAATTAATTCCTAGTTTCAGACCAGAACAGACATTTAAATGCTTAAGTAGTCATTCTTCTACCTCTCTTTGCTGCTGGTTCAAATTATGTGAATTTCTCTGGCAAAGGGCAATTGTCTCTACCATGGTATCTTCAACATCCTTCAATGAGGGATCATCCTCTTTGGTATCTAGATTCAGAAAAAATTGTTAACATCACTTAAGAATAGATTAATGATAATCTCAAAGCTCCTGTAAAATTTTTTTTCTCTGTATATCCTTAGTTTTTCTATTATATAACCCTCTATGACAACTGATCCTGAGATTTAGCAGATAAAAAAAACCCAGATGATTCTGTGCAACAGTTTTCCATATCATTGTTTGACATTCATAGGACATGTAAAACTCATCAAACTTAGCATTTTAATAGGTTTTAGCTCTGGAAAATCCCCAATCATTTGTCTATAGATTAGAGAAATTTTCTTCCACCTTTCCTGCTCTATCAATTCTTCCTCTATATCTTAAATGTGGGTATTCCTCCAAGATACTATTTTAGGCCCTTTCTTTCTCATTTTTCAGTAATTTCAACCACTCTTGTGGCTGTAACTCACATTCTTGCTAATAACTTTCAAATATACAATTCCAACCCTATTCCTTTCATAATCTGCAGGTTGAGTTTTCAACATAAAGACATCTATCTCTGCACTGATGTCCTGCAATTACCTTGAACTTTATATGTGCAAAACTGAAGCCATTTTTCTCCATTTAAGTCTGCTCTTACCCCTACATTTCCAAACTAAGTTAATGGAACCATCATCTTTAAGCCAACCAGTTTATAAATCTTCCATCATCTTTGGTGCTTCCCTCTTGTTTATCCATTCAAATAAATTTCCAATTTTGTGAATTCTACTTCCATACTCTCATATGCCCACTACTTTTACCCTGGCAGAGCTCTTCATAACCTCATTTGCACTCTTGTAACAGCGCAATTTTTAACTTCTAAATCTTGCCTCCCTCATTCCCTTTTATACTGTCACTAAAGTTTTCTTAAGCACAAATACAAACACTATAAAAAACCCATCCACAAAAACCATCAAAGACTTCTAATTTTAAAAATAGAAAGTAAACCTACGACTCTAAGTAAACATAGTAAATACTCTGGTTCATCTCACATTCTGTGCTCTTACATGGCCTGATTATCCTCACTCCCTGAGATTGCTGGCCAGGCACTTTTGTGTTCATGTTCTCCTCTCCTAGAAGGACCTTTCCTTGCTTTTTGCCTATCAAACTCCTATTCATCATTCCAATCTCAATTACTTCAAAGGTTACATCTTCCACAAGTTATCTTTGATTCATCAGTTATAAACAACTTTTTAATTTTCCACAATCCTTTGCCACTCTTATTGTACCTCTTTTATAATACTTGATTCTACCTGCACTAGACATTTTTATTTACATATCTGTCTCCTTTACAAGATTCTAGTTCTTTGGGTGAGGACTGTGTTTTAGCTATCTGTGTATAACCCATAAGAACTAGCAGAATGTATTGCAATTAGCAAATCCTCCAAAATTCTTAAGCATACTGTCAAAATTGAATCTGAAAGTAAATGGTAAGCATGAGATACTACTGAGAAATTTATCTTCATGGGAATTCAAGGAACTGGCTTTTCTAGACATTTCACCTGCAAATTATTGTAGTGATTTGGGGAAATATTCTTCTTACTTTTCCCTCAGTCTTTCATGTAATCTCTGCAAAAATTATTCTCATAATACTAAACTGAAAAAGAAAAATGTCATAAATGCAACAAACCTAACGTAGTCACATTCACACATATGGACAAAATGAAAATAGTAATTAAATGTTTAGTAGGACTAAATATGGAAAAGTCAACCAAGTGTTTATTGAGGTTCCAAAAATAAATAATCTACAGAGAATTAGGGTACCAGGATTGACAGGAATGTGTGGGCCAAGGGATCCAAGAAATGTGTTGGTGCATTAAAGAGGCAGAACAATCTAAAAATCACTCATCAAGTAATTCTCTGAACTTTGGGAGGGCTATTTTGAAAATGTCAAGTAAGAAGAAAACAAATATTCCAATTTAAAAGTGGGCAAAAGACTTAATTAGGTATTCAGAGAAAATATACAAATGACCAACAAGCACATGGAAAAGATGCTCAACATCAGTAATCACTAGAGAATTGCTAATCAAAACCACAATGAGAAGAGGAAACAAGATGGTGGTGTAGGTAACAGCTGTACCTGCCGTCTTCCACAACCACATCAAAATTACAACTAAAATACAGAACAACCATCACTCAGAACCTCCTGAAATCTAGCTGAACAGAAGCCCTACAACCAGGGACCTGAAAAAGCATCGAGACCAAGAGCAGTGTGCCCCATACAGCTTGATAAGTGGCCCCAGGCCTGGCCCTAGTGGCAGCCTGCATTGGCTCATAGCTTGGCCTCTACTGGACAACACCAAGCCCAGCACAAGTAGCAGCCAACTACGGTTTGCTGTGTAGCTCATGCTGGGTGACCTTGGGCAAGGCACTGACAGAGGCTGACTTTGCACCTCCCTGGAGGCCCCAGAGACAGTGCACCTGGTGGTCAGACTCGACCACGTTGATTACAACCCTACCACATCCACGAGTGACACACTCAAGGGGTGCACCTGGTGAACACCAAAGCTCCACTGAAGTAAATCCTGCTCCAGAGGTGTGTCTCCAGCACAGCAGCTCTTTGGCTATAGTTGCAGCTGTCCTCACAGCTGATTGGCCGGAGGGTCCATTCCTCCCAGCGAAGCCAATAGCAACCAAGGCTCAACTACAATAGGACAGTGCACACAGTCCACACAGGGGAGCACCTAGAAGGCCCAGCTCAGGTGACTGGGGAGGCTGAGCCACTGGATTCTACAGGGCACCTACTACACAAAGCAACTCTACAAATTCCAGGAGACATAGCAACTCTACCTAAACATAGAAACAAACACCTGGAAGCAGCCAAAATGTGGAGGCAAAGAAACATATCACAAGGAAAGAACAGGAAAAATCTCTAGAAAAGGAACTAAATGAAATAGATCCAAGCAAGCTAACAGATGCAGAGTTCAGAATTTTGTTTATAAGGATGCTCAACCATATTAGTAAGAGTATGACAAAAATAACGGAGAAAATTGATGACATAATAAAGTATCAATTTGAAATGAAAGCTACATAAACTGAAATGAAGAATAATTTATAGGGAATCAACAGTAAAGTACAGTAGAGTAGAGGATGCTGAGAATCAAATCAGCAATTTGGAACATGAGGAAGCAAAAAACACCCAACCAGAAGAGCAAAAAGAAAAAAGAATCCAGAAATATGAAGATAGTATAAGGAGCCTCTGGGACAACTTCAAGAGGCCCAACATTCGTATTATTAGGTGCCAGAAGGAGAAGAAAGAGAGCAAGAAATTGAAAACCTATTTGAAAAAATAATGACAGAAAACTTCCCCTACCTGGGGAAAGAAATAGACTTACAAGTCCAGGAAGCACAGAGGGTCCCAAACAAGAGGAATCCAAAGAGGCCCACAGCAAGACATATCATATTAAAATGCCAAAGGTTAAAGTCAAAGAGAGAATCTTAAAAGCAGCAAGAGAAAAGCGATTAGTTACCTACAAGGGAGCACCCATACGACTCTCAGCTGATTTCTCAACAGAAACCTTGCAGGCCAGAAGAGAGTGGCAAGAAATATTCAAAGTGATGAAAAACATGGAACTACAACCAACATTGCTCTACCCAGCAAAGCTATCATTTAGAACTGAAGGTCAGATAAAGAGCTTCACAGATAAGAAAAAGCTAAGGGAGTTCATCACCACCAGACCAGCACTACAGGAAATGTTGAAGGGTCTTCTTTAAGAAGAAGCTAATGAACAAAAGAATCGGATGAACTAAATAGATCCAGAGACATTGACGCATGCAACAGACAATCATATTTCAGAGGAAAGAGGGAAGGGAGGTGAAGGGTGGAAGAGATTAACCGAATAAGTCATATATATATACACATATGCATAACCCAGTCAATAACGGGGTGAAGGCCTGGGGAGGGGGTGGGAGCGAGGTGGAGGAGGTCAATTGGGGGGAAAAATGGGACACCTGTAATACTTTCAATAATAAAGATAAATTGGAAAAAAAACAAAAAACAGAAACCACAATGAGATACTACCTCACACTCATTAGGATGACTATCATTAAGTAAACAGAAAATAACAATTGTTGGTGAGGATTTGGAGAAGTTGAAACCCTTGTGCATTGTTGGTGGAAATGTAAAGTAATATAGTCACTATAAAACACACTATGGGGGCTCCTCAAAAAATTAAAAATAGAATTACCATTTAATCTAGCAATCCTACTTCTGGGTTTATACCAGAAGATAGGAAAGCAGGGATGTAAAAGGATACTAGCACACCCATGTTCATAGCAGCACTATTCACAATAGTCAATTGTCCACTGATCGATGAATGAATTCAAAATGTAGTAGATATAAAAAATGGAATATTATTCAGACTTTAGAAGGAATGGAATTCTGACATGTGCTACAACATAGATAAATCTTGAAGACATTATGTTAAATGTACTAACTTAGACCCAAAAGGATAAATAGCATATGACTCCACTTATATGAGATACCTAGAGTAATCAAATTCAGAGTAAAAAAGCAGAGTAGTGGTTGCTGGGGGGCTGAGTGGGGAGGGGGAAATGGGGAGTAACTTTCTAATGGGTATAGAGTTTCAGTGTAGAAGTTGAAAAATTCTAGAGATGGATGGTAGTGATGATAGCAAACAATGTAAATGCACTTAATGTCACTGCATTGTATACTTAAAAATGATTAAAATGGTGAATTTTATGTTAGCATATTTTACCACAATTTAAAAAAATAATTTCAATATCAAGAAATATAATGATAATTATATATCATCTGTGACAAAGCCAATCAAGATGCTAAACTGTCAGGTTTTACTGCTTGGTGCCAAAATCACATAAATTCAGTACAGAAACACTGGTTAGAAGATCTCTGCCTTGCTGTTATTCAGTATATTATAGTAATTTTTAAGACATTAGTTATGTACCTCATTTATAATAACCAAATCATAAGTACAGAAATGTAAGCAAAAAATCAATACCAGTGAAGAGTGCCTACTTTTCTGTACACTGAACTCCACTGGCAATTAGCATCACAAAGCCACATGGTTTACATGCTTTCTTATTATGAGCCCTTAAAAAGAAGTTAAAATTGGGACCAATGTTAAAATGCATAAACAGTGATTATGCAGAACGTACTTAATAAATTTATTACTTAATAAATGTAGTTTATTAGATAACATCTTTAAAAATATGGAGTAAATAAAAAATTGAAAATGACACTCAAAAACTTACTTACCTTGGTGAGTTAACTCTTGAAGTTTGCTTTGTAGTCTCTAGGAGGTAAAAGGAACACTTTAATTTCTAATCCACCAAATAATTAAATTGACATCTTTTAAAGGAAAAATCCAAGAAACAATGAAGTTATTAAAAATGGTCCTTGTCATTCAGAAAAGAATTCTGGTGTATATAGAAAGCATAGCTAACAGTATTGGAAGGTACCCAAAATATCATTTATTCTGCTCCACTTCTGCTTCTGTTGTGCTATCCACATAGTCATCATTGACATTCCTGAGGCAGCGCAATGAGGATTAAAACTTATCCATGCTTTGGATAAGAGAATAAAATTCATACTGGATTATGAGAAAAAGGGGTGAGTGGGAATAAAAAAGGACATGAGAAATCTATCCCCATAGCATGGGCCACAGCCTTGATTATGCAGTTGTAGTATCCACTGCTCTACTGAATTCTACTGAATTTTAGATCCTCAGATACTGATATTGCAAAGGCTTCTGCATATACACTGAAGCTGACTTTAATATGTCCCTTCTACCAAAAATTTGCTCCTTTTATTGAGGTCCCTTATAGCTTAATGTTAAGCGAAAAATCATAGAATCATCATTAACCATTCTCTCTCAATCACCCTATATTGTATTTAAATGATCAGTAGGTTCTCAAATTCACACCCTCTTCTCTTTGCACCACCACTGCTACACAGAGCTCAGGCCCTCGAGGCACTGTGCTAAGTGTAAATAACTTGAAGACATTATGCTAAGTGCAATAAGCTAGACCCAAAAGGACAAATATTGTATGATTCCACTTATAAGAAGTACCTAGAGTAATCAAATTCATAGAATTTAAAAGTAGAATGGTGGTTTTCAGAGGCTAGAGAGGAATGGGGAGGAATTGTCTAATGGTTTTGTGAGAAGATGAAAAAATTCTGGAGATGGATGGTGGTGATGGCTGCGCAGCAATATAAATATACTTATTGCAGCTAAAATTGTAAATATCATGTTATGTATATGTTACAACAATTAAAAGAATAAAAAGAACTTTCCCCCCAAAATTGATAGACCACCAAACTGTTGGTGAGAATGTGGAGCATCAAAACACTCGTACATTATTGATAGGACATAAAATGCTAAAAATGGTCCACTTTGGAAAGAGGTCTGATAATTTCTTATAAATCTAACCCTATACCTATCCAGTGACCCAGCACACTCCTTGGTACTCACTCCAGGGAAATGAAAACGTTTGTGTACAAGAGTGATGAGAGCAGCTTTATTCATAATAGCAAAAGGCTAGAACTAGCCCAGGTGTCAATCAATAGAAGAATGAACAAACTGTGGTACATTCATACAGTTATGTACTACTCAGCAATCAAATGGACAAACTACTTATACATCCAATAGTAGAGATAAATCTCAAAAGCATTTGCTGACTACAAGAGGAATTATATAAGAAAAACTATTGAATGATTCCATTAATATAAATATGAATAAATAAAAAAGGCAAAACTAATCCATGGTGGGCGGAAAAATCAGAAGAGTGGTTATATTTGGGGGAATGGGAGTAGGAACTGACTGCAAAGAAGCATGAGGGAACTTTCTGGGGTGAAGGTAACGTTCTCTATCTTGTTAGGGACTAGGGTTATACGGTTGTACGCATTTGTCAAAACTCAACAAATGGTACTTTTAAGACTTGTGCATTTCATGGTATGTAAATTTTACCCTTAAAAAGTACCACAAAGAAATACTGAACTCTAGTCAGTGACATTCATGATAAAATGCTGAGGTAAAATGTACTATTGCCTGAAACTTACTTTGAAACATAAGAAATTAAGATGGGTTGATGAAAACTTATACAATGTTATATGCCAATTATGTTTCAAAAGAGCGATAGACTAATGAATGCAGGGATAGATAGAAGCATGAAAAAGCAAACATAGTAAAATGTTACCTTTAGCATTATTAAGAAGGCACCATGAATATCTCCTTTCTTTTCTAATAGATAGGCAGTGACTTCATGAAGTTGATACTTCTGGGTAATCTAGGAAAGAAGAAAAGATAAAGTTTTCTGTTCATGAGTCTTGTTTGAGAAGGTCCTATTAAGGATGGAAAAGAACCAGCGTGATAATAAATGATGAATTCATACCTTGGTAGTATGCTACTTTTACAGTATAATATGCAAATACTGACTTTTGATCTTACAGTGCCCTATTTTAGATTCTGACTAAGTGAATTCATTTTTTTTTCACTTATTTAAAAAATCGTTACACACATGAATGAAGTATATCCACTGGAGAAAAGGTAACACATGTTATATTATTACATAGTGATAATATAAATGAGAAATTGATGGGGATAATTATATACAGTATATTTAGAATAAAATGACAATGAATACACTACATATCAACTTGTGTGCTCTAAATAAAAATTAATAATGTAAGAGTTTCTGATCAGTAAAAATAAACAAACCTTAAAATTAAGCTTAAATAAAAGAAAATAATGCCATAGAAACAATAGAAATAAGAGAGATTTAACAAATCCCAAATTATTCTTTGAAAAGACTTATAAAGTAGAATAAAACTTTCTTAGGAGTAAGAAAAAAGAAAGACACAAATAACATTAACAGGTTAATAGATCAAAGGAAAACAATGTGATCATCTCAATAAATGCAGAAAAATTGTTTGATAAAATGCAGCACCATTCTTGACAAAAACAAAACAATACAGAACACCCTTACCTATACTGGGAACAGAACTTTCTTAACTTATTAAAAGTTATCTATCAAAATCTTACAATAAACACTGTATTTAATGTAAAATGTTAGACACATTCCCTTTTAAATCGGGAACACGAGGGCATACTATCACTGCTTCTATTCAAAATATCCTGGGGCTCCTAGACATCTGATAAGAGAAAGAAAAAAGTATAAGATTGGAAAGAAAAAAAACATCTGCCATTATGCCTAGAAAATATTATTGTCATAAAAAAATCTAAAAACTATTGGATAGAAAAAGAATTCAGACTGGCTGCCAGATAAAAAAAAATGTACAAAAATTAATGACATAATCAATAATCAGCAGCAATAATCAATAAAAAATATCATTTCAAAAATTTCCTTTTAAAATGTTAATAAAAGTATAAGTACCTAGGAACAAATTTAAGAAAATATGTGCAAGAACCTTATGTAAAAAATATATAAAGTTATATATATCAAAGAGCATAAACATTTTAAAAAGATAACCATGTTTCTGAACATGAAGGCAATACTATAAAATGTCAATCTTCCCTGAATTAATCTATAAATTCAATGTATTTTTTTCATCAAAATTCCAGAAGAATGTTTTTTAAAGGAACGTGACAATCTGACTCTTAAACTGATGTGGGACAGTAAGAGGCCAAGAGCAGTTGAAGAATTTTAAAGAAACAGAATGAGGAGGGAAGACTCTTCTCTCAAATAAGAAGCTTTATTCTAAACTGATGTTAATGAAATACGTGGTAAGGTACACAAAAGGACGCATTACCAACAGGACGGTCCACAAACAGGTCCACGTGCATTTGGAAGTCTGGTTAGGACAGGATGGCATCATAAATCAGCGAGGAAAGGACAATAAAATGCCACACAGACCATTAGCCATCCATGTGAAAAAAAAAAAAAATCCCTCTCTTGATCTGTTTACAAAAGTAAATTCCATATGGATTAAAAGCCTAAATGTAAAAAGCTAACCTATAAAACTCATAAAAAACGATATTCTTTATGCCATCAAAGTCAAAAGAAAATAAGACTGGTACACAAAAAATTAAAGGTTAAAGGAAAAGACTGATAAATTAAAAAGTCACTAAAAACCAAGTTAAAAGATGTGCCATAGCCCTGGCCAGTGTGGCTCAGTTGGTTGGAGTGTCATCCAGTACACCAAGGTGGCGGGTTTGATTCCCAGTCAGGGCATACACCCAGGTTCACAGCAATGAAAAGCATGCACTGTGGATCAGACGATCTAGGTTCAATCTCAGGTGCTACCACTTACTAGGTATGACCTTAGGCAAGTAATTTAATATATGAGTCTCCCTTTGCTCATCTGTAAAATGGTGAATGATCAGGAAAAGTATACTCTTGTTTTCTCTCCATTATTGGTCCTACCTGGATAGTTTCTTCTAGGCGGTAGCCCTCAAGGACTTGCAATGTCTCTATGACCTGGTTTGGGCTGAACTGACACAACAGCTCAATGAACTGCTCTGTAATACAGGGAGATAGCTGCAGCAACTCTTGATTTACATGAACACCTTCCCTGAAAACATAAAAAGCAAAAGAGTAGCATCACTTAATCACATCTATAATTAAAGCTACAGGTAAAAAGTGTGGTATCTTAAAACCAAGACTACCTTTTGGTCAGGTAAAATCACGAATTAAAAATCTCTCCTTGGCCAGGCGTGGCTCAGTGGTTGAGCATCAACCTAGGATCCAGGAGATCGCAGTTTGATTCCTGGTCAGGGCACATGCCTGGGTTGCGGGCTTGATCCCAGTCAGGGGTGTGCAGGAGGCAGCCGATCAATAACTGTCCCATCATTGGTGTTTCTATCTTTCTCCCTCTCCCTTCCTCTCTGAAATCAATAAAGATACATGTATATATATATATATATATGTATCTTTATTGATACACACATATATATATTTTTAAATCTCACTGTTGTCCTAGAGGGTTTGGCTCAGTGGTTAGAGTATCAACCCTTGGACTAAAGGGTCCCAGGTTCGATATGTGCCGTACCTTGGTTGCAGGCTCAATCCCTGGAAGCAACCAATCAATGTGTCTCTCTCTCACATTGATGTTTCCCTCTCTCTCTCTCTCTCTTCCACTCTCTCTGAAAAGCAATGGAAAAAAAATATCCACAGGTGAGGATTAAAAAGAGAAAAAGAAAAAAAAAATCTCACTGTTACTTAGATTATTAGGGTGAACTGTATATTCATCAGAGGCATCTAAATCACAATACTGCTCAGTTTACACTGAATAATTAAGGAAATGATATTCAGTGGAGGCGCTAATAAATCATAATGAAAGCTATACTGTTGCTCTAAAAGAAACAGATGACCCAATTCAGTTTAAACAATTTGACTCACGAGTAACTATAAACCATCTCCTGTTCTCTACCATGCTTCCCTCATAGCACCAATCACATCATGTTGTAATTACTCTCTTTTTCCCCCAAATAAATCTTTACTGATTTCAGAGAGAGGAATAGTGAAAGAGAGATAGAAACATCAATGATGAGAGAGTCACTGAATGGCTGCCTCCTGCATGCTCCCCACTGGGGATCAAGCCTGTAACCTGGGCGTGTGCCCTGACCGAGAATCGAACCAGGAACTCCTGGATTCTAGGTGATGCTCAACAGCTAAGCTATGCCAGCTGGGCTGTAATTACTTCTTTAATTATCTGTCTTCTCTAAAAGACTATAAATTCTGCAAGAGTAGCTATTGAGTTATCTTCTCACTAATGAATTTTCAAAGCCTACAACAGTGTATTTTTACTGAGCATCCACTTATGTGCCAAGACTATGCTAATTTTGACAGCCATAAAAGTTAGCAGTAGGTATATGGCAAAGCAGGTAGCTAACAGGTGACTAATAAAAAGAGCTTTGAGAAATGGATAAAACAAGTTGTATTTATGAGCAGGACTGATAAGCAACAGTCAACGCTACTGTTTACTTATTAACGTTTTGATTATGTTGATGCTGCCTAATCATTTCCCGGCAGACACACTTATTTCCCTCACAAATGGATGCATCAAAATCTGCTCACTTGGGTGATTTGCTTGGTTTGACGCATATTTATATTTTCAGTACTTGTAAAGGGTTTTGCCAATAAATGTCTGGAAATAATTAAATACTGTAATTCATCAGCAGATGCTTATGCCTAATTTTAATTTGCTTCATAGTCATGCATTTATAAGACACATTAACAGAAGTATGATGTAGATAAAATATTACCACCACCTACAATATGGTGTAAACATCTGAAAAGTACACTGGCTCCCTTCACGTCCAGAAACGTTGGTTAGCATTCCCTTTTCTCTCTTACCTAACAGTACTCACTGCTACACAACCTTTATCCTATCTAGAGAACCATAATTTCCCTGGGTTTATCGTGGGCATCTGTTTTCTTCACGTAGATCTTTCTGACAGGATTTATTCTGAGCCATATCTGGCTTTGTTGCCCTAGTCCTTGTGATTTTTCACTCCTCTGTTCTATATTTGGTTTCCTCCATTTGAAGGCAGTCCAATTTACTATTTCCAGTCAGTTAGGTTCAATTTATTTATTATGTGCCAAGGTTATGCTAATGCTGGGTAAACAACGATGAATGCAACAGTCTTTTCTCTCAAAGTTTATAGCGTAGTTGGCCGCAGACACATAACAGATAATTTCCAGTTACATGGTAAGAACACTAAGGTGGTGGTCTACACAGGGAACAGCCATTCACTTAAACCCCTGCATTAAAGGCAGTTGTGAAATACAAAAAAAGAAAGAAAACTTCATTTTTGGGATTTCTGCCGACTGGAGAAGATACTGAATTAGTCCATTAGCAAGTACAGAGAGCCCCAAGCAGCAGAACTTACTGAGTTCATCACCCTGCTTCTGGTCAGGACTGGGTGTCACAAAGCTCTTAATTTGGGAAAGACTTCCCGCATCTGAATATAATTCCTCCTGTAACTGAAGCCTCTTACTAGGAAAAGAGTGCGGCTTCTCTTTACAGAAAACAGTAAGTTCTCACTTAAAGAAAGCTGCCCTGGCCTGAGCGAATCCTTTCCTTTCTTTTGCTGATTCCTTTCTTGTCCTTGTCCCACCCAGTTTATGCCAATAAAAACCTTCCGTTTTGTACAACTTCATGGAGCACCTCTCTCTTTACTGGATGGGATGCTCCTGACTCAAAATCATTCAGGAAAGCCAATTAGGTCTTTAAATTTACTCAGTTGAATTTTTGAATATAGTAAACATTAAGCTATCTACATCTCTCCATATTCTCTTACTATCATTCAATCACACACATACATACTTGGGAGTTGAAGGGGTTAATAACAGGACTCCCCAAGACATACTACTTTGGCATGTAGATTATTTTGAGCTGAAGGCAATCGAGACCCTGATTTTTACCTTTCCTCTAAAGCAGGAGTGGGGAATGTCCTGCCTACGGGCCGTATACAGCCCTCAAAATCATTTGGTCTGGCCCTGCCAAGGCAATCGCAGGCAGGACTCGAAATTCAATAAATCTAGGAGCTTTTTTCATAGCTAATTTTTAAAAAGGTTTCTTTGTGTTTTTTCAAATTAATTTCAGAGAGAGGAAGGGAGAGGGAGAGAGAGATAGAAACATCAATGATGAGAGAGAGTCATTGCTTGGCTGCCTCTTGCATGCTCCCTACTGGGCATAGGGCTTGAAACCTGGGCACATGTCCCACCCGGAATCAAACCTTGACCTCCTGATTCATAGGTCAACACTCAACCACTGAGACACGCTGGCCAGGCCATAGCTTATTTTTAAGTTTATAATTTTGTATGGCCCATGAATGATGTTATAAATATCCAAATGGCCCTTGGCAGAAAAAAGGTTCCCCACCCCTGCCTTAAAGAATTTAAAGTGGAGCCTTGTCCACATAGGAGCGATTACCTAATTTATATGGCAGGGCAAACATCAAATTATTGAACATCTGCTCTTCTTAACATCCTGTGAATTACTTCCTCCTGTCTGAAGCCCCAGTTACCTTACCTCATTCCTTAGCTCATGATGTCATATATACCTCATCTCACCTATCTGTCTCAAACCTCTCATGCATGTAGGATCTCTGACTCTCATGTATGTAGGGTTCCCATACGCACATAAAAAATTAAATTTGGTTATTTTCTCTTGTTAATCTGTCTCATGTACATTTAATTAGTAGACCAGCCAAAAGACCTTAGGAGGGTAGAGGAAAATTTCTTCCTCCCCAACAGTGCATACTACTTAATGTTATGTATTTTTTCAGTTTAGAATTATTTTTACATTTATATACCCATGTTTGCAATTTGGTATTCAATTGTGCTCCTATACCTTAGTGTTTATTTAGCCATCTTCCCCATCCACTTTTTAAAATAGCCTTTTTACTATATAAATGCTAATATGGGTATCTGAATATAACTACTTTTTCTTTCACAGTATTTCCTTAAAACATATATTTTCCAAAATGAAATCACTGGATCAAAGCATATGTGTAACTTTTGAGCTCTTAATATATATAGGTAAATTGCTCTTCAAGAAACAAAGTGGACTAAGAGGGAGGAACACATATTCAAAGGGAGGAATGATGATGTGTAGTGTATTCTATGAACAATTAGTTCAATACTGCTGCAGAATAAAGGAGGAAAGAGAGAAGTCAGAATGAGAAAATAAAGCTGCATATGCCTGAATCAGATCAAGAGGGCCTGTACACCACGAGGACTTTGAATTTTACCTTGAATAATGGGAACTGAAAGAACTGTGAGAAGGTGAAAGGAGACGTTATCATTATTTGTCTGTTTGAAAGTGGAAGTAGAATTAGGATGGCTGGTTAGGTGACCAGCAAGAGAGACCAGGAGAGAGAGATGCCGAGTGCCCGAACCAGGGTAGTGTGGGTAGACAAGAGGAGGGCTCACACAGAAGAGATAGCCAGAAGGTAGATTTTTTATGACTGACTGGTTCTCTGTGGTGTGGCTGGGAAGGTGGAGTGAAGTGGGTAAGTGAAAAATTCATCACTCAGTGTAAGAGACTTATACTAAAACTGCCTGCTTACTTGCCTACTTCATCCATCAGAATGGAAATTTTATGAAGGCAGGCCCCATCTTATTCATCATTTTATCTCCTGTCACTGTCACAGTGCTTAGTGTGCTGTACTCACTCAGTAAATTGTTAAATGAAATAAATGGGCAGATAATGCCATTTGCTAAGAGAGAAAATAAAGAATAAATAGGTTTAGATTTAAAGGTAAGTATAATTTTGAGCCATTTCAAACTCTCACACAGTACTTAGCAGATAATAATCTCATGATAAAGAATTATTGAATAAAGAAATGAAATGCATGAGAGCATTTTCTATCTATCTACCTGTATCTATCTATTTATCTACCTACCTACCTACCTATCTATGTATCAGGTCTGGAGATTAGGAGATGATGATGATGCATTCAAATTTTTTAATTTTTTCTTTTAATATATCTTTATTGATTTCAGAGAGAGGAAGGGAGAGAGGGAGAGGAAGAGATAGAAATATCAAGGATGAGAGAGAGTCATTGATGGGCTACCTCCTACATGCCCCCGACTAGGGTTCAAGCCTGCAACCCGAGCATGTGTCCTGACCCAGAATCTAACTGCGATCTCCTGGATCCTAGGTTGATGCTCAACTGCTGAGCCATGCCCGGCCATGCATTAGAATGATGCAATAGAATTTAAAAGGTTGAATTTGAGCTGCTGGCAAAATGCTAACCAAAGATACAGTATCTGGTGGTCAGCCTGACCAAGTTGATAGGCATTCATTAAAGCAGAAATGTGTTTTTATAAGTCAAAGTTCATTAACATATACAGTGTTTTAATTTTTTATTTTAACTTAGAAATATGCTGTTTCAACACTGTCAGTATCTTAAAATGTCCCTTCAAAATTACACATAGAAACACTGACAAATTCAACTTAAATCTAATGTATAACTATTTCCATAATCTCTGTTTTGCTCCTTGGCAAAGACACTCAAACCCTTAGCAATGTTCAATTTTTACTTTATTTTGACTAAAGACTTAGAAATATAATCCAACATTCTATATGTATTTTTCTATGAGAAAATCATACCATATATTTCAGAGGCCTCCAGGACATTGTTAACAAAGGCTAAGTTGACATTACCAAGAAAATCACACTGAGGAAAATACTGTGAATATCAATATACTTGCACATTCTCTTTATTTCTTATGACACTTATAGCCTCATAAAAACCATTAGTGTCCTTTCGAATTACCCTTCAAGCATCCCCACTGCACAAAAGACAGACCTGCATCTGGGCGTAAATATATCAGAATTCCTGTGAGAACTCGCGGCCAGCAGGAATGCACGCAGGGAGCGGGAGTGGGGGTAGGCGGGCTTCAGGCAGCAGCTGTCCCACGGAGGGAATTTGAAGGGGATGCAAATCCCGTCTCTCCCAAGCTCTGGCCTCAATTCAGGCAAATAATTTGCTTCTGGAGGATTAACCCCCACCTCTTCCCCTCCAAACTATCTCATCTTTCTATATACAGATGCCACCAATATCTTTGTAGGTCAATTAATTCTACTGAGGACACTATTTACATAGCAAAGATAACTTTAAAATTGAATAAAGAAAACAGAGAAATATACATAAGAATTTTAACTAGATGGTTTATTCCTTTAAAAATGCTGTTGACAAAATAAAAAGCTACCCCCTCAAAAACAACTCAATGAATACATGTAAATGTTCAATCAAATATACATAAGCTATATATACAAGAATAATGATCCTACTCACTCAGGTTTTGGAGGCAAGAACAAAAAAACCCCCAATATTCTGATATGACATATAAGAAATCCCCACCTCAAAATAACTGTTTCTTTCATTTCCTCTACTCTCCAGAATGCTTCTATAGGAGCTTCATATGGAACATAAAACTGAATGTTTAAAAAAATTCTATTGCTTAAGAAAAACAAAAAGGGAAATATAAGAGGCAAAAATAGTCTGAAGTTGTCTGCCAGGGAAAACTGCTAGGCGGGTCCAGTCTACTTATTCTTAATGTTCCTTTGTCCCTATTGAACTGGGGTGCGGAAATACAGTCAGATTACTTTTCTAAACATCTGCATACACACATCTGTATGACTCTAAATTCAAATGTGGCATAGCCTGCTCAAGGTTTAAATGATTGAGATTTCAAAAAAATTGTTACAATCAACAAAATCACTGGTATTTTGATATTTAAAAATAGTACAGAATACTAGAATAATAGAAACTGATATTATAATCACTTAAATAAGTAAATGGCTGTTTTCAATGGCTAGTGTACATTATAACGTAACTTAAAAGTTTGTATGTCTGATGTGAAAGCTGTTTCATCCTGGAATATTACACTTAAGCCAGTGCTACTTAATTCTAGATGTACATCAAAAACATCCCTGCTCAGTGATTCTGCAGGGTAGGGCCCAGGCAGCTATATATTTTTAAATTTCTTAGGTGATTTTAGTTAAGAGTGACTGTCTTAGAGGGTGTTAAATGTTATTACCCTCAACTCCCAACGTACTCCATTTAGTCACCACAAAATGTTAAGCTCTACCAGGCAGAGCTGCTTTGCTTACAAATCCATTACTAATTTCATCATTTCCTTGGGCTAGTCTTTATTTGATGAGTGCCACTAAGTGGCACTTAAAAAAACATCTAAGCTTTCCCTCTTACACTGCCAGGAAATTATTTAAAACTAAACACTTCAAATGAGAGTTTAAAAGGTAAGACATTTAGATGGCCTGGGACTAGGGGTTCACTTTGGGAAGTAAAGCCATTGACCTTCAGTATGGAACAAGGAACAAGAAGGCATGAAGCTAGGATAGAAAGAGGAATCTGGTTGGTTATCAAATCCTTTGTGAAACATGTCTTCGTGGTATGACTTCATTATTTTGTTTGAATTATTTTATTAACTCACCATGTATGCTCATGCTCAAATGAAAAGTATTTCCTCAAGATATAATCTGTTTTCAGATTATGTATTTGGGTATAATCTATGTAACTGTTACTCCCACTAATATTAAAAATCAAGAGCTGAGCACACTATTTGGATACTATGGGCCAGTTTCTTAACTTCAACTTATTTTCCTTGATTTCTAATCTATGTATTATGAAAAGCTGAAGTTATCAACATACCTTGGGTCAAGAAGACTCTGCAAAAATTTGAAAAGCAAAACCTGGTTCTGAGTAGAAAAACAATAAAAAACATATTAAAACAAATTCTTCAAACTATGGCATGGTAAAGAATGACTCTAGAATATCCTTTTAAAATGCACACATGCCTATGATTATTTCCATTAAGCCCTCTGTACAGATCTAAGAAATTCTAAAGAATCATTTGGAGTTCATTTCCTCTAATTAATTTAATCACTGGCACACATTCCATTTTGAGTGCAGAAGAAACATAAACACCTTGTTATTGCAACCCCCCACCCCCTACAAAAAAAGCCCTCTTGTGAGACAAATCCCAGTGCAGTTCTAGCATGACGATGCTTGGAATGGCTGGTGCTCTTAATTGCTCTGTTGATACTGAATTCTGGCTGTACTGATGGGTTCACACTGCCTCACTTGGTCCTTCTTGTAACAATGTCCTACTGTGAGACAGTTAATCTAAGTGGGAACCACCAGAAAAGCTCATTGACTCCCTAATAAAATCACCTACAGAAGAGATGGCAAACTGCAACATGTTAGCAATTAATATGTCATGAATTTGGGGTTCTGTTTCTTCCACTTACTAGCTGTGTGACTTTGTGTAAGTCACTGACTCTCTTAGCAATTCAGTTTACTAATTTTAAAAAGAGCAGCAATACCTTCTCTGCCTTCTGCACAGGGTGGAGGTGAGAATTAAATGAGATAAACCAGAGAATACTATATGAACATAAATGTTTCTAAGTTCTGAGGACAGCTGAGCAAAAATTATTTTAGTTTCGTTTTCTTTCTTCTTTTCTGACATTCGAACTTCCCCTCTAAAAAAAAAAAGGAGGGGATTCTCACAACTGAAAAGGATGACTGTAATTTAGAATATGATATTTTGAATATATTTATCAGTCTTTGATTTTTTTATCTTTTCCCTGGCCTATCATTTTATTTTACTTTACATGACTTTCTTTCTGGTTATAACTTAATATTCTGGCTTATTTATTATTTCAAGAATTCTGAAACAATAGGTCAGAGGCATACTTCCTGTTATCAAAAGTAAAGACACTTTATAAAAGGTGTGTGGGATTTTCTTGCACAATCAATAAAGCTCTGCCATAAAAGAAATACTTCATCTCCTTAAAAGAAATGTGTAAGACTCCATAAACAGTCCACAAATAGCCATTTTTTTAAAAATCCATGACACTTCAGCTTTTATATATTTGCCAGAATGATGGTACTGCATATATTCATATTATCTGTCCTCTCTCCTTTCAAATATCTTTAGAGATTATAGAAAAAAGAAACTCCTGCAATGTAAGATGGATAATCTTACATTTTAAACAATAACAACACTATAGATGAGAAGATTCACCAGAATTGTTGACTTTTAAAGGGAATAAGAAGCTCCATGGTTTTAGTGTAGTTTTAGGAAAAATGTCCTCCTGTTCTCCCCTCACTAGGATGGACTGGATGACCCTACATGCACTTCCTCAGTGGCCTGGGCAGTGCTCTATCATCATTTAAGTGAAACTCTTCTACAGTCAGTCATCTTCTGGCTTATCTGTCTTCTTCCTTGAATACAGGGATACATTTATATTTTTGTATCCTCAGCGCTTAATGTTTTCAGCCCTCTGCAGGTACATAAATATTTATTGAATTAATAAACAGTTTTTATCTTAAGTTAATGGATCTCATCCTGCTGGACAACCTAGCCTGATATCTGGAGGTCATTTTTAATTCCTCCCATCACATTCAACTAATTTCCAAGTCCTATACATTTTACCTCACAAACATATATTGAATGGATCCTCTCCACTGCCACTGACTTAGTCCTGGTCTTCCTGATCTTTTGCCTTCTAACTGGTCTAACTTGTCTCTCTCCTCTCTTCACTCTTTGCTGGTCCATTTTTCACACTATAGAATTAGTTTTCTATAAAATGAATCTAATGACGTCACTCCTTTGCTTTAAAAAACTTTAGTAATACTTTAGTACATTTAAGATACAGTAGAATTTCTTTGCATTACATGTGAGATTGTTTAATATCAGGGTCCAAACTCTTATTTTCCAGCCTCTACACTTCTAACTCCTCCCCTCCAACAAACCTTTCATAGTTTAATCTAATGTTTCTTTTATCATTGCCCCACCACATCATGCTTCACACAGACCTGACCATTCTCTGAATAAGCATGTTGCTTCATAATTTCAAGTATTTACATACACAGAACCCTTTATCTAGAAAGCCTCTCCCAAGTCTCTGCCTAGAACACTTATACCAATCATTCAACACCTAGCCAGGTCAGGCATGTACGAGAACTCTTGTCTGACTTTCTCACATAGCCTGTCACTGCTCTTGTTCCTACAGCACTTCTTAGTTGTGTCTGCTGTAGCGTTTATAACATCATAGTGTGGTTATGTATTCATATTTGTGCCTCCCAGGGCCTACTATACTGTGGTACACAGCTGGGCCACAATAAATGTCTGAATGAATGAATTTCTTGTCTTCGTTCTGCCAGCTGCCTCCCACACACTTCTCTGGTTTCTATCTTGCACACCTATCTGCTACTACTATCATTGCCACTTGAGGACTCTGGGTTGTGCTTCATATCCCTGTCATTGTCCTATCCCTACCTCTATCACTTGTGGCCACAGGGTAGAGAGCAAAACTCACTACTAGCTCTCCCATGGTAGTGACAAGTGGAATATGAGGTCCATTAACTAATACTTCAAAATGAGCACCTCAATATTTAGTATTAATATAGCTGTATTCTAGGTAAGATTTTCCAAGAAAAATTCTATATAGTCAGCATAAGCCCCATTTGAAGATGACAAATGCCTTTATAAATAACATGAAGCTCAAAGAGAATAAGGCTGTAGTTCCTATAGCAAAAGAAACGGGGGGGCTGGGGTTTGGTAGGGAAAGGATCTTCTGTGATATTAATATTTGCTATGCACAAAGATGAACTCCCTCATTTCCAGACTCAGAAGTCATCACAGAACTACTCCCCAACACACACTCATACACACACACACACACACACACACAGTGTAGAAACTACTATTACGTGGCAAATATTAATTGAAGAAATTACTACAATCAAAAGTTCTTAGGTGGACATTCAATAATTGTCTCTCCACTAGATGCTTCTTCCCAATATATCTGCAATATTTACCTGCAGTTTTTTAATGACTGTTTCAATCTGTTCAGAAAAGTGAGTAGCAACCAGCTCTGCAGCTTTACAAGGCTTCAGGGACACAAGTTCCTAGAGTGAAAGAAAAAGACAAAATCTTTTTGTTAAATCTTTAATGTTAATTTAAATAGAATTCCCATAGATGTGAAGCATGATCAATATTTTCATGAGCTTCTACACTGTATTTCAGGAGATCTAGATGTAGGGGCTCAATTTAAAGGCACAATGTAAATGAGCAAAATTTAAAACACGCCACATAAAAAATCAGCTTGTGATATAAAAGGTAATTCAGAATTCTTAAAAAATGAAAGCACTAAACTCTGGATTTAGGCCATGATATCTGCAGGATGAAAAGAAGGAACAAAAGCTTCCCAAATTCCCTGTGAATTTCACCCTTGAGCATAAAGTAATAATTTGAAGACATGAGAAAAAGAGTATAGTCACAATTTCTCTGGCTAAGAATTCTAAAACTTTACTTCCGATGCCTGATAGATTTTGAAACTGTAAGTGTCTTAAGAAATCAACTTAAGGTCATAAGTCTTAAATGAGACTAAGAGGGACTACTGTTAAGTAACTACTGTTAATAAAAACCTATTTCTGTCAAATCAAAGACTTCCAATTTGCCCTCTCTTTAAGCTGTCCTAGACACTACTGGCTATCCTTTTCTTAGAACTCTCTATCTAAAAATGGCTTTTAGGGGGTCTGTGGGTCCCTGAAATTATAAACAAATTTATGCATCTGTGCACATGCACAGGTTCAAATATTTCACTAGATTTCCAAAAGAGGTCTATAATCACAGAAGTGTTAAGAACCACTAATCTATACACTGTATGCACTTTCAGAAAACTTTATTATGAGGACTTTTACCCCTACATATTTAATGTTGATTTTATTTACATTACTGAAGCCACGGAAGTCCTTCAACAAAAAGTCTATATATTTGTAACTGTGGTCTGAAGAGATATTAAGAAGTTCAAGGTGAGAAAAATGTGCAGATGTTGGAAAAAGTCAGCAGAAATAATTGTTGTGCAGCAAAAATACTTCTTGCTTCTCCAGTCTGAGTTTTCTGCTGAGTAATTTGTTTGCTCATTGATTAATTCATCACGTTTCACATTATGCAGAGAGACATAGCTTCATTTTTGGATGTCTGGAGTCCATGTGCTCAAACCACTGCATAATGCAGATTAAGTGAAATAAAGAATGAGCTGTAATGTAAATATGGAGACTTAAAGGAGATGATGAAAGGAAAAAGAATACAAAATGATTAAAGGAAAAAAGATATAACTCAAAGTAGGAGAAGGTTTTCTTGAGTTCTTTCATCAAGATACATTCATCTTGTTAGCAGGACTATCATAACATTAAATAACATATATATGTTCCCAATCCTATAGATGAAAGTGTGGAAATTACTTCAGACCACACATCTGATGACTGACTGTATCTCTTTCCCACCAGATGTTTCACATAAAATGTGTTCACATTTCTGATCTTCCTAAACTTTACAACCATCAGGATGTGAACAAAGTATTCACATCACATATAATGTTTTCTCAGTATTTCAGATCTTTTTAAAATCATTTTTCACATGTATAAAAAAATTTAAAATATGTTGAATAATCATATCTTTTACTGCACTTCTTAACCTATCACCAGAAGTTACCCCATCATCTGTTCCTTGCTACAAGTAGAAAGACACTTTGTAAATAGAAATATTATTTTCAAAACTAGTATTACCTCAGCATTTTTTGTTACTCCTTTTTTTCAATAATCAATGACTCATAAAAAAGAATACATTTCAACAAACCTACTAGCTCTGTTGGTTTCTGAGGTATATTGTAAGTTATGAACCTAAGGGCATTAAAGTGAGGAGTGATTTGTGAGCCCCTTTTCAGAATGCATTCTGATCAGATGTTCATCACACATTATTAGTCTCTCCATTTAAGCATCTATAGGCATGTTTTTTAAAAAGAACTTTTTGTTTCAACGTCAACCCTTGCATTCTTGTAAAACAGCATGCATAAACAAATTCAGAATTGTCCTGCTACATAAGGAAGGAAAATACATCAGAGGGAAAAACTCATTGCAGCAATGTTTCTAAAATTCCACTGGGTGATTGGGTGGAATGGCTATATTAGAGAAAAAGATCAGGAATACTCTCAGAATCATTTGAAAAATGTTGTAAAAAACCACTAATATGCCCGTTTGTCAACCAGCTGATTGAACATGGGCTCTTGTCAGAAATCATGATGTAATAAATTGTATATAACATAGGCTTTATGAATACAAATATGAGGTGGAATAAATTATCTGAAAAAGATGCTAATTTGAAAGTATATCAACTTAATAATATGACACCTGCCATTGCTTAGTTAGCATAAACTTAATTTGGGAGATATCCACACAAATGAGGACATTTAAAAAGTTTTGTTGAATTTGCACCTCAATGTGATCCATTGCTTTCTGCCATACAGACTGCTTCTCCTCTGCACTGTGTCCAGGAATGGATAAGATATTGTGAATGTAGTTAAAGACTTCTTCCTGAGGAGCACAAGACAATATAATTCATTCATTCATCACTCAAGGAATGTTTACTCACTATTTACTACCTGTACCAGTCTTGGTAAATATCTGTTATTTGGAGATGGAAAACCATTTGGGGATAGTTAACTGATAGAAAACTGACACTAAAAGAAAGAGTAATTGTTTAAAGTTTAGGGTAGACTTAAAAGTTGCAAATCTGTTCCAATTAATTTTGGTCTCAATTTCATTAACCTAATGAGGGAATATCATACTTTTGTCTTTGGTGTTCCCTGTCCACATTCAAATTTCTTTCATCTCAAATCATTCTTGCCCTTGTCTGTTATGCTCCACTTACACTGATCTTAACTTCATTTATATGATCTCTATTCAGTTCCTTGAACACGTCAAAAATGTTCCCTACCTCAAGGCCTCTGCATATACCGCTCCCTATCCCAGAACACTTTTCTGCTGGCTCTTTGCTTGACTGGCTTCTTCTCAAATTCCTAAGCCAGTTTATAAGTCACTTCATCTGAGATTCCTTCCCTGGCTGCTGTGTTGGTCAGTTCCCCCACCATCCTCTAAAGTTGCACCCAATTTGTCTTCTCTAGTGCTCATGACAACTTGTAATTGCATATTTGGTTTCTCACTGTTAGTCTCCATTACTAAACTGTAAGTTTTTAAATTGCAAGAACTATATCTGTTTTAATTATCAATGTTTACTTGCATAATAGCAGGCACTCAATAAAAACCTACTGAATCAATGAAAACCTACTGAATCAATGAAAACCTGAATTAGTAAACACATGTCCAAATATTTCTACTGAATAGTTATACATACTGAATAGCTATTTCTACTCATTGGGGAACTGGAGGGAAATAGTAAGAAAAAAGGGTAAGCAGTCTCTTAACTCACCTCTCTTAGTGGGTCACGTAAGTAACAATCAATAATTTTGTCATATTGGTGTTCTCGTTCATACATAAACTCACAAATTTGATAGCTAGAACAAAAAAGGAAATAATTCAGTGTACCAAGCAGGCATGTGGTTATTAGCTTATTGTTTCAAAAAGTTTTCTCAGGCAGAGGTTAGAATTAAGAAAAATAAATATAGTAAGTGCTATTTCTACTATTGAATGAAGTTATAGTATCTAAGGGAATGAATATATGCCATTCCTCTAAACAAGGTTTAATATGCTGCTGAATACTATGTTTATATGAAATTTCAAAACTGAGTACAAAATATATGTTCCAGCAACATATGCCACAAAAATAGTTAATATATTAGATATCAACTAATTATATGAAGTTTCTCTGTTCAGAATTAAATGTCAAATGAAATATTAAAAATATGGATAAATAGTAGAGCTAACATATTCCATCCTATTTGCTATGTTAAATTCTGCACTGTTTATAATATATATAAATATCAAAATCTATAAAATACCATGGATACTGTAAGTGAAAAAAACTAAAATAATAAATCATAAGACTGTTATTTCATTTTTATACTAAAACAAATGTACAAGTACTTCAAATTTACTCCTTGTAAGTTTCTGAAAATTTTACTAATTTCTAGACTTAAAAGGCACAACTTTCACGCTTACATTTTTTTGATATTTGCATAGCTTTTCTTAATTTAAAGAAATGGCAATGCAGTGATAAACTGGGCTTCAAGTTACAGGAATGTAATTTAATAGTTGTACTAACTAATATATGACAACTTCAAAACAACTTACAACTCTGCTTTTTCTGCCATACGGATGAGCCGACTCTCCTCAAATTGAACTATGCCTCCAGCCTGCAGCAATTCTAAAAGGACCTGAACATTTAAAATAAATGAGCAAAAAACTTTGCAATCTACTTTTATTTACTAGCTCTTTAAGAGTCCATTCAGCCTCAAAAACCATAATTTTTTTCTTTTGTCTTATTACTTGCTGATGTTTTGGCTTGGCTTTCACATATATAACAGGTTAGACTACCATTATAATGTTGATCATTTTGTATTTAAGTCTCACAAAAGGATTAATGGCTCTATTTTTCAAACATGGAAGGAATGTCACAGCGTTGCAAATAAAGCCTTATTAGAATACCTAACTGATCGTCCACTTAGCTAAAAATGTTCATATATATTCTTTCAAGAAGTGAATTTTTGTCTAGAGCTTTTATGTCTTACAGTTCTTATGGTTCTTTATGTCTTACAGTCCACAGATAGTATTCATGTTTACATGTTATTTTTTCTAAGGAAACATTGGTGCTTTTCATAGTAGCATTATTCACAAGAACCAAAAGGTAGAAACAACCTAAATGTCCATAAATGGATGAATGGATAAACAAAATGTGGTATTTACATATAATGGAAAATTATTCAGCTTAAAAAAGGAATGAAATCCTGACACATGCTACAATATGGATGAACCTTAAAAATATTAAGTGAAATAAGTCAGTCACACACACAAAAATTACTTTATGATTCCACTAATATGAGGTACCTAAAGTAGTCAAATTTGCAAAGACAAAAAAGTGGAATGGTGGTTGCCAGGGCTTGGGGGAGGGGGTAATGGGGCTTATTGTTTAAGTTTCAGTTTAGGAAGATAAAGCCTTGGAGATGGATGGTGGCGATGGTTGTGCAACAATGACAGTATACTTAATGCTACCAAATTGTACATTTAAAATTTCAAATTTTATGGTATGTATATTTTACCACAATAAAAAACAAGCACTGGGGTTCATGCTCTGACTGGGTGGCTCAGTTGGCTAGAGCATCGTCTGTGTGCCAAAAGGTTGCATGTTCGATTTCCGGTCAGGACACATATCTAGACTGTGAGTTCGATCCTGGTCAGGTTGCATACAGGAGGCAACCGGTCTCTGCAACCCCCCCACCTCTCTCTAAAAAAATCAATAAAAACATATCCTCGGGTAAGGATTAAAAACAACAACAACAAAATCCCACTGGGATCCTTATAAATAAGTTTATCAAACAAAGTAGCTGAATAAAAAAGGTGACTAGGATGTTGTGATAGATTAGTCAATATATGTAAATAAACCTCAAAATACAATAGAATCATTACACAGTCATTAGAGCAATGTGAGAAAAGCTCTCTGGTATTGAAGTTCAAGATCCAGAGTAACATGACCCTACTGAGAACTCCAGGAAAACATTTAATAAAGCACTTTTCTAACATAGGATTTTTTTTTTTTTAAATGCAGAAAATAAATAAAAGCTATCCAAACTTTACATGTTAGAGCCCTAATTTAATCCATTTTGAGTATTATAATGTACTGTTATATAAAACAACGATAGAGTCAACTCCATCTGCTGGAAGCCTCAATTTGAAATAACATAATAGAAATGCCATTGCTGGAGCCAGTTAAATTTTCAGGAATTTTGTAAGTCAGTTGTTAAACACAGCCATTGTTAAAAATTAAGTTATATAACCTTATAATTAAATTAATAAAAAACAAAGGTAATTAATATCCAAAACTCACCACTTTCTAATTATTTTACTACATTTTACTATGTCTGCTCTTGAGGTTAGTTACTGTAACTGAATCTGTACAGGGAAATATTACATGAGGGTGTTGCACTATGCAGCTCCTTCCAACTCTATGCTGAGTGACATCATGTTGGTAGGCTGAAATGGTTGGAGTACTGACACCATGGAAACTGGCAAATTCTGTAAATCAGGGCTTTTTACATGTTCAAAGGGTTGTAAATCAAAGAAGAATATGTGACAGATACCATATGTGGTCCACAAAGCCTAAAATATTTACTCTTTGGCCCTATACTGAAAACCTTTGCCAATCTTTGGTTAAGAAAGTGATGGAGATAATATCAAAGAGGTAATCAAACTTAAAAGTGTGGATGTCATAGTCACTACAATGCGAATATTATAAAAAATTAAGACATTTTTTTTTTAGTTTTCAAAAACTGTTATGTGATTCGGCAAAAAAGTCACTTCACTGGCAAATGAGTGAAGTTCTGACAGGCTTTCACCGCTGCACTTTCATCTTATTCATTTAGGTAAATGAAATATCAACCAACATTCATATTAGAACTACACTTGAGGAGCCAGTTGTTAAATTTTTATCAGCATTCCACCGGAATATACTAACAAATATTGCAAAAACAAATTTTGATATATAATAAACTGTTTGAGGCAAAGAGTGCTGGATTAGAAGGGAAGGAATTGAGTTCTAATCTTAGTTGTGACCTTGAGCAACTTACTTTATCAGTTTTCTCTATTTCTAAAGTGAGTAGAAAAAGAAACTAGATAATCTCAAAGGGGACTCCTAAAAATAGAATATTACTATATGATAATTACTTTTCAAGGTTTGGCTTTTGCATTTAGATTTGATTTTTATTTCTATTTAATTTTGTTACTTATATAAAAAGTTTTAATCATTTTATATAGTAACACCATGCATATCATGATCCATTTTTCCTGCAAGAAGAGAAATGGGCAAAATGAGGTGTCCCCATTACTATTTGTATTCAATATAATTTAAAAGATAACCAAAATTTTAGCAGCTGTTCTCTTCCCTGAGATAGTCTGCAGCAGTCACCGGGCCACAGCTGTGCAGAAAAAGGGGTCACTGTTGCTATCCCATGTTTTTTATCTGAGTCTCAGCCTCCAAGCTGTGCACCATTACCATAAAAAATCAGCATAGCTATCAAAGTATTTAATTTTATCTCACAAAAGTCTGGCAATAAATTTTAAATAGGTTGACTTGGTGTTCACAATTATAATAGGCAAACTTTTAAAGAATCCTATTCTTAGAAGGGACCCAAAAGAAAGTGGCATAAGTAGAATGAAGTGGTACTCAAATACTGTATCCCTTCACAGCAATTAGTGGAGGGACAGAGGAATTCTAGTCTCCAGAAATGGTTAGCTCTAATGCCGTGGGGCTAGAGGGCACTCCCAAAAGCTGAGTGTCCTAAGACTCAGTATTCTGCAGGTTTTCTGGTTCAGGACCATAGCAGCTAGGAGTGGCTATCAGATTAGTGACACTGGTGGAAAGCCCATTACAACATGTGCCAACTGCTGCCGTAACCAGAGAAGGATGAGGTGTTCTCTTTGATGTCATGTTGAATGCAAGACAGGTCCAGTCTCCTAGAAACTTAGTGTGATATAAGGTACTTCTAACAACCATCCACACTATTTTCTGGTTGCCGCTATCTAGCTTAGTACTAGGATTTGGCACAACTCATTTTCCCCTTATGCCTCATGAAGTCTAGCACAGAAGAGTTTTTTGTCTTACTCTGCCTTCTCTCCCACTCTTAAGCAAAGGGAGTTCCAGTAGTTCATACCTGCTGTCTTTCGGAGTGTCGGGAATCATCATCAGGACTACAGAGGAATTCAAGAACCTGGTCAAAGAAAAGGTATTTTTTATTGGATACCAGCATGCATGCCATCACACTGTCAATGAAAACAGCAACTACTCTCTCTATCACACCAATTCAATCACACTTGGCCATAAAAAAATACCACAGATATATGGTATCTTCCTAATTGATTGGCCTAGTAAATGGCACAGGAGGTTTTCAGGTATGCTACTATTTAACATATACCTTACACACATTTCTTTACTGTTTAGAAATATGATGGAAGGCAGCACCATCTATATACCTTAACTTTAAGATCCCTGACATCATGGAACAAGCAACACATGAACTTTGGAGTCAGGCGACTTAAATTTGAATTCTAACCTTATCAACACTTAATAATAACATTTATTGCTAATAATAACACTATTAAGTATGACCTTGGATGAGTAATTTAACCTCTCCAGGCTTTAGTTTCCTCATCTGTAAAATGGGGTAACAACTATATCAATTTCAGAACCATAGGGAGCATTGTATAAATAAACACATATAAAACTTTGGAACAGAGCCTGGCATTATAAATGCTAGTCATTATTAGCACCTATCTGCAGATAAAAAACTGTTTTCATTGCCACGTGTGGATATGGAGAAGCTCTTTAACTGGGATTAGGAGATACCTTTCAGAGTCAAAGTCATTTGTAAGTATGTACATTCAAATTTTCTAAAAGTACTCTCTCTTCCAGATGATCAACATCATAGTCTTACGACGAGTGAGATGGGTGATTCCAAAATTGCCAAAGTCTTGAGCAAAGAAATCTAGGCAATTTGGAGCAACAGAATTGAGAAAACAGAATCTCTATAAACTAATCTCCACAAACCACACTCTCATGATACCAGGTTACTAGAAAAAGTCATACTATCTAGACACATCATTAAAAAACACCACCAACAACTAACTAAGATCTAAACTGAAACCAGAACAGGTTCTCCCTGATAAGACACTTATCCAATTGGCTATTATATTTAGAAACTATGTAATCCAGTGAACTTTTCTATGAACAGTAATAGAATAAAAACAATTCTAGCTCTCACTGTTGAAGACACTCACCTGATCAAAAAGGGTTCTGTTTACAAACAAGGTATTGTCGGGCTTTGCAAGCTGCCGGGCAAGGAATGTAAAGAGACACCCTACTTGTGAGGGAGTAAAATCTGAATTCTCCACCATAACCTGATGAGCAAAAGAGACCATTATTCAATACACCATCTGGTTTGACACAAAAAATATACAATTATAAGAGATGGGGGAGTCTCATAACTGAAGACTCATAAAAAGATTCTTTTGTTGACTGTGCAACAATTGAGTTCAATACCAATTAGAGAAAGAGCACAACTGCTTGCATACTCTGAAAGGAGAGCATTTTAGTGATTTTCAGGATATTTCTAGGCACAACTCGGATGAAAAGTGAATTGTTAGAGAGGTAACTTTCAGAGGTATATTAATCATGTTTCCCACTTGAAGTCTTAAAAGAGAATCCTACTAAAATTAATTTAAATTAAATTAAAATAACCCTACTAAAAATCTGCCCATCAACACAGGAAGAAGGGAGTTGCTTTGGGGTTTAAAAGTAAGATTTAAGAGTAAAGGTATCTCCCCAAAAGGGTTCTCCTTGTCTATAGGCAGTTTCTTGAACACATGGTTTCACATAATGGGCTTTTTACAACCACACACAGTTATCAAATCATAATCATTCCTCTGCTTTAAGTAAGCTCTCCTCTCCTGAGTACCTCCTATGTGAAAGATGCTATGGGAGATGCCTTAAAGGGAATTATAAATGGGTGAGACAGGTAAATAAATCTTAAATAAAAGGCACAGTGTTATCAGCACTATTATAAAGGAACAAATAACTACAGAATAACAGTGGGGGAAATTTAGTTCAAGTGGTTAGAGAGTGAACTGAAAAGAAATGAGAAGAGTAGCTTTTAAACTAAGCTTTAAAGCCCAGGTGGAATCTGTGACAGGGGAAAATGTCAGGAGAGAGTGCAATCCAATCAGAGAAAACAATGTGAGTGAAAGCAGGAGCGCAGTAAAATATGAGATTGTTTGGAGAAACTGTGTTCCATTAGAATGTAGTAGCATGCATGAGGAGCAAGGAGAAATTAAATTAGATCAAAAGAAAAGATTAGGCCTCAAATGTCATTCTAAAAAATCTAGAATGTATTCCATAGAAAACTGGGGAGCTACTAAAGGTGTTCAACCAGGAGAGTTGATCATGATCAGTACTGTGCTTAGGAAAATTATCCTGTCAGCAGTGTATAGGATAAAATAACAGAAGAAATAGAAGGCAGGCCAAATTGCAAGTGACTGCGGGGGTCCAGGGGAAACACAAAGGGGTCCTGAACTAAGGCAGTGACAATGAAAAGGGAAGGAGGAAGAGGTGCAAAAGATACGACAGAAAGAGGAGACACGTCGAGTATACATATGTGTGGAAAGGTAGGAGAGGGAAGCAGTTACAGAGTAGTAGTCAGGGACCAAAAACATAGAAAGGTCTTGGATGTCATAAACAGTTTAGATGGCTATGGCAGTAACTAGTACTTGTGATCCAACATCTGTTCTTTCCTCCTAACTTAGTAAAGGAGTTCCTTATTTTTAGCTAAATACATGGTCACCCATAATACAAAGTACATTTCTCAGTTTCTCTTAGCAGCTAAGGGGTCATATATCTAAGTTCTGATCAACATGATATAAGCAGAATTGTAGTACACAACTTCTGAGAAATTTTCTTAAAGAGAGGGAACACTGTGTTCTTCATCTCCTTCTGCATTCTGGCTAGCTAGAATGCAAAGATGATGGCTGGAGCCCGAGCAGCCATTTTGGACCAAAAGCAGAAACCATGTACTAAAAATGAGAGCAGTAAGAAAGACAACCTGCATCCCTGAGAGTTTGTAAAACTAATCTACTAGATCAGGTTGCCTACCTCCACACTTATATGGAAAAAGTAAATTCCCTTCAAAATTACATGGTTGTTATTTGAATTTTTCTCTCATAGCAGAACTTAATTACAACTGATCCAATGTGGAGCCATAGAAGAATTTTAGGTAGAGGAAAGGCAAGATCACAAATCAGAGGAAGACAAGATTACATACAGAGACCATTTAGGAAGGTATTTTGGAAATCCAGGTAAAAATTCTCTATACTAGCCACCTGGATCAAAGTGGCATTATTGAGAGTTTAGCAATCCTAGTTTCATATTCACCACTGCCTATCTTACAAGATCAATAAATAGCTCAAATGACATAATGTATATCAACGTGCTTTGGAAATTATAAAGAACTATTACAAATGTAATGTATTAATGTTATGCACAACTAGAGAGCATTTTCATATTGTTCTCTGGTCCAAAATAATCTAAAAGTCACTATGAGAAATAAATCTCCATTTCACAGCTAAATGAACAGGACAAAAATCTAGGCTTTCCATTACAAGAAGAAACTGGCCTGGTTAAAGCTGTACAGATGGAAAGGAAAACAATCTGTCTCTGCATTCATTTGTTAGCAACGACATGAATATCAAAATAGCTTTGGACTTAATCTAGTTAGATTTAGACTGGGATGATCATCTCTGTGTGCCTCAAATCATTCTTAAGTGTTACCTATCATCTCAGTACCACGGTAAAACTATGGCACTACCTTAGCAAAACAGTGATGTTGGTATGAAACAAAGGGAGAGTCTTCACATTTTTTTTTCAAAGCACTCTGAAGTCAGTCTCTATTATTGCATGTAATCATACTAACATAGCAATGATCACAATATGCAATTCTCAAGAATACTACCAGGTATCCTAGTATAGAGTCTAAAGCCAAGATACATTAAATTTTTTGAATGATTAGTATTTTGTTCATCTTTGAAGGCAAAGACATCATAATAAAATTTTTAAATGATTGCAACATATTGCTTCATTAAACAAGATTATTTTAGAACTTGCTATAAAACAATTCAATTTTCTTAATAAAAGAGTGAATAGAAAGGCAAGTATTCTTTAAAAACTTACTTTCAACAATATATCCACAATACGTTGTTGATATTCTACAGCTTGCTTGTCATTTTTAAAATCTTCAAAAGTCTAAGAGGGAGAAATTTTAAAAAATAATTATTATTTAAAAATTTTAGAAGGCAACAGGATATTAAATTCTTATTAATAGGTCAATTCTCAAATAAGGTAATCATTCCTCATCAAGTTTTTCCTTATCTGCCTTTAATAAGAAGGTATTTGTAGTGAGTTAAGTAGAAAGATATAACATTTAATATTTCATGGTATTCTGAGACTTTAAAGCAGACAAAAAGTATAAAAATATTGCGATCATCATACAATGATAAAGTGATCTGAGAAAGAAAGGCAAAGTTTACAGCAATGAAAAAGGAAGAACACTGTGGCAAGAGGCAACTCCTGAGCAAGGCTGTGAGGAGGAAGTAACGCTGCACTCTCAGCCACTGCTCTGCTATTGCTATCTAGAAATACACTTTATCAACTGTCATGAAAAATAACTGTCATGACAACTAAGAAAAAATGATGTTCAAAGGTAGATATTTATGAAAAAAATTATTATGGCAAAACTGCTGCAATGTTAAAATACTCAAGCCTATGCACAAGGAATAGGTATCATATTTTCAAAACACTGTCAAGTGTAGCACTTTTTATTTTATGTCCCTGCTCAAGTAGAGCCAAATGTTATTTGAGGAGAACATGCACTAAAGTAAATGACAGCACCTGATCCTGAAAATACCTAGTACCTAGAGGACACATATATGAAGGAATTAAGTGTATTCATATCAAAAAGTTTAAATAAAATTATTTATTGAATAATAAAAATGATGAGAGACTTGAAGAGCTTTCCTATGGTTTTCACTTAGAACATGTGGCTCTTGAAATGTTTAAATTCACATAGCAATAATATTCTACTTATTTTCCTGAAATAAGAAAATAGACTCCATATTGTGCCAATAGACTTTTTAAAAAAAAAAGGAATTTCACAGCCATGAACTTTCAAGATTACATCATAGTTACATTCAAACCAGAATACTTGCTGTTCTTCAAATGGGCCCAGAACTTCTCCAGCTTCCCCAAAGTACCTTGCTCATGCTGGTCTCTTATTAGCATGCCCTTCCTTCCTTTCTCCTGTCTGACACACAATAAGCACTTTAAACAAAGTACTGCTGATTTGCCTAGTTAATTACAGAGAAAACTAAAATCTTAAAAAAAAAAATCTATTTCCTCAGCTAGACCACTTTGCTGCCACTTATTTGAGAAATGCTAAAATTATCAAGTTATCAAGGAGACTGTAGGAACTCTCATTCTGTAAAGCTCAAACAGAAAATAGAAAATATCATGCTGTTCAAGTGGGTTAAATCCTACCTAAAGACAGAAAGATGGACTAGAAACCCTCTCGGGTCTATCCTATGTTTATGAGAAAAACAAACATGCACACACTCACATACCATACTCCCACCCCTGCCTGCCAAAGTGAGACTCTGCAGATACAAACAGAAGTTGCTGTCTGCTAATATAAGTGCTATTCAACTAAAACACAAAACCATGGAGAATAAATATATATATTATAAAACTACAGCAGTAAAGGAAGTAAAAAATAATTTCCTTATCCATTTTCCTTTTGGCAGAATGTATTCACTGCTTTGAAATAGATATTGAAAGTTTACTTCTGCACATATAATTAAGTGGTGATATACTACATAAACATATATTTTTTAAAAATTTAATTATATGTTTTTATTGATTTTAGAGAGAAAGGAAGGAAGAAGGAAGGAGGGAGAAACATCGATGTGAGAGAGACATCAATTGGTTGCCTCCTACACACCCGGACGAGGGGACTGAACCCCAGCCTGGGCATGTGACCTGACTGGAATTCGAAGAGGCTACCTTTTGGTACACGGGACGATGCTCTACCGACTGAGCCATACTGGCCAGGGCACAATGACATATATACATTATATATACATATATACACACATATATATGTAATATATATGTGTGTATATATATATTTAAAATATATCTTTATTGATTTCAGAGAAAGGGAGAGGGAGAGAGAGATAGAAACATCAATGATGAGAGAGTCATCATTGATCGGCTGCCTCCTGCACACCCCCAACTGGGGATCAAGCCTGCAACCTGGGCATGTGCCCTGACCGGGAATCGAACAGCAATCTCCTGGATCCTAGGTTGATACTTAACCGCTGAGCCACACCTGGCTGGGCAACAATGACATATTTTGACTGTAGTCAACAGCTGCCACCAAAAATGGCACATCATTGTTAAAACATTATCATTCCACAAAAATGTTTCTAATTATACAATACTTGTTAGAGTACTAATATGCAAAGACATCCTAACGGAGTTTGTGAAGCACAAAGGAAGACCTAAAACTCAAGTCCAAAGTCATCTGTGAATTTGGTCATAAGAACTTCTTTTGTGGTCCCTTAAATATATAGGGTTTCTATAAGATAATGATAGGTGGCTAAATCCTAATCAAGGGGTAAACAAACAGTTTCTGTAAAGGGCCAGAGAGAAAATACTCTAGGCTTTGTAGACTACATACAATCTCTATCACATATTCTTCTGTTTTTATAACCCTTAAAAATGTAAAGAATATTCTTGCCCCAGCAGTTGAGCATCGACCTAGGATCCAGGAGATCGGGGTTCGAGTCCCGGTCAGGGCACACGCCCGTGTTGCGGGCTGCAACAGATCAATGACTCTCTCATCATTGATGTTTCTACCTCTCTCTCTTCCTCTCCCTTCCTCTCTCTGAAATCAATAAATATATCTTTATATATATATATATATATTCTTAGCTCTCACAGACCAGAGCTAGATTTGATCCACAGGCTGAAGTTTGTGGACCCTGTCCTAATATCTTCACACACCCTCCAACAAGATCCCTGTATGATGATTTAAAAAAAGAAAAAGAGCAAAAACAATCAATCACCCACAACCCAGCCTAATGGGAAAACTAGAAGGAAAATCAATACCACAAACTTCAACTTACATAAAATCGACTTGAGAAAATAAACATCCCAAATTAGCAGAGTTGGTTCTAAAGCCCTTAAGACCAAACACAAGTCAAGACAAAGTTGGGTAGAAGAAAGGATGGTGGGACAAGGTTTTGGTGGTAGCAGAACACCTATAATAGCAAAAAGAATCTACTCTGGGTGAGGAAATACTGAGATCAGGTCAAAGACCTGGTGGGTCAGACCACAAGCTAATAGGAAGGTCAAAGGAAGGGGACTGGCAAGTGTGGATAAGAGGTCTTAGTAAGACATGCATTTGGGCTAGAGGGAGGTACCTTGAAAGGGGGAAATATTCCTTGGAGGCTTATGGTAAAGAAGGAAGTGGCTCAAGATAAAGGATCCACTAAAACAAAATAACGTTAAATATTGAGAAGATCACTTACCCTCAAAAGATACTATTTAAGAAATTACACTTAACTGTAGCAAATGAAGAAGATGCATGAAGTAGGAAAGCCAGGAGGTAATTTTCCCCCACCCTCCAATAAGGTCATCTATTACTGTCAAAAAATGGGAATAAAAACAGCATATGAAGGCACTCTAGAATGAAATAAAATACAAAGTGGCCATAAAATTAAGCAAACTATAATATCCCGACATATATTAAATACGTCTAAACATACAATTGCAGATCTGAAAGAACATCACGAACCAGAAATTTAAGAATTCAAAAAAGAATTGAACAAAGAGTAGGAAGATATGAAATAGAAACTAATTAAAATCAAGAAAGGAAAAAAAAACCTCAATAAAAGGACAAATTCATCTCAGAAATGAAGACAATTACAAGCTACCCAAAAGAGAACAGATATGATCAAAAGCACAGTAAGAGAAGTAGAGAAGATAAATGAAACATGAAAATGAAATTTAAACAAAGAAGAAAATAAAAGAGATCAGAGAAAAGCTGATAACTATAAAAGATAAAGAAGATACACTATTCAAATATATAGAGTTTCTGAAGATGAAATATAGAGTAATGAAGCAGAAAAAGTATTTAAATCTATAATTCAAGAAAACTTCCTTGAAATAAAGACTCAAATTCACATACTAAAAGGGCCCACAGTATGTACAAGGGTGGGCAAAAGTAGGTTAATAATAATAATAAATAATACAATAATAAATAAATAATAATACAAGAATAAACGGTTTCAAGTACCCACAGCCATAAACCTATTTTTGCCCAACCTTGTATGGTAAAACTGAACCAGAACAGTCAATTCTAAGTGATATCTTAGAGTAAAACTATTAGTTTCTAAATATATGGAAAAATGTATTCTGGTCCTCTAGAAAAAAGACTTAAGTCCTTGGGAAAGTTAAGAAAAATCTGGTTGATGTCAGTTATCTTGACAGCCGTGTGCAAAGCAAGATCAGAGGGAGGTGATTTTTATTTTAATTTATCAAAAATTTTAAATTGTACAATAGTAGAGGAAACATTACATTGCGTCTTCATCACTCTGAAAACTACAAAATATTGCTGACAAAAATTAAAGACCTAAATAAATGGAACAATATACCTTTTCATGGGTCAGAAAACTCAATATTGCTAAGATGTCAATTCTCCTCAAATTGACTAAACATTGAACACAATCCTAATCAAAATCCCAGCAGGCGTTTGTAGAGATAGAAAAACAAGATAACTCTAAAAATTCATATTGAAAAGCAAAAGACAAAGCAATTTTGAAAAAGAACAAAAACATGGGAGTGCTAACATAACGTGATTTCCGTACTCATTATACAGCTACAGTAATTAAGACAGTGTGGTATTGTAATTAAGAGAGACAAATCAATGACATAGAGTTCAGAAGTAGACCCCACACATACATAGATGACAGATCTCTAAGTACAAAGACAATTCAGTAGAGAAAGAATAGTCTTTTCATCAAATGATGCCCTAAGAGTTCGATATCCATATGCAAAAAGAAAGAAAAAAAACTTGTATCTAAACCTTGTACTACATGCAAAAATTTCTTAGAAATGGATCACAGATCTAAACGTAAAACCTAAAATCATAAAACTTCTAGAAGAAAACATAAGATAAAATCTTTACAACCTTGAGTTAGGCAAATATTTCTTTGACATGAATCCAAAAGCATGATTATAAAACAAAACTGATAAATTAGACTTGATCAAAATGTAAAACTTCTTCTCTTCAAAAGACATTGAAGATGGGCATATCAAGTGTTGGTGAGAAGATGAAAGAACTAATAATTTCCATATACTACTGGTAGGAATGTACAACTGATTCAGAAAACTGTCAGTTTCTTATGAAGTAAAATAATATACTTAATAAATGACTTAGCAATACCATTCTTTGGTATTTACTCACGAGAAATAAAAATATATGTCCTCACAAAGGCCTAAATGTAAATATTCATAATAGCTTTATTCATAATACCCTAAAACTGAAAACAACCCCAAGGACGATCTACTGGTGAAGGATCAAAAGACTGAATATCCATAAAATGGAAAATTACACAGCCATAAAAAGGAAAAACCTATTGATACAAGCAACAACATGAATAAATCTCAAAAGCATTATTTTAAGTGAAGGAAGCTAGACAAAAAAACTACAAAGTGTATGATTCTATTTAAATGATATTCTAGAAAAGGCAGAACTACAGTGTCAGAAAGCAGATCAGTAGTTGTCATGGACTGGGGTTGGGACTGACTACAAACTGCGTAAGTGACCTTTTGGGGGTAATGGAAATGTTCTATACCTAGACTGTAATAGTGGATACGAGGCTGCATACATTTGTCAAGTTCTTCTCTTGGAAATGGGTGAATTATATTTTGTACAAATTATACCTCAAGAAAGCTAAATTTAAAAACCTTACTTGAAAAAAATGTCCTTAAATTTAAAAAAACTGGGAAAATGTGGTTTGAAAATCTCACCTAAATTCTTTTTTGTCTCTCTGAAAATGTTTTTTATTAAGTTATATTAACTGAATTATGAAGGTCATATGATTAAATCAATTATGGTAAACATAATAGACAATGAATCCAGGGTTTAATGCCCAGGCCTTATCCATTTCTCCAGCTTTAGAACATGGGGATGCAGCCAACACTGGATGCACACATGGGAAAAAACCTCCACTTGTCTCTTAGGCATTTCAAATTCTTTATGGTCAAAAGAGAACTAATTATCTACCTTTCGTTCCACCCCATCTCCTGAGAAACTTGTTTCTCTTCTGATCCCCTACTGAATCCACAAATAAGCCACCATACCTTCAGTTCACCCAGTCAGAAACCTGGGAATCTTTGATGATTCCCCATTTGTCTTATTTTTCACATCCAAGTGTACAATGAGCCCTAAATGTTAGGCCAATTTGCCTCCTAAAGTATCTTCCAAATCCTTTCACATCTTAGTATCCCCACTGTCACTGCCAAAGTCAAGCCATCATTATATTCTATCTGGATTACTACAAAAATTTGCTAACAGATCTTCTTGCTTCCAATTTTATCTTATTTTAATCCATTTTTCATACAATGGACAGAGGGAATTTCTCTGAACTACAAATCATGATATTCCTCTATTTAAAAGGCTTCGATGGCCATCTACTACTCTAGTACAAAGCCCAAACTTCTTACCATGAATAATAATATTGAGTCTCTATCCATCTCTATGGATTTGTCTGTCTCTAAGGCTTCCTTACACTTAAAGATGTGACCATACTGATTTTTTCCCCCCACTTCTTTGAAACACATATTGCTCTGTCTTGTTTCCAGGCCCTTTCACATATTCTACCCTTCTGCCTAGAGTATTTCCCCATAACCCTAACCTGACTATCTTCTACTTATCCTTTGAGGCTCAGCATGGACATTATAATTCTAATAATTCCAAAGGATCGTCAGTGGAATTTTCATTTAAAAATGAAAATTAGCCCAGTCGGCTGTGGCTCAGCAGTTGAGCGTCGACCTAGGATCCAGGCGATTGGGGTTCGATTCCTGGTCAGGGCACATGCCCGGGTTGCGGGCTGCAGCCGATCAATGACTCTCTCATCATTGATGTTTCTCTCTCTCTCTCTCTCTCCCTCTCCTTTCCTCTCTCTGAAATCAATAAAGATATATTTAAAAAAAAAAAAAAAGAAAATTAGGTAAAATTCTTTTTTGTTCTCTACCATTCTTTCCGAAGCCCCTGCCCCACACTTCCTGTCTTTTTTTTCCCCCCTACATGCCAAACACCAAGTTCCCTTGTGCTTTCTGGATGTCTAAGGTTTCCTAAACCAACTAGGTCTGACTTCCAATCCTAAGTTTCTTTTCCCTTCTTCCCATGCAATTAAAGTTACTACTTCTGAAGTAAGATTTTCAAATTAAACTAATTCAAAGTATGATATAATTGGAATGTTGATCTCCTCATGGGCACTTACTTTTTTTATTTTAACAGTTTATTATATTATTCCTTTATAAAAATACTTTATATTCATTAGAGAAATTTGCCCCATCTCACAGATTTAAATGTATTATATTTCCAAATATTGTGCATATGCAATATTTGTGTCTTCCTTCCCATCTTTCTTCAAATATTGTGCATATACAATATTTGGGTTTTATACATTTGTGAGCCTGATACTTCACTAAACATTATAATGTAAGCACTGTCTGTGCTTGATCAAAAGCTTTCAAAAAACAACTACAATACTACTTGGGGGGTGGGGAAGATATGATACATTTTATATAATTATTCCTCTGGGGGGCATTTTCACAGAAAACCTATCTCACCCAGATCCATCTTTAATTAAACATATATAAAGATAAAGATATTTTTTTCAGCAGGAAACATCCATGCTCCATTTCAACTATCATCACTACCACCTGTCCTTTAGAGCCATCTTCCATGTTCAGTATGCCAACTAATATGACTTATGAAATCAAAGATGCACCACATTTAACCCTGCTTTCTTCAACTTTTTGATAAGAATGTGTTAGAGACGAGCGAATGAGACAGACAGAGAGAGAGAAAGGCAGAGGAGGAGGGGGAAAGGAGAGAAAGAAGAGGGGGAAGAAAGGAAGGGAGATAAAGAACTAGAAAATATTGGGTGACACAACAAAATTAAACATTTGAAACCTTGACTTACTGCTAGGACATAAAAATAGTACCTGCATAAGGATTATTATTTGTCTTTCTTTCTATTAAAAATATCACCCTGGCTTTTAAAACACTTTAAAATCATGTTATCTCTTACCAGTGCCAATACATTTAGAAATTCTCGTGTGTCAAAATGTAGCAAAGTCCGAACATAGGGATAGATTTCTTCCTCAGGGGAAGCTTCTGCTGAATGCAGGCGAATTAGAAATTCAAAAACCTGCCAAGTTGGGGAAAAAAAGTTGATTATTTTCTCACCTCACAAAGTATCTTGCTGAAGCACTGAATCCCATTTGGGTAAAATAAAGGCAGGTTGAATTTACTTTAAAGTGCCACTACGTTAGAACTTCTGTTATAATTATTGGCTTCAGTGATGATGTGCAGGCTCTCTCCTGTTAGAGCTAATAGACTGCTCCTGCCCCACGTGTAACCCTCAATACAACTGTCTTTAGTGCACCTTAACAAGAGGTGTAGATGGTAAAAATACTGTGAAAATAGGACCAACCTGGTTTTTAACCAAAGGAACAAGATCTTCCGGGATGTCACCAAGGGGATAGGCACGACCTGCTAGACAACAGCTAGAAGAAAAGAATGAGAACAGATTTGGTGATTTGTGATGGACTAACTTCCAGGTAACATGTTGCTTCTCAAACGCAAGATACTAGTTTGATTTTTAAGTAGGCTCAGCTTTTGTCAGTTAGGTCAAGTTCAAACCCAGGTCTAGTTCAAACCCAGATCAAGATGATAGCTAGTTCAGAAAATGTGGGTGACAGGGATGGTGGTGAAGTAATACACCTGTGACTAAATCATATTTCTTCTATTTTTCTAAGAAAAACCCAAGCTGCAATAAAGGGTCAAGAAGGAATGAGAGACTGTCTAAAAGTCACATACCCAGCATCTACAAAAAACCTAATGGTGCCGTTAAACTATGATTTACCTGTTAGAAGCCTGATTTTCTCAGAAGCTTTTAAACCAGTGGCTCTGAGAATGGTGATTAAAGATGGAGAATGAACTAGGCTAAGAAATTTCTGGAAAATGTCTGTAATCAGATAAGCCTTCAGGGAGAGTTAGAATCTTATGAGATATTAACTGCACAGTTTTACCTCCAAATCAGACTTTCCCTATGGCTAATGACTTGCCTTGTAGGCTGAATTACAAAAATTTCTTCTGCATATGCCCTCATTTTTTCTGGATTGTTTTTTTGATGTGTGAGGGGGTGTGAATTTTAAACCTCTTTAAACTAGTCATCAATTTTGAGTGTTAGATTAGAGACAGCTGGGTACCAGCATATTCTAAGAAGTTTAAAGTATGAAATAGGTCTCAAATTTGACTCTGACACTAGATAGGAGCCTGCCTGCCACCCTGGCAGCCAGTTATCTACCTAAAAGTTCTGTCAGGACACAATTCTGAGTCTGCATAGCCTATTGCAAAGAACTCTGTTCCAGCAGCAGTTTTACCTCTGTCACTAACTTTTTCATGATTTAAATCTCTTGCCCTGATATATAATATAGATAACACACATCCCACAATGTTGTCATTAGTAAAAGTAAAGTATTCTACATTGTGGTTTCTCAATCTCAGCCTTATTGGTATTTTGAGAGAGAGAATTCCCTGTTGTGGGGATTACCCTGTACACCGTAAAACGTTTAGCAGCATCCTTGGCCTCTACCCACTAGATGCCAGTAGCATCTCTCCCCCAGCCCCAGTTGTGACAAACAAAAATGTCTCTAGACATTGCCAAATGATTCTCGGTGGAGGTGGAGTGCATGGGGTGAAAAACTCAACTATAGCTGAGAAGCACTGCTATACATGAAAGAACAATGAAAAATAAAAAGCACTACATAGATAAGAGACGACAGTACCTCTAAGATTATGGGGGGGGGGGGAGGAAGGAATTATAGGAGGAGTATAACAGAGATAAATAAAAAACCTCTTACCTAATATATACAAGGAGCTTGTTGCCCATAACGACTTGCTCATCTAAAATAGAAAAAGTATCTTCAGCAATTCTCTCTCAAAACCTTTTCAGAAATGTAACTGTTATGTAGAAACAAAAAATAAAACTTGGCATTTAAGGTAAAGTAAGTATATCCCCAAGTAACAGAAAACTGAGATAAGACCACTTTACTATTTTTAGAATTCCCATAAGATTCTTTTCACAGACTCAAAGTTGATGAGTCATTCAAGGGTGCATGTAGAAGAAATAGATCTGAGGGTAGAGATCTATGTTTTGTTGGCTTAACCAATAGCTTTGGACCAGTGAAGGTGTAGAGCAGGCAGTGAGTTGACTAATCATAGATCATAACCAATTAGTTAATATTAAAGTATAACTATAAAGTCTTCTCATTTGTAATAGGACTCTTACCACCTATAGTGCTCTAGGGCTGAGAAGGCCATTGTTCACAAATGTTTGAGAGACCTGACTAAACGATCTTTAGGACCCTTTGTATTCTAAGTTAGGTCTAAAATGAAAGATTCTGTCATCTGGTAATATAAGCCTATTTCTTGGTTAAAAGAAAATGGAAATATAATTAGGCCAAGTTTTATGCCAAAGAGTCACGGGCAACAGAATAGAGCAGGAGCACCAAGAGTGCGTGAAGTAATCAGTAACTCTTGTGGTGTGAGATTATAGGAATTTGTGGTTGGTAATAATGACAAGCTGAAGTTTCTATTTTTGATATATGAATACTGGACATAGTACAAGTGTACATCTCTTATTTAATCAGTAATCCTTTACAATTACTCCAAATCTCTCCTGCTATTAGTGTAAATAAACTTGAATTGCTCAAAATTAAATGAATAATTACATCCTGCTTCAGTTCAAAATGTTTTTATATTAATAAACTTTATTTTTAAGAGAAGTTTTAATTAGGTTTACAGCAAAATTGAGGGGAAGGTATAGAGATTCCCATATGCCCCCATCCATATTCCCACACCACACACAATCCCTCCGCACTATCAACATCCCACACCAGAGTAGTATGTTTCTTATAATCAATGAACCTATACTGATGCATCATTATCACCTAATTATAGTTTATATTAGGGTTCACTCTTAGTGGTCTACATTCCATAGGCTTTGACAAATATATAATGACATGTATCCACCATTATAGTATCGTACAGAATAGCTTCACTGTCTAAAAATCCTGAGCTCTGCCTACTCATCCCTCCCACCCTCCCAACTAACCCTTAGCAAACACTGATCCTTTTACTATTTCCATAGTTTTGCCTTCTTCACAATGTCATATAACTGGAATAATACAGTATGTAGCCTTTTCAGATTGTCTTCTTTCACTTAGTAATATGCATACGTTTCCTCCATGTCTTTTCATGGCTTCATAGCTCATTTCTTTTTAGTGCTGAATCATATTCCATTGTCTGGATATACTATAGTTTATTCATCCATTCATCTACTAAAGAACATCTTGGTTGCTTGCAAATTTTAGTAATTATGAACAAAGCTGCTATAAACATCTGTGTGCAGATTTTGTGCAGACATAAGTTTTCAACTCCTTTGGGTAAATACCAAAGAGAGCAATTATTGGATCATCTGGTAAGAATATGTTTAGTTTTGTAAGAAATCACCAAACTGTCTTCCACAGTGGCCATACCATTTTGCATTCCCACCAGCAATAAATGAGAGTTCCTGTTGTGCTGCATCCTAGTCATCATTTGGTGTTGTCAGTGTCCCAGATTTTGGCTGTTCTAGTAAGTGTGTGGCCTGGTATCCCACTGTTGTTTAAACTTGTAATTACCAAATGATGTTGAATATCTTTTCATATGCTTACTTGCCATCTATATATCTTCTTTGGTGAGGTGTCTGTTCAGGTCTTTTGTTCATTTTTTTACTTGGGTTGTTCATTTCCTTATTGTTGAGATTTAAGATTTCTTTGTAGTTTGGATAACAGTCTTTTGCAAATGTTTTCTTCCAATCTGTGGAATGTCTTCTCAGTCTCTTGGCATTGTCTTTTGCAGAGGAGAAGTTTTTAATTTTAACAAAGTTCAACTTATTAGTTATTTCTTTCCTTGATGGTAACTTTCTTTCCTGGATGGTGCTATATATAAAAATTCATCACCGTAGCCACAGTCAACTATGTTACCTATTATTTCTAGATGTTTCATACTTTTGCATTTTACCATTAGGTCTATGATCCATTTTGAGCTAATTTTTATGAAAATTGTAAGGTCTGTGTCTAGATTCATTATTTTGCATGTGGATGTATAGTTGTTCCAGCCCTATTTGTTGAAAAGAGTACCTTTGTTCCAATGTCTTGCTATTGCTTCTTTGTCAAAGATCGGTTGACTATATTCATGAGAATCTCTTTCTGGACTCTCTATTGTTTCACTGATCTATTTTTCTATTCATTCACCAATACCACACTGTCTTGATTATTATACCTTTATAGTAAGTCTTGAAGTCAGTTCTCCAACTTTGTTCTTCTCTCTCAGTATTGACTTAGGTATTCAGGGTCTTTTGTCTCTCCATATAAACTTCAGAATCAGCTTGTCAATATCTAAAAAAAATATTCTGGGATTTTGATTGAATTACACTGAATTTATAGATCAAGTTGGGAATAAATGACATCTTGACATTGTTGAGTCTTCCTATAAGGTTCACAGGTAGTATAAGTACCTTATAATAACAAAATACTCCTATTCCTCCCTCCCATACCTGTATCCTTGCTGTCATTCATTTCATTTATACATAAGCATGCACACATGTGCACACACAAGCCACACATAATCAAATACATTGTTGATAATAATCTGAACAAACTGTTATCTGATAGATCAATTAATAAGAAAAATAATAAAAGTTTTCATTTTACTTTCACTTATTCATTCTCTAATACTCTTCCTTACCTGTATCTGAGATTCTTATACTACTTTCTTTCTAAAGAACTTTTTTTAACATTTCTTGCAAGACAGTTCTATTGACCAGTTCCCTCAGTTTTTATCTGAGAAGGCCTTTCTTTCTCCTTCACTTTTGAAGGAGAATTTCACAGGGTAAAAAATTGGCCTTTTCTCTCAACACCTTAAATATTTACTCCATTCTTTTCTTGCTTGCATGGTTCCTGAGGAGAAGTACGATGTAATTCTCTTTTTGCTCCTCTATAGGAAAGGTGCTCTTTTCCTCTGGCCTCTTTCAAGATCTTTTTTCTTTTTCTCAGTTTGGATATGATATGTCTACATATTGTTTTTATGCTGTTTATCTTGCTTGGTGTCCTTTGAGCTTCCTGGATCTGCGGTCTGGTGTCTGATATTAATTTGGGAAAATTCTCAGTCACTATTGCTTCAAATATTGCTTCTGTTCCTTTTTCTCCTCTTTCTCTTTCTGATATTCCCATTATGTATACATCACACCTTTTGTAGCTGCCCCATAGTTTCAGATATTCTGATCTGCTTTTGTTTCTCAATCTTTTTCTCTTTGCTTTTCAGTTTTTCAACTTTCTATTGTTATGTCAGGGCAATAAATCTCATTTTGGTGTATCAGCATAAAGATGATGAATATTCTATTGAGACCCTCCCCTAATGCTTCCCTTAAACTCCCAGCCCATAAAACCCTCAAGACAAAGGACCCAGTGCGCACTCTCCCTCTCAGGAGCACACCTGGGCCTTTCCTTTCCCCCCCTCTTCTTCCCCGCAGGCACATTACCTTTGCCTTTCTCTCTCCTAAGCTCCAAGGGCTCTTCTTTTGCTTTTGTAACTTGTTTCCTGAGCCTATGCAGCCCAGATGGCTCACTTCTACTACCTCTGTAACATTCTAAATAAACTTTCTCTTATAATGTGAATTCTTGGCTCTGAATTCTTTCTTTGCCGAACTCAAGAACTGAGGTCCAACTGCACTGCCAATAACGCTAGTAACAATTCCAATCCCAGGGAGTTGTCCAAGAAAATGAATACATATGCCCACATGAAAATTTATTCATAGGTAGAGATCAGCCCTGGGGGACAGGGCAACATACGGGATACCTCTGGTGATGAAACTCTTCTATATCTTGACTTTATCTATGTGAATATCTGGTTGTAATACTGTGCTTTAGTTTTGCAAAATGATATCATTGAGGAAACTCGGTAAAGAGTATACAGGATCCCTTGTGTCATTTCTTACAACTGTATGTGAATCTCTAATTTCCTTACAATAAAAAGTTTAATTAAAAACAAAACTCATCACAAATGTTGTCGCATTACTTATAACAGCTCCAAACTGGAAGCAACTCAAATGTCCATCAACTGCTAAACAGATAAACAAGTGATGGTATATCCAATTCATGATATACTATTCAGCAGTAAAAGGGGATGAAATATTAATAAGTGCAAAATGGATGAATCTCCAAACATTATGCTAAATGAAAGAAATACAACATCAAAGATTACATATTGTAGGATCCATTTACATGAAATGTGTGACAGAAAGTAAATCAGTGATTGTCTGGAGGTCGGACTGTTGGCAAAGGATAGAGCACAAAGGGGCAAAAGGAAACTTTTAGGTGTGAAGGAACTGTATAGGTGTATAGTCCCTTCTATAATTTAATTATAGTGGTAGTTACAGGATTATATACAATTACCAAAATTTATGCTGTACACATAAAATTGGTGAATTTTACAATATTTAAATAATATTTTAAAATACAGAAAAAAAAGAAAAAAATTAAGGCTTAGAAAATACCTGTTAGTGTCTTTCCTGCATTCAGAGGAGGAGCAATGACTTTGAAAAGTTTCTGCATGAAAATGAAATAGGAAAACAATCACCATCATTTTTTCAAAAAGAATATTTTTAAAAAGATAATCAAGAATCTTTTGCTATTAATGACCTTCCTCTGATTGAATTAGAACAATCATATGCTATTGAGATTAAATATAAAAACTTTTAATGTGGATATGAGCTGTTTTAGAAGGATCACTGGGAAACAATCATTGTCATATTCCTCATACAAGAAACCATTTAATAAATATCAGTTTGATGAAGGTCTTTGTTGAGATTATAATTTCTTATATAAGATATCCTTAGCTTTCTTAAAAAACAGTAAGTAAGTGAAGGGATTAATAACCCACCAAAATGGTAATGAAAATTACTTTAAACTGAAATCATCTGAACAATCAGCAGCCACAGAAAGAAACATTATCTAAATTTAAGCAGAGCCTCTGAAAATATAAGATAAATGGCAAAACTAACTGGCCTTCCTGGAAGGGAGTTTTCTGTTTGGGAGAAGACTGACTCTTAGCACTGGAAAGTGCAAATGCAGCTGTAGATCAGCATTAAAAAGCCCTATAAAACCATCCATACTTTGCCATAAAGCCCTAAATCCCTCCCTATGGAATGTTTTGTTAAACTGGTATATAAACTTTTACTATGGGCTATTCAGTGAGTTTACTCACTGTTGTAAACTCCCAGTATACAAGTGAATAAACCTTGTCTTTTCTCCTATTAATCTGTCTACTGTTAGTAAATTCGAAGCCCTCCCCCTATCATTGGGGGAGCTGACAGAGGAAGTTTTTCCTCTCAACACAAGGCATTACTTTTACTCCAGAAGCAGCTAAAATTAGAACAAAAGATTTCAGAGACTTTGGTAGTCATCTCAAATGTGATGACTCTGTCTTTCATTCTAGAAAATTTTAGAAGGCAGGACACCTCCCCTTCATTTAGACCTCTTTAAGTACTAAAATAACTAAACTTTAAACACTGGAAAGAGATTTCCTTATAGGCAGAGAATTATAAAAGAGAAATCATAGAATGCATCTAACCTCTCACTGCTAAAATCTCCAAATGACTATTTAATAACAAGTACTAAGCTCCTGCTGATAATCATTAAACTTGAAATCTGCTCTTAACACAAAACAAGGCAACCTCAGTGTTCCATCTGAGATGTATAGGTATAAATGCAAACCAGATTTTCAAGAATAAAATACACAAAACAAAAACTTCAAAAGCAACAATAACAAAATACCAGCAATCATTTTTATCAGCACAGAATGCATCAAATTAGAATCTGCTTTAAGGAATTATTTGAGAGAAAGTAGGAATTGCATTAATTCTTCCTAATGTGGTTTAGTAGTGGGACAGAGGACATTTCTACAGCACCTGGGTGAGGAAGCAGTTGATAGGTGTTCGAGCGTAAAGAATACTTACTCGACACACTGACGATCAGGGTCAAAAGTAGGGGAACCTGTTTTGTAAATTGTGACTCTCATTTTGTAAACTGACCAAGAAAAGAGGTGTATCAAAAATTGAAGGAGTTAGGAATTAGAGGGTTACTCATGTACCAAAGCTAAATGTGTTTAGAGAGGACTGAAATATCATGGAATTACTGCTGACTTAATACTGAAGATAGTTTTGAATGGCCAATAAATATGAAAAAAAGTTGACTGGATGCCTTCAGCAGTCACTGTAATAAAGCAATGGGCTGGCAGGGCACACTGCATTATCCACAATTCTGTCTTCAAATATAAGGCAAATAAGAAGGTGGATATGGGATTTTTTTCTTTTTTAAAATGCTCTTTAGATGCTCTTTTCTAATGGTAAGGAGAATAAGAAATTATTCTTACATAATGAATACTATAAAATTCTGAACTTGGAAAAGCAACAAATCAGCAATTAACAAATATCAACCTCCCAACATTTTCAGGACCTTCCCCCAGCAGAATATATTTACAAATAGTATTACTCAATAGTACATTTACTACATACAGTAATTACAATAAATTTTGTATACCTTTTGGAAAGGCTATTATAATATCAAAAATTCTTCAGAAAAAAACTTGAAGTCTAACAGGCATGCATTACTTTAAATTTTATATATTGTTCCCTGGGATTTAAAAACCTATTTATGCAGCTATAAAAAAGCAATGGCAGCCCGGCCGGGCGTGGCTCAGCGGTTGAGCGTCGACCTAGGATCCAGGTGATCGGGATTCGATTCCCTGTCAGGGCACATGCCCGGGTTGCGGGCTCGATCAACGACTCTCTCATCATTGATGTTTCTATCTCTCTCTCTCCCTCTCCTGTCCTCTCTCTGAAATCAATAAAGATATATTAAAAAAAAAAAAAAAAGCAATGGCAGAAAATATGAAATTAAAGACTACTTAATAAATTCCAAAATGGGTACAAGCCTAATAAATCTAAAAGAAATTTTAAAAATGCTTGAGAACAGAAACTATTCATAGCAGAGAATTAAAAAACACACACATTAAAAGACAATATTAAATATGTGTCTAAGACAGGAAGTATCTTACCTCCATTGGACTAATAAATTCATTCATGCCTCTGTTGTAAACATAGATCATAGCATCATATAGACGATTTTCCCAACACATGAGAACTACCTGTAAAAAAGGAAAAGTTGCTTGGTTCATACAATTTGACCTACTTTTGCTTCACCCTGTACAATCAACAAAGGAATGATTATTCTGTAAGTTAGTAGGCTGTCTATAAACTTACCTGCTGAATATCTAAGCTGGTGATATCCATATGTACAATGAGAGCTTCCACATTTTCCATTAATTTTTTATCTTGGAAATGAACAATTAAGTCTTTCATTACCTGGGGTGTGATCCCCACCAATTTATCACTTAAAATATATGGCTCAAGGCACTCCAAAAACACTCCTTTGGCCACTGAATTCTCACTTAATTTGTCATACATCTGGCTGAATAAAAGATCTCTATAACAGAAACAAAAAAAAGCTTTTAGGAACATTCCAAACATCCCTGAAATTCAGTGTGCTAAGTATATCATCTTTTTTCTGTTTCAATTTACAAGTTTATTAAAAACAGTAACACTATTTGCACAGAATTTTATATTATGAAAAACCTTTACATACATATATATATACATATATACATATCCACTATCTTAATTTTCCCAATACTTCTTCTACAAATAAGAAAAGCTGAGTAAGTTAAATAATTTGCTGAAAGTCACATAGCTAACAAGTGAGAGAGTCAGAATTGGGATTCGGCCTTCCCGCCTAAATCCTGTCTGAGTCTGTTATGGCACACTGCTTCGGAAACAACACACATGGGAGCGGATAGTGTGATGAACATGATAAAGCAGGAAAAAAATCCCAAAAAAGACTATCCCCAAGTTATCTCTTCCTCTTTCCTGGTACCTAAATATTCCTAGCTGATCTTCAGAGGCATCTTGCTTCTTTATCTGGTTCTTACCATTTGCTTCCCAGAGGGTTTAGGCAGTGATGATTGATAGAAGAAAATGTTCAATATTTTTAAAATATGTCTGAAAACAATTTTATTGCAGAAACACATTTTAAAAATTACCTAAATGCCACCATACTCAATAATTATATTTTATCCACTCATTCATATTTTTTTCTGCACAGTCCATTTATACTTTTAGTTATATTCTTCATAGATATAACTCTAAATTCTGTTTTTTTTTGTTTTTTTGTTAATCCTCACCTAAGGATATATTTTTTTCCCATTGTTTTTTCAGAGAGAATGAAAAGGAAGGAAGGAGGGAGGGAGGAAGGGAGGGAGGGAGAGAGAGAGAAAAACATCAACGTGAGAGAGACACATCGACTGGCTGCCTCCCACATGTGCCTTGACTGGGGCAGGGAGTAAACCCAAGACCAGTAATGTGCCCTTGACCAGGAATCAAACCTGTGACAGTTCAGCACAAGGGCCGATGCTCTAGCCACTTAACCACACAGGCCATGGCCTGTTTTCTTTTTTTTTAAATTCTGTTTTCATGTAACATTATATAAGCATTATTCTAAGTTGCTACCTACTTTTGAAATGCCCATCCTGTGTAAATCACAATGGTTCAATATGCTGAAATAGCAGAATTTCCTTAACTGTTCCTGTATCGATGGCTTTATCACTTACTTTCAGTATTTCAATACTATGAGTGATGCCATAATGACCATCTACATATACAGACTTTCCCATTTGGGGAGCTTAATTCCTTAGTCATGCTACTTCTAGAAATTTATCTTACGTTAAAAGATATGAAAAAAATTTTGTGGCACTTGAAATGTAAATTATCTTCAAAAAGCATGCAGACTGGTACAACCACTATGGAAAACAGTATGGAGGTTCCTCAAAACATTAAAAATGGAGCTGTCTTTTTGATCCCACTTCTAGGAATATATCCTAAGAATCCTGAAACACTAATCAGAAAGAATATATGCACCCCTATGTTCATAGCAGCACTATTTACAATAGCTAAGATCTGGAAACAGCCCAAGTGCCCATCAGTAGATGAGTGGATAAAAAAGCTGTGGGACATTTACACTATGGAATACTATGCAGCTGTAAAGAAGAAGGATCTCATACCATTTGGGACAGTATGGATGGACCTGGAGAATATTAGGCTAAGTGAAATAAGCCAGGCAGAGAAAGACAGACATCACATGATCTCACTTATATGTGGAATCTAAAGAACTTAATAAACTGATGAACAGAATAGATTCAAGGACATGGAAACATAGATCAGACTGACAGAATGTCAGAGGGATGGAGGAGGGTGGGAGGGTGGAAGGGGAGAGATTAACCAAAGAATTTATAGGCATATATGCACAACCCAAGGACATGGACAATGGTGGGGAGAGGGGCTGGGGAGAGGGAGGGGATGGGGTGGAATGGGTCATTGGGGAGAAAATGGGACATCTGTAATATTTTAAACAAAAATAAAAACAAAAAACAAACAAAAAGCACTGCAGTACCCGTTTCCACTGCCACCAGCAACATATAATAATACTAGTTTCACCAGACAATTGTTTATCTCCCCCCCGATAATTTCATAAGTATACATTAAACAACATCACTGTTTTTCATTCTCTGATGACTGGAAAAATTAAATGTTTTCCAAGTTTTTATTTATGAATTGTATTGCTGTGAATCATTCACTAATTCATTCTTTTTTTTAATACAAAAACTGTGCTAATTCTATGTACCTGTTCGTATTCTTTATTTATTTTTTACTAAATGTAATCTCTTTATATGTGTAACACGTCAACTGTGAAAAGTGGTAAATAGTCCATCCACAGGTGTGGCCTTTCATGACAAGTTCCACAAAAGGTCAAGAAAGGTTCTGAAAGGGGTAGGATAGGGTCTTGTCTCACTTGAAGTCCTGGAAGGAGACAGACAATAACCAGACTGGCTGCACCTCATCAGAGCCACATGTCACTTTTCAATAAATAGTATCTACAATATCCTAGGGGGAAAATCCATATCCATTTATTTTTTCTCATATCCACAAATGTAATTTTTGGATCATTTTCCCCTTTTGCTTCATATTTATCAGAGTATTTTTCATGTTAGTTTCATTTTAATCAATAATCCACCACAATTTTGTGATTATCAATTGCCAGCCAAGTAAAAGAAACTGAGATTAATGAAGCTTTACTGTAAGAAACAAAGTGAGAGTAACAAAGTAACTCTAATGAATTTAAAGAAAATGTCATATTTGCTAGTGCTTGCACTCTGTACCGTGTTGTTAAAAACAACATGCTAGGGAAGATAATTATATATTTTAGTTCAGCACAAAAGCCCTGGGGAGGAGAATTAAAGAGCTAAAAATTCAGTAAACAAAGCCTAAAAGTTGACAAACATGGCACTCCTGTGACACATAGCAGCATGCAATGCTGGTGAGATTAATGGCAAAAGTCTATGTTTCTTTCTTAACCAGTCAGAGGCTGTAATAAAGAAGCAAAAAAATGAAAACTCAGCAACTCCTAACTGCATTTCTAGCTTAAAATAAAAATAAAACAAAATTCTAAGACATTTTCTCATCATCCTGGGAGGATATTTATTAGAGCATCAGGGAAGGAGGGAGAAGGAAGGACATACAAAAAGGGTTTTAGCTCTTGTGTTTCTTTCTATATTTAGGCATTATACTCCTGGGTGCTGACTTTCTTTACAGGAAGGGCTAACTTCACAACTGCTGTTTATCACTTCTAGCTCAGCCTCCCTATAGCCAGTATAATAGGACATCCACTCCGCAAAATAGACTTTAAAGAAAAAAAAAGTCATTATATAATAATAAAGGGGTCAATCCACCAAGAAGATATAATAATTATAAATATTCACGTACCCAACATTAGAGTACCTAAATATATAAAGCAAAAACTAATAGAGCTAAAAGGAGAAATAAGCAGTAATGCAGTAATAGTTGGTCACTTTAATAGCCCATTCTCAACAATGAATAGATCATCCAGACAGAGAATCAATAATTAAACAGCAGATTTGAGCAACACTATAGATCAAATGTACCTAACAGACATATACAGAACATTCTATCCAACAATAGCAGAGAACAGATTCTTCTCAAGTGCACATGGAATATTTTCTAGGATAGACCATATGTTAGGCCACAAAACAAGTCTTTAGCAAATTCAAGAAAACTGAAATCATACCAAGTATCTTCCTTGACTACAATTGAACAAAACCAGAAATCAATAACAAAAGGAATATTAAGAAATTCATAAACACATGGAAATTAAACAACACTCTCCTGAACAACCAAAAAAGAAATGAAAGGGGAAATACAAATTTTCTTGAGACAAAAGCAAGCAAAAACAACAATCAATACCAGTGGGGTGCAGCAAAAGCAGTTCTAAGAGCAAAGTTCACAGCAATAAACACCTACATTAAGAAGAAAGTTCCTAAATAAACAACCTAACTCTACTTCTTAAGGAAGTAGAAAAAGAACAAGCTGAGCCCCAAATTAGCAGGAACAAAAAGGAAATAATCAAGTTTACAGAAAATATTAACAAAACAGGAAACAGAAAACAATAGAAAAGATTAACCAAACTAAGAGTTGGTCTTATGAAGATACACAAAATTGACAAACCCTTAGCTAGACAAACCAAGGAAAAAAGAGAGCCTAAATTAACAAAATTATAAAGGAAAAAGGAGACATTACAACTGATACCACAGAAACTGAAAGGATCTTCTGCACCCCCATGTTCACAGCAGCATTATTCACAATAGCCAAGACATGGACACAACTTAAGTGTCCATCGATGGATGAATGGATAATAAAGTTGTAGCACATATATGTATGTACATATATTGGTATATAAAAAATGAGGAAATTCTACCATTTGCAACAACATGGGTGGACCTCGAAGGCATTGTGCTAAGTGAAATAAATCAGACAGAAAAAGATAAATACTGTATGATCTCACTTATATGTGGAATCTTAGAAAAACTAAAAAAACAAACTCCTAGAAAGAGAGATCAGGCTTGTGGTTACCAAAGGTGGAGGGTGAGGGAAGGGGGAACTAGAAGAAGGTAGTCAAAAGATACAAACTTCCAGATAAATAAGTACTAGGGATGTAATGTATAACATTATGACAGTAGCTAATACTGCTGTATGACATAAAAGAAAGTTGTTAATAGAGTAAATCCTAAGAGTTCTTTTTACAAGGAGAAAATTTTATCATTTTTTCTTTTTTTTACTGTATCTATCTGATATGATGGATATTAGCTGCACCTATTGTGGCAATCAATTCACAATATATATATAAATCAACCCATCTTGCTGTATGCCTTAAACTTATACAGTGTTATATGTCAATTATTTCTCAATAAAACTGGGGGGAAATGTCAAAGAAGATGGTAGAAAGTGTCCAGTTTAGGGAGGAAGATACCACACTGAAATGAAGCTACATTTTTATAAGAACATTTTTGGGAATAACACAAAATAATTCTAAAAGAAAACTCTTTTTTTTTCTTTTTCCCTATATAACCCTTCGTTTTACAACTGCTAGTGCCATTTCAACTTTATGTCACTGAGATAATATTAATATATTCAAGATAATGATCACAAGTCACCTGGCAAATCAGGAGGCAGAATTATTTCATTAATTCAGCCATCAGGTACTAATAGCTACTTTGTACTAGGTACTGTTCTAGGTAGATATAATCTATTTTATAAAGATACGCCTTTTTGCTCTGAACAAAATTTATTCTTTTAGATACTTTATTTTTATCTCATTTATAATTATCTCAATTGAAAGATTTGGGTTGATAAAGTACTTATTAGTATGAGTATCAATTTCCTCACTTAAAAATGAAGATAAAATTACCTCTCTTACATTGTAATTATCAGGATTAAATGAAATGAAATACGTGAAACTGATCCATAATTATTGAGGCTGCTTTAAAAAATACAAGATAAATATCAAGGAAGTGAGTGTGAAAAGTGGGGTAAAGAGAAAACTAAGTAAAGAAAAGCTAGGAAGAGCTTAGTATACCATGGCTTTAGCTTTCTAGGAAACAATAATCAGCTACGCAATTCACTGTCCATCAGGTAAAAGTGAACTAGCTGTTCAGAAGATGTGAAAGTATTTCTGGTACTAACACTTGAGGGAAATTTTTCCCTTAGGCCCACATAAAGAAGATAATGTGTAACATAAAACAATGTTCTCAATAACATCCCTACTGTGAATACAGCATATTTCAATGGATAATTACATATAACACTATAGCTAAAACACTGGAATAAATTTTAGCCCTGAGGAAGCAGATTGTATAGGTCTTTGCGACTCAAGACATCTCACAGCAAGTAATGGCCCTCTTGATAAGCTTCACCGATACTTTCAAAGTATGATTCGACCTTTTATGATTCAGGATACCTGAATATATATAAATTCGTGAGTCAAGCCAATATTATACTTTCAAGAGTGTCTGCATTAGGTCCTCACATTTGTTCTCTATCACTCATAAAGTGGTACAAGCTAATGGTTAAGAACAAGAGTCAGCCCTGGCCAGTCCATCTCAGTTGGCTGAAGCATCGTCCTGTGCACTAAAGAATTGCAAGTTCAATTCCCAGTCAGAGCACATATCCAGGTTTCGGGTTCCATCTCCAGTTGGGGCACATGCAGGAGGCAACCAATTGATGTTTCTTTCTCACATCGATGTCTCTATCTCTCAATTCCTCTCTCTCCCTCTCTCTCTTTTTCTCTTTAAAATCAATTGAAAAAACAACAAAAACATATCCTTGGGTTAAGATTTTAAAAAAAAGAACAAAAGAACAAGAGTCCATGAGTTAGATTGCCTGTATTAAAATTCCACCTTTGCTCCTCAAAAGAAGGGTCAGTGAGCTTTGAAGATAATAATACTTACCTCACTGGTTCCAAAAATTATATAAGTTGTTATAAAAATTATATAAATTAATGTAAAGGGCTTAGTTACAATACCTGGCATGTAGGGAGTTAACTGTTATTGAAAGTGTGAAAAATTTGTGAACCAGTATAGGTTGGTTAATTTACATAGTTACTACTAAAACCAACAAAGCCTAATCAAGAGTGTATTTACACTGATTTCTTTTAAACAAAAAGGTTCTATAAATCAACAGTGCAGAAGCACAACAAATCTTGCCCTTTTTTGGGTGGTTTGAAATTCTTTGTTTTAGTGACGGTTCATAAAAAAGTATATATACAGTACATGAATCATACACTTTTACTTTTAAGATCTTTTAGTATTGCTCTTGTGTTAGCTATGTTCTTCACCTCTACTATCCCGCCACACAAACACACTGCTGATACACCCACAGCATCTATTTTGGAAAAGTTAATTTTATTAGGTAAATGGACGTCAAATTGTAAAAGACTCAAATTTCCATACATTTTTTTTAAAAAAACCTATCCAGTCAAATGCACACAATTCATAGCAGTAAATTATAATACAAGCAAGAAGCAACCTGAGTTCAAAATAATTGAATCTGACAGGCAATGTATACTCACTTTCGCTGTAGCAGAAGGCAGTAATCAACTATGACAGGCACCATATCCTGTAGAGAAACCATAAAGAAAGCATCAGCATCATATCTTTGTCCAATGGCTAACTGGTTAGACACAACATAAAATGAAAGTGGTCTGTTTAAGACTGCTGGGAGAATATAACTTTATACCATGTTTTTGGTAAACAATATGGCACTATGTGTCAAAAGTCTTAAAAATGTGAAAACATTTTTACACAGTAATTCTATCTGGAAATTCACCCTAATACTTTCAAGGAAAAAATTTTATAATGCAAGGTATTCATTTCTGTACAAAGCAGGTGAAGGGAGAGGCAGGAGGAAGAAATTAGAATTAAATATACTACATGGGAAAAGAGTTCAGTAAATTTGCTATAAATAAAATATTATATAGATATAAAAGTTTATAAAGAGTTTACAATAACCTTATGATAAACATTAGGTAAAAAAATATGTATTTATCTCACAACTTTGTAAAAGGAAATTGCAAAGAAAAAACCCCAAAATAAAACACATCAATTATAATAGGATATAATTGGTCCTGTTGGTGGCTCAGGTGATGAAGGTTGTCCATATTTTGTCACAATCCTCCAAATCAGCTATTGACTTAACTTCTGAGTTTCCTAATATTTTGATTGCTTTAGATTCATCATGTACAGATTCACATCAAGCGACTGGCCATCCAAAATTTTGTCCTTTTTTAGGAGAAACAGTTTGAGGGAGACACAGCTTATTATGACTAAAAACTGTCACATAACCGAGCATCAGGGTTCAGCAGTACTCTTTCATTTTCTGCTGGCTGCAGAGAAATTATTTCCTTTTTAAAAAATCCTAGAAGGCCTGGGCTATTAGCAGAAAAAAATCCCATCAGGAGGGAGAAGGTGCTATGTGAAGAAAATACTACATGCTAGTACTTGTTTGACAAAAAGAACAAAACTGAGGAACACTTATTATCTGAGAGAGAGAAATATCTGATTAAGGACCTACAACCCTGAAAGGATCATAGGACTATTCCTGACCTACCTATCTGCTTCCTATCAATATTCTTCATGGCTACATTTTAAATCTATTTAGATTCTTCAAAAACAGGAACTAAAATCATACATTTGAAAAGTGTTAAAGCTTTATCAAGTTTCAACCCTGAATGAGAATACAGTGGGCCAGATAACTTGGGTGGGGAGGTGAACCTCCCTAGAAATGTTGAGGAAAATTTAATAAATATTGTTGAAAATACAGCTGAGCTCCCAAGACCAGGATCTAAAAGTGAAAAGGGAACTGAAAACCCAAGCAGTAAGCCCTGAGCTGTCAACTTAGACTGTTCTATAAATTTTGGGGTGACATAAGAGCTTGGGTTTTAATTTCAAAAAGAAGCTGAGGTCTTAGAACCTTGCAACATAAAAAATTAAAGAAAAGATCTGACTAAAACCAGGATTCTTGGAGCTGCATCCTTTGTGAAAGGAAATTAGAGGGGGGAAATCTGCCTATAGACAAAGGAAGATGACAATAAAGGTTTTCTCTCTCAGCCTGGACTCGATGGGGGTAAATCTGTCCTCTCCAAGAAAGAATCCACAATCAAGACCCTTCCGGAAGGTGGATTTGGGATTTGAGATTTGAATTTACACTATCTCCTTAGTATAGGACAATCAAGACAGGAAATTAACACAAAGTGATCCTTAAAAAGGATACTCCTGGGACACCTGAAAGAAGCAAATTCAGAATCTCTCTCAAGACAGTGCTTAACAAAGGCAAATTAAGTCCTACTGATGAAGCCCCACTGAAAATGTGCTCAAAATAAAAACTTAAAGCACCTCATGAAATAATGCACCATGACTGAATATCAGCAGAACTACAAATAGCACAAGCAGACAGCTGAAACTTCAAATGTAATTATGAGGTAGAAATTATTAAAGCATATTTTAAAATGATTTAAGACATAAAATAAGGAATTAAGTACATAGCCTGGTACTAAGTACTAAGGATACAGGGATAATGGAGAGTGAAACCATGAGATAGCAAGCACAAAACAGAGCAAACAGAAATAAGAAATATTTATAAAATAAAACTACAGAGCTTGGTGACAAGTTGGCTGTGGGTTAGGAGGCATAAAGAGAAGTCTATAATAACTCCTAAATTCCTAACTTAAGTGATGGTTGACTGATACCATAAAATGAGATAAGAAATATAGGAGGAGGTGTTAGAAGGAAAAAGGTAGTTGTAGTTTGGCTATGGTATTTGAGGAACATCTTTATTTAGATGTTGAATAATAAGAATGGATATAGTAATCTGAAACATCTCAGTTAGAATTATAGATTTCTAAGCTATGAGAGGAAACAGTGCATATAAATAAAATTGTCCACAATAAATAGAGATAAAAATCAGTGGACAATGGAGTAAACCAGAAGGAAAACCAATATTTATGATATGATCAGAGGATGAAAAGAAAATCCAAAACAGAAACAGTCACAGAGGTTTGAAAATCAGAAGAACACACAGTCACAGATATCTACAGGATACAGAATTTCAAAAAGGAGTGACTATCACTGTTAAAACAGCACTGAGGATAAGTAAGATATGAAAAGTGTTTATTGGATTTAGCAATTAAGATATCATAGGGCCTGGCTGTTGTGGTTCAGCGATCGAGCATCAACCTATGATCCAGGAGATCAAGGTTAGATTTCTGTTCGGGGCACATGCCTGGGTTTCGGGCTCAATCCCCAGGAGGGGGTGTGCAGGAGGCAGCCAATCATTGATGTTTTTCTCTCTCTCTCTTCCTCTCCCTTCCTCTCTCTGAAATCAATAGACATATTTTTTTAAAAAAAGATATCATTGGTATGTTTAGTAAGAAAGTGTTTTATTTTCTTGATTAGATAGTAAGTACAATGATGGGTGAGATCCAGCCTGCAGAGAATTAAGTGGTGAGTAAAGTATGTGTGTGTGAGTGCACAGAGGGGGGGTCGGTGAGGGAGAGAGGAAAAGGGAGGACATTAGAGAGGCAGAGAGAGGAGGGTGGAAGAAGGGAAGAAGAGAAAGAGAAAACATCAATATATGAGTTACTGGAATTCCTGAATAAGAAGGAAAACTAAAACAATAGAACGGAATTTTCAAGATATTTCAAGAAAATTAAAAAAAAAAAAAAAAAAAAGACATAAATCTTCGTACTGAAAGAGCAACATCATATGCCAGAAAAAAAATAGCCTAGAATAACTCACGGGGAGACTCAATGCAGAAAAATTACTGGATTCCAAAAATTAAGAAACAGCCAGGAAAAGAGATCAGTCCATTTTGAAAGGGAGAAAAGAAGTTCTGGCTAGCCTCGTATCTCCCCACAGCAGCAGTCAATGCCAGATAATAGAGCAATATTTTCAAGATCCTTAAGGAAAGCCCAAATGTTTTTCAATATAAAAGCTAGAAGATGCAACAACTCAAAGAATATTGTTCTTCATGATTCTTTCTTGAAGAAACTGCTTCAGCAACGAAGAAATGACTAGGGAAACTATAGCACAAGTAAGCCTAAGACAGACACACTCTGACAATGAGGAAAAGATTTACATTAAGACAGACCGGAAGGAGAAAGAAAAAAGGAGATGGGAGAGGCAGGAAAGATTCACCAGCTTCATCTATAAACTGTAGTTAAGATATCCTTTAAAGCTCACAATTAAAATTGGAACTAGAAGCATGTTTAACATTATAAAAGTATATACTAAGATAATAGTTAAAATCTGGTGGTAAAGGAGGGGTTAAGGAGGAAAGAGGAAAAAGAGACATGCTAATTTTTATCAAAGCAAGAAACAATGTCCAAGGAAATAGAGAATCAAGGGTACAATAAAATGCTATAATGACAAAAGTATTCATTGGAATTAAATTCACATTTCTAAATATCAGTAGTACATGAACAAATAAAAAATAGAGCGAGTGGTAAAAGTTGTTCTTAAATAAATATAAATATAAATAATATAAACATAAATATAAATATAAATATAAATATAAATATAAATATAAATAATATAAATATAAATATAAATATTTGGCTTACCTCACCTGAGATATTCAGATTGAAATTTGAAAAAGCAAAAACCTAAAATCTCAAAAAGCAAACCCTCATTGCTACTGTGGGAAAAAAAAGGCTCTGTAATAAATCTAACTGAAAGTAACCTTACTGGGTGACCCTATCATAAATTCCTAACTGGGCAGTCATGCTGGATAGTCTTGCCCCAAGCTGATAAAAGGTTTATCTTTTATCTAAGCAAGCCCTATGCATTATTTTTGTGCAACTGGGTTAATACAACTTTAGAGTGCCTCTTTTTTTAACCTCTTAGAAACAACCACTCTCAAAGGAGCACACAATCTTGTTAACTATCATATAATCCAATCATAGAGATATTCCCCCCCCCCCCCCCCCCCCGCTTTCTCCCACTTTAATCTTCTTTATTCTCTCCTTAATTACAAATGTATAAAGAAACTGTAAAACTGTCATTCTCTGGAGTACTTGAGATCTTGCTTCCCAGCATGTCATCAATTTGGTTCAAATAAACTCTTATAAAAATTCTCTACAGGTTTGGACATTTCTTGTGTTGGTACTATGTTGTAAGCAAGAAATAAATACAAAGTAATCCAGAAAAACTAAAAATATAATGATAGGCAAAATTATACCATGCAAAGAAATAAAAGGGATTGTTATCTTTCTATCAGATAAAGTAGAATTCCGGCTAAAAGGGCATTAAATGAACAAATAGGTCATAACAAAGATGAACTTCCTATTTCTATATGTCAAATTTCTATATAGTACATACTAAATTATATAGTACCAATATTCATAAAACAGAACACTATTGAGGACACTTTATTTCTCACAGTCCATGAGAAACTGGGTGGATAAAAATGGGTAAAGGTTTAGAATATCTAACAATTAATTTTAAAAACCTGATTGATAAGCTATTTTCTGTGAAAACACACAAAGCACTATATTTCAAGTGCTCCTGGAACACTGATGAAAACTGGCCATATACTGGGCCACAAAGAAAATCTAAATAAACTCCAGAAAGTAGAATTAGTATACAAAACATTATTTGATCACAATACAAGTAAACCAGAAAGTAATCACATATCATAAGATGTTCTTTCCACTTAAAAAAATAACTTTCTCTAAAACTCTTCAGAGATGGACTACCAATCAAGATTGAAGATTATATACAAAGACCATATGAAAGTGGTACACAGTGAATTAACGGCCTTAAATAAGTCTATAAATTGACATTTTTTAGAACAATCCATCCAACAGCAACAGAATATATATTTTTCTCAAGTATAGAGAACACTTACTAAAACAGATAATATATTTTAAGTCATAAAACACGTTTTAAATTTTAAAAGATTCAAGTTAGCCCTAGCCGGTCTTGCTCAATGGTTAGAGCGTTGGTCTGCAGACTGAAAGATCCTGGGTTCGATTCTGGCCAAGGGCACATACCTTGGTTGAAGGCTCAATCCCTCGCCCTGTTGGGGTATGTGTGGGAGGCAACCAATCGATGTGTCTCTCACATTGATGTTTCTTTCTCTCTCTCTCTCTTTCTCTCCCCTTTCCTCTCTCTTTCTTCCTTCACTCTCTCTGGAAAAAATATCCTCAGGTGAGGATTAAAAAATAAATAAATAATAAAAAAGTAAAGAAATAAAAAGATTCAAGTTAGTCCTGGTTGGTGTGGTTCAGTTGGTTGAGCATCATCCCGTGCACCGAAGGGTTGTGCGTTCAGCTTGTGGGTTTGATCCACAGACGGGGCGCATATGGGAGACAACTGATTGATGTTTCTCTCCCCTCCTCTACCTTCCTCTCTCTCTAAAATCAATTAAAAATATATATTCTAAAAAGATTCAAGTCATACAAAGTATGTTCTCTGACACAACAGAATTAAATCAGAAATTAACAACGTAATGACAGAGATGACATCAACATAGATTCTTCAGATATAAAAAGGGTAAAGAAAAAGTCATGAAAAACTTTTTGCCAATAAATTTGAAAATTTAGATGAAATGTCAAAATTTTTTTAAAAATAGAAAATACCAAAGCTCACTCAAGAAGAAATAGGTACTATATTAAAGAACTTGCATTTGTAGTAAAAACCTTCCTACAAAGAAAACTCAAGCCTTTATACTTTCAATGGTGAATTTTATCAAATATTTAAGGAAGAAACAATACCAATTCTATATAAACTTCCATAAAATTGAAAAGAAGGTAAGAATTCATAACTACTGATATGAGGCTAACATTAGTCCAATACCAAAACCACACAAAGACATTACAAGAAGACAACAGACGATCATTCCTCATGAACACAGATGTTCACAAAAGAAAATAATACATCATAATCAAGTGGGTTTATCCCAAAATGCAGGGTTGCTTTAACATTCAAAAAGTCAATCAATATAATTCATCATATTAACAATGAGAAAGAAAAACAATATGATCATCTCTATAGATATAAAAAAAGAATTTGACAAAAGCCAACAGCATTTGCTCCTGAAAAAAAAATCTTAGGAAATTAAGAATAGAAGAAAAAGTCCTCAACCTGATAAAGGCATCTTTGAAAACCAACAGTGAGCATCACATTTATAAATCAAAGATAGAATGCTTTCCCACTAATACTGGGAGAGACAAGTATGTCAACTCTCACCATTTCTATTCAACATCATACTGGAGGCCATACTGGAGCCAGTGTAATAAGACAAGAAAGAGAACCAATGAAGTATGATGAAAGTTAAGAGAGGGGAAATATGAAGTTCCATATACATAACATTCTGAAAATGACAAAATGATAGAAATAGAGAACAATTAGTGGTTGCCTGGGCCTAAGGAGAGGATGGGGACAGGGGGAAAGTGGGTGTGGCTATAAAAGGGCAAAATGAGGGATCCATGTGGTGATGAAAATGTTCCAGATCTTTACTATATTGGTCAATACCCTGGTTATGTGGTTATACTATAGTTTTGCAAGATGCTCCTATTAGGGAATATCAAGTTAAGAGTACAATAGGATATCTTTGTATTCTTTCTTACAGTTGAATCAACATTTACTCTAAAATTAAGATTTTTAACTTAAAAAAGGATGCACAATAGTCCTCATGCCTGCCCCTAACTGTTGGTCACGCACTTAAATAAGGCTAAACTATCCAAATTAACACTTTCAACCTGGCGTCTTAAAGAAACCAGGCCTTTATCAATTTTGAACATTTAAAACCATAAACAAAATATTAAAGCCAAATCTACTTCCATATTTTAAGCCTTCTTTTCTAGAATCTGATTATGAAGAGACAAGGGAGACTCTGTACTCAGCTTCCCATAGTATCTGCAATCAGAGCTGGATAGCTGGCATTCCTAGCCAGGACTAGGGCACAATCACCTTGAGCAGCTGGTGCCCAAATTCAGATGATCCCCCCCCTTAACCCATATCGAAGGCTGCTCCCACAAAAGCCCTAAAAGAAAGGAGAATGGAGAAGCAAAACCCTTACTCCATCCAGCTAGAGCTCTACACATGCCTCTCCGTGGATGTTGAGCAATCAAGCCTGCATGCAAATTTCCAGCCCTTCTGCCCTTAAGTTCAGTCTGTGCGGTGTGCTGCTTGCTGCTATTTGCCTCAAGTCTTTCAACACAGACATAAAGCAGTGCTTGCTTTAAAAATATTCCTCTCAGGCCCTGGTTAGAGCACTGTTCTAATACACCAAAGTTGCAGGTTCAATCCCCAGTCAGAGCATATACAAGAATCAACCAATGAATGCATAAATAAGTGGAACAACAAATCAATATTTCCTTTCTCTCTTTCTCTATCAATCAATCAATAAATATTTTTTTAAAGTCAAAAATTAAAAAAATAAAAGAATATTCCTCTCAGTCTCAAAAGCTTGCATGATGCTCCTGAGAAATGGCTGAAATTTTGGTCTCCAGAATTTAAAAAAAAAAAAGAAAAGTAAATATTTCTCTAATTTCTTCTTCAATGCACATCCCTATAATTGGCGAAAGACAATTATTTCTCTTACTAGATATTAGTGTATATTTAAGACTTAATAAAGAAGGCAATGTGGATATGTGAATAAAACACGAAGCTGACAACAGAAAACCTAAATTTAGGCTTGTCAATTGTTTGAGTGACTGAATAGACCATTTTATTGCATTGTGACTATCTTACCATCTGCCATCTGAAGGTATAATCTCTGGCTTTCCCTATTTCATAGGCATCATGTGAAAAGAAATGAGATAGTAGATATACATTACTTTGCTTTCTGGAACAATGGCATTAATTCTCATCATTTATAGTCTAAAAGTCAATCAGGCAATCAAAACTGCATTGTTTAAAAATGATTCAAAATTTTAGCAAAGTCTAGAATACATATGCCAAAACAGATAAACACTCCTAAACACAGATACATATATAATACATACATATAGTTACATACACACATACATACATCTCTACAGGCTATCAGAACAAGGCAGCTGGTATTCCAGCATAGAGACAGCTCTCTGTATGTGTATATGTATACATGTATTTCTCCTTTTTTTTTTTAGGTACAATGATAAAATAATCTGGGAAAAACCTAACTCCCAGAACCAGCATTTCTTGCAAGCCTCAGGGATAAGGTGGTGTGCTGGACACCAACACAGTTTTCCCTTCAGTTCATCTCAGGAAAGCATGAGTTAGACAAAGGCCTTCTGCCTCACTCTGTGATCAGCTTTAGTCTCTATTCACTCTTTGGCATGAACTCTTAATATATTTTTAAAATCCCTTTAGCCTGAATCATATTAATAAAATGCCTAATGATTATTTATTTACACCTCTGCCTTGTTTCATAAACAAACATGACTGTAGAAATATAAAATAATTCAAAATGCATAAACTGCTTCTCAAGTAATTTTGAAGCAAATGGTCCACAGACAACATCCTGAGAAACACTGATAAAGAAATAAGAATATTGTGAAGAATTCTAACATTTACTGGTTAAGTAGAAGAGAAAGAATGAACAGAGAAAGTCAATAAGCAGTGAGAGAGAAAAAAACTTAAATGTATGATACCAGAAAAGCCCAATGGACAGACTGTTTCAAGAAGTCATTAACTGTGTTGAATGCTACTGAGTACCAGGTAAGATGAGGAATGAAAGGGTCCACAGAATTTACAGGCATGGAATTAGAGGAAGGTGAGGAAATGGAGACAACTCTTATAAGATGCCAGGCTTTGTAAGGAAACAGGAGGCATAAGGCTATTGGATATGCATTAGACAAAGAAGGGATATGTCTACTGTTTTTATTATTATTATTATTATTATTATTGATTTTAGAGAGAAAAACATCACTTTGTTGTTCCACTTATTTATGCATTCATTGGTTGTTTCTTGTGCCCTGACTGGGGATCAAACCAGCAACTTTGGCCTATCGGGATGATGCTCTAACCAACTGAACTACCCGGCCAGGGCTGTTTCCTGTTTGACTTTGCTTTGGGATGGGAAAGACTTGGCCAGAAAAAAAGTGAGGTTCAGCATGTATGAGACAAAGAACATCTTAATTCCTTTCAATCCTAATAGTTATTATATAAATAAATATAATTATGGGTTCAAATCTTTCTCAGATAAGTAAAAGCCACAGCCTGTCAAAAACATCACAAGATCCAAAAGTTATTCTCTACAATTAAGACAGGAAAAAATATTGATTTATCTTTAGAGGAAAGCAGAAATATTGGGTGGCATTATATATTCTAACTCTAATGAAAAGTGAGTCCCCTTCTCAAAGGTGAAGATTAAAACTGCGGCAGCAGGCATGAGTGCCACCTGCTGGTAAAATACAAATTCTCAGTATTTTGACTAAGATAGAAACCAGTCTTAATTGGATTAGAGGTTACCTGTTTCTCATGATAGTTTCTTGATATTGATACAGAATCTCAAATCTTCCCACTCAGCAAAGAAAGTCTTTTAAAAACACTCCTGGTCAGTGTGACAACCTCCTTTTATTTCAATACATTCAATAGCATATATCCAAGAGCACTTATATCAGCACAGCATCATTTTAAACTGAAATACACCTCAGAATTTCCACTAGCCTGCCCTCTGCAGCAATACAGTAAATTCCGTGTGACAGCCCTTCATCATCTGAAGGCAGCATATCTCCACTTATTTTCTCCTCAGATTAAACAATCCAGTATTTTTTTTAACTGTTGTTTTTAAAACTTCCCACCATCCCAGTGTGGGATATAGCTTAGTCTGTCAACAGTCTATAAAATATGTTAGAGGTTTTATTTCTAACAAGTAGCCCAAGAGTTCTATTACTTTCCTCTATCTGGGCCTTAATAACACACTATTGGCTCATACTAAATTTGTGTTAACTGAAATCCTGTCCAGCTAGATTTTCCCAATCCAGTACTCATGCAATTTAATTATTTGAATCTAATGAAGTCTTGATGTTTACCCCTGTTAAATTTCATCTCATAATGATTTTGATTGCACTTTGTCAAGATCATTCTGGCCCCTGATTCTTGGTGCCAACTAAATTTAACAAGCCACTCACTAAATCTTCATCCAAATCAAAGATAAAAACTTGGGCATAAAAGACTCCTAAGATGTAACTACTACTAAACCACCAAAGACTACTCTTTGGGTAGGGATGTTTAGCTGCAAAACTATTTATTATTTACTAATCTATTTACTATTTACTCATCTATTTCAGCCATGAGGATAAAAGAAAATTCAGACAAATGCTCTTAATGAAATCAAGATGTTATGGAATAGGCATTCCATGAATATACTCTCCACATAGTCCTTTCAAAAAGGCAATTTATGAGTTTAACATGGACGTTTTTATGTGAACTCATAAAAAATGTTCACAAACCACATTGGGGTTATCAGTAGATAGTTCCTGAAGTTCACTCTTCTTTCAAAAAAAAAATGCTTTTAGAGTCAAACTGTAATTATTTTATGATTAAATATTTAAGAGTAAACACTTAAAATGATAGATTTGTGGCCAACGGAGCAGGTACTTCACACATCCTAATGGGCTGAAGAGTACCTTTTCCAGAAGAAAATAGTCCTCCTGAGTGAAATAAATTGTGTCTCCTCGGTTTAGGTATCCATGCTTAATTGAGAATTGCAAATTGATCCAGTTACTTACAAATTATTAACTATGGTTCAGATTGTTCAAACAGTGTCCTGGGTTATAATTCAAAAGGTCTTGAGATTTGAACAATCATAATGTAACTAACTATATGTCACATATGCTGGGCTTCAGCTATTTTTGTAAATATATTTATCTGGGCTTTTCTACTTTAAAGACCATTCTCTGTGCTCATGAAAATGAAAGCAAAGTAAGAAATGGTGTCCTATAACAGAGTGAACAGTCCAGATGTGGATCCTGAAGCCCAACTACCTGGACTGTAATCGCAGCTCTATCACTTACTAGTAATGTAACCTGAAACAGGTTATTTAACCTCTCTGTGCCTCAGTCTCACTTACAAAGGGGAATAATATCAGTACCCACCTTACAGAGTTATGATAAAAATTAAATGAGTTAATATGTATAAAGGATTTATAACAGTGCCTGCCACACAATAAGCATTAAATGGCTTAGATGTTTGCTGTAATTGTCAATCTTGATCACCTATTAACATCACCCCTTGTCACCCATCCTTTCCTTGTACTTGTCTGAAAATAACAGTATAGTACAGAGTGGTTAGTTAAGGGCTGGGCTTTGAAGTCAGAAAGACCTGGATTTCAGTCCTGGCCCCACCACTTACCATCAATATTATCTTGGGAAGTCACTTTACCGCTCTCGACCTAAATTTCCTCATTTCTAAAATGGGGATTAAAACAGTATCTACTTCATTGGGTTCTTGTGAGAATTAAATAAAATGAATGTCACATCCTCTACATATTACTTGGCACATAGTATATACCCAGTGAATCTGTCAAAATCCCTTAGCATTTTGGTAGGCACAATCTGAATTGTACCATTCTCCTTTCTAACAGTCTTCATGATGCTTTTGGCACATATCTTCAGTTGTCTGCCTCTCTCCATCTTTTGTAGCTGTTCTGTACTTTATCAGCAGATACTTCTCTCAACTTGCCTGTTTCCTTTCTTTTTAGATTATTTGTGGCTACTATGTCAAAATTTAAGAATTTCCTGTTCTTTGTAAATCCATTAGTTTTTTTGGAGCCTGTAACAATATCAGTACCTACCTTACAGAGTTATGATAAAAATTAAATGAGTTAATATGTATTAGAGACTATGTCCACATCTTTTCTGATGTATTTGCTTTATAAAATACAAAATTCACGGTCAGTGTATTTTTCATCATTATTACAATTTTTGAAATAAAGTGATCATTTCTCTCAAGAGTCGATCCCTTCTACTTCCCCAATCAATGGCAAAGTAAATCCAATAATGGTTCCCATTATTGTTTCCTTTACTTTTCATGATACTCAATTATTAATAAATCAAAAATTTTATCAGATACTCTTTTAGCAGAATAAAACTTTCCACAGAGATCTAGATGGTTAAAGAATATGTTCTACTACAGTTTGATTCTCTGTAAATTTTGTAATTTGTATTAAAAACCATCATGTACGCTCCCTGTCATGCTGAGATTCTTTCCTATTTCACCATCAAAATATCACTTTTGTCCTTTTCTTCTTTTATAGCTCTCTACTATGCTCTTCTCTCCAGCATGGTGGTTTCTATATTCACACACACACATGCCCCTTCTAGCAGTCCCTGTTAAACGTTTCTTTTCAATAAAGTATAACCTCCAACGGCCAGAGTATTTTTTATGAATACCATCTCTACCACCTCTCAGTAATAGATATTCTCTTTAAAATAGTTTTCTTTACTATGTATACTGCATTGGTATACAAAATTATTTATATACAGGGTATTGTTCTCAAACAGTTTTGTTCCCAAATGCTTTCCTTCTACCTATGTTTTCCTCCTAAATTATCTATTTTTATAATTTTATCTGGGCTTATTTCTCTTCTTTACTGATAAATATAATGAACCTCCAGACAAACAGTAATAAAAGTTCCTCTGCCAGAAATCCCTACTGTGGCATTAAAGAGGAACGGTTCAGGAAACCAAACCTTCTTCTGACACCCTCCAAATGTTAACTGCTGTATCTGTACTGATCTCCCAAAGTTATGAGATGTGAAAAGATATGAACTGTGCCCACTCTAGAACTTCAAAACCCCTAGATTTCTTCTAAATATTTCTGTTAACATATACAAGAAACATTATTTTGACTAGGCTGCAAACTTTAAGATATCAAGGATATTTTACTCACTATGGCCCAGTGTCTAGAACATGTTAGACCAGGGGCTGCATATTTAGCCCATGGGCCAAATCCTGCCACAGCCTGTTTCTGAACTGCCCAGAGAGCTAAAAGTGGTTTTTACATATTTAAGGGTTGTCTTAAAAAAAGAAGAATATGTGAGAGATAATACATGCCCTAAATTTTCCCATCTGGCTCTTCTTAGAAAATGTTTGCTGACCCCTTGTATTAGATCCTGCAACATTTATTAAAAGAGGAGGTAGGGGAGGTGGGGGAGCTCTAGGAATGGAGGATACACAGATTTACAACAAAATATAACTGGAAAGCACCACAAACAGTAAAATTTGCATAATAAAAATTGTACAGGTCTTAAATTGTTCCTTAACTTCAATTTGCACTGAATTCCAAGAAAAACTAAAGATCTTTCATTCGCATATATATATTTAAACTGTCTGCCCCGTATCTGTCCGTTACGATTTCACTCAGTTCGTCCCGGTCATCAAAAGGCAGTTTATTCTAGGGAGCTATGGTGGCAATTAGAGCAGTACTTAGCTCGATTGCGTATCAGCCTCCCATTCATTCATGTATTGTAGAGATCATATTTTTTTTGGTAACTAATCTGTTATTGAGTCACAGGTACTCCTAGGAGAACTAAATTTAAAACTTGGTAGTCTACCTTTTCTTCAACTAGCCTTGTTAACATTAATTAAAGTTAGTCATTAGCAAGGTGTCAATTCACAGGTATACCCTCATACATACAGCCTTTCCTTCCACACAGCACTGAGTAGCTAACCACCAACACTTCCCAACATCTTACTCATCTGTTCCCATGTGATCTGTTACTTCAAAATGTAATCATATAGAATGCTCCACAAGCTCTGAAATAAAGCTTTAAATACTGAAAATTGTTTAAACAAACCATGAAAGTTCCATTCTCAAGTAATAGGAAAGAGCAATGTTAGAACTATTCATACCAATGGCTATTAGAAGCACATGCAAAGGTGTACCTGAAAATGCTGCTCCATCACTTGGATTTTTCCCTGGTCTGGGCACTTTTTCAGAGCTCGATCTGTATAATGGAATAGGATTTCTACCATCTGTAAGGAAAATAGCCTTGTATAGAAGTTAAAATATATCTCTAAAGTTTTTCAATACCTAATATATGTGATTCCCCTAAATAATACAGAAACAGGCTTTGTTATTATATTAAAAATATAATGTAAAAATAGAGTGGCTTTATTTTCCAATTTCTTAAACTCTAGCATAAATTCTTTCAGCCTCAGGGCTAGTACTAATTTGCTAATCTTTTCTAAAAATATCTCCAGGTGCTAGAGACCTTAGTAGTATCTATGTTATCCAGAAATTGAAAAACTGAAGTTAAACTCTTCAGTAATCCTCTGCTGTAAGTCTTTCCCTAAAGAACACAGATAGAATATAGAACCCTAAATATTTTAGCAGATACTGAGAAAAATCATTTGTGTGTCTAAAGATGACCACTTTCATTTTCTAAATATTTAAACTAATTTGTAATATAATTTTTACCAATGCACTTGCACATTAAAAAGGGAAAGAAATGAGTACAGTAAATTAATTCAACCAAGTCTAGACTAAGAAAACAGCCAATAGTAAATATTAGCATTAATCAGATTAATGCTAATTAGTAATAATAATAAAACATCAGCCCTCTGTATTACCTTAAGTAACACACACACTTGCATATATATTTCTCATAATTACTAATCGGTTTATAAAAAATACTAAATGTCAACTTTTTATGGGCTATAATTAGGTTCAGAAATAATCCAGATTCCAGCCTTCTTCCTAAAATAGCCAAAAGACTATTTTACTACTTTATCATCTTCTTAAAAGAGTGAACAAGGGGGAAAAAAGGTAATAAAAATTAATTTAAAAAACACTCAAGATTACACCAGGGAATTATAATCTGACTTGCTATTTTTTATACATGGCCTCCTTGACTGTAGCCATTTACCTAATCATGCCCTAAGATTATTAGCAAATACTCAAAGCAAATCTGTGCTGTACCCTAGTAAAGACCCTATTAAAATACTCACTCGATCTGCAACAACAGCCTTTCGCTTACTGGCATCCCCTGATAATCCTACAAGCAAATTCCAAATGATAAGAAAGTTAAACCACACTTTCAGGAATGAAACTGTTCTGGTCATAAGTTGTGCTAAAAATACATATATTTATAACAATCCTTAGGTATCAAAATGTTGGATAATATGCTATCATAGGAACACCTCACATCTACTGAACCAGATAGCAAGCATATCAAGTACTTCCCTATTACTCTAATAGTAAATTTTCCTTATGGAATGAAAGAATTTTAAAAGTGACAATTAAAATTCTACATCCTGTATTTATCATTAACCTTTTTCACTGAAATCTGTAAGGTCTGGTAATATATTGCTTATAAAATACTTAAACATTAAGCTAAAAAGTGTTCTATGAGTGATCAGTATTACTCATTCTATTTCAGAAAAATGTCTACTCCACCAGTATTGCTAACTTACCCACAACCGCTTTTGCTTTTCCTTCATGGAAAGACCATGCAAGAGCCAAGGCTTCTGTAAGACAATCTTGTTTCAGGAGATGATCCACTCTCTAAGGTGAATAAATGAGAGAAGCTAGACCCCTTTGTCTGACCAATCACAAGTCAAAATTCCTATTCTACCTAATATCTTTCCAGAAGTTGCTGCTTTGTAGCTACAATTATTCTAATAACCATGTGAATATCTCATTTCTGAGAAAAGTAATTTCTCAAAGCACTAGATAGTACAGTGACTGAATAAGCTAGTATGCTATATTGTCAGCCACAAGGCCCAAATATAAAAAGAGAAAACAACTAGAATGTCACTGTAACAGAAATGGTTAGTTGCTTATCACAACATCCTTTCACTCCCTCATCCTTAATAACAAATCCCAAGTTTATTTGAGACAGCAATAAACCAGCTAAAGGACATTTCTAAGACTCCCTTATAGTCACTTGGGACTATGTGACTAAGTTCTAGCCAATGATAAGTAAGTGGAAGTGTTGTTTGGTATTTCTGGGATGTCACCTTAAAAGGCAGGGGCCAGCCCTTCTCTTCTCTTTCCTTCTTCCTGGAATGTGGACTTAACAGCTGGACCTCTAGCAGCCCTACTGAAACATAAAAAGACCCTGGGACTAGAGTCCACAACAAGGATGGTGGAACAGAATAGTATACTAAAGACCATGGAGCTGCCACACTAGGCACATACTGCCTACCTCCAAGATGCTTTTACGTAAGAGAGAAAGCTTGAAGCCACTGTTGAAATTTGAAGCAACAGTTGAAGCCACTGTTATTTTGAAATTTCTTATGTATGTAGCCAAACCTAATTCTAATTTATAGTGAGTTTTATAAAATCAAGTACCTAACAGTTACAATGGTTTTGATGTACATTTCTGAAATTAAAAAGCACAAATCCAAATAATCTTTTTTTGGCAAAGTTAAAACAAAACATTAAGATGTTATCAATTCAACAACACATAAAATTACTTTGAACTCACCTCTCTCCAGCTCCTCAGCATCATCACATAAACAGACTGGAAAACAAAGAGAAGGAAATTAAAATGAACATCTTTTTTTTGTTTGTTTGTTTAAATATATCTTTATTGATTTCAGAGAGAGGAAAGGAGAGGGAGAGAGAGAGCTAGAAACATCAATGATGAGAGAGTCATTGATCGGCTGTGGCCCGCAACCCAGGCATGTGCCCTGATCGGGAATTGAACCCTGATCGCCTGGAACCTAGGTCGACGCTTAACCACTGAGCCATGCCTGGCCGGGCAAAATGAACATCTTTAACAAACTTGTTAGAAGACACATTTGTCCCTGTCTGACATCTCATTTTACATCTCTTTAAGTAAAAACATTTCATGCTACAGTTAGAAGTATTTACTAACGGGTCTTCAAGGGCCCACATTAAGGAGTAAATCAAACAAACATTTAAAGGTTAATAAGTCTACAGTCTAAGGAGTTAATGAATATATCCTAAGCTGATCTAATAAAGGACATCTTAATTATATGATAAATATACATGATAAGGTATCTTCCAGGACATGAAAAATGTGAAGGAAGAGTATAAAAGTATATCCCTGAATCAAGAAAATAAGCATCCTATTAGAATCTAAACAAAAGTAAAAGTGTGGCTAAAAGTGTAGAAAATAATTAGCTAAAAATCATGACTATAACCCCTAAAAGTTTTAGACTACTACTTATCAATATTCCCTCTGTAATGCACTGCCCTCCTCACAAGCAACCTCCTTCAGCCCCAACCATCCTGACACAAACAAATGCCAAGTAACAGTGGAAGAGCTTACTTTGGTCCCCAAGTAAAAGATCTGTCCACCATAGCTACTGATGGATTGATAGCAAGCCTTCTCTCCAACCAAAGCCTGTAAAAAAATAAACCAAAAAGGTAAAGATTACATGAACTAGAAGTCTCATTATGTTTTAAAGAATGTCAATTACAGAGACAACATTTTAGGTCAACATGGTTTCGCCCCATAAGTGAGGGGGTTTCTTTGATTTTCTATAGTTTGTCCATTTTCTATTTAATTGATTTGTGTTCATCTTTATTATTTCTTCCTTTAATCTACTTTAAGTTTATTTTGCTCTTTTTTTAAAATTTTCTTAATTAAGTTAGAAGCTTAGATCACTTATTTGAGATCTTTCTTCTTTTCTAATGTTAGTATTTAATGCTATATATTACCCTCAAAGTGTGGGGTGGAGGGGGGTCAAAGGGGGGATATACGTTAATACTTTGTAAGTATTAACAATAAGGATAAATTTTTAAAAAACAGATTTAATTGTAGATCACAGATTTTGATACATTGTACTTTCATTTAGTTCAAAATATATTCTAATTTCCTTTGAAGACTTTTTTCTGACTCATGGTTTATTTATAAAAGTGATATTTAATTTCCAAATATTTGAGTTATTTCCAAAGTGACCCTGATGATTCCTTCAACAATTTGTTGAAGCTTCTTTTATGGCCTATCATATAATCTATATTGGTGGATGCTCCATGTGCACTTGGAAAAAACTTGTGCTTTGCTTCTATTGGGTGGAATATTCTATAACTGTCAGTTAGGTCAAGGTGATCAACAGTGTTTTTATAAGTCTTCTATACCCTTAATGATTTTCTGTCTACTAATTTTATTAATTACTGAGAGAGGAGTTTTAAATTTTCCAAGCTATAATTGTGCATTTGTCTCTTTCTCCTTTCAATTTTGTTAGTTTTTACTTCATATCCAGTGTATTTTTCATCTCAAGCACTTTAGTTTTGTCTCTAGAAATTAGATTTACATCTTTTAATATCTTCCATGTCTCTACTTAACTTTTTGGACATACAGACTATAATTATAACTGTTACGTCGTTGCCTGCTAATTCTAACATCTGTTTCAAGTTTAAGTCAGTTTTGATGGATATTTCTCTTCATTATAAGCTGTGTTTTTCTCCTTTTTGCATACCTAGTAATCCCTGATTGGATGGCAGACATTGTGAATTTCACAGTGTTGGGTCCTGGAAACTTCTGTATTCCTATTAATATTGTGCTTTGCTCTGGGAAGAGTTGTTACTTGGAAACAGTTTGATCCTTTCTGGTCTTGTTTTTAAGATTTCTTAGTGGGGATGAGAGCAGTGTCTACTCTACTTCTGATAATTCCCTACTGAGGCAAGATGCCCTGAGTACTCTACACAATGCGCTGTGAATCATGAGGTTTTCCATCTGGCTGGTGTAAACGGCCAGTGTGAGCACTGGCTATAGCTTCTTTGAAATCTTACATATATTTCTTTCCCTGGTCTTGGGTAGTTTCCTCACATGCATCTATTGATTAGTAATTAGTAGTTTGCTGAATACCCAAGGGGAACCTTTGTATAGTGCTCTCCTCACCAGTACTCTGGCCTGTTCAGCCCACCTTTGGCTTCCTGCAGCCTTAGCTCTGTCTCAACTCATGGAACACTCCGAGCTCCAACCGGTTTCCTCCCCCATTAGCTACATGGAAACTCTCTCAAGGATAGACACTGGGATACTCATAGGGCTCATGTCATTTGTTTCCCATTTTGTCAAGGATTGCTGCCCTTCATTACCTGATATCCAGTGTCTTGAAACTGTTGTTTCTTTTTCTGATTTCTTTTTTTCCCAGACAGGAGAGTAAATCCAGTTCCCATTATTTTATCTTAGCCAAAAGCACAAGTTTAAAGTCTGACTTAAAAAAAATACTGTAAGGTATTTTTAATAACCACTCAGACACCAGAAAACATCTAAGGGTGAGACAGTAATTATTCTTACTTTAGAGAATTCCATTCCATTATATTATTCTTACTCTGGATTTTTTTGGTTTCTAAATTCTGAGGCTGGAAGACCCTTTCATATTTTATGCTCTGAGGTTCTAATATCTCAGGGAGACTTGAGCAATGGCTTCATATCATGCAGCAAACACTCACTGAACATGACCATCATTACTATTTTTCTCAAGAAATTACCCAGGGAAGCCTCAAAATAGTCTAATTTCCTACTTAAAGATTAAGGAAACATGAGATAACAATTCAAAGTAATTTAACTGTAAACAACCTTTGTAAATTGCTAACGCCTATTATTACAGTTATTTAAAATACAGTAAAATTAATACTAAGATCGTAATTTTCATGTCTTCCTTCTCTCCAGGCACCAACATTTCATCTGTCTCCTACTCCTAAAGAATCTTCTTTCTTTCTCTCAAAGCCATCTTTGCCTTTTAATTCCCACAACCACCAGACCTGTTCAAAGCCTCATAGGTTACCTGTCACTAGTCATTTACCCCTTAAATCTATTAGCTTTATTGTCACCATATTAAACTTTCTAAAATATTTTACTTTTATAATTTCTTTCTCATAAATTTCCAGTTTCATTTTATTATCTTAGTATAAAAGTTAAAACTCTTTGGCATTAAATTAGTCATATTTCTGGATAGAAAGTAACAGGAATTATTGTTTTAGTTCACATTCCTGAATACTTAAAAACACACCCATGTCCACTTCAATCTAGTGGCTTCTAAAGAAATACCTCAAGAAACAAAACTCCTCAGAGTTTCTATTTCTAGAACAAAACAGCAACAAAATACCAAGTTTATCAAGTCAATACTAGGATAATGGGTTACCCTTACCAGTGCTTGGCTAACATTTCCTCCGGTAGCTAGTGATTTGAAATGGCTGCTATTATAGACCAACTGAACTTCTGAGATCTCCACTGTTTCCAGTTCCTCTTGAGTTTGCCGATCAATCACATGCAACTTCTCGGCGCTGTCCAAGAGTACAACTGTGCGTGAGTTTATCCACTGCAATTCAAGCACACAACAAAACAAAAGTGAGGCCCATCCCATGCCATCATTCAGGACAAGAAGAAAGGTTGGCTACTCAGTTAAATACATTGAGGACCTTATCCACTTAATAACTTGATAACAATGCAATCACAGCAAGAACTACTCAGTAAACAGCCCAGAGAACAACAGGAACACAACACAGTATTGAGTTTGACAGTGCTAAAATTACACTCTCCCAGTCTGAAAGAAGGCTCACAAGATCTCTAATACATATATTACAGGATATATTGGCTTTTATAAAATTTTTTCAAAGGTACATTGGCACAAATAACTTAAGCAAAGTGACAAACTGACATCAATGAAACAAAAAGGCAAATTAAATCTCATAAACCTATGTGGCCAAAGGATGATTGTTGGCATTTAAGTGATACATATTTTAAAACTGAAGCTATTAAAAAAATACATTTCCTTCAAAATCTCCCTAAAATTCTTAGGAGAGTTCTTTGATTTATTTCTCTATATCTTCTGAATTTTCTTTAATAAGTACTATTATAACTTTTAAAATAATAACTACATAATAGTTTTAAAATCTTCTGAAGGATGCGATTTTGATAAATGTCTTGGGTTTATGTATGAGATTTTCAAAATATATTTTTTTAAATCTCAATCCCTCCCAAGAAATGAAGTTTTAATATCTGCTCAATTAGAATTCTAAATTAGAGGGAGCAAACTAATTCCCCTGCATGTTATCTCCCTGGTATTCATGTTGCTTTATTTATGTGGTCTATCCCATGTTATCAAAGGTTATCTGCATGCCATATCAATGACAACCAATTTAAAAATACATCAATTTTCTTTTGACATTTGCTGAAGATATGCTCTATCACTGTATAGTAGCTACTACAAGGGGAGGGTTTGCTTTTCTGTTTGTGTGTGCGTGTATGTTTCTTTCAAAAAAATCTCTCTCAGAAAACAGAGTTTGATACTCAAATTTTTTACAAAGAGCTCCTATAAGTTGTGCTCTTGATCACTTTGAAAAACAAAGTATCATTTAGGAAAGTCACATTTTTTTATTAGCCTTATACAACCTCAGTCAGTAATAGTTTTTAAATACCTTCAAAGATTACCTGATTAAAACAGAGGGAGAATCACAGAGGGAAAAAGTTTGCAGTTTAGCAATTATTCCTGAGGTTAGAATCTCATAATTACGAGTGTTGACACTGTTGTAAACAGCCTTTTAAAGGTAATTTACAGTTAGTGGTCACATCATAGATAAGCCACAGGACAAGGAGAACAGCTACTTGTGGTTGGGGAAAACTTTTCTAGGGAAAGAATCATATGCTGATTTTAAACAGAAGTGATGATGAATTCTAGAAAACTGTGTTAGATGATTCAACAAGGGGTTCTGACAATGACAAAGACACTGATGTTTTATATGCATGACGAGAGGTTGAACAAAGTTATTTCATGAAATGTGTATAAGAAAAATCATTATTTCTAAATCAATAATCTAATGTGAGATTAAAAAGCAATGTGCAACTAAATTTATAAATCTTATATAATAAAGATCTATTTCATCTATAATCCTAAAAAGTTTCATTTTATCAAATTGGAGGTAAAACTTTTTCTAGCCTTTTTATTGGAAAAATGAGGCACTGTCTTATATTTAGGGTTGCCTATATTCATATATCTAAAGAATGTTTCACTGGGTATTGATATGCTAAAAGCACTAACGAGAGAAACCCAGAAATATTATAATTGTACTATTATAGAATTAACACACTATTTAGAAAAAGAAAAAAATTGACACAAAAAGAAATATACTATTTTTTTTTACACCAAAAAGTCACCTAGGACTGAGATGTATGGTAGAGCAAGAACTCTGCAAAGTTTTTAGCCACAAGAAAAGAGTAGGTTATGTAAGTTCCTGAACCAATTAGGACAAACTCAAAAGGATAAAAATATGTTTACAAAGAAAGTCAGGCAATGATCCTGAAGAAATCCACCTAAATTCTTCTAAACTCCCCTTTGAGCTAATTAGTACATTAAAGAAAACTTTTGTTTAGCAAGACATAAGGCCAAAAGACAAGAAAAATAATGTGGCATCACACCAAACTCAGGCTTTATTCAATATAAGCAAGACTTCACTTCTGTCCATGTTTCATATATCCTAAAGGCATGTTTCATGGCAGAAACCCTGACAGCTTTAATATACCATGGACTCAAAACAATTACATGCAATAAATGGGGGTAGTTAATTTGAATACTCACAGTAAAGTTGATGAGGTCATAGTATAGGTGAAGATGCTTTTGCTTAGTAACATGTATTGCTCCAGATTCATCTCTCTTAACCTGATGAAATAAAAACAACCAAAACATCAGCTATTATTTGAGAGACTTTTTAAAAGATTTATCTTTATCGTTGAAAGTATTACAAATGTCCCCTTTTCTCCCCCCATTGATGCCCTCCACCCCGCTCCCTCCCCTACCCCAGCCCTTCACCACACTATTGTCTGTGTTCCTGCATTATGGATATGTGCGTGTAAGTACTCTGGTTAATTTTTGAGGGACAATTTTAGATACTTAATTATGCTCCACCTAGAAAATTGTTTCCATTCAGAGTATGGATAAGCCAAAAATACTGATAATTAAAGAAACTACTACACAAATTACAGAAATCATCACACCATGATTTGTACCAAAATCCAAGACATATCTGGTCAGTGATTTAGCTGTCAGTATGAGCAAATTCTGTAATGTAATATCCAGACTGTCATAATTCAGAACAACCTAACTTCAATGTACCACTGACTGTATTTAGTTAGAGTTAAAGCATAAAACAGGATGGTGACTTGGTGTGAAAAGTCAAACAAAAATTCATTGAAAGAAAAAAAGCTGGTGCAGTGACAAAACTAGACTTCTCTGATATGTAATACTATTACAGCACAAACAACACAAAGTTTCTCCAAAGAACCTCAGTGTCAATATTTTATTTATATGTGTGTACACATATACTCTATAATCTTCAATCATCCTTATAATTTGCTTTCTCCACTTCTGCTCCAAGGGGATAGGGCACTGAAGAAGAGAGACAGAGTACAATGTACAGCTGACCCGCCTGAAATTCATGACATTCAGTTCAGCCTGAATTTTCTTGCACGCTCCCCCAGGATAGTGTTTTAGATTTCTCCCTTTCCCTTGAAGTGCCAATTCCTCTTTGCCTTCTAGTCCCATCAATGCAGTGTTCACCTCACCAGATACCGTAACAAACAACTGACACCACTTAATGTGGGCCTTTCGTGTACTCCCATCTTCACTTCCCTAAGTCACTTCCCTAAATCACTTCTCCTGTAAGACAGAAGCATGGCATCTAGAGCCATGGGTTTAAGAATAGGTTCCACTACTATAGCTGTGTGACCAAGGGCAAATCACTTATTCCTTCTCAGTTTCATTTGTAAAATTAAAATAAGACAGCACCAAATTGTTCCATATCTTGCATGTGTTGAAAGTGTTTCATAATCGAAAAGATCAATGCCAACATTGACTAAGATTTGCTGAAGTCCTTGCTAAAGAAAATCATTTCACCTATATACACTCTAAATCCTACGCCCATCACTGTTTATGACTACACCTCCCTTGATATCATATTTAATCACTCCTTTTTAAGGGCCCTTTTCCTCTTGCTGTCTAACATGTTACTGGCTTTTCTATCTTCAAATAAAAAACAAAACCCTTCCCTTGATTTACTTCTTACAGAGATGTAACTATTGCTATGATTGTGTCAGTTTGCTCTTCTGAATGCCCATTTCTTTAACAAGGCTCTATAATCTAGCTCTACCTACATTCCCTTGATAATTAGTTGTCTGAAAAGTTTCTAATGAACTAATTCCTGCATATCCAGTGGTCTTATCTTTGGTCTTCTTCCTTGATCCTTCTTTGGTATTGCATCACTCTGAAATTGATACTGTCCTGAAACCTCTCCTCTTTGGTCTCCAGTATGATGCAGTACTCTCCAATTTTGCCTCCTACCTCTACATGCCTTTATAGGAACCTCCTTTCCTGTTGCCTTTTATTTATCCTTTCCCTTGTATGAGTGTTCACTAAAGTTATGTATGCTCTAGCTTTTGATTTTCACAGTTTCAACTACCTTCTCTATCCTGGAATTCTTATTTGTACTCCAGACCTAGACTGACATCTGCCCAGGACATTCCCCAATACAACACTTGAGAGTTCTAACTCTCAACACCTTCACTTCTAACTCAGCACACTTAAAATTTTCCTGACTTTAACTCTTTGAATATTTCATGCTTTTAAAATGTAAACTCAAAAATGAGATGCTTCGTTCATGTCCTTCAGTTCCCAGATCCAACAATATGAGAAGCCTTGTTTTTCCTTCCAAATGTCATCCCTAACTCTCACTACAACCAACCATCCTTGTCTAAAGACCTCACATCTGCTTTATTACAAAAGCAAAACCTCCCTTTTCCCTCCTACAATCTATTTGTTTTGCTATTTCTATAATGATCTTCCTAAAATATCATTTTAATCACATCTTTTTTTCTTTTTTTCTTTTTTTTAAAATATATCTTTATTGATTTCAGGGAGAGGAAAGTATACGGAGAGAGAGACAGAAACATCAATGATGAGAGAGTCATTGATCAAGCCCACAACTGGGCATGTGCCCTGACCGGGAATCGAACCCCGATCACCTGGATGCCAGGTAGATGCTCAACCGCTGAGCCACGCCTGGCCGGGCTTAATCACATCTTTTATCATTTTAATTACCTAAGAACCCGTGATGGCTCCCCATTACCAATCTAGGTCAGTTATACATAATCCAGATCAGGGGTTAGGAAACTTTTTTGTAAAAGGCCACACAGTAAATATTTTACAACTACTCACAACTACTCAACTCTGCCACTGCAGTGCAAAAGCAGCCACAAATAATACATAAGTGAATGGGCATGACTGTGTTCTAATAAAACTTTACTTACAAAAACAAGGAGCCAGCCAGATTTGGCACACAGGCCATAGTTTGCCAAGCCCTAATCTAGATCCATGCCATATTTTCAACTTTGTTTTCCACAATAGGTTTCTCCCTGTCATTAATTCTATAAACATTTATTAAACATCTATACACAGGCACTGTCCTAGTGGCTGAAACAGAGCAGTAGAGTTGGTTTTTAGATTTATGGAGCTTTCAGTCCAATGAGGAAGAAAAATATTAGACAACTTATTTAAAAAGTACTGAATGTTATCAAAGGAGAAAGCTTCACGGGTGTATGCAGCAAGGAACACTAACTGAGTTCAGGAGGTCGGGGAGGGCAGTGTTAATCAGGAGGTAGATAGAGGGGAAGAGAGCACAGAGTTTTCCCGGTAGAGGTGATAGCATGTTAAGACACTGAAGCCAGAGACTGGTTAGAAAGCTACTCCAGAGCCCAGGCTAAAAATGTCTGTGGTTTAGCCTAAGGAAGAAGCAATAGGGGAGACATAAAGAGAGTAAATTAAGGAGATTCTGGAGATAGAGTCAACGGATGTGGTGATGGAGCAGAAAAGAAGGGAGAAGGGTAACTAAAAGGCAATTCCTAGATTTCCAGCAGGAGAAATTAGGTGGACAGTGCTGCACTTGCTTAACTGAGCTAGGAAACCCAGGAAGAGATTACACAGGCACGTTCTTCTTTATAAATTTCAGTTCATCTTATTTCCCCCAATTAGCATATCCACCACCCCCTACAGTATTTGCAATATATCCCTCATAACGTTTTCCATGGCTTCTCTAATCCATACAAATCTCTTCATACTCTAAACATACCAACTTTTAATCTCATCACATAGTTGCATCCTTAAACTGTTCTCCCCAGTAGTAATGAGCAAAGTGATGTTGCCTTTCAAACAATATTTTAGGGTTTATACTTCCTTCAATTGCGTCTTATGTCCATCACAGTGTAGAGAACACAGCAGGTATTCAATGACACAACATGTAAATAAGTAAGCCATTAATATAGACATATGTACATACACACACAAACACCATTACATACACAAACACCATTAATTATTTGTTTGTCAAGAGATGGAACTGAGAAACACACCATGAAAGGGCACAGAGCAGAGGGCAATCGGTTGTTTTCCACATTAACCATTAAAGCCTTATATAATAATTAAGTAGGTCACTCTCTCTTCAAATAATTATGATATCATATTTCTTCAACACAATTAAATTATTGATGAATCAGAAAAAAAAAATATTTTGATAAAGGACTTTGTAACAGATCTAGCATCATATTAGGACTTACCAAAAGGAAATGAACAACATCCCCTCTGCAGAAAGCAAGCATGGGATTCACATAATTATGAGCCGCCACAAAGTGCCAAGCCAGCAATGGGACACTAGAAGGGTCCATCTAAGTGAGGAGAAGGCCAAAAATGTCATCAGTTAACAGACATTTGAGAAAACTGATTAAAAACACCACCTGACTGGTGTTCCTTAGTAAAACTTCTTCCAATTTCTCATTAAAAGGCCAACGAAGCAGGGAATGACTGGGAAGTGTCACAAGGAAACTTTCTGGGTTGATGGTAATGTTCCACATCTTGATAGAGGTTTGAGTAACAAAAGTATATACATTTGTCAAAGTTCAGCAAATGTACACTCAAGATCTGTGCATATATAAATTTTATATGAAAGGAAAAACTTAGATAACTATTGAACTCTAGCTCATCATATACGCTGAATATTTAGGAAAAAGAATGATTTTTGAAATTTACTTAAAAATAAATTAAAAAATAATTTGATGAATAGATGAAGAGATGGATATATAGTAAAAAAAAATACAGTAAAATATTAATTACAGAGTTTAGATGGTATGTATATAGATGTTCAATGTAAATTTTTTTCAACTTCTCTATTTGTTTAAAAATGTCCAGCCTGGCGGGGCGTGGCTCAGCAGTTGAGCATCGACCTAGGATCCAGGTGAACAGGGTTCGATTCCCGGTCAGGGCACATGCCCGGGTTGCGAGCTCGATCCCCAATCAGGGGTGTGCAGGAGGCAGCCGATCAATGACTCTCATCATTGATGTTTCTATCTCTCTCTCTCCTTTTCTCTCTCTGAAATCAATAAAGATAGATTTTTAAAAAAAGAGATTTAAAAAAAATAAAATAAATAAAAATGTTCATAGCAAAATGTTGGAACAAATACCAATAAAAACATACAAAAAGATGCAAATACAAACCACCATGATAAACCTCAATTAGCCAATGAAGCTAACCTAAGAAACACTAATAGCAATCTAAGGCAGCTTTGCCAGGCTTCCACTGGGGCCCAGAGATACACAGAGTACCAAGAAGAAAACAGAAGAGTGATCTCCCTCAGTATAAGGGTTGATTTCTGAACTAGTCTTAGTTCTGTGCCATCATTCTCCATCCCATCCCATCAATACTTCTCCTCACATACACACTGGAAGACCACAACTCTCTGAAAACAACCAAGCAGGAAAGAAAAGGGAAACTGGGTGTGCATAACACATTCTGGGAAGTATCATCCCCCAAAGTAAAGTACCAGAGTCAGAAGCCTAGGAAAGAGTATGCAGTAGCAATATATGCTGGATATTACAGTGGGGTGTTTTCTACAAGTTCAATATCTAAGCAGCAGCTGAAAAACTTAAAGCAATAAAGGTAGAAAAGTTCAGATCTCAAGATCCCCAGAACACTGCTCTAGTCAACAGCTTAAGCTGCTTTGGTCACATAAAGGTAAGTCCAGACAATAATTTTTGGAGAACTGACTTCCAGTTATGGCAATCTCACAGAACTCACCACTGAAAAGTCATTTTCTCCAACCTCCTGATATGGTCTTTTTGCTAATAAGATGGAGAGGCTTACTCACCCGTCCATAGGGAAAAGTCATCCACACTTTCAAGGATGGTTTCAACCCAATGACCAGTATCTTTAAGAGAAAAATATTTTTTAATATTTATCCTGTCATTTTCAAGTATTTTGGTATTCAAAGCCTCTAAAAGTTTTGAGTTTCATCTTCTAAATACATCTACCTTGGTTAAGGATGCCATGGCCAGTAAGGAAAACTGTGTGATGGGATGATCTTTCAAGTCAGGCTTAGAGTGGAGAGGCTCAATACAGCACACTTCACCCTTGGAACCACTGAAGAGGCATCTAGATTCACAGGTTCTCACTCCCATCACTCTCCTGAAAATGTAACCAAAAAATTCAGAATTGATTTAGCAATGACCCAAGGCACTATCATCTCTAGCTTGGGCTATGACAATAGCCTCCTAACTCCTACTCTTGCCCCCAACAATTCAAACTCCACATGACATCAGCATGATCTTTTTAAAGTATAGGTCAGATTTATTACTCTTCTAAAAACACTTTAATGGCTTGCCACTGTACATAAAATAAAGTCCAAACTTTTTACCATGGTTTAAAAGGCCCTATATGATCTGGTTCCAGCCTTCACCCATCACCCACTACTGTTGTTCTTGACAAAGTCATGCTCCAGCCACACCTGTCTTCTTTCTGCTGCTCCAGCAGGCCAAGTCTGTGCCCATCTCATCAAAGCTTTTGTGCTCCAATAGCCCCCTGCCTGAAACATTTCTTTCAGATCTTTACATTTGTTGACCACATTATCATTCAGGTCTTTGCTCAAATGTCGTTTTCTGAGAAAAGGCTTCCTGAATTATCCTCAAGTGCATTCCAGCACACTGACCTGTCTTATCTTCTTCACAGCATTCATAACTATTAAATTATTTCATTTGTGTGTTGGTCTATTGTCTGTATCCCTACCCTCACCCCAACTAGAATGTAAGATCTATCAGAGTAGCAACCTTATCTGGTTCACTGCTGCAACTCTGATGCCTAGGACGATGGCTACACATGGAGATGCTTAATAAACATCAGCTGAACAAATAAATAGTATTTTTTAAGCAATTACATTGGGCTCAGCATTGTTAGAAGATATAAGAAATACAAAAAACATACAGTCCTTAAAGAACTTATGAAAACATAATACACATTGAATTTTATATTCTATTTTTCTAAACTCAGCTTTATAGGTGTTCTTCCATGTTATCTAGACAGTCTTTGCTCTTCTTTTAAGAATAAATGGGGCAATTCCAAGGCAATAAAAACTTTCCGACGACTGGCTATTATGGTTTTATAATCAACTGGGCCTGAGATCCAAACCAAAATTAGTGAAATACTCCAGGTTCTCAAGCCTGACAGTGCATATGAATCCCCTGGAGAGTAGTTTAGAATCCCAATTCAAACCTACTACCACAGAAATTGGGGGGGCAGGCCTGGAACTCTTATGTTCTGTGAGCCTCCCCAGGTCATTGTAATACAGAACCATAACCTATTTTCAATTACATGGGTTTTCCAGACTTCTTCATGTTCAACTTCAAGTCATTAACCAGAGCTAGTCTTTTCATTTGTCAACAAATGTCCATTAGTCTCTTACTTAAATGTCAATTCAAAAACAGAGCCTCCACTGTCATTGCAAATTGCAAGAGTTGGATCATCTGTAAACTAAACAGAGAAAAAAATTATTTTCTTGTAGATTTTTGAACAACTAGTCAAGTGTTAAGGAGGTAAGGGGGGAAATTATGAATTTTTAAAAATCTAAAACAAACACATTTAGCATTGAAATCACTTTAGCTAGACTTAGCTTATCACTCTAAACACACAAACTTACACATATTCAGAATAAAAATGGCTCAATATCTTTAAAAGTCCATGACTTTAAAAAAGCAAAACCATCCTTACAATAAAAGAAAAATACAAACTATAATTCATAGAAGCCCTAAAGTTCTCTACTTGGGTTTTTACATTGACTTTTTCTAACTTGCTATTAAACTGAACAAGATAATCTGGATACATTTGCAGTTGCCTTGTTCTCAAGAATAAAGACACAATAAAAGATATCTGGTACCTTTGGGGAACACACCTGTCTGAATATGCTTTCTAAATAACTGAGGAGAGAATCCATTATACTTAAAATCGCTTAACTTTTTATATAACTATTCCTAAAATGTGCTGCCTCCTTGCTCTTCTTTGACCAAGTATACCTCAGTTGTTATTACTTACCCTGGAAAACTCAAAGTAACAAATGACTTTCACAGTGACAGACTGTCCTATGGGCTTATGAGGTATGGCAAATGTGGATTTGTACAATACAAAATTGAATAACTTAACTTGTATCGTATACAGTGACTAGTCTCTCTAACCCAATGGTGGGTGAACCCTCCTAAATGGCATGCCTTCATGCTCTTAGTCAGGGATGGTTCAGGCACAGGAGGCTACCATGAAATTATTCCTCCTCGACGCCACACACAGGCATAAAGAAGTCCCACACTTTTGCTCTCAAAGCCTAGCTGAGCAGTTGCCAAAGTGGGATGCACATACCCCAGAGTGTAGGAAAAATAACAAGACTCGTCCTTTTATTTATTAATTATCTATTTCTTGTGTATGTGTTTTACAATGTATTTAAATATTAGTATAGTATGTTCATATAATTTTAAAATATATAAATAAATAAAAATATGCAAGCCCAAACTGTTATCGATGGGATGTTGGCTTAAGTTTGGAGAACAATGAGTAAGAATATTGAGGGACAAGTGGCTATTGTCAATCTAAAACTTCAGAAGTATCTAATCATACATATCTCTTGCCATCCCTTTCTTCAATGTCACAAGTCTGCATGCACCACTTTTATCACCATTTCCAAGCAACATGATGGCTATAACTATTATGCTTTTAACCCCAGCTGCATTCTTCTCTTTCCTCTATGCCTTTATAGTTTGTTTCCTACTGTTTCTCCCAAAGGGTATGCTTTTTTCTGCAAATGGATTGGGCTTTCATAAACACCACCAACTAATTATTCCTTCAACCAAACATTTATTGAGCAGCTACTATGCATAACACAAAAATAAATGAGAAACAGATTCTGGTTTCAAATATCTTATTCTATTAAAGGAGATAAAACATAAACACAAATAACTATAACATATTAGGAGTTGGTACATGCCATATGAAAAAAAGGTCAACATAAAGTGCCATGATGTTCAGAAAGAAAAGAAATTCTCTCTACTTTTACCTGTCTTGGTTGTTTTCACTGTTGCCAAACGCTTCAATGCTGCTTTCTTACAAAAGACTTTTATGTAACTAACCTAGATACAGACACATAAACTCCAGATGCTTGCAGACTTTAAAAAGCATATGTATGGATAAGAGAGGTCTGCACAGCTAAGCAACCAAATGTGTACCTGATTAAAATCTAGAAAATCTAATTTTAGACTTCCCTAGTTATAGTCCTTTACTTTTTATGCTTCTGAACACGGGCTTGACAGCATACAAAAACCAAGGTTTACACTGTATTTATAAATAAAATCTGTTACCTAAGTTGGTTTATTTTTTTCAGGCCTATAAGGAGGAAGCCCAAGACTCAAATTGTAATGCTTTTCCTTTAGAGGTCTGAAAGAAAATAAACCAACAGATTCATTTCTAAACATAATGCAAACATTGATTCACAGTTGGTGCCTTGAACCTCAGGCATCTCCCAACAAAGTGTGACCAAGCACACTATCTCAGCAATGAAATCTCGGTGGACTAAACAAAAGGTAAAAAGACCTCTTAAAATCATCACATGAGTTTTCATTGGGGTACCACCTGTCTTTGCTGCCAACCTCTTATCTAGAATCACGTTAATTTACTCTTTTTCTGCTATATCTATTAGACATCAATACAACTTGCAGCTGAATGTTACCATACTGGCCCACCTCTGGTTTTTCACTTGGGAAAACATCATATTGGGCTAGTCAAACAAAAGACAGTTCATTTTCAGGAATTCTCTTTATAAAAAAATTTACTTAAAAACAGATACAAAGGCATAATAATAAGTTATTAGAAAAAGAAAACAAAGATATTACCTTAATATGCAATATTGCTGTTCCTGGAGGATGAGCATCTGTTATTGATCTTAGAAGTTTTCCACTGGCCAAATCCCACATAGTAATCTACAAGACAACTAAATGCTTTAAGAAACAAATTTATTGCTCTTTTTGGACTTAAGTATCCTGCCTTCTGGCTGAAATAATCTATTCTTGCTCTATAAACATTGCAGGCAAAGAACCATAAAGTTAAAACATAACTAAAGATTGCAGATGCATTAAAGCACGGATCCTCATTTCATCTTCATCTACTCCTCATCCTGCCCAATCTACTTTTCCCTTTAGGTTTTAAATGTTGTTTTTATACTCACAGCACAAAGACATTTCTTTAACGAGTCCATTTCTTTAGGACTGATAATAATTATAGGAGAGGCTTACTAGCAAACTAACCAGTGATATATAAGTCACAAGATGAGAAAAACCATATATTATTGCCAGTTTCAGAAGTAGAAAGAAAGAAATACCAAAAAAGTTATCCAAGGGCACAGTAGTAAGAATACACAAAGCAGAATATAGTGTATTTAAAAAGTGGCAACAATTATCTACAATACTGTAAGGAAGTAAATGTTGTATAAATAACACCCTGGTTTTTCATAAAAGCTATTGAATTATACAGACACATGATTTAAGATATTAAAAATCACAGACTTAAAAGGTCAGGGATTCAAGATGACAGTGTATGAAGATCCTAAACTCACCTCCTTCCATGGGCACACCATCTACAGCTACACATGGAATAATTCCCCCTGAAAAAGACCTAAAAACTGCTACACAGCTCCCCCATGACAGAGGATAAAAGGGCCACATCAAGACGGGTAGTAGAGGCAGAGATGCAGTCTCACCAAAAACCCACCCCCAGTACTGCAACCCACAATCTAGAGGGATCTCACAATACAGAGCTTCTCCCTGAGGAGTGAGGACATCAGGCACCCCACCCTTGGGGCCTGTGCAGGGAGATGAGCCCCAAAACACCTGGCTTTGAAAACAAAGGGGCCTGTGTCCAGGAAACAGGGAACTGAGATTCTTCCCTTAAAGGGCTTGAACACAGACTTGCCCAGGAACCCAGCACAAAAGCAGAAGTTTGAAAAGCACCCAAATTATACGTAAAGGAGATTCACTTACTAATCTTAAAGTGTCTGCTAAAGGGGCAGGGGCCTGATGGGACTCTCTCCAGGGATGGGGGCACTGTTGGGTACCATTTCTGTGCTCCCCCTCTACCTTGCTAGCACCAGTGCTTATGGGTGCCATTTGTGTGCTCTCCCTCTACACATCTAGAGGCCATGGAGGAGCTCTCAGGGAATGTAGGCCAAGAAATAACATCTTTTCATCTCTGCATTCTCTCCGTGTCACTACGGCTCACTAGTACCTTCCAGAAAGGAGCTTATATACTTGTCTGGAACCCAACTTTTGCAACTGTTGCCCAGGGGACACCTGCAAATCGCCTGGACTGGAGGCCAGCAGGGTTGGCAGTCCCAGAGGATTGTATATATTTGCATTAAAAGCTGCTGCTGAAGGGTCTTGTTTCTAATTAGCCTGAATCTGGGTGTTGAATAAGATCCCTCTCTTTGAAACAGAACAAGCAATCCTAAAATTTGTATGGAACCATAAAGACCAAATAACCAAAGCAACTTGAGAAAGAACAACAAAGCTAGAGGTATCACACTCCTGGGTTCAAGATATATTACAAAGTTGTAGTAATCAAAACTATATGGTACTGGCACAAAAACAGATACATAGATCAATGGAACAGAATAAAGCACCCAGAAATAAACCCACATATATTAATTCATGACAAAGGTGGCAAGAATATACAACAAGGAAAGGACAGTCTCTTCAATAAATGGTGCTGGGAAAACTAGACAGGCACATGCAAAAAGAATAAAATTGAATTATCTTATACCATACAAAAAAATTAATGCAAAATGGATTAGACTTGAATGTAAGATTGAATCAATAAGACTTCTAGAAGAAAACAGACGATAAGTTCCTTGACATCAGTCTTGGTGATAAATTTTTGCATCTGACTCCAAAGCAAAAATAAAAGAATGGGACTACATCAAACTAAAAAGCATCTGTACAGCTAAGGAAATCATCAACAAAATAAAAAGGCAATGTACTGAATGGGAGAAAATATGTGCAAATCATGTACCTTATAAGGGGTTAATACTCAAAATATATAAAGAACTCATACAACTTAATAGCAAAATAAATAAATAAATAAATAAATAAATAAATAAATAAGAGAAGGGGATCTGAATAGCCATTTTTCCAAAGACACACAGATGGCCAACAGGCACATGAAGAGATGTTCAGCATCACTAATCATCAGGAAAATGCAAATCAAAACCACAATGAGATATCACCTCATACCTGTCAGAATAGCTTGAATCAAAAGACAAGAAATAACAAGTGTGGACGAGGGTGTGGAGAAACAAAAGCCTTGTGTACTACTGGTGGGAATGTAAGCTGGTGGAGCCAGTGTGGAAAACAGTACGGAGATTCCTCAAAAATTAAAAATAGACCCAGCAATTACACTTTGGGGAATTTATCCCCCCCAAAATGAAAATACTAACTCTGCACCCCATGTTCATTGCAGTATTATTTACAATAGCTAAAATATGGAAACAATCTAAGGGTCTATCCATGGATGAATGGATACACACACACACACACACACACACACACACACAAAATGGACTACTATTCAGTGATTAAAAAGAAGGAAGTTTTGGCATTTGCGACACAGATGAACCCTGAGGGTATTATGCTAAGAGAAAGACAAATACCATATGATTTCATTTACACGTGGAATTTAAAAAACAAACGAAGCAAAACAAAACTCATAGGTACAGAAAACAGACTGGTGGTTGCCAGAGGAAAGGGATGTTGGGGGTTGGGTGAAATGAGTGAGAGGGGTCAAGAGGTACAAACTTCCAGTTATAAAATAAATCAGTCATGGGGATGTAATGTACAGCATGATGACCACAGTCAATAATATTGTACTGCATATCTGAAAGTTGCTAAGAGAGTAAATCTTAAAAGTTCTCATTACAAAAAAAATAATTATGTAACTTTGTATGGTGATGGATGATAAACAGATTTATTGTGATATTTCAGATGAAAACAAATACTGAATCATTATGTTGTACACCTGAAACTAAAATAATGTTATGTGTGAATTATACCTCAATTTTTAACACATCACATACTCTAGCTCAGTCAATAACAATTATTAAAAAATTTGAACAAGACAAAAGTCGGGCGATTGCTATAGACATGTCACTTTATAACATATTTTGGTCTTCAAGATATTGACCTAGAGATACTATTTTTAAAAACTGATTTTAACATTGTCTTATGGAGAAAATTAAGTTCATATTTACCTGTCCTTTAGCAAAGCCACAGAGAAGTCTTGAGCAGTCATTGTTAATACTGAGGGCAGAGATGGCTCCATACTGACCTCCAACACTAGTGCTACCCAGACAGAGTCGCAAAGCTTGATTCTGATCTAAAGAGAGCAATTTATAAAATCAAGTGAAAGAAATGGATGGAGTAAATAAATATATATTTATTATAGGCTTGTCTTAAAAAACTTGGGAAGTAGCAAGAATCAAAAAATGAAGTTACATTCATTTTGAATATATAGGATGTCCCCCAAAAATGTATACATACACTGAATAATTATAAAGGCAGTGTTTATTAAAATACATTTCATTTCCAAAATTGAGCTATCAGCTGTTAAAGTGCGTATAAATCTTTTTGGGACGCCCTGTATGTATTAAACATCTATTAGAGGCTGGGTATTGATAGATACTAAGAATACAGGAAAAAACAACATCTATAAGGAAGCATAACATAAAACTTACTAATGATAAGTAAAAAAATCCATAAGAAATCTGTATCTCTTTAAACCATCTTTCATCCAGAATTGTATTTCTTGCTATTTTCAGGATGAAAAGTTACAGGGAATACCATCTTTTAAAGTAGCTTTAAAACTTCAAAAATCAAAATTTATTCATTTAAAACTTGATTGAAATTTGCATTTCTATTATCCATGAAGAAAAGGTTTACTAAGCAAATTAATAGTACAAATAAAATTATAGTGTTTAACTACTTAAAGAATTATTTCGAGCATCAACACTTGATATGCTAAAAGCAAATAATTCAAATCTGTACTAGATTAAGTTATTTAAGGGCAAGGATTTTGCCTTAATCACCTCTGATAGCTCCGGTAGGCACTCAAATATTTATTAAACTTTAATATAAAAAAATTAGAAGAAATTTTTCTAGGGAATCTCCTAGGCAATGCTTATTTTGTATAGTGTTCATTATTGTACCCACTTGAAAACCATGAAATAAAAAATGTTAAGTATAAGAAGGCATGTCTACAAAATTTAACTTTTTAGAGGGGAAAATCAATAAACCTACCATACTTGCACAGCCTGGAGTTCTATCAACTCCCCAAGCTAGTTTGTGCCTCCCTTAACTAGTATTAAAAATAAGACAACAGGCCCAAAATGGAGTCATTTTTGCTAAGCCCCCTATCACCAAACTGAGATTTAATACTTAATTACAGTTTCGGCCTCTCCCAGGAATGTAATCTTAAACCAGTCAATCAGGAATTGCCTGGTCAGTACTAGTTAGGTAATCTGCCAGACAGGCCTGTCATCCCCTAAAGGAAGGTGACCTTGCCACAACCGATCTGCTTTTTGCTAGTGTAACTTCCTTGTCCCATTCCCTTCTGCCTATAGAAGTCTTTCATTTTGTATAGCTTCTCGGAGCTCCTTTCTCTCTGCTATATCAGCAATTTTCAACCTTTTTCATCTCACGGCACACATAAACTAATTACTAAAATTCTGCAGCACACCAAAAAATATATTTTTTGCCTATCTGACAAAAAATAGGTATAATTTTGATTCATTCACACTGGACAGCTACTGTTGCACTGGTTGTTTTAATTTTTTTTTTTTTTTTTTTTGACAATCTAAGGGAAAAGAGGTCAGTGCCCATGACTAAATAGTTAGGTATTGCATGTTTTAAAAATTCTTGCAGCACAATGGTTGAAAATCACTGTGCTAGATGTTGCTGCCTGATTCATGAATCATTGAATAAAGCTAATAAGATCTTTAAAATTTACTTGGTCAAATTTTATTCTTTAACACTATCTACATGCTACTTTTCGGAGGTAAATATATCTTACTTCCACTATGAGATTAAGACCTCTCTAAGGCAAAGGTTATGAGTGAATTTACACTCCCATAATACATAGCATGGTGCCTTGCACTCAGAGGCAACTGACAATCATCTGAACAGCTTCCACATTTGCAAATCTTCCTCTATAAGGGTAAATCTAGTTATCAGAAAAAGCCTAGAAACATTCATTCTCAGGTCTAGGGAATAATACTATGCAAGTCCTTTTGCCCATATAAAGTGAATACTGTACGAATATTTCTCTATGTTCATATGCTGGCTCAAATAATAATCTCCACCTCCCCAAGGAATTCTGACACAATTGATGGCTGCATAGTATCTGGCACACAAAAAATACTCGACGTGTACCGAAATCATGTTAGATTTTAGCCTTCTAAGATGAATATTCAAAAAGCAGTGAAATTTATAAATATTCAAGGGCTGGTATATTTTAAAAGTCATCTTTATTCATATCTAGCATTATTACAATCACAGATTTTTTCCTTACTTACATACTTTTCCCTCCTTCCCTCATTTAATTCAAATTATTAGAATTTCCTTTATTTTCCTTTCTCTAAATATGACATCACATTTTATTTTGCTTTACTGAAACTGTAAAAAATGGTGTCTCCCATGATCCTTATTTTGTCAGGGCTGCCTAATCCATATACCTTACTTGGCAAATTCTCAAGATACAATGGTTGGGCAACAGTGTTCTATACACACCACTACTTTGGGTCATGTGTGTAGGCAATAGATGAACTGAAAGCTAAGAGGCCAAAGGCAGAAATTCCATACCAGCCTCACAAAGCCCCTAGAGTCTGGGCTGCCTGCCTTGTAAGCACAGAGTAGTGTCTGAATAGCATCCTGCTGGCATCCGTTGTAACTGCTGCTTTGAGATCCAAACTTTACACAGTTCTAATCCACCAACATTTAAGAGAGAATCACTACTGCTTTCTGATTTAACAAAGTTCATACTTTAAATCAGACTATTTGAGTATTCTTATAGCTCAGGAAAAGTAAGAATAAGATAATTAAGATGTATGATAAAACAGAAAATAAAAGTACCATTAAGAAAGAGGAAATAGAGAAGAAAGGAGGAAAGGAAAAAAACTTATGTGACTTCTAGGTTAAAACCCAAACATGACTCTGCTTTCCTAACTGTGGGTCCCATGTACTAAAAACTAGCTAACACAAGGAACCAAATTATCAACCTAGGTCATTCCTGAAAGATGTATTAAATTACATCCCACAGGACTTTGTTAATAAAAATACTCTCAACTCTCTTTTTGATTTTTACAATATGTTCGTTATCTTTATAATGTCCCTTTATAAATTTGCATGGCTAGGAGGTGATGCACAGTGTATAAAATACAATCTATTTTAACTCCAAAAAATATTTATCAATTCTCATTGCTGTCTTTATACAGTCTATTTTTATGGTACCATATTAACCAACTAGCTATTATACAATTTAGCCTAATTTTTTCTGTAGAAAAAAGAAAGCAGAGTCTTACTGGAGAGGTTTTTTTACTAGAGTAACTAAACATTCTGTAGTCCAGATAATTCTGGACAATTCTGGGGAAAGGTAAGACAATAAAAATAAAACCTCTTCCAAACACTTAAATTCTGTAGGTTTATGGAAAGAACAACAGGGCAAGGGCAGAAGCAAGAAAGACGAAAATCAGCGTTATCTCCAAGTTCTACTCTCCAGGGGGCTCTTGATCTCATTAATTTAAATGTAAAATTCTAATCTCCCCCTACTCTCTGAAATCTCTTTTGTCTATTGTTGAGGAAAAAAGATTAAATTAGTTTCATTTACAAATTCACATAAAACCACACTTAGTTAGCACTGTCAACTTACTTTTTTCTTATTTTATTTTATTGGAGTGGGCCCCTATGAGGCAAATAACTAGGCAAGAAATAAAAAAGGAGACTATCATTTTTTCCTATAAACTTCACAAAATCGGCATACTTCTTAAATAAGAAAATGGCTATAAAAATTTTAAAACTACAAAATGGTACAAGTGCAAGAGATTATTGTTAGCAATAAATAGCTTATCAATTAATTAAAAGAACTTGAAGCCCTGATATCACAAAGAGCACATCTATTTGACACTGCAGTGAATTATAACTATTTCTTTTATTAGTATTCCTTTCAAAGTATACTTTGCTTAGGGTAGATCTCCTCAGCATATTCATCGTTTACGAGTAATGTGCTGAATAGCAAAGAAAAGTCACAGATAATGCATAAAGCCTCTAATAGCCTATAATAGCTACAACATCTAAATTTGAACATATTCCCAGAATTCCGATTCTCTTTCCATGTACCAAAATTAACCCAGTCTTCTATTTCTTCACCTCTAATTTGTTTTAACTAGTTCCTAAACACTGTCAATGTAGGAAATACCTGGATCCTAGACGGAATCAAATTTAATTATGTGTACAGAGCTCTACTTCTATTGCCAGTATTCATCATTCTTTAGTATTACTCTTTTCTTATCCTTTGAGCATATTAAAATATTATCTAAGACCAAAGGAGAAGCAAAGAGATAGTAAACATTTTTCATCATGATTATAAAACAGCAGAGGCACTTTTACCTGACCTCCATCTAACCAACACACAGAGTTAAAGTTCTCAATCCCTCTGTAAGGGTTACAGACTGGAGCCCATGTAACACTGAATCCCCATGGCTAACTGGCTATTTTCTAGAATGCTGAAGAGTCATTTGTGTTCATTCCCAAAACTGTTCATGCCACTGTAATGTTGCTATACTTTAAAAAGTTAATTAAAAATATAGAAACTGATGAAACAGAGTGAAAAAGAAAGAGCTATTGTTTCTATGAAAACTGAATGAATGCTTTAGAAAAACTTGGCAAAGATAAATTGCTTTAAAAACTGTTATGAAATAGGGTGTGTACAAGATAACTGTAGAAGACTGAAGAGAAGTTTAATGAAAATCTAGTATTTGCACTGCTTGACTGATTCACAGGTACCTAAGCTCTTACCTCTTTTTCAAAAAATTACAAGTACAAACTTTACGTGACCCATTATTGATGCAGTTTATACCAAAAAAGATGCTGCAGATCTCTGTCTGGCAGATACAAACTCAAAGTAAAGGCTTTGGTATATATCAAAAGATTAAGGGGAAAATGAATATTTATATATTTTCAGTTAAAATAAAACATTGATGGAATGCATAAATTTATAATTTTTAACAATTCCCTGCTTTAACCAATCTTTCAATTAGCTGGTTTTCTTCCATGAGCATTTCATAGGAGGGCATTGACTATAATTGATAGCATTCTCTTTCAACATTAAGGTCAAAAGAAAAAAAGTCACTCATGCAAACCAAAATTACTATACCTTTTCCTTTGGATCCATGGAGAAAAGGTGAAAAGAGAGAAAGCAAGAGATCAGTTCAAAAGTTCAGAGAAAAGAGATAAAATTTCAAGAGTTTAAGTGACAAACTGCAGTTATCTATAGGAAGGATACTAAATATGATTAATTGATGTCTCTACGTCTCTAGAATTTATGATTATATTCAGGTATTGGTTATAGGAAAAGAGAAAAGACATAATATTCAAATTACAGCACAGTAAGTAAATCCAAGTCGATTGAGTTTGATAAAAATAAAAACAATTGCCGGTGTGGCTCAGTTCGATCCTTGTCCCATATACTGAAAGAATGTGGGTTCGATCCCTGGTAAGGGCATGCACAGAAGGTAACCAATTGATGTTCTCTCTCACACTGATGTTTCTGTTTCTGTCTCTCTCTCTCCCTCTCTCTCTCTCTCCCCTCCCTCCAAAAAAATTTTTTTTCCAAAAAGATAATCTACTAAAGTATGCTAACAACCCAAAAAGTAGAAAACTAAGGACCTTGGGATAGAGAAACATCTTTATTAAGATTTGAATTTTTGAGATCCTTCATATAGGTAAGAACCAAGATACACAACAAATGCCATATATTTACAATTCCATAAGAATAGGCAACATATATCAATCTTTATGAAGCTTATAACGATTACTATTTTAATGTCCCAGCTCACTATTCTAAAGAAGAATGTATTGGTACTTAAAAAAGTATGGTTCTTCCTTCTACACTTTTTCCAATGATCAATGAAGATTTTAAAAGAAATCAGATTTAACCTAGATCTCCAATCTAGACACTTCATGGTATTATTATTATTATTTTTTAAAATATATCTTTATTGATTTCAGAGAGAGGAAAGGAGAGGGAGAGAGAGAGACAGAAACATCAATGATGAGAGAATCATTGATCAAGCCCACAACCCAGGCATGTGCCCCAACCGGGAATCGAACCCCGATCGCCTGGATCCTAGGTTGATGCTCAACCACTGAGCCATGCCCGGCCGGGCACTTCATGGTATTATTACTCTGCCATTTGTCCCTGGCTTTCAAACAAATTTTAATCCATTCATTAAAACTCATTGTCCAAATATATGATTCCTACAAAAATGAATAAAATTTATTAATGCATAACTAAAAACCCAAAGCATAACCAGAATATTAAGATTTTTTTTCTCAAAATGTTCACTTTGGAATACTTTCTTTTCCATGAGACTATAATGAGATTACTATTTCATCAGATAGCTACTGGGATCTAAAGAAAATTAGGAAGCAGGCCCAAGGAAATTAAGGAGACAGCAGCAAAAAATAATGAGCTCTTCTCCTCTGTTAGTTTTTGTTTTAAGTATATTCATTTTAATTTGTTGCAGTAAGCTCTTCCTGAGTTTGATTATACGCAGGCACATATTCTTGTAACCTCATGGTAAGGAGGGAATGTTAAAGCAGATAGAGGTGAGGAAAAATAATGGTAAGGGGGAACAAAAACTCAACATGCATTCTGCTGACAGATGACTATATGCATTATATTTTACCCTCATTCACCTCAGTTCTTTTCTTCATATATCTTGGAATTGGCCTCCTTTTCTCTCAGGACAGGAGAACTACTTAGAATGGGGAAATGTATTGCTCTAGGATTCCATATTCTTTGATTCTAACCTTGGCTCTGGGCATGTCACTTAATCTCTCTTGTTTTCAATCACCTCATATGTAAAATAAGGAAAGTGAACTAAAAGACCTTTTAAGATCCTTTCTCAAAATCCTATCAATCCAATACCAAGTATGCCCCCATAGGAAAACAAGCATTCCTACACATGACAGCTGGTAAAGCTTTCCAGAAGGCAATTAGACAATACATATTATAAGTGTTTAAGATGTTCATACCCTGACCCAGGATATGACTTAGGACTTTTAGGAATTTGTCCTAGGGAAGTAATCACATGTATAAAAATGCAATAACAATGATGTTCATCACTATACTGTTTGTTTAGAAACAGTATAGTGATGAACATCATTGTTAGAAACAACCTAAACGTCTTATAGTAGAAAATGATTAAGTAAATTATGGTGAATCCATTTAAAAGAATACTATGTAGCCATTGAAAATAACATTACAAATGCATACGTAGTACGAGAAAGATGTTCATGATAATGAAAAAGCAGGTTACAAATTACATGATCCCATGTAATTTGCATGGTATCTTCACTCCCATGAGCACTCACACACACATGCACAGAAAAAAGATTAGAAGACTGTATACAGAAATGCTAGGGACTATTCCTGCATGGGAGAATTTGGTATTTAATATCTTCAACTTTTTGCTCATCTATGTTTTCTAAATGTTCTATTATGAATACATATCCATAATGGAATAAGAAAAATATTATTTAAAGAATCAATTCTATAGTTCTCTCAAGAGAATTATATTTTTGTTTCCATTCTTCTCATCTCCAAACAATAAAACTCACATTTATATCAAATAAAAATATATTTATATCAATTACCTTTGAAAAGACTAGGTATGAAAATAACGTGATAAATAGGGCTTTTGGTATAATGGAAAATTTTATAAATAGGAAGTCAAATTGTTAAAAAACAAGGAAAAATAACTAATATGGTAAATAAAGATGTAAGGCCTACAGAGATCAAATTGTGGTTCTGCTATTAAAGTATTCCCCTGTAATCCTTATACAATATCCTGTAGAATCCCTAATGAAATTCAGTATCATCAGGAATTCCATTTAAGAGAGATGAATAAGACTTAAGATCCAAAGAAGAGTAAAAATGACAGAAAAATACTAACAGTTTTTAAATTAAAAAGAAAATGTTAATGTTCTGCTAGTAGTACTGAATTCAAAAGCAAAGAAAGATGAATGAAACTGGGGTTATTTAGTCTCAGAGAGGAAAAAAAAAAGAGAAAATAATTGTAAGACTAACCTCTACCATACAAATGAAACTAGTTAAGTTCTTGTCTCAACCAAGAAAAGAATTTGATTAAGGGCTAAAATATTTCTCAGTTTAGAGGGATTTACAATGGAAATTAAAAAGAACTTATTGTCAGTGAGAGTTACTGAAAATTACTGAGAATGCCTGAGAATCTCTTTCCTGAAGATCTTCTAGAATACCTATTACTCAGACATGATTTAGGATCAAAAATCACTTCTACCACCCACTACCAATTGAAGGCAGACAAGATGACAACCTAAGGTCCCTTCCAACTTTATATTCTTTTTGTCTAGGTTTGCAGAGAATCAGTAGATATGGTAGCTCATAAATTCACAAAGAAAATTAATTGGCAACAAGCAACAAAATGAAGCTAGTCAAGTAATTTTTAACTATAAAAATACTGCTACTTTTCAAGTTTTTATGTTTTTTCCAAGAAAATAAAGTTCACTATGTAAACTATGATTAAAAGACATTAGAAAAACCAAAAGGATACTTAATATTTAAAGTAAAGAAAGGAAGTACTTGGAAAATTTACCAAATATTAAAGCCAATCCATGAGATGTACCCACTGCTATCAGACTGGACACTGCCTGAGAACAAAAGGGAAGATTATATTTTAACATAGTACAGCAAGAATCCTGAAATAAACTGAGCTGAATTTGTTGGTCTTCCTTCCTCTAGGCAACAAATGACATACCAACTATTACAAATAAGGAGAATTTCATCTAGGAGGCAAAACAGGAAATTAAACTCAGGACATTGTATTTCTGGGAATCCCTCTAAATTTACTCTAAGGGTAACAATATCAAACTATCATATGTTCAACATTATAGAGAAAAACATGACATTTAGCTTCCTCTACAGCATAAAAAATTCAGGAGTCTAGACAAAGTAAGAGGCACCAAGAACCTCCTATGAGGTGTGGAGAAGGGCTTAGAAAGCTCTTCTCCAATTTATTCCCAGGAGCCAAAAGGCACCAGAAATGTTCCAAATTCAGCCAACTTCCTCACCAATTAACTAATAAGAGAGCTACAAGAGGCAGCTGGAACTAGTCAAGAAAAGAAGGCACTAGTGTGCTTTCAATATGCCCCGGTTCTCTATAATAACTCCACAGATTTACTTGGCAGGCCTGGCAATAGGGTTCAGCGCTGTTAAATGTACTATTTACTGCAAAGTGATTTTACCAAATACTGTTTTCCACTCCCTATAATGAAAGGGAGGGCAAACCACAGAAAGAGCAAATTTACTTGGGCAGGGTAGAACCACATACAAATAAACCTGGAAAAACTAATCATTATTCCACTACATGCTTCTCAAACAAAAGCCTGAAGAGTAGAAATACACTAGAAAGAGAACATTCAACATGCATAAATTTTAAACCTGATTACTGGTAATAAATGACTTACAAATTTATTATTACAATAATTTATATAATAACTTTAAACATTAGAAGAATAAATGTAAGAAAACCCAATTGAATAGAAAGCTTATCTTTACAGAATTATTTAAAGTATACTTACAATTGCTGTAGGCAAGCCAGCATCAACTTTGTCCTAAATGAAATTTAGAAAGAAAAAAAAGTGCTTGAAAATATATTCTCATTAAAAAACAGAAAATGGTATAAGGCCTTCTCTTTACATACACTTTGATCCAAATCAATTCAGACAAGAAGTAGAACCTTTGTTTTTGCCAAGAGAAACTACAAAAGTTCTATATACCAACAAAATGTAAAGAGCAAGAGAGTAAGATCATTTTATTTTACTTACTATAACAGATGCTTCAGGAAAGGTACTGATTATAAATGACAATGTAAAGGAAAAGACAGAGGAAAGAGGTTCCAGTTTCAATAATGTGAGTAAAGTATAAAGACTATGGGTCAAAATAGTAAGAGTACATAAAGATTTTAGAAAAAGAAAACATACGCTAAAGATATTTTTCCTCTAAGTAGGAGCTTCCTGTCTAGCAGATTATGCAATAACCCCTAAATAAAACCTGAGCAAGGTATATTCAATCAGTTCTCAAGAATAAGAAAATCAAAAATTAAGTGCTAGTCCCAGCTCCTTACCAGTAACTGTATGACCTTGGAGAAGTTACCTAATCCTTCTGAATATTAGTTATTTCATCTGTTCAAGAAATAGCAAATACTGCCCTATCTACATCAATGAGTTGTCGTGAAAATCAAACTAAACGTAAAGTGTCATATAAATGTAAGGGTGTCGATTTGATGCTTTTATAACTTTAAATAATAGTAATGGATTACAGTGATTAGCACTGTAACAGGAAAGAGCTTTCACATACATATATTATGCTATTTGATTCTTAAACCTGGAGAGATAGATAAAACAGGTAGTAGTATTCTGACTTTCCAAATCGAGAAAATAGAAGTTTCAAAGAGTTTAACTGACTTGCCCAAGATTATTCAGCAAGTGACAGAATTATGTCTCAACCTCAGGGCTTCCAGGTTCAACCAGGCTCTTTACATCACTTCTACATTTCTTTTCTATGTCTGTCCTTATCAATGTGGTCAATTAGTTATCTCTCAGAAGGAAGAATCTATTTTATCTGACTTAATAGAGCTTCCCAGGAACTAACTTAAGAAACTTTCTCCAGTGCATGGGAATGTGAGAAGGAGCAATCCCCAAGGCTGATATATATAATGTCCTGGACGACAGAATATACCCAACTTTGTGTGGATGTGTGTGTGTGGAAAGCTTCTCTGGCATAATGCTCAACAATTAAGAAGCATGCAATAAATATTTGCTAAATGATTGATTTGTGTCCCAGACAGGGAAAAAGAATGAGACAGCAGATGAAGAACATAAACGATACTCAAAATGGAACCTGAATAATGAAATCAGAAGTCAGCTGACTTTAAAAACTAAAAGCCACAGATGTGGAAAGCATTTTAGAGATCACAGAATTTTAGTACTAGTGTTGCAACATCTTAGGGTAGTGGTTTTAAAAAGCCAGATGCACTAGAATCACCTGGGATACCTGTTAAAATGCATATCCCTATGCTTCACTGCTAGAGATTCCAAGTCAGTAGGTCTGGGGTAGTGCCAGGAATCTGTATTTTAATAAGCACTCCAGGATATTCTTACACATTACACACATTTTGCAAAAACACTGTGCTAAGGCATCTCTTTTATCTTAGGTGGTCATTAAAATGATAAATATCCTTTAAAATTTAATTTGAATTGATTTTAAATATAGTCACATGTCATATTACTTTGAGGAGGCTTCTAAAATTAAACAATGAAGTTCACAATTTTAAAAGTTTCATCTCTCCCAAGTGTTCTCCAGGCATGGATTACAAAGCCATGATGATCAAGGCCCTAGGCAGCCCTAATAACATCACTATCCACATGGCTGAAGGCATTATTGAACAACTATTCAGGAGAGATACCAAAAAATATAACTAGCTTTACATGTTAATAAACCAACCATCACAGAAAAGCATACAATTTAAATTGAGCTGGTAATCCAGAATTAGGAAGGCAGAGTATGAAGACTGTCACAGGAAAAGCAGTTTTCATTTTAACATACCAAAGGAGCTCAGCCATAGCAATGAAATAAGAAGAGAATGCAAACACTCTGGGATTTATTAGAACTTTTCCCTCCTCTTCAAGAAAGAGGAGAAACTCTTTTAAATAACAGATTTATCTAATCATTGTTCAGTGTTTGAATTTTAGTTCGGTCTCCATTATTCAAAATATTTTTAAAACTGCACAGGTGGGTCAAATGACTGTTCTGGTTCATCTTGATTTTGAAAGGAATGAATTTCATCACCTACATAAGGATTAAATTCAGAAAACGTCATGGAAATGTAATCCTCAACAGGTGGTTCCCATTCTAGAAAATATGAGTTACTCTCCACCTAGAAGGGGAAGGACAAATGCCCAGGTTTCCTCCATTGCTTGACTCTCTATTTAAATTGACTTCATGATATATGAGCTGGGTCAGGGTATACCAATTGCCCACAAAGAATACTTTTTCTTTCTTTCTTTCTTTCTTCCATTTATTTATTTATTTATTTAGGTATCTGCAGTAAGAGCTTTCCTTAATAAACCTGAAAATTGCAATGTGGCTATGGTGTCATGCGGCCACTTCTGTATCAATCTCTTACTCTTCTGAAAAATCAAAACTTTGTCCACATCGAATATGCAAAATGCCAATTAAACTTCATGAAAAGAACATAAAAACACATCAAAGTTCTTGGGGTATGAATCTGTCATCATCATCATCATCATTATCATCATCATTATATACACGATCTATATATTGAATTCAGGAGACTAAAGTTGAAAGACTACATAAAACTATCCGCTTTGGGAGGTCAAAGAAAAATTTGATAACACATGCCAGAATCAGTGTCTATTGTCTTGATGAACTATTAAATATTTTTGCATTAACCGAGTGCTCTAAATCATTTTCAAAAAAGACCACAGATATTCTGTTCTAGCCATTATCCACTGAACACATTCACCAATACCACCTCTATTTCACAACAAAGGAGCACTCTACTTGGAGCCAGAAACCCCAATTTTAAGTAATTGCTCTGCTGTCTCCTAACCCAATGATGTAAGACAAGTTAATATCACCTCTCTAAACCTGACTTCTCATTTGAAAATAGGACATGGTTTTCCCTACTTACAAAGTTCTAAAAGTAAATAAAATAAGGTACATGAAAAGACTGTGAATTATAAAAGAGAGAGAGAGAGAGAAAGAAAGAAATCAGTTGTAAAAGATTCTGAACAATCATTTCTCCATATGAAAAGACTAAAAAAACAAGCAGTCTACCTCAACCAAATACATAAGATGGCAACTAAACTGAAAAGGAATTTCAAGAAAAGGCAGATAGTGTTTCTCTTAGGCTTGCTGCCATATTTCATTTAGGCACACCCCAGACTCTGAGCAGACCTTTATTTCATGGCTGCACTAATTTCTATGTCAAGATGTGTAGCCATGTCTTACAAGTCAAAAATAATCACACAAAACCCATGAAAGCCAGATTCTATTTTTCTTAAGCCTCAAGCCAAGAGAAGTGCTGTGCTTTGTTTTATGCTCATTCCTACTTCATTATGCCATTGCCGGTTACAAAGCTGGGGGAAGGAACAAAATACTTACAGCTGCAGACACTATCTGGGCAGAGATTCCCTTCAAAAGTGAATGTCGCATAACTGATCCATGGAGTGAAAAACAATCAGGTAATCTCTTCTTTCTAAAAAAGAAAAAAAGTGTTAGAACAGAAACAAAATTGAAAAGGCAGGGTCTCAAACTTTGAAAGAAAAAGAAACACATTAAAAACAAGAAAAGTGGAGAGGCATAAAGAGTCTAATAATCCCACATTAAGATGTTGTATTAAACTTGCGTTGAACCTTAGAGAAGTCAAGCAGGAAAATGAATAAAGTCACCATTCCTTTTTTACTGATTCAAACTGTTCCATGCCTACCTTAATCTAGTAAGAGGTTCTACTACTCACCAGAATGTTGCCTACCAGCACTGCTCCTGCCCTCCATGTCTTCATCACCTTTACCTGCCTTCTACCCTTGCCAACCTTTTTTTCTCCCCCCGTCTATAACCACCCTCTCATTCTTCAGCCAAAATCCTCAAATTCCCTACTCATTATTCATTCTCTGCTGCTCCTACTAACAGCTCCTTTCACTTATCCTACTCATCATCATACAAAAAATAATTTTAAAAGTTTTACCAAACATTGAGCACCTACTCTGTGTAACTAAAAGTATGCCCTGGAGATACAAAAATAATCAAGTCCAGGTTCCTGCTCTCACAGGCCTCATAGCCTAGCTAGAGGGACTCATAAGTAGTTCACTGTTAAATTCAAGGATAGCCCTGGCTGGTGTGGCTCCGCTGGTTGAGCATTGCCCCATGTACCAAGAGGTCACGGGTTCAACTCCTGGTCAGGGTACATGCCTGGGTTGTGGGCTTGCTCTCCAGTAGGAAGTGTGCAGGAGGCAGCCGATGGATGTTTCTCTCACATTTATGTCTCTCTCTCTCCCCCTCTCCCTTTCCCTCTCAAATTAATAAAAACATATTTTAAAAATAAATAAAATATTGATGTGCAAGAGAAACATAAATCAGTTGCTGCCCATAGGCACCCTGACCAGGAATCAAACCCACAACCTTTTGGTGCTCAGAAGAATGTTCCAATCAACTAAGCTACCTGGTAAGGACATCACTGGGATTTTGTTAGGGATTATATTAAATCTTTAGACGGCTTTGGGTATTATGAACATTTTAACAATATTAATCTATTAACATGGGATATCTTTCCATTCATTTGTGTCCTCCTCAATTTCTTTCATCAGAGTACAGTTCCTTTACCTCCTTGGTTAAACTTATTCCTGAGTACTTTATTGTTTTTGATGCTATTGTAAATGGAATTGTTTTATTAGTTTTTCTGACATTTTTTTGTTAGTATGTAGAAATGCAAATGACCCCAATTAGCGAAAGCAACCTTAAGAAAGAACAACAGAGCTGGAGGCATCACACTTCCTGATTTCAAACTAGGTAACAAAGTAACAGTAATCAAAACAGTATGGTACTGGCATAAAAACAGGTACATATTCCGATGGAACAGAATTGAAAGCCTAGAAATAAATATGGTCAACTAAAATTTGAAAGGGAGCCAAGAACACTCAGTGGAGAAACAATGCTCTCTCCAATAAATGGTGCTGAAAAAACTAGATAATCACATGCAGAAGAATAAAACTATACCCTTTTCTTACATCACTCACAAAAAATAAATGGATTAAAGACAAACATAAGACCTGAAACCATAAAACTCCTAGAAGAAAACACAGGGAAGAATATCCTTAACATTGGTCTTGGCAACAGCATTTTGGATATGACACTAAAAGCACAAGCAACAAAAGCAAATATAAATAAATGGGATTACATCAAACTAAATCAACTTCTACACAGCAAAAGAAATGATAAACAAAATTAAAAGCAACCTATGAAATAGGAGAAAATATTTGAAACCATCTATCTGATAAGGGGTTAATATCCAAAACATATAAGGAACTCTTACAACTCAATACTAAAAAATCAAACAATCCAAGTTAAAAAAAAAGGGGGGGGGGAGAGGATGTGTATAGACATTTTCCTAAAAAAGACATACAGATGGCCAACAGGTACAGTACATGAAAAGATGCTCAACATCACTCATCATCAGGGAATGCAAATCAAAACCACAATAAGATATCACCTCATACCTGTTAGGATGGCTATTATCAAAAAGATAAGAGATAAGTGTTGGTGAGGATCTAGAAAAAAAGGAATCCTGTTGGTGGGAATGTAACTTGGTACAGCCATTATGGAAAATATCATGAACATTTCTCAAAAAATTAAAAACAGAACAATCATATGATCCGCCAATCCTACCTCTAGGTATATATCCAAAAGAAATGAAGTCACTAGAAATATCCGCATTCCCATGTTTGCTGCAGCATTTTTCACAATAGTCAAGACATGGAAACAACCTAATTGTCCATCTACAGAAAAATGGATAAAGATGTGGGGGGTGTGTGTATACAATATGGAATATTACTTAGTGATGGGAAAGAAAGAAATCCTGCCATTTGTGACAACATGGATGGACCTTGAGGGCATTATGCTATGTGAAATAAGTCAGACAGAGAAAGACAAATACTGTATGATCCCATAAGTGGAATCTAAAAAAGCCAAACTCATAGAAAAAGATTATAGAATGGTAGTTGCCAGGGGCTGGCGAGGAGAGGAAATGCAGAGATGTTGGCTAAAGGGTACAAACTTCCAGTTACAAGATAAATAAGTTCTGGGGAATCTAATGTACAGCATGATGACTATAGCTAACAATACTGTATATTCTTGAAAGTTGCTAAGAGAGCAGATCAACAATGTTCTCACCACAAAAAGAAACGGCAATTATGTGAGATATGGAGATGTTAACTAACCCTATTATGGTAATCATTTTACAATATATGTATATCAAAGAATCACAATGTATACCTTAAAGTCTACACAGTGTTAAATCTCAATTACATCTCAATAAAGCTGAAAAAAAATTATTTATAGGAAACAGTGATGAACAGGTTAATATACCCAGCAACAGCCCCTATTTCACAAAAGCTGACAACTTAAAGAAGACAGCATCGATACAGGCAAAATTTAAGAAGAGAAGAAAAATACACAGACAACTTTATCAACATTAAAGTTACACATGAATTCAATAAAGTATTTACATTATGCTTCCTCCACTTCTCTTTCCTTTTCATGTGCTCTCCAAGAATTTAGAAGGTGAAAAGCAGCCAAAATGAACTTATTTAGGGTTAAAAGTCCTTTTACCAAATCTTTAATCATCTTTGTGACTCTCCTCTGAACCCATTCCAAGGGAATGAAGGAATGCCAGAGCTGACCTTAGAGAGTGGGAAGAAAGGGGCGAGGAGTGCAGGGAACAGAAAGGTAGCGAAGTAAACCGAGCTCCATGTTTCTACACTGTGCCAGGGTTGATCTGTGCTCCCCTCGGGGGCTCTCCTGAGTTTGGGAGTTCCTGGCTGTTAGCAGAGCTCCCCCTGGAGGTGCAGGAGACGGTGGTCACAGGACCCAGCTTTACCCTCCCCCTCAGCAAATGAGTACTGATTTTGTGTAAGATATTGTACTAGGCAATTTTGTGCCAAAATCTTTAGGGTCTGTAAGTGTATTACACCCACCCAAGTGGGCCTTCTACTTCTATGCATGGCTTCAGCAGACCATATTGCACTATAGAGAGATTTACATTTTAAATGATCAAGTATTTCTTTTATATGCAAGTGTGACTTAAACAAATACATACTTACCTTTTTAAGTTGGTCCTGTCACCGCTATCTGAGCTTGCCACAGATGAAGTATCATAGGAGTGAGAATCAATAGTATCAATGTTTAACAATGTAGGATCCTCAAGAACAAAGGACTCATCTTCATCATCAGTCTAAATTCAGAGAATATGGATCAATAAATTCAAAATTGCAAATAATTTGTAAGTCAGACAGGCATTAACAGGTTTCTCCAAAACAGTCACATTCTTATTTCTGCTTTTCACCTCTTTTTTATGCATTGTTATTGACCAGAGATGCCTAGCACAGAATTAAATCTCAACTCTAAATAGATATCTTTCTACAAAAAGTTGACTCCAAAAATTTCTTTCTTGTAGCAGGAAGAAGCAGGAGCAGTTATGCAGATTATTGTTAGCTGCAGAATATTTCTTAAAATGCAAATTTGCATAGATGTGTTATTAGTTAACTAACAGCCAAAGGCTAATTAGAAGGAAACAAATGCCATCTGACTATAAAGAGTATGCAATGAGAAATATGACAGGCAGACAAAAGAAAGGCATTCTGGGTTGGAAAGAGCACATGCAAACACAGTGATTTCATAATATGGATTTTGCCCATGGAAAAGGGAGTAGTCCAAAATGTCTGGAGTATATGGAGTAGGAGTTGGAGGTGGTCCTTGAAAGATAAGATGGAACCCAAATAGTAGAGCCTTATATTCCACTGAGCTAGGTGACAGCAGAGTTCATGTCTATCTAGTCCAACACTGTATCCCTAGTGCCTAGTACAATATCTGACACAAAATCAGTACTCATTTGTTTAATGAATTAGCGTACTATATAGAGTAGGCAGTGGGAAGGCAACTGAGACTTTTAAGTGGACACTCATGATGGGAACCATGTTTAAAAAAAATAAATGGGGCGGTGTGAAGATAGATGAGGGAAGAAGGGGGAAACTGAAGCAGGGAGACTACTAAGAACCAGTTAGAAGGCTATTGCAACATCAAGGAAGGAGAGGAGAGTCCAGCCTAGGAATGCAACAGAAGAGATCAAGAGAAAGAATTATGAAAGAGATATTACTGAGATAAAATCCTAAATCCCTGGTTACCACTTAAATGGGGGGAAGGGAGCCATGGGGTTAAAGGGGAAGTCAAAGAAGATTCCAAGGTTTCCAGCTTGGGCAGCTAGGTAAAAGATGGTATTACTGAGGTAAGAAAACAGAAGAATAGCAGATAAAGCAGAATGAGGAGTTTAGCTTTGAACAGGTGGATTCTGAGCAAAAGACATTAAAGAAAAAATGTTCTGATCATAACTTCTCTTTCAGCTGGACTACCTTCTGTCTTACCATTTCATCAATGCTCTTAAGAGAGCAGTTCATACTCATTATCTCTACTTTCTCCATGCATTACTAGCTACTAACAACTACCCTTGCTGAAGTTACTTAGCCAAATCCACTGGCCTATTTTACGTTAGCAAGTTCTTGCCCTCTGTGCATCATTCAACGCTATTGAGCATTCCCTGCTTCCTGAAACTCTCTCTTCCCTTGGGCTCTAGTACATCTCTGCTGGTAGCCCTCCAGCTTACGTGGTCTCTTCTATCAGTCATGTTCTGCTTTCTCCTCAGCCCAACCTTTAATGATGCTGTTCCCCAGGGTTATATTCTTAGCTCTCTTCCTGCTTCATACGCTTACTATATAAACAAGCTAGCCCATGCCTACAGCTTCAAGTACCATGTCATGCTAATGGCTTCAAAATCTGTATCTTCAGAGTCAATCTTTCTCTTGAGATTTAGCTCATATTTCCAACTGCTTTTCAGATATCTCCACACACAAGTCTGCTAAGAACAGGGTTAGGGTTAGCAAGGAAATATTATTTTACTTGAGAGCTATACAAGAGCAGAACAACTGCTATAGGAAAAGGGAAAATAAATAATTCAGAAACAAGAATTATAGCACAAAGGTCTTAAACAAGACAATCAGAATCTTATTTGATTTTCTTAAACACCTGGGGGTACAATTAAAAAAAAAACAGATCAGCTGCCTGGCTGGGCATGGCTCAGTGGTTGAGCACTGACGTAGGATCCAGGAGACTGAGGTTCAATTCCCAGTCAGGGCACATGCCCGAGGTTGTGGGCTCAATCCCCAGTCGGGGGCATGCAGGAGGCAGCCAATCAATGACGACTCTCTAATCATTGATGTTTCAACTATCTCTCTCCCTATCCCTTCCTCTCTCTGAAATCAATAAAGATATATTAAAAAACAAATAAACAACAAACAAAAACAACAAACAGATCAGCTAAGTTAAGCCAGGGTGGAAAGCTTACAGGGTAAGTGAAAGAAAAAGTGAAAAAAAGAAGAGAATTGTTGATATGAATAAGGCTGAATTTAAAATTACTAGCTATATAGTACATATTGATTCTCCCAAAATATGTAAAATCTATATAATTCTATTAAATTTAAGCTGGTGTGTGTCAACTAATAAAGTGATTCTAAAACTTATATGGAAATGCAAAAAAACAAGAATAAGAAAGGCAATATTGAAAAACAACAAAGCTGGAATATTGCAGCTATTAGGTATCAAGACCTATTATAAAGGTTCACACATTAGAATGTGATATTGGGGCAATATAGAAAGACCAATGGAATTAAGTCAACGTATATGACCACCTGATTTACAACAAAAGTGACACCACAGAGAAGAATCACACCATCACACACAAAAACATCTCAGATGACTTGCAGATCTATCTAATTGTGAAAGGAAGAACAATAAGAATTTTTAAAAAATAAGATAGCATCATCATGACCTTGGAATTTGCAAAATTTTCTTAAACAGGACACATAAAAAAAACCATAATGAAAAAACCTAATAAGGTTTTTGAAGTAAATTAACATAATGAATTACATTAAGAACTTCTGGTCATCAAAAGAAACCATTAATAGAGTGAAAAAGTAACCCAGAGAATGGAAGTAGACATTTGCAATATATATTTAATAAAGAGCTTATATCCATACCATATAAAGAACTCCTATAAGTTTAAAAAACAAACAAACAACAAAACAGTTCAATAGAAAAGTGGGGAAAGACATAAAAAGGAAATTCACAAAATAGATATCCAAATGTCCAAATATATGTCAAGGTACCCAGTTTAATCAATCTCCAGGGAATTTCAGATTAAAACTATGATGTGATACCACTACACACTGATAAGAAAGAATGCCTAAGTGAAAAAGAGAGAAAAATTCAGAAGTTGGTGAGGATAGGGTAACCAGAAGTCCCATATATTGTGCTGGAAGTATATATTACTACCACCACTCTGAAAAACCATGGCAGTATCTACCAAGGCTGAACATGTCCATATCTGATGACTCAGCAATTCTACACCTAGGTTTATACCCCATAGAAATGTGTGTGTATCGATATGTATGTGTGTATACAGAGCTAAAGACATGAATAAGAATATTCACAGCAGCACTTTTCATAGTAGCCAGAAAATGGAAATTACACAAATGCCCATTAACAGCAGAATGAATAAATAATGGTACATACATAAAAATTTTATACAGCAATGGGAATGAACAATTGCATGCAAAAATATGAATGAATCTAAAGACATAATATTGAGAAAAATAAACCAGACACCCAAAACCACATACTGTATAATTCCATTTATATGAAGTTCAAAGAAGGTAAGCTAGTCAATGGTGGTAGAAGTTAGGATGGTTTGGGTACTGAAGGAGCTTCTGGGGTGCTAGTAAAGTTTTATTTCTTCATCTGGATTCTGGTTACACAGGGCGTTCAGTTTGTGAAAACTCACCAAGCTGTATACTTATAGTTTCTGCGCTTTGTCTATATGTATGTTATACTTCAATAAAAAGTTCAAAAGAAATTTCTGACAGCACAATGCAACAGTAGGATTGAAGTGAAGCCAGGACTACTCTCAGAGACTGGGAGGCTAGGAAGGATCAAGAGATTTGGTCTTGATGAGGTCAAAGACCAGGTTTAATGGAAGGGAATGGCAGGGGAGGTTGTTATGGTTAGAGAATGGAATTTCAAAATTAAAAACCTCAGAGATAGCACAGCTCCAAAGGATGACAAGGCCTGGCAACATTATTTCATACCCTAAATTCTGAGATTTAGGGTGTCTCAGTAATCTCTAATCTTTCCATTCTGTAAATATCTTGTAAGTCTATTTCTTCCCAGCCTCTCTTCATGTTGAAGAACATTTGCATCCACGTATCCTAGAGCAAGTGCTTACTTAAACTTTCTACTTCTGCCACTTTCATTTTTTTCTTTTTAAAAATCATTTCCTTTAATCCATTTTCCCCCTTACAGTCTTCATAATATCCTACAACTTAAATTATTTTTACTTTCACTTATCAACCTACCTACCTCCCTTGAGGTGTGAAGGCTGGCCAATTTATTTATTTATTTTTTACATTTTAATGAATTTATTGGGGTGATATTGGGTAATAAAATTATATAGGTTTCAGGTATACGGTTCTATAATACATCATCTGTATATTGTATTGTGTGTTCACCACCCCAAGTCAAGTCACCTTCCATCACCACTTATCCTCCTTTACCCTCTTCTACCTTACCACATTCCCCTTTCCCTCTGGTAATTACCATACTGTTGTCTGTATCTATAAGGGTTTTTTTTCCTTTGCTTAATCCCTTCACCTTTTTCACCCAGCCCCTCAATACCCCCCCTCAGACAACTGTCAGTCTGTTCTCTGTATTGATGAGCCTGTTTCTAGTTTGTTTGTTAGTTCATTTTGTTAATTAGATTCCACATATAAGTGAAATCACATGGTACTTCTCTTTCTCTGACTGGCTTATTTCACTTAAAATAATACTCTCCAGGTCCATCCATACTATTGCGAAAGTTAACATTTCCTTCTTTTTTACGATAAAGTAGTATTCCACTGTGTAAATGTAACACAGCTTTTTTATCCACTCATCTACTGATGGACACGGGCTTTTTCCAAATCTTGGCTATTGTAAACAACTCTGCAATGAACACAGAGGTGCATATATTCTTTTGAATTAGTGTTTTGGGTTTCTTCAGATATATTCCCATAAATGGAATTGCTGGGTCATAAAGCAGTTTCATTTTTAATTTTTTGAGTAAACTCCATACTGCTTTCCACAGTGGCTACACCAATCTGCATTCCTGCCAACAGTGCATGAGCATTCCCTTTTATTTACATCTTTGCCAACAGTTGTTTGTTGATTTACTGCTGATAGCCATTCTGATAGATGAGGTGACATCTCATTGTGGTTTTAATTTGCATTTCTCTGAGGATTAATGACATTGAGTATCTTTTCATATGTCTATTGGCCATCTGTATGTCCTCTTTGGAGAATTGTCTATTCAAGTCCTTTGCCCATTTTTTAATTGAATTGTTTGTTTTTCTGGTGTTGGGTTTTATAAATTTTGGATATTAACCCTTTATCATATGTATCATTGGTGAACATGTTCTCCCATTCAGTGGGCTGTCTTTTCATTTTGTTGATGGTTTCCTTTGCTGTGCAAAAACCTTTTAGTTTGATGTAGTCCCATTTGTTTATTTTTTCTTTTGTTTCCCTTGCCCAAGGAGCTATATCGAAAAAAATATTGCTACAAGAAATGTCCGACATTTTACTGCCTATGTTTTCTTCTAGGATTTTTATGATTTTGAGTATAACATTTAAGTCTTTAACCCATTTTGAGTTTATCCTTGTGTATGGTGTAAGAAGGTGGTCTAGTTTCATTTTTCTGCATGTATCTGTCCAATTTTCCCAACACCATTTATTGAATAGACTGTTTTACCTCATTGTATGCTTTTGCCTCCTTTGTCAAATATTAATTGACCATAAAGGCTTGGGTTATTTCTGGGTGCTCTGTTCTGTTCCACAAATCTACATGTCTGTTTTTATGCCAGTACCATGCTGTTTTGATTACTATGGCCATGTAGTATAGTTTGATATCAGGTAATGTGATTCTTCCAGCCCAACTTTGTTCTTCTTTTTCAAAATTGCTGTGGCTGTTCAGTGTCTTTTGTGTTTCCACATACATTTTTTGGAATATTTGTTCTAGCTCTTTGAAATACACCAGTGGTATCTTGATAGGAATTGAGTTGAATCTATAGATTTTTTTGGGGCAGTATGGACATTTTAATGATGTTAATTCTTCTTATCCATGAACACAATATATCCTTCCATTTATTTGTATCTTCTTCAGTTTCCTTCTTCAGTGTCATAATTTTCCAAGTATTGGTATTTTACATCCTTGGTTAAATTATTTCCTAGGATTATTTTTTTTGATGCAATTATAAATGGGATTGTTTTCTTAGTTTCCCTTTCTGATAGTTCGTTATTGATATATAGAAATGCAACTAATCTCTGGATATTTATTTTGTATCCGGCTACTTTACTGAATTCATTCATCAGTTCTAATAGTTTTTTGGTGGAATCTTTAGGGTTCTCTATATACATTATCATGTCATCTTCAAACAATGACAGTTTTATTCTTCCTTTCCAATTTGGATGCCTTTTATTTCTTCTTCTTGTCTGATTGCTGTGGCCAGGACTTTCAGTACTATGTTGAATAAGAGTGTTGAAAGCCGACATCCTGTCTTGTTCCTGATCTTAAAGGAAACACTTTAGTTTTTGCCCATTGGGTATGATGTTGGCTATGGGTTTCTCCTACATTGCCTTTATTATGTTGAGGTATTTTCCCACTTTGCTGAGAGTTTTTATTATAAATGGGTGCTAGATTTTATCAAATGCTTTTTCTTCATCTATTGATATGATGATGTGATTTTTTTATCCTTCATTTCGTTTATTTGGATGTGTATCACGTTTATTGATTTGCGGATATTGTACCAACCTTGCATCCCTGGAATAAATCCCAGTTGATCGTAGTGTATGATCTTTTTAATGTATTGCTGGATCTGGTTTGCTCAAACTTTGTTGAGAATTTTTGCATCTATAGTCATCAGGGATATTGGCCTATAATTTTCTTTCTTTGTAGTGTCTTTTTTTTTTTTTTAAATATATCTTTATTGATTTCAGAGAGAGGAAAGGAGAGGGAGAGAGAGAGCTAGAAACATCAATGATGAGAGAGTCATTGATCGGCTGTGACCCAGAACCCGGGCATGTGCCCTGACTGGGAATCGAACCCTGATCGCCTGGATCCTAGGTCGACGCTTAACCGCTGAGCCACGCCCGGCCGGGCTGTAGTGTCTTTATACTGGGCACAGAGATGAACAAGGCCTGGCTTCTGCCCTTGAGAAGCTCACAGTCTAAATCAGCACTGTCCAAAAGAACCTTCTGCAAAGATAGAAATATTTTGCATCTATGCTGTTCACTATAATAGCCACTAACCACATGTGGAGTACTGAGCACTTGAAATGTGCCTCATACAACTGAGGATTTGAAATTTCAATTCTTATTTAACTGTAATTAATGTAAATTTAAATTGCCACATGTGACTAGTGGCTCCCACATTGGACAGTACAGACAGATTTTGATACATACACTATAACTAACCCAGAAGTATTAAATTTAATGCCATAAAATGATCACTAATATATACTTACCTCATTTAGTATGCTTTCCAGTGTTGGAGGAGTATCAACTTGAGGAATATCAAACTCCTTGTCATCAATCTAAATAGGGAAAAGAAATTAACGCTCACATAATAATGTTTTCCCTCTTATAATCATGACGGTTTTAATTAATTTACAACCATTATCAATTAAGAGACAAACATACCACCAAACTGGTAACACAGAGAGCCAACTCAATAAAAATCCATGGTAATGAGGGTCAGGTCAAAAGACTACAGAATTGTTTTCTTTCCTGTACACATATTCAGTGATTATCAAAGACAAATATGCACTGACTGCACCATCCTGACAGCCCTTTCCAGAAAGCTTCTGTTGAAGGACTTTGGCATCTGTTTTCTTAGACATGACAAAACAGCATGTTTTATGATAATCCCTAATTTTCTAAGTTTAGACATAAGTCATATAAGCAATATACAAAGGTTTGACATTGCATTTCTTAGTTATTTCATAAATTATGTTGAGAATAATTAGGTTAAACAACTTATTAAATATTCTCATGGACACAAAAAACAAATCAATGAGGGGAAAATCACTATGTAAGAATTCTAAATCTATCACTAGTTCTATGCTCTTAAGTCATTTAATATAGCTGCATTTCAGTTTCTTCCTTCATAAATGGATTACCAGAGTATTGTGAAGCTCAAATGAGAACATGTATTACAGTGTTTCATAAACTAAAATGAACTATACCAGCGATTTTCAACCTTTTTCATCTCATGGCACACATAAACTACTAAAATTCTACAGCACACCAAAAAATATACTTTTTGCTGATCTGACAAAAAAAATAGGTATAATTTTGATTCATTCACACTGGACAGCTATTGTTGTGTTGGCTGTTGTCATTTTTTTATTTGACAATCTAAGGGAAAAGAAGTCAGTGCCCCTGACTAAACAGTAAGGTACTGAACGTTTTAAAAATTCTTATAGCACATGGGTTGAAAATCGCTGAACTGTACAAATGAAGAGTGATATTATCTCATAACACTGTAGGAAGACTCTTATTAACCCATGCAAAAATGATAGATTTAGAGTCTTTGAGTCATAAAGTACACTCTAATCAACATTTTGGCTAAACATCATCACTTAACAAAAGTTGAATTTTTACCAGATCATTTTTGAACTCCAGTTCCTTATCCAGATCTATGTAAGAGAATTTGGAAAGCGAAGCTTCTAGATTGAAGGATTTATTCAGTTCTTCTTCAGTAGTCTTGGCACAGAGACTCTGTTCTACATTTTCATGGTCTGGTTCATTTTCCATATTTACTTTTAAGAATTGTATTCAGTCAATCCAAGCAAGTTTTTGTTTGTTTTGTTTTTTGGCCTTAGATCATGATGACCTGAATGATGATCTCTCTTCAAAAAAGAAAATAATACGTTGTTTAGATTTCCTCAACTAGACATTCTGAAACTTACTTGGTCAGACTTTTGTGGAAACTCAATCATCTGATTATAGTCAAACGGAAATTTACAGTACGGTATGGGGATATGATATGGAGGTAGGGTTTCTATGGGAGCATAAAGGAGGAACATCTAACTCAGGAGTCTAGAAAGTGACCCTCCACCCAAAGTCATAAGCCTGGTGATAGTGACAGGCTTGGGATAAACTCAGCCACTAGACCTGGTACTAACTAGATTTATGTATGTAAGAGCATAAGGGTAAACTGGTGCCAAAAGCTACAATTAACCCCTTCCTCACATTCCTAAACCTTAGAGTGGATCTCCAGTTCCTCTGTAGACAAGCATATAGACCATCTTTGTCACTGGTATCCATTCAGGGCACAGATCTCTCAGGAAGCCTTATGTAGACACAAAGGGCCCAGAATGGTTAGCTAGTCGCTTAATATGACACTAGCAAATCTAAGGGTTCAGATTAATTGGGGTAAGTAACAATGATGCTGAAATGAAATAATTCCACCAACTAGAGATTTCTAGAAAGAAAGCTAGTATAGAGAAACAAGGACATTTTCAGGGAAAACTGAAATACTAAAAAAAAAAAAAAAAAAAAAAAGCAATTTTTTTGTAGGTTTTGCAGCTCTAAATAATACAGTACCATATCAAAAAGAAACAGGCAATTTCATTTACTCGCAAAATTGTCCAGCAAAGAATTGTCTGCAAAATTTCTAGAAAACTGCCCGGCCGGCCGTGGCTCAGTGGTTGAGCATCGACCTGGGATCCAGGTAATTGGGGTTTGATTCCCAGTCAGGGCACATGCCCGGGTTGTGGGCTCGATCCCCAGTCAGGGGCATGCAGAAGGCAGCCGGTCAATGACTCTCTCATCACTGATGTTTCTATCTCTCTCTCTGCCTCTCCTTTCCTCTCTCTGAAATCAATAAAGATATATTAAAAAAAAAAAAATTCTAGAAAACTAAAAATATAGTCACGAAAAAATAATTATAAGTTCAATGATTAAATTTACTTTTAAATGTTTTTAGTTTATGTTATAATTAGACTCCAAGTGACCAAACTTTTAAAACCTGGTTAGAATAAAGAAACAAAAATATGAAAACAGAAACAATGTCATAGTAATGATAATAAAATCAACTCTTCCCACCATACAAACTCCTCTTACTCTTACTCCTTAGTGATGTGAAGGTAAAAAAAGGCTGACAACCACTGAGCCACTGAAAGAATCTTTTAAAAGGGAGTGGAGAATTAGTTGTTTTTTAAAAAATATATAACATGCCCAAAACACAAAATTTTATCTAATTAGGCTCATTTTTCTTTATTTTAATTTATTTTTTATCACCATTTATCCCCTGTATACCTGCACTTAAAATTAATTTCACTTCCTTTAGTGTTTCAGTTTTGTCAGACTAATAGAATTAATATCTACTATGTATAAGACTCATGAAGACTGGTTTTTTAAAAGCTGAGACCATTTTTTTCTAGCTAGTACATTTGGTGTATTACTAAATAGAGATTAATGTCTTTCACATGTTACAGAAGATAGACTCTAGGCTCTGTTCTATAAAACACATGTATTAAATATATTCCTAGAAGACATCATAGACGGTACTCTGTATCTGGCAACATTAGAAAGTATCTTTCCAATCTCAGTTACTAAATGTACTGTTTCTTTTGCAATAAGCCAAATATGGTAGCAATATTAGCATTTATATGCCTTTCTTCAAAGAAAACTGAGTTGGCTCATGAAAAATTACTTCTTAATAAAGTTCGCTCTTATTTGTACCACTTAGCAAATATGATTATAATTAGTCAAGGGTGTTTGCAAACATGCACAATCTAATTTACATTCAGTGGTTCCTGAGGACAGTTTCTGAGATTTATTCACACATACACACACAAACACGTATTTTTAAATAGTGGAAAAGACCACAGAAAAAAAGGAAAACTTTTGTTTAAATGATCAATAACCTAAAATGTTTCATTCTTTGCATTTGTCTTTCCAAAATAACTCATAAAGGAAAACAATTCTTTTCTGGCTCCTGCCATGCTACCCTATTTCCTTTCCAACCTTCACCTCACTGAGCTCCTGTGATTGATGTGATGTGGTAGCAAAGTGGAAAGAACACAAGTCAAAGAGTCAATTAAAATCATGTTTGAATCTGGGCTTTACCAGTTCCTACCTGTAACCTTGGTCAATCTGTACCTTTCGGAGTCTCTCTATTTTTACATCTGTTAAGATGAACTCCTGTGGCCCTTGGTGTTGTTTACACAGAGCAGCACCTCTTGTTCTGGGAAGGGCTCCTTCAAACATGTGGTTCTTGTGGAGGCTGCCAATCAAAAATCCCCTAGTAATAGAGATTGCCTAAAGTAGCCAGAGTCCTTCACCAGGATTCATTAAAATAGAACTGGTGAGGAACAGCCATTTCCACTGTTTTCTAAACAATGAGTAATAAGGCTGGACAGCACCCTCACCCTAGACCTGCCCCCAGCTCACCCTGTTCTGCAGAAAAGGAGATCATTTATTCAACACATATCAAACAAACACCTACTATGCATTTGTTACTAGGAATCCACCTCTAAGGACAGAATTTACATTCTGAGTACAGATTCTTTAGCAAGAATGAAATCAACCCACAAACACAAGTAGAAAAGAAGAGGGAAGAGTGTCTTGATATCATTCAAGCCCTAAGTTTCCAACCTTCTATGAAGTTAGCTCTGGCTATCGCCTTCAGCAATTTAGACACATAAGCCAACATCCTCTCCCAATTTTCTTTCTTTTGTCCCTTACAATTGATAGTCCCAACTCCCAGGAATGCAACTACCTATTTTGTAGAAATAAATGATACACTGACTGTAAAGCATTTAAAATAATACCTGGACACACAACAGGTTTTCAAGAAATATTAGCTATCATCATTTAAAATTTCCTCAAAATCTCCAAATCCTTCTAAAGTTTAAGGCCCTGAAACAAGATCCAGTATTTTTGTAAAGATGTAGCCCATGCTAAGCATATCAGAAGAATACCTTATCAGAAGGATAAGCTTCTACTATCACATTAGAAGTTTCTTCATGAGATGAATTGTGGGGTTTTGCCTAAGACTAGCACAGCTCCCAGCAAAGCGATACACACACTTAATAAAAACTTTTAATTATGATAAGTGTCTTATACTACTAATTCATTCTAAAAGTATGCCTTTTCTTTACATCAACTTTCTCTTTTGTCACTTACCAGCAGTTTTTCTTTTTTTTATGTTAGTCAACAAATTTTTCCAACCCAAACAGATCCGCTGAATCAAAAGGTCACAATGCTCATTTAAAAAAAAGAAAGAAAGAGTTCACTAGAGCCGCTTCTGTATATTTTTTAGAAACTGAGTTGTACCTGAACCTATCTGTGGTAGGCAGAATAATAGTGCCCAATGATGCCCATCCTAATCCCCAAAGCCTGTGGCTATGCTACCTTACATGTCAAAAGGGATTTAGTAGATGTGATGAAAGTAGGGTTTTTAGTTGGGGAGATTATCCTGGACGTCTGGTGGGTCCAATGTATCAAAAGGGTCTTGAGCAGTTGAAAAGGGAGGCAGAAAAGTGTGTCAAAGAAAGAGGTGTGACAACAGAAGCAGAGAGATGCTATATTGCAAGCTTTGAAGATGAAGGATGGGTGGCACAAGCCAAGGAATTCACTCAATTTTTAGAAGCTGCAAAAGTAGATGGATTCTCTCCTAGAGCCTCCAGAAAACCCCCAGTCCTGCCACAGCTTGAATTTAGCCTACTAAGACCGGTGCTGGATTTGTGAACTACAGAACTGTGCAGTAATAAATCTATGCTGTTTTAAGCCACTAAATTTGTGGCAATTTGTCACATTAATAATAGAGAACAAATATACTAACAAACTTCAATTAGTTTGTTTCTGACAAGATCTCCAACATTCTGAAATACTAACCCTGCCCTTGTTACTTGGTGTTGCCCAAATATTTATTGAGCAAGCTCTTCATTTCAATATGCAGAATGATGATGAAATGCTTAATATATGACACTTAATATTACACACTTGATGCAGACAGAGACTTCAGATATCATTTAAGTGCTATCTCAGTGCAAAGGTTGGCAATGAACTACTGATACTTTCCTCTTGAGATACAATTCTACGACTAGTTCTTCACCTAATCATTGGGTAACCTAGTGTTTTTATCATTCTTAAGGCAATGCCATGCCAGATAGTATCTGCAGACAACACAACAGTTAACATCAATTGTCTTAGTCTCTCCCAGAATGAAATCAGATTAATATGACAGGAAATGTATGTCACAGACTCATGATTACCCAGTATGTTGTCCTCTTCTGAGTGCTGATAAACTAATATTTTAATAATTCCGACTTAAGATTATCTGACATCTTGATAGTTCCCAAGGTTGTTCCCTACTAATAAGGTTATTCCCAACCAATGAATAATAGATTCAAGGGCCATTAAAATATATATATGTACCATATAAACAGCAATGACCCGATTATGACATTGGCCAACTGAATAATAACTCTAGAATGTGACCTAGATTAGGCAAGGTCAATGTGGAACTCTTTCAACAGTTTTTTGGTTTTGGTTTTTTCACTTTGGAAAACATTCCCAACTGTTCTCAAGTTCCAGGATCTTAGAACTTTTTTACAGTGAAATCAAATCAACTGTGTGTTACTGTTGTTGTTGTTTTTAATTTACTATGTCCCAGAAAGATATCACAAAATCATGATATGGAAACTATTTTACATGCCAATTTGTTTCTGGCTTTCCCAATCCAAGTATTTTTCCTCTTCCATTTATGTCTTTGCTTTGTTGTATCTTCCTGTGGTTTGTTTTGTAAAAAAAAATAATAATAATACAATAGAGGATTAAATTCTATTAGTTTTCTACTATATTTCTCAGGTAAATGGACTCATTTTTAACAGCTCCCCAATGCCTACAGGATAAAGTTACAAATTCTAAGCCTATGATTCCAGACAGCACATGAGTTGAACCTACTTTCCTTTACAACTAAACTACTATTTGTATTCAGTCCTTCAAAAACAGTTTCCACTTTCCCTCCATGTCTGCTTACTCTACTTCACCTTCCCTTTCCTTTTCTTCTCCATTTATCTGAGTTCCTTCTTTCCTTCTTCCTTCTGGGCACCCTCCTTCCCCCAAGCATCCTCTGAATCCAGAATGCATATCTTCTTTAGAACAGTGTCATGCCACTTTCCTCATACTGATTCATTAGGTAACTTACCATGTGACTATGTCTTCTCTCCCCAACTATACAATAAAAATGGGGCCATGCTTCTTTGTATACTCCACATCACTGGGCCCAATGACTTACATAGCTATGTAAACATTCAATAAATATTTGCTAACACAGAAACTGGAAGATAGGAATAACACCTGTGTTGCAAATTAAATACATCAGTTTTATTTCCTGTAATTGTTAAACTCCAGAGGATATTGTCTCATAGCATATAGGAATCTACGCCATAATAAGCCAAGTTACAACTGAGTTTTACCTTTATTTATTCAGACTTTTCAACTACTGCTGATCATATTCATCCTTCAGATACCAGCTAAAACTTTGATTCCTAAAAAAGCCTTTTTTGTCCTGGTCAACTAGACTAGGTTCCCTATTAATACACACCTACAATATTGTCCTCTTTATTACACTAATCGTATCATGATCATTTCTTCAGTGTCTGAACCACCACTCCTTCCCCTCTACTGGGACTCGGGTTCCAGGAGAGCAAAGACCAGATGAGTCTTGTTCACTATTGTATGCCCAATGCCTAATTACACAGTAGCTAATCAACCCACCAATCCAGCCAGCCCATCATCCCCTCCCTCATTCCCTAGGTAAACAGCCAAGAAACACTTTATCACTGGTTTCCAGAGCTTCAAAGAGCAGTTCTGGTCATTCAAAATAAGATGTGATTAGTCCTATACCAAAAAGCCTACCACCTTGCAAGTTCCACTCTTTACATCTAGGTGAGATTTTTTTTAAATCCATAACACTGATTTTATTTTTAGTGATCATTTTGCTCATGTGTAACATGACAAAAACTCTACAATTTCAGATGTTTCATGTTCTTTTTCATTAATTCAGCCTATAGGTCAAGATGAAAACAGTGAAAATATATCACATGTCCATTCAATCTACAGGAATTCAACTATTATCTACAACAAAGGGAAAGAGATTTAAAAAAAAAAAAAAAAGACTCACAAAGAGCTAGGGACTCTGTATACGGTTCCACTCAATAACTACATGCTTCAGCGTGAGCCTGGGAGAGGAAATGGGTATCTGCTGTCCTTTTGGTCAGTCTCAGTTTTTGCATGCACGAGCAATTTCATCTGTGCTCAAAATAACAAACAGCATGCCATTCCATTCCAATATGCAGCAAAAACTGGCTGTGCTGGAATTCCTGAGAGATCCTATGTCAGTCTCCAACATGACTCCTTCCCAGGGTACTTTGAGGGTACTCCATTTTCAAGGGTACTCAATTTCACCTTACTCATGTACTTTAGAAACAGACCCTGTGTTTGATGCAATGCTACTATATACTGAGATGAGCTGCTTACCTGACCCCTGAGTTTCTTTCCAAGAACAGGCCCATTTAGGTAACTACGGTCCCAGCGCTTAGAGCTGCCACTATGAAAATGCCTAAATTGTTTCCTTTTCTCTTCTCTTGGTAAATGTCTAAAAGAGAAGAGTGATCATTTAAAACTTAGGAAGTACATACAGAACAATAAATGTTAAAAAGAAAAGTGAAGGAAAAGAAGAGTGCCTGATATGGAACATTCTCAAGGAATTCATACATTGGGGCCGAAAACTAGCCTCAACAAATTTAAGATTGAAATCATACCAAGCATATTCTCTAACCACAACACTTTGAAATTTGAAATCAACTGCAAGAAGAAAGCTGGAAAAACCACAGATATGTGAAGATTAAACAACATGCTACTGACCAATGACTGGGTCAAAGAAGTAATAAAAGAAGAGATGAAAAGATAGAGACAAATGAGAATGACAATAAGACATATCAAAAAATTTTAGGATGCAGCAAAAGTGGTAATAAGAAGGAAGTTTACAGCATTACAGGCCTACCTCAAGAAACAAAAGAAATCTCAAATAACCTATCATTTCACCTTAAAGAACTAGAAAAAGAACAAAACAAAGCCCGAAGACAGTAGAAGGAAGGAAATAATAAAAATGAGAGCAGAATTAAACGAAATAGAAAACAAAAAGACAACAAAAAAATTAAGGCAACAAAGAGCTGGTTCTTTGAAAAGGTAAATAAAACTGACAAATCTCTGGCTAGATTTACCAAGGGAAAAAAAGAGAAAAGGCCCAAATAAACAATATCAGAAATAAAAAAGAAATTACAAAGGACACTACAGAAATACAAAGGACTACACAAGGATACTATTAAAGGCTATACACCACCAAATTTAATAAATTAGAAGAAATAAACAAGTTCTTAGAAATAAATAACCTTCCTAGACTGAATCATGAAGAATTGGAAAATCTAAATAGACCATTCGATAGTAACGGTCTTCAAAAATCTCTCTCAAAAAAAAAGTGTAGGGCCGGATGGCTTCACTAGTGAATTCTACCAAACAGTCAAAGACTTAATACCTATGCTTCTCAAATTCTGCCAAAAAAGAGGCAATATTTCCTAACTCATTACCCTAATGCCAAAACCTCAACAAGGACAACACAAAAGAAAATGATAAGCCAATATCTCTTATGAATATACATGCAAAAATTCTAAACAAAATACTAGCAAATGGAATACAATAGTACATTTAAAAGATAATACACCATGATCAAGTGGGATTCCTTCCAGGGGCACAAGGACGTTTTTAACATACACATATCAATCAATAGGATACACTACATTAACAAAATAAAAACTAAAATCTTATGTTCATATCAATAGATGCAGAAAAAGCACTTGACAAAATACACCATACATTTATGATTAAAACACTAAAAAAAAAAACGGTATAGAAGGAAAGTACCTCAACATAAAGGCCATTATGACACTCAGCTACTATACTCAATGGTGAGAAACTGAAAGATTTTCTTCTAAGATCAGAAACAAGACAAGCATGCCCACTCTCACCACTGTTATACAACATCATATTGAAGTCCTAACCAGAGCAATCAGGCAAGAGAAAGAAATAAAAGGCATCCAAGCTGTAAATAAAGAAGTAAAACCGCCACTTTTTGCAGATGACATGATTCTATATATAAAAAACCCTAAAGACTCCACCAAAAACCTATTAGAAACAATAAATAAATAAAGTTGCAGGATACAAAATCAATGTACAAAAAATCCCTTGTATTCCTATAAACTAGCAATGAAATATCAAAAAGAAATAAAAACAATTCCATTTGCAATTGCAACAAAAAGAATATAATACCTAGGAATAAACTTAACAAAGGAGTAAAAGACCTATACACTGAAAACTACAAGGCATTGTTGAAAGAAATTGAAGAAGACACATGGAAAAATATCCCATGTTAATGGATTGTAAGAATGGCCATATTACCTCAAGCAATATACAAATATAATGCAATCCCCATCAAAATCTCAATGGCATTTTTCAAAGAAATATAACAAAAATCATTAAATTTGTATGGACCACAAAAGGCCCTGAATAGCCAAAGTAATACTGAGAAAAAAAGAACAAAGTATCATACTCCCTAACTTCAAATTATACTATGAAGCTACAATAATCAAAACAGTATGGTATGAGCAGAAAAACAGATACACAGACCAATGGAACAGTATTGAGAGCTCAGAAATAAACAGCATGTATGTACATGGGCAACTAATTTTTGACAAAGGAGTCAAAAACATACAATGGAAGAAAGAAAGCTTCTTCAATAACTGGTCCTGGGAAAATTGGAAAGCCACATGCAAAAGAATGAAATTAGACTGCTATTTGACACTATACGCAAAAATAAACTCAAAATTGATTAAAGACTTAAATATAAGATCTGAAACAATAAAATACATAGACGAAAACATAGGTACTAAACTTATGGACCTTGGTCTCTGAGAGGATTTTATAAACTTGACCCCAAAGGCAAAGGAAGTAAAAGCAAAAAAAAAAAAAGAAAAAAGGATGGGACTAAAAAAGCTTATAGACAGCAAAAGAAACCTTCAACAAAACAAAAAGGCAACCAACAAAAATGGAGCTAATATCCAAAATATGTAAAGAACTCATACAATCCAACAACGAAAAAACAATCCAATTAAAATACGAACAGAGGGCCTGAACAGACATTTTTCCAAAGACGTACAAATGGTCAACAAATACATGAAAAGATGTTCAACTTTAATAGCTATAAGGGAAATGCAAATCAAAACCACAATGAGATACCATCTCACACCTGTTAGAACGGCTATTTTCAATAAGACAAGAAAGAAACTGCTGCAGAGGATGTGGAGTAAAAGGAACCCTCATTCGCTGCTGTAAATTGGTACAGCCACTATGGAAAGTAGTATGGAAATTTCCCCCCAAAATTAAAAATAGAGCTACCATATGACCCAGCAACCCCTTTTCTGGGTATCTACCCAAAAAATTTGAAAACATTTATCCATAAAGATATATGTAACCCTATGTTCACTGCAGCATTACACACTGTAGCCAAGACATGGAAACAACCTAAGTGTTATTCAGTGAATGACTGGATAAAGAAGGTGTGGTACATACATATAATGGACTATTACTCAGCCATAAGAAAGGATGAAACACTGCCATTTGTGACAACATGGATAGATCTTGAAAGTATCACACTAAGCAAAATAAGTTAGATGGAAAAAGACAAGAACCATATAATTTCAATAATATGTGGGATATAAAACAGAAAGCAACAAATGAACAAAATAAACTAAGAGACACAGACAACAGAAGGGTGGTTACCAGAGGGGAAGGGAGGTGGTGGAGGAAGGATAAAGAGGGTCAAATATATGGTGACGGAGAGAGACTAGACTTTGGGTGGTGAGCACATAATGCAATATACAGATGATGTATTACAGAATTGTACACTTGAAACTTATATAATATTATTAACCAATGTTACCCCAATAAATTTAATTTTAAAAATAAACGACATTAAAAAAAGAAGAGTACCTGAGACCTACCTGCACATGGTGCTAAGTTACTATTATGAATCATCAGACATAACTCTGATAGCCTCATTCTAAAAAACAAAAACCTAAATCCCCTGTAACAAATACAAAACAAGAACCAAGTCTACAAATATCTATATTACGTATGAACCCTGACATTATTCATCAGCTTTATATCAATATGTGTTTGAGGCAATAAGTAAAATGAATAAAAGAGAAAAAAAATCACTTCTTTTCAGCTTCTAAGAAAGGATCTCCGTTATAAGAGATTCCATTATAAGAATCTCTGTCAAAGACTCATCCCAACCTCAGAGAACTCCTCCTAAGAAGCACATGAGCCTTGTGTGGGCTGAAATATATTCTTTTTTCTTCTTCACTGAACTGGTATGGGTGGAAAGTTAAATTCACAAAAGACAGGATTGCATTCAGTTGTAGGCTGAGTAGATGGTGGCCTTCCCACCCATCTTAATTAACTACCAATTAATTAAATTGCCACCTCAATTTGTCTTGGTTAGGTGTCAAGGAAGATGTACAGTCACAAGAGATTTATTTTTATTTTTTACTTTCTGAAAGAGCAAGAGGAGGCTTCTTGCTGAACTGCAGTGGAAAAAACAAATTCGACTACAGTTAAAACATGCACCTTCACCACCATTCCTCTGGAAAACTGCTCCTTCTTCACTCCAACCATGTAATTGGTGGTGCTGCCAGTCAAATACCATATCTGCCTAGCCAGAAGAGTAGGCAGAGAATATTCTTGAGTCCAATTTGGCCAATCAGTGTCCTTCCCTTGGTTTTGTAAATATTGAAGGTAGGAGTTTTCTCTTTACTCTGGGTGCTTGGAAACTTGGAAGATGTAACACAGGGGCTATTATACAGAATGGAGATAATTCAAACATTAATTCAAAGTTCAGTTAAGAACAGAACAGTTTAATCTTACAAATATACACATATAACACCTGAAGCTGTGGGTCAAGAGAAGATACTATCCAACCTCTGTGAAAACTATAAAAAGATCAAAAGTTAAACATACTTCATTAAGTTCAAAGGGCCTTACTTTTCATTTACACACATAACTGACTTTTGGTGTCTCAGTGGTTCAAATGTCTATGAAAAGAGCGAGATATAGCTAAAAATCAAGATATCCTAATATTCTGAGACAGACTAACATCCATCTGCTTAGTAGCGGGATGGAAAACATACATCCAGGCACAAAGGAAATATATAAAAGAAAATCACGTATTACTCTTAGAGCTCTGGAAAGAATTTTTTCACATGTAACTATGTCTCTTTAACATATGAAGCCCCATAGTTCAACCAGAATCTTGCCCACCCCCACACTTATCTTTATTCTACATTCTGTGGAACAAGCCAGCTACTGCCAGAGGATTCAATATCTACTCTCTGCTTAACTTGAACCATGAGCAAACCCCTATCTTTACACAAACATATGTAGATCCTCCATCCCCATTTGTATTAAATATACTTCAAACACACACACCTGACATGTAATTATCTCCCCATCACAGACATCTGTAGCAGAGTTGGTGCTACAAATTAACAACGTCCATGTCTGTTTGGCTTGGGTTTCGTGTGTGTTGTGTGTTTTGCGTTTTGGGGGTGGGGGGTGCAGCGCTCAGGAGGGTACGGTAGAAGGTGGATAATGCAGAGGACACAAGCTTTCCTGTCCATTCTAATATTAGTCTAATATTTAGTAGGGTACGGAGGATGCATATCTATTTGGAGAAGGCTCCAAGTGTTCTTGATTACCTATGGCCATGGAGGTAATCCTACTTCATCTCACCCTAATCTCCTTTGAAACACACCTAAACACTTTAGGCTGCTGATTCCCTCCTTCCCCAGGTACCACACTTGAGAGAACTAACCAGGCCACGGGAGTAGCCCTGAACGTTAGAGACCCACCTGTTCCCTTGCCGCCCTCACTCTGGGGCACACCTTGCAGGCAGAGAAACTGGCACCAGCCTAACAGAGTGCGCACCAATCCTAAAAGGTGGACACCCCATCTAAGCCCCAGCCTCACGCTTGGGGAGCATATTCACCCCAGTCCTCGAGGGATGGAGGAGCTTACACATGCGCCCCACGCCGAAAGGCGGGCTGCACACCTGCTCCGCCCGGGGGAGGGGTGTTATCACCGGCCTCCTACTCTCATCATCTAGGGGAGCGAGTGCACCTGTCTCTCAGCCTCCCATTCGTTTATCAGCAAGTGGAAACTGCCCGACCTAGTCCCAGGCCAAACCAAGGGCTCACCGTTCCGCCCGAGTCACCCCACCCGGCCGGTGGGCCCCGGTCCAGTTAGCCTGTCAGTGGCCGCCCCTTCAGCCACCCAGAGGCCGCGCCGCTGTCGCGCGACAGGAAAGGGCGGCGGCTCAGGGACCTGAGGTGTGTTCTTTTCCCGCCCGGCGAACAGCCCCTCACTACTGTCCCCACCCCCACCCGCACCCCCTCCCGAGATTCCTCACCTGCGCTTGTGGCCATTCCTGCCCCGGGCCCCGGCCCACGTGACCCCGCCCCCTGCTCTAGCCTTACGCACGCGCAGTGTCTACCACTACGGGCCACGCTTCCGCTTTCCTCCACTCGCCCTTGACTCGCCTGGGCGGTCCGCCCCTCTACGCCACGCCCTCACTTAAAGGGCCAGAAATACACCGTCCCACCCCAGGGACTAAGGGGTGATTAACCTCTTGGGGAACAAGAGAATGGAAATGTCGGGAGGAGCGCAGAACAATAACAGCCCTTGAGATGAGAAGAGAAACAGTTCTCCAGCCCTAAGCCAATGAATCTATCTAGCCTTTAAGAAAGTGAACCTTCTATCTTCAGCCGTCCCAGAAGGGCAATTGATTTCCCAGGCTTTTGGAGTTTGCAACCTGTAATTTTTTCTTTCTATCATTTTAAAGACGAACATAGAATTGAGAGCTTTGTGTTTTTCCACGTAAGGACAGTAAGTACACACACACTAAAAACCAACTATTATTTTCTAATTTGTTGACATTGCTCCACAAAAATACATCTTAACACCAAAAATATAAGAGAGGCACGCTCTCAAATAAAGGAAATCTATTTTAAATGGGTAAAAACATATACTGATTTCTTTCATTCCTTCTGGTGATGAGAGTTTTCAGGACAAACTGGTTTTTAGAGACACCACCATAGATAACATTGGCCCTAGGGAACCTATGGGCAAGAAAACAGGAGGAAGAACATCGCAACGTGCTCCTGGGAGGAGATACAGAAAATACTCCGTTGGGCAGACATTTATTGAGAATCAACGAGGTTCCCTACACACCCGGGCCTCTGAAGGACCCAAAGGTCGGTAAGACACAGCCCTGCCCTCCAGGTACTCTTTGTGTACAGACATAGCCATACAAGGCAGGCTGTTTTGAGTGGCATAAGAAAGGTATGACACCATCATTTTAGGATTACAGATGAGGAGGAAAGCTGGAACACTTAGGGAGGAGGTGGTGTCTTATTAGGGCCTTGAAGGATTTCAGCAGACAGAGAGTGAGGAGAGCGCCTGGCTGGGGAACAGTGGTGTCAAAGGCAGTGCACTAGGTCTCCCTATCCTCGGGGAATGCATTCCCAGACCCGCAGTGGATGCCTGACACTGAGATAGTATTGAACCTTACATATATGTACTCTGTTTTTTCCTGTATATACATATGTATGCTAAAGTTTAATTTATAAATTAGTCACAGTAGGAAATTAGCAACAGCAACTAATAATACAACAAAACAATTATAACAATACGCTGTAATGAAAGTTATGTGAGTGTGATCTCTCTCTCAAAATACCTTATTGTAGTGTGGTCACCTTTTCATTTAAAGGAAGCACTTTAAGGCTTCTGTTTGGCATGTCCAAATTGTCGGCGTCACTATTCTTGCGTTTTGGGGCCATTTTTAAGTAAAATAAGGGTTACAAACACAAGCACTGTAATACCGTGACAGTCAATCTGATAACCCAGATGGCTACCACGTGACTAACAGGCAGTAGTGTATATAGTGTGGATACTCTGGAAAAAAGAATGATTCATTTCCCAGGGGGATGAAGCTGAACAGAGAGAGATCTTATCACACTACTAAGAAGAGCACACAATTAAAACTTATGCATTGTTTATTTCTGGAACTTTTCATGTAATATTTTTGGACCCCGGTTGACCTCAGGTAACTGAAACTGCCTATGAGGGGGACTACTGTACAAAGCAAGATTGGGGACTACCTGCTGGCCTGATGTGGCTGTGGCACCGGCAGTGTCTTTCAAACTTCTTTGATCATCACTCAGTAACAAATGCATTTCAGCCATGTCCTAGTATACATATACATACTGTGTGTGTATGTGTACATCCGAGACAGTAACTGTATTAAGTATATATGTGCAAGGCAACTTGATATTTTCTTTTTGGGTGTGTTTTTTTTAATGCTGGTTACTAAATTGATTTCATGACTCACTAATGCATAGCAACCCATAGTTTGAAAGCACCTGTGTAGAGTGAGGTAGAGGTACATTGGGATATGTAACTGGAAAGGCTGAGACTAGATCCAGGAGGACATTGAATGTGAAGCTGGGGGGCCCACTTGCCTGGTAAGAGACTTCGGAGGTTCTTAAGCAGAGGAGTGACATGACTATAGCCATAGTAACTGTAGAAAGTAAATCTGGAACCTGTGGATGGATGTTGTTGGGAAGTGATTCCAGCTCACAATAAGAAGTGTTTTAGGGTGGTCTCCGCTGATATGTTGTGCTTTACAGAGCTGTTTACATTAATTAAAAATAAAAATATTGTATACTTATTATAGAAAACTTGGAAAAATTAGGAAATACAAAAAGTAAAACAGAAATGACCCACATTCCAAAAATGCACTCATGGTTTTGGCTTGGGTTTTTTACTTTGCATATTTACATTTTTGACTTAATAGAACTATATAGAATATAGAGTCCAGTATCCTAATTTTTTTTTTTTTACTCAATGTTTTATCTTGAACACTATACACTGTTACTAAAATTGTTCTCAAATATTATTTGTAACAGCTATATAATTGTTGATAATGTAGTTTCTTTTATTCTTTTTGGACATTTAAGGGGTTTCCTATTTCTTCATTGTTAACAAGAACATTGCCATGAATATCCTTCTACTAAAATTTTTGCCCACATTTTAAAATTATTTTCTTAGGATAGAAGCATGTAAGTGAAATTACTTATTCAAGGGCTTTGAAAGCTCTTAAGTCTGTGAATGCCAACTGCCAAATTGCTTTCCAGAAAGGTCAGGCCAGTTTCCAGTCTCACCAGGAGTGCTCCAGGGTGCCGATCACACATACACACCTGCGTTTATTTTATCTTTTAAAAAAGCTTTGCCAGTTTTATAGAGGAAATTGCCTCTCATTTTAATTCTTATTGGATTACTAGTGGGGTAGAATATCTTTATAAATTTATCAACCCTTTATTAGTTATTCTGCAAATGCAATTTTACTGCCTATGTTTGCATTTGTAATTGGCAAATAGTACTAACTGAATTGTTGCACACTTATGAGAAAAAAAAACACAGAAGGATTTAAAAAATAAATAATGTGGTCACACCAAGTTATAGCCAAATTATATTGTGGTGTACCGTACAAACAAAGTTTAGTGAGAGAATTGAGTCATCACAAGGTATGTGGTTAAGTAGGTCTGTGCCATTACAATCAGTAAAATATTCATGTTGAGAAGGGTGATTTAGTTTCAGCAAAATATCATTACTTATATTAAATCAACATTGTAAATTTCAGTTTCCTCATTTGGTTGTTTGGTTTGTACTTAATTTATAAATTTGTTTTGGTTTTATAAATGCATAAAATCTTTAATAAAGGAATCTTTTCCTTTGGTTTGTGCCTGCACATTTACACATATGCATATTTGTGTATGCAACATTATAAAAATAATTTAAGCCAACTCTAAAGATCTGTGAGAATTTTTTTCCCTTACAAGGAATCTTAACATTGTTTAAGTTTGAGAAGCATTGATACAGGAGGTTTCTTAAAGTTTCATTTGTAATGATCTAAATACAGGCATTGAGATTTTTTTTACAAAGGCAAAAGTGGTGTCAGCTTACATAGTATTGGAATTTTTCTATACAGAATATTGTTATGATTTTCTTTCCTTTGGAAAGAGCACCAAAAGCTAAACTATGCTTAGAGTTCAGAGAGTATGTTTTGGCTTAAAATAAACCATTCATCAAAGTTAACTTTGTACAGGTCTGTAAGACCTAGACAGAAAGATGTTTGCATTGATTAAACTTGTCTTTTTAAAGTAAGACAAAACAGTTGAGCAGAAAGCAATTAAAATAGAACTTCTGTGAAGTGGGCTTAGGAGAAATTAAACCCATGAGAAAAATGTCACATGTGCAATGTAGGCGCCTTCGGCATGGGAATCAGTGAAGACCAGATGATGGCCAGGAATTAGAAGGGGAGCATCCCCCAAGGGCTACTGCAGTTGGATGATGTCCTGATATCCAACCCTACTCCTCCAGCTCTCCCAAGACTGGAAGGATGGACAGCAGGTTCAGACACTGCTGTGAACATTTCATCCAGGGTAAGACACATCTATTCTGAAGGAAAAAAATGTGTGATACCTGGGAACAAGGGGCAGAGACTAGGAAATGAATAACTGTAATTTTTTAAATTTTTTTTTGCTTACAATCACAAAATAAATTGGCCTCTGTCTTTTCTTTTATATATATATATATATATATATATATATATATATATGTTTTTGTTGATTTCAGAGAGGAAGGGAGAGGGAGAGAGAGAGAACCATCAATGATGAGAGAAAGTCATTGATTGGTTGCCTCCTGCACACCCCCGACTGAGGATGGAGCCAGCAACCCAGGCATGTGCCCTGATCAGAAATCGCACCCATGACCTCCTGGTTCATAGGTTGACGTTCAACCACTGAGCCACAACGGCCAGGTCTCTCCAGGTCTCTTTTCTTTTTTTATAAAAGAACCTGGTGTACAGAGTTCTTAATAAAGTCAAAATAACCAAGTTGGTTGGAAAGAAGTGAAATTGGTTATCTGTAAGTTACTCAAATGAGGCCTAATGTCATTCTAAGGTCCCCTCTGCCTGGAATGCTCTTCCCTCTGAAATAAACACCTGGCTCACTCCTTTGCCTTCTTTGGAGCTTTACTCAAATGCCACTGCATTAGTCAGGGCAATGAATACCAGGCAGATGGGGGAGGAGTACTCTCCTCCATCCAGGTCTCAGGGACCCAAGTTCTTTCCATCTGGTGACACTCTCAGCTGAACACACAGCCTCCAAGTTCTCCAAGACAGGGAGATGGAAAAGGCCCACTAGCTCTGAACTGCTTGGCCTAAAAGTGACATGTACTCCTTCTGCTCACAATCCATTGGCCAGCACCAGCCACCTGGCCCTGCTTTACTGCAACAGGGGCTAGGAAGTGTAGGGGAACATTCAGAATATCTGGGGAGCACATGCTGCCTCTTCCACAGTCAGCTCCTTGGGTTCCCCGATGACCACCCCTCTTTCCCCTCAGCACACTGTCACTACCCTTTTAGGCTTTATTTTTCTCTATAGTACCTATTATTGCCTAACATACTGCATATTTTACTTATTTATCTGTTAAGTTTCTGTCTTCTCCTCTAGTACATAAGCACCATGAGAACTGAGATTTTTGCCTGTTTCATTTATGGTTTTATCCCCAACATCTAAAACAATACTTAGCATATAGTAGGAGCTCCATGATTTTTTTAATTCAATATATGAATGAATTCTGTATGTGGAAGGGGTATCACATGCACTGACCTGAGATGCTTCCCAAGGAATAAAGACTACCCCACTTACAGCATACATAAAAGCATGTATTGAGTGCCTACTATGTGCCAGGCACCATGCTTGGAGCCAGAAACAGTTATAAGAAACAGTCTCTGATCCTTAGCCAAGAAGAAACAGTAAAAATGCAATATTTATTGATATCTACAATAGAAATAAATTATTGGCAGCTCAAAAGGCCAAATCTTCCCTGGCCGGTTGAGTGTCGTCCCATGCACCAAAAGGTCACTGGTTTGATTCCCAGTCAGTTTGCATGTCCGAATTCCATGTGGGAGGCAACGATCAATGTTTCTCACTCTCTCTCCCTCTCCCTTCCTGTCTCTCTCAAATCAATAAAAAAATTTTTTTTTTTAAAAGGCCAAATCTTCTGACCTTTAGCAAGAAGTTGATTTTATACCCAAATATTACCAGAAGAGCAACAACAAAAAGAAGCCGGGGGTAGGAGGGTATAGGTAGGGGACTCAGGAATCATAAATTGTTTCCCAAAGTCATAAAAGAAATAAAATATCTATTCTCTACCATTTTGTATTCTTGACAACAGGTTACCTTTCACTTTTTATTCACCCATTCATTCTAGGGTCTTCCCACATCCCTCTTCCCCTCAGCCTTAGAATACATAGTAGCCCATGTGCACTTAGTTCAGAGAAACCTGGAAGATCTCACTATTTAAAAGCATTTTTCCTCCTGCTAATTTCACAGTTTCAGAAATAACATCATTTGAAATCTGCTTAGAGTATTTTGTCTTCTAGCCCAACCTCTCCTATACCCCTGCAAGCAAATAAGCACAGCATTTACCAGCCCTTTAAACTGGGAACTAGCATCATGGGAGCCCTGCAGGAACTTCATAGTCAAAAGAGGGTGTAGAAGGAGGTCCAGAGATGGGACCTGGGCTAGAAAGGGAACCCTAAGCAGGCACTGAAGAGGACGGGGCGTTAGATAAGGGAAAGAGCAAGCAAAGAGTAAAGAAGATGTAGAAACAAGAAGGGCATCAAAGGCAAATTTGAGCGATTTCACCATTTTGCCTGGAGATAGCCTTGCTTACATAAAAGGACACACACTACCTCTTTAACACACACACACAAAATGAAGAGTTGGACTCAGCTGAGAATGAAAGAAAACTCAAAATAATAGTGATGTTTCACTGTGTCAGGACCCAGACTCCTTCTATCTCATTGTTCCTCCATGGAGGGCCTCATTCCCAAGTTTACCTCATGGTCTAAGACTCTGCTCCAACCATCACATCCACCTTCCAATTGGCAAGGAAGAAAAGAGGAAGGAAGAAGATATATTAGTCATCTATTGTTGTGTAACTACTCTAAAAATTAGAGGCTTAAAACTGAAATGTGTATTATCTTACAGTTTCTGTGGGTCAGAAATCCAAGTGTGACTTAGCTGGGTCCTTTTGCTCAGGGTCTCTCACAAATCTACAACCAAGTTGTTGGCCCAGGCTATAGACATCACAAGGCTCAAATTGGGAAGGATCTGCTTCCAATATCACTCATATGGTTATTGGCAGGATTTGCTTCCCTGCAGGCTGTTGGACTGAAGGCTTCAGTTCCTCACTGGTTGTTGGCCAGAAGTGCCCTCAGTTCCTTGTCAGTTGGGCTTCTCCATAAGGCAGTTCACAACATGGTAGCTTGATTTATCCAAGCAAGCAAGCAAAAAGAGCCATTGAGAATGTGAACAAGATGGAAGTCACAGTCTTTTGTAAGCTGATGTTGGAAATTACTTTCCATCATTTTTTGCTACATTCTATTTGTTGGATGCACTAGCTGCAGCTCACACTCAAGGAGAGAAGATTATACAAGAGTGTGACTTCCACAAAGTGGGATCACTGGGATTCTTTTAGAAGCTGCTGGTAAAGAAGGTTCTTGCCTACTCCCTTCAAAGACTCTTCCCTGAAATTGTCTACACCAGTCCTGCCCATCTAGCTGCAAGGGAAGCTGGGAAATGTATCTTTTCTGGGTGACTATCAGCCCAGCTAAAAATCAGGGATTTGATCCTGAAGAGGAAGTACAGAATTTTGGAGAGTGGATAGCATGGTTGTTCCATGTGCCAGCTCCAGGCATTAAGGAGGAGGAGAAATATGGCAGGGTAGAGTTATAGGATCTGAGTTCAAATCCTGCCTCTGCCACACCCTATGCTGAATGAATTATTTAACCTCTTGAGTCTCATTTGTATGCTCAAGCTAAATGAAGTGACCTGTGTGCAACACCTTGCACATGGTAGGTTCTCAATAAATATCTGCTAAATCTGTTTCAGAGGTAGCTTAGCATCCCAGAAGCTTTTAAACCAGGCTCTGACAGCCTCCCAGCTGGCTGTGTGACTCCATGCCATTCACCTCACCTCTTTGGGCAGTTTCTTGTCAGCAAAAGTCAGTACCAACACCTGCACCACCTATCTTATTAGGTTGCTATAAAGATAACATGTGCTAATTTTTCATGTTTGTTTGTTTTTAATTCGAAATATCATGCAAATTTGTGTGGCATTAGTGGCCACCAGGTGGCAGTGGGAGGCAATGGGCTTGGGTTATGGCCCATGGCCACCAGATGGTGCTGGCATTCAGCAGATAACACCCTGACTTTGCTGGGAGCCTTTGCAAGAGAGCTGAAGGGCTCTTGGAGATGGCCAGTGCAGCCCCTTATCCTACAGATGAGGGAAATGAGACCAAGGGAGGCTGTGGATGTGGCTGTCACTCAGCAGATAGGGCTGGACTCTCAGCCTGGGGAGGCTCTGATCCCTACACAGTAATGATGCTCTAACATTCTCACTAGACTTGCACTGGAGACCAAAGGCATCCTGACTTCTTGTTCATAGATTTACCAAATTTTAAAAGCCTGTCTGTGTAGCATAGTCACTAAGAACATGATTTCAGAGTCAGAAAGGCCTTAATTTATTTCTGTATAGCATGCTCCTCACTGTAAAGTTAGGATAATAATTTCTACCTGATAGGGTTGGTATGAAGTTAAGTTAAACAAGATAAAATATGTGAAAATAATAGATAGCATTAATTAGTGCACATTGGTTTAAGAAGTTTATATGTATTTAATTCATTTAATTTTTACCATCATCTATGTGATAGTTACTATTATTAAGTTCATTTCACAGAGGAAGAAATTGAAGCATAGAAAAGTTATAACTTGCTCACACTCATAACTAGTAGGTAGAAGAGTTCAGACTTTAACCTGTCTGTAGATCCTATACAGTTGAGCACATTTATTACTAATAAATAACAGATATGGATCCGTAGGGGTAAGCTGAAGATTCCAGCTTGAGGGACAAGGGTTTGGAATGAGCAATATAACCACAATGCACCTACACATTCAGAGTACTGGGAGGAGCACAGAGTTGGAAGAAAAATATCAAGTACCCAGGTTAATAAAACAACAGTAACTAACAATTTAAAAAAAGATGACTGAGACACAGCATCTGGGCTTTATACTTTGGAGAGAGAGAGAACAAGATTTGAATTCTGTTCCTGCTTCTTGCTGGACCTTGGGCAAGTTGTTTAACATCTTGGAGCATCAGTTTCCTCATCTAAAAATCTAAGCTAATATCCTACTTTGCAGAAGCACTGTGAGTGTTAGAAGCCAATGAGGTAAAAAATTCACATTTTAAAAATGTACACAGTAGGGCAGATATGTGATTATTATGGTTCTTATTACTCATCAAGTATATATTGAGCTAGTGGAAAGAGATTTAAGATGTAAAGATACCGTTCCGTTCCTCAAGGAATATATATAGAGGAGGTGATGGACACCTCCTCTATAATAAAATTTGTACACACCATTCGGTAGGAGGTGTCTTAGGAGAGGTAAAACATGCATTAGAGGGGGGCAAGACTTTTTCTAGCAGTGATAGCTGGAGAAGTTGTTATGAATGTGATCATTAAGATTAGTGTTGAAGGATGCAACAAAGATGAGGAGAGCATTCCATAACTTTATCAGCAAAGGTAAGGGGGCCAGAAAGAGCCTGTTTGGGAAATAGTAAGCTGTTCAGCTGGAAATGTGAGGCAAGCCTAAGAGTGTGGCAGCACAGCCGGAAGGGAATTTCTGGTTCAACTTGGCACATTAAACATATGCATTTGACTCTGTTCCTAAAATGACAGTAAAGTAATAAACTGTAAACCCACAAGGACTCTAGGAACAAGAGAAAAGACAATAGCTTATGGAGATGTCAGAAGATTTTTGGAAGATTAATAGAAGTTGGATGAGCATTAACTGACTTAGTAAAGAAAGAAAAAAAAGGCTGCTTGCAAGGCAGGCAGTGGGTGGAGAAGCTTTCAAGGAGGAAGCCAATTTAATAGGAAAAACAGAAACAACAACAAAACCAGAAAAGTTTAGAAATTAGAGATACCAGGTATCTCTGAAGCTGACAGAATGGAATTGGGCCGAAAACATGAGGGTGAGCTGAAAGTGCGATTCTACTCTCCCAGCCTTTGTAGCCAGATGGCTTTTCTCTACCCAACTCAGCAAAATAAAAGAGATATTTAGAGCATCAACTTCCTTATTTAAAAATCGGAACTGATACTCAACCTTGCAGAATTCTTGTGTTTGAAGCCAATGTGGTTAAAATATACATTTTCTTGTAAGTCAGTTAATAATTTTGTAAATCAGAGAATATAGGAAGTATTCTCTGGATAGGCCGAAGGAGAGAGACTCTGGACTTTGGAAAGACACCAGGCAAAGCAGATGGAGTTGGTAAGGCACCACACGGAAAATGGGGATTAAGGGAAAGTCCATCCTGAACAATGTGATCACCCACCTCTTCCCCTGTTGGGCTCCCAGAATGCTGGAAGGAAGAGATTGGGGAGGTGTCTGCTGGGTAAACCAACTGATTCAAGAGACTTACTGATAATGGCATTTGGGGGACTCCCCAGTAAAAGATCAGCTTCCTACTAGATAATCCTTGGGCAAGGTCCACCATTCAGCCAGCCCTGTTCACAGACATAGAGATTTCAACGAGCTCAGGAGAAACAGACAATTCAAGGAGAAAAGCAAAAGTACTTTTAACAACATATGTAATATCCTCAGAGGGAAAGGAAACCATTGCACCCATAAAACAAGGTCAGGGTACCATAGAAAAAAGAACCTTCGGAGGTAAGAAAAGAGCTCCTGGAAATAAAAATAGCTAAAATTTTTAAAGTGCATAGGTTTGAAAGAAAAAATTTGAGCAAATCTCCCAAAAGTAAAACATTAAAGACTTTTTGAAAAAAAAAGAACAAATAAAAGAAAGAAAAACAAAAACATTAAAGAATTATTCCAGAAGGTGCAATACTAGGACAACAGGAATTCCAGAAAGAGGAGACTGGGAAAAGTTTGAGGAATAATTGCCAAATAAATAATTTAAAATTTTTCCAGCATAGTTTTTTAAAAATCACATTAAGGCACACCACTGTAATATTTCAGACACCAGGAATAAAGAGCAGATTCTCAAAGCTTCTAGAGAGGAAACTGGGCCACATACAAAGGATTAGGGTTCAAAATGCATCACACTTCTCAAAAGCAATGCTGAATTGCCATGAGGGATTTTATTGGGAGTGATGAAAATGTTCTAAAACTGTCTTGTGATGATGATTGTACAACTTGGTAAATTTAGTAAAAAGCATTAAACTGTACGCTTGAAATGGGTGAATTTTAGAAATCCAAAAATACACCTCAGTAAAGTTGAAAAAAGAATTCATAAAATTAAAAAACTGTGGAATTACTATATAAAAATTTCAAATACAAACATGTATAAAAAATAATCCATGTATAAATATTAAATATGTCATTCAAATAAATAACTATATAAAGAAAAAATAAAAGCAATACTGGATGGAAGCTAAAAGATAATAGAGCAACTTCTTCCAAATTCTGAAAGAAAATTATTTTATTATATCTGGAATTCTCTAGCCAGTCAAACTGTCAATAAAATGTGAACAAACATTGCAGACATGCTGGGTTTCAAAAAATTTGTCTCTGATGTACCCATTCTCATATAGTCACTAACGGATGTAATGAGTAATAAACCAAGAAAGAAGACATGGGACCAAAAAAACAACAACAGGAAACTCCAGTACAGGAGAGAAAATAAAGAACATTCCAGAAAGATGATGAAGGAAGCCCCAGGATGACACTTGTGCAGCAAACCAGGAAAGCAACCAATCCAGACTGGCGGAGGAAAACCTCGGGTTTCAGGAGTGAAATTTCCAAGAAAATAATGGAACATATGTATAGATCACCTGATGTGCTTAACTATATAGAAAAAATTCACACCTGTAAGAAAAAAAAGAAGCAATTATTAGCTTATGGGGAAAGTGTTATTTAAAAAAAAGAAATGACCCGGCTGGGCGTGGCTCAGTGGTTGAGCATCAACCTATGATCTAGGAGATCGGGGTTTGATTCTGGGTCAGGGCACATGCCCGGGTTGGGGGCTCAATCCCCAGCAGGAGGCGTGCAGAAGGCAGCCAATCAATGACTCTCTCATCATTGATGTTTCTATCTCTCTCTCTCCGTCTCCCTTCCTCTCTCTGAAATCAATAAAGATATATATGTATTTTAAAAAGAAATGTAATCATAGTTTATTATGTCACTCAGCTGTGAACAATGTTGGCATAGTCATAATAATGAAAATGCTGAATGTTGACTTAACTAAAACCATGCTTCAACAATGTTGAGAGAATGTGTGTGTGTGTGTGCGTGCGTGTGTGTGTTAGTGTGACTATTCTGGGAAAGGGACTGTGAAAGAGATAAATCCTCATCTTCTTATGGAAGTTGCTTAGTTTACATTTCCCCAGAGGCAGACCCTGAGACAAGGACTTGCTGGCAAGTACAGTCTATTTGAGAAGCGCTGGGGACAGTGACAGAGAAGTGGGAGCGTGACAGAGGAAAGGGGAAACAACGGATAAGAAACTCAGGATTACACAAGACACCACTGGGGTGATTGGAGCTTCATCCCACTAGGAAAACTGGAAAATGAGGCAAAACACACCCTTCAGAATTCCTCCCCCTGAGAGGGAGGCAGCCCGTCAGACAACCCTCGGCAGTCATTAGTTGAGGACTGCTGCGGTTGGGGGTATGGAATATTCTTTTCCTGGAATGTCAGCCCTCAAAGCCTTCAGGTACAGAGATGCAGACCCTGGCTGTTGGAAGTGAGGAAAGGGAAGGGGTTCAGATATGGCTTTGACAGTATCTGAGATAGAAATTAATATATAAGGTCTAAAATGGTAAAAACTAAAATTAAAGCATTTTCCTCCTTGGCAAACTAGAGGTATACATCAGAAGAATTAGCGCCCCCCCCCCAAAAAAAAACAACAATAAAAAAACCCACACAAAAATGATGAAAGCAATTACCTCTGAGAAGTAGGAATCGGAAGCGGGGAGAAATGAAGCAGGGAGCAATTCATTTTCATTATGCACTTAGTAGGACTACTTAGCTTTTTAAACATTATATGTATTAGTTTAATAAAAATTAAAAAATATATTTACCAAAGAATGAACAGGCCAGTGCAAAGGAAGGTGGAGTCATGAACTCAGGGTAGAAAAGACCAGACCCCAGCCTCAATCTTGACTTCGGAGCTGTTCTCCATTGGGGTTCCTGGGAGCACCAGGTGTCAGCAGGAGGATGGCCATTCTGGGGTGCTTGCCTGTGGGTGGTCTGCCCGACAACTCCTATATGCCCTAGGGGGCCAGGAGAAGGGTGCTGCCATTACAGGCACTGTGAGAGCAGATTTGGGAGGAGAAGGAGGTGAGGTCATTTTGGGGCACGTTGAGGTGGGGTAGTTAGGAGGACACCTAGGGGAGATAGCCAAGGGGAGTTCCTGAAAATTATCAGCCAGATAGTAGCGGGGGATCGATGGAGATCACCAGTGGGATAGTCAAGTGAGGGTATTCTGGGGCAGAATGGTGAGGACACATTTGAAGGTGAGACAGAGGAGAGAGTGAGCAGATAAGAAGACTTGGTGAGAGCAGTGTGAGAGAAGTGTGAGGTCAGGGGTCAGATTTCAAGAGCAGCAGCGCCAGTGTTCAAGGCCGCTGTCCTGTCACTGGAGGGTGAGATGCAAACAGAAGCCCTTACATTTCGTCTGCACTCTGCGGTGGTAGTAAAACCCCTGCCCCAGGAGGCAGGGGACCTAACTTCTGCTCCTCTTTTTCCCTGGGCGTGTTACTTATCTCCCGAGACCTCAGTTCCCACATCAGCATAATTGGTCTGACAATCATAGTCAACTGGTACAGTTATACGTTTGAAACACAGAAATGCTTCCAGACTGCTTGGTAAAAAGCCACTTCCCTGAGTCCTTCAAATCTGCCCCCTCTCTGCTCCCACCTGCCTGATCCCTACTCTGGGACTGCCCCCACCCCCAGACCTCCCTTTACTAACGAAGGGAGGCTGCTTCCAGGGCCCTCTTCCAGCCCTGTGGAGTGCACCCACTCCAATTAGTTGGGTCCACAGAATATTGGTTGTTAAATATTTTGACCGTCACCCTTGCTAATAATACCTTCCTTGCCTACCTGACAGCAACCTGGCAAGGATCAAATGAAATAACAGATGTGAAAGGCCTTTGCAAAGGCTCCAAGTGCTGTCATATAATGGGTAAAATATTGTGTCAACATCAAAATGCAAAAGTAGTGCTGCGGAGAGACGCGGTCACAGAGGTCATGGCCACAGAGCTGTGATGAATTGCAGGGCTAGAGACAGCGAAAGGGAGGGGGAAGGAGGGAGCAGCAAGGCAGAGAAGGGAGAGAGGAGAGAAGAAGCTGAAACCAGACTGATTATGCAGTTCCATCCCTAAGTCACCATGATACTGCATGCAGGACATAGGAGATTTGGATCCTCTATGGCCTGCCCCAACCCCCAAGTCAAATCCATCTCAGACCATATGCTGGGGTTTTATTGTTACACCAAACGTGTGTGTGTGTGTGTGTGTGTGTGTGTGTGTGTGTGTGTGTGTGTGTGTGTGAAAGCAGGGACAGGCTGGGGATGTAAGTCCCTATGCACATGTTCTTGTTCATGCAGCTTAATGTGGCCTGTGTCATTGGGAAAAGCCCCAGGATGGCAGGAACCCCAGCTATTTGGGGGTTTGTGTCACCTCTAGATGCCTGACATTCCCAGAGCCATACCCCATATGGGTGTCTTCTTATAAGATCAATCCCAGGAATCCTGTACTCTCCCTAGGACCTCTATCATCTACAAACACATTCAAACACCTTTCTTCATTCAATGCTCAGAACCACTTGCAAATTAGGTAACGTTACCCTTGCTTTACAGTTGAGGAAACTGAGGCTCAGAGAAGGTACGTGACTTGCCAAAGATGCAGGGAGCAAATGGCAAAACAGGGACTTGAACCTAGGTTTGTGCTTATTTTCTTCTTTACTAAACAGACAGAGCTTACTAGAGAGGTGGAGTAACCATGTTTAAAAGGAGGAGAACCTTCTTTAATTCAGGCCCTCTGACTCTGAGTCCAGTGCCCACAACAGTGACCCTCCTGGAATAACTGCTGCTTTAGCCAGAAGAGGAATTCTCCAGGAGAATCCGTTGGTACTCTCATGCCTAATAATTACAACATTGCCTCCATCTCTCTCCCATCAACACTGTCTTTTGTACTCATCTGATCATGTGAGCCTCTATAACCTTCAAAGACTCCTGATTGCTTTCAGGATAAAATTTAAAGTCTTGGCATGGCACACCAAGCCCTTCAAAACTTAATCTGAGCATCTCTCCCAAGGGTTGCAAACTCAAAGGTCCATCGGAGCATAGGGGAGATAAATACATGGGTGAAGCTGGCAGGTGCTGAGAGTGAAAGGGAGTGGTAGGAAGCACATGTCAGCTTCTCAGCTCTGAACAAAAGTGGCCCTATGGGCAAGCCTAGGGTTAGCTGGTTTTTCAAGAAAAACCCAAAGTCCAGAATTTTATGCAAAATCACCAAATTTTTAAGTGTTGGTACAAATATATATGTATATGTATATGTATATGTATATGTATATGTATATGTATATGTATATGTATATGTATATGTATATATGTGTGTGTGTGTGTGTATATGTGTGTGTGTGTGTGTGTATATATATATATATATATACACACACACACACATAATCTATGAGTATATATTGTACTCACATCTTCAGGTTGAATTTGGAGGGTGGGTTGCCATTTCATTAATCTGTTTTGAGTAGTCTGGTCCACTCTCTATTCCTCAAACACACCATATATTGTTGAAGTCTCGGGGTCTTTGCTCAAGTTCTTTCCTGCACTCACAAGGCTATTTCCTCCCTTCCCTAATCTCATCCCCCTGACCAATCCCTTCTTGTCTTTCAAGATCCATGTCAACTATCACCTTCTTTCTGGGACTGATCATGACTCCCTCCATCACCACCCCAACTCCAGGCAAATTAACTGCTCACTCATCTGGTTCGCAACACATTTCATACTAATGTCTAAGAGTATATCTAATGCCCCTATCACCTGGGATCCTCACCAGCATGTGAGGGGAGCACATGTGCTGATTCCATGGTCTGACTCTGGGACAAAATGCCTGGTTTAAATCCTGGTCCACCCTTGGCCAGGTAACCTTTCAATGCCTCTGCTTTCTCATCGTAAAATGGAAATAACACAGTGCCTGCCTTGCAGGATTATAGTAGAGTGAATGTGTATGTAAAGTGCCTTCTATAGTCTTTGCAAGATAGTAAGTGCTTGCTTGTATTTTAGCCATAAAAACATTCCACAAATACTTGCTGAGTATGTATTGTGCACCAGGTTTTAGGTAGGAGGACAGGGTACCTTCATTTCTTTGCTCCCTATGAGAAAAGTGCTTTAGTGACAATGAGTTTTGGAGCAGGTCTGCTACCAGGACATCTGCATCTGGGTCACTTGTCCAGGTGCAGAGTTCCAGAAAGAGGCCTGCGGGGCCCAGGCTCTGACAGCTCAGCTGGGGGACGAACACCGAGAAACCAATTGTCACTGTGCATTCAAGCCTCATCTTCCACCCCACGTTTATCAAAGATAAAGCTGGGTTGGTTTTTTTTTTTTTTATCTGCATAGCTCTCATGTCTGTCTCTCAATAGGTCCTAAAATCAAGTTGAGAGGAGTGTTATTTACAGGTTCCTTCAACCAAATCCCAACACTGGGGTTACAGAGGTGAAAGAGATACAGCCTTGGCTCACAATCTAGTTTCTGTCTGATTCCTTAGTGAGTAAGGAATTATCTGAGATAATGTGGTTTGGGACAAAGAGCATGGGTGTTGGAGTCACAGGGATCTATTTGAATCCTAATTCTGTCACTTATTAGCTGGGCAAAATTCAAGCAAGGTATTCTGGCTTCTAGTTTTGTTCTCTGTAATTTGGGACTGTTGCAAGGGTCAGGGCCTATTACAGGAGAGGGCCATTCTGCACATTCATATCAGTGCTCAAAGTAAAAATTTTGACATTATGCCTGATTATGTTGCTTCCTGCAACCTTCTCTTTATCAGTAAATGGCAGTGCTATTCTTCTACTGCTCAGGTTAGAAACTTTGAAGCCATTTGTCTCTCACACCCCATCTCCAGTTCATCAGCAAATTCTGTTGGCTTCACAAATATCTTCAGAATCTGACCACTTCTCCTCACCTCCATTTCTGCCTCGCTAGTCTGAGCTGCCATCACCTCTCACCTTGGTCATTGCAACAGCTTCCTCAGTGGTTCCCAGCTTCCACTCTTTTCTCCTGTAGTGTATTTTTAACCCGGCAGCCAGATGGAGCTCATTAAAAAGTAAGTCAAATCATGTTCCCCTCCTCCTCCCCACTCAAAATCCTTCAAAGGTTTCCTACGTCACTCAGAGGGAAAGCCAAAGTCCTTACAATGGCCTATGGGGCAATATCTGCCCTCAGCTGCCATTCTAGTCCAGTGTTCTGCTCTTTTCCCCTTTGCTCTCCCTGCTCACTGAGCCCCCCTTGCTGCTCCTCAGATATGCCAAGCATTCTCCAGTCAATCCTTTGCACTGTCGGTCCCCTCTGCTCTTCCCCCAGAAAATCACATGGTTTGCCTGCTCATCCCCTTCAGGTCTTTGTTCAAAGGGCATTTTCTCATGTTCTTGAGGCTTTCTCATTTTTTTAAATTGCAACACCCCCTCCCCTTTACCACCTGTCTCCCTTATCTTGTTTTATTTTTCTTCAACTTGCAGTTGGCCTTCTATATAGGGCTGCCATGAAAAGTTGTGTGGGTTGGATGCCTGGCTGAAGGAGCAAGAGCCCGGGCTCTGCTTGCCAAGCTGTGAGCCTGGGCACAAGGTTGCCTCAGCCCAGAGAACTGGTCTTGCCCTAATTTGCGTGAAGATGACATATAAGAGAGTTGATACCCAAATATTACATATTTTGTTTCTTTTTTGGTTTATCATTTGTCTCCCCACCTTCCCTCAACAGAAAGTAAGCTCCAGAAAGCAGAGACTTTTGTCTGTTTTATTTACTGCTATATATCTAACGTGGCACACGGTAGGTGTTTAATAAATGTTGAATCAATGAATATGTTGAACAAATTTCATTGTATTGAATTAAAAGTTGACACTAAAAATAAAAGACAGTGCCTTTATCGAATTCTTCTCTCTTTAAATCACTTAAGAGTTCCCACTGTCTGTGTAGTGAATATTCTGAGCATCCATTACCACCTTTATCCCGTCCTCTTTGATCGCTTTCTGCTGTGTCTAACAGAGTCTGGCTTTGCTGCCATCCAATACTGACTTCATTTCTTCTGCATTAATCACGCTCAGCCTTGCCAGCTCCAGATTCCATCGTCTAATGTTTCTTGTCATTGTGCTCCCAGTGAGGAACTGTCTGCAGGATGGGAGAGAGAAGACGGAACGGTGGCCAGCGGCCATCCAGATCCGTGTATCTAATTGCCTGCTGCTCTCTGAATACATGGGAGTCCCTCAGGCACCCCCAAAGCAGCGTGGCCAAAATTGAACTCATGGGCTCCCTAACTTCACCCTCCCACAAACCTGCTCTTTCTATCCTGACTGGTGACCATAGCAGCTCTCAAGCCAGAAACCTAAGGCTCATCCTCCTCACCTCTCACTTCTTTACTCCCAACATTCAGTCAACCACCAAGGCCTGTTGAGTCAAACTTCTAAAAACTTTTCCAAAAAGATGTCCCCTTTCACTGCCTCAGCTCAGTTCCTCATAGTCTCATTTGTTTACTATTACAATAACCTTCCAACAGTTCTTCTGCGCCCATCACCCCAACTCATCCCTCAGCCAGAGTGGTCTTGCTTAAAAGTAAATCTGGCCCTGGCCAGGTGGCTCAGTTGGTTGGAGTGTCATCCCGTACACCAAAAGATTGTGGCTCCGATTCCTGGTCAGGCCACATACCTAGGTTGCAGGTTTGGTCCAGGGTGGTGGCACGTATGGGAGGCAACTGATTGATGATTCTCTCTCCCATCAGTGTTTCTCTCTCTCTTCCTTTCTCTCTCTTCAAAATCAATAAACATATCCTCGGGTGAGGATTTTTTTGAAAAGTATATCTGACTCTGTGACCCTCCAAGAACTCTTCAAGTGGGTGACAAGAGGGGGAAGTCTAAGCTGTCAGACTCCACTTAGTCTGGCCCCCGCCTGCTCCTCTGGCCTCATAGTCCACTGTGTCCTCTTCTTACACTTTGAATTCCTACAAAACTGAGCTACATATCGGTCCCAGCACACGACATGTGACCTCATGCCTCCACACTGTGTGTGTGCTCTTCCCTCTGCCAGCAACGATTTCCCCCATCTTCTTTCGAAGGTGAGCTCCTTTTTCTTCTAATGTCTTGGCAAGCAGTGGCATTAGATTCTGCTCTCCCACTTTCTCGCTACGTAAATTTGAGTCACTTTCCTTAAACTCTCTGGGCCTCAGTTTGCTCTCCTGTAAAATGAGAATAACAACAGAACCTGCCTCATTGGGCTTTTCTGATAAACTAAGGGAGTAAATTGATGGGAGGCTCTAGCACTGTGTCTGGAACAGGATAAGCACTTAATAAAAGTTTGCTGGTTTTTATTATTTATTCCTCAAAAAAATTCCTCCCTCTTCTACGTCATTCCTGACCCTTGTTCAAAAATCTGTCACGCATTTAACTCAATATGAGATGACTGGTTCACTCGTCTGGCCCTCAGACTGAACTCACTGGACTGGGAGCTCCTTGAGGGCCAGTCTTTAAATGTGGGCTCAGTAAATATTGATTCCATTTAATTGACCCAATGAAATAAAGTACTGAGAGGGAGTGCTGCAAACTGTTTTCTTCCATTCTGGCTCCCCGGCACTGTTTGTGTTCTGAGGAGGCCTGGCAGCCGATCTGCCTGAGGGAGCGCCCTCGCAGGCTCCCACACCGCCACTGGCTGTTCTCAGCACTGCCGTGCCCAGGGGAGTCTGGGCAGGGGGCCTCCCTCCCAAGCTGATGAGGGGAAGGCAACATTCCAGAGCCTGGTGCTGACATCCGGGCTCGCCATCTACACTAAGAGACACTAATAGGAAAGCTCTGATGAATCTGCTTAGGGAGCCAGAAGCGGGGCTGTGGGGGGTCCACGCCGGTAGCCTACAGACAGCTTCACCCTCCTCGTGCTCACTTCAGCATGGGCTGCAGCCCGATGTTTCTTTAGCTCTGGGCTTGCCTGCCAACCTCCCAGACATGCTGGGTTTCTTCCTTCAGTCATTCTCACCCTTCCGATACACAGAAGGTGCCTTTTGTCTCAGTAGTAAAAATCAGAGTGTTGCCAGCTTTTCATTGGGAAATGTGGGCTTCCTGTGAGCCACGGCCCTCCCCCAAGCAAATCTGGAATTTCCAGAGTCATTGCTAAGTATCCGTAAGAACTTGCTTCTAAATATTTCCTGCCCATTCTCCCCTTTGCAAGAAAAGACTCCATCCAACACTATGCCCCTGCTGCTCCCACTATGCCACCCCTCCGTCAAAAACAACTCCTGGTCAGGGCCACGGTCACACCTCACTGGATCTGCTGAACGTGCTGCCCAGGGCACTGAAAACCCATTTTTGAGACACAAAGAGCCCATCACTTTGTTAGTGAAAGGTTAAGGTCGGTGGTGTGCGGGCAGGCTAAAGAGCCATCTCAGACAGTGAATAAAGAAAAACTGAATTTATTTAAGGAAAAGGGGATGCGGGATAGGGCATGGAGGATGGGGATATTCAAAAGGAGGGGCTACACAGCACTGAGCCAAAGGGTATTGGGTCCATGATGGCAGCAAAAATATACTTAGGACAGTGAAACAAGAAAGAGCGTAGAAGAAGCAACAGGAGAGCCTAGGCTGGGCTGCTCTGGCTCACCAAGAAGTCAGAGAAAAGGGGGCCTTGGAGACAGGTTGAGGGGCAAGCCCAGAAGGAGCTGCTGCTGTCCATTGCTCCCCTGGTTGCAAGCCTCATGGGGTCCCCTCGGAGGGAAGAAGGGATATGGAGATGGCACTGGCGTGCTCCCTTAGTGGGCAGCGCACAGTGGGTCCTTAGTCCTGAGCATATTTATCCCTTTCTTGCAGGTAGAAATCTTAGGGGGGGGTCTCAGGGGAGTGTTTCTAGAATATTCATCAGCTTTCCAGGTGTGATCTTTCAGGGTTGTGGTCTCCACTGATTGATGCCAGGGCAGGGGGTCATTAGTCAATGTAGCTGATGCTGAGGCAGCCATGGCGCCACTTGTCTGGTTTTGCTGCTTTTCTGGGCCTGGAGCTGAAATACAACTACAGCCTAGATGTTATCTTTAGGGAGGAAATGCTCAGGGGGTCTAAACTGTGGGGGGCCAGCAATAAGCTAGGGAAGGATAGGTTCCCCTGGGGACAAGGTTCTTGTTTTCCTACTTTTGCCCCTTGCTAGGCATCTGGGGCTTTCTGCCCTGGTGAGTTTCTGTATCTGGCCCTCGTCCTTGCTCTGTTCATGTTTGTCTAATGGTTAGCATTCTGAGCACCCTAATAGTCCTCATCTGTCTCATATTTATGGTTAAATATCACAAACGCCTTGCTCAGCCTGGCTGTTGAAGTGAAGAAGAGGGGCATACCCAGGACATCACTGAGTGTGGAAGGAAGCAAATAGTTTGAGTTTGCCAAGTACCTTAGAGAGTAACGCAACGAAGAAATCGGAGACTATGTAGTGCTGTGTGTCTGCGTCCTGCCTTATACAGAAAGAAGCAGATTCGGGATAAGAAAGGATGACACCTCAGTTAAATCGCCTTTAGCTTGGTGCGTCAGCATGGCTAGGGAAGGAAGCTGCCTCCCGCGCTATTCTTGGCGCTCTTTCTCTTGTTGACCTCTTCCCATGTGCCTCGTTTCTGGCTTCTTTTTCTTTCTGAGAGCCCTAATTCTCTCTCCCAAAGCTTCATTGCACGCCCTGGCTGTTCCCTGCGCTCATCTTCCACCTCGGCTTGACTTTCTCTAGGGGCCCTTTCTCTCCTTTGCTTCATTCTTTTTCTTTCTCTCTCTCTTTTTTAAAATTGATTCTAGAGAGGGAAGAAGGGAGAGGGGGAGAGACACACACACAATGATGTGAGAAACATCAGAAACATCGATTGGTTGCCTCCCACATGTGCCCCAACTGGGGATTGAACTCACAACCCTTTGGTGCACAGGACGACACTCCACTGAGCCACACCAGCCAGGGTTCCTTTGTTTGATTCTTTAGTTCACCACCTCCTGGCCAGCTCTCCTCTCTTCTTTCTGTGCTCTCTCCCCTGTCCCAGTCATGCCTTCCTCCCCCTGTGGCTCCTTAGCACTTCCCCACCAACTTTAAGTTCCATAGACAGGGAGACTGTGATAGAAATGGTCCCTCCCCAAGAACCTTCTACTCACAGAGGTTTGCACCCTTTGGCGATGACTGCCTAAGGAAGGTGGAGCAAACCCACCATTGTTCCGGGCAATTAGCTGCCATGGACTAGAGCCATTGAAAGGTTGCCCACGAGTGGGAGGCTCTTGGCTACAAAAGCCCCATTCATTATAGTACATTTTACAGACACCCCAGAGGGTTATGAGAACCTCCACCCAGACATCCCACTCCACAGGAGAGACAATCCCTGTCAGCTCTAAAGAAAACAGATTTAATTCCCTCTGGTTAACCATAAATTGGGAATATCCCATATGCAAATGAGCTTTCTTAAAGCCTCTCTGTAGAACAGACCTTCTTGCGTGAAGGCCAGAAGGGGTAACCTTAGGAAATGTGTGTTTCAGCTTTCTCCTGTGTTTAATTACTGAGCTCTTTTCTTTCTAATCATGCTTCTTTTAATGAAAGAATATGGTAAATGTCAGGATGTCATGAAATGAATGTATGATCTAATTTATTTTTGCAGGGGGAAAGAATGGGAGCTGAAACACCTATTTAAGTCAGGTGTTCTGAAAATGATTAAATAAGAGGAGTAAGAGGAGACCCAAGTGTAACGTACAGCTCAAGAGGCCGAGTGCCACAGATTCAACCTGCTTATTACACTGCGATGTGAATAATTTATCACATTTTACCCTGCATTAAGTGCTGTTGAGGATTAATCTCCAGTTTATTTGCAGACCACATTAACCCTTACCTACCTCAATCTGCTGTTTCTTGGGAGAGGTTGTGGGAAATCTCTCTGCTGCTCTTGTGCACAGATTAGCAGGGGCTGGACAGCAGTAAGTAACCTAACTAACTAGCCCCCTCCTGGGAATTTGTCTGGGAACATAAAGGACCCAGGTCACCTTCTCCTGGCACATTTTTCTCTTTGTGATGTTTAAATCCTCCCATCTTGGGCTATGCCCCCTCACTGTCAGGTCCTTTCCATTTCACTTATCATTCTTTCATTTCTATGCTGTACACACTAATCCAGGCCCTTGCTACTCATGCTGGACTCAGAGCCAAAGCCCCCTTACTAACCTCCCTGGCCAGGTCCCCCCTCCAATTTATTCTATATACAGCAAATGTTCCTCAAGTCTGATTTTTCACTGCAGCTTTCCTGGGCTCAGAGAAGCCTTCTGTAGAAGGTCCTGCTCAAGGGCACAGACTGGCCTCCTTCAGCCAGCGTCAAGACCTCCTTGGATCTGGTGCCACCGGCTCTCCAACCTCACCTCCTACTTCACCTTTCCAGACACCCTCCCTTCTGATAGGCATAGTCCCTCATCTCCCTCAACAGCCAGACTCTCTCCCACCTCCATCTTTGACAGTGCCCTCCTCCCTAGAAGAAGTGTGTCCCTGCCTCCCTGCATCTAGCATGGCTGAAATCCCCACTATGTCATTAAGTCATTCCCCAGGGCCCCACACCTCTCTGAGTGGCTCCTTCTCCAGCTGACCCTCACTAGTACATCGCACGCAGCATGCCTGCCCCTGCAGTGGGGACACCAGGCTTCCTGCCTGGGAGAGACTGAGAAACAGTGATCTGGTTGGAAACAGGAATGGGACTTGTCTCAAAGCTCTGGGGAAAATTCAGCTGATTCTTGACCGATTACTAAAAACAGCAACTTTTCTAAAGGGGCTTATAGTCACATTTAATGTAAGATTAAGAAGACATCAACTGCCCGTGTCAAAAACCAGGCTGTCTAGGGCCTCTGCCCCTGGATCTTCCCTACTCACCTGGCTTTACAGGGCCACCCTCCTGTTTACTTCCTTTACTCCCACTGGAGACAGTGTCAGACCGTGTCTTACACGATAGGATCTCAAAATCATTTTTCCTTTGTCCATTTTCCAGCTGGGTCTCTTGCCTCAAATCCTTTTTAGAATAAGGTAGGAAATGAATGACCAAGAGACGAGCGAATGATGTCTCTTGCATGTCCTCACTGTATAATAATATCAGTGTTGCCCATTAGTGGCTTTCTGTGGACATTGTATCAAATCAGCCTTGCATTTGGGGGATAATGTGATCCACCCCAGGTGACACAGCTGTAAGTGTATCACCCTTTCCCAGGGACTTTTAGGTCACCTTGGAGTACCCATGTTTTGGAATGAACCAGGCTCAAAGTTGAAGTTTACGGGATCTCATAGTAAATGACCTTCACTAGTACTGACCTACATACCTGCTTGAAGGACAAAACAGGGACAGGTTTATGAGCCCAAACAGGATGGGTGGCAGCTTTCAAGCAGTTCCTCTTCCATGGTTAATAGCTCAGCCTCTATGCCTGGAATGCGGCAGAAAACTGCTTTCCTGCCCTGACTGGTTTGGCTCAGCACTTAGAGCATCGGCTGGAGGACCAAAGGGTTGCAGGTTCGATTCCCAGTCAAGGGCACATCCTCGGTGGCAGGCTCAACTCGGGGCATGTGTGGGAGGCAACTAATTGATGTGTTTCTCTCACATCGATGTTCTTTCTCTCTCTCTTCTCTTCTCTGTCCCTTCCACTCTCTCTTTAAAAAAAAAAAAAAAAAAAAAAAAATCAATGGAAAAAATATCCTAAGGTGAGAATTAAAAAAATAATTTAAAAAAATTTAAAACCAAAAACAAAACCTGCTTTCCAGTCCTCCCCTTGAAGGGAGGCCTCATCAACTTCCTAGTCACACAGGTCATTCTCTTCCTGCTCAGATTCATTTCCAGCTGCAGCCTCAACCCATGGGCCCAGCAGGCACTTGAGAAACAGCTGCAGGTGACCCAGCTGGTTTGCACTCAAGGCCAGCTGGCCCAGCCTGCATGGAACAAAAAGACAGTCCCAGGAGCTCTCAGCAGCTGGCCAGGGAGGCAGAGGCATGTGGCCAGCGACCCTAGGACCACGGCTGGGTCTTGGAAATGGTCAGCCTTAAGACTGCAGCAACCAGAGAGACCCAGGGACACCTCATTTCAGGAGTGGCGATTCAGTCTGCACTTGGATGAGGCCACTACTGCGCGTGGGGCACCCTGGCCTCGCTGCTCAGCAACTTAATTCAGCATCTGAAGAATCAGAATCATACATAAACCAAGAAGAATTCTTCATCACTAAGAAAGCATATTCAGAGGAAGCTAGAAATCTTAATGAAGCCTCTGCACTGAAAGAAAGCATGAAAATCTAAGCGAGATAGAGGACTGCAAAGGGAAAAAACCTCTCAACTGTGGCAGGAGAAACTATAATTAAAACAGCAAATTGCAATTTCAGGGGAGCTGGAAGGGGGAGGTAGAAGGGAATAGATGAGTGTAAAGACCAAGGGACATCCAGTGAAGCATCTGACAGAATGATTCCCAGGGATGTTCTGAGGAGAAAAATCCATCTGGAAACAGAGAAAAGAAAATGAAACAAGCATTTGCTGCATTACTTAAAGCTTTCTGTGGTGGGGGTGGGGGTGGAGCACATTCAGGAGAGAGGAGGTTAGGAGAGAAGAGAATGAAATCGCTCTACCAAAGGGGATTAAAGGAATCGTAAGGGCCTTTTTAAATGACTCAAGCAAAAAAGATGCAAATAATTGTAGGCGGTGAAATTAATGGCCGCCAAGATTCTTACTTAGTTCATTCTTTAAATCTGCTTAACAGGAAAAATGAAGGAGAGACATTTGTATGCGTAGGGAGTGATGGAGTCCTTGAAAATCCAGTTCCATAGAGCACTGAAAAAAACCAAATGCATGGCAGAGAAAATATGTCCTGGGATAGAGCATAGCTGGCAGGGAATCAGATGCCATGGCAGAGGCAATCTGCTTACATAAAAATACCTGGCACTCCCTTCCTTGAATGTTTGGTTTCCCAAATATTTGACTTCTTTCAGAAGTCTCCACATCTGTCCAGAAATTAACAAAGTCAAAAACTGCTCTTGTGACAACCTGCATGGGAATTAGGAGGTCTGGGTTTGAATCTTAGTGCTGTCATTTACTGGCATTGTGGCATTGGGGCAATTACTTAAAAACCTCCCTGAGTTTCATCACCTTGTAGGAATATGGAGACGATCAAATGGGTTTAAATATGACCAAGCACTTATCACCGTGTTGCATCCATAGTTGGCTGTAAGTGAAGGTTCACTGACTCTAAACTCTCTACCCCTTGCCAGTTCCTTTGGTCCAAAAAAACCTTCATTGAGCCCTGCCCTTGGAACACATGGTTTTCTGGGCTCTCCATTTTATAGCTCCTTAGAAAACACATAGACCTAGATTCCTAAGGTACAAGACACTGAGCCCCAGCGGAGTCTTTACATCATCTCTCACTTAAGTGTTGACATGCACAGTAGCACAGCAGCCCAACCCATTGGCCCACCAGGCCACTGCACATAGCCTCTCTCACTCAAGCTCCTCTTGGTGATTTACCGCAGTGGGAGCTCTCTTTATCCCAGCTCTTTTTCCTCAGTGTTTTCTAGCCCCTTCCCAGAGGAAGCCCCTCACCCCATTCTTAGGAGATGTCTGTCATCCTGAGGTCCAGACCCACCCTGAGGGAGTCCAGCAGGTGGAACTGAGGCACTGGTCCTGCCCTGTCAAGGGAGGCTGTGGGGACAAGAGAGAGGAAGAGCAGTTAGGAAATAAAGTGGATTTCCAAGCAAAGAGTGACAGCAGGGCTTGGACCCTGGGGCAGCAGTGGGGTTGTTGAGACATTCTGGGAAGGTCCAAATGGACCCCTTGATGAGCTAGTTCTGGGGCACAAGGATGAGGGTGAACCTAGATGGATCCACATCCCTCCTTGGCAGGAATGCAAGGTCTCTCTCCAGGGCTGACAGTGGTGAATGATTTCCCAGATACTGCCTGGGCTGTGCCCTACCGTTTTTGCTCCACTTGTTTTTCAATAGCTGCACCAGATTTTTCATTCTTTTTTAACAGGGAGTCCACTGGGACCTGCAGCTTGTGCTTGGCAGTGGACAGGGCTATGAAAGATGAGGCTCCTCCTACAGCTGTGCTCTCCACCCAGAAGCCAGCCAACCCTACTGTGTCTCTAAGGACCCCATCTAGCAAGGACTTTCCACTATAACCTGTGCTCCAGAGCTCTGATCTAACCACATGCCTGGTAATGGTAAAGAGTAAGTTAAACATCCCTCTCTCATGGCCATCATTGCTAGGTTTGTGACGAGACTGTGCCGTAGCCACCAGGCCCAGGCCTCTCCAGTTTGCATTTGTCCCTGAGGCCCATGAAGTACCACTATACAGCTCTGGGAGAAGATAACTCTGCTCCCTGAGGGATGAGAGAGAGTTGCTTAGTTGTTCAAACCCCCAATTTACCAACACTTTTGTGGCAGAGGTGACCAACCCCCACCTGCAATGCTTGCCTGGTGTGCCCTGCCCACCTCCCTGTGGGATGTCTGGTCCAGTTGGAGTAGTTTAGAAACTGTAGTAATCAAATAAGAGTCAATAACAAGAATGTGACTTGGAGCAAATCACTTAGCCTCTCTGACCCTCAGTGTCTTCATCTGCAAAATGGAGACAATTATATGGAACTCATGGGACTATTGGTAGGATAAACTAGGAAATGCCAGTGCAATATTTTGATAAGCTGTAAACTCCTAGACAAATGAATGTTAATTATTGATTGCTTATGCATAACCTGGGAAGCATGTCAGCCCACACCCTTTGAGGAATCTTTCTTAGGCCCCTGCCTAGAAACTGGGTTGACACCCCCTCCACTCCCTTCATTTTTAGCTTTCTTGTGCTCTAAGCTTACCTCTATAATAGCACAGATCAACCTGCATTGTAATTGCTGCTTTGCATATCAATCTCCTACCTCTACAGACCACTCCTTTCCCTGGCCCTTAGCAGGGGGCTTGATATAAATTTGATGAATGAATGGACTGAAGCATTGGGGAGCTGGGGCTGAAGATGCCAGACATGGCCACCAGGGGGAAATCAAGCACTTCCTAAGCAGGTCGACTTGAGTCATTCATTGTAGAGGCCCTTCTTAAAGGGAAGAAAGCCCTATAAGAACTGCTCTGGTGGGAGAAGGCCAGAGCCTAGGCCTGGGCTGCAAAGTCTCTCTTTGTGTCTGACACTAGCTTTGTGCAAAGACAGGACCATATTAACCATAGTGTTCCGAGTCCCCGTATCTGCCTGGAGCCTGAGTGTCCAATATGACCCTGGAAGAGAGAACCAGGTGGGTAGCAGGTACTGGTAACCTCTGCTGACAGGGTCTGAGGGTCAGTTACATGTTGAATGCACACATATGTGTGAGTCCATGAATGGTCATGTTTATTAGAGCTCTTGGCCCATCCATGGAGATCTGGCTCCCCACCTATCCTTATAAACAGCATAGCAGAAAAGTGCGAGACAGCACTGAAGCTTGGGATGTAGGACTAGTCTATCTACTGCCCGTGGCCTAAGCAAGTAACTTCCCATCGCTGAACCTCACTTTCCTCACCTGGGAAATGAAAGCATTGGGGTAGGTGGGCCTTTCTCTAAGGGCCTTTGTAGCTCTGACATTCATTCTTTGTATTTCTAAGGTGTGGGCTGATTCAAGTTCAAGGTCTCTGGGTAACCTTAAGGATTCTTAGACTGAATCAGGTGGGTCCTCAAGATGGGGTCTTTGCTATCTCTGACTTCTTGTCAGGGCAAAACCCAGACTCATCTGCTGAATTCTGCCCTGGGCTCTGAGGTGAAGGCTTTGGATACCTGTGGGGATGCTATCACTTGCCTTTCTATCAGTGAAGATTTCCCAGGTGGGGCAGCCTCGGCAGATCTCTCCTTGCCCTGTGCTTTCCCCAGTTACCTCCTCTCATTCTCAAACCACCAAGGGTCTCTTCTGTCTGTTGATGTTTCTATTAGCCGGAAAGGTGAGAACTGGTGACAGACTCAGTGGTCTGGGATATGGGCAGCAAATAGGGCCTAGAGCCTTGGTTACTTGGGGCCTCTTCTCTCTGGGACCCCACCCTAGCCCCCTCCTTTCACCTCCAAGTGGAACAAGCCAGACAAATGAGAATCTACCCAAGCACAAGCTGCTGTTGAAATAAAGGCTGAGATGTTTCTTTATAATTTTCCCCTTGAAATAAACCCAGACTTAAGAACAACAGAAACACGCAAAATGTGTTTTTAGTGGAACCCAGATGGAGGGCTGGAAGCCCAGCGGGCTGTCTCCATAGAGGGCTCTTGTCTCTGGAATTCTGTCTCTCCTCCCCAGCCCCCTCGGGAACATCTACCCCACACCCCTTGGGCTTGGCCGACTCCCTTGGGCCACCTCCTCGGGGTTGTGTCCAGGTGGGTAGAATGCCCCCCAACCATCACCCTCTGGATCTAAGGCTGAGTTTGGTGGCTAGAGAGATCTGTAGTTTCAGAGATTTGGGGGAGGGGAGTGGGGACCAGGACCAACTCAATCCAAGCACCTGGATCTGCCGAAATACAACAAAGAGAGTGAATTAAGACATCTGAAAAAAATACTCTGAGGAATTCTGCTCACCCACATGGCCCACTGCTTCTCATTAAATAGCTACAATTCTCCATATTAACATATGCAAATCCAGTTCTGTGCATGATGACTTAGGACACAAAGGCAAGTCCTGACAGCCCTTCCATCCCCAAATTGGTCAGAGTTCCCTATGGGATAAAGTAACCTTACTGGTCCCATTTTGATTCTGTGAAAACAACAGTCTTGAGAATTATAGCCATGGCATGGCCTTTTCTTGAGGGGAAACAGATGAGAGGCGCTTTAGGGGAAAACTAGGGAAATTGATCCTATAAAAGCTGCCTTTTCTATGAAGTGATATTGCTTATTTTCAACAAATATTCCTGGATGTCCACCATGAACCAGGGGTTGTACCGGGGGCCAGAGACACAGGCACAACCAAGACATGGGGACTGGCCTCAGATGGCTCATGGTCCCGCAGAGGAGGAGGAAGGGGAAGCCAGAGATTGTAATTAAACAGCTGATGGAAGGCAGCGAGTTCCATCATGGATGGTTTGCCTTTGGGACCTCCAGGTAGAGACAGTTGAACATAGGGGGTCTTATACTCAGAAGTGGAGTTTGAGCAAGAAACGGAGACCTGGGAGTTATCGGTGCAGACGTGGTGGACAAGTCACCTGGAGAGAAGGGTGGAGGAGAGAGAGCCATCAAGCAGGAAAGGGCTGATCTGAGCTTCCCAATCACTCACAGAGCCTGTTTCCGCTTTCATTTCCCCGTGAGGTCATTCCTGACTACGACTCTTCCTCTGACAACCTCCTCTCTCCTACTTCTCTCTCTTTTTCCTGTGGGTTGATTGGAATTGAACAGGAGCAGGAAGGAGTGCCATGAGGACAAGGACAGTGACCCTCTTGTTCTCCAGTTTCTAGCTCCCTGACCAGCACACAGTGGGCCCTCAGGATTTATTGCCTGAATAAAGGAAGGAAGGAGAAGCCAGACTAGAGTTCCTTTTTTTTGTTTACTCCCTTTAGGCCTGTGTAGGGCCTCACTCCGGCTCTGAAAGGGAAGGGAGCACTGGAGAATGAACTGTACAAGGCCGGGAACGGCGGGAAGGCTGGCGTCCTGTCTGAGCTTCACCTCCTATTTTCAGTCATGACACTTGGACCAAGTGAAGCCGTTTGCGTCTCCCCTGGGACTCTCCAACATGAGCCCTGCTCCATATGCATTGAGGAGCAGTCCAAGAGTGGAAGGAAGTGCCCAGACAGAGGGAGACAGCGTATTAAAATTCCACGGCCGATTCCGTGGGAGGGAGTTTACAGTTCCTAACTGACCGTAAACCCTTTCTCCTGACAGCTCTTGGAATACATCACTCCGGGCTCTCCCGGAGCAGCTGACACATCGCAGTAACGCTTCTCCAGAAGTCAGGGTCTGCTGATTCCAGCGGGGCTGGGAAGGCAAGCAGGGAGCAGCTGAAATGGCCCCTGTCTCCTCCGACTTCAGAGACCCAGGGCGGCTGGCCGGCTGGCCTGCCGGAGGCCCATGGAAAGGGCTGTCAAGTACAGCGCTGTGATCCCAGCCCGAGCAGAGAAGGTGGTTTGTCAGCGGTCTGACTGTCTGCCTCTGGGTGGAATCCTAGTCACCTGGTGGGAAACCTCGTTTTCTCTCCACTGAGAGCTCTGAGTGGCATGTCGCATATGTCTTTTATTAATAAAAACGAGTCATTATTACTGCATAATTGCAGTTCATTTGCTAGGCCAAATCTTTCAAAGCCCAGGTGCTGGGGGTGGGGCAGGGGGAGAAAATAAAAGGGAACCTTGATATGAACCACTTGGGAACCACCTGTGTAGGAGGCACCTCTGGAGAGACTCTCGGAGACTCAGAGCAAATGTGGGCAGCAAAACACACACCTCTCTCAGGGCTGTGAGACTGCACCACAGCCCTGGCGCCAGCCCCAGGATCAGGTGACCTTAAGCAAAGCCCTACCCTCCTAGAGGCTCTGTTTCTTTTTTCTTTTTTTTTTCTTTTCAGGAAATCAGAGCTCATATTCCTACCCTGCTCAACTCACAAGGTCATTCTGAGAATCATATGACATCCAGTATATGGATTCTTCATTCATTCACTCAGCAGTCATCTGCCCATGTGTGTTATGGGTCAGCCATTATGCTGGTTGATAGGATGTAAAAAGGAACAAAATGCAAACCCTGCCTTCAGTGAGCTCACAGTCTGGTGGGGACCACACAAAGAAAAAGCTGAGAGGAATAATATCATGTGCTTTGGAAAGTCAGAGGAAAGGCTCCCTACTTGCCTGGTACAGAGAGGGCTTCAGGATGGAGACGCCTGAAAGGTGAGCAGGAAAATATCACATCATTTCCAACATGTCAACAAGATTGTGGTTGTGTGTAATGTGACCTTAGAGGCAGACCTTGATGCCCTAGTCTGAATGTAATTATTGCTGTGTGCATCTTATGACCACAACTGCCCACTGAGCTGTAAAAAAAAAAAAGGAGATGGGATTCTAGAGGACTTTTGCCAGACTGTTTTGGCCCATGTGGAGGACAGCATCCAAACTGTCTCCTTAAGTCATTTACACTACCCCCAGCCTGCTTCAGATCTACTCTCTTAGCAACTTTCAAACATACAATACAGTATTATTAACTATAGTCACCATGATGTACATTACATCCCACGACTTGTTTATTTTATAACTGAAAGTTTGTGCCTTTTGACCCCCTTCACCCAGTTTGGTTTTGGGGTTTTGTTTGTTTTTAGATTCCACATATAAGTGACATCATACAGTATTTGTCTTTCTCTGTCTGACTTATTTCACTTAGCATAATGCCCTCAAGGTCCTTCCAAGTTGTAGTAAATGGCAAGATTTCCTTCTTTTTATGGCTGAATAATATTCCACAATTTCTTTCTCCGTTCATCCATTAATGGACAATTAGATTGTTTCCATGTCTGGGCTATTGTAAATAATGCTGCAGTAAACATTGGAGTGCATATGTGTTTTTGAGTTAGTGTTTATCTTTCAGATAAATACCCAGAAGTGGAATTGCTGGATCATATGGTAGTTCTATTTTTACTTTTTGGAGGAACCTCCATACTGCTTTCAAAGGAAGGTTATTTTTTAAGATGCCAACCTGGCTCAGCTCTAGAGAACTTGAACTAGAACTTGAAAGGAGCAATCTTAAGCTCTTGGGAGCCAGCACGGTGGTGACAGCAAAAATCAAAGGGAGAAACCCCTCTTCCCATCCCAAGAAAGATGGTGCTCAGGGGACCAAGCTCAGGCCAGGCTGTCAGCCACCACTCCCTGCTGGAGTTTCTCCTTCCAGTATTTTTCTGGAGTTTTTCCTGCGTGTTTCTTTTCACAGAGAAGACATTTCACCTACAACCCCTGTAAGAAAATAGGACCAAGACTAAACACTGAAAGCTTCCGTCCTCTGACATGGGGAAGAGGTCCCAGGAAAATGGGCTGGGACTCATGGATGGGACTTTAGTAACCCGTGGCTCTCTGGATTGCTGGATCCGTCTGTCTGCCAGCTCTGCCAGGGGCCCTCCTGGAGAAGTGGGTGGGCAGGCAAGATACACACACAAGATGGGGTCTGTTTCCTGGCTGAATGAGGGAGAAATGTTTATCCCTCACCTCTGGGCCCCTAATGAATTCTGATTCAAGCCACACAGGCCTAGGAATCGATAGTTTTAATCATTTCAAAAACTAGCCCCACTCTGGGTAAAATTACAATGCGCAAGAAGCTCAATGGAGCTTAAAGGCCACAACCTCATTATCATTTCATTAGACTCACATTTCAGCAAGATGGAAAGAAATGTTCTCACACACCACCCCCTCCCATGTCTCCCCTCTCCTCCCCCGGCCCGTGGAATAGCTCTGGAGGACAGCGATGGTTTACAACAGCTGTCAGCTACAAGAGCCACTGGCCCGTTCCCATCATGCTCTCTGCCCGAGGAGGAAGCTCGGCGCAGCCGCTGGAGACCTCAGCGCAAATCAGCGCAAATGCCTCCCAAATCAAGTTTGCAACCCTGGGAAGTTTAGTAAAAACAACCCTGCTGTCAGTTTGGCTTCTCACAGCTGGAGGGGTCAAGTCATCAACACAGTATAAACCCAGGCCAGCAGAACCTTGTCCTGCCCAGGGCCCCAGACGCCCTCTGGGAAGCAAAGGGTTTGAAAATGTCTTAAACTTTTCCAGTTTGTTTATTTTCCAGTGTTTAATGATATTGTCCATGCAAGGAGCAGAACCCCAGCTCCTGCGAACAATTAAAGAGGTTTTCTAATTTAGGAGAAAATGTGATTGAAAAAGAAAGAGAGAGAGAGTGAAAGGACTTGCACAGGAAACAAAGCAAATCCTTGCATTGAGGACATGCCCTCGGAAAAGCCTTGAGTAGAGAAGACCCTGCTGGTGCTGTGCAAGCTCACTCGTGGAGTGAGATCCGTTCGCGGGGACTGACCCACCGGGGTGAATTTCAGAGGAGGCTGGCAAACGTCTGCCTCTCTGGTAAAGCTCTGTGGTGCCTCACCACACCACTGCCACTCCCACACAGTTTCATTATCATGGCTCATACCTGTGACCCAAGTGTCCCCGGATCTCACCATCCAATAAGCCCAGGTGGGTTCCCATCAATGAAATCAGCAGGTTTCACTGCTGCTTGTGCCCATCTACCATAGGCTCACTGTGATTTGGGGGACCCCTTGGGAGTGCTCCACTTGTGCTCATGAACAAGACCACCAGTGAGGGTGGATGCTGTGTCTCACAAAAGCTTCCTTTTTCCCACCCTGTTCGCTCTCTGATGCTGGCATGCCCTGAAATAATGCTGCTTGCCATGCTCAGGGTGTTGTCTCGAAGCTTCCCAAAAGGACCTCACTGCCCACCTGGTATCCTCAGTGCACAGGAACCTCATGGAGTCCTGTGCCCCACCCATGCCCTGTCACACCCTATCACCTGGACACCAAATAGTACTGACCTCTCTGAGTCGCAGAGGATCCCTTATGAAAATAGCCCCTTTTGACCTCTCTGTCCTTAGGACTCAGATGCTGGGGTAGTGGGCAGGGGTGTGGTGCATTTCCCTCCACCTCTTCCTTTGCCTTTCTCCCACTGCCAGTAGATGCCTACGCCTCACGCTTCCCCAAATCCAGCAGATACATCAGAATCTCATGGCTGGAAACGGTTTAGGCTGAAGTTGGAATCCCTATTCTATGTCCTCACTCCTTGGCTACATATCAGAATTACCTGGGGACCTTTTTCAATCCTATTGCCAAGGCCACAGCCCAAACCCAGAAATCAAAATCTCTGGGCACCAGTAATTTTTCTGTCTCCCTAGGTGATCCCAGTGTGCAGTCAACATTGAGAACCACAGCCTGAGAAGAAGAATGGAAGAGATACAGGAAAAAGGGGATGGTGGGAGGGAGGGCAGGGCCAAAACTGGGAACCCTTTCCCTGTGATGGAAGAGAGCAGAAGCAAGGCAGACCTGGCGCCACACCCCGAGACACACACTGAAAAAACCCAATGATTCTTTTGCCAAACCTGCTAGTGACTCGTGCTGCTGTTGTCAGTATCTCTTTCAGCTGAGTCAACGTATTGGGAGAGTCAAAGACGACAAGTACAATTCAGACTGGTGGCACCTGAGGTGCCTGAAGGGAGGAGGCTTCATGTCAGTGGCTGTGGTGAAGACAGACAGAATCCTGCAATGGATAGGACATTGGGAGAGCTCTGATCCAGCCCTGTGTACGTTTCCAAACTAAACCAGGACAGCTGGCCATCTGCTCCAGGAATAGGAGTGACCAGGGACTGGCCTATGTTAGCTCAATGCACAAAGACTCAGTCAGTCAGTCAGTCAGTCAGTCAGTCAGTCATTTGCCCATTTGTCCACACACTCACTCATATTCATGCATGTCAGAGCTGTGTGGAAGGGACCTCATATATCATATGCAGCCTGGTGGTTCCCAGGCTTTGTTTTTAGCTGAGGAATGCTGATTTAAGTGAAACCAAATGGAAGCATAAACAAATCCAAGGGGAGTTGCTTTGGTTAAAGTAGGGTAGGAGGCCCTGGGCCCAGCTCACTCACCTCCTTTCTCCTAAGGGGGCTTCACCAGATTCTCCTGTTTCAAGGAGAAACAGGGTTTAGAAACCTCTCATCTTATAAACAGAGACACTGAAGCACAGAGAATGGTGGTGCCTTGCCCAGAGCCACATGGATTTCATGTAACGAATTTTACTGTGTTAGGTATAGAAGAATATACTGTGTAAGACAAAGTCCTTGCAAAATGGACAAGCTTGCAGCATACATTTCTGCTACCTCCACCTTGATGCTGAGCCAAATGCCAAGTTTAACCAGAAAACTTGCCTCTCTCAGCTTTGTTTTTGGAAGAAAGCCCTTCTGGGGTCCTTCCCCAGCACATGGCACTCAGGGGAAATGCAGCCCTGTCCTCTAGAGCCCATCAGATCTAATTCATGTTCAGCTGGATTGCAGAATGCCAGCACTCACTCCAACTCCTGAGTGTATTCCTGGTTGTTCAATATTCTGAATGTCACACTTGGATTCCACTATCAAAGTTTCCAAAGTGCAAGTAAGAACCAGACAGTAACAGAAAACATCAGTAACTAGATTAGCAATACCTGCCTTCTCACTGCTATTATTTGACACCAAATCTGCAGATATCTTTCAAAAAAGAGGAGACCATTCTCTTCATGGGGTGATTTCCATGGGGGACTTTCTGGGTGTGGTCTTCCTGAAGATGCCTCTTGAGCACAGGATGACCAGGCTGACTTCTGAGATGAACTGAAAGCCACACGGTGTGTCAGGACAGAGTTTAATCCCTAAGCCTTCCACCTGGGTGCTGGGCAGCACTTCTCAGGTCCCAAGTTCTATGTGTAGTGGGTGCTATCCCTCCCCAGGAACTGCCCTCGGCTGAAGGAAGCTGACTTCCTTAAGATATGCCCCTTCCCAGGGAAGTCCAATGACAGCTCCTTGCCTGGTTGGGGGAACACCTTTGAAGGGCCACCCAAGCTCCAGCATGGCCCATGGGAACAGTCAAGGCCTTGTGGCTACCCCACTGCCATACAACCTCTCTGCCCATCTTGCTTCCATGACTCTCTTACAGTGGTTGCTCCATGAACATTCCCCAATTAACCATGTCCACATGGGTCTTCCTCTTGGAGTCTGTTTCCTGAGGAACCTGACCCTCAGTAGAGTGGGGGCACTAATCCCTACTGTCAGAGCTATTCTAAGGGTTAAGTGAGCTCATGTTCACATGACATTTCCTCTCTGACATAGTGCCTGGACTAGAGTCAATGAGCAATACACACCCTCCCTCCCTCTATTTAGTCTTTCTTCCTCCAACTGTGGTTATAGGCTAGATAGTAAATGTTCAGTCTCTTCTTTGTGTTTAGGTATTCTACATAGCCATGTTCATCTCTCATACCAACACACACACACACACACACACAGTATTGCAGAGTTCTGCAATCTTTGTAGCTTTGCAAACTCCAAAGCTTTACACCATCACCACAACACACAACCAGGGAACTGCTCGTATAGAGACCTATATACCAGGTGAGACATCCCAGGAGGGAGAGGTGACTCCTTAGTGGTGGAATCAAGGAGGTCCTCATAAAGAAGGTCACATTTGTCGTAGGTTTTGAAGGTTGGATAGAAATCTGGCAGGCAGAGAGGGTGGGAGTGGCTTTCCCGGCCAGTAGAATGATGTGGCAGTCAACTGTGCAGTAGGGAAAACACAAAGCATGTCTAGTCAAGTTCTACAGTCTTGGCTAAAGACAGGGTTTAGTAGAGGAAGACAAGCGAGAGGAGTCAAGGCTGGAAAGACAGTTTGGGACCTGATTGGGTGGGGCCTTGAACGCCAAGCTGAGGCTGGAATTAATGGGAGTCCACTGATCTGTGAGAGGGGGAGAGCTTTAGGAAGAGCAGTCATGGGGAGGATGGAATGGGAATGGAACCACAGGTCAGGAAACCAGTGCAGAGGTTGTGGTAACAGACAGGGATAGAGAGGGCCCACATCTGGCTGGGGGATGAGTGGGTCAGAAGGGCAGGAGTCCCAGGGTAGAAGCGCTGACCTTTTTTTCAGGTCAACTTTCAGGGGCAACTGTGCAAATACCCTCAGCTCCTAATCTGAGAATACGTAACAAATGAGCTCACTCCCCAACAACTGTTTGGGGAAGTGAAAGAGGAAACTGACCTCAGTATAAAGGTGCTTGACTCATTGTTTCTGAGTGACCTTGTGCAGGAAAATTCTCTAAGCCTGCTGCCAGTCATCTCCTCTGGCTACACCTTGTTCCACAGGAATGTAGACACCAAAAGAGAGTCCCCTGCATGAAATACCTAGAGAAACTTCTAAAAACAGGACATACTCAGCCCTGCTTCCCCACTCCCTTGCTGTAAGGCCTTGGGCAAATGACTTAACACCTTTCTAGGCCTCAGTTTCCTCATCTATAAAATGGTAACAATAACTATCACCACCCACTTAGGGGACTTTTATGAGCTCAAATAGCCTAATAAACCTGAAGGTGCTTAAAGTTCTTTGGAAGCGGGTGCTAAATAAATGCACGATGTAATTGTCAATGCTGTTATGTAATTGGGTTAATTGGGTATTACTATTGCCAAAGCACCTGTAGCCTGGTGTATCTCTTTTCTCTGAAGAGCTCAAACACTGTTCATGGGGCTCTTTTTTCATGAATAATTCTCAAATGCCTCCTCTTGTTTAGATGTGGGTCTACCTGAAACAGTCCTTGAGTCAGATTCTACGAAAGCCAGGAGGAAGGCCTGGCTGAGAGCACGGTGACACTAGGGGATGATTCACCGCTGCTCAGTGGGGAGATTGTTGGTGTCTAGGTAATTGAAAAGCGGGTGACTCAAGGTGGGACTTTCTGGGCTCAGAGAAACTGTGATCACCCATGCCTCCAATTTCTCCATCTCTTCAGCTGCATGGACCCAGATCCCCTCTCCCCATTCCCCCACTCCCACTCCTGGGCTACCTTCTGACCCCACTGTGGAGAAATCTCACTAACTGTGCAGCTGATGTGACTCACCAACCACATGACTTTTGTAAAATGGGTCTAATAATCCCTGAGCTGCCTGTCTCACAGGACTGATGTGAGGAGGGTCCCATGACTGAGGAGACAAGAATGCTTGGTGACTATAAAAAGTTGTATCAAGATAGAAGGCAGTTTGAGGGGATGTTTCAAAAGTCTGTTTCTAGATGATTTCCTGCCCAGGGGAGAGGTGAGGAGATGATAGCTGGAGGCTGCTCTGCAGTAGCTATGAGAAAAGTTGTAGGGGGATCCCAGAAGGCCAGTTCTGTCCAAAGCTGGGTAGAAAGTGCTTCTTGAACATGGTGTTCTGGTACAAAGCATCCCTCTCAAAAACAAAACACTAAAACTATGAGATGAGGATAGTGTGTGGGAGTGACCCTCAACCATCAGCCCACGGCTTGGCTATGGCACCCTTCCCAAGTGTCTCTGGACTGTCTGGACAGAGGCATAGGGCTGGCCTAAGCTGGTGACATGCACCCACCCAGATCACAAAGGAACATGGCTAGGAGGTAGCAGTCTCCCACTAATAAGGGAAAAGTCAGAGCTCAATTACCAAGAGACTAAAAGTCCCCTTCCCAGGGGGCCTGCCCTGAATGGAGACAGGAAGGAGACCACAGTGGGACTGAGCATATCACTCAGGACAGCGGGCTTCCAGCAGGAACAAGTACAAGGCCAGGGGCAGGGTCTGCTTGCCACTTGCTGTCTGTGTCTTGGATCCCCTGCTCACAGGTGGGGGTCAGGGCAGGGAGGGCAGGGAGAGGAAATAAGTTAGAGTTCTCCAGGGGAAGAAGCCCTTTGGGGCTTCCCTCATGTGGGCTGGTATAGGCTTGATGAACACCAAAGTCCCTGAAGCAAAGATAACTTCTCCACATGCATGGAGAAGGTTTAGACCATCAGAGGCACTGTCCCTGTACCCCATTTATAAGTATTCCCCAGCCTCAAATAATTTCTTAACTCATCGGCCTGGGTTTAAGATTTTTCTTTACCTTGACCCCTCCTGTCTCTCCACGCAGGTCCGGATCACACTCCCAGATTCAGCCTGCCAGTCTGGCTTACGTTGACTCCTCCATGTTGAGGGCCCTCCACAGCCACACTCTCCCTCCTTGGTATGAAAGCAGAGTCTGTACTCATGGCCATTAATCAGTCTTGTGACCTTGGCAGCTACCTAACCTTCTGGGTCTCCACTTCCCCATCAGTATTTGGGGATAATAGCAGAGCCATTGCATAGCCTTTTTGTAAGAATTAAATGTTTTTCATCCAGCCCTTTAGCTTACACATACATCTGTCTTTCTCAGTCTGACTTACTTCACTTAGCATGATACCTCCTTCCATGCTGTCTCAAATGGTAAGATTATGTTTCATGCCTGAGTAATGTTTCATTGTACAGATGTACCACAACTGTTTTATCCAGTCATATATTGATGGGCACTTGGGCTGCTTCCATATCTTGGCTATTGTAAATAATGCTGCAATCAACATTGGGGTGCATATATTCTTTCCAATTAGTGTTTGGGGTTTCTTTCCATATATAACCAGAAGTAAGTGAAAAAAGGTGAAGGGATTAAGAACTACAAATTGGTAGTCACAAAATAGTCCCGGGATGTAAAATACAGCATAAAGAATATAGTCAATAATACTGTAATAACTATGTACAGTGCCAGGTGGGTACTTGAAATATTGGGGGAACAATTTGCAAAGTATATGATTGTCTAACAACTATGCTGTAGACATGAAACTAATACAAAATAATATTGAATGTAAACTGTAATTGAAAAATAATTTTATAAACAAGAATTAAATGTGTTAACATGGTGCTCAGCACAGTGCTTGCCACCCAACAAGCCCTACATCTGCACTGGCTCCTTTTGAAAATCCTACCCCATGCCTTTTCAAGAGTGGGCTTCAGATCTATTTCTGGAAGGAGGAAAGAATTCCCCCCACTCCCCATCCCACTCCTCATGCAGGAAAACTGACCTATAGCCAGGGTTAGCCTTGGGTTGTGGTTGGTCCATGGTAACAGCTGCTAGATATCAGGAAAGAACCTGTTTCTCAGCTGAAGCCTTTCTACCGCCAGCCCCTCTGCCTCCCTACTCAGGCCCCTGCTCCTGCCAAATCAGTTCCCACTAGTTTGGTCAAGACAAAGGTCCCCTCACCTTGCTAGAGTTTTACTATGCAGCCAGCAGGCTGCAAACACTCCCAGAACACCCCGTATCTGCCAAGAGACATGCACGTGCAGTCACCAAGTTCACTCCCACATGAGCACACTCACACATGTGCACACACTCCTCCTACATACCCATGCTCACACACAGATTCTCACACCACTTACCCGTGCATCTGCTCACAGACATACTCATACACTCTCACACACCAGAAGGGCAAGTTCTGTAAGTTCCCTTTGGGGAGGATCAGCCCCTTTGGAAGGTTCTGGGCCTCTGGTGAACCCCAGTATCTCTCACTGAAAGGGTACCAAAGGGTTAAGAGAGAACACTTCCAGGGAGTTTGCCTCTTAATCAACACAGTTAATTCTTTTCCTTTTACAAACATAAATTCTTGGCAGTCAGTAACCAAGAAAGAAAGGGGTAAGAAAAAACCTTAACCCAACATTAGTCAAATCTTTGCCTCTTCCTATTTTTTTTCAAGTTCAAACCCAGGGGAATTCAAAGCAATGAGAGAAATCCCAGCGCAGATGGAATGTTTTTGCTAATATACGTCTGCAAGTTATTTAAATGTATGTTTAAGTGTGTGTGTGTGTGTGTGAGAGAGAGAGAGAGAGAGAGAGGGAAAGAGAGAGAGAGAATATGAGAGCAAGCGTGGCTGAGTGGTGTACGTGTGTGTGTGTGTGTGTGTGCATGTGCATGCATGTGTGACTAGAGCAGACAGCAGAGCAGAGGAATCACTGTAGTCTCTGCCTGAGCCCCAGCTGTTCTCTGGCCTCGACTCTCCTGTCTAGACCTGAAGCAGGACAAGGCCATTATCCAAGACTGTCCTTGTCCTTCAACCTAAGGTCTCCTGGGACAATAGCCTCTGTGCCTACCCCTCTGCCCCAGGATGGCCTCGATGACACATTCTGCTAGCAATAACCCACACACAATACACTAACTTATCTTTCTTTCTTGTTTAGCCAGGAGATTTCAGGCTCCAGTTTCTAGGCATGGAGGAGAGGGATAGTTGAGAAAACCAATCACCCCCTCTTCATAGAGCCACCCCTCCAAAGGCCCCTGCCTGGACTGGAAACCTGGGCTTCGGCTCTATTCCTGGCCTCTTGCTGTCCCTCCTCAGAGCTCTCTTATGATCTTCAGACCTCCTTGGTATTCTACCTTTGACCCTCACCACCTCATGATCTCCCTTAGATAACAGACTTAACCCTCACCCACAGATTCCACCTCAGCAAGGTTCCCCCAGAAGCCCCCCTAGCAGGGATCAGGGTGCAAGGTCTTGCAGAAACCCCCTTAGCCTCCCACCTGCACCTAGCTCCCTCTCATCTGCTCCCTGTTGAGCCAATTTTAATTCTTTTCATCTTTCTCTGAAATTGCTCCTCTGGCCCCATAGTCAGCTGTGTGGGTTCCAGCTTCCTGATTTCCAGGGGGAGATCAAGCAGCTTTCTCCATCTAAAGGCACTTCAGATGCCTGGGCCACCCCATGGGCTAGCTAGACCCCTCCCTGGCGAGGAGCCTGTTCTCATTCTTCCAAGCCCCAGCCCACCCTGAGTCCTGGGCCTTCCACACAGAACTTCCCATGCCCCTACCCTGCCCTGGTCCCCCAGAGATTCCAGCCTTCCCATCATTACTCCTTCATACAGAGGCCTCTCTGCGTCTCCAGGCAGGCCCAGAGCCTAGAGTTCACAACCTTCTCTCTCACCAGCTCTTGGGAAAGGAGAGGTGGGGGTGGGGTGGGGATAGGATAGTGCTCAGGGTCTAGAATCTGCAGAGACAATTCTTGCTCTGGTTGTTCGCCCCACCCCATCCCCCTTCTCTAGTTTCTGTGCTCCTCCCATACACTCTTGCCCTCACAGGCCCTTTTTCTGAGAAAGTGGCCATCCATGGTCTCCCCCGGCTGACGAGGGAGCAAGACTTACCAACTTTCATCTTTCTGAGAGTGAATCATCTACTCTGCTCATCTTCTAGAACCACCTCAGGTTCTGGTGCTCAGCTGAGCCCTGGCTGGAAAGAGAGAAAAACAGGTCAAGGTCATGGGCTGAGTGGTTGGGTGCTTTTGAAGAGGGAATGGGGGATGGAGAGAGAATATAAGGGAAAGTAGAAATGAGTCTTGCATTCTGTGACAGTTGAACTTGCCCTGATGTGTAAGCTAGGGGATAAGTGGTAGCTTAGATCAGACTTTCAACATGGAAGAAATGGTTGACCAGAAAGGAATATCTGAGATAGAAATAAGGAAAGAAGATATTCTGTGGGAAGTATCCTGAAATGCCACCTTGTCAGGGCTACATTTTGCTTCTGAAATAGGTGGGGTCCCAGGGCTTCCACACATGGACACTGGTTTCCTAAGGCCTGAAGATGCCAGGAGGACTCTGATCTGCCTTGTTCTGAGGGCCTCAGAGAGTCCATGAATCTCCAGACATTGTATGTAAAGCCTTGTGGATATAGACAATATTGTAGGGAGAACCTCTATGGTCTTAAGGTTCTCAAAAGGATCCCTCACCCCAAGAGGTTAAAAACCATAGAACTAGAGATTAACACGAAGGTGACACTTGAGGCTGGCCAGATAGACTCAAAGGACCAGGCCAGAGTGCAGCCGGATGACCTCTGGCTGAAACAAGAAGACTAGGTCAAGGTCAGGCAGTAATGTGAGTCTGAGGAGATGACCTTCAGGTCTAGATGTGTGTTTGTGGGATGAAGGAGGGGGTTCCCAGAGATGACCTGGATTCCTAGAGATCCCATCTGGAAGCAGATCTCTGCCAGATAAAATCCTACGGTTCACACCTTCACTGGGCTGAGCTGTTTGTTAGCTTTATCTGCTGGGGCACTGGCAGGTACTAGCTGGTGAAATGGTAAAGGTGATTCAAGCTGAGCCCTAGGTATTCCTGGGGCATCAGTGAAAAATGCACAGAAGGGTCTGTGCCCATAACTTTCAAAATATGTCTGAAGTTCATCTGTCTCAAAGTAAAAATAGCATTGACTCATTAAGGGGCTCTGAGTGTGTCCAGCACTGATGTGGGCAAGTCAAAGGAATCACAGAAGAGGGGAAAGGTCATCAATACAAGGGGGCAATTTGGAAAAAATTATGCTTGGTGAACCATCCCTTATCCCAGCCCTGCGCTGACGAAGCTATTAAACTTTTCTGGGTCACAGTTCCCTCTCTGGGGAAATGATGAGGCTGAGCTGTTGGATCTCTGAGGGTACCTTCATACTGCCACCTTAGGGTTTAAGAAATGCCCCCTCCTGTCTGTCTCCTCCCTGGAGCTTCTGTGTGGGGGAAGAGATAATCTGAAAGCCACAGGAAGCTTTCCCAGCCTTCTCCCCCTATACTCCAAGACCACCCACCCAGGGCCTACATTTAGCTCCCTCCTTCCACAAAGTCAATTTCTCTACAAAGAAGTCTGTGGGAACAAGAGGGGTTTTCCTGTCTTTTTTGACTTGTCTGCTTACTTGCTTTCATGTACAAACTGAGTGCACTCAAAGGACAGAGCCTGGGGAGACTGGCTCAGGCAGGTATAGAAGGAGCATCCTGGCACCAGGGCTGTTGGCTGTTGAAGGGGCCAGGGCCAGACAGGAGGTGGGGTGTCAACTTTCCTCTGGGCCCCCTGAGGAAGAGATGACCCTCTTCTGTTCTAGGACAGATGCACTGCTGTCCCAGGTAACCCCTCAAGCTCACTTGCCAGAGCCCAAGGGCTCTAGAATGCTTTCTTCTACCCGATGTGTGCCTGTGTGGTTTATGTATGTGTATGTCTAGAGATATGCCTCTGTATAAATATAGATAGATGGATACAATCAAGGGTTTATGAGGTAGCAGCGGGGCTGCCTGCCTGTGGCAGCCAAGCTGCTACCAGCACTTCTTAAGGGGGCAGCTCCTGTGTCTCCCCTCACAGGCCTCTCCAGTCATTTCAGCCTGTCACGCCTTTTTTCAATTCCCCAACATCAAGCTGTCATTGTCACCAGTTCCTCCCTCACTTTTCCTCCCCACAGCCAGGCTGTTGCTATATCTTCACTTCTTCCTCCACAGCAACTCTGAAATCTGTTCCTTTCCTGGTGTCCGCCCCCTCCATCAGCATCACCCTCCTGTGTCCCCATCTCTCTGTCTCTTCTCTCTGCTTCTCTTTGCTTGTCACCCTCTCTCACTCTGTGCTGTTTCTGTCTGCTCTCTCTCCATTTGTCTGTCCCTTTCTGCCCAGGGCCCATGCTTGTTCTATGTGCTGCCTTGTCTCCTGGCCCCCTCTGAATCCATCTCCCGTCTTTCATCTCTCTCTCCTCCCCTCCTCTGTTTTGTTGTGTGTGTTTGTCAATCTCTCCATTGTCTGTTTCTAGAAGTAATTCAGCCGGAAGCTCTTGGGGAGGCATTGTTTCTCGCCGCCTCCTCCCTCTGACCTCACAGTCTGGTTCACTGCTCGCTTGGCCTGGGCTCGGTGCAGAGCAGGGGCAGCAAGGGGTGGTGGACCAGCTCGGCGGTGAGAAGCAGTGGGCTGTGAGAAGAGCAGCTGGGCTGGAGGAACCAGTGACGCAACACTCCCGTTACTAAAACAAGTGGTAGGCCTGGCTCATTTGCATGTCAGGTCTCTTTTACATAAATCTGCATGTCAAGCTGGAGGCCCTAGAGCCAGGTGATGCAAAATGATGCAAAATAAGTTAATCGGTGTTCTCTGCTGCAGGTGTAAGCCAGCCCCATCTTCCAACGGACGGAGCAGGCCCAGATGGCTGGCGTCCTTATGGGGTGGAGGTGGAGAATGGGCAGGAGCACAGTGCTGGCCTGAAGCTGGCCTGCCTCCGGCTGGAGAATGCCCAAGGGACAGTCTACTGTCCAGCCTGGTTCCAGAGTGGCCCTGATGGCTGGAAAGGGCTGTGAACCAGTCAGCCTGGACCATAGTCTCATTCAGGCCCTGGAGACTCGCCTCCAGTGCTGGGAAAGCTGGGATTTGGGGCTTACCTCATCCCGTGCGGACACTGAGGTACAGGGGGGGACTTTTCTAAAGTGACCTGGTTTTCTATGATAGGATCCAGATCAGAAGCCTGAACTTTTGGCTGCCAGCAAAGTAACCTCCATGCTCATTATCACTCCTTACCAGTGGGTGAATTTCACTGTTCCCTTTGAGGGTTTCTAGTGACTCTGAGGGAGCAGAGATGACAACGTGCCCTTCTTCTCCCCTTCAGGAGCACTGCCGCTGCTCTAACCATCTTGGGGTCCCTCCAGCCCTTCCTGTCCCAGCCGTGGGACCCTGCTCCTTCTTTAGAAAAAGGCAGCATGCGAGAGCCTAGTGGCCATTCTCCCTGTTCTCCAGCCTCTGGGAAGTGTGACTTCGTGGCTCCCCTCTGGATTGGGAAATGGTTCCCGAAGCCCCAAGGTTTCTGATAGGCCCCTTCAAGTAAGAGCAGGGATGGAGAGCAGAGTCCCTAGTACCAGAGCTGCCCCAGACGCAGCTCCATTTCTCCTCTGACAGGCAAAGGTGAACCAGCCATGGAACCCAAACCTCCCAAAGACCTCACACCTTCTCCAGACACAACTTGCAGTTATATCAACTGTGACTGCTCTCACCCTCCTCTGCTGCAGGAAGCTGGCCACTAGGGCTCCATCTGACCACTGGAGAGAGCACACTGTCCTGCGCACCAGCTCAGGGGGCAGGGCACCCAGTGGTTAACAGTAGGAGCTTTAGAATGAGCCACACCTCTGCCTGTGTCCTGGAGCTACCTACCACTGACTAGCTGTGTGACCCAAGGCAAGACACTTCCCCTCTCTGAGCCTAGTTTTCCCATCTGTAAAATATGGGTGGTAATAGTTCCTACCCCATAGGGTTATTATGAGGCTTAAACAAGACAAAGCATGCACAAACCCCACACAGCACCTGGCCAGAGGAAGCATCTATAAATGGTAGCCATTAGTATTACTCTTGCAAATGTAGCTCATAACCACGCCAGCCTAGGTCAGAGGAAGGAGGATAGGAAGCAAAAATACATCCACTTGGAGTCTTTCTTCCACTGCTTCCTCCTCCCATCACCTTCTCCTGTCCCCATCCCTCCACCTTTCTCTTCACCTTTGCACCAGAGGGAATGTTCTAAAACACAAATATTGTCAAGCCACTTACTTGCTTTAAATCCTTTCTAACTCCTAGTTGCTCTTAGGATAAAGCTCAAGCTCCAAGACTTGGCTTTACAAGGCTTTTTGTGATCTGGCTCCTGCTTATCTCTGGAGCCTCATCTTCCAGCCTTTTGTAACCTAAGCTTCGGGCTTCACGCTCATCTTCAGGCCTCTGCACCACCAGCTGCTTCCTGGCCCCAGCTACTTACCACTCTCCTCTGAGCTTAGAAGTTGCTTCCTCCAGAACACTCCTACTCTCACGGCTGAGGATTGAAAGAGAAAGGCCTAAGGGGCTCCTTGTCCCAAGAGATTTGATCTGAGAGGTCCAAGAAGTAGGGATGTCTAAGATTGTCTGGTTTGACTGTACCTTTGGCAGAAGAGAAACCCAGCCCTCCGGGGGGGGGGGGGAGCTTTCTCCAGTTTCCACCAAGCCGTCTCCACATCAGCACAAGAGGAAATCGGTGAGCCCTCCTCTGACACCAAGAGCCTCTAATTCTAATGCATTTGCATTTAATCTTTTCATAACCTCTCCCAGGAAGAATGAATAAACAGAAAAAATCGGGGACCCAAAGGAATGAATTCCAAGCCCTAGCAGAGATCACGGGGGTATATTTCAGGGCAAGGGCTACCCTAGAGCACCCTTCGGCCACCTCCGTCGGGGTCACTGTCTCCTTTACCTCTTCCTGTTGCTCGTCGGCCTCATCTGCCAAGGGAGTAGGGCCTATGACTGGGGAACTGAGGGCAAAGCAGGGAGCTTCCTGGGGAGCTGCTAATTGAAAGGATGGCTGAGCTAACAGAACCAGCCAAGGACACCACTGGCATGAGGAAAGCTCACGGGTTCTGGAATCGGGAGAGTTGAGTTCAAGTTCCAGTTGCTAGCTATGTAAAAGGGTACTTAACCCCTCTGCACTCAGTCTCTCCAACTGTAAAATGGGAGTAATAATAGCTCTGTCCTCACCAGGCTGTGGGAGGGGTCATGTGAGGCGATAGATGGGAAAGTGTCCCCTAAACCGTTCAGCATTTTACATGACTCCTTCTCAATGAGACCAGGAAAGTTCTGATCAAAAGTCAGGCTCTGTCTGGCTGGTGTGGCTCAGCGGTTGAGCATCAACCTATGATCCAGGAGATCGTGGTTCAAATCCCAGTCAGGGCACATGCCTGGGTTGTGGGCTCGATCCCCAGTGGGGCGTGCAGGAGGCAGCCGATCAGTCACCCTCTCTCATCACAATGTTTCTATCTCTCTCTCTCCCTCTCCCTCTCCCTCTCCCTTCCTCTCTCTGAAATCAATAAAGACATACTAAAAAAAAGTCAGGCTCCAACAACTAAGGTTGATTGCTAACTCACCCCTCTGCTCCTTCTTACATTCTGTGCCTAATCTGTTAGGGACTGAAAGGTGTTGGGCTTATAAATATTTGTTCCTTATGGCCAGACTTTCCCGAGTTTTATCAGCCCAGCTGATAAGATAATCTGCCCTGCGGGGTGAGCTCTGGCACCTGGCGTTCTGCATTACAGGTGACCTCTCAGGCCCAACTTTTTAATACCTAGCAAGTCAATACACAGGCTCTCAACTTACAGGCTGGGGGGGGAGGGGCTGTCTAAGGGGGCCTCCGAAATTAATTCTCTTTGTTTCTGAATCTGATGTCTAGAGTTGAAGGGCGACTCTGAGTTAACACCTTTCATGCCAGATGGCAACTGGGTCTCCACTGGCTCCACTAAGCTCAGGACCAAAATGGTTTGAAAAGACTTGAAGTGAGCACCCTTCTCCTTTAATTAAGTGTGAAGTCTCCGTATCTGCCTCAGCCTTTGAAAAGTGAAACCCGGGAAGGCAGGTTCCCCAGGCAGAGTGCAGAGGTGTATGGAATTAATATTCCATCTCGATTTTTCCGGTGTAATTTAATAAGTTGACTAACCTTATCAGGGGCGCCTGGGCTGCATTTAGCCACTGGCCTAGCTGGGCTCCCGCTGCCACCTCACTTTTCCAGTTGACAAAGCTCACATTAAGAGCAGTTGACAGGTCAGGTGAGGTGAGTCAGGGTTAAGGTGAAGAGCTGGGACCCGTCTCACCTTGCTCGGTCACACACACACACATTCCCAACATGTCCCTCCCCTTCAAACATTCTAGCCAGATCCTCACACAGTCCTAGGTGCAGCCTGAACCACACCTGCCCTCCTGGGCTTTGAGCCTTGGGCCTGGACAACCCCCAGCAGACCTTCCTCCCCACCCCCTTTCTCTCTTTCCTCTGCTGGCCAGAGTGTAACCCCAGAGGTGCTTCTCTCTGGAGTTGAGACCCCTCAAAGAATTTATTTCACAAAAATTAAATTCTCATAGAAAGTTCCAAATCCCTGGAAAGAAATCCTTGGAACCCAGTGTGGGAAAGATGACTCTGGGCATTCATCTCTTTTTGAGCATCTACTGAGCTCCTGCTTAACTCCACAAGAAACACTTGGGAGGGGGAGAATAGCAATATAGATTCTCCCCCCCCCCCCCAAATAATAGAGCTCTAGAGCTGAAAGAAATTTCAGAGATCAACTAATCCACCCCCTTTTTTTACAGGTAGACTGAAGTTCAAGGAGGAAAATGGTCTGTCTAAGGAGTTCTAACAACTAAGATAAGGCCAGTGGTGCTTCAGCTCGGGACTCACAAGTGGGAGTGGTGTGGTACATTCCAGGGGTCAGAAGCAGGGGCTCTGAGTCAGACGAACCTGAGTTGAAATCTTGGCTCAACTGTGAGATTCAGCCAAGTTATTAAAGCTTCTTTTTGCCTCAGTTTCAGCACTTGTACAACGGGATAGTACAAACCACTTCATGGGGTTGATAAATGACATAACACATGTTACATGCCTGACATGCATTACATACACTAGCATAAGCTCCTTGAAGGCAGGGGCTCGGTTTCATTTATTGCTGTATCCTTCAGAGCCTAGAACATGCCCTGCCTAGAGCAGCAGTCAGTAAATACATATTGAATGGATGTGTGTAGCGCATGGTTTTTACTGTCATTATTCTTGCCCAGAGTATTTCAACTTCCTTTTCTTTTCTTACCCTGGACTCCTTTCTCTGTTTGCTCCTAATATCAGTGCACACACGGGCACTCCTCCACACACACACATTCGTACCTGCATGTCCCTGTGCTGCTTGGCTCTCTCTCCTGTGTCTCTTCTCACCTGCAGGGGGAGAGGGAGAACCATGAGGCTGAATCCAAACCCTTGCTCTCCTCCCCAACCCCCATGTTCAAGCCTCTCCCCTTCACACCGCATCTGAAATCCTGGCCATCCTACTCTAACATACTTTGTGTTGCCTAATAAGTCAGAGATGGTTAAAAAAGAAAATCTCACCGCTATTTTTTACTTTTTTAAGAGGGCTGTCCACTTATTTTTGTTTTGTCTGACTCAAAACTGATGCAATTCCCTTCTGCTTTGACAAATAGAGACCCTCAGCGAAGAAGAAAACCGAGCCAAAGTGAAAAGAGAAAGGGTCGGAGGCTTTCTGGAGATTTATGAAGTTCCCATCCCAGCAGCTGGACAGTTCTAGTTTCCATTCAGGTCCTGAAGTTACAGGAAAACACCAAGACTCTGAGACCTGCCCTCATTTGACTCATTTGGGTGGAGGCGGTGTTTTTATCGGCATGTCTCCCATTTCTCTCTCTTTCCAGCCGAGAGCGCTGAGCTGCGAGTGGGAATGCCCGCCTTCTCCCGCCTTTGGGGTCAAGGACACGGGGCTAAGAGACACAGAGATCATCCTTCAGTTCTCAGATCCCATTCTCACCCCCTTTTTTCCCATCCCTGGGTTTTGTGTCGTAATGCATTTTGAATTAGTGCTCATCTGAGGGGGGAAATGTGTAGGAATTCAATAGACTAGATTGTAACACAGCATAAATAACTCAACCCCGCAAATTAGCATAGGCCCACAAGCCTAGACCTGAAAGAATCAGACCATAAGCAAATAAGACTCTGGCTTATAACGGAAAATAATAATAATAAAAAATAAGGCCAACAATCTGCCAAAGACTGGATTGACGTGACCAAAAGATAAACTATAAAGTGAAATACTAAGCCAGGCAAACTGGGGGGGCTTGTGTGTTCCCTTAATGCATATGACTAAAAATCAGACTCCACTTACTTTTATCTTCTTTTTAATGACTTCACTGAACAAGGGTCTTAATTTACTAAATTAATGGAAATGTTGGCTCTGTGAAGATAAGTGGTTTCCATCCTTTTGTGGTTGGCTCCCCATTTGTCTGAGCTCAGATCTAACCGGGCAGGGTGCCTGATGCCAAGTAAGGGTCCAGTGCTCCACTCCTGACCCCAACCCTGACCAAGCAGGGAGGCCAGGTGGGTTGGCCCACCTAGTGGGGCTCCAATGAAGTGAGCTGAGGCAGGTGGCAAGCCCTTTGAGTGGAAGAAACGTACCTACCAAGTTGAGAGTAGCCGTGCTCGTCAGCTTCAGCAAACTGACTAATCAATCTGTTATGAACTGAATATTTGTGTCCACACCCCCCAAAGTTCATATGTTGAAATCTAATTCCTAATATGATGCTATTAAGAGATAGGGTCTTTGGGAGGTGATTTGATCATGAGGGTGAAACCTTCATGAATAAGATTAGTGCCCTTTTCAAAGAGACCCCAGAGAGCTCCCTCACCCCTTCTGTCATGTGAGGATACATAAGAAGATGATTGTCTGTGAACTAGGAAGTGGGACCTCACCAGACACTGAATCAGTTGGTGCTTTGATCTTGGGCTTCCCAACCTCCAGAACTGGGAGAAATAAGTGTCTGTTGCTTAAGCCACCCAGTCTATGATATTTTTATTATAGCAGCACCAACAGACTAAGGCAGGGTCCCATTATATTATGGGAACAAGATGGGGTCTCCTCGAGTGTCAGGGCTGGAGTGTGGAGCAGGGAGTCACAGAGCTGGGGATGTTTCTCCCTAACCCCAAGAAGCATGCCTCTGCCTGGGCCACAGGAGCCACATAAAACCCCTGCCTGCTCCCCAGTTCAGTGTCCACTGCTGTGTTCTGTCTGCCCCAGACATTGGCTCCCACTTGGCCCCAGGCTCTCTCCCATTTCAGCCTTCCTGGCTTGTCCTACCTGGACTTGGCCACCTGGTTCTATTTCTGCTTCGTGACTGTCTTGGAAATCCCATAGTCTTAGCCATCAAGAATTACCAGACTCCTGGTGGCAGTGGGGCGGGGGCATGTGGGAAGGAGTGGGAACTAGAGAATTAAAAGAGTGTATCAAAATGGACTAGGATGAGAATAATTTGGGTGAATATTAGAAAGAGGGTGAAAAATATCCTCCTGTGGTACATGGCATGAGTGGGCTGGATTGTTTAAAGGACCAATGGTAGCAAGATTGGGACATTAAATTGATTTCTAACACCCTTTGGCATAAACAGAGATCCCCTGCTGTGAACTCCAATGATGCAGCTTCAGTCTGATTCTTTTGGCTTTTAGGTGTGGCCTCTAAGGAATGACAGAAGGGAATGGTTATTTGAGCTGAGAAAAATTTATTCAAACTCCACGCAGCATGCTAAAGCTCTTTTTTTTATTTTGTCTTTGTTCCAAGAATATTTTCTTTATTACTTCTGGAGGACTTAATGCTTACAGCGATCACCTGGCTCTTTCTGGTCAGGGAGTCTTGCTTGTGTCCTCACAGTGGACCTAGCGTCTAGTTCATAACATCCTCCATTTCCATTCTCAGTACGTGTCCGCAGAGGGCATATAGGAAACTATCAGATGTTTGAACCACGCTATCAATATTTGCTTTCCTGCCTCGTCATGGGTCACAGGCTCTGACGCAGAAATGATGCTGTCTGAGTCTTTACCTGGTTACCCAGCCACTCACAGCCCCAGGACGTGCACGGCACTAGTTATTCATGTTGATCCAAACAGAAAATGTCCCTTTGCAGTCACTCCAGCTTTACTTTGTCTTCCTCCTCAAACCCAACCTCGGAAAATTTCCTATCCAGCTTAAGAAAAATGAATTGATGACAACCTGAATGAGGACAAGAGAGCATACTTATCAAAATTTCAGATGATACAAAATCAATTAGGGAATCACTAAATAAGGTAAAAGAATCAGGTTCCAAGTCAGCCTTCATAGGTTGGAGCAAGGAACTGAATTTAACAAAATGAAACTTACAAGTGGGAAATGTAAAGTCCCACAGAACTACACGTTGATTGCGAGCTCAATGAGTCAGGGTCTAATGGGGCTCTCACAAAACCTAAGGTGAGTTTAGGCTGCACTGCTGGGAGCAGAGCACAAAAGGAGGTGAAGGAGGCCACGACCCTGCTCTTCCCGGCACGGCACCGCTGGCTCACACCTGATGCGTCGTGTTTCCTTCTGACAACACTCCAGGACGAACACTGACAAACTATCTTGCATCAGAGGGGTGGAAACAGGAAGACGGAGAATCTGGAAATTATAACAAACGAGGGTCGTGAAAGAACTAAGGAAGTTTAACCCCGAAGAGGAAAAAAGATTTAACGGGACATGAAAGCTGTTTTCAAGTACTTTCAGGGCTGTCCTATAAAAAAGGGATAAAGCTCCCCACCTCCCACCCCCAACTCTAGAGGACAAAAGTAGGTCCACGAGAATGAGTTACAGGGAGCTAAATTTCAATCCAACCCGAGGAAGAACTTTCTAATAGTGAGAACTGTGCAAAGATAGAATGGTCTGCCAGGTGAGGTAATGAGTGTCCTGTCACTAGAGGTGTTCAGGCACAAGCTAGAGGGTCACATATGAGGGATGCTGCAGAAAGAATTCTTGTACACGTCACAGGCCTTTAAGGATTCCAGATTCTCTGATTCTGGGGATTGCTATAGTAATTTATTACAGTATCCCCTGCATGAAAATATCTAATTCACTTTGATAGAGAAATAAAGCTGTTGAATTTTGGAAATATTTTCCAGTTCTTTCTAGGCTCAGTTTTAAAATTTTAGATAAAGAGCCCGAACTTGGGAGACAACTGCCTGGGCTTAAACCTGGCTCTGCTACTTATTAGCTGTGTGACCTTGAGCAAGTCATTTAGCATCTCTGGGCTTTAATTTTTTCATCTATGAAATAGTAATAATAATAGTATCTACCTCATAAGGATGTTGTGAAGATTAAATAAATTAGTATTTGGAAAGCATCCAGAACATTGCCAGCATATAATAAGTATTATAAATTTTGATAAATTAAAAGTAATGTAAAATGCTGCAAATAAAGAATGGGAATGGTCTCAAAGTTAAATGGTTCAAGGACATCTTCCTCCTTTATCAATTCATCACCTGCAGCCCTGGCTGTAAAAGAGTCAAGGGCCCAAAGGTGCCTCCCCTCCCCCCCCCCAAAAAAAAAGAACAGAAAAATCACACAGGCTTCCTAAGCTCTGTAGGGCGGGGAAGAAAAGCCTCCTGCTATTGGCTTACAGTAACCTCTGAAAAGACCTGTGTGTTTAACGACACCAGCTTATCCCTACCTCCCCCACCCGTCCATTCTCTTCTTGGAGTTGCTAGGAGGCCAGGGGTATGGCGCATTGTAATAAAGCAGCCTGGGGGGAGGGGGGACAGAGCATGTTAGATATACAGGACCTGTCAGCGGGAACTTAATATCCTCTTACTGGAATAACTATTGTCCCAGCTTCTCGACAAATACTCACCACCATTAATAAAAGGACTAATAAAAGCATTTATTGAGCTCAGGCAATGGCCTTGCTTTTTCTAGCTCCAGGGCCTTGGCAGAGGCAGCTGCTGAGGGTGAGGGCTGGAAAAGGGAGACTCCCACTGCAACCAAGAGATCAGTCCTTGCCCCCAGCCCCGACCCAGCACCCTTCCCCAGGGCTGGGCAGAGAGAGCAGGGGGAGACTGGAGCAAGAAGATAATGCATCATTAAGGCCACAGGCTGCTGGGTCGTTTTTAATAGTAAATATGGGGCAGTGATGCAGAGAGAAAGAATTGTCTGATTATGACTTTCTTTCAAGAAGTTTAAAGCACATTGTCTTGCAAGATTATTACCCCCTTTTTACTGAGAAGAAAATGAAGATATGGGAGGATTTAGGGGCTCACTCAGCCATATGATGTGTGGCATCCTTGCCAGAACTAAGACTGGAATCCAATATTCCTGACTCTCAAGTCCAGGATCATTTTGAAATTTTAAAATGGCAAGGCTATATCTATCATGTCCAGCCTCCAATGGGGGAATCAGTGAATGCTGTGATCATCGTCACTGCTTCTCTAAATTATTATTGTTGTTATTATAATAACTAGTGGGCAGAGTTGAGTGGGTGGTGAATACTAGATAATTACTAAGACCCCAAAATTAAAGTGTTGAGCCTTTACTTTTCCACGGCTGCTCAAAGATGAAAATGAAAGCTGGCCTCCAGAAAGTCCTGGAAAGAGCCCTAATCTTGAGGTACAGTGAGTCCAGGAGGGGAAGGCAATAAAAAAAGGCCAGGCCCGAAGGCCTAGGAAGCCAGCCTTGGAGATCTTGGGGTGCTTGACTGTGGATGCACAGGAGACTGAGAAGGCACAGTCAAGCCAACCAGGTTCAAATCCTGGTTCTGCCACTCCTTTGCTGTGTGCCCATGAGAAAATTACTTACTCTCTCTGAATTTTAGGTTCCTCGTCTGTAAAATGGGGAAACTATTTATTCTTACCTCCTAGGGCTATTATAAGTAAGGATTAGAGGATAGGCTGTGAGAACTCAGAAATATGGGTTCTTTCCACTTCTGAGCCTAGAGCTTTGCCAGTGAGGACCAGTAATTGTGGGTCCGTGTGACTCTCCTGACATCAGGATGACATTACGAGGTGGAGCAATCTTTTTCTCAGGATTACCCTGTTCAATGGAGAATAATTTTAGCCTCAGTTTCCCCTGTATTTAAGACAGGGTAACAAAATCTCTGCCTTCAGCTCCTCCCTGACCCTGAGGGTTGTCAGATAGATGGAGGAGATAACATCTGGGAGGAAAGGTGGGCGTTAATAACAGCACCCTGGCTCTCTATGATTATTGTCATTATTCTGGCTCTGTCCAGTAAGCAGCAGGGACCCAGGTGACTCACTGTCTGCACGCTGCAGCCCTGGTCCACCTGTTGAGACTCGCCCACCTGCCAGAGTTCTTTCACACAAGAGGCCTCCACCTCCTTCCCAGCTCCTCAATGCAGCTCAGGGTCCTCTATGGCTGGATGGGGAGGGGGCATGAGGAGGACGTTTGGGAACAGAGTGCCAGCTCAGAGGGGCTGGGACTCCTGCACCATTGGTCGCAGCCCTGCCTCACATCAGCAGCCCACAAAGTGAGCCTAGGGTATGGGGGGGTGGGAGCTGGGGCCCCTAAATGTTGTGAGGTTCAGACCTTCTACTTCTAGAGAGATATTCTGATTCCTTTGGAGTAGTCCTGGGGATGGCAGGGATCAGGGAGAGAGAGGCCCCAGAGAGAGGGTTCAGGCCTGGGTCTGTCCCCATAGCAACCCTCCTGGGTGTAGTGTGGTGGGTGTGATGGAGGTGATGGCATGAGGGACAAGCCCCTGCCCACCTCCAGGGGAGCTGCTCTGAGTGTCACAGGCTTGGCATAAGGAGCAGCCTAGAAGCTGAGTGGCATCAGAGGATTGTTCTTAAATTCTGCAACCCAAATACCTGGGTCCTAAAATTTCAACAACTGCTGGGGGTACGGAAAGAGAACTGGGGTGCTCTGACAGCCCCCTCCCTGCCACCAAACACCACCCCCCCGCCTTGTAAGCACTCTATAAATGTGATCTGAACATCTGTGACTCACCCGCACCCACCCCTGCAATTTTGTGATGAGGACACAGCTAATCATAGCTGGTGTTTGGGGAGGAAGATGGATTTTGCCACAAGCTCCATGACAGACTGTCTCCCTCCATCTTCAGGTTGGCAAAGCAGGTATGACTGGCCTCAAGTTTGGCAAGGAGTTGTTCCTGCCTCTCTGAGGATTAGTCCCACTTGGGAAAAGAGCACAACCCCAGGAAGGGCCACTAAGGTCAAGATTAGAGGTCATCGATTTCTGATCAGAGGTCACACCAGGAAGACTGGAGCTAATATCTATTGGTGATTCTTCCTTCGGTGCTGTTGGCATTGTTTTAATGAGAGCTGAAACGGACCAAATTATAGGACATCTAGTTGTATCCCTCACTCTACATGAGGAAACTGAGGTCTAGAGAGGCTGAAAGACTTCTCCAAAGTCATATAGGATCTTAGAGGCAGAGCCACAGCCCTGACTCAGATTCAGTGCTCTTTCTATGGACTGTTCTAGGTCCATTTTGCATCCCTGAGAAAAAACAACATCAGCTCCATTCATTGAGTATTTAACATATGCTAGTTAGTAGATTAGGTGGTTCATGACATTTCATGAGGCTGGGAATACAGATGAGGAGTTCAAGCATCAGAGAGGTGGTTTATTTCCTTCCAGGTCTGAGGCACAATGATAGAGCCATTCAGACTGCATTACTTTATCAATCGATTGGCCACTTTCTATATGCCGGCTCTCCACTGGGTCTTGGGAATCCAGAGATAAAATAGAACAGGGTTTCTGACCGTGCACTAGAAGCAGTGATTTACTAGAGTTATAGACAAAGGGTCAGGCACACAGAAAACGGTGTCCTGGGGAAATGAAGAAGGCTTCCAGATATATTTAAGTAGGGTTTCAAAGGGTGAATAGGAATTTGCCAGTTAGGGCTATGGATGGTCAGAGAAATGAATTGCATGCAGAGAAAATAGCATGTGGAAGAACTGTAGAGTAAAAGTGCTGTATGTGTTTGGAAACAATAAGCAGGTGGACACAGAAAGTGGAAGGATGAAGGGGAGGGTGGGAAATGACTTCCGAGGTGAGTTAGGACAACCTGATGAAAGCCTCAATGCCAGGTTAAGCAGGGCACCACTCAAGAGTTTTAGTTTTGGATGTCTACTTTGGAAGGATTCTGAGATTCTCATTCCTAGTTTCTGTACATACACTCTACTTCTGATTTGGCCTGTATCTCCCACATACACACACTCTCCATTGGCCTGGGCACCTGTGACTGTGTTTGTCCACCTGGAGTGCTAATTAGGCCCTCCTGGGAGTCTGCCACTAACCACCAGCTGTGGCCACAAACTCAGTTCTTCACTTCTGCATAGGAACATTCTTGGTGCTCCTCTGGCATTCCCCTCATTACTGGGTGTTAGTGGAGTCGTTACCCATGGCACTCTGCTTGTTCAGGTTTTGTCAGATGGCCCATTCAGTGGGGCACATATGGAGTCCCCAGCCAGACCATGGAACCACAACAAACCCTTCCCTGTCCCTGTTCTAGTCCCAGCTCCTGGCCTACCTCAAACCAAGCTCTGCCCCCATCAAAGTTATCCAACCCCCACCCCCAACTTCCACCCCAGGATGTTTTCAACCTTCCTCTTAGAACAACATGCTTTCTCCTGATTTCTCCCCAGCTGGCTTTTCAGCCCACCCTGCTCTGGGTGCCTGGAACATAGTGGCATTCTTTGTTCTCAAGTGGAATAAAGGAGACTGTCACTTCCATGTATATTTTCATTTTTAAACTCAAGAGGTTTCCTGAAAGAAGACAGAAGATGAATTTTGGAGCTGACAGCCTCGAACCCTGGCTGTGTGACCTTTGGCAAATTGCTTCAGTTCTCTGAGCTCCAGTTTCCTCATCTGTAAAATGGGGACATCAGTCCTCACTGTGCAGAGATTAAAAGAGGTAGCACGCAGGATGCCAATCAAGGAAGGGCTGCGTTCAGCTCAGAGAACCAAGCAGGAAGGGACACATTCCTTTGCTTCCTCTTAGAATGACTACCTTTTGCTTGTAGCACCTAAAAAAAAAATAAACAAAACAAAGTGTGTTCAATCAGGACTTCCAGTTATTGCAAGTGACTCAGTAGTGAAATGGGATGGTGCCCACTTTTCAAAAGGCTCCTCAAGCCTCTGCCAAGAAAGGAAGATGTGTCCTTCCTGTTCCAAAGGGAAGGAGGGCTCGAGCCAAAGCCTCCACCAGAGCCGGCAGACAGGTGGCTCTCAGGCTGACCTTTGCCAGGCCCAGTAAGCCCCAGAGTTTCATTGTTCCACCCGGGCTGCGGGCTGCGGAGCTGGTTGGGGGAGTTGGCTTAGAGAAGGATATTTTGTATTTGGCTTTTGGAATGACTAATGAATGAGCTGTCTCCACTGCAGGAGAATTATGCCACTTAAGCAAAACCTAGCTGGGCTGGTCCACTCGGAGATAGCTAATAGGAAATGCCTGTCAGAACACCGACGCTTCAAAGCCAAATATATTCTCACTGTGTTCTCTGTTTGCTAAGTTTACTTTATGCAAAATATAACTCAGCTGAAAATATGTAGATGGCAGAGAGCTCTCTCCTTCTCTCTGGAAGAAACAGTGATGATGAGGAGGAGGAGGGCAGTTCCCAGTTAACCCAACTGGTCCTGCCAGGTTGAGGAATAGCCAGGCTCTTTGATTGGCCAAAGAGCGCAGACCTCGGTGCCACTAATGGGCCAGGAGCAACTACAGTCCTCAAGACAGAGGCAACTGCCCTCCCACCAGGCTTCCAATGGGAACATAGAGAGTGGCCAATGGAGAGCACAAGTGGCCCAGCTTGCCATTTTGTCAAGTGTTGCAAGGATCAACAGGGGCCCACATGGGCACATTTAAATGTGTGCCCTTTAGTGGTCTTACCTGCCAATACGCACTCCCCATAGGTGAGGCACAAAGTCCTCCAACCAGGAAGCAACCAAGAGAAGTCAGTGACCTCCAGAAACCTGAACTGGGTGGCAACGCCTCAGCAACTGAGTTGATGCTGAAGCAGCATAATGGGCCAGAAGAGCCCCAGATGGGGAGTCCGGTGGGTTCTGCCTCTTCTCCTGGTGTGACCTTGCAGGAAACATTTCCTCTCTTCAGCCTTGACTTCACCACCTATAAACCGAGAAACTGGACCAGCTCAGCAATACTGAGGGTCCCACTGACCTGACACTGTCCATATACAAGACAGGATGGAGGCAGGACTGTGGTACTAGGACCCACTTCTCAATTCGCCAACCCTCTCCCCTCTCCCTCTCTCAAGGACTGCCATGGGTTGCCATGAGGAGCTGGGTATAAAGGCAGGAATAGAGATACTTGAGATTTCTCAATACCTGAAGTAGGAAAGACCCCCTGAGGCCATGACCAGGGATATTAGTATGTGGAGATGCCTTGTTGAGGAAGAACAAAGAGTTAGGGACTCCTACAGCCTTTGCCTTGGAGACACCCTACTCCCACAGGGCCACAGTCACCAGACTTCTTGGTGGCCACTCAGCTCCACTTCCCAAACACCCTCCCCAGATGAGGGGTCTGGGCTTCGTCAGGGAAGACATGTGGGTTTACTCCTTTGGGATTGACATGGGAGCTGGGCTGAAGGAGTCTTGGGCTTCCCAGAAGGACCTGGAGAATAGGTAGCTCAGAGCACCCCCAACGTGCTAACATGGTGGGGATGCAGACAGGAATGAGAAACAGCCCCACTCATTGCAAGGTGGGTACAAATGGAGGAAATGAGGAATGCCATCAGATTACTCACATGATACCCATTTGTTCAGAGAAGAAGCCCTTGGGCAAGCTACTGAATGTCTCTGAGCCTTGGTCCTTATCAATAAAATGGGGATAATGATTACCTGCCTTAGAGGACCAGAGGCATATATTGGATAAAAGGGAGCTGTCGGGCTATTTCTATTGCCATAGCTTAGAGGAGCTTCTCAACAGAATAGGTTCCAGGTGAGCAGAGACTTACCTGGGGCCAAGCCTGGAGTGTTTGGACCTCCAGGCAGGCTCTTTCTGGGCCGCCAGCTGTCCATTTACCCCCATTTACCTTACCTTTGTGTGCAAAGAAGTTGAAAAACAAAGCTGACAGTCCTCAGAGTAGGCTTCAGAGCACAGAAGGCTTGGGTCAGGTGAGGGAGGGGGGCCTGCTGCAGAGTGGGAATCAAGGAGAACAGCAAAATCCAGGCACAACGGCTATGTGACAGGGGGTCTGGGGAGCAGGGGGCAATGGGGGGGTCTCGGTGGCTCCACACAATGTCTTGTACGTGGGCTCCTAGCTCAGGTTATGTTGACTCTGCTGTAAGCGAAGCAGAGTCTAAGTTGGGAGATGCTGGGGAAGAAAGGCTGGATAATGTCCCATCAAGTGGGGTGAGAGAGGTGACTGAGCAAGGTTGCAAAGCAGGACTACTGGGGGTAAGAGCAGACAAGGGGCAGAGATTAATGCACAGAGACATGGGCAGGCATCAAGTGGCAGAACAGGGCATTCAACAGGTCAGCGAGGAGCCAGGAGCCAGCAAGGCTCATCAGCACAGTGCCCAGAAAGCAGAGCCAGGCTTGGCTACACATCGGGACTGGCTCCAGATTGTGGGGTCCTGGAACCACAGGAAGAGATTGTCACTGGTGGGTAGAAGCAAGGGAGCTACATGATACCCAGGAAGGCAGGCAGAGGAGCTGAGACTCACTTAGGTCACCTTGGAAAGCCACATAGGGACAAGAGCAGGGTATCATAGCCCGTCAAGCTGGTAGGTGGGGTGGGTGGTAAAAATCACCCAGGGACCTCCACGCACAGGTGAGGGCAGGGCTGGGATGTGGAGGAACTGCCTTGGCTGTCAGGGTGGCCAGCAGTGCCAAGCCCAGCAAGCAGAGGGCAGGCGAGCATGACTGTGCATCAGGCAGACCCAGCTCTGCCTCTTACCAGCTATTTTGCTCTGGGCAAATTAACTTTCTTGGTCTTCAGTTCCCTTCTTTATAGGATGAGGATAATAGTAGCTGCCTCACAGGGTTTTGAATGGGTACTAAATTAGGTGATACACAGAAATTCTGGCTCTAGTGTTCAATAAATGGCTGCTGTTCATAGAACGTTAATAAAAAGGTGAAGGTAGAAGATACTTTGAAGGAGTAAGTGACAAGATTGGTGACTGAGTGCGGGAAATATTTTAGTTGACACCTGGGCAACTGCAATATGATTATCTTCTGTGGGTCAGAGTTGGAATTCCCTGCTGGGAAAGAAGGTTTGAACTGGGGTGCGGTGGGGAGCCCAGGCCCAGCTGAAGGAGAATTCTGAAGTCGCCTCAAACCAGGATGTATAGTTCAGTTTAGGAAAACAGCGCTGAGTTCAGTCTCTGGGTTAAACGTTTCCACCTTTATTTTCTCCTAGATTCCTCCAGAAAGCAGTTGGAAAGGGTCCCCCAGAGCCTCAGAGCCAGAGCCAGCTGTGGACTCCCCTGGTCCGTAGGCCAGGCCAAACTCTGGGAGAAAGATCCTGGACCAAAAGTGTAGTGTGGAAGGAAATGGCTTCTCAGTGAACATCTTTCCTTCTGTAGTCAGAACAAAACCTCAATAAACACGTTACCTTTTTTCCTTTTTAAGTGGCAGTCCCATTGTAAGAAAGGGACTTACAGGACAAGGGCCCAGCTAGGAACAAAGAAAACACTCCCATCACCTCTCTTGCCAAGAAAGCAGAAATTCTCGGAGAAGTCTTTGAGCCAAAATTCTCAGGGAGCAGTCCCAGAAGACTGTCCATCAGGTGAGAAAATGTAGGCAGAATGTAATGTACAACATGATGAACCAGAAAATCAGCCAGCAAGCCTGCACCCAGCTACGTCTTAATGAGGCAAACTCCAAAGCAGCTTTTCCTTTAATCTGGCATTTGAAACGAAATGCTGCTAAGAAGCCCCCCACCTCACCCACCCCACCCTTATGTGTTGCCATGACTACCCAACTTCTTAGAACATGAAAGAACTACCTCAGCATTTCCCTCTAAAACAAAAGAAAATTATTCCAGGTTTCTGGGCACAGAACTCCAAGGAATGGGACCTGTTACTGGATAGCAGGTTCTTCAGAGTTGCTAGTGATGAAATATGAGCCTACGGGGACAGAAGGGGCCCTCAGAAAAGCAAGGGAAGGAAACTGGGGATGACAGGACCCCAGCGCTCGCCCCAGCTTGCAGAGCCCGTACTCTGCCGTCATTGCTGGCTCTCTCCCCTTAGCTGGGCCTCATTTGCCCCAGCAACGAAGCACGTTAAAAGAAAACACACCCTCTCTCCATATGGGAAGGCGCAGGGTTTGGAGGGGTGCAGATCCCAGCTCAGGAGACCCCAGAGTGGCAGTAAAAGGTGACTTCTGCTCTCTAGTTCAGTTTGCTCCTGGAATAGCCAAGGTGAGGCTACCCTGCGGCATGACTAGAAAGCCTCTCCAAAGACCCCTTGAAAGCCTAAGGTCCTGCCAATGAAGGACAATCTAAGTCTTTTCCTGAACCCAGAAAGCAAAACTGGGGAGGTGACAGCTGGACCTGCTCCTTCCATGCTCGAGCTTCAAGCCAAAACCAGGGCATGGTCCTTGACACCTCTCTCTCCCTTGGTCCCCAATCTTTCATCACATTTTGAGTCTCATTCCTAAAATTTTCTCAAATTTACCCACTTGTTTTTCTCTCCACTACCACTGTCTTAACTGAGGCCTCACCATCTCTGGTCTAAAAAGACACCACTAAATGGTGAGAGTAGCCATTTTAAAACACAAACCTGATTGTGTCCCCTCCAGCCTAAAATCCTTCAGTACTCCCCTTGCCTTTAGGATAAATTTTCAAATTCCTCAGAAAGGCAAGTAAGGCCTTTCATGATGGACAACTCTCACCCCTGCTCCCTCCGAGGTCCGGCCATAAAGAATGCACTTCCCCAGCTTACCATGCTCTCCCACACCTCCCAGCCTTCACTAGCAGTTCTCCACTTGGGAATGCCTTCCCTAACCCAGTGTGCTGGGTAGATCTGCTTGCCCCTCCAGATCGATTCTCTGCCCCGCTCTGTACCCCAGAGGATGCCCCCTATGGACCACATATACAAACTCCAGTACCCTCTGGCTTCTGGTTGGGTTTGGCCAAAGGAGAGCAGCAGTAGCGATTGAAGGTTAGGAGAGAATGTGGCCAGGGTATTTATTCACTCCCTATAGGTTGTTTGAGGCTGGCTGGTCCCAGGAGAAGGTTAGTCTTTCTGTCAAGGCTAAATTTTCTCTCCTTCCAGAGTACAGAAGCCCCCTACCCATTTCTTCTGGCCCAGGGATGGCGAGAGCTCTGCTGCTACTAGCCCTGAGTTTCTGTGATAAAATGTGATGTCTCCCCATACCCTACCCACATCTTTGCAAAAAACCCGTTTGTGCATAAACCCTCCTCAAATTATCCTAATTTGTGTGTCATATCATTCCCTGTTGGGACCCTGACTAACATAGTCATCCATTGTCTCTGCTAAATCATCTTTCCTTGGGATTAAGCTCAGGTAACACCTCCTCCAGGAAGGCTTCCCTCTCTCCCCAGTCTGGATCAGCAACCCCTCCCCTTGGGCTCCCAGAGCCTCTGTATTTTCCTTTGTCACAGCTCTTTCCACACTTCACTGCAAAAGTGAGTCCTCTGTCCTAAATCTTAGTCTCTGGAGGGTGGGGCCCACATATTGTTGCTCATCCCTGCTCCCTGGTATCTGGCACAAAGCAAGACCTCAGAAAACGTTTGCTGAATGAAAGAAGATATAGTAGCTCAGAGTGAGACCCTGTCAAAGACCCATAGGAAACACAGTGTTGCCCTTTGCCAGTTGCCTACAGTAGGAGCTGGTGTCCCCTGGGCCACAGTGAGTTAGATCACTCCCACCTCCAGGACTTGGGCCCCACGTCAATGAGCATGAGGGAAAAGTGAGGGAGATGTGCTGGTTCCTGTTTCAACAGCTGTGCTTCCTGGGAAAAAAGGGTGGCCAGCCTCCCTCAGCCCCAGGGAGACAATGGAAGTGTCCATTCTTGAGCTGGGAGCCCTGTGAACCTGGTGTGAACCCCTGAGAAACTCACATCAGTTTACCGAAATCAATTACTAGAAGTGCAGGGGCTATTCCAAAGGACCCAGCATCACTCTCCCCCACCCCGGAACGCTACTAAATCATTCATTTATTCATTCAACCAACAAAGTTTATTGGGGGTCTGCACCATACAAAGCACTTCTCTTTGATTTACTCAACTGAAATGCTATCCAAAAGGGAAAAGTCATGTTTCTTCTACTCTGAGTCCCTGCTGATCTCTGTAAGAGGCCTGGCAGGGCCAGAGGATGGGCTTCCAGGCAGAAAGGCCCCAGGCACCTGGATAATCATGGGAGATGGGGCAGACACGGTGGGTAGAAGGCAGCATGTAGTAGGAGCGTCCTAGAATCCTGGCTCCCGCCTTTTCTAGATATGTGACCTTGGACAAGTTATCTCATATCTCTGTGACTCAGTTTCCTCCTGTGCAAAATAGTGGTCATAACAGGACCTAGCTCATGGAGCTGTTGTGAAAATTAGATGAAACAAAACATCCTCCAAGAGATTGCCTAGAGAAGTGGCTCCCAATCCTATCAGACCCCAATGCTTCCTTTTTATAGCAAATATTTTGTAAGGCCACCTTTACTATTCTGAAATAAAATTATAGATAACATAACTCGCTTACACACATAATTTTTTTAAAGGATCAATGTATTGCCCTAACTCCAGAATAAAGAACTAAAAGGAAATAATTTATAATAAAATAATATACATTTTAATGTATAAATGTTTAAGTATAACTGCACTAGAAGATATAACTGTAGCTACTTATAATGAATAGGTTTAAATTTAAGAGAAGTAAAATAATATTGACTGGAACGTTATGGGCACTTCTTTATATTTGGCATTCTGAAAGAAGACTAAATAAGTACTATATATTCATAAAGATATGTACAAATGCAGATGAAGAAAGCTGTGTTATTTTGGCAGATCAAATACCATGAGCATTTTGCTGTTGTTATTATGGTTTTCTAAAATGGTGAACAACTCCTGGTAAAGATAAAATATAGTATTCTTTTGATCTATATGATAATGGTAGAATTCATGAAATTTTCAGTGTATATTGAAACTATGCAGCCCTGGCCGCTGTGGCTCAGCTGGTTGGAGCCACAACCAGCTGTAAACCAAAGGGTGATAGGTTCAACTCTAGGTCAGGGCGCATACCCAGGTTGTAGGTTCAATCCCCGTTGGGGAGCATGCAGGAGGCAACTGATTGATGTTTCTCTCTCACATTGATGTCTCTCTCTCTCACCCCCTCCCTTTCTCTAAGATTTAAAACAAACAAACAAAAAAACTATGCAAAAAGTGTTATACAGAAAATGGAATTAGGTTATAGGCTCAGACAAATAGAGATTTTCTACTTCTGTGAATGTCTGGTGGTGCATAGAATGTCACATGAAGCACAGGACAAAACTGTCCCACCTAAAGCAAGAAATCTCATCCCCTCTGCCTCCAAGCAGTGCTTTTGCTACCAGTGTAACAAACATAAATATTCCACATATTTCTAAAATGCCTCTAGGGGCAGCACTGACTCCACTGAGGATCAGTGGGCCAGTTTATGAGGTTATCCAACTGATAAGAAACAGAGGATGATAGCCAAACAACTTCCAGGAACAGACCAGACAGACAGCATTAGGGAAATCTATCAGAACATCACATCTGACTCTAATGTTTTGTTGTGTTTTGTACTTTCTTACAGGATTAGAGCTGTAGGGTAAGGCCATTCCCAGAAGCATGGGAGTGAGGTCTCTCTTGAGGAGAGTGAGGAAGAAATCAGCACCAAAATCAACAGACCTATGTCATGTAGACTTCCAGGTAGAGAAAATGTCTCAGCAAGCTGCAAGACCCTTGTGTTTTTCTCTCTCTGGACAACTACTGGGATCTCTTTGAAAAGTAGATCATCAGCATTCTATAAATAACCCTCAGATGGCTCACCTATGGCTCCATCATCACTCAACATCAAAGAGTATTTCACAATGTTATGATATTACTCCTCTTGACTGAACATAGCTAAAGAAAAACTATTGTCTTGCGTGAGTGTGTACCGCAATTCTACCAGGACCAGTCAAGGCACTGAGGTGAGCTGATGTGTGCCCACCTCCTTCCTTCCAAAGTGCAGCCTTAATGATTGAAAAAACCTTACTTGAATACGAGGCCCTACTTCCTACAAAAAGGAACAATCATTTCAATCATCTGAGGAAGAGGCAGCTTCTCAGGCAGGAAACTGGAATTCAGATGGTGGCACCAGAGAGAAGGGGAACTCTCACTCCTTCTTGGCTTTATCCTTTTAGTGGATCCTTCTGAACTTTCAAGAGGGCAATTGCCCAGACTTCTGCCCTGAGGCTGGAGTTGCTGTGATGATTCTGACCACACAAGGCAGCCTCTACACTAGAATAAGACACGCCCTGAGTCCTCATGATCAAGTCACATCTTGTAAACAAGATCATATGGAGTCATGCTACTCTCTCTGTTTATTTCTTTTTTATTAGCTCCAACCTGCAGTAAAGTTTGGTCTGAAGGATCTGGTTTCAGCTTCCATCTGTGTGTGTGTGTGTGTGTGTGTGTGTGTGTGTGTGTGTGTGTGTGTGTGTGTTGGAGGTTGGGGACACTGACAAATGTCAATGGTGAGAAATCCCAAGGGAAAATTCCAGTCACCTCTTTGCACAGAGATTCTTCCTTCATTGCTAAGCTTAGAGGAGATGGTTTTAATTCATTAGGAAAGGTGGTAACTCTTCCCCACAGGGTCTCACGGAACCAGGGAGGCCCTAGTTTTAGATAAACCTGGTGAGACACCTAGAAGGAGAATCAAGTCCATGGACTAAGCCCACAGTCTGTCAAAACCTGAGAATGAGATGAAGGCTGATCTTGTAGCAGAGACTTAATGTTGGGACCCATCCTGTCATTATATAGAGCACACTGGAATCTATTTTGCCAAGTAACAAAGTGGGTACACCAATTGTTGGTAGCAGTGAGCCTGCCTTTTGGAGTGCCTCCATCCCTGGATAAAGTGGATCCATCAAAGTTGGGAACCAAGCAGGCTTGACATGTATTACCTACATGTATTTGGGGGGCAGAGAAGGGGTGAAGAGAAAAAGAGAACAAATACACAAATAAACAAAACAGAAATTAAAAGTAAAAGTATTTTCTCAAGATTTGTTTCTCATTACCTCCTGCTCTCCTCAAAGCCATTTTGGCCCCAGGAAAACCCTAGAGGCACAAGGCATGCCTGGGAGGGGACTGGGACAGTTCTGTCTTTTGAAGAGAAACTGCCAATAACATTTGTAAATGTCCAGAGGATTATGACCTACAAGGGGACAGAGACCTGAGACTTGGAGCTGCTCTTTTTAGTAAGCCCAGCAGCCTTCTGAACATCACCAACATATCTACCATCTGGCCTTCTCTCCACAGAGTGACCTCCCCAACTCAGGGCATATTTTGAGAGAGAACCAGAGGGAGACACCAACTGCTAAGCGTAAACACGGATCTCACGAAGCTGGTGCACTCAATAAATGGTTCTCAGCTCTGCGCGCATGTTAGAATCACCTGCAGAGCTTAAACACACCCAGGCCTGGGCCCCACCACCAGAGATTCTGGTTTAATTGGTCTGGGGTAGGACCCAGGAGTGGATATGCATTAAAAACTCCCCAGATGATTCTAATGTGCAGCCAGAGCTGAGAACCACTACATTATACAACAGGAGAGGCCCTCAGGACCTCACTTAGATCCCAGTTACTCTTAATTTATATATACTTCTAACAATCCAGTTGTCTGGTTTCCTAGCTGGTACCCATTAAAAGCAGCATATTTAGGAGGAGGAAAGGCTACTAATGAAAAGACACTAAAAACAGCAAGACATAACAAATGAGAGTCTGATCACAAGTGTAAAGATAGAAAACCTATAAAAAGCAGACACAGCACTCAACCCCTCCCCTCTCCAGCACATGCTATTTATAGTAAGGGCCTGAGGGGATCTCTAGATGGGGTGGGGAGTGAGAAGGCTGCAGTGTGAAGGGCAAGTGATGTACATTAACTCTCCATGATACTTAGGTATATGTTGACGGTTGCTACAAACATTATCTCATTTAATTCTCATCACAGCACTAAGAGATAAATATTATTAACCCATTTTACAGAAGAAGAAACCAAGACCCAAGAAGGATCATGGGCTCGCTCAAAGTTGCACAAGCATTGAGCTGCAATGCTGTGATACGAATGTCAAATGTCACTTGATTTGACTCAAAAGCCGACATATGTTGGAAAACGCCGTATCTGCCTGTTTAGTACTATAACTGATATTTCTAATGGTGACCCAAAGTCTAAAGCTGGATTATCCCTCAGTATCCAGCTATATAAGTTGTTCATTTTAGGAATAGTTACTTACACACACACACACACACACACACTTTTTAACAGTGATGAAAAAACAAGGATCCATTTGGAAAATAAATAAATAAATAAATAAATAAATAAATAAATAAATAAATAAAGCAAGTTATTTCCCAGCTCACACCACTCATCAAAATGAATACCAGATGGATAAACATGGAAATGAAACCATAAAGGTACTAGAAGAAAATATAAGTGAATATTTTATAATCTTAAGATGGGGGAGGACTTTCTAAACATGTCAACAAAAGCAGAAACCATAGAGGAAAAGATTGATAGATTTGACTACATAAAAAATTAAAAACTTCTGTACATCAAAAAACCACCATAAATTGAAAAAATATTCAACCTCACTAGCATTCAAAGAAAGGCAAATTAAAACAGCAATGAGAGACCACTTTTTTTGTTGTTGATCAGATTGGCAATGATTAAAAAGAATGATAATACTGAGAGTTGGCATGGGTGAGGGGAAATCAGCACTCATATTGCTGTTAGAGGGAGTGTAAATTGGTACAGTCTTTCTGGAAGGCATTTTGGCAATATGTATGAAAAAAAAAAAAAAAAGCCTAAGAAGGCACATACCTTTTGACCCAGTAATTCTGTATATAAAAATTTTTATCCAAAGGAAAGGATCCACTACACATGCATGTGCATGTAAAATATGTGTCAGGATTTTATTCACTGAGGCAATCTTTGGAATATTGAAAAATTGGAAGCAACCTAGGTGTTTAACAAAAATAAATTCATCGAATAAATTATGTTATATGTATAAGAAGCAATATTATGCAGCTACCAAAAATGATGCTGTATAGATAAACAGACCACTGGAATAGAATAAAGCCCAGAAACAGACCCAAATAAATATGAGAATTTGGTATATGATAAATATCAAACCAGTGAGGCAAAGACAGACTTTTTAATAAATGGTGTTCACAAACTGAAAACAGATAAAGGCTGAACCAATATTTCACATAGTACACCAGGATAAATGTGAACTGAATCATAGATTTAAATGCACAAAAGAAAATCATAAAATTATCAGAAAAATAATAGAATTCCTTTATAATCCTGAAGTAGTGAAGACCTTTCTAATTGATTCAAAATCCCAAAGTCATGAAATAGAAGACATAAATACATCTTTATAAAAATCTTGAAACTCTTGCATGGCAAAAGCACCATAAGCAAAGCAGAAAATAATAAACAATAATTTTTAAAAAGCAAATGATGAACTGGAAGAAAAAAATCACAACTCATTTCACAAAGGGTCAATCACTCTAATACATAATTTGTGTCTATAACTCAAGACCAATAACCCAATAGAAAATAAATACCCACCCTAGCCATTTTGGCTCAGTGGTTAGAGTGTCGGCCCTTGGGTTCTGGGTTCGATTCCGGCCAACAGCACGTAGCTTGGTTGCAGGCTTGATCCCGAGCTCCAGTTGAGGCGGGTGCAGGAGGCAACCAATCGATGTGTCTCTCTTAAATCGATGTTTCTCTCTCGACCTCTCTCTCCCTTCCACTCTCTCTGAAAAGCAATGGAAAAATATCCTGGGGTGAGGATAAAAAAAAATAAAAATACCCATTTTCAGGAAAAAGAAATGCAGATGGCTTTTAAGCATATGAATGTTCAACTTGGTTAACAATAAGAATGTAAATTATGGTGGCAATGATATACCCATTTTTCACCTAAGATTTACATATATCCAAAATACACTTGATTGGGGGAAGTTGTTAGATATTAAAGTCCATCCACACTATAAAATACCAGGAAGTTCTCTATGTACTGATATAAAAATGCCTCCACTATATACAATTAAGTTGCTTTTCAAGTGCAAGGCATAAAAATGTATATAGTGTGCTAAGTTCTATGTAAGAAATGACAAGACATATATAGTTGCATTTGCTTGTATTTTCAAAAAGAAGCACTGTAACTATTAATAGCAGTGAGCTATGGGAGGAAAAAATTAGAAAACCAGTTGAAGGGGTACATGGGTGGAAGCAAGAATTCTCAATGTATACTTTTTTAAATATTGTTTTGATTTTTGAACTATGTGAAAATGTTGTCTATTTTTAAAACAAAATTATTTTAATACATAATAGTATTTATTCATTTGTGTTGACATGAAAGGTTTTCAAAATGGATTTAGTGCATAAAGTAGGTCAGAAATATACAGAGAGAATAATCTAAATTGTTTTCTTTAAAAATCATATTTATATGGCCATATTCCTATATATTTTGAGAAATAGGAAAATCTAGAAAGACACACTCTAAAATATTAATACTGGATATCTCTAGTTGGGGAGAATTTAGGGTTATTTATTTTAATTATTTTAATTTTAATCTCTATTTTCTAACTTTTGTATAATTATCATGTTTTATTTCTATAATTACAAAATAAAGAGAAAAACTTACCTTAAACAAGCCTTAAAGAAAAATAATCACCCAGGAAAGATTTGCAACATGACAAAGAATTTAATATCCTTAATATTTACAGAACTCTTGCAAAAAAAAAAAAAATGATCCAAGAAAGACTCAGATGAACAGCAATAGGATCAATAAATGTTTGTACTTCATACAATGCATTAAGAGAAGCAATAAAATAATATTGAACACTTTAGTGGCAAGGACAGTCATACATATTAAGAAGGAAAAGTGGTTGGCAAATAGTCTCATTTTAATAAAAATGTATCTATACCAAATTTGCAGACTTTATTTGGTGCATGCATTTGTGTATAGACATAAATATATTCACAGAATAAAATCTGTAAGGATAGGCTCTGAAAGGTAAATGGATATGATTTCTGGATGGTAGGATTACAGGTGCTTAATTCTGTTCTTGTCTTAACTTCTATTTTTCTGTAATGAAATTGTTATTTGCATAATATAAAATAAAAGGAAATATTACCTGCAATATTGACTTGTGAAATATTTAGCCACAAGTAAGTTTATCACATTGTATTTAACAATGAAAAACTAAAAATCTAAATATATAATAGGCATTAAAGGTGACACGGGGGTCTGTGGGATATTTTCAATCACAAATAATTACATTATAGAAAAATATTAGAAGTATAAAAGATTCACAGTATGTGAAGAAATATATTACGCATACATAAGCAGCATACACAAAAAACTTCATTAAAAAATAAAAACGCATCTGCTTAGAAAAACTGGGGAAGGATATACATCAAGATATTTGTTAACTATGGTTATCCCTGAGTAGCAGAATTAAGGATGTTTTTTGTTTTTTTCTTTTTGATGGTCAGAATTTTCTCAATGTTCTACAACAAACAATCCCTTCGGAAATAAAAAATAAAATAAAGCATTGTGGAATGCTTTAATGCTTTTAAAAAAAGTAATGCTTCAAGAGACAAATTCTAAACTACCTTAAAAAAAAATCATCCATCCAGAAGGAGGGTCTGGCTAACGAAGGTGGGCTATCTCCATCTACTGAAGATTAAGAAGTAAAGCTCGGCCTTGCTCCTAAGCTGAGTTGCCCTATTCCCTCCTCCCTCCCTTTGAGTCTCTCAGCCACACGGTGTCTGCTGTCCACCTTGCTGGGCACAACAGCACTGCCTACCAACATAAGGTGGCAGGACGCCACAGCAAGGCAGGACCTCTCTCCCTCATGCCGCCCGCCCCACAACAGAATCACTGGTCCAACCTCTTGCCTTCTGATAGGTAAGCTAACAAACCTGCTGGGCTTGCAGGTAGTGGGCAGGCGGTGGACAGCAGGCAGCACGGTAGGTGAGCTGCCCAGGGCACGCAGGTTCTCTGGGAGGACCCTTCCTGGGCTGCTTCTGCTACAGCCTTCCTGGCCATCCTACTCTAATTCTTAAAAGAAAGGAGTAACTTCAGGATGGGGCATCCTTCAGGCGGCCCCCTCCAAAAAGGCCAGGGCAAAGCGATGGGCTCTGAGGCCCAGGCAGCCCACTGGGCCCTTCATGTCTCCTGAGAGTTTATTGCAACGGTCTCTTACTGGCCTCCTGCCCCCAGTCCCTGCCTGTCCAACCCATCTTCCAAGCCCTTGACACTCTTCTTGAAATATACCTAATTATTTTATACCTGAGATCAAAACCTTTTATTCAAAATCAGTACGTACTTCTCAAACTTTCCCACTGAAAACACTAACAGCAGACAAAAGAAATGCCTTCAGTTCCCCTGAGGGACTGCGTAGCCTGAAGCTCCTGACAGCACACCCAAGCTCTCTTTGAAGTCTTCTGTTTTCTCTTAAAAATTCATGAGAGCTTTGCATTCTATTCCATGATATATCTGAATTTCTTTTAATATAAAGATGTTTAAAATTATTCACCTTAAGGAAAATTGATGCTCCTGAAAGAAATATTGTGTTTATCCGAAGGCTTAAATATCCTCCTTGGAGCAGTACCTGCAGTATAAAATCCAGACTCCTGACAGGCAAGGCTCTTTACAACGTGGCCCCCACAAACCTTTCTGCCATCCTCCCACTGCTCCTCTGCACACTCTCCAGTCGCTGGGCCACCTGGACTCCTGTCATTTCCTGCTGTGCCAGGATCTTCCCAGACTCTGTGTTTATGCTCATGCTCTTCCTTCCTGTGGACCCCTCTCTCTAACTGCTGACAACCCACCATCCTAAAGGCCTCGAGGGATTCAAACATCACCTTCTACATTAAGCTTCCTCTGATGGCCCCACAGATAGGACGGGAGAGGCGGCATCATGCCGTGCGATCAGCCTGTCCTTTGGAATCAGAAGGCCGGCATGTAAATCCTGGCTCCAATTATTGATACTGGGCAAATTACCTAACTTCTCTTTGCTATTATCTGTAAAATGGGGAATAATTATGCTTCTCTCACAGGTCTGTTACAGGGATTAAATGAGATTCAAGAGACAGCATAGAGCCCAGCACATGCTCCCTTCCACTCCTCCAAACTCCTATTTCACTTTATTTATACCACGCACGTAAGGACCATACGTTTACATAGTCATTCTTTTTCATAGTAACTTATTTCCCCAAATAGATCAATGGTTCCCAATATCCCAAAGAAGCTTCTTGTATTATCCCTATGATCCCAGGGCTTGAAAGATTTTGGTTATTAAATCACTCACATTTATGAAATAGCAGCCTGCTTTTCTAAGTTCTCTATCCTATTAGGCGTTTTGAACACCGAGAGCAGTCCCAGGCTTTTCTCTGCTGCCTAACTTTAGGGACTAGGAGTTGGGAGCCACCCACGGAGACCATAAACACCATGAGACTACAACTCCGTCTTCACACTTCCCACAGCACCTTACTCAGCGCCCTGCACTTAGAACACACCTAGTAACTGCTTGTGGCATAAACAAAACGTTTCACACAGAGGAGGGGGGGCAGTGCTGTCTAAATCAGCCAGTTGGTGTGCAGAAAGGGGTCATTGTTATGGGAGGCAGGGCTGGAGGCAGGCCCTTTTCCCCCCACCCGCTAGAGCGGCACCCCCAATTACACCAGCTGGCCTCCAACTTCAGTGTGTGAGCCGATTAAAAAGCGCCCTCTCTTCAGTGTCTGGAAACTCCTGCGAGGAAAGTTTGCTGCCCAAAGTTGGCTTTTGACTAGTCTTAATAAGAGGCCTCAGCAGGCTGTGGCTAGAGAGACAATGTCACTTAGAGGAGCAGCTTGAAGCAGCAGTTAGGAGAAGAATTATTTTAATGAATACATTTCCTTTCAATTGTACGGGAATATCAAGATCCCATTAGAATAGGGAAGCAATTAGAACTAATAAAGATGAATGCACAGTGCTCAGTGCGGACGGAATAACAAGCAGCCTACAAAGGAACTCCGGAGAGCCTGCTCTAATCCAAATGAACTGGCGGCCCACAGAAGGACCAGCTCTGCTCAGCTGCTCAAAGCCCCTGTCCCGAGCATTCTGATCACGGCCAGCGGATGCTGTGAGTTGGGCCTCCAAGATGGGGGTGGTAGGCCCCCCACCCCGGCCCTGGCCCGGCCTCACGGGGATAGAGATGGGCTGTTGGCAGTCCCTTGGTGACAACCATTCAGACCAGGGCCCTGGCTCCAGGCCAGCCCCACGCCTGCCCCTGGCACTGGGCCTCATTGTGTCCAGGTGGCAAATGCCTTCTCGCCAACTCTCCTTCGAGGTTTAGAGGGGTGGGGGACAGTGGAGGAGGGAAAAGGAGGCCCTGTGCCCCCACATCTCTCCCCTCCCCCACTGGACAGGCTCTGCTCCTCCTCTGGGTTGGGTATTATGTTACAGACACTGGTGGGTCACAGGCAGCCCAACACAGAAGTACTGTTGCTTACACAATTGCTCTTCAAACAGTAACAAACAATTTTCATTACCCAAGTCAGATCAAATCATCTGCCTAGCCATCCTGCCCCAATGCCAGCCACACATACCAGTGGCCTCATGCTCTGCCCATTCTGTTATGACAAAGCTAGGCTCTGTTTTGCCCCTGGCCCAGGGAGGGATTTCAGACAAAGCTCTTCCTCTGATCCCTTCTGTGAGCAGGATCAGCTGCATGGCTGTCAAGACTGTCAGGAGAAACAGGAAAGACACAAGCACCTATGCAGTCCGGGCTCAGACCCGGGGTGAGACATTACTCAGCATCTGTGTGAAGAAGGCACTCAAGAGTTTGAGGACTCTATTGCCAAGTTTAGAAGGAATTCAACAAGATAACTCTGGCTTCCCACCAAAGCATTCACTGGCCTTAGATGGAGTGTCAGGACTTGACATTTCTTTATTTAATCTTTTTTGGCCAGACGGTTTTTTCAACCAGGAATGTGTAAGCTCATTCCAAAATGTCTGCGTGAGAGGCTAGTCACACTCATTACTGAGATTTTTCTACCACTTCTGTTTAAAAAAAAAAAAAGTCTGTAACATTTTATATTTGTTTCTTAATGGTAAAGCACTTTAAAAGTATGTTTGCATTTATAATCTTACTTGACTCTCAACATAACTCTGTGGGGATGGGCAAAGCAAGGGTTGTCAGGTCTTCAAGCTGAGGAAGCAGTGTCCCAGGAAGGTTAAGTGTGCTGCACAGTGTGTGAAGAGGAATCCAGAACTCGGGTTCCAGACCTAGCTCAGTGTTTTGGTCTAGGACACACCCTTCCTATTCCCACAGTGCTGGACATTTCCAGGATAATTCATCCTGTACTTCTGCTTTTTCAGTGTAAGTCCCTCATCCCTTTCCACATACTAAACTGCGCTGAGCACTATGGGCTTTCAAAGGTTCTAGTCTAGGCTACAAGGATCTTCCCTCAAGAAGGTTTCAATCTAACAATCATCAAAGTATTTGTTTCACTGCCCTCCCCCCACCAAAGAGATATGCATGTTCTCCCTTTTAATAGTTTAGATAAGGCTGCTTTTATAAAAAATTAAATTGGGGTGGCATTGGTTAATAACACATCATTTCCAGGTGTACAATTTGTCATCTGTATATTCTAATGAGTACCCACCAACCGAAGTCTAGTTTCCTTCCTTCACCATATTTTTTTTTTGACCCCCTTTACCCACCAGGATTGTTTTAACAGTCTGCGTGTCCAGTACAATGCAGGGACAAGCAAAACCAGAAAAATGATTGTCTAGGTCCCTTCCAGGGTAACACTGTAGCATCCAGGGACGGGCAAGTGGGAAACTAGTCCATGCCCCTTTCACACCCCTCACACCTCCTATAGCTAAAGGCCTAGTCATTGAATTTTCTATCTCATTTCACCTCAGCGGTGACACTCTTGTGGTGCTGACCATGTCAGGGACCACTGAGCAGCAAGTGTGGAGGGAACCACAAATTCTTCAGCATGGGCCCCCAGCCTCACCTTTCATGGCCTGGCCAGCTGACCATATGCCCCCCTCAGCTGGGTCAGGCTCACCTTGGACCTGAGTGAGGGGCCCTGCTGAGAGCCAGCTGAGGATCTAGCACCTCAAGGGAGATTACCGGGACCAGTTGGTATGTGCAGATGTGCTCTGCAGGTATGGAATCCCCCTGAGGTGGTGCTGGTGGAACCTGACTTCCTAGGAGCTGAGTGTTCCTTTGCTGGGGCCAACCCCATGTGTCCTTAGCATGGGGCTTCCATGGTAGACGTGCTGTAATACAACCAGAAGGACCTAGACAGGGTAGTGGAAGTGACACAAAAGGAGACCCTGTTGCTGGAGAGCAGGTGTGAAGTGCTCCATGTAAAGAACCTACAGCTAGATAAGACCCTGGATGGATTTTAGGAGGTCATGTCCCAAGCAATGGATAAAGTTCAGAAACAAGGAATTTGCCAAAACCCAAATCCAGAAGGTTCTGAAAGAAAAAGACCAACTTACTGTGGACTCTAACCCAATGAAAAAATCTTTCTCTGACCTCTTCAAGCAATTTGGGAAGCAGAAGAAGGTAACTGAAGGCTACTGCAAGAATGAAGAATCACTGAAGAAGTGCGTTGAGGATTATATACTAAGAAATGAGAAAGAAGGCCAGAGGTACCATGTGCTGAAGACCCACACAGAAGAGAAACTCAAGCAGGCAAACAAGGAGATCACCAAGGTCCCCAACAAGGCCCAAGTGGAGGCCTTGGCATTCCAGGTGAGCCTGAGAAAGGAACAGGTGCACATCCACTTGCTGGAGAAGACCACTGAGCAGAAAACTAGAGAAAACAATGAACTGACCAGAATCTGTGACCTCATATCCAAGACGGAGAAGATCTGACATGGAAGGCCCTGTCCAGTGACCACCCTCCCTCTTATCTGTCTGTCTGACAATGTTAGAAGGTTTCATGTTCTTTCTTCTCTCTCTTAACCTCATTTTAAAACTAAGTTGCTTTTAAAAGAAGACTCACCCTGCCCTGGTCGGTGTGGCTCAGTTGGCTGAGTGTCATTCCATGCACCAAGAGATCACTGGTTCAATTCCCGGTCACAGCACATGCCTGGGCTGCGGGTTCGATCCCCAGTAGGGGGCGAGCAGTAGGCAACCAATCGATGTTTCTCTCTCTCTCCCTCTCTCTCTAAAGTTAATAAAAACATATGTTTTTTTAAAAGACAACTAAATAAAGTTAAAAAAAAAAAAGAACCAAAATGGTGATTGGGACATTGGACACTGGCTCTGTATGTCCAAGGCCGTTATGACACTGTTAGCCCTCCATGCTGCTCTGCTCCTTATTCTGTATCCCTTAAGGAGACATAAACTTCATGCCTGGTAAGTCTATTCTGTCTTATGAATTTCAGTGACAATCCCAACCTGAAAGCCACTCCAATGGTCTTGAAAGTTTTATGAGATTTGCAGTCAAAAATATCTGGACTGGGTTTGGCATTTTCATTTATTCACTGGGTAACTTTAGGCAAGTTAATTTCCCTGAGCCTCAGGTTCTTCTTCTATAAAATGAGTACAAAAATACACACCTCATAGTTCTCATCACAAGAAAAAATAATTTTGTAACTATATATTGTAACAAATGTCAAATTAGGCTTAATGTGATTACTCACAATATTTACAAATGTAGAATCAATGTTATATACCTGAAACTGATTATTATGTCAATTATACCTCAATAAAAAACTTCTGTTTATCATTTTCAAGGTATATTTATATATTGTGAGATGCATATATATTAAGAGCACAGTTTGATAAGTTTTGACAAATGTATACCTACCCCCAAACCAAGATACAGAATATTTTCATCATCCCCAGAAAGTTCATGCATATCCTTTTCCAGTCAACCCCACTCTATTGTTCTAATGTCTATCACCACAGATTAGTTTAACCTATATTGAGCATCAGATTAATGAAATCATATTGTATGTAACCTTTTGTACCTTTCTTCTTTCCCTCAACATAACGTCTGCCTGACTCATCTATATTTTATCAGTAGTTTATTCCCTTTTTGATCAGTAATGGTGGATAATTCATTCAGTTTTTTAAACTGTCATATTATTGCTAATTTGTCCCTCAAAATTCTTTCCATTCAGTGTATATCCTGCATGGTCCTTTCCATGCCTATATCTTCTGCATATCTCCTTGGCAAAGTTTGATATGAGAAAGATATGGTAAGTGAACTATTTTATCTCTAGCGCTGTCCTTTTAGATAGGAGTGGTTCTCTCTACCTTAAGAGAAACAGATAACCAGGCAATCAAGCATGGCAGTCATGAGTACAGTCTTCAGAATAGACAGATATAGGTTCTCATTTCCGGTCTAGCACTTAACAGATGGGTGGTTTGGGACAGGTGATTTAACCTCTCTGTGACTGTTTTCCCATTTGTAAAATAAGGATAATAATACCTTCCCAATAGGGATTCGTGAGGACTAAATTATAATGTACATAAAATGTTTGGCACAATGGGAATTAATAACAGCCTCAAGCTTGACTACAATAAATATCTTTCTGCTTCATTCACACACTCTCAGATTTTGTAAGTCATACAGTATAAATGGGAATATGTTTTCAGAAGTTTTTAAAATGAAATTCATAATTATATCTAGAAAGGTCTAACTGTCAGATATTTGCTTAAAATAAATGTTATTTCCTATGTAAAAAAGTAAAGCCTTCCATCATTTAGTCAATGGCAATTATATACTGAGTGCCAACTCTGAGGGGCTCTCCAAAAAAGTTAGACATGGCCTTAGTTTTTAGGATGTTTGATTTTGGAGGGGAATAAAATAAGCACAAAATAATTATAATACAAAGTATGGTCAATAATAATTAACATCTGTTAATATAGTGGTTAAAACACGGTCTCTGGACCACAGTTCAAATCTCAGTCATGTGATGTTGGGTAAGTTACTTAACCTTTTTGTGTGTTACTTCACTTGTAAAATGGGGATAATAACACGACTTACCTGCCAGGGCTGTTATGAGAAGAAATAGATGAGTTAATACATGTAAATACTTAGCACAGTATCAACACATTAAAAAATGCAATAAATAACAGTTAACATTATTGAACATTCAATATTTGCTAAGCACTCTTGTTAAATACTTTACATGCATAACTTCACATAATCTCCATAGTGTTGTTTCTAATATTATACCCATTTTACTGATAAGGTAACTGAGAAACAGGGAGTTTAGGTAAGAAGATTACATAGCTAGTAAATAACAAATGCCATAGAAAAAATATTCCTATAAAATAGGATGATAATAGTACTTACCTTAATGAGAATTAAATTAATATTTGAAAAGTGTTTACAACAGAGCCTAGCACATAATAAGGTCTATATAAGTGGATTTTAAATAAATACAAATTGCTATGGTGATTCAGAGATGTCAATAAATAACTTCCATGCATGGAGACTAAGGAATGCTTTGGAATGGTGACATTTAAGCTAAATCCTGGAGATAGATGGGGAGGGGGGGGGGGAGAGGGACAGGAAGAAGCAGAAAGTGGGAGAAAACTCAGAGTAGGGTATTCAAAAAGAAAAAATGGGAGTAGTTAAGTTTGATTAGGTTAAAAAAATCTCCCTTTTCCTCTAAACAGTCACTATTTCTGCCAGCTGTACTTCAAGATATCTCATCATTTTCCTTTCATCCCTGTAGAATCGGCTATCCTTACCCCTTCATCATCTATTTTACAATATTTATGGAGTGCCTCATTGTAGCTGGCACTGTTCTAGGAGCTGAGGATACACCAATGAACACGACAGGCCCAAACCCAGGTCCTGCTCTGCACTGTAATAACACTCTGAACTGGATTCCAGCTTTTGGTCAGCCCTGCTCCAGTCCATCCCCCACGCTGCCACAAGGGAGCCTGTGAAATACAGACGGGTCTAGGCACTCCCTTGCTTAAATCCCCCTGTAGTATTTCCCCATGTTCAGAATAAGTTTCATTGTTCCTGGCATCCTCATGGCCCTTCACTAACTGGCCGGCACAGCCTACCTTCCAGCTTTCACCTCCATGCGCTCTGCACTCGGGCCAGAGTAAATCGGGCAAAATCCTAAATACACACACTTATAAATAAGCACCTGCTGAAAGACACGGCAGGAACTCCATCCCCATTTCACCCCTGCACACTGACACAACCCCTACTCCGCACGCCCTGGGTGTGAAAACCGCCCCTCCAGCTCCCGGGGTGAGAAGCAGCGAAGACCGCACACTTTCCGCAGACCCAGCGACCCCGGAAGCTGGCGCAGACCCCTCAGCCCAGGGGGGGCCGGAAGGGGCGGGGCTTCGCGCGGCCCCCCGGGGCCACCATCTTGCCTCGGCTGCACGGAAGCAGCCCCGAGAGCCGGGGGGCGGGCGCGGACCGAGGCTGCGCCGTAACCGCACCGCAAGTCCTCAGCGCTGCGGTTCTCTACGGTGCTGTCCAGCAGCCACAAAGCCGCCTTTGTCACCCCTCCTAGCCCTCCTCCCGCTGCCCCGCCCTGTCCAACCCCTCGCTGGGGTCTGTGCAGCGACTTGCACACTCCTCGGCCTGCGTGTGCGCTCTGCACCTGGGCGCCGGAAAACGTGTTAGAGAAACCCAAGAGCCCGGGGCGGGGGCGGGGGGGCTCTCCGGATCCTAGAGGTAGAAGGACGGCGGTGAGACCCTGACGGGCTCGCGGCAGGAGGCCCCGGGCGCCCGCCCGCAGGAGAGCCCCACGGAGGACTTCGGCGCCGAGCGGGAGGAGGGGCTGCGGGCCGGCCCTCACCCGGAGAGGCGCGAGGAGGGTCTTGGCAGCCGCAGCCCCGACTCTGCGCAGGGCCTATGGCCGTCTGCGGATGGTGGCGGAGTTGGTGCGGTTCCTGCTGGTGAAGGACAAAAAGAAGAGTCCCATCACTCGCTCTGAGAGGGCGAAATACGTTATCTGAGACTTAAAGGATCTTTTCCCTGAGATCATCGCTAGGGCCGCAGATTCGGCGGTATGTCTTTGGTTTTGAGCTGAAACAGCTCGGCTGCAAGCACCACACTTATATCCTGGTCAACAAACTAAAACCTTAGGAGGAGGAGGAGGAGGAGGATCTGGGAGGAGATGGCCCCAGATTGGGTCTCTTAATGATGGTCTTGGGCTTTATCTACATGAAAGGTAATAGTGCCAGAGAGGAACAGGTCTGGGAGATGCTGCGTTGGTGGGGAGGTGTGTCCCTCAAAGTATGCCGATAACATCACTACCTCTTGGGGCACCCGAAGAGGCTTATTATGGAAGATTTCGTGCAGCAACAATAGCTCAGTTACAGGTGGGTGCCTCACACCACTCCACCCGGTTGTGAATTCTCTTGGAGTCCCCTAAGCAATCTGGAAACCAGCAAATTGAAAATCTTGGGGTTCTTGGCCAAGCTCCATGAAAAGAAACCCCAGCGCTGGCCATTGCAGTACCATGAGGCCGACAGGGCCAGAGCCGAGGCCAGTATGAGGGCTAGGGTTAGGGCCAGGGCCAATGCTAGGGCTGGCATCCGCCCCTGCTGAGGGCTGATGGAAAGTGGTCAGCGAGGGGGTGGGTGGGGGTCGTTATGGAAGCTGCTGATTGAGTCTTGAGTAGTACAGATGAGGGGAGGGTGGTTATTTCTATGGGAGATATATTTGTGTAACTAGAATTTAAGTTTTGTATCTTGCTATGTTTTGTTTAATATATTCTTAAATTGATGTTTATAAATGAGATCTACTTTTTCTTGTAGGGTTTTGTTGTAGAGTTTTGATGGTTTTGTAAAATAGTTTTAAAAACTTTGTATTTTATTCCATGATGTTAAAACAAATTATGCAGCATATTAGTGCTGTACTTTAGTGGTTCCAAGAAACTCTGCGGTATGAAGATCTGGTACTAGGAAAAAATAGCTGATTGGTGTCCAACTTCCCAACACTTTTTGTCTATTTTATAAAGAAAAAAAGATTGACATATACCTCCATTTGCTTAGCTATTATAGTATCTAGAGAAAATTAAAATGCAATAAATTAGAAGTATACTCAGGTATACTAAATAGATTAAACATTTGTTGAACATTATCTTTACTGTGGTGCACTATTTGGGGAATCCGGGGATAGAATGTTGAACAAGATAAAGGGCCTACTTTTCAGAACTGGACAGGTAGTAAATAAACTAGAAATTACAATGCAGTGAGTTGAAGGCTACAAGGGGACACCTAACCCAGCAAGAGTGATAGAGCAAGGTTTTGGTCAGGCTTTGGGAAAAGGAGAAATGGGGTGGGTGAAGGGAGGGGAAGGAAAAGGGGAAAAGACTTTGGGGGTGGGAAATGGTATTAAAAATTACTTGGGGCCCTGGCCAGTGTGGCTCAGTTGGTTGAGTGTCATCCTGTGCACTGAGAGGTTGCCAGTTCAATTCCCAGTCAGGGCACGTGCCTAGGTTGTGTGCTTGATCCCCAGTAGGGGCCATGCAGGAGGCAGCCAATCGATGTTTCCCTCTCACATGGATGTTTCTCCCTCTCCCTCCATCTCTAAATAATCAATTTTAAAAAATTTAAAATTAAAAAAAAATTACTTAGGATCACAGATGTTCCTCAGTAACATGGGAAGAAGACTTGATACATGGCAGATCTGGAAAACACGCTACCTTTGCCAGTGCTCTTGTTCCAGGGCACTTTATCACAGTGCACAAACAACAATGGTGACTATTAGCACTTTGGTCTTCTCCATCCCTTCTCTTACCTCTCCAAGGTTCCCTCTTCTACCAAAGCCCACAGAGACCAAATATTGTAACAATTCTTGGTGGGGAGGGTACATATGGTGTCCCCTACTACCAAGAAGTTATACTTCAAGATCTCTCCCCTGGCACCAGAAAGCCCAGGGCCCTTATCCGTGTTTCTACCTATCACTTTCCACCTACTACTTCCCATTTGGAGGAGACTTGTAAGGCACCGCTCACATTCTTAACTACTCATGAAGCGCCATCTACGTAAGCAAGTCAGACCTCTGCAATGCCTGCCACCTTCATTTGGGATAAATTCTTATAGAATGGGTACATAGAATAATGGGGAACCTAGAGGAATGGTAACCAAACCAGAGATGGGTGTTAGGTGATTTGTGAAACTGCTACAGCTACCATATACAGAAGAGCTGCTTTATACTCTTTAATGCCAGTTTTTTTCTTTTAGTTGTGTCCAAATAACATATCTGAGTATGTTAAGATTAGCATAGAATAAAATACTTTGAGACAGGCCCAGGGATCTAACAGATCAGTCTGAGATCAAAAGCTATAAGCTAATGGGTAAAAAGGTTAAATAATGTTTAAAAATACAACTTCTAGGCCGTTTATAATTCATTAAACAAACAAAAATATAGAGTGCCCACTATATGCCAAGGACTTAGCTGGGTTCTAAAGATTAAAAGGGGCAGACTGAGCCCTAGGCATTTGGCTAAGTGGTTAGAGCATCAGCCCTTGGACTGAAGGGTCCTGGGTTCTATTCTGGCCAAAGGCATGTTGCAGGCTCGATCCCCATCCTGGTCAGGCCAGTGCAGAAGGCAGCCAATCAATGTGTCTCTCTCACATTGATGTTTCTCTCTCCCCCTTCCACTCTGAAAAGCAAAGGAGACTGGCCTTACCCTCAAGGAATGATAAGGATGATAATTTATCACATTTGTATTTCTTACAGCTGCTGAGAGATCAGCAGTGTGCGTACCTAAAAGTCAGATTACTTGGTGATTTTCCTATGGTCAGCAAAAGAGCACCAAGACTTCAACCCAAGCCCCTTGCCCTCCAATCCAGTGTGTTTCATTCTAGCACATTGTTCCTCATTCCTGGCTTCCAATACATTGTGTATTATTTTAGTTGTCACAACTCCAAAACACATGCAAGGCCGTGTGTAAGTTACCTCCAATTGCCACTGCAGTCCTTATGGCAGTGAGGTAGAATAGAAATACTCCCCATTTTACTAATGGCAGAGGTGACTTTGCTGAAGGTCAGAGGCATAGTACCTGGCAAAGACAGAACAACAGGAACCATTTATTAAACATTTACAGGCCAAAGGCATTTTTCTTCCTACTTTTTTTTTTTAAATCCTCACCTGAGGATATGTTTTTATTGATTTTTAGAGAGAGAGAGGAAGAGAGAGACACATCAATGTGAAAGAGAAACATTGATCAGTTGCCTCCTGAACGCACCCTGACCAGGGATCGAACTTGCAACCTAGACGTGTCCCGACCAGAAATCAAACTTGCAACCTTTTGGTGTACGGGACAATGCTCTAACAAACTGAGCCACCCTGCCAGGGCTTTTCCTATTTTTCACAACCACATTGCAAAGTAGGTATTACAGATGTTAATCATGGTAATACTTGTCATTTATTAAATACCCAAGATGAGCCCCTTTTTTATGCTTTACATATGTTTTAATGATTTTTATAACAATCTTACAGGATAGATATCTGTTCCATTTTGCACTAAGCAAACTGAGACTTGAACCAACTATGAAGGTCTCACAGATAGTGTATAGAAAAACAAGGATTGGAACTGAAGTCTGACTGAGTCAAAAGCCTGCACTTTCACTGTTTTACATTTCCTTCATCTTGGGACTCCTTCCAGACTTGGGTCATCTGTCTCCGGACTCGTGTTCTTTCTTCAAAGACTGCTGTCTCTCTGGAGATACAAACAAAGATTATGTAGCCAAGGTAATTATGACAACACACTGCCTGTAGGAGAGTAAAAAGCAGGCTAAAACAGAGTTGGAGAATTATCTGAGAACATCGATCCCAGCTCTGCCTACTCTCTCCCCGGTGTTTTCAAAGTGCTGACTACATATAGAATGTGTATTTTTGCTCAAACCCAGCATGTTTGGCCCTTATAGGCCATGTTGCCTCAGTCTTTAGTCTGCTCTCTCCACTTAGCCTCAAATTAAGTCTTTCATGCCATGGAACAATCAGATAACATTTGTGGACCTGCAAATACGATTCCCAGAGTGTTTTCAGATGGTACAAAGAGCTGGCAGAATGCATACCCTTTCCTCAGGATGCAAGACCTTCCATGTCACAGATGCCATCATCAGCTTCTTAGAAGTACTCAAACTCTGGCTTCTGGGCCAATGCATAGAGCAGACATTGGTCATGGTGAGGGCAAGAGGTGAATCCTGTTGTGTATAGTCATTCACATGAGGGAGAAGGAAGGTCTGGATCCCCCATCTCCTTCCCTTTCAGCCATAAATAGAACTAGATTTTCCTGGGTCAAACACTGAGTGGGGAGAGTAGGGCATTGCTCTTAGGGGAGTGGTAGCAGATGGACTGCTCCAAATCATATTCATTATATTAAAACTAGAAAGCAAAGACTGTAAAAGAAAATCCCTTGAAAACTATGAATCATGTCTTGGACATTAGGAAGGTCTCAGCGGAGCCACAGACTGCAGATCTTGACACAGAGTCAGGACTTTTGACCCACTGGAACTTGGAGAATGAGTGTTTGGAAACAGACTGAGGTTGATTACAACCCCAGTAGGCACGTAGTGCTCCAGAGGTGGCAACTCATTTACAGCCCCTGCAAACCAGGCTTCAATCCACAGGCTCAATTACAGTTTCCACTAGAGATAATTATGCTTCATGCGTTGGTCATGGTGGCAATTGATGCTTGTGCAGAGTATTCCTCAAATTGTGCAGCCCAGCAGAGATGGCAACAATTACTTCCCAGCAGAAACATAGTGTACTGAGTAAGAGGTTAGGTATTCTGAAAAGTGTCCTAATCAAGGTCTTTTAAAAGTCATGACTGTGACCTCGAACAAGGAATACAAACTCTGAGAACTGAAGCTCTAGGAAAGAATTTAGTAGGTAATTGGAGTGGTGATCAGCTACAAGCCCATACTCCAATCTACCAGCTGATTGTAGACCCTGCTGCCCAGTTACCAAGCCAGTCATGACCAATAACAATAGCAGCCAGCAAGTTTTATGTATCAGGCATGGTGCTAAGTATGACAGCCACATTGTCTTATGCATCTGCACAACATTCCCATGAGGCACGTTCTACATTTGCCAACATTGCAATGCTATAGGGCGGCTATAGGGAAAGAATAATTCTGTTCTGTCAGCATATAAGTTAAATGACTTGCCCAAGCTCATGACATAGCTAGTGAGCAGCAGATCCAGAACTTCACCCTAAGTCTTCTGGGTTCTTGCTGCTGTTCCACCCTGTTGGTCTTCAGAAGATTCTTAGGGAGCAACCAATCTTCCTTTGGGAAAATGGGTGAGAGAGAAGAAAAAAGGACTTGAGCTCATTTACACCATAACCCAGAGCACCCAGGCCAGAGACTAGAGGCCTTGAGAAGGGGGAAGGGCGAGTTGGCTTCTCTGGTTGTAGGATCATGGTTCTTTTGTCCCAGAAGGGACCTGAATTGGAAGAGGAACCCATTTTTGAGGAATAATACCTCTGAGCAGAAGCTCTGTGGTCCCTGCAGTGGGGGAATCAGCACAGGGGAAGTGGCAGTCCCAGCCTGAGTTTATTCAGGAGGACTGCTGGGCATTGAGTCCAATGAGAGGTAGCCTCATTGCCCCAAGCACAGGACAGAGGGGACCTCCTGATAAGGCAGCTCCTGGCCCCTGAAGCAAACATTCCACTCTCTGCTATGCATGCCAGTATCATGTGGCTTCAGCAAAGTTACCTAACCTCTCTGAGCTTAGGTTTACTGGTCTTTAAACAGAGATAATACTGCTTTTCTCAAAACACTGTGAAGACTGAATGAAGGAATTACTAAGCACCTACCACAGTGTCTGATACATAGTAACTATTATTATATAATGTACTTCAACAAATATTTATTGAGCATCTTCTATACATACTAGGTAGTGTGATTACAGCAAAGAGCAAAATAGACAAGAATCCTTGCCCTCATAGAGCTTACATACAAGTGTAAAGATATAGATTACGAAGTATAGTACATAGCACATCAGATGGAGATCTATACCATGGGGAGAAATGAAGCAGGAAAGAGTGCTAGGAAGGTGTGCAACTATAAACAACCTGGTCAAGGAAGGTCTCCCTGAGAAGTGACATTTGAGTCAAAACAAGTTGAGCCTGGTCAGGTGTGGCTCAGCAGTTGAGCATCGACCTAGGATCCAGGAGATCGTGGTTCAATTCCCGGTCAGGACACATGTCCGGGTTGGGGCTCCATCCCCAGTCAGGATCCCCAGTCAGGGGCGTGCAGGAGGCAGCCGATCAATGACAACTCATCATTGATGTTTCAACTCTCTCTCTCCCTCTCCCTTCCTCTCTCTGAAATCAATGAAGATATATATATATATATATATATATATATATATTTTTAAATTGAAGTTGATAAACAGGGTGCCCACAAGCTGTCTGAGCGATGGAGGAGAGGGCGCTGGCAGATGAGACAGCAAGTCTGAAGGCCCGGTGGGAGCGGGCCAGACAGGTTCTGAGAAATAGCTTCTGAAAGCAGAATTGGGGGGGGGGGGGGCTCGAGTAGGAAATAAGCCCCTGAAGGAGCTCGCAGAGCTGGCACAAATGAAGCCAGCCTACCAAAAACAAGGAATAAACACAGATCTGCACCCAAGAGTTACTGTAGGAGTTCAGCAGGGGAAGAAACTGCAGTGGCCTCAGGCAGTTCAGAGGCTTCTGCTGGGCCCAGAAGGGGAAGGAAAGAGAAAATATCTTTTTATTCATAGCTCTTGTTTTTCTAATTACAAATGCTTATAGTGGAAAATTTGAAAAGTTTCATAGAAATATAAAGAAGAAAATGGACTGTGTAGAATACTGGCATCCAGAGGCAACCATGGTTAATGGTGTAGTGTGTATTTAGTTTTCATCCGCCTAGGGTATAAATGATTTATTTCTACTTTAACAATGAGTTGCAATGACACTGAGCCTCACTCCATGTGATATTTCCAGGAACTCCCAATGGGTCATCTCGAATGATGTCACAAATTCATCTCTTCACAGCAGTCACTGTATAGGGCTCATGGAGGCCTCTGCTGGAGATGCTCCTTGTGGGGTCCCCAGCATCCATGGCTGCTGCCTTCTCTGTGCCCCCAGGATTCTGAAGAGATACTGTACAGAGGTGGACAGAGTATTTTTCTCCCCAGCTCTGTGCCAAGATATGTCACCGGGGTCCCAAAGCAATAGTTCCAGGCCCTCTCCAACATCCTCAGGAAGGTTGTGATCTCTTGCAAGCAACTCTCCAAACCAGCTGAAAATAGTCCAGGCTCCCTTCCTTCACAATTCCTCTCCACAAAATTTAGATAAAAAAGGAACAAGCCCTAGCCCGTGTGGCTTAGTTGGATGGGCGTCGTCCTGTGCACCAAAAGCTTGTGGGTTCCATGCCTGGTCAGAGCACATGCCCATGTTGCAGGCACTATCCCCAGTAGGGGCTGTGCAGGAGGCAGCTGATCCATGTTTCCATGTTTCTCTCTCTCTCCCCTTCTCCCTTTCTCTCCTCTAAAAATCAATTTTTTAAAAACCTTAAAAAAAAAAAATGAATGAAAAGGCAGCCCCTATTTCCCAAGGCTATTAACATCGCTGAACCAGAACAGTGAACATCTGCATTCAGCTGACATAGACTACACCATTTTAGGTTGGCATTGATTTTCAAAAAAAAACCCAAAAGAACAAAGCAAAAGTCTGCCCAAGGCACACTAAATTCTCTATCTCTAGCAAACTGCTAGCAACTATAGCTCCCTTTCTCCCACTTTCCCCATCTCTCCTCATCATGTTTTCAAAATGTTATGGTGTTATATTCAGTGGCTAGAAATTAGGTAAAAGGTTGGAATGGGAGAAAGGAGTCCAGGTGGGCCAGGGCAACTAGTCTAACAAAGGTAAGGTAGCAGGAATGCGCACAGTGTGCTGCGAACCACAAGGGGACCAGTTAGGTTGGAGCAGAGTGTGTGTGGAGGAGAGAAGAGAAGAGGGGAGGGGAGGGGAAGGTGCTATGGGTGGAAAAAGCAGTTGGAGGTAGTGGCTAAGGGAGAGCAATGAGTGCATGGCAGTGCTTTAGGAGGTAGACCAGCTGGTTGTGAACGGGGAGGCTGGAGGCAGGGAGGCCAAGTGGGAGACCTTGGCAACAGTACAAATAGGAGTCAAGGACAGCCTGACCAGGGGAGTGGTGGCAGCAGGAAAGGGCATGGGAAAGGACTGGTTGGGGGAATAAGTTGAAATGATTAGGTAACTGATTAGCTGTGGGAAATGAAACTGAGGGACATGTCAGGGATGACTCAGCAATTTCAAGCTAGAGTGACTGGCGGAATGCTGGAGTCCTTGATCAGGACTACTGGATGCCCAAGGCGAGCTGTTTGGGGTCAAGAAGATGGATAGGACTTCAGGCACACTGAGTCTCAGTTGCTCAGTTGGACGTCCAGTGGACTCTTAGAGACAGAGCAGAGGAGGGATGCTGAGACTGAAGGTAGACACTCTGAGTCAACCTCTTAGAGGACGTAGCCCAAACCATGGACTTTCTCCTTGGGAGAGTTTAGAAGGAGGAAAGCAGAAACTTGACCCATCTACCGGCCCCCCCCCTCCTCTTCTTCTCTTTAAATTTTATTTATTTATTTAGAGAGAGAGAAAGGGAGAAAAACACCCATGCAAGAGCAGCATCGATCTACTGTCTCCTGCACAGTCCCTACTGGGGACTGAGCTCACAACCCAGGCATGTGCCCTAACTGGGAATCAAACCTGCAACCTTTCAGTGCATAGTATGACATCCAACCAACTGAGCCACACCAGCCAGGGCCCATTTTTCTTCCTGCTGTGTAGGAGAAAGCAAGAACCTTGGAAGTTCCAAGCAGATTACCCAGAAATGGTATCCTGCTCCCACAGTTGCCTTTGGGGTTTGGTCTGGGTCTATCTTCTAGATTTACTTCTACAAATGATCTGGGGGTTAAGAAGATGGTCTCAGAAGGGAGCAGCATGGCCAGAGAGTCCTGAAACTGGGAAAAGAGAAGCTGCACATTATTGTAGGTGGTGACCAAGAGTCTTTGTGGTCACTAAAACCAGAACTGATTCCAGACTTATATCCTGAGGACCTTGGACACATGGGGCACCTTGCCAACCAAGGGGCACTTCAACCAGACACAGACACACACAGTATATACATGTAGAAATATCTCTTCCAACTATACAGGAGACTTGAAGAAATAATATCATTTGGCAACTATCACATACTAGGTACTTTACTTGGAGTTTTCTTTGTATCTTCACATTTACTCTCATAACAATTGTGAGTGAAAGAGATTATTTTTCCATTTTATAGAAAACTGAGACTCAGAAAAGTTGAGTATTTTGCCCAGAGCCATTCCTGGAATACGGTAGATGGTTCCTGACCCAGGTCTGCCTTTGCACTCACCTATTACTGTTCTTTATTCTTCACATACATGTGCACAACAGACTCATACACACAAGTGCATCCTCTCTAGATACACAAAATCCCTATCAAATGTAAGCTTCTCGAGGGCAGAGATCTTTATTTTGTTCATTGATGTATCTCAGGGATCTAAGATAGTGTGTGGTGCATAGTACACATCAGTAAATATTTTATGGTTGTTAAATGAATGAATATGCATGCATATGACACTCACCTGTGCACATACACATCTACACACACACACACTCTCTCATTCACTGAGTCACTCACCTTCATGCACACTTATAAACGCATCAAATCACCACCTGCAAGGAGGTCCCAGGTGAGGAGGACCCAGCTCTCAAGAGCTGCCCCACCAGCCTGCTTCTAGAGAGGTGACCACCGCATCATGGACCCCACTGCTGGTTGCCACTGCAAGCAACTAGTCCTTTCCCCAGCCTCAGAACAGCCCACTTCCCTCTTTCCTTAACTCAGTCAAAACAAAGAATTTTTCTAAAAGACCTTTGCTAAGAGAAAAAGCAGAGAAAAATAAATCCAGAAACTACAAGCTCTTAAGAGGGTGAGTTGACAGAGCTGGATTCCTATCCTCAGCCACGCCCTGGAGTCTGGCCGCAGCCTGGCTCACTGGAGCAGGGACCAGCTCACGGAGCCCAGGCCCTGCCTGGAGGCTCCGCCAACAGCTCAGATGCCCAGTCCGAGGGAGGAGTGAGCTGGCACAGCTGCTCAATCTGGGAGATTCTCTTTTCCTCCAGATACTGCTTCTTTTGCTTTCAGGGCACAGACCCTTCTGCCACCCTGGTCTTGAGCTAACTGCACTTTTACACCCTCTTTGTTATCTGCTCTGCCTTGAGCTTGTATACCAAACTGGTCCTCCAGATCCCTCAGTAGGACTGTGTCAACCCCTTGCTTAAAACTCCCATAACTTTAATTCCTTTTTAGAGCCTCAAGGCTCAGCCTAAGGTGGCTTCTGCCCACTTCTTAGCCTCATCCCACTCCACCCTTTCATCTGGTCTCTGGCTACATTTGCAAGGCAGTTCTGATTGATGTATCCAAGTCCAGGATTTCAAGGATCTATTCTCCCAGACACCTTGAATGACTTCAGATCAGCCCCTGGACCAGCATCAGCATTACCAGGGCTTCCAGATTAAATTCCTGAGCCCACCCAAGACCTGCTGAATCAGAATCTTTGGGTATGGTCCAGAAGCTAACATTTTTAACAAGTTTCCCAGGTGACTCTCACATGCCAAAGTCCAAGAAGCAACACCTCATCTAAATCTACTAAGCTTTATATGTACTCCCATGTATATATAATAATAATAATAGCTAAAATGTTTATTGAGCACTTACTATGTGCCAGGAAGTATTTTCATGTATTAACTCAGTCCACCCTGTCAACAGTGCTGTGAGGGAGACATGTTACCATCCCCACTGCACAGGAACTTGCCCAGTTTCACACAGCCATTGGTGGTAAAGTCAGGAATCAAACCCAAGCCCTGTGACTTCTGAGCCTGCATGCAACCACCACACTCTCTCTAGCACACATGTACTCCCACACTCCCATACTGACTCCCACACTGACCACACACAGGACCCCCACCTCCTCAGAACCACTGACAGAAGAGGAGATGGAAGGCCAGAGTGTTTTTGAAGGCTCCTTGTTTCTCCCACCCCAAGCCTGGCATACACAGATCTGAGGCGAGAGAGCCAGCAGCCACAGCCAGCAGGGCCAGGGAGTTGGCGAGCTGCAACTTCAGGACTTTGGCAGCACCCAAGAGCCCTGAGGCTCAGCCCTGCCTGCTGCAATGAACGTGCCCACTACAGGACTCAACTGCCAGGGGCCCTGCACCCTGCCCACCAGCCCCCACTGCCCAGCGTGTCCTGGCTCCCTGGGACCTGAGCCCCTGACAGGGCCCTCCTGGAATGCTGCAGCCAGAGAGCAGATGTGCTTATAGTCTCTTCAAAAACTTGTCTTCTTAGGAATTCTGCCACAGGGAAAGGCAGGGGGGTGGAGGGAGGGATTGGAAAAACAACTGAAATAGCATAACACAGAAAAGTGATCCAAATAAAAAGCAGCAACTGTGTATCTGGAAGAAATAAACTGAGGAGGAGAGGCGCAGAGTTGTGCAGCGTGGCCGTGAGGCTGCCAACCTTGGCAGCCTGGGGCTGGGGGCTGGGCAGCAGCTGCCAACTGGCCACAGGACTGCTCTGGCCAGGGGCTGGGGTGTGGGAAGAGCACAGTCTGGGCTGACTCAGGAACATGAGGAGAGGATCTCAACCAACAGCACCCTCTTTCCCAGGGCTCCAAGTACTGTGTTCTTCAGTTCCCAGAAGCCTCAACACCCCAAGACCTACCTGGGGGCTCCTTCTCATCTTTCTCCATTTGAAAGGTCTGCTTGAGACCATGGAAAGAGCCAGAAGTATGCCCAGACTCACTGGCACTCTGCACATGGGGATAGAGGTCTTAGAATAGGGGTGAGGTCCTCTAACAGTGGAGGAAAAGAGGTAAAGATTTATTTTGAGGTCACAGAATGCAGAATCAAAGCAAGTTCTCACCGCTCCCTCCTGATAGGCAGTGCAACCTTGGGCAACTCATTTATTCTTACTGAGCCCAAATCTCCTCTCTGTAAAATGGGCTAAATCAAACGTCCTCTGTGTATCTCCAAGTCAAACAAGAGCAGTAGGATAGACAGGTTGTCAAGGCCTGGGCTCAAGACAGGAAGCAAGATGATGTTATTTCATGGGATATGGGGGGGAAGAATTGAGTTTGAGGCATACTTACTAGCCATGTGACCTTGGAGAAGACACTTAACTTCTCCGTGCTCAAGAAAATCAAAGCCTAGATAATGAAAAGCTATTGAAAAGCTTTTATAAGCAGTAGCTACTATCAGCTTCCACTTCCTAAGCCAGGCACCAGGTACACACCTGAGCGTTTGCACACCTTATGCATATATTTCTGTGAGACAGGTATTATTATTCCCATTTTTCAGATGAGAAAATAAGGCACAAGGAAGTTAAGGAACTTTTGAAAACTGACAGATACAGGAGTTGAACCAGATCTGTCTGACTATGGGGCCCATGCCCTCTCTCCTATTGCAGCCCAGTGGGCAGGGATGGGCAGTGTGTCCTAGATGGTGAGCTGAGTGCAGAGAGGAAGTCCTAGCAGAGGAGACTGGCTGGGGATGTCCAGCAGCAGGGGGCAGGGATTCTGGGCTCAGCCAGTGCAGGAGGCTTGGTGGAGTGAGGTGTGCCCAGACCTGGAGGAACTGAAGCCCCCAGTGCCCCATGACAACCTGGAGTCCAGGTGCCCAAGGGTGAAAAGGCGTTATAATCCACCCTGAGGGAGATGGCCATACAGGGCCTAGGGAGAATGATTGCTGCCAAGCAGGTCAGCAGAGCATCAAACTGTTGAGAGAGATAAGTGAGGAGCTGGGAACAAGCTGGATCGTTTACAAGGCAACCACAGATCAAAGGAGGCCCTGAGAGGTCACCTGATGGGTCAGAAATAAACTCCATAGCCATTGCTGAGGCCTCCCTTTACATCAAACGCTCTGTGAGGCCACAGGGGCTTCTGGATGGACAGGTTAGCAAGGCCTGGGTTTGAGCATAGGAAGCAGTGTCACAGGATACAGAATTGCAGAATCAAGCTTGAGACCTACTTATTCGTCATATGACCATGAAGTGGGCACTTGACCTCTCTGTGCTCAAGAGAGCAGAAGCCTGTAAAAGAGCCCAGCAAAAAATGCTTTCCCTCCATGTCTGCTCTTCAGCCCCGCCCTCCAAGCCCTATTCTGGTAGTGAGTGAGCCTCTCTCTTCCTAGCACCCTGTGGTCCCTGCACATGCCTCACACATGCCTTGCTGACAGTCCTGATCACTCCCTGTAATGACCAGCATGTACGTCTGTCACCCTATCAGGACTGTGGGCACCTCAAGGGCAGCTGATCATGGTGCCCAAGAGAGAGGCTGGTAAGTGTTTGAGAAATGAAGGAGGGACTACGTGAACAAAAAATTCATCAGGGGCCTTCCTAAAGCAGGTAGTGGTCAATCTGCGCCTTAAAGAAGTTGGTATATTTGAATAGTACTTTTCCTTCAAAGAAATCAAAGCCCTTCTTGGCTCCTAATACTTAGGTTAGCCATACCAGTCCCCAAATGCTAGAAGAACCCTTTCAACAATGTTTATTCATTCGTTCTGCAAGCATTTACTGAGCATATACTATGCTCCTGGCTAGGAAATAAAAGCTAAGAAGATATGGCTGGCCCCTGTCCTCAAAGGTGTAACTGTGAAGTGGCCGGGAACAGGGTGCAGATAATTATAATAGACAATTCTAATCTACAGCCACCTAGAGGACTCATGGAAGTCCGTTAAAGAGACACCCAATCCATGCAGGAGGGAGCAAAGAAAGACAGGGTTGCTGTGTGGCTATGCAGGCTGTGCACTGTATGAGCCAGGGCTCTCCCTGGAGCTGTATAATGCAGGGGCCCAATCCTGTCAGGCCAGCAACATCTGCAGCCCTGTCGCCATCTCACCACAATCCCCAAACCCTAGTCCTTCAGCCTGGTCCCAGTAGGTCTTTCTCCTCCTCTGGCTCTTCTCCCGTTTGAGAATTCCTTTGTCCAGCCTCACAGAGGTTTCTTCAGGAAAACTCCCCAGGAGCCCCTGCTATTTATTCCCTTTCTCCTGCCAGCTCTATAAAGCAAGCCGGCTCCTCTCAGAGAATTAGATTTTTGGGAAGTGTGATTCATGGGGAAAGAACTCTTTCTACAGCTTTCTAACCTTTGATGTGACCCAAAAAAACCTGTGGCTAATACAGAGCAATCTAAATCTCACAAAGCTCATAAACACAAGAGCCGCACTGCATTGGGCCGTGAAAAAGGCCTCTGGCTAGCCAGCTCCTGCCACCAGCTGGAGGAATGTTCCCCTTTTCCACCCTCCACCAACAGCTCTTCCCACAAACCTTCCACTCCACTGGCAGCTCCTTCAGGGGCAGCATCCCAGGGCCCAGTGGCTGGGATAGGGGTTTGCCAAGGCTACCCCTATGGCCCACCAGTTGTAGCTGGCCGCAGAAGCTCTGTCCCTCCAGTTCTGCTAGGAAGGACCTTAGTTGTTGAGCAAGGGAGAGAAAGACATCTAAAATACTACCTCTTTGATGACAAGAACAGCTGGGACCAGAAACATGTTGTGAATTACAGAGGACATGTCTGCAGAGGTCGTGCCCACCATGGACACCAGCAGCTATGGGACTGGCTCAGACTGAGGTTTCTGAAAGTTTTCCTGCAAAGCAAAACAATATAAATGAGGTCTTATTTTCTCCCATGAAAATGATGCTTTGGGGGGACAAATCTATCAGCAACAAATTTATGAACTAGAAATCATATACATGTTTTCTGCATAGCATTCCTCTTTCTAAAGCAGGATATAGAAGGATCAGGACAAGCTGGTAACTAATGAGGTAATATAAATGAAATGCCTCGCACAGTGCCTGGCTTATGGTAGGTGATCAATAAATGGTCACTATTATTATCGTGCCTCATTTTATTATTTGAGCTATCCCTGAGAGAGGCACTGAGCAGAGCGGAGAGAGGGGCCATAAAGTTTCCAGGAATTAGTTTGAGGCCCTGCCTGCCCACCCAAGGAGGGGGAGGGGGCTGGGACCTCCAGGCTAGAGTTTCACTTTGGGAAGCTGGCACATGAGGACATTTGTGCTCCTGCCGCTCATGCTGAAAATAGTCCCACCACACAGCTGGCCACAGAGGCAGAGGGACAGGCAGTGGCCAAACTAAACCTATGGCTGGCTTCAGGACACTTAGTCCAGGACTTCCCTGCCTCCCTCCCTCCTCCCCCACAGCATCCCACAGCAATTTGTAAGTCAAAGGTTCTTGAAACAAGTTTTTGTCACTGGGTTTGGGCCGCACAGGTGGTGGGATCCTGGGCCACCACACTCTCTCTGCAGACAGACGGGAAATGGAGACTGGGCAGGTTGCCAGCTGCTCTCTCCTGGTCTTAGCAAGCCTGTCCCCATCCTTCCCATTCTGGCAAGTAGGTGACAGGAGCACTTGATCCAGACACAGGACACGTGGGAGAAGGGCTTCCTTTCCTGCCCCTCTGAGTGCTGTAGGGGGTCTTGCTCACTGGAAAGCCTTTCCAGAGATTTCTCTTCCCCCATTGCCAGTGGAACACTGGGAAGGAAGAATCAGTTCTCTTCCCCAAGGCTGTAGCTGCCTCGTGGAAAGGGCTGGGTCATATCCAGGGGAGGGGCACCCAAAAGGCCCCAGGTGTGGAGCCAGATAACCTTCCTACACTTGAAACACCACCCATGGCACTGAGGCATCTGCCTTCTCATCTTGTTCATTTCACACCCAGTACCTGGGAAAAATGACCTCCCCTCCCAATCTGTTTCCCCACCTTCATTTTTATGAGATTCCCATTTTCTCTACTGAAGGGAGAAAAGAAAGGACCTCCTTTGGGTGTGTGGCAGGGGCTCAAAACAAAGGGAGAACCCCCAGGAGTCTTGCCACTGAACCCATGTTCACTCTCCAGGTTTCTCAGTCAGGAAACATCACTTTGTCACTTTCCTGGGGTCATTATTTATGCTTCCGAGCCTCAGTGGCCTCATTTGTGAAATGGAGGTAGTAACAATATCACCCCACAAGGTTGTCTGTTGAGAGGACTAAATTGATGAGTTATGAAAAAGCATTTTGCAAACTGCAGAGTGCTAATAACAATAATAATGACAACAAGAAATATTATTATTACAGTGCGAAAGTCCTATGAAACAGGCCAGCACCTCAGAAATGCCCCCAAAGCCTGTGTGTGTTTTCTGGGGAATACCACCAGAACTTTCTAGACTGGGGTGTCTGTCCCGTGAAGGACCCTGCAGTGGAGCACTTCCAAGGTGGGAGGGCCACAGTGAGGTCAGCGCTCTCACCATTACCATCCAACCTCCAGCAAAAGGACAGTGATTATATCCCCCAACAAAGAGTGAGGTTCTTTCCCCAGAGGCAACCTTACTCTTCCAGAGCCAAGCGGGCATAAAGAAAGGGAGAAGTAGGGATGGCAAGGTGGCCAGCCTGAAGTCACAGGACTTTCCTAGAGACAGCCTCAGAGGCAGGGTCAGAAGAGCAAAGCATCAAAAGGGGCTGATCCCTAAACTTAAATCCAGGGTCCTTGCCCAGCCCCAAGAGCCTGGTTTCAGGCGGGGCCAGGGAAACAAGCACCAGTAAGAGCTGTTGTTTGCAGAGCCTGTGCTAGGTGCTTTCTGCCTATCTCCTCTCCTTTGACCCTAATCACAGCCCTGCCCAACAGGGGTTAATATGCCATTTTTCAGATGAGGCTCGGATGGCATGGCATTTTCCTGAGGTTACTCATTTAGTGGCAAAACTGGACAAAATTTGAACGAGGATCTGACTGGGTCCAGAGCTCAGAACCACTCTACCCACTGTCTGCTTGTCAGTGGCTGGCGCACAGTGGCAGGGTGGGCTGGGCTAGCTTCTGGATGAGGTCCCCTGCCACACCAGGGAGAGGAGAGAATCCAAAAGGAAAGGGAAAGCGGTTTCCTCTCAGTAACTGCACTTCTGGACACCCACCAGCCCTCTGCACCAGGCTAAGACCACAGGCTGCTGTGCCTGGCTAGGACACAAGTTGGGGTGGCCTGCTCCAGTGCTTGGCTCCAAACCTTGGAAAGGCACCAGAGGCCCAGAAAGAGGGCCCCCCACATCCCTTCCTGCTCCCTGCAGAAGAGCAGGGCGCTGATTATGGAGGCCTAAGGACCCTGCTCCTAAAGAGGAAGATGCAGCCCTTGGTCTTCCACTCCCAGGCTGGCTGTGGGGAAAAGGCCCGAATCCTGACCCCAGGGCAGGGGCTGCCTGGCTCTCCGAGGCACCCTGCTGAGCTTCTCCTTTCTGTTCTTGTCAAAGGGCTGGAGCGAGGTGGCCTGGACTGAGGCTGAGGAGGAAGTAGTGCACATCAAATCTTATGGTTTTTGTTGGGATGGATCACCCCAAAGGATTTTTTCTTTCCATTTGGTCTAAAGGTCATATAGACAACATTACAGAAGATTTGGCAAATAGAAGAAGAATTATCTATGATTTCACCACCACAACACAACCACTGGTAGCATTCTCATGTCTTTCTTTCTCAGCTCTCCTACATCTTTTTTATTTAAAAAATGTTTTTAAGTAATTTTAATTATACTATTTTCAGAATGTGGATCCGGATTTTCCCACCACTTGTAACACCATAATCGACTTTCCATGTCACTGTACAGTTCACCTGTCCTTTTGCATGGCTGCAGATGAGTCCCTCGTGGACCCCTTGATTTAAGAATATTTGTATTTGAAGTCTTGCAAAAGTAGAAAACTTCAATCACATTTAGTCAAGCCTTTAATAAACCACTTATTTTGAAAAGATATTTATCAGGGGGGGCTATCAAAGGCATCATCTGAGTCCTGTTGTAAACAGGAAGAAATCATCCCTGCCCCTGGAACTTATGCTCTTGTTACTGAAGAATTTAAAGTGAGGGCAGTGTGGCCTAGTGGTTAATGGCTCACACTCTGGAGTCTGACTTAGCTGGGTTGAGTGCTTCTCTCTGCCTTCCTTCCACTTATTGAACATGTAAGTTACTTTAACCTTTCTAAGCCCCAGCTTCCTCATCTGCAGAATGGTGTTAATCTAATTCACCTTGCAGAGTTGTGGTAAGGATTAAAGGCCATATATGTAAAGCGCCAGACATTTGGTAGGCTTTCAGAAATGTTGGTTATAATTAAAGTAGCACAAAACACATGTAAAATGCTAAAAGGACACCATGTAAAGCAAGGAGGTCAGAGCACTGAGGGGTGAAGGAGCGAACAGTTCCTCCAGGGCTGGGGTTCTCAAACCCTGGCCAGGCATTAGAATTGGTTGGGAGTTTTGAAATCCTTCTCATGCCTAGGCCCCACTCAGACCAGTTACCCTGGAATGGGGCCATATTTTTTAAAAGCTGCCCAGGTGAATCCAGGTGCATCCCAAATTGAGAAACACTGCTCTAGAAGGTGTTCGAACAGTGATTTGGAAAAGGGCTCAACATGTATTGAGTTAACGTGTATATGCTAAGTCCCTTCACAGCTATTAGCTCATCTAAGTTCTCCAACAGTCATCTGAAGCTTTAATCCTATTTCAGACAAAAGGAAGCAGAGATTTAGAAAAGTCACTGAAATCTGTCCACCACCCATCCCAGGCAATATTTTACTGCTTGAAGTGCTCTAGGGTGGCACTGTCCAATAGAAACATAATGTGAGCCACAAATGGGACTCATAGGCTTAATTTCAAATTCTCTAGTAGCTACATTAAAAAATTAAAAAGTAACAGTTGAAATTAATTTTTAAAATATATTTTTACTTAACCCAATAGACCCATAATATTATCATTTCAACATGTAATCAATATAAAAATTATTAATGAGACATTTTACATTACTTTTTCCATACTGTGTCTTTAAAATCTGGTGTGTATTTTACACTTAATACACATCTCAGTTCAAACTGGCCACAAGTGTTCAACAGCCCCCTGTGGCTAGTGGCTGTGCTATTGGACTGGCTAAAGTAGTGTTGACCTGGAATTCTGCTGGGAGATAATAAGAGGAGGTGGGAAAGATCCATGGATGGAGGGTGAGGAGTTTCAGGATTAACCAAGAGATTCTAAAGTGAGAGAGTGTCCTATGACCTGGTACCCAAGATGTCACTCTGGTGGCTGGAGAGTTTGGAGGCCACCCATGAGCAGAACAAGTAGTCCCATGAACAAGCAGTCCAACTGGAGACCCACATGCAAAAGAATGAAGTGGAACCCATATCTTATACCATAAACAAAAATCAACTCAAAATTTATTAAAGGCTTAAACATAAGAGCCGAATACATAAAACTCCTAGTAGGAAATATAGAGGGAAAACTCCTTGACATTGGTCTTGGCAATTAGTTTTTGGATCTGACACCAAAAGCACAGGTAACAAAAGCAAAAATAAACAAATGAGACTACATCAAACTAAAAAGTTTCTGCAAAGCCAAATAAATAATGAATGAAATGAAAAGGCAATTTATAGAATGGGAGAAAATGTTTGCAAAACATATATCCAAAAATGAGTTAATGTTCAAAATATATAAGAAACTCTTACAATTCAATAGCAAAAAAACAAATAACCTGATTTTTAAAATGGGCAAAGGACCTGACATACAAGTGGTCAACAGGTACATAACAAGGTGCTCAACATCACTACTCATCAAGGAAATGAAAATCAAAACCACAATGAGCTATCACCTCACACCTGTTAGGATGGCTATTATCAAAAATATAAGAGATAACAGGTGTTGGTGAGGATGTGGAGAAAAGGGAACCTTGTACATTGTTGGTAGGAATGTAAATTGGTACAGCCATTATGGAAAATTGTATGACTGTTTCTCAAAAAATTAAAAATGGAATTACCATTTGATCCGGCAATCCTACTTCTGGTCATATATCCAAAGGAAAGGAAATTACTAGAGAGGTATCTGCACTCTCCTATTTATTGTAGCACTATTCACAATAGCCAAAATATAGAAACAACCTAAGTGTCTGTCAACAGATAAATGGAAAAAGGGGATATGATATATACACACACATATACACATATATGTATATAAACATACAATTAAATATTATTCAGCCATAAACAAGAAGGAAACCCTGTCATTTGCAACAACAGGAAAGAAACTAGAGAGCACTATGCTAAGAGAAATAAGTCAGACAGAGAAAGATAAATACTGTATAATATCAGTTATAGGTGGAATCTAAAAAAAAAAAAGTTGAACTCAGAAAAAAGAGTAGAATGGTGGTTGCCAGGAGCTGAGAGGTAAGGGGAATAGGAAGATGGTAAAAGTATACAAACTTTCAGTTATAAGAGTAAGTTCTGAGGCCCTAATGTAGAGCATGGTGACTGTAGTTAATAACACTGTATGGTATACTTGAAATTTGCAAAGAAAGTAGATATTATGTATTCTCACCACACACACACACACACACACACACACACACACACACACACACACAAAAGGTAGCTATGTAAGGTGATGGAAGTGTTAATTAGCTTGGTAATCATTTCATAATGTATATGCATATCAAATCATCACATTGTATGTACACTTAAAATATACACAATGTGCCCAGCTAGGCCTGGCTCAGCAGTTGAGCATCGACCTAGGATCCAAAAGATTGCCGTTCGATTCCCAGTCAGGGCACATGCCCGGGTTGCGGGCTGGATCCCCATTGATGTTTCTGTCTCTCTCTCTCCCTCTCCCTTACTCTCTCTGAAATCAATAAAGATATAGATATATGCACACACACACATACACACAATGTTATTTGTCAATCATACCTTGGTAAAGCTGGGGGACAAAAAGTCCAAAGACAATGAGGGGCTAATAAGAGTTAGAAGAAACCCCAGCAGGGTATCAGCCCCAAAAGTAGGACTGGGAGCCTTGGCACCTGCCCTCACCCCAGCTAGAGGAGACCCCAGCCAGGCCATAAGTGTGATTTACCGGGTTGGGAGAAGGCTGTTTTACGGTTCCTTTGGCTCCCCACTCACGGAAGCAGACTTGTACCAGATCTCTCCCCACCCACTCCCCCCACCACCCCTGTAGCCCATAAAGGGTAATGGAGCTGAAGTTAAAATAGTCACATGAAACCCACCTCATTTGAAAGGGCACCTGCTTTAAAGGCCAAATTTCCTGAGCCCAGGTTTATACATTAAGCTACAGAAAGACCTAATTAATTCAGACCCCCCTCACTCTGAATTTGGGATAAATTCTGCCTCAGGCTGGTCTGAAGTCCTTCCTTTGCACTATCTATGAAGAAACGGTTTGCTAAGCAAATAAATAGTGCAGGGCAGATTACAGAGACAGGCCTGGCTTACTTGAAACCATTTTAAAGAACTTTAAAAATCGCTTTAGCAGCCCCATTCACAGAAAGTTAATGAGATCATTACAGCTGGTCCTTATCTATTTCAACATTTCAGTTTTCCAAGCTCCTTCATCCACATTATCTGATGTGACCCTTGGGTGGAGATCCTGTTACTTTTCAGTCTCCAGCAACTGACTTAAGGCCTAGCACACAGTAGGCACTTAATAGTTGCTAAATGAATGGAGGTAGGCATGGCAAATAGTATTAGTCCCATATTACAGGTGAGAAAATGAACCTTTCTCAGAGTTGTACATAATGCATCTTGGGGTGTCGCTACAGCTGGTCCAGCCACATGGCTAGTAACTGGTAAAACCGGGTTCTGAACCATTCCTTGCTCTCCGGGATCTTTCCACTCTTATACTGTTATCAGGCCTGCAGCCTGACAACAGTCTATTAGCTGAGTTTGAGGAGCAGTCTGTTCTTAGGAACAACAACAAAAAGCCCAATTTTTCTTTTGTAAGTGGGCTTTTCCCCAGGTATGGGTTAGTGAGCTCTGGAACCTGTGCCTTCCCACTACCCAACCACAGTCCCCTTCTCCAAGGAGCATAGGAGGGCTTTTTGAGCAGGTCTGACTCTGATTCAGGTCAGGGCCAGCATAATGTGTTTCCTCCCTGCGGGAAAAGAGCTACAAGAAATGGAGATTGCTCCAAACTGATCTGGGCCCTGCTCCTCCAAGGATTGCTTCCCAAAGCATAGGCCTCCCCAAGAAAGATGGTCTCTTTCCACTGGGTCTCCCCTGCCTGGACTGGGGGCACGGTGACCGGGGGAAGATGGTCGCTGTCTCCCCCTGGCCTTTGTTCTGGAGGCTCTGCCGGCTTGGAACACTGTGCAGGGAAAATTCCCTGACCGTGAGATCTGCAAGCTGCAGGGTCCCCGGGGAAGGCTGGGCCTGGGGCTCTTTCTCGCTGCAGCTGGAAAGAGGGGTTGGGTTTCAGCAAGCCAGGCTGGGGGAAGGTAGCCTGCCTTCCCGGCGGTGAGGGAGCCGGCCCTTGGAGCCAGTGGTGCCGACAGCTTCCTGTCGAGAGCTGGGGGCCCACGTGACTGCTCCCCACTCAGTAGATTAGGGGGTGAAAGGCCCAAGGGGGAGGGAGAGCAGGAGGGGCGCCCAGGCGCTATCTGGCCTGGCTGGGGAATGGGAGGCAGAGCACCAAATCCTTTTTCCGCTAAATGAATTCTGCTGGCTCCTTGTCACATGGTCCAGCCAGTGGCCTCTGTCTGAGGAGGGGGTATAGTGAGCCTTGGCATTCACTAGGGCCATGGGCTGTTTTTCTAAAGTCCCCTCCCCCAAACCTGGCCACACACACATCCCCACAGTGCAATGCAGTAGCCACAGACCTGCTTGGTAAAGAGGAGATAGGCTCTGGCTGTGACAGGGAACGGACAGTGGCTGGGTTGAGGGCAGTGCGCACAGCTTTGACTCCTAGGCCTCTCCCCCAACTGGTACCTCCGGGCCAAGTGGTACCTGCAGCCATGGCCAGAGAACGAGGCCTCCCACTAAAGCTTTCAGTCCTAAGTATCAGGCCTTGTCTACAGATGCCCTGTTTTTACAACAAGCATTGATTGAGCACCTGCTGTATATGGAAGTCAGCACAGAAACAAGTAGGATTCAGATTTGCCTTAAGAAGATAGACTTGAGATGATAAGATTTGAATGTGGCAAGGTACAATGAGGCACAGAGGAGGGTACTGAGCTCAGCCTTGCATCTCAGAGAACTTTCTGGAGTAGATGGTGCCTCAGAGGAGGAAGAGGCCAGCAGGGAGGGGCAGTCCATTCAGAAGGAGTTCCCGGAGGACCCAGGCTAGTGGCAGTGGATTTCCGGGAGCAGTTTCAGATCCCACCTGCTGCGCAAATCACCCCTCTCGACCCCTGCCCTGTCACCACTGCCCAAGAGGTGGCCTAGGACCCATAGGTCTGTGGGAGGTGGAGAGGACCAATGAGCCAGCAGCGCCTACCTGCTTCCCAGCTGGCTCAGGCCTTGTGAGGTCAGGGTTTTCGGGTCAGCTGAGCTCAATTCCTCTCCCCTGCCCACACTCCCTGTGATGGATGCATTGGATGGCGGGAAGAGAAAAGGGGCTGCCACTAGGGCAACCAGCCCTCTCTAACACTCCAAAGGAAGACCAACAGCCCCAAGGCATAAGCCCATGCCACCAGACACCTCACCAATGTCTGAGTGTGTACTGTTAACAGCCACCTTGGAACTTTCACATCCTCAGCTGCCTCCTCTTTGGGATTTCTGGTGCAGCTCTGTCTGCCCTGTAGGTGATTTTCGTTCCAAGCTCCATGCCTATTATTTACATAGCTCAGTGTTCCGTGGAGTTAGAACAACATGCTTTCCGTTCCACTGCAGGTGCTATGAAAAACACCCCATCTGAGGGCGCAGGTGGAAAGGCTATGTGTGCTGTCAGGCACCTCATTCTCATGGGCTCCTCAGTCCAGGATGCCTGTTTGTGACACTCAGAGCTGGCTCAGCCCCGAGGCCCTGGAGTTCCTGGAGTTCCTGGAGGTGGCCTGGGATTCTGAGGGAACCCGGCTTCTGGAACTCTTGCTGGGAGTTCTGGCTCTAAGGAAGGAGCTGTCCCTGCATGGAGTTCTACAGGCTGAAATACCACCAAAAGAGGGGTGATGGCAAGGCACCCCTCTCCATCCAGCTACCAGCTGCCACCTTATCTGAGGGCCAGAGGGGGATGAGGGAAGCTAAGGCTTGTATGTCCAGCAGGCGGGATATGGGAGAGGATGGGTGGGGGGATGGAGGGGATGGGAGAGGAAGTAAAAGGCTGTCTACTCACCTTGCAGAGGGTCTGAACATCCCTCCCTGCTTTTATCCAGCTCAGTCTACCTTGGGATTCTCTCCAGCACATTTTTTTCCCTCTACTGGGAAGACCTCGCTTCTCCTTTCTTGCATAGATTAAGACCTGCAGTGGGCAGAGGCCTATACGCTTGAGGACTCTGATGGTTACCCAGCAGGGTCTCCTTCTGGATGGCCCCCGAGAGCTGGCCCAAAGCTCCCCACCCTCCAAGAAACCTCACTCCTGCTTCTTTCTTTGTTTTCCCTTTCCTTCTGCCCTCCCCACTTTTCCTTTCTCTGCCCTGCAGCCCCTGTCCCTCCAGCATGGTCTCCTTTTGGGTCTAGGAGCCTTCTGCACTCACACTCTGCTCATCCCTATCCATCAGCCAACAAGCACTAGGCCAAGCACCTTGCCTCCCTGGGCCTCAGTTTCCCCATTTATAAAATGACGAGAGCTGCAGGTGGGGCGGGGAGTCCAATGGTCTTGAGAGTCCCAGTAAGCTCTGCACCCTAAGATCTGAAGCACCAACTTATCAATGACCTGGTGCCTGGGCAGGACTTATGAAAAAATAGACTGCCCAGTATGTGCGCTAGGCCCGACACCTTGACCCCGGGCGAGGCCTCTTATGAATTCAGATGACCACAGGTCAAATGCCAGGATGGGGCACAGAGGAACGGGGACACACCGATGGGAAGGGGGGGGCAGCAAGGGCATGAGATGAGCCTTTCACTCTACCCTTTCCCTTGGCTAACTCGAATACTGTTGTGCTCTGAAAAATTCCCAAATGTTTCTGAGCCAAGAATCCCCAAAGGAGTGGCTCAGTGTCTGGGGTTACAGAGACTTTGTTACTTCAGCAAAGCACACTACACACCATTTACTGGTTTAATTTAATTATTTATGATAACACTTCAGAGTAAAAACTACACTTGTCAAAATAAAGGGGACTTTGTGCTGCACTGACCCAAATTTTATTGTTGCATTACTTAATGCACCGAAACCTGGTAATCGGCACCAGATCTCCCCGCAGCCTGGGCAAGTCAGCACCGCGTAAGGAGGACTGAAATGGATTACTGCTTCCTGGGGGAATTATTTCAAACTATTCTAACAAAAAGGCATTTCGAGCCCATCCTCCCACTCTAGTCACATCTCTTCTTTTTCCCAAATAAGCTGGCTCCCAGACACATTGGACTGTTGGCCATCTCCTGCGTGGCCTAGGACCACCTTCCTTCCTCAGCACCTGTGGTTCCCTCCACCTATGGTGCCTCCCCCCCCACCCACTAGCCAAATGATTCCTGAACCTGTCTGCACAACAGAATCCCTGATGAGTTTTTTAAAGAATTCAGATTCCTGGGACCCACCCTGAAGAACCCTCACTTAGCTTAAATGTCACCTCTAAGTGCCATCCCTAACTTCCGGACCCTGTCAGGCACTTCCTCCTCTGTGGTTCCCTTTGCCCTTTTCCTGACAGCTACTCCTTGACTATAAGTTCCTTGAGGGCAGGGTCTTTATCTTTTACCTCTGTGCCTTCAGCGGAGCACAGTGTCTGCCCAAGGGGGAGCGCAATAAAGAGTGGCTGGTTGAGCTTTGGGTGGTATTTTGAGGAACTAAGAGTTTGTGAGAGTGTCAGACCCAGTCAGAGCATCCACCCCTGTCTACACCCAGCGCTGGGCCCCTCTCCTTCTTGCCTGATGCCCACAGGACCACATTCCTTCCTTAGCAGAAATAACCTTTTTGGCTGACAGACCTTTGAGAACATGAAATTCCTGGCTCTGCTGTGTGGTGGGCTTTGGAGATGTGAATTCACAGTGGAGTATAATGAGTGTGTAATCTGGCCTGGCCATTCACAGCAAGTCTGTCAAGACCAGCTTCAGGGCCCTCCCCCAAGTCTCAAGGCTAACAGGCTCTCAGTGCCTCCCTCAGCCCCTGCCCCTCCTTTATTCACAGCAGTGACAGTGTTGATGGCAGCCTTGGTGACCCACAGATGAATCTAGCGATGTCTGCCCAAAACGAGGACAACTTCATCCATTTATCCCATCCATGCATCCATCTACACAGACATGTATTACTAAGCCAGAAGGAGGATCCAAAAAAGAAAAAAGGAGACCTGGGGTCTGCTCTTAAGGGGCTGGCAATCTAGTTGGGAAGACAGAGAGTAGTTATAAGTCCAGTGCTCCAATCTTGCTCTCCATCTTCAACTATTCCATCTGTAATAAGGGTAATTTCCCACATTGTTGATGCTTACATTTACAAAGCATTTGCCATGTGGCCTGGAGGTCCTTTCACTGCATAGAGAATGCCTGTTTTGCCATCTCTAAAACCAATTTGGACAGGTGAGTTCTGAGGTCCTGGTAGAGGAACCTCTAGGACCCACACTCTGCATGCACTTTGATGGCTTCCTGGAGGTATCGGCTAAGGAACCAGGAATTTTCAACAAAGACCTAAGTCAGAGTCAGAGAGACCTTGGGAACCACCCAAACCAATGGCTCTCAACCCTGTCTATACATTAGAATCGCTTGAGGGCTTTGTTGGGGGAGGAAGGGGAGTGGCAGTTTCTGAAACCCAATTGGATCAGAACTCTGGGAATGGGGTCTGGGCACTAGTATTTCTTAAGAGCTCCTCTGGTGGCTCCAATATGCAGCCAGCATTGAGAACTATTGATCTAACAAACAGGCCCATTTTATGTTTGAGGGAATCTGGGGCCAAGAAAGGTGTAACCTGAGCAGAGACACATGTGAGAGCGGCAGAGAACATATGCCCAGCTGCCCAAGCCCCTGCTCCCCACAGGCCTTCCTGCTTCTCTGCTTCTCTTTGGAGGGTTAGTTCTCTCTCTCAACTCACCTCATAGACGTCCACTCAGAGACCCCACTCTATCCACATCCTGAGGATGGTGCCTGGAGCTGCCTGGACCCTGATGTGTCTTTTCCCAGTGCCTAGAGAGGGGAAGGTGGTGGCAGGTGAGGCTGGGGCCTTTCATACAAAGGCTTTTGCCAGAGTCGACTGGGATTGTTTGTCTTAAAGTAACAGGGCTTGTTCCAGGAAGGCGTGTGTCTGCATGGGGCAGCAGCGCCATTCATCACTGTGGCTCCGGGGCTGGGGCAAGAAGTCAGCTTCCAAGGCGCTGGCCCACAGAGAGGGGCTCAGGGACTGCTCCCCCAGGCCCAGCCCGGAGAAGATGTCAGGAAAGCTAATGAGCGACCAGACAGCTGCAGCTTGTTAAAGAGCGCCCAGGGCCCACTGTAACTGAGACCTTTAAATATACATCATAGTCAAATAAACAGCATCCTCGGGCCCAACGGCCAGTCCCCTCCCATGCCAGGCTGGTCCAGCCCAGCCCACCCAGCTCCTCCTTTTCCCTCCATGTTCCCCTCCTGCTTTGACTGGAAATGAATAGATTCTGACTGGGAGGGATGGGTGCAGATTCTGACCACCTCCCTCCTTTCTCCCTCTAAATAGAAACAGTAGTAGCCCCATCACAGACCCTATCCTGTTGAGGTCCCCATTGGTTTCAGAACATCAGGATGCCACTTTAGGCCCTTGGAGAATCTCCAGAGGACACCTCCCGCACTGGTGAGAACCTTCTGGAGCCCCTGAGACCTAATGTGGAAAGCCTGGTCCCTGCTTCTCTACTCCCTCTCCCTCTCCCCCTTCAAAGCCCACCTCAGAGGCCACCACTGGTGGGAAGCCTTGGAGACTCACCTAGGCAGAGCTGGCTTCCAGCTTTCTGCTCTGAATGAATGACTGTGTGGTTCATGCCTCTGTAAGCCCAGGTAAATCTAGGGTTCTGTGTCCTCTGCCACACTGAGCATCTTGAGAGTGGGGACCAGTTTTCATTCAGGTCTGAATCCCCAGACTACCACAGTGCATGACACCTGGAGGGCTTTAGTAAGTCTGTGCAGAATTGAGCCCTGTGCACTGCGCCTCCCCTCATTAATGCTCTCATCCACCTGCCAGGTCATGCTAGGTCCTCAGGGCAACACATGGTAAGTGGGCTCTGCATGAGGTGACGCTTGCCCTGCAGCAAGCGGTGCTGGCATGATCAGCCCAGGTAGCAGGTCACCGGGCTGTTCTCACGATAGCATCTGTTGGAGAGGGATATTTTTACGTCCATGAAGGATCTAATTTAAGAGTGAGAAACAAAAGCAGGGAGGCAAGACAGAACTGAAGTGAAGGGAAACAGAGTTCCTTACCAGAGCGTTTCCCCTCACCACAGGGGTCGTCAGTTTATCAGTGACCTCTGCCTCCTCACAGTGAACCTCACCTCCCCACAATGTCCTCCACCTCCTCACAGTGAACCTCCCCTCCCCACAGTGTTCTCCACCTCTCACAGTGAATCTCACTTCCCCACAGTGTCCTCCACCTCTCACAGTGCACTTCACCTCCCCACATCATACTTCTTCACAAATACCATACAAATGTAGTGCTGAAGCTCTAAGACCCTGCCATGGTCAGCAGAGGCAACCCTGTCTCTAAGCCCACTGGATATGGGGAAGGAACCAGAGGGGAGAAGAGAGACCTGAGACCAAACAAATGGAATGGGTCTCTGTATGCCCACAGGTAGAAACTTCAGCCAAGCCAACCACCTTGTAACAGCCCTATTGGCCTGGGCCAGGGGGCAAAACTTACTGATGTAGACATTCCAAACGTGTGTGTGTGAAGTGACATCTACTAAACACTCATTAGTTTTTACAGGCATTGTGCTAGGTGCTTTATATATATATATGTGTGTGTGTGTATATATATATATAAAGCACATTCAATCTTTATAAACTCCTGGGGGGATGGTATAATTGAATTTATTTTTAAATGAAGAAACTTGACACTTATCCAGGGTTGTATAGCTTGTAAATTATAGAGCCAAGGGCTGGGATTTGAACCCTGGCCTCTCCAACCCCTATTTTTTTACCTCAGGCCACAAATAGGCCAAAGATCATTATCTCGCACTGACCTTGGAAAAGGCAGCACATACCAGATGCACTGGGCAGGTCAGACAACCTCTATTAAAATTGGATTGTAAGCATTCTGCCCTAAGGATGGTCCAGAAATAGTCAGTGCTGCTGACCATATATCTCTGTGTACCAGGGTTGATAAGAGAGGGATCGCTGCCTAAGGACACCCAGTATTGCCAGCCATTCCTGCAGGTGATAAGCAGAATAAGCACCTCACGTATATTTGCTCTCCTCAGGTTTCTTCCTCCCCAGCCAAGCCAGATTCCCTCCCTGGCCTGGACACTAGGTCAGCAACATCACTGTGGTCTACCCTATACCCCGTCCCCTTTACCTGCATTGGTCCTGCCAATGTCCAGCCCAATCACTCCCATCATCATTTTTATCCCTGCATCCTGGCCACAGAGCCCTGCAGAAGTAAGGTGCATGGGGTTCAGGATCATGCTGTCCCAAGAGTGCCTCTCTTCTCTTCCCTCCGGTCCCTCCACCCTGGCAACACTGGATACTTCAGGGTCTTCTATAGCTCAGAAAACTCTACAGGGTCTAGCACAGTATGTGGTACACAGAGCTGATGGGTACATTTGGGTACATTCTTTATAATATAGAGACACTCAGGTGAGGGGCCGAGCAGGAGTGGAAATCCTTACTCCCACAGAGATGCTGAACACTTACTAAGCCTTGCACCCTTGAGGCTGTGTCTGCCCAGGAAGGGGTAGAGGTACTTTTTCTCTACTTCACATGAAGGGACTGTGTACATGCTGATAGTCTTGTTGTTGCTGAAGTCCTACCTCACAGAACAAATCAATGAATGAATAATTCCAACCTGCTTTCTAAATCTTAGCCGTAGCAGATGGGGGCAGACTCTCCTGGATACCTGATCTGACCCCTTCCCCTTCTCCATCACACTTCTGTTTCTCTACCCTTCCCACTTGCTCTGTGCTCTGAATAGAAAATGTTCTTTCCACTTGATCAAAACCGTTCCCATTGGGCCTTAACCAGTTTGGCTCAGTGGTTAGACCATTGGCCTATGGACTGAAGGATCCCAGGCTCAATTCCAGTCAAGGGCATGTGCCTTAGTTGCGGGTTCGATCCCCGGCCCTGGTCAGTTCTCCAGCGGGAGGCAACCAATCAATCAATCAATGTGCCTCTCACATCTATGTTTCTCTCTCTCTCTCCCCCCACCCACTCTCTCTGAAAAGCAATGGGGGGGAAAAAAAAGCCATCCCCACTGGGACACCCAACCCCAAGCCCAAGTTTTGCCTCCCAGGAGCTCTGGCCTGCCCTCTTCTCTCTACCTCCTCCTTCTCCGCCTCTCTTTCTCCTCCTTTCAGAATTCTTTTCACTTATTTGTTTTTAATTTTTAAAACTGTGGTAAAATATACATAACAAAATTTACCACTTTAACCATTTTTATGTACAGTTCAGCGGTATGAAGTACATTCACATGGTTGTGCAATCATCACCATCATCCATCTCTAGAGCTTCTTCATTTCCCCAAATGGAAACTCTGTGCCATTTAAACAATTACTTCTCGCCCACCCTCACCCCACCTCACCCCCATCCCCTAGCGAGCACCATCCTGCTTTCTGTCTTTCTGAGTGTGACTACTCCTCTCTCTATATCTCACATAAGTGGAATCATACAGTGTTCTTTTGTGACTGGCTTATTTCACTGAGCATAGTGTCTTCAAGATTCATCCACGTAACATGTTTCAGAATTTTCTTTCTCCTTAAGGCTGAATAATATTCCACTGTAGATATATACAAAATCTTGTTTAGTCGTTCATCTGTCAATGGACATTGCTTCCAGCTTTTGTCTATTGTGAATGATGCTTGCTGTGAGCATGGGTGTCCCCTACCTCTTGGCTTCCTCTTTATCTTTCCCTTTATTTGTTCCTTCCCTGCTGATTGGAAACCCACACGATATTAAGCAGCTGCAAAACCTGGATTTTTCAGAACAATCCTAGTTTTATATAATATTTTTCTGTTGTCTCCACAAGCCACAGAAAAGTCCCAGAAATTCCAAAAACTTTTCTCCTCTGTCTTATATCCAGAAGAGACATAAAAGTCCTTTATAAGATCTTAATTTTTTTATTCAGGAAACTTGATTACTTTTAAAAGTCCCTCCCTAGTAAATAAAGAACAAACATCTTTGCTTGGCCCTACTGCCTCCAGGTATCATCTCTGCCCTTCCACTTACTGCCAAGGCTCTCTGAGTGTTCCCCACACACTTCTTCCGCTTCCTCACCCCCTGCCACTTTCTTAATGCCCTGCAATCTGGCTTGGCGGCATAGCTCTACTGAATCTGCTCTTGCCAAGGTCACCAATGACTTCTTTTCTAAACAAGTTTCAATTATTCTATTTCTTGATTATCAAATAAATGCTTCATTGTAGGAAAATTGGCAAGTGCAGAGGAGTGCATAGGAGCAGACAAAGGATAACCCACATGTAATCACACCACCCTGAGGTGAGCACCACGAGCACCTTGGCAGTTTTCTTTCTAGTCTTATTTCTTTATTCCAATAACTGTCTTACTTTTCACCATCCTCATTTTCCTGGCCCCTGTAGCACTTAAAGCTATTGAATATTTACTTTTTTAAACTCCCTCCTCTGGCCTGCTCCTCTAGTTTCTGCTCCAACCCTACCACCCATTTCCTTCACGAGCTCACTCAGTCTTGCTGGGTGTAAATGGTGGCCGAGTTGAGGTTTCCATAGGGGTGCCAGGACCCTCCCTGAAAACCAAGTAGTAACACAGGGCCCATCATTATTAGAAGTCAGGAACAGAGAGCAGGTAATGAAACCAGGCCACCAAACTCCAAAGTGGGGTACCCCATCATTCTTCAAATGCTTATTCAGATGTCATCTCTTCTGTAAGGTCATCCCTGACTCCCCCTGGCAGGTTTGGTCATTGTATCCTCTGACCTTGCCTGTTTCCCCTCAGTGCGCTCTCCCTCTTTCTACTGTAGAAGTAGTCAGTTTGACTTATAATGATCTATTCACCCGACCCTGTTCCTCTCTAGACTGGGAGCTCCTGAGGGCAGGGACACTCTATTATTGATCTTTGGATTTCCTGAATTCAGTGGGAAGCCCGTTGGTCAGTTCTGAGGCCCAGAGAGGGGAGCTGACTTGCCCAAGGTCACACAGGTACACACAGGTTGAGGCCACCAAACCCCAGGCTTGTAGGAGCCCTGAGTTCTTTCTATAGCACAATGATGTAGCATGAGAGGAAGAGTCATGGGGTGTCTGCCAGGGAACCCCAGACTTCCAAATGTGAAGGAGCAACACAGGACTGGTAAGGAAGGTGAGGGAGGGAAACCAGAGGCCAGATCAGAGCTGCATTTGTGCCTGAGGCTGTGTGTGAGGCAGGCCTTGCTGGCCCAACCTCTAATGCACGGAGACAAACTGTTCTCTATGACTCACTCAAGCTTCCCAGATTAGAACTCCATAACCCCCACTCTGAAATTTCAGCCAGGAAGACCTTAATCATAACTCAGTCTCTCTCCTTCAACCATTTTGAGCCAGATAAATAAGGGAGGCCCACGGTCCTCCCTGCTACACAAATGGCAGAGAGGGAGTTCAGAGAGGGAGTACGCATATGTAATTAGGAGATCGAGGAAGAATTATGGGAGAAGAGACATCTGAGCTCAGTCCTAAAGAATAGGTAGGATTTGAAATGTTAAAAAAAAAAGTTGTTTTTAATGCAGGAAGGAAACACCATGAACCAAAGCATGGAGGTGAGCTAGTATAGGGCACTGGAAAAAGCTGCCTTCTGGGGCAACTCTCCTATGCTCTAAGGATGCTCCCAGGATGATTCCTGGGCCATTCCCCATCCATCCCATAGACTCCAGTTTCAGCAACTGTAAGGGGGGGGCATGGGGTGATGGAAGTGCTGTGGGCTTTGAAGACAGAACAACATAAGTTCAAGATCCTGGTTCTGCCTTTTACTAGTTCTCTGACCATGAGTAAGCCAGGTAATGTCTCTGAGCCTCACTTTCCTCATCTGTAACATGAGGATTATGATACTTACCTTAGGATATTGTTGTAAGAATTACATATAGTAATCTTGAGCATATAGCAGCTGCTCAGTAAGTGATATGTGGCACCAACCTACTTTGAGAACTACCATCTTACGCATAAACAGCCCTGGGGAAACAACCCTCTCAATGGAGAGCTGCATTCACATTTCCCTACCCTCATCCTTTGTCTCTTCCATTTTTGCTATAATGAGGTAGAATCAGAGAAGACCTGGGTCCTTGTTACACTTGAGCAAAGCATTTAAAGTCAGTGTCTCCACCTGTGAAATGGGGCCAGTTATTCCCACCCCTCATAGGTACATTGGGAGAGGTCATGATGCATGTGTGTTAAAACCCCTGCCAATACTCCCCAGGTCCTCAGTTAAGGTTTTGGAAATCCTTGCCTTCTCTGCTACTCTCCCAGAGCCATGTGTGGCTCAGGGCTGGGCTGTAGGTCAGAGTTGCTGGGTCATGGGGTGGAGTAGGATGGGGTAGAGACAGGGCCCAGAGCTTAATTCATAAATAACCAGCCATCCTGGTCTTGCTTCAAAAGTCCTGCTCTCCAACCCTTTAATCATGGAGCTGCTCTTCCCTGGCCCCCCTCCAGGGCCCACCCGCCTGCTTCCATACAGAGGAGCACCCGTGAAGGAGCCTTGGGTCTTTGCAGCTGCCTGTTTTGCATGGCAAGCTGGCTAATAGATCCCAGGAACCGAGGGGGCTGCCTCTCAGCTGACTCACCCATACCCAGCACCCCTCACCCCACCTCACAGGCTCGGCTCTGGGTTCTCTATGTCACCTCTTTTCTGACCAGGCCTACCCCTCACCCCGCCAGGCTAGAAAATGGGTTTGATAGGATAGTGTACTCCTCTCCACGGTAACCACTTTGTACCAACCAGAGCATCAGTCCCCAAGGCCTGATAGTTCCAAGTGTTCTCACGGGACAATGGAAACCTAATATTAGAAAGTGAGCCAGTCTCAGAAAATCCAGGACATGTGTTTGCCATGTTGATTACCAGCCCCCCTCATTGTAGGCGAACCTCTCTTTAGGCAAGGCAGAGTGTTCCTTTGGGATCAGCAGTGAGAAGTATGTTGTGGTTGGGGGTGGGGAGAGGGTATTGCATATGAAATCACATTTGGCAACTTGAGTATTTTTAATGGACTAATGGAGTTGGCTTCTTCAAGAAAAGAATCAGTGATTTTTTTTTTCATATGGGAATGAATTCACATGGGAAGGACTTCCAATATAAGGAGCTATTTTTAGATTTGGGTATATCAGATTTGCTTAAACTGAGGCACACCGGTACCCAGTTTGCAACCCTTTCATTTGAGGTTTCCTTCTCTGAGTATCTTTGGTGTTTGAATTCAACTGTCGTTTGCACTCCTTCCCAATGGAGATGAGGTACAGGGTGGCACGGTAGTGTGGACAGTAACTAGGCATTGGCACCAGCTGGGACTGGGTTTGAATCTCTGCTCTGCCATTTCCCAGCCAGGTAACCTTATACATCTTATGAGCTGCTTTTGCCTCTGAGCTGGAATAGAGATGGGGGTGGGGGTGGGGATGCTGGGGAACAATATTCTTCCTCAACAGAACGGGTGGCAGGATTAAATTAGGTCTTCTTTGTAAGTCACTGAGCATTTGCTGAGGCACAGGAGAGACTAGCTCATGAGATTCCCTCCCCCCAGGACTCTGCTTCAGAACTTCTTAAAAAGTAACATCTGCCAGCTTAGGGAGCACATCTGCCTGTTCCCCAGCTCACCATTAGGCTCTGCTAACCTGAGCACATCCCGCTTTTGCAAATCATCTTAACCAGGCTTCCCCTATCCAGATGAGTCCCTCCTCCTGAGTTCTGAACTCAGGCAGACGATGGAGCTGCAGCATTACAGCAGACCAAGCAAGGTACCTTCATGCCAACTCCCGCTGCTCTCTGCCTCCTGCACCCAGACAGAGCTAGCCCACGCCACTCTCACAAGTCACAGAATACTAGAATCCTAGTGCTGGTAGTGTCCTTAGAGGCCTATACTTACAGTTCCCTGTGGTGCAAATAGGGAAACTGAGGCCGGGAGAGGCATTATTAGTGGCAGAATCAGCACGAGAGACTCTTAGGAGACTCAGATTGTCCTCTCTCTCCTGTTTTCTCCTGGAGGTGGTGGGTCTGGCCACCCTGGGAGCCAGCATTCCACCCAGGCAAAGACTGTGTCCCTCATTAGTCCCCGCCCAGAGCTCTGAGTAAGTAGTGTTGGCTGATGGCTGACAAAATTCTTCACAAAGGAAGATTTTAAACGAGCTCTGGAACCCTCTTAGTTTTCCATCCTTGTCTTTGGGAGGCAGTGTGGTGTCGGGAAAGAATGTGGACCTGGAGCCAAGGCACTCGGGTTCTGTAAAATGCAGTAAAACTCACATATACAAAGTGACCAGCATAGTCACATGGGTTGGGCTCGGGGCAGGTGCCAGACAGTGGAAGCCATCTTCTGGAATATTAATTCTGATTCTACTGTGTGACCTTGGGCAAGTTAACAAACCTCTCAGAGTTTTGGTTCTCTGGAGAATAGGAACAGTAACACACCCCCAGCCTCCCTCCCAGGGGAATCAGGTCTTCAGGGATTTTACAGGCCTTCACAGAGGAGGTGATACTTGAGAGATGAGATGAGCTTACTACAAATTCAAGGATGAGACAGGAATTCCAAGTTGAGGGATCCACAGACAACAATGATTCAGTGTGAAACTATAGGATGAGAAAGAGGCCCTTCCTGTGGCTAAAAACGAAGGCCCGAAGCTCCTATGTACAGACAACTACCCTCTTCCCTGCCCCCCACCCCTGCCATTGTCACCTAAGAACTGGGCTGCCCTTAGGGGAACCAACGCTTGTGGGACCCCTACTGCTTGCTGTACATCTAGCATAATTTACCTAACCCTCACCACAGCCCTGGGAGGAGTTGCTTTATTTCTGTGGATGAAGGTCAGTTGGCTCAAGGTCACACACGTTGAAAGTGGAGAAGCTGGGGTTAAACCCCAACATGCCTGGTTCACGGCACATCTCTCTGTGAGTCACAGGCCCAAACATCAGTCTTTCAGGTTCTCCTCAACTCCAGAGAGCCATCCTCACCCCTGTCTTACACTGACCTCAGTGCCCAGAATCCCACTCCCCTGGAAGGACTTCCAGCAGGTCAATGTCTTGCCAAGACTCGGGAGCAGGATTTAACCTGGGCCTTTGGACACGGATGACAGGTGTTTGTGAAACCTCTGAAACCATGTGTAAGCCTCTGTGTGTGTGTGTGTGTGTGTGTGTGTGTGTGTGGTAGCCTCTAGCTCTCATCAGATTTTCAAGGAGGGCTGTGCCCCACAATGGTTAGGATCCTCCAGGCTCCACAACCCTCTGCATGGCCCAGTTCCCTGTCCCTCAGCCCTGACACTGTAAAGAGCCCCTTCAACTCCAGGTGGGAAATGCAGCTCCTCTGAGAACCTACTGGCTCCAAGCCCTGCAGCAGACCCACAGAGGGAAGCCTAGGACTCCTGCAGGCCTCAGGGAGCTTGAATCACATCTCGACAGATTCAGTGCCCTCAGGTAGCTGTTTCTTTCTGCACCATCCTCTGTGAAGAAGGAGGTTTGGACAGGAAGGGGCTTGTGGACTCTTGCAGGTCCAGTGGGGTGAAGTGGGAGTGAAGGGGCAGGCTGGGATTTGGGCTTCTGAAGGCATCCAAGGTGGGGTGTGTTACAAGAAGAGCAGCTGGCCCTGGGCTGTGGGTGCTGACAGAGCACAGAGAATCTTCCCTTCCCCCTCTGGCTTGGGCAGATGAGGACTGAGTGACAGCAGCAGATCCAAGCCAAGTGGCCTGAGAGGGCTCTCAGGCCCCTTCGGCCACCATGGAGGCCCCGGAAATACCAGGGCTGGGAGGGGTGACAGGGTGGGGGTAGGGGGAGACAGAGGCCTGACGTCCTATCACTTGGGTCTCTGCCAGGCCATCCTTCAGCCCCAGCCACACTGGCCTCCTCTCCTGGGCACCCTTCACTGCCATTAGACAACTGCCTCTCCCCAGCAGGCCCCGAGCTTCCTCTCCTATCAGGCTCCAACACCACACTCAGAAAGACCTTGTATGTTTTTCAAATTAATGCAATTAAGAGCATTAAAGTTTGCGAACGATAGAGTTTTTCATTTTCCTTTTATTTGATTAGAGAAATTCCCACCGCACAGTTCCTCCAAATGAAACCCAGACCCGAGGCCCATTGTTCCGGGGGCTTCCATGAGAATGTTACCTTTCAATCTCACACACTAATGTGTTTAGCGTTACAGTCCCCCCCGGGCGGCTGCAGGAAGGATCTGGAGCCTTGATTAAAGAGGCCTTTGCTGGGCAGGAATGTGGGCTCCTCCGCCTGGGAGTCACAGAGGGGCTGGGTGTTTGCTCGGCAGAGCCTCCGCTAGCGCGGCCAGCTGGCCAGGGCCTGGGCTCGAGGGCAGTCGTGCCTGGCTGTAATTAGGCCATTTTCCCTCTCTCTTGCCTCTCCTCTCAGACCTCCTGCATCACCACCCCTCATCCCAACACATTCACATGCGACACCACAATGCCCTCCACGCATGCTCGTGCGCACACCCACGCCCGCACCCGCACATGCACACGCACACCCCCTCCGTCTCTCCTCTGCTCTCCACTGTCCACCTTCGTCTCTTTCCTCCTCTTCTCTTTCACATCGTCACTCCCCTGGCTACTGCTGGCTTTCCCGGCAGCCTGTCTACGGTCAGCCCTGCTCCGAGGCAGCATTCAAAAAATCACACACCTCTCCTTTGGCCAGGCCCGAAGCTCCAAGGTGAAGAACAGAATTAGAGCCAAAAGTGAAAAATTGATTAGAGGAATATGTAAGGAAGGCCTGAGAGGGGGAGGAGGATGGGTCATAACCCCTGTTTAAAAATGAGACTAGTGCCAAATTTAAACAGGATGTTAAGTCTATACCCCTCCCACCCCAAATCACCAAAGAGGCAGCACTGGGAGGCCCAGGTTCCTTCCTCCTCCAACTGGGGCGGCTGGTTCTGGCCCCACGACGGCCGGGCTAGGCCGTCTGCATTCTGCTCATGCCTTCAGACAGGAAGCTTATGGGACCTCCCTGTTCCCAACTGCTCATGCCCTACAGACCTTCAACAGCCCAAGCTAAGATCCTAGGAAACACCTCCAGGACCTGCCTCAAATTAGACAAAACCAAAAAACAATACAGCTTTTGAGCTAGACACTGAACTGAAAATAAGCCAATCAATTCTCCAAGGCCTGGCTCCTGGGTCCCTAGGAGTTGAGGAAGAGCTAGGGAGAGAAACCTGAACCATCTTCAGCCCCACTCCAAAGCTGCGGACCCTGCTGCATTCCCAGATGCCTCAGAGTCATTCCACAGATGTCCATGGGGCCCACACCTCCACCTCGCAGAGTGGGCACTACAGGGCTCTGAGAGGAGCGGTCTCCTTCCTCAGGGTGGGGGAAGAAGGGCAGGGCTTAAGTATTTTCAGTAATTCTGGTGCTAACACTCTCTCAGGGAGATACGTCTCCCTTAAAGCATGACCTGGACCCACACGGACCAGCCCATACTAGATAGAAAGCCCCTGGCCCCCACTTGACCAAGAAAAGGGCCTGACACAGACTGAGCATCCCCTGCAATCTCCTTCCAGGTCTCTACAAAGCTCCACACTTGCTTGTCCCTGTGTGTAAATCTCAAGCCATTCACATGCTCAGATCTGCTTTTTAAGAAACTGCTCTGTGTCGAATGGAAGCAGGGAGGCCGATGCCTGCTTGGGACAAGGGAAGTCAGAGGTTGAATTAAAGCTATGGTGAAGGAGAGGGAGAAGGGGGAGGACTGGAGGGATGACTCAGCCAGTTCGGAACCAGATCCCCTGCCTCCCACCTGGGCTGCTGCCTCATTTATTCTATTCCATCCCTTGGGAGGTAAGTACCCCCACATGGGCTGGGAAAGTTGAGGAACTGATTTGCAAGGCTAAGTGAGGGGAGTTCACTGTCCTTTTGTTCATGCAGACACTCACTCAGGCAATACTTGGCTGATGAGATAAATCCACCTACACCTTTAAGCTGTATCTCCCCCACGCAGGGCCCAGAAGGTCTAACCCTTGGATCAGTCCCAGGGTTCTGCCGCAAACATCTGCCAGGGCCAACAGCCCCCAGGGAGCAGATACATAATGTGAACTGCATTTGGATGAAGGAGGAGTTGGAGAAGGCAGTGTGAGGGAATCTGGATTGCAGTGGAAACTGCTCAGGAATTTGGCTTCATGTCTAAGTTGATTCTTCCTAGACAATCACCTTAATGTGCGTATCTCTCGGTTACCTGTGCTGCAGGGAAGGTTAGGGAGGGGGTGGATAATACCCAAGGTGAATAATCTAAAGACTATTTCTGATTACTCCTGTTGGACTTTGCCAGTTGGCTTTTTCTCCCTCTGCTGGGAAACTTGCTTCCCTAAGCAGGATTTTCTTTGACTATTTTTCAAAATGTACTCATGATTTCCAACCACGAACAATGCTTCCCCAAGATGACCAGGCTTCGCTTTATCCTGAGCTCCATTCAAACCACAAAGACAGAATGCAAGAAGTGGGGTGGGATCAACAGAGATAGTACTGGGGTTCAGGCACCTTTACTGAGGGGTCAGAATTGGCTGTGGACAAGCTCCAAGGTGAGAAAACTACCAAGGGGCGATTCCAGTCCCTGGGACCTGTGCCTGCCTGCCCTGTCCCTATAAGGTCCTGCAAAGACATGGCCACAAGACATACTAAGAACTTGGTGGTGGGTTGGCAAGAAGAAGAGTAAACTCAAATTATATGAGATTGGGGCAAGTGGGGCAAGGGGTAGTGACCCAGGTAACAGGCTGAATCCAAGGAAGATGGAGAGTAAGAGCCTGATTACAATTTCCAAGGGGTTATGGACCTCAGTTGAATCTAAGCCAGCAGCCATATTCCTGTAAAGCTTCCAGCACAGAGCCTCAGAACCATACAGGGGCCACTTAGGAGCCAGTGCCCATGCCCTGGGGTCCTCTGTGGCACCAGAAGACGAGAGGGGACAGACACAATTCTCTGTCCTGTGTACATCCCTCACAATCCAAAAGGCACTGCAGCAAGGATTCTTCTCTGAGTTTCAATTTTCATGGAAATGAACCATTTTATCTCAGAACACAGGGAAGGGGGGAGGAATTCATCCCCTTTCCTTAATGCAGATGGACTAAATCCCCTTTGCTTCTTGCTTTAAAAAAAGAAATCGAAACGCTGCTGCCATTTGCTCTGTTGGATGCCAAGTGATAAGTGAAAGTGGGGCGAATAAATTCTGAAGGTTGTTTGCAGCTCCTCAGCCTGGGCCCTGGTGACGATGCCTGAGCCACCCCTTGTAGTTGCCCAGGGGCGTGGGATGGACCAGAGCAAGGCTAAGGGGCAACCTGAGGTAGAGAAAAGTGATTGCCTTGAGAAGCAGGCCTGGAACTCTTTGAACCAAAAGCCCAGTGTCCTCAGGAAGGGTCATAGAAATACTGTCTGACTAGCTTGTTACCAAAGTTGCAGCCCAGGCCTGATGTGCTCAACATCAGCCCACAGATGGGTCAGCCAAGTGCACCGTACCTGCAAATCCTTAGTTTTGCATTCGGCATAGGCGGACAGAGCTCTTGCTCTGCGCCAGGTGTTTACCTGCACTCCCTCACAAGCAATCCTGAGAGTAGGTTTTAGCATTAGCCCCATTTTGAAGATTGTGGAACTGAGGCTCTAAGGGTTTAGGTAACCTCTTTTAGGTCATGCAGCTAATAATTAGCAGAGCCAGGATCTGAACCCACATATCTGATTTCTGAGCCTGTGCTCTTCACTTCTAAGTTAGGCCATGCCTTATTCAGGTTCTGGTCCACCTTACCAGGCTTCTCTGCTCTGCTCCTTACATGGACATTACAGTTCAGCAGCATAAATGCATCTTGTCCCTTCTGTCTCCTCTACCTGGCAGGCCCCTTACCCTGACCCCCAACGATGGCCTTCTACACTGACGCAATATGCCAAAAAAGACTTTTTCCTCTCCTGGACCCCCTTGGCACTTTGTTTATCTCAGTGATTTCCTAGACCAGCAGCATCAGCATCAGATTCCACCTCATACCTGCTGAATCAGGAACTCTGGGCAAGGAGCCCACCATTTGTTTCAACAAGCCCTCCAAGAGATTCCGATGCCCACTCAAACTTGAGAACCATTGGGCTACCTCTTGCTTCTCCAGACCCCATCAGTCTTGGCAATGATTCATGATAAGGTTAGTTCTTGTAGTCTTTAACTCCTGAGCTCACCTCATCAGGTATATTTAATGAATCCTGAGTGGTTAATAATGAATTGAGTGAACTTTATTTTATTTATTTATTTATTTATTTATTTATTTATTTATTTATTTATTTATTTATTATTTTCTCTGCTGCTGCTTTCCATACCACTACTTGGCATGTTGTTCTGGAACATCTAACAAAAGTGATCACTGGGCACTATCACCACTGCCTTCAGAACCAGCTTCGATATGCTCAATTACTGCATCCTTACCTCAGATGAGGCTTAAGCTGTAGGCTCTCCACAAAAGTCCCAGACAACTATCAGTGTACCAGCCTCAAAGAGTCTCTGCGGGCTTTGTTGCTGAACAACTGCTAACTCACTTCTGGCCTCCTCTTGAAGTGTCTCACTGCAGCCCAAAGCCCATAGCCCAGCCCTGACCCAGGGGATGGCCTCCCAAGCTCATTTGTCCTGGAGGTGCAATCAAACAACTCCACCCTTGCTGATGAAATCTGTATCTATGATCATGGTATTGTCTACTTCTCCCTTTAATTCTGTCAATTTTTGCTTCATGGGTTTGAAGCACTTTACTAGTTGCACACACAGTTATGAGTGTTCTCCCTTCCTGATGAACTGACCCATCTACCATTATAAAATGTCTCTCTTTATTCCTTTGTCTTGAAGTCTATTTTATCTGATATTAATACAGGCTCTCCATCTTTTGAATATATATCATTTCAATCCATTTATTCTAAACTTATCATATATATATATATATATATATATATATATGGCAATGTTATATATATATATATACATATATATATATATTTAAAGTATATCTCTTACAGGCTGCAAATAGTTAGGTTTTTAAAATCTATTCTAACAATCTCTGCCTTTTAATTAAAATGTCTAGTCCATTAACATTTAACATAATTATTTATATGGTTGAATTTAGTTTTGTTTACCCCCTCTGTTTTCTATTTCTCTATTTCTCCTTCCCTGACTTCTTTTGGATTTTTAGAATTCCATTTAAATGTATCTATTGAATTTGTAGCTGTTCTTCTTTGCATTAATTTTTTAATGATTGCCCCAGGGATTACAATATATATCCTTAACTTTTCACAGTCCACTTAGGCTTACTGTTTCAAGTAAAATGTGGAAGCCTCACAACCACAGAGGTCCATTACTCCCTACCCCAATCTTTTATGTTATAGTTATCATATGTATTTCATCTACATACATTATAAAACCCACAAGGCAATGTTATAATTTTTGCTTCAAACAGTCATGTGAACTTTAGAGCAATTAACAGGGCTTATTGCCAAAGGGAACCTCAAAATTAAGGGATGCCTTTCTTAGGAAGCTAATTCAACTCACTGTTAGAAAAGGGAAGCTGGATCTTTTAATGTTCCTCCCTCCTTTCTAGCTGAAGGTGAGTTCTGGGTCCACAGGGCAGACACAGCTGATTCATCATTTGTCTTGTTTTTAAAAGTCTTCACGGAGTCTCCTGAGATCTGATCATCAGATCCAAAGTCCTTCTCACTGTTTCTTAGAGGTCCTTTGGCATTCAGACATGATGACCCAGAATTCCCAAAGAGAATACGCAGATTAAGCCTCTATCTTTTCTGTCCTGTCTTCCTCTAGCTCTCTCATAAGAGGTACTTTCTCTCATGTTACTACTAGTTGTGTATTTTTTCTTTCCTCTCCTCATAGGTTATAAATCCTGAAAGTAAGAAATCTGGCCTTATGCATAGTAGGTACTCAGACAACTTTGCTGAATGAGCAAATGAACCCCAAATGCGTTTCCTGGCACCTCTGAGGACAGTTGAGCAGAGAAGAGAAAGTGTGCTGGGAGGAGAAGGAGGTCCACATGTGTCTGTCTCTGAAGTGGTGGGAAATCATTTCCAGGGGTGAGGGTATAGCCAAAAACATCATTATGGATTGATGGGGGATTGCAGAGAGCGTGGGGTGGACTCTGATGAAATGTAAATGTGGGAGTTGAGAATATGAAGACTGCAAAGTGGAACAGGGGAGGCTACCAGGCCAGGATGTGTGGGTGGGACCAGGATTTTTAGCACACTCACGTGTACCTGGAGGAAGTGTGTGCTGGGCCACCCAGAGCTGCTGACACTGCAGCCTGGAGGGCTGAAGCTTTCTAGAGAAACCATTAGTGTAGTGACAGGGAGAAGAATGTAAAAGCTGTCAAGGCCAGGGTAAGCACAGGGCTGGTCCGCAGGGCTTTGAGCCACACCATAAGGGAGGCAAAGGGAGGTAATTCATCGGGATACTTCTAAGAAACACTGGGAAGCCAGGGTTCAAGGGGGTGAAAAAGAAAGCTGGTTAGAAAAGGCCCTTGTCCAGGAACTAAGGGGCCTGAGAGTATAGTTTCAACTAAGTCTTAGGAGGAAGAAGGGTGTCCGGGCACAACAGGGGTCAGGATAAAGGAGGAGGGCATGACTGGAAGGAGGTGAAACTGGGAGTGCCTCTGAGTCATGCCCTCAGCCTACGCCAAGCTAATTGAATAACATGAGACCTGCAATACCTAATTTCATATGAAATGTGATAATCGAGTAATGGGGCACATTTTTGCATGTGGCTTGTAGAAAAGCTGAGAAGGAGGAGAAAGGGAGCAGGAACAAGCCGCAGCACGTTTCAGCCCATAAGAGCCAGTTAGCCAGTCTGCTGGGCGCTGCCAGCTGGGGTGAATGAAATGACTGTTGTTTCAAGGCAGGGGGAAAATGAGTGACCGTTATTTAGAGTAAGGAATTTATATCCAACATAGTGTGAGGTTAAACAAATCTGCGAGTGAGACTTGACCTGTTATAATAACCTTAAGTGTTTCAGACCCATGCCGGAGGGGGGGAGGGGAAGGTATGGACGCTCATAGCAACCTACTGTGTGCACATCCCCATGGCAAGCTGGCTGCCAGTGGAAGGAGACGCTGGAACTCACTGACAGATTCAAGGCATTGTGGAATTGTTAAGTGGTTGGAATTTTCCTATATTACAATGCAGAATGGCTGGCTCTTTAATGCATTAAACTTCTTTCTAACACCACATGGTAAGCATGATTACAAAAAGACAATGTGAGGCCCTTCATTAGGTTTCCGGGGATTCCAGCCAAGAAGAGTGTGAACCCCAAACCCAGCCCCCTCCCCACAAAGGAAATGTTTGAGTATTTGAAAATGTGCTTCTCCCGGTTCCAGTCTAGCTTCAGCTTCCCAGCCTACACCCAAGGTGACTGCCATCTCTAGTTGATTAAGAGCCTGCACAAACTGGATCTTGGAAAAATGCAAAGCAGATTCAAATAACTCCTGAAGGTCTTCTCCAGCTAGGAAATTAGAGGCCACTGCCCCAAACCTTCCTCTCCCATGTTGATCTCTTGGCTCATCAACAGACCTGGTGAGCTTTTTCTTGTCTGGGTAGCCTGACCCTGCTTCTCTTCCCAGTATGGGACACAGCAGGGCTAACCCCACGTTTTTATTAATAGGGTTGCTTACCCCATGGGGGAATTCTGAACGCAGCAAGGTCCCCCAGTCAGGATCAGTTGGTCAGGATGTCCCTTTTTGGACTCTACAATGTAGATGGTTGTGCCCAGACACCAGGAGTTTAGGTAGGTCCACCTCAGACAAAGTTTTTAAGTTGGGGACTTTAAAACAAAGAAATGACTGAATTCCTGGTAAATGACCAAATCACAGAAAGAATCAACTACAACTTTATTAAGCAACTAAAATAAGCATTTTGCCTAATTGCAGGTGTAAGGCATGGCTGTCTTTCTGGTTTTAGAGGCTTACCCCTGCTACTCCGGCAGGGGTAGGTGAGCCCCTGGACCGCAGTCATCTCTCCATGTTGTCAGTTTCTGTCTTCTTCATCTGCCCATGTTGCCTGGCGTCTGCAGACCCCATTTCTATTTTCTTAATACCTGGTGATTATATTGCAATGCTTGGCTGCAGAATTGGCACAAAGCTCAAGAGAGCTTTTCTGCTGCCAGTTCTCACCCCCCATCTCTCATCACATCACCCTCTACTGGCTTGTACTCCGGCTCTCTCCATAGTCACTATGCTGGCCTTACTCCCCAGAGCTTTTACATCTAGCGTCTGTCAGTGCCCACTCTCAAGGTTCCAGCTGGACTCAGCCTCCTTCAGGCCCAGGTCGCCTGTTGTGGCTCTGGAGACCAGGCCATTGCTGCACAAAGCCTCTTTGTGACAGAGCCCTTCCACCAAGCTTGGTGATCAGGGCTGACAGTTGACATTTTAACACCTGCATTCTAATTTGGACGCATGCATACCTATTTTTGTTGTCATTACATGTCAGTCCTGCAATCACAGCTATATACGTCAATTTATTTTTAAAAAATTTTTGTTTGTATTATTCAATACAATTTTTAAACTGAAGAGAATTTATTTACCCCTTCCACTACTTTCTTCATTCTTAATGTTCTAAGTTAATTGCTTTCTGACTTGTCTATTGGCAAAAAAATTCCTTCAGCATAGCATTATTGCAATGACCATTATAATCATTCTGAGCCATTGATTCGTAAGTACTATCACTGGTACTTTAATAGTTAACCAAATGTTAATATATTTTGTTTAATAATTAGAATAATGATTAATGATTTATTATTAAAATATCATCATCAGTCTGGGTCTCTGCTCAACTCCCTGAGGCCTTTGCCCGGCTCTTATAAGTGGCACCTGTGACTACTGGTCACACATGGAGTTCTGACCCCTGGGGCGGCTGGGGCCTTTTGTTTCTTGTTTGGTACTGAATGTTCATATTGTGCCCTAGTGCCCACTGCTTCCTGTGCCTCCTCCCCTTGGCTCTCCTGATGTCACATGACCACTTGGAGCTCTCACACATGCATGTCACACAGGTGTAGGTCAATGGGTGACCCCTGGGAAACCAAGGGGGAGAATGAGAAATGCCCAACGTTTCAAAAAGCTTGTTAGTGTGATAACTCCATGGACACATTATATTCTCAGTGTGTATGAGGGTGGGCCATCTAGATGGACTCACACGTTAGCATACCATCTAAGGTTCCTGGGTGTGGGACAGTGAGGAGGAGGGCCTGGGACACGCCTTCAGAGAGCACAGAACACTAACTTTGATGCTCCCATCCTCTCTGCCAGGTACTCAGGGTATATACTATTCCTGTTTATAGACAAGGAAACTGAGGCCTAGAGAGATTACGTGACTTGCCTCCAGTCACATAGGAGGAAAATCTGGGCCTTCTGTGTGTTTTTCTGAAACAGAGAAGTAAAACACTCTCTCCCTCTCTCTCTCCCTCTCCCCCTCCCCTCGTTTCTGGGGAAATGCAGGCCTGGTTCCCATTGCTGTGAGGAGTGGGGGAGGCAAAAATCATACCAGCTAAGTGGGTTTGGGGCTGTGACAAAGGAACTCTCTTTACTTTCCAGAGACTGCTAATGGGAGCGAGGGCGGGGCTTAGCTGGGGAAGGGAAGAGCGGATGGAATCACTTGCAAAACCCTAATAAATCTGCAGGCCCAGCTGTTCCTCATCTGATGATCCTGAAGGGAAAGTGTGAAATAGTAGAGATGCTGATGGGCCTGGGGGGGCCCCTTCAAAGGCAACTCGGTTTTCCCAAGGACCCAGAGCAGGGGTGGAAAGTGTCCGGAAACGTCTGAAAGGTGTTTGTTAGAGTTGGGAGGCCTGGGCCCCCAGAGGCCATGTGCACACATGGAGTGTGCCTGGGAACGCCTAGGGCCTGGGGGTTCTGGAAGGGTGGTCGGAGTCCTCTCCCAGAATGCAAGATCAAGGCCAGGAGAGCTGGGAGCTTGAATCCCAGCGCCACCATTTCCTGGCCGGGTGGGCTTGATGGGATATTTAACCTCTCTGAACTTCATTTTTGTCACTTGTAAAATGAGGATCATAATCCTCCCTTCGGGTGGCTGTTAAGATTAAATGTGTTAATGTATGTAAAGCTCCTGGCACGTGATAGGTGCTCCATCCAGGTTCTTTCCTTTTCTTTCATTTCCCTCCTTCCTCTACCCCAGGGAATCAAGAAGGGGCTGGACCTTACACCTAAAGCCAAGCCCTGGGAGGAGGAGGAGCAGCCCCCACCCCAAACCTCTGCACCCTCTCACCCTGCCCCACCCACCCCGGGGCACTCACAGCTAAGTGTGGATGGGATGGGCCTAGCAGGGCACTGTTCTTGCTTCCCTGGCCCAGCAGCCCCTTGAGCCAGGCAGGCCACCAGGGCAGGAGTGGGGCTGGAGAGCAAGGTCCTCCTGACCTTGACCACTCTCAGCAGGCTGAAGCTGTGAATCAGTGGGGAAGGGGTGGGTGTTGAATTGTGCTTGGAGGAAAGGCTTCCATGCAGAGAATGAGCTGCTGCCCCCAAGGCAAAGGGCATGGACTCTGTGGCTGAGGACTCTGGCCCCAGCTGAAAAGCCTTTCATTGGTTTCCAACTCCTCTACTCCCAAGAGCATAGTGGTCAGTCGTCCCAAAGGACAGTCCAGCCGCAAGCCCAGCCTCAAAGAGCAGGCCCAGGCTGGCCCAGGCCCAGTGGGCCCAGGAAGATCAACTGGCCCTAAGAGCATCCTGGGTACCTGAGCTCACAGTCACCACGCCAGAAGTCTCTGCCCTGTGCGGCAGCATATGGAAGCCCTGAAGTCCCCAGGGAACCCGCCCTTGACTTGATTCAGATAGTCCTGGGTTCAATACCTTCACCAGCTGGGAGCCCCAGGCAAGCCATGGAACCCCTCTAAGTGGGGGTTCCCATCTGTAAAATGTTAACACTCCTTGAAAGTTGTGAAGATGGCTGAGATCATCCTCCCAAGCTGCACTGTAGACTCCAAGCATTTTAATCCCCTTTCTGCATTTCTTTTCTTTTTCCTCTCTGATTTTTCTCTTTCCTTGTCTCTGACCTTTTTTCAGCTCTAAATCTCTTCTCAGCACTTTCTTCAGGCTGCTTGCTTTTCTCCTTCCCACAAGTCAAACAGCAGAGGTGGGGAAGCTGGAAGACAAGCTCCGCATCTCAGATAGGGACCCTGTGCTCACAGGCCTGGCCGCACTGGGTTCAGCCTGAGCTCCCAGCTCCTGGGCAGATCCTGGTACTGACTTCAGCTTCTGTTTCTCTTCTCCCTCCTCCTGGAGTCTTCTGCCTGGCTCAGAATGGGAGGCAAAGCAGGAGTGAGCAGGGTGAGATGGGGAGCAGAGGTGGTAACCCTCTGGAAACAGGTCCGTGGAGGCTGAAGGAAGTAAACATGAAAGGACCCCTTTAAGTTGTAGTGTAATGGGGAGCAAGTCAGTCCCCTCCCCATCACTCCCTGCCTGGCCCCAGCCCCAGAAGGAAGTCCTTCTGTTGTAGGCAGTGTTAGACCCACTGAGTCAGACTGGACCTGGGTTCTGCAACCTCGGTACTTGAGTTCTGGCTAGGAAAGAATTTAGAGCCAACTGCCAGTGAACATTTATTATAAAATCACAGAGGTAGAAGAAGTCATTTGTAGAAAAAATGGGCTTAGGAAACAAGTTATAGAGGCAAAGGAAGGGCCCTTGGAGCTTGGGAGTGAGGAAGCTAAAGGTACAGAGGGGGAGGAGAGGAAAGACCAGGCTTGTCTCTGTGTCTCTGTGTCTCCAGGGAGGGAGAATGTGTTGGGTCCTCCGTCCTAAAGGTTTTAGGGGTGAAGATTTTAGGGGAGGTCCCAGGGGAAGGTCTCATTATAATATTTGGCAGTGTTCCAGGTGTGTCTTTCAGGATCTAGGCCTCCACTGATTGATGGGTTGGTGCCAAGGCAGGGGGTCATTATCCAATACAGCTGGCCCTGAGGTCAGCAGTGGTGTCGCTAGTCTGGTTTTGCTGCTTTTCTGGGCCTGGAGCTGAAATGCAACTGAGGCCTAAATGTTGTCTCTAAGGAAGAAAGTTCAGGGAGTCCAAACCACATGACCAAGGTCACCCTGGGGGGAGGTCCCACCCTACAATTGTCCTTTGCTAGGCACCCAGGACTCTCCACCCTGGTGACCTTCTGTACCTGGCCCATCCTCCTTGCTCTGCTCATGCCTGTCTAACTGCCTACCACACTGTCTAACTTACATCCTTCTTGCTACAATTTCTGCCTACTTCCTTTTGGTCCGTGCAGATGATGCTCTCCTCATCACCCCTTCATGGGCACCTCCTCAATAGGCCTTCTCCTCAGTTTTGTTCAGCTGGAGGCCCAGGGGAGTGAAAACGAACTTTAAGAGGATGTTTAAAGTTTGGCTTCTCATCACCACATCTCAGCTGAGTCCATAAAACTGCCTTATAAAGCCCACTGGCAAGCCAGCTGCCCTCAGCCTCAGGGGCCTCCGTGTTTTATGATTGGCCCCAATTCAGACACCAGCTGGATATAGGAACTCGCTGGCTTTTACGAAGAGATGTTAACGAGAAGCATCTCTTCCCTTCTGTCGTTCCCAGAGTCTCCACTCCTTCCCTCATTCATATGCTCCTTCAGTCAGTATCCATTCCAGGTTCTGGGTTAAGGACCTAAGTGGCAAAGTTACAGTAAGAGCTGAGATGAGGGTGGTTCGATCTTGAGAGGTCTGGCCCTGCAGGAAGGAGGACCTGGGTGGCAGCTCACAGTAGCTGCAGTAGCCAGATCACACTGCACTGTTAGTGTTTGTAAACTGCACAGTAATTGTGAAACTGTGCTGAAAAAACAAATAATTACAGAGCAGCCTGATAAGAGCTGTCACGAGGTGTATTCAGAGAGCTAAGAAGCCTGGACAAGGAGACTCCAGCTCTGCTCAGATTTTAGAAGTCTTCCTAGAGGAGGTGCCCTTTCAGCTGTTGCCTGAAGGACACTTAATAGTTTCCAAAGAAGGCAAGATGGGGCAGGTGGATGAAGGGATAGCAAAGGTCAGGCTTTCCTTTGCTAATGACCAAGAGTAAGGGCTAGGTAGCTGGGACTGGGATCCTGGCAAAAAGCCACAGGAGCAGCACAGATTCAAATCTGCCCAGGACTCAGTCCTCTATCCATGGTTAGTTAAAGAAAAAATAGTTAGCATATGTATATTATAATCTTTCACCATTTCTAGCCACTTTTATAGCATGACTTCACTATATCCTTACAATAATCCTGTGAGGTAGGCAGGGTGGGTATTTTAATATTCATTTTGCAAATGAAAAAACTGTCTCAGAGAATTACAATGACTTGTGGCTGGAGACACAGCTAGCAAGTGGCAAACATGGATTTTGTATTATAAAGCCAGGGCTGTTTCCACTGGGATAGCTTGGAGCTGCTTGGGGAAATGCTAAGAAATGAAGGTGAGCAGTGGGGAGGGAGAGGCAGGAGGAAATAAAAGCAAGTCCTCTCTGCCTGGCCAGTGTGACTCAGTGGTTGAGTATCCACCCATGCACCAAGAGGTCGCTGGTTCAATTCCCAGTCAGGGCACATGCCTGGGTTGTGGACTTGTTCCCCAGTACGGGGCTTGCAGGAGGCAGCCAATCGATGTTTCTCTCTTACCGATGTTTCTGTACTTCTTTCCCTCTTTCTCTATCTCTAAAATCAACAAAAACATATATATTTTAAAAGTGTGTCCTCTCAGCAGCTTCTGTTATGGTGTCTGCATCACCCATTCCCGCACCCCCACCCCACTTGATTCAGTGTGCCACCTAATACCAGGGTGAGGGCTAGAGGCAGGTGAGGGGACATGGGCAGGTAGTCTTAGATTTCTTGGAGAGCAGAGAAAGGAGGAAGAGGACCCTATGAAGGTGGACTCACCTAGGGAAGGGTCCTAGGCAGAATCACATTTATAGGGGTCTCAACAAAGGAAGGGATTTGGGGAGAAGAGACACCGAGGGTCAGCTGTGAGTCCCCAGGAGGGCACTGTTCCTAGGTAGGGATGTTCAGAAATGAATGCCTCCTTTTGGCTTGTGGGACAGGGTGCGCTTGTCCCCTCCCACCCCCCATCCCCCATGGTGAACTTCAAGGGGTCAGTCCAAGCCTCAGATTTGTAAGTGAAGCCCCAGTGACTAGGGAGAGAATCCAAACCCCTGGACACACCTCCATAGTGAGGTGCTCAGAATGGAGAGGTGGAGGGAGCAGGGACCACATACAGTGCATTCAAGCATGCAGCACCACACTGTCCCCAATATATGCAGTGGTAGACAAGCAGCAGCCATGCCTCATACCTGTCACCTAGACTCCAACACAAATGCAGCCCCTCTACTCCCACCTTAAACACAACCTCCCCCCTCCCCCAAGACCCTCTTATATATCCAAACATACAGGCTCCAGGCCCCACCCCACCCACACAAGCTCGTTCATACTCACACACAAGCATGAGCAATGCACATGATGACTTAGAGTTTATAAACTGCTTGTACACACAGCAAGCAAAATTCCCCCAGATCCACAACCAAATCCAAACTCACTTGCACACTCAGGTATATGAATATGTATGGAAATAATGTTCACACATACAGCCCAGGGGCCTAAGGTCAAGAAGGGGCCCAGAGAGCTCTGGAGTCTAGCTTAGGTGCCCAGCAAGGATCCCCCAGCCTGGCTTCCCTCAAGCCTGTCATTCTCTTCCCCATCCCTCCACTCATCTCACCAGGCAGATAAAAGTTGACCTGATTGGGACCAGATCTCCACCCCTATCTCCAACCACCCTTCTCCCCTTACAACCCCTCAAATATTCATCAGGATGCCAGGAACACACTAGGGCTTGTGTTAATATTATGCCGCCCCCCCCTTGCCCTACCACCATGCAGAGACCCTGGAGCCAGAAAACGTGGGCTTAAAAATGGCTGTCTGGTCCCTTCTGGTGAAGGGGAAGTGCTACATGAAGTAGGAAAATTACTACCAGGGCCTCCCTCCTCAGGCCTAGGACCCCCTGACTTCCCTCTGTAAAGCAGGGTGGGCTGGGAGGACTGGTGGGGAGAGAGGCTGTATCCCCAATAGAAAGAAGTGGCAGCTCCTGGCCAGCAGTCTCCACGTCTCTTCAAACACTCACACACACACTTGCACACACACCTCCCCCATTGTAATTAAAATGGTCGCTCCAGCACCAGGGGAAAGGCAGTGATTTATGAATAGGAGTTGGTGTAGAGAGATTCCAGCACCATCTGCTTGGGAGCAAACAGGAAGAGCTTCAATGTGCTTCAGACTGGGGGAGGGAACCAGTTGGTGGAACAGGCTCATAAAAGCCAATCCTAATGGCCGCAGGTGCTCCTCCCACCCCCCAGCCCCCAGAGGAGATTCACAGCCTCTGCCAGGGCCCCCATGGCACACACTCTCCTAGCCAAGGCCAGGCTGCCTGGAGGTGGAGCTGTGGAGGAAAGAGCCTAGACAGTCCAGCAGACTTGAGTGCAAATATCTACATCTACTTACAACTGAGCTTCAGTTTATTCATCTATAAAATGGGGATGAAGGGATGATTACAATAAAGAACTAAACAGTATTAAGTATTTATCATGTGCCTGATAAAGTAAATTGTCTTACCCCCATTTTACAGATAAGGATCCTGAGGCTGTGGAGGTTAAGAGACTGTCTCAAGTTCACACTAGTGATCTGCAGGGACCCTTCAGAGGCCTTGTCTTTAAGAATTGATGTCTTATAGAAAACACAGACCCTTAGTCTTTAAGACTCAACTTTAGGACTAGTGGAAACAAATGCCAAATGGAGGGACCAAAAATCTTGCTACCAAAGAATTAATATTGAGAGAGGTAGATCAGAAAGGAGGTGATATCTTCTTAGCTGGGCATTAAAGGCTAAGCGGGATTTTGAGAGTGGGTGAAGGGAATGGATATTTCAGACAGAGTGAGCCACCATGATACTGGATATCATCATGCCTTACTTAGCGCATGCCCTAACCCTCAGCATCTTTTTGTATTGGCTTAATTTTCCATGTGGGAGTTGGAGGGTAGAAAGCTCTGCGTGTCCTAGGAGATGGGGAAGGGACAGAGAAGGTCAGTGGGCAGTGTCACTTGGCCCAGAACAGCCTCCCACTTTCACTATCCCAAGCTGCAGACCGGGCCTCTTTGTCCCATACACACGGCCCGTTTCTCAGAATATCCTGAGTCCACAGTATATAGGGGCTATATTCACTCATGGAATAAAGTCTTATCCTATGATCTTGAGGGGAGAAAAGCACTTATTGTGGTTGTGCATACTCAAGGGTTAAGCAGAGTTTTTCAGACTCAAAGAACAATGAAGGCCTAGAAGAGATCAGGGAGCCTGCAGAGGTAGCACTTGGCCAGGCTGGAGAGAGAGTTAGCATTCTCCTGCCTCCCTCTGCCACCTCAATCCAATATACTTCCTCTCCTACTCAAAATCAGACCTCCAGTTCCCACCAGCCAACCATATACCCCTTACCCAAGCTGACCAATATCACATATTCACCCATGGGTCATCCAACATCTTTTGAGGACTTGGGCACCTGACTCATGGTCTTCTTCTGTATCCCAACTCCAGCCATCATCCTAGGTACCTTGAATATCCACATGGACATCCCAACACCCTCACTTCTTGGTTCCTCTACCTTCCCATCTTCAGTGACCTTTTCGCCTCAGCCACCCACATACTGCCTGGAACATCTCCTGTAAAATCTTGAACACCAGTATCCCCCTCTTGGGCCATAACTTCTTTCCTTTCCTCCCACAAAACCTGGTCTCCTTTCACAGAGTTTTCTCCAATTCTCCTATTCTGTCTTGTTCATTCAACTACAGTACTGAAGTGCTGGCTTTGGACGAGGCACTCTGCCAGGCTGTCAGCCCCTTCCTGACTCTACTTCCTCCGCTATCGACCTGCCTGTGATTGGCCACATCATTCATTCTCCTGGCACCCTCGATTCCCACACCCCCTCATCCTGCCTTTCCCAGCCCTGGAGGATTCCAGTCATCTGCTTTTCCCATCATGATTCACAGGCTACAAGAAGGCACAGGAAAATCACCCAACCGTGCAAACTGGTGCCACTCCAGATTTATGGTCCCTAACATCAGCCCAACCCTCCAGGCCACTGGGCCCCTGGTGGTCAGCTCCTGTTCTAACCCTTTACCACCCTTTCAGGGCGTCTGGCCTACCTCCTCCATCACATATAATTGACAGAGAAAACAGAGATTTTCAGACCATAACTCCCCCAACTTCCCTCTACTCCTCCTCTCTGCTTATCACCCAAACCCACCTATTTCCAACACCCTGTTTGCACTCCACAGACCACCCAGCCCTTGTGAAACTTCCTCTCTTAGCTACTGTGACACCACCACCCTCTCCCAGATCTCCTCTTACTTTCTGATCATCCCTTCTCTGTCTCTTTCACTTACTTCTCCTCTGCCCATCGCCTTTGTTTGGTTTCCAGGGCTCCATCTATGACTTCTTCTGGTCTTGCCCTGCTCCTGCTCCCCAATTTTTCTCATCTAAACCCATGGCTTCCTGTTCCAATAACTGATATCTGTGGTATCACGTTCTAGCTTGTCCTGATGTCCTAAATGTTTACCTGTCCATCCTGTAGGAAGCACCAAAGCAGCATGTTTCCAACTAGGCCTCTTAGTTCCTTCCTCAGACCTCCCCTTCCCTCCTTCTTTGGTCTCTGGATGTCCATTTACAGCATCACCATCCACCCAGCTCCCCAAGCCAAAGACTTGGGAGTTGCCTCAGCTCCTTCCTGGACCCCTCCCCACACCCAATCACCACATCCTATCTATTCTGTCTCAGAGATGGTTGGTTCCCAAACCGACCATATCCCTTCCCTCAAGCTGCACATCTGCTGCAACAGCCTCTAATTGCTCTCCCTTCTAACTTCTCCTTGCTCCTGACTCTCTCCCACTTTTGTATTTAAGCCAATAGCCCACAAAGGCCTTCACATTCTACAAGTCTGACCCCCCACCCCTACCCCCTCCCCTGCTGTCTTCCTTTCCTGCCTCTGTCTCTGACAACCCAAGCTTGACTGCCTCCAAAACAAGTGGGAACTGCCCAGAGCCCCGTGCCTGTGCATTTGCCAGTCCTTCTGTCTGGAATGCCCTCCCCCTTCCTTACCTGGGAAACTTCATCCTCCAAGCACGAATTCAGAGGTCACCTTCCCAGATATCCCTCGCCTTAGGCAGAATTACTCTCCTCTCTGTTCCCCTGTACTCAGTTTACCAGTCTACAATATTGGTTCTGGTCTGGGGCCTTCATGAGCAACATCTACCATGAACATTCTTGTACAAGAATTCACCTTTGGGGTGTGCATATCTTGGACTTGACTACTTGGATAATGATGGGCTGCTTCCAAAGAGGTTTTTAAGAACTCCTATTTCACATCTTCAACAATACTTGGTTTTTATCAGACTTTTACACTTTTGCTAATTTGGTGATTATACAGTAGAATTTCATTGGGATTTTAATGATCATTTCCTTGATTACCAATCAGGTCATGCACCTTGTCACATATTTTTGGCCATTTGAATTTCTGCATATTCAATTCCTTGGTCCAATTTTTCTATTGGGTTGTCAGACTCATGCATCCGCATTAGTAGGATCTTTACACATTCTGGAGTTGAGCCCTTTGCTGGTTGTAAGTGTTGCAAAATCTTTTCCCACTCTGACTTTCCTTTTTACTCTCTTAATGGTGTCTTTCGAAGGACAGAACATCTTTATTTTAATGTACTCAAATTTATCAATCTCTTCCTTTATGGTTAGTGTTATTTTTGTGTGTTGTTTAAGAAATCTCTCCCTACCTTGAGGTCATGGAGATATTTTTCTATGTTGTCTTTATTGCTTTATTAAAAGCTTTATTGTTTTGCTTTTCACATTTAGGTCCTGCTCCTCCTGGAATCCCACAGCACTGGGTCCCTATTGCTCTAGCACCTCTACCTCCATCTGTTTATGTGTTGGTTTCCTCTGCTAAACAAAGACTTTCTTTAGGGCAAAGGACAAATGTATTTTTTAAATTGTTGTATTCAGAGGTCCTAACACAGGGCCCAACACAGAGTAGGCACTCCATAAATGCCCTTGAGTGCTTAGATTGCAGGATCCAGGTACGGCTTCTTCCAAGTAGGAAGGCCTTCTCTTCTGAAGGCTCCCAACTTTGCTGACCCCTGCACTCCCCTTGATAAGCTAACATTCATGCCACAAGCATGTACCAAGCACCTACTGTGTGCAGGCTCTGGGCACAGTTCTAGAGATGTAGAGCTAAGGATGGTGTAGTCTTGGCTCTCATGGAGCTTGGCACCTGGTGCCTGGCTTCCTAGCCCTAGCCAGAGGTCCACATACTGATTTGGGAAGCCAGACAGACCTGAGTTCAAATCTCAACTCCAGCTCTTGGTTTCAGATTCCAGCTCTATCATCTTGTAAGACCTTGGGCAAGTCAGTATAGAGGGTTTCAGCTTTCTACTTTGTTAAAGGGAGAGTAATGGGTAACTTACTGGTTGCCATAGGACTGAATGAAGTTGTCAATTCAGGGATGGGCAAAAGTAGGTTTACAGTTGGTCATATGAAAAGTAATACAATAATTAATAAACAATAACAAAAGAATAAACTCTGTTTCACTTATTCACAACAATAAATCTACTTTTGCCCACACCTATACAAAAATGCCAAGCAGGTGCTAGACATGGTTGGTGTCCAGAGATTGCTTAGTTGAGTAAGTGAAGAATGAATGAATGAATGAATGAATGAGCGAATGGACTAGGGTAGGAGATAGAGGAAGAGCTAGAATTGGGCAGAAGGACAGCAGGCAGGAGCCAGGGGCTGCTTGTGGGTCTGTTGTAGGCCTTCCTTGTTGTCACAGTAACTGCTGTCAGCAAACGTCTCCCAGACAGGAATCCCCTTCAGGGCTCCCTTCCCCAGCCCACTGCATTTGTTGACTCAAAACCTCTCCACTGCCAATTTAGCCTGCAGTAAGGAAGGGGGGTGGGGAGGGGGAGAGAGGTGTAGGAGGGAGTGGAACTGTACAGAAAGGGGTCTTTGTCTGAGCACTCTGTGGCATTTCGGATTTCTGTGGAGTTTTTCTTTCTCTTTTTTTAAAATTTAACCTCCTAAAGAGTTGAGTGGGCTGCACTTGCAGTGGGAGGTACCTGAGTTAGACAACAGGAGGGACTTTCAATGAGCTCTCTGGGTTGGGAGGTAGAACAATTGAATGGGTTGCCAAGGGGGGGCTCTACCTGGAGCTTGGGCACAGACCAAGGCACTGTCCCTGTGAGGGTGTCCCACAAGCTCAGCCCTGTGGTTCCCCAGCAGGTCTTCTCCCTGCTGAGCCGAGAGGCTCCATGTTCAGGGAGCTCCTCTGGACCAAGTAGCAGCTGGGTCACCTTGTTTCCAGGCGGGGCTTGGGCTTGGGCCTCTCGACATCTGCCATTCTCTGGTTTGGGCCCCCTCTAATGGGGCTCTTGTGGGGGCAGCTCCAGATCCGAAGATGTGGAGGCTGTACCCAGGCTTTCCTCTGATCCTGCAGAGCCCTTTCACCCAGCCCTACTTTCATGTCTGCCCCCACTCTGCCCCCACAGTTTATGGCCAAGGAGAGGAGCCCAGCTTACAGGCCCTGGCCTCCTACCATGCCCACCCCAGGTTTGCCCTGGCCCCCCTTGAACCTCTTGTCCTTTTGACGCCCTGCCTGTCGCTTTAGGTGGTTTCCTGGCCTCCTCCGTGTATGTGCATGGTGCATTTATCAGGCTTCTCGCAGGATCTCCCGTACCGACATTTCTGTTTGTGTCTGCATTTCCCTTTCTCTCTTCCCTGACATCTACCTCCCTCCTCTCTCTGCCTCTTCCTGTGCTTTTTGCCTACCTTTCTTTTTGTCTCCTTTCCTACTTGTCTCTCTCTGACTTTCTCTTTCTTCTTATGACTTCATTTCTATCTTTGTGTGTTTGTCTAAGTTTCTCAGCCTGATTCTGAATTGTCGGTCTCTCTTTTGGTATTGTGTCTCTATCTCCTTCTCTTCCTCTGTCCCTCTCTCTGTCACCATGTCTCTGTCTCACTCACTACTGGGCCTCTCAGTTTCTATCGCTGGCTCTCTCCTCATCTGTCTCTTTGCCTCTCTATATCTGCTTCTGAGCCTCTCTCTCTCCTGGACACTCAGCAGGCCAATGTCAGAGCCAGAGCCTGCCCAGTGGCCTCTACCTCTGGCATCACCACTGGGGACAAGCTTTGCCAACAGCTGCCAAGTGAGAACAGGTCTTGTGTCCCCAGCCCTCCTCTGTGTGCAGGAGTCTCAGGGCTGGAACCTGTCTTCACTCAGCACCTGCTGAGAGCTCCTTTCCCCCTTCCCTCCTCCCTCTCCTGGACTTAAACTCAGTGCCCCCACCCCCACCCCCTGAAGAACCTGAGCCCTGGCTGTGAGCCAGCACCACTCAGAGCTCCACGGGGGCACTGTGGCAGGAACTCTACCCCAACACCCGTCAGGAACTCACAGGCCAGCTGGGGTGGCCACACACTCTATGTGGAAAGCAGTGTGGACAACACAGGGGAAAAGAATCTGGGGCCCAGTGCCAGCCACAGATTGGAAAATTCCAAAGGAAGGGAGACCAGAGTGTATGTCACAGAGAAAGGTTAGGCTTAAGCTGAACAGGACTGGGCCAAATGGAGAAGGCAAGAGAGGGCATTCTGATGCAAGGACCTGAACTGGCAAAGGCAGGGAAGTACGAATAAGTGAGGAACCCTCAATGGGCAATGGTTTAGGGGTTAGAATTAAGGTTTGTGTAAGCACTTGAGAGCAGAGGGAAGATTAAAAACTACTCACGTGGCAGTAGGTGGGGGTAGGCAGAAGTTTTCATAAGGGACAATGACAGCTGAGTTGGTTTCTTTCTTTTTTTTTAAAAAATATATCTTTATTGACTTCAGAGAGAGGAAGGGAGAGGGAGAGAGATAGAAACATCAATGATGAGATGATCAATTGATCGGCTGCCTCCTGCATACCCCGATGGGATCGAGCCCGCAAACTGGGCATGTGCCCTGACCTGGAATCGAACCCTGATTGCCTGGATCCTAGGTCGATGCTCAAAAGCGGAGCCACACCCGGCTGGGCTGAGTTGGTTTCTAATTCCCAAGGTGAAGAAGAGAGAAAAGGCAATTCAGGCTGAGAAACCGATATGTACAAGGCAGGAGTCACAGAAGGGCCTGCTGTGCTCGGGAAGGTGCTGGCTCTGTGTGGTGTGGGGCGAGAGGTATAAGGAACAGGGAATGGAACAAGGAGCTCGGCATGCCACCCTAGGGGACTATCTGCTGGCTACCAGGGAAGAATTTTAAGCAGGAGAGTGACATGGTCAGGTTTTATTTATTTTTACTTTTTAAATCACTGGCAGCTGTTTGGAGGATGGACTGGCAGGAAGGGAGATTGAGGGTGGGGAGACCTGCTAACAGCTACTGCAATAGTCCTGGCAAGAGCTAAAGAAGGTCTAGCCAGGGCTGCACACATGGGAGTGGAGACAAGAGAACTCTTGGAGAGCACCTTCTCAGATAGAATATTCGAAACCCAACCAGAAGGGGGGAGCAGGGAGGAAGTTGGGGATGTCTGAAGTGTCCAGCTTAGGGAACACAGGCAAGGAGGAGATGTTTAGAGGAAAAGACCAAGAACTAAGGTTTGAAGTATCTATGGAACTTCTTGGGGATAGAACACCTTCCTCCTGGGCCCCCACTTTAACTCCTGGCAGATGAAGGCCTAGAGAAGGCTCAGTGGCACAGAGAGTTCTGGGAGCTGACAGCCCCTGGGGCTGAGCAAAACGCTGAGCAGGGGTCTGATCTCATTGCCAGTTCCAGCTCCAAAGCAAAAAGGGGGTAAGAAATTGCTTAGGAAAGACACTGCCTGGTACCCGTTCCTGAGTCCTGCTTCCTCAATGTCTTCTCACCCACATCCCCTACTTGCCTGCACCCCACACACACACACACACACACACACACACACACACACACAGGACTGGATAGCAATGGCAACAAATGTTTCAGGCCATCCAACAAGTATTCTTGAATGCAAATTCCCTCCCTTCCATCATTCCCCACACAACTGCTCTCTGAGCAGCTGGAGGCAGAGACGGAGTTGGGGGGCAGCAAAAATAAATCCAATTTTCTGCTCCTTTTCAGTGCTGGGCCGCAATCCCCTACTGCCTCCCTTCTTTCTCCACAGATGGAAGATTAGACTGGCCTCAGGTTCGGCTCTGTCTCGTGGGGAGGGTGACGGGCAGGGCAGGGACTAAGTGGGGAGGGGGTGGAAGTGTTCGGTGACAGGGCTAAGAATAACAGCTTCCATCGGGCCTGACACCCTCTCCCACTTGCCATGGCTCAAGTTGTTCTGTGCGTGCACAAGACAGACAGACAGATACAGGGCGTCTGCATGGGACCCTGTGTATTGTGCATGAGACAAAGACCAAAGCTGGAGGTGAAGGTGGGGGGCAAGCTGACAGGCAAATGGCGTGGATGTGACTGGGAGAGAATGGAGACAGAGCAGCCCTGTGTGACAGTGAGATGGTGAGAAAGAGAGAGAAAGCACACTCTGTGTGTGTGTGTGTGTGTGTGTGTGTGTGTGTGTGTGTGTGTGTGTGTGTTTAAGACTGTGGAGCAGGGCACGCTGTTGTGAGAGAGGCTGCTGATGTGTGGGAGAGGAGATCAGACAGGCAGGGGGCGGCTGGGTCCCAGTGTGTGATCATCATCAGGGCATTTGTCAGTGGCCATGGTGAGGGAGGCAGAGGAGGGCCTGGCAGTGGGCCTCACTACCTGGGACCACGAGGCATCCCACACATGGCAGTTCAGACGCTGCCTCCTCTTGTCCAGAGGGCAACTGAGAAGGGAATGTGTATGTGCACGTGGGTGTGTCTGAGGGTATGGAGTCTGTGTGTGGCATATAAGGGTGTGTCTTGTATAAGTATGTTAGTGTCTGTATACATGTATGAGTGTGTGTTAGAATATATGTCTCTTTGTATATAAGTTTGTGTACATGTCTATTTCTGGTATGTGTATGGTCTGTTTATGAGTCTTTGTGAATGAAGGTGTGCTTGTCTGTGTGTGAGTATGTGTGTATATAAGTGTGTATGTCTATGTGTGAGCATGTATATGTATGCACATGAATGGATGTGTGTATGTGCATGTGTGTGGATGGATGATGAGATGGGATCCTCAGGCCCTCAGCCTGCCCAACTGCCCTCATTGCTTCCAGCTCCCAGCAGATGGTGAGGGGCTTGTGTGCATCAGTCTTTAAATCTCTCTCTGCATTTCTAGTGTAGAGCGAGCTAAAGATCAGGGCAGGCAACAAAAAGCTGCTGCATTTCTTGCTTTTTCCAGGATGGAGCAGGAAGAAGTGCCAGAGTTTGCCTGGCCATGACAACTGCACCCACCCACCTCTGCTCCAGCTGTTAGCTAGCAGTGCAGTGATGCCTCAGTTTACCAAAAGCACATGTCGGAGGAGGGGGAATACTATTTGAATGTCTGTATATGAATCACAAATGCCACGAGAGGTCCTCAAAACAGTCTTATGGTGCACTCTTTGTGAAGCAGTGCTTTGTGTAACATGTGGTGCCCCAGCCTTGTCAAAGCAGCTGTCTGGGAGGATGACTTCCTGAGACTTGCACCGTCTGGGCCCCAGGCCTTCTTACTTTACAGCCAGGAGGGTCCACCCAGCCAGGTATCTATCCATCTACAGCATCACCTAGAGGGGTTCTTTAATGCGGGACTTTATGAAGCCAACTAAATGGTTCGTTGAGAATGACTAAACTCAACCTTGGAAAGAAAATCATAAACATTTTACTACCTAGCTAAGCCAAGCATGATTACATATGGAAACTATGGACACTGCTCAGTGGGATTTTGATATTAATTTCCAATTTCCTCTTCACCGAGAAACTGATGAAAACCCAGTCTTTGTGCTATCCAGGCTAGAATCAACATTGTCGTACACTGTCCACCATCCTTGCAAACTCTGCCTCTCACCCCCACTCCCTCTAGTCCAGTTCCACACCAGGCTGCTTCAGAGTTTGACTTGACCCTCAGTGTCCAAGGGCACACACACGCTGGGGTTCATTTAAGTGCAATCTCTGCCTGTAGAATTCAGGAGAGCTGCCTCAGCCGGCCTCCTGCTGCCACAGGGCATGCCCCCCCCCCCTGGGCTCCCGCCGAGCCCTCCTCCCTCCAGGTTGTTCCTCACTTGCCCGTTTGTACATTCTGGCCTGCCCTTCCTGCTCCATGTAAGGGCCATGTTCTGCCCCAGTGGGATAAAGAGCTGTGTAGTATTCCCTGAGCAGCAAGCAGAGAACAGCTTACCCCATGAGGCAGGAACAAGACATCCAGGAGCTTCCTGTGTCCACCTTCGATGACCCCTCTGAGAGAAAGAGCTGCCACTCCATGTGCAATGTTGAGGAGATGCCACTTAGCCTCCACATGGCGTGGAACAAGCAGCTTCGGGTGCGAAATAACTGGGGAAGCGCCCAGAACAGGGTTTGGAGACAGGCACATCTCAGTTTGACTCTCAGCCCTGCAGCTCTGAGACTCTGGTCAAGTCAGTTACTCTATCTATTAAAAGGGTACATTCATACCTTTCAATGAAATGATGGATTCATATATAAAGCTGCTGCACCTAGTAGGCATTCAGTCCAGGAGATATAGCAGGTTTAGTTCCAGACCACTGCAATGAAATGAGTCAATCTTTTTGCTAGTAGAGAGTCTTGCCTTCAATTTGTAAAAAAAAAAAAAAAAAGCAACATCTGTAAAGCGCAATAAAGCAAAGCTCAACAAAATGAGGTATGCCTATAAATGATACTTATCACTATTACTATTCTACCGATCCAGGGGATCTTGGAGAACATCCAGTGTTTACCAAACTTTGGCTGTGCATCAGTCACCTGGGAAGCTGCTTAAAATGCAGATCTCTGGGCCCAGGGCCTTCACATCAGTGGGTCAGGCCATCTGATCCAGCTTCAGAGTACCAGGGTAGTTTGTGGAAACGCCTGGGCTACACTGGCCTCCCACCCACTTCTTTCTTACATTTCAGAGCTACTGAGGCCCCGTGTGCTTAGGCTCCTGGGGACACCATCCCAGGTGATTGAGTTTGACATTGTCTTTGCTGGAGAGCACCCTGGCGGCTGCTTTGGTTTTGATTACAGGAGGCCTGGCACTGGGTAGCGGTGGCCTGTTCACCTGAACTACAGGCACAAGGCACAGATGCTAATTACACGGGTAAGTACTTGCAGATTTCCCGGGAACAACAAAGATAATTTGTTTGCTGCACGGCTTGTTAGGGGGGAAGCTGGGCTCTGGTGGCTGAGTGGCTTGTAGATTAGGCCTCTGGCCTTTCACCTCCTCCTGCCCTTGCCTGCTGGTTCTCCCAGCTGTGCTGATTAGAAGGGGGAGAAATTAAGGTGGCCTTTCAGTCCCCACCCCCACAGGCTGGAGGAGGTGGGGGAGGACCAGGCTGAGGACATCTAGCAGGGGTCCCACCTGCCCAGCCTGGTGCATGTGGAGGTAGGGCAGACAAGTAGCAGGAAGCAGGGCTTTCCTCTGAGTCTCCCCTTTGGACACACACAGCATTGCTGCCACTGCTGACAAGCAGGCTGAGGAGGGATGAGAAAGGGTCATGCACAAAGAATGTGGGAGCTAGAAGAGTTGGAGAAGGAACTTCCTGGGGCTCCCACAAAGAGTGGCAAGGGGGTGGCTGCTGCAAGGAGAGATACCCTTGGTCTTGGCATTGACTGCTATGGAGTGGGTGAGAGTGACACCCTACCCAGCTAAGAACAGGGTCATGCCAGATCTGTGTGTCTGAATGGCATTGTATAAGAGGGAAGTCGCCATGGAAAGTAGCCAGACCCATCTGCCTAAGAGCCATGCAAGTAGCCTCAAGAAAAGTCAGGCATTGGGTCTGAAAAGACTGTAACAGTCCTCCTTCCTTGCTTCCTCTGCCTGAGGGAGCAATAAAAATAGGATAATTATTATTAATGTTGGTATCCCTTATACTTGTCTTAATGGTTTTTATACACAAATAGTCACTACTATGTGCTGAACAATGAAATAGATGCTCTGCATATGATTAGACCTATAAGGGAGAGGTCATTAGGTCCATATTATACATAAGTAAATTGATACTCAGTGAGATTAACTACTTTGACCAAGGTCACACAGTAAGATACAGAACCAGGATTTGCTTCCCCTGTCCCTTAATTGGCTCCTTTCTTGATGGGATACTGGGGCCCAGTTAGAACCAGAATGCAGGTCTCTGCCATTCAAAAGCACATGGTTTTCTCACCATGTGAGAGTAGAGGAGACTGGGGCAGGGGATTAAGCTGTGTGTTCCCTATGGAAAGTATGGTGAAGACCAGACTTACAGGGGATCCAATCTTATTCTGGGGTGGTGGAAACTCCATCAGAATAGTCTTGCTATGCTCCAGTGAGAACAGCCTTCCTCCTGTGCCTCACACCCTTCTCTCCCTCCCCCTCTATCTCTCTCTCTCCCTTAAGCTATGGGTGACTTTGAAGGTAGATGGAAACTCTGTCTATGGCGGGGGAGAACCTGGTCTTCCCCAGTGCAGAGGCCAGCCTGTGAGGGTATTTACACAGAAAAGTATGCAACAGAGGGGTTGGGTACAGGCCCTGCAAGGCTAGCAAATGGGGGGGGGGGCACAAGGGAGTGGGTGAATAAAATGGCAATGCCAACCCTCAATCAGCTGCTCTCTGCAACCCCTGGATTTGCTTTCATGTTACATCTTTGAATTCTGGTTTCACTAATCATTATGCCTCTATATTCCCTTTAGAAACTGTTTGGAGAATTTGTTCAAGGAAAGTAAGTTCTGCCCTTGGCCACCTTTTCACTTCTGCCCCTGGACCTAAGCCTTCAACCTCTCAGCTGTTGAGAAGGAAACCTGTCTTGGTATCATTCGTGGGTCCAGGACAACTCTGTTTGCACATATTTGTGTTCCTTCCAATTAAGGTGATTCATTAAACCTCTGGAGGAGCTCATTTTTATTCCTCGATAAGAACTTTTAAATAAATACATTCCGCCATGGAAAGAATCCTTTGACAGAGCACATGTACTAATTTTGGCTTGGGGCACATAGCTCTCAAGTTGTCAGCTGGGAACTTGCAGGAGAGACCTGGGCTGGTTTTTGTGCAAGGGAGGTGAGTAGGCTGAGCTGACCCCACTTGGTGGGGTACAGGGCCTCCCCCCAGCTCTAGTCTAGGGCCTGAGGACAAGCACCAACTTCCGAGGTCTCAGCAGGCCTTGCAGGCCCCATGGCCCAGAAGCAGAGTCTCTTTCTTTCTTTTGGGGGCCTGTTGTGGAATGTGGGCCTGTTGCCATGTTGCCAGCTGCAGTGCCCATTCTGAGTGACTAAGGAAGAATGTGTGTATGTGTCCCTGCCCCACCCACACCCCCTGCACCAGGTCTTCACAGAGGAGACACACAGCTACTGGAACCCACCTTGATGTAACTCGGCATGCTGAGCCTATTCCTGGTTCTGTCCCATAAGGATTGGGGGCTCCTTGCTGCTCCTCTCTGAGCCTCATGTCTTCAAATGGAAGGTATTTCTTGGGCTCCTACAATGTTACCAGATTTGCAGTTCTAAATCTTGCCAGCAACCCTAATCACCCCTTTTTTACTGGTGAGGAGATTGTTGTTCAGAGAGATTAACTTGACCAAGACCATAAAACTGGTAAGGGAATGATTCAGAAATGAATCTAAGATTCTAGGCTCAAAATTAAAACCACAATGAGATATCACCTCACACTTGCCAGAATGGCTACCATCAATAAATCAACAAACAAGTGCTGATGAGGGTGTGGAGAAAAGGGAACTTCAGTGCACTGTTGGTGGGAGTGCAGACTGGTGCAGCCACTGTGGAAAACAGTGTGTAGTTTCCTCAAAAAATTAAAAATGGAATTGCCTTTTGAGCCAGCAATCCCACTTCTGAGAATATATCCTAAGAAACCCGAAGCACCAATCAGAAAGAATATATGCACCCCTATGTTCATAGCAGTGTTACTTACAATAGCCAAGATCTGGAAACAGCCCAAGTGCCCATCAGTAGATGAGTGGATAAAAAACAGCTGTGGGACGTTACATAATGGAATACTATGTGGCTGTAAAAAAGAAGGATCTCTTACCTTTTGCAACAGCAGGGATGGACCTGAAGACTATTATGCTAAGTGAAATAAGCCAGTTAGAGAAAGACAAATACCATATTATCTCACTCATATGTGGAATGTAATGAACAAAATAAACTAACAAACAAAAATAGAACCAAAGGCATGGATATATGGAACAGGCTGACAGATGTCAGAAGGGAGACAACATATATGCATAACCCTTGGACACAGACAACATAGTGGTGATGGCCAGAGGGAGGAGTGGAGGGTAGGGACTGGGTGGAGTTGGGCAAAGGTGGACAAGGGTGGGGGAAATGAGGGACATCTGTAAGAGTGTCAACAATAGAAATAAAGTTTAAGAAGAAAAAAAAAAAAGGATTCTCTTGGCTCAGGATTCTCTTGAGACCTCAAAAGGAATCAGTGATTGGCGTACCCTGAACACAAGGTCCTGGGTTGCTGCTGCTGAAATAACAAATAGGGCTCAGAGGTTATAGTAGCAAGCTTCAGACTTTGAGGTCTGCTGGGAGCATCCAGAAGTAGGAAGGGGATACTACCCAGACTGTGGGTGGGTGGGCAGGCAGTAAATATACTGGGCTACAAAGACCCCTGTCACCAGTCTCAAGAGATAGGATTAAATTCTAATATAATGGGACTAGAATCTAAATCCCAGGTGCTGTCTGAGGGAGACAAGGCATGGAGGTGAAGTCTTATGTCTGTTAGGAAGCTTTGGATACAAGTAACAGAAAATCTGACTAACGATGGTTTAATCAAATAAGGGGTTATTTCTCCCACAAAACAAGAAGTTAGAGGTAGCTTATTGGTGGTATTGACTCAGCTGCTCAAATGGTGTTATCAAGGATTTTCTGTCTGGCCTTTTTGCCATTCTTGCTATGTTGGCTTTTTGTCCTCATGCTTGTCCAACCTATGATCTTAATGCAGCTGCTGCAGCTCCAGATATTACATCTGCATTGGAGGCAAGAAGGAGAGATGGTGCCGATGACATTTTCCTCTTTTATCAAGAAATCAAAAGCCTTTAACTTGCTATTTGAAAGATTTAATAAATAGGTTGAAAGTGTAGAGGAATGAAGGAAGGAAAGGAGGGATGGAGGGGGGAAAGGAGAGAGGAAAGAAAGAATGAAGGATGGGGGAGAGAGGGAGGGTGAAAGGATAGGAGGTGGGTAGGAAAGAAGGGAGGAATTCTTCTCAGAGCCTTCCCTAACATCTTTTTTAAGAAAATGGTGTTACATGGTCACTTTTAGCTGCAAAAGAAGCTGAGAAGCAGATTATCTGGCTTTTACCTTCTATGGTGAAAATATGACAAGAGAAAAAGAGATTAAGAATAGCTACTGACTTTTCCATCTGCTCCTCCCTCCCCCCAGCACTGCTCCAGCTGCACCTTCATCTCTCTGAGCTCTGGGCTCCTGCTAAGACAGCACCACTGCATTCTCCTTCCAGCTGCTATCACAATCATCTACTGGGACATCATAACCCATGAGGAGACGTTCTCAGATATCTACAAGATTTGGGAGACTGCAGACAGACTGTGCCTGGAGTTATAGGGGAGGATGGTCAGTAGGACAGAGAGTAACAATGATGACTCCCTTACTGGTGGAAATGCCTCCACTGAAGGCCCAGAGGGCAAGCACAGTCCTCACTGGTGTTGATATTGTCATGAACCACCATTTGCAGGAAACCAGCTTCACAAAAGAAGCCTACAAGAAGTACATCAAAGATGACATGAAATTAATCAAAGGGAAACTTGAAGAACAGAGACCACAAAGAGTAAAACCTTTTATTACAGGGGCTGCAAAACAAATCAAGCACATCCTTGCTAATTTCAAAAACTACCAGTTCTACTGCAGACAACACGAATCTATATGACATGGTGGCTCTGCTGGACTTCCGTGAGGATAGTGTGACCCCTATGACTCTCTTTAAGGATGGTTTAGAAATGGAAAAATGTTAACAAATTTGGATCTACCACCTGTCATCATAATTGGCTGCTGCTTTTCATCCACACACCAAGTCTAGACAAATGGGGCTGATGGTATCTGGAGCTCTTCATTTACTTTGACCTTGATTTATTTGGAGCAGAGTCATTGTTTTTAAGAAAAAACATGTCATGTAGTTGTCTAAAAATAAAATGCATTTAAACTCAAAAAAGTGCGGGGGATGGCTACTCAGTTTACTTAGTTTGCCAACCAACAGAATCTGCCATAGAATTCTACATCTTGGCCATGCGATGACATTTCAGGGTTAGATCACAGAAGTCTGTCTTGGTCAATACACTTTTATACATGCTATTTCCTGGAATTGGGACTCCCCATCCCATTCCTATACCTCTCATATTTGCCTAACAAAGCCTTCAGTGTATTCTGGAACTATACTTTTAGAAGCAATTTGGCAACATGTTTCAAAAGCCATAAAAGTGTTCATAAATTTTGACCCAGTATTTCCACTTCTGAGAATTTATTTGTTCCAAAGAAATAACCCAAAAGGAACAAAAACCTGCATGTTCAAGGATGTTCATTACAGCTTTAGAAATAAGAAACAACCAAAAAAATCTAACAATAGGGGAATGGGTAATTAAATCATAGTACACTCACTGGATGGCATATTGCACAGCCATTAAAAGTGATCGTTATAAATTTCACTTAGTAATGTGAAAAAGAGCTGTGATGCAATGTTATATTAAAAAACAAAACATATGATCAAATTCATCATTTGGACTGCATACTTGTCTTACTCTGCTCTCGCTGCCATAACAAAATACCATAGACTAGGTGGCTGAAACAACTGAAATTTATTTCTCACAGTTCAGGAGACTAAAAGTCCAAGATCAAAGTGCCAGCAGGGTCTGTGCCAAGTGGGAGCTCTCTCTTTGTGTTGCAGAAAGCCAGCTCTACACTATGTTCTCACACGGCCCTTCCTAGGTGTGTGCACACAGAAAGAAGGAGAGGAAGCTCTGGTGTCTCTTCCTCTTCTTATAAGGGCACTAATCCCACCATGAGCACCCCACCCTCATGACCTTATCTATACCTAATTATCTCCCAAAGGATCCATTTTCCAAATACCATCACATTCAGGTTAGGGCTTCAACGTGAATTTTGGTGGAACACAATTCAGTCCATAGCAATACTTCAATGTTATGTGTCTCTTATGGACAGAGCCTGGAAGGGAATTCACAGAAGTTATTGACTTAGGTTGGTGGAATTATGGGTGATGTTTTTTTCTCTGTTATTCAACATTTCTATAATAGTGTTAAGTAGTTTTTAACATAATTGGGGGATCAGAGAAGAGTTAGAATAAAAATGATTCATCTTTCAAGCCTCGGTTCAAATTCCTATGTGGTTTTTAGAATCACATCTTTTCTGAAGTTCTTATTTTACTGGAACATGTGCTTTTCTGTGGTTAAAGCCATGAACAATTCCCCTTTGTTCCTGACCCATGATAGACCAGTGGCACAAGAACCCAAGTCAAGAACCCAGGCTGGGAGTCTAGTGGGGTGGAGGTATTAAAGAGTGGGGGATGTGTGCAATCAAAAACCAGGTATGAGATCTAAGCAACAGGTCCAGGGCCACCAGCAGGTGCAAGGCTTGAAAACTAAGGGCATAAATTGCTGAGCATTGAGTTAGAGCTGGTTTTTCTCATTATTTTAAATTTATTATTTTAAATAGTTTAGATAAAGCCCACCTTGACTCCTGCACAATCACACTCCTCTCTCCAGGGATGGTCAGTTTAGTATGTATCCTTCCAGAATATTCTTCCTCATGCAAAAGTTTCAAAGAGTGAACCCGTGTTTACATAAATAGAGCCAGATTGTAGAGAGATTGCTTCTCTCTCATAAGGAGACCTTTTCACTTCAGGATGCAAAGGTCTACCTCATTTGTTTAGACCTCAGAAAACCATTACTAATGTGAATATTCAAAAATGTATATAACCCTTTCTCTATTAATGAACATTTGGTTTGTTTCTGATTGTTCAATTTTCTGGCACTTCCGCCAGGCCCCCGGGGGTCAGGCATCTGTGCACTTGGAGCACTTCTCCAGGAAGAGATGTGGAATGGCTGTGAAGGGTTTGGGCATTTTACATTTTCATAGGCACTGCCAGATCACGCTTGTACAAACTCCGTGATGAATTCCATACTTACCAACAGTGAAAAGGTGTTTGTTGCCCTCAGTGCTGTTTGGCTTGAATTTCTTTGATGACTAGTGAGGCTGAGCTTGTTGTCATATGTTTATTGGTCATGTGCAGTTCCACTGGGGTGAACTGTCTGTTCTGAACTGTCACTCATTTCTTCTTTTAGGTGGTTTGTCTTTTACTTATTATTTGTAGGAATTCATTATATAATCCTGAATATTAATCCTTTTCGATTGTTTATGTTGCAAATACTTTCTTCCAGTCTGTCATTTGTCTTTTAACAGTGTTCATGGCGTTTTTTTGTTATGCGACAGTTTTAGATTTGGACATAATCAAATCTAGTAATCTTTTTCTTTATGATTTTTATGTTTTATGTCTTGCTAAAGAAAGCCTTTCCTACCCCAGGGTTATAAACAAATTCGCCTATATTTTCTTTTAATAGTTTTATAGCTTTGGTTTTTTTACATTTAGCTCTCTAATCCATCTGGAACTTATTTAGTGAATAGTATGAAGCAGGAATCAGCTTTATGTTCTTTTCACACGAATAGCCAATTGTCTCTACGATATATTTTAATGAGTTCATTCTTTCCCTAATGCTTTTATTTATTTTTATTTTTTTATTTTTATTTTTTTAAAATATATCTTTATTGATTTCAGACAGAGGAAAGGAGAGGGAGAGAGAGACAGAAACATCAATGATGAGAGAGTCATTGATCGAGCCCACAACCCGGGCATGTGCCCTGACTGGGAATCGAAGCCCGATCGCCTGGATCCTAGGTCGACGCTCAACTGCTGAGCCACGCCTGGGCTCCCTACTGCTTTTAAATGCTACTTCATCCTGTACAGAGCTCCTCTGTATAGGAACCTTTTAAACTCTCTGTTCCATGACATTGATGCACATGTCTTGTCCCATGCGAGCACAAGGCCATTTTAATTAGCACAGCTTGGTGATGTTTTCTTATCTGATGGAGCAAGTCTTCCCTCAGTGTACTTATTTTTCATATATTTCTTGACTAATCTGACAAGTTATTCTCCCCTTAGTTTTAGAATTGGCTTGTTAAAGTTAGGTTGAGGATTAGGGTTAGGGAGATGCTTAGAGTTAGGATTAGACCTAGGCTTAGGGTTAGGTTGAGGCATAGGGTTAGGGAGATGGTTAGGGTTAGGATAAGACCTAGGGTTAGGGTTAGGTTGAGGGGTAGGGTTCGGGAGATGGTTAGGGTTAGGATTGGACCTACGGTTAGGGTTAAGTTGAGGGTTAGGGTTAGGGAGATAGTTCTGATTATGATTTGACCTAGGGATAGGGTTAGGTTGAGGGTTAGGGTTAGGGAGATGGTTCTGGTTAGGATTATACCTAGGGTTAGGGTTAGGTTGAGAGTTAGACTTAGGGAGATGCTTCCTGTTAGGATTAGACCTAGGGTTTGGGTTTGATTGCGGGTTAGGGTTAGGGAGATGGTTAGGGGTAAGATTAGACCTAGGGTTAGAGTTAAGTTGAGGGTTAGAATTAGGGAGAGGTTTCTGGTTAGGATTAGACCTAGGGTTAGGGTTAGGTTGAGAGTAAGGGTTAGGGAGATGATTCTGGTTAGAATTAGACCTAGGGATAGGCTTAGGTTGAGGGTTAGGGTTAGGGAGATGGTTCTGGTTAGGATTAGACCTAGGGTGAGGGACAAGTTGAGAGTTAGAGTTAGGGACATGGTTAGGTACAATTAGACCTGAGATTAGGGTTAGGTAGAGAGTTAGGTTTAGGGAGATGGTTAGGGGTAGGATTAGACCTAGGGTTAGGGTTGGGTTGAGGGTTAGTGTTACGGAGAGGGTTAGGGGTAGGATGAGACCTAGGGTTAGAGTTTTGTTGAGGGTTATGGTTATGGAGAGGGATAGGGATAGGATTATACCTAGGGTTAGGATTAAGCTGAGGGTTAGGGTTAGGGAGAGGGCTAGGGGTAGGATTAGACCCAGGGTTAGGGTTATTTTCAAGGTTAGTGTTAGGGAGAGGGTTAGGGGTACGATGAGACCTAGGTTAGAGTTTGGTTGAGGGTTAGGGTTAGGGAGAGGGTTAGGGGTAGGATGAGACCTATGCTTAAGTTGAGGTTGAAGGTTAGGGTTAGGGAGAGTGTTAGAGATAGGATTAGACCTAGGGTAAGGGTTATTTTGAAGGTTAGTGTTAGGGAGAAGGTTAGGAGTAGGATGAGACATAGGGATAAAGTTTCTTTGAGGGTTAGGGTTAGGGGTAGGATTAGACCTGGGTTTAGAGTTAGGTGGAGGGTTAGGGTTAGGGAGATAGTTAAGGTTAGGATTAGACCTAGTGTTATGGTTAGGTTGAGGGTTAGGGTTAGGGAGATGGTTCGGGTTATGATTAGACCTATGGTTAGTTTAAGGTTGAGGATAAGTCTTAAGGAGATGCTTCTGGTAAGGATTAGACCTAGGGGTTAGGGTTAGGTTGAAGGTTAGGGTTAGGGAGATGGTTAGGGGTAGGATTAGACCTACGGTTAGGGGTAGGTTGAGGGTTGGGGTTAGGGAGATGGTACTGCTTAGGATTAACCTAGGCTTAGGGTTAGTTTGAGGGTTAGACTTAGGGAGATGCTTCTGGTTAGGATTAGACCTATGGTTTGGGTTATGTTTAGGGTTAGGGTTATTGAGATGGTTAGGGGTAGGATTAGACCTAGTGTTAGTGTTAAGTTGAGGGTTAGAATTAGGGAGAGGTTTCTGGTTTGGATTAGACCTAGGGTTAGGGTTAGGTTGAGAGTAAGGGTTAGGGAGATGCTTCTGGTTAGGATTAAACCTAGGCTTAGGGCTAGGTTGAGGCTTAGAATTAGGGAGAGGGTTCTGGTTAGGATTAGACCTAGGCTTAGGGCTAGGTTGAGGCTTAGAATTAGGGAGAGGGTTCTGGTTAGGATTAGACCTACTGTTAGAGGTAGGTTGAGGGTTGCGGTTAGGGAGATTGTTAGGCGTAGGATTAAATTTGGGATTAGGGTTAGGTAAAGAGTTAGGTTTTGGGAGACTGTAAGGACAGGATTTGACCTAGCTTAAGTGTTAGGTTGAGAGTTAGAATTAGGGAGATTGTTCTGGTTAGGATTAGACCTAGGGTTAGGGTTAGATTGAGGGTTAGGGTAAGGGTAATGGTTAGGGGTAGAATTACACCAAGGCGTAGGGTTAGGTGAGAGTTAGGTTTAGCGAGATGGTTAGGGGTAGGATTTGAACTATGGTTAAGGTTAGGTTGAGGGTTACGGTTAGGGAGATGGTTATAGTTAGGATTTGACTAAGGGTTAGGATTAGGATGAGGGTTAAGGTTAGAAAGAGGGTTAGGCGTAGGATTAGACCTAGGGTTAGGGTTAAGTTGAGGATTAAGGTACAGAGAGCATTAGGGGTTGGATAAGACCTAGAGTTAGGGTTAGGTTGAGGGTTTGGGTTAGGGAAAGGGTTAGAGGTAGGATGAGACCTAGGGGAAAGGTAAGATGGAAGGTTAGGGTTAGGGCAAGGATTAAGGGTAGGATGAGAACTAGAGTTAGGTTAAGGTTGAAGGTTATGGTTAGGGAGAGTGTTAGGGATAGATTTAAACCTAGGGTAGGGTTATTTTGAACATTAGGGTTAGCAAAGGGGTTAGGGATAGGATCACACCAAAGGTAAGGTTTAGGTTGAAGGCTCGAGTTAGGAAGAGTCTTAGGGGTAGAATTAGACCTAGGGTTACGGTTAGGTTGAGGGTTAGGATTAGGGAGATGGATAGGGTTTGGTTTAGACCTAGGGTTAGGGTTATGTTGAGCACTAGGGTAAGGCAGACGGTTAGGGTTAGGATTAGTACTAGCGATAGGTTTATGTTGAAGGCTAGAGTTAGGAGGATGGTTAGCTTTAGGATTACACCTAGGGTTAGAATTATGTTCAGGGCTAGGGTTAGGCAGACGGTTAGAGTTAGGATTAGACCTACGGTGAGGGGTAGGTTGAGGGCTACGGTTAGAGGGTGGTTAGAATTTAGGATTAGACGTAGGGTTAGTATTATGTTGAGGGCTACTGTTAGGCAGACGATTAGGGTAAGGATGACACCTAGCTCTAGCGTTATGTTGAGAACTAGGGTTAGGAGGTTGGCTAGGCTTAGGATTAGACCTAGGGTTAGGGTTATGCTGATGGCTATCATTAAAGAGTTGGTTAGGATTAGGGTTAGAACTAGCGTTAGGGTTACATTGAGGGTGAGGGTTAGGCAGACAGGATAAGGTTTAGACCTATGGTTAGGGTTATATTGAGGGCTAGGATTAGGAGGATGGTGAGGGTAGGATTAAACCTAGGGTTAGGGTTATGTTGAGAGCTACAGTTACGAGGATGGTTAGGGTTTGCAATGGACCTAGGGTTACGGATATGTTGAGGGCTAGGTTTAGGAGAAAAGTTAGGGTTAGGACTGGACCCAGGCTTAGGGTTATGTTGAGGGCGAGGGTTAGGCAGATTGTTAGCATTAGGATTCGAGCTAAGGTTGGGGTTATGATGAGGATTCGGTTTAGGAGGATGGTTGGGGTAAGGATAAGACCTAGCGTTAGGGTTATATTGAACGTTAGGCTTAGGAGAATGGTAAGAGTTTGTATGAGACCTAGGGTTAGGGTTATGTTGAGGTCTAGGATTACAGAGATGGTTAGATTTAGGATAAGAACTGCGGTTACGGTTAAGTTAAGGGCTAGGGTTAGCCAAAATGTTAGGGTTAGGATAACACCTAAGATTAGGGTTATGTTGAGGGCTAGGGTTAAGAGAATGGTAAGGGTTAAGATGAAACCTAGGGTAACGGTTATGTTGAGCGCTACGATTACAAGGATGGTTAGGGATAAGATTGGACCTAGGTTTAGTGTTATGTTGAGGGCTGGGAATAGGAGGATATTTAGGGTAAGTATTGGACCCAGGGTTAGGGTTATATTGAGGAATAGGGTTAGGCACACAGTTAGGGTTAGGACTCGAGCTAGGGGAAGGGTTTTACGAGGGCTCGGGTTAGGAAAATGGTTAAGGTTAGGATTGGACCTAGGGTTAGGGTTATGTTGAGGGCTAGGGTTTTGGGAATGGGTAGGTTTAGGATGACAACTAGGATTAGGGTTATGTTCACGGCTGGTTTAGAAGGATGGTTAGGGTTAGGAAGAGACCTAGGCTTAGGATTCTGCTGAGGAATAGAGTTAGACAGACGGTTAGGGTTATGATTGGATCTAGGGTCAGGGTTACATTCAAGGCTATGATGAGGCAATGATAAGGATTAGGATTAGCCCTAGGGTGAGGGTTATGTTGGGGGCGAAAGATACAGAGATAGTAAGGGTTAGGATTGGACCAAGGGTTACGGTTAAGTTTACGGCTAGGTTTAGCGAGGTGTTTAGGGTTAGGATTGGACGGAGGGTTAGGGTAATGTTGACGGCAAGGGTTAGAGAGATGGTTAGGGATAGGATTGGAACTAGGGTTAGGGTTATGTTGAGGGCTAGGGTTAGAGAGACGGTTCGGGTTAAGATTGGAACTAGGGTTAGGGTTATGTTCAGGGCTAGGGTTAGAGTGACGGTTCGGGTTTTGAGTGGACGTAGGGTTAGGGTTATGTTGAGGGCTGGGGTTAGAGAGACGGTTCGGGTTAGGATTGGACCTGGGGTTAGGGTTAAGTTAAGGGCTGCGAATAGAGGTACGGTTCAGGTTAGGGTTGGACCTAGGGTTAGGGTTATGTTGAGCGCTAGGGTTGGAAAGACGGTGAGGGTTAGGACTGGGCCTAGGGTTAGGGTTATGTCGAGGGCTACGGTGAGAGAGACGGTTCGGGTTAGGATTGGACCTAGGGTTAAGTTTAAGTTGAGGGCTAGGGTTAGAGAGATGGTGAGGGTTAGGATTGTACCTAGGGTTAGGGTTATGTTGACGGCTAGGGTTAGAGAGACGGTTCGGGTTAGGATTGGACCTAGGGTTAGGGTTATGTTGAGGGCTACGGTTAGAGGGATGATTAGGGTTAGGATTGGACCTAGAGTTAGGGTTATGTTGAGGGCTAGGGTTAGAGAGATGGTGAGGGTTAGGATTGGACCTAGGATTAGGGTTATTTTGAGGGCTACGGTTGGAGGGATGATTAGGGTTAGGATTGGACCTAGGGTTAGGGTTATGTTGAGGGCTAGGGTTAGAGAGATGGTGAGGGTTAGGATTGGACCTAGGGCTAGGGTTATGTTGAGGGCTAGGGTTAGAGAGACGGTTCCGGTTAGGATTTGACCTAGGGTTAGGGTTAAGTTGAGGGCTAGGGTTAGAGGGTTGATTAGGGTTAGGATTAGACCTAGGTTTAGGGTTATGTTGAGGGCTATGGTTAGAGAGACGGTTAGGGTTACGATTGGACCTAGGGTGAGGGTTATGTTGACGGCTAGGGTTAGAGAGACGGTTCGAGTTAGCATTGGACCTAGGGTTAGGGTTATGTTGTGGGCTAGGGTTAGAGAGATGGTGAGGGTTAGGATTGGACCTAGGGTTAGGGTTATTTTGAGGGCTAGGGTTAGAGAGATGGTGAGGGTTAGGATTGGACCTAGGGTTAGGGTTATTTTGAGGGCTACGGTTGGAGGGATGATTAGGGTTAGGATTGGACCTAGGGTTAGGGTTATGTTGAGGGCTAGGGTTAGAGAGATGGTGAGGGTTAGGATTGGACCTAGGGCTAGGGTTATGTTGAGGGCTAGGGTTAGAGAGACGGTTCCGGTTAGGATTTGACCTAGGGTTAGGGTTATGTTGAGGGCTAGGGTTAGAGGGTTGATTAGGGTTAGGATTAGACCTAGGTTTAGGGTTATGTTGAGGGCTATGGTTAGAGAGACGGTTAGGGTTACGATTGGACCTAGGGTGAGGGTTATGTTGACGGCTAGGGTTAGAGAGACGGTTCGAGTTAGGATTGGACCTAGGGTTAGGGTTATGTTGTGGGCTAGGGTTAGAGAGATGGTGAGGGTTAGGATTGGACCTAGGGTTAGGGTTATTTTGAGGGCTAGGGTTAGAGAGATGGTGAGGGTTAGGATTGGACCTAGGGTTAGGGTTATGTTGAGGGCTAGGTTTATAGAGACTGTTCCTGTTAGGATTGAACCTAGGGTTAGTGTTATGTTGAGTGCTAGGGTTAAAGCGATGATTAGGGTTAGGATTGGAACTAGGGTTAGGGTTATGTTGAAAGCTAGGGTTAGAGAGACGGTTAGGGTTAGGATTGGACCTAGGGTTAGTGTTATTTTGAGGTCTAGGGTTACAGAGACGGTTCGGGTTAGGATTGGACCTAGGGTTAGGGTTATGTTGAGGGCAAGGGTTAGAGAGACGGTTAGGGTTATGATTGGACCTAGAGTTAGGGTTATTTTGAGGGATAGCTTTAGAGAGATGGTACGGGTTAGGATTGGACCTAGGGTTAGGGTTATGTTGAGGGCTATGCTTAGAGGGATGATTAGGTTTAGGATTAACCTAGGTTTAGGGTTATGTTGAGGGCTATGGTTACAGAGATGGTTAGGATTAGTATTGGACCTAGGGTTAGGGTTATGTTGAGGGCTAGGGTTACAGGGATGATTAGCGTTAGGATTGGACCTAAGATTAGGTATGTTGAGGGCTAGTGTTAGAGAGACGGTTAGGGGTAGGATTGGATGTAGGGTTAGGGTTATTTTGAGGGCTCGGGTTAGAGAGAAGGTACGAATTAGGATTGGACCTAGGGTTAGGGTTATGTTGAGGGATAGGGTTAGAGGGAAGCTTAGGGTTAGGATTAGACCTAAGGTTAGGGTTATGTTGAGGTTTAGGGTTAGAGAGACGGTACGGGTTAGGATTGGACCTAGGGTTAGGGTTATGTTGAGGGCTAGGGTTAGAGGGACGATTCGGGTTAGGATTGGACTTAGGGTTAGGGTTATGTTGAGGGCTGGGGTTAGAGAGACGGTTCGGGTAAGGATTGGACCTAGGGTTAGGGTGATGTTGAGTGCTAGGGTTAGAGGGATGATTAGGCTTAGGATTGGAATTAGAGTTAGGGTTATGTTTAGGGCTAGGGTTAGAGAGACGGTTAGGGTGACGATTGGACCCAGGGTTAGGGTTATGTTTACGGCTAGGGTTAGAGAGACGGTTAGGGTTACGATTGGACCAAGGGTTAGGGTTATGTTATGGCTAGGGTTAGAGAGACGGTTCTAGTTAGGATTGGACCTATTCTTAGGGTTATGTTGAGGTCTAGGGTTAAAGAGACGGTTCGGGTTAGGATTGGACCTAGGGTTAGGGTTAAGTTGAGGGCTAGGGTTAGAGAGACGGTTCGGGTTAGGATTGGACCTAGAGTTAGGATTATGTTGAGGGCTAGGGTTAGAGAAACTGTTAGGTTTAGGATTGGACGGAGGGCTACGATTATGTGGAGGGCTATGGTTAGAGAGACGGTACGAATTAGGATTGGACCTAGCGTTAGGGTTATGTGGAGGGCTAGGGTTAGAGGGATGATTAGGGTTAGGATTGGACCTAGGGTTAGGGTTATGATGAGGGCTAGGGTTAGAGAGACGGTTCGGCTTAGGATTGGACCTAGGGTTAGGGTTATGTTGAGGGCTACGGTTAGAGGGAAGATTAAGGTTAGGATTGGACCTAGGGTTAGGGTTACTTTGCGGGCTAGGGTTAGAGGGATGATTAGGGTTAGGATTGGACCTAGGGTTAGGGTTATGTTGAGGGCTAGGGTTAGAGAGACGGTTCGGGTTAGGATTGGACCTAGGGTTAGGGTTATGTTGAGGGCTAGTGTGAGAGAGATGGTGAGGGTTAGGATTGGACCTAGGGTTAGGGTTATGATGAGGGCTAGGGTTAGAGAGACGGTTACAGTTAGGATTTGACCTAGGGTTAGGGTTATGTTGAGGGCTAGGGTTAGAGAGACGTTTTGGGTTAGGACTGCACCTAGGGTTAGGGTTATGTTGAGGGCTAGGGTTAGAGAGACGGTTCGGGTTAGGATTGGACCTAGGGTTAGGGTTATGTTGAGGGCTAGGGTTAGAGAGACGGTTCGGGTTAGGATTGGACCTAGGGTTAGGGTTATGTTGAGGGCTAGGGTTAGAGAGACGGTGAGAGTTAGGATTGGACCTAGGGTTAGGGTTATGTTGATGGCTAGGGTTAGAGAGACGGTTCACGTTAGGATTGGACATAGGGGTAGGGTTATGTTGAGGGCTAGTGTTAGAGAGACGGTTAGGTTTAGGATTGAATCTAGGGTTAGGGTTATTTTGAGTGCTCGGGTTAGAGATAAGGTTCGGGTTAGGATTGAACCTAGGTTTAGGGTTATGCTGGGGGATAGGATTAGAGGGAAGATTAGGGTTAGGATTAGACCTAAGGTTAGGGTTATGTTGAGGGTTAGGGTTAGAGAGACGGTTAGGGTTAGGATTGGACCTAGGGTTAGGGTTATGTTGAGGGCTAGGGTTAAAGGGACGATTCGGGTAAGGATTGGACCTAGGGTTAGGGTTATGTTGAGGGCTAGGGTTAGAGAGACGGTTCGGGTTAGGATTGGAACTAGGGTAAGGGTGATGTTGAGTGCTAGGGTTAGAGGGACGATTAGGCTTAGGATTGGAACTAGGGTTAGGGTTATGTTGAGGGATAGGGTTAGAGAGACGGTTAGGGTTACTATTGGACCTAGGCTTAGGGTTATGTTGACGGCTAGGGCTAGAGAGACGGATCGGGTTAGGATTGGACCTAGGGTTAGGGTTATATTGAGGGCTAGGGTTAAAGAGGCGGTTCGGGTTACGATTGGACCTAGGGTTAGGGTTATGTTGAGGGCTAGGGTTAGAGAGACGGTTCGGGTTAGGATTAGACCTAGGGTTAGGGTTATGTTGAGGGCTAGGGTTAGAGAAACTGTTAGGTTTAGGATTGGACGGAGCTTTAGGGTTACGTTGAGGGCTAGCGTTAGAAAGACGGTACGGATTAGGATTGGACCTAGGGTTAGGGTTATGTGGAGGGCTAGGTTTAGATTGACGGTTCAGGTTAGGATTGGACCTAGGGTGAGGGTTATGATGAGGGCTAGGGTTAGAGAGACGGTTCGGGTTAGGATTGGACCTAGGGTTAGGGTTATGTTGAGGGCTAGGGTTAGAGCGATGATTAGGGTTAGGATTGGACCTAGGGTTAGGTTTATGTTGAGGGCTAGGGTTAGAGAGACGGTTCGGGTTAGGATTGGACCTAGGGTTAGGGTTATGTTGAGGGCTAGGGTTAGAGAGACGGTGAGGGTTAGGATTAAACCTAGGGTTAGGGTTATGTTGAGGGCTAGGGTTAGAGGGATGATTAGGGTTAGGTTTGGACCTAGGGTTAGGGTTATGTTGAGGGCTAGGGTTAGAAAGACGGTTAGGGTTACGATTGCACCTAGGGTTAGGGTTATGTTGAGGGCTATGGTTAGAGAGTCGGTTCGGATTAGGATTGGACCTAGGGTTAGGGTTATGTTGAGGGCAAGGGTTAGAGCGATGATTAGGGTTAGGATTGGACCTAGGGTTAGGGTTATGTTGAGGGCTAGTGTTAGAGAGACTGTTCAAATTAGGATTGGACCTAGGGTTAGGGTTATATTGAGGGCTAGGTTTAGAGGGATGATTAGGCTTAGGGTTGGATCTAGGATTAGGGTTATGTTGAGGGCTAGGGTTAGAGGGACGGTTCGGGTTAGGATTGGACCGAGGGTTAGTGTTATGTTGAGTGCAAGGTTAGAGCGATGATTAGGGTTAGGATTGGACCTAGGGTTAGGGTTATGTTGAGAGCTAGAGTTATAGAGACGGTTAGGGTTAGGATTGAACCTAGGGTTAGGGTTATGTTGAGTGATAGGGTTAGAGAGACGGTTCGGGTCAGGATATGACCTAGGGTTAGGGTTATGTTGAGGGCTATGGTAAGAGAGACGGTTCGGGTTAGGATTGGACCTAGGTTATGGTTATGTTGAGGGCTAGGGTTAGAGGAATGATCAGGGTTAGGATTGTACCTAGGGTTAGGGTTATGTTGAGGGCTAGGGTTAGAGAGATGGTTAGGGTTACGATTGGACCTAGGGTTAAGGTTCTGTTGACGGCTAGGTTTAGAGAGATGGTTCGGGATAGGATTGGACCTAGGGTTAGGGTTATGTTGAGGGCTACGGTTAGAGGGATGATTAGGGTTAGGATTGGACCTAGGGTTAGGGTTATGTTGAGGGCCAGGTTTAGAGGGATGATCAGGGTTACGATTGGACCTAGGGTTAGGGTTATGTTGAGGGCTAGGGTTAGAGAGATGGTGAGGGTTAGGATTGGACCTAGGGTTAGGGTTATGTTGAAGGCTAAGGTTAGAGAGACGGTTAGGGTTAGGATTGGACCTAGGGTTCGGGTTATATTGAGGGCTAGGGTTAGAGGGATGATTAGGGTTAGGATTGGACCTAGGGAAAGGGTTATGTTGAGGGCTAGGGTTAGAGGGATGATTAGGCTTAGGATTGGACCTAGGGTTAGGGTTATGTTGAGGGCTAGAGGTAGAGAGACGGTACGGGTTAGGATTGAACCTAGGGTTAGGGTTTGTTGAGGGCTAGGGTTAGAGAGAAGGTTCGGGTCAGGATATGACCTAGGGTTAGCGTTATGTGGAGGGCTTTGGATAGAGAGACGGTTCGGGTTAGGATTGGACCTAAAGTTAGGGTTATGTTGAGGGCTAGGGTTAGAGAGAGTCTGCGGGTTAGGACTGGACCTAGGGTTAGGGTTATGATGAAGGATAGGTTTAGAGGGATAATTAGGGTTAGGATTGGACCTAGGGTTAGGGTTATGTTGAGGGCTAGGGTTAGAGGGACGGTTAGGGTTAGGATTAGACCTAGGGTTAGGGTTATGTTGAGGGTTAGGTTTAGAGGGATGATTAGGGTTAGGATTGGACCTAGGGTTAGGGTTATGTTGAGGGCTAGGGTTAGAGAGACTGTTCGGCTTAGGATTGGACCTAGGGTTAGGGTTATGTTGAGGGCTAGGGTTAAAGCGATGATTAGTGTTACGATTGGACCTAGGGTTAGAGTTATGTTGAGGGCTAGGGTTAGAGAGATGGTGAGGGTTAGTAGTAGACCTACGGTTAGGGTTATGTTGAGGGTTAGGGTTAGAAGGATGATTAGGGTTAGGATTAGACCTAGGGTTAGGGTTATGTTGAAGGCTAGGGGTAGAGAGGCGGTTCGGGTTAGGATTGGACCTAGGGTTAGGGTTATGTTGAGTGCTAGGGTTAGAGGGATGATTAGGGTTAGGATTAGACCTAGGTTTAGGGTTATGTTGAGGGCTAGCGTTAGAGAGACCGTTAGGGTTACGATCAGACCTAGGGTAAGGATTATGTTGACGGCCAGGGTTAGAGAGACGGTTCGAGTTAGGATTGGACCTAGGGTTAGGGTTATGTTGAGGGCAAGTGTTAGAGAGATGTTGAGGGTTAGGATCGGACCTAGGGTTAGGGTTATGTTGAGGGCTTTCGTTAGAGAGACGGTTCCGGTTAAGATTGGACCTAGGGTTATGGTTATGTTCAGGCCTTGAGTTAGAGAGACGGTTCGGGTCAGGTATGACCTAGGGTTTGCGTTACATGGAGGGCTTTGAATAGAAGGACGGTTCGGGTTAGGATTGGACCTAGAGTTAGGGTTATGTTGAGGGCTAGGGTTAGAGAGAATCTGCGGGTTAGGATTGGACCTGGGTTAGGGTTATGTTGAGGGATAAGTTTAGAGGGATAATTAGGGTTAGGATTGGACATAGGGTTAGGGTTATGTTGAGGGCCAGGGTTAGAGGGACGGTTAGGGTTAGGATTGGACCTAGGGTTAGGGTTATGTTGAGGGCTAGGGTTACAGCGATGATTAGGGTTAGGATTGGAACTAGGGTTAGGGTTATGTTGAGGGCTAGGCTTAGAGCGATGATTAGGGTTAGGATTGGACCTAGGGTTAGGGTTATGTTGAGGGCTAGGGTTAGAGAGACGGTTAGGGTTAAGATTGGACCTAGGGTTAGGTTTATGTTGACAGCTAGGGTTAGAGAGACGGTTCGAGTTAGGATTGGACCTAGGGTTAGGGTTATGTTACGGGCTAGGGTTAGATAGATGGTGAGGGTTAGGATTCGACCTAGGGTTAGGGTTATGTTGAGGGCTAGGGTTAGAGAGATGGTGAGGGTTAAGATTGGACCTAGGGTTAGGGTTATGTTAAGGGCTAGGGTTAGAGAGATGGTGAGGGTTAGTAGTAAACCTTGGGTTAGGGTTATGTTGAGGGCTAGGGATAGAGAGACGGTAGGGTTAGGATTGGACTTAGGCTTAGGGTTATGTTGAGGGCTATGGTTAGACAGAGGGTTCGGGTTAGGATTGGACCTAGGGTTATAGTTATGTTGAGGGCTTGGGTTAGAGAGACGGTTCGGATCAGGATATGGCCTAGGGTTAGGGTTACGTTGAGGGCTATGGATAGAGAGACGGTTCGGGTTAGGATTGGACCTAGGGTTAGGGTTATGTTGAGGGCAAGGGTTAGAGCGACAGTGAAGGTTAGGATTGGACCTAGGGTTAGGGTTATTTTGAGGGCTAGGTTTAGAGGTATGATTAGGGTTAGGATTGGACCTAGGGTTGGGGTTATGTTGAAGGCTAGGGTTAGAGCGATGATTAGGGTTAGGATTGGACCTAGTGTTAGGGTTAAGTTGAGGGCTAGGGTTAGAGGGATGATTAGGCTTAGGATTGGACCTAGGGTTAGGGTTATGTTGAGGGCTAGGGTGAGAGAGACGGTTCAGGTTAGGATTTGACCTAGGGTTAGTGTTATGTTGAGTGCTAGGTTTAGAGCGATGATTAGCGTTAGGATTGGACCTAGGGTTGGGGTTATGTTGAAGGCTAGGCTTAGAGCGATGATTAGGGTTAGGATTGGACCTAGTGTTAGGGTTATGTTGAGGGCTAGGTTTAGAGGTATGATTAGGGTTAGGATTGGGCTTAGGGTTGGGGTTATGTTGAAGGCTAGGGTTAGAGGGATGATTAGGGTTAGGATTGGACCTAGGGTTAGGGTTCTGTTGAGGGCTAGGGTTAGAGGGATGATAAGGCTTAGGATTGGACCTAGGGTTAGGGTTATGTTGAGGGCTAGGGTGAGAGAGACGGTTCAGGTTAGGATTTGACCTAGCGTTAGTGTTATGTTGAGTGCTAGGGTTAGAGTGATGATTAGGGTTAGGATTGGACCTAGGGTTAGGGTTATGTTGAGAGCTAGGGTTAGAGAGACGGTTAGGGTTAGGATTGGACATAGGGTTAGGGTTATGTTGAGTGATAGTGTTAGAGAGACTGTTCGGGTCAGGATATGACCTAGGGTTAGGGTTATGTTGAGGGCTATGGTTAGGGAGATGGTTCGGGTTAGGATTGGACCTCGGGTTAGGTTTATGTTGAATGCTACGGTTAGAGCGACGATTAGCGTTAGGATTAGACCTAGGTTTAGGGTTATGTTGAGGGCTGGGTTAGAGAGACGGTTAGGGTTACGATTGGACCTAGGGTTAGGGTTATGTTGACGGCTAGGATTAGAGAGACGGTGCGGGTTAGGATTGGACCTAGGGTTAGTGTTATGTTGAGTGCTAGGATTAGAGCGATGATTAGGGTTAGAATTGGACCTAGGGTTAGCGTTATGTTGAGGGCTAGGGTTAGATAGACGGTGAGGGTTAGGATTGTACATAGGGTTAGGGTTATGTTGAGGGCTAGGGTTAGAGAGTCGCTTCGGGATAGGATTGGACCTAGGGTTAGGGTTACGTTGAGGGCTATGGTTAGAGAGACGGTTCGGGTTAGGATTGGACCTAGGGTTAGGGTTATGTTGAGGGTTAGGGTTAGAGAGACAGGGAGGGTTAAGATTGTACCTAGGGTTAGGGTTATGTTGAGGGCTAGGTTTAGAGGGATGATTAGGGTTCGGATTGGACCTAGGGTAAGGGTTATGTTGAGTGCTAGGGTTAGAGAGACGGTTAGGGTTAAGATTGGACCTAGGGTTAGGTTTATGTTGACACCTACGGTTAGAGAGACGGTTCGAGTCAGGATTGGACCTAGGGTTAGGGTTCTGTTGCGGGCTAGGGTTAGAGAGAAGGTTAGGGTAAGGATTGGACCTAGGTTTAGGGTTATGTTGAGGGCTATGGTTAGAGAGACGGTTCGGGTTAGAATTGGACCTAGCGTTATGGTTATGTTGAGGGCTTGGGTTAGAGAGACGGTTCGGGTCAGGATATGAACTAGGGTTAGCGTTACGTTGAGGGCTATAGATAGAGAGACGGTTCGGGTTAGCATTGGACCTAGGGTTAGGGTTATGCTGATGGCTAGGTTTGAGAGACGGTTCGGGTTAGGATTGGACCTCGGGTAAGGGTTATGTTGAGTGCTAGGGTTAGAGAGACGGTTAGGGTTAAGATTGGACCTAGGGTTAGGTTTATCTTGACAGCTAGGGTTAGAGAGACGGTTCGAGTCAGGATTGGACCTAGGGTTAGGGTTATGTTGAGGGCTAGGGTTATAGAGACGGTTAGGGTTACGATTGGACCAAGGGTTAGGTTTACATTGAGGGCTAGGGTTAGAGAGACCGTTCGGGTTAGGACTGGACTTAGGGTTAAGGTTATGTTTTCGGCTAGGGTTAGAGAGAATGTTCGGGTTAGGATTGGACCTAGGGTTAGGGTTATGTTGAGAGCTAGGGTTAGAGCGATGATTATGGTTAGGATTGGACCTGGGGTAGGGTTATGTTGAGGGCTAGGTTTAGAGAGACGGTTAGGGTTAATATTGGACATAGTGTTTGGTTTATGTTGACAGCTAGGGTTAGAGAGACGGTTAGAGTTAGCATTGGACCTAGGGTTAGGGTTATGTTGAGGGCTAGGGTTAGAGAGATGCTGAGGGTTATGACTGGACCTAGGGTTAGGGTTATGTTGAGAGCTAGGGTTACAGAGATGGTGAGGGTTAGGATTGGACGTAGGATTTGGTTTATGTTGAGGGCTAGGGTTAGAGAGATGGTGAGGGTTATGATTGGACCTAGAGTTAGGGTTATGTGGAGGGGTAGGGTTAGAGAGATGGTGAGGGTTAGTATTGGGCCTAGGGTTAGGGTTATTGGAGGGCTAGGGTTAGAGGGATGATTAGGGTTAGGATTAGACCTAGCGTTAGGGTTATGTTGAGGGCTAAGCTTAGAGAGGCGGTTCGGGTAGAATTGGACCTAGTGTTAGGGTTATGTTGAGGGCTAGGGTTAGAGAGACGGTTAGGGTTAGGATTGGACCTAGGGTTAGTGTTATGTTGAGTGCTAGGGTTAGAGAGATGATTAGGGTTAGGATTGGACCTAGGGTTAAGGTTATGTTGAGGGCTAGGGTTAGAGATACGGTTCGTGTTAGGATTGGACCTAGGGTTAGTGTTATGTTGAGTGCTAGGGTTAGAGAGATGATTAGGGTTAGGATTGGACCTAGGGTTAGGGTTATGTTGAGAGCTAGGGTTAGAGAGACGGTTAGGGTTAGAATTGGACCTAGGGTTAGGGTTATGTTGAGGGTAGGGTTAGAGAGATGGTGAGGGTTAGGATTAGACCTAGGGTTAGGGTTATGTTGAGCGTAGGGTTAGAGAGACGGTGAGGGTTAGGATTGGACCTAGTGTTAGGGTTATGTTGAGGGCTAGGGTTAGAGAGACGGTTCGGGTTAGGATTGGACGTAGGGTTAGGGTTATGTTGAGGGCTATGGTTAGAGAGATGGTTCGGGTAAGGATTGGACCTAGGGTTATGGTTATGTTGAGGGCTTGGCTTAGAGAGACGGTTCGGGTCAGGATATGACCTAGGGTTAGGGTTACGTTGAGGGCTATGGATAGAGAGACGGTTCGGGTTAGGAATGGACCTAGGGTTAGGGTTATGTTGAGGGCTAGGGTTAGAGAGATGGTGAGGGTTAGGATTGGACCTAGGGTTAGGGTTATGTTGAGGGCTAGGGTTAGAGAGATGGTTCGGGTTAGGATTGGACCTAGGGTTAGGGTTATGTGGGGGCTAGGGTTAGAGAGATGGTTCGGGTTAGGATTGGACCTAGGGTTAGGGTTATGTTTTCGGCTAGGGTTAGAGAGACGTTTCGGGTTATGACTGGACCTAGGATTAGGGTTATGTTGAGGGGTATGGTTAGAGAGACGGTTCGGGTTAGGATTGGACCTAGAGTTATGGTTATGTTGAGGGCTTGGGTTAGAGAGACGGTTCGGGTCAGGATATGACGTAAGCTTATGGTTACGTTGAGGGCTATGGATAGAGAGACGGTTCGTGATAGGATTGGACCTAGGGTAGGGTTATGCTGAGGGCTAGGGTTAGAGAGACGGTAAGGGTTACGATTGTACCTAGGGTTAGGGTTATGTTGAGGGCTAGGTTTAAAGGGATGATTAGGGTTTAGATTGGACCTAGGGTTAGGGTTATGTTGAGGGCTACGGTGAGAGCGATCATTAGGCTTAGCATTGGACCTAGGGTTAGGGTTATGTTCAGGGCTAGGGTTAGAGAGACAGTACAGGTTAGGGTTGGACCTAGGGTTAGTGTTATGTTCAGTGCTAGGGTTAAAGGGATGATTGGAGTTAGGATTAGACCTAGGTTTAGGGTTATGTTGAGGGCTAGGGTTAGAGAGACGGTTCAGGTTATGATTGGACCTAGGGTTAGGGTTATGTTGAGGGCTAGGATTAGAGAGACGGTTCGGGTTAGGATTGGACGTAGGGTTAGGGTTATGTTGAGGGTAGGGTTAGAGAGATGGTTCGGGTTAGGATTGGACCTAGGGTTATGGTTATGTTGAGGGCTTGGGTTAGAGAAACGGTTCGGGTCAGGATATGAACTAGGGTTAGGGTTACGTTGAGGGCTATGGATAGAGAGACAGTTCGGGTTTCGATTGGACCTAGGGTTAGGGTTATGCTGAGGGCCAGGGTTAGAGAGACGGTGAGGGTTAGGATTGGACCAAGGATTAGGGTTATGTTCAGGGCTAGGTTTAGAGGGATGATTAGGGTTAGGATTGGACCTAGGGTTAGGGTTATGTTGAGAGCTAGGGTTAGAGAGACGGTTAGGGTTACGATTGGACCTTGGGTTACGGTTATGTTGAGGGCTATGGTTAGAGAGACGGTTCGGGTTAGGATTGGACCTGGGGTTATGGTTATGTTGAGGGCTAAGGTTAGAGAGACGGTTCGGGTCAGGATATGACCTAGGTTTAGGGTTACGTTGAGGGCTATGGTTAGAGAGACGGTTCGGGTTAGGATTGGACCTAGGATTAGGGTTATGTTCAGGGCTAGGGTTAGAGAGCCGGTTCGGGCTAGGATTGGACATAGGGTTAGGGTTACGTTGAGGGCTAGGGTTAGAGAGACGGTGAGGTTTAGGATTGGACCTAGGGTTGGGGTTATGTTGAGGGCTAGGGTTAGAGCGATGATTAGGGTAAGGATTGGACCTAGGGTTAGGGTTATGTAGAGGGCTAGGGTTAGAGAGACAGTTCGGGTTAGGATTGGACCTAGGGTTATTGTTATGTTGAGTGCTAGGGTTAGAGGGATGATTAGGGTTAGGATTGGACCAAAGTTTAGGGTTATGTTGACGGCTACGGTTAGAGAGACGGTTCGGGTTACGATTGGACCTAGGGTTGTGATTATGTTGAGGGCTAGGGTTAGAGCGATGATTAGGGTAAGGATTGGACCTAGGGTTAGGGTTATGTTGAAGGCTAGGGTTAGAGGGATGATTAGGCTTAGGATTGGGCCTAGGGTTAGGGTTATGTAGAGGGCTAGGATTAGAGAGACAGTTCGGGTTAGGATTGGACCTAGGGTTATTGTTATGTTGAGTGCTAGGGTTAGAGCGATGATTAGGGTTAGGATTGGACCTAGGGTTATGGTTACGTTGAGGGCTATGGTTAGAGAGACGGTTCGGGTTAGGAATGGACCTAGGATTAGGGTTATTTTGAGGGCTAGGTTTAGAGAGCCGGTACGGGCTAGGATTGGACATAGGGTTAGGGTTATGTTGAGGTCTAGGGTTAGAGAGACGGTGAGGGTTAGGATTGGACCTAGGGTTAGGGTTATGTTGAGGGCTAGGTTTAGAGGGATGATTAGGGTTAGGAATGGACCTAGGGTTAGGTTTATGTTGAGGGCTATGGTTAGAGAGACGGTTCGGGTTAGGAATGGACCTAGGATTAGGGTTATTTTGAGGGCTAGGTTTAGAGAGCCGGTTCGGGCTAGGATTGGACATAGGGTTAGGGTTATGTTGAGGTCTAGGGTTAGAGAGACGGTGAGGGTTAGGATTGGACCTAGGGTTAGGGTTATGTTGAGGGCTAGGTTTAGAGGGATGATTAGGGTTAGGAATGGACCTAGGGTTAGGTTTATGTTGAGGGCTAGGGTTTGAGCGATGTTTCGGATTAGGATTGGACCTAGGGTTAGGGTTAAGTTTTCGGCTAGGGTTAGAGAGACGGTTTGGGTAGGGATATGACCTAGGGTTAGGGTTACGTTGAGGGCTATGGATAGAGAGACGGTTCGGGTTAGGATTGGACCTAGGGTTAGGGTTATGCTGAGGGCAAGGGTTAGAGAGATGGTGAGGGTTAGGATTGGACCTAGGGTTATGGTTATGTTGAGGGCTTGGGTTAGAGAGACGGTTTGGGTCAGGATATGACCCAGGGTTAGGGTTACGTTGACGGCTATGGATAGTGAGACGGTTCAGGTTAGGATTGGACCTAGGGTTAGGGTTATGGTGAGGGCTAGGGTTAGAGAGACAGTGAGGGTTAGGATTGGAACTAGGGTTAGGGTTATGTTGACGGCTAGGTTTAGAGGGATGATTAGGGTTAGGATTGGACCTAGGGTTAGGGTTATGTTGAAGGCGAGGGTTAGAGGGATGATTAGGCTTAGGTTTGGACCTAGGGTTAGGGTTATGTAGAGGGCTATGGTTAGAGAGACAGTTCGGGTTAGGATTGGACCTAGGGTTATTGTTAAGTTGAGTGCTAGGGTTAGAGCGATGATTAGGCTTAGGATTGGACCTAGGGTTATGGTTACGTTGAGGGCTATGGTTAGAGAGACGGTTCGGGTTAGGAATGGACCTAGTATTAGGGTTCTGTTGAGGGCTAGGGTTAGAGAGCCGGTTAGTGCTAAGATTGGACCTAGGGTTAGGGTTATGTTGAGGGCTAGGTTTAGAGAGACGGTTAGGGTAAAGATTGGACCTAGGGTTAGGTTTATGTTGACAGGTAGGGTTACAGAGACGGTTCCAGTTAGGATTGGACCTAGGGTTATGGTTATGTTGCGATCTAGGGTTAGAGAGATGGTGAGGGTTAGGAATGGACCTAGGGTTAGGGTTATGTTGAGGGTTAGGGTTAGAGAGATGGTGAAGTTTCGGATTGTACCTAGGGTTAGGGTTATGTGGAGGGCTATGGATAGAGAGACGGTCCGGGTTAGGATTGGACCTAGGTTTAGGGTTATGCTGAGGGCTAGGGTTAGAGAGACCGTGAGGGTTAGGATTGGACCTAGGGTTAGGGTTATGTTGAGGGCTAGGTTTCGAGGGATCATTAGGGTTAGGATTGGACCTAGGGTTAGGATTATGTTGAGGACAAGGGTTAGATAGACGGTTAGGGTGTGGATTGGACCTAGGGTTAGGGTTATGTTGAGGGCTAGTGTTAGAGCGAAGATTAGGGTTAGGATTGGACCTAGGGTTAGGGTTATGTTGAGGGCTAGCGTTAGAGGCATGGTTAGGCTTAGGATTGGACCTAGGGTTAAGGTTATGTTGAGGGCTAGGGTTAGAGAGACAGTTCGGGTTAGGATTGGACCTAGGGTTAGTGTTATGTTGAGTGCTATGGTTAGACCGATGATTAGGGTTAGGATTGGACCTAGGGTTAGGGTTATGTTGAGAGCTAGGGTTAGAGAGACGGTTAGGGTTAGGATTGGACCTAGGGTTACAGTTATGTTGATTGCTAGGGTTAGAGAGAGTGTTCGGGTCAGGATATGACCTAGGGTTAAGGTTACGTAGAGGGCTAGGGTTAGAGAGACTGTTCGGGTTAGGATTGGACCTAGGGTTAGGGTTATGTTGATGGCTAGGGTTAGAGCGATGATTAGGGTTAGGATTGGACCTAGGGTTAGGGTTATGTTGAGGGCTAGGGTTAGAGAGACGGTTAGATTAAGATTGGACCTAGGGTTAAGTTTATGTTGACAGCTAGGGTTAGAGAGACTGTTCGAGTTAGGATTGGACCTAGGGTTAGGGTTATGTTGCGGGCTAGGGTTAGAGAGATGGTGAGGGTTAGGATTGGACCTAGGGTTAGGCTTATGTTGAGGGCTAGGGTTAGAAAGATGGTGAGGGTTAGGATTGGACCTAGGGTTAGCGTTATGTTGAGGGCTAGGGTTAGAGGGATGATTAGCTTTAGGATTAGTCCTAGGTTTAGGGTTATGTTGAGGGCAAGGGTTAGAGAGTTGGTGAGGGTTAAGATTGGACCTAGGGTTAGGGTTATGTTGAGGGTAGGGTAAGAGTGACGGTGAGGGTTAGGATTGGACCTAGGGTTAGGGTTATGTTGAGGGCTAGGGTTATAGAGATGGTTCGGGTTAGGATTGGACCTAGGGTTACGGTTATGTTGAGGGCTAGGGTTAGAGCGATGATTAGGGTTAGGATTGGACCTAGGGTTATGGTTATGTTGAGGGCCATGGTTAGAGAAATGGTTCGGGTTAGGATTGGACCTAGGGTTATGGTTATGTTGAGGGCTTGGGTTAGAGAGACAGTTCGGGTTAGTATTGGACCTAGGGTTAGGGTTATGTTGAGGGCTAGGGTTAGAGAGACATTGAGGGTTAGGATTAGACCTAGGGTTAGGGTTATGTTGAGGGCTAGGTTTAGACGTATGATTAGGGTTAGGATTGGACCTAGGGTTAGGGTTATGTTGAGGGCTTGGGTTAGAGAGACGGTTCGGGTCAGGATATGACCTAGGGTTAGGGTTACGTTGACGGCTATGGATAGAGAGAAGGTTCGGGTTAGGATTGGCCCTAGGGTTAGGGTTATGTTGAGGGCTAGGGTTAGAGAGACGGTGAGGGTTAGGATTGGACCTAGGGTTAAGATTATGTTGAGGGCTAGGTTTAGAAGTATGATTAGTGTTAGGATTTGACCTAAGTTTAGGGTAATGTTGAGGGCTAGGGTTAGAGCGATGATTAGGTTTAGGATTGGACCTAGGGTTAGGGTTATGTTGAGGGCTAGGGTTAGAGCGATGATTAGGTTTAGGATTGGACCTAGGGTTAGGGTTATGTTTTGGGCTAGGGTCAGAGAGACGGTTCAGGTTAGGATTGGACCTAGGGTTAGGGTTATGTTGAGGTCTAGGGTTAGAGGGATGATTAGGGTTAGGATTGGACCTAGGGTTAGGGTTATGTTGAGAGCTAAGGTTAGAGAGACGGTTAGGTTTAGGATTGGACCTAGGGTTACAGTTATGTTGAGTGCTAGGGTTAGAGAGAGTGTTCGGGTCAGGATATGACCTAGGGTTAAGGTTATGTAGAGGGCTGGGGTTAGAGAGACTGTTCGGGTTAGGATTGGACCTAGGGTTAGGGTTATGTTGAGGGCTAGGGTTAGAGCGATGATTAGGGTTAGGATTGGACCTAGGGTTAGGGTTATGTTGAGGGCTAGGGTTAGAGAGACGGTTAGGATTAAGATTGGACCTAGGGTTAAGTTTATGTTTACAGCTAGGGTTAGAGAGACGGTTCGAGTTAGGATTGGAACTAGGGTTAGGGTTATGTTGCGGGCTAGGGTTAGAGAGATGGTGAGGGTTAGGATTGGACCTAGGTTTCGGGTTATGTTGAGGGCTAGGGTTACAGAGATGGTGAGGGTTAGTATTGGAGCTAGGGTTAGGGTTATGTTGAGGGCTAGGGTTAGAGGGATGATTAGGGTTAGGATTAGACCTAGGTTTAGGGTTATGTTGAGGGCAAGGGTTAGAGAGACGGTAGGGTTACGATTGGACCTAGGGTTAGGGTTATGTTGACGGCTAGGGTTAGAGAGAGGGTTCGAGTTAGGATTGGACCTAGGGTTACGGTTATGTTGAGGGCTAGGGTTAGATCGACGGTCCAGGTTAGGATTGGACGAAGGGTTAGGGTTATTTTGAGGGCCATGCTTAGAGAGATGGTTCGGGTTAGGATTGGACCTAGGGTTATGGTTATGTTGAGGGCTTGGGTTAGAGAGACGGTTTGGGTCAGGATAAGACCCAGGGTTAGGGTTACGTTGACGGCTATGGATAGAGAGACGGATCGGGTTTGGATTGGACCTAGGGTTAGGGTTATGTTGAGGGCTAGGGTTAGAGAGACGGTGAGGGTTATGATTGGACCTAGGGTTAGGGTTATGTTGAGGGCTAGGTTTAGAGGTATGATTAGGGTTAGGATTGGACCTAGGGTTAGGGTTATGTTGAGGGCTTGGGTTAGAGAGACGGTTCGGGTCAGGATATGACCTAGGGTTAGGGTTACGTTGACGGCTATGGATAGAGAGAAGGTTAGGGTTAGGATTGGACCTAGGGTTAGGGTTATGTTGAGGGCTAGGGTTAGAGAGCGGGATAGGGCTAGGATTGCACATAGGGTTAGGGTTATGTTGAGGGCTAGGGTTAGAGAGACGGTGAGGGTTAGGATTGGACCTAGGGTTAGGGTTATGTTGAGGGCTAGGTTTAGAGAGACGGTTAGGGTAAAGATTGGACCTAGGGTTAGGTTTATGTTGACAGGTAGGGTTACAGAGACGGTTCGAGTTGGGATTGGACCTAGGGTTATGGTTATGTTGCGATCTGGGGTTAGAGAGATGGTGAGGGTTAGGATTGGACCTAGGGTTAGGGTTATGTTGAGGGTTAGGGTTAGAGAGATGGTGAGGGTTAGGATTGGACCTAGGGTTAGGGTTATGTGGAGGGCTATGGATAGAGAGACGGTCCGCGTTAGGATTGGACCTAGGTTTAGGGTTATGCTGAGTGCTAGGGTTAGAGACACCGTGAGTGTTAGGATTGGACCTAGGGTTAGGGTTATGTTGAGGGCTAGGTTTAGAGGGATCATTAGGGTTAGGATTGGACCTAGGGTTAGGGTTATGTTGAGGACAAGGGTTAGATAGACGGTTAGGGTCTGGATTGGACCTAGGGTTAGGGTTATGTTGAGGGCTAGTGTTAGAGCGAAGATTAGGGTTAGGATTGTACCTATGGTTAGGGTTATGTTGAGGGCTAGCGTTAGAGGCATGGTTAGGCTTAGGATTGGACCTAGGGTTAAGGTTATGTTGAGGGCTAGGGTTAGAGAGACAGTTCGGGTTAGGATTGGACCTAGGGTTAGTGTTATGTTGAGTGCTATGGTTAGAGCGATGATTAGGGTTAGGATTGGACCTAGGATTAGGGTTATGTTGAGTGCTAGGGTTAGAGAGAGTGTTCAGGTCAGGATATGACCTAGGGTTAAGGTTATGTAGAGGGATAGGGTTAGAGAGACTGTTCGGGCTAGGATTGGACCTAGGGTTAAGTTTATGTTGACAGCTAGGGTTAGAGAGACGGTTCTAGTTAGGATTGGACCTAGGGTTAGGGTTATGTTGCGGGCTAGTGTTAGAGAGATGGTGAGGGTTAGGATTGGACCTAGGGTTAGGCTTATGTTGAGGGCTAGGGTTAGAAAGATGGTGAGGGTTAGGATTGGACCTAGGGATAGGGTTATGTTGAGGGCTAGGGTTAGAGGGATGATTAGGGTTAGGATTAGACGTAGGTTTAGGGTTATGTTGAGAGCAAGGGTTAGAGAGACGGTTAGGGTTACGATTGGACCTAGGGTTAGGGTTATGTTGACGGCTAGGGTTAGAGAGAGGGTTCGAGTTAGGATTGGACCTAGGGTTAGGGTTATGTTGAGGGCAAGGGTTAGAGAGATGGTGAGGGTTAGGATTGGACCTAGGGTTAGGGTTATGTTGAGGGTAGGGTAAGAGTGACGGTGAGGGTTAGGATTGGGCCTAGGGTTAGGGTTATGTTGAGGGCTAGGGTTATAGAGACGGTTCAGGTTAGGATTGGACCTAGGGTTACGGTTATGTTGAGGGCTAGGGTTAGAGCGACGGTTCAGGTTAGGATTGGACGAAGGGTTAGGGTTATGTTGAGGGTCATGGTTAGAGAGATGGTTCGGGTTAGGATTGGACCTAGGGTAATGGTTATGTTGAGGGCTTGGGTTAGAGAGATGGTTCGGGTTAGGATTGGACCTAGGGTTACGGGTTATGTTGAGGGCTAGGGTTAGAGAGACATTGAGGGTTAGGATTGGACCTAGGGTTAGGGTTATGTTGAGGGCTTGGGTTAGAGAGACGGTTCGGGTCAGGATATGACCTAGGGTTAGGGTTACGTTGACGGCTATGGATAGAGAGAAGGTTCGGGTTAGGATCGGACCTACGGTTAGGGTTATGTTGAGGACTAGGTTTAGAGAGACGGTGAGCGTTAGGGTTGGACCTAGGGTTCGGGTTATGTTGAGGGCTAGGTTTAGAAGTATGATTAGGGTTAGGATTTGACCTAGGTTTAGGGTTATGTTGAGGGCTAGGGTTAGAGCGATGATTAGGTTTAGGATTGGACCTAGGGTTAGGGTTATGTTGAGGGCTAGGGTTAGAGCGATGATTAGGTTTAGGATTGGACCTAGGGTCAGGGTTATGTTTTGGGCTAGGGTCAGAGAGACGGTTCAGGTTAGGATTGGACCTAGGTTTAGGGTTATGTTGAGGGCTAGGGTTAGAGGGATGATTAGGGTTAGGATTGGACCTAGGGTTAGGGTTATGTTGAGAGCTAGGGTTAGAGAGACGGTTAGGGTTAGGATTGGACCTAGGGTTACAGTTATGTTGAGTGCTAGGTTTAGAGAGAGTGTTCGGGTCACGATATGACCTAGGGTTAAGGTTATGTTGAGGGCTAGGGTTAGAGAGACTGTTCGGGTTAGGATCGGACCTAGGGTTAGGGTTATGTTGAGGGCTAGGGTTATAGAGACGGTTCGGGTTAGGATTGGACCTAGGGTTACGGTTATGTTGAGGGCTAGGGTTAGAGAGACGGTTAGGATTAAGATTGGACCTAGGGTTAAGTTTATGTTGACAGCTAGGGTTAGAGAGACGGTTAGAGTAAGGATTGGACCTAGGGTTAGGGTTATGTTGCTGGCTAGGGTTAGAGAGATGGTGAGGGTTAGGATTGGACCTAGGGTTAGGCTTATGTTGAGGGCTAGGGTTAGAAAGATGGTGAGGGTTAGGATTGGACCTAGGGTTAGGGTGATGTTGAGGGCTAGCGTTACAGAGATGGTGAGGGTTAGTATTGGAGCTAGGGTTAGGGTTATGTTGAGGGCTAGGGTTAGAGGGATGATTAGGGTTAGGATTAGACCTAGGTTTAGGGTTATGTTGAGGGCAAGGGTTAGAGAGACGGTTAGGGTTACGAATGGACCTAGGGTTAGGGTTATGTTGACGGCTAGGGTTAGAGAGAGGGTTCGAGTTAGGATTGGACCTAGGGTTAGGGTTATGTTGAGGGCAAGGGTTAGAGAGATGGTGAGGGTTAGGATTGGACCTAGGGTTAGGGTTATGTTGAGGGTAGGGTTAGAGTGACGGTGAGGGATAGGATTGGACCTAGGGTTAGGGTTATGTTGAGGGCTAGGGTTATAGAGACGGTTCTGGTTAGGATTGGACCTAGGGTTACGGTTATGTTGAGGGCTAGGGTTAGAGCGACGGTTCAGGTTAGGATTGGACGAAGGGTTAGGGTTATGTTGAGGGCTAGGTTTAGAGGTATGATTAGGGTTAGGATTGGACCTAGGGTTAGGGTTATGTTGAGGGCTTGGGTTAGAGAGACGGTTCGGGTCAGGATATGACCTAGGGTTAGGGTTACGTTGACGGCTATGGATAGAGAGAAGGTTCGGATTAGGATTGGACCTAGTGTTAGGGTTATGTTGAGGGCTAGGGTTAGAGAGACGGTGAGGGTTAGGATTGGACCTAGGGTTAGGGTTATGTTGAGGGCTAGGTTTAGAAGTATGATTAGGGTTAGGATTTGACCTAGGTTTAGGGTTATGTTGAGGGCTAGGGTTAGAGCGATGATTAGGTTTAGGATTGGACCTAGGGTTAGGGTTATGTTGAGGGCTAGGGTTAGAGCGATTATTAGATTTAGGATTGGACCTAGGGTTAGGGTTATGTTGAGGGCTAGGGTCAGAGAGATGGTTCAGGTTAGGATTGGACCTAGGGTTAGGGTTATGTTGAGGGCTAGGGTTAGAGGGATGATTAGGCATAGGATTGGACCTAGGGTTAGGGTTATGTTGAGGGCTAGGGTGAGAGAGACGGTTCGGGTTAGGATTGGACCGAGGGTTAGTGTTATGTTGAGTGCTAGTGTTAGAGCGATGATTAGGGTTAGGATTGGACCTAGGGTTAGGGTTATGTTGACGGCTAGGGTTAGAGACACGGTTCGGGTTAGGATTGGACCCTGGGTTAGTGTTATGTTGAGTGCTAGGGTTAGAACGATGATTAGGGTTAGGATTGGACCTATGGTTAGGGTTATGTTGAGGGCTAGGGTTAGAGAGTTGGTGAGGGTTAGGATTGGACCTAGGGTTAGGGTTATGTTGAGGGCTATGGTTAGAGAGACTGTTCGGGTTAGGATTGGACCTAGGGTTAGGGTTATGTTGAGGGCTTGGGTTAGAGGGATGATTAGGGTTAGGATTGGAACTAGGGTTAGGGTTATGTTGAGGGCTAGGGTTAGAGAGACGGTTAGGGTTAGGATTGGACCTAGGGTTACAGTTATGCTGAGTGCTAGGGTTAGAGAGACGGTTCGGGTAAGGATATGACCTAGGGTTAGGGTTATGTTGAGGGCTATGGTTAGAGAGATGGTTCGGGTTAGGATTGGACCTAGGGTTATGGTTATGCTGAGGGCTTGGTTTAGAGAGACGGTTCGGGTCAGGCTATCACCTAGGGTTAGGTTTACGTTGAGGGCTATGGTTAGACAGACGGTTCGTGTTAGGATTGGACCTAGGGTTAGGGTTATGTTGAGCGCTAGGTTTAGAGGGATGATTAGGGTTAGGATTGGACCTTGGGTTAGGGTTATCTTGAGGGCTAGGGTTAGAGCGATTATTAGGGTTAGGATTGGACCTAGGGTTAGGGTTATGTTGAGGGCTAGGGTTAGAGCGATGATTAGGGTTAGGATTGGACCTAGGGTTAGGTTTATGTTGAGGGCTAGGGTTAGAGAGACGGTTCGGGTTAGGATTGGACTTAGGGTTAGGGTTATGTTGAAGGCTAGGCTTATAGGGATGATTAGGCTTAGGATTGGACCTAGGGTTAGGGTTATGTTGAGGGCTATGGTTAGAGAGACGGTTCGGGTTAGGATTGGACCTAGGGTTATGGTTATGTTCAGGGCTCGGGTTAAAGAGACGGTTAGGGTCAGGATATGTCCTAGGGTTAGGGTTACGTTGAGGGCTATGGATACAGATACGGTATGGGTTAGGATTGGACCTAGGGTTAGGGTTAAGTTGAGTGCTAGGGTTAGTGCGATGATTAGAGTTAGGATTGGCCCTAGGGTTAGAGTTATGTTGAGGGCTAGGTTTAGAGAGACGGTTCGGGTTAGGATTGGACCTAGGGTTAGGGTTATGTTGAGGGCTAGGTTTAGAGGGATGATTAGGCTTAGGATTGGACCTAGGGTTAGAGTTATGTTGAGGACTAGAGTTAGAGAGACGGTTAGGGTTAGGATTGGACCTAGGGTTAGTGTTATGTTCAGTGCTAGGGTTAGAGCGATGATTAGGTTTAGGATTGGACCTAGGGTTAGCGTTATGTTGAGAGTTAGCGTTAGAGATACGGTTAGGGTTAGGATTGGACCTAGGATTAGGGTTATGTTGAGAGCTAGGGTTAGAGAGACTGTTCGGGTTAGGATTGGACCTAGGGTTACGATTCTGTTGAGGGCTCGGGTTACAGCGATGATTAGGCTTAGGATTGGACCTAGGGTTAGGGTTATGTTGAGGGCTAGGGTTAGAGAGACGGTTAGGGTTAAGATTGGACCTAGGATTAGGTTTATGTTGACAGCTAGGGTTAGAGAGACGGTTCGAGTTAGGATTGGACCTAGGGTTAGGGTTATCTTGCGGTCTAGGGTTAGAGAGATGGTGAGGGTCAGGATTGGACCTAGGGTTAGGGTTATGTTGAGGGCAAGGGTTAGAGAGATGGTGAGGGTTAGGATTGGACCTAGAATTAGGGCTATGTTGAGGGCTAGGTTTAGAATGACGGTTCGGGTTAGGATTGGACCTAGGGTTAGGGTTATCTTGCGGTCTAGGGTTAGAGAGATGGTGAGGGTCAGGATTGGACCTAGGGTTAGGGTTATGTTGAGGGCTAGGGTTAGAGGGATGATTAGGGTTAGGATGAGACCTAGGTTTAGGGTTATGTTGAGGGCTAGGGTTAGAGAGACAGTTAGGGTTACCATTGGACCTAGGGTTAGGGATATGTTGACGGCTAGGGTTAGAGACACGGTTCGGGTTAGGATTGGACCCTGGGTTAGTGTTATGTTGAGTGCTAGGGTTAGAACGATGATTAGGGTTAGGATTGGACCTATGGTTAGGGTTATGTTGAGGGCTAGGGTTAGAGAGTTGGTGAGGGTTAGGATTGGACCTAGGGTTAGGGTTATGTTGAGGGCTATGGTTAGAGAGACTGTTCGGGTTAGGATTGGACCTAGGGTTAGGGTTATGTTGAGGGCTTGGGTTAGAGGGATGATTAGGGTTAGGATTGGAACTAGGGTTAGGGTTATGTTGAGGGCTAGGGTTAGAGAGACGGTTAGGGTTAGGATTGGACCTAGGGTTACAGTTATGCTGAGTGCTAGGGTTAGAGAGACGGTTCGGGTAAGGATATGACCTAGGGTTAGGGTTATGTTGAGGGCTATGGTTAGACAGACGGTTCGTGTTAGGATTGGACCTAGGGTTAGGGTTATGTTGAGCGCTAGGTTTAGAGGGATGATTAGGGTTAGGATTGGACCTTGGGTTAGCGTTATCTTGAGGGCTAGGGTTAGAGCGATTATTAGGGTTAGGATTGGACCTAGGGTTAGGGTTATGTTGAGGGCTAGGGTTAGAGCGATGATTAGGGTTAGGATTGGACCTAGGGTTAGGGTTATGTTGAGGGCTAGGGTTAGAGAGACGGTTCGGGTTAGGATTGGACCTAGGGTTAGGGTTATGTTGAAGGCTAGGCTTATAGGGATGATTAGGCTTAGGATTGGACCTAGGGTTAGGGTTATGTTGAGGGCTATGGTTAGAGAGACGGTTCGGGTTAGGATTGGACCTAGGGTTATGGTTATGTTCAGGGCTCGGGTTAAAGAGACGGTTAGGGTCAGGATATGTCCTAGGGTTAGGGTTACGTTGAGGGCTATGGATACAGAGACGGTATGGGTTAGGATTGGACCTAGGGTTAGGGTTAAGTTGAGTGCTAGGGTTAGTGCGATGATTAGAGTTAGGATTGGCCCTAGGGTTAGAGTTATGTTGAGGGCTAGGTTTAGAGAGACGGTTCGGGTTAGGATTGGACCTAGGGTTAGGGTTATGTTGAGGGCTAGGTTTAGAGGGATGATTAGGCTTAGGATTGGACCTAGGGTTAGAGTTATGTTGAGGACTAGAGTTAGAGAGACGGTTAGGGTTAGAATTGGACCTAGGGTTAGTGTTATGTTCAGTGCTAGGGTTAGAGCGATGATTAGGTTTAGGATTGGACCTAGGGTTAGCGTTATGTTGAGAGTTAGCGTTAGAGATACGGTTAGGGTTAGGATTGGACCTAGGATTAGGGTTATGTTGAGAGCTAGGGTTAGAGAGACTGTTCGGGTTAGGATTGGACCTAGGGTTACGATTCTGTTGAGGGCTCGGGTTACAGCGATGATTAGGCTTAGGATTGGACCTAGGGTTAGGGTTATGTTGAGGGCTAGGGTTAGAGAGACGGTTAGGGTTAAGATTGGACCTAGGATTAGGTTTATGTTGACAGCTAGGGTTAGAGAGACGGTTCGAGTTAGGATTGGACCTAGGGTTAGGGTTATCTTGCGGTCTAGGGTTAGAGAGATGGTGAGGGTCAGGATTGGACCTAGGGTTAGGGTTATGTTGAGGGCAAGGGTTAGAGAGATGGTGAGGGTTAGGATTGGACCTAGAATTAGGGTTATGTTGAGGCCTAGGTTTAGAATGACGGTTCGGGTTAGGATTGGACCTAGGGTTAGGGTTATGTTGAGGCCTAGGGTTAGAGAAACTGTTAGGCTTAGGATTGGACGGAGGGTTACGGTTATGTTGAGGGCTAGGGTTAGAGGGATGAATAGGGTTAGGATTAGACCTAGGGTTAGGGTTATGTCAGGGCTAGGGTTATTTAGACGTTTAGCGTTACGATTGGACCTAGGGTTAGGGTTATGTTGACGGCTAGGGTTAGAGCGAAGGTTGGAGTTAGGATTGGACCTAGTGTTAGGGTTATGTTGAGGGCTAGGGTTAGAGAGACGGTTCGGGTTAGGATTTGTCCTAGGGTTAGTGTTATGTTGAGGGCTAGGGTTAGAGAGACGGTTCGGGTTAGGATTGGACCTAGGGTTTGGGTTATGTTGAGGGCTAGGTTTAGAGAGACGGTTCGTGTTAGGATTGGACCTAGTGTTAGGGTTATGTTGAGGGCTAGGTTTAGAGAGACGGTTCGGGTTAGGATTTGTCCTAGGGTTAATGTTATGTTGAGGGCTAGGGTTAGAGAGACGGTTCGGGTTAGGATTGGACCTAGGGTTTGGGTTATGTTGAGGGCTAGGGTTAGAGAGACGGTTCGGGTTAGGATTGGACCTAGGGTTAGGGTTATGTTGAGGGCTAGGGTTAGAGAGACGATTCGGGTTAGGATTGGACCTACGGTTAGTGTTTATTGAGGGCTAGGGTTAGAGAGACGGTTCGGGTTAGGATTGGACGTAGGGTTAGGGTTATGTTGAGGGCTAGGGTTAGAGATACCGTTCGGGTTCGGATTGGACCTAGGGTTACTGTTATGTTGAAAGCTAGGGTTAGAGACGGTGAGGGTTAGGATTGGACCTAGGCTTATGGTTATGTTCAGGGCTAGGGTTAGAGGGATGATTAGGGTTAGGATTGGACCTAGGGTTAGGGTTATGTTGAGTGCTAGGGTTAGAGAGACGGTGAGGGTTAGGATTGGACCTAGGGTTAGGGTTATGTGGAGGGCTAGGGTTAGATAGACGCTTCGGGTTAGGATTGGACCTTGGGTTAGGGTTATGTTGAGGGGTATTTTTAGAGAGTTAGTTAAGGTTAGCATTGGACCTAGGGTTAGGGTTATGTTTAGGGCCAGGCTTAGAGATATGGTTAGGGTTAGGATTGTATCTAGGGTTAGGGTTATGTTCAGGGCTAGGGTTAGAGAGATGGTTAGGGTCTGAATTAGACCTGAGGTTAGCGTTATGTTGACTGCTAGTGATAGAGAGATGGTTAGGTTTAGGATTAGACCTAGGGTTAGGGGTATGTTGAGGGCTAGGTTTAGAGAGATGGTTGGTGTTTGGATTAGACCTTGGGTTAGGGTTATGTTGTGGGATAGGGATAGAGAGATTGTTAGGGTTAGGGTTAGGCCTAGGGTCAGGGTTATGTTGAGGACGAGGTTCAGACAGATGGGTAGCGTTAGGATTAGGCCTAGGGTTAGGGTTATATTCAGGTCTTAGGGTGAGAAAGCTGGTTAGTGTTAGGATTATACCTAGGGTAAGGTTATGTTGAGGGTTAGGATTAGATAGATGGTTCGGGGTAGGATTAAACCTCGGGTTAGGTCTACGTTGATTGCTAGTGTTACAGGGATGGTTATGGTTAGGATTCTATCTATCCTTAGGTTTATGTGGAGGGCTAGCGTTAGAGGGATGATTAGGGATAGGAATAAACCTAGGGTTAGGGTTATGTTGAGGGCTAGGATTAGAGGGATGGTTAGGGTTAGGATTAGACCTAGGGTTAGATTTCTGTTGAGGGCTGGGTTCCAGAGATGTTTAAGGTTAGGATTAGACCTAGGATTAGGCTTATGTTGAGGCCTATGGTCAGAGAGATGATTAGGGTAAGATTTACACATAGGGTTAAGTTTATGTTGAGGCCTATGTTTAGAGAGATGGTTAGGGTTTTGATTATACCTAGGGTTACGGTTATGTTTACCGTTAGGTATAGAGCCATGGTTAGGGTTAGGATTAGACCTAGGGTTAGGGTTATGTTGAGGGCTACGGTTAGAGAGATGGTTAAGTTTAGGTTTCGACCTAGGGTTATTGTTAGTTTGCAGGTAGAGTTATGTACATTGTTCGGTTTTAGATTCGCCCTTGTGTTTGGTGTAGGTTTCCGGTTAGGTTTAAGGAGATGGTATGGGTTAGGATTTGACCTAGGTTTAGAGTTTGGTTTAGAATTAGGATTAAGGATATGTTTAAAGTACAGGTTAGACCTTGGGCCAGGGTTACGGTAGGGTTTCTGTTAGGCTTAGCATTAGTCTTAGGCTTATGTTTAGGATTAGTGATAGAACTAGCGTTAGGGTTAGGTGGATGGTTAGGTTTAGAAATATGTTTAGGGTTAGGATTAGTCTTAGGCTTAGTGTTAGGTTGAGGGTTAGCGTTAAGGATATGGTTAGGGTTAGAATTAGACCTACGGTTAGGGTAAGGTTGAGGGTTTGTTTTAGGGATATTGTTAGGTTTAGGATTAGACGTAGGGTTAGGGTTTGGTTGAGGGTTATATTTAGGGAGATGTTTATGGTTAGGATTAGACCTAGGCTTAGAGTTTAATTTAGTATTAGGTTTAGGGATATGTTTAGTTTTAGGATTAGACCGATAGTTAGCGTTACGCTAGGGTTAGGCTTAGGCTTAGCCTTAGTCTTAGGGCTATGGTTAGGTTTAGGTTTAGACCTAGGGTTAAGGTTCGGTTAAGGGTTAGGATTAGCAATATATTTAAGGTTAGGATTAAACCTAGGATTAGTATTCGGTTGAGAGTCAGGTTTAGGGATATGGTTAGGGTTAGAATTAGTCCTAGGGTTAGGGTTAAGTTGTGGTTTAGCGTTCGGGATATGGTTGGGGTTAGGATTATACTTAGGGTTAGGGTTATGTTGAGGGTTCGGGTTTGAGTCTCAGACTGCAGCATAGTTCTAAGGAGGTTTTGATCAAGCCTTGAGCTAAAGTTGTCCCAGAGGAGGCCTTCACCTCTCAGGAATAGGCCAGTCTCAGCAGCCCTACGGTCCTCACTTTTAGTGCGGAGCAGTCATGGGAAGTGTGGGCTTGGCACCAATGCACTGGAGATGGGGCCCTTGCTCAATTATAAGCTTGCTGTAGGAGAGCTGAGTGGCATATTTTCATGGCTGCCACTCAAAGCACTGTGGCATTACCACCTGCTTGATCCTGATATTATTTAAGCCCAAGGGAGACCAAGTGTTGAGGTGTGAAGATGATACATTTGGGCAAACCTCACTGTGGGGCTCCTCTGTTTATCAACTCTGTGTTCACACTCACGCTTTTTACTAACCTGATTTGCCATTTTTCTTTAAAATGGAGTAACAATACTTTTTTTGTGTGTTGCTAAAAAGATAACCTAAGACCTGAAACTTTCCTCAGCTCTAATGGGAAAAAACTAGATGGAATTGACTGACTGAAGCCTGGGTCAGAGGCCAAAGGAAGGAGTGCTTTCCTTCTTCCCAGGGGAGGTTCAAGAGGTTAGAAGACTGAGAAACAAGGACAGAAAGGAAAGTCTGCCTGAGGCCCACTCATGGTAGATGTGATATGGTCACTTGAGAAGAAAAGTGTAGATTCTTCTTCTGTACCTTCTGGATATTAAATACTTCATAATTTCATAAAAAATGCATAAGTTCTATAATTATCTCAAAGTAAAAAGTTTATTCACAAAATTTTTCAGTTAAGAATGCCTTCAGCTGCAAATATCAGAAAATCCAACTACTTGTGTCTTAAGCAGTAACATAATTTGATTGCCTCATGTAACAAGAAGTTAGGGGGCTCTGGGATTTGTTTAGTTCCTTAAATAATGTCGGGGTGCTAGATCCATGTCTCTACTTCTCCTGGTCTTTATCTCACCATCAAAAACTGGAATCCACAGCTCCAAACATCACACCCTCACACAATAGTGTCCCAAACAAGAGACAAGGGGAAGGTATAAAAGAGAGCATTTACCTCTCATTTCTCCTTTTCAGGGTAAAAAACCTTTCCCAGAAGCCCCCTGAAGAATAGTCCCTTATGTCTTACTGGCAGGGACTAGACCACTCTTCTCTGGGCTCAGGGCTGCTTGAACAACATCAAGGTCTATTGGCAACGAAGCCTGCAGGGAATGATTCTTGAGTAGATAACAAAAATGTCTTCTATAGGATGAATTTCTGAAAACAGTGACTCTTTCCATCCTTTGAGCATAGCTAAGAGGTTACACAAGTACATAAACACTCACAGTATATAACGAGAACAATGAAAAATAATATACAAGACACAGGGGTCAGACTAAGAAAGGAATTCATTCAACCAATGAGGGCGGGGGTTCAGGGGTGACTAGAATAGTGGACACAGTCCATTATAGTGGGGCTGACAGACTCTTTGTCCTGGGGGATGGAACAGGTCAGAGAAACCCTCACAGAATCTGTCTAAACAGAGTACTGCCAGATGAGGAGGAGTTCATTAAGCAAACTGCGTTAGAGATGAGCAGGCTCAGCTCACAAAAAGCTATGTTTGTACAAGAAGGGTTCATGGAGTTCCTTCTGTCACAGCCATAAGAAAGGGAAGGGACGAGTCCCCAAGCTCCCTCTCAGGGATACAAGGACACAGGTTGGCCAGGTTGGATAGAGAAAGTGTTCAGGGAAGAGACAATTTTAAAGGTGACAACAAATGACTCTGGGAGCATGGGTATCCCTAGGGGAAGCACAGAAAGGGGTCCTGGCAGGGCCATTTGGATGTGATCTATCCAGACCAGTGGAGGGTTGGGAAGATCATGGGCCTGCATGGAGTAAGGCAACTCAGCTGGCCCCACATGGCCAGTCCCAGATGTCCTTCTCTGCCTCTGCATATCCTGTTCTGCTTGAAATGACCTTCTACATTCCCCTTCCTGGCAAACACCTTCCTAACTTTAAAGACCCTGCTCAAATATGGTTTTCTTGGAGAAGACTCCCTCAGTACAGAGGCAGAGCACATCACGCCCTGCACACCACTGTCTTCATGCCTTGCGATCTCCACCTTCTATGTAATTGACCTGATTTCAGGTCTGTATACCTTACTAGCCGGGCCGCTCCTCCAAGCCACTATCGGCCTGACTTTCAGGAGGACTCATCTGCCCTGTGAGCGGCTGGGGGGGGAGGGGGCAGACAAACAGAGGTTCAAAAGGGAAGGAAGGAGTCCTAGAATAAACAAATGGGTTTGTGAATGGAGAGAACCCTCCATGGTAACCAAGCATTCATGGTAAGTGTCCCCATCTACACTCCAGTGTGGGCACCAGTGACCAGATCCAGGTACTAGGACCCTCCCTGTGTGGTTACCCTGGTATGTGCCCTGGGCAACAGGTGCTAACTAGGTTCGATGCTCATATGTTACAGGTGTTGGAGAAGGGAATGGAGTATTGAGAAAGGTGACCAGCACCTGAGAGAAAGGAAGTAAAGCAGGAACTCAAACAAGATTCAAAACTTGGCTCTTTCTAAAAGCTGTCCGCACCAAGAGTTGGAACCAAGATGAAAAACGCAAATACTGAGTTTAAAAACAAAGGCATTCTCTAAGGAGAACTGGACATGTCCACATAAGGCAACAAAATTAGGAGAAGAGAATGAAGCTGTCCTGGTGCATAAAGCAGCTCAAAAGGACCTGGAGATTGCTTGTCAGTTATGCAGAAAGCTTCCCAGGGAACTAAAATGATAATGGCTGTGCCAAAGAAAGTGGAAATCAGGCCAGGATACGAAGGAGGGGTACGTACAAAAAAATAACAAAGGGCTGTGGAGATAAAATCAGGAGAGTCGTTTAGAAAAAGAAATGAGATATAACTTGCACAAGGCGGCAAAGAATGAGAAAAACATTTTCTAACTCTAACAGGCCAAAGAAAGGGGATCAGGAGATTGCTGGCTCGTTTTGAGTTGGGGAGAGAAAGCCTATAAAGCAATGATACTAAAAAAGCAGAGGCTTTTAATTTTTTTCTTAGCCTAAAAAGGTCATCTGTGATCTGAAAACTGAAAGAGGCACCACATGGGATCATGAGAAGGCGGGCAGCCAAGAGGGAATGAGGAAAGAACTTGTGTATTCACGTCCATAGGCCCTGATGACTTACATGCTTAGGTACTTAAGGAATTGGCCCAAGGTGCAGTCAGATCACTAGCTCTCACTCCAAGGGGATTTATGGAGAACTGGTGAGGGGCCTGGAGACCAGAGGGAGATTCAGGCAGCCTGTCCCTGTCTCTCTTTAAATCTGGGGGAAAGCAGATGCCTCTGAAAGTGTGGATCCATCATCCGAGCTGCTATAATAGAAAACTATTGGGACACGTCGTCAAAAAATCAATCTACAAACACTAGGTCATAAGGAATTAGGTAATAACCAGCACTGCTTTCCAAAGAACACATTCTGTCAGAGTAATCCAATTTCCTTCCAGGACAGAATGATGGGCCTGGTAAATCAGGAATGGCAAGAGACACATAATCTTCCTTAACTTAAAGAGCAAGGCATTTAACTTCGTCTTCCATAAGAAGTCTCAAAAGAAAAATGGGGGAAATGGGGTCTATAGTTGGCCTTTCCAGGATTGAGCAAATGAAAAGAAGTTGAAGGGCTAACCCAAATAGCAGTTCTTTTATGTTCTATGTCATGTGGATAGATTAAAATGGGCAGAGGTAGGGGTGGGCAGGGTAATTGTACTGATTGATGATGGCAAGAGACAGAGTGTTAGGGAAGGTGAGAGGATGGTGGTAGTGGTGATGGAGGTGGTGATAATGATGGAGATGGCAGTGGTAGTGGTGGAGATGATACTGGTGGTGAAGGTACTAATGCTAGTGGAGGTGATGATGATGGTGATAAAGATGGAAGTGATGGTTGTGGTAGAGGTGTTAGTGGCAATGGATGTAGTAATGACTGTAGAGATGGACATCATGGTTGAAATGGAGATGGAAGGGCTAACAGTGGTGGTTATAGTGGAGACGATGGTGATGAGCATGATGGAGATATTGACGGTGGGGGTGGAGGTGCAGGTGGTTATGGTGATGGAGATGGAACTAGTGGTTGTGGTAGAGACGGAGGTAGATATTGGTAGAGAAGGAGACAGTGATAACAGTAGAGGTTAAGGTGGTGGTTGTGGTAAAGATGGTGGTAACAGTGGCGGTGGAAATGCAAACAGTGACAATGGTAAAAATAAAAATAGTGACAGTGGTTGTGGTCATGGTAGCAGCAACCAAATCTAGACTAGACATGGTAAATCTGGCCTTCACAGTCTTCGTTTGGGGAAATCTATGATAGACACCTACACTAATCTGTTCCTTCCATATCTTTGCCGAGAGAAAAGGCACCAGGCATTTTGGGCCCAGCCTCATTCTAACTGCCTCTCCACTAGCTTGTTAATTCTGGGGCAATGAGCCCCCTCTCTGCCCAGATAGGATGGATGACTGTGGATCTCAAGGGGCCTATGTGACAGAGGAGTTCCTACAGCCCAAAGGAGTGGGCATAGCCTGAGAGGAAAAGGTTCCCAAGGCCAAGTGGTGGCAGGCTGTGTGTGCCCAAGACTGGAATCTACAGCCCCTGTTAGCTGATGACCATTGGAGACCCCCAGCCCCCAACCCAGGACATTGTGCAGGTTGGGTCCTAAGAGGCCTCATGTGAGTTCTGGCCTTCCTACCTCTTGCCAGCCTGAGTTCTATTATTGCAGCTCAAGGACAAGAGTCTGGGAAGGGTGGGCTAATGAGCTCTGTCTACCTTGGTTTTCACCAGAATATGGCTGTTTTGTTGAATGGAAGAAAAATTAAAATGCCCCCCAGGTCTGTGGGCCAGTGTGTCTTAGGAGCTGGGGATGGATGAGAAGGATGGGTTGCTGGAGTCCGTGGTGGGCTTCATGGAATGTGTGGTGGAAGAGGAGCTGGCCAACTTAGTCTGGACTCCCTGGAAATATTCCAGAGGCTAGGAACTCAGTTCCAGATTGAAAACAATTCTTGCCTACCTCTTTGTTGTCTGCATGGCCCTAACTGGCTGTGTGACCTTGGGGGGAGAGGGCTTAAACTAATTTAGGTTTCATGATGTTCCCTTGCACTTTAAAGAGTTGGACGAGGCGGCCTCTGAGGTCCTTCAGCTAATGATTCATACCTCACACCTAGGCTCTGTCCACAAGCCCACTCTACCTGACTTGTTTCACCCATCCTATCTACTACTGTGGCCCTGGCTCAAGGCCCAGCTCAAAGCCAGATCTGCCCTGAAGCCCACCTGCACTCACCAGGCAGAAGTGACCTCTGCCTTGAATTGTCAGACAGAAGGGTGCCAAGCTCAGCACCTGCACCAGCTTATCTGAGCTCATAGACTTGAACCTCATTCATCTCCTATTCCTCTTGGCAACCCACACAGGCCTGGCAGAGAGAGTGCTGCAAAAGTGGGAAAGAGTAAATGGATTTTACACCTGAAGAAATCGAGGCCCCAAGTGGTCAAGTGGCTGAGACTAGAGCCCAGCTCTCTGGACTCCCTGTCTTCCTTGACTAGAGTCTGCCAAACTGTCTATGAACAGATCTCTCGAAAGGAAACAATTCTCACAGATCTTTTCTGAGAGTTCCCAGCAGTTCACAGGCCCATGTTTATGCAACACCAACTTAAGGGACTGAAGTCCTAGTCTATGAAAATGCTTAACTGCAAAAAGTTCTGACTTTATAACTGCTGAAATATTTTAATATAAATAAAATCCAAATTTTAAAAATATTCAGAGAACTTAGGAACTGAGGATGAATATCCTAGTTTGAGAAACACTGTCCTAGCTAACACACAAATTCACAAGAAGGTGCAAATGACTGATGTCTCATTTTCATTGTGCCACTAGGTCTCAGGGTAATTTGCATTTTTACATGTATCCTTGGAAAGGACAATGTTCATTTATCGGGTGATCCTATAATGTGCAATAGCAGTCCTTGGGTCACCCAGATGGTGGGAGGCTCTTGGAATCCTTCAAAAGAAGCTCTATCCAAGACACCAGCTCATGCTTTACTTAGGATCACCGTGGATATGTGTGTATTGGGGAGTGGGAGTAGAGAGGGAGTGGAGGAAGGGTTCCAGGTTTCAGTTACAGGAAAGGGATGGCTTCCCCAGATTTCCCTTCCAAATTGCCATTCTGTTCCCAATTAACTCTGCTGAGGGTGGGCTCTCCCCAGCACTGCACACAGCCCCCTGCCCCAATGCCCCTACCACACACAGGCATACACATATAGATTCTCCCTCCATGCTGCATTCACATCTCTCATCTCTGCAGAGATGAGGCAAAGAAGCAATCCCCATAGAAGCCCAGGATCCCAGGAGGTGCCTTGTTCTGACACCTGCTGTGTAGCTTGGGCCTGTACCCTCTCTATACCTCCCTCTCTCTGTCTGTAATCAAAGCTTCAGATTAGATGGTTTCAGAGGTCCCTCCTAGCCCCAGTCATTCTGCAGTTGTGTCATTTCTTCTTATGTTGTGAAAGGCCCTGTGGTGATGTGGAAGGGACAGAGGCTTTTGATTCATATAGATCTGTGTGCAAATTCTGGCTTAAATGCTTTTTAGCTGGGTGATCTTAGCCAAGGTACTCAGCCTCTCTGAACTTTACTTTTCTCATGTTTAAATTAAGGAAAACATCTTCTATTATATAGACTTCTTGTAAGCATTAGAGATCAAAAAAATGGTGTGCCCGCTCTGCTCTCAATTAATGGCAGTTATTATTATTATGTTGGCTAAGGAAAACCAATGTGTTTGGTGTTTGGAAGCATGGACTCTGCAGCCCATGGCCTGAGTTTGAATCCCCCCTTAGCCACTTTCTAACTGTGTGACATTGGGAAAGCCACTTAACTCTATGCCTCTATATCCTCATCTGTGAAATGGGGATAATAATTATACCTATCTCATATAGCTGTTGCAAGGATAAAATTATTCAATAAATGGAAACAGAGCAATGTCTTATATAATAAGCACTCAAAACTACCAGCTTTATTATTATCATTATTATTATTATTATTATTATTATTATTATTAATAGGCTGGGAATAGACATGTATATGGGGGGAGAGTGCTGCAATCACTCTCCCTCTACTTCAACCCTCACCTTTGCTAAGATTTTGGAGTCCCATTCTCTTTCCATCATTCACCTCCCCGGCCTATGGCCTCCCAGTTTTCATTTAGCACCCAGAGCCTGGTCTCTCATATCCCCTGGCTCTTTCAGGAAGCTGAACTCATTCCTGTGCCCTCCCTAAAGCCTGCCCTCCTTTGCCCCACGCAGCCTCTTAGCTTGTTTCTGTAACCCTGTGGAGCCAGGCTTTTCCACAGGGTATCTGGCGGCTGGCCATGAGACCCTAGCTAGCCAGCCAGCCCTCACTCTGAGCTCAGTGGGTATCCAATCCACCGGGGAGCATAGGAATGTGCTCAGAGAAAGGCATTCTGCTGCCTCCCTGATCTAGGTCCTGACAGCATTCACTGACATTCAGTTCCTCAGAGCTGCCCGAAATCTCTGCTTCTCATTCTTGCACCCTTCTTCAGGTCTTCGCAAACAATGCTTTCTTTAGCTAACAGGCCTTGGCTGAGCTGTAGAGACTCAGGGAAATAGAAATGAAAACAAAAGTGAAAAACTTTTTTGTTCACTAGATTGGCAAATATGTATATGTTATATGATACCTAGTGGCAAGGATGTGAAAGAATGGACATACTCACACTTTGATGGAGGGAATATAAATGTATATTATGGATATATTCTTTGTGGGGAAGTTTAGTTCTATCTACAAGAATTCAAAATAAGCATATCCTTGACCCATTAATGCCACTTCTAGGACTCTATCCTGTAGAAATACCTGTATCTGCACAAAGATACTCTTACAGAGATGGGTGTGTGCTAAAGCACTGTTTGTGACTGCAAAACTTTGGAGACAATATAATGTCCAGTGGTAAGGGAATAGATTAGCAATAAATGGAATATCTATACAAAAGGGTACTACACAACTTTTAAAAATTAAATATATACATATGCATGAAATGGTAAGAGAAAAATGGCATGTTGCAGAATAACATATATGGTTTGATCTCATTTGGGGGGGGGGGGGAAGCCCACCCTTTCTCCCTCCTCTCAGCTGGGTGGAGGCTTCCTGCTAAGTTCAGGCTGGCTAGGTCAGGCTGCACTAGTTGAAAGCCCAGACCCTTCCTTCCAGCCAAATGGGTGAGTGCCCCAGGATGACCACACCTGGGGAAGGAAGCATTGCTAAGGCCCTACAGTAAGGACTCTTGCCCAGTGGTACACAGTGGAAGTGGCCTCCATTCTGAGGCAGACCTGGGTTCAAATTGTGCCTTCAGCTGCTACCAGCTGAGTAGCCTTGGGCCAGGCTCCTCATCACTCTGAGCCTCTATTTGTCCATCTATAAAATGGGATTAATAACACCTACCAAACTGTGTGGTGGGAATTAAATGAGGCAATGTATAGAAAACCTCAGTAAATGCCAGCTGTCTAAGGCAAAGAAGAGTGCCTCTCCATCTAAACATCCTCTCTCCCTCCCTACCCACCACACCAAAGTGTCTCCTATTCCTTCCCACCTGCGCCCAGCTCCCACCCCCTCTGCCTTCTTCAGGACATGGCCCCAACAGTCGTCTCCCCTTTCTCTCCTTGGCATCTTCAGCTCATCCTTCCTCTCCACACCAACCTATGATTCGGCTCAGGTGAGTACCCCCATAAAACGCCCACTTCTTTCCCCTGCTCCCCACCCTATCTCCCGTCTTCTTTTACCACCCAGCTGCCTCTTCCTGAGGCTCCTGCCATCAATCCAGGGACCTTTGTTCAGTCTCCTTCCCCAGGCCTTCACTTTCACCTCTGGGCAACAGTAGAGACAAGTTAGCCACAGGCCCAGGGAAACGCGCTCCCCGAATGGCCCAGGCCACCTCTAAGGCTTCTGCCTGCCACACACCCCCTCCTCACACTTCCTGCCGTCGGTCTCCAATCCATCTGGAGGGTTGACTTCCATCTCCTTGCTGACACAGTGACTGAGCCTGGAAAGAAACCTGACCCATGTTCTCTCTTTCAGAGGAGAAAACTGAAGCCCAATAATGTCCCCCCGTAACTTCCCCAAGGCCACACAGCGGGTGAGCAGCGGAGCCGCGTCGTCTTTTATCGGGCAATCAAGTGCTTCCGGAAGTTTCCTGCTCTCCGGGACTTCTTCCTCCTACTCTGCACCCTTTCCCTCCCTAAAAAAAAGGCTCATCCAGGTGCATATTAGCATTTAAAAAGTCCCTAATTAGTCTCCGTTTCCGCCTGGGTGGGTCAGACCTCGCCTCCTGGGTCCCTGCCTCGGGCCCCAGCACCCCGGCCCGTCATCCCCGCACCCCTCCCTCCTCCTGCCCGGGAATCAGGGAGCACCTGCCGGTGAGGGGGCGGGAAAACCTCCGAGGAGGCCCGGGCCCTGCCCACCCTGGGGCGAGCCGGCCGGGGGCGCGCACCGCCGGCCCTTCCCCGCCCGCTGCCCGGGGCACGCGGCGCGCGCCTCCCCAGCGTGGGAGGCTTTGATTGACCTTGGCAAGAGGCGCACAGCCCTCAAAGGCCTCGGCCCCGCGCGGCCGCCCGGCGCCGGGGCTCCAGTTTCTACTGCCACCATCTCGGTTTCTCGCCCCGCCAGCGCCCGGGGGAGGGGTGCTGGGAGGAGCCCAATCCGACCCCCGGCAGCAGCGCTAGGCTGCCGGAGACGCGATCTGATGAGAACGTCTTCCTGCAAATTAAGCCTTCTCGGGACTCTCCATCCGGTGCCGGCAGCGAGCCCCGCGCGCGGGGAGCCAGTCCTGGGGGGCGACGAGGGGGCGAGCGCAGCTGGCAGCAAGGGCTTCGCACCCCACCGCCCATCCCCGCCCCCTCCCGCCCGCTCCGAGGGTCTGCCGGCTGGGGGTCGAAGGGTGGAGCCCACCTGCCCTGCCTCCCAGAAAGAGGGCCAGCTGTGCCGGTCCTCTGCTGCACTCGGGCGGCGGGAGGGGTCCGGCAGCCCCTCCCTCCTGTACCCTTTTTCCTCGTGGAGAAAACTTCCTAGGCTCCAGAGGCGAGACCCTTAGGTTCCAGTCCCACTGGGGCCCAGAGACAGCTGTGGTACTTGGGCGGCTGCTCCTCCGTTTCCCCAGGTGTAAAACGGACAATAGTACCAATTCGTTTGGCTCGCAGGGTGCACGATCCCCTATGCGAAGCACCCGCCAGCAGTGCCCGGGGCACCGTGAGCCGAGGGTCCCACCCGGCGTCAACTCAAGGACTCCAGGAACTCTGGGACCCCCTCCCACCCCCAGTGTTTGCAAACGCCTCTACCTGCGATTTTCTGTGAAAGGCAGTGAAAGGGTTTTCTAGTGAATTTATAAGGGGAAGAGGGAGAATTTTGGAACACGGTGCTATCCTAAAAAAATAATAAGACTCTAAGATTTTCTCTAGGAAAACAAACAGCAAATGCCCTAATGAAAGAACTTCATCTTCCACTGACTGCGGTCTTATAGGCAATAGTTATTATTATCCCCATTTTATAGATGAAGAAACTGAGGCTCAAATGACTCCCCTAGGATTACAGAACTGTTTTTTAAAAACAGAGTTCCGAGTTGAACCCACCTCTTCTCATTCCAAATCCTGTGCTCTTTTTTGCTACTATATGCTGCCTTCAAGACATGATTATTTTATGCTATTTATAGTTTCTGCACTTATCACTTTTTTTCCCCCTTGGTATTGGTGGTGTTTGTTTTTTTAAAAGACCCTGTCTTAAACTGAGCTGAAGGAAGACAGAGAGGAAAGTGTGTGTCTGTACTTGCATCTGGGTTCAAAATACCTGCCAGGGTGTTGGGATGGGCAGAGTGGCAGGGAAGGTGAGATTCCAGGAGCTGGGATGTCAGGACATCTAGGGAAGCCTCGGGGTTCCCCTCTGGCTCTAATGAGGAACAGTTGGTGCCTTAGACAGGGCTCTCCCACACTTTCTACAATGGGGATTGGGGCAGTCAGCAAGTGCCCAGCCCCTTGCCTGCCCAGTTCTGCCTTGGGACTCTAGGCCAGCTCCCCTCGGGAGTATCTGCCCGGCAGCCAGGGCAGGACTCACCTCTGGGAGGACAGACAGAGAGGCATTCAGGGGTTGAGCCCGGGAGAGACAAAGGTGGAGGAAGCGCTAGAATGAGGGAGAGACAGGAACCCAGAGCAGGAACAAGGGAGCTATTCAGAGTGAGAAAGAGAGGGGAGGCCGCTGGGGAGAGAGAAGAAAGACAGAGAAAGAGGGGAGAAAAGACAGACAGACAGACAGGAAGGGGGTGGTGAGCAAGAGAAAGAGCAGAGGGGGAAAGAGAGCGGAGGGAGATAGATGGGCAGGAGAGACAAAGGAGAGAGTGGAGAGAAAAGGGAGACAGCACAGGAAGAGGGGAGAGGCAAGAGAAAAGCCAAGAGGAGAGGAGAAAGAAGGCGAGCCGAAGGGGGAGGGCGGGCGCCGAGGGGAGCGCGCCGGGCGGGGGCGGCGAGGCAGCGGCTGCGGCTGCGAGCGCTCGGGAGCGCGACGAGGGGGCCGCGCGGCCGGCGGCGCGACCGAGCGCTAAGCCTTTTCCTTCTCCCTTTGGGGTGGGCGGCGGATCCCCGCCGAGATAACCCAGCCAAGCCCCGGCTCCGCGTCCCGGCGAGGGGCCGCAGCTGTACAAATAGCGAGGCTGGGGGAGCGGGCTGCTGCCCAGGGGTCAGCGACACCGGAGAAGGCTCCGCTGTCATTAGCTAATTGAGCCCCAGATGTTAAGAAAAGGTTACGTCCTCCTCCGGAGAGTTTTTCTTTTTAAGCACTTTACACAGAGTCCCCGGCCAAAATGGCTGGGAGGCCCCGGGCCCGACACCCACCCCCGCTCCCAGCCCCCCGCTCTCGCCCCCCGCCCCAGGGCCGCAGCCCTGGGGACGCCCCGAGGCCGCGGCGGTGCCCCTGTAAGCCAAGAGGCCTGCCGGAGGCGCGGCGGGCAGGGGCGGCGGGGACCACCGGCGGCGGAGCCAGCCCCCAGCCCGGGCCGCCGGCTGGGAGGTCAGCCCGCAGGGAGGGCGGCGAGGAACTGGGGACCCCGGGGAAAGGGGCTCTCGGGCTCCTAATCCCCCTGAAGGTTACAGATCAAAGCCGCTCGCTCGGAGGCAGCGGCTGTGCGGGTGGGGCGGGGGCGGCGGCTGGCTCGGGCCTCCGCTTTCGGCTGGTCTGCGGGCAGGGGCTCCCAGGACCCCAGGCTGCCCGCCCAGGGGAACGGGGCTCCGACTCGGCTGCGCCTGAGGACCGCAGACCCGCGGGGAAGTCCCCCAAGCGCCCCCACAGGGCCTTCATGGAACTGCCCCCTCCCTGGTGATTTAGGGAAGCGTGTCTGTCCCTACCACCCCCAGAGAACAAAACTAGAGTGCCAGGCACTTTCACTTAATCTTTACAGCAGCCTAATGGCTTTTTTAATTGTTGTTATTAGTTCATAAATGAGAAAACAGACTTCCCCACGGACACCTACCGCTAGAAAGTGGCAAAAGCTAGAATTCCACACAGCTCAAGGTCATGTAAACGCCCTTTCTACTCGCTACTCCCCTCCAGCCCCTCCACCCTTCCTCTTCCTCTATCCTCCCCAGCTCCTTCAGCCCCACAAGAATGAGCCACCCACCTGTGGCCCTGGCAAGTGGGGTGGGGGTGGGGGAAAACATGGTGCCAAGGGTGCGGCCAATGTGGCAACAGCTACAGGCTAAATGTGAAGGATGGGGTTGGGCAAGCATGTGCCTGGGTTGAATCTGAGCCGAAAGAATGTTCACGTTGCCCCTGCCCCAGAGGTGGGGCTCACTGCTCAGAATAGAACCAAGCACGTCGGAGCTGGAAAGGGCCTTCAAGATGATCCTGTTCAACCCTCTTGTTTGACAGATGCAGCTGAGCACTAGAGAGGTGAGGGGGTCCTACCCAAGATCACACAGCTAGATGGTGGCAAGAGCAGAAATGAAGGCCCAGGCCTTCACTGAGTGCCTACTAGGTGCCCCACACTAGAAAAGTTCTGTGCACATGACCTTGTTTAACCCTTCAGCAAACACTTTAAGGTAGAGATTAGCACCTCCATTCTAGAGATGAAGAAACTGAGGCTTGGAGAAGCTAAGTATGCCCAAGATCTCCCAACTAGAAAGTGATAGAGCTGGTTTTGAACCCAGATCTTCCTAACAACTTCCCTCTCCACACCTCCAGAATACTGAGGCTAAGGAGTAGAGATTGAGGGATGGAGAAAGTGTCATGCATTCAGCAGCTCTAGAGACACAAGGGGAAGGGGACACAGGCTGGGAAAAGTCCCATTGAGCAACTGTAGATAGGCTTTCTCCATGGCTTCTCTGAAGTGGCCCAAATATGGGAAGTGGTCCTTCCTGAATTCCCTTTTGAGAGTGTCAGAGGGAGGGGGCAAAAAAGTTAGCTGCTGGCCCTTCTGGGTTATAAGCCTCTGGAGATGCAAGAGAGGCCTTGATCCACAGGATCCCCCTGATTTCCTACCTGAGAGAGGCTACAGTTCAGCTCCAGACAGGTGAAGAGGCCCTACCGCTTAGCTGCCCCATCCCAGAGCTGCTCAGGGGGGCACCAGCCAAGCTGTCCCACCCTAGCTCCTAGATAGGCTCCAAAAGCTCCATCCTCATACCTCTCTGCTCTCCAGCCTTCTGGTCCTGCCCCACCTCTTCGTAGCCTCCCACTGACTCCATTTCATTCATTCACTCATAAATACATTCCACAACAATTTGTCAAGTACCTACTATGCATCAACACTGTGCCAGGCACTGGGGATACAGCAGAATGCAGACTACCCTTTTAGAGCTTGCAGCCTAGCAGAAAGGCAGAATTAACCAAATAGTAAATAAATTAATAATTACAAATAAATAATGTAAATAAATTTATAATTACAAATTGGTGTTATGAAAGAAAGTACCAAGTGCTTTGAGAAGTTATTACAATAAGTTTGTACGTATGGGATGATTATTGAGGCAACAGAGGCTAAAAATTATTATTACTAATAATTACCCAAACAGGAGGACTGAGGGCAACCTCTCATTTGCAATCATGCATACACATCACCTGCAGTTCTAGAGTGGGTCTCCAGTCTACCCCCAACAGTGACCACCCAGTCTGTCCTGGAGGGCCCAGCTGATATGGGTGGGAGTGAGGGGATTAGATGGTGGCCCTAATGCAAAGAGTGCCCTCCACTACCCAGCTCAGGAATGGGAGGATGGCAATCCAGGGGTGGTGAGGAGACTGAGAGAGAGGGTAGGTCAGGGCTCAGGCTTGAGACTCGAAGTCCTGGGGGGAGGGGTGAACTGGATCTGGTGGAGGAATAATGGGCCTAGCAAATGAGTGTTGAACCTCTGGCATCACTCCAGGGAGAAATCCCTCCTTGCTCTGCCTTCTATTAGATACACCTATACACACTCACACCTACACACATGCACTCTCCCTGACTCTTTAGGGAAGGGCTGGACCAGCCTGTGAAAAGTATAGCATAGCTGGACAGGCCCTACCTTGAGGTCAGACAGCCTTGGGCTCACATCCTACTTCAGTCCCTTCCTGACTGTGTGACCCCAGGCAGAGCTCTTGGTATCCCTGAGCCTCCTGCCCCCTCTCTGTTCTCTGAGAGAACAGAAGCTGTCCCCATGTCTAGCAGTGAGGATTTGATGAGCTCATATACGGAAAGCACCTAATATAGGACCTGGCCTATGGTCTGCCATTCATAAATGACAGCTGTCACTCTGATTATATAACACGATAATTAATATATAATTATAATAAAAGAAACCTCACTTATGCCCTCTGGGCTCCCACCTGGTTCCCTGAGCCTCTCTGGAAGGTCACTCCCACAGTCGACCTCTTGTGAGAAGGACTTTTATTGGTCTGGAAATTGTCTCAGCAATGCCAGAACCACTTGAGATTAAGGCAGGACACACAGTAGGTGCTCAGCATTGACTTGGTAGTTGGGGAGAGGTGGGGAGGGAGGGTCTGGGAGACCCCCACATGTGCTGCTGGGGGTATGCACAGCACCTCCTGGCTTTGAATCCCTAGCTCTCTGAGCACAAGGCTGGCTGTCCCACCATACTAGGTAGGGTCTGGCCCAGCTCTACAGTCTCCACAGGCTGGAGGGTGGGGTTGAAAAGGTTTGGCTAGTTGAGCCTTCCCAGCCAGCCAGGCAGTCACAGCCACAGCCACCAAGGCTGGTTCAGTCACCGCAGGGCACAGAGCACACCTGGAAACCATTAGGCCGGGCCAGGAGCTTGTTCCCTCTCAGTCTAAGTAGAGTGGAGGGTTTGTTTTGACTACTTTAACTTGTGCAGATTTTAGGGCCCGAAAATTGGATGCCTCCAGTACCCTAATGAACAAACAGACCAAGAGCAGAGGGCTGAGGCAGCAGGAGGACTCCAGTTTTGTTCCAGTTCCTTGTCACTGTCTCTGCTTAGCTGGCCTCTAATAATGATAATCACAGCCATGCTCCATGGAGCACGTGCTGTGGGCATGATGCTTCACACATGCCTGTCATCCTGTAATCATGCAAAGTAGAAATTAGAGTCCCTGACTTCCAGATGAGGAGGGGCAGTGACTTGCCCAAGGTGACTGGGCTAGTAGGTAGCATGTTTGGATTCCATACTAGGCCTGTCTGACACATAGGCTAGTGGAGGTCTTTCCAGGGACCACCAAGACTGCAGGGGGTGGGGCCCTGGGTCACTGTCTTAAACATGAGGCACACAGAATTGCAGTTGCTCAGACCCTCACCCCAGCTAGGGGACAGGAGTCTGAACCTCTGCACTTGGCTCCTTCTCCCAAGTTCCCAGCTCCTGACCTCAACTGCCCCAGGCAGTTGTGCCCCCCAGGTCAGGGTCAGGTTGACCTTGGTGGAAGGGAGAGTCTGTGGGCCCTGGGCTGCTGCCAAGTCCTCATGAAATGAAAGGAAACCTTGTCCCATCCCACACAGGGCCCATTCTCTGAGCACTCTCCAGCCAGCCCAGCCCCCATGGACCAAGACCTGATCCCTCTCGCCAGCTATTCATAGACTCCTGGAAGAGCATCTGTTGCCAGGGGCAGGGCCCTTAGAAATCCCCAAACCCAGCCCATAAAGCTTACAGTTATGGAAACTGAGGCCCAAGGAAGGAAGGGATTCCCTCAAGGCCACAAAGTAAGTTAATGGTAGAGCAAAAACTCAAACTGCATCCATTGCTTTTCAGGCCTGAGCCTTTTCCCTGGGATCCTGGGCCTCACCCTAAACAGGCAATCTTGCCTTACCTTCCTCCCTCATAGAGACACCTGCAACTGCTCCCTGACACACACACACCCTTTTACTCTCACAGAGGGACCAGCTCTATATGCTTTCTAACTTTTCAATTATCTCAGCTACTGAACCCAGAGGCAGCTGCCTTGTGTGGTAATGAGTGCCCCATCCCTGGGAGTGGTCAAGCAGAGGCTGGACGCCCACTTGTCTTGGAGGTTGCAGAGTGGGGACCCTGCAGTCTGAGATATGGTCTCTGTAGACATTCCCAGCTGACCTGGCTGGACTCCTACAGCCCTGGGGCAATCCAAATGAAGATAAGCCTCACAAGAGCAGGGGGCTCAGAGGGCCACCATAGCATTCATGCATTGGCCACATCCTTGAGGGGCTAGCATCGAGTGGAGGAGACATATTTATAAAGGCACTATCTGGGACTCCGTCAGCCATCCCTCTCCTCCGGGTTCCTCGTGCTTCCTTCATCATGGGGAGCCCATGCCTCAGACAATAGTGGTTCTGGTCCCACAAGAGCCACCCAGCAGAGCCCAGACCCTCTTAGGTCTCTTATTCCCTTGCCCCTTGCATCTTGGGGCACAGATCCTTATATCTCTGCCTCAAGATATGAAGTCCTTCAAGACCTACAGGAAAGGGAACCCCAGCTAGAGGTTTCAAGGGGGATCACACTCTCTCCCTCCTAGTCATTCCAAGCTGTGTTCTCAGCGAGGCCCAGCTCAGTGGGTCTGTTCAGACTCAAGAATAAGGATCTGGAGCAGCCTGAGCCAATGCTGCCCCGGTCCCTCACCACCCACATACCCACTCTAGGGGTTTCCTGAGACCCAAAGAAAGAGATGAGCCTGTGGGTGGGGAGGCGACCTTAAAGCAAAAGATGGGTTGGTCGAAGCTATTTTCCTGAGAAATCATAATATAACATAGTTGCAAAGAAAACATTGTTTTTTAAGGAAATAAACACAATGCTGCCCTTCAGCATTCTCTCAGAGGCACAGAATATGCCTCAGAAGTGAGCCCCTTTTGCTGGTTGAAATACCTCGGCCATGGCAGGAGGGATGAGTGGGAGGAAGAGAAGCACAAACATCTCAAGAGCCCTTGCAAATACTGAGGGAGTGGGTTGTAAGGGTCTCTATGTTGCAGGCTTCAGAGCTGGAGCTGCTAGATTATTATTAATACTTGCGTGTTAAAGGAAAGAGGTGATCCTTGAAAGGATGAGAGACTTGCAAACACCTGAGAGGTGGCCTCAAAATAGCCATGACCTTTGGCTGATATTCTGCCACACCCCGCCCTTTACAGACGTCTCACTCACACATACATTGTCTCACTCACTGGCATCACAGCGGTGCGGGGGGAAGCATTATCATGCCCATTGGACAGATGCAGAAACTGGGGATCTGAGAGGTTATATGACCCATCAAGGCAACAGTTATGAAACAGCCTAGACTCTTAGCTGTTGTCCTGCCAACTCCAGAGCAACATTCTTTCCTCTGCCAAGCACTGAGAAGGGCTATAGTGGAGTGTCAGAAGACGCCAGAGTGGGACTCAACTCATCCTGCACTCAGTCTCCCCCATACATCTGGGGAGACTGAGGCCTAGAGACATGAAGCAACTTGTCTGAAGTCACACAGTTCCTCAAGAGGTGAACCAGGCTGGATTTCAAGGCAATAAAAGTGTTCTGAATTGCTGACCAGTGGGCACTTCCTCCCCTCTCCAACAATCTGTTATACCCACCTTGGTTCAGCTTCTGTAGTTGTGAAGTTTGCTCAGACCCTTCCCCTGCTACACACACACCTGTTATTTTGGGGGGCTTGAGGCAGGTCCCTCTGAGCAGGATGTTGCCTCTCATTTCATCCTTTCCTCCCCAAAGCCCACTGGATGATCTGCACCCCCCTCCCCCTGCCCTGGCCCCCAAGGGACACAGGGTCTCTGGTTTTTGTCAGGCCTGAGAGCTGGTGGGATTGATTTATGAGAGGAGCCCTACCCCCACCTCACCCCAAGTCCTCCTCCCCCTTCTCCTCCTCTTCCTCTTCCAACTCCTCCTCCCCTGCCTGACTGCCTGCTCAGTTTTCCACAGAGTCAGGATTTCCCTGGGGCTGGGGGCTCCAAGCCAAGAACAACACAAGACCGGTTCCCCCACCTCCCCTGCCCCTCCCCTCCCCTCCAGCTCACTCACCCACTACAGTGGCCCCCTCAGTTGAGAGCAGGGGTTGAGAGTAGATGTCCAGGCCCAGCCTGATCCCCAAGGAGGGGCCAGAAGCCCACCTCCTTCGCATCATGAGCCATGGCTGCCCCCCTTCATCCCCTCAGAAGTGACTTTTTTCTAGGGTTCTCATTGGGGAGCGCACAGAGGAAGACTTTGGAAGTCCACACTGGGGTTGGGGTAGAACAGAGAGAATTCTGTGGGGTGAGGGGTGTCAAGAGTGGTAAGACCCACACTCTGAAGGGGCAAGCAGGTCAGTGGAGGCCTGGGAATCCACAGTGAGGGCAAAGCAGGGAGGATTCTGGGGCCTCTAATGTCTCTAGGAGGGAAAAGGGCAGAGAAGCCTCTGAGCCCTCCACACTGGAGATAGGTGGGGAGTAAGATCTTCAGATGGTTAGTGGGCTTCGGAAGGAGTGGGAAAGGGGATCCCAACCATTCTCTGGCCCCCTCTCCACAGGGTGGGATTCCAGTCACTAGCGAAGTAAGACAAAGGCAGAATCCTACAGGATGTAGGTAGTGTTAAAGGAGCAGCAAACCAGACAGCCCCCAGGGCTAAGATCAGAGTAGCGAAGGGTCAGGGCAAAAAGGGGTGGGGAGGTCAGAGGAGGGTCTGGCTGGTGGCTGAGTCCTGCTTCCGTCTGGCTCTGACACTTGATTTTGTCCCTTGAGGAGACATGGAGGTATGACGGTGGGGTGGCCAAGGAACCGTGTTTCCTCTCTGAGAAGGGGCTAAGACACCCAGACCACGACAGGGAGACAGACAGAGCTTCTCCCTAGAAAATAGCTCTCTGGAGCTCTGCCTGTGGCTGGCCAGCCACCTGGACTGGAAGCTAGAGCTGGATGAGGAGTCTACTGCCCAGTGCAGGGCTGCTGCCTCTCTAAGCCTGTCCCCCAGCCACCCCCCCGAGCCCCCAATCAGACTTGGCCTTCATCCCTCTCCAGGCAGTGTGAACCCAGTGACCCCTCCAAGATTGCCTCTTTCACACAGCAGCTCCTTTGATGAGTCTCTGAAGGCCTTGGTTTTCCTCAGCTGCAGGCCCCTGCCTGACCCCATGTGAATACCCACTGCCCACCCCTCCTCTCTTTCAGACCCATGATAGGGAAGGAGAGGCATTCCCCAGGCTGCCTGGGGCAGCCCTGCCCTGTGAGAGGCTCCCCAGATACCTCCGCAGTTGGAGCAAGGAATGAGAATCCATTTTTTAAGTCACACCTCCTCACCTAGTGTTAGCTGAGTCCATCCATTACCCGGAGGCTTAGCACAGAGCAGGGGACTTCGAAGGAAAACAGAACTTTTGAATGAATACTTGGTAAGATAGAGTCAGAGAGGCTCCTCTGCTTCAGACATAGAGCAGGACTAGGGTCAGGGGCAGGGTTACATCCAAGCAGTTCTAAAGAGTGCCAGTGATGGACTAGACCTGTTTCCTCCAGGACAGGCCACATTGGTGGCCGGGACACCTGGCTTCTCCCTCCAACATCATGGCAAGCAATGGTGGGAAGAGAGGGGATTGTAGGGAGAAGGCTGCCCCCTCCTACCCATGGTAGCTCAGGCCTGAGTTCCTCCTAGCAACACACTTTCAGAGTCCAGCCAACCCCTCCCCCCTCAGCCAGGGCCCAACCTCCTCCACTCCCCTTGTAACCCCCTCCCCCTAGGCCAAATCTGGCCAATTTGTTCTGAGACAGGGTTCTGGTTTCATAGCCTCATTTGAATGATTTCCAACCAGAATTCCTGCCGCCTCCTTTGCAAAGCTCTGCCCTCCCCTCCCCCAGCCTCCCTTCTGCCTGAGCTGCTGCCTGGGCCAAGGCTGGTGTGGAAGGAGAAGGGATGGACCCGTGCACACACTTGAAATGACAGTGGCTGTTTCCCCTCTGTCTCTGGGCACTCTTGCCATCCACAGAGCTTGCAACTCCAAAAGGAAGGCCCTGAAGGCTGGCCACTCAGAGCTCTGTCTCAGGCCTTAGAACACAGAGCTTGGGCTCTGTTGGCCGTCCCCACTGGGGCCTCAGTCACTCTACCTGTGCCAGGAGCAGATGATGTTCTAGAGCTGAGCCCAGAGCCCAGCCCTGCCCACAGTAGAGTTTAGCTGCCAAATTAAAGCAAATCCCCATCCCACTAGATATCCTCACCACCCCCTCACCTCAGCACATTTTCTAGCCCTAAGAGCAGGAAAAGCACTGTGGTTCAGATATCATAGCAAGGGTATCAAGAGGAAGCTGGCTCTTATGAACAGCCAGACTCATGAAAAAAAAATTATAAGCAGCCCCTAGAAAAATCAGGCAGAGATCCCGTTCGCAGAAACTGTATTCTGACCCAGAGTCAAACCCCCATGGAGTAGGAGGTCTCTTCCTCCAGAAGGTAGGCAGAAAAAAATCTCTCCCTTTGTTTACAAAACAAAAGTATAAGGCCCAGAGATATTTAGCAAATTGTCTAAGATCACATAGCAGAACCTGAGCCCAGCCACCTGACCCACAGGCTGATGTGTCCAGCATACCACATTGCTGGTCTGCGTTGTCCCCGTAGGGCACTCCTCAGCCCAGGAAGCCTGATCCTCTTCCCTCCAAGGGGCTGCTGAGCAACCATCTGCAAACCCCTCCCTTGGGAGGTGATCCTGGGGACAGGTCCAACAATCTGTTCTGCAGTTCAGGTGTGTCATTTCCTGAGCCCTCGGGTGGGGGCTGGGGTTGGGTATGGCCCTATTGGCACCAGTTCAGCATCTTCATTTCACGCACGCAGAGCTGGGCTCCCGGCACAGAGCTGCATGTGGAACTAGGAGCCCTGGGGCTGAGTCAAACAGAACAGCACACCACTCCTCCCCATGCCACTAGAGTCTCTAGCTTCTCCCAGACCCCTGTGGTCCTTTTCCTCAAGGCCCCCTCTCTGGTCAAGTGTCAGAGACCCTGGTTCAAATATAAGCTCTAACTTTTACCACGCATGTGACCTTGGGTAAGTTACTTCCCTGTGCCTCAGTTTCCTTCTCTGTAAAATGGGGTAATAGTACTTTCCTCACTACTTCATAGGGTTGCTATGGGGATGAAACTATGTAAAATGTCTAGTACAAGACATAGTCATTCCCTTCTCCTCCCTTCGTAGATCCTGTGTTCAAGTCCAGGACAAGCCCAGTTTAGGAAGAGAAAGTGCCCCCAGCAGAGTTAAAAGCCCAGCAATTTAATATTATAGATGCCTGTGAAGCCTAAGGCAAGATCCTCAACCTCTGTTCTTCCATCTGAAAACATGTAAACATGGTGGAGATAAAATGAGACAAGAGAAGTGAAAGAAAGTAATGGGAAAGGAAAAGGAAATTCCAGTTTCTGGCTTCCATTAATCCACACGCTCCACACTGAGGTCTGGCTGTGCGAGAAGGCCCAATCCTGGGCAGGAGAGGAAACTTCTCCCCCTCTTTCAACCCAGGGCTATTCTAGGGCTAGGATCTCCATGACTCATCTTCCACAACAAGCAGTTCTTTTTTGTTAAACACAGTGCTGGATGCCCTGCCTGCTGGCACCTGGCCAGGCCGGAGAGGGTCAGGGGCTGCAAGAAGGGTCTGGACTCCTCAGAGGTTCCATGGCTAACTCCCATTCCCGCCTGCATCCTGATACTACTTCTTTCTGCTCAGGCCTTGGGAAGAGCATATGGGAACAGGAAGCAGAAGGCTTCTCAAGGAGGTTCCATGAGGCTGTGCTGGTACTCAGAGGCCATGGGGACCTTAGACCTATAATGTCATTGTCCCTCCAAACCCACACTTCTTCCTAAACAGACACAGAGTACAGGTTCCATAGATTACTTTCCCCCAGAACACAGGAAATGTACATACTTTATTACTCCTTGAAAGCATTTGTTAAAGGCTTTCTATGTGCCACACACTTTCTTTGCATCATCTTGTTTCATTCTCTCAGTGACCGTGTGAAGTAAATGTTATGAGTTCATTTTACAGATAAGGAAACTCAGAACGCCTAATGAGTTGTTCAAGGCCACACAGCTTCCATGTAGTAGAGCCTAGGGCTTATAATTGGATGCCTTCAGAGGGGGGTCCTGCCTTTTAACTCAGCAAGGCCTCATTCTGTCCAGTCTGCATGACTGGTACTTCCTAAAACCCCTTCTCTGCCTGAGAATAGATATGGTTGTACTGCCAGATCCACAGAACACTCCTCACCCTTGACACTGTGCCCCTAACACTTTCTGTGATGCTTATTTGTTTCCTACTCTAATCACAACCCTCCAACCCTGGCATCTGCTTAGGTACTGATGCTCTAGGATTAGGCCTATTAAAGATATCACATCAGGGGCAGAAGGAGGAACCCCCACAATAACCACTTGCTTCCTTCCCAGGTCAATTATTTGGAAGGTGCTTTCCCTGGACATCAAGGCAGAAAAGCAGGAAAGTAATCAGGATGACTGGAATTCATTTCAGGATGTCGCTGTACTTAGAGGTGAGGGTAAGTAAGTGAGGACCAAGTTTTGGTGCCTGGTCGTGATTTTTGTGGGGGTGGGGAGGGGGAAGGACAGAACAGATTCTATATACCAATGTGGAAGAAATTGCCAAGAGAAGGCATAGATATATCTAGGGGAAAGGGTAGAGACTATAATTTGTGCCTTTTCTTCCTCTCTTTTACAGCCCTAAATATAGGAATTCATTCCTCTTTATCCATCCAACCATCTAAACATTTACTCATCCATCCAACCACCCATTCATCCAATCATCCAGCTACCTAATTATTGAATTTTCCATTCATTCATCCATATACCCATTGTCTATCCATTCATCCATCCTACTATTCATTCATCTTTCCATCCACCCATCCATTTACCTACTCATCCATCCATCAATATATTACCCTACTTATCTTTCATCCATCCTTCTGTCCACTCATCCATTCACCTACTCTTCCATATATTCACATTTTCATCCATCCATCCATCCATCCATCCATCCACACATACTCTCATCCAAACACCTATTTACCTATTCTTTCATTCATCCTACCATTTATACATCCACCTATCCATCCACATATCTATTCGCCTACTCATCAACCATTCATTCAACTATTCTTCATTCATGCATGTGCTCACTTATCTATCTGTCTATCCCTCTATCTATCCACCCATTTACTTTCTCATTTACCCATTCATTCACCCATCCATTCATCTACTTGTACAAACATACTTAATTTCACTCATCAATGTATTCATCTGTTTACTCATTTATGTAGAATTAAATAACCTAATAAAATTCTTAGCACAGTGCCTGGCACAGTAAGCATTCAATAATGGTAACAATAGTACTTGTTTGTATTCCAAGATTTGATTTGAGAAGCAGAATAGTGTGGGAGTAAAAAGCATCAGCTCTGGAGTTAGACTACCTGGATTTGGATCTTGGCTCTGCCACATACTAGTTCTGTGACCTCGGACAAATTACTTAATTACTTACCTTCTCTTAGTCAAGCTTTCCCATCTGTAAAATGGAAATGGTAAGAGTACATTTCCGTTGGAAGTCAGAAATGTAGAGTTGCCCTGAAGATTAAATAAATTATTAAATGTAAAACACTTAGAATGGTGCCTGGAACCATAGTAAGCCCTCAACACATTATTATTATTATCCATCCATCCCACAGGCATTACTGAGTCCCTATTTTATGCCAGACCCTGGCACACCTCCCTGGGAAATATGCATGATAAAAATATGGTGCCTCCTTTAAGGAGCAGAGAAGACAGAAACATTTACAATGCAGTGTGATAAGAACTCTCAGAGGGGCATGAAGGATGCCTGTAGGAGCAGTGAGGGGGCATTTCTGAAATACCTCAGCCTTTTCTCTTCCTCTACAACTCTCCTGGGCAGTCTTGCCCACCCTCTGAACTTTATCCCTGGCCTCCATGCTGTGCCTGTCACTCTGGCTCAGACCTCAGTCCTGAGCCCCAGATCCACATATTCAATGGCTTTATGGGCATCTCCCATTGAAAGCTTCAAACTGAACCCACTGTTCTCCATACATATTGCTCTTCTTCCTGTACCTTCTAAACCCATAAAGGGTGTCAAAGTACACCCAACTGCCCAGTCCTCAGAGTCACCAGGCTCAGACATTTACTGTCTCTCTCCTCCCACATCCAATCAGTCACTAAGCATGTTGCTACTTCCCTCTGCAAGGTAAGATCCTTCCTACCTGCCCCCTCTTTGACATCTCTACTGCCCCTCCTCCTCACCCCATTTCCACCCAAGACCTTATTGCTCTTCACCTAGACCTTCCCCCTGCCCTTCCTGCCACCATCGCTGTCTTCCAATTTATCCCACACTGGCCTCACTCCACTGTTCTCAAGATGTCACTCTCCTCCTCAAAGTCCATCAGTGACAGCTATAATATTCCTATGCCATCATGTTATTTATCTTTCTCCTTCACTGAACTGTAGGCTTCTTGAGGGCAGCTCACTTATCTCCATTGCCTGAGGCTCAGTGCCTGGAACAAGGTGCAGTTGGGACTTGAGTAGCATATTAAAGTCTGTACCAGCTATGGGGAAATATTACTGGAAGTCAGCAAAACAAGAAAAGGATTGCTCAGAGAGATCATGGTGGGACTGTTTGGGAGTAGGAATAGTCCAGGTTGGGCAGGAAGAGAAGTATACCGCAGAAGGTCCCCAGGTGGGAAGAAAACGGGGTCTGGGGACCAGAGATTTCAAAACTGAGTAGACAGGAGGAAGAGATGGGAGCCTGTGGTATCAGACTTCCAATCTTGGAAGAGATGGCTAAGTGATAACTAGATTCAAAGTGCAGCCCACTGTGCTGTTGGAGGCCAATTGGGAATGAAAGAGGAGGTCACTAGAGGTGAGAGGTCAACATCTGGGTGTAAATGTCAAGAAGTTGGAGCCCAGAAGAATCTCCTTGGCCAGGTACCAAGTCCCAGAAGAAGCCTGACTCAGAAAGGATCAGGATGGGAAGAAGGTAGTATAAGGTAAGATTTCAATAAGGGAGGAGGTAGCTTCAGAAGCAAGTGGAGAGGATGATGGGAAAACAATGCCTGAGAGTAGTGCTGGGGGTGGCTCTGGGGGAAGGAGTGGCAGGGTGTGTGGGAGTCAGTGGTGTCTGGAGAAAGCCAGCTCCTGTACCCCCCACATTTCCTCAGACACACCCTTTCCTGGTGCCCTTGGGCAAGTGCCACCTTTCTCACGTACTCTAAGTTCAGTGTCCAGAGAAGGGAAAGTGTCCTGTCAGGCCAGGACAAAGTGGGGAAGGGAGTCTTCCACAGCCCCCAACAGTTAGGGTCAGGGCAGCCACCTCTGGGCTGATGTCACAGCAGGCCTCCAGCCAGATCCTGAGTCTGTTTTCATTCCTGCTCCATGAGATGGGAATAATTAATGAGAAACAGAGAGGGGCAGGGAGGGAAAGTGGAGGGACAGAGCTGCTTGCCTGTCAGACCTGTGCCCCCCCCTCCCCAAGCTGGAACCCTATACCATTCCTGGATTGTACTGACAAATGCCCTCCCACCCCCCTCTCCTCTTCTCTCCCCACTCCCGTCTCTGAGAAAGGAGCCCTTGCTCAGGTGTGCAGAGCTCCCTCCTGGGGGTAGAGCATCACTCTGAAGTGGCCCAGGAACGGCTATCCAGGTGCAGCATTTCTAGATCCTTTAGGCCCACTTCCAAGGTACCCTGATGTAGTAGGAAGAAAACAGAAGCATGGATGGATTAGGTCAGGTTCTGATCTTGATTTGCTATTGACTGACTCTGTGACCTCTCAGACAAGTCATGTAATCTCTCTGAGCTCTTCTGTGGAAATAGGGATAGAATGAATCATGTTCTCAGACATGCTTGCGGGCAAATGTGCCTTGTAGCAGGGAAGAGGTAGAGCAGAGGACTAAAGTAGCAACCTACAGGATGCCCAAAGAACACTGCAGAATTGTAGAACTGGGACCAGGGAGTGATGCTATAGCCGCTTCATCTGCACTTCCCCAGCTCCACACTCTGGGACTGGTATATGGAAGGGCTCAACTAAGGTATGTTGAATAAATGAATGAGTGAGGGAGGAAGTCAATGAAGATATATTTGGGGTCTGACACCAAAAGGTTAAAGGGACCTGGATGGTAATGGGGACCCCAGGTCCCTCTCCTGGGCATCAGATAACTGGTTAGGGGACTTCCAGCTTTGCCCAAAACTAGCTCAGGTCCCTAGAGCTGTGATTTGGTCCCACACAGGTAACATTTACCCCAACTTGTGATTATATACATTTCTTTGTATGATAGCTTGAATCGCCTCCATGTTCTTATTAGACTCGGGTCTTTGAAGCAGCAGCTCTCTCTGTTCTTGCTCATCCCAGTATCCCTAGTGCCTAGCGCAGTGCCTAGTACATAGGAAATATCCAGTAGATATTTGAAGAATGAATGAATATTGGAGGGAAGGAGCTTCCCACCCAGACCCAGGATCAGTGGGCTAAAGGGAGAAATGAAGAAACCAGGCTCCCTCAGCAACTTGCTGCATTCTTTACTCCTTAATGAGCTTCTGCACTCTCATTGTTTTCAAACCACCCAGACCCCAGCAGCCTTTTCCCAGGAAGTGGGCCAGGGCTTAGGCTAAGCCTGCATCAAAGTGTTCAGCATCCCGATGGGTGGATTGGGGTTGGTGGATTTCCCCAAGTGCTTTGGTTTCTTTGAATCCTGCTATGTGCCAAGCACTATTCAGCATTTTCCTATCTGTTCCTATATTTTATTTAAATTTCATATTAATAAAAATAGTAGCTGACATTTTTGAGTACTTACTATGATCCTGGCACGTACTGTACATATATTAACTGATTGGTGTTTGTAACAATCTCATGAGGTAGGAATGATTACTACATCTTTTTTTCTGGATGAGGGCATGAGGCACAGGGAGGTCAACCTGCCCAAGGTCACAGACTAGGAAGTTGGGCTTTGACCTCAGTTCTGCCTGTACTCTAAATCTATGCCCTTCCCATTGCACTACACCAGTTGTCCCAGATTTTCCAGGTTCTAATCCAGGGTCTGGCCACTCAGGCTTAGATCTAAGGGCTTCTCTCCAGGTCCCGCTTCCTAGGGCCATCCTGGAGGAGGGGGAAGCAGTCAGGGGCTAGAGCAGCTTGCTCTCCTTACCTGTTTCTACTCTTGAGTTCAAGCATAGAGAGGGGCACAAAATGGGTCATTTGGGCCTGCATCTGCCTCTCTGGGGCAGATGGGATAAGGAGGGTAAAGATAGCTGCCTCCCTCCCCCCAAACCTCAACATCCCCCTCCCACTAGCTTCTCTTTTTAAGCACTAACTTGGAAATCTAATTATTTACCTCCAGGCACATGTGTAATTAACCAACACTGGGCAGATTAAAACCTCACTTCCTCTCACTCCTTATCTGTCTCCGGGAAAGCCAGGCCCCTCCTGAGCACTCTCATTCTTCTTAGGTAACCAGGGCCCGCCCCTCTTTGCACCCCAGCTCAGGGGTCTGAAGACTCATCCCAGGCCCCTCAGATGAGACTCAGGTTGCTGGGTTGGTTAAGCCATCCAGGTAGAAATCCACTAGGGGGAGGCGCCTTCAAGAAAGGGGATGGCTTTTGTCCTTCCTTCTTTGCATCCCTTCCCCCCACACCTCTTAGGGTGTTTGGGTTGGGAGGGAGGGCAGGCCAGGGAGGGTCTTGGAACTGAAGACGTGAACCTGAGTAAGTGAGGTAACTTGGGGACATGGTGTGGGTGTGACTTTAGTAAGTGTGGCGTGCCCCTGCCTGCTGTTTCCGTGTGTGTGTGTGTGTGTGTGTGTGAGAGAGAGAGAGAGAGAGAGAGAGAGAGAGAGAGAGAGAGAGGGAGAGGGAGGTGTGTGCATGAGGGGGGGAGAGGGGGCACCCAGGCTATCTGGACACGCGTGGAAGCAGGTATATGCGGTGTACTGCACCAGGCAAATCCAACAGAGTACCTTATGCACCCTGGATTTCTGGGTTCAAGACATCCCTTGAAATCTTCGGCCTGGGGCGCACATACCAAGGATCGCTGGTCACTGTGCGGCTCCCAGCCCCCACTCCTCCTCTGGCTCTCCTACTGGGTACCTGCGGACCCAGTAGGGGGCGACGTCTCACCTCTTCCGGCACAGCCCCCATTCCATACTCCTGCTGACACGGTTAGAGTGGCGGGCTAGGGCGGTGAGGGGGGTCGCTGCAGGAGACCCTCCACGGACCCTCCCCTGTCCCCGAGACTGAGAAGTAGGCAGTGGATACTTGAGCAGGAGCTTGGAGTGCCCCCTCGCCTTTATCTTAGCCCTCAGCCTGGGAATGCGGCTGGAGGTGTGCTGGACGCCACTCGGCACCGCGTCCCCTCCCCGGCGGCCGGCGACACCTCGCACCGTTGACAGCTCTGGCGCCTAGGCCCAAGGCTCCCTCGGTCCCCATCCCCACACTCGGCAGTGTCCCCAACCAGGGAAGAAAGGCCTCCCAAAGGAGCTGCTTCCTCACCCCCTCGCAGCCTCGGGGATGCCGTGGCCAGAGCTTTGCGGGGCGCCCCTCCCCCGGGCCAGCTACTGCAGCGCTGCACTGGGCTCCGTGGGGGGAATACTAAGGAGCCGGCGCGGTCAGAGCTCGGGGCGGAGGGGCTGGAGCGGTCCCGGGGGCCTGCGCCGCGCTCCCGCTGCCCGGGCCCTCTTCTCCCCGCCAGGCAGCCGCTGGCTGGGCGCTGAACGAAACCCTCAGCGTCGACTCCCGCAGCCTCCGCCCTCGGGGCCTGGTCCCCTGACCTGAAAGAACTGCCCCGGGCCTCCAGGCCTGCAGCTCCGCCAACCCCTAGCTACCACCCCATTTAGAATTCCCCTACGAAGCTCGCCCCCCCTGGAGGCATCCCGGAGATGTGAGGAGCCTCAGAGATCAAGGAGGCTTTGTCCACGCCCCTCCCCCTACAGGGTCTAGTCCACGGCCCTCCAATTTAGGCTATGCAGGTACCTTGGAAACCTGTTCCATGCCATGCAAGGGGTTTACTGCTCAAGGGCCCCTCTTTACGCTGGGAAAACGACTGCACCTGCCCCCACCACCAACACTCTTCTGCATCCAAAGGGTCTCTGGGCACCCCCACGTTTTCTCCTTTAACACTTGCAGAAGCTGTTTTCCTAACCCTCTCCCTGGTTCTTATTATTTATCCTCTGAACCTTTCAAGTGTACAGGCAGTCTTTGGGTGGGAACCCCAGATGGGGGCCTCACTTATTTGGCTCAGCGACTTCGAGCAAGTTACTTAACCTCTCCTTTTCCTCCACTGAAAATGGAGATAGAAATACTTTCTTCCCTGGCTCTGTTGTTGTGAGATTAAATAAGATCTGTGTATGAATGGAGCATTTTAGTGCAGTGCCTGGAGCATAGTAAGCGCTCAGAAAAGAGTAGCCACACTTCGGGCTGCTGTTTGCTGAAAGGATCTATCTTCTCCATCTAAATACCAGTGGGCTCTCATCCCTTGTCCTTAGCCACCTGCCCCTGGGAGCTGACAACCCTCTCTACCCTCAGCTCCCTCAGAGACAATGGGTGTGAAAGGATGCTGTCTATAAAACACCATCCAGACTCAAGTGTCTGCCCCCCACCCAGGAACTCTGGGCCTTACAGGGAGCTTTGGGGTAGTTTGTGCTCTACTGTCATAACCCACTGCCAGAAAGTTAGATGCACTGATGCTAAAGCAAAAAAAGGGAAGTTGAGCCTGGATAAGCCTGGATCTGGTCTCCCAATGACTCCAGGAAATTCTGAAAGACTAGCGGCCAAGGACTGTGAACTTGAAGGAACCAGGGAATCCTGCCTTGGAAGTGGAATGAGAAGGGGCAAGAGAATCGTCTTATTGCCTTTATTCCGCTGACGGCCCAGCTGGCCCCTCTGCAGGGCACAGGGCCAAGCTTTTACACACTCACCCATGCTCTCTGTGCAGGCCAGTGCGTGCACACACACACACACACACACACACACACACACACACATCATATCTCTGGCTCTGAGAGTCAGTCTCTGGGGGGCAAGGGCTGCTCCTCAGCCTGTCCCTGCCTGCCCTTTTATGACAGCACCAAGGGTGGGGGTGGGGCAGGGCCCTCAGCCCCAGAACAAGTCCCTGTGCAAACCGGAGGTGCCAGTTGGCTTTGGAATGGGGGTGTCACATTTCCCCATTCCTAGAGCCCCCTCCTCCAGTTCCTGAGGGAGGGACTGCTCTCTTCCTACCTGGGGGGCCAGACCCCTGCCAGGGCTGGGCCCTATGGAACCCAGGCTTATCCCCCCCACCCCTGCCAGGACCTCCGGCACTGAAAAACAGCCAAGTCTGAGGTGGTGGGGATCTCCCACTGGAGAGCAGGAAGGCCTGGGCCACCGAGGGGCTTGAGGAGGGGTCATCACCCCTTTCCTAATCCATCTTCAATATGAAGAGGTTTGGGGTACATTTTCTGGGGAGGGAGCACAGGCCTGGAGGAGAAGTCCCAGCTTGGGCCTCCCCAAACTTGCATCTTCTGGGCCACAGCCTAAGGCCAGGCATCCAAAAGTCTAATAGTCCAGCCGACCGGTCAGAGTCCCTGTGTAGTCCTTGATGGGCACACACCCAGGGGAGTTGGGTGTCAGACCTGCACAGGCAGCGTCTGGTTCATCTGCAGCCGCATGTCCTGGATACTGCTAAGGATCTTCTTCTGATGGCCAGCCAAGGTGACTCCGATCCGGAGCAGGTCTCTGCAGATGGACCAAGGGCCTGGTCGGTCCCTTCCCTTCTGCCCACCCTGAGCCCAGTTGAGAGCCCCCTGCCCTGCCTCTCCAAATCTGAGGCACACTTACTCTGAGGTCATCTGAGCCACCAGGTCAAAGGATGCAAACCCCGCGCTGACGAAGCTCTCCTTGTACCGCCCCATCTTAATGGCGTCCAGCCAGTCACCAACTGTCGTGAAGGTTGTATAATCCGGAACTGTGCGGTCCAGGAGGGGCTGTGACATGCTGTGGGAGAAGAGAGGAACCTGGTGAGTCCTAATAATAGGGAAGCAGGGGTAGGGCTGCTGGCTCGAGAGCAGGGAGGAAGCAGAAGCAGAGGTACTGACCCAGACTGGGCGCTGGCAATGACCTTGAGACTGGCAGCATTGCGGATGAGCTTGTCCAGGGTGTTAACAATCTGGGAGAATTTGGGCCTGAGGTTTCGGTCCCGCACCCAACAGTCTAGCATGAGCTGGTGCAGTGCTGTGGGGCAGTCCATGGGTGGAGGCAGCCGGTAATCCTGCTCCACGGCATTGATGACCTGAGCCGAGAACAGGGAAACCTGGAGTGAGCAATCACTCCGCTTCCCAGCCAGCTCCCACCACTAGACCACTCTGGCCCCACTCACATCCTGGTTGCTCATGTCCCAGTAGGGTCGCTCTCCATAGCTCATGACCTCCCACATGACGATTCCGTAGCTCCAGACGTCACTAGCAGAGGTGAACTTCCGATAGGTTATGGCCTCTGGGGCAGTCCAGCGGATGGGGATCTTTCCACCCTGGTGAGGGGGGCACATGCCCTTCACCCTATGACTCAGGGCTGATCCCCAGCCCTGAGCCCGTGCCTGGTTGGCCCCGCCCCGAGTCTCCCTCCCGGCTGCTTTCTGTACCAGGGAGCTGGTGTAGGTAGGATCAGAGGGATCATCCTCCAGGAAGCGGGAGAGGCCAAAGTCTGAGACTTTGCAGACCAGGTTGCTGTTGACAAGGATATTGCGGGCAGCCAGGTCACGGTGCACGTAGTTCATCTCGGACAGGTATTTCATGCCAGCAGCAATGCCCCGCAACATGCCCACCAGCTGGATGACAGTGAACTGTCCATCGTTGAGCTAGAGGCAATGAACAAGCTCAGTTAGGCCCATGACCTCCTTTCTGGCCCAGGGCCTGCCCCAAGGTCTGCCTGCCCACCCTCTCCAAGTCCTCCAAGACTATGCTTTGCCTATCCTTGTGGCCATGTCCACAGGGCACTGAGAGTAAGGATGCTGCCCTACTGTGTGTCAAGCATCTGTATACAACATCTCAATTAATCCCCATGAGGACCCAAACAGATCTTACCACTCCCATTTTGCAACCAAGGAAGCTAGAATCACAGAGGTTAAGCAAAGTCTGAGGTCAGACAGGCAGTAGGAGCAGAATCAGGATGAGAACTCTGGCCTCTCTAGCTCTGAAGACCTTGCTATTTTCCTGCACCATGCCACCTTAATAAATATTCATGGTCTTGAATAGGGTCTGTGTGACTTGTGGGAGGGGTGGTTTGCCCAACCTAGCTTTTGGGGGCAGGGGAAGGGCAAAGGGCTGGAGGCTGGTTCTTACCCGGAGGAAAGAGTCTAGGGCGCAGTTCTCCATGAATTCAGTAAGGATCATAACTGGCCGACTTTTGGTAACCACGCCCTCCAGCCGGATTATGTTGGGGTGGTCAAATTGACCCATGATGGAGGCCTCACTTAGGAAGTCCCGCCGTTGCCTCTCAGTGTAGCCCACCTTCAGCGTCTTGATGGCCACGAACACCTCCCGGCGGCCGGGCTGTTTCAGTCGACCCCGGCACACTTCCCCAAACTCCCCTGCAGAGCACAAGGCAAAGGTAGTAAGCTATTTCTGGGATCACTCTTCCTATACCCAGCCTGCCTCAGTCTTCCCCTGGGGTAACCCCCCCACCCCACCTCTCATGCCCGCTGTGCCCCTGAGGACTCACCAGCTCCAATCACCTCCTCAATCTTGACGCAGGAAACATCGATCTCCTTGGCAAACTCCCGCACGGCCTCATTAGGGTCCTCATAGGTAAAAGGGTCAATATAAACTTTCATTCCAGGAGCGACTAGAGGAAGAAAAGGTGGGCATGAAAGGGGGACAGCTCTTCAGGGATGGTGAGGGAACTCATCAGTCCTCATTCTCACACTGTTACCCCTGGTGGGGGCACAGGTTGCGACCTCCCTACTAAGCCAGCTCCGTTTTCCTCTCTGTTGAAGCCACAACTCCCCTCTCCCTCCTCACCAACCCCTCCGTGAGAACTAGTGACCATGAAAGACACCTAGGATTCTTCTTTCACCCTCACCTCTCATCTTGTCAAAACTTCTCTCAAATTTGCCTCTCCAGCATTCACACTACTCTTGTCCTTGTCCAGGCCTTCAACACTCAAACTGTTGCCATAGCCTCTTAGCTGGGCTCTCTGCCTCTGGACTTTTCCCACCAATCTACCTGCATACCTGTTTTCCTAAAACAATACTTTCATTGTATTACTCCCCACCTTGAGAGCCTTTCCCATTACCTATGGTGGAGTCAAGTCCCAACTCCTCTGCCTGCCTTTCACGACCCTCCAAGGACTAGCCGCAAGTACATAGCCTTGCTTCCCGGCAGCTGTCAAACCAGTCTTCTCACTGCCCCCACAATTGGGCACTCTCTCTACCACCCACTACCTTCTAGAGGCTTTTCTAGCCAGGCATGCTCTCCCTCACCTCTCTAAATCCTACTCATTATGCCTGGTTCAGCTGAGCCCAAGGCCACCTCCTCCAGGAAGCCTTCCTCTTCTCTGAACTCTTACTGCCCTTTATAAAAGGAACACCCAGCTTAACATTTAATTGTTCTCTCATTGTTTCCTGTGTATACACATCTTGTCTTTTTCACAGGACTAACTGCCTTTGAGGACAGGGGTCACATCTCATTCATCTCTGAGGCTGGCGGGAGTGAGGTAGGGGCTCAGGAAATGGCACTGATTGGAAGCAGGAGGAGGCATCTCCAAGCCCTGCAGGGACCAAGGGAGCTTAAGGAGACAAACTCACTGTATTGCTGCAGCTTCTCCGTGTATTCTGAATCAGAGCCATGCCGCTGTTTCCTGGAGGGGGAGGGGGAGGGGAGGCCTGAGACAAGTCCCACAGCAATCTTTATTCAGGGGACCCTAGGGCTCACAGGAGGGGCAGAGTGCCCAGGGGATGGCCCAATGCCTGGTTATAAGGTCGGTGGTTACAGCAGCCACTAGGTCTCTGGGCAAGGGGCTCAGTGGACTTCGTCCACTCTGCCAGAACCTTCAGGGGATGCAGGGGGACAGGATGAGAATGTGGATGTGGACTGGAGAGGACCTTTCCAGCAAGGAGAGCCTGGGCCCAGGAAGGCTGTGGCTCTGGATTTGACATAGGTAATAATTCACTTGGGCACTAGGGTGCTAAAGGGAAGCTCTAGTCAGCCGTGGGAGCAGACGTGGGCCTGGGAGTACCTGAGGCAGACAACAGCAATGACCACAATAGCCACCACAAAGACAAGCCCAGCCGTGGCAGAACCCACAATGAGGGGAAGCTGCTCCTGGAGCTGCTGGGCACTGGAGCCTGGAGACAGAGAGGGCACTGGTGAGTGGAAGGATGGAAAGTATGGGCTGGGGCACAGACAGACACAGAGGGTCTGTACCTCTCTCACTCGTGGTCTCAAACTCAGCTGGTCGGCTGTACTGTCCATAGCCAGCTACGGTGCGGGCACGGACCTGGACCACATAGCGAGCTTCGGGCCGCAGCCCATCCAGTTGCACAGAGTTCTTCTGGCTGGTCACCGTGGAGGCGATGCCCTCACTCTATACCATCAGGAGGAAGGAGGTGTCTCAGTGGGTCCTGAGGCCAGTCAGCCCCTGCCAACCCCCGAGCCCACCCCATGGCCCCCTCAGGACCCAAGGCCTTACTCCCAAGGGTCCCTGACACTATCTGGGAGTAATCTTCTTGTCCCAAGGCCTCCTCCTGCCCCTTGAGGCTCTGACCTTCTCAAAGTACTTCATCTCATAGTCCAGGATGACGCCGTTGGGCCGCTCGGGGGGTGCCCAGGACAGTGTCAGGCTGCTGCCCGAGCTGCTGTGCAGGTGGAGTGTAGGCACTTCGGACGGGGCTAAGGGAAGAGTGGGGGTTCAGGACGGAGTTCCCATGGGCCCCCTGGTGGTCCGTTGGCAGGCCCTAGGAAACCTCAACTCTTTTCAGGGAAAATGACCCAGGCCCTACCCTCCTGAGTCCCTTCCTCACCAGCCTGGTTGGTGGTGATATTCACAGCTGCATAGCGGGGCGGCAGAGGGCTCTTGCCCGAGACACCATTGACTGCCTGCACCTCAAAGGTGTAGCGTGTGTGGGCCAGCAGATGGCTGATGTGGACCCGGCGCTCTGTCAGGCCCAGCTGCCGAGGCACAAATTCTACGTTGTCATCACAGCGTGAGCAGGCCAAGGCACCCCCGGCCCCAGGGCCCCCATGGCACTTCTTGCAGATGACATTGTATAGGAGGTCATCCCGGCCACCCAGGTCCCGGGGTTCACTCCACTCAAGGATCAGCGAGGTCTCATTCACATTGGAGATCACACCCCGGGGTGGAGATGGCACAGCTGCAGAGAAAGAGGAGGAGAAGGGAGTGAACTAAGGGCCCTAGGACTACCCTCTGCACAGAGTTCCTGCACACTCCAACCTGCTCTCTACCTTCCTGTCTTTGCCTCTGCTTTAATAAGCAAAGTACCTTTCCTATACTTTTTCACTGGACAGACTCCTATTTAGCCTTCAAGGTTCAACTTGAGATGTCACCTCCTCTTGGAAGCCTTCTTAATTCATCTTCTTCCTGTCCTCTGCACTTCCATAACACAATTCCTGGGCATCCTTCCAGCCCAGCACTTAGCACATTATATGGTCATTATCTGTCTTCATATCTGTTTCTCCCACCAGGCTGGGTAGTGATTGTATCTTATTCTCCTCTACATCACTGGTGCCTGGCACAATGCCTGGCACACCAAAGGCCAGAGCAGGGAGAAAGAGGGACACCAGGCTTCCCCAGAGATGTGAGACCCACTCTGTGATTAGAACTGGGCCAAGAAAGCCACAGTTCTACACAGAGGAAGATGGACTAGAAGGCCCCAGCCAGTTCCTGATGCTCAAGAGCTAGTAAGTGCTTATTAAATGTTGGTAGAAGGGTCAGTCACTTCCTAGCTGAGCCTCAGTTTCCCCATCTGGAAAATGGAGATATTCATAGTGACTGTTTAGGCCTTTCCAGGCTGGCCCACAGAGGCAAGGCCTGGAGCTAGAGAGTGTAAGGACGTGGGTTTACTCACTGGTACAGGCACTGTCTGCAGAGTCCGAATCTGCACGGTAGAAGTTATTGTGGCAGGTGCAGATGCTGGCAGCTGGCGAGGTGGTGCGGCTGTTGGGGGGGCAGGGGAGACAGGGCCCCTCTCCCTGCTTTGCCTTGTAGCTCCCAGGGGGACAGGCTGCGGGGAAGAAGAGGATGGACGTGCTCACCTCCCTTCCCTGTAGACACCGATCCTCCACACCACCGTGAGAATCTGGCCCTTCCCCAGCACAGGTCTTGGCCCTTCCACCTTCTAGACTGTGGGGGCCACGCTGGTATTGCCTAACTCCAACTGCAGCTACAAAAGGCCCTTTAGCCCCATGGAAACCTCACGTCAGCAAATTCCTCTCTGACCCTGCCCCCTCACCTGGGGCCTCATTGATGAAGACTTCAGCCTGGACAACCTGGGCTTGTCAAGGCAGGGAAGAGAGAAGAGGAAGAGGCGGAAGATGGGAAGAGACCACTAGCAAACTGGCAGCACCCTGTACTTGGATGGGAAGCCCCATCCCTCTCTGAAGCTAGAGGAAAATCATAGGACCCTCAAGGCCACTCTAGGGCAGGCTGGAGATGGGGGCCTGTGAGTTTCACAGCCAACTTCTCTCCCCACCCATCAGGAGCAAAGTAGCTTCTTTCTGCCCTTGGGCAGGGTTGGAGGCAGAAGAGTGGTGAGAAAAGGAGAGAAAGAAAACAGACAGGAAAGCTGGGGTCACCTGAAGTTCAGAGGCCTCAAAGCATCCACAAGGGGAACTTGAGGCTCCAGAGAGAGCCCAGAGCTGGATGCCTGAACATCTCTTCTTTGCTATCTCTCCTACTGTCTACGCATCTACACTTGGGCCCCTGGATTTGGGGTCTGTATGTTCCCCAGATCTATGATGGCCAAATAATTTATTATTCAAACTGGAATAATTTGAGAGTGAAAGGGATCACTAGTAATAACCATGTTAGGACAATGGGCATAAACTAGGAATGCCCTGGACACACTAAAGCATGTGGTCACCCTATCCATAAATGACTACCTCTGGGAGGTCATCCAGAGTGTGGAATGCCCAGAGTTGGGTCTATGCCTTTCTCTGGGATTTAATCTCCCCTCGCTAAGGTGATATTCCATCCAAGCTCTTTAAACCAGTGGGGGAGGGGGCAGAGGCCAGGCCAGCCTGGTTGCCATGGGAACCAGCATGCATTTCCTGCCAGGGACCTGCAGAGTGTTAGCCCCTCTTCAGGCTGTCAGGCTCATCACCCCCACCCCCTTTCTCCACTTAGGAAGAGGAAGTCTGGGGGCAGGTTCCCATAGAGAAGTGAGAGGGGCCTGGCAAGGCACTATTCACCTTCTCAGGACAACATCCAACACTGGCCTCACACACAGGTTGGGCTGCCAGCCCCCTCACACTTAGGGCTATGCTTAGAGCCAGCTCCCACCCCTCAAAGCTATAGGCTTCAAGTGCCCAGGAAGAGAATCGGGCAGAGGGGACAGAAGACAAGGTCCGGGCACCTTGTCCTGCACAGTAGAACGCTGGACCAGGCTTTAGGCCCAGTTCCCACAATCCCAGCTTTGAGTGCAGAACCTCTCAGAGACTCAGCTTCCTTATCAGCAAAATAGAGAACATAACTGCAATTGGCATTAAAAGGTATGGTGAGACTCAAATAAGAGAAGTCTAGCACACTATAAGGTTGAGTCTCGGCAAGCCACCAGAGACAAGCCTCCTAACCTCCTATATAGAAATAAGGAGAAAACAATCCCTGATCCCCGTGCATACCAGGGCTCCTGAGAGTCACACTAAACTCACACAGCATTTGTGCTCGCCACATGTCAAGCACTGCTCCAAGGCTTCACATGCATCTACCCATGAAGCCCCACTCCACCTCCACGAAGAAATCGTTACTGTCCCCGTTCTGCACACGTGGAAACCGAGGTTCAAAAGTTAAGTAATTTGCCCAAGGTCTCACAGGTGCTAAGAGGCAGAGGCAGGACTCAGGTTTCATGGACTGGGCCCCTGTCCACCGTGCATAAATACTGCCTTTCAAGGAGCAGATAAGACCCCAAGGTGAAAGGGCCAAGCACTAGATGCCACAGCCCTTGTCCCCAGTAGCATTGCCAGGTAAGGCATACCCTTGGGGTGGGACAGGCAGGCATCTTTGCCGGCCTCCTGAGTCTCCGACCAGGTTCTCTAGGGCCTCCTTGTCAAGAATTCTCCATGTCTCTCTTTCTCTCTCTTTAGTTTCATTTTTTTTTGTTTTTATCCTGCCACCTCTCCTCATTTTCTTTCATCTCCCTCTTTGCACCACATTTTCTGCACCTTCCCTCTTCCCTTTTCTCCCCCTACCCCAGACCTGACACCAGACTATCTTGTCTGGCAGGTAGGAAGCAGTAGACAGGGGGCAATAGGTGGCTGTTGCCCAAGCCCTTCCCTCCCTTTCCCCCCCAGGCCAGTTTCTACTCACGACGGCACTGGGACTCCTTGGCAGCTGGCTCGTGGCCGGTGGCACAGGTGCAGGCGCCCACAGGCACCATCCACTCCCCATCACCGTTGCAGTAGAGCTTGAGTGGCACTGACACCTCTACAGCATTAGGGATACAGGTGCCAGGGGCAATGACCAGTGAGGTGGCCTCGGCCCCAGTGAGGGTCTCTGGGAAGAGGGCAAAGCCTGCAGTGGTGGATGCACACTTCTTATAGAAGGCACGCACCGAGATGAGTGACATGCAGGCACCCTGGTCCTGGAAGGCCAAGTAGAAGCCGGCCTTGGACAGCGGCCCGAAGCTGCGCACCTTAGTGTTAACACGGCCAGCATCAAGCCTTGAGAAGCTCTCATCAGGCGCGATGGTGTCCACCTTAACGTAGGGATTCTCCATCCAGAAAGGGGAGGAGGCCGAGGCCACATCGCTGTCAGCCTCATAGTAGAAGAGGTTGAAGGTCTCCTTGCAGGAGCCAGGGATGTTGGGGATGCTGTTGCAGTCACGCACAGTGAACTTGAGCTCCACGTAGACCCGCTGCACATCCCGCCGCCAGATGAACCCCGTTCGAAGCCAGTTGTTCTGGTTTGGCTCATGCACGTTACACACCTGGTACGTGCGGATGGGGTTCATGGCCTCGTCGTAGCCACTCACCTCTTCCCACTGTACATGGACCAAGTGAAAAAGACAGGGAGTGAGCACCAACATTTTCCAGGTGCTTACCACATGCCCAGATCTGCAATATTTACTTCACAGAGATGCTTCTGCGGTGTAGTAGCTGAACACACAGACTAAACTATCTGGGTTCAAATCCCAGTTCTTTGCTTGCTGTATAACTATGGGTAAGTCACTTAACCTCCCTGTGCCTCCATTTCCCCATCTGTAACCTGGCAAGAATAAAGACATACAAGGGATAAATGACTTTAAATGAATAAAGTAGTCAGGGCACTTGATAAATATTATGTGAGTATTAGCCATGATATTTATTATCTTTGTGCTTAGTTTCACTGTCTGTAAAAAGGGGCTGATGGGAAGTAAATGAGGCTGTGAGGAAGTAATATATAGTAATGGGTTCATAAGAGTGCTTGAAATAAAGCAAGCATGCAGTAAAATTGGCTATCACATTTATTCTTTACAACAACCCCATGAGAAGGTGCATCTGTTGTCCCCACTCTAGAGAAAAGGAAGTCAGGGCTCACAAAGGCAGGGACTTGCCCAAGGTCATACAGTCAGGATTGGGGACTGAAGGCCTGTAGTGTTTCTCAACCCTAGCGTTCCAGAGCTTAGTGTAGTTGTAGAGGACAACTAGGGAGGTTAATTAGAATATTTTAGAGATGTCAGGACTACAGAAATTTAACAGTCAAGAAATGGAGGCCCAGAAAGGTAAAGTGCCTTGCCAAAAGTCACAGAGCAAGTCAGAGATCTGGAACCAAAGGTTCCTGGTTCCCAAGCCAGTCCTCTTCCCAAGGACCCAGGAAGGAGGGAGAGAGTCAGGGTAGACAAGCAAAGGGCTGTCAGGCAGGAGAGGGATGGGAATAGGCTGAAGACAGGGTGAGGGGTGGACAGAGAATGGGACAAAGAGAATGCATGTGGACGTGGGGCACATGAAGGGTGAGAGATAAAAATACCCACAGAGATGGGCCATCAGGCAAAGAGGCAGGTGACAGGTGAAAAGGATGGGGATGTTGCCGGAAGTGAAACTGACAGGCAGAGAGAGAGGCAGCCTTTCTCCAGCCCTGGTAAGACGAGGAGGATGGACGCTGGAGATGCCAGTGGCAGCCAACACTCAGGTGAGATGGTGAGGAAGGAAATCTTACCCCAGTTTCTGGATGAGATGTCCATGCCAACTCAGACGTCACCCATTTTGTGTCCATGAGCGTCTCTGGGGGAGCAAAAGAAAAAAGGTCAGGGGCCAAGCTGAGAATGGGAAGAAAGAGGTCACCTAGTAAAAGCCAAAACACCAGAGACCGATTCCCACCAGGCACCACCCCACCCCTCCCTTAAGTCCCCAAAGCCTTCAGCTCCCCTGCCCTGGGGAAGACCCTGCAGGCATCACCAGAGATGTCACAGCCCCAAAGATGTCAGGTCAGGCCAGCTGTGAGTGGGTGTCTGCTGCTGACCCAGGCCTGGGTTAATGAGGCAAGAGCCAGGGCCAGTTCACACACCTACAGTTTCTGCTAATCTCCGCACAAAGGGGCCAGCAGAGCCTTTATTCTGGAACAAAGGACCGTGTGCTTCAGACCCTGCTGCCCAAGCCTCCCCTGACTCCATTCCGAACACAAAGGCCCAGCCCCACACACGCCCAGGGGAAGGGGAGGGCAGTTACAGGCCAGAGCCACTCCACCTCAGCCTCCCTCCCACTCAACCATGTCTGGGGGATGGGGCAGGAATGCTCTTTGAGGGTGGGAAGAAGGCCATCAAGACCCAGACCAGCTCCTTGAGAGCTAGTGAAGTTCTTCCCACAATCTTTAAATAAAGGTACTGTTGGTGTACTCCTTTTACAGACAAGAAAACCAAAGCTCAGATAAAGTAAATTATGGCCTAAGGTAAAACTGCTAGGAGTTGAGGTGAAGGGTTGAAAGGTGGCTCAAATTCAGGCCTATTGATTCCACAACTAACCCCTTAACCAGGGCACTCTCACTGCAATATGTTCCTCTGTAAGAGAGGAAAAAAGAAAGTCTGGAAAGCTGCTGTGTATCCTTTAAGTCCCAACCAAATGGTCAGGGCTTCCAGGAAGCCTTCCCTGACCCCCTAAGTCAGGGTTAGATGCCTTCCTTTGTGCATCCAAGGCCAGGGGCTTTGTCACAGCACCAATCCTTTTCTAAATTGCGGTTTCTTATCTGTTTCTCCTTGCTCTGCCACAGGAGGAGCCCATTAATGTTTCTGACATAAAACTGCTTCCCGAAGAACCTGGCTCTGGGTTCTAGCTGGACAACTCTGCTCTCTGACAGTGTGACCCCAAGATCAGATCTAAGAGCAGGAAAGAGGGGAAAGAAGTGCCAGCTCCTTTCTTACAGCCTAGAAGACAGGGCAGCCAGCCATCCTCCCTTCAGGTCGGAGCTGGAATGGGGCAGAGCCACTCCAGAAATTCTGGAGGCCTCTACATCAGCAGTGGGGCAGGCTGAGAGCACCCAGAGGGAAAAGACCCAAACCCCACAGGCTCCAGGCTTGTGGCCCTCATTGGTTTCCTGCAGTCTGGGTCTGAGCTGAGGATGGTGGATGAGGCAATTGTGACCCCAGGCCTTCAAGTGAGGAATGGGGGCAGCCAGGCAGCAGCCATTCACTTCGAGTGAGACCCTGTCCTCTCCCTGCTGCAGCGCTGGTCCCTGGAGGGCAGGCTGCAGGGTGAGTTCTCCCAGCCTCATGGTGGGTGTCCTGTGAGGCCCCTCTGGCAGAGAGACAGATAGACAGACACAGACACTGGGTGGGGGACGGGAAGGAAGAGGAGATGGGCAGAAACAGGGGTCCAGAGACAAGCAGGGAAAGAGACTGGAGGCAGCGCAGGGGCCTCATAGAGGCGGACGGTGGGCGGCACCGGACAGGAGAGCTGTGCGGAGACTGCTGGCTAGGACCAGACAGCTGGGATGTCCGGCGGCGCACTACAAAAGACAGTGAGATGGAGAGACAAGGAGGCCCAAGGAGACAGAGGCAGAGAGGGAGGTTGCCAAGTGGCCTCTTCCCCAGCCAGCAGCCCAAAGTAGTCCTGTCCCTGGGAGCCGGCCCAGCCAAATGCACACCTCCCCCAGCCAGCCAGCCAGTCCGCCTGCTTGTCTGCCCGCTGCCCGCCACCCGCCCGCCGAAGCAGGCGAGGCTCCCACCGCTCCCTCGGCTGCCTCCCTCCTCCTTCTCTCTCACTTCCTTCTGCTCAGGCTGTGCCAAACCCATCTGGAACTGTTTAAACCCAAATATTCAGCCCCCTCCCCCCCTCCAGCCAGATTCCTCCACAGTTTAAAACAAGCCCTGCGCTGGCTCTGAGGGAGGGAGTGGAAGGAGGGGACCGTAGGGAGGTGGGAAGAGGGAGGCGGGCAGGAGAAAGGGGGAGGCTCTTCATTTCTGTTTAATTTCTGGGGAACGAGAGAGGGAGGAAGGGGATCGGCCCTTGGCCATCGCTCAGCCTTGGCCATCGCTCAATCTCCGCACATTTTTCCCATTAATGAGGAGAGGACTTGGATTTCGAGTCATGTGTGCCTGAGGAAGGGCTCCGGTCACCCTGAAGGGGAGGGGGGTTGCTCTCAGGGGGAGGGAGGGGTCTGCCCCCTTCAGCAAGGCAGAGACCTGAGGTGCCAGAGTCCCAGCCTCAGGAAGGGTGTGTGTGGGGCAGGGAGCAGAATCCCTCTGCCTGTGGCATTGAGAGGGAGAGACCCAACCCGACAAAGCCCACCTTTTTTCTGCTGTGTGGTGTGTGTGTGTGTGTGTGTGTGTGTGCGCGCTAGGGTTGAGGTAAAGGATATGAGGTGTAGGGACAGGACAAAAGAAAAGTGAGTGAGCAGTCTCCAAACTCACCAGCTGTTGCCTGCACCCCTACCCTCCTCCGTTCCACCACGTGGCTGCTGGAGGGAGACCAGAGAGCAGCTGGCCACTCTCAGATACAGGGTTTAGTCAACCAAAGAACCACAACAGCCCCCCAAAAACAAACAGGGAAGTGGACCCCAGGCCTGGGGACTCTCTGGAACTGAGCCTTCGATGTTCAGAAATGAAGCAATACCGCTTTCAGGCTTCCACAGAGCGACAGAGAACAGCCACGTGGCGGCAGCTGTGTGGCCCTCGCCTGTGCACAAATACACCGATGCACACGTTTCACCCAGTTCTCAGTGGCTAGGTTCATTCCCCACCGCTGAGGCCAAAGAGTGACAAGTCAGCACGTAAGGGAGACAAAAACACACAAAGCAACAGTTACCCACAAACACACATGGCTTCACACATAGCCATGGTCTGTCTTTTGCAGACACTCGGATGCATATGGCACAAACAGATTAGTCTTCTTTAGACATTCACATACAGTGAATCTTTCCTACACACAGATTTGGCTTGCCTTAGGCCAAACCTCACTCTTACAGCCTTCATATGTACAGATTTCCTAAGACATATGCATACATAGAGGGACACACACCCAGCAGTACATTCTCCTTACACACCTAACTGCACACTATTAGCAGCCACAAGGCACACTCTTGAATGTAGTCAAGTGCAAGCACAGACACTAGTTTTCCTGTACAGACTCTAACATGCTCTATATAGTCACACACACAGAGGCCCATTTGCACTGAAACATGCTACAGGAGCATACAGACACACTTTAAGTGTTAATATCTAGAGTTTGTGTAAAAGCCTCAGAGGTGCATCCTTCATACACATGCAACACACACACACACACACACACACACACAAACACTGCAGGTAGGGTCTTTCTATGGGAAGAGTTGGGAGGGGTCAATGTCTGCTAAGAAAGCTGTGGTACTGGGGTAGGCTTGACCAGAGGTGCAGGGAAGGAGCAAGCCTCACACCTGCTTCCTGTCACCCTGGCACAGGCACGAGCTGTCACAGGTCACTAGGCTGGGGGTGGGGCAGGGGCATGAAGATGATTCTGGGTATGGCTTGGTGCAGCCTCCCCAGGTAGAGCCTCTGGCCAAGCAGCAGGCCACTTCCCTGCCAGCACAAGAGCACTGTCCCAAGGGTCCTTGAGCCCTTGGGGAGGGGGCAACATCATGAAGAGATCTAGCCCCAAGAACTTTGGGCAACACTTCCACACATAAGTTGGGATCCAGCATGAGGAGAACAAGGCACCCAGCCTGTGTCTGAGGGCCTCATTGGGACATCCTAGTACAGGGGCACCAGCTAGGCCCCCTGCCCTGGCCCCCACGCCTACCAGAGCCCACAGCACCCTAACCCAGGAATAGGGGTGTCAGTGAAACTCAGGAAACCAAAAAATTCTAGAGACTGTAGCAAGATGCTTCCAGGCCAAATTCCAGCCCAGGGACTTTGAGGTGGTGGAAAAAGTCATGCCCCGGGGCTGGACCAGCAGAGTGTGAAGGGGCAGGAGGACAGAAAGGCTGTGGTCTGGGCAATAAGGAACATCCCAGAGCTCTGCCTGCAAAGAAAGAACTGCATGCCATCCCTGAGTTGCATCCCCCACACACATCGGTCCCAACCTCAGCCAACCAACTCCAGGGATCTGTCCCCAGTCTTCTCTCATGTGTTGATGTATGTATATGCATGTACCAACCTGCACACTCAGGGTGGTTAGCCTGAGGAACAAGGGGGTCTTGGGGGAACCCTGCCATGGGACCTGGAGGAGCCCAACTTTACACCCAAGGCCACTTCCCTCATCTACCCACCCCTGCCATGGCCCCCTGGCCCTCAAGTCTGGGAGGGAGGAGTGGGGAGCATCTCAGAACAGAGAACACATTTTGTTTTTCATTCTTCCCCTCAGATCATGGGGATTTATAATTAAATAAACCTGAAAGGGAGGAGAAGGGAGGAAGAAGCACAGGGCAGGGAGCCCAGATGCCTCAGTGCTCATCCATGCCCCGCACCCCAGTCCTGGCCCTGCCAGACAGTCAGAAGGATGGATGGACAGCTAGCCCTTAGGTGAGGCCTTTGAGCCCTTCCCAGGGATCCGGGTCACAGCGGGTCTGGCCAGGAGTCTGGGACAGAAGGCAATAGGAGACCTGGCGCCAGGGCCAGCCCTTGGGGCAAGGGGCCTCTCCCACCCCATCAGGTGTCCAGCTGTACCTAGGCTCCCTCCCCACACTCCCCTTTTCCCTCCCCCTCAGCTTCCCAATCCAGACAAACCAGTTTGACTCAGCACAACAGGCAGGGCTACAATTTTAAAACTATGCAGGCCTGGTGATTCAGCCTCTTCATGCTGTTTAATTAGTATAAGTCTGGTGGTGGAGGGTGGCAGAGGCCTTGCCCATGGCAGCTTCAGCTTTAGCTCACTGCCGCTGAGGCCACAGCACCAGCGGCAGCAACAGCAGTTCTGGCTAAAGGGAGGGCAGTGACAAGCAAACTGGTTCCCCCAAATACCTGCCACTGTCTCTCAGTTGCAGCTCTTTAGTGCCAGCTCATGACAAACAGGGATGGAGGGTGGGGGCCGCCAGAGGCAACTCAAACAAGTGAGCCAGCACAAAAATCCCAGGCTGTTGTCCCCTCTCAGCTACCAGCTACACAGTGGTCACTGCTGCTGCCTGAGAAAGAGACGGACTCACACACTGCCTCTTTCCCTCAGGGACCCGGTCCACTGCAGCAGCAACTCAGCTAACAATCCAGCTAACGTGGCCACCGGGAGGGGGCTGCACAGGCTCTGGATCTCACAACTGTTTCTCTTTTCTCAAAAGGGTCTTACATTCCCAGCAGGGACCTCCTCATCCTATCTCAGGCATAAGGGCCCTATGGTTCAAACAGCTTTCCTCTTCCTACACCCGTTCTTGGTCCCGAAAGGGAGAATGATCTTGGTTTGGGAGATTGGGGAACATTACTCGAAAGGAAAGTGAGTAACAAGGTGGCCTTGTTTCCCTGTGTCTGTGGATAAATCCGAGGGCAATTGTGTGTGTATGTGTGTGTGTGTGGGGGGGGGGGGTAATCAATCAAAGGGCAAGCGGAGGGGTGTTTCTTCAACTAGGGAGGACAAGCAGGACCCTGTCTCCATTCTTATGGAAAATTAATGAGATCCTTTGATACAGAGTTTTGCTGAACCCCAAGTGTGCAGGGAGAGAAGAGCAACGGGTGCTAGATAGTATCTAATGAGTGGGTTCATGAGGGGCAGCACCTTCAGCTCAAGGACCCTAAGCCCAAATAATGACCCCCATATGTAGAGAGCCAAAGTCTCCCCTAGGCCAAGGGCAAACTAAATCCTGGCAAAGGCAAATGGAAGGCTGGAACAAGGAGGAGACTAGATTCCCTGCCTGTAAAGCTCGCCCTCTGGTCATAGCCCAGGACCTCCAAGTCTACCCATCCCACCCTTCCAGCTCCAGAATAGGGGTGGGAGACAGGCTGGAGTCAGAGACAGCTCTCTTCCTATCTCTCCTCTTCCCCCCCAAGCTGAAGGGAGAGGGAGGTGAAGTGACAACTTCTCCCCCCTCAGATCAACCTTCCCTCCCCCCATTATTATTTCCTTTGATTGTTCTCCAGCAGGGTAAGGGCACAATAGAAATTTTCACTTCTGATGTTCCCCAAGGAACAAACCGAGGGTAATAATAATAACAGCTAATCTTTGAATAACAATAGCTATGTGCTAAGAACTTTACACACATTAAGGATTCAATCCTCACCACAGCCAAAGGAGGTGGGTACAATCCTACCCCATCTCCCAGTGAGGGAGAACTGGAGGGTGGGTAGGGGTACAGTCTGGGCTGGGCTCAGCACCCTGAGGCATCTCTCTTTTTCCTTTCATTTTCACACACACACACACACACACACACACACACACACAAGACCCTAAGGTCTGAGGCTGGCAAAAGGAACTCGTTAAAGCCACACTTGGGAGGCACTGTTGCTTCCTAGGGACACACTGGCCTGGCCTCTTAAGCCAGAGAGCAGTCCTAGATCCTGCTTCACAGCTGAGGGGGCAGGAGAGGGATAGAGGAGAGGCCACAGCTCTTCAGGTCTCTGTCTCCTAGTGAGCCCCTCAGCTCCTTGGTCTCCAGATGCCAGCTCCCAGCTAAGGCTTGCCTCAGAGGGTCTAGCAGATTGTGAGGGGTGAAAACGACGAGGACAGGGAGGAAAAGAGGGGGGAGCCTCCTCTGGTAGTGCTGGCTCACCTGACCCAAACCACACCCCACAACAAGGGCCCTGGGGCCTGGCACACATAGCCCCATAAGCGTGTGTGCCTGTGTTGCCTCTCCTGGGCTAAGATACAGACCTGGGAACTCCAACAGGCTCCCTGGCTCACACCCTTGAGGCAATCAACAACAAAGCCCCACTCTGGTTTCTCACGCCAGAGATCCTATCACACACATGTGGATGAGTGTGCGCAAGTGTGGGCGCGACCTTGGTGTGTCTGTCTGAATTTGCATGTGTCCATCGGTGTGAATCGATCTGTCAGCACCAGTGGGCTCAGAGATAAACGGGGTGGGGGTCCATAGGAACATTTTTGCCCTGGAGAAAATCAGAAAGCCCCAGAAGGTGTCTTTCTCTCAGAAATGTGTTTTTTCCCTTCCAACCTTTAACTTTACCCATTGGGAAGATATGAACAAACCAAGTTACACAGAAAGTCATTTTTGTTCTTAAACTAAGAAAGTGATCATATCTGTTAAAGACATCAAAAAAAGGTACTGTCTATATTCTAATTTTCCCCAGATTTCTGCGGTGCCCTTCCCTCCACGTTACAGGTTTTTCTTCCTTCATTTAATAGCTCAGAAATGTTTGAAACTGTGTGTTGTTTGTGACCAACGTCAGTGCCTCTGTCCCCGGCAGGCTTGTGTCAAGTGGCATGTGTGTGAGCTCTCCCACCAGGGCAAACAACACTTGGGCTGTTCATCCAAGTACAATCAGTTTGGAATTTGGAGTTACCCCCTCAGCAGCAGCCTTGGCAGGTTTCAGAGAAGCCATCGAGAAGCCCGGCCTTTTCCTACCGGCGAATGGGTAAGGCGCCCCGCTCCAACGCTACCTGGGGCCAACCCCACCACCTCCGGGGTTCAACGGAGACCGGGGCGCTCGCGCCGTCCTGCTGAACGTGGAGGGGGCTATGCGGAGCAGTGTGCAATGCCCGTGCACCTCGTGTGCAACTGGCACTCGGTAAACCATAAACAATAACAGGCCCCCTCCGCTCCACCCCCGCAGCCATCCCCTGACAAAGCGGGGTGCTCTCACTCGCACTCTCACAATGAACTCCAACGCGTTCCTAACCAACGCCGCCCCCCAACCTGGGGAGTCCCACTTCGCCACCATCCGCCACAACTCTGCAGCAGCCTCAGAGCCTCAGCTTGCATGGGGTCGCCACACTTCCTTGCCTCCAGGAGGTGCCTAGAACCCCGTTTCTCCGCGGGTTACTCCCACAAAAGCGCACGGCGGAGCCAAGACTCTCGGGGCCATTCAAGGCGAGTCGAACTGCCCGAGATCCCACACCCCGCGCATCGCCGCGTCGGAGCCCGCCGCAGCCCGCGAGGAGTCCCCGTGAGCGTCTTGGCCCCCCGCCTTCGGTCACTGGAGCCGGCGCAGGTAGGGGACCCTCCGCAGCCGTGCGCTCAGCCGCGTCGGACCCATGCTGCGGCCCTCGGGGGCCCGCGCTCGGGAGACCGCAGCACCTTCCCCTGGGACGCACCCCACGCCCTCCCGACCCGCTCACCTTCCAGCGCGCGGCAGCCGGCGGGCAGCAGCAGCGGCAGCAGCAGCAGCGGAGGCAGCAGCGGCAGGAGCCCCGGCGGCGGCGGCGGCGGCGGGCGGGCTCGGGCCATGGCCGGGGTGGGCTCCGGGAGCCGAGCCGGGCCGCGCCTAGCCGCGCCGGCGGGGCTGCGGACACCCGGCGGAGGGCCCGCTTGCTGGGCTCTGAGGAAGGCTCGCGCACGGTCCCAGGAGATCGGGCAAGGAGAGGGTGCAATTCAGGCGAACGGCTCCGGGGCCGAGGCGGCGCCCCAAGCCGGCGATGTTGGCAGGTCGGTCCCGAGGGAATCTGGACGGACCGGTCCAGGAGGATCTGGGACGCTGGAGAGCTCGGAGCCAGAGGACTCGGCGAGGCCGTCCGGGGAGAGAGGGCGCCAGTGGACGTAGATCGGGGTGCACGGTAATCCAGGGGTACGCCGCGGGCTGCACTCGGATCCGGGGCTCGGGTGCGCAGGCCGTCAGGGGTCGGAGGACGGATCTAGCTTCGCCGCTCACGTACTCACTTGTGCTGTCCCCAGCGCTAGCGCGGCCGCTAGGGAGAAGGGGGCGGGAACGGCTCCGAGGCCCTCCTCCAGCCTCCCGCCGTCCACTCATCGACCGCCAGGAGGGCTGGTTCTGCCTCGACGTCGCTCTGTTGGAGCTCAGTTGGCGGCGCCTCCACCAAGCCCATCCTCAGGGTCTGCGAGGCCTGGGGTGGGCGGGGCCAAGGAAAAGATGAATTAGATTGGGCGGAGCAATACAGTCCGTCGGAGGGAAGACCCCGCCTCCTGTCGCCTATAGGCGAGTAGCAACTGAGGACCTGCTACAATGAACCGGGGGCGCCCCCCTGTGGCCTGTACATGTCCCCACGTGGCTATCTTTTCTCCAGGCAGGCCCAGACCCTAAATTCAGTTTAGGTGCTATCAGGAGGCACTCACCTCGACATATCCTGCGGCCAGGACCTTCTCCCTCATTCATTCATTCATTCATTCATTCATTCATTCATTCATTCGTTCCTTCGTTCCTTCGTTCATTCATTCATTCATTCACCCGTGTATTTCATCCTTCTTTGAGTCAAAGACTCCAGTAACTGCTGGCGCTACAGCAATGGGTCAGACAGAGGTTTGTGTTCTCTTGGAGCTAGTTTAGTGGTGGAGGCAGGCATGAAGTCATCACAGCCGAGTTTAACAGGTATGAAGGAAGAATAGAGTTTACTAGAGCACATGTGAGGTGGCTATGTCTGGCCCTGAGGAAATGACATTCAAGCTGAAATATGAATGATGAGTAGTAGGTGAAGTAAGTATGTTTTGGGAGTGAGGGTGGTGGCTGTTTCAGGCAAAGCAAACATACTTTGTGTGAAGTCCCAAGGTAAGAGAAACTGATATTCATTGAGGGAATCAAAGAAGTTCAGAGCTTGAGTGCAGAGTCTGAGAGGGGCTGAAAGAAGGCTTAGAAGTAGGTGTAGAGGAACCAGAGGAATTTTTTCCAGACTCATAAAGCCTTCCTCAGAGCTAGGGCTTGAAGCAAAGGCATTACCCAATCAGATTAGCATGGCTGCTCTGGGAAGGAAGAGTGGGAGGAAACCAGGGTGGAAATCAGATCAGAGAGGAAGCTGTACACAGTGATTAGGTAGAAGAAGATGGTGGCTTGGGCTAGAGTGGTGGCTAGGGATAGAGAGAAGTGGGCAGGTCTAATATGTTTTCGGAGGCAGAGTTCAAGGGATTTGTGATTGAGTAGTTGGAAGATATGTGGTAGATGGAGACATCAAGGAGAACCGCAAGTTTCTGGTTTAGACAAATGGACTTCTACCCCATTTGCTCAACAAACATTACAAAGTGCAATAAACACTCTGAAACAATAGGTCTCATTTATCAAGCGGTAGATGTTATTATAGCCTCATTTTACAAACAAAACTGACATCTAGAAAGGCTTAGTGACTTGTCCCAAGTCACGGTGTTAATAAGTGGCAGGGATGGGATTTGAACCCAGGACTGTATAGCTCTTAGACTTACGCATTCTACTGCATCAGAGATCTAAGTGTCACCTAGGTACTTGTTAAAAACTCAGAATCCTGAGCCACCCATTCCACGTTGTATCTTGGAACTCAGAATCTCTGAGACATGGGCCCAGCATTTTGTTTTTTTGTTGTTGCTTTATAATATTTTTTTATTTTATTGATTTCAGAGAGAGGAAGGGAGAGGGAGAGAGAGATAGAAACATCAATGATGAGAGAAGCATTCATTGGCTGCCTCCTGCGCACCCCCTGCTGGGGATCAAGCCCCCAACCCAGGCATGTGCCCTGACCAGGAATCAAACCTCGATCTCCTGGATCCTAGGTGAATGCTCAACCGCTGAGCCATGCTGGCGGGGCAGCATTCTGTGTTTTAAACAAGCGTTCTAGGTGATTCTGGTGCACACTAAAATCTGAGAATCAGGATCACCATGCAGCCTCTCATTGTCCTAACTGAAGAAATATCTTTCTATGGTTCCTCTGAGCCTTTCCCAGCTACCCTAAGATTTCTGGAGACAGAGAGTGAGAAATCAGATTCTAGGTAGCCTCAGAAGCAAGATGGTAACAATCATCTCACTGTGAAGTACCCTAGTTCCAATCCTGAAAGCTCCATTGGGGTAAATGGGGTCATAGATCCAATGCTCGAGGACCTTGCTCTGAGAAAGGTGAGTCCTCCTGGCCAGATAGAAGCATGTGGGTGGGGTATATGGCGTTCAAGCAGGGGTGGAGGTGGGGTGTCATGAGACAGAAAGCCAGATTTCACACCCACCTCCCCGATACTTCTGCCACCCAGATCTGTTCTCAAGCCCTAGAGATTTCCAGTAACCAAGGCCCTAGGCCACAGAAGGAATCTTACAGATCACCTTGTGCAACTCTCTTATTGTAGAACTGGAAAGCCTGAGGCCCAGAGAGTGGACTGCTTGCCCTACAGTCCCCTCTGCCCTGGGGTGCTGATTGGAGTTGGACAGGGTAACATTTCAGCAGGTGGCCTAGCAGCAACACCTCCCAGCTGAAGCCCTGATGGTTGTAAGGCGGATCTGTGAAGCCGACACTCCTGTTTGCGCAGCATCTGTGCCAGGCTAGGCCTCGCCTTGGACAAACACAGCCTGCCGGGCGGCAGGCACCCAGCTCCTTTGTTCTTGGGCCTGAAAACAGAGGCAGCAGGGCCAGCAGGTATCAGAAGGCCCATTCTGACCGGATGTTGGCACCATGGTTCCCACGGGAATGCTTCCTGATCAAGAGGCCGACAGGCTGAAGGGCATCTGGGTATTGGCTACAACAGCCTATGGCAGGAAGGTGACCACCTGGCAACATAGGGGACATGAGAGGGAGCAGGTGGAGGGATGGGGACTGAAAGCCAGACTAGATAAGGAGTGGAACACCTTCATCTCTTCAGGGCTAGGGGGGCAAAAGGTGCTAAACTTCTTATCTTTCCAGGTTGAGGAGGTGCCAAGGAACCCAGGGAGCAAGCTTTGATTTGAAATGAAAGGAAAACATCTAGACTGAGGTCAAGGCACCTCTCTCTAAGTCCATTTGAGTCTTGGAGGAAGTTTAATGGAGAAGCAAGAGTTTGGGCTTTGGTATCAGAGAGACCAAACTCCAAATCTTGCTCAGCCATCTACCAGCTGTGGGACTTATGAAAAGAAGCTGAACCTTTCTGAATCCGAGGTAGGGTGATAATCTTACCTCCTTTACAGGGTTATTGTAATGCTCTGGCCACAGGGTCAGGAGTACTGCAGGTGTTCGATAAATGGTCCCTATGATAATGAATGTGCAGTCCCCAGAACCACCCTGAAAACACTGTCAGTTTAGGGACAACTAAAGGAATGTGTGTGAATTGACTTGGAGCTCAGTTCCCCTGTGGCTGTGCTCAACTTCAGATTCTCCTTTAAAAAGATAATAAATATGTGTCCCTGAATTTGTGGGTTGGGGATTGTTGCAAGAAAGACAAAAGTGGGAGGAGAGAGCTTTGGAGCAGTAAGTGATGGTGGGATTGATTTGGTGCAAGCTTTGGGGTAAAGGCAAGGAGACTAGCAGGGAAGCCACAGGCCAAAGTTGATGATAACAGGGCTGGGGTTGTATGTAGCATGGTGGCCTGAGCAGTGGCACCTGTGATCATTTACTGGAAGGAAACAAAACACTTAGGGAGGAGCAATTTGGTTGGGGTAGGGGTGCTGGGGACTGAGGCTATTATTTTGAACTGGCTATTTGGGAGACATGTCACACATCTGAATGAGTTCATTGAGCAGACAGCTGGCTTCACCACTGACATCTCCTCTGCTGACCCCCTCTTTGCCCTCTAAGCAGCCTCAATGCTGGTCTCCCCTCAGGGCCTTTGCATTGGCTGTTTCCTCTGCCTGGATGCTCTTCTTCAAGCTCTTACAGAGGTGCCTCCTTTCAGAATGTAGGTCTCTGTGTAAAGGTCACCTCCCTGACCATTTTTATCTCCCTCCTCCCCACACCATCACTGTCTATCCCATTGCACTACTTTATTTACCTCATGCTCCTTAGCACTAGATGAGATTATGTTATTTAGTCATTTGTTTACATGTGTAGTGACTGTCTCCCCTTCTAGAATGTAAGCTTCCTAGGGGCAGGGGCTTCTCTCATTTACCACTGAATTCCCAATGTAATACTAGTGTCCTGCATGAAGTAGCATCTCGGTAACAATTCTCTAAATGAATCAGTAGATATAGCAAATCTGTGGTATTCATGCTGCTAGTGCCTCTTCCCAAGCCTGTGGCAGTCTTTGCTCATTGGTTATGGACTCTTTCCTCAGCGTCACAGCCCTTGTCAATCTATCAGAGTTGGTACATGAAGTTTCACCGACCTGCCATCCCTATAGTGGACAAAGGTCTCATGCCTGCTACCCGTTTGACCTAGTGTGAGTCTTTTAAAGCTCCTTGGGCCTCAGTTTTCTCATCTGATGTCATCCAAAATGTAAGGGAGTCTTTCCACTCCTCTTTTATGGGCTGGGCCTCCAGTCTAGAGCAGGATGGCACGTGCAGACTTGTCAAATCCCCCCAGGCAGGGGGCTCAGTTCCTGTCTTTCTCTTGAATCACAACCTCTCCAGCACACTCCTCTCTCTCTCTCTGCTTCCCCTGTAGAAGTGACCTTTGGCACCTGGTCCAACAAAATCCTCATTTTCAGGTGAGGAAACTGAAGGAAAGTCACTGGAGCTAGAAATCCAACAAAGACTAGTTGTCCACACCCAGCACTTTAGCAGCAACCATTTCTCTCCCCTGGATCCCCCTTGGGGCCTGGGCACTTACATTAGTACCTTCTCTCCATGATGGGGAGGGGGTGGGGGTGCTGCAGCTTCCTTCTACTTGGGCACATTCCCAAGCCTCAGGAGGTGGGCAGCCTGGCTTCCCTCCAGGCCCTGGGCAGTTGGCAGAAAGAGGATGCCCTGTGGATTCCTGGCTTCTTTCCTCACTTCCGAGCCACCTATTCAAAGGAGGTGAGAAAGGTGCAAAGCTTCCACAGTTGCTTTCGGAAATTGCCTCAGGTTGTCTGGGCCAGCTTGAGGCTCTTAGCTGTTCCAAAGACAATTAATGCCCTGTTGGCCGTTTCTCCCCTTCTGATCCTACCTGGATCATCCCTTTCATTCTCTTGATGCTATTCTGCAGCCAATACCCCCTCTGACAAGAGCTCAGTTCTGGCTTCCCTTGAGGAAGGGTGGAGGAGGAGAGGGATGAGTATTGACTAAACCTCTCTGTGATCTTAGGTGGAGGTGCTTTAAACACCTCCCAGAGAGAGAGACGCTCAGCTCACCTTTGAGCCTGCCTATGCAGAGCTCTTGTTTGCAAACCATCTTTTCTGGTGGAGAAGCTGTGCTTCCTTTTCTAAGAGCTATTTGGGGAAACACTAATGTTTGCAGGAACAGAGAGCCAGCTCCCTGCTCAGGAGGACAGCGAGGACCCAGAGGGATCCAGAAGTGCTAATTAAAGACCAATGTCCTTAGACATTTGGGGAAAGTTAAAAAATGGAAACGACTGAGGTTTTCATGTTTAATTAGAAAGGAGGAAATATTAAGGACTAAGGGAAATTTTTAGGGAGACAGATTTTTAACTTGACACTCAACATTTTAGCCCATTTATTGTACAGTTACTGTTACTGTGGGGCACAGGCATAGACAGGCACCGACCTACCCCACCAAGGAGAACTCCAGGACAGGGGTCATGAAAGGCTTCCAAAGGAGGCAGACACTGAGCTGAGACCAGGCTGAGGCCTGGAGATGAAGAGGAATTGGCCAGGGTTGATGACAGACAGCAAAGGCTGAGCAACAGGGGTCCTCAGCCCTAGGCACACCATGGAATCACCTGGGGGAGTTTGAAAAATGAAGGATACCCACCCCCAGAGATCCTGGTCTAGGACAGAGCCTGGGCACTGATGTGTTTTCAAAGCTGGGTCTAAAGTTGGGGGCCAGTAGGGAGAACCACTAGATTATAACCACTGCGCTGGGGGGACAATTTAGGAGTCCCTGGCAAGGTCGGCAGGGCCAAGTTAAGGAGTTTGGAGTCCAGCCTAAGGGAAATAGGAAGTCTCATTTGGGTTTTAAGTTTTCAAGCAAGGAAGTCAGTCACATTTGCTTTTTAAAACAATGCCTTTTAATCTCATACTTCCCCTCCTTCCTTCCCACCCCCACCTGATGTGGAAGTTTCCCTACTCAGGACCACCAGGATCAATGGGCCCTGTTCTCCTTTCCTCTGCAGACCTAGAGGCTTTTGCCAGGCCTGGCTGCAGGTCTCAGGTGGGGAAGGTTCACTGGGATGCCCTGCCCCCCCCCCGCTTCTCACTGTCCCTGCTCCCAGCGTCTGCCCAGGTACTAACTCTGGCCAATTTCATCCTGGGCTTCTTTCCCAGCCCAGCCAGACATGGCACCTGATCTGCCCCAGTGTTCCAGCAGGCACAGTACAAGAGAGGCATTTTCTTCTCTCTGATTTCTGAAGCTACCACTCTGGGGTTAGACCTAACTGCTCTTTCCTTCTCAGAATGCATTTTATCAGGCCTGTCTGGGCCCCTACTGCTATCCACAGAGTCCTCGCTGCACCTCCTGCTCCCAGGGGGAAGGAGAATAGCACAATGAAAGAAGAAAGGGCTTCAGAGCCGGGCCGACCTGGGTTAGAAACCTGACCCCACCTCTCACTTGTTTTGTGACCTTCAGCAATTCACTTCATCTGAGTCTCCTCTTCATTTGTAAAATAACAACACCAACCTCAGTGGACAGTTGTCAGGATTAAATGAGGGAAATATGTAAAAGTCTGAATGGAGTATGCAGCACACAATAGGTCTTCAATAAATAGTAATGCCATTTACTACTATAACTTAATGTTAATTATTATTACTAGTGCTGGGTTCACTTCTAAATTACATAATTTCTTTGAGCTTTAGTGTTCTCTTTTGTAGAATAAGGAGCCCGGCTGGTAGAGTTGCTGTGAATACAGCATGTGGGCAGTTTGAGAGACTTTTTTATTGGATCTGAAGGCTACTCATGGGCCAAGAAAATGCAGAATACCAAACAGGCCCTTCAGACCTTCTGACTTCGGCTCATTGTGGACGTTTACACCACTGTCAGCTGGTAGATTGACAGGGGCCTTTCAAAATGCATCAGGACGAAGCCCAGGAGTTGTCCTAGCATCACCATTGTCCTGGCACACAGTTTACATGCACAAGAGCAAAAGCCCAGGGCTTGCATTGTATTTAAACTCTCTAAGACAGATCCTCCCAGGGACAAATCTTCATCAACGGTCATGACTCTAGCACAGAAGCCAGCTCCGATTTGTGCATTTTCTCTTTCCTTCTTTCCTTCATTCACTGAGCAGGAATTAAGTGAGGTGAAAGGTCTAGTAGATGGAATTTGACCAGAGAGCCCAGAAATGGCCAAATCTTGCCCTCCAGCCATCCCTCTCCCCATAAAGTTCCCAAGGCTGTGAAGATAAAAATAAATGTGAAACCAAAGTGCCAGTTTATTATTAGCTGGGGGAGGGCATGATTTCCCCAAGGCAGGCCTCTCTGTTTGGTTGCAATTACCTTTTAACTGGTCTCTGACCTCTTAAACACTATATTATTCTGTTAAATTACCATTAGTGAGTGAGGTGCCCCTGCCAGCTGTCCACCCCTAGTTTAGAGATGAAGACTATGGGCTCTGCATCACACAGGTTGGGTTTAAGTCCTGGTCACACACTGTCAGTGTGACTTGAGCAAGCCATGTAACCTCTCTAAGCCTCAGTTTCCTTACCCGGAGAATGGAGATAAACGACACCTAGGTAACAGAAAATGGAGGTAAAACATCACAGCTGCTGTTTCTATCACCCCCAATATACTTACCTCCTTTCCACCCTTCCTTTGGGTGACCTGCCTCTCCTCAACTGCACCTGGCGGGGTTGCCAATCACAGAACCTGCTCCCAATCACAGGGGTGGCCATTGGCCCAGGTCAAGCCAGTCATAGCCTTCTCCTGGGAGAAGGCACAGGGACTGAAGGTAACTGGTGCTGAACCCTCTAAACAGGGGCCATACACAGCCATGGTCAGCCCCAGTTCTGTCCCAGTCCATCCCAGAGCCTGGCTGTCTGTCTTTTCCTTCATTTTCCTTCTCTCTCTCCGCCCCCCCCTTAAGTTAAGGCCTGTTTCTGACCCTAAATCCTAAAATTCACATCATAGCCTTATCATCAGGATGAAATGGGGCCATCAGTTCTAAGAATGTTAGCTATTGGGGTGATGGCTTCCCACACTAGTCATCCTGGAACCAAAGCCTGCTGGGAAGTGAGGCTCAGTGGAGGCCATTCAGTGGACCGTGGGGGTCCGGTAGATGGTGAGCCGAGGGCAGGGATTGCATCTGGTTTGCTGCTGACTGGTGACCACGTCTCCCTCTTGGCCTGCACAGTGTCTGGCACTTAATAGGTCCTCAGTAACCATCTCCTTACTATTGATGATGTTCAGAGTCACAGATATAACCGCTGCTGTTCTTGTGGAGAGGATGGCCCTTTAAAACCTCACCAGGCCCCACCTCCGTGGCCTGTGGTTACTGGAGGTCCCAGAGTCATCCCTCCAGCAGGACCAGTCCTGGTCTCCAGCTCTGAAAGCTGCCTTCCTGGGAATGCCTCAAGCTTCAGTGCTATTGCTCTGCTGTGTTATTCTTGTCTCTCCAGGATCGCCTTAATCCCCCATTTTGGGAAGCTGCCTCTTTCCCAGCCCAATCCTAGGGTTCTAACGGACCCTCCAGGCAGGGGGCCCCGTGCTATGGCCCCAGGGATGACGAAGGACCCAGGGAGAGACCACGCGGCTGCCTTTACTCCCAGGGCTGCCCTGCCGTGACTTGGGGCTTCCTGGTGGCCATCCTCCCCAAACATGGGAACAGCCTCGCTGCATAATAGAAAATGAGGCAGAGAAGAAAGTCAAGAGGCAAAAAGAGACTTGACATATTATTTGGGTTCCTCTATCCAGTCTGCTTCTGGGACTAACTCCTTCTAGGTGATGGGTCGACTCATTTCTTCATTTCACAAACTTTTATTGAGCTCCTAGTGCATGAAATAAGCAAGATACTGTCCTTGTCTTTGAGGGAGCAATTGTGCTGTGACAGGCATGTGTGTGTGTATACACACACACAGCGAATAATAAAGGAAACACAAAAGTAAGAGGTCACTGTTATCTGGGCCAGGGTGGGTGGCAGTTCAACAAAGACTGCATGGAGGTGGCGACCCCCAGGGGGGTCTTGAAACGCCACTGGTAGGAGTGATCCTCAATGGGTCTACTCTTTGAAATAAAAGGCTAAGCTGCCAAGTTAGAAATCCTTTGTGGACTTACTTCTGAGGATAAGGCTTTGTTACATGAGCACGCTGAGCTGGAGGCCTTCACTCGAGAGGTGGCACAATGCTAGAAGGGAACCACTGAGCTGCCTCCCACCACACATCTCCCATTGTGTCCTGCCATTTCCTCCGGAAGTTTTCATGTTGGAAGGCCGCCCTGACCTACCTCTTCAGGTTGATCAAATGGCCCAATTATCTATGTAGGATCCCAGATTGTCTTGAACTGAATAGATGGGAGTTGGGGAGGGCTGCTGTCTAGAAAAGAAAGTGCCAGAGAGAGTCCAGCCATCCACAAGCTGTTAACTGGAGCCAGCTACCCACAAAGGATCCCTTTGTTATTCCAGGAGGTGTTGTCACAAGAGCTTGGCCACAACTCACGAAGCACATCCAGGAACTGTTTTCATGAAAGGGCTGGCAGGGAGCACTGTCTGGTGGCCTGGAACGGATTCTGATCTTGAGGAGACCTGCCAGGCTTCCCGGCACCACCTGCCCCTGGAGCTGGCTATCCTAGGGGCAGTGACCAAGAAGTATGGCCAGAACTCCACAGTGAGAACACCAGGGAAAGGGCTTCTGAGCCTGTGGTCAGCTCCCTCTCTGAAAGGTTCCAAGGGCTCCTACTTCCATCCTAAATCTTGTCTTTGTAGCAACAATTGTAGCTCTTCCCCTATGATTTGCTCTCTGGCCTTCAATCATATCCACATTCACCACAGCAGAATATTAGAAATCTAAGTGCTCTGGGTAGGAAGTTGACCTGAATTGCCACTTTATATTTAGCCTGGCTGTATAATTTATCTTTCAAACCTGAACTCTTTGAAGAGTCCAAGGAGGTGCTATTAGAAATTTTTCAGGGACAACTGGCAGGAACTGGGACCACCTCAGCCAAACCTAGTAGTTTGGGCTCCCTATTTATTCCCTCAAACAAAAGGTCAAGGCAAAGAGATAACGCCTTGAAACAGATTGTTGGTGGAGATCGCCAACCAACCAGTCCAATTCCTAGTGTGCTTAGTGTCTCTCACTCCATGTTTCATAGCAGGATGTTCTGAATGAACAATAGCACAGCTTGCCTTAGATACCTCCGTCCAGACTTCACTGAGGACTTCATAGCCAAGAACATAGTCTTGATGCATTCCCTGTGTAACTATTCTTCCATTGTTGTTGTGTGGTTTTTTGTTGTGTGGTTTTTTGTTGTTGTTGTTTTACCACAAAAGGCCATTAAGCACAGAATAAGAAGGTAGGCTGGTACATGTGAGATCTGGCAATACTGAGTGTGGGTGAGGGCATAAAGCAACAGAAACTCTGGCACGCTGCTGACACGAGGGGAAACTGCACAACGAATTTACAGAGCACAGTGCCCTCAGCCCAGGAATTCCACTTCGGGGTGTACACCCTCGTGAAACTCTTCTGTGTGTGCAAAAGGATACCCGAACAAAAATGTTTGCAGCAACACTGTCTAAAATGTTGCTACAGTTTAGGTCCATCCAGAGAGCCGTGGATTTTAACAAGTGATGATAAAAACAAACAATCCCATTTAAAAAATGGGCAGAGGATCAGAATAGACATTTTTCCAAAGACACACAGATGGCCAACAGGTCCATGAAAAAACACTCAACATCACGAACCCATCGGGGAGATGCAAATCAAAACCACAATGAGTTATCACCTCGCACCTGTTAGAATGGCCACCATCAAAAAGACAAGCGATAACAGGTGTTGGTGAGATGTGGCGAAAAAGGAACCCTTGTGCACTGTGGGTGGGAATGTAAATTGGTGCAGCCACTGTGGAAAACAATATGGATGTTCCTCGAAAAAGTAAAAATAGAGATGTCATATGACCCAGCAATTCCACTGCTGGGTATTCCTCTGAAGGAAGCTTAATCACTATCTCAAAACGATATCTACACCCCCATATTCACAGCAGCATTTTTTACAATGGCCAAGACATGGAGATAACCTAAATGTCCATCAACAGACGAATGAGTAAAGAAAATGTGGTATATATACAATTGAATATTATTCAGCCATAAAAAAGGCAATCTTGCCATTTGTAACAACATGGATGGACCTTGAAGGCATTATGCTAAGTGAAATAAGTCAGACAAAGACAAATACCGTATGACCTAACTTACAAGTGGCATCTAAAGAAAAAAAGCCCTGAACTCATAGATCCAGAGAACAAATTGGTTGTTACCAGAGGCAGGGGGTGGGAGGGTGAGTGAAATGGGTGAAGGTGATCAAAAGGTACAAATTTCTAGTTATAAGATAAATAATCCTAAGGGTGTAATGTACAGTATGATGACTCTAGCTAGCAATGCTATATAATATACCTGAAAGTTGCTAAGAGAGTAGGTTTTAAAAGTTCTCGTCACAAGAAGAAAATTGTAACTATACATGGTGATGGATGTTAAGTAAACTCTAATCATTTCACAATGTGTATATAAAAGCATTATGTTGTACATATAAAACTGATACCATATGATATGCCAATTACACTTCAATAAAAACAAAAGTGATAATACATAAATTGGAGATATATGTGTCAACATGGATAAATGTCAGAAACAATGTTGAGAGACAAGGCTGCAGGAGGATTTCTTTTCTCTGTCTCTAAGAGTCTCTAAATGTGGACTCAGATACTATGCACTGTTTGTAAATCCCTGCATATATGGTAAAGGTATATAAACATGCATGAAAATGATAAGCACCAATTTCAGGACAGTGGTTGGAGGGGAGAGAGGTAAGGAGATCAGGAGGGTAATTCAGAAACTTCAACTGTGTATTTTATTTTTTAAGCTGGATGATAGGTAAGCAAAAGTCATTCTAGACTTTTGACTGAAACAGGGCTGCTTTCCAATTCCAGTCCAGTACCTAACTTTAGTTCCCTTAAACACAATACTCAACCTTTCTCTCTACCAATTTCTTTCCCTGTAATGGGAGTACTAAAGTACTCACCACCTAGGGTGGCTGTGAAAATCCTTTCATAACATTTTGTAAGGATTTACTGTGTTCCCTACATCTTGGCTCCTGCAATAACCCTGGCAGCAGATGCTCCAGAAATGGAAACTGGACTGAGTGGGTACCCATGCCTGTACCCTTGGCCTGGGGTACAGCTGGGCCTGTAGAATGTGACTATTTGCAAAGACACCCTGCCCCTGCCCTGGTGTTCTCTGGCCAGGTACACTGTTCAACAAATCTCTCCTTGTCTCCCTCCCCGCTTCCTGTTCTTCTGCTCATTCACAGGACTAGAGAGGTAGATGGCACAGTCACTCAGCTGTCAAATGACAAAACTTGGATTTGAATTCAGGTATCTCAAAGACAAAGCTCTTCCCAACTAAGCCAGGTGTCCTCCTGGGGATCTTTCAAAACCACCAAAGCCTTGGCCCCTCCCTGGGACTCTTCTGACACCACCACGACCACATGGCTCCCTGGGTCCAGTTCATGTGCACTCCACCCCTCACACCCCACTAGTCCAAGTGTCCTTGTGGTGCTGGCCAGCCCAGTTCCCTCTCGTCCAAGAACTTCTTGCCCGCAGAGTTTGCACCTTTCATCTCTATGTCCCCAACATGCGGCACAGTGTCTGGATTGCTTTTGGAAGAGAGCTCAGTACTCTCTCTGCAAGACAGAAGAGCTGAGCCGGAGAAGACCGTTCAGGGAGGCAGACTTGGCCTTCCCAACACTGGAAGTGTCGACAGAAACGGCTGTCCACCAGGTTCTGAGCTCCTCACTGGAAAAAGTGTTCCCGAAGAAGCAGAGGCTGGCACTTTCTGAAGAGTTTCTGCATTTGTTCAGATTCTGTGTTTATCTCTCCACCGCCAATAAAGTAGGAGTTTCTTCCTCACATTTCTTATTCCTGTAGGCACAGAATTCTGGTGCAGGGAGATCACCTCCTCCAGTCTCCAGCAACCTCTCAGCAGCAGCTCTGCACTCTCCATGGAGGACCTTACCCCTCATTGAGAGGACAGCCTGGATGGCTTTGATTATTAGAAAATTCTCTCTTCCTTGGGAGGGAAACCTCATGCTCCAAAACTCCTATCATTTGGTCCTGGTTCCACCCTTTGGAGTGGCATCAATCCTTCGTTCCACACACAGGGGCTTGTAGGACACAGGAATTGAGTTTGGATTTTATTTCAAGTGAAATGAGGAACAAATAAAGCATTATTAAACTGGGGGTGGCAATGTTATCTGCTTTATTATTTTAAAAGAACATTTTACTACTGTGTGTGGTCTGGATTATAGGAGGGTAAGAGTAGAACCCAGAGAATGGACTGAGAGGCTATTGGGACAATTCAAACAGGAGATGCTGGTGGCTTAGGCAATGGTCTGGCAGTGAGGATGGATCTGAGATGTGTTTTGGATCAAGAACTTGCTGGATCCAAGACTCACTGATGGATTAGATGTGGGTGTGTGAGTATGTGCCTGATCTGAGGATCTTGACCTTTATGTGTCATCTTGTTTTAGCTACCCTTGTTTTCATTAACAGGATCAAGACATGTGTTGAGTCATTTCTGCCTGAGAAGAAAAGAAGAGGGGGATGCAGAAGAAAATGAGAGGTCTGACTGTTTCCTGCCACCCCGTCTCCTGGGCCATGCAGGCTCAGACCTGGTCTCCTGAAATCAGCCCCCTCCCAAGCCTGACCTCAGCCTTACCCCCACACAGCCTCAGCTCCTACTGAGCTGTACTGTCTGTGAGGCAGAGGAATGACCAACAGCAACAGAGGCCAAGCCTGGCTGGATTCCCAGGACAAACTTTTGAGCTTTTGGACTCAAAGACAAGCATAACTGCAAATACTGAGAAGTTCAAGGAATATCCACTAGAGGACACTGCAGCACTGCCCAGAAAACATCCCAGCACTGCTTTTTTCCATTCAATTAACAAAGAAGTACTACTGCACTGAGCACCCATTTAGCCAAAAGTCCTGGATAAGATGTCAAGATACAAAGACCATGGCACAGGTGCTGCCCACAGTTGAGCTGGGGGAGCTGAGAGGAGCTCAAAGCCCTGGGAGGTGGGTGAGGAAGCCATACCCAGATAGGATCGGTCCATGGCTTTTAACTGCTTCTAGGGACTTAACTATATAGGACACACCTACATGCAACAGATGACACACATACATACAAACAGCACACACACACATGTGCATAAGCCACATACAACCTGCAGTCCTTGCTTGGCTCTGAGTGCCTGTGCAGAGGTGGCTGCGGGCAGATGCCGGGCCACAGAGGAGGTGGCTAGAGGCTCCAAGGAGAGTGGAACAGAGCAGTGGTGAGTTTACAGCTTGAAAGAACAACCCCAGAGCCCCCAGACAATCCACACATCATTAGAGTCACTGTAAAAGAGCCTATTAAAATGCACACATGCTAACCACATGTGACCCAAGGGTTACATGAACTCATCAACACCCACTAACACATTAGCACGATTTACTGGGTGCTGGGGCTGGCATGAGGAATCTTTTGTCAGAGGGCCACAGGGAAGGAGAATGATAGCCAGCCTGTTAGGAGAGTTGACTTTGTGCAGACATCCCTCCAGGGGCTTGTGAGCTTTCTCTCTCTCAATGCTCATAGCATCACTGGGCTTTGGGCTACAACATTACCCCAATTTTTGGAGGGGATGCCAATGCTCAGAGAAGTGAGGTAGCTTGCCCAGGATCACATAGCTAGGTAGGTAGAGGGGCTGGAATTCTAATCTTGCCCTAAAGGAACTCACAGTTGGTTGGGAGATATGTATATAAAAGGATCCAACAAGACAATTCAGCAAAGAACAGCTTCATTTCTTTCTCTGTCTTTCTCTCTTTCTAAGAGCTTAACATGTTTAGTTTGCAGAACTTCATCTGAGAAGGAAGGGGAAGCCCTCACCCCAATGTCTTCAAGTGACCCTGTGTTACCTGAGATGCAAGCAGCTCTGTCACCCGAGCCATGTAACCCAGTGGACATGGAGCTGAAGGTTTCAGTGATGGGAAAGTTGCCTTGTGGAGTTGGTGGCAAGCTCCCAAGGGAGACTCACAGCGAGACCCCTGGGGTTCTCCACCAAGGCCATGCCATCTGCAGCAGAGAACTATGCATCAACTAACAAATCGGAACAAACTTTCACAGCGGGGCAGAGTGACCATGCAGCCAGAACTGCCCACTGGGAGCCGGGTCTGGTGAGACTACCAAGCTGTAAGGTCCAGCGGGCCCGGCATCAATCCACTGTAACAGAATCGTCAATGCAGCGTTTGAGCCAGCCAGTTCTTCACTGTGCTTGGGTGTCCTCACATCATTTGTGCTTTGTGTGTGTAACTACAGTGTGCGTGGACAAGCCTGCACTTGCATGTCTTTCCTTCCTAAGGAGCCCATGAGCTTCTCTAGGAAGTCAGCCTGTGTGACTCCTGTGGACCTCCCAGTGCCCCAGCCAGTGCCGACTCAAGACCTCATGTCCCAACGGCCTTGGCTGTGCTGCATGGGCTTGGACTCAGGTGGCCGGAACCAAGGCTCCTTTCCACATAGTCCCCACCCCTCTGTACTCTCATCCTGTTCTCCCTGGAATCTCCTCCCCTGCCCCAGAGGGGGCTGCCACAATCCAGGTGGGGACACCGAGGCCACAGGGCCTGAATGTAGGAGGTATCCTCAACCCAAGCTCTCATCCAGTGTCCCGTTATCGTCAGCTCCACTCAGTGCCCACAGGGGCACCAGAAAGAACCCATTGCTCTTTATCCCTAGAACCCGCCTCTCCCATCAGACCCCCGTGAGGGACAGCTCAGCCTCCTGTGGTACCTCAGACTGTAGGACAGTCGTCAGGGGAACAGACAACCTCTGTGACACACCTGTGTTCCAAGGGAGGGGAGCCCTGGGATACATTCCATCTGGGAAGGAATTTCGAGTTTAACAGATGGAGTCTGATGGAAGCCTGCCTCTATCTTCCGAAAAGTTTAATAAGATTACACAAGGTTGTGGCTTGAGTGACAGGGAAGGACTGAGACAGGCAAGGAAGGCTGGGCTTGGAAGAAGCTGGGAAGAGGCTGTGCGAGAAGGCGAAGGGAACAAAGAAAGGCGGAAGGAATCCCCAGGCACCCAGTAGGAGGGCTTTGCAACAGAATGAGCAAGTGACAGGGAGTGAAAACTCTACGGTAGACTCCCTGGTGGGTCAACCTTTCTTGAAAGGTCATCAGCCAATCAATCAGTATCAGTAGCCCATCCCTCCCACTCTGAGTTCAAGAAAGCTTGGATTGTTACCATACTAGTTAACTTTTTATCTAATTCCCTTTTTTTTTTAACCTGAGAAACTAAGAGAATTTTAGGATTTGGGAATTCTGAGTGCAATCCCCACTCCACCCTGACCTGACAAATGAAGAATCTAAAAAGATATAAACAGTGCTAATGAGGTTTCATGAGCTATTTTGGTGGGGGTGGTTTTCTGCTTTTAAAAGAAAAGCATCAGTCTCTCACCTCTGTAAGCTTCAGTTTCCTCATTTGTACAACATGGATATTAACGATATACGCCCCATAGGTTTGCTGCAAGGACTGCATGAGACAAAGAATGCAAAGTGCTGAGCAAGGTGTTTGTGTACACTAAGACTCGGTATATGTTAACTATTATTTTGTAACAGCCAAATCACTTCCACAGCTGAGGTCCAGTTTGTCAGTTAGTTTGGTCCTTTTCTGCATCTTGACTGTAACAGCTGCTAATCGTTCACGAGCTAGATTTTCACTTACTGCAGCATTTCTCATGGACTCTCTTTGAAAGCAAGCTCCTCTAGCAAGTAAAAAAATATGACTCAATTTCTAAAGTGTCTATTTTTGTCCTGACGTTTTTAGAACTATCTTTCTCCATCAGCCAAAGAATTGGACTGGCTAGGCTATGAGATCTTTTCCAATGAAAAATTCATAACTCTGTTGTGTCAAGTGAGAAACTATCTGTCTACTCAAGTGTCTTCAGGGCCAAATATCAACCAAAAGCAGATTAATATTCTGTGGAGAATAATTTGCAAACTGAGAGAGCTGAACCAAAACATTTAACGTCCCATGATGAATGTCTTGTCAATAATGAGGTCATTTGTATGCAGTACATAATTCAGAAAGGAAGCAGAGTCTTGTCTGCCTAATTTAGCAAACTTTAAAAAATAAAAAAGAAAGAATCCTAAGGAATCAATCCATAATACAGGGAGGAGGGGACTTTAAGATGTCCAGTAATGCACTATCTGCAAAGCCCTAATCTATATATAATCTAAATCTCTAACAATATAGAGATGATTAAGTAAAATTTGGCTCATCTAAATTTTTAATACAATCTTTAAAAGAATGCACCATAAAGTAATGGTTATGGCCACCTGCTCTGGCCTCAGGCTGCCTGAGTTCAAATCCAAGCTTCACCTCTTATGAGCTGCATGACTTGGACAACTTACTCAATTTCTTTATACCTCTGTGTCCTCACTTGTAAAATAGGGATTAAATTAGTATGTACCTCAAAGAGTTGTTGAAGACTGTAAAGCTCTTAGAACAGTTGCTCATGAATAGTGTATATTTAACACACATTGACTAATATGGTGTAACAGAGACTGCTAACTTAATATCAAATCTTTTTCATCTTCTTCTAGGGCTCCTGGCTAGACTACAACTACCAGCTTCCCTTTCAGTCAGGTGTGGCTATTTGACTAAATTCAAGCCAACAGAGTGAGAGCAGAAGTCATGCGCCTGCCAGGCTTGGCCATTGAAACCTCTCATGCACAGTTTTTAAGCTTTAATCCTGCTGCTGGCTTGATGCAGACAAATGCAATGACTTTGGAAGCATGCTATGGAAATGGTGGAGGCCAAGATAGATTCTTTTTTTATAATATGTTTTTTATTTTAGAGAGAGAGGAAGAGAGAGGGAGAGAGGGACAGAAACATTGATCAGTTGCACACCTCAACCGGGGATTGAACCCCACAACCCAGGTATGTGCCCTGACTGGGAATCAAACCAGTGACCCCTCAGTTCATGGGATGACACTCAACCAGCTGAGCCACATGGGCCAGGGCTCAAGATAGATTCTTAAATCACCACTTGGAGAACTGCCTAAGATCACGAGCATCTATTTTGGGCTTCAGATAAATGAGAAACATTTTTATGTTAAGACAGTGGGATTTTTAGATTCATCAATTACAGCAGCAAACGTTATTGTGCAAAGGAGTTTTTTATGTTATGTGAAAAAGTATAGGATACATAAAAGATATGCCAGAGACTGAGATGTTCCCCCAATATTTGTTCTTCCTGTGTTTTTTTTTTTGAGGGAAACTTATATACAGTGAAATGCAAAGATCTCAAGTGTGTAGCACAAAAGGTTTTGATGAATTTTTAGTCCTATGTAAACAACACACTAATTAAAATGTAGATTATATCCATCACCCCAGAAAGTTCCCTTGTGCCCAGCCCCCATGGGCGATGATGCAGTTTCTAGCATCATAAATTAGTTTGCCCCTTCTTGAACACCATATGAATGGAATCATACATTATATACTCATTCGTGTCTGGTTTCTCTCACTCAACATATGTTTTTGAGATTCGTGCATGTTGCTGCATATATCAGTAGTTCGTTCTTTCTTAATCGTTTAATAGTATTCTATTGTACAAATATATCACAGTTTACTTATTCATTCCCTAACGATGGACATTTGAGTTCTTTCTAGTTTTTACTATTGTGAATAAAGCTGCTACAAACATGCAAGGATTCTTGTAGATTTTTTGTTTCATTTCTCTTGGGTAAATACCTAAAAGAGGAATTGCTGTGTGTGTAATAAATTACTAAGGGCTTAGTGGCTTAAAACATGGTAAATCTAATACTATGTTATAGATCTGTAGGTCAGAAGTCTGACACAGGTCTGAAGGCACTAAAATCAAGGTGTCCTCAGAACTGCCTTCCTTTCTGGACATTCTAGGGGTGTTTTAGTCAGCTTAGGCCATAACAAAATACCACAGACTGGGTGGCTTAAACAACAGAAATTTATTTTCTCACGGTTTTGGAGACTGGAAATCTGAGATCAGAGTGTCAGCACAGTCAGGCTCTGGTGAGGGCTTTCTTCCTGTCTTGCAGATAGCTACCTTCTTGCTGTGTGCTCACGGTGAGGGCCAGGCGAGGGTGGGGGAGAGCGCTCTTGTGTCTCTTCTTTCAAAGGCAAGAATCCCATCATGAGGGCCCCACTCTTACAACCTCATCTAACCCTACCTATCTCCCAAAGGCCCCACTCTCCAAATACCATCACATTGGGGGTTAGGGCTTCACCGTATGAATTGTGGGGAGACAGTTCAGTCCATAGCAAGGGTGAATTGATTTCCGTGCTTTTTGCAGCTTCTAGAAGCTTCCCACGTTTCTCAGCTCATGGCCCCTTCCTCCATCTTCAAGCTGACAACAGTGGATCAATCCTTCTCACACTGTGTCACTCTGACCTCCTCCGCCCCTTCTTCCACTTTTAAGGACCTTGGTAATTACATTGAGCTCAACTGAATAATCTGGAATAATTTTTCAATTGAAAAGTCCTTAATTGAGTCACATCCAAAGAGTCACTTTTGCCACATAATGTAATATAATCATAGGTTCCAGGGATTAGGGTATGGACATCTTTAGGGGGGATATTGTTCTGCCTATTACCTTGAGTCATAAGATATGCATATGTTTGTCTTTATGTAAGAAACTACAAAACAATTTTTCTAAATGGTGGCACCATTTTACATAGCCACCAGCAATATCTGAAAGTCCAGTTACTCCACATCCCTACCAACATTTAGAATTTTTAGTTTTTTCATCTTAGGCATTCTAATGGGTATGAAGCAGTATCATATTGTGGTTTGGTTTTAATTTGCATTTGCCTGATGACTAAAAATATTGACTTATCTTCTCCTCTGCCTAGTGACCAGAGAATCTTGTTTTCTAAAGTTTCTCTTCAAATCTTTTGCTTGTTTTTCATTGGGCTGCCCTTTTATTATTGATTTACAAGAGTTCTTTATCTATTTTGGACACAACTTATTTGTCATAGATGTATATTGCACATATGTTCTCCATTCTGGGTGTTGGCTTTTCATTTTTTAATAGTGCTTTTCAATGAGTAGATTTTTTTTATTTTGGTAAGTCCAGTTATTTTTTTTATAGTTTGTACTTTTTGTGCCCTGTGTAAGAAATCTTTGTCTCTCTCAACATCACTGTGGCAGCTTGTAATTTCCAAAATAGCTGCAACAATATTTGCTATCCATGTGCTCTTCTACAGCATGATCTTGCCACTCCTTCCATTTTCCTTAAATGTTTGATGGAATTTGCTGATGAGACCATCTGGACCTGAAGTTTCCTTTGTGGGAAGTTTTTTAAAAAATTTTTATTAGAAATTCAATTTATTTAAAGAGTACAGGGATATTTAGATTTTCTCTTTCTTCTTCAGTCAGTTTAGGTAAGTTGTGGTTTTAAAGGAATTTGTTCATTTTACTTAAATTATTGAATTTATTGGCATAAGTTTATTCATAATAGCTCTTTTTAATTTTTTCAAGGTCTGAGAATCCCTATCAACTTCCATTTTTGGTTTCTGATATTGGTAATTCATGGGGTTTCCCTCTCTCTCTCTCTCTCTCTCTCTCTCTCTCTCTCTCTCGGCCAATCTCATGAAAGGTTTATCAATTTTATTAATCTTTGCACAGAACCAACTTTCAGCTTTGTTCATTTTCTTTATGGTTGGACTATTGTCTTTCTTATTGATCTTTGGCCTTATCTTTATAATTTCCTTCATCTACTTACATTGAGTTCAATTTACTCACATATTTCTTGTTTCTGAAGCTAGAAACTCAAATCATTGATTTTAAACCCTTGTTGCTTTTCTGATGTAAGCATTTAAACCAATAAACTTCCCTCTAAGTGCTGCTTAGGTATAGCTCACAAATTTTGCCATTTTGTATTTTCATTATCATTTAATTTAAATATTTTAAAATTTCTCTTGTGATTTCTTCTTTGGCCCATAATTGATTTAGAATTACCTTATTTAATTTTCAAATATGTGGGGATTTTGCCACCTATCTTATTGTTATTGGTCTACAACTTAATTTTGTTGTAGTTAGAGAACATACTCTAAGATTTCAGTCTTCTGTAATGCACTGAGATATTTACATTATGCCCCAGCATATGGTCTGTCCTGTTGAATATTCTGTGCACACTTGAAAAGAATGTGTAGCTGTTGGGTGTGGTGTTCTCTAAATGGGTTTCTATCTAGTTTAACTCTTTTTATGCTGCAGTTTTACAAGCAATGAATTCTCTCAGCTATCATTTATTTTAAAACGACTTTAGTTTATCCTCATTTTTTAGGGTATATTGGCAGAATATAAAATTATGGATTGTCAGCTTTTATTTCCAGCCATTTAAAGATGTTATTCCACTATCTTCTGGCCTCCTTCATTTTTTCATGAGGAGTCAGCTCTCATTCATTTTATTACTCTCTGGTATATATGGTGTCTTTTATCTGGCTGCTTTTAAGATTTTCTCTTTATATTTGGTTTTCAGCAGTTAGACTATGATAGACCTGGGTATTTTAACTCTTACGCTCCTTGTCTTGCTAATTCTCTCGGATGGCATTTGGGAGATGGAGCTGCTATGGTCTAATGGTGAAGTGAAGAAGGGGCCTAAGTTCCTGAGCTCAGGTCCTTGTTGTGGCCCATAGCTCCTCTGATGTCTGCAGCCATGTTTCTTGTTGGCCTGGTCACCAGACATACATCTTGCCAACTTTTGTTGCTTACATTGGTGGTTAAGGAACTCAAGGTCTTGCCCGGCCAGGCGTGGCTCAGCGGCTGAGCGTCAACCTAGTACCCAGGCGATCAGGGTTCGATTCCCAGTCAGGGCACATGCCCGGGTTGCGGGCTTGATCCCTAGTCAGGAGCCTGCAAGAGGCAGCCGATCAATGACTCTCTCATCATTGATGTTTCTCTCTCCCTCTCCCTCTCCTTTCCTCTCTCTGAAATCAATAAATATATATTTAAAAAAATAAAAAAGAAAGAAATTCAAGGTCTTTCTTAGCTTCTTTGGTGTCAGGGGTCCTTTTAATAAACTCTTCTCCACTTCAGTCCTGCTGGTGTTCTGAACCCCCTAGAGGCCTGGCTGCAACTCCCATTTGGCTTTTCCTTAATAGCTTTTCCTTAATAGCTCCTGTGTCACTCCCATCCTGAGTGACCACCCGGTCTTCACCTACAAGGTCAGTTCTTCCTTCCCAAGGGTATCCAGGGAATTTTGGACACCTTTCATGCCAATGAACGCCAGGAAAGATTCTGGGTAGCTAAATGCTGGCCTTTTCTCTGCTTAAATAGGCAGAAAGGTTTCTCCAGGACAGGTATCTTGTGAGGCTTCTCGTCCTAGAACTCCAAACAAAATTGGGGTCTGAAGCCTGTCTTCTGCTTTTGACGTTTTCTTCAATCTACCTGTCCAGAAATCCATGACAGTCAAGACACACATCTTCACCATCCGCTCTCCTATCCCTGTCTTTCCCTTCCTCCTATGATCTTCTTAGTGGAGAGATGGCTGTTTTTCCCACTGCCTCTTGATAGTAGTTCTGCCTGTGTAGACATTTATGATCAAGTCTTCCAAGATTGGTCTTTGATTTGTTAAAGGGCAAGCTTCAGGATAAAATAATTTCTTTTCTCTACAAAGGCTGGCATTGGAGACCCTTGTCTTTCTAAGGAGGTGAAGGAAATCAGGACTGAGACTCGTGGTCTTTTCAGAGCCTCTTTGTCCCTGGCAGTTTCTGCCCCTTTTTCTCTGGGCACTGAGGTTCATGGCTCAGCCTTGGAGAAGTTCAACAGAGCATGATTTATGGGGAAAATAAAAATACATGAGTTTAATGTTGTTCCTGCATATTTTATCTCAGTTTGTCACTTATATTTTCACTTTATTATGTCTTTCAAGGACAAGCCTTTTTCATATTTGTGGTGTCAAATCTGTCAGCTTTTCCTTAATAGCTTCTGGGTTTGGTGCCCTGCGTAGGAAATCTTTCTCCACTCTAATGCAGAACAGAACTTTTAATGGTTACAAAATATGCCATTGTGCAAACATGCAAATGTGCCTTAATTTATTTACAGATGAATATTTAGTGTTTTGCCACTGTTTGAGTTATTATAAATAATGCAATGAACATTTTTGTAAATAATGTTTTTCTTCTGCAATTTAAATTGTTTCTTTAGAATAGATTCTTAGGAGGTTAGTGGGTCTTTTTCACTATTTTAAAAATCTTTATACAATAACTAAGCATTTATTTCTTACAAAGCTGCACAAGCCAACTAACATACCTAATTTCTTTTCTTTTGTATAGAACTGCAGCTGCTCCATGTGGTTATATTTATAGTTCATGTCGATTAGAAGCTGTAGTAGTTACAAATAAATGATTAGTTTAAAAAGAGATAGAACCAATTATTAGTTAACAAATGCAATTTGTTCAATAGACTAAATCTTCTCAAAGATAGGGGGAAACATAATAAAAGTATTTCTTATTTTATAGAGAAGTCTTGAGAAGAAAAAAGATCATCTCAAAGATATCTAGATAATTCCTAGTAATCAGTTCCTAGATTTCATTTTCATGTTATCTTTCTTTTAAATGAATAAACTCGTCATCACCATCCCTTCCCATCATCATCATCACATCGCCCCTTCCGTGTGCCCAGCTTCTCTCTTAAGTGGGCCCAGGCCATTCCCCTCACTGTAGCCTGAGCTGTGCTGTAGAAGTTTCTTCACCCTGGGCTCACACACGAGAAAACAAAGTTCCAGAGATATGGATTCACGTGAACTGGCAGGGTAGATTTCTGAACCCGAGTCCAGTGTCTTGTGAAAACATCTCAGTAAGAAATTAGGTTCCAGAGTCAGACATTCTGGGTTAACAAGTTCAGTACTCTGCCTTTTATTAGCTATTGGCCTTGGGCAGGTTTATTTAACTCTCTGGGGTTCAGTTTCTTCCTCTATAAAAGCGAGATGAGAGCACTTACCTCAGAAAATCTAATGAGATAATCAATAAGAAAGAATAAACTACCGGATGACATATAAGTGAAAAGAGTTATCCATCCATAATACTAAGATCTTCAAGCTTGGAGAGCTCCCATAATACAAGCAATGTCAGTAATAGCCACTAAGAAAATTTTACAGCACACTGCAAATAAATGTGGTCCTAGCCCAGCCTGTGTGGCTCAGAGGCTGAGCATCGACCTACAATCCAGGAGATCATGGTTCGATTCCTGGTCAGGGCATATGCCCGGGTTGCGGGCTCAATCCCCAGTAGGAGGCATGAAGGAGGCAGCCCATCAATGACTCTCATCATTGATGTTTCTATCTCTCTCTCCCTCTCCCTTACTCTCTCTGAAATCAATAAAAACATATTTTTTAAAAAAATTTTTAATAAACGTGATCCTAGAGTTTACATAACCAAATTTACCTCAGTGGGGCCTTATTCTATATGCTCATTTAGGTGAAAACATATTTATTGAGGGTCTGGGCTAAGCTTTAGCAGAATAGAGGTGCCAAGCCTCAGGGTCTGAGTGCCCCTTTCCATGCAGTGTGTCCGTAGATGCCCTGGAGAGTGGGAAGAAGAGGAGCCACCAATCCAGTTGAGGAAAATCTGTGAACTTCTGCCTGAGTTCCCTTTTTAAAATACATAATTTCTGAGGTTTTGCGAGAATCTCTTTTCATACATTTGCAGTACATGTTAATTGAAGAAAACTCAGAAAATACAAATAAGCAGAAAGTAGAAAATTAATATCACTTGTAATCCCATATCCTATAGAAAAATATAGTTGGTGTAATTTTTGCAATTTTTTCTATGTATGTGTATGCGTTTGTGTGTCTGTGTAAGACACAATGTTTTAAAAAAACAAAATGGGGTTCATCCCACATAGCTGATCCTTTCACATTACCATATAACCTAGACACTTCTCCATGTCAATACACAACTGCTTACACTCTCGCTGCTCACAGTGTGGTCCTGAAGCAGCAGCTCAGGTCTCACCTGGGAGCTCATGAGAAATGCAGCGTCTCAGGCCCCACCTCAGACCTGCTGAATCAGAATCTGCATTTTCACAAGCTCTCCCAGAGGATTTGTGTGGCCTGTGGTTTGAGGAGCATCATCTTACTGTGCCGTATCTAGAGCCTCCAGAACATATCTAAACCATAATTTATCTCTCCCTGGTGGGGATTTTACCCTGTGACAAGAAGCTGGTCCCTGGAGGATCCTGGGCTTCCCACAGTGGCCCTTGTGCTTCTTCAGACCCCCCCTTGCGCAGGTTGCTCTCCCCTCCATGTGGGTTCCACTTCCCAGATGACCTCTTGACCCCTTCCAGAGCCCACTCCCAGGAGACTCCTGACAGCTGGGGAAGCACTGACCTCTCCTGCTCTCCACGGCTAAACACTGCCCACCTCTGTCGTCGCCTTTCCCCACCTGGACCAAGGGCTGGAGCTGCAGACCCCGGGTCCTGCCGGGCTCCAAGCAGAGCCCTTGACGAAAGCCACTGCCCAGGTCCCTCCAGGGGGCAGCAGAGGCTCGGCAGTGCCTCCGCACCTGCAGAAATTCCTTCCATCCTGCTACTCCCATTCCCTTCCCACTCCTGCACCACCAGCTCCATCCCAGAGTTGCCCCTAGCTGCTCCCTGGGCCTCCTCTTTGCACCACCGCCCCATCTGCCTATCCCACCCCTCAACCTCTCCCTTCCTCCAGTCCGTCCTTCCGTCCCTAACACGCTGGACGGGGAACCTCCTCCGGAACCCCCTCCGCACCCCCTCGTTCCTCCACTGCCCCATCCCGACACACAGCCTCCCACTTCTCACCCAGCCCTTCACTCGTCCCTTCCAACTTCCTCAATTCCCACCTCCCACCCAAATTCCAGTCCTATCCATGGGAAAGGGAAATCTCCTTCGGTCCCACCCCCCTGTGTGTGGCCCAAGATGGGGGGGGCGCTCTCGGGGGAGGATGCCGGCCCGCCCACCCGGATCACCCGGCCTCGCCTCGGGAGGGTGAATGGGGCCCTGTGTGCCAGCACTCTGTGGGCGGGATGTCAATGGCCAGTGTGTCACTGGGTGAAAAGAGTCCCAAGGACGGCTGTGAGGCAGCCCGGAATATCAGCCCAGCCCAGCCCAGCCCAGCCCAGCGGTGGGGGAGGGGGGTTGAATCCAATACAGCTCATCGAGCAGGAAAGAATGACAGTGACAAGTTAACTCTGACCCCAGCACCTCGCTGGGCTTCAGCGGGGGTTGGACTCCCCGGATCAGAGCCGCCGTCCCCACGGCGCTGAGCGTGGGAAGGGCTCGGTGGGCGCCAAGGCGAGCCTCGCAGCTGCACCTGCCGGGCATTAGCCCAGCGCCGCAGGGACGAGACCCAGGCCTTGCTGTGCCCGCAGCAGGAAGGCTTCTCTCCCGTTATAAGCGTTTGATACTCAGTTGGGGGAATATGTTCTCAAAACACACAAATAAGCTTCTATTTTCCCATATCAAAATAGTAAGGATTTTTAAAAACAAGAGTATTTAGTCCTGACAAAGCTGACCAAGAGATGGAGTCACCCAGGCGCTGCTGGAGGTGGGACAGTGAATTGGTCCCACTCAGAGTACTGAGTCTTTAAAGGCTTATACAATTTGCTACCATAATTCTGCTTGTAGAAATGTATCAAAAGGAATAATTCCAAACATTCCCCAAAACACAGATATTGTTTGTACTGGAAAATGAGAAATAGTTTATTAAAACTGGAATCAACAGGTTCCTGTACATCCACAAGTTGGAATATCGTTGTCATTAATAACATTTATGAAGAGGTTATTTTTTAATGTTTACTGGCTTATCATAAAGGATACAAATGAACATTAGATAAAGAAGTACAAAGAGTGACATCTGCAAGAGTTACAAGCACAGGAGCTTCTGTTCCTCTGGAGCTGGGTTGTGCCACCATCCCAGCATATCCATGGGCTTGCCAATTTGGAAGTTCATCAAACCTCACTGGGCCAGAGTTTTTATACAGCTCAATCTTCAGCTTCCCCCACTTCTCAGAGGTTAGCGGATGGGGCTGAAATTTCCAGCCCTCTAATCCCTTGGTCTTTCTGGGGACCAGCCCTATCGTGAGGCTGTTAATCACCTCACTAATATAAACTCAGATGTATCATAAGGGGTTTCTCCTTTAAAATTAATTTATTTTCCAATTACAGTTGACATACAATATTATATTAGTTTTAAGTGTGCAACATAGTTATTAGACATTTAAATAACTTACAAAATGATCACTACCAGAAGTCTAGTACCCATCTGACACCATACATAGTTATTACAATGCTATTGACAATATTTCCTTTGCTGTACTTTACTTCCCAGTGACTGCTTTTATAACTGGCAATTTGTACCTCTTAATACTTTTCACCTTTTTCACCCACCCCTCCAACTTCCCTCCTATCTGGTGACCATCAATTTGTTCTATCAGGAGTTTTTAATAACATGATAAATGATCTTATTAAGTGAAGGAAACAGAATACAATTTTGTATATATGACATAATCAAGTATTAAAAATAAGCATAGAAGAAAGACTGGAAGAAAATCAATTAAATGGAAGTGGATGATTTTTCCCCTTACTTTTTCCTGTTTTATGGACTACTTCAGAGATACATCGAGGTATAGATAATAATTTAGCCAGACTGAGCTTTAGAAAGGCAGCATCCTTCCTGATGAACCACCTCAGGGAACCTCCTTACTCTTCCCTCTCGCCCCCGATGTCACCTCTCTCTTTATTTTTATTATATGCGGATGAATTCCTGAGCATTATGTACTATTTTAAACACTGCAAGCTCTACTGACATGGTAAAGCACTACATGTACACTTGTGTGACTTGCTTTTTCAGTCAGCCGATCCTCTTGGGATTTACACGTGTTGACTCATGTTGATACATCTAGCTCTGGTTCATTCAGTAAATGAGCTAATATTGGTTTAAAACTTAGCACGGGACTTGGCACATGGTGCGGCGTAAGTTCTGGGGTTTCTTTGATAAACAAGAACTGCTTAAACTTTCTTGTTTCCTCTTTCACAAGGCTCTAATGATTTAAAAGTTTAACTTCCACCCCACCCCGCTCCTTTTCCCTTTCTTTAATATGCTGAAAAAAATCTTTGGGATCACTTCAAGTTCTTTTTAGTAGTGAGTTTACACATGAATATGCAAAGCTGTCTGGCACAAATATACTCATTTTCCCCTTCTTTTCTCTCAAGAAGAATGAAGACCTGAAAGGAGTGCGAGCCAATGAAGAGGCCGGGGAGGCAGGAGGAGGCCTCCCCGCAGACCTGGGTTGGGGCTGACTCAGACCTGGCTCAGTAGAGGACCACACTACACACACACACACACACACACACACACACACACACACACACACACACACCAGCGCCGTCCTCACAGTCCCAGAGCTACACTGCTCGCAGCTGTCTACAGGCCCGGGTGAGCGGAACACCCAAGTCTGCCTCTAGGGGGTTCGCATGTCAGCACCAGTCGGAGTAGCGGGACCTGAGGAGGTTCCGAGTTCACACACTAGGGGGCGCTGGCGCGCTGCTCAGAACACACCATCCCTGGGCATTCGGGCCCTCAGTCCGCGCTCCAGCCTCGGGAGTGGGCCCCGCGGCGCTCGCAGGGGTCAGGGGCCCACGGCCCAGTCGCTGTGCGGGAGGACGTGGAGCCAGGGCACAGCCCCCGACACATAGGGCTGGAGACGTGAGGGAGTCATGGCGGGTAGTCCCATCCCAGGTCTGGAGCTTCCTTGACAAAGGTCAATCTTTACCTAAGTGAGTCTGTCTATTGTCTTTTCGCATTTCAGATAATACACCTTCGAAATGTCAGAGTAACAGTGAAACCACAGAAGCCCTCATTGTTACCTTGTTCCCTGCATAACATGTCTATATACTGTAAATGTTAATTATTAACTATCCTGTACTCACCAATGTAAAAGAAGTACGTGTCACTGTTTTACTTTTTTATCCAATCCCAGAGATTTCTCCTCTTTGCTTTCTCTGCCCCCTCAATCTACCACCAATGGATTTAAAGCAACCCTCCTATGCCTCCTCCTTTGATTCTAATGTAGTAAATTATCTGCAAAACTGCCATTCTCCGGAGCGTTTTCTCAATATGTTGAGATTTTGCTTCTCAGTAATTGTCATTAGTTTGGCTCAAATAAACTCTTAAATTTTTCAATAGGTTTGGACATTTCTTACATCCACAGTCTGTATTCCGCAAACATCTCCACCTCCACTATCATCCTCTCCTCCCCTCCAGTCCCAGCAGAGGAAAAGCTTTTTTGAGACCAACTGCAGCTCTGAAAGCAGCCTGGTGGAGTAGGAAGAACACAGGCTTTGGAGTAAGTCAGGCCTGATTTGGAGCCTAGTGCCACTACTTACTAGCTATACAATCAAGTTTTGTGTGTGTTGTTGGTTTTTTTCCCCTTTAAACTGTCTGAGCATCTGTTAACAATTCAGTGATGCTTGAATAGAAATACTAATTATTAAGGATCTTAAGAATTAATATCAATATCTGACAAGTTCCTGAAATAGACTCCAACATGTAATGCTAAATAAATGGTAACTATTATAATTATTCATAATATAGGTGCCTGCTCCCTCTAAAAACTTCTTCATGCATTACTTCTCCTTTGTTTTCAGCCTCTCACTCTCAACTGGTTTCTTGCCTCACCTTAAAAACAAGGTCAAATTTCTCCCATCTCCTTAAACAAACCACAAAAAGTCCTCTGTAAAGAGATCCACCAGCTCCTTCAGGGTACTTTCACATCTTGTCCTGAAAGGAGAACTTCCATAAGAGGGAATCCTTGGCTTACCCAGTGCCTGGTCCTTTGAAATTCTTATGTCCTGTGGGACTCTCATTTGGCTTTTGAATCAGAGGATTGGTTTATTTCATCAGTTCCGGAAAATTCTCAACCATTATCTCCTCAAATGTTTTCCCTGCTCCATTCTCTCTCTCACCTTCTTCTGAAACTTCAATTAAGCATATATTGGATTTTCTCACTGTGTCTTCTGTCTCATTTATCTTCTATATTTTCCATCTTTATAACCTCTCTGGGCTTTATTCTGGATGGTTTCTTCTGACTTATCTTTCTTTCCACTGACTGTTATTAACCCTTCTATTGAGTTCTTAATTGAATTATTGTACTTTTCAGTTATAGAATATCTAGCTGGTCTGTTTGTTTTTAAATCGGCAATGTTGCTTTCAAAATTTCCACATCCTTGCATAAAACTTCAAAATCTGCTATTACTTCCACAGGCATGGCAATCATTGCTTTATTGCAGGCTGTATCTGTAATAAACAGGCCCGGTGGGTCTGTTTCTATTGTTTATGGTCTCTACTGATTTTGACGCATGTTGTTTCAGCCACATGCCTCATGTGCCTGTGCACTTTCTGGACATTTTATTTGAAATGATTGTTTTGTAAATTAATTTGAGACCTAAGATCTTCTTCCAGAGAGGATCCTCCTTTCCTTCTGCCAGCACCTGTGTGCACTCAGCCCAGGTACAGGGCTTGAGAATATTCTAGATGATGAGAGTCAGCCTCTACCTCACTCCTAGTTATAGCTCTGATGGACAGTGAATGCCAACTCTGTTTCTCCAGCTCTATGTTCTACATTCTGAGGATTGGCAGACAGCCCCGGGTAAAAATGTCAATGAGGTGAGGTGGCAAGTGACTCCATCTTCAGGGCACTATGGAATGCAATGTCACCCCTCCCATTCACCTGAGAAGCTTGCCCTGTTAGCTGCCTTCTCCTGGTGGGTGAACACATCTCAGATAAGGAGCAAAGGCTCACTCTTTTAGGCTATTTTCTCCTCCCTGTTCCACTCTATCAATTTCTCTCTTTTTTTTTTGTTAGGCCTTCAGTGATGGTTTGATGTCTTCTCTAACTTCTGTAGTTTCTTTAGAGGGAGATGGTTTATCCCATCATCTACCATTACTGGAAGCAGATGTCATGAAATCTCTAATGTCCCTGGTACCACTTTTTTTCTGGCTGAACTTAGATTTTGCCTTTCATTCATCCACAATTGAACTTTACATGCAGATAACAGGAGAGCATTACAACACAGAGAGCAGGTTACAACTAGCCACTGGAGATGGCTTCACCCATGCCCCTGGGCCAACCAGAGTGCTCTGCGTCCAGCCAAGAGGCTATCATCTGGCCTCCCCACCATCCATCAGGATATATCAGTGAAACTGGTGTGAGTGCTGGGCTTCTGGTGTGATAACCTGATAAGGTTTGATTCCAAACTCTGTATAAGTGGGTGGACAGGTTTTTCTTTGATGTGAGCAGACACCTCTCTTATGTCAGCCACCTGGGAAAGAGGCCTGTTCTTACGTAGGTAATATTCACTCCAACGCGATACCTCTCCTTGAAGCCTCCTCTGATTTCCCTAACATGGACAGAGTGTCTCCCTGAATTGTCTCCCGTGGCCCTATCTCAATACCCACCCTGAAGGCCACATCACACTCTACCTTTTATAATAAAGATGTCATGTACACACTGTGTCTTCCCTTCTGTGGCAGTGGGTGTTTTTGGTTTGTTTGCCTTGGTTGAAGAAGCTTGGGTTGTTCTTGTTTGGCTCAGTCCATGCCACGTTATTATCCTTGTTCTACACAGAGCCCTTTACTTATTTTAGAGATTAACTTACTCTCTTTTATCACTATCCCCTCCTTTCCTCCTTTCATTCCCCTCTTTCCACTGGTCATTATTTTACTGTGTTAATGGCATATTTATTTGTTTTCTTGCAAAATGTGCATTGTTGATTTATACACATATATTTTTTAAGTTTGTGTGAATGGCATTGTGCGTTATATCTCATTCAGTTTCCTCCTCTCTGTTGTTAACATGTGAGTGTATTGCTGTGTGACATCTAACTTCAGCTGTCTAACCTCTGCAAAATGCCCCATCATGTGTACTCACCCCACTCTCCCAGCAATGGACACTCAGGTTGCCTTCAACTCCCTATAGAAATGTGTCGTGATGAACATCTTTATGAGTGATCCCTAATGGGTCTATATAAGGATTTCTCTGGGATATACATCCAGGAGCAGGATTGCTAGGTCATAGGGTATGCATATGTAGGACTCAGTTTGACCAAGTAGAACCAGACTCCTTTCCAGAATGGCTCACCTCTCTACAGTTCTATCAGTGATGGATAATTGACTTCTATGTCACCAGATCCCCTCCAACGTAGCATTATCAGGCTTTTGGATGGTTGCCAGCGTAATAGGTGCAAAATGATATCTCATGGAAGTTTTGCATTTTTCAGATTATCAATGATTCTGAGCATCCTGTCATATGCTTGTTAGCTTCTTGGGTTTCTCTTCTGTTGTTTGCTCATTTTTCTATTGTAGTTGCTGGGGGGTTTTCCCCTTATTGATCATTAGAATTTCTTTGTGTAGTCTAAGATGATTCATACCTTGTCAGTTTAACCATTGCAAATGTTTTCTCTAATTCTACCATTACCTATTCACTTTCTCATAATTTCGTTTATAGAATAGAACTCCTTCATTTTATGTAATCAAACTCATTAAATAAATTAACCTTTTTCCCATATGATTTAAAACTTTAAGAAGTTCTTTCATATCCCAAAGGCCTAATATATTTTCCCTCACTTTTTGTTTTAATATGTCTTTATTGATTTCAGAGAGAGGAAGGGAGAGGGAGAGAGAGATAGAAACATCAATGATGAGGTAGTCATTGATCTTTCTTCTACTAACTTTATAGTTTTATCTTTGACATGTACCTCATAACTCCACACTGGCTCCTGCAGGACCCCCCACCAGGGATCGAGCCCTCAACCTGGGCCTGGGGCCTGACCAGGAATCGAACTGAAATCTCCTGGATCATAGGTCGGTGCTCAACCACTGAGCCATGCTGGCCAGGATTCCCTCTCTTTCTTCTACTAACTTTATAGTTTTACCTTTGTTTGACATGTACCTCATAACTCCATCTAGAGTCCACTTTTGTATGCAATGTTTGGTAGAGATGCATTTTTATGTTCTTCCTTAGAGTGAGTTCATTTTATCAACACCATCTACTAAATAATCCATCCTTTCCCCTTAGATTTGTGGCGCCGCCTTTGTCATGTTAAGTTCCCATGGCCAGGCAGGCCAGCCTCAGGGAAAGACCAATTACAGCAAGAGCATGCCCGTCTTTGCTTCCCATGCAACCCCATGCCCAAACCCAAGTCCATATGCATCTCTCATTTTTGCAGGTATACAAAGACCAATCTGGAGGACTTTGTGGGGGCTGAATCATCCCCAAAGAAAGGCCTGAATAGCAGTGCCAAGGCCCTTGAGCCAGACCCAATGAGGTTCAGAAAGGCCACTGAACTAAAGGACTCCAGAGAAGCTAATGAGGTCTGAGGCAGCCACACTGGGTCAATTCTAGGATAAGTTCAAGAGAAAAAAATAGGAGTAGGAAGGAGCTCATTCATAATATAAAGGAGGGCTGGAAGGGAGGGAAAAAGAAAGGAGGAAGAGAGACAACCAAACATCCTATCTAACAGGGTGAAGCTGGGGTCACGTGGAGATTAAACCCTTCAACTGAGGCAGTGTTCTTGCCACAAACCACAAAAACTATCTCTGGCAGATTTAAGCAGAAAGGGGATTTGTTAAAGGAATCATTGGAAGGCTAAGAATGAAGGCGGAATTCAGGTCAGGTGTGTAGGGCCTGTGCCCATCAAGGGAGGCCACTAAGAGCAAACCTGGCATTGCCAGCTCCTTTTAGGGAACTGAGCTCTGTCTCCTACTTGGCCATTAAATGTAGGAATTCATTAGATAGAGGAAGGAGGCTGAGCAGCCAAATAGAATAACTATGTCCACTAAGCTCTTCCTCTCTGTACCCATCTGTGTTCCCTGAACTTCATGGACCTGAGGTATGTCTGGAAAAACAAGGATTTGAACTTTGTTAGTAGTCAGAATTCGGAGCTAGCTGATACTCTGGGGGTTCTTAACAAGAGCCATTGTAAGAAGCAACACTGCACCAAAGAGAACATCTGCTACAAAGGAGGGCGGCAGCTCATGCTATCACCTCTTCATCTTCATATCCTGAGGGCCCAAGTGACTTAGTGGTTCAGAAAAGCCAAGAGACTGGTTCTTTACTTGTTCCCAGCCCACCACATCCCCAGATATATATTTTGAGAAGAAGATAGTCTAAGTGGAGGGCCCAGAAGTGTGGTCTCACAGAACAGTAGAACGCACAGAGCTCAAAGAATTTTCCTGGGGGCCCCCCTCTCCAGTGGAAAGCCTGTCTTCATTTCACTTAACACAAGCATCATTTCCTGCGGGGAACTGCCAGAGATGTAAACCGAGTAAGATCGGAGCTCCTCCAAGCTATTGAGACCACTGTCTGTGGAGCCCCAGCCCGAGTCCCAGCTCAGCCCGAGACAAGAGTGGACCCGCATGGCGATGGCAACACCACAGGCCAAGACAGGGCAGGAAGGTGAGGAAGGCTAGCTGCAGCTTCCTGGGGCTGGGCGAGGGCACAGAAAGGGCAGTCGTCACTCTGAAGGGCCCTGGGCTCCTCTCCTCAGGGCTGGTGTCCTTGTCCTGTTGGAATCATGTCCTACTGAGGGACGGGAAGGTAGAGGTGACGGCAGGAGGAAGTGGGGGAAGCAGTTGCCTCCTCAGTGTCACCCTTGCTAAGTTCTTTTGTCTTTCAAGGATGTAGCAGATGTGATGATGGCCTGGGAAGAGCCTGAGCAGCTGTCCTACTCCACGCACCAGGGCAGCAGGTCACTGGATTTGACAGTCTTCCTGCTGAGGGCGCGGTGGCTGTAATGAAGCGGGCGTGGCTAGCGCAGCAGCACGTAAAGCCGGGGTGGGCAACCAGGGCCTTGGCTTTTTACATGGGTGTTCGGGGCATGGCAGCCTGTGGACCTGACTGCTGCAGCAATAGGTGATGATGTGCTCCCTACCTGCCTTCTGCTGGCACCTAGCATTGAACGCTACTATGCCGGCACCGCCTGCAGCTTCTGGCGCCGTGGTTGCTATTGAAGAATGGGTGCCAGGCCCCACCATGACTCATGGGCCCCAGCAGTGGAGCTGGAGAAGCTTAGGGCAGAGGACATGCTGCGGGATGGGGGTGTCCAGGCTCAGAGCTGTCTTTTGAGGATGCCCACAGGTAGACAGACTAAAGTGTCCTGAGAGCCACGGCTTGACTTCCTATCCCATGAGCAATGCTCCTGTTTTCTGGGAGCGGTTTAGTTCTAGGGATGGCTTCAGGATTTCCCTGTCAGTCTGTCTGTCTCGCTGTGCAGAAGTAGTCTCCTGGCCTCTCTGGAAGGGCAGAAGCAGTAACAAAGTCTCTCTTCTGACAGATCTGAAGGTTCCAGAGGATGGGCTGGCAAGGAAGAGTGGAAGGAGTTAGGGAGTGGGCACCTGGAGCGTCTGTCCACTTCTTGCTGGCACGATCGTGATGAAGATGTTTAAGTAGGAGAGTGTGTGAGAGGCTGTCTCTGCCCGGCCTCATCGTTGACAACATGCTGTGTGTCAGCATTTCTCTCTGTCCTTTTTGAAAACATCAACAGGACAAAACTCAAAACTGACTTCTGAATGCAGGTGCTGGGTAGGTGGGAGAATTCTCTATACTGATCTGGGGAGAGAGTCTGGATGGGGGGAGAGAGCCAGGCTACATGCTTGGACTCGAGGTTGGTGGAAGGCTTCTTCCTTTTTTTTTTTTTAATCCTCACCTGAGGATATTTCTTCCATTGCTTTTCGGAAAGAATGGAAGGGAGAGAGAGAGAGAAAAAAAGAGAGAGAGAGGGAGGGAGAGAAAGAGAGACATCAATGTAAGAGAGACACATCAATTGGTTGCCTCCCACACAGGCCATCTGGAGCTGGGGATGGAGCCTACAACCACTGAGGTATGTGCCTTTGGCTGTAATCAAACATAACATAACATAAAGCATAACATAAATCCAGAAAAGCATGCAAATCACAAGTGTGCAACTCCATAGCTTTCCCCAAAATCATCTGTGTAGCCAGCATCTGATCAAGAAATAGAATTGTACCAGAATCCCAAAAGCCCCCCGTGATTTATCCCAGTCACCCCCTCATGACAACCTAACTTCTAACCCTTAGGTTAGTTTTGTCAGTTTGGGGATTTTATATTAATGGAGTCATATGACATTACTGAAGGGCCTTTAAGAACAGAGTATCTAACGGCCAACACTGAGAGTTCTGCTTTGGGATGAAACAATACCTGTTCATCACCCTCACACATGTAATAGAACCCAGTGCGCAAACAGTTGCCTGTGTGTTTTTGTTTTGTTTTCCAAAAGGAAGAGGTGGGAATCGGTGACAAGGGGCTGAGTGTACCCTCTGGGACAGGCTGCAAAAACAGAGCCGAAGATGCTGCTGCAGAACGTTTTTAGAGCCGATTCAGACATTCAGAGTCGGACAGGAGGAAAACCCCAGCCCCAGAATGTTCAGAAACCTTGGACAGGGTGTGGGACAGGTGCTGAGTCAGCTTCATATACATTTCAAAAGATAAGATGACCTCAGCTAACATCTGGGTTACACACCAGGTAAGTATATTTCACTAGAAAACGTACAAAGAACTTGTCGTCCCTACTGTGTGATTTATACCTGCATGAGTCAGATTATGGGGCTGAACCAAACCAATCACGTCTCAGTCTGGAAAAAGAGAGGGGAGGGAGGAGGCTCCAGCTTCAGATATTGGAAGGGACCAGAGAATAAAACCTGTGCTGGTAGAGAGGCTGCCATTTGGCCCCTGCCCAAAATGCTGCTACTAGATGCAGAAGTGCTACTGGAGCCATGGAGAAGAACTCCGAGACAGTCTTGGGCAAGGGATGGACCAAATCTTAAAGGAAATCCAAGTGAAACTTCTTTTCCCCAGCAGCAGTGGTTGAAACCAGAACAGTGCCTGGCTGAGCCTCCCAGAGGAGTGAGGAGCCACTCAAAAGAGAGGGCAGGACCCACCCTTCCAACAGTAACCCCAGACAATACAAGCTGGTTCTCATCACCAGGGGAGTGTTTATTTTTCACTTTTTAAAAATGTGGCAAAATACACAAAACATAAAATTTACCATTTTAACCAATTTTTGGTATACAGTTCAGTGGCATTAAGTACCTGCTTACTGTTTCATAATCATCACCACTATCCCTCTCCAGAACTCCTTCATCTTCCCAAATGAGACTTTGTGCCCATTAAACAAGTCCCCCACCCCCCTTTCCCCCAGCCCCTGGCAACCACCATCCAACTTTCTGTCTCTTTGAGTTTAACTACTCTAGGTACAGTATGTAAGTGGAATCATATAGTATTTGTCCTTCTGTGTCTGCAAGGGAGATTTTCAAAATATGACTGCCCAAGCCCAAGTCCTGCCCAGTTACATCAGGACATTAGATGAGGCAAGGGACAAACATTTATAAAGTTCCTCAGTGATTCTAACGGGCAGCCTTGAGAACTACTGGATTACAAGGTCTAAGTCAGATTTACTTTCAGGAACCCCTCCCCATAGCAACACATCTCAGCACCTGCTGGCTGATGCCTAAGATTCCTTTAGACATGGGTAAAGCTCAGGATTTTCCTTCTTCAGCTGGAGAAGAGGGGCTTAAAATGACTGATTGAGATATCACAGTGACTGAAACTCATCTGCCAAAAATAATCATCAGTCAACAAGTAAAGTGATTATTATCAGACCCTGTCTCTTTGAAAACCAGGAAGACTCAGAGTAGCAGATGATGAGTAGCTGCAGGCTTGGGCAATCGGCGGAACGCTGACACCTGGGACTCACGGTCACTTTGGTGGGGAGAGGAGGGGGAGTGATAAAGGTTAGCCCTGTTACCTAGTTACCTGGTGGATAAAACAGGAGTTAGAAGTAGAAGAATTTAGGACCAACACATCTGTGCACTAGCTCAGTTTATTGGAACGTGGCCACTCAGACATATGGTTCCCATCAACTGTATTTTTGCATGATTCTTGAATTCCACCCCCCCTTTCTTATTTAACTGCACTGACTTCATTACAAAGGAACTTCACTTACATGGATCCTAATTTAAGCATGCCCAGTGCCTTGTTCAAGGAAGAGCTCCTTGCTTGTTTCTACAGAACTAGAAATACATAGAAAACTATCAGATAGATTAGAAAGACAGAGGGGAGGGGAGGGGAGGGGAGGGGAGGGGAGGGGAGGGGAGGGGAGGGGAGGGGAGGGGAGGGGAGGGGAGGGGAGGAGGGAGATACAGACATATATAAAATGACAGAATGACAGGAAAGATCCAGACCAAATTGGAGGGAAGGAGGTATGGGAAGGGAATTGGAAGGATTTAAATGTACGTTTCTTGTTTGTTTATTTGTTTAAACCCTGGAAGCATACAGGACAAAATCTTCACACTTGTTCATTCTGTATTGGCATTTGCTATGTTATATTACTCTTTTTACTTCTCTTTGTGCTTTTCAGTATCTTTAAACATTATCAATATTACATTTATGTCTTTATAAATAATTGTACACATTATTCATTCTGTATAAAGAAATATTTTAACAACTGAGAAGGGTGCTTACAAAGTTTTTCACGTTAAAGTGTTTACCATAAAATTAAATTAATGAAGGCTCTTAGGACATTTGAAAAACATAAGAAAATAGAGACACAAATTAATGTTTTCCACATAACTAACATCCAGAAATTGCCACATTTTTATTTTCTCATATCCAAGCTATATGTTAAAAATTGCATCATTGATTTCAAGTTCTCAGATATTTTCTAATTATACAAAAATAATGCTTGCTCATTGTAAAGTGCAGGAAAAAAATAGATAAGGAAAGACAAATTACTCATAGCCTTACTACCTGGAATGCCCCATCAAGGTTCTTAAAGGTGAAAAACAAAATCTGATTCTGGTTAGGAAAAGGACATTAGTGGAAAGGTTGAAAATAGCATACATTATCACTGGGAGAGGAGTTTACCAGGTCTTTGCTTTTATACATCTCCTCCTCTGGTCTTTATGTGAGAGAATGACCCAAACACTCAATCACATATTGCATGGTTGAACCCTGATGCCAATTTCATCTTGGTTTAAATGTTACCTTTTTGGAAGTGTTCTTTGATGGCTCAATCTGAAGGAGTCACTTATTATTGAAATAGCCTTATTTGAGCAAGGAGTTTATCATTTATCTTTCCCTACCATTTTTCTTCTTTACTTGTGTATTTATTTGTTTCTTGTCTCTCTTCTTCATTGTTGTATCCTCAGTGTCTAACATTAGTATTTTCATTGCTGAAGAATAAATAAATCAAAGATCCTTTGGTGGTCCTGCCTACATAGGATTGTGGAAGTATCTTCCTTTAACTGCTACTGGACATGTAGCATAAGAAAGCAACCTGGTGAAGCACCTCTGTTTCATCCATACCCCTTCCTCCCCACCTCCTTGTGCAGCAGCAATTCTATGTCCCTGTGTTCATTAGAACCACTTTGCCACAGCCAATACGATATGCCTCTTTTTGCCTGTTTGTCTTGTGCCTTAAGAACCCTGAAATATCCATGTGACTGATGTAACTATTTTGGAACTTTAGAGTTTACTTGGAGGCTCTCAGCTTCCAGGGGAAAGCTTGGATGGTAGGTCCCAATTACTTTGTATCAGCTTCAGTTAGCACAGTAGTAGCTACCCCAACCACCTCAACTTCGTGGCAGGCAAGCCATACCAGCATTGCTGGAGAGGCTTGAAGGAGCCAGAGTAGCCAAGAAATACCTGCTCTTCATCCAAATGTTGAACACTTGTGTTCTAATCACTGATTGTTGCTTCTAATAACAAAGCTGCAGACAAAGAGGTGGGCCAACATTGTTGCAACCCCCACTAGCTGAAGAAGCTTCAAATATATTTTTAAAAGGTAGAGCCTGCCTGGCCAGAGTGTTCAGTTGGTTGAGCATCATCCTGTGCACCAAAAGGCTGTCAGTTCAATTCCTGGTCGGAGCACTTACCTGGGTTCAATTTAGATCCACAGTTGGGGCACGCACAGAAGGCAACCAAGCAATGTTTCTCTCTCTCTCCCCCCTCTTCCTCTCTCTAAGTATGTCCTCCAGTGAAGATTAACACAAAAAAGGGAGACAGCCTGTTTGATTCCCTCTTCATTATTCCCTTTTCCCCCTACGGGAGCCAGACATTTAAGAACTAGAACATTTAAAAGCTACCATATTACTAAAATCCTCACTAAAATACTAGCAAACTGGATCCAGCAATACATTAAAAAGATCATACATCATGACCAAGTGGGATTTATTCTGGGGATGCAAGGCTGGTACAACATCCGCAAATCAATAAATGTGATACATCACATAAACAAAACGAAGGACAAAAATCATATGATCATATCAATAGACGCAGAAAAAGCATTCGACAAAATCCAGCACCCATTTCTGATAAAAACTCTCAGCAAAGTGGGAATAGAGGGATCATACCTCAACATAATAAAGGCCATATATGACAGACCTACAGCCAACATCATACTCAATGGGCAAAAACTAAAACCATTTCCATTAAAAACCAGAACAAGACAGAGATGTCCACTTTCACCGCTCTTATTCAACATAGTACTGGAAGTCCTTGCCATAGCCATCAGACAGGAAGAAAACATAAAAGGTATCCAAATTGGAAAGGAGGAAGTAAAACTGTCATTATTTGCAGATGACATGATATTGTACATAGAAAACCCTAAAGACTCCATCAAAGTACTACTAGATTTGATAAACGAATTTGGCAAGGTAGCTGGGTACAAAATCAACATCCTGAAATCAATGGCATTCTTATACACCAACAATGAACTTTCAGAGAGAGAAAAACTATAAAAGCAATGCCATTTACCGTTGCAACTAAAAAAATAAGATACCTAAGAATAAACTTAACCAATGATGTAAAAGACCTGTACTCAGAAAACTACGGGACACTGAAAAAAGAAATAGAGGAAGATTTAAACAAGTGGAAGAATGTACCATGCTCATGGATTGGAAGAATTAATATCATTAAAATGTCCATACTACCCAAAGCAATTTATAAATTCAATGCAATTGCTATTAAAATACCAACAGCATATTTCACAGACCTAGAACAAACATTTCAAAAATTTATATGGAACCAAAAAAGACCCCTGAATAGCTGCAGCCATCTTGAGAAAAAAGAACAGAGTGGGAGGGGTCACATTACTGGACTTCAAACTGTATTACAAAGACACTGTAATCAAAACTGCCTGGTATTGATACAACAACAGGCATATAGATCAATGGAACAGAACAGAGACCCCAGAAATAGACCTAAGCCATTATGGTCAGTTAATATTTGACAAAGGAGGCAAGAATATCCAATGGAGTAAAGACAGTCTCTTCAATAAGTGGTGCTGGGAAAATTGGACAGATACATGCAAAGAATGAAACTAGACCACCAACTTTCACCATACACAAAAATAAACTCAAAATGGATAAAAGACTTAAATGTAAGTCATGAAACCATAAAAATCCTGGAAGAAAACATAGGCAGTAAAGTCACAGACATCCCACATAGTGGACTTTTCACTGATACATCTCCTAGGGCAAGAGAAACAAAAGAAAAGCTAAACATATGGGACTACATCAAACTAAAAAGCTTCTGCATGGCAAAAGAAAACAGCCTCAAAATACAAAGGAACCCGGCGGTCTGGGAAAACATATTTGCCAAGGATGTATCTGATAAGGGGCTAATTTCCAAAGTGTACAAAGAACTCATATTACTCAGCAAGAGGAAGACAAACAACCCAATTAAGAGATGGGCAAAGGACCTGAATAGACACTTCTCCAAAGAGGACATACAGATGGCCAAGAGACACATGAGAAAATGCTCAACGTCGATAATCATCAGAGAGATGCAAATTAAAACCACAATGAGGTATCACTTCACACCTGTCAGAATGGCTGCCATCAAAAAATCAACAAACAACACGTGCTGGCTAGGGTGTGGAGAAAGGGGAGCCCTAGTACACTGCTGGTGGGAATGCAGACTGGGGCAGCCACTATGGAAAACAGTATGGAGGTTCCTCAAAAAATTAGAAATGGAGCTGCCTTTTGACCCAGATTCCACTCCTAGGAATGTATCCTAAGAATCCTGAAACATTCATCAGAAAGAATATATGTATCCCGATGTTCATAGCAGCACAGTTTACAATAGCTAAGATCTGGAAACAGCCCAAGTGCCCATCAGGAGATGAGTGGATAAAAAAGCTGTGGGACATTTACACCATGGAATACTACACAGCTGTAAAGAAAAAGACTCTCATACCCTTTGGGACAGTGTGGATGGGCCTGGAGAATATTATGCTAAGTGAAACAAGCCAGGCAGAGAAAGACAAACATCACATGATCTTGCTTATAAGTGGAATCTAAAGAACTTAATAAACTGATGAACAGAATAGATTCAGTAACATGGAAGCATAGATCAGACTGATGAATGTCAGAGGGATGGAGGAGGGCAGGTGGGTGGAGGGGGAGAGAGTAACTAAAGAATTTATATGCATATATGCACAAGCCAAGGACATGGACAATGGTGGGGAGAGGGACTGGGGAGGGGGATGGGATGAGGTGGAACGGGCCATTGGGGAGAAAAAGGGACATCTATAATATTTCAAACAAAAATAAAATTTAAAAAAAATAAAAAATAAATAAAAGCTACCATATTATACTGGGGAATTTATTTTTATTTTATTTTATTTTATTTATTATTTATTTATTTATTTACTTACTTACTTATTAAAATCCTCACCTGAGGATATTTTTGCCTCCAGCACACACCCCAACCGGGGGCAGGGATCAAACCCGCAACTGAGGTACATGCCCTTGATGGGAAATTGAACCCACAACCCTTCTGTGCCCAGGTCGATGCTGTAACCACTAAGCAACACCAAGGGGATTTAGAAAGTCACCCTGCATGCCCAGAGAAAATGTTAGGCTCAGAAAGTAGCTGAGAAGGCCTTAAATTTATGCCTCAGGCTGATCCCTGGCACAGAGTCACCCTACAACAATCAAAAAACAAACAAACAAAACCCAGTGAACTCTGGGGAAAGGGGAAAATCTGATTTCCAGAGTTGTCACAATATTAAAAAAATCACAAAGCATACAAAGAAACAAGAAAGTATGGTCCTTCCAAAGAAAAAAAATAAATCAACAGAAACTGGCCACGAGAATGACCAGATGGTGAACAGAGACTATAGAACAACTCTCTGAAAGATGCTCAAAGATCTAATAGAAGATGTGGATAAAGTCAAGAAAACAATGTATAAACAAAATGGAAATGTTAATAAATAAATAGAAAATGTAAAAAGGAACCAAAGAAGATTCTAGGAAGGTGGTGGAGTTGGAAGCACCAGGAATTCATCTCTCTACCTAGACAATTGCACTGGCAGTTTTGTCTGATGTAACTATTTTAAAACTGTGGGGTCTGTTGAAGGCTTGCAACTTCCAGAGGAAATTTTGATGGTAAATTATTAATTCCAGTCCATTTCAGCTCTTCACTCAGCAATAGATACCCTATCCCCCATCTTCCAACCCCAAGGCAGGCAGGCTTGCACACATTCCAGGAGCAGCTTGCACACAGGTGGCAGGAGCAAGGTGAACAAAAGGACGCTGTTCTCCAAAAAGCAGGCATCTGTGCATTAGCTACTTATTGCTGCTTCAGTTTGCAGAGGTGGGCAGCCATTATTGCCCCTCCATTATTGTGGGTCCCCACCCCAGCTGAATCTACTTTCAGGAGATTTAAAGAGCACCTTCTTTTTCCCTTTTGTTATTCTCTTTTTCACCTTTTGGGAGCCAACCATTTAAAGACTAGGACACTCAAAAGCAATCACATGTTCAGGAGAATTTAGAAAGTCACTGCACATGCCCAGGGAAAGGAGCAGATAGAAGAGCTTTGAGAATACATTAAGTTTATACCTCAGGGTGATCTCCAACACAGAAATAGCCTACAAAATCAAAAACGAAAAGCAAAACAGCAAACCCTGCAGAAGGGAGAATCTAAATTCCAGAGATATCACATTACTAGATTAGAATTTTCCTTTTTAAACAGTAATAACAAATCACAAAGCATACAAGGAAGCAGGAAAGTATGGTCCATTCAAAGAAAAAAGTAAATCAACAAAAACCATCCCTGAGAAAGATCATATGGCAGATCTACCAGAAAAATAGTTTAAAATAACTGTACTGAAGATGCTCAAAGAATTAAAGGAAGACATAAAGTAAGTCAGGAAAATGATGTATAAACAAAATGAAAATATCAACAAAGAGATTTTTTTAAAAACATAAAAAGAAACCAAGAAAGAAATTTTGGAACTGAAAAGTATAATAGCTGAAATGAAAATTTTACTAGTGGGATTCAAAGGCAGACTTGATCAGGCAGAAGAGAGAATTAATGAACTTGAAAATAAGATAATCAATATTATCAAATATGAGGAACAGAAAGGAAAAACTTTAAAGAGAACTGAACAGAGCCAAGGAACATGTGGGGAAACTATTAAGCAGACATACATGTATTGTGAGTATCCCAGGGGCAGAGAGAGAGAAGGGGGCAGAAAGAATGAAGAAATAAGAGCTGAAAACTTTTCAAATGTCATGAAAGACAAATATAAATATCCAAGAAGTCTAATGAAAACTAAGTAGGATTTACTCAAAGAGACCCACATCCAGACTCAATATAATCAACTTAATGACAGCCAAAAACAAAAGAGAAAATCTTTAAAGTAGCAAGAGAGAAGCAACTTATCACATACAAGGATCTGCAATAAGATTATAAGCAGACTTCTCATTAGAAACTTTGGAGGTCTAAAGACAATGGGCTGGTATATATTCAAAGTGCTGAAAAAACTGTCAATCAGTAATCCTATATCTGGCAAAACTGTCCTTCAAAAGTGAGGGAGAATCTAAGGCATTCCCGATAAACAAAAGCTGAGGATATTCATTACTACTAGACCTGCCCCTCCAGAAATGCTACAGGGAGTTGCACATTGAAATAAAATGACACTGACCAGTAACTTGAAGCTATATGAAGAAATAAAGGTCTCAGTAAAAGTAAACACATGGCAATTACTAAAGCTAGTATATTGTAACTTTGGTTTATAACTCCACTTTTTGTTTTCTACATTATTTAAGAGACTAATGCATTTTTTACAACCATTATTAATCTAAAAGCTAGTATTATTATAACATTGGTTTGTAATTCCACATTTTGTTTTCTATACACTTTAAGAAACAAATGCATCAAAGCCAATTAGTAGTGTATGGTTTTGGATGCACAATGCATAAAGATTTAATTTTTGTGACACCAATAATTGAAAGAGGCTAGGGACAGAACTGTATAGCAGCAGAGTTGTTTTATGTTATTGAAGTTAAGCTGGTATAAATTTAATTAGGTTGATATAACTTTAGGATTTTAAGCATAATTCCCATAGTAACCACAAAGAAAATAGCTATAGAATATATGCAAAAGGAAAATGAAAAAAAAAATTAAAACATTTTACTACAACAAATCAACTCAATGCAAAAGAAGACAGTAATTCTGGGAATGGGGGACCAAAAAAAACCTGTAAGACACATAGCAAATAGCAAAATCCCAGTTCCTTCTTATCAGTAATTATTTTAAATGTTACAGGATTAAACTCTCCAGTCAAAAAAGAGAGATTGGCAGAATAGATTAAAAACATGACTCAACCATATGCTGTCTACAAGAGACTCACTTTATGTCCAAAGACACAAATAGATTGAAAGTAAAAGATGAAAAAATATTCCATGCAAATACTAACTGAAGGAGAACAGGAATGGCTCTAGTAATATCAAAAAATAGACTTCAAATCAAAAAAGTTTACAAGATGCAAAGAAGAACATTATATATAAATAAAAGTTTCAATGCAGCAAGAAGATATAACAATTATAAACACTTACCCACCTAATAACAAACCCTCAAAATGTATGAAGCAAAAATGAACAGAATTGAAGGAAGAAACAGACATTTCTATAATAATAGGTGGAGACTTCAATATCCCACTCTCAGTAATGGATAGAACAACCAGACAGAAGATAAATAAGGAATTAGAAGACGTGAACAGCACGATAAGCCAACTAAACCTAACAAACATACATGGACACTCTACCCAACAATAGAATACACATTTTTTTAAGTGAGCATGGGACATTCTCCAGGATAGACTGCATGTTAGGCCATAAGTCAAGTCTCAATAATCTTAAAAGAAATATATCAAAGTGTCTTCAACCACAATGGGATGAGATTAGAAATTAATAACAGAAAGAAAACTGGAAATTCACAAATTTGTGGAAATAACACATTCTTAACAACCAATGTTTCAATATATTAGTCGGCGTTAGGCTACCATAATAAAATATCACAGACTGGGTGGTTGAAGCAGCAGATGTTTATTTCTCTAGTTCTAGAGTCTGGGAAGTCCACAATCAAGAAGCCAGTCAAGTGAAGACCTACTTCCTGACTTGCAAACAACCAACCACCTTCTGGTTTAATCCTCACATGGCAGAGAGAGTTCAGGTTTCTCTTTTTCTTCTTATGACATTAATTCAATCATGGGACCCCACCCTCATGACCTCATCTAAACTTAACTGCCTCCCAAAGACCCTACCTCCAACTACCACCACATTGGCTTCAACATATGAATTTGTGGGAGGGACACATGCAGTCCATAACATTCTGCCATTGGCCCCCCTAAAAATCTTGAATATATGCAAAATGTATTTATTCTATCCCAAAAGTCTCAACCAATTGCAGCATTAACTCTAAAATCTAGTCTTATCTAAATATCTAAATCAGATATGATTCATTCTGAGGCAAAACTCTCCAGCTGTAAATCTGTGAAACCCAAAAAGTTATGTGCTTCAAAATACAGGACAGGCATAGGTAAATATTCCCATTCTAGAAGGGAGAAAATCGAAGAAAGGGGTGATGGTCCCAAGCTAGTTCAAAACCTGGCAAGACAAATATCATTAGATCTTAAGGCTGGAAAATAATTCTCTTTGGTTTAATGCTCTGCTCTCTGGCCCATTGGGGTGGTGGTCCTGCCTTCTGGACCCACTGGGTAGCAATCCCACTCCTGTGGCTCTGCTGGGTGGGTTGCCACCCCACAGTTCTGGGTGGCCCCACCCCCAAGTTTCCAGGTGGCCACTGTCGGGCTAGTTGAAACCAGCCCTGATGATCTCTGAATTGCCTTCAGGACCATTCTTCCCTTGTCTTGAAGTATATAGCACACACTCACAGCCAAATAACTCTATGGTCCAGTCCTATAGGATGTAAGAATTCCAATAGCCTTCCTTCATTTGGTATCAGTTACGTCCCTTTCAGTTCAAACTGTCCGTGTTTCTGTGGAGGTGGTTGATCAGATCCGTGGTTCATACTTATACTAATCTCCTTATCAAAGGGTTGTTGAGTCACACCCTTAGTGTTCTCTCCATAACAAGCTTTCTCATTTTTTGCAATATGGACAGAGAATTTCCCAAATCTTTAAGTTCTGGTTCTTTTTTGCTTAACAATTGCTCCTTCAATTCGATTCTCCCTTTTTGCATTTTACTAGAAGCAGTCAGGAGGCACCAAGCCTCTCCTTCAATACTATGCTTAGGAATCTTCTCAGCTAAACATGTAATTTCACCTCTCACAAGTTCTACCTTCCACAAAACACTAGAACATGAACACAGTTAAGCCAAGTTCTTTGCCACTTTATAATAAGAATTACCTTTTCTCCATTGTCTAATAACATGTTGCTCATTCCCATCTGAGACTCACCAGAATAGCCTTTATAGTCATAATTCTACCAACATTCTGCTCATGATTATTTATGTATTCTCTGAGATGGAAGCTTTCTCTATAGCTCTCTTTTCTTTCTGAACCTTCTCCTGGATCACCTTTAACTGTTCTTTCGTGGCAATCAACCTCTACCCATTACCCAGTTCCAAAGCTGCTTTCACATTATTAAGTATTTCTTACAGCAGCACTCCACCTTGCAGTACCAAAATTCTGTCTTAGTCAGCTTGGTCTATTCTAACAAAATGCCATAGCTGGGTAGCTTAAACTACAGATATTCATAGGCTGGAAGATATTTATAGGTTGGAAGTCTGAGATCGGGGTGCCAACATGGTTGGGTTCTGATGAGAGCCCTCTCCCTGGCTTGCAGACAGCCACCTTCTCACTGTGTGCTCACTTGGTCTTTCCTCCATGTGTGCACATGGACAGAACCACCAGACAGAAGATACGTAAGGAAACAGAGGACTTGAACAACACAATAAACCAACTACATTAAACAAAGATATATGAACACTCTACCCAACAACAACAGAGTACATATTCTTCTGAGACATCTTTCTCTCTTCCTCTTTTTATAAGTGCACTAATCCCATCGAGAAGGTCCTAGTCTCAGGACCTCATCTAAACCTAATTGTTTCCCAACTACCCCACCTCCAAATACCAACACATTGTGGGTTATAGTGTCAACATGAATATTGAGGAGAGACAAACTTTCCATTCACAATAGGGATCATGAAGATTTTATTATTATTCATTTGCTTACCATTGAGATTTGCTATCTTGAATTTCATAAGTTTATTAAGCATTTACTGTTTTTCTTGGATAAATTGCCACTTTATGTCATTTGCCCATTTTCCTACTGAGGTGTTCATTTTTAACTTTTTGATTTGTAAGAGCTCTTTATATTGTAAGCAAACTAACATTTTGTTATATATGGAGTAAAATTTTACAGTTTTTCTTTTGAAGTTTGTTAACAGTAATTTAACATATAAATAAATTATTGAGGTTTAATTTCTATTAATTAAAAACTTTATAATTTTTATATATAATTAGGTTTTCACTTCTTTTCCCTTTATGACTCCTGCTTCAGTATCATAGAAATACTTGCACAATTTCGGTATATAGGATTTTAGCAAGGAATGCTAGTAATAACAATGGCAAAGTTACTAATAATCACTACCATTCATTGAGTATTTACTATGTATCAGACACTTTACATACATTATTCTATTTAATCTTCACAACAAACCTATTCAGTAATTATTGTTCCCATTCTACAGATCAGGAAACTGAGGCTCAAGAAGACAAAGTAACATGCCCATAATCATGAGACTTGCAGTGTTGGAGCTGAGGTTGTCCTTTTGCTGTGCACAAACTCTGAACTTTGTAAACAGATAAATAGACCTGGGACCCCTTCCCGGCTCTGCTGTGCTAGCTGCTAGGCGTGTTACCTTGTGGTACCCTTCACGCCTCTGAGCCTCGTGTCACCTATACAACTTGCTTCACAATAACTCCCTCATAGAGTTGTTGAGGAATTTAAATGATATATATGTGCAATGTGTCTGGCACCTAGAGACAGTCATAGAAGAGAGTCAGCCACAACTCCTCTTGACTGGAGCGCTTTAACTCCTTCCCTGCCCTCTCTCTGATGAGGGGTGGGGTGGAAGGGCAGGAGAGGAGGGGTAAACCAGTGCCTGCAGTGAGGCGCAGAGGTGGCAATTCCAGCCTCGCCCATGTAAGTGAGGAGCAGAGTGAGATGAAGCACCACATCTCTGAAAGAGATCCACCCTGGGAGGGACTCGGGTGCTTCCAACAAGGGCAGTCTGCCTTTCCCGGCGTGGGAGGCTGGGGCGGGGCTGCTTCAGGAAGGTCTCTCCACCCGCTCAGGCTCAGCCACTCTTGCTGGTGAGGAGAGCCCTGCGAGGTTGCTGCTCCTCTGGCAGCTCTCGCCCTGTTGGCCCCCACACACGACACATCCGCAGAGACCATGGGTACCCTGGAGGGACACCTGCTGCCGGGGGTATACTTCCTCTCCTTCGCACTGTACTACTCAGTGCAGGTGTTCTTTGCCGTGCTACGGGGACAGAGGTTTCTCAAGCCCCCTCTGCCCCCAAGGGAGAAGCGAGGACACAGGTGGTGGCAGCTAGTCCCTAAGGAAGGAGTGGTGAAGATCGTAATCTGTCTGATTGCCATGCTGGCTGAGTTCTTCTACCCCCCAGGAGTCAACCGGCTGAAGATAGTAAACTGGGAAGACCCTCGACGGCCGTTCATGTTCTCGAACAGCTGGCAGCATATCACCATGTATGGCTTCTTCCTGATCAGCGGCGTGGCGGACATTGTGAGCCAGTCATGCCTGGCCCGGCAGAATATGAAGCTGGAGCGAGCGGCCGAGGCCCTGGCCTTCTGCATGCTGGGGCTGCTGATGGTCGCGCACATTGAGAACAAGAGCGCCCTGGAGATCCGCGGGCATGTCCTGTTCATGGTGCCCACCTTCCTGGTCAGTCTGGCGCTCGCCATCGAGGTCTGGGTCCCTGACCAGCCTGCAGTCTGGGTGTTCAAGGTCTGGATGGGACTGGTGTTGAGCACCTGGCTGCTGCATCTCTCCCAGGTGATGTACATTCATCTCTCCGGACAGCCCTGGCGATCAGAAAACCACGAGGACCTCGCCTTCCTCACCATCTTCTTCTGCTGGCACCTGGGCTTAGGGGCAGTCGTGCTGGTGGTTATCTATGGCATCTGCAGCCTATGGTATCATCGCCGCTCCTTCTGGACAGAGCCCTCAGGTGCTAAGTACCAGCCATGCCCCACAGGCTACAGCAGTGAGGAGCTGGAGAAACTCAGGGCAGGGACCGAGCTGAAAAATGAGTGTGTCTAGGTTAAGAACCTGTCTTTGTGCTAGACTTTGTAATGACAGTTTTGAGGATGCCCATTGTGTAAGTAGCATGGAAACGCCCTGGGGTTTACAATGTAGCTTCCCATCACAGGAATCATCTTCCTTGTTCCTAAATAAACCTTCCAGCTCCTAGGAGTACTTCTATCTACCACTGCTCTCTCCAGGTCTGTCTCTTTCCTGTCTCACTATTTAGGATGGTTCCTAGTACATGAAGTGAGAACAAAGAGCAGTGCTTCTCTCTGACAGCTTTTGGGATCCAAGAGGAGAAAATGAAATGAGGACATAGAGGGGGACAGAGTGTCGCTGGGGACTTGGGGAGGGTTCTATCCACCTGAGGCAAGGCTGGCTCTGTGAGAGAGTGTGTGTGTGTGTGAGCTGAAGTAGTGCTTCAATGTGTGAAAGAGAGGAGCCCATTTTTGCATAATGGTGAGGGCTTCTGTTTTCTTCATTTTTCTCTTTTTTTATTCACACTAAGTGTATAGCAAGATGAAGAACTTGTTTTGTTGTTGTTGAATCTAAACTGAATGAGGCTACTTCTGTCTTCTGAGGGACTAAAGGATGAGAGGAAAGGGGTAGCAATCAATTTAGCAGAGACTCATGTCTGGGGAGAAAGGAGGCAAGAGAGAAGTTCCCCAAAGAGGTTGTGAACAATGGGAATTATATTTACATAATTTTAACTTGTTTTTTTTTGCTGTGATGTAAAACAACTCCATTGTTTTAACTTGTTCAGTAAAGTCTATGATACATAGGTGTCTTGCGTGAGTGATTCTAGGGTAAGATCAAAGAAAAGACCCCTACTTCAGTTAGTGGGAGCAAAAGGGAAGGAACTGTCATGAAATGTGGGGTGCAGATGAACCCGGTGGTTCTGAAGATGCTGGAACTCAGAGCTGAGAGGGACCCTGAAAATGTCAGCCCCTGGAATTTGCAGAAATTTTTGTCTAGTCATTGAGCTTCTCCCAGAACGAGAACAGGAGGTGCCAGTAAATCATGTACTCAGTGAAATACATGAAAACAAACTATATAAAAATACTTATTATACCTGTGTGCAATTAGAAAGCCACTGCTTTGAACAGCATGAGTGTGCTTCTGTCAGATGGATAAACCCAGCATTTGGAAGTTAGAAGAGGCAGGAAGAAGGCAGGAGATGCTGTCCATGGATGTGGAGAAAGGACTGAAGAGAAAAGTGGCTACTTATGAAGGAGCTACAATTACACCACCTCCCCTGCAGGCAGAAATGCAGTCCTCAGAGACTGAAAAGCTTCAGGAAATAGAGAGGCATTTGCATTTGCAGGGTGGAAAACAAGACATGCTGCACATTGTCATCTAAAATATCACTGGACATTCCCTAAAGAAACAGTGTTCAAGAGCCTGGAAACTCTGGGACAAGGGGTTGGGGCAGAGAAAGGAAACAAGGTGAGGGATGGAAATAGGGCAAGGATCTGGCAACTCCCACTGGCAGGGCTTAGAGGGGAGGGACACTCTGATCTAGAAAAAGATAAAAGTATCTTCCTCCAGCAGTTGGAACCAGGCTAACCTCAACTTTCCTCCCCAGTGAAGCAGAAACCAAGCTAAGGAGAGGCCAGCACCCTTCTTTCTGTCTCTGCCTTAAAAGCCTAGAAGCAAAGCCAGATTTACCCTGAAGCTAACAAAACTTAAGCTTCAGAGCCCCTCACTTTACATCTTCCGTCCAAAGCCCTAGGAGAGGCCATCACAAGGCATTCATATGATCACATATTACTGAAAATTGCAATTACTGAAAAATTTCTGTATTCTTTTTTCTAACTAGGAACTTCAAATTGTATAAACTTAAGATTCCATAAAACCTGCCATGCGCCCCACCCTGAAGGCTTAAGACAGATTTACTTTCAGGATGCCTTATGATAAATACATCTCTTAACCTGTTACTAGACCATTCTTTATTCAAGGATAATGTTAAGATTCTTCCTTCTTCAACTTGGAAACGAAAAGCTTAAAATGCTAATGACACCAGACACTAGCTGAAGCACCACCTACTAAAGTATAATCTCTTAGTCAACAACAGTAAATGAATGTTATCAGATGCTGGGCCTGAATTAATGAGGAGGAATTAGAAGTATAGAAGACTAATCGCTGGAGGCGTGAGGAAGTAATTTACAGAGGTGGGTCCTGTTGATCATTTGTGCTGTGCGGGGGGGGGGGGGGGGGGGGATTTGGTCTGCATATATATGGCCCTTGCCCAGTGTATTAGGGTTCTCCCAAGAAGCAGAACCAATAGGATGTGAATAGATAGAAATTTTAAGGAATTGGTTCATGAGATTGTGAGGGCTGGTAAATCCAAAACCTGTAGGGTAGGCCAGCAGGCCAGAGACCCAGGGAAGAGTTGACGTTTGCCACCTTG